>NC_140193.1:31350691-34088191 GCF_965226575.1 Pagrus pagrus
GCCCTATATCAGAGTGTTGACTAGGGTTGGGTACCATCCACATTTACAATTTGATACTAGCACCCAACAGGACCCTTTTCTGGTACTTCACTTTCTATGTGAAAACAAAAGTTTAATTTCACTTCTAACCAGGGGAACCATCGGAAAAAGATAAAACATACAGTTCAAGAGACAATATATCATGAATCTTATTCAGTCTCATTTCAGCAGCATTGTTGCTATACTGCATATAAAACTGGTAAATAAAATCATTTTTGGAGGTGCACTGCTACATTTACCTGTTCCTGCAGCCTGAAAATAATAAATAAAATGAGATGAAAATATAAAACCGCATACAGCATGAATGCAAGCCTTTAAATTAACATCCTTTACATATAAAATTGAACTGTCCTTTCGAACCCTAGACCTCACAAAAGGTGGAAAATTATATGCACAATAAATAAAATATATACTTTATGATGTAAACTGCTATATTAAGCTGCCCTGCTCATCAAGCCAGTGCTATCACATTAAATATAATAGAAAACATCAAGATATACATATAGGCTACTGTATATAGTATATGCTGCAGCTGCCCTCTCCTGGCACGCAACATCTCCACCAGTGGTGGCTGTATTTTTAAACCCAATGGGAATTTTTAATTTTTGGTCTTCGGGTGCAACCAGTGGCTGCGTTTTGGGGAGACATCTCACTCTCTGTTTACGCTCTCAGGTATGGAAATCTGGCACTCTGGTAGTACAGAGTTTGGTATCCAACCCTAATGTGGACACACAGTAGCGGTTCAGTTTGTTTGTTAACCTCCAAAGACCTGACTGGTTTTTATTTGTTTTTTCCTACTCTATTCTGGGAGTCAGCATCAAGTGCCATACAGCATTTGATTCAGGAGTAGAGGTCAACCGATACTCATTAGTGATCAAGGTGACCTATAACCAATAATTGGAACTAGGGCTGGGCACAGTGGCGGTTCTAGCTTGCATGATGCACAAATTTCCCTGTTTGCGGGACTAATAAAGGAATTCTGATTCTGAATCCCCTGCTTCACCGCTCCCCCGCACCAGTAGGGACAGCTGGGCAATATATATACACAATATATATTGTTATCGCAATATACTATATACGGTCTTAGATTTTGGGTATCGTTATATCAAGATATTGCAGTGTTGTTTTTCCTGGTTTTAAGGGCTGCATCAAAGTAAAGTGATTTCATTTTCTGAACTTACCAGACTGGTGTCTAAAACCAATTAGCCACTATATCCATCTCTCATCTCATTTTCTTTCCGCTATTTCCCTATTGGGGTCGCGGGGTGTTGCCGCTTTTTTCCCCCCTTTCGGGGGGTTGCGGGGCTACTGGGGCCAAATCCAGCTCTCACCGGGCGAAGGCCAGGGTACACCCCTGGATGAGACGCCAGTTCATCCAGGGCCACTATATCCAAAGTTACTAATAATTATTTATCAGATCTCATGATGTTAGTATTTTGTGAAATTACTAATAGTAATATCAATACAATATTGTAGCCAAATCGATATCAAAGTAGGGCCTATTTGATCAAAAATATTGTGATGTTTGATTTTGTCACCCCTTCCTAGCATTAAAGGATAACTACCGTTTTTTACAACCAGGACCTTATTTCTAGCAAAATATATTATCATTTACTCACCCAGATAACTTTGGTGTCATTTGGCGTCGTTCGGACGAAATTAGATCCAGTGGAGCGCTGCGTATATCCATATAATGCGAGTGATCCGGGCACCGAAGCGCAGCCTCTACGAGCATTATCTGCCACGAAACTAGTTCATTTCACCAATATTTTGTTACGATACGCTCGTGCTATTCCCCTCTGAGTCCGGGCTTGTCTGTTGTCAACATCCGGGGTCTGTAGGTTGACCTACTACCTCTGACCTGAAAGATGTCATCTCTGAGCTGCGCGTGCACCCGCGACAGCCGGCTTGTTTACCTGTAGCTGCTACTGCTAGTTTGACCCCACATGTTGATAACAGACGAGCCTGGACCCAGAGGGGAATAGCACTAGCGTATCATGACAAAATATTGGTGAAGTGAACTAGTTTCGTGGCAGATAATGCATTAAATAGAGGCTGTGTTTCGGTGCCCCGTCACTCGCATTATATGGATATACCGGCGCTACACTGGATCTAATTTCGTCCGAACGACTTCAAATGACACCAAAGTTGTCTGGGTGAGTAAATGATAATATATTTTGCTAGAAATAAGGTCCAGGTTGTAAAAAACGATAGTTATCCTTTAATGAAGTACTTTTGAGGAGATTTCAAAATATTGAGGCATAGATTGTGTAACGTGATATGGCCTAAAAATGTTAACATCTTGGTGATGCCTAATATGCGTTTGCCAGTTTGACGTGTTTCCACTTACATACAACTGTAGAACAACGGCAACACACCGTCCTCGTCCTATCCACCACTTGAAACTGAAACTTTAACACACAACTGATTTGAAAGTAGCAGGTGGGTCCTCTAGCTCTGCTGTCTCTTGTGAATTAGCCATAGTGCATCACAGTGTCTTTTTCTTGGGTTTCATTTATCGTGTCTTCTTCTTTTGTTGTTTAATGGTGTTTGGAACACAGCTTTAGGTGCATTGGCGCCACTTGCTGGGTTGGAGTGTGGATCACCCATCATCATATGTGGTTCCGGACGAATACGTGAACCGTTACATCCCTAATGACAACATATTTAAATCCGCTAGGTCCAGATTTTTATTAACTGCATCAAATTGTTCTCATAGATAGCAGCCAACTAAATGCACCAAATTTTTTTTCATCACGATCCATGCATTAAAGCCCCCCTCCTTTCTTGACAATGTCAGGGAGCCACACTGTTTGAGCACAAAATTAAGTTATTTGTCAAAAATATTGGCAAAGTAAAAAAATAAATAAATAAATAAATAAATAAATATAAATAAAGCATTTTAAGCTGGTTCTAAAATGGAAAAATGACGTATGACTACAGTAGAATCTCGAAGTCATATGTCATCCTCCAAGCTTGGTTAATTTAGAGGAGCGTGGCTCCATTAAGAAACAGGGCTGTGTGTGAGTGATCAAGCAAGGGAAGGAGCGATAGCTCTATTGGTAGCTTTCAGAGTTGACAGTGTTAGTGACCGGAGCAGATGGAAAAGTTTAGCAAAGAGGTTGTCTGGTGGCAGTAAATGTACAGTACAGGTTACAGTTTGACCTTGAATAAACTCTGCAGCTCCTCAATACACAAGAAGATCTTGTTTGAGTACGGGTAGCACTATCACTGCTAATATGCATGCTATTGCTTTTCCATGCTAATACTTTCCATGCTACTGATGTTGATCTTGTTAGAACAGCAGTCTGGTTGCGATGGCACTGGGCTATGAATGAAAATTAACCACACACCCACTCTCATTTCAAGAGAGAACATTGATCGTTTAACAGGAAGAAAAACTGAATGGAGGTGGGTTCTTTAAGCCCTGAGAAATTATCTCGCAAAATTAAAGAAAGTGAGAAAAATTCCTGGAATCCGTCCCTTTATCCAGATCTGCACCAAAAGTAATAGTAATGGGGTACATCTATTCTAGGCCAAGGCCCATCCTCAATCCAAGTTTTGTGGAAATCTGATGAGTAGTTTTTGTGCAATCCTGCTGACAAACCAACCAACGATCAGACAGACATAATCGAAAACATAACCTCCTTAGTGCAAGCAACTATGGCAGCTTTAGAGTAACTAGAAGGAGGCTGTTAGAAAAAACACTGTAAATGGTGAGAAACAGCTAAAGAAGGCTAAACTCATTCTGAACCGTAATGAACATAGAGAGGCAATGATGATATCAATGTTGTCATCCTACTGAAGGAAAGGAACAAATGTATTTCGAAAATGTCAGTATTTCTTCAAGAAAGTATGAAGCTTTGTTCAGACACCATGTTTTTAAATCTACAGGAAAAACAATAATCATTAAAGAAAATGGGTCATGCCATGCATGCAATGGAAGATTGTTATTAATAAAGTACTTACCACTGAAATGCGTTGTAATGGAAGTAAACCATGCCAAGGCCATATAAAAAGGCAGCATTCTGAAAGAAAAAAAAAAAGCGTTGGAAAATTGTTAAAACCAGCGGCACTGACGTTTTTCTAACATAACAACAAAAAAGCCAGATGAGACCAATCAATGGGTATGAACAAGAAATACAGTATGCCCTGTTGTAGATCAACATGTAGCATGTAACATAATGTCACACACTATAGCGTATACAGAAAGGCAGTTCAAACAAATTATTTTTTCCAAGTTTCTACATTCACTTTTTTCATTCAAGCGTATAACCACATAACATACAAAAAACTTTGTATATTATTAGAGGGAGTAGAGTTACAAAACTGCAACAACATTCATAGTTTCTGCACAGCCCTAGACAGGAAGGTTCTACAGCAGGTGAATAAAACTGCCCAGAACATCCCTACTATCCATCTACAGAGTGTCAGTGACATCAGTGAAGTGAGATGTCTGTACAGGGCCCAAATGATACTAAAAGACAAAAACCCACCCCAGCCACAGTCTGTTCACCCTGCTGGAATCTGGCAAAAGATACAAAAGGTAGTCTGGTGCCATATCACCAGACTACAGAGCAGCTTCATTCCTCAGGCTGTGAAACTCCTCAATTCATCATCAACACTCCATTTTATAAAACAGATGGCACAAATGTCCAAAACCTAGTTTTGTTTTTTTTAAACTTTGTGCTTTAAAAAAAAAAGAAACAATAAAATAAAAATAAGTAAAAGACAATAACTTTCACCTTGTAATTCAGCCAATCAGTCACACAAACTCACTGAGTATAAATCAATGCTTTTCCATCACCAATATTTTTATGCTGACACATCTATTAGAGACCTATTTGATCAAGCACACCATGGCCAATAAAGCCCTGCTTCTGGCCTCCAAACTCAGCTATTCACATCATTACTGCTACAAAGAAAAGTCTGCTCCGCACCATTATCTAACAGAGGGTGGGACCTCACGCCCTCACTTCACTGTGGAGATCTGTAATCCCGAGGAGCCCAGAGCTGTCAGGTCTGATCACAATCGAACTCTCAGCACCTCTGTTTAATGGGCACTCCAAACAGTGAAACATCAAACAAAATGGGCCTATTCATCCACACAGAGAGCAAGGAGAGTACAGGCTGGATGCCATCATATCACAGCTGATTGGACAAGTTAAGTCCAGCTTATGAGCAGGAACTGTAGGCAATCTAAACTGAGGTAAATATCTCTGCATATATTGCTAAGACAATGTTATATCCACAATAAAGACACCAGCCCATCCATTAAAGTCCTACGCACCTAGGGGTGCACAATATTGGGAAAGAAACGAAAATGCACTATTTTTCTTTTCTGCAATGTATATATATTGTGAAATAGAAAAATACTGGAATTTTCACTAGATGATTTGAATAGCTCAATGTGAAAAGAATTGATCATCCTACAAAGATGTGTAGCTATTTGAGAGAGTGCCAGTCAGAGACTTGTTTGGCACATAAGTATAGACGTACTCAAAAACTAGCTCTGCAAAAACGGACAAGTTAATTGAAAACTTTCAATAGGTGTACTAAATCAAGCAAGCAAAGCAATGTTGGTGTGGGTTTGAGTGTGTGATAGACTTAAGCAAGTGTTGAATCCACAGTTCAGTTCCAATCCAGTTCATAGTCACAACAACGACAACAACTCAACCCAGAAATCCCACAAAAACAGCGCTGCTAAACTAGGCAACTCCTGAGAAACTCCCGAAAAACACACATCCACCAGATTATGCCTCTTCCTGGAAGAGCTGGCATAAACTGGCATATCTCTCCTCCACCACTCCAAATACACTGCCGGCTCTGACGCACACTCACTGTGCATGCAGATACTGCATGTCACTCAATAGCAACAAACTCTGTATCCACCAACCTTTAAAAAGGAGTAAAATATGCTATATCAGACAAGTATCTTGTAATAAGTCGTGAAAAATGAGAGCCGTGAACAAGGATGCCTTCAATGTTGCCATATAAAGTCACATATGATGGAGAGGCACACCATTGTGGATAACTTAAGTGTGGAGTGGTAGAAAAGTACTAACTACTTTTGTATTCCCACCGATTCATAGAAACAGTTAGTGTGTGGGTCCATACCAGTTAAAATATACTGCCAGATTAGGAAAATGCTCTACCAATAACAAGGAGAGCTGATGTGACACTTAACATGATGCATATCGTTCATTGCTCATTGCTCCTTTCAAGAGACCAAGCTTCGTCAGTATACAGGACTGTGCGCACAGCTGCTCTGCCTGGCTGACGGTGCTGGTTGAGGCTATGGCTGTGTAGATGGTTACTGCTCAGGCTATGGTTGTACTCATGGCTGAGTCTATGATGATATAGATGTGGCTACAGTAGCTGTACTAGGGCTGGGGAATATAAAGATATTACATCGTTAAAGTCATTTGACTATATATCGACTTCGATTTTGGACATCGTTATATTATTATAGGACATAATTGGTCTTTTAAAGGCTGCATTACAGTAAATTATGTAATTTTGTAACTTACCTGTAGGGTTAAGTACTGAACTCTGTATTCACATTAAATCAATCAGTGCCAAATTTCAGTACCTGAGTGTGCATCTTTACAGTAACGTTATAGAGAGAAAGAGTGAGACGTCTACCCAAAACTCAGCCACTGACTGCGTCTGAAATACCTTCCCAACATGCTGTTTAGTGTACTAAAACTTATGTCCGAGACCTTGGTATTAAACCAATAGTATGTGAACAGCATATTGTCTAGGAGGAAATATTACAGTACACTTTCTATGACTCCCCAAATGGATTTAATTAACTCAATCTGTTGTTGTTGCACTGTAACACTGAGCTGCTACAACAAGCTCATGGGGGCAGAACATTTTATTTTATTATAAAAAAAGTTAAATAAAGTTACCACTAGTGAAGACACTGCGTGCCAGGAAAGGGCAGCACATATAGGTCTTGATGTGTTCTATTACATTTATTCTGAAAGCACTCAGTTGATGAACAGGAACAGCTAAATGTAGCCATTTTCTATTTTTTTCCCCCCAGATGTATATGCATTAAAGCAAGATGCTACTGAAATAAAACTTAGAAAGACTAACTGACATGTAATGTGCATTGTTAGTGGAAATATGACTCAAGATATGTTGTCTCCAGAAGTGAATGATTGAACTGGTTAGAACTGAAATTACTTTTTTATTATTTGAGAGGGATTAAAGTACCGAAATAAGGTATAGGTTCAAATGTGAACGTTACTAACCCTATTGAGATATAGCCTAAAAATATAACAATACAATTTTCTGGCCATATCGCCCAGCCCTAAGGTGTACCTAGACTTTTCTTTACTGCTCCTGTTAACATTACCCAGGTTTCATCTTTAAGCCACACAAAATTTTAACCTGTGGTACCTCTGTCAGTGATAACAGATGTGTTACCAACAGGGCAAAGGAGTTGATAAATATACTAGTTTAAATATATCTCTCAGCCATTATGACCATGTCAACTCACTGCACACACAACCTCTGCGTGTAGTTAGTGTCATACTACAGGGGATTTTTGAGACCGATAACGATTTAAAAGGGGAAAAAATCCACTGATTGCTGATATGGCAGTTGAAATACTGACTTTTTGAGCTGAAATTAAAATAGACCTTTTCAACATGGATTGTGCACCAATTTTGATAAATGCAGAATAAATGTAATTGATCATATATTGTACAACTAATATATTAATCTGAAAAGTAACTAGGAACTAGGGCTGGGCAATATGGAAAAAAATCGTATTACGATTTGTTTTTCATATCAGTCGCGATCAATATATATCATGACATAAATCAAATCACTATTTCTGTCAGGTTTAAAGGATTTACTTTTTTACTCCTTAGTGAAATGTTAATGTTGGTTTAATCATTCATTTTCTGTCAGAAGCTGAACATGACAAATGTACTGTTGAACATTACACAACTATTTCAAATAAATAAAATGGGTATATATAATAAACTAAAATCTTAGTTCTGATTTTGCAATAAAGTAGGCTATTGCATTTGTGATACTGCCTCTTAATTTTCGTTTTTTTTTAGCCAGAATAACTCTAACACTACCGAATTCCACGGACCATCTTTTCAACAGTGTCCTTGTCTTTTGAGCCTTGGGCTGTTGTCCGTTGGGTCGTCTTCTTCGGTAACGCTGTCGCTCAAGTTAACATTTCTGTCATCATTTGCCCTTTCATCTCGCTCCCACTCCTGGAGTACTGATGAGCACGACTGCAGTAGCCCAAACATTAACACATGGGGTGCTGCCAGCTGCTTCTCCTATGCTCTGTGCTGTGTGCGTCAATCTTACCCGACGTGGCTGTAACTCTATTCCATCGCGCCATTCTCATTAACATTGGCTCGTGTTGTTTATCAGAACATGGATGGAATTAGTTCAATAGACGTGATCGACCATTTCTTATATTTCTATAGAGGAAGAGTTATTTTGCGATAATTATCTTTATTGTTTTATCACCCGGCCCTTCTAGCAACTATAGCTGTGAAATAAAAAATGCAGTGGAGTATGGGGTGTCACCGAGAACTGCTGTCGGCAATAAGTGTAATATTCAAAAAATTATATATTGATGTCTTGTTAATAATAGAATAATTTAGAGCCTCTTAATAGTAGGTGGCGGTAATGTACTTTAACACTGGTTGCCAATTGCCATACAATGGAAAGGAAGAAGAAAAAGCTGCCATAACAGTTAACTGTTAGCTAACTAGTGTGTGGCATGGATCTGCTGTGTGGCTCCTATGCATAGTTTCATTGCCGCTGTGAAAAATTAGCAAAATGCAAATGTAAATGTTTTTCACTTAACAAAAAAACAGATAAAACAGACAGTAAACAAAGTTAAGAGGAATTTGACGGAGAGCATTGTTTTTCCTTCAAAATGTCAATATATATTGGGATAGTAACATTGACGTGAATTATTACAGTTACTAGTACAAGCACCTATAAATTGTACTCAAGTACAGTACTTGAGTAAATGTAAATAGCATTAATGAGTATGATAAGCATGTTGTCACAAAGTAAAGGACAGGGACTCTTCTGCATAGCTGCACATAGATGCTCCGACGCTTACCCTTTCATCTGCTTCTACTACTACTATAGTACTGCTTATACCCACACACTATAGCCGTCTAGCTAGTTACCTCACTAACATTAGCAAGCAGATGTCATATTAGCATGAGTGATGGTTGGGACAGGGTTGTAGTTATATTGAAAAGGGAAAATGATGGGGTCATTGTTTATCAACTTTCCAGAATATGCTTCACTCACAAACCAGTTAGCAACTTACTGTGAAGACGGCGCTTCACTTAGCTGCGTCAGAACTACTACCTACTCAGCTGTGACGCACCCTGCTACATGTACTGCTTGCCCTGCTGAGTCTGAGTGTTGTTAAGAATCGAGTTGGAGCGCATTCTACTGGACAAAGTGCGTCATGACACCATTTTAAAGGACCCCAAGCATTTTTTTCTGTATACGGTGTGTGTAAAATACATTTTTCATATTGCCCCATACCAGAAAACAAATACGCTGATTGGTCTAACAGGCCCATTTAAGGGGCGACCAACAAATGGTCAGGCTCTGTGTTAAACCCATTATAAACTAATGTGCCACAGCCACAATCACACTTTCATGGGCTTTGTAGTATCAAGGCTCATTATCAACGTATGATTATTATCCACAATGGCAGCATTGGCAATCAAGAGAAGAAAGAAGAGCCACTTTAGGATGAAAAACTACAATATTTTTTTTATTTTCGTACTAACAATGTATCAAATGGTAATGTAACACACACACAAGATAACATGAAAGGTCACTTGTCAACTATCATCTGTGACAGCCCAAACTTGCACAGAGTAAAGGGGCCTTTAACCTTTGTACCATAATATTTCATAACTGACACTCCTCTCTTCTGAAACCCAACACAACACTAGGTCAAACACTTCAGACAACCACAAAGGATAGACACTTTTTTGTTTCGCTCCCATTTATCATCTCCATCTTAGGGAGCACTTCAACATTGCCAAGATAATATAAAGATGCTGATTAAACACCATGATTTAGTCACAGGTGTGCCTTGAACTTGCCACAGTACAAGGCCACTCTAAAATATGCAGTTTTATCACACAACACAATGCCACAGATGTTGCAAGTTTTGAGGGAGTGTGCAGTTGGCATGCTGACTGCAGGAATGTCCACCAGATCTGCTGCCTGTGAATTGAATGTTCATTTCTCTACCATCAGTCATCTCCAATGTCATCACTGAAAATTTGGCAGTACATCCAACCAAACTCACAACCGCAGACCACCTTTAAGCATGCCAGCCCAGGATCTCCACATTAGGTGGCATCACCTGCAAAATTGTCTGAGCCCGGACACCTGGACAGCTGATGCAACAGTTGGGTTGGCAAAACCAAAGCATTTCCTCACAAACTGTCAGAAAGCGTCTCAGGGAAGCTCATCTGTGTGCTCATCATCCTCACCAGGGTGCTAACAGTACTGCAGTTCGTGGTCATATCAGACTTGAGTGGGCAAATGCTCACCTTCAAAGGCACCCAACACTTTACAGAAGTTTTCTCTTCATGGATGCACCTAGGGCTGGGCGATATGGCCAAAACTGTTATCACGATATGTTTTTTTATATTGATCAATGTCGATAATTATCACGATATACAGTATATTTAACAATAATAATGTTGAGCTGACAGTTTAATACACTTTAATGCCACCTGTTCTGTAAGACGTAATGTCAGGCATCATATCTTTATTGATACAGTACATAACTGTGCTGGTTCTGTCTTTGTGTCGCTTTGGCTTCCTTTCATATGGGGTAATGGCTGAAAAAGCAGCAGCAACTGTTGGTTGTCGAATTGAAGTTTGACTAGTAGAAGCAGTGGGGCTGGGCTGTTGGCTACTTGAGGGGAGGCTAACGCTAGCATGATAGCGCTAACTCATACTTTTGAAGTACTGTTTGGGACGGTACCTTTTGAGATGATGGAAGAGGTTGGTGGTGTTTCCAGTTGGAAACACTGGTCGCCGACACATTTTGCACCTAATGGTGGTCTGTGCTTTGTCAGACTTCAGGTAGCCGAACTATTTCCAAATAACCAAAGTGGTATGACCTTTCTTCGGTACAATTTCTTCGTCTTTGTCAGTTTCCTCGCACTCAGTTTCGAGTGGACACACAGGTGGTCACCGTCACTCTGAGTAGTTGTGAGTGGGAGGGGCCGGAAACATGCATCAACCACATGCATCTGTTTCTCTGCTGTGTGATTGGCTGTTGGTGTAGTGTTTTCTAGGTAAAGGAAAACAGACTCAAAAATAACTATCGAAAATAAAGTAAAAAATGCATCATTGTTATTGTGGAGAATTTTATCATGAAAATGATCAAGATCGCTTTATCGCCCAGCCCTAGATGCACCCTAGTTTCTTCTGTACCACACAGATGGCATACAAAGTCCAGACAAGAAGGCCAGGAAGGAGCTGGCCTGCTTGATAAGTTTATCAAGTCTCTTCCTATCTCGGCAGCAGATAGGAAGAGACTTGATAAACTTATCAAGAAGGCCAGCTCCATCCTGGGATGCCCTCTTGATCCAGTGCAGGTGGTGGGAGACAGCAGGATGATGGACAAGCTGTCATCGCTGCTGGTGAAGGAGTCCCACCCCCTGCAGGTCACCATCACCGCACTGGGCAGCTCCTTCAGCGACAGACTGATACACCCAAAGTGTGTGAAGGAGAGGTATCGCAGGTCCTTCCTTCCTGCTGCTGTCAGACTCTACAACCAGCACTGCTCCCAGTAGACCTCACTGTGCACTGTGCAATACAAAACTATACACATATCCACACACTTTCTGGTTTGCATTAGTTGGACAATTTTTAATACCCATATTTATTATTTATTGTTTGTAAATATAAATAGCAAACTGTTTATACTTACACTGTCCATATTATAAATACTATGTCACATTGTAAATACCAAGTTCATATTGTAGATACTATATATATACACGAGTTAATTCTATTTCTTATCTCTTATTATATTGTTTATTTTTTACTTTCTATTATTGTTTAAGTGTGATACTGTCCTTTGGCTGCTGTGACTAAGAAATTTCCCCATTTGCGGGACAAATAAAGGAATTCTGATTCTGATGCAAGCACTGTGCATGTTTGGGCACTCTGTATCAACAGTGTGTTCCACTTCCCTCCAATATCAAGCAACTTCACACAGCCACTGAAGAGAAGTGGAACAACTTTCCTGGTGTTTTCGATTGGTCACCAAGTAACCAAAAATGACAAATGAATATCCTGTTAATAAACACTAATATAGGTCATGTTGTTAGATAGGTGTCCTGCGTCTCTCGCATTCAAATCTGAACGGACGCAGTGAAATCATCATCCATGCATCCAGGGGACGCACCATATTTTGTCCCCAATAGCGCTACATCATGAACAACACATCCATATTGAAATAATTATAAAAGGAAACTAGCTACCAAGACAGAAAAAAAAAAAAAAAAAAATCATCTTGACATGATACTTTCTGCTTCAACAAAGTCCAATCCTTGACACACAAAATGCAAACTGGGCCACCGTCAAGAACAATCTGCTCTGATCGATTCTGTATTCTCTCACAGCGATGATGACGGATGATGCTTTACCGTTGAGGACACGTGCCATGTTGAAACCATAAAAGTAAACTACTATTTAGTTTATTTGAATTTTTAAGACAAGTGTATCAGGATGATGTTTTGGGGCTCTAGGCCTACCAGAGTTCATCAGTTGAATTGGATTTTACTGTCCAACTATTCATCTTTATTCAGTTTAGCGCCAAACTAAACTTCCTTATCAGCATATTTTACCTGCAAGCCCCATTCACACTGCCCTTTTAGTGCGGGAATTATGCGCCAATACTCCACCCCGCCCTGTGTGAAAGTTACAGATGTGGAGAGGGGGGACAGTTTTGCTGCGGTTATGATCCGCTGGTGGAGGTAGTATCAGAGCCGCAGCAGAGGCGAGACGGCTTTTGTGTGAATGGAAAAGCCAGAGGCGCGGATCAGGGGTGTGTCGGTCTGATGGTGTTCACAGTCTGACAGCTAAACAGATCCTTCACTCATCAAATAAAAGAGAAATAACCCACAAAGCAACGTTACAGGACCAAACAACAGTAATGTGGTAACTGGTAGTGTCTTTGGCAACTTATGAGGGAAAAAATACCGTAGTTATACATGGAAAAGTGTCTGTCATCCTGTCTGTCCTACCGACTCAACGTCACATTTCCGCCCGAAAAACAGTGTCTGTCCCCGGCAGCAGAGCCAGACAGCTCTTGAATGGCAGTGATTATGTGACATGATTTAACTCACCACGTCTTTGTCTCCTTCCACTATTGTGTGTTGTAGTTACTGTCTCTGGCAACTTGTATAGAAAAAAAAGTAGTAGTCGATGGAGAGTGGCGCATGATCTGAAATAACTATACTACTATATGAGCAGCTCTTGATAATAGGCAAAATTATTTTGAGATTAAATAAGTATATATGCGAGTGTGTGCGATATGTGGAGGAAAAGCATGAAAATTCCTCTATGCCAGGGTTTAGTTCTCTCCATACGTCACAAGGATTTAATTACAAAATAAACTGAGAAATTATTTTTCTAGTCTGTACATGGGAGGTGTCTCGACTTGATGATCGATTTAACATAGGATTGAGGGTACAGTTTAAGTCCCCTCCCATTATAAAGTTACCGCTCAAGAATATAATATTGAAAAATTGTGGGTTGTTGTTATTTGGCCCAAATATATTGATCAAATTCAAATTTTCACCGAATTAAGTTCCTTGCAGTATCATAAATCTGCCCCCTGGATTCATAGAAATATTGATGACCTGAAAAGGGATAGATTTATTAATTGACTGCCACTGCTCTTGCCTGGGATCAGTGATTTGCTGTTATGACCTGTACCTGCCATCTTCTCCTCAGTCTTAGAACATTATTTGGACTTAAGTGGGTTACTTGCAGGAACACTAGTTTAGTTTGCATATGTTTAATTCTTGTCATTGCCTGTTTTTGTTTGGATAATACTCCTAGGCCCCTCACATTCCAAATTCAGATTTTGAAGTTATTATATGCCATCAACTTGATAAAAGTGTAACCATAAGTGCCCTGCTGCATACACAAAGTCAGCTCTAGATCCATCTACAGACATCATTACAATGTCAGAACACAGAACAGAAAATAATAATAAAGACATGAAATAACTCTATCCTCAGTCTCCCCAAATGAGACCTGGACCCCTTACACTGCCCATCCACCTGTCCATCTGTCCCACCTCTCTTTTAGACCTCTAGGTTAGTATTCAGCCGACCCTACAAAGAGGAGCAGCTACAACGAACAAAGTAAATAGCACACAGTATATCCCGTTTTCCCAACCAAAGAAAATAGTAAATGATATTCAAACCATACTGGACGTGTCATAGTGGGCTATAAACCCCCCCTTTATGATAGTCCCTGGGCGTCCGACATGTCACTATCACAATTGGCGGCACATCTGTCCATTCATTTGTCTGACCAGAGCTGCATGTCAAATTCCCGCTCCATTCATCTCTGAGCCGCATTTACTGAAGGGGAATGCTCAGTCATCTTAAATGAACAAATTGATTAAACTATGTACTGCCAATTTATGTCTATTTGAGTGTTGTACCATCAGTTTCATTCCTCAAAAGTCTAACCAGGGACTGCAAATCAGAGGATTATTCTGTATGTGCCACATGTCATGGGCCTGACACAAAAGTGCCCATCAGCCACTCATCTGTGACCTTCCATTGCCCTCAGTTCTTGCAGTGTCTCTCAGGCACTGGTGGTACTGGTCAGTTCTTGCTAGTGTTTTAGCCAAGTATATCAGTGCTCTAGAGCAAAAACAGAGAACCAATCAGAAAAGCATCACTCCACAGACCACACAAGCAACATGGTCATAAAGTGGAAAACGCTGCATCTGTTCAAGCCACCTGAGTAATCAAAGAATATTTTGTAGGATAGAAGGCTTGTCTTCATTTCCTGTATATCCGCTCACATAGGCACAGAATGTACGCATATTCATGTCATCAACTTTGGTGTTTGCCTGTTTCGGTTGTTAAACAATATGTAATGATGGTAATGTTTTTCATTGTTTGGCTCTGTGTAATTATATATATATATATATATATATATTTTAAATGACTACAACATAGCAGTGGCGAGTCGTAGCTTAGCTCTGAGGATGGCACCCTCAATTCATTCATATGACCACAATAAATTTATTGCAAATTTCCCTGTTGTGGAACTAATATAGGATTATCTTAAGCACATGTTTCACTTGCTGAAGACCAGATGTAAAGCAAAAAAGCCCAAAAATAAGCAAGAAGTCAAAATGACTGGAGTACAGGCCTATTTTGACTTCAGCTATTGACCAGAACAGGCTGGACACACTGGATGCATGTGCAGTGCTGTTGCGTGTTGTTACCTCTCGCTTTTCATTTCAGCATCTATGTTAACAGGTTAGACCGGCCACATTGGATGCATGAGATGCACTTCTCACACGCTTGTCAAGTGTGGCTGCTGCACCGCTGCTGCGTTGCGTGATCTAGACATTCAGAGTCTCACCTATTTCTACTGCGACACGCGCAGTTATGGGCAAAAACAGACCTGGAAACGACGTGTAGACAGTCATATCCACATCATACCAGCATTTCACAACAGTTTTAATGTCTGTACCTGTACAATATGTCACAGACATGAAGAGAACACACACAACAACAGGTGAGGGGCAGTTTCTTTCACTTTCTCTCCCTCCCTCTCTTTCCCCCTCGTGCTTTCACGCTCATTCAAAGGGGATGAGGCAAAATCACTCCATCATATTTATTGATTGATATTGATTGATTATTATCAAAGGCAAACGCCATGTAAACACATAGGGCAGGAAGGAGCCGCGCTGCAGCAGCAATGCAGCCTATGTGAACACGGACACATGAGTGACCTGCAGCAGCTCAGCAACGCAGCCGCCACGCAGTACACAGGCATCCAGTGTGTCCAGCCTGGTAGGGTCACCAGGGTGACAAAGTTTTCCCCACCAACTAATGAACTTGTGACAACACTAGTGATACCAGGTACACTGGCTTCGTCAATGACGGTCATCATATTTAGACCGCTGTGTTAATTTACTACAAATCAAACTGAACATTTCATATTGCAGCAGCTTCACATTAAAAGCATTTAACTGGCGACTCATTTAACACGAGTTGACATTTATTTTGAAGAAGGGTAGAAACACAAAATGCAATGTGTTCAGTTAACACCGCTATCGTTCATTGAAAATGTGTTTACAGAGAAAAACAACGGTCATTTTCAGCATTTAGTGACACAGGAACTATTTTAAATATGTCAGGCAGTAGTTTTATACAGTCTGTGGGAGTAACAGAACAAGAAGGAGCTGTTAGATGAAGCACTGCAGGCAACTAGCTGCACCCCTCCAACTTTTGCATTATCATGAACATGAACATTATCAGGTTCAGTATTTGCATTGGGTTTAAATCTGACGGCAGGTGCTTAACTTTGCAATTTTACAACAAATCGTCTGCCTTTATCTTGTCAGTCTTCTACTTACTCTCGTCACATTACACATGAAACGCAACTCTGCTGCTGGCCCCGCTGCTCCACAGAGCAGACAACCGACAGTAATTGTAGCATCCGCCGTCCGAATAAGTATTGATTTTTAAAAAAGCAAAATGATGGTAGGGGCGGTGGGCAAGTAATGTAATTGGTGTATGCCTTAAAACCATGCAACATCGGTAACTATCACAGCAAGCCTAATATGTATAAAGAGACGATGCATCATTGTCCCAGTATGTTCTGACTGCTCTAGCATCTGACTGTTCAGAGTATGCTGCAATAGTCTGTGTCCAAAGAGGACCATGTAGACTCCAGGACTACTACAAGAACAGCTGTGAAGGAGGTCGGAGAGAATAGTGGCTTCTCAGCTGTTACAAAAGAAGATTTAATTGGACTTTAACACCAATATGGAGTGTTGTTCAAACTCACCTTCCAGTAGTCCGACTGTAAACTGAAGTACCTCTGGTATGCAGATAATGCTGAGAAATTGGTGAGATGAATAAAAGAACATGTTAAAGAAAACAGACAGAGAAGGAGATTGTCAACAGTTTGTAACCATTTTAAATGCACTTTCAACACTTCAAGTTGCCAAAGTTTTCAAGAGACGCACAAAATGTCTAATGGCATAATAATAATTGTTTTCCAACCAGTTTTAGCAGTGTAAACCAAAATAATGACTGAACAAAATCAAAGTAACAACAGCACACATCTGATGACTCCTCATGAAAAATCAGCAATCGATATTTTGTTCTTTATTTGGACCCCCAGTGAGTTCCATAAAGTGGTCGCTAGTCTTTCTGGGGGCCACATACTAACAATAACAATACAAAGAAATAATCTAAAATCACACAATAGCAAAACAAACAAAGGCAAAACTTGCCAAACATAAAGATCAGAAACTAATCAGCTGATCTTGAGCCACAAATATGGAAAAATAACAGGATTTACACGTCGAGACTCTCACCTTTTGGATAGTCCTCCAGCAGGAGGTTAAAGTGGCCCAGCTGACAGAAAATGTCAGGGTCCACTTTCCCCTCCGCTTTCAGGATGAGGGCATCATAGCAGTTAACAGCCTGAATGAAAGAACAATGGCAATGTTGAGTTAAAAGGGTGTTACAAAGCTGCAGTGAAGAATAAAGATTTAAAGGGTTGGTAAATCTATGCATATTACACAAAAATGGTCAGGTTATAAATGGTGAATATGGCAAGAAAACTTAAGCTTGACCCGAAGTCTTAGGCCAATACATTGGGTTTAGAGGTTATGACCCAACCAACTGATATAACACCAAAGAGGTGCATTTTCCCTTGTTCTTTAACTTATACAATTGTGCTGCAGAAGCATGCTAAGGCCCAGCAGAGCAACCTGCAGAGACAGTGCGATTCAGCAAACAAAACAATTCACTAACACATGCATCCTCCAATTGTGAAAACTATGGATAGCCCTGGATGACTGAGAACCTTCATCAACATATTCGGGATGGCACCATAATGAATGTATCTTTCCTTGATTTAGGTGTGTTGACTATCAGTTTAAACAGTACCTCATACTGAACTAATATTCTCCCTTCCCCCACATTTAAAGTGGTAAAGTCCAGAGGGAGGATATAAAAGGAACTTGGTATCGATATAGACACCTTCCACCAGATAAAATACAATGTCATTTAATGTGACAAAGCCTTATATGTGTAATGTTATTAAAAAGAAAGATCTCACTCCGATTTTGTAAGTTAAATGATATGATGTGGATAGGCCTGACTGGCTGGCCAGGTATCCACTATCCAACATAGTATGGTGGACAGCGACAAAAAAGGCAATAACTGAGTACATGGCTGGGCCTAATCTGAAAGTACACACTGACAAAACAATGTTAACAGCCAGCCCTCCAACAAGAAACCCAGAAGCCACATGTTGAAGACACACATCAACCACAGGCAGCGTAACGGTGGTAACATGGACTGCATGGACACAATTACCTTGTGTGCAGCAAGCACTGCACTGTTAGTTTAGTGGGTGTCCCTGGCTTCCGCTTTATAATCAATCATCTTTGTTACAAACACTGAACGCCCTCGTCGTGATATGGGTTTGCGAATGGTGATTAGCCTGCTAGTAAGCTAGCAAACGCTGCTGCTAGTAAGCTAGCAAACGTTTGCTAGATATTTTCTTCCCATCCCCGCCATCTTGGGCCAAGTCAAGCAGCCATTATTTTGCAACCCTAAACTAGCACTATGTATTTGATTCTCCGTCATTAATGTCAGCTAAGTTGAGCCGTTGAACCTTCGCTATACGTGTAAGTGAAAGAGGGAGAAAATCGCAGGACAGTTAGCCGCTACATGCTACCAGGCTGAGCTGACGCACAACCCAAACTCTGCCTGCCGTTATTAAAGATGGGACAGGGGGTTACAAACATATCTGTCGACTTAATGTCTCTTCTCTCGATAACCGTTAAGGAAGTGAGCGTCTCCCCCTTCAGAGACTCGTTGTCATACTTTTGCAAGTCACAACAGTTAGCTAGGTGGCAAGGTGGTTTACATTCGTTAACCTCACCTTAGAGCCCCTTAGTTTAGCTTGACTATAGCATATGGCGCAAGCAGAGTAACAGCAGGTGGAGTATTAGTGAGTTTTCTTTACACATTCCCGTCTCTATTTAAGGATCATTGTATTGATAGCTGTACCCAACAGTCATCATTTGACAAACGTTTTCAAAAGCCGATACAATGCTATCACGTAGCATGGTACCTATTCTAACAACCGATGACACCAGCGATCGTAGCAGGGTGGAGAATCATATCATCCTGCAATTCTACTGTGGCGATTGTGTCTGCTAACTCGGGCCTGTTTGTAATTGAAATATCAAACAGGACTGCACTGGAGTAGTTTTATCATATGCTCGTCAGTGCAAAAATTGCTTGGTTAATTTAACAATCACGTCCATAATTGAAAGCAGCTTTTCCAGTCAGACACTGCTTCAGCGTCAAAGTTGGGAAAATTGAGACTTGTGTATGTCGCGGCTAGCCATGTAGCCAGAGTGGCATTGGGAGGTCTGTACCACTAATTTCAGGTGGGATATGCACTAATCACAGGAGATAACCGACAGAGGCGACTGTGATCCTATTCTGTGGCATACCTTTAACAGCAAGGCCTTCGTTCTGGCGCCATCTTCTTGAAGCCTATGAAATCCAAACAGTGAACTGCAAGTAGAGGACAGACAACACACAGGCGGTTCCGTATTACTTGGAGGCAATTATATTTGCTGTTTCAAACTGAGCCAAGTAAGATTATATAACAGAAAAGAAGCGTGTGAGACAGTTCACACAACAGATCATCTAACCTGTCAGTTCCGACCAAGCTCTCTTTTTCTTGCGCTGTTAGCTTCGGAAAGTCCTCTTCTATTTCAGTCGCTGTTCCCGACGCCATTTTCTCCTCGTCATTACCAGCAACGCCGAGACTCCGGGCAGCAGCAGAGGCAGCGGCTGTGAGCGACACTCCACACGATTTCATGGAAAAGAAATGGGAAGATCGACGGGACCGAGAAACTCCGGCAAAACGCAATAACATGAAAGTGTTGCACACCTATCCAGGACTAAAACGGGGCGTAGCGTAATTCTTGCCAAATCCTCAAGGAAATGATCCCTTCAAGTTACCTTCCACTTTCCTCATTGTACATCAAAACACAGCGTGTATTCCAGTGGCAAATTATGCATGAAGTTGGTGTAATGTTGGGTTTTACGAGTGAGTGTTACTTGATAATATCGCAAACTTCCCCAACCATCGGCTCAAAGTTGTTGTAATTGTGTCACATAGGCAAACGCACGCCGCCACCGTCGGCACGCCCTCTGCTCAACCTGGCCAATCAATAGCCGGCGTGTGCAGTCACCTGACTGTCTCTGGTTGATGTGTTGCGAACACGCGGACGAACACGCTCACGCACACATCATATGGGCTTCCAAGACCCACCTCAAGACCTGTGATTGGTTACTCGCGGTATATTATGATTACGTAACTGCAATTTAAAGCAGGTTATTGGTGAAAATAGCTGTCATTTGAGTCATTGGGGGACGGCTGTCAAGGATGTTTGTTGCAACGTTGCACATGTAGGATGGATAGATAGATAGATTAGATAGATAGTACTGTTTATATCTATTATTATATATCAAATTTTGGTTATAAAAATACATTATATCCATTACACGCTTGCATATACTATATTTGCATTTCTACAGTTATACAGTGAAATTATCACGTGCAATCCAAGTCGCTGTGTAATTATATATTTTTTATACTATTATACTGTTGTGTAAAACACTTCACTCTAAATGTGTACTACGATTACGGGTACACTTATTCATTGTGTCTGTATATGACAAAGGTGTATATAGGCCTATAGACTTTGGTTTTATATTTTATCATCATATCTTGTTTCATCTTTATCGATCACTCTATTCAATCACTTTTTCCTTCCGCTTCTGACTGCTGTCATTATTAATTACATTTTAATTTCATTTGAAATCAAAGTCTTATCTTGTCTCATCTTAGCATATCAAAGAAGTTCTACACACTGTACATTGCACATGAATGCAACATGCATGCATGTACAATGATTTGGACACTCTGAAAATATCCCCACATTATGTCCCATGACTGCTTCGGTTTAGTTATCATCAATCGCAGAGAATACACAACCAAACAACAGAATTGTCCCAGCCACCACAGTGTATGATGGGAAGGAAGTCAAATTGACTGCAAAACTTTACAAAAGGTATGTAAAGTAGAATTCATCTATAACAACAAGCAACCATACAGGTGTTTAAAACAGGCTGATTTTTTGTATCATTTGATCCATCATGGTTTGAAAGCCTCTTCCCACTTCCCGCTTTCTTTTGTATGAGCAGATTTGACAGGAGCTTCCCCACTGACGGTACTAGCCTCCTTGATTTTAGACATGGCAGTCAGTTTTGATAAGCATTTCCCACCTGAGTAACTGGTTTTGTTACCATTTTAAAGATATATATTTGTTTTGTTGATTGGAATTCTGCCACTAGCAATCGCCTCACTTGGGAAGCAACCCCCATGATGAATAACTTAACCTTTGGCTGTCCATAAAACACTTGATGGAGTAGCCAGGGTGGCATACTGGCTTTTAAAATGTTTTACTTTTTAAAATTAAAATACCATTGTTTGTTAGTAGTAGCAGTGGATGTTCTGTTTTGCTTGATCTCATTTTTATTCTTTTAAATAAATAGTAATAACTATACTTACACGATGCATTATTACAAGTATTATTAGTATTACTATTAGTATTAGTATTATAGGCAGACCTGTCCCTGCCTCGGTTTCTGTTTTACTTTTACCGTCAAAGTTATGCAAATGACGCCGAACGTGCAGGCAGCTGAGGACAGACCAGCGCACTCCAAAATGGCGAACCGCGACAAGGGTAAGCAGGCCTACAAACTCATTACCGTTTTAACTGAACTATTTAAACTGGGACACTGGTCATTCTAGAGCTTGAAGTGCACGCGGGGCACGTTTTAAAATGTATAACTTACCTTCTGGTGTCCTTAAAGCTCCTCTGCCCCTCCCTCTGACAGCGCGATGTCTTCAGACATAGCATTAACAGCTAACTTTTCAACTGTCGCTTAGCTCTACTTGTCTAATCATGCTAACTTATTGTCTGGCCTAACAACTTTACCAAGTTCTCAATGAAGCCATTAACGATCTGTCGTTAGCTTTGTTGAAACCTCTGTGACACGAACGTCCAAACGGATGAAGTTAATCGTTAAGTTGTGCCAGTATAACGATCAAAATGTTGTGTTATGTGTGTTGACTGTATTACTCTACACAGATTAAGTTAATATGGTAGCACTGCCCTTGTAGCCAGTCACTACTGTAGGACATTACTTTCTCTGCTATTGTATGCCGACTGTTTGTATTTTTCCATGTATTTAAAGAGCTGGAAGAGGAGATCTACGACAAAGTCGTAGACCTGACAGAATATGCCAAACGTCAACGATGGTGGAATCGCCTGTTTGGGAACAACTCTGGCCCCGTAGCAGAGAAATACTCCGTGGCCACACAGATAGCCATAGGGGGTGTGAGTGGATGGTAAATATTCCGTTTGGAAATATATTGTGCATCCTCTAGGTACTCCTTCTCAACTCTTCCACATCAGTTTTAGATGAATAACTATGCATAACAGAAAACGGTTTGAATGGCTCAGATACAGCCCAGTACCAAGTAAAGTATAATTTGTGGCCCCTGGGGTCTCAGATGATGTTCTGATCTACTTTTTCTAATCTTGTCCCATGTCTTAGAAAGACAAAACTCCCTTTGCCATCATTTATGAATACACAGTCCATGCTCCCTACCCATAATTATTTCTGAATGTGGTGCATCATACCAAAATGTTACAGTGGTAATTTTAGAGGCAGTTCAATTCATTAATGTGAGATTAACATTCATGCTCTGTCTTGATTCATTTTAGGTGTGTGGGGTATCTCTTCCAGAAGGTTGGTAAAGTTGCTGCTACATCTGTGGGGGGAGGTCTTCTGCTGTTGCAGGTATTCTTGCATCATTACTCACAATCATGCATGAGTTAAGCCTTGCTACAGAATAAACAACATTTCTGTGAATCTGCCTCTAATCTTTCTCTCTCTTTTTTTTGTTTTTGTCTGACTCTCTCTAGATTGCTAACCATACTGGCTATATCCAAGTGGACTGGAAGAGAGTAGAGAAGGATGTCAACAAAGCAAAGAAGCAGTTAAAAAAGGGCACCAAACAAGCAGGCCCAGAGCTGAACACATTTGTTGAGAGGGTAAGATTTTTTGCATGTTGTTTTGTTTTAATTGTCACAAAATGTCTTGTATTTTTCATCCTTCCATCACATTTGAAATGAGACATTTGAGATTTCCTGGTGGTCTTGTGGTTAAAACACTTACCATCTGACTGCAATGTCCCTGGTTTGATTTTGAGACCTTAGCTTCATGTCATACCAGTATTTAGACTGTCACCATCTATTAAAATGTAAAATGTTTGTACTCACCTTCAAACTAATTATGAGTTACAGAATCATGCAGTAACCTAGTCAGACATGCTTGTTTTTCAGCTATTCTGTACTAACTAAAGGTTGAGCTTGATTAAGCTGTCAGTAACAACATGTCAGCAAAGCAGTTAACTGCAATCACTGCAAGCTTACAAGATTCTAATAATATTTTGTTAGTTTTCTTAGTGTGACTTTGGCCTGCTTAAAAAAAAATTGTTGGAGTAAGTCAAAAGCTTGACTAAAAAAGTTAATTCAGCTGTATAACATGTCAATGAGAATTGATGTAAATCTACAATAGCTGTAACTACTTTATATCCTGTTTTCTTTTCAGTCCACCGAGTTTGTGAAGAAAAACATTGTTGTCACAAGTGGTTTCATTGGAGGATTCCTGCTCGGCCTGGCATCTTAGGGTCTGCCAAATGACAAGAGTCCCTGTTCCTTTTGATGTCATGAATAACTAGGGAAACAATATAAATCATTGCTGGATGGTTTCTAAGTGTTTAATGGCAGCAAGCAACAATTTCATATTAGTTTGTAGCTGTGTGTCTCTACATAAGCTGCACATCCTTTTGTCTTCTTAAATACTGGACCTCCACATGATGAGCACTGTCCATATAATGTGGGACTTCTTGTTTTTTTGCCCATTCAGGAATGACCCTTTCAAAATACTCCACTTTCCAGGGCAAAAAATGATACATATCATACAAAAATATTGTAAAAATTTAAAGGCCACCAGAATGTTGCATTTTTTTAATTTATTTATTGTTAGCCAACTGACATTGCACCAAAAAGAAAGACAATGCACTGTTATAGCTGCCTTGTTGTGCACAATTAAGCCAAGTCAAGTGCAGGTCGATTGAAATTCACCTTTACATGGCAGCCCCATAGGACTCCATCAATGCCAGTTCTGGTTTTTTAATTTCCAGAAATAGTACTCTGTCATCTTCAGGGTACTGACAGATACGGGATTGATATGCCTTTAGAGGTGCTACATGTTTGATGGGTTATGTCAGCCTCCCCTGCATCTCTCTTTTTGTATGTATTTTGTTTGGCAGTAAATTCATGCTTTAGGTCCTGAAGGTTGTGGTTTGTCTATAATGTAAGTTTGATGAAGAAATAAAAATGATAACATAACTTGAATTGTCTTTAAATGAATTGAATGTCTTTTTACTCTTGATGTACACCATGGCCATTGCATGTTATGTGTTTGTTATCAAAGCTTGGTTTTACTTTGACTTATAGTGTACTATAGATTTCTCTGCCCATAATTAAATAGTGAAACGCATAAAATTAACGATAATTAAAAATATATATATAATGGGTTTTTTTCTCTTTTATACTCGTGGTAAAAATTCCCTTTAAAAATTTGGGATCCCTAATTATTAATTAAGACAATATTCTACCCTACTGTGGCTGGTGTTGTCTGTCAGTATCCTTTGGACTCTGCAGACATCTCACTTCACTGATATCACTGATGCTCTGTACCAATGATGTTTTGGGTGGTTTCAATCATCATCCTTCGGTCAGGACCGTCTCCAAGGGATACCAACAAACCGCTTCCATGGCAACCAATAACAGCACAGCAGCGGACTTGTATGAAGAAACAACCTGTTTTATTTTGCAGACATGGCTTTACCATTCCTACCTGGCAACTGTCCCAATAAACAAGTAAGATTACTACATTTGGTATTTTTCACAATGATTTTTAACTCTAGCCTGGTCACTGCACAGAAGTTCAGGTTAGCTAGCTAGACTTAATTAAGCTAACTAGTCTCTTATGTTAGCAGGCTCGCTGCTGAACATGCAGGCTACGCGATGTTTGCGTATTTAACAAACCAACGAGGCGTCTTTATGTACGTGGGTAGACACCAGATACAACAAATGCATTTTAGATACAAGTTAGAGAGACAAATAATTAAACCCGTTCAACAGCTAGTGTGTTAGAAAGATTCAAAATGGAGATTGATTACAGACGTATGTGTATATATGTGTATGTTCTGGTGTACACAGTTTTGGTGGTTGGCTTCTTTCTGAGAGAAACTTAAGTTAAGAAGGATGTTTAAAAAATAAATAAGTTTGTTGTAGCGTTAAGTGTTGGAAATAAGACGTTGTTTGTTCTTTGTGGGAAATTAGACGGTCAGGACCCAAGCCAACTTTCCTACACTCTCTTAATGAATTTAAACAGTAGCTATAGCACCACTGTATGATAAAAACATGAAGGCCAATTATACCTTTAAGTTGTTAAATATATTTGACATGTAACATGAAGTCTAGCCTTGTAAAAAGTGAATGTAATTGTTTTTGGTTTTGTCCTTTTTGTGTTTTTTCTGTATCATCTAGGTGTTTGTACCTTTGTATTTGGACAGGTGTACAATAAAGAAGTGAAAAGAAATGAATAGGACAACTTGTAATCAGAGATTGGCATTAAGATGGCATTTTCTGATAAGGCAACAGAAATTGTCAGAAATCAATGATTACAGGTTGTTTTGTGGTTGAACTAAGGTGCCTTTGACACCACAAGGCTTTCCAAGAGCTTTTCAGTTTTTATAAGCCTAATATAACTGAATGATATGTCATTTCCGGGTAAATAAATAAATAATTGATTTCATGATTGTATACCGTACCAAACTGATATTACAGTATGATTTTAATAGAAAGTGATCATTCTGTCTAGGTTGGCAGTTGAGTAGTTGCTTGCTTTCTTCTCTCCTACAGCTGGGGAAGGAGAGATTTCACAAACCCCATCATTTCGACCATTCCCATGGAGCCCCTATGTTTGTGGGATCTGCAAAGCCAGGCATTGGAGGAGAGCTGCTATTTGGCCAGGAGATCAAACCGAAGTATTCCATTTACCCCAAAGGACAGGGCAGTGACTTACCATCCTGGGTAGTCTTTGACAAACAGGTGAACTGCCTTAAAATTGATAATTTTTTATCTCCCAGGCTATACACACATTTTTCTCCATACCAGTTATGCAGTACTGAATGGACTTGTGTCTCGTGAAAAATCCAACTAATATTTAGCACTGGCTTTAAAAATGTATATTTTGAATACAGTATCACAAATGGTCCATTTATTCTGTCACTGTATGTATTATGTGAATGATCCATTTAGTTTAAAGCATTGTTACCAACACTGCATTAACATTTGCATATTTCTGTTAAGTCATTAAAGAGATATTCAGACCCATTGATCAGTTATGTAACTAAATGCCATAATTTGACAGACTGCCATTTTGCCCCCCTCAGGTTTTGTGTTTTGAAGCGTACTGTCAGGAGGCTGTGCCTTACGCCCGAGATGAGACGTACAGAATCAGGAGGTGTAAGATCTACTTCTACCTGGAAGATGATACCATACAGGTGGTCGAGCCAGAGTACAAGAACAGTGGCATCCCTCAAGGTGCCTGTGATATTGCAGGAAATATCTTTTGAATATAGCTCAGATGAAAATGTTTTATTGTTCATGTACTTTTACTGCATTCAAGATTCCAACCGGCTAAATGATACCCAAAGTCAACAGACAATACACTTCAGTGAGTTATGATGAGCAGATTCATACCTGTAGCTCACCATTGCTGTGTTGTTGTTCCTTGTGACAGGAACACTTATTCGTCGCCAGCGTGTCCCACTACCTCCCCCAGATGATGACCAGTTCTACAACATTTTCCATTTCAACATCAACCAACAGATGGTGCTGTACTCGCGTTCATTCACCTTGACCAACTGTGACTCTTTTACAAGGAATTTTCTCACAAAACTTGGGATGCAGCTCAATGACTGTGCCACTGTACCTGATGACCCCTACAGCAACCTCCGGAAACAGGTAGGCATCAGTGTCTTTTTTCAAAATCTTTTTTGAGGGGTTTCTTTGTATTATTTTTAAGGTGTTTTCATAAAAATAACAATAACACATTTTAAATGTAGTATAATTTCAAAAGAGAAACTTCATTTCATTTCTGATCATGGATATGACTATACATTTTTCACTGTAAATCTATGTAAGTCTGTGATTTATCTTGAGTCAAACCATAATGACTGATAAAATTATTCAATCGTCATAAAATACAATCTGTTTCTCCTCTCCTCCAGCACCACTTAACTACACTTGCATGCGCTGTCACCTAATTTTCCATCACATGTAAGATAATGTAATGATATCATCATGAGGGTACAACTTCATGACACACAAAGACAGAATACTTCTGCTGCAAAAAAATGATCTACCTATTATGATTTGTATTTTAAATCAATTTACACAGGATCATGTAAACAACAATCTCCTGGGGCCTACGAGAGGTCCGTTTATATAGGGTTTATTTAGTTAAGTCAAAATATCAATAATAATTTCTGTTACTTCAGTATATTCAACCAATCAATATATTGTTTCATAACAACAAATGCCCTTAAAACTGATGATTTTAAGCAGCCCATTTTCTTGGAGGACACTGTACAAAAAGTATATTTGTTGTATTGATTTTAAAACAATATAAAACAGAATTTGGAATTGTGAAGGTGGTGGAACCGGCAAAAATTTAGATTTTAGTATTTTCGGGTACAATGTATTTTAATCATTATATAATTGTGGTTGAATTTTTTGACGTATTTATATTTTTTGGACCATTAAGTCAACTACTTAACTCTGCTAATGGGAATGATGCAAAGAAAAACACTGATGCCTACCCTTGGAGAAAATGATTGTCAAAACAAAAAATGTAATTCTCTCATGTATTTGACATAAGATGTGTCGATTTTTCTTATTTGAAATGGTCCCTCATCCAGATTGAGAAAAATATGAAGCCACTTCGGCCGTATGAGAGGTGCGACACACTGAAGCAGTACCTGGAACATGACCGTAATGTCCTGCGCTTCAACTGCTTTTGGGATGACACAGAGAGTGTGTTCGGGGACGTCCGGGAGCTCATACTGCATTACTTCCTGGCTGATGACACCATAGAGATCTGTGAGGTTATCCCGCCAAACTCTGGGAGAGATGTGTCCAAGTTCTTATGCCGTAACAAACTACCTAAGGTGAGCCACCCAAAAGAATCTGTTTAAAGGTGTGTCAGAGGCTACGGGAATGGAGAGAGGAGGACTATATTTGTTGTTAAAGCTGGTGTGCGTGACTTTTTCGTACAAATGATTAATGACATCTTTCACATTCAAGCCTTGCCAAACAACTTCACACATTGCTGATCAAGCCTACACCCTCCAGATAAATCTTGCTGTGTTTTGCAGTAGGCCAGTCTTTAAATGAGGCGTCTGTGGAGACAGTCTTGCACTGGCACAGGTCAGTGCCCGATCCGTACTGGCTGCCCAATCTATTCTGCACCTGTGTGAAAGTGTTATTTTTTTTTAAAATGTGTCAGTCAAAGAAGGTCCACTTGCACAATGTAATGTGACGTATAGCCGCTTTACAAACTGCATGTCTTTTGGCTTCCAATGGCAACTCCGAAGTATATGTTGAGTTATCTCAGTGCTTCTTCATCCGTAAAATACTTAGTTAAAATACTTCACTATTCACAGTTCGCTGTATTCACAGTTCTGTTTTTGTATATAGTGTATTTAACATTTTTGATCATTTAAATAATGAAGTAGGTATTTTTAACTAGTGAGGTTAGCCTGTCAGCTGTCTGACTTCCTAAAAAGCTCTGCATATACACATAACAGTAGAACCAGTCACCCCTCTCTCTAATTGGGGATTTAAATCTCTTATCCACCAATGAAGTCGGACCTTTACTGCTAGCTTTCTGAAGATGGCGTTCATCAGTCACTTTCATTTTTGGCAGCTATTCCAAGCACCGAGTATAAAAGAGCCATACTGACTGTTAGCGTGTGGCTAGCTTACATCGCTAACAGTTATCCATCTATATAGAGGATCAAAAATGTTTAAAAAAACTTTGTACAAAAACAAACAGTAAATTATCAACAATATATACAAAGCGAACTGTAAAAAGTGAAGTATTTTAACTAAGTTAAAAATAAGTTATAAGTGAAAAAGTGATGATGTAACTATAGACGTGTTATGTTTCAGATTTCGTTCATTATGAAAGTTGCTGTTAATATACTGTACATCACAGTAAAAATAATAATATATAAATAATGATTTATTTTGAAATCACTGTCACTAAATTATACTTATATTCGTAGCTGTTTTTAATTGAGATATTGAATTTCTCTCTTTTCTCTTTCCTCCTATTTTCTCCGCCTCTTTTTTGTATGTTGAAACAGTACTTTCTATTCTTCCCACCCTTTTTTAATCTGGATGGTTTAAAAGCATCTTTGTCTCTCTATAAAACATAATTCCTGTGAAAGTTTATCAAATTGTAGGTGGACTCCTGATATATTTAATGTGATGTCTGAAATACATTTAGTTAAACTCTATGTTTTTAACCTTTCAGTATAGATGGCTTGAATTGTAAATTTCCTATCTTGGTTTTAAGCAGTTCCCAATACCTCCCATGGTTATCATTAAACTGCAAATTTCCAGTACTGTCCAAATTGCATTTTTTATAACTTAAGTGAATTCCCTTTTACATAAGAGTTAACTATCAAATTTACAATGATTTACCAATATGTTACCTTAATTTGAAAGATTTTGTTTATGTAGGATTGTTTTATGATCACTCATTCATGTGACGAGTAATTTTGAACAAAATTCTAGAACTGAAGAGAGGAGCGACCGTTGTCAAGGAATACGCTACAGCAGCTATGGCAGAGCTTATGGCAGAGAAAATCCCTAACGAACATTTAGTGAGTTAATGAATGTAGCACAATTTGTTTTGATTCTTGTCCATGACCAAATGTTACATCTATAGATAGTTATTCCAAAACCTGAAGGTGTAAAGCGGCCTCTCTTTCTGGTTGGGTGACTTCTTTTCATCCTTCTCCCCGCATCCCTCCCCTCACCAAGACCTCATTCAGTCTGACAGGACTGCTGGAGCATCCAGTCTCCCTCAAGCATTTTGGCTTTCTCCTCCAGTTACTGACTGAAGCCTAATTCATCTTGAAAGACAGCCAGGTCTCAATCATGTGTGTTTGTGTGTCTATGTGTGTTTTCTGTCTAGTAAATTTGTTTCTTGTGATGCCTTTTATTAAATGTCAGCCCTAAAGGTCGACCAGCATCCACCATCCAATGGGAAATTGGCATGTCCTGAGGAGAGATTATTTATCTTTTGGTCTCTCTCCAGGTTTGGGATTGCATGCAGAATGGTGCTCAGTTCTGTCAAGATCTTGTACAACGTGTTTTGTGTAACAGTTTCTGCCCTCTCCTGCCCATGGTTGTTTGGTATGTGTCTGTAGTGTGCTCCAGCCCAATTGAAGCAGCCTGGAGAGGTGACAGGCCGCACCGTGCTGAATGTGATTGCTTCCTCGACTCAGGGAAAACGCTACATACTGGACAGCCTCAAAGTATGTCCTGTCTTAGCCATGCTCACACTACAAACATGCTGAACATTATAACAAGAAAAATAAGAATGAAAAATGAAATGTTAGAGAGACACCCATTTAACCTAGGGGTTGTAGTACTGACAGTTGGCCTAAAACAAACTACTCTTTATGGCCAAAAGTAAGGGGACACCAAGTAAGGTAAACATTCTTTCCAATTCCAATCTTAATGCTACAGCATGTAATGACATTTTAGACAGTAATGTGCTCCCAACCAAGTGACAATTTTGAGAAAAGCTCTTTCCTGTTTCAGTAAATGGCTGAATTTTCCTTTTTTTCATTTTCCTCTCTCCCCTTTTCTCTCTCTGTCTTACAGACAGGAGCTCTCCATGAGGACTTTTATAAGGACTGCGATCTGACTGTGGGCGGGGAGGTGAATGTGTGGGGCAGGAGAGTGATCATTGCTGATTGTGATGACTTCACCAAAGACTACTACCGCTCCAAATACGGCATAGGTAACCAAATACTATTATGTTATTGATTTTTTAAAAATCAGTATTGCTACAAATGTGTTTTGATGTTTTATTGACTGAATTATTAATCCAAAAATGATTGATTTACAGTAATTGTAAGTGATTTATCTATGCAATAAAAGCCTGTAAAAACCTTATCTATCAAAATGAATCAAATAATATGTATGTTTGGTATTTTGCTTAGTCACATATTTGAATAGATTTAACCTTCAGTTATAAATTGAAGATCGACTACACCAACTCCAGCCACAGTCTGTTCACCCTGCTGTTGTCTGGCAAAAGATACAGAGTATCTGCTGCTGTACCACCAAACTATGGAGTGGCTTCTTTCCACAGACTGTGACTCATCCTCAACACTCCACCATGAATAGTTTATTTTTCTGACTTGATTATATTTATGAATTAGTCTGTGTAGTTAGTTTTTTCTGTGTGTGTATGTAGCTTAGAGAATTGCAACAAAAATGTCATTATACAATGTTTTATTGCATTATGACTGTTAAATTAATCTTGAATCTTGCTCATGCCTGCAATACACGAATCTGAACACTTAGTGGCAGTAAGAGCAAGCGCCAGCAAGAGGTATAATGAACCTTCCTACAAAACGGATACCTGAGACTAATGGAACAGGGTACCTTTGTTTTTATTTATACAGTTAAAAATGAAATAAAGTTATATCTTCTGAGTAATTTGTTTTCCAAGAAAACAATATAAAAATCTATATAATGTTGTGGTTCTCTTGGTTACGTGGTCAGTGGATAGAAAAAACAATTACAGAGTTCAGCACCACTGTCTGCTTGACATAAGATACTCTGGCCTCCAGCGATGCTATTTCTCCATGCCTCCACAGTTAAAGGCACTGGGGACCACAAGACGTACAGCACTCCCCAGCAGGAGAAACCCAAGCTGGTCATGGATGTGTCTGCCACCCTGGGCAGGTTTTGGGGCTCGTTGCATTAGTCACAGTAGTAAACCAGACAGAGCCCCTTGTGACAGGCCACTGTGATGGAGGGTCTTGTCTAACTCTAAGCAGTCAGAGGTCAGCGTAGGGTTATAGTCAGACCCAGGCTGCTGTGCTCCTGCATGAATGGATTACCTGCTGCCCTCTGATCGTTTCAGCTCTCTTCCTGGGTTTCTTTCTTCTTTTAAGTGTTTTGTCTGTTCGTTCTCCTTCTTCTCAGAGGACTTCACCCCAGTGCAGTACAAAGCTCCCCCAGCCCCTAAGCCCTCAAGGACTGTGCCCCCCTACAACGGCTTTGGCTCAGAGGAAGACTCGCTAAGCTCCTGCCAGGGCCTGCTGCCCAAGCCCCCACAGAAAGATCTCCGCAAATTTATGGAGAAAGACAGGTTGGATTGTAGTCATGATCACAATCACAATCAAATTACACTGAAATGTTTGTGTGTGTCAGTGAAAGCCCCACGCTCTAGTATTTGTGTATCTCCCTAGATGTGGCCTGGACAGTAATGTGCTGAATTTCCATGCCAAGATGGTGACCACTGATCCAGTTGACAGAGACAGGGTATTCATCATCTCCTTCTACCTCTGTGATGATTCCATCAGTGTGTTTGAACGCCCACAGAAGAACTCAGGTAAAAACTCCAGAGCTGCTCCCAGGACTTGAGATACAAATCTATGACTGTCATGGCAAACATTAGGTTTGTCAGATTCACTGTCCATTTCCAGAATCTTTGGAAAACAGATGACGTTTAGTGCATAGACCTACTTTTTTAGGGATCTATTGAAATCAATATTTGACGGTATTTCTTGCATTTCAAGATGGATAGTATGTCACTGGTTCATGGACTGCTCAGCATGACAAAAATAAAATCATGTAAAATAAAACAAGTATGAGTAGTGATTTAAATTCAATTTAGATTTGAGTTTAATGAAAAAACAATATTGCCAACATGATATAAAAATATAAATGGCAGCACTTTTAAACGGTGGTCCAACTACCTTGATTTTCAGTGAAATTGAAAAAATATGTCCCAACAGGATAAGTAAAATGAAGAATTACCTCCCTTTTATCCTTCCCCCTCTCGCACACATGTACCAGGTGTGCTTGGTGGTAAGTTTCTGGCAGGTGGCCGTGTGAAGAAGCCAGGCCAGGAGCTGTTTAAGAGAGAGCTGCCTGAGTACTTTGCAGCTCAGGATCTATACGTCGGAGCTACACTCTGCCTCAACAATAAGAACTTCCAACTTCTGGATGCTGATGAATATACCTTCAACTACATGGAGCAGCATCCTGAGGAGGTAGTTAGGAAACTGAAGGGGGAGTATTTGTTTCCTGTGGTTTTCTGAGGTTTATGTAGGGTTTAATATTGAAGGTTTTGGTATCACAAGCATGTTTTCAGTTCAGTCTTTGGAGCAGGTTGCTAGAGCTAACATGGCTGCCCAGCCTGGTTCAAGAGCTCTTAATTCCAAACCATCAGCTGTTAGCTGTGCATTACTGTGAAGCAGTTATTTTAACCCTAACCCTGTAACTTAATGATACGTATGATTTAATATTACATGTTTGTGTGTTAATGTCTAAGTTCCCCAAAGCCAATGTGGGCAACATCCTCAGTAAACTACGTTCCATTCCGGAGGAGAAACAGAGGGAGATCGGGAAGTTTCTGGCTCTCATTGACCCCAGCAACACTGGTTTCATCCCGTATGAGTCATTCAGGTACAGTATTACTGCAAAAAATAAGTATAGCTCAATCTGTCCAGTATTCCCCTTGCATGACCCAAGTGAGAGAAATCCTATATGTACAGGCTTTAAAGGAGCAATGTGTAAGATATGGCCAGAATTTTAGTTCAGAACATTTAAAAAATGAACTTACATTATCAGCAGAGTTTGAAGAAACAACAGTGTGTGACTTTATGTTGAAGACGTCTATGTTCTGTGTTGCAGTGATGTCTACCGAAGTTAGCATGCTAAACATATAGCCCCAGCCCATCCTGTCTCATTATACCACTTCGTACCAGCATGATAGCCCCTGTAGTTTTAGCTGGGAGATACAGTTTATGCCAGCTGATAGCGTAATACAAAATAAAGTCACAAAATGTCAAGAAATAAAATACTCTTACTTGTATTTTCCTTACTAAACTCTCTTTTACTGAACAAAGACAAGCTTATTTGCCTCATTAACTCATCATAAAACACACTTCATTTACACATCTCGACATCAACTAAATTAAATTCACCAACACACTCTTGGTTTGTCTCTCCACAATCACCTCTGGTTTGGTCGAAATAAATCCTCAATTCACAGAGCAAGATGTGAAAATATTCCAGCTCTACACACTGTTTTCGTCCACTACTTTACCACTACTACTGCTACCACTACTTTACCATTGTAAATCACCTCTGTACTGTATCCCCTGTTGTCAAACTGACCTCGGTTGGTCTTGGAGGCTGTATTCAGACCAAGTTTGTCTCATGTCAGGCTACCAAATCCACTTGAGCTGAGCTCTGTTGCCCTTGGTGACTCCCCCTGTGATCCAAGGTCCTGGTCCAGACAAACCCTACGGCTGCTAGCTCCACGGCTAACTGAGTCATGAGCTAATTAGCTAATGGTAGCTAGCTACAGACAAGAATGACTAGCAAAGAGTAGCATTTGCAAGTTACTCTGGTGATATGCTGCCCTCTATGTTTTTGGAGCAACCTTAGAATTCTGACCACGTATGTCCTGTCAGTTTGGCTCTGTTATTTTCTTTATGTGTATGCATGTGTGCATGTGTATATGCTCCATAGGGGCCTGCTGATGGGCCTGGAGTGCGGTCTGACGGAGCATGAGGTGCTGGTTTTTGGCCGAAATTTCTCAGAGCATCAGCAGCCTGAGGTGGACGTGGGCCTGATGCTGGCTGTGGCCCAGGACTTCCTCAAGAAGAACTTCTTTGAAGAGCTCCCTGACATGGCCAGAGCCTTCACACACCACGACCGACACAAGTAGGCGGGCGGGTGCACACACATGCACACACACACACACACACACACACACACACACACACACACACACACACACACAGATGTTTTGCTTAAAACACTGTTGCAGCAGAAACACACAGGCAGATAGCGTCACAACAAGACATCAATCGTGCAGCCAGTGGCCCCATATCTCAGACTAACAATTAGTTCCAGCAGTGTGAGAGTGGAGCATTGGAACCAGATGGAACTTACAGACCTGTATTGCATGTAGCTCTGCTGGCCAGAGGACACACACATACACGGTCTGTGTCTTTCTCCCTATCGTCACTTTCATTGTCTTTTTGTGCATAAAATTACATATTTAATGCATGTGTCTTACACAGAAGCACCTATCCACATGTAGTAGATCTTTGACGTGGGCAGGTTAGCTGAAATGGATGGTCAACAGTGCCACAAACTTAAGCTGACTTTTCTGTTCACATGGCTGTGTTGTGACAGATTTTTCATTAACATCCTTCTAATGAAGATGGCATGACAAGAAATGAGCCTGTGGACCTTCTGGCATCACAGTAGAAAACAACTCTGGTCTTAGAGGACATGCATCCTCTGTTTTTCACACGCACATGCACGCACATTCTCTAGCACTTTACCCTAACAAAAATGGTCAAACTAAATGCTAGAACCTGATCAATACTCGATTTTTGGAGCCAGTGCCAATACCAATAGTTGGAGGTAAAAACTTCCAAAGTCGATATTGGTCAATATACACACACTTAAGCAGTGATCCCACAACTGATAATCAAACAAGATATTTTACAGTTAAACAATAAACTTTATTGTCTAAGATGACATCAGCGTAATGAAACAGTAAACTTTACTGCGAATTGACTGAATCCAAAGTTCCGCCCCCTTAGCTTTTGGTGCTAGGTTAGACAAGCTTGACAATAAGAAAAATGGCAATCCCAGTCCCATTTAGGTTAAGACGGGTGACGCAGAGGTTTAGTAGTTCTGGGGGTCAGGCAATATAGCTTCAAGAAGCAGACAGCAGGAACTACAGAATGCGATGGAAGGATATATTTATGATATCAAGTTTGATTTGGCAAAACAAGACCTCTTGACAAATTGAAGCCAAGTCATTCCAGTCCCAACGAAAACGAGAGAAGCCTTGATCTTTTGTGGACAGGTAGCCACAAAAGATCAAGGCTTCACTCCTTTTCCTAATCTTGTTAATGTTATAGAAATAAGGAGGAAGCAAACCTGGCTGACTTTGGTGATCTGACATTAGGCTTTTTCTCTTGATGTAATGTTAGCTTTCTGCTATGTGTTAGCAAGCTAGTTAGCTAGCATTTTGCAAACATTAGCTAACTTAAAATGTGAAAATATACAATGTGATGCGTCCATGAAGATTGTGGCCTCAGTATAATGTGACAGTACATTGTAATGTTAGCACTGAACAAATGCAGGCGTCTTTGGTGATGATGGTCCGCTGATGGTGAGGTCTTACACACAGCCTCACTTGTGTGTCAGACAATTTTAACTTTACGGTTTTGGGGACAGAATAAACAAAACACCTTCCACACATTCAAGGTATCGAGGTACAGGTGCAGGTCCCCCAGCAACATCTTTTAGCCATCTTCTAAACCTAGCACATAGCATATATAAGTTTAACAGGAAACAGATGACGGAGGTTCATCTGGATACCAAGCTTGCTCAGCTGTTATTGGAACACAGAGGGAAAATGGGTGGGGCTTGAGAAGGGTGAATTTAATGATTATAAATTACAACAAGCATTGTTATCATAAAAAAATCATATGATATAGTCTTATCGGTTCATATCAGTCAACATATATGTGGATACCGATATATCTGTGATAGACCAATATCTGCCAATGGTGTCGGCCAACTGATATATTGGTCTCCTGAATGCCAGTGAAAGTTTTAACCCTCAAGCAGAGCTTTAAAGGTCTGCCCAAAAGTGAGGACCAGCAAAAATGTCCTTGATGTCTTACAAATACAAATTCAGTTTGAGACATTTTTATATACTATAAATAATATATTGATACAAGAGTGGTAGTTTTAAAAAGTATTAACAAAGGCCAGCTCAATTATTGCTGATGGCATATTTCCTCTGATCTTACAGTATGTATTTTTTAGTTTAGTGTAGATTCTGGCCTTGAAGAATTATATAAGCAGCCCCATGTGGGTCCAAACGTCAAGTTACACAAGTAGGGCTTCTTGTTTTCTTACATTATAAACCTTTGTCACTGCTATCCTTTGTGCCTCCAGGACCGGCCGACTCTCCACCAAAGAGACACGGACCATCGTTAAGGGCTTCCGGCTTCCTCTGCCTGAGAGCCTGCTGGGAGGTCTGCTCAGCAAGTAAGAGCCCACTAATCACTGCACAGCTCTGGATAGAACAGTTCCGAGGTCACATTGCATTTTCAGACTGGTTTTGAATGATTCATGTAATTTATTGTAAAGTATAGCCCAGTCTCAGTTCTTTGCCCAGAAATATTTCTTGGCATGGTTAAATATTCTCTGAAGCAGTATTTAGACTGACATCCACTATCCACTAAAATTATGCATTGGAAGTAGAGCAAAATAGCTTCATTTAAATCAAGTGAGGGATGCTGGCTTTGTTATTTGGAGGTTTCTAAATAGCATATACCTGTTTCTGATCTGGATGCATGTCTGCTGTAGGTTTGCTGATGGGGACAAGATTGACTACCATGCTTTCTTGGCTGGCATTAACTGGATGAAGCACCCTGCTCCCCCAGTAATGCCTAAAGACATCTTAAAGGTAAAGAGAGGAATGACAGTAATATATATATATATATAAAACAAAAGAAGCAGAAAAGTGGGATGAGGAAGGGGGGGCTTTTTTTTCCTTTTTAGATGAGAGTGTATCTGAAAAGGACACCAAGTGATTTCACAGAGTGTGCAGAGATTTTTAAATAGTTGTAATTGAAAATCAATCTGCATTTTACCCCTATCTGGGATGACTCAGTGCATATGTGGGCCAAAAGCAGAATCAAGTGAGTGGAAAGAAATGGTCAAAGGGACAAAACGACAATTTATTGTGCACAGAAGATGACTCGAAAGACACACACACACACACACACACACACACACACACACACAGGTGGTCAAAAAGGAAGGAAGTAGCTCCTTTGTTCTTCTGTCTTGCATTTGTATCTTTCCTATGTAATGCTGATTTAGTATGCTTTGCCACAGCCAAGTCTAAGTAGAAACAGGTGAGCAGGAGAGATATACACCATGGCATGACAACAAAGGCTTGCATGGACAGAATGAGAATGGACGTACTCCGTGTGTGTGTGTGTGTGTGTGTGTGTGTGTGTGTGTGTGAGTGTGTGCCGATGTAGTTCTTGCCCATTTCTCCATTTTCCTCTGTCACGGTTTCTAGCTGCTCTTTGCCTATTGGATTTTCAGCCCAACCTAGTCGCTCAGTCTCTGCTCAACTCCTCCGCCATCCTTAAAAAGCTCCATAAAGACATAAAATGGCCACTGAACCGTGTGTCTCATAGTGATGACAAAACAGGAATGTCATGTTGACAGATGCAGATTGATTATCTACTTTCCATATGCCTTTTTGGTCTTTGTTTCCATCTTTATGCTGTTAAGTATCGCCAACCTTATTATACTTTCTTTCTTTCTTTCTTTCTTTCTTTCAATATCTTTACCAATCTTGGGACCATTAAAAAAAAAGTTTGCTTTAAAAAAATGTGTTATTTTGTTTTCTGTCCTTGTGGTTTAATCAGTCTAGTGGAGGTAAAGTACATCCCTAAGTTTTAAAGCTTTAAACAAGGCGGCAGTACTTACACAGCACTGTTAATACACACTGAAAGGTGGTTTTCAGCTTGTATAAAGTATGCAGCAGAGTAAGACAAATAAAGGAGAGCTCTATCACAAAGAACCAATAACAAAGTTAAAATATTAAAAGGACAGCAACAAATAATAAAACCGAAGTGGAGACTAAAATAATCAGTTATTGCAACACTGAACAATGAAGTATTTATGCTGTCAGAGTTGTATAGTGACTTGTGTATTTTTGTCGTCTCCAGTTTGATGTGAAAGCGAGGTTCGACGCCGGTGGGCCGACAGTAAATAACGTCAAGTACTCCTCACTTCTGGGGGATTTATTCAGCTTTCCCTCCAACAACGGTGACCCAACAACTGCAATCTCAACATAGGCACAAAGTGCCTCTCAAACATTCATACTACTTGTTCCTCAATTAAAGAGCATCAGCTAAACAGCATCTGTGTTTTCATTGTGTGTCATGATGGAGGTGTGTAAAACAACAGGATGTATGTGCTTAATTCGAAAGTATGTTTTCTTGTATATGAATAATTTGGCACTAATGGTCCGTTCAAGTGTAAGCTAACACCATCCAGTTAATTGGGAAATGGATGCTACAGGGTGAAAAGTTCTGAGACCAGCGATGCTTTTTGATGTGCTTGTGTGCTGGTGCTAAATGTGTTTACATGAGTTGGTGTGAATCCCTCCAAGACATGGTAAAAAACACAAGGCGTTAAAGCAGAACCATATTTCAGCTCTGGGCTGCGTGCACTCACACACATTACGACTACAGGGTGTGGGTGTTACTCTGTATCCTCCCTCACTGTTAAAAAGGAGGGAATTGTCCTTGGAATGCATGATGTGTGCAATATGCTGACTGTACAGTGGCTACATCTACCAACAGGACAGAAGCCATCCATACTGTCAGCTCATAGCTGTTGAAACTACAGATAAAGATTAAAGGCTGTAATGACTTCAAAAGTCAGAGTGTATGCATGCCACAAAGACCTCACATGTTTACCTTCTGGGCTAAATTTTAAATGAAAGGGTTGAAAAGGAAAAATAGCAAATCAAACGCCAGAATAAATGTTGAAAATGTATGTTGTAACTTTTTTTAGATTCAATTTTCCTTTTCTATGTTGTGACAATTACTGTGCTTGTGGTCTGGTTAGGTTTAGGCACAAAAGCCACTTGGTTAGGCTTAGAAAAAGATAATGTGTTGGCTAAAAATACCTGGTTCTGTCTCCACAAACACAACTGTAACTCCACCATCATCCCCTCCACATCCTGACATGACAGCCAGGTCATAAACATCTAATATGAATGTGATAGAAGATTGTAGAAGTGTCTTTATGATTCGTAGTCCACACTGCCACAACATTTTATCCTGGCAACATTAGAGCCATTTTATGTCCTTTTTGTTGTCCGTCATCACTCTTCAGCACCTGATTGAGCTTCTTTGAGGCTTATCACAGTATCAGTGGTTTAGTCTTGATTATAGTTATGAGATTTATTTTCTTATAATAAATGCATAAAACCATATAGAGGAGAATGTTGTTAGAGGTTAGGTGGAACTACATCCTCATGTGTTTGGCTGTCTGTGTGTGGCACTGTTTGACTATAAAAAGACACACAGGTTGCTCAGGTTGAGGCGCCACTGTAATCAGAGCCTGCATTGCAAATTTTAGTAAGGGGATAAGTCAAACATTAGGTAATCAAACACCCAACCCCCTTTATGTAGCTAGCACACACACACACACACACACACACACACCTCTGCCTCACCCCCGTCACACTTGGTACAGAAACGGTGCATTACATCACCCCAGGCATTATCAGGTCCTCTCTGTCTGTTTTCACACATACTAAAATATTAGCTTCTCCAGTCACCCACCAGCAAAACACAAAGGGTGACGTCGATGTGGTCACTGGTGGCAGGGAGCTTCCTGGGTACATATGTGGCCTTTTCTTGTCTTCTGTAGCACAGTGTGAGAGATGGAGGACAGTGAGGGAGGAACTTCGACACCCCTCCCTCCTTATCCATCTCTTCTTCTCCTGTCAGTTTCTGTCTCTTTCTCCCACACGTCCCATTTACTGCCCCGTCATGTTCTGTGGCACAGCAACAGCAAACTGAATGAGTTGCATCCTCGTCTAAGTTGAACTGTTGGAAAACAGGTGTTTCCTACTTCACTGTAAAGTCCATTCTCAGTGTGTGTGTGCTGAAGGATTTCCACATCACATTTTTGAAGTTGAATATTGGAGCAGGATCAGCTTCCAAACTATTTCTGATGTCACAAATCATGCAGGTAAGCCCACCCCTGAAAATGGGATTCAAAATGAGCACAGATACATTTTACAGCTAAGAATATGGAAACAGACTTTCAGTGTCAAACTCTGCACATACATCATTCTGTACACTGATGCTCAAACACTGAACATTTTTGACTGGAGGGGAACTTTTAAGATATTATCGGTCATGAAATCCCATGAATAGACTAACAATGTAGTAGGAACAGATCAGTGTAAATGTTTTTGTGTTTTCATGCGATGTGTGGATAGTAAGAATATTACCAGCCTTATCCTTAATATTTCTTTATTATCTTCACCAAGGAGGTTGTGTTTTCAGCCATGTCCATTTGGTTTACACAAAAACTACTGAATGGATTTCCACAAACCTTGAATGGAGGATGGGTCACAGCCCAGAATAGATTTTTTTTTTCTCACTTTCTTTGACATTGCTTGATAGGACTTGATATTGGATTAGGCATGATTGAATTAGGGGACTGTTAGGCCTTTGCAGAGGTATGCACTCTACTGAGTGTCATTCCATTTGAATATAGGATACGAGGGTGTTGAGTGGCTTATATTTTTGTGACATCCCACTTTGATTCTTGATGGTAAATATCTTTTAAGTCAATCCTAACCCCCATAAAGATTTTAAAAGAGACAGAGACAGACAGACAGGTCTGGGAGCCCTTAAAGGTCCCATATTATGAAAAACATGTTTTCTCTGGTCTCTACATATATAAACTGGTCCTCCCTGAGCCTACCAACTCCCAGAATGAGGAAAGCAAACGAGTCCTGCACGGTCTCTGCAGCCCACCCACTGGTAAAACGGGGCTCCTACAGGCTGTTCAGATTCAGCTCCTGTCGTTACGTAACAACAGGAGTCATTTTCATAGGCCCGGCTCCTCTGCACGAAAACACTCCCCCCCCTCCCCGGAGACATCCGAGAGGGGGACGTTCATCCCCGAGGTGAAGTTCGGTATGTCCAGCGGTGCGACAGCAGTGTTTCGCAATGTCGTCGCTCAGAGCTAGACACGCAACTTGCTTCATTGTTGGTTGTAAAAATCAACATAAGTGCCTATATTCTGTCCCAGCTACAGAAGAACAGAAGAGACAGTGGTTGCGTTTACTTTTTAACGACAACGTGCCGGCTACGGTTCCTGTAAGTCTGTTTGTGTGTGCTAACCACTTCACATGGACTGCTTCAGTAACGAGGGTCAGTACAAAGCTGGCTTTGCCTCGACACTGACCCTCGTAAAAGGATCAGTCCTAACCATACGGGACCCAGCAACTGCACCCGAGCCACAGGTAAGTGTCGCCACGTTTTGATAGTATTTACAGTTGCCTACGAGTATGGTGAAGTCAGCTTGAAACTGGCTAACTAGTTAGCTCTGCTTCGGTCCGCTATGCAGTGGCGTTTGAAGCGAGTTTAATGTTAATAATATTACGAGGGAGCTTGGTTGTCTGGAGTCTGGAAACGTGCAGACTGGAGACAGAGACAGTGCGAACAGTGTCCAAGAGTTTGGAGACTGTGTTGGAGACAAACACAGCTTTCGCTAGCTGTTTTTAGATGTTACCTGTTGCAGGTCAGTGGGGGATGGAAGCTGGGTAGCGCATGCTACCGCTAGCGTAAGCGGCATCCTCTCCCTGAGAGGGGCGTGTAGCAGGCAAGGCAGGCGTTGACAGACGGAGCTCATTAGCATTAAAGGTGCAGGCACAGAAACAGCCTGCTCTCAGTAGAGCTCACTTGAGCGACTCTTAGACAGCTGAAGTTCAGGACCAGGATGGGTTTGGGGCAATACATTTCGAATACAGTGTTGTTGGACCTCTGACAGCTGTGTGAAATTGATGAAAAACAGTATAATATGGGACCTTTAAACTGTCATATATATATAATGCAACATTTGAATGTGGTTTTATAAATTCACATGGTCGTTCCATTGCTTTCATTGAATTAAACTGATATTGGTCTACATGTTATATGAGAGCCCATTAGCATCATCTGCTACTATCAGCATTTAAGAAATTATTTGCAGAAACTCCACAACCACGTTGACTAACACGTGAATTGAACTTTGCAGCAAAGACGAGGATAAAGCCATCATGAATCACCCTCCCTGATGATGTCTCCCCTCAGCACGCAATATTTTGTTGATGTGGTTTGAGCATCTGCCCTCTGTTGTCTCTGTCTCTACTCAGCAGAACATGGAGGTTGTTGTAAACGATCTGGTTCTCTTGTTTTGTCCTTGTTCCACTTTACTGCTGTTCTGCTCAGGAGCACTGCACTGTAAAAACTGATACACAGGAAGGTCATAAATGTCTCTGGGGTTTAGAGGATCGGAGAGTGTTTGTGCACATGCAAGTACATGTGTGTTTGTGTGCACGCATATGAATGTGCGTGATGGGCTTAATGCAAGTCTGATGGAGTCATGGCTAATCTATGAAGTCTAAACAGATATTTGAGAACAAGAGGGGGAAAGTTTCTGTTTACTGGCTGCATGCCTTTCTTTTCTCATGACAACAAATCCTAAACCTGGAAGCACACAGACACACACACATCACAGAGCACCTGCATTCAGATGTTTTTCTCAGAACTGTTCTCCCAGAGCAGCAACTTTTGGCTCTACAGTTCTCTATGAATAAACTTCTAGTAATTGATATCACTGTGTAAGCTTGAATGTTACTTGAAGCTTGAATGTTGCTTCATTTAATTTTTACAAAATTGAAAACCCTAATATTGGAATTAAGTACCTATACGTACCTTTATTCTATGTATTAACCCATTTAAAACTGAAAGGTCTGATGTTTAAAGAAGTTAGTAAGATACTGTATGGCCAGATTAGTAGTTTAAAACATTAAAAAAAGGGATGTCTGGTTAAGTTAGCATGCTAACCAGCAAGCCCCAGCTCATCCTGTCTCTTTTTACCAATTAATACCTCAAAAGATCAGTCCCCAGTAGGTTCAGCCTGGGAGATGTAATCACTACTTAGTCTAACAAATAAAGAAAATAAACCATCTTGGTTTGTCTTTCCACAGTCACATGGTTTGTACTATTGTGGCTCTACATGCTGTTTTCACCGGCCGCTGTTTCCTGACTCTCTCCTTCTCCTCTGTCGCTTCATGCCTCTTCCGTTCCTGCTTGCTGTGTCTCCTCATCCCTACAATCATAGTCCTGGTCAGAGCCACTGTAATTCACCTACATACTGTATCCTCTGTCTTAAAACTGCCGTGCTCACTGAAAGTTCACTGAGCCCAGTTGACAGGGTTGCCAGGTCCACAGTTTCACCATGGAAATGGGCTACTTTTGAAGTGTTGCCGCTAGTTGAATTTTTTGCCCGCCGGTTAGATCGTCCTATTTTTCATGCACACATTCGATCGGTATTCTATATGCCTATACTCTCCACCTGCCCGTGCCCGCCTCTTGTTCCCGACTCTGCTAGTTAGTGAAGCAAAGAAATTAACAACAAGCTGGCTAGCTTGGCACCTTTGTGAGAAATATAAGGCCTTTCCTTTTTTACTCTAAGGCAATTAATGTTCTGCAGTTTAAACAGGTAAACTGAGATGATTTGAATTCAGCAAAAACAACATATTAACACATACAGTAGCCTACTGTATATGTATTGTGTATGTTATTAAAAAGCTCTGACTTAACATAATAATGTGTATCAGTTGAAATACGGTAAACAGAGATACTGACAGTAATACATAACCAATTTAAACATGTACTTACTATAAGAATATGATTAAAATGAAAGGGTTGCAACATGTTTTTAGTTGAAATAAGGTTTGGCATTAACTACAGTAATATGGTAGGCTTATAACAACATTAGTGTTTATTAGGCAGGGAGGAAGAGGGAGAAATGAAGAGAAAGCAAAAGGTTTATGCATTGGTTTATGTGTCAGGGTACTCAGGGTTGATCACAAAGCTATAGTTTACTTTTACTTAGAATATACTTACATAAGCCCATTTTAGGACCAGGTGAAAGAACTGTTTCGGAAAAACTGCTTTTAATGCACACAAAACATTTATGGTGTTACTTTGTAGATATTATAAAACATTTGTCAACGATAGCAATACTGTTGGACTTCAAAAGCAGTATAAGGGAATATTATGAGTTCCTGTATTAGACGGTTTTTGGGCTGGTTTCATTCAATGTCTGGCTAGTTTTGGGCTGGTTTTGTCACACAGACCTGGCAACCCTTCTGGTTGAGCTGAGCTCCGTTGCCTCCGTGCTCCCTGTCATCCAAAGTTGGGGTGCGGGCAGACTCCTGTTAACCAACAGGGCCAGTTAGCTCCATGGCTATTTAAGCTACTTGTAAATGGCAGCTAGTTGCTACAGCCAAAGATAGCTACAGTGAAGATACAGAGCAGCGGGGAGCAGTGTTGCTGTACCTTTAATTGAACAAGGTCGAGAATCTACTGTCAGGCTAGCAGCTCTTATTCAATGTTTACCATTGCTCACCCTCTTAGTTGAGCATGTTAGCATGCTAACATGCATTAACTGACACTAGATACAAAGCTGAGGCTGAAATGTCATTAATTTTTGTAAAATATAGTCATAAAAGTCATTTCAAATTTTGGCCTGAAAAGTTAAGGTATCAGCAAAATAATTATACATCATGTGGCAACAATACATTTCTTCATAACATTCTGTAACACTCCATCCACTAGTTGTTGAGATATTTCAGTGTGGAACAAAATGGTGGATCATTGACTCAGCTCATTGAGTCAATGAGCTGACATCCCTAATATAGACACAAATTCATAATTACAACTTTGAAATGCTGTCTATCTACCTGTTGGCTTCTTATCAGAAAGAAGCCAGTCAGCATTGAGAGTGTCAGTATGACACTGTCACAGACAGGCTGGAGCAAAGATGGAGCAGCCTGTAAGTGTCTAAGTCAAACTGGAGGCCTTCTGTAACGGCACTACAACTTAGATAATGAAAGTGCAGCAGACTGTTTTTGGACACTCTCCTTCATTCCAGCGATTCCTCAGTGCCTATGGGCATTGGCACTGAGAGAGAGGGTGGAGGGAGGGAGGGAGGGCTAAGGCTTAGACCCTGCTTTACGGGGTCAGCCACTGCCCCAGGTGCACATGGGGAAACACTTAGCTGCTCTCTCATTATTCCACGTCTCCCTCTATCTCTGTCTCCAAATATTTCACTCTCTCTATTTTGACCCATCTTTCTCCACGAACCACTCACCCAGGGCTGTGGTTCCCATCCCACGATATCATGCATGTGACTGTGTGCATTTGTGTGTAAATGAGTGTTAAGATCATTAGCTGCACTGTGGTCTGCACTCACCGTGTCCTCAACTCCATCTTAGATGTCTCTTTGATACCAGTGTTTTGTTCCTGTACGGGACATTCTACCTTGATTCTGAGCACTTGCACTGGCTAACTGTGTTTTCCCCTGAACTCAAAAACCAGACCTGGTACACTCATCAAATATCAGTTGTCTTTGGCAGCTGCTGTGACATTACTTTACCTGGTCAAGAAAAGAGAACGTTATTCTACACCAGCTGTAAACTATAACTATGGGACTATTTTTTGTCAGGCTTTTGGCTCCCAGCGGAGACAGTCTTTCTGTTGCACAGCGGTCCACATAAATCTCCCAAAATTATTGCCCTTTTCCGTTTTTTTCATGTAGCTTAAAATAAGCCTGGAAATCAATCTTCCAAATGAAGACTGAAAATGTTTGTGCACCATCAGTCAGTCTACAGCTTTGTGCCTCTCACACATAATATGAAACCGGCTTGAAACAGGCTTCCTGCACTAAAAGACAGAACAGAGAGCTTTGTTTGAAAACTGAGCGAGAAAAATATTTAACTGTTTACAACAACAAAGACAAACGTTGCTGGTGTTAGGACACCATGCCCATAGGCCAGTGAATGTGTGACTCTGGTGTGACTGGGCTGTGATGTGACCCTGCGCTGCTAACGGGATTAGCAGAGATGGAGGTTGAGATGACACGTCATGTCAAGTCCAGTCACATCTCAGCTGCTGGTGCTTATGGGGACAGAATGTTGGACTGCCTGCAGCACAAGGTGGGACTTCATCAAAGCAGCTGCCATGTGACACTCTTAAAGGAGCAATTTGTAAGATATGGCCAGAATTTTTGTTTAAAACATTAAAGAGTTGATATGTCAAAAACATCTATGTTCTGTGTTACAGAGATGCCTGCTGAAGATGCCAGCTAGCTCCTGCCCTCCTGTCTCCTACTTCCCCATGTTTTATCATAACAGGCGACAGTCTGATATCCCCGTAGTTTCAGCTGGGAGATGTAAGCAAGCAGCGAGTTAGTTACTTAGTCTGTTAAGTAAACAAAATAAACTCACAAAATGTCAAGAAGAAAGACAGTATTTTTACAACCACTTTCCTTACTAAACAGAAAAATACAACTGTACACCAACTGAATTCAAGTTTCTCTCTTTTAAGTTTACTAAGACCAGATTGTTAACACACTTCATTCTACACTTGGGTATACATTCCCAGTTCCAACTTCTGAGGTAAATGGAATGCACCGTTAGCTACATAGTTAACTGTGCCAATTACTAATCGCAGCTAGTTGCTATAGCCAAAGACAGTTACAGCAGACAGTAGCTGCCCCTATAGTTCTGGAGCTACCTTCGAATTATGGCCAATTCCTACAAATTACACCTTTAGTGGTGGCTTATACAGTGATACAACATGGGTAGCCTGACCTGCAGCCTAATCACTAAGGTGAGCAGCCACAGGGTATGGGCACAATGCTCCAGGCTGTAGCACATTAGTAGGATGGACTTCTATCCAAGTTGAATTTGAATAAACATAAAGGGTTTGGGGAGTAAAGAGTTTATCATAATCTTAAAAAGCAAGTTACCTGTCAACAGCTGTCACATAGGGACAACATTACTGTGATTTTATTACTGTCCATTTACCCTCAATTGCTACAGAAAGTGAAAGTTTTTACAAGTTGTCACAAAGCTGCTTTTGCGGCGGTATGTCATCTCAGTATATCCCCTCCTTTTGCTCAATATATCTTCTGGCTTCTGGCTTTTCCCCCACTCTCTGCCTCTTACCCCACCCTCCTCTCTCCACATATGGGATTCACATTTGGCTTCGCTGAACATTTTCTTAATGTGATATTATGATACATTATCTGAAGCCATTCACTCCCTGTCACCACCTCTCATGTGGACACAAGCTGAGTAAGCCAAGGAGAGGCGGTCAGATTCTGTTCAGGTGAGTTATGGCCATTTAATTTGACACTGTTCACAGTGGTGATCATTTACAGTGCCTGAAAGTGTAATCAAAATACAAACTGTGCTTACAAGGCTCTCATGCTCTATTTTTCTCTAGGAGCCTGTTGGTGGTGTATAAGTTTTCACCCTCTCCTGCTGCTGGCTGTAAATCGCCTCTGTCAAAGGTGTGCGTGTGCATGTGTGAGGGAACAGAAGGTGAGAAATTTGGGGGTTAGCTGAGGTCTTTCAGGTAATTGTGCTTCTTAAACTTTTGACCCACTAAGCCCTACTTAGTGTGTTGCAGCTTGCTCCCCTTATTTCCCCAGAGAGTTTGGACTCCAAATACCAAGACGCATGTGTGTGTGTGTGTGTGTGTGTGTGTGTGTGTGTGTGCGTGCGTGCGTGTGTGTGTGTGTGAGAGAGAGAGAGAGAGAGAGAGACAGAGAGACAGAGAGAGCGAGAGAGAGATACAATGAGTATCTGAACATATGCTGTCAGCCTCACACAGCTCTTGTTATTTTGTTTTACCCTTTTGGCATTGCACCCATTCCCATACTGTCTGACTGCCTGTTTCTTATTTAACCAGGCTATGAAAAATACATTAGTTTGTCATGTTGTGCCCTCCCCAACCTGCTCTCCCCCTCTGTGAAACATGTTGAAGGAATGCCTCCTCAGTACTTCCGCATTAGATGATGTGACTTATTTGTCTCGCTGTGTTCCTCTTTTCCTCTGAATTCCTTCCACACCCCAATTAGAGGATAAAACCTTCGCCATCAGTGCTTTTTTTTATTTCACAGTGCTTTTTTTTTGCTAACTGTTTAATAAAACCATCACAACAGCTGACACTGATGAAATGCTGAAAGAGAAGCAGAGTGACTGATGTAATATATCGCAATATTTTGCCAGCAGTTATGTGCAAAGCCTCAGAGAAGGTATGATCGCCCTTGTCTCAGGGTAACAGTGATGCCTTCCTCATTATTAGCTTTGCATTCATCACAGTTTGTCCCATTTATATCTTCAGGGTGTCTGCCGTCATGTCGAGCCTTGTGAGAATGACGGATGAGGTCGTCACAGTTTGGATCTGCTCTGTGCCGGGCTCTGCTGCTGTTGTTTTCATCATTTCCAAACCTACAGGCATGGCACCATTACATGATTGTTTACAGATGAAAACAAATACTTCAAAAAGAAATATCGACTGACCCACTGGGTCCTGTATATTTTTTTAAAGTATGATGAATGCATTGTTTTTTATTCAAATCCATGTACAGTGTAGATGTAGAGACATTACATCTTTATCTGGTTATTTGAACATTTGCAAACTTTCATGATGAGAATGCTTTGTCTTATGAGATATTTAACATATATATAACTTTAACTTTGACTATATGTGGACGATATCCCAGTGTCACAATCTCATCTGCACGAACTGTTTTTACAACACAAACATTCCCATCATGTGAAGATTGCTGAGGTGAGTTATTTAACCTCCCATTTAACTCCTCTTCTCTTCATCACCTCCTCCCCCTCACCCACCCCACCTGCGCACCCCCACCCCTCATGTCATGGTAGGAGAAAGCGCGTGAAGAGGAAGGCCACAGGGGCCAGTTGTTTTTAAATAAACTAAATCTGCTAACAGTTTTATAACCCTGACCTCGTAAAACTGGCTGCAGCTTTTGGTCAGCTCTGTGCTGATGGGGCCAGCAGAGCCGTCCAGGGCTGGTATTCCCATTTGCCGCTGTGGAGCGTGTCAGTGCGTCAGCTGGTGTGTGTGTGATAGAGAGAAAGAGAGAGAGGAGGAAAGGGCGTATGATATACGATTGCTGTGTCACGATCCACATGTGACGATCGTCCTCACAGGCAGAGCATCCAGGCTGCTCCCTCCTTCTGGTGATTTCCCTCTTAAAGAAAAGTGAGAGAGTGTGAGTGTTGGACAGGAGAGAGGGAGAGAGAGAGAGAGAGAGAGGGAGAGAGAGAGAGAGGGAGAGGAAGGCGTGAGAGAGACAGTAAGACAGAGGATAAAATAGCATTCAGACAATCTGTGTGTGTGTGTGTGTGTGTGTGTGTGTGTGTGAGAGAGAGAGAGAGAGAGACAGAGAGAGAGAGGTAGAAACAGGAGTAGAGAGGAGCTGGCTGGTAAATAATAGTTGAACAACAAACCAGTGTTGCGTACAGGATCTCAGCCTCTGTCTGGATACCTCTGCTGTCTTTCTGCTGCTGGGAGCTGAAGGTAAGACCACCAGCCTGGGTGTCCAATCAGCACACTTCCAACTACTGTGGGGATCTGTCTTTCCTTTTTGAATACTTGAAGATATATTCTATCAAAACCTAAGTGACTTCTTGACAGATGTTGCACAATTGTGTAATCTAGTATGAACTACTACAGGCTGGATGTGAGAGAACATTATGCATTTTCATTTTACATGCATGCTTTGTTACATAGCTGCTATACATGCATGATACATCACTGTTCTCACACAGAGTTTGAGTTAAACTTGGGCTGACTTTTTCTCTGCTGCACATCCAAAGCTCAGGTGCACATTCCTCTTTTACTGCAGGTATTTTCTGCCCCACATGTGTCCAGAATCGGCAAGTGGTTCTGATTAGGAAACAGTGTGACATGATGTGTAATAGGAGGAAACATGTTTGTGTTGGTGCTGGTGGATTTGCTAATCAGGCACTGACAGTGAGGCTGGAGGGATAGTGCAGCTCGCAGAGCTTGTAGGGAGTGTGTATGCTGGAGCATGAGGTTAATAGCGGTGTGAATAACTTATGGATATGTGTTTTACAGGTGTGTGCGTTTATGTTCATGAGTGTATGATTGACTTGGCCTGTCCTATGGGCCCCGGGGCTGCTGGCTTATGCTAGAAGGAGATGATGACAGATATAATAGACTCTGTGGTAGGTAGGAGGAGGAGATGAGCTACCACTTCCATCGAACTGAGGAGGAGAGGCGTGTGTGTGGGAGAAAGAGAGAGGGAGAAGGTGTTTAAATGAAAAATGAAGTGACTGCAAAAGACTAGGGGATAATGAGAGGGGGGAGAGAAAAAGTCTAAGTAGGAGGAAAAACATCTGAGAAAGAGACAGGAATAGTGAACCCTTCAGAGGACAGGCAGTGCCTGAGAAAGACACAATAAATAGAATAAACAGAATGAAACTGAGATGTGTGAGAGGGTGAGAGAGAAAGAGAGCTGAAGGAGGTGAGAGTGACAGAGAGTCTGACACAAGAGGAGGAAAAAGAGAAAAAGATGGAGACTGTGAAGCAAACATCCCTCCAGACATCCTTCCCCATGTCCAGTGACACCAGATGAGAAACAGTTTGTATTGTAAGGAAATGTCTGTGTTTTTTCTCTGCATTGATTGAGTCTGCATCCTCGCCTCAGACTCTAAATCACCTTTGAACTGTTTGGAAAAGAGAAAGGTGAGGAAGAGGAGTAGGAGGTGTGTTTGAAAGATTGCACATTCAGGTGCAGATAGACAGCAATGCTCTGGCAGAGCAGCACATGGATGGCTTTGTGTCTGTGCTCTCATGTTTCATATTCTCACACATGCATGCAAACACACACACACACACATACACATACACACACAGGGGCCCATTGTGAGTGTATTTATTTGGACAGTGTTGAAGCTCTGATAGGCAGTTCACAATGTCTCACTGCCGCAGGAATGTGCTTCTGACAAATGGATCCTCTGCACGAACTGCAGGCCATTGACAAGATCCTTAACGCTGCCCTGTAAGACAAGCATGTGACAGAGCTGTGCTGCCCCAAGAAGCCTGGTCCAACGCGATAAAACAAACACGCCTACGACTCCTTTGCTCGCTCTTTTCGAGAGCACCTCAGGCTTGGAGCTGAATGGGGGATTGATCTAGTTTTATGCACTGGCTTTAGCCTGCAGATCACTACGTTCTCAGTGTTTTTCTCTCTTTCTGACGAGGATGCAGAGAACAGAGAAGGCAGATATGGGAATTGACGTGCATATGTTTTGACCCAGCAGGATTAGGAGTTCTGTTTTCTGTTCTATTAAATTATAACAAATGTAACTCCACATTCTGACAGCTTCCACATTATGATACACTGAACAGTAGCCAGAAAGCAATAGAAATCTGGGAATATTCATACATATGTCCTCTGTCTCTTTCATTTCTGACTCTGGCTCTCTGCTGTTTCTGAGAAGCCTAAATTGTAAAGCTAACACAAGCTTAGCTCCGGCTCACATGGCTGTCTGTCATTGGCTGTACCCTGCTCTCAAATCCACACTGTTTGTCTTATCTTTACTGTGGGGGATATATTTAGTGAGGAGCTTAGCTTTTAGGGGGTTAGCGCGTGGGGAGGGTAAGAGAGGGTGTGTGCGGTGTGAGACAGAGAGAGGAAAGAGTAAGTTTGTGTGTGTGTGTGTGTTTCAGGAGCTGGCGTCAGTAGACAGTGGAAGAGCTTGGCACTCTGCATGCCAAACTCTGTGTGTGTGTGTGTGTGTGTGTGTGTGTGTGTGTGTGTGTGTGTGTGTGTGTGTGTGTGTGGCTGGAGGACAGGTCTGTTGGTCTGCCCACCCCCCTTGCACCAGTCAGGAATCTGCCCTTTAGTTTATTAAAAGCTGGTGAAACAATGGAGGGAGGTGATTTTTTTTTTTTTGGGGGGGGGGGTTAGAAGCACTAGAGCAAATCAGATAGGAGTGTGATGATGTAATTGGAAAGAAGAAGAGAGGGAGGGAAAGAGATGACGCTTCCCCCACCCTACCTGTCATTTCCCCTCACTCCTCTGCTGTGCACCTGTTTTCTGTGCATGGCATCAATGGCTCTATAACTGAGCAGCCCATTGCCACTGCAGACAACCCCGTCCCTCGATAACAACTGTGTACTCAGCTGCCTGCTGGCCTCGGTGATAAAGTGGAGGATGCCTCTGAAGTTCTGACTCCTCAGCCCTGCCCGTGTGCCGTCATACACAAGCATCTGAGCAATATTTAGAGCCCCAGAGCGGCAGCACAAAACCAAACAGCCCCCTTGTACACCTACTGTATGTAGGTATTTGTGCCAGTTAGCTTGTGTGAAAACAAAGACCCATAAGAAAGGTGGGCAGGGGATATTTATACATGCACCCCACTGCTAAGAACAAAAGGTAGATATTCCGTTCTACACAACATATGGCCAGAACAGTCGGGAGGCTGTCTCAAAAAAGCACTCAGTATGCAGAAGAATGGCCCTTGTCATTGTTTTATTATTACATGTCAAAATATTCTATGTCCAGGATTATTATGGAAATTCTTATTCATCAAAGTAAGGAAGTACTATAGTGGTCTAATGATTGTATTAGAGTAAAAATGTTTAAAAATAAAAATGTTTCCCTTCATGGTTGTGAGGAAGACGTATAAGTACCACAAAGTTTAATTACTCGAGTAAAGTACTTTACAGGTACTTCATAGTAAAGGCTGTAAAGTACAGCAAAATATAAAACTACAGTACTTGAGTAAATTAACTAAGTTACATTCCACCACTACATCAGTGGCATGTCAAGCCCTGCGTGTGTGTGTGTGTGTGTGTGTGTGGGGAAGGAGGCATTTTTCCCACTGTAGCCTCTTAGAGAGACATCACAATGTCTGCAGCCTTTAAGCTTGAAATCATCATCTCATAACTCCCAAAGTCCTAAAGCTTCAAACCAGAGGGATTGTGGTGAATAAGGAGGGATTGTATTGTGGTTTTGTGGTTTGGCTCCCAAGATATTCTTAACCAACACTTGATCTTTTTGCAGATACTGGGCCCTCCTGAAACAATCTGCTCTTTGGTGATACTGCTAAAACTACAGCTACAAAATGAAGTGGAATTTACAAAATTTGATTTGTTGAATGACATATGATATGTCTTTCAATGAGCAGTAAATGCACATTCAGAGATAGGTCTCCAAACTAGTAACATACAATGCATGCTGCTTAATACATTCTTCTGCTTGTGGGCCTTCAGCTGTGGCTCTCTAATTAGTTTTTGAGTGCGCGGAATTCCACATCGGTCAGTTAAAGAGGAAAATGGTGTGCTTGAGCTTTTCGGGGTTGTTGAGTAAAATTATTAAAGTTTTTTAATTTGTATCAAAATGTGTTTAAGGAAAAACTGAGCCAATAGACAGACTTTGCTGATGTAGCAATGTCACTTACCTGGAATGTAAAAACAGGATAGATATATGAGGTTAATGTAGAGCTGAAACAGTTGACCGTTTATTAAACCCCCACTCTGAACTTAGCTTAGCAACCATGGATAGTTATGTCAGGCCTTTTCTGTAAAGCTCTGGATTTCTTGCCATGATGTTCTCTATTGTCTGATGCAATTGTACTATATTCAAAAGAACCTGATTGTCACCAAGCCCTCAGGAACACTGCCGAGCTGTGAAGCAAATTTGATGGATAGTGGCCAGACTGTGTTACTGCAACATCACATGAGGCACACTGGCCCAAGGAAACACAGCAAAATGACTTGTTTCATTATCAGAATATGATCCACTCAGTCTGATAATATTTCTGAGCCGCAACATTAAATTGTTTATTCCTATACAAGTTAGCAGAGGGCTAAACTGGAAGTTAGCCGCTCAGCCTGCAGAAGTCTCTAGTGCGCATGATCTAGAGCATTCGCACGTTTTGAACTGCTTTCCAGTTGTTCTCTATAGACAGCGTATTGCACACTGCTTATTGGCATTTTAGGTGCTTTTCTAGGAGCACTCTTAACGCCTCGAGTTGAAAAAACTAGACTAGACCAGCTTGTTGTACTCTCTGATATCAGTGTCCAGTGTACTATTGGGGAACAGCCTCTCACCCTCAGTTGGAGCGAGAGCACTTCTATGCAGATGTTGTGCGTAACTATCTGCTAAGTAGGAAGTTAACTACCTCTAGCTAGCCAGAATAAAAGGTACAGATCGGCAAGTATACAATAAATCACGGTAAGGCACTGGTTGCCTAGCAACAATGAAAAAAGGACCATACTACTCTTTTTTAAATTGTAGGCTTCAATGAAAAAGGTAGTACAGTGAGCCGTTTTGCAACCTTTGTTGGAACAGACCCTAATTAAGTATGTTTGTATGAAAGCTATGCAGCCAACCTGTTGTGTTACACTGCAGAGCCCTGCTTCTTTCTGCCACAGTCTGAAGGTAAGGAATTAAGAATTCTGAGTGGTAAATCTGCCACCATTATCGTTTGTAAATTGCATATGTGCCATGCAAGACATGATAATAAAAACTGGAAGTCATCTTGCAATGAGATCACACTTGTAGTTCCCGTTACAGAAGTTGTGTCCAGGACCACTAATATGGGCCAGGGGCCCCCTTGCTCGGACCACGCCGCCCTTTTTCTAACTTAGCCTTCATTTTAATCTCAACTACACACCTGTGCATTTTTGTGACTGCATCTTGCACGGTTGTGACACTATCACAGTTACAATATCTGTCCACAGACAGACGGACATATGAACACCTAGCAAAATATTCAAAATGGCTTCTGTGTTAGTTCCTGCTACAAAACGGTTACACCCCGCTTTTCCGAAACCCCGCTGTCCGAAAATAGACTTCCATTCATCGTAATGGCGTGGTTTCCCATTTTTTCTAAAGACCCCGCTATTCCAAAAAGGCTATTGTGGAACCCCTAACCCTAACCCCTAACCCTAACCATATTGGGAAGTAATTGGAACTTGAAAGTCGGATTCGGAACAGCGGTGTGTCGGAGTGGGGTGTGTTGGAATGGATGGGTTTCGCAATGGAGGTGTTTCGGAATGTCAGGCTGTTCCCCTACAAAACATGTCTGCAGGACCAAGTTTTGCCATGATGACACACACAGACTCACAAGGTGACAACGTTGTTGCAGCTGGTAATAACTATTAGTTGCAGCTCTCGTTGAATCTTGCCTCTCTTGGCCCATGCTCTTGGTATTTTATTGGATCTGTACAACATAGCCTACTCTCTCCTTCTTTCTTGCTAGGCCAGAATATCTCTTCACCCACCGACCCTACCCCACTGTTTTTTAATGTTTCACCCCAAGTGCAGCTTTCCCACTCCGCTGACCGTTGAACATAGAATGGTATCACTGTTGTCAGGTCAGAGGCTTTAGGATGACAGAACAGAGAAGCTAGACTTGAGCCATTTAGGACTGGTGTAGCTAAGACATCAGCCTGTTTCTTGTACCAGCCCATACTATTCCTCAAGCTCAAATGTATCTGATTGCATTCTAACAGAGATAAGGTGGCTTTGTACTCCTACTAAAAATCCCTTGCCTCGTCAAATGGAAAATTTGACTTCCTTGGTGGAGTTTTCTTGGATGGAGCCTGGCCTTGCAGCAGTTTTACTACAATTGTCATCAAGTGAAGTTGTTTATTTTAATTGAGCGGAAATTTCATGGGTAATTTCAGAATGAATGACTTGTTGTATTTGGTGGAGCTGTGTGCCAACATAGCTGCTTTATAATGAAAAAAGTAGGACCCAAGGTGACATAGTGAGTTTTGATCCAACCACTCCTCTAAAAACATGATCACAGTAGATCAGACCTGTGCTTTTCAACAGAGGGGTATGAGAGTGGATGATTGGGTTGATTCCCAACAACAGATCCAGGAAAGATACAGACGTTAAGTGTTGGGTTCACTGGTCGTCATACTTGGAAGATATGAGGGGCCTGACCCTGTTTACTTCTGCTTCAACCTATAGTACAGACAGGCAGGGAGGCAGCAGGCACCACACACATGGCCAGGCACTCAGTTTGCACACTCAGCGCAGTAATGAACTCACTCACACAGATTCTAGCTCCATATCATCCTAAAAGCCCCTTTATATCTGAGCCAGCTGCCATTCTTAGCTATGTACTGATATGCTTTGAAAGCTTACACGAGTCTCCAAAAGAGAGAGTAGTTATGATGTGCAGTCACAATCTTTGTATCTCTTTGCTGCACATAAAAAGTGAATATGGTGGGAAGCTCAACTAATTGTTAATCAGAGTGGACAGATCTGGCCGTAGATCAAAATGACAACATTTGGGTCAAATAAAGTTTATTTGGCTTGTCCTGGTTTTTACAATGTGGAGCACTCCTGTCATTATCTTTGCTTGTTTTACTTCATGGCAGAGCGAGGACCTGTTGTCTGTTTAGCAAAAATGTTTACATGTTTGGGGGGGGGGGGGGGGGCAGTTATATGTTATAATTGAACATGTTTTCACTTTCTAAAATCCTCTTACTGTGTTTAGAGGATGCTGCAGTCACATATATTGTCTGTTCCTCCATGCAAAGCTGAGTTGTTCCATGTTCACCACTTAGTTGGTAGCCTTGTCTAGTGCTGGGTGCTGAACAGTGTACACTGGATTTTTAGTGCTTTTAGAAAAAGCAGCTGCCTATGGCAACAACACCACCAGAGCAATGAGAGTTAACTGAAAGTGTGGAGTTGTGGACCATATAACCAAAACAATAAACTGACAGACCCTGAAAGAAGCTGAAATTCCAGAGCTCAGGGGAATGACAGAGTCCAGAAATTATCTGGGTTCATCACCATGAACAACCCTTTTCACATTACACACAGTCATTTGATCAACTGTGAAAACAGTGATCATAGCAACTTTAAGACAGTTTTTATTGTGGCCCTGTTATTAGAGAGGCCCTGTACTAAACCTTGTTTTAATTACTCTAGTTTATAATGTGCCCACATGGTGCATATGCATTTCTCCAAAAAAAAAAAGTTGCGTACTACAGACTGACAAGCAGAAAACCTGGGGCCCATTAGTCCTGAGTACTGGCTGTTCTCTGCATCTCTGGGCTTATAATGAAGCTGCTATGTGTAGTATGCTGAATTGTACTTAGTGGGAACTTTAGTAGGTTTACTAATTCCAAACTACATCTTTGTTTAAATGAATCATAGCATGCCCCTACTTGTCCTGTCTTGTATGTGAAACCTCTGATTGATTTAATCCATTAAATTATCCTATAGCCGACACTATCCTACATGCCTTGAGGGTGTAATGCCAAAGACAAGCGCACCAATGATGCGGATAGTGATAGCAGCAGCAGAGATGGAGATAACAGTCACCATTGTTACACTCGACCAGGTACGGCTGGCAGAGCTGGAGGTGCTGATGGGTGCTGGCTGTATAAGGCAGCGTGCTGCTCAGAGAGGACTGGGCCGTCTGCTATGTAAACCCTGCAGCACATGCTCGATGGGCCAACAAAACATCTCGGGGAGTATTTATTTTAACAGGCCAAATGATACTTCTATTTCTCTCAAGAGGAATGTTAAGGTTAAATGATTCCCCTTAGAAAGAAAAACACGGGTTGGAATGGGGAGGTTGGGGACGGAGCATAAGTGAAGAGGCGTATAAAGGTTTTGAGTTAGCTGGTTGCATTCTGTGACTTCACTTAAGGAAATCAGTAAAGTCATGGAGCAGTGAAGATGGATGGTAAAGACAAATTTTGTTCATTACCCTGTTTTAACAGTACCAAACACTCCTACTCAGGAGTGTAATTACCAGAGGTGGCAAAAGTACACACATTCTTTATTCAAGTAGATGTACAGATACTTTTTTCTAAAAAGATTCTGGTAAAAGTAGAAGTACTGATTCAAGTACAGGCTCTGAAATGTACTCAAAGTATAAAAGTAAAAAGTATCGCTCTGAAGGACATTTCTACTGGCTATTTCTGTCCAAAGCTAACTGAAGCTCTCGTCATATTAATGTCATTCAAAGACTATTAAAGTTAAAGGTAGAATCAGTAGGATTTGTCCCAGCCGTTCCTAAACGCACCACAAAGATAGCTGATTGTTGAGTCTCATTTCCAGACGTAAAGAGTCACATTTTGTGTTGGTAAAGCGTCCCGAGCAGCAACAAAGTGAGAAAATAAGAAACTCTCTGCAGAGACGAGACACTAACACGCCTTTTCTCCCCATTCCAGTCTCCCTCTCTGTCTGTTTACGTCTTCTCACGTCTTTTACGTCATTTCATTTCGCTGTGTCTGCCGTGTGTGATGTGCACTGATAGGTTGAAATCAGTCTTGTGATGTTGGGAAGGCGGCGTGCGATGACGCAAAACAAAAGGAATCCATAATTCCCCTCAAATGCATCAAACTAAAACAACGAGCCTGTTTTGAAAATGGAAGGAGGAGAAGGTACAGCTTTGTGTTCAGATGTAGGGAGGAAAAATAAAAAGTCGTCAGAAAAATAAATACTCAAGTAAAGTACAGATACCTGACAAATCTACTTAAGTAGTAGTCCTCTATGATATTACCGTTGGTGCTGCTGTCTCAAAGACAGCATTAGCAACATGGCTAGCGCTAATAGCCTGGCTGCTGTGCGTAGCAAAAAACATCACAGCCAGTTGTATTAATAAGTAGGCAGGTTTTGTTACTAACTGATCTAGTAGAAATAATGCCTGTCTTAAGTCCTGGTGGTAAGAGGAAACACATAGCAACAGACTTTGACACGACACTGGTGCTGTCCATTGAGTGAATGCTCGACTGTTCACTCTAGTTTTACCTCGATTTCTATCACTCTCCCACGTCACCCTCTCTGCCTCCTCCATCAGTGGGGTTGTTCTTCTTTTGAAGTGTAGAGTTTCCACAGTTATTCCAGTTGTTCCACCGTTACTGGGGATAGTGACCGGGGAAAACTACGTATGTCTCCTCCTGTTTTGGTTGTGCAATGGCAGACACGCTTCCTTTTAGTTCGACCCGTGTTTTTCCGTGAGCAATCCAGCCCAGTGGCAGACTGAATAGCAAAGTGCAAGCGAGGTTTATATTGAACAAACCGATACGGCCATTACACCATGCAAAAAGTTGCCATTGCAAGTTTAAGTTTTAAAGGTCTAACCAGGGTGAGTAAATCACCAGTTTGAATTTGGCATAATTTTGAGAAGGCGCACAGCAGCTAAGTCATAGCCTCAGTAGCATCATGTGGATCTCTGTAGTTTCACCCTAACCTTTGATGCACAAACTCATTAATGAATTTTAGGGAGCTAGTGCAAACCATGGCAGTAGTGAAGTTACTCAAGACAAATTCCAGAATGTATATGCATTTACAAACGTCTCAACATAAAAAGCCATACATCTATAAAGACCAGGTAAACAGTAATAGCAAGATTAAAAAAAACCTTAACCCCAGATCATTACGCTCCTTTCTCACTCCTTGACCCGACATATACGCACACCTCTCCCTAATTCACAACACATTGCCTGTTAGCAAACCTGCCTCAGCCAGCACCAAGCTCCCTAACACGAACCCTATTGTCAGGAGGACAATAAAACTATGAAGTTGGAAACAGAAAAAAATACATAAATACATGTGAAAATATGCTGCAGGAGGACTGACAGAGGGTTTGCAGTCATAAGTGGGCTTGTTGGGAGAGCGATTTGTTTTAATGAAAAAGTCATTCCTAGGGAGAGGAAAGGGCCTGGCTGCAGGCTGTTTGTGCATGGCTTAAGTTTCTCCTCTGTAATAAAAGCACCAGGACTTATGTGTCTACATGTGTGTGCAGTGTGTGGGTGTACAGGGGCGACCATGGAATAAAGGAGATGAAGTAGGCAGCCAGGTTTGGAGACTCATCAAACAGTCACTAAAATCACCAAAACTGGCAAAAATATCAGTGAGAAGCTGCCTGGAGGTATCTCCATACACTACACACAAACATACAAAGGGTGTATGTGATCTTTTCCAACACGTATAGTAGTTCCCTTGGATGAACAAATGACTAATAGACAAAACATACTGCCTACACACACACAATATTGTTTCGTCTTGCCTTTATCAGTCCATGTTCCCACTGATGCCTTCCTGTTTATCTCCTTGTTTCAGCCTGTGGTAGATCCAGACAGTGGGGGATGGAGCGAAACGAAGCGACCCTCCTACTACCTTTTTCCCTACAGCTCACAGACCTTGAACCTCCGCTGTACTAGCAGGAGCAATACAGAGACAAAGACGTCCCCTTTTTCCTTTTGTGGGACCCTGAAATACAACTTGGCTAGAGAAGCAAAGAACTGTGGGAAAGTTACAGAGAAGGAGAAACAGAGGGGAACAGAGAGGATCACAGAGACAACGTGACGTATTGGACATCCCGTGAGGATCGAGGGCCTCGGGGTGGTCCATCATGAAACCTTCAATATCTGTGGGTCCCCCTTCGGGCCTGCTGCTGGTCCTGATGTGCTGCCCCCTGCTGGGCTTGGTTCAGTCTGCCAGCAGCAACAAGGCCAGCGATAATGGACACCCACACCTGGGAGATACTGACCCAGAGCAATGCATGAGGCACCACTTTGTGGAGACCATCACACACCCGATTTACAAGTGCAACTCCAAGGTAAGGCAGAAACAGACCCACACAAACACACTTTAAACCAATCTGCTTCATTGTGGTCACCTGCTCATGTTTGTAACATGTTGCAGGTTTAACAGCGCCAGTCCCCCTGATAAATGAACTCATTTGTTACAAATATCAGGGAAACAAACCTTAGGACTCAGAAAACCCCGGAGCAGCAGCCAACAGAAATCCTCCAACACTAACTTGAGAGTCATTTATCTTAGACACATTTTTTGTGTCTCTTACTTTCCTTCTCTCTCTTTATCTCCATCTCTCTGTCATTTTGACAAGTCACGCTGGGTTTCTTGGGGAGTGTGTGTGTGTGTGTGTGTGTGTGTGTGTGTGTGTGTGGTGCTGGACATGGGCCATGCTGCAGACATATTCTGCACCTCAGCTGGGACTCAATTTGGCTGAAATGGACATCTCCCTGTCAGCCGGCTCTCTCCTGCCTCTGCCACAGCCTAAAGGGAGAGAGGTGGGCTGTAGAAAGAAAAAGAAAAGTGGAAAAGTGTTTCTTTCTCTGAAGTGTCAGATAACCACTTTATGTAAAGAGACTGATGATCCATTAAATCATGCCAAATATGTGAACGCTATTGTGGAAAGGAGCTATAAAACTCTGCCCTTTAGTTGTGCACTGGTGCAGTTGTTCAGCTAGCGTGAGTGATCAGTTCTTTGGTCTTTTTTTAATATTCTGACTCCGAGTGCACAGAGCAGGTGGCCAAACCACAGCTCAGCTCAGGGAACAAAGGGCTGAACACACTCACAGCATGAGTTGGGCTTTCTATTACAGTACACAGAGAACTGACGGTACGCCTGGCTTAGTGACAGTTTTATACCTAAGTATGTGCAGTTCACACAGAATCACCTGCACCATGACTCACCACCGCTGACTGTAAAAAATTGTGGACAGAGCCACCGTGATGTCACATAGGTTTCTGAAGGGCAGGTGTGAAGAAGTGGGTGGTGCCAGCCATTGCCATCTTGACAGTGCCTCACTCACCTAACTCCCACTTATCAAAAATGGGCAAAGTGTGGTTGGTGCTGAGGCAAGCGAAATGAGGCCTAGTTAGTGGAACACACTCACCTAGCTGGAAGCTACCAAGCTAAGGTTACCACGCACGCTGTGTTTACACAGTAAGAACCTTATTCTTGTGACTTAGTTAGCCATAAGCTAACGAGCAACAGCAGGCACCAAGGGTGTTTGTGTGTTTGTGTTCGGTTTAGCCTGTGACCAAAGTTAGCACTCACCAGGGACTCCGGCTCTATCCTCCAGTGTCTTTTCTTTGTCCCATCTCCTCTCTGTACGTTCATGAAGTAAGTACATTTTCCCTCCATTTATCAGTCAAATAAAAGAGAATTATAGAACATTACAGTGGACTTCAGCACCTCCGCATCTCACTGCTGCAAAGAAGTGAGACTGAAGATAAATCCACTTTCTAATCTCAAAAGTTTAAAACATAAACTGTGTGCTATCCTCAGTTTGTATTCCTGCAGAGGCTTCAGGCACTGAGATGTCTCCCCCAGAGCGCGCTTACTAGCTGTCTGAGAGTTAACAGGGTCTGTTAGTGCAATTAACAGCACAGCAAACCATATTATTTGAACGATATGTGCATTGGAAATTCTCCCTTATGAATAGACAGCTCCAAGTCCAACATGACAGTTACACCGGTTGCACCATCTAGGCTTAAGCCTTCTTCTCACTAAGACCAGGTGTAAATGTTAGACCTAGTCAGGAGCAAGAGTGAAATCTAAATTTAGGCTTTGTATTGAATGTATTTTCTTATTTAAATGTTGTCTTGGTATTGCAGCCTTGATTCTCTGAAAAACTTTTATCTATACTGTTCTTTGACTGTTAAAACGGCAACTTATTGCTAGCCTGTCTTCTCTGCTCCACTGGTATTCACCGTCATCTTCTGCCGCTCACTCTCTCGCTTCACCACCCTCGCTACACATACACATTACACTTTGCCCTATTTTCCTTTAAGAAGCCAGGCCACTCTTATAAAAAAAACGTATCCAAGCAACTCATGCTGCTGCTAGGTAATAGCCATAATCACATTGGCATTCACATGAATCAATGCAGATTGCTTAGACTTAACTATAACCAACTTAGCAGTTAGGAGCAGTCTGAGTAAAGACCAGTTGGTGAACTGGCCCTAGGACGGGAAGGCTCTGCAGCGGGTGATTAAACCCAACCAAAACATTACTGGTACCATTCTACAGAGCAGTGACATTGGTGAAGTGAGATGTCTGAGCAGTCCAAAAAGATACTAAAAGACAACACCCACCCAGCCACAGTCTGTTCACTCTGCTGCCATCTGGCAAAAGATACAGAAGTATTTGCTGCCATAGCACCAGACTACAGAGCAGCTTCTTTCCTCCTGCTGTGAAACTCCTGAACTCATCTTCAACACTCCAATGTATAAATAGTTCATGTATAGCATAAAGGGACTACAACTTGCATTTCATCGTACAAGCCTGTGTTGTAGAATGACAAATAAACAAACTTAAATCCTTGAACCTATTGCATGCAGTATACATGCAACTGGGACATACTACTTATAACACTACACCTTGAACTTTAACCCTCCACCCTCCAGCAATAATATATCATGTATTTATTATACACAAAAGCAAAAATTATATGGGTAGTACTTAACACTTCAATGCACTATGATCTGTCATCGTGGATTCTGTCATCAGTCAGTGAGGTGACATCTGTCTGTGCTCTCTTGACAGCTCTCTCGATGTGATGTATCTTCCGCTGTGCAGAGGTCTGTGGGTCAGGATAGCCAGAAATGCATGCTGGCTCACACTGTGAAATGGTTACATTTGGACAACCTGGTATTTTTGGCATACTGCATTTAACGTACTATGTATTGGGACATACTAGATGTTTTTCTGGCATACTAAATAGTATGGTAGTATGGGTATTGAACAAAGCCCCTGACACACCTCAGCCTCCAATATCTGTGTCTTCCCCAGCATCCCTAGTTTTCTCTGCCTCATCCTGTTAGGATGATGCTAGTTAGTTCATCCTTATCATTGGCTTAGTAAATGCATGAAGAGGTGAATGATCATTTATTGTATCAGCTTTTTTGATTAAGTTGGTCATGAAAGAAAGGAGGAGCAGGAAGGAGCTGACAGAGAGGAGGTGGGTAGAGGAGGAGAGTTGTGTCACAGAAGAAGAATTGTCACTGTTAGACAGCATGATCCTCCACTAGGACAAAAGACAAATGGTCTTAAAGTGGCGACAACACTCCTGATGTATGTGTGTGTGTATATATATATATATATATATATATAAGTGTGTGTGTGTGTTCGTGTGCGTGTGTGTGTCACCCTGCTATGGCCCCAGACAGGCTTTTGTCAAAGTGGGTACATGGGTGGCGACACACAGCAGCTGACAGAGGGACATGACACAGGAGTCTGTTTAGGGAGGTGACAGGAATGTGGTGACCCACAGAGGAATGCCAGTCGGATGGTCACAACACTAATCAGACCTTTGCTTTGTCTGTGCATGCATGTGCGAGTGAGTGTGAGCTTACATGCTTGGGGAAAGCTTGATACAGCGGTTTTGTTCCCACCACAAGTATCAGCACAGGATAGTTTGCCACTTGATCACTCTGGATGAAAAGAGTGGACTTCAAATGTAAACCTTGTTCAAATGGCTGTGTGTGAACCTGAGTTCTGAGCTGCAGCAGGTGTTGGAGTGAGTCACTGGCCTTGTTGATATCTCTCAGTTTGCAGGTGCAAGGCAGAGGCTTGGAGAATTAGGAGACATTCTGAGCCCGAATGGACAGCTCACTTTCAGTCCAGACCCAAAAGCTGGCTGATTGTACCCAGAGAAACTTTTCCCATCCCTGACAGAGCCTGAGAACCATTTAAAACATGTGTGAATGACTTTTCTGTACTTTCTTAACCCTGTCTTTTCTGCATGCTATGTTCCAGATGGTGTTGCTGGCACGCTGCGAGGGCCACTGCAGCCACACCACCCGCTCAGACCCCCTCATCTCCTTCAGCTCGGTGCTCAAACAGCCCTTCAAGAGCACCTGCTCCTGCTGCCGGCCGCACACCTCCAAACTGAAAGCGGTGAGGCTGCGCTGCGCCGGCGGGACACGCATTACAGCCACTTACAGATACATCCTAGCCTGCAACTGTGAGGAGTGCAGCTGAGCATGTTAGCAGCACTCTCCCAAACCCTCAAGATTCTCAAGACCCAGGATCCTCTTGGCCTCAGGCCTTACTCTATGGCTATCCAGAGCATTTTGATTGATTTGAATGATTGATTTGGAGGACAGCAGCTCAAGATGCTTGTTGTTGCCTTGGGAGTGAAAGTTTGGAGCAATCGTACCACCCTCACTTAAGCCTTAAAATTGACCTGCAGCCCCTGGGGCTAAACCCTCTCCATTATGTGTATTCAATCAGTATAAACCATACAAAGTATATTTCTCCACCCTCAAGGCCAGACACCACAAACTACTGCTCCCATGGGCCGGATGGAGACCCTCCTCACTGCCGAGACACACTGCACTCATTACAGGCCTCTGTAATTCATAACACACATGCTCACAAACCACAGTATGAGAACTCATTACAGATATCTGTTACAGGTTTCTCCTAGCTCCATAAAAGCTCCACCATGCATTTGACAACAAAACAACACGGCTCGTGAAAAAGCAGCATGGGAAAGGATGAGGCTCGATGAGAAAGTGCAGGTCCACATGAGCCTAGACATGTGGTAAATCTATAGAAAGGCACCTGCGCTGTGCTTATTCACCCAATAACATTTTACACACTCTCTGCAGACTTTCATCTAGCTGTGTAAAACATGGGCGATGCTGACAAGAGAGCTCATCAGGTGAACAATAAAAGAGTATTGACATTGTAAAAGGAGCTCTGAGGGTGAAAGAAGATCCAGGATGAAGGTTAAGCCAGCCTGGGTGGTGGAGTGTACTGTCAATAGACTGTCAAGGCTATCAGTGTTCATTTTTCATGTGATCTATTATGTTTGAATCTTTGTGATCCTCTTGTCAACATTATTGAAATTGTAGCTACTATCATGCCAGATTTATCAAACTGCTGCTTCTGCCTGTCGTATATTGTTACTAATGACACGTCCAGTGTTTTGAGTCTTGTCAGAACAGTGCTATGGTTGCTCTGCATATGTCTGTAATGCCTGCATACATGTTCCTCATAGTCCACCATTATTTACAGTACTTCAAACTTAAGTCAAGTCATTTGGTGTGTGTGCCAGGCTGAGGTCAGTTCATCTGAATTAAAAAAAATAACAATGCAGTGCCATGTACCAATTGTGGTCTCTTCTGTTATAAAAACTTGTATTTTAAATTCAAACAAACTAATTGGAGGTTTTATGAAAGCTAAAAGGCCATAATAATTTGTATGATTTACTTTCCAGCATTGTCCCTCACAAATGACGCAACCAACGTAGTGTGAAATGAACACTCACATCGTCTTCTGCTGAGCTGTACAAAGATGCTCTGATGCTTACTGCTTACCGTTGAATCTGCGATGTTACTACTGCAACATAAGTAAAATAGCTAAAATATAATGAATTCATCTTCATTTGTAGAGGAACCATGTACAATATTAAACATAAATGTTGCCTTTAGATTCATTATTCCAGAGTTAGCTTAGAGCTACGTGACGACACCATTGTATCCCACCACTAAGCTCTTAGATAACAATATACAGTAGCATTACGTAAACCTTCAACATTTCAAACCACCACACTGTTGTCTGCTCAGCTGCATAAAGATGCTGAAGCTTACCTTACAGTCTGCTACATTACTGACTGACCTAACCGCGCTAAAATTGGTTAGCTAGCTAGAGTTACCTCCCTAACATTAGCAAGCAGATGTCATATTAGCATGAGTGATGGTTGGGACAGGGTTGTAGTTATATTGAAAAGGGAAAATCATGGGGTCATTGTTTATCAACTTTCCAGAATGTGCTTCACTCACAAACCAGTTAGCAACTTACTGTGAAGACAGCGCTTCACTTAGCTGCGTCAGAACTACTACCTACTCAGCTGTGACGCACCCTGCTACATGTACTGCTTGCCCTGCTGAGTCTGAGTGTTGTTGAGAATCGAGTTGGAGCGCATTCTGCTGGACAAAGTACGTCATGACACCATTTTAAAGGACTCCAAGCATGTTTTTCTGCGCGGTATGGTCTGTAAAATAAAGTTTTCATATTGCCGCATATTGGAAAACATATTCGCTGATACCAATATGTCTGTAACAGTCCCATTTAAGGTCCATATACATATAAACAGGGCTACTGTTTACATCCAGGCACTAAAATTCAAGATGGAAATCTCAAACCATGGATAATCAGTTTAGCCTGAGGGAATCAAACATGCCTTTGTCTTACTGTATCAGGCTATGTCCCAAAGACAGTATGAAATGCTCAGTTTGTACAAGCAGCAACTTGATACAGTTTTAACTGTTGGAAAATGAGTAAGCAGTAAGCATGGAGGCTGATGTCAGTTTACCTTGTGATGCAGTTGGATTCACGAGATAGCAGAAATCCATCTGCCATCAAGCTTTGCTTATGGCCAAACACACAGGCGTCAAAACCAAGCAGCGTCCTATGAGAAACTACTGGCAGCTACAGGTTAGCATATCTGCTGCTAGCATCTGTTATATCAGAACTGGAGAGTATATGCAAAGAACGGCTTTTCTCAATGAAAAAGATGTTTTAACTCTCCTCTGGACTGACTTCTGTAAGAGCAAGATCTACAATTGAGCCCCACTGTGGTAGCGCTGTCAAACTGTTGATCTGATTGGTTGAAGTTAGCAGTGATAAATGATGATAGACAGAAGGTATTTTTGAAAGGGCCCGCACTCTCCCAAACATTTTCTAGCTGTGCCTTTTCAGATGGCTCTGTGTTACAAACCATCAGGTGCGTCAATTTAGAAATCAGTGGGATGAGATAACAAACAGAAATGCTACTATATAGAGCGGAGATACCCTTTATATAACTTTATATAACTTTATATAACTTTTTCCCTTTGAGGGCCAAAACTAAAACTTAATGGTGGGCCACGGGCCAAAAGCAAATTCTTATTGTTATGAGGCATAAATGGTGCTAGTACCTGAAGTTCCCTTAATTGACTGACTTTCAGTGCAAACTGTCACTCTGGCTGCCAAGCTTAGTTTATAAATAGGAATTATATATTCAAAGAGCATTTATGCCTCAGTAGAAATACAACTGCATTAAACTATTTCTTTTTTTAATTAATGAATACAAAATAAATTCAACTGAATCATCTGCAAGGCCAAATTTGGCCATGGAGCCACACTTTGGGGAGCCCTGATATAGAGAGATAAATACTGAATGTAAACACATCGAATGACTGACTGTAAAAATGGGGTTTGAGTTCATCAAAATCTTTTTGGATTAGTATTCAGTTGTGGTTAAAATTCACATTTTAGTATGCAGATTAAAGAAAACAAATATTGTATCTGTTGTTTCCACCAGGTTTTAGCTGGAATTCCAATGTAACTTTAAATATGAAGCTATAACTTATCTTTGGTGAGAAAAAGTTGATCAAGTGACTGCAGGCTAATATGTGGCATTTGAAAAACCAATGTAACCTTACTGAATTGTCTAATCAACTTACACTAGTGAAGACCAGCCTGTTACGGGCTAGGGCCCATGGTACAATAAAGCTGAAAGTTTAAGAAAAAGATTATATAGAGAGTGGCTAGAAAAAACATCCTTTTAACAGTCATGTTGTGAGTGATAGACCCATTCTGCTGTGGTGTCCATGAGCAAGATGCTGAATCCCTTCAGCTCCAGGGATGCTGCTGACCCTGAGCAGGAGTACTGTGCAGAGCTGTATGACTCACACAATCTTTATGGTATACTATTCACACACACATACAGTATATGCGCCCTGTACAGATGTCTTACCCTCCCCTGTGAAACAGCACAATATGCTGTTCTGTGGACGTTTCAATCCCAACTACAACTGACAGCACGGCCGACTGCTTCACACGTGAACCTAATAAAAACGTTTTCCCTTTGACTCTGGAGATTAATCTGCCTTTCTCTGCTGTCTCCTCTTACTGTGTTTCTCCTTTATCAACACACATACACACACACACACACACACACACACACACACACACACACACACACACTTTAGAGGAGAAGAGACATGAGGCAGGAAGTATAATTATTTGGGGAACCAGTGTGACAGAATGACAGACGGGCGAGATAATGAGTCAGGTTGATGCTTACTGCGCCCCTAAACAGGTGTCCTAGTAAAAACACATGCAAGCGATGGTTGGCACGTTCCATACTTTCGAATTAAAAGAGCAAAAATATCATTCATCAAACACAGTTTTTCACCTGAGTCAATATCCATGTGTGAGGAAGGCAGACAGGCACATGTGGTCTTTTTATAGCCCTTCACATCAGTAGACATTACACACATTTATTCACCCTCCATCCTAATCATAACCATCCAACTGTTTAATAAAACTCATAGAAAAGAGGCATTTTATTGGACTTCACTATAGTTGCCTCCTTGTTAAAGAAAAATTCACATCTGTGTGTTTAGCATTACATTAAAATGCCAGACGTGAAACATGGACAACAGCCATGTGCTGGAGGCTTAACAATATGACTATTCACTGACTTCACATAAGTATGGTGCAGAGGTTTGTGATAGAGCTGTCAGCACATACTTCACTAAGAAAATATGAATACAATAATGACAGTTGTTCTGGAACACTTATGCATGTAAACAGTCTGAGCACCATCATTAATATGATTAATATCTTTAACGTGAGAGCTTAACAGGAAATAACATATCAGTTTGAATTTGAATGAATTTGTAAGTGTGTGTGTAATGGTGCCTTATGTTGAACATTTTCTATGATTGCCAGCATTACTAGCAATAAAAGAAGAAGTGAGGACTTTATGTCTGTGGTAACAATTAATGGCATCTGCTGAAAAACAACAGAGGATAAACTTGTCTCAGTTTCTGGTGCACTAACAATATCAGAGATAACTGAATTTGTCTTGTAAAATGTTCACACATCCCAAGAATTAGCTCTACGTTCAGATCACACAAATGAAAATTAAATAGTTAACGTTCATTTCTTCAGTTTCTTTCCTTTAAAAGCACTTCTCCTTTGATTCTTCTTCAATACAACTGCCTGCCCATCCGTCCCCAGCCCCCAATAGTGTTGGGGAGAGGCTAACATTACAGCAATGTGTCACTTTAAGCAGTAAAAAAGTAACTAAATATAATAATGATAATATGATATAATATGATGATAATAATAAATAATAATAATTAATGCATTACCATGAAAATGTATTTTGGGGAAATGATCACATTAACTATGTCAAGAAAAGCACCCGACCTCGTCATCAACAGTGTCATATGTAACATCAAATATGTCATATACAACATACTAAATATCACCGGAAAGCTTCATGTTACAGATGTACTGTACTTCTTTAGCCATACCATTGTCCTCATGATAAATCTAATGCTGAATGTCCTCTGTAATTACTAATACATTCTCCATGTTAAAAAAAATAAATTGTTGTTGTTAGCAAGATTGTTAGCTGTCCACTGGCAGTACCATGATGCCTTGGGCTGCCTTAAGGGCTCTGGGCCATAAAATATCACCCACCACTGGATTGGATTGGATTGCAATAAACGTGTGCTTTGGTGGATTGATTACTAGATATTAATCATTAATCTTTTCCAATTTAGGATGCCTTTTCGTACTTATGAGCGTTGCTAACTCTGGCGGGAGTTAACAACACTCACATTCACATTCATTAGTTCATAACAGTGACGCTCACTTCACAGTTCACCTGAATTTGAACTCTTTTAGTGTGTTCAAAAACAATGCTGGACGGACCACATTTTTGTTTCCAATCACAGTGAAAGCTTTTTCTTTGGTAACAATTGACACCTGATACAACAGACACCTGCTGACAATAAACAACAAGAGGGAATGTTGCTCAATGTGTTGTCTGTAGTTTTCAAAGCAATGATATGTAGTCATTTTAATTTTGTGCGATTTGGTGCCCTTCACTCTCTCTGAGTACTATAGGCATCTGACAGACCTGCAGTTAGGCCCGTCTTCATTTTGCTCTTGGACTGTCTGATATACAGTAAGTTTAACAAAGAGAGTTGGAGAAAAGTGAAGACTAAACACATTTAAGACTAAAAAAATTTTCAGGACAAAGACCTGTTGTACTGATCAATGATTCCTGAAATGACCACCAAAGGGCAGGTTTTTTGTGCCAAAAAACGTCATATTTACATTATAATATGAATATGTACTATGTGTGTATATACTATAAAGACATATATTGTATAAATGTTGTAATCTACAAACAATGAAAAAAACTGTACATAAACATTTTTCACAAACATTTTTTCTGAAGTCTGACTCTGTGCTGTGTGTCTTTGTCAGGCTGCTGCTGCCCTCTGCTGACAACAAACACTTTACACACCTGCAGCTGAGTTCAATGTTACCTCATTATCTCCATTGTGCTCCCTCTATCACACATTATGGTTGAACATAGAAGGAGGACGGTACAATCTGTACTAATTTTAAAGAAAAAAAGAAAAGCAGGACATGTGCAGTAAGACTCTCTCTATACACAATGTGTATTCTGTTGTGTGTTTTGTCTCCCGCTGAGTCTTGGATAAAACCTAATACAGACACCTAGCAGAGAAAAAAGACAGTGCCAGTACACAGTGTGTGTTCTTGTGTTGCTTTTTAGTTAGTATGAATTGTGTTTCTAATCTTCACCTCCCACACACACACTGTCATGGCGACGTCTGCACCATCTTTCTCTGTCTTCAGTCTTTGTGCATGTTTGTTATATTGCCTCACCTGTCCACCAGTTACTTCCACATCATTATCTCATCAGCCAGGGTGACCTTCTATCAGCCTTCAGAGCTATCCACAAGATTTAAGTGTTAAAACAGCACAAGAAACAGAAACAGCTTGATACAGATGAGTACAGAAAATGTACACAGAACACGCAGAATAGAAATGAGCTGTAAATAGTTCGGTAACCAGCATTGTTATCATATGTGTGAGTTCTTTGTAACCAGTGGCAAAGACATAGGCTACTAAACATGTGATTTGTAAATGAAGCAGCAGCACCTTGTAATATTACAAAGTTACAAGGTAAATGTATTATCATTTTTTTAAATCGCAAGGGTTTAAAAAATAAAAACAATGTTTGAGTCTCACAGCCTGGGGAATTAAACTGCTCTATAGTCTGGTGGTATGACAGAGGATACGTCTGCATCTTTTCCATCAGGCAGCAGGGTTATTACATATTCTAATATAATAAGCATCAAAGTATAGAAATATAAAATTATTATTTGAACATGTAAAAGACAGTTTTATATAGAACCTTGGGGTTCTATATTGAAGCTTGAAGTTTTTTATAGAAACCACATTAACCCTTTTTTCTGTCAATGTAGTGAGTCTGTAAAATCCCAGACTTTCTATTTGTAAGAAAAGTTGATTTTTGACTCCCATTCCCAACTTGTCAATAACTGATGCTTTGGGATTGTAGGACGGGTTGGCTTCATCCCAATTGGAAATGAGACTCAAAAAACAACTTTTCTTACAAATAGCACCTCTAAAATGGTGACCTGACCATACACTGAAAAAAGGGAAATGGTGGGGTGTTCAGTTTACAAACATGCATTTAGTGAATACTACACAATCATTTATGTTTCTCTCTCAGACATGTTGTATTCTTGTGGAACTAGTTTAATCTTGAGGGATGTAAAGTCTACTAGTCTCCATCATGTTGAGATGACTCAAAGGAGTTATGTTTAGTTCCAAATGGAAAGCCCCCGCCTCCTGAAAACACACGCAATGACTGCCAAGGACCGTTACAGACGGCACCATTTTGTCTCTTGTGTCAGAGGATTTGTTGTGGACCTCCAGGACTTTCTACAGTGAAGGTAATTAAAACCTTTCAAATCAGTAAGAGTTAGAGATGGTCTGTTAATATGCATTATTGTTACTGAGCTGTCATCCAGTTTATCTGCCAACAAGCAACTTGAGCCAGTTCATGTTAATGCAGATGTTAGCTAGCTACTATTCATTCATCAAACTAACATTAGCCCTTAAATAGCTTTTAAAACCTTATCTGTAACATGTGTTCATGCAACAGTCCCAGTCTCTTCTTTTGATTTATAACTGCATTTTAAGGTGGTTAAATACATTTTAATTCTTTTAAATTAATTTGAATTGAAATTAAAAATATATATATATGAATTGTAATTTAACTATTACATCATGAAAATGTAATACTGTTGCAATAAAAGGGATTGAATTGCGTTGGAATAAAGTGATGAAATTGTGTGGGAGTAAAATGATCAAAGAGTTTAATTTACTTTATAGAAACACATTCCAATCACTTTCTATTAACACTAACTAACACACAGTTTGTGTTGCTTTCAGACAATTTTGTGAGATTCTGCCAAAGCAAATGATCTGCGTGCTCTGTTTGTTTGTTTTTTTAATGTTTTTTACATCAAGATTTTAAACAATGAGATTAATTGATATGTGATGTGTATATGATGTGGACCGATATAAATCATAAAATTTACGTCATGTCCTTGATTATATTGTAAGATAATTCAAGTCTGAAAATGCTAATTGACTACACTCCAATATCCGTTTCCTTTCATCAATAATTTTTTTTTTGCCATTTTGTCCATTAGCTCAGTTGGTAGAGTGGGTGTCCCATGTGCAGAAGCTTTGCCCTCGCTGCAGCAGCCCAGGGTTCAAGTCCAGCCTGGGCTGCATGTCACCCTGACATGTGTCTGCAGGCCCACATCTGAGATGTAGCCTCTGCACACCAATCAGTGAACTTGCTGGTTTTTGTAAAACAATAACTGAACACATGGCCACACTTTAAAATAACTTATATAAACATATTATCATTTGATCAACTCCTCTCTCCTCTGCCCTGGGTTATTGCAGCTGGACAGTATGCAGATTCTGACTGATTTGAAAATGGAGGGGAATATGTCCCTCTGGTCCCACTAACAATTGCACTTGCTTTAGACCAACAACAAGATATGCAACCAGCTGTTGTCTCAATGAGGCAACTGCTGTGACCCACAGATGAAGTCATTCATTGTGGATTTCAAAATAGACTCTGAACTTAACTCAGTTTCCCAGAATTCCCCAGTCTTCACACCTAGGTGCAAATTCACCTAGGTGTAAATGTAAATGTAAATTCAGCTATCTGGTCAGCACCTCTGACCAGATAGTCAAAACTCCAGCTCCTTCCTTTGTTTTCTCTCTTCTCCACCTCTCTCCCCATGGGGCTGCCTGCCCTCAAGTTCTCTTCTCTTGGATTCTTCTGGGCCTAACAGCTGCTGAGAGCTGCCAGCTGCATTTCCAGCAAGCCCAAAGAACTTCTCCTCACAGCAGCGACACGAGGTCCTGCTAGTATTCCAGCTTAGCGCCAGCAGCTGCAACGCAAAGCTTACCAGCTAACTACACAATCCAACCATCTCCTCTAACTTGGCATCACGTCACACACACACACACACACACACACACACACACACTCCTTCAGGCTGGAGCATATCACACCCACATGTGATATCAGTGAGCACATGATGCAAGCACCACTATTGATTCTTTGGTGATCCACCATCTTGGACCTGAGTCCAACCCTTCGATCAGCCATCGTGTAGTCCCTTTTGATCAGCCATTTTGTTTGTAGTCTTCCTTTGTCCATGCCATGCACGTGGTACATTGAACCCTAGCCACCATTTTGTTTTTGCTCTTCCACCCACACACACACACACACACACACACACAGTACATGTTAGTTAGATTGTGTTTTCATCTTTGTGTTAAATAAAAGACTTGAACCTTCATGCTGTCTATTTAATTTTGTACAAGAGTGAATGTTGCCAACCTCCACTCTGTCATAGACTCCAAAATCCTTCAACCATTACTAGCTGTTATGGTAATGTGGTTGTAGTTGTTTAGTTAATTATTAATCAGAGTTACAAACTGACAATTCAGTACCTTTTTATGAGACTGATGTGGGTGAATCGGCTATCTTTTCCCTTCTTCAAGGGTGGTCCAGGTGATCTAATGTAAATTTGATCTGATTATTTATCATAATTATTTATCAGATTATTTATCATAGTTAATAATTATCCCTGATATCCCGATCAGGGATCCCTGATCCCTGATCACAAAGACGTGTGAACAGCTGACGTGGAAATCTGTTTAAAATCCCCTGTGACAATGGAACCAACTTCACAGGAGGAAATCATGAACTCCAGAGGGTTTTCAGATCAGTGAAGGAACAACTGAGAACACACAAACAACAACTTAAATTTAAGTTTAATCTTTTGACTGCATCCACTTTTGTTGGGGTTTGAGAATAAGAGTGGAAATGGATTTAAAAATCCCCTCAGAGTCGTACTCTGAGAGCAGAGAACAGTCTTCACACTGTACTAATAGTACCTGTACACTGTACCCACAGCTCCAAAGGGCTTCGTGGCCAGCCCAGGTATTCACTAGATAAATAAGGAGAGCACCAGGCCAGGTCAAGGAAAGCTGCTGGTCACAGTGCACAGACTCAGGGTGGCTGACACAAGGTTTGGCCAGAGACATGTGCTCTTTGTTATGAGTGAATGCCAGAAAGTGAGTAATGGACAGTATTTCGGGGTCACCTCACATCTAAATCTAAAACACTTGTTGAACACTGACTTATTGGTGAATGTTTATTGTTCTTGTTTTCAGATCTACTGACACATTTTCAAGTCATGCACCTGGTAACGTGTTTGTGTAACGGTAATACACGAAGAGTGGAAACTAGTTAACTAATGAAGGGCTAAACTGTGCACTTGTTCCTGTGATTCTCTGATATGCACATCCATAATCTTCACCTAGTCTAACCAGGAAAAGGATTGGAGAAGGATACAGCATCCTTCATAACGCCTTAAAATGAGTCTTTTATATCTACAGAGAGAATGTTTCGACAGTTGCCCAGAGTGGACAAACCCAACACTGGCTCCAGAGAGGGCCTTTAGGGTTTTTCAAGTCTAAGCAGCCACTGTAGGGGAGGATGAGCCAACCTCTTCAAATGGTTCAATCTGCAACCACACCACTACATGCCACTCCATCCTACACACTGGTCCTTTAACCACTTGATTTACAATACATTCTGAAAGGTCTTGTGTGTGCCTTTAACTGCTGTGCCACATCAGTGTTGGTACATTATCAAAGCACACCCATCATAATGTCTGCAGAACATTAACACAGCACTGACAGTACATTACACTTTTCTTCTGATATGAGCTCTGAGAAATAATAGCAGGATTTTGTCAAGAAAAGAAGCCTTGTTTAATTTACGAGTGGATGTATTAGAATGAAATATTTTCTAATTAGACTTGGAATACAAAACAAGTACAGACTTGAAACTTACCATTACCATGAACTGACATGTCTCTGACAATAAGAGCTAACTTAGCTAGCTTGATAAAGACAGGCTTTATTGTTGGTCTATTGTATTTCATTACATTAGATTGTATAGTTGTCAACTGAATGTAATCACTTTACCTTCCCCCTTCTTCCCCAGTCTCTTCCACACTGCCCTAGTCCCTGTGAGGACAGGGATGTGCTAGCGTGGACTTGAGTAGCTTATTCCATAAATTAGATCAAATGAGGATTAGGATTAACCATAATTGTGGGCAGATTAACCCACTAGAGGGCCCTTGATTTAATGTCAACCCACCAGAAAAATTGCATTGGAAAGATGTAAATGATGTAAATCACATCTTACAGCACACCTTCTGTGGCTCAAGATCATCTGATGGGCCAGTCAATCATGGAGTCAGACAGATCATTTTACAAGAACCGAGACAAAAGCTATAATCCTAAAAAATCAATCAAGTCGATAGCATGCAGACTGTGTTGGCCCTCAACATGTCTGACTCTGGACCTGTGGCCCTTTTTATTATTTCTCAGTAAAGTAAAAACTCGAGCAATGTTGCAAATGTATTTACAGGCTTTACAGAGCCTTTTCAGTCTAGAAGCACAGCACCTAATTATGCTCATAACAGCTGACACGCTGAGCTGTACCTGTAGAAGCTTGAATGTATCAGTATCAGTAAATCCTCCCACTGGTCAAGTGAGAGCACAAGACCTGACTACATACAAGCCATACAGCATGGGCAGAGATCAGCTCTTGGCTGGATGTAATCAACCACAAGAGGGCAACAGAAACTAAAGAATACAACTGTGAAGCTAGTCCATACCCAGGAGGATAATACTGCACTGCATATAATACTATAAATTAACATGTCAAGTCCAAAGCCCTTGAGTTATTGTCAGCAGACTTGGGACTTTCAAAGTAAATCAGTGTGTTGTCTAGAATTGATTCCATTATCAGTTGTATCAGATGGTAGAGGCTTTGTTTATAGCTGTGTGGGCTGAAGGAGAGGTGAGCTGCATGTGAGACTCTGACTGTAACTCTCTGTGACAGACAGTTCTTTGATTCTGACTCTGAGGTATCAGACATGCTGATGGTCTTCTTATCACACTCTATCTTCCTCCTACTGGCCTGGTTATTGAAAGCTGGAGCTTGGAGGCAGAAAGGCGTTTCTTGACACAGACTAAACTGGGATCAAGTTTTTTTAATAGATTAACTGGGTAGAGAATGAAATCCTTTGCTGCCAAGTCTGACCGACCACAGATTTACAGCAGGTGTTCAAAGTTTGGTCCTTTGGTAGGCTACTGCTGATAACAGGAGACATTGCGCAAAGATCAGGAGCGAAGTTCGTGTCCTATTGGACAAACTAACTATTAAATGCAGCATGTAAAGGAGGTGAAAAGTAATGTCTCTGCGGCTCCATGAAGCCAATAATCCTCCTCCCAGGCTCTACTATCGGTGGGCGGAGCCTGGAGGAGTGGGCCTGCCCGGCGCTTTTAATACAGATGCGCTCCTCCATGCGCCCTGCGTTCAGCGGCGGAGCGGGGAGACACACAACTGACAGCACCATGACTGCACCCAGCAACACATACGATGTTATAGTGGTCGGCGCAGGAATATCAGGTAGGAGCAACAGCAGTTAACTTAACTTTGCTGTGCAGGCTTCGCAGACAAACTCTACCTACAGCGGCTGATCGAAGCATCGCGCCCCTCCTCTGCAGGCTGCTGCGCTTTGTGTAAGGTGACCCGACAACTGTTGCACACAAGCTGCTCGTGTGTTGTTGTCAGGTAGTGGTACAGCTGTCCGGAAACGATTCTCCAGTCATCTGATGATTGTAGAGACTTTTCTTTGGCAGAGTGCGGCTTTTCTCCTTCTCAGTGTGCCATCCATTTTCTCCGCGTTCACGTCTCTTCCGTGAGGCTTCCTCTCCCCTGTCAACCGCTGTATCATCACAGCAGCGCCTGTTAAGTAACAGCTAATCAGCCAGCATACTTTGTATTACATAAGAGGTGGCGGTGGGGTCCTTGTGTTTGTTAGTGTTCCGTGTGTCAGGCTGACGTGTGACTTGTTTGGTTTGAATTGTGCCCTTCATTAAAACTCACTTCTTGTTTTTATTGTGTCTGTGAGCCAATTAGACGCAAGGCACAGTGCTGCTGAGGATGAGCTGCACCAGCAGCTGTTTGCATGATCTAAGGGCTGCAAACACTGCTGCTCATGCAGCCTTTCGTGTAATGTTGCATTGTTGCACGTTAATTACAAGCTAATTATTTGGATGGCTGCTTGTTTGCCCAATAACAGCAGGTTGAGTTGATCAGAGGAAAGGGACTTGTGCTTTCTGATGGGGATACCGACAGCTCTGCTGCTATCTCTGGACGCAGACTGTGCTGTTAAGTAACAAGTTATTTCCTGTGAACAAGGGGGGCTGTAGAGCTCCTGGAATGGGAATATTTCCAAGCATGTGTTTTGGTGGCCAGTCTAGTTCAGCACAGACTGTCTGTGATCTTTGTTTATAATCCACCATATCACAGATTGCTGTTATTTCATGAGAGTCAGTCCAAAAGTTACCAAAAGAGCGTGCGCACGTTTTGTTCAGTTTTCCTCCTCAAAATCTTACACTGGGAAAAAAATGCATGATGAGTATGCCTTCAGCATGCAGTTATCCATTCAGACAACAATAATGGGTTTTAGCTTTGCAGGAAGACTGGGAAAATATGCACACAGGTGACGTTTCTCCTTTGTAACTGTGATTAATGTTGTGAAACCAAAGCAGCTATGAATGGAAAAACAAAAGAAAACAGGACATATGAAGTTAACAGTATAACAATAGGTTCCAACCAGGCTACGGACCCCAGTCTCATAGGTGAGAGTCCTGTACTTCACCCAGTTGGCCTTGACAAATTGCTCTGAAGCAGACACTGTTTCAGAAGGTGAAATGATGGACCTGGACCAACATTAATTATGATGCTGTAGGAACAACATCAACAGGGCAATATCAAATAAATCTGTCTCATGAGACTTGGAGGAAAAAAAGAAAATCTGAGCAGGATGTCCTGTTGATAAAAACAGTTATGTGGCTGTAACAGAATAATTAGATTAAAGCTTGGACAAACTACTTAAAATATGTATGTGCTGGATCACAGAGTTGCACCATGGTGTTACATGACTTGATTTTGACCCAGGAGCATTTCTGCAGCTACATGCCATTAAAAAAGCTCAAACTTCCATGAAGTGTGCAGATGAACAGTGTTTTTGGTGCAAAGTGCAGCAGGAGGATTTAAACGTCCGTCAAGTTGTTCTGTTGACTGACGTTGTTTTGCCTGACAGTGACTGAACCCGTCCTTTCTGTCCCCTCTGCCTAACCTCCTCCACTCTCTTCAGAGTGACAGGTCAATCGACCGCTTGCCTGCCTGCACGTCTGTCCGTATGTCAGACAGTGAAGAATTTAGGTCAGTGTCAGTTCTAATACCAGTCAAACTGGCACAACAAATTCTACAGAAAAAAGTCAATCTAATAACATGTGCAGACAGCCCCCCCGCCGGCTTTCTCCTGCCCTGCCTCTCTTCCCTTGTGTCACATTAGCCTCTTGTAATTACACCATTTATTTATACCCCTGCCCTTTCCTGGGTTACAATGAGGTCCACACATAACAATCACTGTCCAATCGAAGGAGAGATGAAACAAGGCGAGTGCTGCTTTCTCTCTTTGCTCCTATCTCTGTGTCTCTATCACGCTCTCTCCTGAGATGTGTGTTTCTCCATTTGCCTGCAAATGCAATTGTCATGGCATGTTCCTGCCTCCCAGCCACCGGCAGGTCCTCGGCTCTCGAGGGGCAGCCGGCACTTTCTGTGAAAACATTAAACATTTGTGACAGGCTGTTATCAAACCGGCAGCAGAGAGGATGCTGAGGAAGAGGGGGGAGGAGAGACAGAGGAGCGAAAAACACAAATAATGGGGAAGAGAAGGAGGGAACCACTTCTTCCTGTTTGGTCTCAGCAGCTGTGAACGTGAGAAATCAAATGAGGCAAAACTGGGAAACAAAAAAAGAAGACAGACGTGAGAATTCAGGAAGGAAGAAAGGGAAGTGAATGTTGCAAAGAGAGAAAATCAGGAACCTTGATGTTGTTGTGAAAATGAAAAGATGTAGGAAGCAGTGAAACACACAGACTGCAGTGAGTAAGTGTTTGATGGGACCCTCACTTGACTCGACATTGCCATGCAGTCAGATGCAGTTGTCCCCAAATAAACTGTGCAGTAGGTGATTTAGAGGACCTGGCTGCACTTCCTGGGCTGTGAGCCTAAAGACTGCTGGATTCCTCTTCGCCACAGACCTTTTCCCAGAGAAGTCAGCAGTTAAGTTAAATAACTATAAATTTACAACATGCTTAATAGAAATCATGGCTCAGCTGACCATGTATGCATTGACATATTACTGAAAGCAGGACCACATTTGTGAACCAAACGTGAAATCCAAAGACTGGGAAGGTGTTTGTGTGCACTTGATCTGTGCACACACAGTTTTCCTCTGCAAACTGTGTACTTGCCTAGAACAGGATTTGTATCATGTGAATCTCTTCTATTATTTGAACAGGTATTTTATATTTTGTTTTTTGTTACCGTAGTTTTTGTAAAAGGGAGATAAATCTGAGTAGAGATAACAGTTCTCCTGACAGACATTAGTGCCCGCACACTTGCACATGCACACTGTAATGAGTGTGAGAGCTGAGTCAACTGAACAGTTAACTTTCTCTCTTGTCACAGATGACACTGTCGCCTCTTGAATCCTTCACACGTTACATTTCTGTGTTTTCCCTTTTTCAAAGTCACAAAAGCTGTGCTTCTGGGGCCCATCACCAATTACTAGAAGCAGTATCAGCCGATACTGATCACTGATCGTCAATTGAAAGGTTGTTCCTTTACTTTATTGTCAACTTTACTTGTTAGTTATTAGTTACATAATAAAATACCATTAAAATATTGATGAAATAATTCAATTTATTCTGACCGATTAAAAGAAAGAGGTTTTAAACAAAATGAGAGGTCTGTAAACTCTAAACTGTAAAAATTATTTTTTCTTTAAAAGAAAAATTAATAGTACACAGAATTTAGTAACAAAATAGAAAAATAGTGCGTCTCAGTGTTTGTATTGAAGCCACTGCTCCACCACCTGGTCCCTGCATGTCTCTGGTTACTTTCATGTATGACAGCAGTTTGGTAAAGTGCAGTACGCTGATGTAAAGTGTCTGTAACTCCAAACTCAGTACTTTTACTTCCAAAATGTAATCAGAAGTAAAGCACTTCAGTACAGTAACTTACTGTACACTTGTTCTGTTGCATTAGACTGCAGTTCATTGTGTAACACCTCATGTTCCTATTAACTGAAACTCTCTAAGCGCTGTGTTTGTAAGCTATTAACTCAGTTGGGTGTAACCAAACACACCACAGGACCAACAGCTAACAAGCCAGTTTCACAACGGATTTACAGTGCACTCTTTAATAAGCAACAATATTAAAAATATTTGTGGCTGAGATGGAGAGGTACATTTCAGAATCTTCATCTTCTTATAGGTCTGGTGCTGAGTAGCCAGTCAGTGATTGTAGAAGACGCTCTCCGTTGTAGTGATGATGATCAAACTCTTGATTATTAACGGGCACTATTTGCTCAATCCCACGCTACCTTTCAAAGACACTGACATGCACCTGTTTAGTCTGCACATTAATAATACACAGTTGGTCTTCAAGTGAAGTTGAATCTAACGATCGATTCAGGCAGCACAAACCCTTAGCCTCTCTGACAGCTTGTCTAATTGCCATCAACATAGATGCAATCCTAGAACACCACTTTCTTTGTCCAGCTGTGCAAACAAGAGAACCAGTTGGCTGAGCTGCCAGATATAATCATTAGATGGACAGCTCCATGTGTTTCCATATGTCATTTTCTGCACGCCTGCGCCTCTGTGTTTGTCTTGTGTGTGACAAGTAAAGCAATGACAACTGTGCAGCCGTAATCTCAGCTGTATCAGTCTTTAAATGACATTGATTATGAAAAAGGCACAGGTAGAAGATGAATGTTTGCACAAGACAAGGTCCTCATCTTTATCTGTGATATTTTAAGCGAGGGATTTGAGACAGGTGTTCTGTGGGAAATGTTACCATTTTCCTTTTCTCTTCAGTGTTTGTCAGTTATTTCTCAGCTGATGCCAGAGGACATTGCCTTTTCTGTGAGCTTATTCAATGTTTGCATGGAGGTAAATTGTGACATTTCCATGATTCAGTACAGTCACATTGCAGATCACATCAAGGTGGGTGCTGTCCTGAGATTTATACATCCAAAGGAATAGTTCAACATTTTTGGAAATAGCTTGTTGGCTTTCTTGAAGAGAGTTTGATGAGGATCAATACCTCTGTCACATTGTGCAGTATGAAACTACAGTACCGCCTGCCTGAAGACTAGAATGTAAAGTGACAATTAGCTGATTTATGGGGGTCTCTTTTCTTCCTAGAGTCCAGCCAAGAAATAGTACTACACAATCCCACAAGATGGGGAATTGTGATTATTTTCCATACGTGTACATGTGAGGTCAAATACACAAATTATTGAAATACAACATGCGCTTAGAATACTGGATGAGACAGTCTGAGTTAGCCAAAGAGTGGACTGCTATGTCCTGACCTAAAAAAAAACCTAGAGAGCTAAACCTAATCATCTGGCAGGAGTCAGACTGTAGCACTGTATGTGGTGTATGAAGCAGTTTTCATCTGTATAAAACATTCATTGTAAAACTCAAAGGCAAATCATCACACATTGTTCTTGCCTACACAGATAACAACAGTTGCTTGTGTCAATCCTGTCTGGTCTCTCTCACACCTCTCTGTCTGAATTTCAAGCTCATGTAATTGTTGCTCCTCAGTTTGTTGCCCATAAACAGCCAATCAGTGTCTCCGTGCTGAGAACACAAGACGGGAAAATGTGATTGCCGTGTGTCTTGTTAGTCTCCCTGTCCGGATCAATATGGAGCCTTTCAGGACCCTGATTCAAGTGGCTCACTTGTCACTCAGCTGGTATTGGATTTTTTGTTTGTGTTACTGTGAAAAAGAACATTCGCTGAGGTGCAGAGTGAAACACACACACACACACACACACACACACACACACACACACACACACACGTGCAACTGAGTAACTTTTCAAAGAAGATAAAATGTTACATGCTGACAACATTTAGCATCTTGGCATCATGCAGAATCCTTTGAGAAGACTTCATTTATCAAATGGTTTGCTGAGAATGTGGGCCTTTGTGTTTTATTAAACATTTCCCTGTAATGGGGAGTATAATGTGTCGCCTCTCTCAGAGAACACGTGAGCAGAAATCATGTTTTATTTACATTTTCAGCTCTCAGAAGCCAGTGAATGTTGTGAAAGGACAACTTGGGGACAAAGAATATTTGAAGTACGGAAGGCTGCTGAATTGAGACTGTTGATATTACCGTAATCTACGTTTTCACACATTCAGGACTTCAAAAGCACATTCAACAAGTGCAAAGCAACCTAGTCTGTAAACAACTATTTTATTAGGTAAGTAATAACTGCATAACACATTTATATCTCTTTAAATAAAACTAGTAACACAATGAAACAGCTAGCCTCATAAAACCTCAACTTTTTTATTTAAAAAATTCAACAAACATAATATAGTGTGTTAATAAGTTAGTTTCAGAAGTGCAGGTGGAAGTTCTTTTTACCACACTGTTTCCAGTCTAAATGCTATACTAAGCTAAACCACTGCTGGTCGTAGCTAGCTAACTATTCCTTTAAAGATATAACATGTAAGGTTTCTGCATTCAAATATCTAAAACTGTTGTTATATATTTAGTTATATCCCAAATTTTCAAACAATGTTCAAAAAGTCCACAAGTTTACTCAAGATAACGCTGTGTTTCATTTGGTTGCCTGGTGCTGTAATTTCCAGGAAAGAGTCAGAGTGAGGAAGGATGTTGGCGAATGAGGCTAAATACAACATGAATAACACTTAAATGTTACTTCATCTGTGAACATGTGTGCCTGAGTCTGGTCAGATAGATATTTATCAGCAATGTTGGTTGTTCAATGTTGTGCTCACCATTAGCACATTTTTGCCTGGTGTTACTCTCACAAGTTTGATTGCAGGATGATGCGATGGTTTCTTTGCCCCAAACAGCCAGATAACTTTATTGTAATTCAGCCACAAGCTAGCAAGCAACGGCACGCACCAAGGGTGTTGGTTTGTATTCAGGTCAACCACCAAACTCTCGCACTCAACAGAGACTGGTTCTCTCTCTTCTTCCTCCCTTCTCCTCTGTAACGTTGCCTTGAAATGAAGTACACTTCCCCTCCAGCTCCAGTCAGCAGTCAGCATTACAGAACGTAAACACCCAACAACTGAAGCCTCCTCTGTGGATCACTGCTGCAGTCAGGTTGATAAACGGGAGTGAAGATATATCCACTTTTTAAAATATACACGTTGCACTCTCCCCCCATTACATGGCTACAGTTTTTATTATTTTTATTCCTGAAGGAGGTCTGGCTCTGCGCCTGACTCTCTCCTCCAGAACAGGCTAGGTCTGGTCAGCCTAGCAGTGGCTCTGCCTCCACCAAACCCCCAACACACAACACTCTTTTGTTTTGTTTTGATAGAGACCCCTAGCAGAAGAAATGACATATTATGCATTTACAAGATTACAAGGTACATTTATTGTGATTCTTTAAAACACAAGGGTTTCTAAAACTAGACTATGTTTGAGATCTATGTGCTACATGTATTTTAGAAAATGTGCGTTGATGAATTGAGGAGTCTCACAGCCTATGGAATGAAGCTGCTCTGTATCTGTTGTCAGATGGCAGCAGGGTGAACAGACTGTGGCTGGGGTGGGTGTTGTCTTTTAGTGTCCTTTGGGCTCCATGCAGACATCTCCCTTCACCAATATTTAGCCATTGCCTTGACTAATTGTGGTCGGAGTGCTTCATATGGTTTAATGATTGAACGTACCTTACCTATATGGAGGTATATGGAGTATTTCCTCTCTGACAGCTGGGTCAAAGCTTGTCTTTCTGTGCTTGCTGTGTGGAACTGTGACAGTGCACAGGGTGGGGCTTGCTTTCCTGCCCTCTGCGGAGAAGCTACAAGCATCCTCGCCACTGGTTCTAGGTTCCAGGTTCAGGTTCTGTTGCGGTAGGTTGGGTGATGGCATTTGGAGTTGTGATGCGATTGAAAAACGCCAATATCTTTGCCTGGTTTTCCCTCTGGGGCCGACGTTCATTCATTTCAGTTTTAGTATTACACTGAGCGTACGTCTTCTGCTCGGGTTACTGTCAATCAAACCAGATCCTCATCTTTACTGTGTGTGTAAGCAAGGATAAGCCACACCCTCGGTAGGGACACGAGAGAAGAGCATTCACGGCTCAGGAGTGAAACGCACATAACAACATTATCTTGTCGTGTACAGATCCATTAAAATACATACTATTGTGTGCAGACATAAAGAAGACGTGTCATTGTTGAATTGATGTTAGGTTCTGAGCAGAATGTGCATGTCAACTCATCTGCTGTCAGTGAAGCCTGCTAATATGATTTAGACTATTACAAATGGGAAACACTGGGAAACAGCAGGTAGCAAGAGCAATTGGAAGAGAAAAGATGACAACAGGTGGTAAGCCAGGCATAGAACAAGTGGTCAGATGAGGGAAGTCAGGGAGAGCCTAGCGGCAGCGGAGAGATAAAGGCAGAAACAGGAACTGGCCAGTGGACCTTTGCAGACAGCTGTGTTGTAAATTTAAATGCAGTTCATTAGATACATTCTGGCCACAGACTTTGCCAAGAAAATATCCAAACAACCACTACTGACAAAATCATGCCATATGGTCAAGACCACGAGTTTAGTAGCTCAGGAGATGGTATAGATAACACAACAGGATTCATATCAGTTCTAAAAGAAGCATCTTTGTCAGCCTCATTTATCAGGTATTTATTTTGTTGTAAAATATTGAGGCTCAAATGAAGAACCAGGAAACCAGGAACACTCAACATCAGGCTCATGTTTAACTATAACCTGGCTGCTGTGGCTACAAGCACTGAGCACAACCATGATTCAACCATCCATACATCCAATCTCCTGAATCACTTGTTCACCTGTTCATGGTTGCAGGGGGCTGCAGGCTGTCTAGTATCTCAGCGTGCTTGGTGAGAGGCAGACAAAACCCTGGATGTGTTGTCACTTTATCACAAAATTAACACACACATGCACACACATTCATACATGCAGCACAGAGATGAAAGACACACAAATTGCGACAAATCGACTTTATTTCACCAAATACTTGGATTTGCACCTACAAGAAAACAATCCACCTCCTGACACTGAACATTTTCTTTTGTTAATGGTCTCTAACAGATGTGGAAAGAACTATGCTCCGCTGTTATGAAATACAAAACTCATATATCTAAAATTAGTGAGGGATATTGGGATATTTTAGTCTTTCACTTGATGGTTTATTTTGTGACATATCTGAATTTTTATTTCGTGTTTTGGTCACCAAAATAAGACACATTTCAGTTGACTTGTATTGCATATGTAAAACTTGTTTTTTGAAATTTTGATTTCAATTTGATGAAAGTCACGTCTCTTCTCAAACAACAACACAATTTGATACACCTGAAGCAAACACAGAATTGTTCATTATTGTAAATAGGGGTCCAATATTATTACATTAAAACAAATAAATTACTATAGAATAATAATTTAAAATAAATATGAACATTGTGCGATGGGTTGACAGGGTATGTTTGTGTAGCAGTGATACAACTGTCTGTGATCACTTATTCTGCATGTCAACATTGCCAATAATTAATGTAGCCAGGATCGTTGGTGTGTTCACTGGTGGTCTGGGGAGGAAGACAACCATAAGCTTTGTGCACAGATGCTTTTGGAATATCTGTGTGTGTGTGTGTGTGTGTGTGTGTGTGTGTGTGTGTGTGTGTGTGTGTGTGTGTGTGTGTGTGTGTGTTTGTGTCTACTTTGCATAACAGCTTTCGTTGCACTCTGGATTTGTACTTAAAGCGCCTGGAACTCACTCCTGATTGTTGAATACATTCAGGTCAAACAATAAATAACAATGTTTTTGAAACTTGCATTCTAGACTATGGCCAATAGTAACACACAGTTTTCCTTTCAAACATCTCAGAGACCAGACAATTAGGTCAAGCCCCAAGGTGCTGTGATGGAGAGCAGTGGAGCAGTGGTAGGGAATCGGAAGAGAGGGAGAAATGAAAAGAAATAACTGAGAAGAAAAGAGATGAAGCAGGATCAGAGAGAAACATACAAGTACAGTAGAGTGAGAATCAGAGGAACAAGTTAACCTAGATTATAGCACCAAATGATGTTGCACTGCATTCAGTTTCTGATCATTTGTGTGTTTTTAGCTTCAGATAAAGTAACACGCAGCAGCCTTGTGTATTGCATCTGAAGCAGCCTTTAGACAACAAGCAACATGGACTTCTACTCCAGAGCACAACAGGAACAGTGTGGAAGAGGTTGACTGAAACGTGAGAGTAACATAGCTTGGTGTCTATTATTTATTAAAAAATATTTTTTTAATTGCAGAAAGGTTTGTAAAATGAATGCTGAAAAATTCATCAAACAAACTTGTACAGAAATGAAAAGCCGATGAAATGATATAAACAGACAAAACAAAAGGTGCATTATTAGCAGCTCAGTGAACTTCTATTCAGTGAGCACAAAGCCATAACTCTGCTTCCTGTGTGGTGCCATAAGACTGTCACATTTTCTGTTTTGCTGCACCTCACTTTAATCTGTCCACAACCAGTTAGTTCAACTCCTCATAACATCTCTATATTCAATATCTGCACAGATTTGCACCTCCTTTTTAAAGCTGAGTCTTGAGTTCTGTCTTGCAAATGCACAAAGGAGAAGGATGCACTTCACACCAGCTGCACCTCAAATGGCAGGAAGACTGCGCTCCAAGGCAGTCGCATTTGTTTGATAAATATGAGGCATGTCTTTAGGTGCAGAAATGCTCTAATATGATATGAAATCTGGCTCAGAGTGAGGAGAGGAGGAGGAGAAATCTGTGCTGTCTCTTTTTGATTCTCCATGGTTTCCACCAAAGACTGGCTGACCTTTTTCCTCCATTTGTAATCCCTTCAGGCAAATTTTTCATTGCTGGGGGTAGAATGGAAAAACCTAAGGTTACTTAAAGGATAGGTTAACCTTTTTTTTCACATCTCTTGAAAAATAATATTCAGGTGCCCATATGTACATTGAAACTAGTTGTGCTTGTTGTAATTTTTAAAACCAGTTTCTTGTAACTAGTTAAAGATTTCTTATGGTGCGCCTTGGTAGCTGAATGGTTACAGTGCATGCCGCATGGCAGCACCATTGTAACCGGCCCAATCTGATATTGTTGTGTTGATGTTTTCAGGGCCGGCTCTAGCCATTTTGGTGCCCTAGGCAAGATTAGGATTTGGAGCCCCCCCCCCCCACCACAATATATGGACAACAGCCATCAGAAACATCATCGACAGTAAAATTGTTTCTCAAACAAAAACACTGAATAAAACAACAGACAATAGACAATGCCCACAGTAACATACAATTAACAGAAGTCACCTGCTTCAGGCTGCTGGAGGTAGGTGGCGTGCTGGATGTGGTGGTGCTTCTGCTGCTGGTTGCCTGACGTGGAGCTGTATTCAAACATACAATACATACATACTGTTACACTGCTGCATTAAGTCTGTTGTGTCATTCTTCTTCATATGAAGTAAGCACTGTACAAAGGCTTTATTTAATTAGACTAAGACCTGCATTCAATTAATAACAACGTTTAACTGTAACATTCAGTAATAATAAAAATAACAACAACAACAACAATAAAAATAATAATGACATAGCAGTGTATCAGAGACCACAAATCATTTTCTTCTGAACTTACATGCTTCAGAGAATGGTGTAGATGTCAGAGTAGAGGGCCATTCTCCAGCAGCTGCTGGAGGCTTCTGCAAAAATGTCCTGAGTGCATCTGGACAGTTACAGAGTAGATTAACTTGATTATTACTGTACAAGCAAAGACATGTAGCTGCAGCAGACAGAGAAGGACAAACAACTGCTGCAGCCTGCACACTACTACATTAAGAGGTTGCACTATAATTAAATAGTGACACATGCCCAACAATATGTGTATTTTTTTGTCTATATTGGTCAGTGAATTGCAGCGCAATGTCTATCACTAGGTAGGAGGATGAACACTGAACAGCAACAGTTAGCCAAATAAGCTAGCAGGCTCGACATTCAGATGATTCATAAACATCCTTAGCAGCTAACATGGCTTCATTATCGAGCATCAACAGCTTGTTTTGCTCTATTTTAATTTAAGCTGGCTAGTATACTGTAAATGAAACGTCTTCATACAACACGGTATTGTTTTTAATGATATAAAAGACGACAGAAAATAGGCACCTGGGAGAATTTATCCTTTCTAACAAATGGTTAATGTTGTAAAAGAGTCTATTTTAACCCAAACCTTGTTATTCTAAACCAAACTAATCAGTGGCCTTATGCTTCAAGATATGTCATTGTACCTAAAGCTCTTGCATAATATTTGGATATGAAGGTGTCTGTGGTAAAGTCACAAATAATACGTAATATGCAATGTCCTCACAGACTTGAAAAACTTTTGCATTGTTATTAAGGTTGTCAAACGGTCGCTGATTGGTTGGTTCTAGGCACCAAAACTACTTGGTCAGTTTTAGATGCTACATTCAGTCTCCTACCATATGGTAACGTAAATTATGTAAGGGATGTAAGTACATCATTGTTACATTATTTCCGTATGTTGACTTATTTACCTAACACAACTTAAAAACTTACTCTTGACTCGTACAAACCGTACAAACTGGATATAAACCCCAGTCTCTGTGTATGACCCATTCAGCCACCCTGACCATCCCCCATCATGGACTTTTCTCGCTCTTTATACTACTGCAATAGAAGGGCACTTGCAGAAGTGATGCCAGAGGGATAACTAGAGCATCAAACTTAGAAGCTTAAGGTCAGTGACCATGCTGCTGTATCAGATAGGATGGAGTGAGAATGGGTCGGCACAACAATATGTTCCAAACAGGATACAAACCCCGGTCTCACTGGTGTTCTACTAACCAATTCAGCCCCAGATTTGTGTCTGCCTCTTCACTGTCCCTGCCCAATAACACCAAAACACCCCCCCCCCAAAAAAGTCATCTTAAAAATAGAAGACAGCATCCTATTATATTATTATTATATTATTATTGGTGCTTTTGTTATTATTATCAATTACATACACGTGCCTTCTTGTTCTGTTGTTCCTTGTTTGTAAAATTAACAAAATGTGCAATAAATAGAAAACAGCATCCTTGTTCTGTGTAAAAAATATATTCCAAAGATTATCTGTAGTTAATATGAGGCTTTAGCAGTCTGAGTATTTCAAATCAAATGGCTTTTACGGACGTTTTAGAATAACATTCCCTCTTTGTATTTCTCCTTCATGTGTTGCACTGTGTAGGGATAGTAATGCAAAGAAGAGTCATACTGACATCACTTACAGTACATTGAAACTGCTTGAGAGAGGGATCTGTTCGCAGTCAGTATGAGAAGGGGGAATGATGACAGTGATAAAAAACTGTTTCATTGTTCATAAAGGCAGCTGAATAGTATTTTAAGACAGACTTAAATAAATCCGAACCTGTCCTTAAATGTTACCCTGATTGTCTGTGCAGTATCTCAACCTGGCAAATGCCCCTTTTAATCTTTGTCCAAGTTTTAAACTTTGCAGACACACCAATTGCACCAGGATAATGTTGTTGTGACTGGTTGTGAGTGTGTGGTATGCAGTTTGTCTGTCAGATGTGTCAGAGTGTAGCAGCAAAAGAAACAACTCTCGGACTGCAGATGTTTTTCCAGTGTTGAAATCTTTATCTCTGCACATTCTGTAATGATATAGATAATAATAGGATAAATATAAAAAGTGTATCCTTTTATTGTTTCATTCTAATTCATTCTAGTTGAATTTCAATCCGCCCCTCTGCTTTTCCTCATAGCTGAAGTTGATTTTTGATTTTTTCAGCTTACTCGTGTCTTCATTTCATGGTGGAGGTAAACAGCAGGAGAGAGTTTAGTCAGTCCTTTGAAGTTATGGTAGCTTCACTGATCTGTAGGCAAGGGTTTTTTATTATAAAAAATGATGTCTCAATTAAGACAAACAAGCTTTCTGATCAAAGCAATATCCCAACAGGATGCTACTTTTTGCAGTGATAGCTGTAGGCATAAACTAGAGATGCACACAGATGCTCTTTGTTTCTCGAAGACAGACACTGACCTTTTGAGCTGAGCGAAGGTAATAGCATCAATTTAACGGGGGAAGATTTGTGAGCCTCCTCTGGTCAGGGCTAATGCTTTCTCCAAAGCCTGGAATAGTGGGTGTGTTTGTACAATGAAGAAAGGCTGAAGTTGGGTAATACAGAACAAACTGGTTTAACTTATATAAACCTGGCTAGTTTCAACATAGCTTTAGCAGGATTTGGAAGGAGAGAGTGGGAAGGAAGTGAAGATGGGGCGGTTATAAGGGAATTTGGGGTGAAGTCCAGGAAATTATTTGCACAGATGTGGCTACCTGCTGAGAGTTCAGCTCTGAGCTGTTTCATTCTCTGCTGTCTGTTGTAAGCTAGCTCCTGCTGTCGTGTTCTGCATTTATCAAACTTGGTCAGGCACATGCCAAAAGCATACGGACATACATATACTTTTGTATACTCATGGCAGTATGGGGGTGTTTTTAATGGTTTGGGCTAGGGTCCTAGTTTCAGTAAAAGGTTCTGTTTATGTTACAGCATAAATATCATATCATATCGAAGGAAAGCAACAGTATTTCATGGTGGTGCACAGAGAAGGACGTACTGCACATTGTTAACAAAACCGCATGTTGATTTTTAAAAAGAAAGGACACGAAGACACATGCCCCTGTATACATCTGTGTGTTGAGGTAGAGCAGGTGAACAGTTTAGGTTCCTGGAAATTGACATCACTTAGAACCTTCATGCAACTCCACCCTGGTGTTTCAAGTTTGCGTTAACTTTTACAGGGAAGCAATAGAAAGCATTGGTTCGTGCACGGCCTTGGACAGAAAGGCTCTACAGCGGGTGATTAAAACCATCCAGAACATCACTGGTACCATCTACAGAGCATCAGTGATATCAGTAAAGTGAAATGTCTGCACAGAGCCCAAAGATACTTAAAGACAACACCCACCCAGCTACAGTCTGTTCACCCTGCTGCTGTCTAGCAAAAGATACAGAATTATCCGCTGCCATAACAGGACCATAAAGCAGCTTCTTTTCTGAGGCAGTGAGACTCCTGAACTCATCATCAACAGTCATGCATAAAAGACTACAACTTGCATTTAATTGCACAACCCTGTGTTGTAAAATGATCAATAAATAAACCTTGTACCTGTAAAATGACATCCTAGACAATAGTGTGCTTTCAACTCTGTGGCAAGGTTCTTTCTATTTTACAACATCATAAAGCCACCGAGAAAATAAGACAAGGTTCTTCTCAGTTTGGTGTGGAAAAACTTGACTGGCCTGCACAGAGCCCTGATCTAATACCTTTGGGGTAAAAAGAGTCACAAAATGGAAGGGGATATATCAGGGGGGCCCTGGTTCCAAAAGTCCCATTTAATTTAAATTGTTGGAGACAATTTTTATTTTTTTCATTTTTTATTTTGTTTGGAAAAGGCATTTCCATCAGAATCAACAGTACAAAAATACAAAATTGGTGTTTAACATAGTCCTTTTCCTGATTATGCAACCATTTACAGGTGAGCAACAAGAGTCAACATAGGACACAGATTGTGTGGTAAAGGACAGTCCTCCTAATCCTTCGTGAGCAACCATTGTCACTTTCCTGAGAACATGTCCTTATATATACCCCTAGGTATGAAAGGTTAAGCACATTTACACACATTAGACTCTCTCTTCAACCGACATGCTTACAACCTGCATAGTAGCATTTTATGCATCAACACATTATCAATCTTGAAAAAGGCAACTATATACATTGAAGTGAGGGAACTTGCTTATTGTTATTTCCATCAGGTATAGTAAGTTGACAAAAGATAAAAGTAAACAAATATGAATAAATAAATAAATAAAGAACTTCAGAGGGATCATACAAAGTCTGCTCGAATCGGGGTTATAAATTCAATCCATTTTTCCCAAATTTGATAGAACTTAACCTTTTGGATTCTCAAACAATAGGTCAGTTTTTCCATTTTGAATATTTCCAGAATTATTCCGTGCCAGTCCTCAGTTGTGGGTGGTGTTGGATTCAACCTGTTGGAGACAATTTTAGGTGACTCACAACTTCTACCGCTTAGATTGGCATGAAACTCTCCCAGTTGAACGTCAGGATTAAAGATTATCAACTGTAAAATATTTGTTTCTTTGATTAAAAAAAAAAAAAAAAAAATAGAGGTTCCAAAGCTGTGTACATAAAAACACAAGCAACAAGCCAGTTATGACTCCCAAGATTAATTTCCAATCACAGAACTTAAAAGTAGCATGGCACTCAGTAGAGTGCATACCTTTGCCAAGTCCCAGCAGTCCCCTTTTATACTCACTCATAGATACCAGTCACCTTAATACACCTGATTTTTTATTAAGATCCATACTTTATTTCCTGTGAAATGAGCAAAAATGTCTCAGAATGTAAAAGAAAGTGAGAAAAAATGAATGGATCACTCCCTTTATTTGGATCTGCACCAAAAGTTAATGGGGTCCATCCTCCATCCAAGTTTCATGGAAATCTGTTACGTAGTTTTTGTGTAACAAACCAACCGACCAACAAACGGACACAGTTGAAAATATAACCTCCTTGGCAGAGGTAATAATGTCATGTACAGTGCTACTGAGTGTGTTAATATTATAGTATAATACAGAGCTAAATATTACACTGTTAAGAAAACTAATAATACAATCTGCAGTTTGAATCAGTTTACTTCTGGATTCTCGGTTTATTTAGCATGAATCCTGCCACTATCACACCTCTGACTGGCTTCTTCTTCTTAGCAACAATGGCTGAGGCTTATGGGTATTGTAGTTGCCATGACAAACTGACAGGGATGATAAGTGGTGGCTATAACTTATAGCTAGGGGGTTGTCAGGAGACTCTTGTGTTCATAGATTAAGTTGCATTGAAGATACACAGTATTTTAAAAAACAAATTGAAATGGAAAATAAATACTTCTGAACCAAACAGTTCTTCCCACTTGGCAACTCTGTTTGAACTCAAATGCCTGCGGTCAGGATCCTAAATCCTGTGGAAACCTTTCCCTGAAGAGTTAAGGCTGTTGTTACACCCATGCCTTTGGAATGAGATGTTCAACAATCAAATATGGGTATGATGTTTTGGTGTCCACATACTTTTGGTGGTATTTTGTAAGTAAGCATTTATCTCTCTCATATATAAATCACTTTCTGTCTATGGCTGAAATATGTGCTCTACAGCAGGCCTTTAAACATCTGCTACACTGACATAGTCCAGTGCTGCTGGGGCATATGCTGCACACTAATCCTCCTGCATATGTGTGTTCATGCCTAAATGCATTTATGTTATGTCTTATTCAATTACAGTTATGACAGGGCTTGCCTGAGGTCAATGTGTAAAAGCTGTTGCCTTAGCCTATGTGCCAGAATTTATGGTTGGTCAATATGTCAGTCAGTAAGTCAGTATATGTGAAAGTCTTAACTTACTCTTTGCTCTGCCCTCTTCTCCCTCACATGATCAGCAGGTCAGCTGGCTTGAGGTTTAATGTGGAAGAGTTTCTCTCCTTCTTCCCCATCCCCCTGCTCTCTCATCGTTCCCATAGCTCTCTCAAAATAAAGCCAAGTCATCCAAAAGGCAAATGTTATTTGGAAATCCTTCACTTAATAATTTTTCAAAAGAGACCTGCATACATAAAAAATCTATTCATAAATATACACAGCATAAAGGAACACAATTCAAACAGACATTGCTAGAAATTGTAAAATGGTGTGCTGATTCGTAGAAGGGAAACAAGATCCCTAACCCTACCTGATCAAGAAGGGTAACTCTGAGGGTAAGCCTCATATGATGAAACGGTTTTTCAAAAAGGATGTGGCACTTCGCGATTCTGTCAAATTTGTCACGTCTGTGTGGTCTTAGTGTGAGCAGACTACAGATTAAGACTAAAGAAAGGAATAGCAACTCACCCAAAGTCACACATATATTTCTCATTCAAAACAAACAATGCCAGCATATGACAATCATGCACAAGCAGTACACAAGCGCAATCTTGCCTGTGTAGTACAGAAAGTGTATCATACGTGTCCTTACTCACTCCTCTATTTATCCTTTCATTTGCAGGTTTGAGTGCAGCAAAGCTGTTGAAAGCCAATGGACTGAACCCTGTGGTGCTGGAGGCCAGGGATCGGGTCGGTGGTCGCACCTTCACTGTGCGGGTAAGAACAGGAGAGCTGACACTAATGCAGATGCTGCTATTAAAAGGGACTTTTTGTGCAGTGGAATTCAGTTGTACAATTATTATTAAAACATTTTTTTTTTTTTTAAACGCTAAAACTTTATATTAACTGTATTTCACAAAATGCAGCTCAAATTGGTTTACATATTAAAAAAGAAAAACAAAATGGTCAAAATGTCATTATACAGTTAAGAAGAGGAGTAAAGTAAGTCTCAGTCTTCGTTCTCTTGATGTTTTGCGATTTGTTGGTCCCAAAGTCCGAACTGAATTATGAGACAAAGCTTTAAGGTTTTCAGCACCCACTGCTCGGAACAACCTACAGACTGAACTTAAGCTTCAGAATATTGAACCTCTGAACAGCTTTAGAACTATGGTGAAATCAAATGATTATCTGATTATTTGAGTGTACTTTTTCTGTTAATTTGTTGTTGTAACTCTGTGTTGCTGGAATTCTTGGCCAGGCCTCCCTTGTAAAAGAGATCTGTGATCTCAATGCGACTAACCAGGTTAAATAAGGGCTAGATAAAAAAAAACAATAGCTAAATGATAAAAGAAATAAATGTTTATATAAATGAATTTAAATACTTAAAATTTACAAGCTATAATTGAATATCCTGTGCCTGATCATGCTCTACGTATTCAAACTCATTGCGCCCACACAGCATGTGCAGGGAATGAGACGTATGCAGTGAGTAAGACGGTAGATGAGCAGATGACGACTGGACTGTACAGCCCACGGTGACATCTGATGAATTAAAATGCGGCATGAAAGTTAGATCAGAGTCAATGATAACAGATTTTCAGATTTCCTGCCTGTAGTGTAATACACTGGGATAGTGTAGTTAACTGTGGGCACATTTTATGACCAATAATGAAGACCACTGGTTTGTCAGTCCAGTTTTCAAAGGGGTAAACCTGGGTCAGGTAATCTGGATCAACAGCTATGTAGAGTTGGGTGTCATCTGCATAGTATTGAAATCAATCCTGTCCTGATTACCCCTGGTGTCAACATATAAGGACTGAGAAGTAGTGGAACCAGAACAGAGCCATGTGGTACTCCATACAGAGTGTCTGTTCTTTATGATGAGAAGCTTTGGAATGAGACTCAACAGTGTCAAAGGCTGCTCTGTGGTCTCGAAGCTCAAGAATAAATCATATTATACTTATACAGCATTATCTTAGAATATTTTTTGTACATTTGTCTTTTTATGTTTCAGGGTGTGTTTTTCTTTTTCTTTTTCAGAATAAGGAGACAAAGTGGGTTGATCTGGGCGGGGCTTATGTCGGACCAACACAGAACCGCATCTTCCGACTGGCAAAGGAGTATGGCATAAAGACCTACAAAGTTAACGAGCAGGAGAACCTGGTGCATTATGTCAATGTGAGTGTGTCCCAGTATCTGTCTGTGTTGTTTTGGATGGTAAATAATATTTTACTCCAAGCTTTGGCTGATGTCGTATCTGTGCAGGCCGACGCATATGACAGATCCATACATGTTCAAGATGGGTTTGTGTGAGCTCTGCATGCAATAATTTGCTCCATCAACCGATAAGCCTACATTAGCACTCCCACATTACTAGTGAACCATTATTTGCTTGTTTGTAAATAATTCTTTAGCCTCCTTAACATCTGTGCAGTTGGTGGTCAGGCTGGTCTGTGCTCATCCAATGATGGTGAAAAAATGCCAAACAAGGGTGAACATAGCCGTTGTTTTCTTTGTCATTAAACAAATCAAACATGCTCGAAGCTGTTGCTCTAACTGACTGATGATAATTAGAAGTGGCAACTGAGTTTAATTGCAGTAACTGGAAGGCATGATGGTTGAGCTGTACAATCTGTAATGGGAATGTGATTCAAACTTCAGCTGCCACTTAAATCTCTTACTCTCTGGTCATCAGCTACACTTGCTTTGCCCCCCAGACACTTTTCCATGGTGCTCAGAAAAGACTGAAGTATTGTGCAGAAGAAAAGTAAACATTGTGTCCTTCCTGTGACTACTTACATGTCTTCCGAGCAGCCAGCCACTCACTAGCATTGGTGACTGGAGATGCTAATCTTTGCTGGAGGGATTTCTATAATGCAGTTTCTCTTTTTTCTGAGTGGTTGAAACACAAACAAAGAAGGAAGGAAGAAAGAGACACTGAGGCCATCTTTGTTCCTATTATTCTTTGTTCCATATCTCATTAGTGTGGGTGCACTGCTGTCCCTTACACAGTTGGTTTACTCTACCTGATTTGATTTTGCCATTGCTGCCACGTACTCTGGTCAAACTTCCCCTGCTGTAAATCACTAGACTGCCTAGTGTGGCTGGCAGCTTTCTAAGTGTGTGTGTGTGTGTGTGTGTGTGTGTGTGTGTGTGTGTGTGTGTGTGTGTGTGTGTGTGTGTGCGTGCGTGCAGTGGAAATGGAGATTGCTTATCTCAACATGGGCTGTTTTCAAGTCATTCAATCATACCTTCAGAGATGGACCTTAAACTTCTGTCTCGGGGGTGTGGACACAAACTTGCACACACAAATGAACTTTCACTGCATTTTATAGCGACCTGTTTCTGAAGTCTGCCCTCCTGTATTTACATCATGAGGGCCCTCAATATAATGAGATCCAATACAACCGCACACAAAATTCTGCCTTATCAATCACCACAGGGCTGTGGTGTCAAAAACGTCAGTATTATAGGCTTCAAAAAATAATTTATTGAAAGGCTGCTTAGTTGCAGCTATAAAATTGTACTAACTTGTTTAGAGTTCAGGGCCAATCAGTGTTTGTCATAAGTATAAAGTAAATATTGACCACTGCTGCTTTATACCCACAGAAGGGTTTTCCACTGTAGCAGCAGAGTTATCGTGCACCTACTGTGTCCTGGACCGGCCTGAAATCTACCTATGGTCAATTTGCAAAAACAATACAGGTTAAAGATGATTTGAAAGGCTGCCAATAAGTAAAATAAAAAAAATATTATAATCTGCGATAAATAAATTACATTTCTCATGACTGATTAAACAGCGTGATTATTGCACAACTGTGCTTTGGACTGGTCACAACATATCACACAATGCCATAGATATCATAAGTTTCCTGCAGTCAGCATGCCATTTGCAAGAATGTCCACCAGATCTGCTTCCTACAAAATTTATGTTCATTTCACTATTATAAGTTGTCTCCAAAGTCGTTTTCGAAGAATTCAGCAGTACATCCAACCAACCTCACAACTATTTGTAACGATGCCAACCCAGGACCTCCTCATCTGGCTTCCTCACCTGCATGATCGTCTGAGCCCGGCCACCAAGACAGCTGATGCAAAAACTGTCAGAGTGTCTCAGGGAAGCTCATCTGCATGCTCATCATCCTCACTAGGGTCTTGACCTGATTTCAGTTCGTCTTTGCAGCCGACGTGAGTGGGCAAATGCTCACCTTCAATGGCATGTAGCACATTTATGTTGGAAAAGGGTTCCCTTTATGGATGAATCCCAGTTTTCACTGTACCAGGCAGAAAGTAGACTAAGTGAATGACATTGTTTGCTAAAATGTCATTTGCTAAGGTCAGCATTGTGAACAGAGCGGGGTTATGGTTTGGGCAAGAATGAACAACTGACAACGAACACAGGGGAATTTATTTATGGCAATTTGAATGCAGAGATACATCCACCACCATCTTCTCATGTTGTGGCATGATAAGGCCCGACCCCATGTTACAAGGCTCTGTACACAATTCCCACAATTCCTGGAAACTGAAAACATTCCTAGTTCTTGCATGACCTGCATACTCAACTAACATGTAACCATGGAGCATGTTTGGGATGCTCGGGACTGACGTATATGACAGCGTGTTCCACTTCCTGCCAGTATCAAGCAGCTTCACACAGCCACTTAAGAGGAGTGGAACAATATTCCACATTTTTCTGATTGTCTTTTTTCATAACCAGTCCAAAGCACACCTGTGCACTGTTCATGATGTTTAATCAGCATCTCGATATGCAACAACTGTCTGGTGGATGGATTATCTTGGCAAAGAAGTGCTCAATAAGGTGGGTTTTAACACATTTCTGCTCAAATTCTGATTCTAAGTAATTGTTTTGTGCACATAAAAAAAGTCTTAAAATCTTTTACTTCGACTTCAGCAAAAACAAAAGTGCTGCATTCATATTTTTGTTCAGTGTATACAGACAGGTGATAACTGAATGTAAGGACAATGAATGACTAGCACAGACTATTCAAATTTTGGACAAAATAATTAAACTCTTAAGGAGACAATGGGCTTGTAAGTAAATGTATACTTCTATGTTCATCCATCTGTCATGTCAAACGGACTGGCACATACAACAGACATTTTCAGGAAAAGCTTAAGGTGACTTGACTTAAAGGTCACGACAGAATGGAAGGTAGACTTCATTCACGTCATTCACTCTCATTCAAATCACGCAGGTGACACTTTTTGTGTTTTTCCATTTGCTTTAAACGTACTGGATTTGGACTAATATGTTAAAAGCATGGTTTCATAGTCTTCATTATGCTGCTTGTCTTACCACTGTGTCCTTAGCACTGATGCCCTATTGACATGACCTATTTTAGCAGTGCTGTGAAATGTCATCAGCATGATGTTTGGCACCAACAGCGGTTGGAAAATAAATCTTCGGTTTAGTAAAGGACTTGACTGGGCAGCCCTGGTGTTGTCAAGCGTTATGTGGGCTCTGCAAGGGAGCTTCTATGAGTGTGTCTCCTTAGCTACTATCTCTGTAAGATCCACTCCAAGACCCAGACTCACACACATGTGCCACTCGTAGCTTCCTGGCTGGTTTCCATGGCAGCATGCCTCATCAAAAGCTGCTTACTCCTATCAGTGTCAGACAGTATTTGTCTGTCTTTTAGGACAAGAGGTTTCAGTTATTCATCTGAGGGTCTGAAACTGTCAGAGAAGGGCCTCCATCTGTCATGGCATGGAAGTGATTAAGTGGCATGACCATCATCAGCTAGAGGGGGACTAACAATGGCATTAACATTGCAGACAAATTTAACATGAGTGTGGTGCAGAAAGGCATATATAGGGGGACCTTAAAAGAACACCACAAGGCAATGCCTCACCTTTTAACCACGCAGTTCAAGCCTCAGATATTTTTTAACTGAATGCCCTATCTTTGACCTCTTTGAAACAGTGATAAAGCAAAGTGAATTGTGCCACCCGCGATCATTTGAGTATTACATTATTGTCATAAAGGAAAAATTGAGAATATTTTGCCTTGGATTCAAGTTCAGAAACTTAAATGAGCTGAAAAAATGTTCCATTTTTACTCAAGTGGGTCTTCGTCAAACAAATAACCATCATGATAAGGACATGGGTTTTGTAACTTTATGTTTCTTTAGGTTCAGTTAAAAAAAAATCATGTTTTGGCATAAAATACCTGTTATGGTTGCCACAAACATGGCTGGAAATTGTCTCCTTAAAATTACCCAGTGGTGTCACGCTTGCAAAGGTTGAAACGCAGTCTCAATATTCGGTCACTGGCTTGGCAGCCTTCAAGCCTCTAACTCCACCGCCATACCCTCCACCTCCTGATGTGACAGTCAGGTCATAAAAATGTTATGTGAAAATGATATGAAACGTAATGTAGAAATGCCAATATGGTACATGGTCTATGACACGAACAAATGTGAAAGTATCAGTGGTTTGCAGAAACGTTTAAGTGCCAACCTTTTATCCTGGTGACTGGGCTGGTTAGGTACAATCTGTGCTATTCTGTACGACATTAGCAGGATGCAGTCAGTTTCGTGCCTATCCCCAGATAGTAACAATGCTTTTTTGCAGCCATGTAAAGTTTTAAGGGAGTTTTTTCTGTTATCCTTCACCTGCCTTCCTGCAGTATCACTAATAGTATCAACTCCATTTACAGCTTTTGATCACACTAATTTTCCCCCTAATCAACAACAGAGAATAAATCACTGTTACCGATGCTTCACTACATGGAAGTTCAAACATTTAAGTATGTTGCTGTCGTGAGTATCCCTACACCATGTTTTGACTGTAAGTAGCTTTGGATTAGCCAAGAAGCTATTCAGATGAATAAGCTCAAAACCAGTATGTCAGTTTTCTGATCACTGTACAAGTCTGAACTTACCGACAGAGCAAAGCATGCAGGGTGACATTTGCTTTGGTCTAACCTGTATGACAGTGTCTCCTTTACTTCACAGGACAGAAGTGGAGTAATAGTAAATCAGCATGTGTGCCAAGCCATTGTGTAATTAGGGCTAGCTTTCAAGCAAGCCGCGTAGCTAATCAGCTTTTCTATGGCCGATTGTAATCCAAAAGGCCAGTGATGGTTTCCCTTATCAGCAAACTATTGCCTTACAGGCAGCTGCAGCTCTCAGCACTGGATTTATTAATGAGGTATCACTATCAGAAATGGGAAAACAGACTTTGATTAGATATGCTCTCTGGTCATCGGAGATTGAAAAAGAGCATGGGATGTCCCATTGCTCCTCCAGCAGTGTGGATATTGTGCATATGTGCACGTTCATAGGACCTCTGAGAGAAATGGCTGATGATTGTGCAAGTACAGTAGATTAACTACATTCATTCGTAACATTGTAATGATTAAAGAAATAATTATATAGTTGTAGTGTTGAACTTGAGTCCCTTATCTGTTTTCATATGACCTGACATCTAAATAATAAAAGATTACATTTATCTTAATTAAATGCTAATTCATTTGAGGATGAACTTCAGAACACTCAGTACTGTAGTTAAATTATGACAGGTCTTTTAAAGTCATTTTAAAGGTGATGAAGCAAAACTTGGCTTTTCAGAACCAATCAGAAGATAAAGCATATTGGAAATCATCTTTAAAAACTCAAATAGCCAATCCTCAGCTAGATTTTCCAATTCTTTATTAATGTGTCATCACTTAAGGCTACATGTAGCTGAATGCACAACATCTGGCTAAAATCACATTATTAAAGATGTCGTGGCCGACACATCTGCTGAGAGACAGTGTGGTTGATTAGGAGCTGTGTTTCTGGTATAATGATGAATGTAAATCCAGCATTCAATCTCCTTTTTAGACCGGTTTTGGTCTCCACCAACTCCTGAGGAAAATATCTTACTCTTTAGCTGCTAGATGCTAACTTTGTATGTCTGCTGTTTGATGATGGGGAAGTAGTGCACAGGGAGTTTATTAGAGCTTTAGTGATGAAAACAGCTGCCTGCTGCAGCTGTAAATGGATTGATGAGCGTTGTTTTGCATTCAAATAAAAAGAATGCATAATGTTCCATAAAGCTGAAGAGACCTGCAGAGTTGGGTGATAATTCATTGTGAATGTGTCATTATCAGTGATACTTAGCCTTGCTTAAAATGAATGAAGTTGCCTGATCTACTGTTAATGTAAAAGATATAAATGGACACAACTATAAATGCACTACTTCTTACAATTTGCAATTGTTCATCAGTAGAGACATACAGATATCTTAAACCTGCAATAACTGATTCATTTGCTACTTGACACTGACATTTCATGAAGGTATAAAGTTGATATGGTGAACAGACAAAGCAACATTAGCACTCATTTAGAGTTGCTGAAAGACTAACTTATTGACAGTAAAAATTAGGTCAGACACGGGTTGGTTGCTGCAGCGAGGACAGGGCCTCTGTGGGACACGCGTTCTACCGACTAAGCTACCGGGGTGCCTACCCCTTATTTTAACCCAAAGTATGATCTTTTCCTAAATCTTACAAAGTAGTTTTGGAACCATTCCAGAATGTTAATAACCAAAAGTCCAAAAGTCATAATATGTGATTGTCAGCAAGGTGTTACATATTACGTATTATGTTAACTTGACCATGGAGCCCTTCACATGCAAAACTGACTCTAGAGGGGTAGGTAGAATGTCATAGTTTGAAGCTTAAGGCCACTGACCAAGCTGCTGTACTTGACGAATGAGAGTGAGAATGTGTTGGATATAACTGATACTATAGCAGCTACACTTCTTCTAACATATTGAGTAGCTACCATTGTTGTTTTACAAAAAAAAGCCACTTCTCTCGCTGGTCTTCACACCTAATCCACGCCTGTAGCTGCCAGTAGTTCCTCATAGGCCACAGATTGGTTGAAGTATTGTGTGTTAGGCTACAAGAGCGTCATTTAAAGCCTGGCAAGGTAGAGACATTGTACCTTGTGTTTTGGCCCATTGTTAGGACAAAAAATATTGATGAGAGCAACTTTAAAGGTCCAGTGTGTGTGATTTTTGGGTGACCTGTTTGCAGAAATGCAATATAATATTATCAATTATGTTTTCATTACTGTATAATCACCTGTAACTCAGAATCCTTGTGTATACCTTTACCTTAAAGAGCCTTTAGTATCTACAGAGAAAGCAGGGCCTTTTCCACGGAGTCGCACGCCCATGTTTCTACAGTGGACAAGCCAAACACTGGTTCCAGAGAGGGCCTTTCATGTTTTTAGCAGCCACTGTAGGGTAGGAGTGTTCAGTTGGTTTCAATCTGCAGCCTCAGTGCGAGGTGCTCCTTAATCCTACACATTAGACCTTTAAGGTCAACACAGTATATAATCAGGAGTAAAAGTGGAAATTTCGACAATAGATGTTTGTTTACAAGTCAAAATGAGCCAGTGGTGGTAGTGGTACTCCAAAGGAAAGAGATTAGTTTATTTTATAGACTCCACTGTATAACACCTTCCTTTCTGCAATACAGGACCTGTGTCTCCATGTAGCATTAGGTTTATACTTTCTCCTTTGAGTGAGGCTGACTCACTGCTCACTGATGTGAAAACAGATGCTGCCATGCATTCTCTGCCCCTCCCCTCCTCTGCACTGCTCCTTCTGTATTCACTTGGCCAGCATCACCATGGTGACAGACCTGTTGTTACATGGCGACGGACAGTTCTCTGCACAGCAGTGACACTGTATGATTTGAGACATCTAATCTTCTCTCTCTGTCTGTTTCTGTCTATGAGTTGAGGTTATTGTTGATAATGCTTCATAAAAATAGTGCAGTCTCGACCTTGAAGTGCCCAGAGCGTTATCTGTTGGGAAATAATACTAACAGATACTTAGCAGATTATAACTAGAGTAGTAGTACAGAGCAGCAGGCCTTCTGGTGTAAGAAGAAACTTTATGAGGGTCAGTGTTCACTGACTTGATTCATCTTTCAGAGTCAGTCATTAAGTCATATCAGGGCTGTTTCTATACCTCTACTTGTGTGTTAAGTGTTTTGTTGTTTGTGGATTTGCTATTATGTCACACTGTGTTGTAACTAACTGTTTAAATGGAAATATTTTTACCTATTGACAAAGAGATATGTGATAAAGCACACTAACACAGGGCGATGGATCTGAGTGTTAATTTATTGGTAGCCTATAGGATCTATTGTTGTATCTAAGTTGTCGTGGTCATATGTAGGGAATTAAAGACTTTGACTTAAAATCCTGATCCTTTCACCATATATATATATATATATACATATATATATATATATATATATATATATATATATATATATAAAATTAGACTGTTTTCAGTGACTATAATTCAAGACATGTACCTTTAAAGGTTAAAGATACAACACCGCAGCCACTAGATATTACACTAGAGCACCAGCTTCTCAGACCGAAACAAATGTGTTGGAAAGGGAATCTGAAGAGACACTGCTCATGGAATTAAAATCAGACTGTAAAATCAGGCAGGGCTGATCAAAAATGAATCACAATGCTGTTACTGCACAGCCTGTTATGGCTTGAAATGTTCACAAATCCATATGTTGGTGTAATCTTTAGCTGTAATATGAGAATGTTTCTTACCAGGCTGCCATATTAATAACGGATGCAGGGAGGACAGAGAGGGACTCACATACATCTCAAGTCTCTTGACGTGTACCCATTTTAGCCTCATTTGCATCTTTTCCTTGCATCCGAGTCCCTCCCCACAAGGATGCATGGAGTGACACAAAGAGACCATGTGAAAAAAGAAAATGAGGAAGTGTGTGTTTGTTTTTCACATAAAGTGACATCTGTTTCTGATGACCCCAACTGGATCAGCTTTCAGTGGGGTTTTAACAGCTGTAGAGACTTTTAATGAATTTGTGTCTGCACACATATGCACTGTGCTAATACTGCTAATAGTTATCAGTGCAGAGCAGCAGTGTTTTCTCTCTGTAGCCTGTTACCTGTTAAACAAACACCTGCACATGAGTAGCATCCTGCATTCTGCACTAACACTTACTGTAATAGCTTCAACATTAAAAGACCTAACAGGTGAAGTGAATAACATTGATAATCTCATAATGCAGTGTTCCACTGGGCATTCATCTGGATGCCACTTGACACACACCACCCACCCAAACACAGCTGCAAACCAAGTACACCCCCTCCATTGCAACCTCACTCTCAGATGACAGTGCCCTGTCAGCAGGACAATGCACCCTGCCACACCACGACTGCTCTGGAATGGCCTGAGCAAAGAGCCCAAGAGGGCTGTTTATGCCAGTAAAGGACTTCTGTGTAGGCTGCTCACACAAAGGCATCACTGTGTGATCACTATGTGATGCCTTTGTGTAGCTGTGTTTTTAGAGGGAAGCTGGTTTGTAATGTGGTCTGAAACAAATTTACTTGTCAAGCAAAATGTCAGTGATGAGGCAGTGTTAACTCCCTTTTAAATAGTAAAATCCTGGATGGCAAAAAGGTTCCTTCAGGTTAACCAGAACAAGACTGAGGTCATTATTTTCAGCCCTGCACCCATTATCGGGCCCCTGTCTTCAAATTTAAAGTCCCATGCAAAAAAATCTTGGTGTTTTCTTTGATTCTGATTTTCCATCTCAGATCTATCACAAAATCAAAACCATTCCTGTCCATGAAAGACTTGGAAACTTTGGATCACGCTTTCATTTTCTCTTGCCTCGGTTGCTGCAATTCTCTTTATATAGGAATCAGTCAGTGAGCCCTGTCACACCTGCAGCTCGTACAAAAAGCAGCAGCAACACTCCTCACTGGTGCTAGGAAAAGAGTCCATATCTCTCCTGTTCTGACTGGCTATCGGTGAAGTAAAGCATTGATTTTAGGATTCTCTTATTTGTTTGTACTGCATGTACCCCTCCGGTCTGCTGACCAATTGCTGCTCTCCATTCCACACACACAGCTAAAAACCAAAGGTGATAGAGCATTTTCAGCTGTTGGCCCTAAACTGTGGAATAGTTTGCCACAGTTAACAGTTAAATCACCCCCTCCATTGATACATTCAAAATCCACTTACTGCTGTTTGTGTTGTGTTTTGATCTATTCCTGTGTTTTCCTTAAATTCTTGTGTCTTGATTTGGTAATTTCTGTGTTTTATGTCATCTCCTTGTAAAGCACTTGGTCAACTTTTTCTTGTTTTTAAATGTGCTCTAGAAATAAACTTGACTTGACTTAGGCTGGAAAGACTGTACACAGTTACACACACACACACACACACACACACACAAACACACACACACACACACACACACACACACTCAGCTCAGAGATAATTGCTAGAAAGCATCAAAACGTGGTCTTTAACAAGAGTTCGATTTTGGAAACAGCGAACACGCTTGTGACACAGAGCTTAAAATGTAATCTGCTTGTCCTTGTCAGAGCTGGCATAGATAGCTTTGATTGACCCCACCACCACCACCAGTTGTAAATCAGTTGTGTGGTTGACAATTGGAGCAATAGTTCACCAAATGGAATATGGACACTCTTATCACTTGATTACTCTGAATCTTATCACTTGATGGCAATATGTCAATATACTCTTTTTAAATCCACTGTGTACACGCTGACTCAGCGTGCTGGAGGTCAGCTAGAGGTTGAGTAAAGTGGGTTTTCAAAGACAAATACCAAATTTCTCACTTTGAGACACTTTTTACTGTCTTAAAATTTACTAAAGTTTGAGCTTGCCTTCCACAATGGCAGCCAAACTCTGCAATCAACAGGTGTTTGTTTCCAACAGTGTGTTTCTGAGCAGACAGACATTACTGTCTTGTATGTAAAATGTGACACACCATCACATGCATACAAAGTGAGAAAGTGAATTTACACACTACAACCACTTAGAAAAAGTAACATTTCCATATGTTGGCAACTGGCGATTACAGAAGTTGTTTTTTTTGACGACGACGACAACAATGATGATGATGATAATGATGTGTATCCAACAGGGAAAGACTCACCCATTCAAAGGCTCCTTCCCTCCCATGTGGAACCCCTTTGTCCTGCTGGACTTCAACAACCTGTGGAGGACAATGGATGACATGGGCAAGGAGGTAAAGCAAGAATCACCCTGTTGTTTGCTTTTACTCTACACTCTTTCTATCTCATCTTTGCCAAATGTTAGTTTCTTGCTCATCTTCCTGTATTTCAGATTCCCAGAGAGGCTCCCTGGAAAGCTCCCCATGCTGAGGAGTGGGACAAGATGTCCATGAGGGAGCTCTTTGAAAAAATCTGCTGGACCAGGTAGAGAAAAGAGGATAGTATATTACTTTTCCTCTTTAACAAGACTAAGAACAATTGTGCATGTTTTCCCTTTGTCTCCTCAAGCTGGGGTTGGTAAGATAGTAGAAACCAGCAAGAGCAAGCTACATTTTTAAAGTGTCCAAGTGAAAAAAAAAATCCCATCATCCCTTCAGGCCTCCCTCCAGAGCCACTCCTCTGAAACATATGAACGTGCACCACCTGACTACAGTGACACTGACTGTCCTGTTCCTCTCACTGGCCAGCTGGGAGATGTCTTACCGGCTAGTCTGTTACATTTAAAGAGCTCTCTTAGTCTTTTTAGTCTGATAAATACATAAATAAACAACTCCACATTCATATAAACTCAACTCATGCAAAATAGCTGAAGTATACTTCAGTCTGAAAAGGCTAGCCTTTGCAACAGTTAGCTTACTCATTACTGCTGTAGATGTATGCTTTGTGCTAACTGGATTAGCTTCTGAACGAGTCTGTTGCTGCCGCAGCCACTCTGTTCTTTGGCTCAGGGGCTGTGTGCTATGAGCTCAGCACATAGTTGTCATCGCTAACTGTATCCAATTACCTCATGTCTCACTCACATGTAAGGAAACACATTATCATGATGAACGTAAACAACGAACATGGCTGTTGTCACTCACTGCCATAATTCTAGCATGTTAATATTGGCAAATTCTGGCTGCACTTTCTCTGCCATTCTTGTGACACGCACTCCCCAATATTGAAGATTCCAGTCATGTACAAAGGGCAGAGTGTGTGCAGGCAGGCAGGTATGAAACTAGAGAGGACTACCTAAAAACTGGATGGGTGTGGTTTTGCAGGGACATAACAGTGCACACTTCAGCAAGCTCTGTCTCAGCCTGTGCCCTAAGTGCACGTTGTTTTTCAATTATTTGTGTATCTGTCTGTGGAAGAAGTTGGCTGAGTGGATGATGCATATTACTTTTGTGGGTCAAAAGTTGTGGGTGACGAGAGTTTGTGTCGCCAGTACATTTAGATTTTTGTTTTATGGCTTTTTACTAGACTTAGTGTATTTATTACTTTAAGGTATTTAAAAGAACATTTCCACTCTTCAGTCACAGTTTGGTCAGATTTAGGCAACAAGACTACTTGGTTAGGTTTAGATCATGGTCTGGATTAAATAAATAAATCAGCGGTCACTTTTGGTTTCACACCGGACAGGAACAGCTATGAAGAACTCCCATAGGTACACAGACAGGTAGCCTGTGTAATCTTTTCATATGGGCAGAATGAGCAATTGATTTATTGATTGCTGCCCAGATGTTGAGATTTTCTACAAATATAACAAAAAAGGCTTATCTGAATAACTTACCAACCCTAGCTTTAACTCAGCCCAATCATATATTTCTTTTGAAGTGATTAATATTTTTTTGCCATTTTCACCTTTATTAGACAGATGACAGTGAGGATGCAGTCAAATAAAGAGGGGAGAGAGATGTGTATGACATACATTCTGGTTTTATAATACCCATCTTAACCATTTGGCCACTAGGGCACCTCTTAGCTCAATGATTTGATGTCAGTGAAATCAGTTGGAGCTTAAACATAAGGAAATACACTATATCCAGTACTGAGAGTTTGATACTTTGTAATTGTATTTGAACAAATGTCTTCGTCACCATGACTCTGGGACCATGTGAACATCAAGTGGAACAGTGAAATGAATCATAGTAAATTATAGTGTGTTGTTCACTTAGACCAGCAACCCATCTCTGGAGAAATATATGAATTTCCCTACTGCTGATTCAAGTTGTTATTCCAGTAATATAACACATAACACATGCATTCCTGAATGATCCCTTTGAAAGCAAAGCCCCACACACTGTAAAGATAACTCATAAAGATACATTTATTTGCAGTGGTTTCGTACTGGACCGCCATAAGGTGAACTGATGAAGTTCGCTTTAACATAGTGGAACATTGTAAATGAAGAGAGTCTCCAAACAAAAAAATAAGGGTTAATGAATGAAAACCTGTGTAGGATCTATAGTTACAGATACACATACTGTAGTTCATTAACAAACAAAACTGTGTCATGTGTTTTTTAGGTATTGAGTCCTAACTGTTTGTTCAATCCCTCTCCCTTACTTCAAGCACTGTCCGTCGGTTCGCCACGCTGTTTGTCAACGTGAACGTGACCTCTGAGCCCCATGAGGTGTCGGCTCTGTGGTTCCTCTGGTATGTGAAGCAGTGCGGAGGAACCATGAGGATCTTCTCCACCACTAATGGAGGACAGGTAGGTGAACTTGAATGTTTGTGTATGCAGTATCAGTATTTCTAGCGGCCAGTGTTGGAGTCGTTACTCAAAAAAAGTAATGTATTACATATTACTTGTCATCTTTTTTAAAATGTAATGTGTGATTTCACTTTTTTGTCCCTTATTTATCACACGACCTGTTACATTTCATTAGTGTTAACGTTGTCTGAGATGCACTGTCATGTAGTTGCCAGTTAAGAACAAAAAGTTAAACCTTACATATGCCCATACATCAGTCCTAACCTAGTTTGTAGGACCTACACAAGATCTTTCTTTTATGCTCTTCAGATGGCATATGGACTGCACGTAACAGGCTAGACACAGTCAAACAAACTCGCCCGAGTTGACTGCTCACAAACCATGGCACAAGTCCGGCTGATTTGACATGTTTATCACAAAGTGGTTATACCCCATGAGGAGGAGTCTCTCAAACTGTCTGTTCCTCCTGGTAGTCATGCACTAGACAGCATCGCTGTATTGAGTTTTTATTGATGCCAGGAGAGGTCAGGAGATGTGAGCGTGCATGTAAAGGAACGCTCTCTGTCCACCCATTATACAGTTAATTCATCAACTTATGCCACCCTGGTTACAACATGACATTTCAAATTAATAACTACAATGTGATTACTAAATTTAGGAACAGTAACACCTCACATTCCTGTAACCACATCACAAATGTAATGTGATTACAGTAATATGTTACTTTGTAACACGTTACCTCCAACACTGCTGCCTGAACATGTGGGCTTTCTTGTTTATTTAAGGAGGCAAAGTCCAATCTAGATCAGAGATTAATGTGAGATATAGTTTTTGAAAAAATCACAACAAATCAACAAAACGAGAGTGGCACTCACTACAGTGCATACCCCCTCGAAAGCCCTGTATCACTCTAAATTTTAAACCACCCATAACTGCTTAATCATAATTGTACTCTCTCATTGATACCAGTCATCTAAATGCACATGTTTTTTTTAATCCTGATCCATGCATTATTCCCTGAGGAATCAATGAAAATGTTGAAAACTACCGTGAAAAATGCCCTATTACCTGGATCCACACCGAAGGTTGATGTGGTCTATTCTGGGCCAAGACCCATCCTTCATCCAAGTTCATTAAAAAGCCTGTTCAGCAGCTTTTGTGTAACCCTGCTGACAGACCAACCAACCAACCAACCAACCAACAAACGAACATAAAGAAAATAGAACTAGGTGGAGGTAATAATTATTCTTAATTGATACCCATTAAAATTGGAATACAAACAAAATACCCCAGTATCACCTTTCAACTTTCTGCAAAAAGCAGCCTGAGGGACTGAGGCCAGTGCAGATGAGGCTTGCCAAGAGGATGTGTGAACTTAAGCTCGCTGTAGCCAGCAGAGAGGCATTCACTCATGCAACACATGAGGCTGAGCATCAGTAAGAGATCCCTCACTCTCCTCTTTCAGCCCTACTACGTTTACCTTAGTCTGCTGCTGATGAGTGTAGCATAATTATGAGCCTGACAAAAGCTGTTTTCTTGGAGTGCTGGGGGAAAACATTCTGCCTCAGTACTCCCCAAAGCCAAGTGGCCCTGTTGCCATAGCCACTGAGGAATGGGATTGTGTTTAGGTAAACAGACAATGTTGTAACCAGCTCTGTTGTCATCTTCCAATAAGCTGGACCTTCCGATTTAAAACATTCACACTTGTAACGGGTGCATGCATGGGTATGTGTACAATATATACACCTCAACAGTCATTTGAGCTTACATTTTGTTTAAAGGAGAGGGTTATGTAAGCTGTGAAGTATTATACATGGAGGCACATGTGGTATTTCTTACTTTTTGTGGAATTTCCACAGAAACTGAAAAATGTTTTTGTCTTTCACCAAACAAGACCAGCACAGACTCACCCCATTTCACTGCCACGAGTGATTTAGGTTCAGTTCAGCATTTTGTGGCAACTGGCAGGCATATTCATCCAAATGCCACAGTGGAATACACACAGTGTATTTGTGAACAGGAAGAATGGAGAGACATCTACACTTACCATATGGAGGAGGTCACTGTTGATTTAAGTTTGTGTATCAGAGCTTTGGCAGCACTTATTGCCTCTCCACCCCCACTATATTCTCCATTATTCAGCAGTTGCTGGCCTGAGCTTTACAAACACAGTCTCCCTTTGGTTTAAGATGTAGAACATTCTTAGTGAAGGAAAGAGAGTGGACTGAGGATAACTGGTATGTAACACCAGGAGAAATCAACAGATTTTATCGGTCTGTCTCCTAGTTTTATTACCCTGGCAGAGTAGTAGTCTGTTTTGCAGGGGGAGATTTAAAAAGCTGGTCTAGACCAGTGTAGTCTTTCTGCATCTGTGCTCTGTGTTTGTGGTGGTGGTGGTGGTGGTGACTGACCCCTGATTTCTCCAACCTCTTTTGCAGGAGAGGAAGTTTGTAGGTGGCTCCGGTCAGATCAGTGAGTGCATGGCCAGGGAGCTGGGAGACCTAGTGAAGCTGCAGTCTCCAGTCTACAGGATCGACCAGAGTGGAGACATGGTGGTGGTGGAGACAGTGGACAAACAGACCTACTCAGTAAGCATATCAGATTATTAAGCCATACTGTGGTGGAAAGTAACTAAGTACAATTACTCAAGTACTGTATTTACGTAAGCATGGTTTTGAAGTTCTTTTACCTAACTTACAATTATTTTCGTTTAATGTTACTTTATACTTCTACTCCACAAAATGCCAGAGGTAAATATTATTCTTTCTACTCCACTACATTTATCTGACAGCTGTAGTTAGTTCCTGCACATTGTTAAAGATCAAACCAGTGATTGCTAACATCTCTGGTCTCGTGACTTCTCACAAAAGAATGTGTTTGGGCCTCTAGTTGCATTTCTCAAATGTATAAGTTAGTAGTTCCACCAAAGTGAGATTTTCCCTCTAAACTTATTAGATTTAGTTTCTTTGTTTATTTGTTGTAACAGTTTGAGCCCCAAATATGTCCGATTATACAATAAATCACAAAGACAGCTTTTACTTAGAGAAAACTAAAAAAGAAATGAAAGAAATAGTGGTGCTAAACGTAGTCCTTCCCTTTTCCTCTCACATGCATCGTCTCACAGCTCAGACCCTTTTGAGGGGTCCGACCACTGAACTTAGCTACCAAACTGTATGTAATGTACTGAAAACATAAACCCTACATGGATGCATTAGTATTAACTATTCACCCATCTTATAAATAATAATAATGTACAGTAACAAGAGTATTTTTACTTCTGACATCTTTCCTGATACTCAAATAATAATAATATAATTCCTAACAAAACTTATTGTTGAAGGAAGGACTTTTACTTATAATGGAGTATTTTTACATTGCTGTATTGGAACTTTAAATGGTGCAAATAATCTGAGTACTTCTTCCAGCACTACAGCCATATTTGTTACTACACATATTTTTTATCATTGTTACATTTTTGGAATTATTTATAAACAGAAATAAAAAAAAATAAAAAATGCATGTTATTGTACACTGCATAATGTGACATGTAGTTGTAATACAATATGTCCTCAGAGATGAGAAATAGATGTTTAACAACATAACTCCTTCTGAATCATAAATTGCAGCTTGCACTATTGTTCTTTGCTGCCATCTACTGGTTTATTGGCGAGCTGCTGCATGTGCGATGAGATGCAGCTCACACTGTCCTGTCTTATTTGTGTTTGCTTGTTATGTGTGCCTTTGTCTTAGGCCAAGTATGTGATTGTGGCCACCCCGCCTGGTCTGAATCTGAAGATGCATTTTAACCCTGAGCTTCCACCGCTGAGGAACCAGCTGATCCACCGTGTCCCTATGGGCTCTGTCATCAAGTGCATGGTCTACTACAAAGAGAACTTCTGGAGGAAAAAGGGTACAGAGGAAGGGTAGAGTGAACGAGAGAGAGGGAATGTTGTTGTTTATGTCTTATTTTACCTGTACACTATTTTTATTTACAATAGTGATCATGGTGTGTGTCACCAGGTTACTGTGGCAGTATGGTAATTGAAGAGGAGGGCGCTCCCATCGGCCTGACACTGGATGACACCAAACCTGATGGGACTGTACCTGCCATTATGGGGTGACTGCAGCGCTCTGCAAAATTTGATAAAGATAGATAACAGAGATTTTGGTAGAAAATTGAGATAATATGATGACTCAAAGTATGTGTACACATGCACATTACACCCATGTGTGATTATCTAATTTTAAAACCAAGAGAATCGTCAACAAGTCCCAAGAAAAGATCAAACCAACACTGTGTTTGTCCATCTCATACAGTTTTCTGATTTTCCTTTGTAATATCAGTGGCTCTCAGCCCTAAAGACCATTGGCTCCTACTGAAGACACATCTTTAAAAATGACTACAAAACATATAGTTTCATTACTAAATGAGGCTCAGTAATTTCCTAAAATAGCACAACAAAAAATGCAACTGAAACAGGATGAAATAGTGCGTTTGTTGCAGATTATTTTCAATGGTGGATTTGGCATGGGGCTCGCTGAACGCCCTGGTGGCTGTAGCCAAAAATGTATGTAGGGATTGAATATTATCCATATTTTTATGATAATACAGAACTAGTAATTTATTGTAATGCCTTGTTCTATAATAAGAACGGGTAAATTAATTATGTGACTGTGACAGAGGAAAATCCCCAGAGGAAAGAAAAATGTAACTTTTAGCTTCTGAAATAAATAATTTTTAGACAGCTCTGATGGAGCTCAGGATTTATCAGGAGGATGGCTGCTGTATTTACTATTTCACTGTAGAAATCTGGAATGTGTGTGTGAACTTTAGATGTACAAAAGAACACAGAACATTAATTAACATTAGATCCTGACCAGTTCTGTTACACAGTACGTTTTAGTAAGATCTGTTCATTGTTGGTTTGGGTTGTTTCATGGGATTTGATGGCAGTCAGGAAAATATAGAATCTGACTCTACTCAGGCTCTACTCATGATATATTTTCTATCTAGTCAATAATATTTTTCTTTTCTCTCCAGATTCATCCTTGCCCGCAAGTGCAGAAAGCTATCAGGACTGACCAAAGAGGAGAGGTAGAACTATGGTGGAGGCAATACGTTAGATCAATACACTCTCACGAGCTGCAAGATCAGTTTAATGTTGTCTCTCTGTGTTTAGGTTGAAGAGGATCTGTGAGATCTACTCCAGAGTGCTGGGCACAGAAGAGGCCCTGCATGTAAGTTTATACAGGCTAACACGTAGTCACACAGCTAAAGTGGAACTGCATCACTAGTTAAACCATTCATGTGTCCACTTGTGTCTGTCAGCCGGTGCACTATGAGGAGAAGAACTGGTGTGAAGAAGAGTACTCTGGAGGCTGCTACACAGCCTATTTCCCCCCAGGAATCCTCACCCAGTATGGCAAGTAAGTCACTCATGTACACGTGCGTGCACGCACGCATGCACACACACACACACGCCACGCATGACAAAGCTGTATTTTCATTCAGCTTGAAAACGAAGCTGTTTCTGTCTTTAGAAGTTGACAGCTGAGGGGCTACAAGGTTTTCGCCCAACAATAATTTAGAATGTGAAAAGACAAAACCCACTGCAATTAAATAAATTGAGGGTTCAAAGTTTTTTAAATCTGCTGATCCATCGCCCCTTTACTTGACTTAATTCACACAAAACAGTGTTATGCAGTAAGAAGCTCTCAATTCTTTGCAGCTGGTTTCAGTTGTTCAGTTCATTTGTAATACCAGAGATTAATGGCAGTATATTTAATCACAGGCCACCTTTAATGCTTATAAATCAACTGTAACTCTCTCTTTTCCTTTCCCCAGGGTGCTAAGGGAGCCGGTTGGCAGGTTGTACTTTGCAGGCACAGAGACAGCCACGGAATGGAGTGGCTACATGGAGGGGGCAGTACAGGCTGGAGAGAGAGCAGCCAGAGAGGTCAGAGCATAGACAACCTCAAAGCACTGCTCTTTCAGAAACCAGGAGATCCACAGATACAATCATGGTCAAAAGTTTACATAGACTTGTAAAGAAAATGTATATCATGGCAGTCCATGGCAGTTCCAGTGATTTCTACAGCTCTCATTTTTCTGCGATTGAATGAGCTGGACACATATTACTTTGTCACAAATAACAATCATGAAGTTGTAATCATGAAGTAATGAAATTATTATCAAATCTGCTGGGTCAAAAAATATATATAAAAATATACCTATATATAGTTGTGAAAATGTTTTCTCCTGCTGCTGATGCCCTCCTGGTTGTCCTGGCCATGTCTTAGTGTATCCCCTGTCGTCAATCTGGCCTCTGTCAGCCTACAGTAGGAAGCTGTGTTCAGCCCCAGTCTGGTTCTCTACCTCAACGCTCCTGCTCTTCCTGCTGTTTGCAATTTTACTCCTTAGACAGCCTCCTCCAGGAATAACATTAAATATGGTGTCAGGAGATTTTGGGGGAGTTAGTGAGCTTATCATATTCACACTGCCAACTGAAATAGATGTCATCTTGAAGTAAAGGCTTAAAATCTTCATGTGAATGTACTGACTGAACAAATGATGTACTCTGTTGCAGGTCATGTGTGTACTGGGTAAAATCCACCAGAGTCAAATCTGGCAGCCGGAACCTCAATGTTTGGTGAGGGAAATCTTTCTGGAAATGTTTTAACTAATATAAGTCAGAATAGAAATAAATTTTACATTAACCCCCCTCTGCCTTCTGCCCCTCCAATAGGAGGTTCCAGCATTCCCGTTTGTCACCACCTTCTGGGAGAGAAACATGCCTTCAGTTGGTGGTCTCCTCAAGTTCATGGGAGTCTCCACCTTCCTGTCTGTTGCCACTGCAGCTGGCCTGTTGGCCTACAAGAAGGGCCTCCTTCCCCTTCCCAGGAGTTAAACTGCTCACGCCAGTCATCTCACTCCTCTGTATCTTAAGGGGGCATGCCCCAATAGACACTGTACTGTTATCCTTCTAGTGCACTACTTTTTGGCCCAGACTACAAAGTAGTAAATTATAGGGTATAGGATGTTTTTGAGAAACACGCTGCTGTAAGACAGACTGTTCAGCTCACACAAATAACTAATGCACCATTACTCTGTGCACTGTCTGTTCACAAAAGAAAGAGAGAGTGAAACAAATAGTGAAGCACTGATTAATAGTACATTGATACTTTTAGAGGAGTGAAGGAGAAATAACTTCAGTTTAAATCTAGAAAATCTAAACCTGTGAGTCAGATTGTGAAACCAATGAAGGAAAAAGTACAGAATCAGTTCTTAAAAGGAAAAAATATATGTCACTGTTAATATTCCATAACATTGCCAATGACATTCACATTCTTAAACACATATGAGTTTATTAATCATGCTTTCTGTGTGTGTATGAGCTTTGTTTGTGTGCATGTGCACATGCTTTGGTGATCATGAATTTGTGAGTATGTGTTGGTCAGTTGTGTGCATAGTATGTGTGTGTTTATGTGTGTGTGAGTGTGTGTGTGGTGTCTAATTACCTCTGCTGATTTTAGGTGCTGATTTATTCTGGCCAAGCAGCTGTAGCTGTTTGATGAGATCCAGCAACATCAGAATAGAACAGAGTTGTGCCATTGCCCGTTATTACAGCTTTTACATTTTATTTTATTTACTAGTACACTAAATCCACAGATCCATTTTGAGTGAAATTGCTAACAATGACAGTGCCTAGCTGTTTTACTTAAGTATCAAGAGACAGAATAGTTCATTGTTGGTTTATACAGGATTTGGTGACAGTAAGAAAAATAGGTAAGAACATGCATGAGAGGCCCTATCCTGAAATTCAAACTTATAATTCGGGGGAATTAACTGCAACTAAGCTGCTCTGTACGGTTATCTTTTGGTACATGTTATGGAATAATTCGAATGTATTTTCTTCAGACTAGGTAACACAATCTATTTGTTGTTGTATTATGATCAGAATTTTGACGTATATATTTTTACTTTTTCTCATTCATAATTTAGATGATCACAAAGGGTAGTACTGTGGCTAATCAAGCAAACCACATACTTTCTTTTTTTTTTTTTTCTCCAGGAAACCCAAAACTGACATGTGCATTATTATAAGAAGCCATTTGTCATCGAACATGGAAAGATGTGGCCAGCCTGCAGTTTCTCTGTAAAGGCCTCCAACAGTAGAGTCTTAGATTAAATTGACTTATATTATTGCACTTATCTGATGCTTTATTGTGTTAATTACTTCTATTGTATTATTTACTCAATCTAATGAGTTTAAATCAAACAAGATGTTGTTTTTGTTTTGTAAGAAAAGTTTTGAAGGAATCGCCTCTTCTTAAAATAGATTCAAGAAAAACAGTTGAACAAACGAAGGATCAAGCTCAGAAAGGTTATACAGACATTTGAAGAAACATCAAGTTATGTTTCACACTTTAAAACACAACTTGCAAGTAGATGTTAAGTGTGTACCACACTTCAAGCACTTTGACAGCAATCCATGATGATTTACACTTTGACCATAGCAATCATTTGTCAGAGTAGGGGTCAGATTTGAAGAAATCCAATCAACACATGAGTGAATCTGAAAGAGTTTCTCTGTTAGAACATCTCTTTTGAGGAGCATTGTACTGTGCATGCAGCTCGGTATGCTCGCTGAGAGAATCATGCTGTTCTTGTCCCAAAGACTGGTATGTGTGTGTGAGTGTAGTTATCTGTTGTGCCTTAATGGAAGTCGTAGTGTTTTTTCATTTCTCTTAAGTGCCTGTGTGACTCTGACACTCTCTGCCCTTATTCTGCTCCACTCCCATCTGCACTGGAGGTGAGATGTCAGATGGACCAGGTCATTGGTTTAATGTGTCATTGGTAACCGTCATTGTATAGGGACCCGCAAAACAACTGTGTCCCTCTTAGCATGTCCAAATTTTTTTTTTTTTTTTTTTTTTTTTTTGACATTCCCTGTATTACCTGAGTTATGAACTCAGTACAAACTTGACTCAGGTAAAGCTGGGTGTAAAAACACAGCATCAGCTGTGATTAATAGAGCTCAGATCATTCGGTTGATCAAACTGCTTATCTCCAGTGAAGCCAAGTCTGTGTGTGTTTTATATTGTGATTGCAGCGCTTCACTGTGATCTGTCTCTCCTTGTTGTGGTGCCCTCGTGTCTCTAAATGCTAAACTCACCCTGTGTGAACCGACCTTTGACCCTCTAGCCCTTATTCCCTTGACCTACCCCTGTTTCACCCCAGCACATGCACTGGTTTTGTGCTCAACCAGGCCAACTCTACAAGTAATGATTGGACAATGAACAAACACAGCCAGTGCACTATGTCCATCCTTCAAAACCACAGTACTAGCACCATCAGCAGACATAATGTATAATATGGTAATAAATTATCTGATCCTTCTTTATTGTTTTCTGGAGACCTTTGACTGCTTCTCCATCCCTCTTGTCTTTCTGTGCATTTGAGCCTCCTTTATTATTCCTGTGACCATTATTATACCAATTAGTATACCAGTTATTTGATGTATTTGATCCCTTAAACAAAGCTGGTGATATTTGAAAGAAAAAAATGTGAAATAAATCTTTTACTCGCCTTCAACTGTTCTTGTGTTTTTATTTTGTGTATATCAGGGTTAGGGGATGCAGCTACATGTGTTCTGTTCACTTAAAGCAGTGGTTCCTTTCCTCAGGTGGCACTGCAGCAGTTGACAGGATATTTTAAAAAGATTTTGGAGTAGTTAAGCTTATTACAAAGTTGAAAATCATGATGAGACAGAAACAAATACATTATACTATATCTACAAACTTGTATCTAGGAGGAAAATACATAACATCGCAAATGTTGTGAGGCTGCTCTTTAGTGTGTTTAGTGTTAAAAAGACAAGAAGCTTTCCAGGAAAGATCTGCTGAATGCACACGACACTCCTTCCACTGACTTCAGTCAGTTGCAATGCCTTCACACTACTTGTGACTGAGAGTACATGAAAACAATTAACCGATCAGAAAAGTTGAAACAGAACGTTTAACGTCTAAGACTTCACTACCAACCAACTCAAATGCAACAAAAAAAAATCAATCATATCCAGAATTAAGACTCAGCTGGGAATATCAACCAGGACCCCCAAACATTAAAAATAGAAGGAAGAAAAAAACTCACTACCTACACTCAGCAAACACCAGGCTGACGCCTTAGACATAGCTAATGTCCCCTATCATTATTCAACATACAGTAGATATCAAAACCATCAGTAAAGTATAAGCAACTCAATTCAAAACAATAATTTCAATCTCATTCATCTGGATTAAGTATAATTTATTAGAGGCAGACTTTTTTTTTTATTCTTTGAATAATACACACCGCTTTTTCAATCCCTCCAGAACAAAACTAATAAAGCTGTCATTAAAATAGCAGCATTACCAGCTTCACAACAAAAAAACATAACACACAAAATCAGTCTCCACACAAATGGATTATTTTTATTCCCACAAAACCCACACAAATCACTCAATGAAGTTATCAAAGTCATCAATGCCTACTCTGGCCTTTCTGACAACTTAATAAATTGGAATAATAAATATCTCCAAGACTGTCCAAATTATTCCATCTCAACTTCATCCCATTATTAAAAACAATAGAAGATGATTAAAATGCTGGATGACATTACCACCATCCATTATGGGCCAAATTTCTACTGTAAATATGATGATATTACCAAAAACAAAATTCTATTGAAAAAATAAATAAATAAAATGAGCCCACTATTTTACAAAAATCTAAAACGCAAGGGAGAAGCACCTCACTTGCAGAACTATTACTTAGCTAACCAACTAGATCACCAAAAGCATTCACAATACCGACCACGATCACTCATGGCTAGACATAGAACAAACTGAAAAGAAATAACAATCAAGGACCTACCATACCTTAGTAACACTATTAAAAAAACACAACTGCTTTAAACACGAGCACATGAACAAAGCGAATGCCAAAACCCTGTCAGCATGGGGGAAAATTAATCATTTCTTACATTCACAAATTCACTTACAGTGGTATGAAAAAGTTTAGGCACCCCTCTGAGGCTGCAAAATAATTTACTTTGTCTTCACAGAAAATGATCACAGTGGCATGCCATTCATCTTAATAAAAGCTGAGTACCGGGGTATTTTCCAGACAAAGATTTTTAGTGTAGCAATATGAAGTTGTATGAAATTAAATCAGACGTGAAAAATAGGCTGTGCAAAACATTTGGGCACCCTTGCCATTTTGTTGATATGAATACCTGTAACTACTTAGCACTGATTAATTGGAACACACAATTGGTTTGGTGAGCTCATTAAAGCTCTGGTCTGCGATCTGAGAAAGGTTTGAAAAAAGCATCCCCCCCACACACACCCCTCCTCTCTGTGCTCCTTAACCCCTCCCCTCCGAGCTCGTATCGCTCTCCCCTCGGAGCCTCCCGCGACACACACCCTCCCCCAACAAGTGCCAAGAGCAACAAGCCGGCAGAAACCAAACACAGCCCAGCTTTGAATGCGGTGTAACGATGTCGGATTCACAGGTAAATTGTTATTACAATGCACGTTGAAACGCACGTAAATCTTGTAAGTCATTACAATGTCCACAGCTAAGCTCCACAGCCGAGCTAGCATAACGTCATTAGCATGCTACAGCTACGTTACCTTACAGCTACGTAATAAGTTACAACAGCTAAGTTAGCCACTTCTAAAAGTTATTGAGGGCCAAGAGACTAACAGATGCTGCCGTCCGCTTTCATCACAACGATCGCTTCCACATTGTGGCTGAAAACTAAACCTGTGTGAGTCTCGGAGCAGCTGTGTGTGTCCCAGCTGTTGTCTGAGTAGCACCAGGCCGCGACACAAACGTGCCCGTAAACCGTAATCTCTTGTTTATGACAGATAAGAGACACAAATACACACATCATAACGCCTATATGATAATCCATCATATTGATTTAGCAAAGGCTTCGTTGAAAACAAACGGACAAGACCGGGAGGAGGTTGTTAATCCGGACAAATAAAATAAAAATCCGGAAATAAATCCGAAACCATCCATTCATCCATCCATTCATTCATCTTACTTGCTGCTTCATTTAGCTGCCACAAGCAAATAAATAGGCTGATTTGGTGTAAACATGTTAGCAATGTTAGCTTGTTGTTAGCTTACAATGCTAGCATAGAAGCTAACGTCTCCGTCGAACAAGTAAACAAGTGTTGACAACACTGCAGAGACAGACACCGTCTAATAACACAGAAACAAACTAACAGCAGCTTTCACAGTCATCAGAAGCATCAGCATGAAAGTTATCTGTGTCACAACATCCACAATAAAGACGAAGATTACCTGCTCAACAGAAACTCCGCTGTATCAGCATCGCTTTTCACGTTCAAATGATGACCCGATGTTTACTCGGGTTTGAGCCCTCTTTGTTTCACATCTCCGCTTTGTGTCTTTTCAGTGACAGACTTTCTTTCTTTGACTCTTTGTCGGTGGGGCAAGCAGAGGCCGCTGAACTGCTCAGGGCAAAACAAACCTCTTGTCCGCTTGTAGTTTCAAATGCGGAAGTGGGTCGGGACCAGACGTGAGCAGGAGCAGGAGAGTGAGCGAGGGGATTGGATCGGAAAATTGATCCAATAGGAGCCATGCGGGCCGCATGGCTCCTATTGGTCAATTTCTTTTCAGTTTTACAGACACTAGAGAGAATGGATTTATTTGGTTCCTTTTACTCTTCACATTGTGTAGGTCGTACTATTGGGCCATAACCACCATCTAAATGATGTTAATAATAATGACAAATCTTTCAAATCGTAGACCAGAGCTTTAAGCCTTGAACTTCATAGACAGGTGCATCCAATCATGAGAAAAGGTATTTAAGGTGGCATATTGCAAGTTGTTCTTCTCTTCCACTCTAAAGAGTGGCAACATGGGGGCCTCAAAACAACTCTCAAATGACCTGAAAACAAAGATTGTTCAACATCATGATTTAGTGGAAGGCTACAAAAAGCTATCTCAGAGATTTCAGCTGTCAGTTTCAACTGTGAGGAACATATTGAGGAAATGGAAGACCACAGGCACAGTTCTTGTTAAAGGATAACTACCGTTTTTTACAACCTGGACCTTATTTCTAGCATAAAATACGATGCTTTACTCACCCAGATAACTTTGGTGTCATTTGGCATTGTTCGGATTAAATTAGATCCAGTGGAGCGCCGCGTATATATAATGAGAGTGATCCGGGCACCGAAGCGCAGCCTCTATGAGCATTATCTGCCACGAAACTAGTTCATTTCACCAATATTTTGTTACAATACGCTAGTGCTATTCCCCTCTGAGTCCAGGCTTGTCTGTTATCAACATCCGGGGTCTGTAGGTTGACCTACTACCTCTGACCTGGAAGATGTCCTCTCTGAGCTGCGTGCGCACCCGCGACAGCCCGGCTTGTTTACCTGTAGCTGCTTCTGCTAGTTTGACCCCGGATGTTGATAACAGACAAGCCCGGACTCGGAGGGGAATAGCACTAGCGTATCATGACAAAATATTGGTGAAATTAACTAGTTTCGTGGCAGATAATGCGTTGTATAGAGGCTGTGTTTCAGTGCCACGTCACCCGCATTATATGGATATATTGGCGCTACACTGGATCTAATTTCGTCTGAACGACTTCAAATGACACCAAAGTTATCTCGGTGAGTAAATGATAATATTTTATGCTAGAAATTATGTCCAGGTTGTAAAAAACGGTAGTTATCCTTTAAAGCCAGAAGTGGCAGGCCAAGAAAAATATAGGAGAGGCAAAGGTGAAGGATGGTGAGAACGGTCAAAGACAACCCACAGACCACCTCCAAAGACCTACAACATCATCTTGCTGCAGGTGGTGTCACTGTGCATCGTTCAACAATACAGCCCACTTTGCACAAGGAGAAGCTGTACGGGAGAGTGATGCGGAAGAAGCCTTTTCTGCACACACGCCACAAACAGAGTCGCTTGAGGTATGTAAAAGCACATTTGGACAAGCCAGCTACATTTTGGAATAAGGTGCTGTGGACTGATGAAACAAAGATTGAGTTATTTGGTCATAACAAGGGGCGTTATGCATGGCGGCGAAAGAGCACAGCATTCCAAGAAAAACACTTGCTACCCACAGTAAAATTTGGTGGAGGTTCCATCGTGCTGTGGGGCTGTGTGGCCAGTGCCGGTACTGGGAATCTACATTACATACACTATACACTCAATATCAGCAGATTCTTGAGAATAAGGAGGAATGGTCCAAAATACCTTCATCCAGAATCCAGACACTCATTAGAGGCTATAGGAAGCGTCTAGAGGCTGTTATTTTTGCAAAAGGAGGCTCTACTAAGTATTGATGTGATTTTTCTGTTGGGGTGCCTAAATTTATGCACCCGTCCAATTTTGTTTTGATGCATATTGCACATTTTCTGTTAATCCAATAAACCTAATTTCACTACTGAATATTACTGTGTCCATCAGTTATTTGATAGATCAAAATGAAATTGCTGATCCAAACACCCAATGAGTTATAAATGAAAATAATGGAAATTGTCAGGGGTGCCCAAACTTTTTCATGCGACTGTAGCTTACATACACCTATTTGGCACTTGAACTTGTTTATTGCATCTAATTGAAGGAGACAGGCACATTCTTTACTCCAACAGTTGATGCAAACATATGGTATTGGGGAGGGACAATATTTATAATAAACTCAATTAAAACATGCAATTAAAGCAAAGAGCAAGACGTCCAATAACAACCTTTAATCACCACCTCTAAGAGATAACATTTATAAAATTGCTTCCACAACAAACCATTCAAACGTTTATCTACAGTTGACTTCACCATACCTTTTCCAATAAATAAATGGGAAAATATCTTAACATCAGCACCAGTAATGATATCTGGATCCTTATATGCAAAAATATCTTGATCATGTCCATGAACATACAAATTCATTCACAGAATAAATATTACATAACACAAGACGCACACAATGGGACTGACAGAATCAGACATATGTACTCACTCTACTATCAACACAACTGACCACCACTTCTATGCATTCTGGCTCTGCCCTCCTGTATAACACTCCTTGAATGCAATAACTATTAAACTATCACTGTTCTTCAGAAGCAATATTCCACTTGCCCCGTCACTGTGCTTACTAGGAGACCTGATCCCACTCGACACATTACATAAACAGGTCACACCATCTCTGCTAATAGCCCTAACTATTGCCAAGAAAACTATTCTGCTCAACTGGAATACCGGAAAACAACTTAGCATCTTACAGTGGTTAAATCTCTTAACAGAACACATAATAACAATACTCAGCTCCACAAAAAAAAAAAACTGTTAACAAAAAGTACTCCAGACTTCTCAAATCTCTTAATCGCTTGAGTTCCTGGTGAGCTACGGCCACAACAAACTTAAACAACGTTCATATACATTTATAAACACAAATGGGATTATAGACTCACTACTGCAAATGCATATATACACTCTTTAGAGGTGGACATAAAAGAGACAAGACACTGACACAAACACACAGCTCTATTATTATATTTTATATACAACTATGTTTTTTGTCTTTTATTATCTTTGTAACACAAACATTGTCATCAGTGCATTTGAATGTTCTCCTTCTCCTTAGAAGAAGCCTGACTTCAGGATGCTCAAGGTTTGTCTCTCTGAAGCTGGGTTTAAGAGCTTTGTCATTGATGGTAAGATGTCTTCACCGAAAACATCATCTACTACTGATGGACTGACTACAAGAGATTACGCAAGAACAGTCTGTTCTGGGTCAGGGGGTGATCACCTTTGAATGTCAAAAGATGGCGCTGACACAAGGCTGAGACACTTCACAACCCATTTCATCTCCAGTGCTCATAAGTCATCTCTTCATGTCATCAATTCTCTCCCTCTCTTTGATAAAGGCTTCATCCTCATGAGGAGGGGCTTGAGGTCACTGTGACAACCCATCTGCATCACGATTGGCATGCCCTGCTCGATACTTGATGGTGAACTGGTAAGTGGAGAGAGCAGCCAGCCAACAATGTCCACCAGCGTCCAACTTGGCAGATGTCACCACGTACGTGAGGGGGTTGTTATCAGTGAGTACAGTAAAGCTAGTGCCATAGAGGTAGTCATTAAACTTCTCACAAACAGCCCACTTCAGGGCCAAAAATTCGAGCCTGTGGGTGGGATAGTTTCTTTCGCTTTTGGAAAGACCTCGGCTGGCATAAGCGATAACTCTGAGCTTTCCCTCCTGCTCTTGGTAGAGTGCAGCTCCCAAGCCCTCGCAACATGCATCAGTGTGTGGGATGTATGGTTGTTGTGGGTTGGCAAAGGCAAGGATCAGTGCAGATGTAAGCTTTCCGATAAGAGTCTTAAATGCCTTATCACATTCCTGAGTCAACTCTTCTCCAAAAGGCATGTTGGAGTTTAGAGGGGGTTTGAAATTTTCTCTCTTGCACATCTGACCCTTTTCTTGGGTGGATAGTAGCCTGCTGTTAGGCTGTTAAGTGATTTGGCTATCTGGGAATATCCCTCGACGAACCGTCGATAGTATCCAGCGAAGCCTAGAAAACATTTCAACTCCTTCCTGTTTGAAGGGTGTGGCCAATCTCTCAATGCAGATATTTTTTCAGGATCAGTGTGGACTCTTTGAACATCAACCACATGACCAAGGTACTTAACTGAAGTCTTAAAGAAATGACACTTGTCTGGGGAACGCTTTAGGCCATAGTCCTTAAGGTGGTTCAGCACTATCATGAGCCTCACCTCATGTTCCTCTAATGTGTCTGAAAACACGATTAAGTCATCGAGAAACACGAGTACCTCATTCAGGTGCAGGTCACCAACACACCTCTCCATGAAGCGCTGGAAGGTGTTTGGAGTGTTTGTGACACCCTGTGGCATGCGATTGAATTCAAAGAAACCTAAGGGGCATACAAAAGCAGTTTTAGGCTTGTCTTCTTCAGCCATTTCAACCTGGTAATAACCAGATTTGAGATCCATGACTGAGAACCATTTGGCACTGCTGAGGGCTGTGAAGGTCTCTTCAATGTTGGACAGAGCGTATGCATCTCTGATGGTCCTCATGTTTAACTTCCTGTAGTCTATGCATAGTCGGAATGAGCCATTCTTTTTCCACTCTAAGACTATCGGTGATGCAAAGGGGCTCTCTGATTTCTGGATGATTCCTGCATCAAGCAGTTCCTTGAGATGTTGTTTTACTGCCTCTCTGTCACGTGGATGGATAGGCCTTGGCCTCTCCTTGAAGGGTGTTTCATCATGCAGCCTGATGTGGTGTTTGACAGCCGTAGTGTGACCATATGATAAGTCATCAACTGCACAAACTTCAGATATGGATTTCAGCTTGGTGAGAATATGCTCTTTCCATTCCTCTGAGATTGGTGAATCATCAAGGTTGAGCTTGAGGTTGTCGCTATCAAGCTTGTCCTGACGAGGCGTACTTTGTTCAGGTCCAAGTGATGTTATATGCTGAGCTGCACACACCTGGGCAATAATGCATTTAGGCTGGAGCGTGACAGTGTGGTCACTCAAATTACACAGGACAACAGGGACCTTGCTGCTAGCTTTAAAGGGAATGTCCATCAAAGCTGCTTCAATGAACATACCTCCAGGCAACCAATGTTTTTCATGTGGCAGCATGAATGTGTTGTTCTGATAGCTTTTCTTCAGCCTGACATCACCCGTGACACAACACTTCTGTTTTGCAGGGATAGTGATGGGATTTCTTCCATGTAATTTGACAGGACATGTGCGATGGTCAACTTCATGGGTCCAGGCTATGTGCTGGAAAATCAGTGTACAGTCTTTGGAGCTGAGTTTGCGAATGAACCCTGGACCATCTTGCTCAATAGTAGGGGTGGGGGAAAAAATCGATTCACATAAGAATCGCGATTCTAATCATCCACGATTCTGAATTGATTCATGAACTTCAAAAATCGATTTAAAAAAAAAAAAATATTTATTTATTTTTTTTATATATATTTTGAAAAATCACACAAAACACCAATTTGTGTCATTTGTGTACAGTTTATTTTTGTAACTTCTGGGAGAAAAGGCAGCTGGCCTAAGCATTTATTCAGGCAATTTTATTTATGCAAGTTATTTCTTGTACAGTAAGTAAGTTTTTATTTGTTTAGCATGAATAAATGTTACCTTTTTTTAATGTTTGCCTTTGTGTGATTACATCATTGGAATCAGTTCGTTTAAAAATCACATTATCTTATACAAACTGTATTGTTTTGATGCCATAATTTGCCTTAACACACTAAGCACTGCATAAATTTTTGAATCGAGAATCGTTTGAATCGAGAATCGTTTGAATCGAGAATCGTTTGAATCGAGAATCGGTTGAATCGAGAATTGATTCTGAATCGAATCGTGACCCTAAGAATCGGAATCAAATCGAATCGTGAGACACCCAAAGATTCACACCCCTACTCAATAGCATGTTCATAGAGTCTGAATAGCACATTAGTCCCAATAAGCAGGGGGATTCTGCTGTAAAAGTGACACTCTGGGACTATGAATGCTAATGCAACTAGCTCTGCTTCTTCACAAGTGATAGTCTGAGGAAAGGTGACATTTGTTTCTATATAGCCGAGGTGGGGAACATGCTGTCCACCAGCTCCCTCAATTTCAAGAAGGGCATGTATGCCTTTGCCCTCATTAAAAGAAACAGACAAAAAATATCTTGATGAGAATATTACTGGGGGAGAAATAAAATGGGCATCAAAAAGCCTCTGTTATGGTAAGAGTCCTGGAGCAGATGGATTCAGCGTTGAATTCTATAAATGTTTTCAGGATACACTGATTCCATTTCTTGTTATATTATTCAATGATATCATCAAAGCTGAATCCATGCCAATAACTATGCGCACAGCTGTCATCATATCAATACCAAAACCTGGAAAAGATCACACGCAAATGAGCAACTATAGACCACATAGCATACTTAACAATGACTACAAGCTCTTTGCGAAAATACTTGCAATGCGACTTGAAAGTGTGGTTCCTTCGCTTGTCCATTTTGAACAAGAAGGTTTTGTTAAGGGCCGATCCGCTGCAAACAACATAAGAAGACTCCTTCATGTCATGAACAGAGCTGCTTTATCTCAGCATCCAGCGATCATGTTATCGCTGGATGCTGAAAAAGCATTTAATCAGATCGAATGGCCATATCTGTTCTACACATTAGAGAAATACGGCCTTGGTCCTGTGTGTATGCAGTGGATTTGTGCACTTTATTACAAACCCCTTGCCCATGTAAAAACTAATGGTATTGTGTCTCAACCCTTTGGGTTATCTAGGTCAACTAGACAAGGATGTCTAGTCTCCCCGATAATTTTTATTTTAGCGTTGGAACCACTAGATCAGAGCTAACCAACGAATAACAGGCATAAACATACATGGATATGATTTTAAAAGAAATATTTACGCAGATGATATTTTGTTGAACCTCTCAAAACCAAATGTATCAATGCCTCACTTACTTACCACCACTAAAAAATGTGGTGATCTATCGGGCTATAAAGTCAACTGGAATAAAAGCGATTCCAGTTGGCTATAAAGTCAACTGGAATAAAAGCGAAGCAACCCCACTCAACCGCCTGACCTTTCCAATACACCTCGATACAACCCAAATAGTGTGGAGGAAAGAAGGACTAAAATATCTGGGGATTAATATTATCTCTCCCACGGAGCAAATATTTGAACCGATTGGGCGACAAATGTTACAAACTATAAGGGATGACATTACTAGATGGAGTACTTCCATTGTCTCAGACAATTTGTGTCTGAGACAATGAATATTTTCCCTAGAATATCTTTTTTCGTTATCTTCAATTCCACTTAAAGTACCAGAATATTGGTTTAAAGAAATCAAGAAATTACAAACAAAGTTTCTTTGGAGGAACAAAAAGCCAAGACTAACAAACAAAAAAACAAACTCAAAATTTGCAGGAAAAAAGGAGGTCTGGGGATACCTGATATTCATGCGTATTACTTAACACATATTAAAGATCCTATTATTAGTTTCTCATAGACCATACAAAAGAGATGTTCATTTAATGGCTTAATGTTGCCCTCATGCCAATTATGGGAGAACCTATTGCTCACGGCTGGAGGGAAAACCCTTATTAATGAGACCTGGGAAAAATACAAAATCAGGAATTTGGGTCAGATTGTAAAGCAGAATAAAATAATAAGTTTTCCTGAATTCAAAAACATATTTGCACTTAATGATACTGTTTTCTTACAGTATCTACAGATCAAATCCATTCTAAAGGAATATTTAACAAAAGGAATATCACTTGCTTCAGATGTGGAAACAGATATTAAACTGAAAGAAATCATAAAAAATCAAGGCACAGTATCTAAATTATATAAGTTTATTCATCCCTCTACCTGTAACATCTTGGATTAAACTAAAGCACAGTGGGAACAGGACTTGGGGAAAAGTCCTGTTCCTGTTGGGTCTGAAACTGGACGGAGTGGAACCCAAAGTATTGCAACACCTGTTATCACTGGCTTTTCTTTCTGTAAAAAGGATCATTCTGATGAACTGGAAAATAAGAAAACCAAATTGTTTTTGTTTAGATCACTGGCTAAAGGATTTTATAGACCTGATAGCGATGGAGCAAGCAGCCATTCCCCTGCTGGAATCCTACAGGGATAACTGACTTAAAAATTTATGGATTTCTGTTCGGGAATATGTAGAGGAAAGACAATAAGAAAGCATCAGGCTCCGTATTTTCTTTTTCTCCTTCCTTGAGAAGAATGAAACCTTGATGTAATACTCACGAGAAATAAATGTGTACCTTTAAAGTTTAATTAATCTGTGCCCCTCGACGCATGTACTGTCGTTGTTGTGTTTGTATTGTCTGCATTGTTCTGTTTTGTTTCTTGTGTAGATTGATTGATTTTCCCTACGTCTAAGGGCGCGTTCACACCAGCCTTGTTTAGTCCGGTTAAACCGAACTGTGGAGCGTTTGCTCCATGGTCTACAGCATAGGGGCATTCATTCATTCATTTGTTTGCTTGTTCGTTTGTTCGTTCGTTCATTCATTCAAGGAGATGCATGGATTCTATAAACAAGAGCTGCTTTTATGATGAGCCAACTTTGTGATTTTTACACGTATGTGATTGTCTGCTTCCCTCACTGCTCCCGCTTGTGTAGAAAAAACGTCATGGTAGGCCCTCATTATTGCCTGTCGTCTACTTCTGTATGATCGTCGGATCGCATAGCATCTTCGGCGGAATGCATGGTCAAGACATTATTAATGCCCGCTGCTCTATGAGGCGTTCATATGCCAAGATCCAAGATGGACTCACATGGTATGCTCTCAAGGAAGACTGAGGCTGTGCAACGAGGGCCTATAAATCCTTGGGGTATTGACTGCTCTGTGCTATTATAAGCTTCAATGGTTTTTGCTTGGATTTTTTCTTGTGCTTCAGCACTGTAGACTTGTGTATTGGGACTGGGGGTATCAGTGAGTTCAGCTCCTGAGCGTCCCTCAGCAGGAACTGCTACAAGTTTAAAGAAAAAGGGGAAGCAGCCTGCTGAGCTTTGAACCTTTCTTGCCTCTCTCTTTTTCTGCCGAACTAGTGTTGGATTTGGTTCGTTTGGACAGTGAGCAGCAATGTGATTGTCTTCTCCACACTTGAAGTAGAACCACGCTCTTGGCATTCCAGGGACCTTGGGAAATTTCCTCATGCTACTATGGCTGACTGCAAAACAGTCTGTCTTTCTGTTGCTTTCACGCTCTTTGGGAGCCTTCTGACTCAGTGCTAGCCTCTCAGCTTGTTTTATCAGTCCAGTTATCTTAATTTTAAACTTTGAGGGTTCATCATGTTTGGGTTTTGGTGCTGAAGGAGGGTAATTAAGGCCACACTTGTGGCTCAGTTTTTCCATTTGTTTTGTTAGCTCTTCCACCATTTTTTCAAGTTTGGAAACGTTTTGTTTTATGTTGGGTGATTGGACGGGTTCACGATCATAGGAGGCCATATCGAAGACGGAGTGTGTATGTGCTGCAGCTTTTGTGGTTCCAAAATGTTTTTTCATTCTGTCTAGCTTTGCTGAACAGCAGTCTTCCTCAGTTCTCAGCAGGAGGAGGAGCTCAGGGAATGACGGTGGATTGCTCTTTTTGTACTCTAACTGCAGACCTATAATGAGGCTCTGATCCCAGCAGCCCCTACAGAACTGTCTGAGTAGCTGGTCATTTGAATTTTCGGCATGGGCTCCCCCTCTTGAAATTACCCTAGTGAGAAGGCTGGGAAGTCTGGTCGGGTATGCTGAGGGTTTCTCTCCATTGTTTTGGTTGGAACTTAGAAGTACTGCATACAACTCCTCTCCATCCTCTACGACTCCAAATGCAGAATCCACCTGGGTGACATAGGCACTTGGTGGAGAGCAGACCCCAAGGGGTTTCACAACATCAGCAGCTGGGCTTAACAAGCTTTCAAGGATTTTCCTCACCTTCTGTGCTTCACTAAGGGAAGGATCGCTGAGGAGAAGATCAACTTGGGTGCACCAGGTGTCATAGTAATCTTCACCATTGGGCCTTGGCACTCGGCCAGAGAAGGTGTGTATCCTGGTTTGGGCAGATGATGAAGTGATTGACTCATTCCGAATAACATTCCACAATCACTTTCTGAATCTGAGGTTGGTTGAAGATATGTTCAACCATGTGACTAGAGTTCACTGGCACATTAGCAGGTGCACTATGAATGACTGTTGGCTCTACAGGCTCACTTGGGTCATCTCTGGGGGCATTGTCAGCGAGCTCCCTTGCAGCTCACCCTGAAGTACACTTAAGAAGCCTGCCTTGCTACTACTTGTGACAGCCTTAATTTCATCCAGGTACCTACAAGCTAACTCTTTGCCTATCTCCTCCTGGCAGATATCCCGCACGGTCCTCACTGACCACACTACAGCAGAGTCTTTGGGACTTGGTAACTTCAAAACGATTGCAAAGATCCATATCTGACCAATACCTTATGAAAAACAGTTACTCAGAGGGTGTGTCAGATGGCTACTAATAACTCCTAAAACCGGGGGGGGGGGGGTTCACCAAAATACATTGAACTCAAAACTTAGGGGTTGATTTGGCTACAGGTTTCTTTCATTTACTAGGTTCTTAAGGAGATTGGCAGAAGCAGACTCTATGAAGAGCAATAAGACCTCCAGCCCACACAACACACACACAACAGGTTTATGGAAGATAGAAAAAAACATTTATACATATATTGTCAAGAGGTTCTGTTCAGTTTTGTTTCCTTGTATATATAATCCTTAAAGCATATAACTTTAACTTGAATTACATTTGTAACTATGTAAACTGCAGAAAATAACCTGGGTTACATTAAGTTTCAAGGGGTCAGATTAAGAGGGGGCTGGAACGGGAAGCGACACATAGTTGGCATGAACCAGAAGGTTAAAGGCCCCAAGACATAATTTGATTACAAGAAAAAAGATTCACACCGGTAGGGGGTGAAGAGATTGTTCCCTCTCCCCTCACTGTAGCCTTGTATGTTGCCTTAAATCCTGTTCTCACAGTTAGCAGAGTGCTCTTGCACAGGCTAACTTGGTGGGAAGCTAGCAAAGTGTGCGTTTAGTATCGGCTGAAGTTGTAATCACTGTGCTAGTGAAGAAAGTATCCTTGCTACCCCTTACACTGTATATACTGTTCTCAAATCTTTTATCTACAGTCAGTGGAGTGCTGTCGCTCAATCTGACCGTACCTGGCTGTAGCATCTGGCGTTGTCTCTATGATTAATTCTCAGAGCTGTGCTACCTGTATGGCTCCCCTTCAACCTGAAGACGGACACAACCTTTGCCCATCTGGTCTTGGCCTTTTTACCATTTGAGGGAGGGCCTCTCAGATGACATGTGCATTAATTGTAGCTTCATGCCCTGCACAGTGTCTGTAACATTGGTACAAAGAAGGGTTACGCTCTCTCCAAACAGTACCTGTCCCATTAGATTGAGGATGCCATCATTTATGCGTACAGCGTGTCAGGCCACACTGTACCATCTGGGGTCAAGTGTCACTATCAGGAGTGTCTCTATATCATGGGCTATCTTGAGAGAGTTGCACTCAAACGACATACGTGCTGTGGACATTTTCCAGATACTACGGAGTCAACGGGGCCACCCCTTGTCCATTGGGTGTGGTTTTTCGGCTGAGCTCCTCTGCTTCATCTTTATGAGGTAGGTACTTGGGATACCTTGCGACTCTGTTGTCATAAGTCATCCAGTGAGAAGTACTGCCTCTGGCAGTCAGGAAGGGTGAAATAGAGCCAAATTTTTAGAAACTGTTTAAAGAAGTCGACTTTTTAGCTTTTATCTTGAGCAGCTGTGATGAAGTAAAGGTAAGCGTCAGAGTAAAGCATGAGCATGATGTAAAGTATAAAGTGATGCGCTTAGCAGCATTACATCATTTATTTGTATGAGGATGGTGCACACAAAGTGTTAAGTCACTAGTGAGCTTTTATTTATATCAATTGTTATGCTGTCACTGGTGCTTTAAGTAAAATGCTAATCCTAGTCTCTACACAATGACACAAACATGATGATGATGTTCAGCAGACAGAATGTTTACCTTGATTACCATCTTAAGCACGTTAACATACTAGCATTAACTAATTGACACTTAAAACTGCAGTGATGGGAATGTCATTAGTTTTGCAGGTCTGCGTCATAAATACAACCAGGGGATCACCAAAGCTCCTTCAATTCATTCTAAAATGGACATAAATATCTAGACCAAATTTCAAGGTAATCCACTTATTCACCTAATAGTTTTTGAGATATTTCAGTCTGGACCAAAGTCATGGACAGACAGACTGACATTGCCATCCCAGAAGCCATGCTGCTAGTGTGTCTGAAAATATGCTAGTTGAGCTCTTAGTGAGTGCATCGCACTTAGTATAATCAGTGTTATGTTATTTACAGCACAGAGGACAAAAACCTATTTAGCTGGAACAGTTCTAAGAAATAGGTCATAGTTAAAAGCTGCAGCCAACGATTATTAAGACAGATGGGTAAGTGATTCACATTAGGCTCACATTTAGTGTAAATGTCAAAATAGCCCTCTAGCCTCACTGAGACCATTTGTACTGTGTGTGTGTGTGTGTGTGTGTGTGTGTGTGTGTGTGTGTGTGTGTGTGCATTAACTTAAAGGAATAGTTCACTCTAGAACAAAATTCAGTCATTATCGACTCACCCTCATGCTGATGAGAAATTCGGTGTAGTTTCTTATTTCTCAAAGTGCAGCTGGAGACCCGCGGGGGTACCCTCTGGCAGCAATACTCCGTATAATGGGCGTCAATGGTGTCTGAGACGAAAAGGTCCATAAAACTACACAAAAACTTTGTAATATTCCTCCATACTGCTCGTCCGCTGCAATCCAAGTGTCCTGAAGTGGTGACATCCAGAGTTTACTCCAAATGACTATACTATATTTGCCTTGAGGCATGCTCCCGCGTGCACGCGAGTCTCCCTCACAGCCGTTTGCACTGCGGAAGCCACGATTTGAAACTTTGAAACTCACAGCAGGATGTAAATACCGGTGTGTATCTATCGCTAGTTCTGTTGATCTGGTCTGGCGCGGCTTCCGTAGTGCAATTGGCTGTGAGGGAGACTCGTGTGCACGCGGGAGTGTGCCTCCAGGCAGATGTAGTATAGTGACTGTTTAGGCTACAAAAATGTACTAAATGACATTGTTTCGAGTAAACTCTGGATGTCGCCACTACAGGACACTTGGATTGCAGCGGACGAGCAGTATGGAGGAACATTACAAAGTTTTTGTGTAGTTTTATGGACCTTTTCATCTCGGGCACCATTGACGCCCGTTATATGGATTTTTGCTGCAGGAGAGTACCCCCGCAGGTCTCCAGCTGCACTTTGAGGAATAAGAAACTACACCGGTCTTCTCATCAGCATGAGGGTGAGTCGATAATGACTGAATTTCATTCTAGAGTGAACTATTCCTTTAAGCACCTCAAAACATCGAGCAAAATCACAAAATACAGTAACTTAGGTTCAGATGTATGTATGTGTGTGGCTTCATGCCAATACTTCTTCAGACATAAGATGCTGTCCCTTTCTCTATCTCTTTTATTTAATTTAATCTCCACTTTAAGCTCCTCACTGCAGGACCATTCACATAAATTCAGCAATTTTAAAATCAATATTAATCGTGATAGGTCACCATATAAGGATGTCAGTAAGGATGTGCTCCTACTGTTTTTTTTGGTCTGTGGTCTATGTTGTAGCCAACTAGAGTCTGATAATGAAGTGCTTTCTAAAGCAGATTTTTACCTGCAATTATGTGGGCGGCCACCAGAGGGCAGGTGACACCCATCAAAGTTAATACAGACTGCTGTACAAATAACAAAATAACACTATCCAAGCAAATAACATTGTTTCTTTCTCCTGACCCTCTCATTTGTTGCTCTAATTGCTGTAATAATTGCTTACATGCACACAAACACACATGAAGGGCTGTAGGAAGGCTTTGCTGTCACATTAATCCTGAGCAGCCTTGGTTAGTCATGTTGTCTCTGGGCTGGTTTTGCTGGTTGACATATGGCACTTATGTTGCTCTCATCACTCCCGTCTGAGCTGTGATAGCCAGAGGCTTGTACAATCCCAGATTGACACACCAGGCTTAGTCACTGCAACCACTTTCCAATACCATGCTACAAGGCTCTGACAGCATATGCTTCCCAGTCTGCAAAAAGATTGTGTAACCGCAGTACAAGAGCAGCTGCATTGGCGGTGGCCTGATGGTGGTGGGGTGCTGTGTTTCTTCATTTCATATAGGTGTCAATACATCTGCATGCAGGTGCACACGCACGGACAAGCGCACACAAACACAGACATATGCTCCCCCACCAACTTTAGACACACTGTCCTCTCTTTATTAGACTACAGCCCTGCTCCTGGCCCCACTGCAGCTTGCTGTGATATGAAATCTGACACTGTCAATTTGCCTCCCAATCCGTCAGACTATGGATTGGATTCAGATGGCAGTGTTGTGGGACTAGGGGGCTTGGAGCTGTGGCCTAGGCAACGGCTAACCGCCATCCACCCACAACCATACCACCACTAGTTCCCTCAACAGTGAAATCGTCTGCAATCTAGCATATAATGGTCCACTCACAGATTCAGTGTTAGATTGTTTTCTCGTCTGCATGTATCAGGGGTGCTCAGAATCTCTCCCCTGGGTACTGAGGTGAATTTCAGCAACAAAGTTCAAGAAAAATAGCTCTTTCTGATTGCAAACTATTTCTTTCTGTGATTCTAGGGGTTAGAATTGTATGAGTAAAGCTTAAGGATTTGCCAAAGTTCAAAATAACATTACATTTGTTTTTATTTCAGTGCACATTCCAGCTGAAGACAATAGGTAACCCAATTACTTTTCACAGGAATTATACTTTTTAAAAGATTTTTGTGGCCATTTATGCTTTTATTATCAAGCTGACCATAGCAAGATGACAGAGATGAAAATGAGGACAGAGGGAGGGAATGACATGCAACAAAAGTCCCCAGCGGAACTTGAATCGGGGACATTGTGGTTCGTTGATGTTGCCACAATAATCATACTTCATATAATCATACAAGCCATGTAAGGATACCAACAATAATTCTAAAAATACCAAACTTATATGTAAATATCCTTATGGGTGGTAACTATGCTTCAACATTTACAACACTATGTAATAATGCAGTCAAAGTTTTGGTAGGCCCCAAAGAGATTTTTCACAATGTGGCAGCCCAAAAGTTGTTTTTAAGTTGCTTGCTTATAACAGATCTAAAAAGCTTTAATGGATGCTTCATAATCATTAAAAAGTCATTTGTTACAGCTTAAACTCTCTTTAGATATTTATTGACTATATTTCAGTGTGTAAGGTTGTGGCAAAAAGGTGAGGACCATAATGCAGAAACAAACAGGAGGCAGGCAGGCTCGAGAACAAAAAGCAAGCTTTAATAAAAAGCCGAAAATCCAAAAAGGATATAATCCAAAAACCGTGCAAATTCCAAAAATACAAAGTAGCAACACAAAAGCTAAAACAAAGTACAAACCAAAAGCAAAGTTCAAACCAGTAATGACGAAAGCTACGCAGAAACATAAAGCCAGGAACAAAAACTAGAAAACATACCACAGGGGACACAGAGAGACACAGGAACAGGCTGAGGGGAATGATACAGGAGGAACTGAAAAGACATCAGGACGCACACAGACTATATACACACAAGGGCTGTTTAACAAAGAAGACACAGGTGAACACAGAGAAAGGGCGGGAAACTACGCAAAAGGAGGAACTAAAAAGCAACACACGACATATGAGGGCAAAACTTCAAAATGAATTAGGAAATCACAGGAACACAAACTGAAACATCACACAGTGCATGTCATCATCTTATAAGAACTGTGACTCCACTGTCATAGGCAGTCTGTTGTAGGTAATACAGTCATCCCACCTGACTTAGACTTGCTCACTAAAAGCAGGCTTTCTATGAATCAGTGGGCCGGGATGGAGCTATCCAAGACAGCACTGAGCCTGCAGTGCTCAGTGCTTCCCACATCTCATGGTGCTATAGGCTTTCTAACTTATTGTTCTGGGATGGTGGGACCTCTCTGATTTACTGTGAGATACTCAACAGATTACAGCATCTTCTCTTGTTAGACATTTCACTTTGGATGGATGAGGGGAAATAAGCTCTCCAGTTGTCCACCTTCAAGGTTTATGGATCATCAGGCTCACTCAGAAGGTATCTTTCCATATGTTTCTGAAGCTATTTAAAAGAATAGTTTGACATTTAGTGAACTATACCTCTATGTTTTTTTGTTGAGAGTTAGATGAGAAGAGCGATACCAATCCCATATTCCTATGATAAATATAAAGCAACAGCTAGCAACTGGTAGCTTAGCCAGGAGCATAATCCCCCATAAAACCACACTGTGTTGTGTACACCACATGTTTTATGAAGTTAACAAACTAGATAGATTGTTTTAATTAAACTAAATGTTATTGCTGGTAGACAGTCTACCTTTGAACAAACCAGGCCATGTTCATTAGAAAAATTACCATATACTGTTGGTTGACTGTAAAAGCAGCTTATTACAACCGATATTTACTTGTTGTTAGGCAGCAACCTCAGTACGGCAGCAAAAAGGAAGTCAGACGAAGTAGTATAAAGAGCCCACACAGGGAGGAGGTTGGATCAATCAAGAACAGAACTTTGCTGTTCATGTCCAGTGTGAAACCAGAAGTCAACGGTGAGTTCTTTTAACTTACTAACATAGTAAAGTGGCATCATGTCTGTATGTAACTGAAGTTATGTATGCAACGTAGGTACGTCAGTAACTCCTAGTTATATAGTTATGTAAGTATCATAGTTATTTTAACCAAATTACAACAATTTCCTAAACCTAACCAAGTAGTTTTCGTGCCTAAAGCTGACCAAACTGCTAGCATACGATAAAGTTCTGGTATGCCTGTCACTGGCACGCTACAACGGTCATGTTGTTTTGGGAATGGTGATGTATGTTTTTTTAAGGAGTCACTTGTAATCAAACTATTACCGACCAGTCTTTCAGATAGGAGGATGTGTTGGGCAAAACCAGGACAACATAGCTGTTTCTTTATGCTAAGCCAAGGAAACAAATCCTGGCTACAGCTTTCTATTTACCATACAACTCTGAGAGTAATAGGGATGGGCAAAATCGACTCAGAATAATATCCTGATTTTTTTAGGCTATATATAGTATATATCTCGATATCTTAAAATCTCCTCAGAAACACTACATAAATGCTCAAAATATTGAGATATTTTTGACTAAATACCTCAAAATCAATATTACGACAATATTGTGACTATTAATCACGTATCACCATAATAATATCCAAACGATATATAAGATTAAGATAGCATTATAAGATTGATATATTGCCCAGTAATAAAGAGTGGTGTCAATCTTCTCAGCTGGCTCCTGGCAATAAGTAAATAAATGTCTTTTGAAAATGTCAGACTATTCCTTTAATTTTGAGAAAATTATGTAATCTAGTGGTTATTTTTAGTCTGTAGATCCACAAAGATCCCAGTGCTAGAGCTGGACCATTAGCTTCAGAATGGCTTCTCTGTGTCATTTACAGAACACTGAGTAGGATTTAATCTGATCCAGAGCCATCAGAGCCTAGTAATGATCAACATCACTCACTCTGTCAAAGCACATAGACAAAAGAGAGTGAGTGCGTCAAGAAAAGTTAGAGAGAGGTAATCTTTGGAGGGCAGGGGGAAAGGAGGTGATGGTGCTGAAACATCAAGAGAAAGTGCAGAGAAAGGTGAGGGGAACGTGTACAGATGGGGCAATTTCTCTGGTACTCTGATAACATACAGAGTTTTCTGTCATTCCTGATCCTTGGGTTTTACTTCTAGAGAGTCCACTGGGGCACTGGAGGAGACAGAACCTGACTTTGACCCAGCACTTTTAGTGTCCCTTAGTTGCAAGTGACAATTGTATAATGCCTTGCTTCCAGTGCATGGTGCAAAGTGCATTTTACAGCATGGGCAGGTGCCAATGGCAGGTAGGGTTTGAAATTTTACCGGCCAAAATATGTTTTGACCGGCCACTGAACTGTTCACAATCACGACCTTCCTGTAGGAAACACTGAGCAGCATAAAGATAATTGTTAATTGCCCACTGATTGTTTTTTAGTAGGAAACTATATAAATGAAGGTTTCAGATACTGTTAAAAGAATCATAAATTTAATTTTCAATATTGTATGACATATTGAAAATTAAAGTTATGATTCTTTATTCTACCGTTGACAGATGTTGCACTTCATGGTATTAGCACTGCCATTGTACACCAACCACTAGCCCTTTTCACACAGAGACGCCGCATTATCGCCGCAGCGGCGGTTCACCAATTCTCTGCGGTTGTTTGTTCACACAGAACCAAGCAGCTCCAGCGTAAAAGATGAACCAGAGTACAATTCACACAGCAAACAGGCGCTGCGGCTCCAAAAGAGGCGTGACGGTACACGTCATGGTGATGACGTGTGTGTTTTTTTCAACGTGTTTCCCCCGGTGTCCTCCTGTTAATCTAAACATGTACCCGCTGACTGTTTATAATCATATGATGCAGTTATAATGTGTTGTGATTGAGATTCTGACCCACCAAACATCCTGGAAAGTGACAAAGTTACGTTTTTCTCTAATCAAATCAAATTTTATTTGTATAGCCCAAATTCACAAATCACAGTTTGCCTCAGAGGGCTTTACAGTCTGTACAGAGACAACACCCTCTGTCCTTTGACCCTCGATTCGAGTGAGGAAAAACTTGCCCCCCCCCAAAAAAGCCCTTTTAACAGGGGAAAAAAAATGCAGAAGAAACCTCAGGAAGAGCCACAGAGGAGGGATCCCTCTCCCAGGACGGACAGACGTGCAATAGATGTCGCATGTACAGAGCAGATCAACGAGATCACAATGTATACAATTATAATAGATGGTTGACAGGAATGAAAGTACATAAAGAGGTATTACAGCAATAATAATGAAATGCACAAAATGGAAATGTGACTACTAGTAGTAACAGTAGTAGTGGTTAACGGTAAGGATAGTATGTAGTAATGCATTACAATAATAGTAGTGAAACGTATGTAACAGAGATATGACTAATATTAGCAACAGTAGTGGTGGGTGTCAGGCAGGGCCATGGCAGTAGGCGCATCCACGATCCACGACCCGGGGGCAGCCAGGATCCATGAGAGCCTGTAGGACTAGAAAGCACAAGGACTCCGGGGAAGAAGTGAAGTCAGTGACATGCAGAGATGGGGCATGTATACAGGCATAATGTATACAGATGGAGAGGAGAGGAGGAGAGAGAAGCTCAGTGTATCATTTGTCCCCCGGACTGGGCCTATAGCAGCATAACTAAGAGCTGGTCCAAGACAGGCCTGGGCCAGCCCTAACTATAAGCTATATCAAAAAGGAAGGTCTTAAGTCTACTCTTAAAGGTAGAGAGGGTGTCCGCCTCCCGGACCAAAACAGGAAGATGGTTCCACAGAAGAGGAGCTTGATAGCTGAAGGCTCTGGCTCCCATTCTGCTTTTGGAGACTTCAGGAACTACAAGTAATCCTGCTTTCTGGGAGCGTAATGCTCTAGTTGGGTAATAGGGTAGTATGAGCTCCTGGAGATATGATGGTGTCTGACCGTTAACAGCTTTGTAGGTGAGGAGAAGGATTTTAAACTCTATTCTTGATTTTACAGGGAGCCAGTGCAGAGAGGCCAATACAGGAGTAATATGATCTCTTTTCTTAGTTCCTGTCAGTACACGTGCTGCAGCATTCTGGACCAGCTGGAGACTCTTTAGAGACTTGTTAGGGCAGCCTGATAATAGAGAATTACAATAGTCCAGCCTGGAAGTAACAAATGCATGGACTAGCTTTTCTGCGTCTTTTTGGGACAGGATGGGCCTGATTTTTGCAATGTTACGTAGATGAAAAAATGCAGACCTTGAAATTTTTTTTATGTGGGAGTTGAAGGACATATCTTGATCAAACATAACTCCCAGATTCCTGACGGTGGTGCTGGAGGCCAAGTTAATGCCATCCAAACTAGCTATATCATTAGATAATGCATCTCTAAGGTGTTTAGGACCAAGTACTATAACTTCGGTTTTATCTGAATTTAACAGCAGAAAATTGCAGGTCATCCAGGTCTTAATGTCCTTGAGACATGCATGGAGTTTAGTTAGCTGATTAGTTTCATCTGGCTTTATTGATAAGTATAACTGGGTATCATCTGCGTAACAATGACAGTTTATGGAGTGTTTCCGAATTATATTTCCTAGAGGGAGCATATATAAGGTGAATAGTATGGGTCCAAGCACGGAGCCTTGAGGAACACCATGACTAACCTTGGTATACAGGGATGACTCATCATTAACATGTACAAACTTAAATCGATCCGATAAAAAGGACTTAAACCAGTTTAATGCGGGTCCTTTAATGCCAATTAAGTGTTCCAGTCTCTGTAGTAGAATGTGATGATCAATGGTATCAAATGCAGCACTAAGATCTAGCAAGACCAGGACAGAGACAAGTCCTTTGTCAGAAGCGATTAGGAGGTCATTTGTAACTTTCACCAGTGCCGCCTCTGTGCTATGATGTGCTCTAAAACCTGATTGAAAATCCTCATATAAATTATTGTTATGAAGAAAGTCACATAGCTGGTTGGCGACTGCTTTCTCAAGGATCTTGGAGAGGAAAGGGAGGTTGGATATAGGTCTATAGTTGGCTAAAGCTTCTGGATCAAGATTAGGCTTTTTAAGAAGCGGTCTAATTACAGCTAGTTTAAAGGACTGTGGTACGTATCCTGTTAATAGAGACAGGTTGATCATTTCTAGTAGGGATGAGCTAATTAAAGGTAAAGTTTCTTTCAGCAACCTAGTTGGGATGGGGTCTAGGAGACAAGTTGTTGGTCTAGATGAAGAAATCATTGAAGTTAGTTGGTGGAGGTCAATGGGAGAGAAGCAGTCTAAATATAAGTCAGAATTTGCAACTGTTTATGAGGTTCCTGTGTTTAAAGATACAATAGTGCCAGTTGAGGGCAAGCGATGATGGATTTTGTCTCTAATAGTTAAAATTTTATCATTAAAGAAGCTCATGAAGTCATTACTACTGAGCGTTGTAGGAATACATGGTTCAGTAGAGCTGTGACTTTCTGTCAGCCTGGCTACAGTGCTGAAAAGAAACCTGGTGTTGTTTTTATTTTCCTCTATTAATGACGAGTAATAGCTTGCTCTGGCATTGCGGAGGGCCTTCCTATATTTTTTAAGGCTATCTTTCCAGGCTAAGCGAGATTCTTCCAAATTGTTGGAACGCCATTTCCTTTCAAATTTCCGTGATGTTTGCTTCAATTTGCAGGTATCCGAGTTATACCAAGGTGCTAACCTCCTGTGTTTTATAGGTTTCTTTTTCAGAGGGGCAATAGAGTCCAGTGTTGTTCGCAATGAGCCTGCAGTGCTATCAACAAGATGATCAATTTGTGAGGAACTGAGGTTAGCAGAGGAGTCCTCTATTATATTAAGACATGGCTTTGAATTAAGTGCCAGCGGTATAATTTCCTTAAATTTAGCTACAGCACTATCAGATAGACATCTAGTGAAGGAGTTTTTGCCTAATGGTGTGTAGTCCAGTAATAGAACTTCAAAAGTTATTAAGTGATGGTCTGATAAAAGAGGATTCTGTGGAGAAACTGTTAGATTTTCAATCTCGATACCATAAGCTAGAACAAGGTCAAGGGTGTGGTCAAAACAGTGAGTTGGTTTATGTACACACTGAGAGAAGCCAATAGAGTCTAATAATGAGATAAATGCAGTACTAAGGCTATCATTAACGACATCCACATGAATATAAAAATCACCTACAATAATTACTTTATCTGATTTGAGGACTAGACTTGATAAAAACTCAGAGAATTCAGATAAAAATTCTGAGTAAGGACCAGGTGCTCGATACACTACAACAAATAGAACTGGCTGTAAAGTTTTCCACGTTGGATGTGAAAGACTAAGAACAAGGCTTTCAAATGAGTTATAATTTAATTTAGGTTTAGGATTGATTGACAGACTTAAGTCATAAATAGCTGCAACACCACCTCCTCGGCCGGAGCCTCGAGGAATGTGAGTATTAAAATGACTAGGGGGAGTGGATTCATTCAGGCTGACATATTCTTCAGGATGCAGCCAGGTTTCAGTAAGACAGAATAAATCAATATTACAATCTGAAATTAAGTCATTTACTAATACAGCTTTCGATGACAGGGATCTGATGTTTAGGAGTCCACATTTAATTCTCTTGTCTTGTTTTTAAATTGCAGAGTTGCTGTTAATTTTTATTAGATTTTCATGCACAACTCCTCTTCTGGTGACTTTTGATTTGATTAATTTAGGTGGTCGGGGGCAGACACAGTCTCAATAAAGTTTTGGGTGTGCAACTGATCTAATGGAAGCTCAGAGAAGCGTGTAAGACTGCAGCTCTGCCTCCTGGTCTCAACTCTGGGTTGTCAGGTTGGTGGTTGGCTAATAAAATGGGTCAGATTTCTAGAGATGAGAGCCGCTCCGTCCAAAGTGGGATGGATGCCGTCTCTCCTAATCAGACCAGGTTTTCCCCAGAAAGGCTGCCAATTATCAACAAAGCCCACATCGTTTGCTGGACACCACCTCAACAGCCAGCGGTTGAATGATGACATGCGGCTAAACATGTCATCACTGGTTAGATTTGGCAGGGGCCCAGAGAAAACTACGGAGTCCGACATTGTTTTGGCATAGGTACACACCGACTCAACATTAATCTTAGTGACTTCTGACTGGCGTAGCCGGGAATCATTACCGCCGACATGTATTATGATCTTACTATATTTACATTTAGCTTTAGCCAGCAGTTTCAAATTTGATTCGATGTCGCCCGCTCTGGCCCCTGGGATGCATTTCACTATGGTCGCTGGTGCCGCTAACTTCACGTTTCGTACTATGGAGCTGCCAATAACCAGAGTTGGTTGCCGCTTCACGTTTCTGAAGCGGCAGATGGTGTACCGTGGGCTTTGGCGTGGTACTATGCTTCCTTCGACTAGTCACCCAGCCGCCCTGCTTTCCCGGCTGCTCGGGAGTTGCCGAGGGATGGCTAACTGAAGCTACGCTAACTGAAGCTACGGTTGCTCGGTCCGCACTAGCTAAGGGGGCCTGGCTAACTGCAGCAGTTACAGTCGGAGTTTCCATGCTGCAGGGCCGAGCCTCCAACTCACTGAGCCTTGCCTCCAACACTACAAATAAACTACACTTAATACATGTACCAGTATCACTAAGGGAGGCAGAGGTGTAACTGAACATCTGGCCCACTGAGCAAGAGAAAAGAGGAGAGCGAGAGGGAGAGAGAGAAGCCATCGCTAGTTAAAAGAGTTGGCCGGACAGACAGGCTGACAGACACTTCTCCACGTATAACTGTCGTATTTTTTTCCTCACGTAAGTTGCCAAAGACACGACCAGTTACTACGTTACTGTTGTTTGGTCCTGTAACGTTGCTTTGTGGGACATTTCTCTTTATTTTGTTGAGTGATGGATCTTTTTAGTTATCAGACAGTGAACACCATCAGGCCGACACACCCTCGCTCTGCGCCGCCGGCTTATCCATTCACACTGGTTCAGTTCGCCAATACTGTGCCTCTGATACTACCTCTGATACTACCTCCGGAGGCGTATCAGAGGCGGAGGGAAATTTCACCCCTCGCCGCATCTGAAACTTTCACACAGAGGCGGATTTCGGATCTCTAAACTCCTCGGTTTTAACCTCTTCTTCTTCCTCTACTTCTTCTTCGTCGTTGTCTTCTTTTTTTTCTCATCTTCTTCTTCTTTTGACCGAGCATGGATGTATCCGTATCCAAGACAACTTGATACATTTTCAAATGTTGAATGACGGTGGACAGCGAGGGACGAATTTGAAATTCGAAACACAATCAGTAGATCTGCTGTAGCTGTAAACTGTGTCTGTTTTACTGTTTGGCATTTGTGTTGAAAGTTATATAGCAAAGTCGGCATATTTCAGCAGCCTGCCAATGGCGTGTGACCTATTTATTTTACTTGCCAAAACATATTTTTACACGCATTTGGCTAGTGGCGGGTGCCGGTTTTAAACCCTGAGCATGGGTTTGTACAACAAAGAGTAAATTGTAGGCCCTTTATGCTACACAAGAAAAACAAAGAATGTTATGGTTAAGTGTTGGGGAGGATGAGTTCAGGAGTCTCACAGTCTGAAGAAAGAAGCTGCTCTGTAGTCTGGTGGTATGGCAGTGGATGCTTTTGTATCTGTTATCAGATGGCAGCTGGGTGAACAGACGGTGGCTGGGGTGGGTGTCCCCAGATATCACTGGTCCTCAGGAAATGGGTGCCAGTGATGTTCTTTTGTGTCACAGCAGTTTCATGCCACCTTGCTTTGACAATCAGCTTAGCACCATGCCTACGCAGAGGAGGTACTAACTGCAGTGGACGACAAAATCGACAAAAGTACCTGGTATCAAAAGTGAGTTGAGTAGAAGAGGCTTAACATCAACATATGACATGGAGAGCTCCTTGTCCCCCTGCAAGACATCCATACAACCAGGATCTGGGCAGGAATGGCCCAACCACAGAGAGAGAAAAGGCTTCCTTCGATGATGGATGGGAGAGTAATCAAATCAAATTACACAAGTCTGAGAGTTTTAATTTCAGCCCTGGCAGTGTGTCACTCTCTCTAGGCCCGCAGGCCTCTCCATCACAGCTCTACAGTGATAAATAACTGGGGTACATAGTATATTCACCCTAGGCTGCAGTGGGAAGGAGGAGATGAGGGAGGGAGAGCCGAGGGAAACTCTCTGCATCTTAATCCCTCGAGTGATATGACTACAGTACAAGTCAAGCCCTGAAACCCCAAATAGTCTTTTTTTCTCACACTCACCCTCATTTTCTCTCCCTGTAGAATAATGGCTCTCCTCTCCTGTCCCCTGCCCATGTAGATAAATGGTCCATTACAGTAAAGCAGAGAAATAAACACTCAAGTGCGCACTTAAGGGAATCAGCTGCCACTGTCATATTCCCAGCTGGTTAAACTGTGTTCCATTTATATGCATAATGCCTTAGAGGGTGGAAATAGCTAATCACAACTCATTCTAAATTAGTCTCCACAAATGGCAACCTGGCTTAATCATATTGGAAAGCTAACTGTGAGAGGTTTATTTGATTATTCCGCCTCACGGAAGACCAAGCATGAGAGCTTACTTCTGCAAGGGAAGTTGGTGTTATGTCGGTACAAATACAAATGCATCATAGTGCAAATATACAAAAAGGTTATTAAATACAATCTCACCTGTAGAGCCAAGTGCATCACCTACAGCACTGAGGAAATCATGTTTCACAACAAAATATGGAGAGTCCACCAGAAAAGCATAAGAGAGTTCAAGTTAATTATGTAGATTTGCTATCATCAAATTGAAATATCTCAAAGAGCTTGTAGTTGTTCTGAATAATAAAAGTATTTTGTGTGGTCTGAATGAGCAGGAGTGTGTGGAGGGTAAATGTGATGGTGCAAACTTTCTCCATAAGAAAAGCATCTAAATGAATCAATTCTAGTCACGCTTGGTTTGGCAAGAGGCTGCTCTTAATTCAAACTCACTAAACCGTACAAAGAAAGCAAGTTCACTGCAAAATAATGTTTATCTTTGCAAGTCATTTAGGACCAGTTTTAAAGGGGCAGTCCGGCATAGCTCTTCTATAAAGATAGGAAATAGCACATACCTGTACACACTGGCTGACAATAATTTGCACACGAAGACAAAGAAAACAACAAACAAAAAACAGGCTGTGTCCCAAATACCACATACTAATTCTCTACAATATGCATAATATATCATTCTCATCATAATATACTGTTTTAGTAATTGGTATACAAAAAATTCAACATGTCAATGTAAATTACACTCCACAATACAAACCAAAATATTTTTCCAAAATGTTAAACTTATCGGTTTGTTTTCCAAGATCTTTTTGGAGCAGTTTCACTGCCATCCACAATTTATTCAAATGCTAGTTGTGTATTGCTTTGTGGGAGATTAGTGTGCATCAACAGCACACTCCAAACTCAACATTTTTGTATAGGTTCTGACTACTTTGATTTGACTTTATTTCATCATATGTCTCTTGTAATTTATTACATTATAAAGTACCTTCTTACAATCAGTATATGATATGGATGTGGGACACGGTGACAATTTGTGTGTGATTTTGTGACAAACCAACCAACCAGCCAAACACACAGGTGAAACATAACCTCTTTGGGGGAGGTGATAATAATCCAATTATATATTATGTAACAGGGGCCATTTTTTGCATTTCCTCTAGATATGTAGGCACATAGGCTGAAATATTGTTATCTGCACTTAAGTATTTTTACATATATTGCAATATTTCTGTTTACTGAAGAAAAGGACCTGAATAATTATTCTGTGAAAGACAGAAAATAAACAAGACAAAGCTGAAGAAACAGAGGCTGAGCTATCCTGATCTTTTGTTTCACATTTCCCTTCTGCAACTTGATACTGCCTTAGACCTCTGTGCTTGTTGAATGTGGTACTCCCCTTAGCAAAAATTCTGATCTTCATGTGTGGAATTGGTGTCCTGTTTGAAAATGTTATAAGAACAAAAAAACTTAATTAGGCCCATAGTCTCTTTCAATTTCTTATGGTATTTTAAAAATATCTTTATACTAGCCAAATATAAGATGTTAAGTATTGTGCAGGATTAAATACCTTTTTAATATGGACTATTGCATATGCATTTTATGTGCATGGTTGTGTTTTTTGCACTCCAAGAGCTTCCCACATAGACCATTTATCTCAATCTGACTGCAGCTGACTGTGGCTAAATAACCAGTTTTACATGAATCCCGACCAGGCAGCCACCATATATACAGCATACTGCCATTACACGTCTGTCTGCTCCACACAACTTTATCCTTGACCCTTCTTTTCCCATTCCTCCATCTTTTTCAGTCACAAAACAACACTTCAGCTTGTCTGTGCCAAACTGTCACTTGTGGTTGTGTATTTAAGACTAATTAAAGACTAGTTAGCAGCAGTGTGTCCACAAGTTGGTATGCCATTGCTCTGTGACTGCCAATCATTTGCATACATTGTGATTCAGAAGTGAAATGATTCTGTGAAATTGGGCACTTGCATTTTCTGTGTCATATGCAGGGATATTGTTTGTCATAATTTGATGTCTCACTCGAGTGCTTTCAGGCCGCTGCCATCGAAATTACTCATAAACCAAATGGGACAATGCGCTATTTTTACCACACAATCTAGCTGACAATCTAACTGAGATATACAGTAGCATGTTACTTAGAATGATTGGAAGGTATTAGAAGATACAATTAAGATGTGGTCTCACTGAAAAGCCTTGTTGCATCACAAAAAGAGTGAAAGACTCATTTTGAGGCAAACTGTGCTTGATTGTAAAACATGATGAGAGTTATCAGTAATCAGTGTGTTCCGGTAGTTTCCATAGTAGGAGAATTTCAGTACATTTATACTTTTACACTGTTAGTTAAAGGAATAGTTCACTCTAGAATGAAATTCAGTCATTATCGACTCACCCTCATGCTGATGAGAAGTCCGGTGTAGTTTCTTATTCCTCAAAGTGCAGCTGGAGACCCGCGGGGGTACCCTCCTGCAGCAAAAATCCATATAACGAGCGTAAATGGCGTCCGAGACAAAAAGGTCCATAAAACTACACAAAAACTTTGTAATATTCCTCCATACTGCTCGTCCGCTGCAATCCAAGTGTCCTGAAGTGGCGACATCCAGAGTTTACTCGAAACAACGTCATTAAGTACATTTTTACTGCCTAAACAGTCACTATACTATATTTGCCTGGAGGCACGCTCGTGCACGCGAGTCTCCCTCACAGCGGTTTGCACTACGGAAGCCGCGCCAGACAAGATCAAGGAGACTCGTGATAGATACACACCGGTATTTACATCCTGCTGTGAGTGACCGAGCGACACACAAACACAAGAGGGATCTGCTGCACTAGTGATTTGAAACTTCGAAACTCACAGCAGGATTTAAATACCGGTGTGTATCTATCGCAAGTTCTGTTGATCTTTTCTGAGAAGAGAGAGGAGTAGACGGGTTTAAGTGTGCACTGCAGCAGTGTGTGTGTGTCAACTCAGTGAGAAGACAGGTCGATAGTGAGAAAGTGCAGCTGGTATGAGTGTATCAACACTGTAAAATGAGTATTGAGACTGTTTCAAAGATTCAGTACAAATATGTATCGATATTGCAGTATTTTTGACAACACTACAAAGTTAAACTATTACTTACCTGAATGCTGACTTGCTGTGAGGAAAACAATCTGTTGTTTAAACTTTTTAGTAGGAAAGTGTTATCCTCTTAAGAGAACTACAGAGGCAAGCTGTGTTTTTGGCTTGAAGAAAAAATGTGCTTGTTTTGATCTGTGGGCATTTTGTTATTTGCAAAAAAGAAAATGGTTGTGTTTTTTGTTTAATTTAAGGGTACAGCACTAACATAAATGTTAGTTCAAAATAAACTTAAAGCGCAGCGTTCAAGCTAATTAACAAATGTATTAATCAGCTCAAAACATCAGCTGAGGCTCTTGGGAATGTCATTATAGTTTAGCCGGGTTGTTCTCACTCCAACGCGTCAAGTATAGCAGCAGCCTGGTTACCCTGCTGTAGTTACCCCTCCACATTTCTGGAGGCAGTAAGTGCAGTAGTATAGAGATGGAGAAACGTCTGTTGGATGATTGTTGGATGGGTAATACTCAGGACTTGCCCCAATGTGGTTTGAGTCCAGTGTGAGAGAAAGTGTCAAAATTGCTGTTTTTAAGTTGTTATTATTATTATGTTACTTAAGTAAGGTAACTTCTGTAAATGATGTAACGAAGGTGAGGTGACAGAACTTGCAGAGGTAATGTTGTTACTTTAACCCAGAGCATTATCTCTTTCTAAACCTAACCAACTACTTTTGGTGCCTAAACCTAAACAAACCCTGACTGTTTCACAATGTTAGTAACAGTCTAAAAGTCATAATGTGTCATAGTAAGTGAAATGCACCAGCAAACAAGCGCGCGCGCACACACACAATGAGGACCCCCTGGAGATGTGTCCCAAACCTCCTGAGGCCAACAGATTCATTTTCACTCAATTATAAACCCAACTGAAATTTTTAATTCAAAACCTGTGAGGAGAGGGTGAATGCACCCATTACACTGTTAACTGAATTGAAGCAGTTGAGTGAATATAAACATTTTTTCCACATATCTAGTTTATAGCAGCTCTCAACCTGAGAAACTGACTCACTGACTGAAGAGTCATCCATTTATAAGAGAATGAGAGCAGCACTGATGGTAAACTTTGAAGATCACTGAGTAATGCTCTGGGAAGAATCATTACAATAATCAAAAATATATTGAACAGGACATCTCATCTCCCACTGGCATTTAAAAAGATAATGTAAAAATATAACAAAAATGAAGAACATAATTTATATTGCTACTTTATTCTGAACCCACACAGCAAAGATAAACCACAGCAGCATCCATCAGAGCAGATATTGTCTCCCTCGGTTTGGCCCCTTTAAGCGTCTGGAGGAGGGACAAACACTTGAGAGGTGGACTACATTATACTGTCGGCCCTCAGATATTGCTAATGCAGTGGTGACAGCCTCAGGAAACGTTATCCCTCTCTTCCCTATTCATGGATGGCAGTTTCACTCTCCGGCTCCCATCTCCCAGGCATGACCCCGTTCACACGCTCCACTGGCCACTTGCATTGTGGGCAGCATGGCTGATAGCTGGGCTGGGGATCCTGTTGAGAGGCTGACCTCAACTCCATCTCCGACACACAGGTGGGGCCTGGAGAGTGCTATCTACATAAAAGAGAAGAAAGGGTATGCTGGGTAGAGCGTCAGAGAGGAAAAAACCTGAGACACTTGAGGTGTACATGAATGTTAGAGAATATGGCTGGTTAAACACATGGGATTTACAACATTAATACAGCAGCAATCAACTATTTTCTATGTATAGATGGAGCAGATTAATGTGTGTGTCTGTGTGTGTTGTTAGCCAATCAGAAGGATCTCTCACACCTACGGGCTCCGCCAAAAAGTCACTGTCAAGGGCCAATGGTATGAGACACTCAGCAACAATTTACAGCCACAGATGTTCACTGACGGCCTTGACATTGGCCGATGGCCGACTGTCAGCCTGATGTGTCAGGGCCCTAACTCCCTCTCTGCCTGCAGTGACTATTGCTGCATTCATGCAATGTCAGCAGAATGGAAAGAAGAGTAAAAACACCCCTCATGCTGAGGTGGTTAACACTGGTGCTAACCTTGTAGTCAAACCAGATAAACAGATTGTGGGAGATACTGTGTCAGAAATTCACAAAATCTCAGACTTGCAATTCAAATTTCGAGACTGACATGAATGTTTTTTCAGCAGCTCATAATGACAGTATAAATGATATCCTGCAGACAGACATGGCCATAGAATAATGTGGTGGCACCTGTTTAGGTCACCTCCAAACTTACAAAACCCAGCCAGCCAGTCCTCTCATTTTTTTCATTCCAGTGATATTAATCAGGGTTATCTTTTTGTAAATACTTTTAAATAAAAACCCATTTATTGGCAATTTAACTTGACTATTCACCCCTACATGTCTATGCTATGCTATGCTGTGTGCTGTCTTTTACAACATTAATAGTGATCTATGGTGCTAAATAATGAGTTACATCAGGCTTTGGACAAAGGAAAATACACAGGAAAAATATATATAATCTTTTTATGAGATTTGATGACAATAAGAAAACTGTCACCAGCCTTATCCTTTGTAGTCTCTAAACAACAACAGAGGTTTAGCCCTAAGCATTTAGCACTACCACATCACCAGCCAAAAACCAGAAGACCTGTATCATCTATTATATCACTGTCTCTCTCACAGTCACAACCACACACACACACACATTTTCCCTCTCTCATTGCAGGGGGGCAAGCAATCATTTTTTATCTAAGGAACCAAGAGCAGTCACAATCACAGGTCTCAAACCCACTTCAGCAGTTGCAGTGATGCAAAAAGAACTGAGCAGATGGAAGGAATGAAAGAACGAGAAGTGACGATGTTGTCAGTGGTTCAGAATAGGGGTCAGTTGCATAGGATCAGTATTTAAGAAGTAATACCACCTCTGGCATTAAAGTCTAAGTAAATCCAGAATGTGCATGACAAACTGGCACTCATCGGTGTGATAAAAGGCAAATACATCACACCCACACAGTAAAAAATAAACAAATAAATAAACTTGTTTTCTTTCAAATACATAGGATATATATATATATATATATATACACACACATTGTATTCCCCTTCTGTTTGGGGAATTATTTTATTTTAATGTTAATTTTATTTTAACATTGTGAAAATTTGAGAGGAAATGGTGTTCCACCAAACTGGAAAAAGCTCTACTAATCTGGCTAGAAATCTTTAAAACTTATAAAAATGCTCTCTGTAATACCAGAGCAGCCTATTATTCAGCACTAATAGAGGAAAATAAGAACAACCCCAGGTTTCAGAGAGTCATACCTCTATTGATTGATGCTTGTATTCCTATATCACTCAGCAGTTATGACTTTATTGGCTTATTTAATGATAAACTTCTACTTATTAGAGACAAAATTCATGACCTTCTGACCTCAGATGGTACCAATTTAGCCTCTAATACAGCCTCAGAAGCAGCTATGAAACCAGATATGTATCTAGAATCCTTTTCTACCATTGACCTTACCAGCTTACTTCAATGATTTCTTCATCTAAACCATCAACATCTGTTAGACCCAATCCCAACTAAATTGCTTAAAGAAGTTCTACCTTTACTTATTACTTCTATACTCGACATGATCAATCTGTCCCTATTAACAGGATATGTACCACAGTCCTTTAAAGTAGCTGTAATAAAACCACTTCTTAAAAAGCTGCACTTGATCCAGAGGATTTAGCCAACTAAAGACCCACATCTAACCTCTCCTTTTTCTCTCAGATTCTTGAGAAAGTGGTTGCCGATCAGCAATGTGACTTTCTACATTACAATAGTTAATTTCAAGTTGCAAATGATCTCTTAATCACATCTGATGAGGGTTTTCTCTCTGTGCTGGTCTTATCAGATCTTGAGCAGCTTTTGACGCTATTGACCATCACATCCTATTACAAAAACTGGAACATTTAATTGGTATTAAAGGAACTGCATTGAGCTGGTTCAAGTCCTCTTTATCAGACCGATCTCAGTTTGTACAAGTTAACAATGACTCCTCACTGCATACAAAAGTAAGTCACAGAGTTCCACAAGGTTGTGCTCGGACCAATACTACGTTATATACAGTATGCTTCCTTTAGGGAATATCATTAGAAAACACTCCTTTCATTTTCAGTGTTATGCAGACAATACAAATGTATACTTGTCCATTAAGCCAGATGACACTAATCAATTAGCTAAATTTCAGGCATGTATTGAGGACATAAAAACCGAGAGGCCTGCAATTTTTTTGCTTCTAAACTCAGACAAAACATAAGTTATTGTGCTGGGCCCTAAACATCTTAGAGACACATTATCTAATGATAAAGCTACTCTGGATGACATTACTCTGGCCTCCAGCACCACAGTAAGGAATCTGGGAGTTACTTTTGATCAGGATTTGTCCTTTAACTCCCACATAAAGCACATTTCAAGGACTGCCTTCTTCTACTTGCGGAACATTGCAAAAGTCAGGAACATCCTGTCTCAAAAAGCTGCACGTGTACTGACACTAACTCATATTATAGAACATATTTCTCCCATATCAGCTTCTCCGCACTAGCTTCCTGTAAAATCCAGAATTAAATTTAAAAACATCCTACTCACATACAAATGCCCTTGATGGCCAGGCACCAGCATATCTTAAAGACCTAATAGTACCCTATTACCCCACTCAAACGCTGCGCTCTCAGGATGCAGGTGTGGCACGAGGGTTGTACTTTGGGCAGCACTGGATTTAGAATGAATTTCACGCCAAACAACGCCACACTGGGGGTTTCACCCAGGGACCCCAGGACTATTTCCAACCAAAGAAGGCACTAAGGTCCGTTTTACAAGCGAGGCAGAGACAGCATTTCTGGTTACAAAAATATTTATTAGTTAAATTTCAAAACCTTTAAAGCTCCAACATTACAAGGTCACTCACTGGGGCAAAAAGGGGAACCAATCAGGGCTGAGACTTACTGGGCAGATGGGTCCAAAACAAAGTGGGATCGCAGGAACACCATACGTGAAGTAAATGAAAGTGAAACAAAATCAACCCAAAAAGTGCTAACACAAGGAGGGACATCGCCACCGGGACACCAATCCGCCACCCTAGACTCAGCACCTGAATGGGGGGACAGCAAGTGAGAAGCAAAAGAAATTAGATGCAACTAATCACAAAACACACAGAAGAAATCAAGAAATTAACTATACAAAGTCTCTAATAATTAACACAATAACAAATCAAATGGAATTAACAAAATCTATATAATCAATGACATTGTTACAAAAGAAAAATAAAGAATATACCATAAATAGCAACTAATCATGAAGAAAATAAAATAACTTTCCCACTGTTCACACACACACACACGGATTAAGAGGTGACAGGTCCAACAATACACAATACGGTGTCGCCGAGCAACAACTCAGCCACGGCAACGCTAAAATAAGACCTGAACAAGGAGCAGTAAGCTATTGCTTAGCCAGCTGTAGTGAGCAGCCGGGAGTCAGGCAGACAGCGTTAGAGCACCGCGTCAGCGTGTGCAGATAAAAGTCTGAAGGCAAAGCACTGTGAATCCAAGCAATGAGAGCAAGCAATAGCAATGAAACAAAGCAGCAGAGTTGCAAGGCAACGCAGCGAAGCGGTGAGGCAAAGCAGCGAAGTAAAGCAGCGAAGCAAAGCAGTGAAGTGGTGAGGCAAAGCAGCGAGGCAAAGCAGCGAGGCAAAGCAGCGAGACAAAGCAGCGAAGCAAAGCAGCGAAGTGGTGAGGCAAAGCAGTGAGGCAAAGCAGCGACGCAAAGCAGCAAAGCAAAGCAGCAAAGCAAAGCAGCAAAGCAAAGCAGCGAAGCAGTGAGGCAAAGCAGTGAGGCAAAGCAGCAAAGCAAAGCAGCAAAGCAAAGCAGCAAAGCAAAGCAAAGCAGCGAAGCAGTGAGGCAAAGCAGCAAAGCAGTGAGGCAAAGCAGCAAAGCAAAGCAGCAAAGCAGCAAAGCAGCAAAGCAAAGCAGCAAAGCAGTGAGGCAAAGCAGCAAAGCAAAGCAGCAAAGCAGCAAAGCAAAGCAGCAAAGCAGTGAGGCAAAGCAGCAAAGCAAAGCAGCGAGGCAGCATGCAGCCAGCAGCAACACTCAAACAAACCTCTGAAATAAAATAACCAGAATGAACAACTGGATGGACAGCGTGAGACCAGACTGCAGTCGCAGCCGCCAGCCTATCTGCCACCAAACGAAAGAGGAAGTTGAGGGCGCCAGGAAGTGACGTGACCCAGGCTCCGTCAAGCAAGAGGACAACCAGGTGCCTTCTGCCTGCCTTTATAAGGCGTTCATCCCAGAGGTGAAGTTCAGTGTGTCCAGCGGTAAGATAGCAGTGTTTCGCAATGTCGTCGCTCAGAGGTAGACATGCAAATTGCTCTGTTGTTGGTTGTAAAAATCAACATAAGTGCCTATATTCTGTCCCAGCTACAGAAGAACAGAAGAGACAGTGGTTGTGTTTCATTTTTAACGACAACGTGCCGGCTACGGTTCCTGTAAGTCTGTTTGTGTGTGCTAACCACTTCACATCGGACTGCGTCAGTAACGAGGGTCAGTACAAAGCTGGCTTTGCCTCGACACTGACCCTCGTAAAAGGATCAGTCCCAACCATACGGGACCCAGCAACTGCACCGGAGCCACAGGTAAGTGTCGCCACGTTTTGATAGTATTTACAGTTGCTTACGAGTATGGTGAAGTCAGCTTGAAATTGGCTAACTAGTTAGCTCCACTTAGGTCCGCTATGCAATGGCGTTTGAAGTGAGTTTAATGTTAATGATATTACGAGGGAGCTTGGTTGTCACAGTAAAAAGTCTGGAAACGTGCAGACTGGAGACAGAGACTATGCCAACAGCGTCCAAGAGTTTGGAGACTGTGTTGGAGACAAACACAGCTTTCGCTAGCTGTTTTTAGATGTTACCTGTTGCAGGTCAGTGGGGGATGGGAGCCGAGTGGTTGTGTTGGGGAGTGGGGAGTCTCTCATGTAATGGTGGACAACACACAAATTCCTGAGTGTTGGCTTATTAAGCTTATACAACCAGTTGAACGACAGCATCTCGGCGAGCCATAGTGATACATCCACCGTAAACATTAGCGCATGCTACCGCTAGCGTAAGCAGCATCCTCTCCCTGAGAGGGGCGTGTAGCAGGCAAGGCAGGCGTTGACAGACGGAGCTCAATAGCATTTTAAAGGTGCAGGCACAGAAACAGCCTGCTCTCAGTAGAGCTCACTTGAGCGACTCTTAGACAGCTGAAATTCAGGACCAGGATGGGTTTGGGGCAATACATTTCAAATACAGTGTTGTTGGACCTCTGACAGCTGTGTGAAATTGATGAAAAACAGTATAATATGGGACCTTTAAAACTTTCCTTTTCGATAGAGCTTATAGCTAGGGCCTGTACAGGCTCTTAGCTATGCTGCCATAGGTTTAGACTGCTGGGGGATTTCCTATGATGCACTGAGCTCCTCTCGCTTTCTTTGTACACATTCACGCCTCAAAAATGCAAGTTATGGTCCTGGCTTCTTCCCCGGAGTCTCTGTGCTCTTGTCTCCCAGGTTCCGATGGATGGTGGGCGGTCCTGCTTATTATTATTATATATTTGTATTATTGATATTAATATCTCAATGAGTAAAGCTGTTTTTACTGCTGTGGCTGTTGACCAGCTCCAGCCTATGGTCAGGCCACTCTTAGACCCCCTTCAGTTCACCTACCAGTCCCGACTGGGAGTGGAGGATGCTGTCATTTACCTGCTGAACGGCGTCTACGCTCACCTGGACAATCCAGCGAGCACTGCATGGGTCATGTTTTTTGATTACTCCAGTGCCTTTAATATCATCAGGCACGCTTTACCTGGTGAGAAGCTGACAGCAATGCAGGTGGATGGCCCCCTCATGTCCTGGATTGTTGACATCTCACTGGCAGACATCTCATTGAGGCAGTGTCCAAGTCCGTTTTGCTGGTTAAACGGTGGATAATCTGGGCGCAAAGTGCGGCACAAGGCACAAAGAAGTGGTATCTAGACTCTGTATTAGTCATGGGTGTGTTTTGGGTGGAACATAAATCAAACCAATCCGAGTGTTGTCTCACGTTCCCTTTGAGAGCCAGGTGTGCGCCAGGGCCTGGCACATATTAACCAGTGGCACTCGTCTTCAATGAGAAAAAAGGATGTGATCCTCAGCTGCCATTTCACAATCATCTGTCCCATCAACAACTCTGTTTGACTGCGTATGAAAAAATAACCGAGGAGGAGGAAGAGCACTGTTGCGCCTTCCCTCTGTGTGAGCGCAATTCTCAGTGGATCAGGCGGGATGGGTATCATCCTGATCAATAATGGTTGGGATGAGAGGGGAGAAATACCTCCTTAATAAGGAAAATATTAATGATATTACCTGCATCGATCCTCCAGCAGCAGAAACGATATGGGTATCTCTACATTAACATGCACATTTGCGCGCAAGGAACCGATGATAAACTTCATTGATTATTAAAAAAAACAAAAACTCCTGACTTGTTTCCTTTGGAGAGGGTACAACCAGAGCTTTCAGTTTTCTGATTAAATGTGCAACGATATTTGTTACAGTGACATGAGTGTGTTCATGGAAATGTTTAACATAACTGAAAGCAGCCTCTCAAATCATAAAATCAGAATTTATGAACGGTGTGGACGCTGTGTAGACACATCTAATGCGTCCTTTAAACAGCAGTAAACAGACTGCGCTTTTGACTCTAGACCAGCTTTTTGTCGGTCTATGGTGCTGTTGCTTTCTGCTGCCTCAGGATAGCAATCCACCATCAGTGCACCTGACCACACCTCATTTTAAGACTCAGGAGGCACACAGGTTATAGAACGTGGGCACTGGGCTTGAAAATGACAACTGCGTCAGTCTGAAACTAGCAATGACACTTGCGCTGTGCTGTGTGTCAAGTGTAAGATAGTGCCCTATGTGTCAGAGAGGGTGCAACACAGGAGACAGTCCTGTCTCCCTTTTCATCCTCTACAACACATACTTCAACTACCACACATAGTCCTGCCATCTTCAGAAGTTATCTAATGACTCTGCTATAGTTGTATATATCTGATAACAGTCTCAACAAACTGATCAGAAAGTCACATTTTTGGGGTGGAGCTGGACCTCCTGGCAGTGATCTCTGAAAGGAGGATGCTGTCCAAGGTATGCGTCATCTTGGTCAGAAGTAGGAACACATACTGTCAAAGAAGTCATTCCTGCCTATGGCCATCAGACTTTTCAACATCATCCTCAGAGTGTCACATTGTCTGGTTCAATAGACCCTCCCCCTCAACATATTACACCCTCTTAACAGTCATCATATAGATATATAATAATCAACTCAAAATTCGACTCAAATTTGCCTCACCGTCCACCTAATCCTAACTCAACCCCCTGTATCACTCAGCCCTGAGGTATGTGACTAATTCTACCTTCAGGACCCAGCAATGTACCTTATACAGTATTGTGGGATACAATACAATACAATTACTACACTTCATGGACTAACTTCTCCATCTGCTGAGGAAGATCATTTGATGTGACACTGAGTGTCTCACCTGTGGTGAGATCAACACTTGTATGAGGCGCCGATTGTAAAGTTGTGCATGCTAAAATAAACAGCAACTTTGTGCCACATTTAGCAACAGACCACGTTTAAAAAACATGTGAATTTTTTTATGTTACTTTTGACCAGATTTTCAGCAATATTTGTGAACTTTGTGATATTTACTTCTCTTGTAAAAATATAATGTCAATGTTAAATCTAAATGTTAAATCTAAAGGTAAATATCAAAAGTAACAAAAAAATTCACACGTTTTTTAAACGTGGTTTGTGTGGAAGAATTATCCTATCTTTATTCAAGAGGGTAGATTTTCAGTTTGAGAGCATGATTTCATTCCTTTTAGCAAGAGTGTGGCGGCCGGGATGTGAACCAGCGTCCCATGGTTTAAAATGCAATAGCTGGTAACATACTTAACCACTGAACTATCTAACATTCCCACACTATTGTGAGTATTTATACTATATAAAATATATCCGCTAATATTAAATAAAGGAAAATCTAAACTACGATAACTCTTTTTAGGATTACTTAAGATTAATTATACATAAATATGCTGGCGTCTTAAAGGAATAGTTCACTCTAAAACAAAATTCAGTCATTATCGACTCACCCTCATGCTGATGAGAAATCTGGTGTAGTTTCTTATTCCTCAAAGTGCAGCTGGAGACCCGCGGGGGTACCCTCCTGCAGCAAAAATCCATATAACGAGAGTAAGTGGCGCCCGGGAGAAAAGGTCAATAATTTTTTTTTTTTTTGGGGCAAGTTTTTCCTCACTCGAATCGAGGGTCGAAGGACAGAGGGTGTCGTCTCTGTACAGATTGTAAAGCCCTCTGAGGCAAACTGTGATTTGTGAATTTGGGCTATACAAATAAAATTTGATTTGATTTGATTTGAAAACTACACAAAAACTGTAATATTCCTCCATGCTGCTCGTCCGCTGCAAACCAAGTGTCCTGAAGTGGCGACATCCAGAGTTTACTCGAAACAACGTCATTTAGTACATTTTTACAGCCTAAACAGTCACTATGCTATATTTAATGTTTAATGCAATAATACATAACAAAATAACCTGCCATCTAGTTTCTCTTTTGTAACTGCAGTCTTCTTCACACAAGATGACATTCAAGTTCACGACAAAACAAACAAAAAAATAAAACAGCCATGTCCACAGTCTTCTCTGAACAATCAAGTTCAATTAAGCTGCCAGTGGAAGAATATGGTACAGGCACATAGCAGAGCCTGCAAACTGTGGCTTTTTTTGTCAACAACACGAACATAAGGGTACCGTAGCCCCTTTCTGGAATAGGGCGGTGCGTGAGGTGTAGGTGCGTAAGGTATGAGTGGGCGAGCGAGAGTGAGGGAGCTTCCCTACGTGCGTACAGTGAATGAATGGGAAAGGAAGGAGAAGCAAAAGGAGTAGCAGCAGCAGCGACAGCAGCAATAAAGTGTACAATATAGGCTGCAGTTTGGCTGAATAAAGGCGACGGCTCCTCAGATACAGCAGAGCTCCCTGGTATTATTTCCCGACCAGCTTAACACGTGAAAGGTTCACCCCGAAGGTAAACAGAAACTTGGGCCCTGGAGGAAATCATCTCCCCTGTGCTTCCCGACCACGGTCCGGGAGCCGAACAGGAATGGTGTAACACCATGCTAATGTTTGACTGGCTGTAGCTAATAGCCACTGGCTTAGCTAGTAGCTAAGTTAGAGGAGGTTGACTCGCAGCACTTCAACACGTGTGTGTTTTTTTCCCCTTGGCAAGCCGACCGGACGTGACATGGGGGCGTGGCAGCATCGACGATTCCATTTTTTAATTCGAAGTTCGTGATTGTGAATTAATTTTGATCGATTTCGATTTAAAATTGAAATCGTGACACCCTTAGTGTATAGTAGTGTTTAAAAGGTTGGTTGATATATGGTAGCATTCTGAATGCTTTAAAACTCAACTCTCTTTTTAATTTTGTATATATTTTTTCTCTTTCTCTGTTATAGCAATGCCAGAACTACCCTATATTACTCAGCTCTGCTCAGCTATACTCTATGTAACTCCCCACTCAAGGTATCTCTACCTTTCCCATTTCTCTCTCTCTTCCTCTCCTTTCTCACCCATTTATCTCATTCCCACTGTCTCTTTACCCCCCTCTGTCACTCTCTCCTTTCATTTTTGCTCCTCCATCTGCCTCCCTTACGATTCCTGTCAGTGCCAGCTCAGACCTGACATTTGATTTCATGCTGCAAACAGGAGGACAGATAGAAAGTCAGATAGAGGGAGCAATGTGGAGAACACTGAGAAGAGCAAGAAGAGAAATATAGTAGTGCTAGTGATAACGTAGTTGAGAGGTGTTAATGAAGACACAATGGAGAACAAGATGAATGCATGGTATGAATGGAGGGAAAGACACAAGCAAAAGCCAGGCCAAAAGCAACTGAGGAATGATGAGATGGAAAGTGGGAGGGAGGGAGGAAAGTAGTTTCCATAGTAACCTGTAGTTGTGTAAGTCTGCGATGAGGTAGGTGGAGAGAGAGGGGTTGAGGGAGAGAAAGAGACGGAGAGTTGTGTTGTGGTTTAATTGCTGTTCTCCAGCCTATTCTCACGTAAACCCTCCGAATCCCTAACAGCCTCCTCTGTCCATGAACAAGGAAAGACTCTTCATAAAAAGTTCATCTGTGTATTGAGCCTTTGTCTGAGGAAGGAGTTTATGAAGCTTATAAGCGTATTAGGTAGACCTATAGCTCACCATGGTGTTCCGTCACTGTTCTGAAAAAGACAAATACCAATGTTCTGGATGTGTTAAAGGGGAAATCTACTGAGTTTACAAATGTACAGGTACTGGGAAGTAGGAGATAACTTACCTTATGTGATGTCAGTTGAGTCAGTGTCAGTTGGAGCTGAAGACTACAAGTTTCACAATGGAAAAACTCTTACCAGACCTCTGTAGCCCACTCCTCATCTATACTGGCTTGAGGCTACATTATTTGCTACTTGCATATCACACCTAAATCTACAACTAAGCCCTCTTGTGGCTGTAGTAATTATGATTGGAGCAAAGTAGGAAGTAAGATGACATTTGTCATGAACCAGCTCTGGGTTCGGACAAAATATGGGAGACCACACCAAGATTTCAGTTAATTAACAAAAGAGCTTATTATTTTAACTGAACAACTATATACAAAAATAAAATAAAGTATGTAGGTCAGTATTATCAGTGGTGTCTGAAGTGTATGGGTGTGTGTGTGTAAGTGTAATGCAGATTAACAAATAGATCTAACCAAACATAACCCAAACAAAAGCCCTGCATGCTGGGAAGGAGCGAGAGACAGAGATGACTTGATTGCCAGGTTATATAGGGAGGAGGAGCCCTGATGTAGATCTGTTTCAGGTGAGGCATCTCCTCCTGACACGCCTCCTCAATCAACCTGCACAGAAATGAGTCAAGACACAACAAACTGGACAGGGTCATCACACGGTGTTATAGACTGACCTTAGTTAGATTCCCATTGTCAGGGTTTTAAGGGGTAATTAAAGGGGGAAAGCTAGGAGAGGACCTAAATGCAGACACACAGGAAAAACACACACACACACACAGGATCACACACGAACACACACAGGCTAAACACAGGAGACAGTATAAGGGGAACAAAAGGCGAGCTTTATTTAACTAAAGCTGAATAAATCACAACGGGGAGAAAACAGACAAAATAACAGAAGACAAAACAAACAGCGCGAAAGGCTAACACAAAGAGCAACAAAAGGCAAAGTAACTAAAAGTAAAGCACAAATCAAAAGAGAAACTAAACTACAAACATACCAAACTGGAAACAAGAGGAGACACTGGGGACACGAGGAGACACTGAGGACGAAACTGGGAGATAACACAGGGAAGACAAACCAAGACGGACAAGACAAACACAGGCTAACACAAGCTAATACGAAGGAGGACGGGAAGACACAGAAACAGGAACGGGAACATCAAAGAGAACGGCGGAGTGACAGCATACACGGACCAAGACAGAGGGAAACATACGAAACACCTGGACATGAACGAAGCAACATGGGCATGAACGAAGCAACATGGACATGAACGAAACGATCCGACAAAGACAAAAGGGAGAACAGAGGCTAAATACACAGACACTAATGACGAGACGAGGTACAGGTGAGTGAAGACGGACGCGGACAGGTGAGGTAATCAATGAACAACCACAAGAGGAAGTGACAAGTAAGACACGACACACAAGGGAACAATTTCAAAATAAAACAGGAAACTAAACCAAACATACAGAATCATGACACCCATTTGAAACTGACAAATCAACGTCAGGTTTTTTAACCATGGCCTCAATCGTGCCCTAATATTAAACATGATGGTAACTAAACCATAGCTGGAAATTTGCCCCCAACCATAATGTGTCTTTAACCTTAACCAAGTAGTTTTCGTGCCCAAACCTAACCAAGCCTTAGCCATAATAGTGTCATATGAGAAATATGTCCTGATTTTGCTGTCCAGATCAGAGTGTTCCATAACTTTAATAACTTCAAGGCTACAACTATTGTTCACACGATTAACTTTATTAACCATCTTCACCCTCCATCTCTTGTCAAACTGTTGTTTCATTCGATGCTCACTGTTAGTGACCTTGCTGCTCTGTTAAGGCACTGCTGCTGGTGCAACAACTGCAGGTGGCTGCAGCTGATACAGGGGAAGCCCCAGCATATGCCCTATCATCAATTGCAATTCAATATTGCAGTTCATCTAACAAGGGAGGGCCATTCTCCATGTGTGTCTGATTGAAGCTCTCCTGTGCTGATGCATGGTGGAGTACCTGAAGGGAGACTGGGGTGTGGATCATATGGATAAGCTAAGGTTCATTTGCATCTGGGTCGATGTCCAGTGTGGGATTGACAGTGGCTGGAGAGAGCAGGCCTGCAACTACATTTTATCTGCTGGTTGGGGAAGTTGTCCCTTATTGTTGATGAAGGTTCTCAGTCATCCAGATCATGGTAATTCTAAGTGCTATACTGTAGGCTTGAAGACGTTTCACCTCTTATCTTCAGCTCTTACTAACTGGAGGGGAGTTGGCAGGCTTTTAAACTCTGTGTGGGAGTGTCCTTACAGAGTTGTTAAGGACACACGTGAGCTCTGAGTTTGAGAGTCAGTAGGGCCATTTGTGGGTCATGCTGTCTGGGGAGGGAACTCAGTACTGCATTGTAGGTGGGTGATATGTAATGTCTGTACAGGCAGAAGGATACGCAGCTGTGAGGCTTTAAGTCTGTCCTACATGCTGCTTGGTTTTAACTATGTGTTTTATTTATTAAAGGTTTTAGGAAAATGATGTCTTATAGGGTCTAGTGTAGTTATTACACTGTACAACAAGTGTTATTTATTCTTTACACTCCTTGAATTGGGTGTTGAATTTCGTTCCTTCATGTTTTTTAACATGTTGAATGACAATAAACTGAACTGAACTGACACTACCACCATCACCTACAATGCAGTACTGAGTTCCCTCCTCACACAGCTTAACAACCATTCACACCTAGGCTCACCTAGCCCTAGCAACCCACATGAAGGCTTGATGGGTCAGCTCTGACAGCTGTACTGGAGGCATTGCAGGTCAGGATTGTGGGGTTCGCCAGGTTAAAATGTGCAAGCACAGGAGTCCATGTCCAGGTTGTCCTTTTTCAGAGGCTCTCCGTGGTAGGATGGTGGTTGAGGAGTATTGGGGAGCAAATGCAAGTAGTGGGCTGTCATCCCAAGGAACAATGCCAGTTGTATGGATCAGTGAGTTACTGCATGGCCTCCACATTAGAGTCAAGTGGGCTGAGGCTGTCAGAGATCAAGTGGAAACCCAACAAATTCAATTGTGGGCACAATGAAGATGAACACTTCTGTTTGTTGTGAGGTTGTGGCTGGAGAGGATGTTGAGTACTGTAATCAGCTGCTCATGGTGGAGGGCCAGTGTTGCGTCATGTACTACTATGTTGTCTAGGTAGATGACCACCCCTGCAAAGCCAGCAAAGATGGTGGCATTGATTTTCTGAAAGAATCGGGGAGTGGAGATGAGGCATGTGGGTGTAGCGAAAAACCTGGTAGAAGTGGCAGTTAATTCCTCTGCTGTGGGTAGTGAATACTTCACAGCCGTGTTCACTGACTTGACGTTGATGTATGGGTCTGTCAACCTGCTCCATTATGTCTGCCTCCAAGAGCTTTTGCAGTCGATGTGATGCACCTCAGGTTTTAGGAGGGGCCGGTGGTTAAAGGCAGCGAGGCAGGCTAAGCCACTGTACAGAGAAGTGCTGCACAGTTACCAAGGCAAGCTGTCAATATGGTGGTCCCAGTGTTGTCCAAGAGGGAGAAACCCAGGTCACAAAAATAGGTCCATGCTCATGACCTGGAAGGTAAACGGTCCAGTCGTCGCTAGCATCCACTAATCCGATGGCCACTGTGAATGTTTCAAATGATTTAGGCCAGAAACTCCATGTGACCGGCTGCCTAATCGGCAGGGCAAGGAACAAAGGGAGGTAGAAGGATGGGAACAGACACTCCATCCATCCTTGTCTCCAATATTGTGTTTAATAATTTGCGGACCACAGCTTCTGTTCACACGCTCGACTTTACTGTGCACTCCACATAAAAACTTTAACAGCTCTCCTGACTTTTTCGCAACACTTTAATTTTCGGAACAAAACTGCTGTGCCTACTGCAGCAACTACAGCCACTATTAGTGTGGCTGTTACACAACACAGAGATCATGGAGAGCAAGTGACTTCTTTAGTCATTTATTTGGAGGACTTGTTGAAAAGTGAATTTTTTCACCTCAACACTTCTGGAGGGTTTTGCAGACTACTGACAGACTGGTGTATTTTTGATGCTTCGTTCTTTCTGCCTCCACATGCATGGGCCCTCTATGCATGGAGAGGCAGAAAGAACGAAGCGCCAAAAATTGTATTGGTTAGAAGTTAATGGCATGGGGCCCCTGTGGATTTTCACCCAGGGGGCATGTTAGACCCAGTGAGCTAGCTTCAAATGTGCTGCACTCTCCACATTTTGGCAGTGTGTGTGTGTGTGTGTGTGTGTGTGTGTGTGTGTGTGTGTGTGTGTGTGTGTGTGTGTGTGTGTGTGTGTGTGTGTGTGTGTGTGCGTGTGTGTGCGTGTGTGCATACAGTGATTGTGTATGAGTCCAGTATGCATGACCGTGTGTGCATGTATGTGTGTGGTTTTGAATAGCCTAATTCCCTTCAGAGGGGGGTAGGAAGTCAGTTGCCAAGGCACTCCAGGAGATAAAGCACTCAGAGCCCTCTGAGATGGTTTTACTGTGGCACACACCAACAGCACCCAAATCCAATCTTTACTTATTGCTTTCCTCCCCTTTGAAGCCCCAGCAGAATCTGTTAAATATTCCAATGTGGGGAATCTCCTTAGCTGCTCTGTTTTCACTGGTGACCTAAATCCCCAGTTGTTTATGTTTCAGCTCTGTGATTGACCAGTATGCAAAATGGCTGTTTTTGTGTGCTTGTGTGTGTTTTCTTTTGTCAGATTGCTGTATGTGTACTGAGGGTGAGAAAGACACGGACCAATTTAACATTTTAATTGTGGATTCATACTCACTAAAAAAGATTGGAATTATGTTTGACTTAAATGAGAAGATTGACACCAGTCTCAAATGTGGCTGCTATATGAAGCTACAGCCAGGAGATGTCAGTTAGCTTAGTATTAAGACTGGTAACAGTGGAAAACAACAAAACCTCCCTACCAGCAACTAGAAAGGCACCCAACTGTGAGCATACCTCCATCAAGGCTCAAAAGTAACAGCTAATTCAATCAAGTGTAGTCCAATATCAAACTCTATAACCCTGTATCACTTCTGAGCCACTTATGAACCATCATTTAAGATCACCAGACATACTAGATCAGTATCTGCATCAAATGTACTCACTCATTGATGCCTGCACTTAAATACACCAACAAACAGTCTCCCAATGAACATCTCCAGACTCGGGCTCTATGCAGCTTCCAAGAAAGACAAGGACAAGTTACATTTATGTTTTTCTGAAGGACAGCTATCGGCTCCCAGCTCCATTAGTAGCTTTATTGCTACAGTAACTGCTAACTGTTGCTGAATGTAGCTGCAGTTAGCTATTTAGCTTGGCAAACGGTCATATTTGCACGTTCAGTTCTGCAGTGCACCTGCAGCCCAGCAAGAAAACCACCATGGTACTGTATTTCTGATTTGATGAAAAGAAAGGAGATGGTGGAGAGCTGTAGGAGACACACCCATTTGGCCTGAGACTGAGATCATTGAGGATGAAAGTGATGAGCTCATCTCAAGCTGCCCCCTTTGTTGAGCACTGTATCAGGGGGGTGTTACTAAGGATGTTGAGCTCAAGGTTCCCACTGGGCTAAAATGTGACATCTCCACGGGCTGGTGCTGGGTTTATAAAGATGTCACTGCTAATGAGGATCATCTCCAGTGTTTATCATGATATACATACAGGCCACAGACATGTTTTGTGTTGTAGGCGCCTTTTGGAGAATTTGTAATGCAAAAATCTGACAAATAATATGGCTTTTTATGCGGTTTAAAAAACATGTGGACACAGGCCCTAAAACAGTTTAAAAACTAGATTAGTGGTATCCAAAGCACGATTAGGTAGAAACAGAGTGAATACACCATCAGACTATCAGGACATCAGACTTAGTTCCCTGGGAGAAAGAAAAGCTACTTCGCCACAGATACAGAATTTGCTGAACGAAGAACAACTATACCAATCAGCAAAAGTCCTGTCAAAATAAAGCTGTCTTGTAGCAGTCTCAGAGGACAAGCAGCAGTTTCTAAACCACTTCTTAGGAGGGGGAAAAAAGGCCAAACACTTGACTTGACTTTCACAATGGATGACTGGAACTAATTACTGATTAATATAAATTAAGTATGACATTTATGGCAGTAATAGAAGGGTGTATGTAAGGAGACGAACAGGAGAGAGAATGATACAAACAGTGACACATGGTGAGAATATTCAGGTCTGGAGCTGTTTTGCCTACTCTGGATTTGGACACCTGCTCCAAATTGACTACACTCAGACCAGAGAGATATCTTCATGCAGACATGCTCCACCCTCTGGTTTGACCTCTGTGGAGAAGGATTCATACTGCAGCAGGATAATAAGCCCAAAGACCCCCCAAAGCTTTGACAGAACCACTTGAAGACCAAAGAAGACCTCAACTCCACTCCACCACAACATTTATGTGACATCACAAGCTTTTTTGGAACACTGTCAGATCATGCTGGGGTAACATGAGTCAGCAGGTTGTACACAAACCTGTGGAGTCCATGCCAGCTCAAGTGTATGTCATTATAAAGCAAAAAGGGGGACATACCAAATACTAAGATTTTCTGAAATTTATGGATTTTTAAAAAATTCTACTTTTCAGTCAATCTGTTAAGCTGATATTGTCATTTGTAATGAAAAAAAATGTATTACATTTCAAACAAATGCAGTATAGAAGTATCTTGACTCATGTCTCAGACTTTTGGACCCCGCTGTATATTCATATCTACTGGCAGGCTTGCATGCACTCAAAATGCCTTATTACTTTCCACCTGATGAGTGTGATCTCAGAGGCACAATACCATTGACAGGTCCTAGAGATTCATCAAGGGCACATCTCAGTCTGTCCTCTGACCACTCACTGTACTCTATCACCCTAGTTTTCTGTCTCCCGCCCCTTTCTTTCTGTATTTTTAGAATATGCTTGAATCTATTTTCTTGACCCTGTCTGTCTTTAAATCATGGTTGTCATTAAGTTTCCTATTTAGTCATTACACGTAAATAACTGCATTAAACTACTAATGACAATCAACATTAGCTCAGACTATGTGCATTATGTTTAGGGCAAATGAAGTGCATGTGTAGTCTTTATCTGTGTATATGTCTGTACTGTATATGCCAAATATAACCACTAGAAACACACACACACACACACACATTCATACACTGATGGCAGAGGGTGCCATGCACAGTGCCAACCTGCTCATCAAGAGCAATTTGGAGTTCAGTATTTTGCCCAAGGATACTCTGACATGCAGCCATGGATCCAGAGATCAAACCACTGACCTTCCGATTAGCTGACGACCCGCTCTACACCCTAAACCACAGGAGAACTTTCTGGAAAACTTTACATCTTACACTGGTTATCACAAAGTACTTGTTTTATGCTGCAGTACTCTTCATAGCTGTGTTTTCTACTATTCTCACCGATACAGTGATGATGTAGCAGCAACTACATTAGTAGTGAAAATAATATAATCCATGAAACTTCGTCATCAGCCCTCTTCCAACACTATTGAGGTAAGCTTCAGTGCGTTTGGTTGCTGCGTATCTTTTGTAAAATTGCTAAATGTTTTTCTCAATTTGAAATTTCATTTCATTTTGTAACTGTGTTTTGAAAACATTTTGGTATTATGTGTTTTCTTAAGTTGCAGTGCTGTGAGCGCTCAGGATCACTATAGATTTAACTTGTAGAATGCAAAATGCACTCAGTATTACAGGGGTGTACATTTAAAAACAAACATGAAAGTGGGCTCATTCTGTATTTGCTGAGACTAACAATTTGGGTAACTGAATAGTCATCAGTAGAGCTCAGAGATCTTGTGTTTTTTCTACAAAAATTGAAACTCAAAATATGTCTGGTGTTATACTAAAAGTTGATAAAGCCTAAGCTGGAAAATAAAAACTAGGAAAAATTAACTTGTAAGGGGTAAGAAACGCAAACTCAAATGTACAAGTTTTAGTGTGACCTGCAGAGGTCCACAGATTTGGAATGAGCTTGAAAGCACCTTAAAAATGTCTGTTTCTCTGTTGGGCTTTAAAAAGATTGTGATATGGAGTCATCGTATTTCTACAGTTGGCAGTGTTTTGTTACTATCAAACTTAACTATGATCGACTGGATTTTAAGATGTATGGCATTTATTCTGCCAGAGCCAAAAGTAAAAAAAAATAATGTGTGTATCCACCCCATAATGAAGTTCCAAATTCAATTTGACTTGATCCATGCTTCACCCTTCCACCAACTTTCATGAAAATTGGACCAGTATGTTGTTTCTTTAATCCTGTAAATAAAAAATACAAATGCCATTCATTATTCCTCAAGGAACATGCCAGCCAAAACTACGCCCACAGAAGACTCACTGTTTTGGAGTAAAATTGAAGCTTATTCATAAGCTATCATTAAAACAAGCTGTTCAGCCACTGGCTCCTGCAATACATTCTAGTCAAGAGTCAAGCTTGGTAAAGATGGATGGTAGAAAGCAGAGGAAAGACAAAAAAACTGACCACATGTGGTTCTTCCAGCCTTCAGTTACCTATCTGTGCTGCTTTCTGTGAGATAATGTATGGTCTTCAGTCTGCAGAAGAAAAATGTTTTCCTTGTGGATTCCCACAGAAGCAGCTTTTCTACACTCAAACACCACTTACCATTCATCTCATACATCCTCCTCCTCCTCACCCTGTCTCCTCCTCTCGCCTTCTCCTCCCACTGCTCACCATGTTCCTGATAAGCACTCTGCAGACAGCACCTCTGCTGCAGTCAGCTAGACAGATGAGCTCCCCCTTTCTCTCTCTCTCTCTCTCTCTCTCTCTCACACACACACACACACACACACACGCACACACACACACTATGAAGGTATATCAATGTCAAAACAACCAGAGAGATGCGCAGCAACGGGTGTGTGCACGCATGAGAATTTTGTTATGCGTGCGTGCGTTGTTACATGCAGACTGTATTTCACGCGTAACAAGAAGCTGCGTGCGTACGAAACAGCGTGCGCACGTCTGTCTGTCACTGTTTGACAAATGTTGTCACGCGTTCACACACGCGTGCGGTCGCAGTTTCTGATGTGCGACCGGAAGTTGATCTGCACCGTGCGCAACACACCGCGTACTTAGACGCCTCGCGTAGTTGTTCTGTGTTCCATGTTCATCCAGTAGATGGCGCAATCGATCCAATACGAGATACAGACATACAGGCTTTTACATGACATGATTCATTTGTTCCATGAAGACAGAGAAAGTGTTCTGTTGCTGTTTCTTTTACTTTGTTTCTCACATAAGACACAAAATCAATGACAAACATTTGTAAGCTAACCACGCCCCCCGCAGGTGATCACTTCATTGAGAACTGCTGGGACCGCTGGAGAGGTGCGTTAGGTTTGTGCACCTGAACAGCTGCAACACACTCCCAGGACTTTTGTTGGGAGGGGCGGGGGAAGCACGCACTTTTATCAATGATCCACCGTCCTGGTCCCACTGAGGACTCGAGCAGCAGCGTTTTTTATACATACATATATATATATATATATATATATAACAAAAAAAACACTTCTCCTCCTTCTCATTCTTCTTTTATAATTCTGGCAGCAGTGTCTGGCTCACTGCTGCCTCCCCTGGTTGACGACACTTCAATAAAATGAAAAGGCCAACTACGCGAGGCGTCTAAAGCCTAGTTTATGCTTCTGCGTCGCGGCGACGGCGTAGTTACGTCGTCGACCCGACGCCGTCATTGAGCATTCGAAGTTCTGCGTCGAGGGAACGCGTTGGTCTGCAATTCACCGCCAAGCCGCGAGGGGGGGTGGGGGGGTTGGTTTCGGGGGGTTCTTGCTCTCTTGCACTGCAGTTGCGGTCAGAGCGGATATGCTGTGTAGCATTCTGGTCACAGTGTGGGGCTTACAAGCTACATGCTGCACAACACCAATACTCCTCCTGCCCTGCTGGGATCTCACAAAGCATGGAGTTCACAAGCAATAGGAGACAAGCATGCAAGCAGCAGAAGTAACTGGCGGTGTTGTTATACTGTTGACCGGAAAAGCAACTGCCGGAAAGACGGTCTGAGCGGACCAATCCCAGTCCTTGCCGTTCGCGTCTCGACGCGTCGACGTGACGCGTAGTCAGGATTTTTTGGAGGCGCACGTCAGGCTACGGCGCAGGGTCCGCGTAGGGGTCTGCGTCGACGACGTAGCTACGCCGTCGACGCGACGCAGAAGCATAAATCAAGCTTAAGTACGCGGTGTGTTGCGCACGGTGCAGATCAACTTCCGGTCGCACATCAGAAACTGCGACCGCACGCGTGTGTGAACGCGTGACAACATTTGTCAAACAGTGACAGACAGACGTGCGCACGCTGCTTCATACGCACGCAGCATCTTGTTACGCGTGACATAGTTTGCGCACGTCATTTCCGCCTACATGTGAGCGTGTGACAAAAATGATCAATTATCTTCATGCGAGCGTTAATGCGTGCGTTCGCATAAAAACGCATGAATGTTACAAGTAGTCACTACGCGTCGTGTGATTACCGGCGTGCAGCAGTCATACGCGTGAACGTGCGTGTGAACGGGGGACCATTATAAGTCAATGGGGAAACTACATTACACGTCAGGCGCTGCTTGCTGCACAGGCGTCAAAGCACGCGCGTGTGACACGTTCAGTTGATAGGTGCGCACGCATTATGACACGATTCTACCGCCATACACACACACGCGCACACACACACACACACACACACCTTGGCTTCCATTTGTTGGTTTTAATAAACATTTTAAGTTTTTCTAATGTACAGTTTTTGTCGACCATTATATCCTATCCTATAAAGACATTTATTGTTACAAATGTGCTTTACTATACTGTCATTTAATATCTGTTTATACAGCAGCCTGCACCTAATGGGTGCCAGCAGGATGACTTATGGTTCTTAACAAATATATGAATGGCCACTTATATCTGCTTAGAACTATTTTTAGTATGTTATTAAGTTTTTATCAAATGTTTATATACTGCTTATAAATTCTAAATAGGGGGACTTATTCATTGTGTCAGCCCTAACAGTAACCAAATTATTCATCCATCCTGTGAGACATGAAGTTCATTGATCAAGCCCACGTTAAACAACATTGATTTCTGCTATGTGTTGTGATTGAGATCCTGACCCACCAAACACCCTGGAAAGTGACAAAGTTATGTTTCGCTCTAAATTACATAATTACATCATCACCATCAGTAAACAGGACTCTGTCTGGCTCTGTCAGTCGCGGCGAGGGATGCTGTTTTCTGGGGGAAAGTTTACTGAAGTCTCGGTGAGGAGGGCTGACCGTCGCAGTGACTTTTTTCAAGACAGTAACTACAACAACACAATAGTGGAAGGAGACAAACACTTGGTGAGTTAAAGTTTCATGCCGGGGTTATACACGGTTTTTCGGGCAGAAATGTGACGAAGAGTCAGTAGGACAGACAGTAGGACAGACAGGAGGACAGACACTTCTCTATGTATAATTGCTGTAATTTTTTCCTCATATAAGTTGCCAAAGACACGACCAGTTACTACGTTACTGTTGTTTGGTCCTGTAACGTTGCTTTGTGGGACATTTCTTTTTATTTTGATGAGTTATGGCTCCATTTAGTTATCAGACAATGAACACCATCAGATCAACATGCCCTTGCTCCACGCCGCCGGCTTATCCATTCACACTGGTTCAGTTCACAAATACTGTGCCTCTGATACTACCTCTGATACTACCTCCGGAGGCGCATAACATTTCCAAGCCACTCCATCCTGCTTGCCTGCCCTCTGCGCTCCCTGCAATTCAGTTTGTGTAAATAAACACTTTTTGTAACGCACATCTGTCTCTGTTCTCTGCATTTGCATTTGTCCGACAAAAACTCAACCCTGGCAGAACAATCATTGTAGAGATGAGTGAGAGTGGCTATACTACAAGAGACTTTGTTGGACGAATTGTATTCGCATGACTCCCATACTGGAATTATCATGGACCTTGTTACACCTCTGCTCTGTGCACCTAGTTCTCAGTCTGCTAGCTTCCCTTTAGCTCCAGTGTCTTCTAGCCGCCAGCCTGTTAGCCTCCAGTCAGCTCCAGTGTCTTCTAGCCACCAGCCTGTTAGCCTCGGTCAGCATCCTGGCCGACATCAGCCAGTGGTTCCCAGTTGGCGTCCTGGCCGACATCAGCCAGTGGTTCCCAGTTGGCGTCCTGGCCGACATCAGCCAGTGTTTCTCCGTTAGCGTCCTGGCCAGCATCAGCCAGTGTTTCTATGTTGGCGGCCTGGCCGACCTCCACCAGTGGTTCCCAGCCTCTAGCCATCCTCCAGACGGCCTCCGCCTTCACCGCCGGCCTCCCACTAGGCCTCCAGAGGGCCTCCGCCTTTGCCGCAGGCCTCCAGCTCAGCGGAGCTGCCCCTCGTCCTGACCTCCTGGTCTGCTCCCCAGACTTGTGCAGTCCCAAAGCTGATTGTTTGTGTAAACTCAAAGGATGGCCTTCGATCTATCTATGGCAGCAGACTTACTGTCTTCTACCAATTTTCCTTCTATTCCTCACTAGGTGTGATGACCCTGTCCAGTTTGTTGTGTGTTAGCCCATTTCTGTGCAGGTGATTGAGGAGGCGTGTTGGGAGGAGATGCCTCACCTGAAACTGATCCACATTAGGGCTCCTCCTCCCTATTTAACCTGGCTATCAAGTCATCTCAGTCTCTTTCTCCTTCCCAGCATGCAGGGTTATATTTGTTTGGGAAGAGGTATTTCACACACACACACACACACACACACACACAAATATCTTGGTGTCTCCCATATTTTGTCTGAACCCAGAGCTGGTTCATGACAAAGTGGGGGCTCGTCCGGGATCTGAATGCCCATGAGCTGAGGTAAATGTGGTTCAGTTTTTGTCTGTATTAGTGGCCTTTACTTAAATTTAGTGGTCATCTCGTTTGTTAGATATTTTGTCATTGTTGCTGCATGTCAAGTTGTGTTTTTGACTGAGCACCCTGACTAGATAGCCGCCGGGCAAGATCAAGAATTTGGCACTTTATTATTTTGCCTTTCTTATTTTTGGTGGTAATCCTGAGTGGGGGCATGCTTCAGTGTGTTGCAGTTGACTAGATTCCAAGTCTTCGGTGATGCACTGAGTTCAGCGTTTAAAGATGCCTCGAGCTCGGCAAGCCACTAAAGACTAGCTAGGTGAGTTAGCCATCTTGGTAGGCAGGTAAAGTTTGGGTGTCTCTGCAGTTTGTTTCCCTTCATTCTATACTTTGCACAACTACTTGTTTTTTTTGTGAGATGGCTTCTTTTGTTTTGTTCACTTTAGTCACGTTGTGATGTGTGGCTGTAATTAATACTTTTGTGCAGTAACTAGTAGTTTGTGACCTTTGTGGCAACTTGACTCCACTTTTGTTGGGTCACTTGTGGTTGCAGCTTAGGTGTAAGCTGGCAACATTTGTGTGTAGTACTGACTACACAGTGACGCCTTTTGTGTGGTGGTTGTTGCAGTTAGTTTATTTAATTACAGTTAGTGTGTTTGGGATGGAGGCACTCCACAGATCAGCGGATCTTGAGTGGTGGGTGTGGCTTCCCAATTCATCTGGTCACTTTGTTTCTTTTGTTATGATCTCCATTACAGTAACGTGTGGTTGGAGACCACAAGGTGTCCATTTTGTGTAGTGGCAGTGTGCTTTTGTTGGGTCACTTGTGGTTGCAGCTTAGGTGTAAGCTGGCAACATTTGTGTGTGGTGGTGACTACAGTGACCCTTTCATTTTGTGTGTGTCCACAGTAATTCTGCATAGTTTTGTGTTCTCTCCTCATGGTGGTAGCCATTTTGTTAGTGGGAGTGGCACCCACTGATTGAAGTATCGCTTTTATGTAGACTGTGTGACTCAGCACGACAGAGTGACGGACTTGTGATAGCTGAACACCCTATTGCATCTCTGAAATTGAACATTTCTTTGGGGGAGAAATGTTCAGTTTTAAGGGGAGGTGTTACGACCCCAGAGGTTGTATGTTTCTATTGTCTCTCTGCTTAAATACCCCTCTCTGTTACACGTGTGTGTGATTGGTTGCAGGTGTGTTTGAGTGATTGAAGGTTGTCCAGGGAGCTGATTGGTTCCTGCCTTGAAGCCAGGAGTTTAAAGGCCGGCTCTTCCCAGTTCCTGGGGGCTCTCCTCTCTGTCAGACTAGCAGCATGTCTGTGTGCTAAATGTTTTTAAATAAAACCTTTAAAAATGCTTTGCTGCTGGTGGTGCTTGAGGGATGGGAAGAGGGGAGTTTCATTTTCATGTTGCGCCAGGGTTTCTCCTAGGCCCTGGTCGTAACAATTGGGGGGGCTCGTCCGAGGTGAGAAGCTCTGCAGTAACTTTTCCCTTTGTTGTTAAACAGATGCATGTGTGGGAGGGATGCTTTCTGAGCTGTAGATATAATCTGAACATTGGGGAGACTCAACAGGCTTTACATGACATCGCACTGTGCAGACAGATGTGCTGTTATATTGTTCCTCCTTGATGAAGTTTGTATGAACTACTTCAACTTAAGTCATCGGTGTCTCTGAGTTTTCTTCATCTCTCCTGAATGGTCAAGCGAGCCAAAATTCCACACTGGACTTTGTCAGAGTTTTCACGGTGCCACACATTCAGAGCGTCGCCAAAACATCACCAGCTTGTTCGTCATTGATCTCTACCATGAGACCTATATTAAATTGTTGTTGTGTTGCTGCAGTCAATCCTACAGAAGAATACAAAAGTGTATGCTGTCCGTATCTAAACACACAAGATCATTTGATAGGTGAGCAGTTTCTACTGATGGGTCCTTCAGGGTGTGTGTTGGCTGTCAAATTGTCTGAGGAAAAAAAACAAACATTCATCTTATCTTATCATATCCAGGATTGTAGAATTCCACCACATGTCATCGTTGCCATTACTGCAGGCTTTGAACCAAAACAAGTAAGTGATATGGTGATAGAGTGCCATTCTTTGATACAGGCCGTTACAGACGGACACACACAGTAACAGCCTTGAGATGGATTGTTTATGTTGAAACTAACAGACTCTCTCACACTACCACAGAGCACATTTGCGTATCTCCAGCCACCCCCTTATGTCAGTTTGGACCCCAGTCAGACCTTTCTGAGGTACTGGCTATTTTGTGGGCTAAACATAAGAACCATGTGGGATTGCTGACATCTGCTTCGCCTCATAACGTGACACTCAAAGCTAATGCTAAATTGCCAATGATCAGACAGTACCATTTGCCATACAGATCAATTGCAGGAACTTAGGGTGTAATTCAGTCCCTCTTGAATCAGGGTGTGTTGATAGACACAAAGTCAGTGCAACACTCTGATTTTGTCTATTCCAAAACCAAACCGACTGGAGGACGGAATGGAGATTTGTACAAGATTTGCAAGCTATAAATAACATTGTAGTTCCCACAGCTCCTATTGTGCCAGATACCAATTTCATCCTCGCATCACTGCCCCCAGATTCAAAATACTACAGTCACTGATTCCCATTGCATCCAGATAGCCAGTATCTGTTTACATTCACGTTTAAAGGCCGGCAGCTGACCTGGACCTGCTTACCACAGGGCTTCATTTGGAGTCCGACAGTGTATGCTGCAGCAGTGAGACGCGATCTGCAGGATTTGCACTTTACATTGCAGCTTTTGTTTGAATCATCTGCCCCTCTCAGGTGGTTGCCAGTTTGTTGCACTAGCCAATGTTGCTAACGCTAGCTAGCAAACATTAATGTTGCTAACACTAGCTAGCATTACCATTGCTAACGCTAGCTAGGTAACGTTAACATTGTTTATACTAGCTAGCTAACGTCCGGGCAGTGTAGTATTTTGGGTGCATACTGTAGAACTTATTTTAACGTTGATCCGAACATTTATTTTCCGCAAACTGGCATCTACCAAAACTCTTCATTGCTGACGAAACACAGATACAAACAGCATTATTCTTTTGGCTCACAAACCTTGTTAGAAGCTGGAACCAACTGTCTGAATTCTTACAGAGATAAACAAAACAATAATTTTGGACCTGACAAACTTTTCATAATAATGAATTCAGTTATAATAATAATATTTTTTAAGGAAAAGAGATACTTCTATTCTGCACCTTTCTACAAGCTCTGTAGATGTATTATCTTTTTTAAAATGTTTTGTCTTCATACAATTTTTACCAATATGTAGTGAGTGTAGTACCAAAGCCCAGACTTCAGTTTTCCAATCAGCTTCATGGGTGAGATTGTACTGAATGATGAATACAGTTTGGAGGTAAAAGTACTTTCAGTTTGGATTTCTAGACACTTAACACTGTTTTACCAAACATTTCTTAGAGATGACAGTAACCAGATACATGCAGTGACCAGGTGGTGGAGTAGTGATTTCAGAGCTGAGACACACATTTTTTCCTAAATTGTGTGTTTGTGAATTCTGTGTCCTGTATATTTTGTCTTAATTCCGGTTTTTACTGTTAACCGATAGCTTTCATTTTGTTTTAACCTATTTCTTTGAATCAAGCAAAATAAATAATTGTTTGCCTACTGCTAATTTCCTCAACATTTCAAATGGTGTTTTATTATGCCACAGATAAATAACAACAATATATGACACTAAAGTAAAGAAACATCCTTCAAATGGTGTTGGCTGATATTGTTTGAAGCAATCAGTGGTTTGTGATCGGCTCCAAAAATCCCTACTGGGGCACCCTTTTCTCTCCGATTAACCCACTATAATGCCGTTTTTTTCCACTAGCACTTTTGGCCAAGCCAGTCAAACCGAGCCACGCTGATTTAGATTTATCATCACCAGTTTTACTGCGCCAAGCTGAGCCAAGCCACGCCGGCAAGGACCTGCTCCGGAGTGGGGCCAAGCGGTGTTTGCTTTCAGCTGATTCAGCAGTCATGTCTAGTTACTGCTGGTGAAAACACAACATTTCCTGTAGTGCTTCTTTATAATAAAAGCTTTTTAATGACTTAATAATGGGGGGCTTTAATTGTGAAGAAGTTATAGTAAATGAAACGTGTTTGTAACTGAATTAGTGGAGCCACATTGTAAGCAGTGATTCTTTGATAGTACTGCAGATTGGGACAAGTGCGTCATTGCTTTAAGGCACACTTTCAAGCAGGTAGACCAGTTGTGAAGGAAAAGCAAAACCCTAGCTGTGTAGTATAATATAACCATAAATAAGTAGTTAGAGGTTAATGACAACTGGTAACAAGTACTGAGATATTAAAGGATCGAATCTAAATGTGAATGAATCATAAATGAATGGTAAAAACATGTATTGCTCTGCACTAGTTGATTGAACATGCACCTATTGATTGAATTGATGATTAAACTACTGAATTGTGTTAACTTGGAGTGAAATATAACCACAAATGAAAGAGTGAAATTATGTGACTTAATATACCACACTTTTATTATTGTTGTTAAAGAGATGCAGTCAATAGGGCAGTAGAACATGTAATGGTGCCCATAGTCGCTGCACAGAGAAGCCAAGACCAAACATGAAGATAAGGTAGAGCAGCTGCCAGCTCGGATTTTCCCGGCCTCAGAGATCTAAGGGTGCCGCGATGGTGAAGTTTTGCTGAGCTGGGAAGATCAAGTGGCACCCGGTGTAGAGATTTGTCGAGCAGGGGAGATCAGAGGAAATGCAGACATGGGGGGCGGAAAATACCCGAGTCAGCAAAATTTGTACAAAAGAACGAGCCAGGATTGGACAAACCATGGTGCCCAGCCCCCGAATTAGTGAATATAAGGAGTATGTTGTATTGAGAATTTGGATCTTATCGGATGAACTTTTGTCTGTATGATCTCATGTTTTAATTGTCGACAATTAAACATTACTGCACTCAGCTTTGGAGGACTCCTGGCGATTATTTCCTTTTTATTGTTGACTGTGACGGAGCAGCTCCGTCACTGACTGCGGGCAGCGCATACACACAGACACACACACACACACATGTCCGCACAGACACACACGCACGCGCGCGCGCGCCACACAGCTCTTCGACCCGTTTACGTCGGCATGAAAGACATCGCATAATTATCCATTCCCTTAACTGTTCAGTAGCGTGATCAAGGGTGCACACTTGCTCGCTTTACTATTTCCACGCATACACACATACTCACACAATCAGTTCACACTCACCTTGTCCGCGCTTAACCGGCAAAATGGAAGTGAAACCACTTCCGCCCTTAAAAAGAGTCGGACACGCATTTCCAGGGTCAGGTGACCATTAATTCTGGGAAGCTGGAATACGCCCAGGGGAGGGTTTTTTTTCATTTAAGAGAGCGCCATTTGGCTGGGTAAGGGCAGTCTTATCAGGATGCTCACAGAGAAGGTGGCATCTGAGGCAGAGAGATGTAGCTGCTGGGCTCAACTTTTGCTCTATTGCTGTGAAGTTTTGGGGATTATTGAAGAATTCAACCTTCACTTTATTGTACAGTTTATTTGTTATTTTGTTATTTTCACTTTTGTAAATATTTGCACTGCTGCATTGTGGTGGTTGGTGAGAATAAAAGTTTTTTTTCACTTTATAATTTTTCCGATTACGCCATCGTTTTTCATTTTGGAGGAGTTTAAAATAGAACCCCGTAACATATGGTGTCAGAAGTGGGATGGCTAGTCGGAGGAACACAATCCGCCCCACAAGGCGGCGCATAGGACTGCGTTCACAATGGCAGTTGCAGTCAGAGGAGGATGCAGCACCCTTTGGAGACCTGGCTTGGGAGATCCTGCCTCATCATCAGAGGAGGAGGATGAAGTGGAGAGCAGGTATGGAGCAGGCCCCACAGCGTCTGCAGCCCCGGCATCAACAGGGGGCCAGGGGGGAGAAATGGTGACTATGATGAGACTTTCTAGCAGCCCAAAATAGGAGAGAGGAGGGCCTGTTGGCAGAGCTCCGAGGCCTGAGAGCATCTCTTCCACGGGCTGACCAGATACCTCACCCGGCCACCCAGCCACCTGTCCACACCTCACCGGTGCTAAACCAACCATACGTCGCTATTACACCAAGCACGGTAACAGCAAGCAGCCCAAGACTTGGCCTGCCGACGCCAGCACCCCGGCGTGGGCGATGAGATGCACCACCAGACGCGTCGTCTCCTCAGGTACAGGACTTTGACAGCAGACCTGAGCAGCCAAGGCCAGAGTGGAGACATTACACTGAGCCCAAAATACCCCAGTATCAGATGGGGGAGGACATTGAGAACTATTTGTTACGTTTTGAGCGCATTGCCAAAACATGGAGATGGCCAGTAAGTGACTGGGCATGCAGACTCGTGCCACTGCTGTCTGGAAAGGCATTGGAGGCCTAAAGCATGATGGACGAGGAGAAGGCCCACTGCTACAACGACCTGAAGGAGGCACTATTGACCAAGTTCGACATCTCACCAGAGACGTACCGGCAGCGGTTCCGATCCCCCATAGTACCACCGGACGAGACACCCACAGAGACCTACCACCGCCTTAAAGGTCTCTATCGACGCTGGATTCGGCCAGAGCAGCGCACCAAGGAGGAGGTCGGTGAAGCCATCATCCTGGAGCAGCTACTCAGGGTGCTTTCCCCTGAGGTGAGGACCTGGGTTAAGGAGCATGATCCAGAGGAGGGACTCGACGCTGCCAAGCTGGCGCTACAGTACCTCAATGCTCGGCGGGGAGGACCACCTGTACGTCCCAACCACATGGCACACAGACCTACGTTTCAGCCACTCCAGCCCCGGCCTACAAGGAGAGAGACCAGCCAGGAGCCGCCAGGTAACCCCAGCTCTGCCCCAAACCAACGTGGACCTGGTAAGGACCTTGTTTGTTTCTACTGTCAACAGACAGGCCACAAAGCTTCTGTGTGTCCCATACGCAAAGCAAAGCTGACCTGCGCTTGCTATGCACCCCGGCCTGAGGTGGGGGGTGGTGAAACGAGGTTACAGCGCTACAAAACTGTGACTGTTAGTGGCCAGCGGGTCACTGCTCTCTTGGACAGTGGTAGTTTCATGTCACTGGTTAGACAGGATCTGGTACCAGTAAGTAGTGTGGATTACAGCAGACAAGAGGACATTCTGTGTGTTCATGGCGATAGGCATCCTTACCCCACAGCTGAACTAACTGTGTTTATTGATGGACAGCCATACCTGATGACTGTTGGGGTGGTTGCAAAGTTGCCTGTTGCGGCCCTCTTAGGCTGGGACTAACCTGTCCTGCTGGACTTGTTGCTGGAGAACAGGCCAGCGAAAATAGACTCTGAGAGGAGTGGGGAAGAAAATGTCAATGTGTCTTGTACTGTGATCACTTGTGTTCAGGCGAAAGCTGGGGTCCCATTGCTCCCAGACTCTGACAATAGTCTGTGTGAGGGTGGCACTCAGGAGCTAATAAAAGAGGATCCTTGTGGTCAACCTCTCCCAGACTTTGACAATAGTCTGTTTGATGGTGGCACCAAGGGTCCAAGGAAGTCCCGTCGCCAACGCTGCTTTGAGAAGCAGCTGAGGTCAGCGGAGCCCAAAACCAAAAATCATCTGTCAAATCAAATGTGGGCTGTACCTGATAATATTTCTGTACCGCAGAGGGAGGATGAAACATTGAAATGTCTGTTTGCTAAGGTGGTAGAGGCAACAAAGGGTGATTGTGTGGGGAGGGAAAGGTTTATGGTGGATAATGATGTGTTGTACACAGTGAATAATGGGCACAAACGCCTGGTAGTCCCTGCTAACTGTAGGTCACTTGTCATGCACCTGGCACACACAATCCCATGGTCCGGACACCTTGGCCGCCACAAAACATATCTGCGCATCAGTTCACGTTTCTATTGGCCCTCCATGTACACTGACATTCAGACATATTGTGCCACATGCCCAACATGTCAGAAAACATGTGCTGCCCGCAAGTCTGATCGAGCTTTTCTGCAGACACTTCCTGTTATCTCCACTCCATTCCGCAGGATTGCCATGGATATTGTGGGCCCTCTGGTGAGAAGCAGCGGTGGACATGAGTACATATTGGTGGTGTGTGACTATGCTACCCGTTTCCCAGAGGCTTTTCCACTACGCACGATCACCACACCTGCAGTGCTGCGGGTTTTGGTGCAACTGTTTTCCAGAGTGGGAATACCTGATGAGATCCTGACCGATCAGGGGACCAATTTCACCTCCAGGTTGATGCAGCTCTTCCAGAAGCAACTAGGCATCTCGGCGATAAAGACTACGCCATACCACCCACAGACAGATGGTCTGGTGGAAAGATTCAACCAGACCTTGAAGAGGATGCTGCAGAAGTTTGTGGATGATACTGGCAAGGACTGGGACCGTTGGCTACCATTCCTGCTCTTCGCCTACCGGGAAGTTCCACAGGCATCAACGGGTTTCTCCCCCTTCGAACTGCTGTATGGCTGGGAAGTACAGGGACCCTTGGATCTGCTCCGGAAAGGCTGGGAGGCACCGTCAACGATGCAAAGCGACAGGAGTGTGGTGCAATTTGTGCTGGAGATGAGGGATCGGCTGGCAAGGTACCAGGAGGAGGCCGCGGTTAACCTGCGGGAGGCCCAGATAAGCCAAAAGACCTGGTATGACCAACAGGCCCGGCACCGTGAGTTCCTGCCTGGCCAAAAAGTCTTGCTGCTTCTCCCTTCATCAAACAACAAGCTCCTAGCAAAATGGCAAAGGCCATACCTCGTCACCCGCAAAATGGGCCCAGTCACCTACGAGATCCATCACCTGGAGAAGAAAAAGCCCAAACAGACCTACCATGTAAACCTCCTGAAAGAGTGGAAGGATTGGCTGGTCCAGGCTCCAACGGAGGTTCTGCTGGTAAGGAAGGTCGGCAGTGATGACGAGATAGAGACTGAACTAGAGACCCTGACTAGGCCAGCTGTTCCAGTGTTGGCACATCTTGAACCCGACCAAGCTGCACAGCTCCTCCAGGTCTTCAAGGAGGCTCCCTCCGTATTTGCCGCCAGCCCAGGGAAGACGACATTCGTGGAGCATGTCATACGCCTCAAGGATGGACGACCAAATCGCCAACGTCCCTACCGGGTTCCCCAGCAGCTGGTGGGAAAACTGCAGAGGGAGGTGGAGGAGATGTTGAAGCTGGGAGTGATCGAGCAGTCCAACTCCGAGTGGTGCAGTCCGGTGGTCATAGTCTTTAAAAAGGATGGCTCGCTCCGAATATGCATTGATTTCAGGAAGCTCAAAGCCATTTCGGAGTTTGACGCCTACCCCATGCCAAGAATTGAGGACTTGCTGGAAAAGATCAGAGCGGCCAAATACATCACCACCCTTGATCTCTGCAAGGGATACTGGCAGGTGCCACTAGAGGAGTCGAGCCGGCCCTACACGGCATTCCGAACTCCAGCTGGACTCTTCCAATTCACCGTCATGCCATTTGGGTTACATGGAGCCCCAGCCACCTTCCAGAGATTAATGAACCGAGTGCTCCAGGGGTGTGACAACTACAGCGCTGCGTATCTTGATGACGTGGTGATCTTCAGCAACACCTGGGCGGAGCACGTTCAACATCTGTCGTTGGTTCTGGGAAAGATCCAGAAGGCTGGACTGACACTCAACCCCTCCAAGTGCGAGTGGGCACAGCAAGAGACACGATACCTGGGTTACCAGTTGGGACGAGGAGAGATACGTCCGCAGGTGGATAAGGTGGAAGCTATCCAGAACTGCCCTCGGCCCCGCACCAAGAAGGAGGTACGGTCCTTCCTTGGATTGATTGGATGGTACCGGCGATTCGTGCCTCAGTTTGCAACCATTGCAGCCCCACTCACAGCTTTGACCTGCAAGGAACAAAAGAATCCAGTCACCTGGTCAGATGACTGTGAAACAGCCTTCAGGAGCCTGAAAACCCACCTGTGTTCGTCTCCCGTCCTCAAGAGTCCAGACTTCCAGAAAAGATTTTTTGTACAGGTGGATGCATCGGCAGTTGGCCTTGGAGCAGTTCTGGCTCAGGGTGACCCTGGGGAGGAGCACCCAATCCTGCATCTGAGCCGCAAGCTACAGCCACGTGAGACCAGGTATTCCGCTGTGGAAAAAGAGGGCCTGGCCATCAACTGGGCACTGGAGAGCCTGCGCTACTACTTGCTGGGATGTGAGTTTGATCTGGAAACTGACCATCGGGCTCTCACCTGGATCAACAGCATGAAAGACCACAACAGTCGCCTAACTCGATGGTACCTCTCACTGCAGCCCTTCAAGTTCACCATCAGACATCGTTCAGGCAAGACCAATGTGGTGGCCGATTACCTCTCCAGATTGCCATACATCGCCAATCTCCGGGAGGAGGGGGATGATGTGACGGAGCAGCTCCGTCACTGACTGCGGGCAGCGCATACACACAGACACACAGACACACACACACACATGTCCGCACACACACACACACACGCGCGCGCCACACAGGTCTTCGACCCGTTTACGTCGGCATGAAAGACATCGCATAATTATCCATTCCCTTAACTGTTCAGTAGCGTGATCAAGGGTGCACACTTGCTCGCTCTACTATTTCCACGCATACACACATACTCACACAATCAGTTCACACTCACCTTGTCCGCGCTTCACCGGCAAAATGGAAGTGAAACCACTTCCGCCCTTAAAAAGAGTGGGACACGCATTTCCAGGGTCAGGTGACCATTAATTCTGGGAAGCTGGAATACGCCCTGGGGAGGGGTTTTTTTCATTTAAGAGAGCGCCATTTGGCTGGGTAAGGGCAGTCTTATCAGGATGCTCACAGAGAAGGTGGCATCTGAGACAGAGAGATGTAGCTGCTGGGCTCAACTTTTGCTCTATTGCTGTGAAGTTTTGGGGATTATTGAAGAATTCAACCTTCACTTTATTGTACAGTTTATTTGTTATTTTGTTATTTTCACTTTTGTAAATATTTCCACTGCTGCATTGTGGTGGTTGGTGAGAATAAAAGATATTTTCACTTTATAAATTTCCGATTACGCCATCGTTTTTCGTTTTGGAGGAGTTTAAAATAGAACCCCGTAACAGTGACTTTTTGAAACTCTGAAAAACCTTTTTGGACAAAGATTAAGAAGTGAGTCAAGAGTTAAGAGTCAAACCAAGTAGTAAGTAATTGGTTACCCGCCCACAAATAGCAGACAAAGTTAGCAACTAGCTGTTAAACATAGTGAAGCATTTAGCTTCAATAGAGACAGATATGTCCCTGGAAAAAGTTGGCGGGGTCCAAAACAGAACTAAAGGTGGCGAATATTGTACCAACATCAGTATTCAACTTCAAATTAATACTTATGGTGCTCCATTTCTGATGGATTGTCGGCAACTATCTGCTGAATAATTCACTATTGTTCATTGTGTTGCTCCATGGTGGCCAAAAAAATCAATCAATACAAGTTTGTGTAAAAGTATGTGTAAAAGTGTAAAACTGTGTGACTTTATCTTTGCATTAGCCATAACCTGTGGAGAATATTTTAATGTTGTACTTGTAGTGTTCGACCTTAAAAAAAAAAAACAGGAGAAACAATATAAAAAAACAGACCATTAACTAAATTCTATGGCCTTCACTTCTGATGAAACTCAAAAATGGCTGTGATCATCCTCCTCTTGCATCAGTGGAACCACTCACACTTTATTGAGCTAGTGCTTTAGAAGACAACTACTGTGATATCTCTTCAAAAAATTACTTCTAGTTACCCTGTGTAAGTCAATAATACACAACTCATAGACCCTTGTTTGTGAAATGATGTGTATGTAATTATGTTATAGACGAAACTGACAACATTTTTCTGAGACCACAGGGGTGAATGTTAAGACTTTCTCTACCTGTTAGGGGTCAGATTGGGGAATGTATCATAATTATAACCAACCTTGGAGGATGGCCTACTAATACTGTCGTTTTTTGTTCACCTCTGATACACAATTGACCAGATTACTTCTTACTAAGATGCTAAGATGAATTTCACTGTGGGAAGCAACATTAGTTTGATCTGACCACTGAGGCTACTGTTAATTAAAACTGATAATGTTAAATGATAATGCCAATAAAAGCATATTTCCAATTAGAATGGGTCATAAACCTGTTCCCTAGATATTACATCTTTAGTAAATGCATTATGGGATCATGACATTTAACAACATAATGAGGATAGGTTGATGATAAACAAACTAGCATATCACAAAATGCTGATATTGAGATTATCAGTCAAATGTTCAGCGACACCATGTTTAATTTAATATCAGCTCATGGCAATTCAAGTCTTATTGATAATGTATCATTATAAATTAGGATTAGGGAAATATTATGGTCTGGTTTTAATAAAGAAATCCTCAGTGTCTTGAAGCAAGAGAGACTTGCTTACAGCTACAAGTAAACATACCTAAATGCGCCTGGGCATGAAGGCATCTGGTTGATCCAACTTCTGTCCATAGACAGGTTCAAGCAAAAAAAAGAAAAAGCATGTAAATGTTAAAATTTGTAGTTGTACAGTATAGAACAAACAAGACACAACAATAAACAACCCTCATGCACCTTGGCGTTCGTGCAGCCTGGAGGTTACCTCTGGAAACAGTTGTATAATGTCATCGGCAGCTTTGGTGGAGCTTTCTAAAGTCTGTAATGATTATGTCATCAAGATTTTCATCTCGACTTGATCTTTTGACTTAAAATTTATAATCGAAGCTCTGCACAACAAACTGTGGAGCTTTAAAAGACACAGGCATTTAAAGAGATGCACATGCATATTTCTTTCTCTGTGTGCACACACTGTTTTAGTTGCTAATCTACAAGTTTCCTGCATCTGACCCCAAAGTACCACTTAAATGCCCAACCAACAGGGTCATTAAGGGCAATGTGCTCTATTATCCATGTTGAAGTAGAGTAGCTGGGTGAGGGGGTAAACTGAAGGATGGGGAGCTAAGAACATCTGGTAGACACACACACACACACGCACACACACACACACACACACACTGCCCCACTGGCTAGAAGGGTGTGTTGGTAAGAGATAAGATTTTCTGTGATGTCCTGATTTTTCTTATTCCTAGACCAAATTGCCCCCTGCTCATCACCTGACAACATCCCTGCATCTTCATATTTTCTTGAGCTCCATAAGCAGCCATGTGTCAAGGGAGGAAAAAAATACCAGCAGTTGCTGCTGTGGGGCTTATATAATTTCCATTGAATCCTTTTTGTAAAAAAAAAATAAAAAATAAAATAAAAGAATAAAAGAACAAGCCCATCATCGTGGGTTTACTAACTCTGCTTAATTATTAACCTGGCATTAATTAGGCAATCAGCTGGCAATGCATTTAGCCCAACATATGGATGGACAGCACTTGTCTGTATGTTGTGCTCACATGTCTACACTAGCTCTGTGTTGGACTGTATCTTTTGGGGGTAGTAGCAGTTTGTGAAAGCACTGGTTCCAAATGAAAGAGGCAGTCCATTACAATCTTCAAAACTGAAAAGGAACTGAAACATGGCTGATAGTGCGACATCTTAGTTCACTTTTGTATTGCATCATAATTCTGCATCCAAGACAAGTAAGTCACAGAATGATTCTGCTAATGTTCCAATCTGTTTTTTTCTGCCGTTTTAGAATTTCCTATATGGACTGTAATGTTAAGGTAATGGTAAAAGGTGTGAATGTGATCATGGCTCTGTCTCTACCTCGAAAGTGTTAAAGCATGCTTTACAATAAGAATGTAATTTACCCCAGCAGCATCCCTTTCTGTTAGTAATATGTTCTTGTTTGTCACCTGTTACAGCCCCTTGGTTTCATTTTGAAAACCTATCCACCATGTTATTATTTTTGTGTTTTATTTTTTGAGCAATTTGATCTTATTTACGCTTAATCTGAATCCAGAGACATATGTGCCCCATATGTACACAGAGCCTATAAAACAATCCCATCAACAACAACTTGAGAGTCATCTCATTAAAGCTGAGTTGGTACTTCTGTCCAGAAACATTTTTTATTGTATTTGTATAAAATCTCTTAACAACCAGCCAGCAATGAAAAAATAAAAGGATTTGGGAAAAATAGGAAAAAAGCTATGGTCTGTGGCAGCAACAGGGCTGTAAAAGCTTTATCCAATCAATTTTAGTGGCCCGAAGATAGTGTATGGACAGCCTACTTGTCTATCAATTTGTCCTTGCAATGCCCACCCTGCACTGTCTCCGCACGTCACTCATTGGGTGTGGAGTCTACACACCGCACTGCTGGAGCTGTGGTGGAGTGAGCTTGTTGTGTAGTACAGACACACTTTTCATTACCAGCTGTACCTACAGCAGCTAGCACTGCCAAACAGAGCAAGAAAAGACAGACCAAACTGGAGAAGGCTACAAACAAAAAGAAGTTGGAGAGCTCAAGAGGTGAAAGGAGAGTCAACATTGGTTGTTCAACGATGGAGACAACTGATGGAGTTGAGGGCCTGAAAACGGATGCCATGGTACTTGTGTCTCTGTTGGACAGGTAATGAGCTGGTTTGTTTTGTTGGGGGAAATGTATTATTACTCTCTATTATGTAGTCAACGTAGCTAAAGTTAGCTCCTTATGTTGCTGTCGTATGTATTGCCCAACACTAGCATCATCAACTTGTAGCTAACGTTAGATAGCTAGCTATGATAGACTACTGACGTATGAAACATATTTAAGATTAAGATTAAGATTGGCTTTATTTATTCCACAACGGGGAAATTCACGTTACAACAGCTCGAGATGCAACAGTACAAGTAAGAATCATAAAAATATGCATAGATAGAAAATAAATTTAAAAAAGAAAGATATTTACAAAAAACAATAGGATATTCACCAAAGCAAACAAGTGAGTGGAGTGTGGCTGTTCATGTAGTGCTTGAGTTAAACAGTCTGATGGCTGTGGGGATAAATGATCTGCGGTAGCACTCCTTCTTACACAGTGGATGTATTTACATGTTACGTCACCGTTTACATGCAGGCCAACGTTTACACATACTGTGGATCTAATCCATACAGCAGTGTTCACACATGCACTGCTACCCTGGGCTGTTTGGACATTAGCCAGACGAGCTGTATGTGAGGGGTGGACTAATTCTTGTGTGCTACACCTGTGAAAGGCCAAGTCCACTGTTCAGAGGTCCTGGGGAGATTACATATATCTGTGAATATAGTTTGCATTGTAGTTGTAAGCAGATGTCATTAGAAGGTGTTTATATGATGTTCATTCATATAGACTTTGAACTAGACATTTTACAAATGTGCTGATGTTGCCTATTTCTGTCCTATAGTTATTAGAGGGACGCATCACATCCAACCCTTGAAGTGTCAGTTCACAGCAGAACCATGTCCTGATGTTTCCACTATTTCTGCAGAGTCTCTCTCTGACAGGTGAGTGTAACTTGATGCTGATAGCAACATGGATCAGACCACTGTTATTCATGTTATATGTGTCTTTGATGGATACATTTCATAGATGCATGCGTCCTTCTTTCATATCAAGTCAGTTCCTTAGCAGGGATACAATACAAAAAGACCCGTCACATAAGCTTCCCATCACCCACCTAACCACAGACTTCTGTTTTTACATTTTTACACAGCAACAGTCCTGTGTTGTCTTTGAGAGAATCAATAACATTTTTATGCTCCATAAACACATTCAGATGTAACTTTATGTCCTGTAAACACATTTAGTTCTCCATCCTTATCCAGTTTTCTGTAATTATTATCATTTTTGCGGAGATGATGGAACTCCTTCCTCTTCGGCCAAGTACTCCAAGGTGTACAACAAAAAGTCCAGCAAGAAGAGCTTGTACACACTACTGTCAAAATGCATAGAAAAAATAATGAGAATGTGAAACTGTAAATTACTCTGAAAGTGACATTTTGCTAACCCCCCCCCCCCAAAAGTAGAATTGATAAATATGAAATGACTGTAAATGGTGAAATTCTGATGTGACAGAGGCTATTTCTGGATGTTTTCAGGAATATTTGTCACTGCATAAAATGCAACCAAAGTTGTGGTGTAATAATAAATTGAAAGAAATTTCAAGGTCCTTGAAAAGCTGTATTTACTGTCCGATAAGTAATTGTACTATTCTTTCTACAGGACAATCACTGCCAAAACAGTAGAGGATTGAGACAGTACCGCCATCAGCAGCCAACACTGATCTGTGTTTATAATCAGTCAAGAAACCTCTGGATGTCCTTCCTGTATATAGTTGTTTGTGCTAATTGTACTGTATATTGTCTAAATGATAAAAGGTATACTATTTTTGTTGTGTTATTTATTTTGACACCGTCAACCACTCCATCCTCCTCAGCCGCCTGAAATCCATAGGCATCACCGACTCCGCCCTCTCCTGGTTCAACTCATACCTGTCTGAAAGATCTCACTACATTGCCATAAACAATCACAAATCCCACACCACCCCTGTCTCACACGGAGTCCCCCAAGGCTCAGTGCTCGGCCCCATCCTCTTCATCTTGCATGCTCCCACTTGGTCACATCATCCGCCGCCATGGACTTCACTTTCACTGCTACGCCGACGACACTCAACTCTACATCACCACCAAAACCATCGCTCCAGCCATTCTCTCCACCCTCACCAACTGCCTTACCGACATAAAAACCTGGATGAACCACAACTTCCTCAAACTCAACAGCAATAAAACTGAAATCATAATCTTTGGCCCAAAATCCACCCTCCCCACCTCCCAGAACTTCTCACTCTGCATCGATGGCCACTCTGTCACTCCCTCCCCCCTGGTCAGAAACCTTGGCATCTACATGGACCCCACACTCTCCTTCAAGTCACACATAAACCATGTCACCAAGACATCCTTCTTCCACCTCCGGAACATAGCACGCCTCCGACCCAACCTCTCCTTCCTGGCCGCCGAAACACTAATTCATGCATTCATCACCTCCAGACTCGACTACTGCAATAGCATCCTGTATGGTCTCCCCTCCTCTGTTCTTCAAAAGCTGCAATATGTTCAAAACTCCGCTGCCCGACTGCTCACCCGCTCCCACTCCAGAGAACACATCACACCTATCCTCCATCAACTTCACTGGCTTCTCATAAAACAACGCATAAATTTCAAGATCCTCCTCATCACCTACAAAGCCCTAAACAATCTTGCCCCTTTATACCTGACAGATCTCCTCCAACGCCACATTCCCCCTCGCCGACTACGCTCTGCAGATGTAAACACCCTCACCCCCATCACCAGGACCAAATACCGCACCCTAGGAGACAGAGCCTTCGCCATTGCTGCCCCTACCCTCTGGAACTCCCTCCCCCTGGCCATCCGTAACTGATTCACTGCCGTCTTTCAAAAGTCATCTCAAAACCCATCTCTTCAACATCACTTACAAGACCTGACAAAATCATCTTCCACCCTCTTTCTTTCATTATTTTTCCTGTCTACTCTTTTATTTTCTGTATTGCTGTTTATCTACCTTTGTTTGAGTCCCTGTATGTGTATGTATGTATGTATATATGTATTGTCTGTTTTTGTTTTGTGTTTTTGTAAAGCGTCTTTGGGTACCTAGAAAAGCGCTATATAAAACCTATGTATTATTATTATTATTATTTACATGTGTTCCAAAAAATTCAATAAACAGGAGTCTTACCTAATTTAGTTGTTATTATTGCATCATGTCAAGTGTAAGAACTGTAATGGGATGGTTGTTTATGCTGGAAGTGTAAAGAAAAGGCATTTATCATTTTCAAGACTTTATTCAAACAGTTTAGAGATAATGCAAAACAAGGAGTAAATACAGAACGACAAATAAAAAGGTGTCAGGCAGAGTTCAGCACTTAATGTGATCGCTCCAAACGTAGTCCTTGAATTCTGGCCTGTAAATCAATAGATGAGCAACATGATAAGATATTTTTATGGAACAGAGCTCGACTGTCCTCAGCATACTGTGACCATATACACTTTCAATGGTCAATACTTTAGACATTCCTGGACAAAACTGTACAGATGTCCCAGTTTATATAACATGTATTTGAAGTACCAGCCCTTTGTCTTTCTTTACCCTTTTCTACTGACTGTGTTTATTGTTATGCACCAAAACACAAATTCAAATTCTGAAAAACTGCTGAGTAAAAAAAGTGATTCTGATTAGGGCACGTGTGTCCAAGTTACATGCCTGGTCATTATACTGTACAAACACAAGTAGTTTAGTTGTAGGTGTTGTTTATCAGAAAAAAAAGCACCAGTAATGTTCTACTTTAGATGCAGACCTGCTCATGTGCAATCCTTTGAGCTTGAAGATCTTCTACTCGACGTATGAACATCTGCTCCTTGACATGTCGTCCTCCCACGTCCACGGCCTCTGCCTCCACTTCCTCGGACACTGCTGGTTGTCCTCCTGTCGGCCTCTCTGATGTGATGATGTGCTTCGCTCTGGCGTGTCCTCGTCATCAGTCAATGATGCTCTCATCATGGAAGCTCTAAGATGCAAAATATTGCATCATCGAGTCCAATACAATGGACAGACAGTCCGTGTTCATGGTTTGGGGGGAGTGGCTTTGTAGAGAGGCCTGAGTGCAGGGGTTTACTTGCTGGATGATTTCAAAATCTAGCCTGGGCTTGACAGTTTTTCCAATTTACCAACCCAGCTTTAAAGGGGCTGCTGGGTATAGGTGTGTCTTTTCCTGCAGTTTAAGATGATGAAATGCAGTTTGAATAGTACATTCATGAGCTTGAAGGCTTACTGCACAGCACTTCAACTTTTTAGCTAGATGGCTTCGAGTTGGATTCCTCGCCATGTCAACACAGTGGCTTCATTGGTTGGTCTAAATACAACCTCAACCACAGCCTTTGGTTCACCAGTGTATGACACTGGGCTGAAAAAAACAGTTGTAAATTCTTATTAAATGTATTCTCTATTTAAACCCTTAGCAACTAAACAGAATATTTAAAAGTGATCAAAAGATTTAATCTGTATGTAATTTCATGGTGTGCTCAACTCCTACTTTTAAAGGGAAACTCCACCGATTTTACATATCAAATTGTGTTTCCAAGTGTTGGGGTAAAAAGTTGTATAAAGTCTAATAGACCAGCATCTGTTGGGTCTGAAGACTACAAGTCTGGAAAAAAAAAAAAAAAGCTCCAGGCTACAGCCACTACTATGATAACACACCTGAATCAATGACCAAACTGTCATGGTCAAGATGTATTTTAAGTAATGTAGGTGCCAGGTTTTGACAAGAAGGAAATATCCATGGAAAAATTTAATATCTCTGGTTGTGCTTCATTGATTTTGACCTCATTTCTAAACTGTGCATCGCGAGTCCAACGATCTATAGTGCACAGATAATCAGTGAGTGCTTTTTTAGAAGAGGATGCGAGATAACATCAGGTGATGAAAAGCAATTCAAAGTGTTTGATCGGTGTTTGTCAGCTTTAATTTTTCAAAAAGTACATTTTATGTCATAGACATAAACGTACATGACCATAATATGTAATATGATATTATAGAGCCATCAACAATATGGTCAGACACAATGTGACTGGCCTGCTAAACCAAAAGGTTGGGTTTAGCCATTTCAGCTTTGACTTTATGTATAAAGTTGAATGGTTGTGTTAGACTAAAATTAGAGATGGTTTGTGAAAAGTAAGCGCTCTGCCATCTAATAAAATTTCGCAAAGAGAAAAAACTGAAAGTTAAAGCTATCTCTCCATATTATTGAAAATGGATTTCAGGAATGGCATATCAGGGCTATAGCTACACTGAATCCACTGCAATGTTCAATCTGGTTATTACAGATTAATTAAATGTACAGGGCTGATATTTCTGTGAGTCAGTATCTTTCAGTGTGAGTGTAGCAGTGATGAACGGGCCCTCGACCGACGTACGTCTGGCCGTGGCGCCATCGGAGGGCGCGCGCATCCTACCTAAATAGGATTCATGTCACCCAAAACACAACACAGAAATTTGCAGTGACTTCCTGTGTCCAGTGGGTGGCGCTATGGATATGAGACAGTATTGATGCATAGGTGTATTCAACTATGAAAATGAAATGTATCATGACCAGACGCACCAAACAAGAATCAACACCCAAACCCTCAGACCAACAGGAAGTCAGCCATTTTGATTCGAAGTTCAGATTTCATCGCCGTTTTCACACCTTTCCTGCCTCGTACTTTAACAAACTCGTCCTACAGATTCAACACCGAAGACTTCACATTCACTCAGTATCATCCTCAGACCTTGAAAATGAAAAGAGCTTTCGCCTCCGTTAAACCTGATGGCCGTGGCGGTGTGGTCAATTTCGATCCCTCGCCATACGCAGGAAGTCCTTATAACTTCAACATACAATTTCCCATCTACACAAAACTGCTGACACATGTAGAGGGGTTCGGCCTGAATACGTCTATGCATCAATTAAGCATTATTACAAGTGAGGGTGTGCTTTAACGTCATTATTGTCACGACAGTGATGCGGTTAGGAACGAGGCACTTGCGCCGAGTTCCGTTACCATCACTGTCGTGACAATAATGACGGTATACAACAACCACCAATAAAAATTAAATATATTAGAAAAATTTATCCATAATGTGGAACAATACGCTCTCAAAGTATGTGTTTTGCTAGTGTTAGTCCCCGTTTCAATGGAAATACATGACGTCTGGCGTTAACTAGTCCCTGTCAGCTGCAGCCAACTTCAGCTTATGCTTTCAAGACATTGCAATTTCCCAAAACTGAATAAATACTTGTTACGACTGCACTACGCGAGTGCTGGTGTGGTGCAGTGTGTGATGAGGTGGATGGCTGGACCTGTATCGAGGAGCATGGTTAGGCTACTCACTGTGGCTGGCTGGGACGGGACCGGATGCCAGGCCTTCACCTGCTTCCCACCGACGGCGTTCACGGCGAGCCCAAGCTCAAGGGCTGCTTCGCCTCTGTGGCTCAGCGTTCAGGTTTTCTTAAAAAAAGTATCTTTCGTCGAGCGTAGGTGAGTATCTAAACAATCGTTAACACAAAACCAAAAACGAAGGGAGGGAGACGAGACGCCACTTCTTCTGTTCTCTCTTCTTCTCTCTCTTTTCACAGGTGCACCGTCCGTCACTTAATGAACACGTATGCCCTCAGGAACCCAACCCCGCCTCTTCCAGTCCAGCCAATGAATGACCCGCCTGAGTGGGTGTGTGTGTACTGTGTGTCTCATTCATAACATACCACACATAGCAACACACAACTGCTTTGCTAGCTCAATCATGTTGTAACTAAGATATCCGCAGAAAAAATATTTTTTATTTTTTTTCATGGACTGATATAGTTATTACGTCTGCCGACTTTACAGTCATTTTAAGCTAGCAACGTTACAGTAGCAGGTGCCGTGTCAACGACTCATCAGCACAGCTGATCTTTTTCTACAGTGATTAACAGTTATACTGCTTTCATTAATCAGCAATTTGATAGTTTATATGATCCATTTTTAGGCAACATTTACTACATTGTCTCTTACATTTAAATATTTATCACTTCTGCTTATTCTGCATAGGCTACAATAGCTATATTAATCTTACTGTTCTTCTAGTGTACTGTACGTAGTTTAAAATACAGGCGGAGTTATATTTTCAGTGATGAGGCATTTTTCATTTGAGCACAGCTAGCTGTGCTGTGATGCTCATTTGAGCACTGTCTATAATGTCTGATTGACCAATCAGATTGCTCGGTCGGATCTACGCGTTGTATAATACTGTGTTAAGTGATGTCTCTAGATGTCTCTATAGCGCCCCCTGAAATATTTCAAACTTGAAGCCCCGCCTCCTACATGCACATACATGAACGTAATTCGGTATACATATGTATTATGACCAGACGCACAAAATACCTCCAAGCTCCGAAACCCTCAGTCCAACAGGAAGTCAGCCATTTTCATTCAAAGTCGATCCTTCGCCATAAAGCAGGAAGTCTTTATAACTTCAACATACAATTTCCCATCTACACCAAATTGCTCACACATGTAGAGGGGTTCGCCCTGAATACGTCTATGCATCAATATTGTGTCCTATCTATAGCGCCCCCTAACGCCAGGTCATGTGAACAACAACTTTCTCTGATCTTCATCAAATTTGCAGGACTCATAGGTTTCATCGATTTAGACAGGAATTAATTTTGTAGAATTTCTCGCCCCAACAGGAACTCGGCCATCTTGGATTGTGTGCGGCCATTTTCTTTTTTCAAAGATACAGTTTCCAATCTACACCAAATTCCTCACACATCTACAGGGTTTCGCCCTGAATACAACTATGCATCAATACTGTCTCATATCCACCCATTGGACACAGGAGTCACTGCAAATTTCTCTGTTGTCTTTTGGGTGACATGTATCCTACTTAAGTAGGATGCGAGCGCCCTTCGACGGTGCCACGGCCCGACGTACGTGGGTCGAGGGCCCGTTCATCACTGCTTGCAGTTTTAATGATCAATTCAATTAATAAATATTATGCCAGTTTGTGTGCAGTCAAACATTTTTAGGACATGACTGGTATTTGCACCAGTATTTAGAACTTCTGTCTAGATATCATATCACATAATCAATTATTGATCTCCCTGAGGGGAAATACAGGTGATACAGCAGCACAAGGACAGAAGAAAAAAAAAACACTTAGAGAGAAAAAATAAATGGCCTAAATAAAGAACAGAATAACATAGAAACCATACTGTACAAGAGCAATTAGACACAGAAGCAAAATTACACATACAATATCCTCAGCTAGTGTGGATATTTTTCACACTTTCACACTTTTACTAATAGTGAAATTCTGTCTCAAACGAAGTGACAGCAGCAAAGTCAGCAATATGTACAGGCGATGTACCATACATTCCATCAGCAATAACATACCCTAGAGTATCATATAATAAATTATGGTTATGTAATTATACTTGTAGTTGTCTGCATTTATGTAATGTACTACACAATGCAATAAACAGTGTATATTTTTCTTTAAAAAGGATTTCTTTAAAATTGTTTTGTCTTTTATGTGTAAAGCACTTTGTGCTGCACAGCGAAGTGTATGAAAAGTGCTATATAAATAAAGTTTTGATTGATTGATATATCCTAATTAATGAATATTTTCATTATCAAATTAGCCTAATCAGGCAATTATTTTTCAATTATTGAGTGAGCTGTTTAAATGACATGACCATCATGGATTCTCAGTCAGATTCCCAAACCTCAACCCTTTCTGTTAATACGAATATGAAACAGAAATTAGCAGCAAACCCTTGAAACCAACCAGCTATATGGCATTTTTGCTTGAAAAATTATTCTAATGATTATCAAAAAAACGTGCTTAATGTTTTGGTTTAAATTCTGGTTATTTTTTCAGTCAATCAACTACCTGGACTAATGAACTAATTGTCCCACCAATTGGTTCTGTATGCCAAGCTTGGGCGCTAAAAAAAGAATACTTAAAAACAAAAATAGCTTAGCAGTTTGATATTTGTGGACATTCTTCATTCGTACTCTTCCTCGCTTGCAGGTGGGAACTCAACTTTTCTATCCATTGAAAAAGTCCGAAGGAAACTGCGGTTTTAGAAAAGCCTTTTTTGGCGCCCCTCCGTCATATTGGCTCAAAGCCTATAGGCCTCTACAGAGAATCCTGGGTAACGGCTTTGCGCCAACATGGAGGACAGCGGAGCAGTTTCATAACCACCGTGTAGGAGGAGCTTATTTTTCTGGAAGCTCCGTGGGGCTAAACATCCAGGCACACGGGTGACAGTGGTAGAAGAAAACAGGAACCGTCGGCTGGAGAGTGTTGTCGAGCCGAGGAGAGTGAAGCCTGAAGACTTAAAGCCCGCCCGCCAGCTACGCGACAGAAGGACTGTGCGTGTGCATCCCTGAGAACACGAAAGTGTAACCCGTGGCTGGTCGGGAAGTGAAGATCACTGTAACCCACCTGGATCAGTGCTGTAACCCGAGCCTGATGTACACTGTCCGCTGGATCTGTTCGGGCATTTCTTCCTCTGTAAGCACAGTTTAAAGCAGTGTTATAGTCGAAGCCGATGACGGAAGCAGACACAACAGCGGAGAAGTTTACTATCATTTTTGTCTAACCACCACGTATGGTTTGCTTTTGGAGACGGGAGTAACATATCGACACCGGGAAGCGGTGGGAAAGGCGGGGCGGAACCGGTGAACTCCAAACTGGATTATTATTGAGCTCCCACTGTGCCGATTCACCCACAGCGACGCAGCGGTTTCTGGGGGGAGGGGGGCGGGGGGGGGCGGGGGTCGACGAAGGAGGCAACAACTGGAATCTAGAAACCTTTCTTTGAAACTCTTTACCGACTACCCTGCTGCCGACGATACGAGTGGTGTTTTGTCAGTTATTTCTGTCAGACGGTCAGCTGCTTGTGGCCTTCGTCTCCCTCTCTTAGGAGCATAGTCAGGTTTGGGACACATATTTTGGGGATCATTTTTCCCCAGCCGGGGTCGGACTATGGCGGACGACGACATTCTCTTTGAAGATGTGTACGAGCTCTGTGAGGTCATTGGCAAGTAAGTGTTGCATTACGGATGTATTTCACTGTTCTTCAGGTTCATGTTGCTCACCGGGGCTTTCCAATTAGCTCCTCATGATATCCTGAGGGTATGGCACGCGCTTCAATGCACACGCACGCACGCCGCAAAAGCGTGGTGATATTTGTGCAGAAACTAATGGTGTGCCCGTGGACAGCATAGCCTAATTGAATGTATAGTGGCCTTAATATGAGTTTATGCTATTGTATACCTCTTGGTAACTCTATTTTTATTTTAGCATAAACTCAGGCCTATCCCATAGCAATTTAATACAGGGGTATTGTTGCCTTTTTGAAGGCATAGGCACATGACGCCACAGTTGTTGCATTCCCAGTTTTGCTGCTGTGGCAGTATCTGCCATCTTCCTGCGTGGTTTTACAGTTGCCCAGACATACAGAACTTGGCATGAAACCGTGTACTTTGACCTAGTGGCAGTTGGCAACTCTGTGCAGAGATTAAAGGGAAGGGCAACAGACCATCATGAATCATGCACCCTGCACATCTGGTCATCGTTAGTGACTGAAGGTCTCATCCAGGCTACTTAACAATAATCACTGCACGGTAAGGTTATAGCAGTGCAAGTTTTGTTTTTTTGTTTTTTTTGAGAAGAGAAGTCTTAACATTTCATCCATGTTGTGTCAAGTAAACAACATCCCTTGTGGAATATGAAGTTACATTAACCCCATAATAAAGTTAATGCAAATATGAAATGAAAATGATCAAGTGTGCATTGCATCCTATATGGATGTTATAGCTTCAATATAAACAAACATAACATACTGAGTAAGAAGACCTCTGTGAACTCCCTTCAGGATAATAGTTTTCTTGCAGAATGTGAATTATACTGTGGTTGCTACAATTACCTTCCTATTGTCATCCTGCTTGAGAGGTGAGGGCAGTAACAAAGCTTGGTATATCATTAACATTTACCCATATGATTCTACTCTATTGCAACTGAGTAGATTGTTGTGACAGACAAGTAGAAAGAAGATATGGCTGTGAATGTTCCCATACGGTTAACACTGGTTAAAATGACAGCAAGATCTGCACATTCGTACAGCTCTTTCCTTTATTTCTGATGACCCAGCCTGTCCTGGCATTAGCCTTTATACTCTTTTCTCTGCTTAATGGCTGCAGCACCTGCACCATACCTGGGACTTTCCAACTTGATATAGCACAGCTACTTTAAAGAAACTGGGGAGCGTAAGAAGTGAGGCCTCAGGAGACAGTCACTTTGTTTTGATTTTCGGCTGAGACAGTCGAATGAGTGGAGAAAATCTTGTTTGTGGGAAAACTGTTTCTGTTTTGACCGATGCATGAATAATGGACTGTGTCATCCAAACTGCCAGTCTTGAAAGAAGCACTTCATTGGGCGTACAAACAGAAGCTCCATGTGAATCAGGAGCTTGGCAGGCCTAACAGACAGTCATAGCAGACTGACTGGTTATGGGACCTTCTGTGGTGTCACAGAGATGGTTGACTGTTTGACAGGGCGATAAGACCTGCACCGCACAGTACATGTCAAGGCAAGCCTCAAAATGGTGTGTGCTCTTCTTATCCCACACAGTCCCTAGCAACTTTTTCTCTCTCACTTAAACACACACAACGATGTAGTTAAATGAATTCTCCTGCTCTATCAGCCCTGTGTCTTCATGTATAATGTAAAAATACAATAATCACCATTTTGAATATGCGTTCAGCCATGGTTTCTGTGGTGCAGGAAGAACACTTTAAAACTTTGAGTGAGGCACACACAAACACACTTGGTTTTCGTTTTGTGAATTGCAGCCTTACTTATTGCATTTGACAGATTGTCTGTGATGTACAGTTTGCAGAAGAGGAGAAAGGTCTTTTATCAGCCGAGCTGCTGTTCCCTGTGTGGAGAGCTGCAGCAGCCACAGTTGCTTTTTAAGACTGCACTGAAGCATCAGTTGGTATTTTTGATCCTGAACATGACTGGAATAACCAGAGGAAAACCCAACCAAATGACAACACTGCAGCTAGGATTAGCATTACTTTAAAAGCCTACACCTGTATCTGGCATCGGTGTCACTAGCCCCTTTTAGTTCGAAAATGCGCCACATTTGCAGCCAGGTAAAGGCTGCAATCTGCCGCCTTGTCTATGTGAAACGGAGGTGTAATATTCCTCCTTTGCAAAAAAGCCACTACTGGGGTAGGCGTAAACATGTGACGTGATGTGAAGCACGAAGTTGGGCGGGAACAGTGACGAGTGATCTGGTTATTGACGATTCTCTCGACTGTGATGATTAGCATCTCGCGGATCTCATAGGCTTTCCAGTTGCTCATCTTGACATCCGCGGATGAAGTGATGAACTGACTGCTGTGATCAGCTGTTTCCTGCTTTTAAAACTCCCGGCTGTGGGTCGCACAACAGTGCATGTCATCGACACCTCCACCCATGTCACGCAGTTGCCGGCACATCGACGCCTTGGATTTACATAGCAATGGAGGCGGCGAAAAGTGTACCCTCCGAGGCGTCATATTGGCGGACCAAAACAGACCCCCAATATGCCGCTGTCTGTATAAATTCGCGGACCTAGCCGCAAAAAGGACTGCCAAATTGGTGGGTTGCTGTCCAGTGTAAAAACGGCTACTGTGTGTATGTTCCATAGGGTTACACCAACATACTCGCAGATACATTTTCATAATATTTGTGAATGCATAATTCAGATGAACATACAGTTGAAAGCAACCAAATGGTGTCAACATATAAATTATTCAATTTATAAATTCTATTAAAGTAAAGTATCAGTATGCTAGCTCTTCCTCCCTCCAGTTAGCTATGTTAGCTATGCAGGTCACAATTCTCTTGGTTGCTGTTTAGGTAACAGTATCAATATCTTGTGAATTACAAGGCTGCTAAGGCTAATTAGCTAACGTCACTTACTTGTCAGACAAGTTGGGTTGCCCCAAGCAGACGCTGCAGAACATTACCCTGTCCTCATAATGCACCCAGTCAAATTATGTCCCAGCTGTTGATGAATTTTTGTTCTCTTTTTCACTTGTACGTTGAAGTTGTAGTTCTTCCTAATGCTTTTCCTGGCATTTTGCCTGAAGAAACATCCCTGAAACGCTTTTCAAGAGTAACACTAAAGTGCACTTGCTTTAAATGGATATTCTGAATGTAAGCATTTAACTAAACAGTTGAGTAATGAGTGGCACATAATGTGAGGAAGCACCTTTTTTGTTTGTTTCGTTTTAAGTTATTTTGTTATTGTTTATAACCTACCTTGTCCAGTGGGACAAGTAAAGTTTCCTTCCACTTGCCCTACAACAAAATATTCAGCCCTGACAGACTGAACTGTGCTGTGGAAAGTAGTGTTGTGATGACTGTTCTCTGTGCATCCCATAAATTTAGTTGGATATATGTAGGTGTTACGGCCCTATGGAAAACAGGACCCACCCTGTAATTGTTTCCATATGTGTGCACATTCATAATTTGACTATGCATGAACAAAATTTTGTCCTTTGCTCATATTTTTAGAGCACTAATCTTGGACAAAAGCCGTTTGTCCTCCACATGCGCTTGCGTATGTTGTGTACATCTGCCTTGCTGTCAGATTGATCTTGCCTACTACTACTACTGTGTCCTGAGGCAAAGAAACAAGAAGATGGGTGAGGGTGGGAGAAAGTAGATAGAGATGTTAGGACCAAGAAAACAAGAATAAAGAGGGTAAGTCTGGAATGGAGGATGAGAGAGAAAGAGAGGTTGCATTTGGATAGGATATGGGATTGGTGAGGGAGCAGGAGAGGTCAGGGTCGCAGTAGAGGGAAGCAGTCCATTTGTTTGACTCACACATTAAGAGACATCCTGTGCCTTCAGGCCATGCTCTTTTCTAGTTCATCCTCAGAAAAAAGTTGTGTGTGTGTGTGCCTGTGTTTCTCATAGTAGGGGATGTAACACAGCCCTATGCATAAAGAAGTGGACTGCAACGAAGATGTTGTTTTCCTTTTGTTTTTCATAATCCTTGCAGCTTTAAGCTGTACTGCAGTTAACAGTTGGTGACAACAGAAAATGCTCATTTCAGTGCATCAGAGCATCTCAGGTTTGGTTAATGTTATGGTGTCATGTTTGTAATATCAGCATGCAGACAACAATAGAGGTGTGGAATTTCTCGATTATAAGATGCATCGCGACACTGACGTGGAAGATTCTGTATTGATGCAGAGACAGAGCATTTAAATGAGAGTCTGCAGCTTATGCTGATTGTTGATTGTCTGGTCTCAGCTGGACAATAAAGTTACATTGTGACGTTACTCCCATGCTTTGAATTGTGGGTGGAAATTAGGCTAACATTACTTATGTAGGAGGTATGTTGGAGGGAGGCAGAGATCATTTGCAAGTGATTTAAAAAAAACAAAAAACTTGTCGAGTATGTTTTTAAACGGACATCTCGGGGCACATGTCAGATTTTATCAACTTGCTGGGAACCACGAACTGGATGAGACCCACGCTGAGTGTGACTTCTGCCTCACAATGATTACTAATCATGTTAGCCATTTTAACCTGAAGCTAACATCTGCAACCATAAATAATAACTGTTACAGCAAGCCCAGCTAATCAGCCAAGATTGGAGGAGGCGCTGTCAACTTTGCCATCCAACTCTGAGAGAGGTGTGCAGCAGAGTCAATAAATGCCTTATCTTAAAGCTGCCATGTGAAAACAATATTATTGTAGATAACAACAAACATGTAGGGCACTACAGATGGATCAATGTTTTGTTTTGTAATGTTTGTGTTTTGAAAAGATCTAGGTGCTGTTTCGTAGGCAACTGGACTTGTTTCTGTTTCTTGAAAACGTTTCACCTTTTGTGGCCACAAGTGGCCCTAACGACTCTGAGACCCCGAGCTCACAGGTGTCCTTAAGAATACTCCCACACAGAGTTTAAAAGCCAGCCAACTGGTCCCGTCAGTTAGAGCTGAAGAAGCCTCTTGGATGAGAGGTGAAACATCTTCAAGAAACTGAAACAAGTCTAGTTGCCTACGATACAGCACCTAGTTTTACCATGACCTGGATGACTGAGAACCTTCATCAACATTTTGAAAAGATGCTGCTTTTATTTTGTAGACTGCTGTAGTCTGATTGTTGGAAGGACTTTCTGAATAGAAGGGGAATTTAAATGAAAAAATAGCCATGTGCAGTAATATAGATCATTGAGCATGCCATACACTGAGATGCATTGCATCGAGAAACGTTTTGCATTCGAATCGTTGACAGCTGAATTACAATCGAACCGTAATGTCAGTTAAGATTCCAGACCTCTAGACTACACAATGTTAACAACATTACAGTCACAGGCCATTGAGAGGTTGTGCAGCGAACCATAGTGTCTGTCATCTCCTCTGTTAATGGAGCCAAAGATGGGAGTTAATAGTACCCAGCTGAATGGATCAATGTCCTCCCTCCCTGTCCTCCATATTTGGACTCACTGTGGATTTAACAATGGATATTGTCCTAAAACATACATTGCTGTACAGCTGATATGCTCCACTGTAAATACAATGAATTACCCTTTATTTGCATACCTCATGTAGAGAATGAGGAAGGTTCCTACATGTATGTATGTGTGTGTGTGTGTGTGTGTGTGTGTGTCACCCTTCTCCTTTGTTGCCAAGGTGGAACCTAGCAGCTTACTTAATTATGTATTATAAAGGCTCTGCTGAGGTTTTGTGTATTTATGTGTAGATGCTTGCACACATATGCCCTTGATAAAATGTGTAAAACACTGACCTTGCTCCACTACTGGAGCCATGTGTCTGACAAAGTTGGTCCATGGGGGCTTGGTTTGTTAATGGTGATAAGCAAGGCTTGCTATTGCTGTGCTGAGATTAACTGGCCAGACCTATGCTACTTATAACCCCCCCATGCCATGGCACCACCAGAAGCTGGGTCAGTAGGTTAAACACTACTTTGTTTACATTGTAAGTCCTAAGTGTGTTTAAAAGGCAGTGTGACCAGCAATGAACTTAATGGCGGTAGTTTGAAATAAAATAATATACTGGGGCTCAATTTAAATAGAGTCTGCCAAGTAGTGGGGTTTTCTGCACTGTGTTGTCCCTGTTCAATTGTTGAGATGTCGGCTTGGCAGGGATGGCCAGGCAGCAGACCCAGGCTGTTCCTTCAGTTCCATCCCAATGAATTCTTTTTGACCTTGTTCACGCTTGATTTCAACATCCGTCCTGAGTAATCTGCTCACAACTGGACAGTTCTAAGTACAGGTGTGAACACGCCCGAGGCTCATTGAGGATGCATGTGAGATCTAATTACTCAGACCACATTCAGAGGTCGTTTGGGCCACATGTAACCACATTCATCCAGGTGTGACAGACAGACTAAGAGCTCTCCACTTCTTCAACTGGGAGTCAAAATCATGAACAACAAATCAATTAAGAAATACAAATGTAAAAGTCACATTAAGTCAACAATGTGGTAGTGGATGTGACTGAGTGGGCTCTGTGACCTCAAGGGAATACACACACCTTTGCCTGCATTAAGTGTATGTGCATACAGTATGTGTGTGTGCAAGCAGCATGTTATATGATCTTAACCTCTCTGTTGAGGCTTGGAGGAGAAAATCTGCTGAAAAGCTTATTCCGACAAGCACAATTACACATAGATGATCTAGCAGAGAGATCTCACACTCAGCCACTAAAATGGTTATCCATCCTGAAGAAAACACGCCGAACAGACCCGAGCAGCTCTGTGTGTGCAGTGATAAGTAAAAAGGCTAAATTTAGTGTATTGTTATACTGTTGAGTCCCTCAGAAGAACAAGCTCTGTTCAGGTCACACAATAGCTACCTGCTGACGTACCTCTGCAGTTTGTTGATGTTTATGGTGTGGCTTTTGAGCTGTCAGATTCTTTACCGACAGTCAAAATTCCCTCTGAAATTGCACTTTTTTTGTTTCCTGTTTCTGAACCTTAGTTAATATTCACTGCCTTTTAGCTCTGGTTTTGGTCTCTACCAAATCCTGATGGTAATATTATCTGTTTAGCTTATTATTCTGTTAGTCACATACGTTGTCTCTTGCTATTGAGCAGGTAGTGTACAGTGGGCATTTGGCAGGGCTGCATGATATTGGAAATAAACTGACATTGCAATATTTTTCTTATCTATGATCTAGATGGTGCTGCTGTGACAAAATTTTCCCACAAGCTAATACGCTTATGACAGCACTGGTGTTACCCGGCATTTCACGAGAAAAGACACTATCTGTATAGCACTGTGTTTATTCAATGCTAATGCAAACCCAAAATTTCACTACTGCAGCTTTACATTAAAAGCATATAACTGGTGAAACAATTTTACTATGCAGTAGGCCTAGTCACAGGAAATTCAATGTGTCCAGTGACCAATTACCACTATTGTTAATCAAAAATCCATCTCCAGAGCTAGACTGGTCATTTTCAGCATTTGTTGACAGTGGATCAGTTTTTATTATGTCAGGGAGTAGCTTTATACTGTCTGTGCGGGTAATGGAACAAGAGGGAGCTGTTAGATGAAGAGCTGCAGGCGACAGGCTGCACACCTTCAACTTCTCAGTGAGGTAATAGACTCCTTTTTCCTCATTAACATGATCAGATTCCCTGTTAGCATTGGGTTTAAATCCAAAATATTGCCAATCAGGCACTTTTTCTTTTTGCAAAAACACCTCTAGTGTTTCAGTGGACAGAAATCCTTAATTTTTTTAACAAGGCTTTTATTATGCAACATTTGCAGGAATGTGTTATGGAAAACTCGTTGACTTGCTTCAGTTATCCTTCCTCTAGTTTCACTCAGCTGAAATCTTATTTTATTTGTCGTATTGATGTTGGACTGTATAAGAACAATTTAGTTAAGTTGTTGCAGAAGAGGAGAAAGGTCTTTTATCAGCCGAGCTGCTGTTCCCTGTGTGGAGAGCTGCAGCAGCCACAGTTGCTTTTTAAGACTGCACTGAAGCATCAGTTGGTATTTTTGATCCTGAACATGACTGGAATAACCAGAGGAAAACCCAACCAAATGACAACACTGCAGCTAGGATTAGCATTACTTTAAAAGCCTACACCTGTATCTGGCATCTGTGTCACTAGCCCCTTTTAGTTCGAAAATGCGCCACATTTGCAGCTAGCATTGTGAAACAATGACATGCTGCTACACTCTCATTCATGGGTTCTCATTATGTTCCTGTAGGGAGTGGCTGAGTCACGTGCCACAGCTAGCGGTAAATTTCGGTATGGATATAAAAAAGCATAATGATGGTGGGTGATGTGGGGGTCCGTGCATGAAGTATAAATGAATCTCCATTGTTTACGTTGTATAATGAAACATCCCATTTTTGGGGGTATTTCCTATTTCATTGTCGTAAGACTTGTAATGCAGCTTGTTCCTTTTATCCAACTTGTACAATCAACATTGAAAAAGGAAGTCGAGTGTCGGAAACAGCCTTCAAAGTAAAAGTTGGGTGTTTTGAAGCGTGTAAAAACAGATGCCTTACATAAAGACTGCATAAAGAAAATATATGGCCGAGGTTAATCTTTCCTCTTTATTTTGATGGTGTCAACTGTACATCCACAGATGAACAGTGTATTAATTGTAGCTTTAGTTTTTACTCACTAATTATAGGGATACATGACATTAATTATATTATTTAGAATATTTCTGCTTGTAACATACATTTGTGAACACAGACCACACTGCACCACACTTTAATACATCAAAATGAATATCAAAACACCCCTAAGCCTTACTTATATGACTGAGCAGGGTCCAGTTAACTCACTTCTAGCATAATTGTAGGCATTTCATACAGACTTAGATGGACAAATATTAAAATGACGTGCAAAACAGCTGATAATAACAAACGAGTAACGTTAGTATAACGTTACAACAGCTGTTAATCTACAACAGCTAGCAAATTTACCTGCAAACAAAATAGCATTGTTAGCATTGGCTATGTTCTGAAGTTAACAGCTAACTACGCTCCTGGCAGGTCAACAAATTTAAACAGTGTTTGGTTGGAGACGTTTGGTGGATAAGGTGAACAACAATAAAAGTTTGACGTACTTCATGACGACTGTAGCAGCAGCAGCTCAGTCTCCGTCTCAAACACAGTGTGTTTACTTTGAAAATCCCGGTGATTATCTCTCTCAGTTGTGGGAAAGTGGCAAAAATATTACTGTATAACAGTTATGAATTATCTAAATTATTTAGGCTATTTGTTTTTAGGTTGTATTTATTTCATTTCGCTCTCCTTAAACTGACAGTTGCGGCCAACACGCTTCAAAACGCCCAACTTTTACTTTGAAGGCTGTTTCCGACACTTGACTTCCTTTTTCAATGTTGATTGTACAAGTTGGATAAAGGAACAAGTTGCATTACACGTCCGCTGCGGAGATAATGCAGAGTCTGAGTGTGAAAAGGGCCACTGACTACCCTGGCAAGTGTAATAACCGCTACGATAAACACTAGAAGTAGTTATTGCTTAGGCACAGTTGGAATCTGGAGTGAGAAGCTGCGCGGATGTTGTGAGGAGAAGGAGTCACTTTTTGGTTTGTTTCAGTCTCGTTCTGGTGATGTGCTAACTTACATGTTTGAAGCATTTGCACAGACATACCCAACTTAGGTTGAACAGTGTGACATACATTGACATGACTTGTCAATAATCATTGTCCATTTTTGCTGTGGATCTAAATGTCATAGGAGGATTGTCCAGCTCTGTTCTCTTATTTGTGTTTACCAACTGGAGGCAACAACATTACATGAGCTTGATTAAGCTGGCTAACCATGTTAAGCTGACATGCCACACAACCACTTTCCAGGTAAAAGTTGCACTGCAATTTCCATTCCACATGTGCAACTAGTAGACACAAATATACTATTTTGACAGCAATTGGTTAAATGACAGGCCCAATGAACTGCAAGTCCTGTACCGACGGATACTTTTGGTATCTGGGCAGATACCACAAGTTACACCCCTAGTGACCCCTGGTGACATCTTGTGAGTGTTCCATTGACTTGGATTGAGTTAATTGAACTGAAAACTGAAAGCATCAGTTACACAATATATGGCTCTGACTGGACAGAGAGTCTACAGCTTGCAAATGCTGGACAAAATGAATCAAAGATGTGGTGAGAAAATTAGTTTCTTTTATTCAAACAGTGCAAACTGTAGCTTACAAGCCTTTGAAAAGTAAATAAAGTGCAGTATTACAATGAACAATGGAGAGTTAAAAAGTGCAGGTAGCCAGTCTAGCCACCAGGTAAGTAAACGTAGTACCATGGCTTCTCCAAAACAGCCAATAATTCAAGTCACTTAAGAACAACATTTAACTTAAAATGTACCGTCTTAGCCGAGTAGTTTAAGGCCTGTAGGCCTACAAGTATGTGAGGTAGCCAGTCTAGCCACCAGGAAAGTAAAAATAAACCATGGCAGCCAATAATTCAAGTCCATGGGAGCAACATTTAAGCCAACTTAAAATTGTACCCGTCTTAGCAGAGTAGCTTAAGGCCTGTAGGCCCTGACCAACAAGTGAACACTAAACAGAAAGTCTCCTCTCCACATAACTGCAGACCAAGTGATCTACATGCTCTTAGGATTTTTGTTCAGGAATAGAATCTGATCAACGTGCTCCGGGAGAAGTGCACTTCTCTGAGCAGTGATGATATCTCCAGCGGTGGAGAAGACCCTCTCCGAGGAGACACTAGTGCCAGGGATGCAGAGGTACCTTTTAGCAAGATGTGACAAGAGTGGATACTCATACTGGTGCTCCTTCCACCGGACCAGTGGATCTTCTTTCACTTCCAGGAGATCTGCCTCCTTGTAGCGGGTCATCTGCTCGTTGTCCTCGTCCTCTTGGGTATTTGTCTTGGGTCGTGCTGCACCACCACCGTATTGTTCACCAAGAAGGGCAGCCAGTGGACAAGGCGGCCTTGGATTCCTGGGTGGAGGATGCTGACCTTTAAATAAATAAACAATAAAAACAAAAACACATTATTTATAATTAGGTACATTCCATAATTCCTACACAGAGGTTTAGACAACACAGTGCGCTTCACTGGATAACAATGGGTGATACTGACCTTGACAGCTCTCTCCTTCCTTGAATCGCTCTCCATCTTCTACAGCCTCTTCTTCGGATGCCATCCCCTCATCATCAGCGCTAGCATTTGCTGTCCCCTCTTCGCCCACACTCCAAAGTGACAACTAAATTAAATAGGTCAACATGAAATGAAATTCATGAGCTTCTACTGTAATAAATCTTTTAATTACTATATTTAATATTTATGCCTTTAAACCTGTTACCATTATAGTATTTATGCTTTTTAAACTATTTAATATTTATCCATTTTAAACTGTACATGTTGTAGGATTTGCCTGTTAAACTTTGAACAATGTATTATTTAGGCCTATGCTTACTCTCGCCAGGAGATGGCGGATAGTATACAAGGCCAAGGGTTAAACCTAGCAGTACCATCATTGCCTTACCTCTGATGGCTGCATGCTCAGTCTTGCAGCCTCTGCAATCAGTCCATCATAAACTTCCTGTCTTTCATTCTCAGTCAGGAAGGGAAGACTTTTGAATCTTGGATCCATCGCTGAACATGCATGGAGAGTTGCCTTGAGGTTGATGTGCCTCTTCTGAAGATCCCAGCCATGGCAGCCTTCATCTCTTTTATGACTGCAGATTCACCTTTGATCAGTTTCAGTCCGTTTGATCAGTGTGTCTTGGAGGGGTGCGACGACTGACAGTGTGGGGGTCTTCTCCTTGGACATGTACTGTGTAGCCTCCTTCATGGGCTTCAGCGCGCTGACTACTTCTTCAGCTGTTGTCACGTCTGACTCGGTCAGTGTGCACAGATCCTTCTTGGTCTTCCTGACCTCACTCGAGAGCAGGAATCTGTAATCTTCTGCGACCTTGGTGAAGTAGATGGGAACTTGTGGGAACAACCGTCATCGCTATTCAGCATGGTTTGTTTTGGGTCACGCCGCAGCTTCTTGGGTTCCTCAGTTAACATTACCTTGTCCGGGTGGTGACGTTTTAGGTGGGCTCATAGGTTGGCGGTATTTCCAGAGTATTTAACATTTGTCAGGGCCGTCCACACCAAGATCAATAACTAGGCTATAACAATAACAATGTAAACAGCGGCACCAAAAACACACTGTGAAACTGTCAGCAGCTTAGGAAAATGAAAATCGATGGATAACAGGGATATAATGCAGAGTTTACACATTCCCATTGCACACAAAAGCCCGATCTTAGCGGGTTTAGGTGGGAATTTTGATGAAGTGATGATGATCTCTATGAAGTCATCCACAACATACATTCAGCACTCGGCAACACAAAGGTTTTGCGCTAGCTTACTTGGCTTAATAGATAAAAATGATACAAAAATATCATGCTATTTTTCAAGTGACTGGTGGTTTTTGGTCTGTCTGAGTTGGGGATTAAGTTGCCAAAAGTCGCTGATGCAACAAATTACATTTTAAATCCATTTCTACTCCTTCCTATTTTCTCTTGTTTCCAGTTTATTTTCTTTGTCCCACTGGTGTTCAAGTGGGGCCCTTTCAAACTAAACAAATTTCCATGCTGCATGCCAAAGCACACACTGTCACCTGGGTAACAGCTGGAGCCTCTTAGAAAAACAGGAGCAAGCAGCTCACAGGGAAAAGACAGCTCACATGGTATGTCTCTGTGGGTTGGCCGGTTAATGCACATGCATATGCATGGCAGAGACAGGGATATCTCACCTTAAAATCAGTCATTTTAATGATGCACTTCTCAGGCTGCTGACTGCATTTTGGGAAGATGTTAAGCTGTCCGTTTGTGGATTAGGCACCACCCAAGGAAGATGGAAAAAAGAATGTGATTGGAAAAGACATAAAACAACATAAATAGATGGATGTGAAAGAGATACGGGTGAAGTACTGTAGCATAGGGATGAGGCTAGGAAGCAGTGAATATTAGGAGAAGCATGGATGCCAAGGGCCTTAACCGGCAGCAGCCACATTTAGCAGGGGTATTATGGCTGTGTTGACATATTGTCTGACAGATGGGTGACACATGCTCTGTGTCCCAACCCCATTGTAAGTGCAACTGAGGCTCAGTGACAGACACAGAACAAGACTCACTGGGGTGAGCTGGGTGGAAAATCACATTGTCTTATTTGAAGCTGCCACAGTCTTACAGTACAATGCACAATTAGCACTTCAGTTCCCTCTTTATCTCTTCCACTCCTTGCTCAGTCTCCATGCAGTCCCTCAACCCTTGCTTATAATGTCAGTCTTATGGAGTGCTACAGGAATGAGTCCTAAAACCCAGAAATAAGTTAGCATTTTGCACTTCTGGATCCCTCGTCTGCAAGTCAATTGGTTTGTTGAATGTGTTTAGGGTCTGTGGTTAACATAAGCTTCAGAGATTTTCACGTTTTGTTCTACAATATAAAATACGTCAGTTAATACCTCATGTGTGAATTAAAAAGTGTTATGTATCTTAAAGACGGTTGCTAGAATGTGGCTAAATGAGACTTCCGAGGTTGGGACATCAATCCCATTACAGCAAACCTCGAGACTCATCTACACACTACTCTATACAGGCACACTTTAGTTGCAAACTATTCAAAAGAGATGCCAATAGCTATAACTATAACTCCAAATAGATAGTTTTACAATTGTTCTGACTCAAATGGATGGTGGTGACTTCACCACAACTGGGACAACAACAACAGTGATGAACAATATCGTTGTTCACTTTCAAAGGTGATTTGACTAATGATAGAAAAAACGGCAATCAAAATCCATCTGAATTTACAAGTTCATCAATCAGCTTGATTTTTGGGGACACTTTCCTACAAAATAATATTGCAGGAGTGCTAATTGATGGCATTAAGGAGACAGGTTTTAGATGGTCTACTCTAGCAACCTATTAATGCGTATATAACATAATATTTGGCTGTAAAATATACATAAGAAATGCCATTTTACCTGAGACTTACTGCCAAACAGACTTGGCTGCCAATGGGGGCTCTGAAGTTTGTTTTGATGTCCTTTAATGATCACCAGGATAACTGATGCTGACTCAGCCAAACGTATGAATACACTTTGTCTTCAAAAGATGACAACTCTGCTAAAAGAGTTGGCATCAATTGCATTGTCAAAATCTTTTTCGGTTTCTCCTACTCTGTGATTACATTTTTGTGGTTTAAATGAAAGTGTTGGTTATTGTAATGATCCCTCAAATGGGGTCATTAAACATTTGTGACTAAGATACATACGTAATGGAGACAGGATTTTTTTTTTTGTAAAACTGTGAATTCCACACATAGACTTTACTTTGGCAGGGCCGTCCTGGTATAATAGTGGTTGCCCAAGTTTATTTGGCGACCCATTTTAGCATTTTTTATCCAGCATAGAGAATGACGCCATCCACAATCAAATAATGGACAATCTGTCTTTGCTCTATCCCTCCTGTCTACTGACAATCACACATGCTCTGCAGAGAAACACACACACACACACACACACACACACACACACACACACACACGCACACACACACACACACACATGTCCACTGGTGTAACATCCCTCCTGTTTACAGGTCATATCCCTCCTGACCTCTTCTGTTTAATGGAGACATACTTACACTGTTGTTTCGTACAAGCCTGTAAGTGCACTTGGTTGTTGCAATGTCATCTGGTACCTTGTTGGTTTCATTAGGAGTGGTCTGATCAGGATTTTTGGGCCAATCTGCGATCACTGGAAGCGGTATCGGCCGATACTGATCACCAATTTTATTTGTTTAGTGTAAACTTGTTGTGTTGTCACATTTAACTGCAGTTCACAGTTTAACACTTCATGTTCCTCTGAACAGTTCTGCTGTGTTTAACTCCACTGCAAGCTATGAGCCGTGTCAGCTGTAAGCTGTTAGCCCACTCAGCTGTTCGCCCCGGTTGCTGCAGGGCTCGAAACAAACAGAAGCCCTTTTCACACTCAGACTCTGCATTATCGCCGCAGCGGTGGTTCGCCAATTCTCCGCCTTTGTTTGTTCACACAAAACCAAGCAGCTCCGGCGTAAAGCCACACCAGTGTGTCAATTCATACAGCACACCGGCACTGCAGATCCAAAAGAGGTGTGACGGTACACGTCATGATGATGACGTGTGTTTTTTTCAACGTGTTTCCCCCGGTGTCCTCCTGTTAATCTAAACATGTACCTGCTGACTGTTTATAATCATATGGATGCTGTTATAATGTGTTGTGATTGAGATCCTGACCCACCAAACAGCCATTGTCCAAACATCCAAACATGGTGAGTTAAAGTGTTTTGCCGGGGTCAGACGCTGTTTTCCGGGCAGAAATTTGACAAAGAGTGGGTAGGACAGACAGGATGACAGACACTTCGCCACATATAACTGCAGTATTTTTAACCCTAACCCCCTCATATAAGTTGCCAAAGACACTACCAGTTACTACGTTACTGTTGTTTGGTCATGTAACGTTGCTTTGTGGGACATTTCCCTTTATTTAGATGAGTGAATGATCTGTTTAGTTATCAGACTGTGAACACCATCAGATCGACACGCTCTCCAGCTTTTCCATTCACACAGACGCCGGCTCGCCTCTGCTGTGCCTCTGATACTACCTCCAGAGGCGCATTAGAGCCACAGTGAAATTTCAACCCATGCGCATCTGAAACTTTCACACAGAGGAGGATGCGGATAATTGGCGTAGGATCCCCGCACTCAAAGGGCAGTGTGAATGGAGCTAGAGTTACTCTGTCCCCCCACTCCGGACGACGAAAATATAAACAGACAATCCCAAATGTAAAACTGAACTGGCTTCTTATTATGCTGACTACAGAAGAGCACTTCTTCTTACGCTGTTACCATAGTTATCCCTCTCTCCGTAGCGCTGTGTCAGTGCTACTTAGAATCACTGGCTGGCCTCTCAGTGCAGTGGCAGGACTATATTGTGCTAGTTAAACCAAAAATTCGTATTGATATTGGCAGGAGGACTGCTAGTGAGCTGTTAGCAGCAGGTGAGCAGCATAGTCCTGCATGTGTAGCATTTTAGTGGCACTTTATGTCTTGTGTGTTTATCTGATTGGGCACTTTAGAGACCACCGGTCAAACTTTACACCCAGGAGCACCCTTAGTTTTGATAGTTTCGATCGGATACATCATTAATAACAAGCTTCCTTCACTTGTGGCTCACTTGCTGTTGGGAAAATGTTATTTGGGTGAAAAAATCCAGAACTCAAGGTGTGGTTTTTGGTGACTACAAAACATGCTGACTGCTGACTGCTGACAAAGAAAGTCAATAGAGCAGACACATACAGGGAGGGAGAAACAGAAAAACAAGGAAAGACAGTGTGGTGCATTAAAGTGGACAGTTAAAGAACACTGTCTAGGCAAACGTTTAAAGCCTTTCTGAAAAAAGATAGTTGATCAAATACCGACGCATATATCTGTTGGGCTCTAGAAGATACAGTGTTGGCGTAGTTGTGTACGTAAAAAAATTTAGCACTTTAAAAAATGCTGATGACATGTTAGACAACTGTTATAAACAATGTCTCCGCTACATATTTTGTCTGCCAGTAAGCACTGACATTTTGTTCTTACACTTTTGTTAACTTAGCCAGTACTACGTCTGTTGCTTATGTATTCATGTGAAAAATATAATAGCAGCAGATCTATCATTATCAGATAAAAAATGTATCAACCTAAAAAATTCACTTAAGTCAAAATTCAGGTATTGTTCATCGAATTTCAGAGGACTCTGTCCAAAGGTGAGTAGGTGCTGATATGGTTCAACTCTTTGTGGTGCAACATTCTTGTTGGCTATAGTGGTTAATAGAACATTTGAAAAACAGCACTCATCTTTCTCACCACATGCCATGTGGTATTTCTATGCGTGTACTGACCCACGCATACACACAGACACTCCACGCACCGTGGGCTTTTTTCGTGTCACTCCTACTCATGGCCTTGTACAGTGTCTCCACTCACATTTCTTTTTTCAGTCTGTCAGTAGCTTGAATGAAGCTGTCAATACTCATCGCTTCTCCACAAGTGTAAATGGCAATGTTTGTTCTTGTAAACAAGTTAAATGAGGTGTTTGTAATAGTAGCAACAAGATGGAGAATGAATGGAAGAACGGTACCACTGTCACTTTTTGGCCTTATTTGCCCTGCCATCTGGAGCAATGTTGGGAGCTGATGGCCTCGACTGCACATGTTCTATGTCAGTGCACATGTGTGTTTAAAGGAATAGTTCACTCTAAAATGAAATTCAGTCATTATCGACTCACCCTCATGCTGGTGAGAAGTCCGGTGTAGTTTCTTATTCCTCAAAGTGCAGCTGGAGACCCGCGGGGGTACCCTCCGGCAGCAATAATCCACATAACGGGCGTAAATGGCGCCCGAGACGAAAAGGTCCATAAAACTACACAAAAAGTTAGTAATATTCCTCCATACTGCTCGTCCGCTGCAATCCAAGTGTCCTGAAGTGGTGACATCCAGAGTTTACTCGAAACAACGTCATTTGGTACACTTTTACAGCCTACAGTCATTATACTATATTTGCCGCATGCCTCCAGGCAAATAGAGTATAGTGACTGTTGTAGCAGTATGGAGAAATATTACAAAGTTTTTGTGTAGTTTTATGGACCTCATAGTCTCGGGCACATTGCACACTGTTATATGGATTTTTGCTGCAGGAGAGTACCCCCGCGGGTCTCCAGCTGCACTTTGAGGAATAAGAAACTACACCGGACTTCTCATCAGCATGAGGTTGAGTCGATAATGACTGAATTTCGTTCTAGAGTGAGCTATTCCTTTAAGTGTGGTGAGGAAATATGCTTGAAAATACCCCATGTCTAAATCTGTCAACTAACATGCACACAAGCAGCAGCATGACTCAGCTATCACAGTCATTTTATTTTCTGACAGACTGGTGTGCAGCCCGTTAGTGTTAAATCACTTCTTGTTTTTTCATTTTTTCTGGTATAGATGTGTTTGTGCTCACAAAGCAAGTGGTCTGCTGTAGATAGGATAGAATGTGTGACTGGCTTGCTTTATTGACACACACACACACTCACACACCCTCTCAAATATTTACCCTCCTCTCCGATCTGTGGATTCACCTCCTAGCTGTTTGCTGCTTGGGCTGCATGAGCAGGAGTTATGAGAGGATGAGTTGAGATCAGGTGCACTCTTAAAGAATGACTCATTGATGGAAGGAGGAGGAGGGCTAGTAACGCATGATCACACAAGCTTGTTCTCTGGGCAGCCATGGTTTAGAGCGGCTGAAGTCTTACAACTGATTTTTGGATCACCTGCCAGGGTTTGTTGGAATGTACCCTGTCAGAGTAGTCTCAATAGTGGAGCTCCTGAAGTCATGAAAGATCAGAAGATCATACTTTATATTAAATAAAACACCCACTGTGTTGTCCAAACTTTAATAGTAGTATTTGGTTTGTAACACCAGGGCTAAATGATATGTACAATGAATAAATAAATACAATCATACTGAGATGTGAGTTAAGATTTTGGTAATAATCAGAAATCAGAATCAGAATCAGAAACTGATTTATTGCCAAGAGGGATTTTACACCAACGAGGAATTTTTCTTGGTGAATAAGGTGCATGCATTGAAGACAATAAACAATAAACAAACAAACAGTGACTATAATATATACAATATAAACAATATAAACACTAATGGTAATTCTTGTACGGCTGGGTGATATGGCATTAAAATAATATTAATGTACAATATTTATATTTAGTCTATATTGTGATACAAAATATACATCTCAATATTTTTAAATCTCAAATGATAATGATGATAATGATAATCATCAGTAATGTGGATATAATGACTAATTGGGTAAAGAGAATTATTAGAACAAGTAAAACAGTGTGGAAAGTTCAGAAAATGGCACCACTTTACTGTAATGCAGCCTTAAAACCAGGAAAAGACAACACATGCCCAAAATCTAAGACGATGTAAAGTCTTGAAAATCTTGAAACAGTGTTGGAAATCAAATTTTTTCGTCTACCAGCATTCTAAATTCTACCAGCCGCTCAAATTTTTTACCAGCAACCATTTTGCAATCGTACCGTTTCAAAATCAATAGATAATAACCGTGACCAGCAAGTAGACATAGACTGAATTCATCTGTCTTACCAAATTGGTATGAACCCAAAACAACTACTAACCCTAACCCAACATCACAATGCTGCCTTATAAAAAGTGAGTTTGGATCGATGAGGGCTTAGACAGTCGCGGCCAAGAGTTTACATACTCATGGAATGAAAATGTATGTCATGGCAGTCTTCAGTTTGACTGAAGATTGCCATGATATACATTTTCTTTACAAGTACCTTTGACCGCAACTGTATTTCCAAAACTTACCAGGTAGTCTGACTTTCTTGCTTACTTCCCTCCACGGCAGCTCCTTATTTGACCTGTCTCGGTACGAGTAGATGTACCGAGACTGCAAACTAGCCAGTCACGTAACTCGCCACTGTCAGCTCTTTTCCACTTCTCATTAAAAAGACACTGTTTAACCGATTGTCTGTTGACTCCTTTTGACAAGGCTTGCTGGCATCTGCCACCTGCTTTACACTGGCAATGTAATGCCACATTGCTGCTCAGTTCATGCCGACTGCCATTGTAGATCATGTGCTCTCCCGCTTTCTTCTTCTTCTACTGATAATGGCATATGAGGCAGACTAGCAGCAGCACAGGCAATTTGCTGCCCCTGACAGGTCAGTTGTATAACTCAATTGAATGCTCTCTGTCTTCGAATCTTCTGTCCAAAATTGCTAACCCGCCACTGAGACTGGTCTTGTATCATAATCATGTCAGATTGAGCATGTGGAATCTGCAACGTCGCCTTATTTAGGTTGTAGGTGTCATGAGGTGACACACCAGTCGGACTTTGTCGTGGCTCGTTCTTTGATGTTGGTTTGGTGCGTCTGGGCTCTAAAAGTGAATAGTTGCACACCTGTGTGGTAAGCTGCTTCCTTTTGTGGCACACTCACAGTATGTACATCAAACACATGCAGTGTCTTTAGACATACAATGTTTTAACAAAATAGATACCTTTCCAAGTCTACAGGGGCTGAGTTAATTTTTAAAACACAGCTTAAATGCGACTGAGATCAGAACAGCACCTATGTTTTATTCTACTGGTTTTGTCAAGGTCATACTTGAAGAGGAAATTATTAGTGAGAGTTGTTGAGGACAATGATGAAATTTGGGCTGAGCTTTCGCGAGGAGAGTGGAGAGCTGAAATGTGCTGGAGGCAGTGGTGCTTTCTAGCTGTTACACACTGGTATCAACTGTTTACACACACACACACAATGATAACGGCAGCGCTCAGCAGTTTTCTCTGGCCTTGTATTAAAGCTCTACCTCTGCTAAAGCATCCGACCAAACCAGGCTCCCACCTTATTATACAGTGAGTTACATGACACACACTCACATACAGTACATGTATATGTCTCACTGCGTGTTAGGTCATGAACCTGGTAGAACCCTGTCTCAGTTGGCGTCAGGTAAACATACAGTGACTCCTTGGTAAACACACAGCACACATTCCTTAACCCACTGTCACACACTTGCAAACACACACACACAAACACACCACGCTCACACAAACTCCATATGGCTGCTTAGACAGTATCACTGTGTTTTGTTCAACTCTCAGTGTTGCCTTGCTACCATATGTGTCTGTTTGCTAAAGCACTTGGTGGTGTGTGTTTGTGTAGCCTGAGATTTGGGGCTTAACATCGTCCCCAGCCATGCCCACTGTGCTATAGTATTTGTACATGATGAGTTAACATTACCAATTGTGTCTAAATAGCATCCAGCTATATTTCTGGATAAATGTGTTGATGCCTCAGGCCCTAAACTTCTGGGAAAGCCCACGCTCTGTGTAGACATTGACCTTCCCGGTTCTGTGCAATTATGCAAATTTTAAAACTGTTCAGAAACATATTCTCACATCCTTGCATTTACAAACGCATAAACAGTCACACTGTGTGACATGATTTAACACACATTACATATAAACCTGCAGGGGACTACACTAATCTGTAGAATCCATGCTGTATGTCTCTTTTCTCTCTCTGTCCATCGTGTTCCCTCCTTTTTTACTACATTATGATAATTACCATTATAAATGACGTAATGATGATGAACACGCTGAAATGAAAGTCAAAGTCCTCAGCAGAGTTGTCCAGGCAGCCGGAAATCAAAGTGGATTTATCTTTAACTGCTGAGTTAACCCCGTGGCTCCAGAACTAATAAAACGGCTTGGATGTCAAGGAGCTAAAGAAATGATGTGGAAATATATTCAAAATTGTTAAAAACCAACAGTATCAAACACCAAAATGCTTCAAAAACCTCAACTAGAAAAATAATTTTTTTTACATAGAGAAAGCTACTGTTCACACTTGTGGTGTCATACTTGAATAAGTACTGATTGTATTGACTGAGTAGCAGCTTTCATTCCACCCAGGAGGTTTCATGCTGACAACCTGCAATGTGAGTTATGATTGGGTGTCGTGTCCCATCAGGGAGCCTTCTATCAAACATTTGTGAGCATGTGAACAGCCCGTGGCAGAGGAGCTGACACCTGTCTGTCACCATCTCCCTCACACTAACACATTGAAGATATTGTTGACACTACACCTGTGCCAGTAAAAGTGCCTCTGCCAGTGTGTGGAACATTACATTAACACTTACAGTATGTGTGTGATTCTCACTGTGGCCACACAAACTTGAAATATCCATATCCATATACTGTGTGTTTGAACTGGGGATGTGCTATGTGGATCTAGTGGTTCCCATATATGCAGCGCACATGTGCTGCTAAAATGTGATGGAATTTTTATTTTTTTACAAGAGGAGAGGAGGAGGAGGCTGATAGCCAATGATATAAATTTCCCATTATCGGGCCAATATACTCTAGCCCAAGCCTTCCTAGTTTGAACATGAAATTAACTAGATTGGAATTTTCCATATATAGACAAATATTTAACCATGTGTAGTCCACAGCAGCCATTCCCAATCTTAAGAATGATGCAGCCCAATTTGAAATTGGAAAATCCTCTGGGGCCCACCCAAACTTTTAATCACATATTTGATCAACACACCAGACTAAAATGTATAGAAGTATTTCCTGAAAATATATACACATAAACATATCAAATGGTAAACTTTGTATCTTTCAACGCATAAAAGCACACGCAGTTGCAGCTCCCCGTCACTGTCAAAAGTGGATCAGATAAATGAAGAATAATTATTTAACTCCCTTGTTTTGTCAGTTATGAGTACTTTTTTAGATTTAATGTTTTAATAACAAACATTTTATGACACATTTCTGAATTAATTACAAAATGGAAAATTTAAAAAATGTCCATGTATTTTTCTAACGTAAATGACCTACCAGTGGGCCACGGCCCATACTTTGGGAGTCACTGGTCTGCAGTTTGATTTTTTTCACAGTGGGGCTAAGGATTGCACCGATTGGCTATCAGATCATATATTGACACCTCTATAAAGGCAATTTTAGCTAACTTACTATCAGAACTATGATGTTATAAAATAATATGTAGAATCTTAACCGACAACACATGGAGAGGAATGTCTGCCGCTGAGCCCTGTTAATCAACACAAGTGACTAGTTCATTTTAGATCCTTAATTCCAAGCCAGTTTCTTTTCCATGGCTCTGACATCCTGCATCTCCATTCTTCATACTCACTTAATTGTGTTGTACAAAGTGGTTAATGTTATGATTTGGAATAAAATATTGAAGTTAAGATAATAATGGTAAACAGAACACAATGTTGTGATATTGACACACCAAGCACAGACACATGGACTGACTTGTAATATCCTTGGGCTAACCATTGTCATCTGGGTAAAACCTATAATATCTCCACATAGATGGTCTGTTGTTCAACGTCCCCATGTCTAGGCCACAACAGGTACAATCTCATTTGAATCACTGCTGCTGTACGCACCTGTGCAAGCTTGCGTCTCAGCTATGTTTAATGGGCTTAATTGCAACCTAAAGCTTTTATTTACACTTCAAGACTATTTTTTTTTTCAGCACTAACCTCTTTGGCTTTAGCGAATTTGTTAAGTTTGCTATTTTCTGTTCCAAAATGTCCTTTTGGTGCAGACCACACAAGTCCAGTCTAATTGTGGGTAGGCCTGTCACGATAGTCAATAAATCAATTAATCGTACGATAAATTAAAATGAGCTCGATAATTTTGCCGTCCTCGATAATTTCGATTTGCATGCTTGTTTGTTTTCCTCGTGTCTCTCACTAGATCCCTCTTGTCAGTCACTAGCCCCATTCACACTGCCGTTTGCATGCGGGGATCCTGCGCCAATTCTCCGCATCCGCCTTTGTGTTAAAGTTTCAGATGTGACGAGGGGTGAAATTTCGCCTCCGGAGGTATCAGAGGCGCAGTATTGGCGAACCGAGCCGGCGGCGCGGAGCGAGGGCGTGTTGATCTGATGGTGTTGGTGTCTGATAACTGTACAGATCCTTCACTCAACACAATAAAGATAAATGTCCCACAAATCAACGTTACAGGACCAAACAACAGTAACGTAGTAACTGGTCGTGTCTTTGGCAACTTATATGAGGAAAATAATACCGCAGATATTCGTGGAGAAGTGTCTGTCAGCCTGTCGGTCCGACCGACTCTTCGTCACATTTCTGCCCGAAAAACAGCATCTGTCCCCGGCAAAAAACTTTAACTCACCAAGTGTTTGTTGCTGGCTGACGGTCAGCCCTCCCGACTGAGACTTAATGAACTTCGTGAACTCCGCGAGTGAAACAGTCAGACAGCGTCCTGTTTACTGATGGCGATTATGTAATTATGTAAATTATGGAAAAACGTAACTTTGTCACTTTCCAGGATGTTTGGTGGGTCAGGATCTCCACAACACATTATAACAGCATCATAAGATTATAAACAGACAGCTGGTACATGTTTAAATTAACAGGAGGACACGGGGAAACACCTTGGAAAAAAACATACGTCATCATCATCACGTGTACCGTCACGCCTCCGCATCACTACAGACAATGGTGCTAACATTGTTGCTGCAATAAGGCATCTTGGCTGGCCACAAGCTCCATCTTTATTTACTTTGGATATTTAAAATGTCTTCTTCACGTTCCAATGTTAAATATTCTTTAGAAATTAAGGTTTATTGATCTTTGAAAGGGTGTTGCATTATTATGCCATTATCATTATATTAGTTGAAAAATGGTCTCAAAGCGACAATATTATCGTTTATCGCAATAATTTCTAGGACAATTTATCGTCCAGCAAAATTTGTTATCGTGACAGGCCTACTTGTGGGAAACGCTGCTATTAGAAATAGTGACACTGCTGTTTGTCATTGTAGGAGGGGCAGGAAAGAACCCCTCCCGGCAGATTATCACACAAGGTGATGGTCCTTTTAACTGTTGAAGAGGCAATGCCCCACTTATCCAGGAACACATTAAAGTCTATATGTTATAAATTCAGGAGGTTATCAACTCTTCATATGGTTAGAAAAGAGCAGAGGAGGAAAGTTGACTGGCGTGGAGAAATGCCCTTTGGTGTGAACAGCCAGGCTGCTGTTCATGTGGGAATTGACTGATTGCAGCACTTTGCCTCCTGTGTGTCCTCAGCATTAGTCTGCTGATACTCCGCTACTGAAATCATCATTCTGTGCCCACCTGCTCTATCATCATCTATACATACAAGTTTAGCCAGAATTAGGACTACCTTTTGCAATTTCCCAGACCCCATCCAAAGGTCTCAGAGTGCAGCATGTGGGTCATTGGCGGCCTTCAGAAACATTTTGTGTAGCCCCCTAACATGACGTGAAATGCATACAGAACTTTTTGATGTCTGTTCTAGTCTTTGCATGTTTCTGCTGTTTGTATGTACTGTAGCTTATAGCTTATTCTGAACCTGTGTGGAAAAGGCCGTGCTGCACATGTTTTACTGGAGCCTGGTAATAATAACACCCTTGTACCAAAGCCTGTATTATTCTACCAAATAATGCAATACCTTTATCATGTTATAGACAAGTTCAGACGAAACCATAGTCACATGACCTATTCAAATGTTTTCTAATTTCACCACTATTTGAAAATCACGACTATTCCTTAAAAAGTAGTCAGTAGAGTCCCAAAGAGACTGTTTGGTGTTTTTGCTTAACAACAAATCTGCTGTAAATTGTTTGTTGATTAGAACCACTATATATAGCATTTTTTAAAATTCCCCAGATATGGTCTGATGTGGTTTTAGTGTGTAAGGCCTAAACTGAGGATCCATTTTCAGACTTAGTATTAATGTGAGAAAGATCAGAAAAGCCCAGGCTAATGCGTTTACTACATTCCTTGTTCAGGACTGTAAGAGGAAAAAAAGAAGAAATTTACTTTTCCCTTGAACTTGTCATACGTTTGTTCAGATGTGTTTGCAAGACAGTGATATCACCTATCATAAGTGCATTGCCTCCCCATGTCTCTCTGACTAAGTGTTGACACCACAGAATGTTGGCTACTCTCTTATTCAGGGGCAGTGTAGCTAAAGAGAAGACAGGAAGTGCTTGTGCTTGTGTGCATGTGCATGTGTCCGTGTGTAATCATGTGTGTGTAAGTCTGTGTCACCCTGTTCATGCAACGCGTATGTGATCTCTTCGTTTGTAGCAGCGTGTGTGAGGGTGTGTGTGTGTGACCTCTTGGTGTGTATTTGTGTGTATGTGGGCTAATCTTAGCTTTAGAACAGGCTTCAGCCACCAATGAGGATTAAGAGACATGTCGAATACTACTGTACAGAGCTCAGTAGTAACAGCAGAACGCTCACCAAGAGGTAGACCCTATAAGATGATACTCCGCTGTAGTGTGCAAACAGAAACTCTCCAGTGGAAAACATACTAGTGAAATATATGCAATACAACAGAAAAATACATTTCAAAGTTGGTTTTACAATTACATGAATTGAGATGCAGAAAATGTGTCACATAATACACTGCTGACTGTGTTGTTCTTAGACAGCTCTTGTGTTATTGAAATGGGCCATTTAGTTGGTGTGTAAGATGGAACATTCTTTGTAATTAGAAATTTTATTCTTAATTTATAATCCCATTTTTGTGTAATTCTGATTGTGTGTGTTGTCAGTGTTAGGAAGTGATTATTTTTACCTTGATTGAATTCACCTGTCTTTATGTGCATAACATTTGTGATAAACAGCTGAGCTCATGTGGAAAAGTTGTATCATTTAAAGTAAAAATGCAACAAAGGCAAAGGAAATAGTGAATAACTGACATACATGAAGCATGTTCCTGAAATCTTCATGCGTAACTTCCAGTGAAGGAAACATCAGATCTGTGTGGAATTATGAGGAAAATGTAACCTTAGAAAAAGAACGTTAAAAGGAAAGACGGTTTTAATGTTGCAAACAGACAACAGGGGCGTGGTTAATAATCCGTTACAATGGCACACGGATGGGATATTAGCATGGATAGCAATAGCATGGATATTAGCAGGGATAGTGAAAGTGGTCATTCTAACATGAGGTCCTGTTGGGTATTAAGGAGCTGCAGAGTTTATTCATGGTCAAACTCTAACCTGTACTGTAAATTTAGTGCCACTAGACAACTTCACTGCTAAACTGTCCTGCTCCGAGCAACACCTCCCTGCTTGCAAGCTCAGCCACCAGCTCTCTGTCTCTCTGGGGCTTCTATGGCTTGTTAAACTGATTTCTCAGTGTGCCATGCTTGGAGGATCAAATCAAATCAAATTTTATTTGTATAGCCCAAATTCACAAATCAGTTTGCCTCAGAGGGCTTTACAATCTGTACAGAGACGACACCCTCTGTCCTTCGACCCTCGATTCGAGTGAGGAAAAACTTGCCCCAAAAAAAAAGGCCCTTTTAACAGGGAAAAAAAAATGCGGAAGAAACCTCAGGGAGAGCCACAGAGGAGGGATCCCTCTCCCAGGACGGACAGACGTGCAATAGATGTCGCATGTACAGAGCAGATCAACGAGATCACAATGTATACAATTATAATGGATGGTTGACAGGAATGAAAGCACATAAAGAGGCATCACAGCAATAATAATGAAATGCACATGGAAATGTGATTACTAGTAATAACAGTAGTAGTGGTTAACGGTAACGATAGTATGTAGTAATGCATTACAATAATAGTAGTGGAACGTATGTAACAGAGATATGACTAATATTAGCGACAGTAGTGGTGGGTGTCAGGCAGGGCCATGGCAGTGGGCGCATCCACGATCAGGCAGGGCCATAGCAGTGGGCGCATCCACGATCAGGCAGGGCCATAGCAGTGGGCGCATCCACGATCAGGCAGGGCCATAGCAGTAGGCGCATCCACGATCCACGACCCAGGCGCGGCCAGGATCCATGGGAGCCTGTAGGACTAGAAAGCACAAGGACTCCGGGGAAGAAGTAAGTCAGTGACATGCAGAGATGGGGCATGTATACAGGCATAATGTATACAGATGGAGAGGAGAGGAGGAGAGAGAAGCTCAGTGTATCATTTGTCCCCCGGACTAGGCCTATAGCAGCATAACTAAGAGCTGGTCCAAGACAGGCCTGGGCCAGCCCTAACTATAAGCTCTATCGAAAAGGAAGGTCTTAAGTCTACTCTTAAAGGTAGAGAGGGTGTCCGCCTCCCGGACCAAAACAGGAAGATGGTTCCACAGAAGAGGAGCTTGATAACTGAAGGCTCTGGCTCCCATTCTGCTTTTGGAGACTTTAGGAACTACAAGTAATCCTGCGTTCTGGGAGCGTAATGCTCTAGTTGGGTGATAGGGTAGTATGAGCTCCTGGAGATATGATGGTGCCTGACCATTAACAGCTTTGTAAGTGAGGAGAAGGATTTTAAACTCTAGAATGAATGAATGAAGTATGACTCACAGATTCCACCATGGTCATCGTTGTTGTTCCATTTTAGCAACAGCTTACATTTTTAAAGTTTGAGCACAAAATTACGTTTTTTGTCAAATTATATTTGGCTAACATTGTGGCTTATCAGCATTGTCAGAACATTGATTGATCACATTTTTTTCGCATGTATTACATATTGCACACATCATGTTCACACAAGGACAGTTACTGTATATAGTATGCTAATTTTTTATTCTAATAGTTTTTATTATATTTTAATTAAATTGTTATTTTACTCTTTGCTACTTATTTCTCTTTGTACTGCTGTGTTACCTGTGAATTTCTCCCAAGGGGGATCAATAAGTGAACATCTTATCTTATCTTATCTTAGGTATGGTGTTCTTGGGGTGAAAGGCCTCACCTTCTCTCCTCCAAACATATTGCTGGTCATTGTGGCCAAACAATTACATTTTTGTTTCATCTGACCACAGAGTTTTCCTTCAAGATTTTTTTAGCTCTGTCCATGTGATCAGCAGCAAACTTCAGTCGAACTTTAAGGTGCTGTGTCTGGATCAAGAGCATCTTACTTGCCCAGCAGCCTCTCGGCTCATGTTGATGCAAAACACACTTGACTGTGGACACTGACACCTGTCTTCCAGCAGCTTCTAATTCATTGCAGACTTTGGTGGTTTTGTTTGACTCTTGACCATCCTGACCAGTTTTCTGTCAGCAGCAGGTGATAGTTTGTGTTTTCTTCCTGATGGTGGCAGTGACACAACTGTGCCATGCACTTTATACATACAAACAGTTGTTTGTACAGTTGATCTTGGGACCTGTAACTGCATTGAAATGGCTCCAAGTGACTCTCCTGACTTGTTCAAATCAGTAATGTGTTTTTCAGATCAATGCTGAGCTCTTTAGACTTTCCCATTGTAGTGTTTGTGGCTGAGTCTAGTGGCTGTATCAAACAAGCCCTATTAAAATGGACCCAGAAAAGTCAGCAGCTGTTATCAATCACAATCAGTCAGAAGAAGTTAAGAGGCCATGCTACAAAGAACATTTGATTCGCATAACTTTCTATAATCACCAAAATTGATTGTTCAAGTTACTGTATGTATATTTTTGATCCAGCAGATTTGGGCACATTTTCAGACCCATAATAATTTCAGATCTGAACCAAACTTCATGAAGGTTTTTTGTGACAAAGTAGTTTGTGTTCCACTCATTCCATCACAGAAACATGAGAGCTGTAGAAATCATTGGAACTGAAGACTGCCATGATGAACATTTTCTTTACATGTGTATGTGAACTTTTGACCATGACTGTACCTGCAGTGAAGTTATCTTCTTTGAAATGTTTAAATGATTCAATGTATCATACTGCATTTGCATCTGATTTGTCTTTGATTTGGTTTATGTGAAAAATGTTTAGTTGTTGTTTGATTTATGTGAAACTTTTTATGCTCCTGTCTTGACAGGACACCCTTGTAAAATACATTCTGAATCTCAATGGGAATATTCCTGGTAAAATAAAGGTTAAACAAAGAATAACTAGTTTTCACATAACAGCTGTGGATGGCAGGGCACCCCTGTAGTTCACCTGGTTGTGCACACTGTACTAAGAATGAATCCTTACTGAAGTAGCCAAGGTTCGACCCAGGCACAGGCGCTTAAATAAAGGCAAAAAAGCCCTTGAAGAGAATCTTTTTAACAAAAGTAAACAATAGTGGAGACATTTTCTTTTGCAGATTTTCTGGAAATTCTGTAAAAATATGCACTACACTTGGATTGAAACCTAGGTAATGAGACCTTCCTGGTGAAATGATAATTTGAAAAATATCCAAAAAGAGGGATATCAATCATGATCTGGTTTCAGAAATGTCCAAAAAGTGTGATTTAATTTTTAAAAATGATTTTTTCCAATTTCGCTCGTAATTGTCACTGTTAGACAGAAGAGTCTAGGCGTAATGTCTGGTTGGCAGCACAGCAGTAATTTACTCAATAACATCCAACTGCCATTTCACTTTTTTCTCATAAACCCAGAGCACTTAGAATCCTCATCCCTGTCATACGTTGCATGATCAGTGACACAGTGAAAACAAAAATGCTGTCCACAAAAAAATAAATGGCACCTTCAAGTGGGATGGCTCCATGTTTATGTGAGACCATATGTCCACACTGTTAATGAAAACAACAGAAAAGGCGACTGATTGATTTCAAATGAGAGCTCAATCAGCAACATTTAGGAGACAAAGCAAAAAAAAAGAAAAGAGATGGAAGTCAACAAAAATTGGAGCTTTTGCCAGAATGGCAGGACATTCAAAGGTTAAAAGACTGAAAAACAAAGCATTATTTCATCATTATACTATGCCAGATTGGCCTATTTTGACTATCTATGTTGGGCAAGTTACTTGCAAAATATAACACATTAAATACTACTAGGTATCATTTGAAAGTAGTACATTACTTTATAGTATTGTCTGTGTAGAGTAATGTGTGACACTTACACTACTTTTGCATTATTTTCTCCAAAATAACCGCCTAGTACAACTAGACATTGAAAAGGAAAGAGGGTAATGTTTCACTACTTTAGCCTCAGATTAAACTGGTCTCTGTGACTATAAAACATTTACTATTATTGAAAACATTTTTTATCATGTTCTGTTCTGCATTCAGCTGCATTTAGAAAAGAGCTGTAAAAAGACAACTCTGCAAAAACTGTACTCTGTCTGACTGGGCCCCCAAAGATAAAGACCATGATGCATTGAAATATCTTGGCTCCCATGTAACTCAACTACCCACTCATACACTGTTGGAAAAGGAAGGAGAATGATTGGCTACAGTTGTGGGAGACTTATATGTAGATAGCCATTATCAGCTCTTTCTACCATGGCAGCAAAGATGACAGAGACAATTGGCCTTTAAAACTGGGAGCACTTGCAATAATTAAGGGGTTATCTAGAGGTGAAAACTCAACAGAAAAAGGTGGGGGACACTTTTACCTCGTTGGCAGCAACATAATGCAAAGAAACATACAGCACAATGTGGGCAGGAAGAATGGAAAATATGTCTCCTGTCAAAGGAAGTTGTTTGTGTTTGATGAATGAAGTTGGCAGACGGTGAGCGATTGACATGACAGGATAATATTCACCACTTGGATTAATTCGATGAAAACTTCTTTTTCATTCTTCTAATCAGTGAACCTTACTGACTAAAGGAATATAAACTAAGATAGGCCTGGCTATAAAAGGTAAGCCTCTGTTATAGGGGTGTACATCTCTCCCTTTAAGACTATCCAATACACATCTATTTACAGGCCTTTAGCTGCCTACAAAGGTATATAAATTACTTGAGAAGACACTCTACAGAGACAGACAAAGCACAGTGGGAGTGATCGCTGAGAACCTAAAGTTCATCTCGTGGTTTCATCCTCTCTACATGCTGAGCATCTTGTCATTACTACCTTGGCCTTTGACCGTGCAATAGCTTGAATGGCTGAATGAGCTCTGCGCTTCTTACTGGAGCCTTCAGACACCCACAGATGATGAAATGAGAAAGGCAGCAGACAAGGTAAAGGTCAGAGCTTTTCTTTTCACTCAAAGGTCCTGCTGAGATGGTCAGAGGCCCTGCCACTTCGGTCTGTTTTTAGTGCCGAGTGACTTGTTTTTTGCATAAGGGGGCTGTAATCGCAGTGCACTTAGGATCAGAGATGGCCTTTACAAGCACACAGGAACTTATTGTGGGCCAGAGAAAGGCTTTGGTCAGAGCTTTCTGCTGAGTATTGAGTTCCTCTCCTCTGAGACACACATACACATACTCACACACACACACACACACACACACACACACACACACACACACACACACACAGATTCTCTCAGGCTGTGCTCCCAGACAATTGACTGTAGCATAGATTTTAGTGTACTCTGTGTGGAGTTCTGTTTAGGGCTTGGGCCCTGGAGAAGCACCTCTGGCATGTAGATCGATGTGAAATTGCACAAGAAATCAGATACAACCCCCTGCTGTGTGGTTTTTCCTTTTACTGTGGGAAGGAAATCAGGAGTTGGAAGTGAGTATGTTGAGGTTAGGATGGGTGTCACCAGCGAGCTGTCAGTAGACCAACATCCCAGCAAGTGAGCAAGGAAGGGCATTGTTCAAGGAGGGAGGTGGTGTTTTACAGCAGACATGGTGAAGCTGGTAAACGAGGCCTGTCAGTATGTCTTTGTTTTCTACAGTGGAGCCATGTGTGTCAACACATGAGACACTGGGAATTGACCATTCCTGCCCTTTTCCTCATCTGCTGATGGGTAGCCGGGGGCTGAGAAGAGAGTTGGGAGGCTAGCATTTGCAGATATAAAAGGATATGTTTTCCCTTTGTGCCATTTTTTTTCAATCACCTCAAGGTTGACCTGCATTTTCTGTAGGTCACTGAGTGTCAAAATGTACTTTCACTCCATCCCTCTCTTTCTCTGTGGCTGTCACTGTTTATTTCTTCTTCTCTCCCTCCCTGTTCTCTGTTGGGCCTGGAGGCCACTAAACTTCTCTTTGGTAGAAGAGAACAGAATGGCAGCTCAGCTCCTTTTAAGTCTTTCTGAGAACTTGGCAGAAACTGGCAGAATGTTTTTTCTTGCTCTCTGGCAGGAACACTGAGCCTTGGAGAACTTGCAGAGCTGGCAGCAATCTAGGCTCAGGAAGGCTGATACTGGCTGTAATGATAATGGGGATGACTCAAGCTGATAATGAAAATGTAGCCAAAGCTTTCATTTTCATGATATACTTAAGGCATTATTAGATTATGGCCGAGCATAGTGTTTAGAATCTTAAAGGCTGCCCCGACATTATGTAATAATTAGGTGTGCATGATATATATCGGACTGATAAATTATTGCTCTGATATTAGGACATTTATATTATCTCTTATTTATTGGTATTGTGAACCCAAACTGCAACCCTAGCCCTTGGTATCAGCTGAAAAGAATCTACATGGGGCATCCCTAGTCATAATGCAATGTAGGGTATGCCAGTCCTGGAGATGCTGACTGTGTCTTACTCTCGGCAAATCCAGGACGTTAAAGTTTAATGTCTTATATATCCTGCTTTAGTGATGTTGAACGTGACACACCAGAAAAACAAGCAAATAAAAAAAAAAGACTGACAAACTCGTCAGAAGTCAGTTGCCCATTTTTTACAGGCTTGACCACATTTTAAAAACCTGCAAACCCTTTGGTGTAAAGATGGTTCAAGTAAAGCCCAGCACAGAAGATTGGTCTGAATTTTTCCACATGGTAAGCCATACAGCTCTTTAATCAAACATTGGTACTGGATTGGTACTCCATGTTGAAAGACATCCAAATTCCGAAATCGGATCAAAAAAGTGTATTGATGCATCTCTACTAGGGGTGGAGCCAAACCCGAATACAGTATTCGGAAAGGCACAAATAACGTGTTTTTTTACGAATACTTATTTCGAACAAATGCTTTAAAAAATATTTGTATTCGGGAACAAGAAAAACATCATATCAAAAAGCTACGTTTCCTTATGAGACCGCAGTACATGCCCGGATGAGTGAGTGAGTGACGTTCAGGAGTCGGGGGCGGGGGGGTCGAAACACCGCTGTTCCGACCCCCCCGCCCCCGCAGCTGTCCATGCTGCTGCTGAACCAGGTGACGTTGTTTGCACTCTGCGTTGTGGCTTGTCTGTGAAACGCGCGCTGCTCAGGGACTGGGCAGATCTGTCCCACTTGCTTTGTCCCTCACTCCGTTGGGAGATCTTCCACAGAGTAAAAGAAATACACATTGTTTCTCTCCCCCGCTCCGCTCGAGCGTGGCTGAACGCGGCTTGAGCCCACTTCACGGGCGCGAGGCTGCTGCAGCCGGCGACCCTGCTGACAGCAGACCCGGGGAGAAAAAAACAATTCTTTGCTCGGTGCTTTGGTTGGGTTTTAGGCAATGAAAAAAGGAGTTGGTTAAGTTTAGTAAAAAGACCAGGTAGAGGCCAGAAGCATAATGACCGTTAGCTATAGGCTACTATGTCATATTATTTACAGATTAAGTTTAGTTCTTGGAATTCTGTGCATTAGAAAGAACAGTTCTTTTAAGTATCATTTGTTTTTATTCTGTCTGTTCAACGTCCTCCAACAAGGACAGGTGGTGGTGGGGTTCATAATGTTCACAATGATATTTTATTAGTTGTTGGTTTAACCATGGATGAGGTAATGGCTGTTATGTTATTTTCTTTTCAACGACATTCCTTGTTACATGTTCATTGCTGGATTTATGGAGAACATCAACCAATATTGCATATCCATAATTATTAATTATTAATGATGGATAATTAAAGAATACTTACACGAAAATTAGAAGTGTAACTCAAAAAAAAAAAATGTTTACGCCTATTTTGAATTTTACTCGAATACAAATACAAATACTTTTCCCCCTTCAACAAATACAAATACAGATACAAATATCGGCTGCTCCGCACACCCCTAATCTCTACTAAGAGCAGCAATAGATTGTGTATGTACAGTATGTGTGTATCTTGTGTGTGTGCGGAAGAGAAGATGGAGTGCAGGTTGTTGGAAATCAACTATTAAAATAAGAATGAACAGAAATGGGGCCGGAGCGATGCGACAACATAATCAATTACGTAACATCGATTTACGTAACGTGCGTCAACGCGTTGGATGTAAGCAGTAGTACTGCCATGCTCGAGCACTTGTGGAAGCATCCCGGGGCAGCTGGATTCACATTGGATCAGGTGGTGTGGTGAAACACCGCAGGTTGGTGCGGCAGTGTCACTACATGGTCCGTGTGTGTGACGTGTTGGGAACCCCGACTGCTCAGTTTGCCAAAAGGCGATGCTGCTACATTGTTATGCTACTGGCACACTGGTCCTACTAGTGATTGTTTGTCCTCATCGACGGATTAAAAATAACAGTAAATAACCAGGATGAGGCAGATCATTGCTGTGTATAAACTAGGGGACAAGACGGAACCGAAGTGAAAGTGAAACTTATCGGTTGTGTTCCCTCTGTAGTATTTATTCATGCTAAATAACATGCCCGTTGTACTCTGGTTATGATCTCTGGTCATGCCTCTGCCACAGTAGGTTAAGCATACTGGTTACTAGTTACTACTACTACTAGTTACCTTTTGTCCCCACCCAACCATAATTTATATGTTGGGATTATTCAGATTACCAGTTAAAACCGGGCTATTTCTTGTTGGGGAATAATGCCCTGCAGTGCATACTTTTGTAATATTTGATTGTTGATGATTGAATAAAATATTGAAATATAAATTAGTTTTATATTTAAAAAGTTTTAAAATGTTATTTTGGTTAAATTTGTTGACATATTAATCGAGTAATAAAAAAATAATAGATTAATTCAAAAAAATAATTGATAGATTCATCATTAGGTGCAGTCCTAAACAGAAAATAGGACAGGTGATTAAGACACTTGTCAGTGAAACACACACACAAAAAAATCTCTTGCAGCACAGTGGAAGTTCAGGAGCAGTGTTATGTAAGGAGGCTTACAACTGAAGTGTGTGAAATTCGCAGAGACAGGGAGGAAGCCTCCTGCCCCCCCCCCCCCCCCCCGACTCATCTGAGCCAAAAAGGACACGACTGCAAGGCATTGTGAATTGTGTTTGTATGTGGGAGGAGTGTTAATGGTACACATGCTCATTTACATGTCTCCGCAATCATATGGATATACTGATGTGTGTAGGTTTGTTTGTGTGCGTAAATTGTTGTGTACAAAATCTCAGCTCAGTGGGCTCATTAACTTTTATAGACTGCAGCCTGGGTTAGAAGGAAATGGCCGAGCCAATATGCTGACCACTGTGTAGATTCACCTCACAGAGGACACACACACACACACACACACATACACACACACACCATTTTCTCTCTTGCACTCTCTCCTGTCTGTCTTGATGGTGATTAATTGGCTCTTGAAACAAGATTGGACTCTTCGTCAGTTAAAAGACAAATTCATGGTTGTTTTCTTGGTAAAAATCCAGCAGCTTTTCTGTTGCACACTTCGGCCTTTCATTATTTAAATGCACTGCAGTGTTAATCAAAACTGCCATTGATTTCATCGATTTCTCTGTGCTGAAGCTCTGCAGTGTGTGCTATGTTTTGGAGTTGTATTTAGTACAGGGAGGCCGCCAGAGATTTAGTGTCAGAGTTTCCACTCCTTATTTCTGAGGATCATAATGGTTTGTGGTCAGCTGAGTATATCTGAACAACAGAGGCTGATGGCTGTGGTTGGATTCCCTGTAGAGAAGCTTCAGGCTTGCTGGAGGGTCTGGCTTGGTGTAATAGCCCTTTAGAAAGTCCTATTTCTGTTCTGTATATGAGTCAGTTTTATAGCCGTTTCAATACAGGACACTGCGTTCAGCCCTGTCCTAAATTTGAACCCAGAATATGAGCTTCTCCTGTATTACTGATGACCTCATGCAGCAGTGACCACACAACTCATTCTAAAACCTGTTTTTCCCTGTACCATGGAAAGTAAAGATAACTGGTGTCTCGTCTGGACCTGTGATGACAGCTTCATAGCTCTGTTGAGCTGTTTATTATTGGCATAATTTATTATTTCCCTCCCCCTTCGCTTTTGATGCGTAACTAGTCTGCACTGGGAGTCAAGTCTGAGAGCTCCCAAATTAGATTAAATGAAAAGAGCGAAAAAAAAAATCAGGCCTTCTGTTTATAATTTCACAGCTATTCATTAATGAGAAAATTCTACATTGCATCAGCACAGTTGATAAAAAAATAATGGGATCATTTTTTAAGTCTTTGCTCTTAAAAGTGAGATTTGTAACAGTTTTAAGCGTTTAAGTGTTAATTACGATTAGTCTTAATTAGTCTAATTACCATACAGAAATGAGGACAGAGTAAGGACAGCAGTTTTTAGTACTGGATTCATCTCATGCCTATGGTTTGTTTGTGACAGTGTTAATAAGATTAAGACCACGTCACATAAATTAATCTGCGAAAAGGGTTTTTCATTTAACTCTTAAACTTGAATTTTTTTCCCCTCCCTGTTGTTTTAAAGCCATTCAGCCCTCCATTACACAATCCGTGAATGAACACATCTTCAATCATTCAAATTTATAAAACAATATTTGATATAACCTTAAACCTTAGAACCATGAAATGGACTCTTTGGAAGAAAAAAAAAGGAAGAAGACCAAAAAAACTCCTTCGAAAGCCTTTATATTTAGCTACACACCTCAGTTTTTCTGTATTTAACCAACAGAAAACATTATTTTAACATGTCTGTTATGTGTAGAATAAATTTATGTAATTAAATGTAAAAGTGATAAAAAGGAATAAAATGTGGAAGAAACCCTTAAAGCCAGAGTAAGACTGTAGAAACGTGTGTCTTATATCGTTTTCATCTCTGCTCAGGCAGCAGGCCCATCCATCAGTTGTGCTAAAGTTCTGCTATGCATGTTGTTTTATACATCCAAATGAAAGTAGTGGATCTTCTGTCTGGGATTCAGTGAGGTCACGGTGCAGAATATGGGCTCTGTGTCAGCCTCCACTGAAGAGACATCTCAGGACTCTCACAGAGGAGATCCCGTCAGAACAGGTCGCTGGAATATCTTGCAAACTGCAAGTCGCTAGCGTGTTACATACTGGCCCTGTGTTTCCATCTCTCTAAATTTAATGATTTCTTGCTTTACTCATTTACTCATTTTCCTGCTTTAGTCATAATTAGCTGTAAATAAGACTGAAAAAATTAAGCAATTAGTTAGTTGACGGAAAAAATCATCTGCAACAAAAATAATCAGTAAGTGACAGTCCTGAGTTTTGGACTGTAGGTCGGACAAAGCAAGCGGTTTCAACACACACACACATTTTTTCTTGATTTTAATTCCCCCCCAAAATTCTAAAATGTTTAGACCAGGGGTATTCTATTAAAGTTCAGTGAGGTCCACTTAGAGAAAATATCCTAAAAGGAATAGTTCACTCTAGAACGAAATTCAGTCATTATCGACTCACCCTCATGCTGATGAGAAGTCTGGTGTAGTTTCTTATAGCATCATGACATCAGGCAGCACTAGGGACTTCGTATTTGAGTTAATTGCAATAATTTTAGAGATTTTCATCGCCTGCATAATGGCAGTTTGTCAAGCACAAATTCCATTCAGAATTACCTGTAACAATCATATGAAAACTGAGGTCCACTGAGTACACCAATCCTTCGCAAATTGAGTTGTTCAAGCCAAGGTATGATTTGGCTCATAGCATGGTATTACTGTCTCCTTTTGGTCTGAAATGAATGAAAGCAATAGTGAAAATTCTCCAGCTCTCTGATGATATACCTGCATAACCAATGCTGTTTTATGACATTTGACATGGAAGTTACAGGTTCTGGAAGTAATGCAGGGAAGAATATCTTATTCGATAAGTACCCAAAGTGCTAGATGTTCATCTTGGCTCTGTTCTCTCTCTAACAATAATTACTTTTAGTATACTCTAAGGCAATGACCACCAACCTTTTTGAGCCCAAGATCCCTGACCTCGGTCCTGAACAAAGGAGAGATCTACCTATTGAAGCATCGCAAGAAGAAAGCCCAAATACTTTCAAATCAAAGCCTTTTATTTAGGCAAAGTCTGGCATTAATCAGGTCTTGGCCTTTGCTTTAAGAAGTGAACATCACACCATCACTTTTAAGTTGCATTAAATTCATAACACAAAGAATAAAGGCATGTGGCCTATATTTACATTACAGAATTATGCTCATAGAAAAAAAATCAACACATTTTGTAATCAGCAAATCATATGAAGTACCATTGATAAGAGTTAACTGTGAAGCTTATGGACATGCTTCATTTAAGTTACTACATTTACTTTTGTTCATACTTTTGTTCACATTAGGGAAGAAATCTACACATTTTTTAATGAACAGATTCATACCAACACAAGGAATAAATCTACATATTTACAGAACAGAATCATGCACATTAGGTTATTTTGTTCCTAGTGGGGAAAAATCAACACATTTCTTTAACAAGAGTTAACTATGAAGCCTATGAACCTGCCTCATGTAAGTTACTACACTTACTTTTTTAACATTTAAACAGCAGAATGAGTGGCAACAACTTCCCCAGTTAATGAAATGAAATGCAGTGAAGACCCATCTTATGTAGTACCATAGTTTTACAGTGCCAACAGGCAAAGCTTTTGCAGTTATGTTGACTCAAGTCAGTGTGAGGGTTGTGATTGTATACTGTCTGTGAGTTCTTTGTAGTTTGGCTCATAGCTGCAGACAGCCAATCTGAGGCAGTCTGTGAGGCAGCTCCTATACTTGGATTTGATTATTTTCATCTGTGAAAATACCATTTCACAGAGGTAAGTGGATCCAAAGTAGGCACTCACTTTCAGTGCGCATGTAGTGAGGAGGGGAAACTTCTCTCTGCTTACAAGTCCCCAAAAGTCACTGTCCCTTGATCTGCCTTTCAGTTCTATGTCATTTTGCAAATCAATGATCTCCATGTCAACACCACTTTGCAAAGCAAACACTTGGTGAAATTTGGCTGCTACCTGCTCTGTATCAGTGGGCTGGAATGGGTTTGAGACAAATGCAGCAATGTCCTCCATGACATCTAACTCACCAAAACGCCGACTGAACTCCGCTGCCACTTTGTCCAGGTGATTGCAGTACTGCTCCGGGTGGAAATCATTGTCTTTGATCACTTGTGCCATTTTGTCCAGGTTAGGAAAATGTGTAAGCTTCCTGGTGTTTAGATGTGCAGTCCAAACACAGAGCTTGGCCATGAATGTGTTCACAACGCTTATCATGTGGGCGGTGTCTGTTTTTTTCCTGGATGTCAGTGTTGAGTACATTGAGTTTTGCCGTTAAATCCATCAAAAATCCCAGGTCAAGTAGCCACGCATCATCGGACAATTCTTTGTGCTCCTCATTCCTCATTGACAGAAAAGTCTTCATCTCGGGCAGCAAGTCAGCAAATCGCTGTAGCACTTTGCCGTGACTCATCAGCATGGAGAATTAGGTTTCCATAAGCGGCATCAAGCTCATTCATTAACGACTTGAATAAGTGGTGTTGAAGAGCTTTAGCCTCGAATCGAGTTGATCAATTTGACCACCAATCAAAGTCAAAGTCCACGACTTTCCCCACCAAGGCCTGCTGATGAATTACGCAGTGATAACTCATAAAGTCTGGGAAAGCAGGATCATTTCGGCACAGTGCCATAAAACCCGAGCGCACACCGGGCATCACCGATGCCCCATCAGTAGTGATCGCTACCAGTTTATGAATGGGAACGTCATTTTCAAGGACATATTCTTTGAACTTGTCGAAAATATCCTCACCTCTTGTTCTGTCCTATAAGTGCAAACGAGTGAGAAAGTCCTCCTTCGTTGTAGAATCCTGGAAAGCCATTCTGACAAACACAACGAGTTGAGCTGTGTCGGTTACATCCAGAGACTCATCCAATTGCAGTGAGAAATATTCACAAAGTGACAAGTCCCTTAACACCTGTCAATCCACGTCCTCCGACAGTGCTTCGACCCTTCTTGTCACTGTTGCAGGGCCGAGTGGGACATTGCTGAGTGCTGCTTTGATGTCATCTTTGTTTTTGAAATCCTTGAAAACTGTGTTGGCGGTAATAGTCATAGCCTCCTTGAATAACTCCCCATCTGTAAAAGGCTTCTTGTGTTTAGCCAAAAGGTGACTTACACGATATGATGCTTCTGTAGCAGCCTTATGTCGAACAGCAGGTTTAACGAAGAGCGACTGCTGGGCTTTCAGCGCCGATTTTAGCTCCTCAACTTTCTTAGCACGAATAGCACTTTTTAGTGGAAAGAGGTCCTTGAATTTCGGGTGGTTGGTGTCGTGGTGCTGCTCCAGATTTCCTCTTTTACTCAGCGCTTGAGTTTGGTGGCATAACATACATATACACTTGTCTTTTACTAACGTAAAAATAAATTCTTCCTCCCATTCTGGATGAAAATGGTATATTTTTGCCTTCTTTCACAGAGCCTCAGCCATGTTAGATGGTTGCTACCTAGCAACGTAGCCCTTGCGTCGTTGTGGGAGACGGCTTCTCTTCTCTCCTTGGTCAAAATAATTGTACTTTTTTCTAATCGTATTGGTCACTGTCACGCTACTATGACAGTACTGCAGCTGATTCAAGAGAAAGGAAGGCACTCACAAAACGTTTGCGGACATTAATCATTAATCATTGTTCCTAATATTTTCGGGATCTACAGGGAAAGTCCCAAAGATCGACAGGTCGATCGTGATCGATGGGTTGGCGACCCCTGCTCTAAAGGTTGGTCATTTCCCACTGAACTAATCAGGTACTTACTCAAAGTTAGGCAACAAATCAGCCAGTTAATCCAGAGAGTGCCTCCTCTTGGTCTCAAAACAGCATCCAGCAGCAAATCTCACACTTGGCTCATGACCCAAAACACTCAGGAAATTGGACAAGAGGATTTTCTTTCCTGTCTTTTTTTTTTTTTTTTTTTGCTTCACCTCATTTTTCTCCGTCCCACATCCTCACCATCCCCTCTCTGTTTATCTCTTGCTTTGTCGTCTATTCAGTTTTCGACTTTATGATCTTGTGATTTCCTGACACATATTTTCCTTTTATTAAGACTTGTTAGCTTTCATTTAAACAGAAAGTATGTTTCCTCCCTCACTCCTGTGCACAGTGGATTGAATGAACTCTTGATAACAGTGCAGTTCTGTCTGTGAGGAAAGAAGTTGGAGAAAAATCTTGTTGAAGGAGTGCAGTCATGTTTTCTACAGGTAAACAGGTTTATTAGTAACAGGCGATAGTATCATGATTGGGTATGAAAGGGGCATCCTTTAAAGTCTTAGTCATTCACAAGCAAGGATGAGGTGAAGTTCACCATTTTGTGAAACACTGATTCCACATTTACTCTCCAGATGCAGACTTAGATAACTAAACTCAGGTATTGACTGATTGAGTCCCCATCCAATACCAGTTCACTATTTTCATTTTAAGTTATGTCCCAGAAAATAATCATCTGAACAGATCGGTTCTCTGTGCAGTACTTACGATTTCTTGACTGTAAGTAGAGACATTTATACTCTTTATTCTTTTTGTGTTCCAAATTGCTGCCTGGTATGTGGTATTAGTCTCTTCACTCAAACTTTTATACAATTTGACACTGCACGAGGGAAAAAAGTAGTAGCGCAATGGTCTAAATGTTTGAGAGAAAAAAATAGACTCAAAATAAGATAAAATAGAATAGAAATACGATATACTGTACAATATATGGATCTGTGTGCATATTCATGTACAACGTTCATGCAAATGTGCAATGTTCCAAAGTTCCTGAGATATACATGCAGTACACTCATACATACTGTTTCTATATTTGTGTGCAATATGGGTCATTCAAGTATAAGTTGTGTATGGTTAGAGTCTCAGTGGAGGAGGAGTTACTGGGTGCTGTGGTGTTGTGCAGTCTGATGGCTGATGTTATGAATGTGTGGATTCCATTGAAGGTGGCCTCATTGCTTCACTCCTCACCTGAGATCTGGTATCTGGTATATCTGGTATAGCAGAGGGGTGCAAGGGGAGGTTGAAAGGAAGAGTAAAAAGGAATCTGAGCACAGTGGGTCTTCCTGTCACAACTCATCACTCTCAACCTCTCTCCCTTTCTCTCTTCTCCTCTGTTCCTCTGCTCCTCTTTTCCATCCTCCCTGTTCCTTTTTTACTGGATCAGGGAGCAGGTAATGTGTGCATGTTTGACTGTGACCCCATTAAACTGAGTCACTTCAATGCATCTAGGAAAAATAGCTATCTGATCTCATAAAAAGCAAGTGTAAATGCATCCAAGAAACTTTCAAGACTGTTTGAAGCCTTATTGTTGAAACCACCTCTGGAGCTGGATGTCTCTCAAAGACGCATATGTAATCTTTACACGTCCCATAGTGTAACTGGTCAGTAAGCAGTCTATGGAAATATCCACTGTCAGATTTTCTAAATAAGTCATGGTCTGTGTCCACTGTCCTTGTGATAACGGCAGGAAAGGTCACATTAAAATGTCATAGAAGCTGTTCTTTGTCACATTAAAGCAACATCCCCACTCCAGTCATCTCTACACATCCAATCAATCAAAACAAGGTGCAGTGAGCTGCTGTAGTGTGTATCTGATACCTGATCAGCTGGATTGGGTAATGTCTACCGAACTGGCATATGACATTATGGGTGGGGGCAGGGGTGGTTTGGGGACCTGCGTGAAAATCAGTGGCGAACCGAGCCTATCAGAACTGGGCCTTCTGTAAAAAGAACACTAACAAAAAATACTTATTTTTAAGCTTTAGGCAAAATATAATTACTGCTCCATCTTCAAGATTGCGTTGTTCTAGTTATGCACACAGCCACACACATGCACACAGCCACACACACAGACACCACACATGCACACATGCACACAGCCGCACACAGCCACATGCACACAGCCACACACACACAGCCACACACGCACACACTATCGGACGCCAGGTAGACAGTCACTTTATGAACAATCATTTAACAAGTGTGTGGAAACAAAATGCAACCAGTTCAACGAGATGCAAAACCAGCAATAAAAATCAGTTCCACTCACCAATGACATCACTTAAAGATGAAATCCATCCTCCTGTGCTTTTGGATGAATTTTTCAATAACTCGGTTATAAAGCTGATCACTGGTTTTCAGATCCAAGAGAACTTGCTTTACTGCTAAGATTATCATAGCCTTTCCAATTCCACGCACCCTTGTCTGTCCCAAACAACAGGCACTCCCAGCAGTAGAGCCTCTTGCATTGAACTGAGCCTGTAAGCCAAGTGTATCGTCCCCACTTGCTAGCTTGAAAATGGCGCACATTGATGATTGAGCTCAAGGTGTTAGGGCGTTGGGCGCCCTTTTTTAACAATGTCCACTGTCCTTAAGTTCAATAAACGGTCGTCTCGCTAGTTAAGCTAGGTCTCGTGTGACTGAGCAAGTGGGCCTTCTAGAATACCCTGGAGCCGTAGAAAATCTTAAAGAATACGCCCATTGGCTACAAATCCAAATATGATTGATTGATCAAATTGTCAATCCAAATGTACACTCTCATTACGTTTAATTGTCAGGGCATTCTATAAAGGAAATAGAATACCCTGGATGGAGGATATTCTCCCTAGAGACACCGTAGAAAAATATCTGATTGGTTGAATTTTTTTCCAACACAAAACCACTCAAATGTGCAGTGTATGGACAGAAAACTACAGAAACAAGTTGGCGTAATTTTCTTTTCTTTATAGAATTAATAAGATACGTTTCTTTTTCATCTGAGGATTCCAGGGCCTTCTCTGAATACCTTGAAGGTCTTGAAGATTCGCCACTGGTGAAAATACACACAATTTCTTCCCAAGCCTTGGCCCCATTTCACAGGCCTGCACAGACACCAGCCCGAGTGGGTGGCTGACAGGGCCAGACCAGACCACATTCACATTAGGCTGTGCTGGACAAAAAGACTTTGGTTCAAAACCACAAGAGTCAGTATAGTGGTTATTTTTCCAAATTGCTCCTGCAGCCTGGAACTAACAGGGTGGTTAATGGGCTGGATACGTGGGTGGTTGGGAGGAGTTGAATCTCAGTGAACATAATATGGGGACCAAATGAGCACTGACCTTTTTCCTCTTACATCAGCTGTTTTTTCTGTTTTGCTCTGTGTCTCTCTGTTTCTCTGGGTAATTATAACTCAAGTCATTAGCATTTAAGGCAACGTTTATGCTTAAAACCTCCATTGTGCGTGTGGGTGTACAGGGGCAGGGTGAGAGGAAGAGAGCAAAATAATTTCCCATGGTAAACCTGTTCTCTAAATGTCTGTGCTCGGTATATAATGTCTTGACTCTGTAAAGCATGTGTATTTTGGAAAAACAATTGGGCCGAACCATCATGTTATAAACACATGGAGGAACTGTGACCACAAGATGTTAAAGCAGAATAGCAATTAGTCTCTGCTCTTTCAAAAGCTCCTATGTTTAGTATGTCTGTGTGATGACTCAGAATTGTAATTGATGTTTTCATCTCTTTCCTGTTTCCTTTATTTTATCCACCATTCTCTGTGATCCTGCATTAACACATCAGAGCCGAGAGGTTTCATACACTCCTCCACCTCAATCCACAGAGGGACCTTGACTCTTTTGAAAAATAGAAAAAGGTCTAATCAAATAGAGGTTAGTGACATGGGAATTATTTACAATAAACTCAGGTTTTGATTGGCAGTTGTTGATGAGAGTGACGTAATTTTTTTAGAAGATGGTCTAACAGTATGCTAATGTGTTTTGTGGCGACAGTACAACAACATGCTGCTTTGACATGCAAACTGAAGCTGGATATTGCTGAAACGTTGGTCACTGTAAAAAGCCTAAAGCTTAAGAAGACAGCTTGCAATCCAAGGCTTTGTTCAGACAGATCAATCAGATTTATTTATCCATCAGATCTTTAAGACAGACTGTCAGCATTGTTATTTGCAAGTGACCTGATTGCATTTGTGTGTCCAGATATCACAAACCTATCTGCATGGGTTGGTATCAGTGTACACATCAGTGCCTAAGGCTGGATTCACATTGGATCAGGCGGTATGGCAAAAACGCAGATTTCCTCATACATTTTAATGAGGGCAGTCCATTTTGCTGGCCGGAAAAGTTGAAGCCAACTCAACTTTTGGAGAAACGCTATAACTGCTATAACAGTCACAATCTTAAGATCTATTTTCATAGTGACAACCATGCCCAGTTCCTGGTTACACAACTGAAAATGTCCAAAGTCATGGCCTACAGAGTTTCACTCAGTGGAGGCGAAAGCAAAAGCAAAAGCAGGGGCCACAGCATCAGGAGTCTCTGTGACTTTTTCTTACCCCGATTCCACGGGGCATGTCTGCTTCACATTTTGGCTGCAACGCAGCTGCCAGAGCTGATTGTGGCAATTCTAGACTAGCTCCTGGTTCCACTAAGCATGCCATGGCACGTCCCAGAAGTAGCTCTCTACTCTGCTCATTCAGAATACACACCAAATCTATTTTTGACAGAAGCAGACAGACAGAAAGTCAAGCTGAACAGAACAGATCAAGCCAGACAGGAAGTGAGACACAAGAATGGCATAGAGCGTCCCTTCAGTTTTCCAAATAAATCACCCAGTGCAGACTCAGGATCTAAAGCACAGCAAAATAGCAGCAGATCTGCAAAAATCACATCTGGGTTTTCAGACTTTCTAAAATCAATCTGGATAGAATGTGGATAAGCCAAAAAGGCAGATATAGCCGAGCTGGCAGTATGAGCAAGCCTATGGTTGTTTTTTAAATGCACTTTAAGTTGGAGTTTTCTTTCAATTTCTTAAAGTTTTTGCTTTTCTTTTATTACATTTTCTTTGGTGCTTTTTAAGTGATGCTACTTTATCAAATAGAAGCATTATTAATAAAATGCTTCATCAGTAATGTTGGAGCTGCATCGATGTAATAGACATCGTTAATAACGTAGGGACAGCCCTCCCTGCCGGCACCCAGCCTGTCCACTCTGCCCCACCCAGAGACACAGCTGTGAGCCGAAGACAATGGTGTGTTTTGAAGGAAAAGTACACCTGGCAATCCTCTCACCACCGCCAGCTACACAAACACACCGGTGCACATGTATGTAGTCGTGTTTATTTTCTTTCCACACCAGAGCATGATATATGAAACAAGTTAAAAGCAATTTATGCTCTGCTGCTGCTTTTATCATAATGTTAAGCCATGCGTTAATTATTGTTGTTGTTCAGCTGTTTTGTATCTTCTGTTTATTTTAAACAGAACAGCCTGTTGTTACAGTCTGTAAATCGTTTCAGTTCTATTCCTTGCCCCACACTGATGCAGAAATACATTTACCATTGATTATAACTACATATCACTCCAGCGATGACATAAATCCATGTCATAATCATTTCAAGTTTTAAATCAAGTGCTTAAGTAAAAATATTGATTCTCCAGTTTAGGGAAAGAGTTGCTATGACACACAGTGACTCAATTCATGTGTCAAAGCAATTCTTTTGAATTCAGTATTTTTTTTAATCAGGCATCTGAGAAATAGGGTCTATTATTGTTAATATAACAAAACAGTCATGTGGAAATATGTAAATAAAATATGTAACTATTTATTACAATGTGCTCTGTGTCTTTTCGAGGATGATGATTTTGAGGATGAAGAAACATTAGTCATCAGATTAATTGAAAAAATTAACTGAAAAAAATATTGTTAGATTAATCAATGAAAAGATTATCAATAGGTGCAGACCTAGTTATGGTTATTTTCTGTTGACTGTTATGTGGCGTCTGTGGCTTGGATCCAAAATGCAGAGAGAGGGAGAGCAGAGGCAGGGCTTGAAGCAAAAACAGTTTATTTAGACCTCGGAGGGTTCTTGGAGGGAAGCACTGAGTACTGGGTCTGACTGGTTCGGCAGGCAGGCAGGCAGGCAGGCAGGCAGGCAGGCAGGCAGGCAGGCAGGCAGGTGGAAGCTTAGGAAGCTGGGGCGAAGAGGCGCTGGAGTCTTCTGCCACGAGGGAGAAACAAACAATTAGGATATGTCTGAAAACACACTAGGAGGTTCGTAGAACGCAGATGAATAGAAAGTAATACACTTGGTAATCGGCCGTCAATGTGAATACCGTAACAGGCGGAACAATCTGGCGCCGGAGTGGAGATGAGACCGGGGTTATATAGCAGGGGGTGATGAATGGAATGATCTGCAGGTGCGCCTCTCCGCTGCTTGCCGACACTGCTGCCATGCCCACCTGTCCAGACACACAGGAGCAGGTGAGGAGAAAGGGAGGGGGAAGACAGACAAGGGGGGAAAGAAAACACAAATAACCCCGACTGCCCTGGTCAGACCATGACAGAGACAAGTTGTTACGGGCACAGCCACTTCAAAAACACCTTGGAAAAGCCTGTTGTGGGCAGAACAACGTGGTGTGCCTGTGGAGCGGGTCTGTGAGCGCATCCGGCCAGCATATGTATTTGATGGAAAAGGTGGTGCGATTTCGTGCCTTGTGCTGAAGAGTTGAAAATATTTCAACTTCTAGAAACCACTAGAAAAAGCGTAGCATGAGAGAGGAGTGCATGCCAGGCACGCTGTACCTCAGGCTCTTACCCTCACAAAAATGGGAAACAAAAAACAGAAACAACAGCTGATACTGCAAGATTTTTGTACAAAGAAATACAATTATGACTAAGGTAATTAACAGGAGTGGAATAGAATTAGATTGTAATGGCTGTGTTGGCATGATACTAAGAGTTGAAAAGGAACTGATGAATTATCTTTTCAAAGTGGATCAAGAAAGGTTAGAGAAGAGGAAGAGGAGAGATGCACCTCTGGGAGTTGATTTTGTTCTACTGATATTTTTTCTTTCACTAGGTTCATTTTCCATTCTCTTTCTCTCACACACATCAGATTTGTTTTCATTCACAACTCAAACAATTCCCTTTGTACAGTTCTTAAGGCAGAGTTGTTGACACTGTGTGCCTTACAGGAAAACAAGGTGACAGGTGATGGCAACATTAAAGAGCAGTCTGTTTACACATTTCTTAGCCACAACACAAATAGAAAGTGAATCACAGAATATAGATTATGTACAGTGTTCTGGAATATTTCTTAGTTTGCTGCCTCAAGCCATCTTTGATCATATACACTTAACTGAATTACTTGGCCTTTACTCTCACACACAATCTGTCCGTCTAAGCCTGGTGGCTTACTACTGCTGCCACTACATGCGTACACTCTGACTAGCCTCTCTGTGCAGGGGTTTTAGGGAAAGCCTGTCATCTCTGCTGCAGTGCACCCTGTGTGTATGTGTGTGGACTGTCAGTGAGCATTGCAGGTGCTGGCATGTCCAGGCTTCTGCCTAATCCCCATGGGAGCGTAAATAGGCTGCCTAGCTCTGCCTCCTTACATAACCACTCTGCCAGAGAGAGGAGAGAGGGATGACGGCATAGACACAGAGACAGGAGGAGTTAGAGAAGACAACTGATGAGAAAATAGGGAAAGGGGAAGCTTTAGGGGAACAGAAGGTAGAAGTAAACCATTCAAAGAAAGTGTGGATGTGTTGGTGCAAAATCGTAGTTTTTTGTTGCCTTGTCTGCTGTTGTTGATTAAAACATTTAAACATTTGTATTTCTTTTTAACTCAGTCACATGTGCTCTGGCTATGCTTTCCTCTAGTAGTGTTTTACTCTCTCTCTCGCTCTCTCAGTTGTTCTTTTTCTCTGTTTCCATTTTTTTGCACTTCTTGTGTCTATACAGTGAAGCCTCTGGGCAGATGCTGGGAAATGTCAGCCATTTACTTGAATTTGTGGCACTGCTGGATCCCCTTAAAGTGATCATTCGCAGCATGCAGCACTACGCTCACATACACACAGAGACAAACATATCTGTAAAAGATTGCACTTGTTGAGACATTGGTAGCTGCTCTTACACCCTCACACAGAGACCCTACTATGATGTAAACATTGTGTGTGTGTGTGTGTGTGTGTGTGTGTGTGTGTGTGTGTGTGTGTGTGTGTGTGTGTGTGTGTGTGTGTGTGTGTGTGTGTGTGTGTGTTTGTTTGTGTGTCACAACACACTGACTCAAGTATATGCTGTGTGGTGCACTACGAGACTTGAAATTGAATCGATGGGTTTTCTTCACTCAGTGAACACTGACATGTTCTATTTATTGTAGAATGAAAATGCTGTTCTTGTTGTTAAGCCCAGTTCAGACCAATGACTCGCAACCAGACAGAACTGTTTTAGAACGTTGCACGGGTAGGTTGTAACAGTTCATGCTGTCTGTCTCAGGTCGACTTAAGACGGCTGATGTGTCACCTGTGACTGTCGGCTCTGGCTGGTTTTAGAAAGTAATGCACATCACCTGCTTTAATAGCCAAGCAGCGCCTCGTAGCCAAGTCAGATGGTTAAGTCAATTACAAACTGTCAGCTGGTCGAAATGCCAGAGTTTTGGACAGAGAAAGGGGAAATCACCTCATCAATTAGTTTGAGTAACAGTTGTGTCTGTATGACACAAGCCTTAAAATTTACATTTAGTCAGTGTAGCAGTACTGCTAATTCTCACAACAAAGCTGAAAATGGGTGTCTTTGACATTTTACAGATAATACAATCATTTGATTACATGTAATTAAGAATGTCACATTAAAGGTTATAAAGGTGCCCCAGTCAACCAGTGGGAATCTGAAGTGCAGCAAAAAGAACAAATGCCCTCGCTGTCTCCTCCACTGTAAACAGTGCTGCTTTGTTGCACTCCTTCAGTCACAGACCACCCAATCAGCAGCTAAGGAAATAACATGATCGGATAATATCCTGAGAGCAGAGGGGGAGTATTCTTATGAGAGGCGAAAAGAGAAGAGTAACTAAACCCCTAGGTTTTGGCTGAGGTGCATCTAGGCTGGAAATGCCTTGATTCTGAGCGGGGCTCCAGGAGCAGTGAAGACAAACCCAGTCACTCTGTGCAGCCTCCAACAGAGCCCCCCCCACACCCACACTTTGGTGACGAAAGCTGCCTCCAAAGCGTCATTGGCCTCCATCTCAGCCAATAGCAAAATTTGATTGTAATAGCTGGGTTTCAACCCATAGAGGGCAGTCACTCTTACATTTTTACAACAAAATACGCCAAATTGAAATACTTTGACTAGAATGTCAAGAATTGGACCAGAATACATCAACAACACTACTTCATACCCAAATACATTTGTTTTCAGCAGAAAAAAGGTTTGGAGGTTTAGTTACTGCACTAAAGCACTTTAAACTATTGTTTTATAGCTGGCTGTGACCTTTCTTCCTGTCCCTCTCAAAAAGAATATGCAAAGTCACGACTTAATTCTGTTTTGCAGATAATTACATGAGTGAATGACATTTAAAAAATGAGTTAAATCATCTTCCCAAAAATTAAATGAAATCCTGATGTAGTCTTAATGTTCACAAGGTCCATCTGTATACAAACATGCTTCTACAAGCCAGGAGAGAAGAGGGGACTGATCATATCAGACTTAGGATATGATTATGGCCAAGACTTGACCCTTCTAAATTGCATGCAAGGCACAAACAACAACAACACACACACACACAACTCATCCGACAGTGCTCTGAATCCCAACCCCACAGAAGTCAGCAGGCTACAGTGTAAACTGAAAAAGCCTGGTTTATGATCAAATAGTCCAATCTCCACATCTCCGCTGTGTCAGCAATAGAAAAAGGTCTGGCTGCACCAATTGTTATTCTTTTACAGGGGGAAATGTTTCTTGTTTGTATTTACTTTAACCAATCATAATCATTTTTGGCAGTGCGAAGCCCAGGACGCAGTGATGGTGCCCCTGCAAAAATAGTGTTGGGGTAACATAGCATCTGCTAGCTTGTTTATTTTTGTACCCTTAGTGACCAGGTTAGGGTAAGAGGACTTTGTAGTATGTAGGTATGTATGTATGTAGGTTTTTGTATGTAGGTTTTTATAGCTCAGAGGTTGGGGAGAGTTTTTTAATTAAATTATTTATTTATTTTTTATTTAATTTGTAGAGGGACCATGTACAATATTAAACATAAATGTAGCCATTTGATGCTAATTTACATCTGCTGTCCCTTGGCAGGTCATAATTAAAACTTCACAAAGTTATAAGACATCAATGAAAACAAATAAACTATAACAAACATAACACAGTAACGCAGATCAGTACATCACAAACACAAAACACACACACACACACACACACACACACACACACAGAATATATTTTTCAGATTAAATACAGTGATATAAGATCAGTGGTTACAGAATTGAATGTCTTTCAGCAGATTTACAAGTTTGTTTGTTCTAATAGTGGAAGGGTAGAAGAATGATGATTGAAAAAGGTGCAATATCGCAGGCTTATAGCAATGGTCTACATACAGTGAGTCAGACTGATAAAGAAAATACTATGTTTCAATGCTTTACTTTATAGTTTGTGAGATAAGTGAGTGTTGTTTTGTCGGTTAGGTGTTATCAGTGCATGCTAATTTAACATCAGGAATATTCAGGGCAGCCTTATCCTTAATAACTTATCATTCTCATTCTTGTTGCTCATTAGCCTGTATTGAACTCAATCTATTGTGTCCCCTTCAGGCCATCCCTCTGTCCTTTTTGTGTACATTTGTATTCACTAACTTGCTCTCTGACAAACCGTCAAGCTGCAAATCTGTCACATTTGGCTACATATTTTGTCACTTAACAATGATTAATTGAATCTGAGAGTTAAAAGGCATTAGAGCAGCTGATTGATGTTGATGAAGGTTCTCAGTCATCCAGGTCATATAAGTGCTGTATCGTAGACAACTGTACGTGTTTCAGTTCCTTGAAGACGTTTCACCTCTCATCCAAGAGGTTTCTTCAGTTCTAACTAACTGGAGGGGAGTTGCAGGCTTTTAAACTCTGTGTGGGAGTGTCCTTACAGAGTCGTTAAGGACATGTGTGAGCTCTGAGTTAGGGCCACTTTTGGGTCGTTGACCCAACTGGCCTTCACTTGGGTTGCTAGGACTAGAGAGAGAGATCTAGAGAGAGAGAGAGATCTATCCTGACAACGTTCTTATTATACTCATTAATGCTAAACGTTAACAGTGAAATATTGCTAAAGATGTATTGACATGTATTGATAAGCAAGAAAAAAGCTTGTCTGATTGGAGTTAAATTCATTGAAATTTACATAGCTGCGGCATGAATCTCATAGCTAGCTTGATAGAGAATCAGTGGTTTAGTAGAGAACAATGGTGGAATATAACTGAGTACATTTACTAAGTACTGTACTTTATAGGTACATTACTTGAGTATTTAAATGGCATTTTCTGCTACTCTTTCCACTCGAATCCAGAGGGAAATATTGTAAATATTTTCCTCCACCGCATTTATTTCACAGCTATAGTCACGAGTTACTTTCAGATCAGTATTTAATACATGCAATATATGATCAGTTAAAACTTAATTTACATTTTTCAAAATCGCTGCAAAATCCACATAGAAAAGTCTATCTTCTTTTTTTCAGATTTCATATTTTTCCCCCTGTAAATTGTTATCAGTATTGGCCTCCTATCTCATAGGGCTCTAATTTTGGTAACCCTCTTTCCGCACGTTTAACCATTTTACATAAAAGTACAGTATACTATAAGTGAATTGGAAATGGGCTTTATGGAAGACCTGTGAAAATGTACTTAACACAATTTCACAAAGCTTTGTTTAAATACTCTTGATAGGTACCACTGTGTGTAATAAAATATAATATGTGTGTAATTATATCTTTTTTTGCCAAATATAATGTAAATGAATATAATAGTGCACAATTGTCCTCCTCTGCTCTTTCTAACCACACCTCACCTATGATAACCTCATTAATAACATATAGTCTATTATGTGTTCTGGATATGCGGGATGTTGAATCTGCAATGAAGATAAAAGACCCATCGCCTTGTGTGCTAATCTGCAGGGGGTTGCAATGATATTCCAGTTTCACGGTATACCATTTAATGAAAATTGCAATTATTGTTCCATGTACAGTTGCTCATTTATTGTATTTAATTCTACTCTGTTATCGAAAAAATATAATATAATATATATATATATATATATATATATATATATATATATAAATGATATATAATTCAACTTTATATCACGTATCATGTCTGTCAGGACGTAGTATTTTGTGAAATTATAATAAAGTGCTTGTTAAAGGATAACTACCGTTTTTTACAACCTAGACCTTTTTTCTAGCAAAATATATGATCATTTACTCACCCAGATAACTTTGGTGTCATTTGGCATTGTTCGGACGAAATTAGATCCAGCGTAGCGCCGATATATCCATATAATGCAAGTAACGGGGCATCGACACACAGCCTCTATATAACACATTATCTGCCACGAAACTAGTTCATTTCACCAATATTTTGTTATGATACGCTAGTGCTATTCCCCTCTGAGTCCGGGCTCGTCTATTGTCAACATCCGGGGTCTGTAGGTTGACCTACTACCTCTGACCTGGAAGATGTCATCTCTGAGCTGCGCGTGCACCCACGACAGCCGGCTTGTTTACCTGTAGCTGCTACTGCTAGTTTGACCCCGGATGTTGATAACAGACAAGCCCGGACTCAGAGGGGAATAGCACTAGCATATCATGACAAAATATTGGTGAAATGAACTAGTTTCGTGGCAGATAATGCGTTATATAGAGGCTGTGTGTCGATGCCCCGTTACTCGCATTATATGGATATATCGGCGCTATGCTGGATCTAATTTCGTCCGAACGACGCCAAATGACACCAAAGTTATCTTGGTGAGTTAATGACCATATATTTTGCTAGAAAAAAGGTCCAGGTTGTAAAAAACGGTAGTTATCCTTTAAACATGATTTTTTCTGAGATGGTTATTATGTCATGAAAATCTCATAGCGCCCCAGCCTTATTGTGCACTGCTTTCACTGATAACATTATTTCTACATTATCTCTTTTGTCTGTTTTTCTAATTTTTCAATCCTTTGGATGTTCCTCTGAATGCAGTTACTATTTATTCTTTATGCCCAGAAGGCATTATTGTTTTGTACTATTTATGCTGATATTTAGAAAATTGAACAGATCCCTCAATTCAACAATCAACCAGCACACTAGAAGTGTCAGTCTAATCTAATAACTAAGAGAACGTGACAGTCATCTCCATCAGGAGCTGCTGACACAGTTGGTGTAAAGCAGCTTAGTGCAACTTCCTCCTTTGCTGTTTTCCGATGACCCGACTGAGTGACACATGTGTGTGATGGTAGAGCTGTCCTCATCACAGGTTGGCCCATCAGGCCTGGTCTGAGTGTGAGTGATGCTATGGACAACACACACAAAGATGAGAGGAGACGGCATGCGATATTGAGCATCCTATCTTTTATATGTTTTAAATTCCCACTGGTTACCTTGACATGGAATCAGCAAATACTCTCCACTCTTCCAAGCCTTTTCCCACATCCTTGCACAAGGTGAGTTATAGTATCAACAGTTTAAAGTCCCAAGCTAAAGCAACACCTTGGACATGTGAGATCAGATGAAGTGCAGAGACTGCAGGTCATGAGATTTGTGGTCATTATCTGCTTATTGCTGTAAACTGTAGGACTACAAAGGCCACACATGTTTACTTTTTATTCTACTAACTATTCACTTGGTCGCCCCTCCCCCACATTTAGTTAACATGGACACACGTTTTTTACACACTGCAGCTATAGCTGCATATAACATGCTCTACACACAGAATTAACCCTGATAGGCCATAAATGTGTCATACAACTCTGCTCCACTCTTTTCTGCTCTCACTGTCAATGCTTCTCCAGAAGGAAGAGTGAAATAATTTAGACAGGGTAAGAACATGAGGAGACAGGATCAAATGTTTCCATTACCGCTAATGAAGTTGACAGCAAGTACTGAAAAAGTGGCCCAGCACAAAGAATGAATTATAGAGCCAGTAGCAGAACTTGTTCATGACTGCCCTATTTCAGTCTCCATGGGCTTGTCAGGTTTTGTTTACATAAAATGTAAAATGCATGTTATACATGTATAAACCATCGAATATACCCTGTATGTCATTTAACTTTTTTAAGATGAATCAGTGTTTCTGGAGGTACTGTGAGCCTGTGACCATGCATTGTCCTTCATGTGTAAAGGTTTCAGAATATTTCTTTTAAAACATTAACCTAAAGTGGGGCAGGGAGATATGGGCCAAAATTGATGTATCTGTAAATTCAGGCTGAATGATGATGTATAATATGTATATATCTGTATTTTCTAAGAAGTGGGCTGAATATTCAGTTGTAAGACAAAGCCCATTTGAGATGTCACTAGCCCTTTTATCAGAACAGAACAACAGATCAAAATAAAATGCACGGACAAGCTTGTCTACAGCTACATCCGACAGCATGTAAATGAAAAACTATATAAAATTACCAGCAGGACTGTAAGTAAACTAGTTTTGGAACATAGCAGAAGCACTACAGAGGTTGAGGCTTTTGCAGCACTGGTCACAAAACTGTAGTAACAGTATAAAAGTATACTTTAATACAGTAGGGGAGTATCAAGTAAGTTCATTGTAATCTGAGACTATTGAAATTCTGTCTTGGCGGTAGTTTAAAAAAAAAGAGGGAGAGGGAGACTTTGTCCATGTTGTATGTCTCGTGTATGAAATGTTTGTATTCAGGCACTGTCTCACTGCCACTACAACGACAGAGTAAAATAGTAGGAGCAGCTATTCCTCATGAATGTGCATAAATGTATTGCACGGGGTCCTATTGCGGTAATTTAATTCATGGCACAGACATTTTTACATTAACAGACTGGAGTAGTGGCGCTGTCACCCTCAGTGTTTCAGGAGAAGTTGAGTGAGTGAGATGGAGCTGCACAGAGTGTGAGAGAGGAGACACACACACTGGCATGGCTTTATGGAGGATAGGGATTATGTAAGGCAACTTCATGTATACTGATTCAAACGGTGTCGTCTCAAACTATATCTCTCAAATCTATATCTCCAGCCCTTATCTACACTATAAGTTGCGTGTCATGGAGTGGTCTTATCCCAACATCACAAATGTATGGTTTGCCAAGCTATCCAGTCAGTTGTAAGTTTAAAGCATTAGGTGTCAAAATATACAGGAGGGACTATAATGATCAACACTTTGATAAACTGCACAAACTCTAAATCATAAGATAAACTAGTGTGACTTTGAAAAAACCATTTCATGTAATTGCTAGACAATAATGAGATAACAAATCAGAAGGCAATAAAAAAACATATAAATAATGAAAAATCTGTGTTAAGTCAAGATCTTGATTATAACCACATCAACGCTTTTTTGAGGAACCCTGGTCGACCTGGCCTTCATTATTCACTGACTAGATTTACAGTAGCTCATGCAGTTATAAATCCAGGTGTTAGAAATAGACATGTCAAACCATGTAAAGTCAGTGCTAAAATAAACATATTGATTACCATTGGTTGAGGTACTACCCTGCATGTAGTCTTGCTCACAGTAAGGATAACCATATATCAGTAAAAGTCATGAGCAAGGAAGGAATTTGCACAAATGGGCCTCACCGTGCTTCTCTACTGTCACTTTTCTCTCCCTCTCCATGTTTCTCTTCTTCCCTTCTCTCTCTCTCACCCTCTTCCTGTTATTGCAGGAATAATCAGAACAGCCCCTGTGCAGCAGACTTCTATTCAGAGCTTTAATGGCTGCTGTGCAGCTGAGACCCATTCAAACCAGAATAGCCCCTCCATGTACAGTTGATTTCTTCCAAGATGCCCAGTTCCGCCTCTTGAGCTACTGCAGTTCAGAGCTGTCCCCCCCCCCCCCCATCATGCCCTCTCTGTCTGACTTCCTTCACCTCCTCTCTCCTGACAGATTTCTAAAGTTAATCTTTCCCACTTCAGACTATTGCTAGCCTGATGTGTGCGGGAGATTGATTGTGCCCCTTCAATCTTTTTCTTAATGCCTGCCCAGGCTGCTGTGAATAAGCCTCTCATCTGCTCCGAAGTACTTCTTTGCTCAAAATGTACACACACACACACACACACACACACACACACACAATGGGATATATATATAATATGGACAAAGATGAGTTCATACCATAACCTGACACCGAGATAAAACTTTAAATTAATTTCTGTTTATGTTGTGCTTTAATAGACAAAAATCTTTTTTTTTTTATTACATTGAAAATACCTAATTATGCGGTTCTATAAATTATTCAAAATTTTAAGCAGATTCTGTTAAATGGTAACATGTTGAGTTAATTTCTACAAATTGTTAAACTAGCAGAACCCTGAGCAGGGCTTTTGTTAGCTGGCATATGACAGTTTTTTGCAGGTATCACATGTAGTTGTCCAGCAAACGAAAATTATGACTGCAAAAATGTCCGGTGGGAAGTATACCATAAAAATAAATTGTTAGATTAATAGCATACTAATAAAACTTAATTAGGCGTGACCTATAAGGTATTTTGGCAACAGTACGTAAATATAATATCTAATATCTTTCATGCTTGTACCTGTGCTTAAAGACATTAATACCACTTTCACACCAAATGTTTTTTTTGAAAGATTTCAAATCAAATCAAATCAAATTTTATTTGTATAGCCCAAATTCACAAATCAGTTTGCCTCAGAGGGCTTTACAATCTGGACAGAGACGACACCCTCTGTCCTTCGACCCTCGATTCGAGATTGAAAGTAAAAGAGAACATTTTGAGTTGAACATCTGGAACCAATGCAATTAATGAAAAATATGACAAACAGTTGAGCAGTTTTCAAAATAGTTGCTGATTAATTTGATGTTGATCGACTAATCGATTAATTGATCATTTCAACTGCAATGAAGTCATTATATTGAATGGATTCTCAAAGTAGAGTTAAGTTGTAGTCCTACATTTCAGACAATGACAGTCCACAATTGAATTTCAATGGAACACAAAATAACACTGATACTGCAGCTTACTGACTGTAGCTGATTTTGAGTCATCCGTGTCATCTGTTTGATTTATATTTTAGAGCTTTACTACGGTGGCCCTGAAGTGCAAAACACAACGGCAAATCAGAAAGCACAACAGCAAATCAGAAAACACAACAGCAAATCAGAAAACACAACAGCAAAACAGAAAACACAACAACAAATCAGAAAACACAACAACAAAACAGGAAACACAACGGCAAATCAGAAAACACAACAACAAAACAGAAAACACAACGGCAAATCAGAAAACACAACAACAAATCAAAAAACACAACAGCAAATCAGAAAACACAACAGCAAAACAGAAAACACAACAACAAAACAGAAAACACAACGGTAAATCAGAAAACACAACAACAAAACAGAAAACACAACAACAAATCAGAAAACACAACGGCAAATCAGAAAACACAACAACAAAACAGAAAACACAACGGCAAAACAGAAAACACAACAACAAAACAGAAAACACAACAACAAATCAGAAAACACAACGGCAAATCAGAAAACACAACGGCAAATCAGAAAACACAACAACAAAACAGAAAACACAACGGCAAATCAAAAAACACAACAACAAAACAGAAAACACAACAACAAATCAGAAAACACAACAACAAAACAGAAAGCACAACAGCAAATCAGAAAACACAACGGCAAATCAGAAAACACAACAACAAAACAGAAAACACAACGGCAAATCAAAAAACACAACAACAAAACAGAAAACACAACAACAAAACAGAAAACACAACAACAAATCAGAAAACACAACAACAAATCAAAAAACACAACAAAACAGAAAACACAACAACAAATCAAAAAACACAACAACAAATCAGAAAACACAACAACAAAACAGAAAGCACAACAACAAATCAGAAAACACAACAACAAATCAAAAAACACAACAACAAAACAGAAAACACAACAACAAAACAGAAAGCACAACAGCAAATCAGAAAACACAACAACAAATCAGAAAACACAACAACAAAACAGAAAACACAACGACATTAACCAAACCGGAAAAGGTAGGTACCCTCGGGCGACATGAATCGTCGCTGATTGGTCCGTTCTTTGAACCGGAAGGACAGGGTTTACATGTTTTCAAAACAAGAGCGCTGCCAGTGACGACATACACGCTGCTATTGATGAATACTTTGATGCAGGACATGTATATGGGTCCGTGTATCATCTGATCATGCAATTCTATTTAGTGTGGCTTTGATGACGAGACCAAATCACCGCAACGGTCAGCCCTCCTGGCCGAGACTCAGTGAACTTTCCCCCCAGAAAACAGCCTCTCTCCCCGCTAGTGAAATAGTCAGACAGCGTCCTGTTGACTGATGCTGATTATGTAATATGTAATTTAGACTGAAAAACGTAACTTTGTCACTTTCCAGGATGTTTGGTGGGTCGGGATCTCAATCACAACACATTATAACGGCATCCATATGATTATAAACAGTCAGCGGGTACATGTTCAGATTAACAGGAGGACACCGGGAAACACCTTGAAAAAAACACATACGTCATCATCATGACGTGTATGTCACGCCTCCTTTGGAGCCGCAGCGCCGGCTTTCTGTGTGAATTAGTCTATACTCTGGTTCGTCTTCTACGCCGGAGCTGCTTGGTTCTGTGTGAGCAACCAACGGCGGAGAACTGGCGAACCGCTGCAGCGATAATGCGGCGTCTCTGTGTGATTTCAGAGCTTCCCAGCAGGACATCCATTTCTCGCAGCTTTTCTAAGATCTCATGATACATCACTCCATTCATAAACATGTCATTAATTAGAGACATGGTTGGCTCGAGTGAGGCCATTAGAACGTGGGACTCCAGTGGTCTACTGGGACTGGACCATAGACTGTACACAGTCAATGGACTGGACCGTGGGACGCTCAGACCGGTGTGTTGTTCCTCACCATGGATACCGAGCGAGTCCCTACACATTGCGCATGTGCAAAGCGTGGCCACACAGCAGAAATGTACCGTGGGAAATGGTATAACAATAACGGAAAATGTAAATTAGATTTATTATTTCGTTTCGGTTTCCTTGTTGATTATATTTTCCATTTTGGGCTGAAAATAGGAAAACAAACACCAGTTTTCAATGTTTGGTGCACACAGAAACACAGAAAAACGGAATATTGACTCGTATTTTCGTTTTTCGTTTGCCACATTAAATATAATTGCATGATCAGATGATACACGGACCCATATACATGTCCTGCATCAAAATATTCTTTAATAGCAGCGTGTATGTCGTCACTGGCAGCGCTCTTGTTTTGAAAACATGTAAACCCTGTCCTTCAGGTTCAAAGGACGGACCAATCAGCGACGATTCATGTCGCCCGAGGGTACCTACCTTTTCCGGTTTGGTTAATGCTGTTGTGTTTTCTGTTTTGTTGTTGTGTTTTCTGTTTTGTTGTTGTGTTTTCTGATTTGCCGTTGTGTTTTCTGTTTTGTTGTTGTGTTTTCTGATTTGTTGTTGTGTTTTCTGTTTTGCTGTTGTGTTTTCTGATTTGCTGTTGTGTTTTCTGATTTGCTGTTGTGTTTTCTGATTTGCTGTTGTGTTTTCTGATTTGTTGTTGTGTTTTCTGATTTGCCGCTGTTTTCTGATTTGTTGTTGTGTTCTCTGATTTGCCGTTGTGTTTTCTGTTTTGCTGTTGTGCTTTCTGATTTGCCGTTGTGTTTTCTGTTTTGTTGTTGTGTTTTCTGATTTGCCGTTGTGTTTTCTGTTTTGTTGTTGTGTTTTCTGATTTGCCGTTGTGTTTTCTGATTTGTTGTTGTGTTTTCTGTTTTGTTGTTGTGTTTTCTGATTTGCCGTTGTGTTTTCTGTTTTGTTGTTGTGTTTTCTGATTTGTTGTTGTGTTTTCTGTTTTGCTGTTGTGTTTTCTGATTTGCTGTTGTGTTTTCTGTTTTGCTGTTGTGTTTTCTGATTTGCTGTTGTGTTTTCTGATTTGTTGTTGTGTTTTCTGATTTGCCGTTGTTTTCTGATTTGTTGTTGTGTTTTCTGATTTGCCGTTGTGTTTTCTGTTTTGTTGTTGTGTTTTCTGATTTGCCGTTGTGTTTTCTGTTTTGTTGTTGTGTTTTCTGATTTGCCGTTGTGTTTTCTGATTTGCTGTTGTGTTTTCTGAATTGCTGTTGTGTTTTCTGATTTGTTGTTGTGTTTTCTGATTTGCCGTTGTTTTCTGTTTTGCTGTTGTGCTTTCTGTTTTGCTGTTGTGTTTTCTGATTTGCCGTTGTGATTTGCACTTCAGGGCCACCGTACTTTTCTCCTGTATTCCAAACTTTTTTCAGCCCTCTTCACACACTGTAGAGGCTCCTATATATTTGTCGGCTTGACATGCCTCTGTTTTTTTTTATCTCCCTTAATGCTTTTCCTGGTCTCTGTAAGCCAACTCTTTTACCTTCATGGTTTTACCTGTTCTTTTTCAAATTCCCTCTAGTAAGCTACTTACTGAAGGATCAGTATTTTTACATCATTGCCCATCTCGTCTGCTATTCCTCTGTCCTTTCTGTTTGTTCAAACTCCTCCAGGGCCTCTTGATCATCGTCGTATAGAGCGCAGCCTTGAGCAAGGCCTGACATTTGGTGCACTTCGAAGGGGGGCAGAGGTGAAGTGACAGGACTGTAGCGTGGAGGGAGATAACGCAGCAGCAGGGAACTTGACTGCATTACTAATGAGAATTGTTTAGCCCAATGTACCTGCTCCGACAAAGTTTGGGTTGAAACCTATTCTTGAAGGAGTTTGAGTTTCCTGTTTGCGGGACAAATAAAGGAATTCTGATTCTGAATTCTGATTAAGATAGATGTTTCATTTGTCTGTAAATGCTAACTTGTTGAAATGGACAGATGCATTGTTTTCAAGATGGTGTTATCTTTCAGCTGGAAAGGTAGATTTCCCCATGGAGCCAGGCTCTTCACACTCCAAGAGGCTTTAGAGAAAACGGACAAAAAAAGCAATAATTTTTGCCAGTCGTGCCTTTCTTTGCAGTCACTGTATACAGAAAGTTAAAATCTGTACACTGTATGTCAACGTGTACCATTGATCGTAAGTAGTGAACAATGTGATTCTCTGTGGCGTATATGTATGTAACATTTACCTAAGAAATCAATCATTCATCAGTGGATGACTGAATGGACTGCTGGATAAACAGATGGATTTGGGAAGCTAATGTGGAATTTACCATCTTTGTCTTTGTCAATTGATCCCAGAAGCAGCCTGGAAAATAAATGCCTTCCGTAATAGTGAACCGGGGACACCAAGGAATGTTTCTGCTCATTAAACTGGTGACCCAGTGGCCTGTGTGTGTGAGAGAGTGAGAGTGGGCTGCATAGAAACATTGCAAGATTTTCTGGGCAGTTTATTCAGAAACTCTACTCCTTGTGTTTATTTCAGTCCGAGTTTGGATCTGTGTTTATACTGCAAGTGTGTGTATGTGTGTGTTTGTCTCCTGCATGTTTGGGCATGGTGGCGTCCTACCTCACCCTTCTGACGCTAAGCAGCTTTCGCTTGATCACCATCTGTTACCAGTCTGTGTTTGTGCACAGACTGCCTCGCACTCCTCACCCACTCAGGCACACACACACGCACACTCTTGAGCAGCTCCTCTTGTGTGCAATCCCCAGTCAGTCAGTATTGCTGTGTCTGCTGCAGCCAGGGATGGTATTTTGTTCATCTGTGAAATGGGGGCTTTCACATTACCACTGCAGTTGTGCTGAGTGATATTTGCTGTGAGATGGGTAATTCACAGAAGGCTGCAGGTAGTGTGTCTGTGGTGTGTGTATGTTTGTTAGAGGGTTGCTGTGTCTCTCTGCAAGTTAAAAGCTGCTCCGCTGGTAAACCCAGACAGCTGCTGTGTTTCCCAGTTCACCTACAGGACAGGGACGAGAGTATGAAAGAGTTGAGAAGCCACAGAAACACGGAGGAAAAAGCACAGCAAAATTATGGTGACATCATCATTTTGTTCCTGCCACTTCACAGGCCCAGTGAAACTATCACTATGTTTTTTTTTGTTAACTACATTTGTTGTCCACCATGGCATACAACCACCCATAACTGCTGAACCATAACTTAAGAGAACCAGATCCACATCAAATGTAATATGAAAGCATCAAAACTGCATGTTTGATGCTTTCATATCCCATTACTTACAACACTTTCTTACACACAGACTTTATGATTATCTCATGGCCTAATGACCCAGATCAGTAAACCCCATCATCATTGCCACAAATAACATTATGGCAGCTAACCAGGGAGCTAAAGCGTGCTTTTCTCCATTTAATCTGTCACGTTACAGTATATGCCCGCTTACCGATCCAGGGTGTTTCCCTGCCTTTCACCCAGTGCACGCTGGGATAGGGTCCAGGAATAAGCAAGTATAGAAAATAGACACTACTGCCTGCATGTCTGCCTATGTGTCTATTCTTACATAAGATCCACTGCTTGAATTATCTGTATCTACACCAAGCTCCCCGCCCCTCCTCCATGATGCTCCTCTATCCAACATAAACACCCACATTCACTTGCAAACATATCAACACATATTATTCCACAGTGCGTACAGGTTAGATCAACTCCATTACCACAGTGTTATGAGTGTATTTGTAGCCAGGAGCTGTTTTTAGGTGGTACATGTATTACACTGTAACCCTGACCTGATGCCTCATTAATTGTAACCTGCAGCCGTTGAGTGGTAGACCTCTGTTTATCCCATTGACTGAATGGGATGATAGACTCATTTCACAGGAGGGATTATTCAATTTGTGAGCTCTCCAACCTCAGTGATGAGAACCAAAGTGCAGTCTTGGCTTTCCTGCATGTTGTGCAGGAAGCAAGCATAACCCATGCGCTCTGTGTACTGTGTTGTTTTTTTGCCTCTTGGGTTAGCATTTTAACATAACTTTGATGCATCCAGTAGTAAGAGGAGGGGTTGTAGTAAGGGAGAGAGTGCCGGGGAGTATTATATTGACAAAATAACCTGCCCCATTGCAGTGAGGACCTGACAGCCAAGCTCTTTCCCATTACAGTATTTTTTTTCTGACATTGGAGCCTTGTGCTCAGTTTATTTGCCTCAATGGAGCTGATGGAAACACCAAATTCACATTCTAGTCTCACATGTCTAGTGTCTGTACTCCGCTGTTTTCAGCAATGAAGCTCTCAGAAAATCCAATGTTACCTGTATTAGAACCTAGCCAATATTATCAGCCATTACTGGCCTATCACAAATATATCGGTTACGACCTACTGTATATGTTGTCCGATATATGCCCACATGAAAACGTTGTTTTTTAATCTTTTTTTGTGTGTGTGTGTTTTAGAACGTATCACGTATAATGTATCTGCATACAATTGGAACCCAGCACTCCATTTTTCCCAATGAATAGCTTTATTCCAAATTAGGATTTTTTTTTTTTGATGTCATAAAATATACTGACAGACATTCAACTTCAGTAGAAGCTTCAAATGTAAAAAATGACATTCAGTACAGCAGAAGAACATAGTGGGGCCATTTATCAGCTAATGAGGCAGATATTAGGAGTTGTTGGAGACCAAATCCAAGCTGAAAAAGAGTAAATACTGGACTGACATTCATTCATTCACTCCACATAAGTGGTGGTTTTGAACTGTAACTGCTGGATGTGTAAATAAGTAACTGTTTAAGAACAGGTTTGTCATGTTGACTCTATAAGATGATAGAGATATGTACTTGCAACTTGTTCCTGCTGCCTCAGACACAACCAAAAGATATATTATTGCAGGTTTAACACTGGTTGGCAAGAACAGGTACAACAAACCGCATGTTAAGTGTTATTTTGTTATCTGTGTTATTAGGGGTCCCTTCAGCGTGGTAAGGAGATGTATCAACAGAGACACGGGGCAGCAGTTTGCTGTCAAAATTGTAGATGTGGCCCAGTTCACCTCCAGTCCTGGACTCAGCACAGAGGGTAAGACATCACAATTTCTATACCGTATCTCACTGTAATGATTTCTATTACTCACTCTCTGCTGTTTGAAGTTGCTTGTCCTTTTTGAGTGTGTTTTTTTTGTTTCAAAGAAGTTGACTAAACACACTTTCACTTCTCCACGCTGGGCTACTTCTTATTCAGTTCGTTCTTCACAACCAGACTGAGAGTTTTCCTGGTTCAATCATAGTCTTCTGCTGCTGTCTGTGGGCTGTTCCATTGAAGCAGTTAATTATTAAACCATGGCTGGGGCACCTTGAGAGTAATCTGTGATGAAAGAAGTAAACTGTCCATGTTTGTTTCAAGAAATAGTGGGTTGAAACACGTAACTATTCAACCTTATATTTTTGTGCTGTTATACAGAGTTTAATCATGCAGGTGTCGGTATGTCACTAATCCAGAGAAAGACTGCTAAAATACAGTCTAGACGAATCAGGCAGAGGTCTTATCAGATATCTCCCCCTGGCTGAAGGAGCAGTGGAGAGGGGGATGGAGAGAACAAGAGAGGAGGAGAGATTGAATGAAAGGTTTTTGGATGGTAGGGTGAGGGGCGATAAGACAGGAACTATACTAAGTCTGGAGAGAGATTTAGAGAATTATATGACTTTGTTAGTGAAAGAGAAAGTGGCCAGTCTGCTGTGAGACAGGTTTGCTACACTGCATACATTGAGCAGATATTGTTAGGTAGCATTGAATACACCCATAATACTGAACTGATTCCCCAGCACTTTATGGAGAAATATGTTTTGCTTGTCAAAATAACAGAACAGAGAAAAACACAGCTAACCAGGAGCACTCTAGAAGCAGACGTTTTCTTCAACAAGATACTCCTGATTTAGGTTCATGTAATGACAAACATTAACAAGACATTAATTATAGTATAATCCTTGATTGTCCCCTTGCCTCTAGTTTTATGCTAAGCTAGGCCTGTTGTCCACCTGCCATTGTAGCTGGTTATTATTTCAAAATCTACCAGCCACTTGACTTTTTTACCAGCCACTTTCTTATTTTAACTGGTAGCATTGTGTTTTCACTGGAAGATAATAAACAAGATCTACAGTATTCAAGCAAAAGGCTATTTTATAAAGTAAATATTTTGAACTCGCTCATACAACAGAATGCTCATCTTCTCCAACTGGATGCAGCCATATCTTCCAGGGCTGATTTAGATGTAACTAAACCTCGATTGAGAAACAAGATAATCATTGTATTGTTTTAAAATGATGTGTGTCTATATGATGGAGCTAGGGGTGGCTAAAAAATCAATCAATTCACATAAGAATCGTGATTCTCATCTCTCATGATTCAGAATCTACTGACAAATGTCAAAAATCAGTTTCCTAAGTGGGGTGATTTTGACAGAACGAAAAGGGCGGAACTAAACTGCGAGGGTAGTGCAGCACCCGGAAAATTTACAGAGCTCACATGCTAGAGTTATCTTGAAGTTCATCTTAAAACGAGGCAGTGGTTGCAAGCATTTGTTTTATTTAATGACTGGATACCTACCTTTGCAAGAACATTAAGCAGGCCACATGTTTATGATCATAATGTAACATTAATGGAGTGGAGCAGCGGTCAGCAGTAACAAACAAGACCAGCTGACAACTGCTAACTACAACTAACGACAACTGCAACTAACACACAGCTTTCAACACGTTCAGCAAACTGTGGTAAAGAAAATAACTCTGCTCTGTCTGTTTTACTTCAAAAATGAGTTTATGCTGTCAACTAAATATGAAAAGGCTGTAGATCGTTTATCTTAATTTCCAGCTGTTTCTCATATTGTAATGCAGGAGATTAAGGACCCCAGTATACAAACAAGCTTGTGTTGTGATGCCCGACTGATGTCTGTGTAGGAGACCAGAGAGCAACACGTTTTTAAAAATGTCTGTTTTCAGCTCTCAGCAGTTTTGTAGCTTCTAACTGAATCTCTTTAGTTTCTCTCTTGCGTTCTCATGCGTACTCTTAGACTTGTAACCATGTACAGATTTTTTGTGGTCTGAGTAATGTTTCGGTTCACTGACCCAAGCTTACTATGTAACTGGTTGGTGAAATTAGTTTGTCAAATGACTAACTTCTGATTTGTTATCATAAACCTGTGAAAGTTTTGTTACATCCAACATTTGATATAATGAGACAGGAGACAAGGAGGTTATATAAAGTGCATGTATATGTGGATTTGAGGGAGACATAGAGGTCGTTATTGTCTGCATAACAATGATGGGAAACACCATGTTTTTGGATGATATGGCTGAGCAGGAGCATGTATATGTAAAACAACAGAAAGCCCTGAAAGGACCCTTGAGGGACCCCACAGTTAAAATCATAAATGAAGGAACTGGAATTTAGCAATTGTAACTCAAGACAGACCGGTACAAGCTTAGGAGTTGTAGGGCAGTACCCTTAAGCCTGACCCATGTTTCTAAACTGTGCAGGAGGAGAGCATGATCATCAGTACCAAATGCAGAACTCAAATCTTAAAGCACAAGACGGGAGCAGTCACCTCTATCAGCTGTTAAAGGAAGGTCATTAGAGACCTTCTCAAGGCCTTTCTGTACTATTCTGTGTTCTAAAACCAGACTGAAAACTGCTAGAAATATTGTTTATGGTCAGAAAATCGATTAACTGGATTAAAATTTGCACCTGAACAAAAAGGATCATTTTGAAATTGGTCTGTAATTATGTAACGATAAAGGATCGAGATATTTATTTTTTTCTTAGAATTGGTTGGATAATTGCATGTTTAAAACTATTTGAAAAATTGCCAGAGATAAGAGAGCTGTTAACAAGGAACAAAATGAAAGGACCAATGGTGGGGAAACGTTCAGAATAGATGAAGGTTGTATATCTCAGAGTTACAGTAATTGCACACAGGGCTCTCTGGTAGCTCATCCTGTAGAGCATACTCCCCATGGACAAAAGACTGACTCCTTGACTTCCAACCCGTGGCCCTTTGCTGCATGATGTCCCCTTTCTCTCTCCCCCCCTTTCCTGTCACCTTGAGCTGTCCTATCAAAATAAAGGCCCCGAAAAATAATTAAAAAAGTGAATTGCACATACAGTTGAAGGGCTATGCATAGTGGTATGAACTCGGTTGTAATTTTTCTATGGTTGATGTTTTCTATGGGTGATTTGCTGTTTCACCATGCAGACATGCTGTGAGTTCAAGATAATTAATGTTTCTTAGAAGAGCTTTACCTGCCACATTACACAGTAGCCTTTTTGACCTTCTCTAATTCTTTCTCGCTGATCGAGAATACATAATCTAGCTTGGCAGGCATGTCAGGGCTTCTCATTAGTCTACTTAAGCTTCTACAAAACAGTTATAAAGTGCTCAGCCATTCGTACAGTGACGCCCCCACAAAACACCACATGCACACCGTAAAGGTGAGGTTTTTAAAATTTGGAAATTATAGGTCTTATTCATTTTTGTTATGGTTGTGTGTCTTATCTGTCAGACAGGAGCAGAAACAGCTGCTTATCATGAGTCTGCCCATTTAACACTTTATGTGACTCAATCTTGTGTTGTTGTGACACAAGTCCTGATCTAAACATCAGTAGCCCAACAGGAGCACATTTACATACATGCATGCTTACGCTTGTTCAAGGTTTTGACGTCATAAAAGTATGAAGAGCCTGAGCTCAACGTTATGGCCCAGACGCACCAAACTGACATCAGATAACTTGTGGCGACGCAGACTCACTGTTGCATTGCATCACATCGCTGCGTCTCAGCCAAGAAACTGCAACAACTACAGCCGACAGTCAACTAGCCTGTACGTCCTTCACCTGTGTGAGGGGAAATCACTGTCCATACTACAAAGTGGTGGTAGTCTGTTTGCAGAACCAGAACACTCGGTACTGTGATATACAAACTGCTCTCACTAATAAAGTCACTTCTAATCAAGAATATGTCTGATAAAAAGTTAAAAATGGCTCTGGTGAAGTAGTAGAAGTAGAAGTGAAGAAAATAAGGAGAAACTGCACTAACTGGTGTAATCCTGGATACTACAATGACAGTCTCAAAGGGGCTTTATCTTTCTGTTTCTCTTCTCAAGCACTGATTCTCTTAGCTAAACGGCCAAAAAGCTGCTGACAAGGGCCAACTAGTGCCAGTGGTGAGGAACACACCACAACATCTAGGTCTGTGTCAGGGCCCTTAGAAGTACAGAAAAAGGCTTAATGAGAAGAAAGGAGAAAGATGGTGAGAAAGTGTCAGAGCTTCTAAAATAGAGCTGTGGTGATTGTTTTAGTGATACTCTGACTTTCTACCAAGACTCAGCCTTTTCTTCCCTGATGACCACAAATCTTTTAAATGCCCAGGCTCATTGTTCTCCTTTCTGGATTTCATCAGAATGATATTGAGTTCATGTCCACAGCAGATTAGCTTGAAAACTCTGTTTATATGTGAACATGTCTTTTGTACTTGACATATTATTCTATTGGTGCTGCAAGACCCCTGCAGAAGTATAAAATGGTGACTGAGGATCATAAATTCTACCCAGAATGGTACTAGCTTTAGGACTTGATACAATCATTATTTCATGCCTGCAGAGGTGTCTGATAGCACATGAATAAATACAGATCATGACAACCCCTTTGTTGAACGGTCACCCCCTTCTACCCTTTCGTCTCTAATTCTCTTTGGTTTGTCTAACCGCTAATTTTGAATGCTGACCACTCAACAAAGGGGTTTTGAGAAAATGTTCTTTTCAGCTGCACAACAACCTGATAGCAAATCTGATAGCAAAGTTTTGTTCCTCATCCAGGACAAGTTGACCATTTTTCACAAGAAGAAGGTATTCTAGATTTCTCGAACCATCATCCCTTTTGCTTTATGTTGATATTCTTACCTCTTGAGTTATTTACAGTCCTGGTGGTCACTATCATAGGGTTAAGTCTTAAACTGCTTCATCCAGACCATGGAAAATTATTTTTTATAATTTTTAGTCTTATCCTCAAAATGTAAGGACTCCTCAGTTGTGATTGGAATCTGAAATAAAATGGTGTTAAAAAAAAACCTAACTTAGTTTAAAGCTCTGGTCTACGATTTAAAAGATTTGTTATTTTTATTAACAACATTTAGATGGTGGTTATGGCCCAATAGTACCACCTACACAATGTGAAGAGTAAAAGGAACCAAATAAATCCATTCTCTCTAGTGTCTGTAAAACTGGAAAGAAATTGATCCAATAGGAGCCATGCGGGCCACATGGCTCCTATTGGATCAATTTTCCGATCCAATCCCCTCGCTCACTCTCCTGCTCCTGCTCACGTCTGGTCCCGACCCACTTCCGCATTTGAAACTACAAGCGGACAAGAGGTTTGTTTTGCCCTGAGCAGTTCAGCGGCCTCTGCTCGCCCCACCGACAAAGAGTCAAAGAAAGAAAGTCTGTCACTGAAAAGACACAAAGCGGAGATGTGAAATACAGAGGGTTCAAGCCCGAGTAAACATCGGGTCATCGTTTGAACAGTGGCGAAAGGTCCGTGAAGATATGGACCCGATGCTGATACAGCGGAGTTTCTGTTGAGCAGGTAACCTTCGTCTCTATTGTGGATGTTGTGACACAGATAACTTTCATGCCGATGCTGCTGATGACTGTGAAAGCTGCCGTTAGTTTGTTTCTGTGTTATTAGACGGTGTCTGTCTCTGCAGTGTTGTCAACACTTGTTTACTTGTTCGACAGAGACGTTAGGCTCTATGCTAGCTTTGTAAGCTAACAACAAGCTAACATTGCTAACATGTTTACACCAAATCAGCCTATTTATTTGCTCATGGCAGCTAAATGAAGCAGCAAGTAAGTTGAATGAATGGATGGATGAAACCCCGACTCGAAGCGGAAGGGTTTCGGATTTATTTCCGGATTTTTATTTTATTTGTCTGGATTTATTTCTCCATAACAACCTCTCGCCCGGTCACTACTCAGCTGTTTTGCTAATCCTCCTCCAGGTCTTGTCCATTTGTTTTCAACGGAGCCTTTGCTAAATCAATATGATGGATTATCATATAGGCGTTACGATGTGTGTATTTGTGTGTCTTATCTGTCATAAACAAGAGATTACGGTTTACGGACACGTTTGTGTCGCGGTCTGGTGCTACTCAGACAGCAGCTGGGACACACACAGCTGGTCCGAGACTCACACAGGTTTGTTTTTCAGCCACAAAGTGGAAGCGATCGTTGTGATTAAAGCTGACGGCAGCATCTGTTAGTCTCTTGGCCCTCAATAACATTTAGAAGTGGCTAACTTAGCTGTTGATAAATAGTAACTTATTACCTAACTGTAACGTAACGTAGCTGTAACATGCTAATGACGTTACGCTAGCTTGGCTGTGGAGCTTAGCTGTGGACATTGTAATGACTTACAAGATTTACGTTAGTTTCAACGGGCATTGTAATAACTTTACCTGTGAATCCAACATCGTTACTCCGCATTCAAAGCTGGGCTGTATTTGGTTTCTGCCGGCCGGCTTGTTGCTCTTGTTGCTTGTTGCGGGAGGGGGGGTGTGTCGGGGGGATGCTTTTTTCAAACCTTTCTCAGATCGTAGACCAGAGCTTTAAAGGTACAGTGTGTAATACATAGTGGCATTTAGCAAAACAGACTTGGCAGAAATGGAATATAATATTCATAAGTATGTTTTAATTAGTGTGTAATCACCAGTTACTTTTGTTTTCATTGCCTTAGAATGAGCCCTTTATATCTACATAGGGAATGGGTCTCCCTCCATGTTTCACAACCATGTTTCTACAGTAGCACAGAATGGACAAACCTGGCACTAGTGAGGGCCTTTCGCATTTTTTAATCTAGTGGGTAGCCGCCAGAAATGCATTGATTGGAAGACGAGTCTTGAAGAGCGAGTGGCTGCTGTTTCCTGCCAAAATATTTGTATTGTGAGAATACAACTAAAATCTGATAAAGGATGGTGGATCATATTTTGTACAAGTAAAGCACAGGAGCATTAAGAAAAAAATACTCCAAGACACTAAACGAAATCGGGACAAGCGACAGTATAAAACAAGAATAAACATAGTTTAGTTGCCTTCCAAGATGGAAATCTCTGATGATAGAGAAATGTTTGCAGACTGACACTGAAGTTACCTGCTTTCTGCTGGACAGGTAAGAGTAACGTTAAAGATTAGAACCATGGGTGTGGTGCTGCCGGAGTACATCGGAGCACTGCTGCGCCACCTTTTATCTCCAAGTGAGGAATAAAAAAGGTCATCGTTTTGTATAATCCGGGTGAATATTAAAATATTAAGTGATGAATTTCTAAAACTTCTTAATTCTATGCCATCTTTTGAACAAAGGTGGCATCGTCTCATCAGCAAACCTGAACAGCTCTGCATGTGCAGCTCGTTACATTATGTGACGCATACTGTATGTAACAAGCTGGGCATGTACAGTATGGTCCTGTCATTCTCTCTGTGTGCAGGTGTCTGCATTTCACTGACCTACACACTCAAAATACGTAACTAAGAATTACAGCACAGGAACAAAAGCAGCAACTGCTATTAGGACCTGAGTCAACAAATTATTAACATATATTCATTTAAAACGTGACATGTACAGGTTTTTCACACAGGGTCAATTCAATATGAAAAAATATTCCCATGGTTAGCCATGCGTGTGTACGCATGCATGAGCACGTCTTAGGTGCACTCCAGTACTTAAACAAATACCACTACACCCCTACACCGTAATATATACTTCCACTCCGCTGCTTATGGTACAAAACCTAGATAATGTACAATGTACATTAGTTTCGCTGAAAAGTAATGCCGGCATGTATAACGTTAAATATTAGCACACCGTAGCCTCTGTCTACGCCTCTCAGAGGACTGGTGGTAATGTAGCATTGGCAAGATTTATTTGTCTGTGAGGGCCATCGTAGCTTCTGGAGATTCTCCAACATCTTCAGAAAGGGAGGGGTGAGCGAGGGAGTGTTGCAATCTAGAACTTCACCGCTATATTATGCTAGCAAGATTCACAGTTAGTAACTTTGCGAACGGTTGAAAAACAGTAAATCTGATTTAACGGTATGTTTAACAACAAGACTAGCTAGCTCTCCAGTGATGTCATTATCCCTAAATCAGTATCAAGATTTTCACAGACAAATGGTAGTGCATGTGTAGTGTCTGCTGTAGCCTGAAGGTAAAGAATGGAAGAGTGAATAGGATTTGAGATGATGGCTTGTGTCCAGACAGAGTTGGCTACTTCCTGCAGCTTATGTGTTGTGTTATGTGTTACAGGCGCCATCTTATGGTGTTCAGAGGATGATGTAAAGAAGGACTATACTCTAAAAATATTCCGACGTTTGTTTGTTTTTTTCCTCCATTTAATGTATTTCCGACATCTAGGAGTCTGCAGCCAGCTGATGCCAATCACTCACTCACTTATTTAAGGTACAGGCCACAGAGCATTAACTCAGAATAATGAACTGACAGTTTTACTCAAACTACTTGATTAGCAGACCAGTGTATAATATGAAGTAAACTAGAGTGAACCTTAGATATGAGAGGAAATAGAATCATTGTAAACTCTCTAACCACCTTCACAATTTGTAAAATACAAATTGCTTTCCAGTTACTCACATATTGGTATCTTTGTGACTACTGTTAATTTATTAATTACTGGATATCCATCCTCATAGTAATCTCACTTGCTGGTGTTCTGTTATGCTGGCTTCAATCCTTTTGGACAGTGTAGTAAGGCTTTCAGACATGAGAGAGCAAGGAATCTTGATTAATGTTCTCTCCTTAAAAAACAGTATTTTGTTGTCTCTCTCCTCATAAAAAGTACTGATGAAAGCTGGTTTGACAGCTCACAGCAAACTCCTGAAGGAAAGTTTTTCATTGCAGCTTGTCTAACAGTGCACCCCTACCATTTCTCTTCATTTCCAGCCTTTACAATCACATAAGTGCAGCTGTTAGTGTGTGACTACATGTGTGTATGTGCACACGTATGGTACATGGTCAGCACACTCCCCAGTCATTTTTATCCAGTCACAGCCCCCCTCCTCTGTAGTGCTCAGGAATCCATCAAACAATATGCTCCCTCCAGACGCCAGCCGGCTGTTCTCATTGTTGATTTGTTTTTATTTTCCCTCTTACGTGTTGCCCGTAGAAAGCAGAGCAGTTTCACTTGAGCGGGCAGCTGTAACACACCACCACAGTAATCAAGCAGCCGCACACACAACACCCTGTGCAGAGCTCAGACCAAGGGAAGTGGGTCAATTGGTTCGTGTCTTGGCAATGGATTGGCCAGCAGGTGCCTGACACAAACACATGCACACATGCGTGCACGCACACAGGCACACACACACAGACACACAAACACACACACAAACCAGCTTGCTTCTCTTCAGCCTGTTTTGAGGTCTGTCTGACGAATAGGTCAGCCCTCTGCGGGGATGAGAGAAAAGCTAGCCAGAGAATGAGCAAAATTCATCATGTGCCATCACCTACTCATTTCCGCCCGTCTCTTCCATTCCCCCACCTCCCTGACTCCTTCATACTCTCCATTTCTTTTCTGTATTTCTGTGGCCCTCTGCTCTTCATTTCCCTTTTCGCCTCTTTTCTCCCAATTGTTTGTCTCTTACCTCCTTCATTGTTCTCTCTGACTTCCTCCAAAGTCATAAAGGCTACAACTCTGTGTTTGTGTGGTTGTTGACTGGTAATATTTGATTGTTGTGACATTATGTCCTCTGTCTTGCACACACAGTAGCGTGACACTCACACACACTCAGAACTCTGTGTGGTGTAGCTGTAGTAGCAGTGCCTCCTTCCAGTGCAGGATTTGACTTCCAGCAGGAGGAACAGGCACTGCTGTAGAGATCAGTGTTTCTCTCTGTCTCTCTCTGTCTCTCTGTCTCTCTCTCTCTCTCTCTCTCTCTGTGTCTCTCTCTCTCTGTCTCTCTGTCTCTCTCTCTCTCTCTGTGTCTCTCTCTCTCTCTCTGTCTCTCTCTGTCTCTCAAATTCAAATTCAAAGGGGCTTTATTGGCATGAAAGTTTAACAACAATGTTGCCAAAGCATCTGTCCAAACACTCGGACATAACATAACAAATAACAACACAAACACAACACCAAGATTGATTTATATAAATTCTATATACAGTATATACAGTGAATATATATACAGTCTGTCCCTCTCTCTCTCTCTCCCTCTCTCTCCCTCTCTCTCTCTCTCTCTCTCTCTCTCTCTCTCTCTCTTCAATTCAATTTTCAATTCAAAGGGGCTTTATTGGCGTGGCAGTTTTACAACAATGTTGCCAAAGCATCAAAACCCAACTTGTCCAAACATTCGGTGTGTCGATGTGTGTCGGTCACTCACTGTCCCTCAGGTTGTGGCATGTTGACACACATTGGGCAGCAGATATTCCCTCCTCTCCTTCTCCCAGGAGTATTTTTAATGTTGAGAGGTGGTTCAGCTCTTTGAACTCTGAGATTACAGAGTTGAACTTGTTAAAATAAATGTTCCTTGTTTCATTGAATGTTTTACATTGTAGGAGAAAGTGCATCTCTGCCTCAGCCTCACCTGTCGAGCAGTGACCACATGTTCTGTTTTCTTTTGGTTGCCATGATTGTTTGTGTCTTCCTGTTTGGATTGTCAGTTTGTGGTCACTGAGCCTGTACTTGGTGAGGATCTGTCTCTGCTTTCTATCTCTGACAGTAGAGAGATATTCTGCTCATTCATCTCTTTTAAGGGCTAGATAACATTCTGATCTACTTTGGCTTTTAGTTTTTCTTTCCAATGTTCCAGATAGGTTTCTTTACATTGTGTTATAATTTGCTTTACTCTGACTGGTGTTTGGAGAGCAGTGTTGTTGTGAGGCTGGTCAGACTGTGTCTGAGAGGGGGCAGTTAGCTTCAGTACCAACTGACATATCTCTCGCTCTCGCTCTCAGATTTAAATTCAAATTCAAAGGGGCTTTATTGGCATGAAAGTTTAACAACAATGTTGCCAAAGCATCTCTCTCTGTGTATGAAGATACCCTCAGCAGTGGCGAGCACTGCCTATAAACCAAGCATGATTAAATAAATTAACATGTAAACGGAAGAGATGTGATACATTTCCCTGCTCACCCTCCATCTCTCTGTCACTCACGCATCTCACACACACAGCCCCTCCCCTCCATGCACACCGCATGTGTCTCCATGAAAACGTGATCATCCATGGAAGTAACAGTGTGGAAGCTTGATATTTGGTGCAGACAGCTGGCGAAAGTCACGAGTTCACAAAAATGTGGTATCTCCCATGTCACTATTGGGTAGACTTGGTTTATCAATGATGCTAATAACACAGTACATCAAATAAACACAGCAAAATATCAGCTAGGTCAAAACCAAGTTTCTATATCTTTAAACAATACAGTTATGGCTGAAAAAAGATTTTTTTATAATCTCCTCAATGCAAATTGGCCTTCCTGGAAGTTCGACCTGTATTGTTGTTAGGGTGATATCACAGTGATTCAGCCTATACTGTTGTCCATACAAGAGCACAACACTGAAAACAGTGAATATGATATAAAACTAGTACTCAATAGAGTGCATACCTCCACCAAGGCCCAACAGCCCCCTTTAATTCAGTCAAGCTTAACCCAACATGAAACTGGATATCCCTGTATCATCAGTGATGTTGCCAGTTACGTATTCTGTGTCTGTAACGCATTAAAATCCTAAAGGACACAGTGAAATCACTATCCATGCATCCATGGGATGCACCAGATTTTATCCCTGATAATTCTACATTGTGAACAACAAATCCATATTGAAATAATTATAAAAGTAAACTTGCTGTCAAGACAGAAAAAAAGGAAAAATGCTGGTTTCCGACCACCTGTGCACTGTGTGAATATTTCAAACATTGTGACATGATACTTTCTGCTGCAAAAAGACAGATCCTGACAGACAGATTTCAACAATCAAAGCTACAAACTTAAAACTGAAACTGAAATAACTTGGCCATCGTCAAGAACAGTCTGCTCTGATCGATTCTGAATTCTCTCGTTAAGATGATGACAGATGATGCTTTACCATTCAGGAGACATGCTGTGTTGAAACCAGAGAAATAACCACTATTTGGTTCATTTGATTTTTGTAGACAAGTGTATCAGGATGATGTGATGGTGCTGTACCTGACACAGGATTTTATTATTTGAATCAGATTTTGCCTTTCAATAAAAATATTCAACTATTTGTCTACAGGTTAGCACCAAACTAAACTTCTTATTCAGCCTACATCAGTATGTTTCTACCTGCAGCCTCAGACTTACATTTCAGCCCCTTTCTTTGTCATCTGTGACGTGTAAACAGACGGATCAGATTTGTACACAGAAAAAGTTAAAATGTGCATCCTGTTCATAGTTCAGTTATAAAATCCCAGCACACCACGGAGCGTCAGTGCTGTCAGAGCAGGACCGACACTACATATTTTGAGGCCAGATAAGGATCTGATGCACCCAAATTGCAGTTTCTTTCATCAGTTAACCACCATCAGATGGTGTCATTTGGATTTTTTTTTAACTAATACAGCAGCTAATACAAAGTATATTTATGGTTCCCTTCATATGTAATTACTCACTGAGCTGTTATCCCTGAGCATTTTTGGAAGCTTCTATGTTTTATCCTGTTTTTGTAGTGATAATACGACTGACGCATCAACTCTCAGGGGCAGCCCTAGATGTGCCAGTGTTTTATTTTCAAATATGGGATTTAATTTGTTTATATTTGTCTTATTTTCAGATACATTTTCAACATACTTGTATACAACTATGATTATAACCTTATGACATCAAACACTAGCCTAACACTACAATTTGCCAGAAATCACAAATTATATTGGGGACCCACTTAATTTCCCTAGGACCCACTCAAATGACCACCTCTGGGCCCAGGGAGCTCACTATATCGAAAAATCAACATCACTGTGTCACTCTTGAACCACCCATAACTGCTTAACCATAATTTAAGATCACCAGATCTGTTAACAGCCAACCACTAGAACAACTTAATGTTGATGAAGGTTCTCAGTCATCCAGGTCATGGTAATTCTAAGTGCTGTATCGTAGGCAACTGGACGTGTTTCAGTTTCTTGAAGACGTTTCACTTCTCATCCAAGAGGCTTCTTCACTTCTAACTAACTGGAGGGGAGTTACAGGATTTTAAACTCTGTGTGGTAGTGTCCTAACCTTACCTTCGTTAAGGACGCATGTGAGCTCAGAGTTTTAGAGTCAGGACAACTAAACAATGAAGATGGGACCACAATCTCCATTATCTTGTGGAAGAATCATAGGTTGATGCAAAGGTAAATTCAATCTGTTGGTGTCATCTCAGCTATACATTGGTGGGTTTTTTTGTTTATGTAGTTGCAGGTTTCTACCCCTAGTTCTTAGTATATAGTGGCCAGAGAAAGGCTACCCTCTGTGCCTGATTTAAAAAAATAAATAAATAAATCAAGATCTGTGCATTACTCCCCTGAAAAATGAATGAAAATGTTAAAAAGTCCCAATCTCACAATTTTAAAGATATTGAGAAAAAATTTCCAGATCTGTCCCTTTATCTGGATCTGCATCAAAAGTTAGTGTGTCTATTCTGGCTGAGACCCATCCTCCATCCAAGTTGTGTGGAAATCAGTAGTTCTTGTGTAATCCAAACCAAACAAGCAACAAACAAATGGACAGGGGTAAAAGCATGAACTCCTTGGTGGAGGTACGATCTGCGGTGGCCTCGCACTACAGCCTGACCTAGGCAACAGGCTACTCACCTCAAGCTGTGATGAACTCCTGCTACACCAAACCTCGCTGCTGGGCAACATGCTTGCTTTCTATCTACCGTCAGAGCTTCAGCCGAGGAAAAGAGAACGCTGTGGAGGTATTCGCAGCAGAATAAGGAAGCATCTATTTGAACCACCTCTCCCCTCCATCATCCTGTCAAATGTCTGTTAACTCCTCATTGACATGGATGTGCTACATGCCAGATGCCGGCTGAAAAGGGCTTTGAGGGACATCTGTATCACTGCCCTGTTCAAGACCTGGCTCGACCTGGAGGTGCTGACCCTGTCCCTACGTCTCTACACAGTTGTGGTCAGTTGTGTTATATTGCCCCCATGCAGTGCTAACATCAAGACTGCAGCAGAGCTGATAGCCCAGGATGCTAATGCTATGTTGGCTAAGTATCCCAGAGCTTCAGTATTAATCTTTAACACTGACACAAACACAAAGCATTCTCGTTCATATCCACGGCTTGCACTTGCAGGTTTGTCTACTTCCACTGTACAAACATGAGCTGAGTCACAGCCATATTGCTACAGCGCCCACAATGGTTGGAGGACGCCATGACTAGGTTTCTTTCATCTTGGATTATATTAACTTCTACATAAACATCACCATTCCAGTTGCAACAAAAAAGAAGTATCTCAACTCCAAACAAGCAGTAGTGGAACCCAAACCCAACATATGTGCATGAACTGACCCAGAATCCTTTGCAAAGGAACTCAATACAGTCTACTCCTGTTCTATACCCAGGATTTCTCAGCTGAATGTGAAGTATTGCTGAAAGCCCTTTCCTCCACCAGATACTGAAGAACTGGCCCCCTTCACAGAGGAGGGAGTACACGCCAGCTTAGCTGGGCAAAGCTGTGGGGCCTGATGGCAGTCCAACACGGGTGCTGAAGACCTGCGCCCCGGAACTCTCACCAATTCTCTCTGGAAAACGTACAACATAATCCCTGTACCCAAAAACACTGGCTGACAGAACTCAACGACTACCGCTCCGTTTCCCTCACATCCGTTATCCTTGTGGACTTCAGCTATGCTTTAAACACCATCCAAAGGCATCGCTGTGAAAAGAAATTTCCCCTTGGGAATAATAAAGTTCAAGTCTATGCCTAAAATGTTGTATTTTTTGCACTGTGAGAATGACTTTGATCTGCTGTGTCTCCTATCTCTTTCCTAGTAGCCAAGATTAGTGTACAAACATTCAGGTAGGAGCTGCTCATTATTAGCCAGTGCTTTCACTTTTTCTAGTGTTCTCGACAGCAGGTCAGCTGTCACTAAGTAATGTAAATTCAGCAAGTCTCTTAATAACAGGCAAAGTTTTATCTTGACTGTTGTCTGGTCAAAGAGCTCTTTGCATGCTGCTGTCTGGACTGGATCAAAGATTGGGAATGAAAGCTTTCCTCTCTTAGGAGTCACATTCTCAATTTAAAATTTGAATCAGGATGTTTTTGGAGACTGGAGTTGATCCTGAAAAATAGGGTCTGTCAGATTAAATGGACTACAGCTGTTATTTCAATATGTCAGGTACACGATGACAGCTTATTTAATCAGCATTTAGGCTGGGTGAATAGTAAGTATTGGATAAGACTTGGTAATGGGCAGATACCAAATGTTAATTGGGATCAGGGCCAAAATGACTGGATTAGTAGATCTCTAATTGCCCTAATTAGAACTGGACCTTGAGGAGTAGCCTTAAGTTTGGTTTTCCATTTAGCATGAATGACTTTACATTGTCTGCATTCAAGAGAGACGACTGAGACGACTTTAAATTGTAGTTTTTCAGTAGTAAAAAGTTCAGATGAAGATGTGAAGAAAATTAGGTTGGTGAAAGTTAAATTGTTATTGATGAAATTGAATTATGTTATTTAAATAGTCACAGGTCAAGTTATATACAGTAATGTCATGAACTGTAAAATGTGTTGTTGCATTTGCAATTTTGTACAGTCTGTCCTGCAGTGTTGTTTGTCTCCTCCTTCTCTACCTTTCTCTTACATTTCTTTGGTTATTAATTCTCTGTTGCTAACACTTTAGCCATAGGATTTATACATGCACACACACACAGACACATCACACACCCTAACTTCGATGAAAAGTTACAGTATTGTTCTTCTATGCATGCAGTGATATTTAATTAAGCTTCGAGTTTAAACCATGAGCCACTTGTGCTGCTGTGAGCCTTGGCGCTAACATTAAGCTAATCCTCTGAGGACAAGCAAGGCGTGGGCTAGCTCTAACATAATGCTAATGCTGCTAAAGCCGGATAAGTGGCTACCTTAAGGGCATTGCAGCCTGCCACGTTAATGTCATCTGGTGAGCTTGCTGCTTATGTCCGTCAATGTAACTGCTGCTGAAGATTACAAATGATTCTTTTCCAAATGACAAGCAAATCAACACACACGATATAACCTTTCCTATGAGAAAGGGTCTTTGAAAAGGCTGCTTCAAAAGCCTTATTAGCCTATAAGACTCCCTACTTGAATGAGGTATTAAGCCCAATAAAAATATTCTCTGTTTGTAACATAAATAATTGTAGTTAAATGTACATGTAAAAGCAATAAAATATATATTTGATCTGCTTTCCTGCAGAATCTCCTCAAACATGTCATGGTGATTGGACTGTGCCCTGTCCGTCACTTCTCAGCTCTCTCTCTAACATGTGTCTCATCTTTGCACTGGTATCAGGTCTATCCATCTTTTGTGCATTGTTTAACATCCTCACCAAGCAGTACTTAAATGTGGGATAAAATGGTCAATGGACTGTATTTATACAGCGATTTTCTAGTCTTAGCGACCGCAGCGCTTTGACAATGAGTCAGAATTCACCCTTTTTTACACACATTCATACACTGGTGACAGAGGCTGCCATGCAAGGTGCCACCTGCTAATTAGGAGCAATAACAAATTCATACACACTTACACACCGATGGAAAAACCACAAGAGCAATTTGGCCTTCACTATCTTGCCAAAGAACACTTTAACATGTAGATGGAAATCAAACCAACAACCCTTTGATTAGTGTATGACCACTCTACCTCCTGAACCACAGCATAGGTGTATAATGGCAGGGCATTGAATTTACCTTACTCAAAAAAGGCATTATTTGATTTAGAGATGTCACAGAGACTGTGTTCGCTTGCCTGCCATAGACTGTAACATCAGTTATAATTTTTTTGTATGTGATTGAGGGCTGTTGGGAAAGTTCTGCACCTATAAACTAAAAGTGGGCTTGTGGTGACAGATTGTATTGCAGTAGGCGGTCTCAGTCAGCACTATCTGCAGCTACACAGTATCAGAATCAGCCTGGGGGAAGAAACTGTCTGTCTGGTCGTTATCTAGGAAGCGTATTGTCTCTTTAACAGGTCAAGTTTCAATTTAAGCAAACATTTAGATGAAATGTAATTAATTTATCAGTTTTATATTATATTATATTATATTATATTATATTATATTATATTATATTATATTATATTATTTATTAATAGCTAATTTTACTTCATAATGTTTCTCCTGGTATTCTATAATATTTTGGCTGTCAAGATTGTAAAACAATTATTGAATTGCATTTTACAACTGAATTTTATTAGGCGGATTAATTAATTTGTCTGTTCAGAATAAAAATGCTACAAAATCTCTGTCAAGTTACCTCTCTGAAGATACAGTCATCAGCTGAAGAAAGGCACACTAGGGATGGAGAGAGACATATATGTGATATAATTTGCATGCATTGAACTGTCAGGTTATTAAAGTTTCACATAGTGCTCACTTTACAGTAGCTTTTCAGTAGCCTTAGTAGTCTAGTATAGTCTTTACATGAAGAAGAATCACACAGACCTTAATTGAAGACTTTAAGAAATGAGTTTATCATCCATATTTTTAAATGAGCAATATAAATATTATTAAGGTAGTGTGTAAAATGTATAATCTGCAAAAAATGTAGATTAAAAATGTTTTGTGTTGTCTGAAGTTAGTGATATGTGAGGTAGAGAGAGCAACAATCTTTGCCCATAGACTCGTTCTAAGTTGTACATGCACAGTCTGCTCCTTTTCAATACAAGAGATAGGAGATTGCGGGGCACAGCTTTCCTGCGGCCCACCAGCATTTAGCTGAGTTAGACAGCAGGGGGCAGCAGAGAGCATATATTATTAGAATATGTCACTGAGATGAAGAGAATATACCCAGCAGGTGATGGGCAGTATTGTTCTAGAACTCTCTTTTACTTTTTCTTCCTCCCTCCCTCTCAACAGTTAAGCAACACAGCCGTCACGCACTGAACGTGCAGGATATGTTTCTGCCCATTCAACGTCTGGCTAGCAGGCACTGTGGATTTTTTATGCATTCTGTGGCCGCAGCACCCTCTCTGTGCTATGAGACCTCCTACATTTACATATAAAGCACTGAATACAGCAACAAACTCTTCTCATGTAGGTCTCCCAGTCTCTGGGAGTGAATGTACCACATGCTCTAGTGATAACCAGTCTACTTTCCATTCTAGGCCATTCAAACCATTTTATATGGCAAAATAGTTTTCAATTTGCATCAGTGTGACAGAGACTGAATATTGATTAGCTTAAGATGTCTTTTTCTTTTCTTTTTTTCTTTCCTAGAGCTGGCAGTCCCTCCCCAGGGGCTGAGGACTGGTTCAGTTAGGCCTAGCCAGAAATCCTTAGCCTCCTCTGCTCCTCACACTACCCCCTACACCCTCTCATTTGTCGCTGTGATTTTTTTCACCGCGACAAACACTTGCTGAGGGGATAGATGCTGTTTATTGGGCAGAAATATGACGAAGAGTCGGTCGGACTGACAGGCTGACAGACACTTCTCCACATATAACTGCAGCATTTTTTTCCTCACATAAGTTGGCAAAGACACGACCAGTTACTACGTTACTGTTGTTTTGTCCTGTAATGTTGCTTTGTGGGACATTTCTCTATATTGTTGAGTGATGGACCTGTTTAGTTATCACAGTGAACACCATCAGACTGACACACCCTCGCTCTGCGCCACCGGCTTATCCGTTCACACTGGTTCAGTTTGCCAATAATGCGCCTCCGATACTACCTCTGATACTACCTCTGATACTACCTCTGATACTACCTCTGATACTACCTCTGATACTACCTCTGGAGGCGCATCAGAGGCGGAGGGAAATTTCTCCCCTCGCCGCATCTGGAACTTTCACACAGAGGCGGATGTAGAGAATTGGCGCAGGATCCCCACATGCAAACGGCAGTTTGAATGGGGCTAAAATCTGCAGTGGAGCCTTGGTCAAGAACATCTCCTTTCCCCCCACCCCCCACCTCAACCCCACCCAACTCTGTATCAGTACCCCTTCTACTACCACACAGACAAACGTGCCAACACATTCATATTTAGGCAGTCTCATTTGAACCTTCACTCCCCCAAAGACCATCAAGTAGAATATATTGCACATTAATCTTGTCAACACTTTGGCTTCATCAAATGTAATCTAGTTGTCTTTTCCCCATTTTTTAATCCTTTTAAAATCAAAATGTAATGTTGAACAGTTTCCTCCAGCTATTCATCTCATGAGAAGGAGAGCTTTGTATGGTGGTGTGTTTTGTTCCTGGTGTGGCTTGTTTTCCCTTCATTTCTCCCAAGTGATTCCTCTAAACAGCCAGCCTGCATTGTTCTTTTCAGCTTCAGTAACCCCCTCTATTAAGCCTCCTCTTCTTTAGAAACCAATTAAAGTGGTAGATATTTATTGATGGGCAGTAATAAGAGGATCTAAATGATAAGAAGGATACAAACAAACATCACTTGAACTAATATATAATATTATAATGTAATATAAAGGCGAGCAGAGACTTGTTGCCAATTTGCATGTGAGGTAGTCATACAGATGAGTCATCGTGCTTTCACCCTCATGCTGTGCTATGAATTTTCCATTGTCTTTTCTTCAGTAAGAGCTAAGGTAGGCAGGATCGTTTGATGCCCAGATGAAGAGCTGGTAAAGCTTCAGGGTTCATCTACTTAGATCGGTGTGAAAAAAAAAAAGTGTTTCAGAGGCATGGTGGATTAGTCGAAATGTTTTTTTCAATATACTCAGCGGTCCGTCAACTTCAGCCAAAATAGGAATGGTTTAATGACGATGAGGGTAAGGTCAATAGAAAGGTCAAATCTGATTTGGCTGGCCTTGCTGTGCCAGAGAGAACCTTGAACTCATACATTATGGAGTAGAGAGGGAAAAAACTGATCCTTGTATAAGGTAAAGGTGAAAAGAAATGCTGGTAGCAGCTCCCTGGTTGAAGACAAATGCCAGGGTCCTTGTTGGGTCGTCCTCTTTGTTGCTGCATTACAGACTTCAATGGACTGGTCAGGACACCTGGTCAGTAGAGATGGAACAGGTGGGCATAGTGTGGCCTAGGGGTGGGCGATATGGCCTAAAATTAATATCCCAGTATGTTTGTTTATCTATTCATTTTTTGTTTTGTTTTTTTGCAGGACGGTATTATATCACAGTATTACAAAAATAGGAGATACTAATATGACTCGACCACTTTTAGCTCTTTTGGCATTGTAAGGGAACATACTATTGGAAGAAAAAAAGATTCTGAGGCAAACGTTTGTATTTATGTTTAAGCCTGTGTTTTAGTAGCCTGCCAGATAATGTAGGTTAATAAGAAGATGTAGTGTGATTCATTCTCAGAGATTAATAATAATAGCAAAAATTTAGTGTAAAAATGAATACATTTTAATGTAAAAATAAATAAATGTAGTGTATAAATATCGGGCCTGTTGTCTGTGTTGAGGCTGTATGTCCAAATGTCTTATTAATTACTTACATTACGTTACTCTCCCCCACATAATAGTTAATCAAACACTTAATATAATAATTTACAATATTATTAATAATTTATAATACTGGGATTGATATCTGTGATTCTGGTTCGGGTAATGCTTGTATCAGATCTGAACCCAATTTTGTGGGCCGCCCTTGCCTACTGCTCATGTATTTGCAGACCAACAGTAGAGTTGGCAGTGAGAAGGACATTGGAAAATATACATTGAGAGAAAATTTAGGTGAAATCTTATATTTCTCTTTATATAGATCCACTCTGTCCTCAGGTGTACAATAAATAGGTCCAGTCATATGTTCTGTATATAATATTGAACTGCATGCTTATCTGCTGCCATTTTTGCTCATCCCCCTTTCTCTCCCTCTCCCTTTTGTGTGTGTCTTCAGATCTGAAGAGGGAGGCCAGCATCTGCCACATGCTGAAGCACCCCCACATTGTGGAGCTGCTGGAGACATACAGCTCAGATGGGATGCTCTACATGGTTTTCGAGTTGTAAGTTTCCGCTTGGCAAGGATTCCACACAGCATGATTGAACATACAAGTCGCATCAAAAACCTCACACCAACACACCATCTGTAGATGTGAGGCAGGTGTCACAATGAGTTGCATGAACAGGAGAGTGTGAAGATGAGGAAAGAGGACTTACAGTAGGGCGATAGAAAGGAAAGAGACAGAGAAAAGGATGACAGCATTAGGAGGGTGGTTTCAGCCATAGCAGGACAGAGAGTGAACCCTGCGGTGGTTTTATATAATCAGCACTGATATGAGAAAGCTTGTTAGCTGAGGATGGGGGTGGGGTAAGAGAAAAGGAAGGGGGAGCCGATGTGCAGAGGGTGAGTGCATATGAGAGGAAAGAGATGAGATTAGGATTTCACACTTGCTGCTACCTCCAGCCTTTGTCAAAGCTGCGCCTTCCCCAAGCTCCTCTCCGCCTGCTCTGTATCTTCATCTTTCCTCCTCTTCCAGAACTAATTCCTTTATCATTTAATTCTGTTATCGCTGAACACGCAAGTGCTTGGCTTTCGCACACAGTTCTATCATATAGCTCAGTGCAGGGGAGAGAACTTTTAAGTAAGTGCAAGTCAGCTCCATTTAAAGGGATTTTCATGGTTTGTGCCAAAGCTTCAGTTTCATACGCACACTAATGCACACACAGAAATGCAGGTACATTAGAGTGGTAAAGCATAACTGAGTAAACATGATAAACATGCACAGTATATAAATGCATTATACATATATATATTGGACCAATAAATAATCTGATATTGGAAAATATATATCATCAGGTATTAAGGCTGCAAGATATTGGAAAAACTGACTTTGCGATATTTTTGTTTTTCTGCAACTTGTATCGCAATATTATAAAATACAGACATTTTCACCAGATGACTTGAATATCTCTGTTTGCCTTTGAGTGTGTGTTTTTCAGCAGCCCCTCTTCCTGGTGCTTGATAAAGCGTTACGTATTTAACTTTTAAGTTAATGTTAATATTGAGGGTGTACTGATCAGTCAAATACTTTGTGACCCACTGGAATATCAATTGCTTACCCGCCTCACTCCTGCCAGACAAAAACAGGGGATTTATTGATCGCGGCTCAAATAATGTCTTACTTTAGTGGAGACTCTCCACTTCAAGATGAGATCATACCTTTTGATGGACGTCAGTTTTTTAGCCATGGTGATGCCCAAAATGTAGCCTGCAGCTACGTGATAAATGGCTTTACTCTGTTGTAACATGTTATAAGATGGAAGTGACTGTCTTACTTGACATTGCACTCGCCAATGACTAAGCAAGTTTAACGTACTACCAGCTAAATACCCGATCATAGTGGAACAATGCATATAGCTTTTGTAAGATCCACCTGTCTTTGTCCATCGTCATTGCAGTTAACTGAGAAACCGTAGTGTCCCCAGTCAGCAGACTTTAGTGACAGTGGAGAGTCTTCATGCTCTGGTTTGTCTGCGTTCACCGGAACTATGAGGCTGGGCTGTGCACGTGGGCTGAACTAACAAAAACCCGCAGAAGTTTACACCAATCAGCCACAACATTAAAACCACTGACGGGTGATGTGAATAACATTGATCATCTCATCACAATGCGATGTTCTGCTGGGAAACCTTGGGTGCTGGCATTCATGTGAATGTCACTGTGACTTGACCCACACCACCCATCCAAACACTGTTGTGGACCAAGTACACCCCCTCATCACAACAACACTACCCGATGGCAGTGGCCGCTCAGCGGGACAATGTGCCCTGACACACCGCAAACACTGCTCAGGAACAGCTGGAGGAACACAATGAAGGGCCCAAGGTGTTGACCGGGCCTCCAAATTCCCCAGATCCCAATCTGATCGAGCATCTGTAAGACGTGCTGGAGCAGGTCTGATCCATGGAGCCCCCCCCCCCAAATACAGGACCCAGAGGATCCACTATAAAACGCCCTGGTGCCAGACACCACAGGACACCCTCAGAGGTCTTAAAGGTATAGTTGGTAATGTTGGAGAGCTAGCAAGATTTGAAAGTGGCACCTCGTCTAAGCTCCACCCCCTTCTCCCCCTCCCGTCAGTGCTCCGACCAAAGCCCCGCCCCCACAAACTTGAACGCGCATCAGACAGTCCGTCAGCAGGGCAGAGGGGAGCCTTTACAATATTAGGCAGTAGGGGTGTGCAGAGCAGCCGATATTTGTATTTGTATTCGAGTAAAATTCAAAATAGGCGTAAAAATATATATTTTTTTAGTTACATTTCTAATTTTCGTTATAGTGTAAGTATTCTTTAATTATCCATTATAATAATTATGGATATGCAATATTGGTTGATGTTTTTTCATAAATCCAGCAATGAACATGGAACAAGGAATGTCATTGAAAAGAAAATAACATAACAGCCATTACCTCATCCATGGTTAAACCAACAACTAATAAAATATCATTGTGAACATTATGAACCCCACCACCACCTGTCCTTGTTGGAGGACGTTGAACAGACAGAATAAAAAACAAATAATACTTAAAAGAACTGTTCTTTCTAATGCACAGAATTCCAAGAACTAAACTTGATCTGTAAATAATATGACATAGTAGCCTATAGCTAACGGTCATTATGCTTCTGGCCTCTACCTGGTCTTTTTACTAAACTTAACCAACTCCTTTCTTCATTGCCTAAAAAGACTGCACAATTGCAAATTGCAATACATGTCCCTCAAGGGTTCTGATGGATGGAAAATGTAAAGCTAAGCAATATTTAATCATCCATCTTTCCACACTATATCTTAGCCTTTCTTACACTCAGTTGAGCATTATCCACAGATAAGGAACTTCTGTTTAAAATACAAAAATGTGAAATGAATGGTCATTTTATTGGTATTGGCAGTAAGAAGCAGGTAATTATTGGTATATGCTGAAAAAAATCCATATCATGCCTCCCTACATATCACCCCCTCCTGGCTGAGCATCATAAGGTGATGGGAGCAGAGAGGATATGGTTGTGCTGTAGCCAAGTCCTACATAACAGTCCTGTTTAATTGATGACTCAGAGACTCAGTGACAAAAAAGAGTAGGTTTCAGTAATTGGTGGCAGAATGGTAGCAGAGCTATTATAAATCGAGTTTGTGTGTGTGTGAGGATTGTCATTCAGTCCACTTCATGTATGTGTTGTTTAAGTAAACAGCCAGCTGATGGCCATAGCTTAAATGTCCATCCCCAGTAGCTTATTGATTGCTCTAATTTCTGTGCACGCTGTCACTTCAGACTGAAACCTTCTTTAACTGGGCTGAGAAGCTGTCATTGTTAGAGCCATCTCTTAACTGTGAATTACTCCAAAGGGATTTTATAAATGCAAAAGCATTAAACCTCACCATTACAGCAACAGCTTCTCCTCTTAACACATTTAAATATCTTGTGCAAAATTCCTATTTGTGAATAATTTCCTTGTGCTACTTTCAAATGTACCTGTTACAAAATGAGCTCCCTCCAGTGGAGTGTCTGTGACATCCTGGACTTCATTAGGTCCTCTCTCTAAAATAAGTTAATAAGTAATTATGTTTTTGGAAAGGAAATATAGCCCTCTCAGGTTTGTTTGAAAGGACATACAGGAACAATCTTTAAAGAATAACACCCCTAACCCTGGAATCAGCGTCATACGAGCTGAGTTGTAGTGTTAAAGCTGTTTCTACGTCAAACCAAAGACACAACACATAATTACAGCTTCTTCTCTTCTGAACTTTGTCTCCCATTTTACCTTCACAGCCAATCACAGAGAAACAGAGTTATTAAAACAAGTTATTATAATTGTGACCTCTCTTGCCTAGATTCCTGCCCTGACCTTTCTGCCACACTGATCCTTTGTGTGTGTGTGTGTGTGTGTGTGTGTGTCCTTAATCTCTGTCTTTATTAGTATGGATGGAGCAGACCTGTGTTTTGAGATCGTGAAGAGGGCAGATGCTGGCTTTGTCTACAGTGAAGCAGTGGCCAGGTGAGATTATACACACTTAATTTTCTTCCTTAAGATGTTCTCTCGTGTTGTTTCATATTAGTCTTTGCAATCATTTCTTAAATGTAACCAAACACTTTACTGTGATACAACAGTAACTGTATAATATCTTTTCCTTAGTCACTACATGAGACAGATTCTCGAGGCGCTTCGCTATTGCCACGACAACAATGTCATCCACAGAGACGTCAAGGTATTTGTGACTCACAGTTAATGTCCTCGACTGACTGCAGCCTTACTGAACTGAAGCATTTTTAACTAAAGGAAAGACAGTGCATTGCAGAGTCATAATCATAAAGAGTCATTGATTCAAAACACCCATTACCAAACACTAGCATCATCTAATTGTAAAGCTGCTGCCTCACCATCAGTTTCAGACATGAAAGTTCAAGTCAGACCTGCACCACTTACAGTCAGGTTAAGTAACAGCAACAGTTAGGATTGCAGATACATTAGAGCTGCTGATGTCTGCCATCCATGCTCTCCGTAAACTGCATAAAACTGTCAATTACACTGTAAAAACAAAGTAATAAACACTTGGCACTTGATATTAAACTTAATTTAAGAAAAACTTAAGATATTTACATGTTTTGTTCTACAACATAAAATACATAATTAAAGCCCCCCTCCAGTTAGTTTTCTTCTGTATGATGTACTTTCTGTTGTAGAACAAGACGTAAAAAATGTCTTGACCAGAGACCCTATTTCAAGCATCTAACCAAAAACCAATTCATAAAACCCAGTGACTTTGAGACAAGGGAGAAGGAAGGGCAAAAATGCTAACTTTTCTCTGGGTTTTAGGTCTCATTCCTGTAGCACTCTTAAATGAGTAGAGCCAGCCTGGTTCCAGGAAGAAAATCTCAAACAAAGCATGCATTCAAAGTGCCATCTCTTGTCACTCTCTCCACATTCACAAACAAGCCTCGCAAAACACAACTCCCTTAGCAACCTCCCCAGTTGTGATGTGTTTAATGTTTTTTATGTAATATTAACAGATCTCAATTGTAGTAGTGCTTTTTATGTGTTTTATTGCCTTTTCCAAGAAGCTCATAAGGCATGTTATATGGCCACAGTCAGCTCCCAGTTTGTGGATCACAATCTCTCTCTTTAGCATTGTGCTCAGGTATTAGTTATGGAAGCCTATATAGTCCTATGTGTCTGTCTTCAGTCCTACACTGGATCCCTCCTGAATCACTGGCTTAGTCTGAGGCCCATTGTCTGTATGTCAGTGATAGTCCGTCTGGAAATTCAGAGGTGCACGAGATGAAAAAGCTGGCTCTTCACAGCTACAGTGTGTGTGTTTCAGTGGCACTCCTTGTTATTAGGGTGATACATCTTTTATTTCACCTCTGCATAGTTCCTCTTTCCTCTACTTCCATCACCTGTTTGCCATTCTGCGGTGCCATGTGTAAGTCCTATAAGCACTGACATGTCTATCTTTTTCCCTCTTTTTTTGCTATACTATCCGTAGGTCAGACCTCTTTCTTCACGTCACATTATAAAACAGTGACGTGCCTACACACAAATCAAAATCTCGGAGCAGGGAGCAGCATCACTATTTGACATGTAAAGAAGCCACTGTATATCTTGCTAGACTCCTCAATGATTCTTTCAAAAACAGAAGACAGAATTTAATAGCAACAATCAGAAGAGATGAACGGAAAAGAAAATACATAGAACTGAGATCATATATTGCCACATTTAAAGTACAGCGTCCTAGGCCCTGTTCACACTTGGTGTCACGTGTGTCATGACTGATAAAGTCACAGATGGGCAGCTCAAAGCACCAATTTTGAACACCCACAAGACAAATTGAGGACGCATTTGAGATCCAATCACCACATTCGGAGGTTAATTGGGCGTCATGTGACCACATTCTCCATCCAATTGACTGTGATGCAAACAATGTTTTTGGGCTCTCTTAACCTGCCAATGTAATCAGCAGTTGTTTGTGAACCTATGCTGTCTGTTTTAACTGATCTGACCATTGAATCAGTAAGCCCAACTTTTGCAGACTTCCTCACAAATCTCGTGATTTTAAGAGTTGTGTGATAAGAAACAGAACAAACTTTGTGAAAACTCAGGTGGCAAAAATGCAAAAAAAAAAAAGTGAAATGCAATACATTGAGTTGTTTCTTTCTTTGTAAAGTGTCAGTTTGTTGTGGTGTTGCTGTACCAGCCTGTCTGCCTCTGAGTCTGAATAGGTCAACCAGCTTTCACACAGTGCAGTGTGTTGGCTGCAGTGCACTTTGTTGGTACAATGTCAATTAATAACTTGACACTTTTAGTTCAGTCTTTCAGTCAAACATGTAAATGTCAGGCAAGATGTGTGTATTTCTTTTTCACTTCTCTGTCCTGTGTGTACACACAAACACACACACACATGCACACACACTTTTCACACAAGATAGAGAAATGAAAAAGTACACTTCCTCCTTATAGAAGCATTTCACACTTACTGGAACTAAGAAGTTGTAAACCTTCACTTCCAGTTAGTTTAAGGTCATTATTGTGACCATTTAGAAGTATTTTGCCCCTGTTTCTGTATCTGTATATATTTATCATAGAAAAACAAAACAATTATATTATTATTTTATCCCCCTTCAAGTTACCTGCGGCTCCACCTCCAACACTGTGTCCAGTAATAAAACATACTTAATAGACCACATCCCAAATTTCTTACTTATTTACGCACCACCGGATGTTGATAATGCCCAATCTTAGCGGGTTTAAGTGGGATTTTTGACCTGTGGAAAAGGGGTATAAGTTGTGAGGATCTGTCTGCTTTTCTCTGTCTTGTGTGATGAAGAACTGTATATTTTTTGTTTTAGCAGTGTTAATCGGACAAAACAAGCAATATGACGAGGTTGACATGGCATAGACATTTTTCACTGTTTTCTGATATTTTATAAACCAGTCAGTTAGTTAAGAAATAACTTGCAGCTCAATTGATAAACAAAGTAATTGTTTGTTACATACCTAACCAAGGCTGTAACCATCACACAAAACATTAAGAAAGCCTCACCTCAGATACTGATGTGATTTAGTTTGTGCACTTAGATCACCATTAACTGTTGTGGCCCAGCAGCTGTAATTCCAGGGCCCATTTATGATATAGATATCACTAGCAGTGTCATGATTTCCATTCTAAATAGAAAGGGAAATTAAACATTTAAACTAGCTTTCAATTTTCGATCATTGTATCCAAAGGCAGTATCAGTGATATCCTGTAAGGATTAGCTGACTGGTACCAGAGGTAACTAGAGTTGGATGTATTTTCTTTTTCATAGATCCTTTATTTATTTGTTTGAAAAGAGGGTGTACTCATGGGAGAAGAACATGATCCTTTATCGAGGACGGATTTGACAAATTGAACTTTTAAACAAACTTTTTCATTTCAATCTTTTGGTTTTTTTTTAACTGTTGAATCATTCAGTGGTATTCTTTTGTTGTTGTTGTTGTTGTTGTTGTTGATCTCTGGAATCTTTATTTTTGGTGAATATTACTTAAACTTGCCTAACCTTACCTGGTCAAGCCTAAGGTCAAGCTGTTGTTGTATACTGTCTTTTTAAAAAAGAATGTGAAAATCATGATCTGATGAATGTGATCTGCTGATCTCCAGTAGATGTTGTAGTCTAACTATAGCATAGCCCTCAGTGCTGGAAAAAAAACAATTTTAATATCGAAAATCAAATCCAATCATGACCTTAAAATTTATCTGAGTGATCTTATCGTGGATTCAGAGAATTGTGACAATCCTCATAGTGACAATACAAATTAACAGAACTCACAGTCACTTACTGACAATAAAAGTGCAACACACAGTAGCTACACTCTCTAGGCTATAACTTAAAAGAATGGCATACCCTTGTGATGTATTTGTTCCCATTTTGAGAAACATTCATTAAACTGTAGCAATGTACATACATACATGATGACATTTTTATGAAAATCAAACTGCATCTGTACTGTAGATCAGTCAGATAGGAGTGCAGCTCTGACATTGGCCCAGGGTGGTGCTCAATTTTGTTATCACTGTTTAACAATGACTCTGTGAGCTCCTGTCTCTCCACACACACACACACACACCAGCGCATACACATATAAACAAGCAGTGCATTAACAACAAAGCTGTCCTTGTTGAATATGGATCAGCTTGAGTGTGCCACATCTTTCCGTGCATGAAAGTCACTGAATTAATTTGAGTTCTGATGTTCAGAAATCAACATGATGCATCGGTATTTATCTTCCTCTTTACCTCACCACAGACCTCCACCAGTGACAGCAGCTCTTGTGGTTTTGTGTGCCTATTTCTGTTGATCAGTGTGTCTGCTTTTGCTGCCCTCATTGCTACAGAAAGAGTGCATGCAAATGCACTGCAAACTGATAGAATTAGTTTATCTGGACTAGTTGTGAGCACTGAAAGACGGCATCAGTGTAAGGTTTGAAGGTGAACTTGCTTCTCTGAGAGCGTTCACACATCCAGTGTTTGAGCTATAGCATACTGTTTGAAGTTGAAGTGATGCTGAATGTTTGGTCAGCAAAGCATAAATCCGGAACACGGAAACGTTGGTACAAATATCAGCATTCATATCTTCTATCTGCAGTTTCGCTTGTCATGGTACACTGTGGTTAAACTTGTGCATGTGCAGCAGTGTCACAATTTAAGAAGCTGGTGTTGTGCAGATTATACTTCTGTACAGATCATTTTAGCTTTCCTAATTACAGATTCACAGTGGTTCAAAGTACTTATTAGGAAGTGTAATTCTGAAAAGCAAACACCACTCATTGGAGAGATATCAATGCTACCTACCCGTCTTTGTGCTGTCTTATTCTTTAAGTACTATAGCAAATAACTGCTTCATTTGGCTTATTGTCATTGTACAGTAGGTACAGAAGGTGGTCTTTGGGGGATATTTTTTAGGCCCTGTCCACAAATACACAGGTAGTTCTTAAAACCTAGCATTTTGTGGTTTGGCCTTTCATACACATGTACACAGATGTCTTAGGTCACTGAGAATGGAAAAATCCTACTAAGGTACAGATATTCAGAATCAGATACTCAAACACCCACATTTGCTTCCTAATTGGGTCTTTTATCAGTGTATGTAGCATCATTCTTTGTAAATGTATGTTGTGTTATGATATTGTGGAGTATTTGAATTTGTACATTGACAGAATGCAGTTATATTCTTTATATTTAGAAAGACACAAAGAGGCATTGAAAAGAAACCAAAACGGCTACTGACAATGTAAGAACGGCATTATCCAGGAGGATTCTGTGAAGAACACTCACATTTCCCTACCTTGTTCATAGTATACAGTCTGCTTACTTTCATCACACACACATGTCCAGTGTACATAAATGGTCATGTGATTTGCATTTCCGGGTGTGTTAGTATGTGTGTTAGAAAACTAAGACCTTACTTTGTCGGTAAATATTTCTGCCTGAGTGACATAGATACATTTTCATCAACAACAGTAAATATTTAATGGTTTGTTCACCACCAGCGAAACAAGTTTGACCAAGTGATCATTTGTGGTTATTAGTGTTACTCACACAAGTGTCTCAACTTTACTGTAGATTAGCTTTAAGCTATTGAGTACCGACTCGCACCATAGTTGTGTGGTCTGTGTGTTTAAATTCATGTTAATCATGATATCACTAAACTCAGCACTCACCGGTGACTCCAGTTCTCTCTCTTCTTTTCTTCCTCTCTTCTCTGGAACATGACATTCATGAAGTAAAGTACATTTCCCCTCCAGCTCCTGTCAGCAGTCAACATTACAGAACATAAACACCTGACAATCAGTTCAACTCAATTTACCCAAAACTCTCTCAAATGAATTACTAACCCATTCAGAAACTGATCTTTATGTTAAACTGACAACATCAGGCTATTTAACAAACATTTCCTCACTTCCTTGATGTAGACTTGTGGGATAAATGCACTTTTAAAACTTAACCTAAACGAATGTCTTGTCTCAACCAATATTCCAGGCTCAATACAGCTGTGGAATTTGATCTTAATTCAGTCATTTGCGGCAAGCTAAGCAAACATCCTTTGTCATCTTTTGTACTTACAGGCAGCCAGTTTGAGCCACAGTTTTGGAAAGCTGACTAAATTGAATGACTGTGTGTGTGACTGACTGTGTACTTACATGTCAGTCCCTCTCCTTGGCTTCAACCAAACCTGGCTGCAGAGCAAATGGCGCATTCTACATATGAATAGGTAGAAGTGGGACAGATAGAGAGACCACATATTTTCCCACTGATTACTTGAATGTCAACTGTTTTTACAAGGTAAAATGGTTGTGTTCCACTCAGACCTCTTTGTGATACACTTCACAGTGTTGCGCAGCATGATGATGGGTGGCTGTTTGGCAGAGCTAATAGTTTCTTTGATGGCATCCAATAGGCCTTGAAGTGGCAACAATGAAACTATGGTTTCACAGTCATGCTCCCACACTCACACATATGCATGCCTTAGAGATCTGCATCGTTTTTTATACATACTGCTGGGTTAAAATACTTGTTAGTTGTCCAGGTTCGATGGCAAAAATACACCTTTGTTTCCCACAGTGCTTATTGCATTCATGTCAGTTTTTGTTATGCATTTACAGCTGTCTTTGTTTGGCTGTTTGTCTGATCTAAGCACAGTTGTTGTCTAACTATCATAGGGTCTATCTTAAAGACCTAAGTGCCAGACATGACAGATTGAGTTGAACATATTTCTTTTTCATATTATGTTTTTTTCACCATCTGAAATTTCCAATGCCAGATATCCCTTTGTTACAAGTGAATATGTGATTTCTGTGCTGTGCATGTGCAGTTCAGAGCTACGTCAATGTATAATTCTTTATTCAGTGCATGTACACATTTGGACAAAATATGCATCATAATATAAGCACTGATTGCAATGTTGTAACAACTCAGATTCATAGCAAATGAAGCACTTTGTTCAGTTGCAACATCAGTACTTTTGCTAAAGCCTAATGTAAGTCAACCATAACCGAATACAACACTGGGGAAAAAAAGCCAAATTATTGAGATTAACCTGTTATAATTAGACCTTAATGTTAAAAGACTTAAAAGAGTGTCAGTTTAACATCACTTCATAATCAATTAACCAATTTCTCCTGTGTTACTTTGATGTTTTTACTTTGATGTCCTTACTTACAGTAGGAGAGGATGGCAGTAAACTAAGCCATTGCTACAGCATGTTGGCATGTGTGTTTCTTTTTGTTTGTTTGTTTTTTCTTTACAAAATCAACACACTTATTGCATACAGAAGGCTGTATGCAGACTGTGCACATTCATCTTTAAAAATGAGCCCGAGTCGGAGCAGGGCAAGGGTCAAAAAGGTAGCACAAACTTTTATTCAGTGTTGTCCATTGATTCATTATTTGAGTTTAACGCTAGGACCACCAGCATTCTAGCACCCACTGCAACATCTGTCAGAGCATAATAATATAAAAGTCTAAAAATATTATAATAAACTTTATTTATATTGCACCAAACAGAGTTTAGCTACAGTCAAGCCAAACACAAGGAAGTCTAGTCTTAGGTGAGTTTAAATAAGAAGGCACAACACAAAATGTAAAAACACCACACAAGTTACAAGTAAAAGGGATAAAGGTGATAAAACGGGCAAAATTACAGAAAAGGAAGAGAGGGAGAAGAAAGAAAATAACAGTTAAATAAAACAATGAGATAAAAAGAAAAATAGATAATATAAAAAAGTAAATGCAAAAATAGAAATAAATAAATCACACACATCACTAGGGAGGAATTAAAAACAGATACAGATCTCGTGTACACAATTGCATGTGATACCTGTGTTTATTTCATCCTGAACTCTAAATGCCATGGCTACAGCATGTTGTCATTTCATATTTTTATCGTAACATCTGGTAAAAAATAAAAAAAACGTGTGTTTTTTCTTTGTTTTTTTCCCCGCAAAAACAACACACTGATCGCAGAAGGCTATTTGCCGACTGTGCACATTTATCTTTTAAAAAAGAGCCTGAGTCAGAGCGGGGGAAAAGTGTAAAACAAACTTTTATTCAGTCTTGTCCATTGATTCATTATTTACCACATTTATTTATTTATTTATTTGCGCATTGATTTTGAGCCTTGTTCATTGTCTGTTGCTTTGCCAAACAATCTTGGCTCTCTCTTTTTTTTCTTTATTCTCTCTTTTTAATCTAAATTTGTTTTAAATTGACTACTATCCCTTGTGTTGTTTTAATTGTTTATTGTAGTTTTTGTGATTAACTTTGTTGTACTTTTGCAATTGTACAGCACTTTGGTCAACTGAGGTTGTTTTTAAATGTGCTTTATAAATAAATTGTGACTTGACTTGACTTGTGTTTTACAGTAATTGTTTTACCCGGAGATGACGGGCAAGCTCTCACGGAGACCTGTGTATGTGCGCTTTACAACACCAAGATCTCGTTTGTAGGCTAGGTTTGTCCAGCAGCAGCTTGGCATGGAGCCGATGCATGATTACACATTATGTGCGATAAACTAACCCTAACTTTAGATAGCCCTGAGTAACAAACTAATATCCAACCTAAATCTGCTAATTAATGTGCTTTAACACACCCTTTGATATGGACTGAGTTAATGAGGATATAAAACAGCAGGTCTGCTTCTAGAGGGAGGAGAGAGAAGGGTCCTGATTTGTTCACCGTAGTCTGGTCACACTTTCATTCAGTCTTTCCCACAGTCGCAGTAGTCATATGTCCATCACCCGACTGTCCAGCATTCTGATTGGCACTTCCTGTTACTGAACACATTTGTCTGCTTGGGTCGTTCCTTTTGCACCTTAATAGTTTGAGGGTTTGATGACGGAAAGTGTTGTCTAAGAGGAAGTACATCAAAGGGTCAGTTGAACCTCTCAATGCAGTCAGGAGCAGCAGGCAGTTCTTCAACTAGAGGAAGGGTAGAGGGAAACGCATTATGATGTGGTCTATGTACTCATGTAAGCTGATATAAATCAGTTAAGTAGTGAAGAATAGTGTTTGCATTTGGGTGAAATTTAGTCACCTCAACAAAGGTGGAGAGTGGATGACAGTGGTTGGGTCCAGGTGATAATGTCGCCTGACGTTGATCATGGGCCAGAGAAATGAAGATGGGTTTGAAGATATGGTATGGCAGCAGACAAACTGAAAAAACAACCTGGAAGGATTAGATTAAAAAAAGATTTTAACAGTGCTGCCTGTTATTATGAAAAGCCAAGGATGATGCTGATTTTATGATATCGATTTTTTGAGAAATGGAAATTAATTATGGTTACAAATTCAGTGTATGGAGCAAGTAGCTCAGTTAGCCGTGGAGCTAAGTGGCCCTATTAGCTGACATGAGTTTGCCCGCAGCACAACCTTCGGACGACAGGGTAGTCACTGTGGGCAGCTCAGGCAGTTAGCCTCCCAGTGTAATCGGCTGGACACCAGAATGGGACTGAACACAGAGTGAGAATTGGACATCAGCAGCGGGTGTAAACGGTGTTCAGGAGTCAGAATATTTTCACATCTTACTCTGTGAATCAAGGATTTATTTCGACCAAACGAGAGGTGATTGTTGAAAGACTGATTTGAGATTGATTTAATTTTTGTCTAGTTTTTTAAGGACAAGTTAGCAATGTAAAGAAGCTTGTTTTAGTGCCATAAAAAAGAGAGAAATGTGAATTCAGAGGGTATTTTTCTTTTTAGTGAGGAAAATAGGTGCAAAACAATTTCCTTTTAGGTATTTTGTGATTTTATTTTGTTATGAGGTTGAATGAAATTGTGCTATACTGTCGGATTATCGTTGTTAAAAATGGTATTAGGAGACAGGACGGGCCAGGGCTAGCTGGTTAGCATGCTAACTTCATTGCGCATCTCTGTAACACGCAAGATAAATGTCGTGGACAAAACGTCAACACTGTTGTTTCTTCATACTCTGTTGATAATGTTAGTTCATTTTTTTCAATGTTTTAAAATTCTGGCATCTTCTGACATATTGCCCCTTCAAAGCTGACAATACAAGGTTATTAAGTGTATATAAGTATAATATAAGTCATAGCCACCTGAATGACCACAATGTTTCGGCGCACCCTACCCAACAGGCTCTGGGAGGTGGTGACCTTTGTGCTGCGACGTGAGCGTTCTATATGTCTCAACACTGTCAGGTAGGAAAGCAGCACCAGCAGGTAAAACACAAAGAACATGGTTATACCAGGCACATTAAAAGCTGCAGACAGACTGCCCCCTAGTTCCACTGCAGGGTTGTAGCACACCTCCACACGTCCTCCTTTTTTAACTTCTCCATCCTTGTCTGCTGCAGCAGCTTCGTTCACTGAATAGTAAACTGTCACAGGCACAATGCCCCCTACTGCAAACACCCACACTGCAGAGCACACCCTGCTGGCAAAAGAGGTCCTCGTGAGACAGGTGTAGAAGCCTTGTGGGAGAAGCATTGTGCAGATGCTCGGCCTGGAGGCGTGGGTGTGCCGGATGAGGGTTGCAAAGCGGCTAAGGGCCACCCAAGTGAGGATCATGAGGCTAATGTAGATGTTAATGTGGAGCACTGGCGTGATACCATGCAGGACGAGCTGACACATGATGCCTCTCAGGGTCCAGACTGAGCCCAGGGCATAGTAGGCTGCGAGGAAGGGTGTGGTGAAGGACAACAGCAGATTGGAGATACACAGGTGGGACAGATAAATGTGGGTGGGGGAGATGGTGGAGATGCACCTGTAGAACACCCACAAAGACAGCGTATTGCCTGGGAGAGCGGTGAGAAAGAGGAGTGTGTAAACAGAGGGGAGAAAGAAGAGGGTGGCAGCAGTGTGGCAGAGGGAGAGAGCAGAGGAGGAAGTGTTATCTAGTGGAGAAGTTTGGAAAGTGGATAACTCCATTTGATCTGTAAGAACACAAAAGTGATGGTTAAGTGATCTGCTATGATTTACAGCTTAATTACATACTGTATGTAAGAAATTCATCCAGTAAGTGATAAACAGTTTTATGTCTGTGCCAGAGTATGTAAAACTGTCTCTAATCTCTTAAAGTTTGATTAATCTAGGGAGCTCATATTTAAACAGACTTTACAAAGTGCCACACAATTCAAGATCAACAGAAAAGATGATCAACAGGAAAGTCATTTCTCTAACGTAAATTAAAAATAAATTTAAATGAATAACATATACATTTTTCAAAAGTTCCTTAAGTCGTTCTCTAGAAACAGTGTTACTTGCACATAAACTTGAAAATAAAAATAATCTAAAAAACCTTCAACATATTTTAGAATTTAGATTTTTTTTTTTTTTTCAGATTCACATTTATTTCATTAATCATTTTCCAAACTGAACTACTATTTTCAATCTTGATAGAGCAGGTTGTCACTATGTATCCTATTCTTAAGTCATTGAAAAAGACACTGAACCCCAAATTACTCCCCACTTTTGTCAAGTGACAAAATATACATACCATTAACAGAAGCTCTGATGAGTTGATTCAAAGGCATCAACAACGGAATACTCCCTCAAGTTAAATATTTAGAGAGGTGTCAGATAAAGCTTTTCTGTAACTTCCTGCTTTTTGTCAAACTTAGAGGTGTAGTGAACCACTCAGAGCGGCTCTCTCGTCTGTGGGTGTGATGCATGACAGCAGTGTACTGCATAGCTTCATTATTGTGTGAGCAGTTTAAGACACATTTTGCAGTCCTCCCTTTCAAGGTTTGATTAGGTTTTTTTGTTCACAAATATTGAGTAATGTATTTCAATATGTAAATCTGTGATTCTCCCCAGCTTGAGTTCCTCCCACATGAAATTTAGAGTTTCCATCTTTCCCTTTCTGCTAAAGACACTCTTCTCCATTTCAGCTCCTGTCTGTATTTATTCTGCCTCAGGGTGGTGCTGCTGTTCTACTTCTAGCTGACAATCAAGGAGAGTTTGGTGTCTTGTCAAGGGCTTAAATCTCTCTGTCCTCTCACCATACTGTATAGTCTGTACTGATTGACACATAAAAGTATTTAAAATCTAATTTATAAAAAAAAATCATGACTTATCTATATCTAACTATAAGCAAAGAATATCTGTCTGTCTTTATGTCTTTCTGTCTGTCATCTCCTTCAAACTTGGTAGGATTGTTGCTGAGGACCCAAGGAATTGCAGTCCTGAATTTTGAGCAGTTTGGACAACTGACATTTTCGATATTAAGAAAGTTTCAATAAACAGGGAACTCAGCTCTGTGCAGCTGCGGAGGAGGGGCTTAGACCTCCACTCTAATCACTGAGATACACACACACACACACATGCACATACACTCACACACACACACACGGAGGCTACTTTATGCAAATCAGGGCCGTCTGATGCAACGCCACGCCTCCAGTAACTAAGGGTACATTACACGTCCACTCCGCGTCCATTGGTGAAAAAAATAGAGCAGATTATACGTTTGCTTTTATGTATATATTTATGTAATAGACATATATAGAAATATAGTTATAGTTCAAATTCCAACTTTCAATGTGCCTTTGACCTCGATCCAATCCTGTTAATGTCATTCCCTGTACCATACACAACAGGTTGCTGTAATCTACCTACTCTAATCTAACCACGTAACTTAACGGAGGATTGTTTATTCAAATAAAGGGAAATGGTAAGCAATGTGATGTTGGGTCTCTGTAAATGAGTTAAGAAATAAGTACTGTCTTGACCTGCTCCAACTGAGGTGTCACAAGATAACTTTTGTTGTGAATTGACATTATATACATAAAACTGACTAGACTTGACTTCACAATATGACACAATAAACATAGCAGGTTTTAGCGAAGTGGCACAATTAATATACAAGTTTAGCTAACTAATATCATTAGTAATGTTTGACTCAAAATCAATGTATGCATTGACCCCCCTCCATGTTTACGTTTGACCAATGGAGGTTCACTGTCTGAGTATCTTTACAGCCCAGCTAGGCTGGAGGAAGTAACTCTACTCTCCTTCAAATTGCTGGATAGGCTCATGCTTGCCTGTGCTCTGTCAGTCCTCCCATTCTTATTGTCCATCTCAACAGTGGAGCTGCCCCCGCTGACTCCTGCAACATCTCGTACACAGAACATATTGCTTACCAAGCGCAACACCTCCTTCCTCACTGAAGAGGATAACAGGAAATACATAACAGGATCCAAGCAGCTGTTGAGGGCAGAAAATAGCAAAGCCACCTCGTTGGCTTTGTCAGCCACACCCTGCCAGAAACATGAAGTGTCTGTGATTTGGGTTTTTATGTAGAACACCCTGACTGTGTGATAGGGTACAAAACAGATGGTGAAGAGGAAGAGGATGAAGAAGGACTTCCTGGCAGTTCGAGCGTAGTATGGTGCATTGGGCAGGCCTGGTTTCTCTTGTGATGTTCTTAGAAGCTTTAGGGCAATCTTTCCATAAGACACCACAAGAGAGATGAAAACGAGCCAGAAGACAACCACCAGAAAGAGGTTGATATAGGCCTTCCACTTTGCATTATGGAGCAGCTTGTAGTGGAAACATCTGGAGACAACAAATGCACTATGTTAGCTCAAAATGCCCATATCACAAAGTAAATTAATAGATACGAAATTTTGATTATAGTTATAACAAACCTGGTCGTCTGTGAGTCATTGTTTGACATCAGGAACACGAAAGTCAAGGCAAGTGCCACAATCCAGAGTGCTACACAGAGGGCCGTGCTCCACCTTGTGGACCGCAGTCTGTGCCGCACCCCTGTGCTACGATGGATCTTCAGGTAGCGATCCACGCTGATCAACCCTAGCAGTGTGATACTGATATACATGTTCATGTAGAAGAGGTTGCCGACTACCTTACACAAGGTGGGACCCAGGTTCCAGATATTACTTTGGCTGTGATAGAGTATTCTGAATGGCAGACAGACCACCAGCAGCAGATCTGCAAAAGCTACATTTATGAGAAACACCCGCACAGAGTTCTTCTTAGAGTCAACACAGAAGAAAACCCACAGAGCCACAATGTTCCCAACTAGACCCAGCACAAAGATTATAGAGTAGAGCACTGCCAATGGGCTCTGCAGTGCACCATAATCCACACACAGAGGGTCAGGGGTCGTAGTTAAATTCATCTCGCTGGTCTTTGTGGCAATGAGGAAAACTGAGCTATTTGGAGGCTGTAAAGTGGTTGTGGCAGGCATGGTGGGGATGTTTTATGTCATGGTAATATTTGTGATCCTCAGCCCTGCAAATGGGAAGGAAACAATGGTGAAATACTTGGATTAACTGTTGTGTGTTTTTGATTTTTTGCTTCACATGGGAAAGGTTTTTACTCATTATTGCAGGTTTGTGAGGTCAAGCTGTGTGGATTAGCCCTAAATCAGCACTAATCCTGCCCTCAAGAATCACATATAACACCAGCTAACCGAAGAAAGTTTGAGGAAGAACAGCTGATTACTCTACAGGTCAAAAGACTCATGATTATTTGTATTTTTAGTGTGGTAATGCACTCAACCATTTGAACAGCTATGTAATATCAGTACACTGCAAGGACTTGAAATCAAGAGATCAGCAACTGAAAGTAGAGTAGTAGCTTGTCTCTCTCATAGTATGCAGCCCTTATCTTGCAGCCAGCGTGACAAATTAAAACATGCTGCTTATATTTGAACTTGTTGAACTTCTCAAAGTACTCACCTAGTCATTGAAGTTTTTTCTTCTTGTGCACACTACTCGCTGAAGAATAGTAGCTCACTTGTGGTCTTTGCAGTCCTTTTCTTGTCCTTGAGCCACTCCAGTATATCCCCATTGAGTTTAATCTGTAGGAAACACCATCCGAAATCTGCTGTCTCATAAAGTTCAAGATCCTTTCCTTCTGTCATTCTGTGCTCAACTTTTTTGCTATTGTCTATCTTTCACTGACCAAATATTAAAAGATCAAATGAGAGTAGCACTGCGTAGAGTCTACCTCTGTTTTGTTTCCTCTCTGTAAGACGCATGCCTTCCTCAGCTGTGCTGTCAAAAGTAGACAGAGAAATGCTGAAGTGCATAAAGTGGTGATGTTGTAGGGAGAAAACTTCAAGCTGTGGTCAACCCCCTCCTTCTTTCTTTGCAATGACTATGCAGACCTCAGGCTGAGATAGAGAGAAAGACAGGGCAGGGCTTAGAGCAGACCTTCTGATTATACACATGTGGGGAAGCAGTAGGATCACAGAGCATGCACCACTTGTATATACACAATATGCTTTCCACTTTGGGCCCTGATTATTATATGGAGTATCCTGAGTGTAGCCAACTGTGAAAGAAAAAAGGCTCCCAAAATATCACTCTATGCCCTCACAATAATTAAAGAAATGCCTTCAGAATAAAGCAATGCCATGGTTTGAATTTTCACCTAAGAGACAGTAACTGCTGTCAATCTCTAGAGCTGAATTTATAGGCAAAGGGTCAAGGGAATCATACCTGCTCTTGAATGTGAATCGTGCTATGAAGTTGTGAAACTTTGGATCAGAGCCGTGGCAATATTATCAGTCAATGTGTGTGTGCCATTTACAAAATAATTGACACATGGAGTAAATTAACCAGCCTGGAAACTAAAGTGAAGGTTTCCAAAATTGTGTTTTATTACTTTATCCTGCCCACTCATTCTGTTTTCATCATATAGCTTCCCCCTCACAAGAACTGTCCAACAAAATCTAACTTTTAAGTTGATTAATTTCTTCTTGAGCAATTGCTGTGTATTCTGTTTTTTCTGATTCTGTTACAACCCCAGCTGCGACACAGTTGAGACACTGTATTAAACATGAATAAAACAGAATGTGATAATTTGCTAATGCTTTTTGTCATATAAAAGAGTACAAAGTACTATATATTTAATATTTTATAAATACTTTATTGATTTTTGTAAATATATGCTTATTCTGAGTTGATGGCAGCAACATGTCTCAAACAAGTTGGGACAGGACTAACAAAAAAACAAAAAAAAACCCAGCTGTTTGGAACATTCCACAGGTAAATAGGTTCATTGATAACAGGTGATAGTATCATGATTGAGTATGAAAAGGGCATCCTCTAAAGGCTCAGTCAATCATAAGCAAAGATGGGGTGAAGTTCACCACTTTGTCAAACACGATTGTATAAAAGATGTTACTACATTGCCACAGGAACACTTCTTAAAAGCATTGTTGGTAGACAGACGTAAATCTGTACACGATTGCATTCTTTTTATATTCACGTCCGCATTTCCGCGTTCAGCATCCCGCTCCCAACCTTTTTGGAATTGCAGTTGTATGTCAATTAGGAAAGTAGGAAACAACTTGGTCAGAATCAAAACCTAAGAAATTGTATGAAGTACCTAGTGCCCTGATAACTCACCTGGTCGAGAAGGTACACCACTGGCCCCTTTGCTCCATGTTATCCCCTCCCATCTCTCTTCAACTTTCACTTTAGGCAAAAAGCCTGACAAAATTATTTTAGAAAATGTATGAAACTACCAAATTGCAAGTAAAACCAACAGACATTCTACTTAGTATACTGAAGCAGAACCTAAAATGTAGATGACTGGTTTTCCTATGATCCCCTTACAATATTGGTTATTTGTGTGTGGTTGTGGTGGGTGATGGTTTGGAGGTCTGGGTGTGTCTTGCACAAGTGATTCTGTTATTTATAGAAGGGTGAGGTGACAGTCTTTAATTAGCAAAAAACGTCCATCAAATCATGACACTTCTCTCCTATCTTCTCTCGTTCTCAGCCTCACTGTGTGCTGCTGGCATCCAAAGAGAACTCTGCTCCAGTGAAGTTGGGGGGGTTTGGAGTAGCCATCCAGCTTGGAGAGTCGGGACTGGTGGCAGGAGGTACAGTAAACCCAACTGTACTAGAATATAAACACTCATTACTTAAGATATTGTGCTCATTTCAACAAAAGGATTAAACTGTTTCTGAACATATTTATGTCAAAACACTGTCTAAAGTAGGCCGACCGATGTATCTGTTGGTTGATATTATCAGCCAGTATTGGCCTATCACAACTAAAGATGTTGTACATCAATATAAATAGTCTAAATATCCTTTCTCTGTAACATATGTAATACAGAGATTGTGTTTTTGATAACCACATTTAAGGGATCAGTGCAGAAAATGTGCTTATATCGACCAATATATCAACACATTTAAGGGATCAGTGCAGAAAATGTGCTTATATCGACCAATATATCAACACATTTAAGGGATCAGTGCAGAAAATGTGCTTATATCGACCAATATATCAACATCGGAATTTCTTACTTCATAATATCGTTATCAATAAAATTTGAGTAACGGTTGGGCTCTCGTACAAAGCTCCATTCAGATAGGGCTTTAGGTAGACATTAAAGGGAAGATGGGGTGGATCCTAACCAAGGATCACACATTGTCCGTTGTGAATAAGCGTCCATAAATCCGCTTAGAAATCAGAAAGAAAGATGAACATGCCAAGGAATCACCCAGTAATTAAGTTTTTTTCAGTATCAAAGTTATCCATTGATTGTTGTCTGTACATCCATGAGTACACTATAAACATGAACTGCAAATAACTAATTTGGCATACTTAATGGTGTGGCCCTGCCATAATGAAAACACATGTAGTCTATCGTGTTAGTGATTTGAGCTGTCCATTCAGCAAACAAAGCTACAGTAATGGTTTGTTTCCTCGTTTGTGTAACCATGTACTCATAGTACGAAACAAAGAGATAAACTTTGATGAAGTGCGTAAAGTTCCAGAGTAGGAAGGAAACTCTGAGACTAGAATAGAAATGAATAGAGAAGAAGTCCCATTCAGTGCAATTGTGTGTGTGTGATTTTGCTTCAGTGTGCATACTTTAAGATCTTCATTTCAATTACTTTGTATACTGTCATTCCCAGTGTTCAGAATCGATGCACCCACAACTCTCTCGTCTTTCTAACCCTAGGTAGAGTAGGAACTCCCCACTTCATGGCCCCAGAGGTGGTGAAGAGAGAGCCGTACGGTAAACCTGTGGACGTGTGGGGCTGTGGAGTCATCCTCTTCATCCTCCTCTCAGGTTGTCTGCCTTTCTATGGCACCAAGGAGCGTCTGTTTGAAGCCATCTGCAAGGGCAAATACAAGGTCAGCTATTTATTTACAGTCAGTGAGTGCAAAAGATTCAGCAATATGATTTCATATACCCATTCAACAAGCACAAGAGTCCCCACCATAAAAGGGATAACCCATACATTGATTGCATGTGCATGTTATTTCAAATCTAATCAAGTTTTAGGTAGGTGTGAAAAAATTTTGTAAACTAAGAATGCTTTCAAAAATGGAAGTGTTAATAGTTTATTTTCATCAATTAACAAAATGCAGTGAATGAACAGAAGAGAAAACTAAATCAAATCAATACTTGGTGTTGCCTTCAAAACAGCAATTCAATTCTTCTAGGTACACTTGCACACAGTTTTTGAAGGAACTTGGCTGGTAGGTTGTTCCAAACATCTTGGAGAACTAACCACAGATATTCTGTGGATGTAGGCTTCCTCAAATCCTTCTGTCTCTTCATGTTATCCCAGACAGACTCGATGATGTTAAGATCAGGGCTCTGTGGGGGCCATACCATCACTTCCAGGACTTCTGCTTTTCTTTACGCTGAAGATAGTTCTTAATGACATTGGCTATATGTTTGGGGTCGTTGTCCTGCTGCAGAATACATTTGGGGCCAATCGTACGCGTCCCTGACGGTATTGCATGATGAATAAGTATCTTCCTGTATTTCACAGCATTGAGGACCATTAATCCACCAAATCTACAACTCCATTTGCAGAAATGCAGCCCCAAACTTGCAAGGAACCTCCACCATGCTTCACTGTTGCCTGCAGACACTCATTATTGTACCGCTCTCCAGCCATTCGGCGAACAGACTGCCTTCTGCTACAGCCAAATATTTCAATTTTGACTCATCAGTTCAGAGCACCTGCTGCCATTTTTCTGCACCCCAGTTCCTATGTTTTCGTGCATAGTTGAGTCGCTTGGCCTTGTTCCCATGTCGGAGGTATGGCTTTTTGGCTGCAACTCTTCCATGAAGACCACTTCTGGCCAGACTTCTCCGAACAGTAGATGGATGTACCTGGGTCCCACTGGTTTCTGCCAGTTCTGAGATGATGGCACTGCTGGACATCTTCCGGTTTCAAAGGGAAATAAGCTTGATGTGTTTGTCATCTGCTGCACTAAGTTTCCTTGGCCGACAGCTGCGATCCTCAACGTTGCCCGTTTCTTTGTGCTTCTTCAAAAGAGCTTGAACAGCACATCTTGAAACCCCAGTCTGCTATCAATTTTATATATGTATATATATATATATATATATGTGTGTGTGTGTGTGTGTGTGTGTGTGTGTGTGTGTCATTTTTTTCTTTTTCTCCTCCTTTGGTCACTCTACATAATTACTATTTGGTCATGAATCACTGCTCATTCCTATTGTATTTACCAGAAATATAATTAATGCAGCTAACATGGTCTGTAATTAATATCCTATTTTTGATATAATTTAAAAGCATGCATAGTTCAAAAGTGTTAGCACTGCAAAGGGAGCAGGTGCAGATGAGTGATTAGAACTTGATACGTATGTGTGGGCCACAGGACTGACCAATCCCAGAAATGTGGTTTAAATATCTGAAAAGTCTATTTATATTTGTGTGTGTAGATGAATCCTCGCCAATGGGGCCACATCTCGGAGAGCGCTAAGGATCTGGTGAGGCGCATGCTGATGCTGGACCCTGCTGAGAGGATCACTGTCTACGAGGCTCTTAACCATCCCTGGCTGAAGGTAATACAGATCATTCAGGAGCACATTTAGGTCATGTTCATGTTGTTTATTCTTTACTGTACTATGTCGAGTCTGATTTGACAGGTTCATCCAACAATTTGCCATTTTTGGAAGAGTTTTGAGGAAACCATGGGTTTCTACTGTAGAATGACCGCATGTTTGACCTTATAGAGTTATAAGAGTCTAAATGCACCATGAAGAATATTCAAAATATAAACAGTTTTCAGCTGCAGCGCGGGTCTCTTAGGCGTGCATCCAAAGTTTAGACTTGAAACTTTTGGTTTCCTTTTTTTTTTTAGAACAAGAGTAGAACAGTCAACCCGTGTTGCCTCAAGCCATCACATAATATTCAGTCGCTTGGTTGGCTCAGCTTGTGTACTTGCTTGTCTTGTGTTGTCAACAGAAGTTTTTATTGTGTCTTCTTCTGGGGACCGTGATGGAGGTACTTAAAGATGATTACTTGACAATTCAAGTGAGAGACTAGCAGTTCCTCCGGGAGCTGTGTGACACATACATCAAATCATCAAATATAAGGGGCATCCCTGCTTACATGCTGCATGATTCCTGAGGCGTCTTTGCTGTAATTGTAGAAAGCTAAAATTTAGATGATCAATTTGTATTTGCAAGGTCCAGTTCAAGTATCACCATGAGACTTTCTGGCTGTTCAATGTTGATTTATTATCCCTCTTTATATACCACAACAATCTGAATATAGCACCACAGGACATACTCCCATTCATATAAACATGCACTTTATTAACATGCAAACAAAACACAGCACAGGAAACCTAATTCTTCTTCCCTTCTTCCTCTTTTCTACGTTACTCAACACCACTATTTTGACCCATTCACATTAGCCGCAGTGCACTTTTCATATCCTGAAATGTTACGTCTGTATTTTTGACAGTGCTCATGGCAACACTGCCTTGTGATCAGACTTCCACAGCAGCTTTCTGACACACTGACAACACAGACAGTGTGCCAAGACCATAATGCTTAATTTGTAAACCAGAAGGTCAGAACACTGACAGGGTGCTGCCTCTTAATGCACAACCCAACCTGCCTCAATGCTACTTTGCACATGCTGACTTGTGTACTGTGCTGACTTGTTTGTGTCTGTGTACAACTAATCCACATGCCTTTAATTGCTCCCCGGGGACAAATAAAGTTTTTTGAATTGAATTGAATGGAATTGATCAACATTACTGTTTGCACATGCTCTGTCTCCCCTCAGTTTGTGGACTGCTACAATGAGGGGAAATTGAATTAGACTGAAAGATCTACAAACAACTACAAAATGTAGCAGGCTAAGAAACCAAACTAAGTGACATGTTCTGTCTGTCTGTCTTTCCTTCTGACAGACAGGATAGACAACATGACATTAAGCCCTGCATATTTCAAGTTTTGTTGCATTGATTTGAATCATTTTTTAGCTCTCCATCATTACAATATTTCAGGTACTCAGTGAACTTCTTTTTCCGAGGTGTAAGGCATACAAAATTTGGCACAACAATCGGTAGTTGAGCCCTAAAATCCCCAACACACATTTTGATTTTTGGTTGATTTTTACATGGGGGGCTCTTGGTACAGGCAAAACATTGTAGTGATACAAAGCTGGTTGAAAATCAGCATTTCCTGTTAGGTTAATTGTCTTTCCTGTGTTGGATTTTTGAGGAGAGAGACCGGTATGCCTATAAAATCCACCTGCCAGAGACCGTGGAACAGCTGAGAAAGTTCAACTCCAGGAGGAAGCTCAAGGTTTGCATCTACATACACTGAACAAAAATATAAATGCAACACTTTTGTTTTTGCTCCCATTTTTCATGAGCTGAACTCAAAGATCTTAAACATTTTCTATATACACAAAAGACCATTTCCCACAAATATTGTTCACAAATCTGTCTAAATCTGTGTTAGTGAGCACTTCTCCTTTGCCGACATAATCCATCCCACCTCACAGGTGTGGCATATCAAGATGCTGATTAGACAGCATGAATATTGCACAGGTGTGCCTTAGGCTGGCCACAATAAAAGGCCACTCTGAAATGTGCAGTTTTGTTCAGTGTACATACAACCATGCATGCAAATAGAATATTTTGCAACATTCAAGGCTTGTTGTCACGACACCATCAATGTTCTGACGATGAGATAAGGGTTCACAGTTACACATGTTGATGCTACTGTGCTGCTGCTGCTGCTGTGTTTCAGGGAGCTGTTCTGGCTGCAGTGTCCAGTCACAAGTTTAATTCGTTCTATGGAGACCCCCCAGAGGAGCTCCATGACTTCTCAGACGACCCCACCTCCTCAGGTACACACAAAGACACGCACTCACAGACTTACATTTGCTAATCTTTCATCACTGACACACTTCCTCCCTCAAATTTCCTTCCGTTGGTTTGTTCTCTGGTTGTTATTTGTTTCTGTGTAAGGCCCTGTACAGGCTGTTATTACTTCAAGCTGACTGAGTTTTATTAGATTTATCACACCCAGAAAGGGGCCATTCCAGATAGTAACCATAGATTTGTAAAACTCTTGCATGACTTGTATGCATTGCTTCTTTATTGCACATTTTACACATTGTACAGACTAACTATGTTTTATAATGTGACAACACTGTGGTTAAGAATTGGTTAGATTTAGGCCCAAAAACACTTGATTACGGTGAGGGATAGATCATGTTTTCGATTAAAATTAATACTTTTGCAAGATCTTTTGCGGGCGGGGGTTCCCATCCATACACAACCCCAGAAAGGCAATGTGAAAACTATTCACACAGGGATCTGCTAATTATTAGAACACATTGACTACTAAAACAAGAGAGACACCACCTCATGTTTTCTCTCCAGTTTGATTTTTAATCTTATTACACAGATTAATAGATGCTTTATAGTCAAAACATTCAGGCTTTAGAATGTGTTTACACTTTTGTGTTTCAGTACCAGTATGTGAGACTAACAACTACAACAATGTGTTTGTTTGTCTGTTTCAATTAATGCTTCCCACCTGCTAGGACTATTAGCAGCAGAACGTAGGTATCCGTTGGTTGTGTGTGTGTTGTGGTACAAGTTACTTACTCTTAACTGTAGCTGTTAAGTCAGAGACTGAAGTTTGTCTTTCTGTGTTTGATAGCTTTACTGCTTTAATGAACATTTCAGAGAATGTTTCAGTCTTTGAGTGGAGTGCACATGCATGCTCACCACAAAGGCACTCAGAGAGGACATTATGAGAAAAACTTGCTAAACGTTATAAACTCTGTGTGTGTCTGTTTGTGCGTGTGTGCGTGTTGCAGGCGCTGTGTCTCAGGTGTTGGACAGTTTAGAGGAGATCCACGCTCTGACAGACTGCAGTGAAAAGGATCTTGATTTCCTTCACAGTGTTTTCCAGGACCAGCATCTACACACACTGCTCGATGTAAGTGTCACACACAAACACCTACTCAAGTCAACACACTTGAATATATCATTTATTTTTATTATGATGGTTTATCTACTACTTTCTGCTCTACTTTGTTGATAACTTAAACAGAATAGCATTCATCAAGTTGAATCCACTGGAGTTGTGAAATGAGTATTACAAACCATTGTGCAGTGTTTTTAATGCATTCATGTGTTTCTACAACTGGACTTCCTGGATGTAATTTTTTTTCTCACCAGTACCATAAGAATACACCCCCGCCATTCCCTGATTGAATCCCCTCTTAAAGTAACATTTTACCATAAAATGACGGCTTCAAAATCATTTAGATCGTACACCAACTTGTATTAGGGACCGTCTGTTCTTGCACTATGTAACTTAGCGGTTGTGATCCTCTGTGAAAAGTGTGTACAGTTTATGGCACTTAGTCACACACAACCAACTATGTCGGTGAAACTGGATCATATTTATGGTTAAAATGTTTTCTGGTTTTCCCTCTGATGTCCTCCTGCTGCTCTGTCTCAACTGTCTTTGATTTAATGAGTTTCCTGAGGGACATACTGTACTTGCTGCTAAAGTACACTAACTGTAGCAGCTGTTAACTAGTTAACTCAGTTAGCCATGCAGCTAGATGACTCTTGCTGGGACTGGGACTGGGAGCTCAGTGTACCAGGGGATTGTTGGTGTTTATGCTGCGAGCACAGGAGCTTTGGACCAAATAGCTTCCTTTCTCACACACACACACAAGGATGCTCATTGTACAGTGTCAGAAGGTCATGTTATCTTTAGATGTGTCATTAATTTCCTCCCCTAATTCTCCTGTATGTGTGTTTTAAACACAAACGGCTGAAAACTAGACTAATGGTCTTGTGCTGCTTGTGTCTGTGACTCGGTTATGTTGACAGAGCTGAGCTGTAGTTCACAGCAGCAGTCTGTTGACATGTCCTATGGCCCAACAACTGGTTCACCACATCAGTGCTACATAGGGTCACATAATCCCAGTTACCAGCAGCTACCGGAGAGGCAAATAGCATATTAGATAAGTAAGCACTTTGTCTAACACTCTGAGAGCATCGTTTAGTCTTTTTGTGTTGTTATTACTGTAGGTGTCTCTGCTTTCTGTTCCCATGTGTTTTTACTTGGCCAGTCTCTCTGAGGTTTGTGTCTGTCTCTGAGTGTTAACAGAAGATCTGTTGGCAGGACAAGAGAATTCGCAAGAGTATCAGCAGACACTTGAGCAGTTGAAAGGACAGGACCATTTAGAAAACCAGATGATTTTATCTGTAATTACTAGAAAACAGCAATTTACTGTACGTTCATATTCATATATGAATTTAGACGTCTTCTGCACATTATTATGCATGCGATGCTGTTATTAAGAACATCTTATCTTATAGTTTTTTCTTACTTGTTAAGATTTTTTAAATGAAATCTACCTGCTGTTATACTTGTACAGACAAAACCAAACTACATGGTAAATGGTTGTATTTCGGTGAAATGCTATATGTTTCAAGTTCAAAGGTCAGTAATATCACCTCTGCTCTGTGCACTGAACCAGACCCGGATGTCTCTTTCTTTAATGAGACAGTTTCCTCCCCTGTCTTTTACAGAGTAAAAAAGTCCATCAGAAGTCACAGAGGCTAATAAAAGATAATACTCCTTAACTTAAATTTGCTTTTCTTCCCCCCATTCAGCTCACTTCCCACATTGGTATTCATAAAAAACCCAACATACAGTGAGAATCTATACTTCTGATCAGGCGCGCACATGTTCGAGGACATTATGAGAAAAACTTGTGTGTGTGTGTGTGTGTGTGTGTGTGTGTGTGTGTGTGTGTGTGTGTGTGTGTGTGTGTGTGTGTGTGTGTGTGTGTGTGTGTGTGTGGCCATTCTTGCCATTGACACGTCTGAAGAGTGATGCAGCAGTAAGAAGTTGTTGTTTTGTGTGTATCTGATATGGCAGTGTTGGTGTTGTTCGTGGAACATCATAATGGATGTTGCTCCAGGACCATCATTTCTACTTGCAGAACAGTAGAGGAATACCACATCTAGAGTGAGCTGTTGTGGCTGAGTGGGTCATTTATCGGACTCTCCCACAGGAGACAGGAGTCTGTTTCTTGTCACTTTCTTGTTGCTGTTTGGTTGGGTTTAGGGAACTAAAATACTTGATTACTTTTAGGAAAACATAGATTGGTTTGAAATAGACCCTTTCACAACATTAAATATGTGTTTGAAAGGATTACTTTTTTTTTTTTTTTCATTTTTTTTTTCTTTAAGTTGCCAAGCTATGACATTATTAAAACATGATTGGCCTGTTTTAATGGATCATGCACAGGTGATGGATGATGGAAACTGCACTGGTTTTAACATCATAGTGTATTTCCAGGTGTTGGGGAGTACTAGTGCATATGTGAAAACCTTTGTAGAAAGCCTTTTGTGGTTCCAGTGGGAGCTGTATGAGTCTGATAATCGTGTGAGTCAGAGTTAGTTGGTTCTGAAGACTACAAGTTTGAAAATGGAAAAAACTCATGGGATGTGGAGTTAGGAATGAGCTTACCAGACCTCTGTAACCAACTTGTCTGCTTCAGGCTCTAGACTACATTAGCTGCTACTAGCATAACACACCAGAATGTCTGCCCAAACTGTCAGCAGAGCTGGCTCTGTGACTCAAACCCCCTAAGCTCATCTCACTGTCAGTAAGCCACTGCAGATACTGGCCAAGACAGGCACTTTAATCAGACAAGGGATTATTAGAGGTGTGTGTGTGGGTATGAGTGGGTGTGTGTGGGTGTGTATGTGTTAAATGCTCTCCCAGTCGCTAGAGGCTGACTAGGTTGAAGTGGGTTCAGGAGACTAGTGGATCTGCCAAGTGTGTATGTGCAGCAGTATCAGTGGGAGCCAAGGACTGCAGATGTCTCCCATTCAGCCTCAGTTTCACACCCCCTTCCCTGCTCTGAGAGGAGGGGGAGTCAGAAAAGGACAGAAGAGTGCAGCCTCAGACTGTGAAGGAACAATGACTTCTGTTGTCAGGCCTCGGTGCCATTCAAGCACAGCCTCCATCACTATCTGTGCGACTGAGAGTAGCCTCCACAGGGCTGAAACACGCAGAGGAAACCTGAAATCCTGTAGACACTGAACGGATGGAGTCTGCTTAGATAACTTGTGTCACATTTGCACTCTGTTGGCTGTGTTCTTCTGACAAACCACTTACTGTCTCCTGGGTGAGTGTCTTTTCTTTCTGATGTGATTGCAGGAAGAGTGTTTTGTCAAGAGATCCCTCTAGCTTATTTGAAGTCAGCCCGGCATCCCCCTGTGGTTGGTTTTGCCATTTGACATGTATCATGAGGTACTTTAGTCAATTGCATTTGTCTTTCTTTTCCTCATGTACTAGTTTCCAGAGTTCCTCAGGCATAGAGACAGGGCAATAACTTGCCCTAAATGAAACAGTGTCTGAAGGTACTTGTCACCAGGAGGAAATTAAGATATCATGCTGTTTCTTATCTTAAAATAAGAGCTGCTTTGTGTGTGATGAGACTGTCGGCACACAGACCCAGCCACAAAGGCTCGATCCAACCATGCTTGTGCCTGTCAAATTTAGCTACCTGGTTCTAAGCATGTGATACACATTTCTTATCTTTAAAGATCTTAATATTGTTTGTTTGTTTTGTTGTGGGCTGCAGAAAATGTGTATGTTTGTAATTCTAGTTCTATTTCATTTTCAAATAAAGCCCAGCAGATGTCAGCTCATTTTTGTTTATATCTCACCAATGGCAAAAAAGATGTGGATAACTCTCCATTAAATGTGTATGTATGCTCAGAACACTGGGACACTGGTACATGGTCACACTCGTACGATTCAGCCCTCAGGCTTTGTAGCTTATTTTGGTAGTCTTATGAGGGTTTCCTGAGGAGTGTGTTGTGTTTGTTTTTCTGAGAGAGTTTGTTCATATGGGGGAATGCAGATGCGCACTTGAGATGTGTGTTTGGTTTGTGTCGTCATTCCTAGGACACTTTTTTGTTCTGTGAGGAGAGATGCAACATCCTCCTCCGAACGGAAATATATATCAATTGCAACTATACATCAAACATCTGAAGCATTTGATTGTTGGTTAACAGTGAAATAACTTAGAATTTAAGTTTAACTATAAATTTGCCATTTATTATAGATGTTATCTACGGTGTAGCATATATTCCCACAATCCTTTTCTTTTCCTTCACTCCCTGGATGGCTTTTTGGATCATTACACATGATAACAAGTAGATCACTTTACGGAAAAATAACAGATTTATTTTACTGCTCATTCTTGCATTGGCTGATCTTTTTCCACTATAGCAAACTGTAAAGGAAACCCCAATGATTCCTTTAGAACTGTCGTTTAAATACCAATTAACAACCTCAGGTTTTATTAGAAAAGCAAAAACAATAGCACAGAACAGGAACATCCTCACCAGTCATACTCTTCACAAAGATAACATAATGTATAATGGACAACCAGTGTCGTGCGTGCATCGATATTTGACGACCTGACAATGTGACTCAAAAAGCAACTAGGGCCTCTATGTCTTTAGAATCGCTTTAAGAGTTTCCCTACATTCACGTTACATAGTTTTGCTTTAATCATCCAGCTTAATGCAGGCACACTGGCTGCCTCGACTCTCTGTTTCTCTCTCCTGTCTGTTTCTCTCTATCAGCAACGTTATCTGCTTTCTTTGTGAGCAGTATGTTTTGTAAAGTTGCCTTAAAAACACACCTGGCTTTAAGGATTTGTTTTACCTGCGAATCTGTGATCATAACAGCAAGTGAGGAGGAAGCTTGTTGTAAATTGAGGATGATTAAAACCATTGTGCACCAAACAACATTGCAACAACCAGGTGCACCTACAAAACAATGGTATAGGTTGCCTATATTCAATAGGAGAGGCTGCATCACAATCAGTGTTTTTACAGGAGGGATATAGTAACAGAGAGCGTCTGTCTCTCTGCAGAGCATGTGTGATTGACACAGGAGGGATAGAGTGAGGGCAGATTGTCCACTAGTTAATCAGTTGTGGATGGCATTCTCTCAGACTGATCTGAAAAATAAAACTATAAAATGATAAAATAGGTTGCCAAATATAATTGGCTGGACATCAACATACCTTGTCAGACCGCCCATGTAGAGTCTATCCGTGGGAAACACTGACATCTGTATTTATGCAGCTCCATTATCTATGATAAGCAATGCATACAGTGAAAACAAGTTAAAAGAGACTTCAAGAAGTGTTTCACCACTGTAAAGCTGGCCCTTGCACAAAGCTGGGCTGTCTATGCAGTAGAAAGGTCAAATATTATTAAATTGGTGCTACAAAAAAACAGAGAAGAAAGCTGTGGTATTCTTTTTGCTCAAAAGGTTGAAAACCTAAAACAACCAACCAGTAAAGACTCCTACTTATGGGTGACACACTTCGAGTTGGGCAGTGCTTGGTTTGGTGGTACCTAAACAGTACACTAATATGAGGAGAGAAACTGACAATGAACAGGATCATGGTTTATATTTGATCAGCACTGCCTTGTTTTACAGCTTGATTAGAGTTTTTTCAGCCTCCATTTTTACAATAGGGAGGACGCAACCCTTCTCTTGTACAGCTAAACAGAAACTAAAGTGTGTTTCTGAAAAACATTTAAGTTGAGAAACAGACAGTGTAGTAACAGGATCTTGGTTTATAGTTAATCAGCACTGCCTGGTTTTGACAGTTTAGCAAGATATCCCTCATCCAAGAGAGCGAGACAGAGCGGCATCTCTCTCGAACTGACTATACTCTTTGTGTCCTTGGATGCAGCATACAAAATGCGGAACAGCAATCTGTAGTTGATACAACAGCCTGAAAATCCTGCAAAAGTATGAACGTAAAACATGTTTGTTTGGTACAGACCCCAACACTTTACATCTCACATCATCATGAATTAAATAGTTTTTTTGTTCAGTGACAATGCAAATTTGATGCAATAAATGATCATTCCCACTTGTCATGAATCACATTGCAATCTTAATGTCTGTCAAAGATAATCATCACATGATTTTTTTACCGAATCCTGCAGCCCTACATTTTGTCCATCTTGCAATGTACACATACTTTCTGTCTAGTATCTTTTCATCTCAGGAATCTGAGAATCTGTGACGCTGCAGTAAATATTTTCAGAGGGTACTTGTCATTTCCTGTTTCTGGCTGTCCATAGGCCAGCAATTACCTACCAGATATTAGGAATGCAAAGTCAAAGTCAAATTGTGATAAGAGGTTCACTTAGCTATTCCCAAAGCTTTCTGCTGTATCCCATGAACGTGTTTAGTGATTGAAACAGGCTCAGCTTTGGTCACGTAATGACATGTGCATGAATTCTCTGTTCAAAGGTGGTCTCTGGTCTCAGATGGGAATGATCTTTTTCAGGCAGACTCCTGATCAATGCTTTAGACCCAGCTGATGCTGTGATTAGTTTAGTCTGAATTTCACAGACAGCTGATGTTTTCAGTGCTCTTTATATCTCCTCTTCAGTGCCCTTGACGTTTCATGACGTCGATCTCCACAGTTGGTGCAAGAGGTCCTCTTTTTTATTTTACTAGCAGATATCTTCATGGTAAAAATTGAATTCTTCCACCGTAATTACACAAACTCAGAGGTCTTCAACAGGATTCATACCAAGTGATTGTCAAATCATCTAACAGCATGCCAACATCTGACAAACAGTCCATTCCATTAGATAATGCAGTGATGGTGCAGGTGGACAAAGTTTGCAAAAGAGTCCCTCAATTTTTGATGTGTACAACCGAGTGCAACAACAAAAATGCTTTCAGGAGGGACATTTCTAAAGTGTGCACAGTTTTCCCTGTTTGTAAAATTCACCACGTCTCACCTTTCTTTATGATGGCAGGCTTTTAGCTTCACCTTCGAGCATGACCATTGGGACAGCTACAGACACACTGAGGCAACCCTTACCACCATAGTGATCTTTACTGTTAAATACAAAACTCAGATTTTTGACATTGACGTTGTTGCTATTTTTATGATCCATTATGTTCTGTGATAATGTTCAACATTGCTGCTGCTGCTGTTGTGAGAGAAAACAGTGTGAGTGTTGGGTCTCAGGGTTGCATTGAACTGTCTGGTACAAAAGCGCTGTTTGTCTGTGACTGTGTGTGTGTGTGTGTGTGTGTGTGTGTGTGTGTGTGTGTGTGTGTGTGTGTGTGTGTGTGTGTGTGTGTGTGTGTGTGTGTGTGTGTGTGTGTGTGTGTGTGTGTGTGTGTGTGTGTGTGTGTGTGTGTGTGTGTGTGTGTGTGTGTGTGTGTGTGTGTGTGTGAGTGATGCAGAATTCCTGTATTCCACTGTATAGCAAGTTAAATGCAAAACACACCAGACAAATTGCTCATCACTCTTCAACTGGTTGTCTCTATTCAGAGCTGTTTCAGATGGCCACAGTGGTTTTAATCTATTTATGTATCTAAAAAAGCCTCCCTCTGCAGCACATAGCCACTGCTTATGTTGAGACTGTGTTCCAGGGCCAATTTGTCTACAAACGTACAGTCTCTTCAAAACACCCACACTCGTCTCTGACTAGGCCCATACACGGCATAGTCAGTGCACTTTATTAGTCAGCTTGGAGTTTAATAAACAGAGCTCTTGTGTCTGTCGTCCTTCAATCCGAGAGATGAGAAAACAGTTTCTTTTTGTTAACAGATGTCATGGGGAAAAAAAAAAAGTGGAATTGACGCTTTCAGGTCACACTAAACCAAATAAAGAGAAAGAGCTGAGGACAAGTGGAATAGATATGGCTAACTACTTTGTTTTTAACCACTTTTAGCTTAAAAATACTGTATTTTCAACCAGATTACATCTTCATGCACCCAGCATTTCACATTTGTCTTGCTCAGAGCAAGACTGTCATTAACGCAAACTAAGATTTTTGCTGTTTGCAGTGTGGTTCAGGGGTCTCTATTCTAATCAGATTGTTAAATCTATTATTGTCTACAGTCTCATACAGCAACAAAATTCTGTCCAAAATAATTAGATAAACTGTGCATCTCATGGTTAAATTAAATAAACTGATGTTCTTGGTTTAGGTTGTTCCTGGTTTAAATAAACAATTTCCAGTTGTAGATAATTTTATCTAGCTTAAGTGCTAATATATCAGTTTGTGCAGGAACTTTAGGTTGTGTTTATTTCTCAATGTCAAGTGCTAAAAAAAAGTACTTTGGGAATCCATCAAATTCAATACTCAGGCATTGTACTGTACTACTGTAGAACATTTTCAAATGAATCCCATCCCTATATTCTACACAAGTTAAAATGAAGGAATATTGGGAAAACAAACAAAATCTGAAAAACAATGTGCCTCAAAATACTTGCAGCCATTATTTCTCTAATCTGACAAACTTGATTGGTCAGCTGTTATTGAAGAGTCACTGATCATGTTGAACTTACTGTGCAAGCTTACTTGGGCTGCCCTGCTCACAGTTACACCTGCTGACTGATTGATTGACTAATTTCTCTCTTTTGTTCCAGCTCTACGATAAGATCAACACTAAGTCGTCTCCACAGATCAGAAACCCCCCCAGTGATGCCGTGCAGAGAGCCAAAGAGGTGAATAAACACAAAAACACATTTTCTCCTTTCCACAATCACACACTGACTTTGCATACATACAACAAATAAACTTTGCACAAAAAGTAAGGAAATTTGTGTTTGCTGTAACGATGCTTCTTGGCAATAAATCTTATACCGTTGGAAAGCCTGTTTATTTTCCTTTTAAATGGTGCCACATTTGTAAGGAAGATGCATTTGTGGGATGAGCAGGCCATTCCATCCTCTCCACTCCCAAATTCTGGAGGTAGTCTCTGAGAAACCCTGCTCTGTGTGTGACCAGGTTGGTGACCAGCATGAGGAGGAGGAGCCAGGCTGTTGTGGCTGTGTATGGTTCTTCCACACGCTACTGAGGCTCCTGTTTGTTAAATTAATAAATTGTTAAATTGCCAATATGTCTTGTTTCTTCAGACTTCAATCATCCAATCCACCAAACAAGAGTCAATAGCAGAATAAGCTGTTTGGCAGAGAAGATTTGGCAATTTTTTCATGGGCGCAGCCCACATACTCAGCTCTGCTGCTCATCCCACAAATGCATCTTCCTTACAAATGTGGCACCATTTAAAAGGGAAATAAACAGGCTTTCCAACGGTATAAGATTTATTGCCAAGAAGCATCGTTACAGCAAAGAAATAATCTACCAACCAAAAATTTCCTTACTTTTTGTGATATGTTTATATATGCATCTGTATTAACACAAGCATATACACAATGCATGCCATGTCTGTCCTGACTCTCTCTTAAAACACTTCTCACACTTCTGTCAGTGCTCAAGCTGAATTAATCCTTCTGGCCTCTTGCTCACTAAAGTTCTAACTCATGGCTGCTGTGGATCCTTCTGCTCACCTGCTCTGTTCAGTTAGGGCTTCTCAGTATGGGGTCTGGGTACAACCAGCGGCCCTCGAGATGGCCATGGAGAGTACTTCAACTATAATTCTATACCTTGGTGATAATCTTGATTTTGTAAATGTATACCACTACTATGTAATAATCAAAAACTACACAGTGTGGGTCAGTATTGTCTTCGTCATAATATTTGAATTTAAGGGTCTATTTGATGAAAACCTACAAGAAATCCAGACCTCACACTAGTAATATATTATAACTAGAGTGCTTTTTTAAAGTGTATACAGCCCTCTAGGACAGTGGACAGGTGATCATGTCTTTCTCTTTTCTGAAATACTGTTAATATCAGTTTAATGTAATCCTGACCCTGGAGGTTTAAAACATTTTCCAATATTAAATTTGATGGAAGTAAAAAATCAGTTTAGTCATTTTCTGAAATGTTGACCAAACTGGAGATTCTTTTTTGCTTTGTGGCTTCTAGAAGGTCCACTGTCCAATAGGACTGAATCTGGATTATACTTAACACAAGGAGTTAATGGCAGTCCAGCCATGGATAACTAAAGTGTAGGTTGTGATTGTTATTTCAGTGTTCCATTTAACACGGTGATAGCACTACAGCAGCTCTTGCATTCTTTCATTTACTTTATGATATAGAGGGACAATGTCAATGTAGGCCTGTCCCTGTCCTCTTTTATTCACTGTGATAGTGAGAGGAGGCCGCAGCAAGCAGAAGGTTTGTTGTGGAGGTAGCTGTGATATACAACGGAGTCAATATGATGTCACCTATTGGTTTGTCGACTAATGTTCTGAATCCTCAAAAGCCAGAAGTGACCATATGTCGATGGTAGGATGGATACGCATTGCTACACCTCTATCCTGATTGGATCTGACTGAGAACCCAAGCACATAACGTGGTAGCGACTTCTCAAGGTTGCCACATTCTCAATCATGAGACTATTAACTCGTTGGGAAACTGTTTACTAAGGTCATATATTAAGTAAGAGGCAGGGTCATTTTATCATAAGCTTACATAAAATCTGACTTCTTTTTGAAACCAGTAGTTGCTCCCTGCTGGCAATTAGAAAGAATGCAGATTTAATGCACCTCTTCATTGGGCTTTTACCTTTAGGGAATCCAGACCTGATATTGACATCCGTCCTGAGTGATCAATCACAAGTGGACAGTTTCCAGCTCGTCAGTTCACACCTGGCATTAACCTGCGTCTAGAGTGACCATTTGCTATCATATCTCACTTCCCCGTACTATATTATATTTAATACTTACAATAGTGGGACAAATGAACACAATGTCTTTTGCACAAAGTAAGAAATATCTTGTAAACAAAAAATAAATATCATGCATGGCAATGGCCAAATTTACAAGAAGGCCCAAATAGTTAAGAATGTGTTGTAGGGAGTGTTTCACAAAGCTCATAAAGTTTCTCCTGACTCAGCAACTCACAAAAATGAGCAATTTTTGAGTCTTTGGACTTTATTCACTGGTGACAAAGAAGTAACCTATATTTGTTAATGTTATTGTTACTGTATACTGTAAATTCAACATGTTTACCATCAATAAAATGTTGTCTTCTGTCTTAAATTTAATTTGAAAGGTGAAATCAGTTGAAACAGTTCGTTCAAACAGCTGTTAAATGTTGACAGGTAAGAGGCACTTCAGACACAGAAGCAGACAGGCTTGTACAGTGATGCTGCCACAAACGGACAGTTTTTCCAAGAAAAAGCATCTTACTGTATTGCATATATTGCCTTGTGTCACAGAGGATGTCAGTAGGCGGTCCTTTATTGTGACCGAGGACACATGCGCACAAACTGCTAAAAGAATGTGGTCACATGTAGCCCAGACCACGTCTGAATGCGGTCTGACTGATCAGATCTGAAATGCATTTCAGAGGCATTCACATCTGTACTTATACTGTAGCTGTCCACTTGTGACCAGATCACTCAGGATGGATGTTAATACCAAATATGAAGAGGGTCTATCACTGTTCACTTTGATGTCTTTGGAGTGCAGCGATACCACCTCGAGGAAGCCCAACATACGGGGTCCAGACCTTCATGTTTTGAGGCGTTTGGCTAACTGAGCCACTGTGCTGCTCAGTTTGGTTTACAGCTGCACTGAAATGATATTGAATCAAGGAAAGAGGGATTGAGTTATTCATTTATTTATGTTCAGTTACTGAGTCCTCTGTAAGCTTCCTATCAAACTTTAGTGACCTCTTGAGGGTTATTTGTTCATGATCTCACTCACTGTGACACACGCCCATTGTTAGAGCTGCTGAAACCAAAGCCCACTGGCCTGTTCACACAGATCTGTTTCAATAAAGATATCTGGCTTCTGTGTTTGACCTCCTCATTAGATGCTGCTGGATGTAGCGAACACACACACTCCAACAGTGTATTTGTGCTCTAACAGTGTGTTTTGGTACAGAGAGCTACATTATGATCTCCAGGGTCTGACCCTGGTAATGATGAGTTCTCATACACTCTGTTATTTTGGGTTGGTTTGTTTACCTCTCAGTGTACTCTAACAGTCGAGCAGGATGCAGACTGGAGCGGGTGCTTAACAAGCAGTGTGAAAGGAGAGAAGGCATGAGAAAAACGTGAGCAGTGGTGTGTATTGTGAGTGTGTCTATGTGCCCTGTGCATACAGGCGGCTACACATAATGTTGTTGTGTTTTATGTTGTGTGCTTGGTTGAGGGAGCAATTAAAAAGTCTGAGTGGTGAAGGAGTGGGTGAGGGCTGGCATCTTAAATCCCAGCACTTTTAAGACAGGGAAAGCCTTTTAGGGGAGCCGAGCTCTGTTTTATGTGGCTTTGGTGTATGTCAAAGAGACCTAGCTAATTAACACAGCTCTGGTAGACTGTGTCCAAGAGGTTCAAGTCTGCTTATAGAGTCTGGTTAACATTTTCCCACTTAAATCAGTCTTGATGGACCAAGAGTGGAGCCACAACAGATGCGACACTGTCTGCATGGGTGTGAGGGAGTACAACAGACTTTTTTAATCTTCTGTGTGGTGTATTAGTTTTCTGCTGTGTCTTCAGAGAGCCAGGCCCTATAGACACCTCAGCATCAGAAACACGCTACACTCTTATAAGCAAACCAGGGCCTTACTGTAATCATCTCAGACTAGAAAGTTTGTCCTGGCCAGTCTAAACTTCTAAAAGTGAAAAACACAGGAGTGAAAAAATGTTGTCAGCTTTTTATATGTAGGAAAGTAATCATACCTGCTCCAGGACTGAACGGGCTCAGCTTTGTCTTCAACTCATTTGATTTCCCAGCAGCAAATGATGGAACAAATGAACACACATTCTGAGAGGTTGTTCTTCTGACTTTCTTAAATTGTATTAGCTTTATTATCTGTTATTGTGGAAATAACATGGATGCGACAAAGAAGATGTGTTGTCTTAATTACTGAGATCGTTTCAACAATACCTTAATAGCTGTTTCTACTAAAATCTTGCTTTACCGTCAAGAACTCATTTTTCCACTTATTCTGACACCCCAGTCAAGTCAATATGGCTAACATTACCACAACTCAGAGCAGCGAATCAATCATGTGGTTAAAAGAAATACCATTCAGTCTGACTTATCTTTTATATATTTTTTGGATTAAGCAACCTTTGTTATCCCGATTTAACAAGACAAATTAACCTGTTATTATGAGAAAACAAAAGGTCATCCCTCTCATTACTTACAGTCTAGTGTTTTTTAGCTCTGCAGTGCCATGCCAGCACTCATAGATGGTGTCCTGACAAGTGCAGCAACTGTTTTAAGATGAAAATGGTTAAAATTATGACTAAATGATGTACATACTTTATAAGCCTGTACCATTCAAACACCCACCAGTGTGGGTAGATTCTTTTCCCCAGGCCAGTGAGAGGTTGTAGCCTACTGGACAGTAACACATCTGCTTTGAGTTGATCACTGTATGTAAGTCTGTTGTTTCATTCTCTCCTGACTCTACAAAGGATGGACAAATAAACTATTTTAGCTGTTTACACTGTTATGACCATACTATTATTATCTGTCACAGACTTACATAAATGGCATAACTAACACTCTAGCCAGTTACTCCTCACAAGTGTCTTACTTTAAAAAGTCAGTGTGGAAACAAGCACAACATAATAATACTACAGTTACACTTTCTCCCTACAGTAGCCATAATGTAAATATACTCATGTCAAATCAATAGGTGAAACATTCAGATGACATTAGTTCATAAAAAGTTCATATGGTTTGCTTTGAAACTCCCAAACCCAACCAACAGAGCAGTGTGTGTATGTCATGGTCCACTCTTGTCAAGTTGTGGCTCGTGATTAATTATCACGTTATCTCGGGAAAACATTTGTTGTTTCGTGATAATGGCATGAATCACTTGTGATCTGTAAAAACAAATACAATTTAGTTATTACAGGAAAAAGGAGGAAATACTATGTTTGAATATTTTGTACAGTATTTATCACATTATCAATGTGAAAAACTAAAAGAAGATATTGATGATTTTTGTTGTCAGGCGTAAATTTTTTTATTCCTAGAATCAAAATGTGTCATACAGCCGTTCAGGGTGTTCAGTTTTCTTATTTTAAGCCTAAGTAAACTTTTAGTAAGGTTCATTGTGAGATACTGGATCAAATACTAGGCTAGGACTGCTTCAGTACAGTATCACCTCAGATTAACTCATCATTTAACCTCTGTTGTGCCTTAAGGGACTACACCTACCTCCTCCTCTTCTTTACTTCTGTCTGTACTGATTCACTCTGGTTGACACTGACATGCTTTGAACCAATCAGACTGCAGCTTCCAGTGGACTCTTTTGGGTTTCTGACCCAGCAGAGCAGTGTTAAGTGCTTCAAACTTCAACAATGTTTATTTCTTACTGCACTAATACACTTTCTACCTCCAAACTTGCTCAATACATTCTCTGAGTTTTGGAACTAATTTTTCTTGGGAGTGAAGATACCTACTTTGGCTGTAGATACTAATCTCACAAATTGCCCTAATCCAAGGCCCATTCAGACAGGCTATCTTTGATTCACTTTCCCCTGAACTCTGTCATCAGTTAACCTTCACGTGTGAGCTCTCAAAAAAGGACAGTCAGCAGCTTGTATAACCATTCTTCCTGTGTCTTCCTTCACTTAAGAGTTCCTCCCAAGATGAAGCAAGTGGCGCTTTGAAACATCTGGAATATGTAAGCCTCAAGACCTCAATACACCACTGCCATGTTTACAGTGCTAATGAGTAGAGCAGAATTGGAGGTGGTTTGGACTGAGGGTGATTGAAAGTCAAGTCACTACACAAATGGTTATTCATTATAGCTTTTGTTCTAAATCCAGTCGTGGTAAAAAGTTTACATACACATGTCAAGAGCATGTTTATCATGGTAGTCTTCAGTTCCAATGATTTCTACAACTCTCATTTTTCTTTGATGGAATGAGAGGAACACATACTTTGCTAACCTGACTCTAGGCCATGACAAAAAATGGGAAAAGGACGCGGAGTGCGAAATGAACATGAGTAATTTATTCAAATTAACATAAGAAACTAAACAATAAACAGTTAAATAAGGTGTGTATGTCAGTGGCATCAGTGGTGTAAATGTGGATGTGTGGAGAGATGGTGTGGCATGGGTGTTGGTCGAGCAAAACAATAGTTTAAATAAAACAAGAACAGGTGCAGTCGATGGGAGAAAAGAAAGAGTCCCAGCCCAGTCAGAGGCCGGACTTTTGTATCCCCTAGAGCACTGAGACCATGTGTTCCAGACCTGGCTGCTACTGCAATCTTCCTCTGGCAACCTCAGAGAGAGACAGGGAAAGGGTTACAATAACCGACCTGCACAAAATCTCCACCAGTAGCAGGGGCCGTCACACAAAAAACCTTCATGAAGTTTGGTTCAAATCTGAAATTATTATGGGTCTGAAAATGTGACCAAATCTGCTTGATCAAAAATATACATACAGTAACTTGAACAATCAGTTGTGGTGATTATAGAAAGTTATGTGAATCAAATGTTCTTTGTAGCATGGCCTCTTAACTTCTTCTGACTGATTGTGATTGATAACAGCTGCTGACTTTTCTGGGTCCATTTTAATAGGGCTTGTTTGATACAGCCACTAGACTCAGCCACAAACACTACAATGGGAAAGTCTAAAGAGCTCAGCATTGATCTGAAAAACACATTACTGATTTGAACAAGTCAGGAGAGTCACTTGGAGCCATTTCAATGCAGTTACAGGTCCCAAGATCAACTGTACAAACAACTGTTTGTATGTATAAAGTGCATGGCACAGTTGTGTCACTGCCACCATCAGGAAGAAAACACAAACTATCACCTGCTGCTGACAGAAAACTGGTCAGGATGGTCAAGAGTCAAACAAAAACCACCAAAGTCTGCAAAGAATTAGAAGCTGCTGGAAGACAGGTGTCAGTGTCCACAGTCAAGTATGTTTTGCATCAACATGAACCGAGAGGCTGCTGGGCAAGTAAGAAGCTCTTGATCCAGACACAGCACCTTAAAGTTCGACTGAAGTTTGCTGCTGATCACATGGACAAAGAAAAAAACAAAGAAAAGGATTATCTTCAAATTCTTCAGGAAACCCTAAAATCACCAGCAGAAGATTGGCTCTTGGGTGCAGTTGGGTGTTCCAACAGGACAATGATCCCAAACACACATCAAAAGTGGTAAAGGAATGGATCAATCAGGCAAGAATTGAGGTTTGGGAATTTTAAATTTATTTTTATTTTTTTCTTTAATTTTGAAGTCCTGACTTAAACCTAATCGAGAACATGTGGACTGTGCTAATGAAACAAGTCTGTGTCAGGAAGCTAACACATTTAGTTGAACTGATTCTGTCAAGAGGAGTGGTTAAAAATTCAGCCAGATGACTTACCAGAAGCATGTGGATGGCTATCAAAAGTGCCCTTAATTGAGGTGAAAATGGCCGAGAGACATTAGAATTACTGTTTGTCTATATTTGACCCAGCAGATATGGTCATAGAAGACCTCATTTTTGTGATTGTACTCTCAACGGACAAGTGCTTATTTTTTCACTGAAATTAGTACTGATCATCCAAGAAACCCTAAAGAAAATGTTCAAAATGTATTTATGGATATAGATTGCCGAATATTTACAGTAATTTAATTAATCACAATAAATCATTTTGATCATCATCATGAAGAATAATTCATTTTCAAAAATTCATGTCTCCACTACTTTTCACTTTGTTGCAACCACATTTTGATTTTGTGTCGTATTAATATATTTCTATTATATCTGATCAAGTTATTTGGTCCTACATGAAAATGTGAGTGCCACAGCTTCGGACCTGAAAACACACCTCTTAAGATATTTTGACTGTAGATTTTCCCGGGAAGGATTACTTTAATGTTTTTTAAACTTTTTTATTTGAAAGTGTTGCTATTCATTGCAGATATTATATAACCCCACCATCATCATCATCATCATCATCATCATCATCATCATCATCCTAATGCTTTAAAATAGCAATTTTTCATATTTTTCACTGACTGTAATATTACGCTGAATGGTTTATTTTGTAGGTAGTTGTTGTACTGAAATTTTTAGAAAAAATCCATGAAATGAAATGGCAGGGGTTAGGTTAGTTAGTATGGAATGACCCAAAGAGACCTGAGAAAGGATAAAACAAGACAAAGAAAGTACGTAAAGGCAAAACGTTTCAAATTGGCCAGTGTGAGGAGACATCCTATAGTCCTTTGCATTTATAAGGTGCAAAATAATGGAAGGCAGTCTTCCCAATTTTAGTATTTACCTGAGGGGAAACTAGGGTTGAACAGACCTGAGATGTGCTCAGGAATCTCTGTGCCAGTTGTGCCACGTGCTGTTTAGAGGTGAGACTGCTGTCCCAGGTATTTTAAAGACTAGACCATTTCTTTGCCAGTACCATTACATGTATGGATCACAAGGAAGTGAGAACTGTAATTATGGATTCCTGGGAATAAAACACATTGGGCTCTATCTTCCGCTCGGCCCAAGGCAAGTGTCATGGCTAGTATCAGACCGACACAGCTGTCACTTTCACGCCCAGACAGGATTATGATGTGATGCGCCTACTCAGGCAGGTTCACACCATGCATACACTCTGATTTTATGATTTGAGAGGCTGCTTTCAAATATTTTAAACATTTCATGAACGCGGTAATGTACTGTAACAAATATCATGGCACATTTAATCAACCAAACTAAAAGCTGAAGAGGAAACTGGACTGTGTGTGCGTGACCTTTCGATGTGTAGAAGAACAAACAACATTAATTATCATGAAATACTAACTGATCCTGTCAGCAAGTCAGGAGTAAGGACGTATTTCTCCTCTCTCATCCCACCAGTTATTGATCAGGATGATACTTTTTATGACCTGTCCCGCCTGATCCACAGACTGAGAATTGCACACACACAGGGGGACACAGCAGCGCTGTGAGTTGTTGATGGGACAGATGATTGTGAAACGGACCACTTCCCTGTCCCGTACTGAAGAGTGCTGCTGTTTAATATGTGCCAGGCCCTGGCGCACCTGGCTCTTAAACGGAATGGGAGAAAACACTTGGATTGGTTTGATTTATGTTCTGCCCAAAACACACCCATGACTAATACAGAGTCTAAATACCACCTCTTTGCAACTTGCACCACACTTTGCGCCCAGATTATCCACCGTTTTACTAGCAAAATGGACTTGGACACGCCCTAAACACACCTAAACGCTATAGAACATCTAAATAGGGCCCATTCTCTCCTTTCAGCGTTCAGTACACACTTGTGGTCATAGCATATGGGTTGGATATGCCAATGAGTGCTCTTGAGCATAACAAGTAGGCTGAATTTGTTACAGTTTAGAGGTGAACACTGACTGACGGGGTAACTTAAGGAAGAGAGTGTATCATAACTTCACAATGCAGGTTTCAGTAGTACTCATACACCCCCTCAGAGGCCTCACCTCGACAATGCCACATTCACCAGTCAGGCGCAACATAACTAGAGCTGACATCAAACAAAGTCACGTCAAAAGGGCAGGAGGAGGGGCAAAGCCTTGACCGAGTTCCTTGACTCACTGAGTGGCATCCAAAGTTGGTCTCACATTGGCTGTAAAGATGTTGGAGGCGGTGTCAGGGGAAGTTTTAGGGGGACTATAAGGTTGTTGGGTCACTCTCCAGACGCTGTCTGAGCTGCGGCAGGTACAGTAGGGTGCAAAGGTATGAGTGTGTGATTTGGGCGTGAAGAAGAAGAGCTAATGTGGCTTAAGAACAAACATTTATGATGCTTTTTCTCCTTTCACCTTCAGGTACTGGAAGAAATCTCCTGCTACCCAGAGAACCACGAAGCTAAAGAACTCAGACGGATACTAACCCAGCCACATTTCATGGTGAGTCAAAAAAACAGTTCCTCAGACTGTGAAGTGAGACAGGAATGGAGGTGTAGATGGAGGTCAGTAAGGCGTGTCTGATGCGATGTGCTGTGTCGGGTCAGAGGCCTGGCTCCCTCATAGTGCTACAAAAGCATAAACTGACATAGGGAGGGAGAAAAAGAGGCGCCATCGTGTGCTACATTCCAACGAGTTCAAGATAGAGCAAAGTGAAGGCAACACCACATGACGCATGTGAGGATTCTGTGTTTTGTTTCTGAGTGTTTTAGTGGATTTGAATGCTTTTAGGGAAGAAAAATTTGAAATTGTTAAACATTTAGTGAAAGATGATTATTTGTCTCTTTCTGAGATTGAGTTGAGAAGATTAATAAAAACTCTAATGTCTGTGCATTATGTGCAGAGGTCAGGCCAAGAGGCAGTTAGCTTTAGCTTAGCATCAAGACTAGAATTGGGGAAAGGTAACAAAATTATCAAACCTATCAGCACGCTAAAGCTCACTGAGACATGTACCTTGTCTGCTTATTTGAACAAAAACCCAGGTGTAAAAATGATTAAGTTGTGGTTTTCGATCTTGGACAGAGACGGCGAGGGTTGTCGTCACTGTGAGGTTACTCGGCACCTGCTAAGCCAAACTAACCGGCTGCTGGCTGAAGCTTCATATTCAACCAACAGATATAAGAGTGATGTCAATCTTTTCCTTTGAAGCAACAAGAAAGCAAATAATTGTATTTCCCAAAATATCAAATATTTCTTTTATCACAAAAAACAAAAAAAGAGAAAAGAAAATTCCTCTGAAGCTCACAAATGAGCATTTTATATCTGGATACTTCTGAATAAAAACAGAAAAAGAAACAATTAGTAGTTTTAAGAGGAGTTAGTTTCCATAACTATTCATTGACAAACAACATTTAATCCATCCACCCCAGGCATGGAAGGATTAGTTAACCCCTTAACCCTGCCGTCATTGGGGGGCAGTCACACACAAACTTACACACACACACACACACACACACACACACACACACACAGTTCTTAACTTCCTCTATGTCATGGAACTTGAAGTTTCTTTTGTGTGTGATGTAGGTTGACATGGAAGTTAGAGTTGCTGCCATCGCCTTCATGTCTCTGGCTCTCTGATCTGCTCTCTTTCCTTGACCGTGTGTGCGTGCGTGTTTGTATGACGCTGGAAGACTGACAGATTTTCCCTTTGTGGAGGTTTGATTACTGTCTTCTGAAGCTGGGACTGGTTTGTTATAGTGCCACTCAAGGGCTTCTGTGGCTGTCAGAAAAGTAGAGTGGAACACTGGATGTGAGGCACAAGGCGCGTCCTGATTTAGCTCAGACAGTCAGAGGGGCTACAGACCAGAGACACCTGTGGAAAAGGGAGAATACCTTAAACTACAGTAGAGTACAGAGACAAGTGGTGATGTAAATTCCTCCAGCTCTTCAGTGGTGTTATCCTCAAGTGAGGCAATATTTCCGGGGTTCAGGATACTGCTCACTTTTGAGTCAATGTAAAAATTATTGCTGTTACATAACAAGTGTAGAGGGCTTCTCATCTGTGCATTTACATATTATACAGAAGAGTTTGTACATTTGACGTTCCACTTGTTTCTGGCAGGTGAGTCCTCAGATTTGTATCAGCAAACACCCTTATATTTGTTTGTAATTGTGTCATCTGTAGTAGAACCTAAAATACTTCTACACACTGCCTCTCAGATGCTGGTGTTGTGATTATCACATCATCATTCTCACGAGTGTATTCAATATATGTAAGCAAACAAATTAACAAGTTGGTTTGTTGGTTTCTTAGCCGGATTACACAAAAACTATTGAATGGATTTCCATGAAACTTCAATGGAGGATGGGTCTCGCCCAGAATAGACCCCATTCATTTTTGGTCCAAATCCAGATAAAGGGACGGATCCAGGACATTGTCTTGGACTTCTGAAAGAGGACCACCTCACACTCCACTGTATTTGTTTCCATATAAAGTCTGAGCGTGGCCTCATTCTAATGTGTGTCCACAGGCCTTGTTGCAGGCCCACGACGTGGTGGCCCACGAGGTTTACAGTGACGAGGCTCTGAGGGTGACCCCTCCACCCACCTCGCCCTACCTAAACGGAGACTCCCCAGAGAGCACCAACGGAGACATGGACCTGGAGAACGTTACCAGAGTCCGCCTGGTCCAGTTCCAGAAGAATACAGACGAGCCAATGGTACAGAGTTAAACAAACTTGCTGCACCCACTCACACATTTCCACTGAGATAACACTTAACACTTATTGTTAAGAGCTCCTTCACTGTATCATCCACTGGTTCTAGTTTTGCATGTGTTTGTGTGTTAATTCATGCAGGGTATCACGCTGAAGATGAATGACTCAAACCACTGCATCGTTGCAAGGATAATGCACGGAGGAATGATCCATAGACAAGGTACACTTGTTCATTCTCACAGCTCACATGTATGCCTACACCATTATAAGAGGATTTTCATAAATTGCTTCCTACAATCTATAAAAACTCAGGTTGACTATTCATTGACTGATCAACAAACCAAAATTGAACCGAGAGCCATGCCTTGTAAAATAGTCACATTTGCAGACGTGCTGCTGAAAAGCAAAAAAAAAAAGCAGTTATATCTTTGAGAGTTGTCGTACTAAATTTCAGGAGTTGAATATAATTCAAATAGTGAAAAAATAATACTAATCCAATGCTGATTTTACAATTCCATGTGAGTGAATCTCGCTCTTGGGCCCCATGTCCATAGCATTTTATTCTGACAGAAAAGCTCTGGCAGTGCACTGCAGAGCACTGGGATGAAGCGCTTATGCAGCAAGAAAAAAAAACACTGACATTTTTAATTGACATTAGCTAGGTGCAAAGGTGGGAAGCAACAAAGCACAAATACTTTGTTACTGTAATTTTTCAGGTATCTGTACCACATCTTTTATTTTCAAAACAGGCTCGTTATTTTAGTTTGATGCATTTGAGGGGAATTATGGATTCCTTTTGTTTTGCGTCATCGCACGCCGCCTTCCCAACATCACAAGACTGATTTCAACCTATCAGTGCACATCACACACGGCAGACACAGCGAAATTAAATGACGTAAAAGACGTGAGAAGACGTAAACAGACAGAGAGGGAGACTGGAATGGGGAGAAAAGGCTGTTAGTGTCTCGTCTCTGCAGAGAGTTTCTTATTTTCTCACTTTGTTGCTGCTCGGGACGCTTTACCAACACAAAATGTGACTCGATCTTTACGTCTGGAAATGAGACTCAACAATCAGCTATCTTTGTGGTGCGTTTAGGAACGGCTGGGACAAATCCTACTGATTCTACCTTTAACTTTAATAGTCTTTGAATGACATTAATATGACGAGAGCTTCAGTTAGCTTTGGACAGAAATAGCCAGTAGAAATGTCCTTCAGAGCGATACTTTTTACTTTTATACTTTGAGTACATTTCAGAGCCTGTACTTGAATCGATACTTCTCCTTTTACAGTCTTTTTATACACAAGGATCTATACTTTTATTTGAATGAAGAACATGTGCACTATTGCCACCTCTGTGTAGGTCAGGGGTCAGCAACCTTTACTATCAAAAGAACCATTTTTGCCCCTGTCCTGCGCCAAAAAATCTGTCTGGAACCGCAAAACATATTTGTGTCTTATAATGAAGGTAACGCAGCCTAGAAAGTTTTAATTAGTTTGTCAAGATTATTAATAGGCCTAAATGAGCATTCATTTATATTTTCACATGAAGCGGCTACTCTGCAGAGGGCTACTTATGCTTTCAGTATCAGGTAGTTGAACTTTGCATTTTCATTTCAATGATGCCATGTTTTGGTGCATTTAAGAAACAAAAGAAGTAGCCTACAATAAATAGAAATAGAGTAGCAATACAGAACTATATATGCAGACCTACTTAAGTCCTCCCTGTGTTTGTGAAAATGTAAAATGATGAGAAGTCCGGTGTAGGTTCTTATTCCTCAAAGTGCAGCTGGAGACCTGCGGGGGTACCCTCCTGCAGCAAAAATCCATATAACGGGCGTCAATGTGCCCGAGACGAAAAGGTCCATAAAACTACACAAAAACTTTGTAATATTCCTCCATACTGCTCGTCTGCTGCAATCCAAGTGTCCTGAAGTGGCGACATCCAGAGTTTACTCGAATACTCGAAACGTCATTTAGTACATTTTTACAGCCTAAACAGTCACTATACTACATCTGCCTGGAGGCATGCTCCCACGTGCACGCGAGTCTCCCTCACAGCGGTTTGCACTACGGAAGCCGCGCCAGACAAGATGAACAGAACTCGCGATAGATACACACCAGTATTTACATCCCTCTATGAGGTTCAAAGTTTCAAATCACTAGTGCAGCAGATCCCTCTTGTGTTTGTGTGTCGCTCGGTCGCTCACAGCAGGATGTAAATGTAAATGTGTATCTATCGCGAGTTCTGTTGATCTTATCTGGCGCAGTTTCCGTAGTGCAAACCGCTGTGAGGGAGAGTCGCGTGAACGCGGGAGCCTGAACACACAAGAAAATTAGATGATTTTGTCACATCGGATGAAGAATAAAATTATCTTCATTATAACCTCACTTCCAATGTGCAATTGTTAATGTCCTACCAACTATCAGTTGCATGACAGTGGCATAGGCAATGCATAAGCCTGTGTATACAGCATCTAGGTCTATAATAAATATAGGCTAAAATTGAGCATTAAAAATTCAATTGCTACAGTAATTACCTTAATCATAAGGAGTGAAGTTCAAGTTGGATTATAATGGAAGATTGACAACACTTTATCTTCTAAGTAGCATTTACTATAGGGTACAGCTTTGTCTGTTATGACAAATGGTACAATATCACTTCTATGGCTGTTTCAATATTTCATTTAGTTGGAAAAACAGCTTAAGTTTGCATGAAACATCATGTAAATATTATGTAAATCTATAGGCGGCAGAGAGGGATTGGAACATTTTAGATTTTCTTCTGTTAAAAGTGCTATTTGTAAGAAAAGTTGTTTTTTTTAGTCTTATTCCCAACTCGTCAAAAACTGGTGCTTTGCGATGGCAGCCAACCCGTGCTACAATCCCAGAGCGGCATTATTTGATCGGCTGGGGATGAGACTCAAAAATCAACTTTTCTTACAAATAGCACCTTTAAGGTAAATAAATGGACAGTGAGAATTTAAAAAAATGAAGCTCTTCCTTCATCTTCACTTTAAAAGGAGACAACAATGACAAGATGACAAGAGTTCACTCCATGCATCCATTTTGCCAGACTTTTCAACAGCTGCTCTTGAGGTTGAAGGCACTGCTGTTTTTTTGTGACTGTAGCATACCGTTAACTAACCCCTACTAAATCTATTATGTGGTGATTGGAAAGCCATCTTGATGACAAAGCACACTTTTCTCTACTGTAGCTGTGAGGGGGAAAACAGCAACAGAGCCTAATGAAATAAAATGTGGCTCTGTAATGAGGAAAACATTTTGATCACACATTTGTCTTTATCCTCCCTTGTCTCTCTGTCAAAGCTCACTTGTCCATTCCTTTCAGGAACGTTGCATGTTGGAGATGAGATCAGGGAGATCAACAGTATCAGTGTAGCCAACCAGACTGTCGAGCAGCTGCAGAAGATGCTGGTGAGTGCATGTGTTTGTGTAAGCTGCTGACTTTTAATGTCTTAGTAAGTGCTACGATGTTGTTATCACTACATACTGTTAATCAGTAAAATCTCATATCTTCATATCTGAACTAAAATAGACCAAACTGTGTGTGTGTGTGTGTGTGTGTGTGTGTGTGTGTGTGTGTGTGTGTGTGTGTGTGTGTGTGTGTGTGTGTGTGTGTGTGTGTGTGTGTGTGTGTGTGTCCACAGAGGGAGATGAGAGGCAGCATCACATTCAAAATAGTGCCAAGTTACCGGACGCAGGGCTCTTCGTGTGAGGTAACACCTCCTCCTCTTCACTGCTGATTGTGATATGCTGATCATATTACTAACTGCCCGCCGTACTGAGTGTGTGTGTGCGTGTAACCCAAGGATGTTGTGTGTGGGGTGTGCTGTGTGTGTGTATGTGTTTTGCTGTGTTTTGCTGGGGCTGGGTCAGATATTTAGCACACCAATTTCACAATGAAGATACCGGAACCTCCCTCTCCCCCTCTGGTCCAGGAATGAGCCACACCTCTCTGTGTGATCCCACCCTGCTCCTGCCCACAGACCACCACAACTGTACAAACTCTCACGCACTACAAAGGTGGACCAAATAACAGGAACATCTTAAATTTAATATTTATAAATTCAGTATGAGGCTCATAATGTTTGTGCAAACAGTGCAGACTTACCTAATGTACAAAAATATGCTCTCCTTGTGATGAAATGATGTGATGAAAGACACAATGGGAAATTGCTTTGCACTGCCTCAGAAATAACCATCAAGTTGAAGCTGCACTGCGCAACAAAAACACAGGCATATATTAATATATATAACATTGTTGTATGATAAGTTGTATTTATTGTGGTTCCGCACTAATGACAGCCGATTCCAGAGGCATTATGATTTTGGGTTGTTCATCCCATTCTTGTGAATGCAATATCTCAGGGACGCCTGGAGGGAATTTCATTACATGCGGCACACTTGGATTCAGGGATGAACTGAAACTGATCAGGCTTTGATGGTCAAGGGGCCACTGTTTTTTAAGCCATAACTCACGACTTCATACGCTCAAAATTTCACACTTATGTCTATAGGGATAAAAGTGAGGAAGTGAAGACATTTCATATCCAAAAGTTCAAAGTTCAGTTTCACTGTAACAGCATTTTGTTCTGCAAAAACATGCAACACACCATAACTCCCCCTAAGAAGGGGAGATTGTGACCATATTAGGCATTTGGCCAGATACTGAATTTGTGACAGTTATCTTGAGTGTCCACCTTGAAACTGTGCTGATTGTAGAGATCTTCTGTGCTACTGGGTTGAAGGTGTGTGAAGCATCCACATTTTAGAATTTGTAGCTTCAATGCAGCAACATCCATATTTAAACTATTGTAGTCCCCCATAAGCTCAGGTTTAGCTGATATTGAGATTCAGGTGATTTTACTCTTGCACCTTAGGAAAATCAGTCCTCTGTACTCCTCTATAAAAAAATAGTTTCTAAGTGAAGACAGCATGTTCTTGACTGGCAAATATTCACTGGAATCATACATGTCCATATAGTGAGAACTGCCAATCAGCCCAGAGCTACACTTTATCAAATTATTCGAATTCTTCACAACATATAATATATTATGAGTCTGGACAGACATGAACGTAAACTTGACTGGTGCGCGGAGGCATACAGCTGAAAGGTGTTGATTCTAGTATATACAGTGTATAGCATCCTTCAGTTAGAGAGCCCAAAGAGCTCCCTGTAGAGAGAAACTCAAGTCCAAAAACAAGATATAAAGTACTATAAATGCAGCAGCATAAAGTGAAGTGTACAAACCAATAATTCAGACACAAAACAATATAAGCATTCCAAAACTAACTGGAAGGACTGGAAGTTTTATTGCCCTTTTAATGGACTCTGGATCAACTCACAGGCTAAACTAGTATATCTAAGTGACCTTTTGTGACAGAAGGAGATTTAATTATTAGTCTGGCACCTAGCTATGTATGACTCTTTTAAACCAGTGCCAAAGATTCTAAAATTGAACTGACTTTAGGGTAAAACTCAGTTACAGCTCCGCTGCCACAGCCACTCAACACAGCTTTTATTTTAAAAGGTCAGATGTGCAAACTACAGCCCTGCTCAAACTTTTGCAATTTTTAGCTGAAGACAATAAAACAATAACCAAATATAACTTAATAAATTGTATGTATAAATTATCATCATTAAAATACTTTTATTTATATTTATCTATGGTGATCAAAGGTGATTTGTCATTATACTTTTGATTTATTCATTTGATTAGAAGCTTTATTTTCAGCATACAATTTAGATTTTAAAACACATTGGTAGATTAATCTCCTCTACTCCATTTTCACTAGATTTATATAAATATTATCACACACACACATATCTCAGAGTACAGAGATGTTTATTTGTGGTTTTGAGCTGTGATGGTCTGTGTAAGGGATGACTTCATGGGCTTGGCTGCTCAGTAGCAAATGTAAGTCTACCGCCCCCCTGTGCTGATTTAAGGACGTGCAGGCTAGAGGACTGCTGATCATGTTCTCACCCATGTCTTGTTGACGCATTTCATTACGTCAGCACTGTGGTGGGTCTCTATTGTGGTTGCTTCCCAGAAGTGTGTGTCTGGTAAGTGTGTGTGTGTGTGTGTGTGTGTGTGTGTGTGTGTGTGTGTGTGTGTGTGTGTGTGTGTGTGTGTGTGTGTGTGTGTGTGTGTGTGTGTGTGTGTGCGCGCGCGCGCGCGCGCGCGTCTCTGAGCTCTGTGTATATGGCCACAAGCTCATGGATATTTGTATGAGATCGAGTGTGTGTATGTGTGTGTGGAAGCTGTGCGCTGCTGATCTGTGTGTCTTATTTCAGAAAGAGTCCCCCACCACCTCCAGGCAGTCCCCTGCCAATGGCCACTCCAGCATTAACAGTTCTATCTTGGTAAGGACCCCCACCCCCCAAAAAAACCCTACAGAAAGACCCCAAACCAGTTCTCTCTTCTCCCCCCTCCAGTGCGTCTCATTTGTTACGTTAATGTGTCATGGTATTTTTACATGTCTCTGTCTTCCAGTCAGTTAATCGTCTTGTCCGTGTAGATGTCTGTTCATCGTGAGCTGTGTTAATTTCCTTAGTTGTAACTGTTAAAGCATTAGTAACAGTAGAATTAACAGTAGGCGGGTCATACCGTAGATCTCCTGAGTCAATCCTGTGTCATTCTCCCAGTTCATCTGTTTGAGCCAAAGACCCCCCAGGTCCGATATCTCAGTTAACAAATTGGTGTGCCTCATAAAACCTGCTGCGTGCTGTGCCTCATTGCTACAACACACTAGGCGTCCTGTGGTCTCAGTGATGCAGGGGACACACTCGGGGCTCCTGCTGTGCATTACACTAAACCTCATCAGGTTGCGCAGTTTCTTTGTCTCTACTCCAAGGCTCCAGACAGACACTGTGGTCATGCTGATGTTGCAGCTGCTTTGCTTGCTCTGTGCTCGCGTTTTGCTCCACAGCCAGATCTGTTTTAAGAGATAGAATTACTCTGTTCTTTTTTTCACTGTCTTCTCTCTGTCCATTTTGCAAGAGCAGATTGCAGATGAATGTGCATGTATTGTTTAAGTTTCACAAAATGATACCTGAATGCTTTTTTTAACTGTTATACTTTGTATTTGAAGGAATTCAGACCTAGTGTAACCATCCGCCCTGAGTGATCCAATAATAAGTGGACAGCTTTAGGTCCGTCAGTCCGCACCTGGCATTAACATGCATCTCGAGTGACCACCTGTGGTCAGATCTCACTTCCCCGCTCTGTATGCAAATATACACATACATCACTGGAAAAAACAGACAGTGTTTTGTTCATGAAAAAAGAAATATCTTCATGTATAACATTTGTCAAATTTACAAGAAGGCCCAAATAGCATGTGCTGTAGACAGTGGTTCACAAAGGTTATTTCTCCTAACTCAACTGTCAAGATTGAGGGATTTTTTTAAGGGGGTCTGGGGATTTTCTCCACAGGTGACAAAGTTGCCTATATTGGTTACTGTTACATGTAACCGTATTTGTAAAATTCTACATGTTTACCGTCAATAAAATGTTGTCTTCTTTCATAAATTTGATGTATATGGTAAAATCAGTTGAACCAGTGTGTTCAAACAGCTGCTAAATGTTCAGGTAAGACACAATTTAGACAATAAGCAGACACACAAACTGACACTTTACAAGGAAACAAACAACTAAATGTATTACATGAAATGCTGACTTTAGTAGAAGGCTCAGATGATTTAGAATTTGTTGTAGCTGTTTCACAAAATTTGTGAAGTTCACGCAGCAGCTTTTAAAAACATGCGATTTGTAAGGGGATATTATGGTTATTAGTTCAATGGTTGGTTGAAACTGCTAACAGACAGGTTAGAGAGACCAAACATGTCGTTTACATTACTTCTTCTCCTTCTTCTTCTTCTTCTTCTTCTTTTTCTTCGCCTTCTTCTTCTTCACCTTAGTCTCTTCTTCTTCTTTGTCTTCGTCTTCCTCTTCTTCTCCTTCGTCTCTTTTTCTTCTTTTTCTTCTTCTCCTCCTTTTTTTCTTCTTCTTCTTCATCTCGTTCTACTCTTCTTCTTTTTCTTCTTCTTCTTCTTCTTCTTCTTCTTCTTGCGTCCTCAATGCATCTCAGGGGCATTCACATCTGTACTTAGAGCTGTCCACTTGCGATCAGAGAACTCAGGACGGATATCGATACCAACTGTGAACTGCCTCTTTGTGTCTCACAGTTAACCATGCCTTTCTGTCATAAATGGTTTACTTCTACAGGACCTGCCATCCACCATTCAGCCCAAGGGTCGACAGGTGAATAAAAGCCACTCACTCACTCACTTACTCACTCACTCATCTGTACTCACTAGCATCTTATACAATGCATACAATCGCTCCACTTTATACAGAGGTATGTGTCTCAATTTTCCCTAACCCTCCTTTCTACTTTATAAAATGTATCAGTATAGTTTGGATTGATTTACAAGATAGTTGTTTTGTTCAGGCTGGGGTTTACTCTAACAACTACACCTCCCCTCCACAGACAAACACACCAAAACAGTCACACTACAGTGATCACTTGATGTTCTGCTGAGTGGATGAAGCACCACCTCTGCAGCTAATTATTTGGTCACAGAGCCCTCACATTAATGCTAAAGAATCAGTCTGAGACAGTTCTGTAGATAATCAGACCTTTTCCAAAATGTAGTTGATTCAAATAGAGCAACACTGTGAGAGAAAACCAACACATGGCAGCAGTATGATGCTCCACCATTGAACACTCTGTCTTTCCTCAAAAAACACTTGTGCTGCATAAGCATGATGTATGTGATCTGAGGTTGACAGGACATCCACCTGGATCGACTCGGGTAGGACTTCAACTACTAATTATTTTCCCAATTGATTTGTTAGTAACCTTTTTGGCATTCCAATGTCTCATGATCATATCTTCACATTGCTTGAATCGTCTGGGCAACAGTCCAAAACCCAAACATATTTAATTTACAATGATAGAACAAAGCAGAAAATACTTGTATTAAAGATGCAACGTATGCAGACCATTCAGCTGATGTGCAGCAAAATATTTTTTTTACTGGTTACAACTGCAGCTCACATACAGTGTAGTGTTGTGTGACACTACATTTGTGTGTCATTTCCTATTTACAGGTGCTTTCATTCAACAAAAACATCAACACTTTATGACCCAGCAGCCACTCCATGGATGGTCCGCATATGTTACAAATTCAATGTAGCCAGCCTGTTAGAAGCTGATACCAGAGAAAGTTTGGCATTTTCAAAACAATTACTTGATTATCAAGATAGTTGTCTGTCACTCGACTAATCGTTTGAGTCCTATACTAAGGCATTCGACATACTGAAATAGTGACCAATGGAACAGGATCCTGTGTTGACTCACTATGACTAAATATGATTTGGTTCTGGCCAGACTCTTTTTCAGAGACCTTCTTGTTCATTCTGACATTGATGTTAAACTAATACCCTGGACACTGCAACAACATGACTGACCACTGTTGTGTTATCAGCCGTACAATGTAGCATTTCACTAGCTTTACTTAAACTGTATGTATGGTAATAATGGCACAAGCATTGTTGAACTCTGGAGAGCCTAGAGATCACCTCTAGCCGCTGATACCCAGTCAGATATGGTTGTATGGACCTATGGCTATGAGAACAGGAACTCTGGCCAACTAAAATAATTTTTAAGCATAACAACCTTTCACAACTTAACTCATCCTATCAAGTCTTTATGTGTGTGTGCACCTTCCTGACACATACCTCATCAATTTTCCAACATTACTCACCAGAATCATGTCTCACTCTTTTAATGTTGCGGGATCAAGTATCAGCAACATGGCATCTAAGGATGTTGTGATTGCACCAACAGCAGATCCTACCAGCAGAGGGCAGTAGGGTCCACAACAGATCGTCTTATACCACACGCTTAGCAGCCTCAGAGTTGCAGAGCTTGATCTCAGAATCATTGAATTGTGTTATAGTTTAGTAGAAGTAAATATTTAAAAAGTATTGGATGGGTAAGAGAAACCTTCTGTAACTCCAACATTGGAGTTTTACCTCCTTGTCCTGTCTCACCACCATCAACCCCTACCTATTTACCCTCCACCAACCTTGGCGTACGTACTGCTGTTTAGACATTGCATAGCCATTTTGCTGCGTGATGTGTATGATGCTTTCAAATCCTAGATTGTATCCAGACCTCCAATCAAGGACAAAATGTCTGTTAAGGTAAGAGACAGCCTCTCCCACCCCCTAAAATAGAAAAACACAGTAACTACTTCTGCACTATTGTCCCAAACATATTTACCAGCTCACTTTCACACAGAGTGCAGATTGCAAAACAGCAACAAAAAGCTGCGAGGATAATGATGATGTTGTGTTGAACTTATTGACACACAAACAATGCCTGTGCCATAATTACCAGTGTGTGGAGAGGCTCCTTAATAGACCAGCTGTGTCTGGGTTCATGTCACTGGAGAAGGCCCTCCCTTGGAAACCACTCCTCAGCCAGGCAACCAAAAACCCTCCATGCTCTCCCCTCTCCTGAGAGTCCACTGATCATTACTGCAGTCGTAGCTGTCAGCATATGCAGAAGAGAGTACACCACTCACTCTGTCTAATTTCTCTTTCTTTCATCTTCCCTGTACCTCTCCCAGCACTCACCTCTCTCACTCATCACACCACTGTTTATTTCTGAAACACCACCACCTTGACCCATCGCTGAGTTAGCTCACCCATCTAACCTCTGCGCTTTTCGACACAGATCTACGTGAGGGCTCAATTTGAATATGACCCCTCCAAAGACGAACTCATCCCCTGCAAGGAGGCGGGCATTCGCTTCAGAGTGGGCGACATCATCCAGATCATCTCCAAGGATGACCACAACTGGTGGCAGGGCAAGCTGGAGAACACAAAAAATGGCACAGCAGGCCTCATCCCGTCACCAGAGCTGCAGGAGTGGTGAGAGGGAAATGCACACACTGAGAGATTATGGCAAACAGACAAGGTTATAGAGAAACTATACCTCCACATCTACAATCATTCAGCTCAGCGCTTAATGTGACTCTGTGTATGTGTTTGTGTTAGGCGAGTGGCCTGTATAGCCATGGAGAAGACCAAGCAGGAGCAGCAGGCCAGCTGTACCTGGTTTGGCAAGAAGAAGAAGCAGTACAAAGACAAGTATTTGGCAAAACACAACGCAGGTACACCGTGTACTCACCCACATGCTCCTGATCACATGCATGTGCACACAACACAACATGCTGCAGACATTTCAGTGTTGCTCAGTCCCATGAGTCCCTACTTGCATGCATGCTTGCACTTTACATAATATTTACAGTTAAATGAGCGTGTGTGGCCCTGTGAGCATGTGTGTCTGTCCTTCCGTCTGTTTGTGCAGGTAGAATTTGTATGTAACAGGATCTTGTAGCGTTCATCTTCACTGGCGGAGCCACAGCCAGGGATGACAGGAAGGCTGCCAGTGTTGCTGAAACATGAGCACGGGGGCAAGTTTGAGCCAGAAAATCTCTGCATTTTATGGCAGACTTTTAAATGACACGTCTGCATGAGGGTGTGTGCTGTATGTGTGTAGCAAGGTATGTGACCAATTGTCTCTTAAGCAATTGTGATATCAGATGCAGAGGCCCTGAAGTAGCATCAGCAGCAGATATGTTGACTGGTGTGCGGACATAGATATAGCACCTAGACGCACTACTAGAACATCACTGCCATGTGTCTGGTTGTGTGACCAGGCTGAGTGTTTGTGTGGTAAAAACTCACCATGTGTGTTTGCAACCAGAGCTGAGTGAGTGAACACAGGAGGTAGGGAGGGGGAGTGTGGTCTGTGTGAGAGTTGAGTCAGAGGAAGGTAGCAGGAAAGGTTTTTTGGTTGCTGCTGGTTTTGAAACCAAATAGATATTTGTAATGGTGCAATAAGCTGAGGCGTCAGTTCTCTTCTCCTTAATGTCGTCATGTTACATTGTAATAATTTTGCCCTTTCCCTTTAAATGCCTATCACAAGTACCCAAGGTCAAAGTGACACCTCAAAATGTCTTGTTTTGTCAAACCAACAGTGCAAAAACCCAAAATATTTGCATTTGAAAGCTTGTATTTTTTCTTTGATAAATTATTAAATTATCTCTATTAATTATTAGTTGATTATAAAAGTAGTTACTTATTTTTGTGGATCAACTGATCAATTCAGTGACTACTGCTGTGTTCCCCACGAAAGTGAAAGGAATTTTTGCACATCTAGATTACATGCAATGTCAATAACAGACACAAATATACGCTAATTTCACAATGGACCAAAATCAATCGATCTAAATCAATATTCCAGTGCACACCAGGATACTATTGACACTATTTTATTAACAGATGAATTAAACACAACAAGGAGCAAACCACGTTCTGCTTTATCAGATTCATTCTGTGCTTATTTGCCAACAGGTGTTTCTTTAAATAATCAGGTGCTGATCAGCGGACAAAACCAGCAAGGTCACATTCCCTGTTACAAGAACACTTTTTTTACATCAGAACACAAAGTCTTGCTGATCCAGTCCCAATACTACAGATGACTAGATACAGAATGTATAGAGTGTAGTGGAAATTCTCCTTCGTGAGGTTGAGAGTTGCTAAATCTCAGAAGAATTGTAGACTCAGCGTGATGAATCAGATCTCTTTAATACATGCAGCATGGAGAGAAGACCCCAAGTGTTCTCTCTCGTCTTCCAAATGTTTCTGACTTAAATACAAACAGAGTGGGGGTTACAACATTTCTTCCAAAAACAATGACCCCCTGATGTTTGGTTGATCGTCTCTTTACCAGGACAGTGATCCTTTGATGCTTTATTAGAATGTAAATGTCATGTCATCTCATCTATCTGCCTGTAACACCTCAGACAGAGACAGTTGCCTCTCGTCTGACTTCCTGACCCTCACCCCAAAAGGGGATTCTCCCCTCCTCCTCTCACATCCTGATATGGGCTTTACAGTAAATATGTTAACTGAATGGAAAACTATTTAATTTCTCACAAGAGTTCAATATGATATCATAAATATACAATATACCAGTTCTGTAGGATAGAGTTGGGTGCAGAGCCAGACCGAGTCACATTGGTTTCTGCTCTGATCTGGAGCTGTTTATTGAAGGGAGGAGAGCTCATAGATTACTTTAACTTTTGGAATTAAAAAGTGGATTAGTAATTACTCAAGTTTATTTGTGGAGGTGATTGCTATTGTCTGGTGTTTATGTTCTGTAATGTTGATTGCTGACTGGAGCTGGAGGGGAAATGTACTTTACTTCATGAACATTAACGTTACAAAGAGGAGAAGGGAAAGACGGGAGAGAACCGGAGTCTCTTGTGAGTGTTGAGGCCATTAAGAGGCTCAACTGAATTCAAACACGCATACACACACTCCATGTGTGCCATGCTCGCTAGCTTATGGCTAATGCACAGTAAAGTGTTCTGGCTGTTTGGGACGAAAACATATTTTGCGTGAGTAAAGCAACTGAACACAAACAATCCTGCAATCAAAATATAAATAGTTAGAGTATCTATTTTAGGATGAAAAGACTGTGTATTCTAAAAAAAAAAAGCTGAATTGAATTGAATAATCTTGTATAAGGTATTGGAGAGAGGGAGTTTAGAGCAGGGAGCAGTGCAAAGAGTGTAGGGTGGAGATGCATCATGGTGGGCAGCGTTGTCACAGGCTTTGGGGTGTCAGTGGACCCAGAGCTTTACACCTATTGTATGATATATGCACCAAGCAACAGGTGTCTGTGATCGCAGGTTTGACCCTACATGCGTACTTGGCAGCGTACATTATCTACTGACAGTATGTTAGAGTATGTGTGCATCTGAATGTCCATTTGATTAGCATGCCTTTTTGACACCTTGGCTGACACATCTGTTAATGTCCATTTAAAAGGGATTGCCTTAATATTCTATAGCATGCAACACATATCATCATAGTTATGTAGTGATTAATGCATGAATGCATGGGATTCAGAGTCGCCTGCAATTAATTGTTAGTAGTTTAAACTGAAATAGTCAATTCTATAACTTCACTCATCCCGTTTAATTGACTGATTCGTTATTCATTAGTACAAAGACAGTTCATGTTAACAGTTAAATCCCATTGTCTCATTCAGCATCCATTAGGGTTGAATGCAGAACATATCACAATCTGTTCCCTTCTGCATCAACTCCGCCAACAGTCAAAGCAAAATCATAGCAATAGGTTCAACCTGTAGTTATTGCAGTGTTTATATACATTATTCCATACTTAATGATTTTTAGTGTTAAAGAGTGAAAATTTGTATACAGAAACTATGGGGACACGTAGGCCTCCACCCACAACTGCAGAGCAGAATTCAACAAATGCAGCACCAGCATCGCCCTGGGTCTGTGGGAATGGGATTTTTCTATTGGATTTTGGGTTATTGAAGAAAATAAGCTCTATGACAAACACAAGTTTATAATTTTTTAAGTGTAAGTGAAAGGTTAGGGTATAAATTAACTGCATGGCTTCAGTCTCCATGTTCACTGTGATGATGTTTAATGTCCCCGACAACCTCTGAAGTCTCATTTAGACACTTGTTACCAGCTGCCGTTTTTAAGACATGTAGGTGCTTGGTAATTGAAATGTGGCGTATTGACTGGTGTAATATTATGTCATTGAACAAAACATGAAAGTATCTTAAGGTTGTGTTAACTATATAAGTTATTTCAGACAAAAAAGGTTTTCCTGCTTTTGCTTGTTTGTCAAAGTACTCAAACGTAAACTCTGTTGTTAAAGATGGTATGTAAATAAAGTTATTATCATTATTTATTGATAAGTCATTTAATAAACATATTGACTTGAGACAAGGTAACCAGAAGTGCAAAACTGATCATTTATTTCTGGGTCTTAGGATTCATTCCTGCGGTTCCTTCACAGCCACTGCACACAGCTTACCTATTGCAGAACTACTCAACCTCATTTCTTTCTGAGTACCAACCAATATGTTTCTATATCTGTTTTGTTGACTTATTTTATAATCAAATAGTTTGGAATCTAAATCAGGAAAATGTTAACTGTATTTTATCTAGGCTAATTTATTAAAGACTGATTTTTTAAGCAGTGTAGCATAATTTGCCTACTGAAAATGGGCCAAAATATGTTTATGGTCCACAAACTAAGGTATTAAGTATAACTATGATAATTTACTGTTCAGTACTGTAGTGTTGTACAATACTTAAAGGATTGTTTTGGCATGTCAGGTCAACACTGTAAGGGATGTGCTGAAAAGATTAAGAGTTCTTAAAAGAGCCAGAGGATCAGATATCACAAAGATTAAATATAGTGTATAATTTACCCCATTTGAAGACATTTTTTTAAATTATACAATTATAAAAAAGAAAAAGAACAAAAGAAAAGTGATCTGCTGTATAAAGGAGTGGTATATTCCCCTGATAACCTTTAACCATAACTGATCGCACACCACACTTCACACAGTGACATGTCACCAGTTGAAGTGAATATTCCATTCAACAGCAACAACAACACAGCTGCCCAACTGTTGTATCTTGCTGTTTGTATGTAACATTTTGTAATTCTGCTGTTGTAACCGAACCATGTTATGACCCTTCCTGTTCATCTCTCTCGCTTTCTCCTACTGAACGGCCTCTCTGCATGTAAGTAACAACCAGTGACAGCAGCCATGTCCTTCTCTCTGTGTTCCTCTCTTCCACACACCGACTCTCTTTCTTCTTTTCTCTTTTCTCTGTTTCTTTGATAAATCCTGTAGATTAAATCAGCTGTCACTGTGCTAGTGTTTCAGTTTTGTTTCTGTTGATACAATCAACAAACAACAGAAGGCTGACACAAAACTGAAACCATGTAGGTATTAAAACAGCTTGTGTGTTTTCAGACATTGTGTGTTGTGTTGTTATCTTAACCAATTTTTTATCCTTGTCTGATTGAGTGTGCTCATTAGCAGACCCAGACAGACAGTAATGTGAAGACAGCCAAACACTTAAGTGTGGTAATAACATATAACATAACTCTATTCAGCCCATGAAACTGTTATTCAGTCTGCGCAGCAGCTGATCTGCAGCCGCCTGTTGCACAAGAGACCCACTGACTTATGGGCATTGCATTTTGCTTGTCAGCACCCTGAGATGGTGACTCCATGGAGGCTCATGTTGCAGAAGCTGAGAACACATTGTACAGAGAACAGCTGTGCTATAACATGTGATACACTCTGCAAAACCTGCGATTTCCCTCAGGTATTCGGCTGTGTGTTTGTCACACAGTGTTTGGAGAGTCCTATCTGACATTAAATTAAAGTACAGTTCACTGTGAACCCTAACTCGCTCACTCAACTTAAACATTTTTTTGGAAAAAGCTTGCAGTCAAAAAAATTTGGTTAGTACAGCACAGGAACATGACAGTTTTGAGAATGCCAGACACAAAATTCATGTGACACATGAGCCTTTTCTGACTGGAAATCAGTTCAACAGAACGTTTTCAATCAAACAACTACAACAAAAAGTGTGTTTTAAGAACTTAATTCTATGTCATAATATTCCCTGTTATTATGACAGACATTAGGTGCTTAAAACACACTTTGTATGTTATGTTATCATGACATAAAATGATCAGGTTGCTGAATGTTTATTTTTGTGGTTATTAAACCCAATCATATTGTTGTGTCATTACTTTGTCAATTTATGTACAAACAAGAATTGTATATATTGATATTTAAAGTCAAATTAACAACATTTGTGTCATTACTCAGCTAAATCTAAATCAGCTAGATCATTTTTCAGGCTGGGAATGGTTACAGCAGTCCAGGTGCTCTCTTCTTTTGCTGGGATCTTATGCAGAAAATAATCATACAGGGAGATGACCTTATAGGAGCTGCATAAGTGTATTCAAAATTTCACAGGTCGCTAACTGTGCAGATCATTCATGGTGTCTTTTATAACCCAACAACTTTAATTAGGAACATCTGTAGAATAAGTGCAGTAACACTAATAACTGTGTACCAGGTAACATTTGTGGTCATTTAGAAGACATTTAAACAGTTTCCTTAGGCGTATGGCCCCAATCACATTGTCTCAAAGAATGCTGGGAAACTGACTACCTTCCCCCAACATGCTACAATATAAAGTATTTCGTTGAATTATTATTTACAAATGTTAATGTTTAGGCTACTGTTTAGGCCAGTAACCTATATTTTACTTGTCTTCAGTTTCAAGACTTAGTGTTTTGCATTTGCAATTCTCCCAGGTGCTCCCGATCGTCAGTCTGCATGTCCTTGTGTGACCGAACAGTTGAACTTCACAAATTTTCAACCAAATGCTTAACAACATATGCAATTTTTAACTTTAAGTATTTAAGGTGTATTGATGTAAATATAAAACACAAAATTTAGATTTTGTTTTTTGTGTACTAAAAAATAATAAGTTGATAAAAACACAAAACATCATGTCCGTTAAGACAGTGTCCAGCATTACCCTGCAGCTATGTTGTAATCATGTGTCTTTGTCATGTAGTCAACACACATTTTTAAACAAGAGTGACTCATTTTCAAAACTGAATAGATATTTCTTCATACCAATTTGTAAGTTCAAACAACTAATACAATTTTAACATAGTGAACGCTGCCCATTAAGCTTATAGTATATGCCATTTTAAAATTAAGGATTTAAGTTGCTTTGACTCAAACACACAACACAAATTTTAGGTTTTGTTTCACAAAAACAGAGTAATGGAAGTCACATGCAACCGTCAAATTTAATGTTGCTTTGACAAATTTACAAAATGATGTGTACTAGAAAGTAAAAGATTGATAAAAACAATGAAAATCGGTCAGTTTTATGTTAAGACAGGAAATATTGTCCACCATAACTCTGCAGCTTTTGTTGTAATGATGTATTTTTGTTATGTAAACACAATTTTTTCATTTAATTGAGCAAGAAAGTGATGACATGTCATATTTGAACAACACATTTTGTCACACGTGTCATGAATGGATTGGGGTTTACAGTGTATGCCTTTTGCTCTGTTTCTTACATTTGGATTAAAAGATAATAAATAAAACTATACACAGTTGATTTTTAAAAAAAAAGTAGTTTATGAAGTAACCTTGCGATTTATTTAGAACAGTGGTTCTGTTCTGATGACTGAGAGCCAATTTAGGGAGCCAGTCTGTGATTGAGGGCTACAGAGGAAAACCCAAAGCTGTAGTATTTGCAATTATGTCTCGTAATGTCATTTAACCTTAAATTCCTTGAGCAGTGTATTTACAAGCAGCACTTTTCACATTAAACTGCTGAGTTGTCCACCTAAATACAGCACAAGCATCATGACAGAACATCATTCCAGCGACACGCCATTGGTCTGCTGGCTGCACTTTGAGAACCCCTGATTTAGAGGAAATAGTTGCACAAATTCAACTTAAATCATTTCAAAATAAGAATATTTAAATTATGGTCAAATTAACTATTTTGTGACATTTTATAAAAATAGCAGAATAATTCATTTTAACTTTTAACTCCCACACAGAGTTTAAAAACCTGCAGCTCCCCTCCAGTTAGTTAGAACTGAAGAAGCCTCTTGGATGAGAGGTGAAACGTCTTCAAGGAACTGAAACAAGTCCAGTTGCCACATGTGTTGCTTAAGAGGAAGTCTTCAACTAACAGTTATTTTCATTATCAAGTGATCTGGCAATTATCTTCTTGATTCAGTGCATAAATCGTAAATAAGGTTGAAACTTGCCCATCATAGTCCAAAGGCCAAGCTGGAATATTCAGATTTGGTTTACTGTCACGAGAAGTCAAAAAAGCTTCACATGTTCACATTTGAAAAGCTGGATCCCACTGCTCTTTTGATTTACTCATCTGACAATGCTCAATTCAGTTTAGCTCCTTTCCATATCCTATTCTTGGAGCCACACTATAACGAAATCAAAGAGGTTTGGATAACGAGCAAAAATAGATTAACATGGCAACTTTGCTGGAAAATAATATCTCTTGTAGCACCCTATATACACCTAGACACAGGTGTTGAACACAACACTAGTCATTTTAGGTTGAATATCTCTCTTCTTAAAAATGTTTTCTGCATTGTATCACATGAACGTTTTTCTCACTAGCTAAAGTCCTGCCTGATCAGATTTATTTCATCTGAGATCACAGAGGTTATTTGTAAGAAATCACAGGATCACCTCAGAGATCATCTTTGCTCTCAAGTTGTCATTTTTACTCACTGTTTTGACATAAGGCTTGTTCCTGGTGAGAGTTTTAATTTCCTTTGTTTTGGTATGTAACCCAACTTCCTCTCGTCTTCATCACAGAGACCAGATGTGTTGAGACTCTTTAGTACACCTTGTTCCTCTCAAACTCTGTAGAGCCCCTCGAACTGCTGTTTGTCCGAGCACCCTCCTCTTTACATCCTCTAACTCTTTCTCCTCTCACTTCCAGTGTTCGACCAACTAGATCTTGTCACATATGAAGAGGTTGTGAAGCTTCCTGCTTTCAAGAGGAAAACACTAGTTTTGTTAGGTAAGTTCTGCCATGTGGAGCAGCAAGAAATGGGGACATCAGCCTTCATAACTGACCTTACTGATTGACTTTGTGTCTTTGTCAGGTGCCCATGGAGTGGGCAGAAGACACATCAAGAACACACTTATAACCAAACACCCTGACAGATTTGCGTACCCCATTCCACGTAAGACAAATCATCAGTCAAAGTCCGCAGAAACTTACTTAACAGCACCACTATATATGTCAGGAAATGTAAATGGTATCTCCTATGTCTCCTGTTTCCCACAGACACAACCAGACCTCCAAAGAAGGACGAGGAGAATGGGAAGAACTACTACTTTGTTTCCCATGACCAGATGATGCAGGACATCAGCAACAATGAGTACCTGGAGTACGGCAGCCATGAGGACGCCATGTATGGGACGCGGCTAGAGACGATCCGGAAGATCCACCAACAGGGACTCATAGCTATACTGGATGTTGAACCTCAGGTGTGTGTGAGTGTAGATGTGAATGTCTATTTATGTATATGTAAGGACCTTTTAATCTCTGATTTCTGTTCACCAACAGGCCCTGAAGGTCCTGAGGACAGCAGAGTTTGCCCCGTATGTTGTCTTTATTGCTGCACCAACTATCACACCAGGCATCAATGAGGTAGGAATAGACCAGTCACACACAAACACACTTAAAATGTGATACATTTGAAAGGATAAGGCTGGTAATATTCTAATTTATTATTAATAACATAACACTACTTATACTTATTAGTACTAAAATCTCATAAGTCCAAAACAATAAGAAATATATCTGACCAACATGTGTCAGTCAGATATATTTCTTTTTGTTTTATATTTCTTATTGTTTTATATATCTTCTTCTTCTGTGCCATAGACTATTATAATTGTCCAAAAAGTATTAAAACAAATCGATGAGCCACACTGCTGCACTGGTTTTTAGGACAATCCAAAGGGGGAGTCTTTATGTTCTCCACCAGGAGAGTATATTGAAATTACTTAACAGGCTGACAGCCATATACATCCTCCTAACATTATATATAGCAAGTTCTAATTAATATGACTTCATTTTGTAATCTATACAGCACGTTTTACTACAATATTACTGTTAATTTATCTGGATTTGAGGGATATTTATTTGTATTAAGACGGGGACTAGATTATATTGTTCGACAGCATTTATCTAATTCTAAAGATAGGTTTCCATACATTTTACAATTAAAATAAATATATCAAGCCATCTTAAGAGGTTAAACCTCACAAAATACTACTTGAGGATTGCATGATTTATTTTATTCTTTATTACTTATTAAGTAATTAAGTGCAGAAATGCACTATAAAACTATGGTGCCCAGTTGTTAATGGAAGGAGACTATTTAATTGACCTATTTTATAAGATTTACCTCAGTAGGAAGAAATGGGCACTGCAAAGTAGCGAAGTGAGACAACACTGAAAGATCAACACATGTCTTTAATCACCAGCCTTATCATTTAAAAATCAAATAGCACAGTAAATCCCTTTTCGAATAAAAATTGAAAAACTGAGAACGTAGAAATCCAATGAAACGTTTCTTTAATGTTTAAATACATAATAAAAACCTGTTGATGCAATTTAATTATTAATGATGGTTATTATAAAGTGTGCCCAATATTGTATATGACAAAGAACAGCAGAGAATCCTCACTTTTAAGAAGTTGAAACAGATTAATGTTTGACTTGTTGACTGACTGACCCGATTAACTGATCATCAAAATAGCAGCTGATAAATTGTATGTTGACCAACTAGTCATTTAACTAAGGTTTCACCTTTAACCTGCATTACGTGTTAAACATTTAAAGTGACACGATTTTACATCCTGGCAAGTTATTACATTCTTACTTCACTTCCATGACACAGCATGCATGTACAAAAGTCTCGTTCTGTCTGCTCTTCATGCATGTATTTGCTTCACTCATTCCTCTGCACTCATATATTTTTGCATGCTGCATGCCTCTGTTTCTTTGGCACTGCCCTCAGATGCCGAGGTGGTGTCGAACACTGCCAGTAAGTAAAACCTGAGAGGATACTGACTATGTAGTGTTATTTTTAATGATGTACTGTATGTTTGTACTCCTTGCCATATGTTTGTTGGTATGGTACTAGTGAGTTTGTGCTGCCTTGTGTGTTTTCCCATTAATTGCTAAGTAAAGGCCCTTACACACTGCTGTAACAGCCATCTTGACCGGATGAAATAGAAATAGGTTTTTTGTTGTTGTTTTTCTCATTAATCATGTGTGCATAATGAAATGTATTTTAACTCAGTTTGCTGGTTTGTAGTGTGTTTTAAGGGTCAAACAAACACGTCTTTGCTAGTGACTGTGGCTGCAAGTTCACCGGTGAAAGTACGCCAATGTTGAACTTTGCAAATTTGCTTATCCACCAGAGGCGGGCTGTACTATTAGGCAAACCAGGCATTTGCCTGGAGCCCCGGGCCCCATACAAGGCCCTTTGGGGCCCCCAAAATGCCCTCTTTATATTTTGTCCCCATATTTATTGTTTTTATAAAAACCTCTTCACAATAGTAGCATCGGGATGTCTAATTTGATCAGTTACTCGTGTTTTGACGGTCTTTCTGCCAACCGTGCACCCCCCTTCAGTCTGTACTACATGGACTATTCCATGTTACGCATCAGGCTCATCATGCTGCACGTATGCAGAAATGATTACAGCGTAAAATCCAAAACAGTAAATAGTTGTAAGAGAGAGAGAAGAGATAAATCGAGAGAAATGAAGCGAATATACGAAAGCGGGTCACAGAAAAAGAAGAAGAGGGACCAAAGGCAGGAGTTTAGCTGCCAAAGCTATCAGTGTTTTAAAAATATGTTCATACACATTCAGTTAAATATTACATTACTGTAAATAATGGTCATTTCTTTGTGTAGTGCACATCATGCACGGCCCTGTATGAAATAATTAACAGTTGCATGAAAGCTAAGGAAAATATTTGCTTCTGGTGAGCTGGTAGATGTCTTGAAGAAGGTGTATTTGGATTGCTCAAGCATAGCTTTACCAGTATATAGCTCTATACCACCAGATAAATCAGTCTGCAAGGTATAAACTGCAAGTAACGAGACTTTTTAAATAAATGTTTATTTAACCCTGGAATAACAAATGTCTTTACTAATATTGTATAACCAAGGTCATATGAATCTTTGTTAAGAGTTGAAGAGTCAAGATTATCTTGTCAGTGAGAACATGCATTAGTCAGGGGCTGAAGAAGATCAGGAAAACTAAAGCTGAAACAAATTCAAATCTATTTGCACACATCCATGCCTTAGGACAATATGAGAGTTTGCAATAACCATAGAAAATGATGTTTAATCACATATGGATTACACTGGCCGAGTGTGATGGAAGAAAGGAAGGATAGTGACCTTTGTTCATCCCTTGTATGGAGTATCTCATTATGCGATATAAGGTACATTAGCCCCCAAATGACTGTTCGCCTGGAGCCCCCAAATGGCTAAGTTCACCACTGTTATCCACCAGATGTACATTATATTGGTAGTCACATAGAACAAAAGTTTATGGGAGGATAATATTTGCTGTTGATTTTGCATTTGCTTGACTGTGACCTCAGGCCTGGTTACGAAACATGCCTGCCTAGCTGGAATCTACCAAGCTAGCTAGGGCTAACAAGTTATTTGTTCACACATAAAGATAAAAGCATTTTGCCTTACTTTATTTATTTAAGTTTCACTGCGGGTTTAGTCGTCCCAAAAAGCCAGAATACTTTACTGTTCATTAACTGCAAGATATTGAGCAACAGCAGGCACCGACGGTGTTTGTGTCTGTGTTTTTGTTCAGTTTTTTCTCTGACCAAAGTCAGCACTCACCAGAACTCTGGATCTTTCTGTCATCCTGCAGTATCTTTTTTTCCCCATCTCCTCTCTGCACGTCCATAAAGTAAAGTACAGTAATTAAAAGTAAGTAAACTGCCCTCCATTAAGCAGTCAATAAAGAATTACAGAACATTACAGTGGATAACCGCACCTCCACATCTCATTGCTGCAGACAGGTTTTGACAGACAGGCAGACAGGCTTTTCTCAAAAGTCTTCCAACGTAAACTCTCCTCGACTCTTGGTGTGTATTCCTCCAGAAGCTCTGGACTCTTGCCCATGACCGTTTCCAGCTGCTATCTGCCAGTCACCGCTAACAGGGTCGCTCGTTAATCCAAAACACCAGTGGCTGTCCCTCGCTCCAGTCTGTTAATTCAATTAATTGCATAACAACCATATTATTTGTCCAATATTTGCATTAAAATTTCTCCAGAAGGCACAACACCATAAATAAGGGCGAGAGGTCGAGATCAGTGACTGGAATTATCTGAGGTGAATCATCTGCCCCTTCAAGTGGTTGCCAGTTTGTTGCACTAGCTATTGTTGCCAATGCTAGCTAGCTGACAATAGAGCAATACAGTATGCTGGGCACATACAGAAATCAGCCATGTTTGTTTTTTTTCCACAAACTGGCAACTATCAGGACAGTTGATCGCTGACGAAACACAGATACCATGTGATACTAACAGTGTTATACTAGTGGCTTACAAACCTTGTTAGAAGCTAGAACCAGCTGTCAGAATTCTGACACGCAAATACATAAAATCATTTTGGACCTGACAAAATCTTTAAAAGTATTAATTTTTGTTTTTTTAAAAAAGGATATGTCTACATAAAAACATTACCAATTTGACCTTTAATATCATTTAAATGAGTGAGTTCACCCCCCCTAAATAGCTGTCTTGAAAGGAGAAATTAGCTATAGAGGCTAAAGCTGTCTTTTGTTACGAGGCTGTAAACATGTTTATTTCTGCTGTAAAGTTTGACATTTTAACATGGGCTCTTATGGGGATTGACTCACTTTGAGAGCCAGCCTTGTGTGGCGATTGGACCAACTGCAGTTTTTGGCAGTTCCACACTGGCATTTTTCAGCCCTGGCGGTTGCTGTTTGGGTGGAACCAGGGAGGGTGGCAGACTGCATGGGTGGATGTAAACAATGCTGAATTTAAAATACTTTGGCTTTGCAAATGTTTTATTAGGAAGGAAATTCATTGAACATTGAAATGGTCTGTTAGACCTCAAGATTAAAGGTAAAATGGGTCTAAATTGGGTTTGTAGTCCTGGACTGATGACCAAAGATTTCACTATGTTTGTCTCACAACAACTCTTGTCCTTAGGCTCAACCACATACTATATAGGGGCCTTAAGAATTTCTCTTTCAGTCATGTGCGTGTTCTCATCTCTGCCTTCGTCAGTATCTAAGACCGTCTGTTCCTCCTCCTGTTCCAGGACGAGTCTCTCCAGCGGCTGCAGAAGGAGTCTGAGATCCTGCAGAAGACCTACGCCCACTACTTCGACCAGACCATCATCAACAACGAGATCGATGAGACCATCAGGCATCTGGAGGAGGCCATTGATCTAGTGTGCACCACCAGCCAGTGGGTTCCAGTGTCCTGGGTCTACTGACCTGTAGCCCTGACCTCCACCACCTTCACCTCCTCCTTTCCTCCCAGCAACGACACCTTGGCCAAACTCCCATCATTCCCTTTTCAAAATAAGAATCAATGAAACAGCAACTAACAATGGCAAACCTCTCCCTACACTGCACTTGATGGAAAACCCCTTCAGTCTACTGTGAAAGCGAACACAGGATTCAACCAGATCCTTTTAAACGCTGCACAAACAACCTGCAGTGGCCAATTATTAGGCTCCTGCCCTGACAGACAACCTAGTCATAGTGTTGTATAAAAACAATAAATAAAAGTGAATATTGTCATGTCTGTACTAGCTAGGAGGCAACATTTTTGTAGATGTTTGTTTTAAAGAGACAGTACTGTTACCCGTCCTTTAATATCGATGCACTGCTAGCTCTCCATGTCTCCACCACAACCTTCCTATCAAACTGTAGTCCTGTTGGGTGTTGTATTACTAAATCATCTGTAGAAAGACACTGTCAGTGGGCATTCTGTAGATCAGGAGACTGAAGTAAAAGCACACAAAACACACTGCAATGTCTTCTCATCTATAGGTCATGTCATATCCTCACTTTATGTTTGTCCCTGTTCCTTTCTAAACTGTTGTGTTAGGTTACATCCTCTCATGACTTCATCCTATTGTCAGTCTTAAGTACAGTTATAGTATGACCATGCACACACATATGCATCTTCTGCCTGCCTACCTACCTACCTACCTACCTACCTACCAACCAGGTACTGTCTCTTCTAAATAAATCCATAAATGTTTTTGAGATTTGAATGAGGTTATCATGCATGTGGACATTTGCAAGCTTCCATGCTTCAAGTCAGTCAGTGTTCCCAGTGTCCCTCCGTAAACCTCCAAGAAAGAAAAGACAAATATCTATATTTAAAAAAACATTCCAGCTGTCTGGAAGACTGAACTCAGCCAACGGAAGCAAGAAAAAACTAATCAGGACGGAGCCAGGAGTTGACTTGACACCTATGCACATCCCTTGCATTTTGGGTGACATTTCTAAACCACAGATTTATTAAAAAAAAAAAGAAAAAAAGAAAGAAAAGAAAAAATATTGACCATGTAGTGAGATGTGTTTGTAAAAAAAATCAAATAAAAGTCTTGATTTTTCTCTTATTGATTTGTCATACACAAAAAGGAACAATTTCACCATATTCCTCTTTTGCCATTTCAGAAATGTGATGTCCAAGATTGTAAGTGTTGCGGTCAAGTTTAAAAATCAATGAGAGATGAAATGCTGATTTTTATTCTGAAATTGTGTAACTGTTTGCAGAACAAGTGTTGCTGACTACTTTGCAAGAGAAGGAAATTGAGGCAGTGTGTGAAAATGATTAACCATGTACATGAATATGACAGACTGACATACAGCTGCCCCTTGTGTAAATGATCAAAGTTCTTCAGTATGAACAGTTTTTTAAATATATTTCCTTTTATGTGTTGGAAAATTTAACCTTAGAGTGGCTTGTCTGTGTTTTCTTCTCCACTGCACAGAAGCATGTCTTGAACAATATCTCCTTCCTGAAATCCAGACTTGTGAGCCAGATCACACAAAGCCAGTCCAACTTAGTGTAACAGTGGTGATACTGTATAACTGCTTTCACAATGCTGCTTATCGATTGTTAACTCTGGTTTTTATAGCTAGCTATGAGCACATCAAAATCAGCCACCGCAGAGGCCTTTAATGGGTTAAAATATACTTGCTGTATTATCATAAATTCATTATTTATTTATTTATCTTCCATAGGGGTATGTGCTACAAGCTTTAATGCGTAAGCAGTGATGGAAAGTAGCTAAATTAGGGCAGCAACCATTACAGTTATTAATGCTGAAATGAATTATTGATTAATCTGCTGATCATTTTCTTAGTAAATCCTTTGGTGTATAAAATGTGACAATGCAATTTTTAAAATGCCCATTTCAGTTTCCCAAATTAACACTGTAGGTCATTTTGTCTAACAGTCAAAAACCCAAATACCAAGTTCTTTTGTGTGCAGATATACAATTTACTATCATAGAAAACCAGCTAATATTCATATTTACGGGGTTCGATTTAGTCAGTTATGTGTGACCTACTTTAAGCCAAAATTATTATAAAGTTGGTTGGCCGTTTAACCAGGAAGTAAATGTGGAAGCCAGTAAACTTTTTTTGGCATCTGGTATCTAATTTCTTCTATATAAATCTATAGAGGTTAGATGAGTTTTTAGCATCTGTGTGATGTTACAGTCACTACAGTACAGCTGGAAGGAGATTGAACGGTGGCAAAGGAAAAGTGGAGGTACGTGCCAGGCCAATTTTGACTCTGAACAGCGCCCTCTAGTGGTTGTAGTGCTTAACATCAATGCCTAAGTAAATCACTAAGGGAAGTATGTGGGCATTGACGGTTATAACGGTTGAAACGGACATATCTATTTTTTTACACAAAGGGAGCATAAATGAGCCTTAGGCTTATTTTACACAGATTTTGCGTTGAAAACTGGATGGGTTCTGTGTGAACATCTAAGACCGTATTTGCCCCGTTTTCAGCCAGCTTTAATGCAGTTACATCATCAGTGTGTCACAAAACACAAATTTGTTTAATCCTCTTAAATGGTATGGCTATCGATAGATTTTGATAGATATTGATTAATGTGAAGGTATTTGCCCAAAGTCATACTGCATTGGCAGGCAGATTGTGGTATACATGAAGACATTTCAATTCATTTTATGTTTCATATAAAAAGTAATAAAATATGGAACTATATGAAATGTGTGCCACAAACAAAAATCTTCCAGGATATTGTAATGGGAACAGTTCTATACATTAAAGCTGCTGTAGCCTTATTTTCTTATTTAAATACATTTTGAATAACTATATTCTAACAGTAGTCACTGTGATAGATTGTTTGGTCAGCAACCCATGTCTCTCCTCTCACTACTCATGCAGTAAAAGAGAAAATACATTTTAAGGACAGAGAATGCCATAAGGAGACGGCCCTGTCTGCTCATGAACATGCAGACAGCAGGATCCTACTGTTCTGGTACCTACACTGGCAATGGTGGAACAGGGAAAGCCACCAATTCCAGGTCTACCGGTGACAACTTGTACTGCCAAGTAATGAAAAAATTAGGAAAAGAAAGAGGCAAAGAAAGGATTTGTAAAGTGTGGTGACATAAAGAGGAGGGAGGGGATTGCTGACTGCAAATCGGACAGGAAGTTAGCTAAAACTGCCACAATGCATACAGCAGCTTTAATGTAAAATGACATATTGCGCTTACTACTGTGACATGCATGCATGCACTTGTGGAACAGGTTAATGATCTGGCCAAATAAAACAGGTTTTAGACAGTATATACACATAGGCCGACTGCGGCTGGATTTGCAATGAAGACATTTTGGTGGCCATCTATTACATGTATATATGTAGTCCTTCAACAGCTGTAGCTAAGTCATGGCTAGGCTAGGTTTGGGCCCCAAATGTAGCTCTGATTTAGCCTAGATGTGGCATTTACCCATACTGAGTAGTCGTGTAATGAAGTAATGATTACTGAGTACAACTGTTATAATGTACTAATGACTACTGAGTACAAATATAATAATATAGTAATGACTGAGTACAGACGTAATAATGTAGTAATGACTACTGAAGACAAATATAATGTAGTTATGACTACTGAGTACAAATATAATAATGTAGTAATGACTTAGTACAAATATAATATAGCAATGACTGAGTACAGATGTTATAATGTACTAATGACTACTGAAGACAAATATAATGTAGTTATGACTACTGAGTACAAATATAATAATGTAGTAATGACTGAGTACAAATATAATAATATAGTAATGACTACTGAGTACAAATATAATAATGTAGTAATGACTGAGTACAAATATAATAATATAATAATGACTATTGAGTACAAATATAATAATGTAGTAATGACTACTGAGTACAAATATAATAATGTAGTAATGACTACTGAGTACCAATATAATAATGTAGTAATGACTACTGAGTAGCTTTGTGATAATTTAGTAATGACTACTGAGTACAAATATGATAATGTAGTAATGACTGAGTACAAATATGATAATGTAGTAATGACTGAGTACAAATATAATAATGTAGTAATGACTACTGAGTACAAATATGATAATGTAGTAATGACTGAGTACAAATATAATAATGTAGTAATGACTACTGAGTACAAATATGATAATGTAGTAATGACTACTTAGTAATTACATTAATGCAAAAAAGATTTTGTTTATCAGTAGCCTCTTACAGAAGCCCTAAAGGGCCATGCATTCATACATTTTATTTCCTACTGAACCATGTATTCCTACAACGCTCAGTAGTAATGACTTCATGAGCTTCTTTAATGATAAAATTTTAACTATTAGAGACAAAATCCATCATCGCTTGCCCTCAACTGGCACTATTGTATCTTTAAACACAGGAACCTCAGAGACAGTTGTAAATTCTGACTTATATTTAGACTGCTTCTCTCCCATCGACCTCCACCAACTAACTTCAATGGTTTCTTCATCTAGATCAACAACTTGTCTCCTAGACCCCATCCCAACTAGGTTGCTGAAAGAAACTTTACCTTTAATTAGCACATCTCTACTAGAAATGATCAACCTGTCTCTATTAACAGGATACGTACCACAATCCTTTAAACTAGCTGTAATCAGACCGCTCCTTAAAAAGCCTAATCTTGATCCAGAAGCTTTAGCCAACTATAGACCTATATCCAACCTCCCTTTCCTCTCCAAGATCCTTGAGAAAGCAGTCGCCAACCAGCTATGTGACTTTCTTCATAAAAATAGTTTATATGAGGATTTTCAATCAGGTTTTAGAGCACATCATAGCACAGAGACGGCACTGGTGAAAGTTACAAATGACCTCCTAATCGCTTCTGACAAAGGACTTGTCTCTGTCCTGGTCTTACTAGATCTTAGTGCTGCATTTGATACCATTGATCATCACATTCTACTACAGAGACTGGAACACTTAATTGGCATTAAAGGACCCGCATTAAACTGGTTTAAGTCCTATTTATCGGATCGATTTCAGTTTGTACATGTTAATGATGAGTCATCCCTGTATACCAAGGTTAGTCACGGTGTTCCTCAAGGCTCCGTGCTTGGACCCATACTATTCACCTTATATATGCTCCCTCTAGGAAATATAATTCAGAAACACTCCATAAACTTTCATTGTTATGCAGATGATACCCAGTTATACCTATCAATAAAGCCAAATGAAACTAATCAGCTTACTAAACTCCATGCATGTCTCAAGGACATTAAGACCTGGATGACCTGCAATTTTCTGCTGTTAAACTCAGATAAAACCGAAGTTATAGTACTTGGTCCTAAACACCTTAGAGATGCATTATCTAATGATATAGCGAGTTTGGATGGCATTAACTTGGCCTCCAGCACCACCGTCAGGAATCTGGGAGTTATCTTTGATCAAGATATGTCCTTCAACTCCCACATAAAACAAATTTCAAGGTCTGCATTTTTTCATCTACGTAACATTGCAAAAATCAGGCCCATCCTGTCTCAAAAAGACGCAGAAAAGCTAGTCCATGCATTTGTTACTTCCAGGCTGGACTATTGTAATTCTCTATTATCAGGCTGCCCTAACAAGTCTCTAAAGAGTCTCCAGCTGGTCCAGAATGCTGCAGCACGTGTACTGACAGGAACTAAGAAAAGAGATCATATTACTCCTGTATTGGCCTCTCTGCACTGGCTCCCTGTAAAATCAAGAATAGAGTTTAAAATCCTTCTCCTCACTTACAAAGCTGTTAATGGTCAGGCACCATCATATCTCCAGGAGCTCATACTACCCTATCACCCAACTAGAGCATTACGCTCCCAGAACACAGGATTACTTGTAGTTCCTAAAGTCTCCAAAAGTAGAATGGGAGCCAGAGCCTTCAGCTATCAAGCTCCTCTTCTGTGGAACCATCTTCCTGTTTTGGTCTGGGAGTTGGACACCCTCTCTACCTTTAAGAGTAGACTTAAGACCTTCCTCTTCGATAGAGCTTATAGTTAGGGCTGGGCCAGCTCTTAGTTATGCTGCTATAGGCCTAGTCCGGGGGACAATGACACACTGAGCTTCTCTCTCCTCCCCTCTCCTCTCCTCTCCATCTGTATACATTATGCCTGTATACATGCCCCATCTCTGCATGTCACTGACTTACTTCTTCCCCGGAGTCCTTGTGCTTTCTAGTCCTACAGGCTCCCATGGATCCTGGCCACGCCTGGGTCGTGGATCGTGGATGCGCCCACTGCTATGGCCCTGCCTGATCGTGGATGCGCCCACTGCTATGGCCCTGCCTGATCGTGGATGCGCCTACTGCTATGGCCCTGCCTGACACCCACCACTACTTTCGCTAATATTAGTCACATCTCTGTTACATACGTTCCACTACTATTATTGTAATGCATTACTACATACCATCCTTACCATTAATCACTACTACTGTTATCACTAGTAATCACATTTCCATGTGCATTTCATTATTATTGCTGTAATACATCTTTATGTACTTTCACTCCTGTCAACCATCGCTTATAATTGAATACATTGTGATCTCGTTGATCTGCTCTGTACATGCGACATCTATTGCACGTCTGTCCGTCCTGGGAGAGGGATCCCTCCTCTGTGGCTCTCCCTGAGGTTTCTTCCGCATTTTTTTTCCCTGTTAAAAGGGCTTTTTTTTGGGGCAAGTTTTTCCTCACTCGAATCGAGGGTCGAAGGACAGAGGGTGTCGTCTCTGTACAGATTGTAAAGCCCTCTGAGGCAAACTGTGATTTGTGAATTTGGGCTATACAAATAAAATTTGATTTGATTTGATTTGATTTGATTTGATTCCTCCGTTTTCCCGTGATAATGAGTTAATTTTATTTGTTTGCATGGCCCTTTAGGGCTTCCGTAGACTCTCAAGGTCTTAATATATATGTCTTTGTTCTAACCAATAGGGGGGAAATTATGTCTATTTTAAAATAGAAATGATTTGTAAATGTGAGCTAAGAAATTTCCAAGTAAATATATATAATGGTTCTAATGGAGTCTTGCTCAATTTTACACCTACTCTGTGATAGTAGTTTCACATAGCCAGACCTCCACAGTGCTGTGTCAGGGCTAGAGAAAGGTCTGGCTGCACTAATTCTCATTCTGGGTTAGGGGAACAAATGCTTTGGCCTGTTGGCATGTCTTCAAACCAATCACAATCCTCTTGGGTGGTGAACCACTTAATAGAGCTTTTTCAGAAAGACTTAACCGCCACCACAAGGAAACAAAAGTTCCATACTCCATACTTTAACTGAGATGCAGTGACAGTGCCCCTGCAAAATTGTGTTCTCACAAAAGCAAAAAGGTAACTCATTGTTCTTTCACATAGTGATGGGGATTTTTGAAAATGGTACACGCAGATAACGGAAGGAAGAGGGAATAGGTGACAAATGAGCAACGGTCTTCATCTGGTAAGTCAGACTACTGTCATAGTGATAGAAGAGCTACCGAGTAGTTAAATAATAACCCTAGGAAAGCTTCTGTCCAAGTTCCTCCCAAACGTCCCATTATGGGTCAGTCACCAAGTAGTCCCTCTCTCCCTCTTCAAGATGTAAAATGTGTCTACCAGGGCAGGCAAGTGTATCATTCCAAAAGGTTTACAATGACTGAATATTTATTTGGGTTTACATAGATTTCTGTCAGTTTTCAGACATTTTTAGCATTTCTTTTGAGAAAATTGGAGGTGATCAACTGCTTACAACACCTGTCAAATTGATACTCACATGACAGAGACTGCTGTGCAAGGTACTTATCAGGAACAATACAGTACTTCTTGCCCAAACCACCCCACAATATCTCTATGCTCAGCCATGCACACACAACTCAATGGAACAGCCATCAGAATGGGGTTTAGTATCTTGTCCGAGAATCCTTCGATGTGCAAGCCTAGGAGAATTGGGGATCAAACCACCAATCTTCCAATATGCGGACCACCTGCTCTAACTCTGAAGCCAAGTTTCCTTTCTTTCTCCAGGATGTTTCCTAGAAAATTATAAGGAAATTACTGGACCTGTAAAATTAAGTGTTATTAGATTTTCCTAAGGCACAAGTGTCAAATGTATACCAGTGACTGCAGAGACAGCAGTAGCTCTTCTGTAATACCTCTCATTTCAACTTTGGCCCAGATAAATTACAGACATTCTGCATGTACTCATCCTCTATTACATCTCTGCAGAGATCCAGGATAACAGCATGGGGACAGCTGCATGAAATGATGGTAAATGAGAGGGGTGAGATGCAGCATCCAGCCACCCCATTTGTCTTAGTCCCAGCCTAATCTCACATTAAAGAGCCAAAAGGCCAGTGTGCAGATTAACTGGTGTTCACTGCTGAAACAGGTTGACTCCTCAGTGGAGGAGTCTATTTAGGAGGAGTGAAAGGAACACTGAGAAGTCATGTCGAAAGTTCAACAGCAATTTTTTTATTTAGAAAAATAAATCATGTGACAGAGCGTTTTGTCTAACAACAGCACTGAATTGGATCACTGGCTGTCTGACCAAACTACTTACATTTATCAGGGTGAAGAGAAAGCAGTGGCTGGTTTTACAACAGGGATATTATTTTTCAGCTACACAGAGAACATCAGTGCACATATCGCAAGACACATTCTAAACTTCGCAGTATGAAAAATGTGTTGTAAATCAACATGTTCATTTGATTGCAATGTAATGTTGAAGAGCATTTTTTATCCCAAAGAGAGCTGACATGCTTTGACACTATTCCCTCCCCCATCCACAACCTGACATATGGCAATCACACCCACCACTGTCCCTGTATAGAGAAAGATCAGGCCCATAAGAGGAAAACAGTCCATGCATAGGAGGCAAAAGCAATGACAATGTCCCTCCATTACGGTGTAGCATATAGAGGCAGCAACAACACTGAGCCACATGCAATAAGAGGATTAATGCATTTATGGAAAAGCTGCAGAAGCTACATTTAGAGTTGAATGAATAGAAATGAGCAGAGAGGACATCTGTTTAGGAGATAACTACAGGAGCTCTAATCTCCTTTAACTTAACACATAGATGTGAATGAAACTGAAAAAAAATACACTCGTAACAGACTCTGTAATGCTATGAATATTACATAATATTAATTAAAATGGAAGTTTATTCAACAAAAGGTGGAGGTTCACATATACATTTTCACCACGTCACCACAGTAATCCACAGTTTGAAATCAACACCCGTCTCTGTAATTGCAGAAAAATAATCCAGCAACCGTACAGCTTTAGCATAGCTGTTTATGAACTGGGAGAGATATGTATCAGGCATGTAGCTGTGATTTCTCTTATATAAGTCATCTATAAATATCATAGATTATTGTATATTGACATCTCATATCAAGATAAATGCTGCTATGTCAACGTCAGTCTTTTTTCTGAAGATAGCTAAACATATTCAATTGACCGCACTTGCATTTCAGCAGAAAAAAACCCACAAACTATGTTTGGCAGGGCAGACTCACACCAGTAACAACACATGCAAGGATGAGTATTCCCTTGGTGCTTTCTTGGATAAATATAAACATCTTTTATCCCATCTGCAAATTGAAAAGTTACTCCTTGTTTCTGTGGGTAAGGAAGCAAACCCCATTTCATTGATTCTCATGTGCAAGAGAGACAGAAATTATCATCTGACTGGCCAATCAGACCAATGACGAGCCACACTGTAAGGATACAGAGAAATGATTGGTTTGCCATGGCCCATTGCCCTCTGACCCCTGCAGAGAGCTGCCCATCCTCTGGCTCCAGCAGGGTCCCATTGCGGAGGCTCTCTGTACTGTTCCCCATTTCCTCTCTGAGCTCCTGCTGGAGCAACTTGGAAATGAGGCTGTTGAAGCGGTTCTCTGTGGTGGAGATGATCTCAGAGGAGGCTGTGGTCAGGTTCAGCTCTGCAGGGTCTACACACGTGCCGTTCACCTTAGCAAAGTTCACCTCACTGAGATCTAGCCCTGTGACAGATGAAGGTGAGGCACAGGGGATGTCCCGCACCAGCTTGTAGTTTTCCATCCACTCTTTCAGCCACTCAAGGGAGCAGTCACATTCCCAAGGGTTTCGGAAGAGGTAGAGGCGACCCAGGAAGTAAATGGGCTGGAAAACAGGGAAGGGGAGGGTGGTGAGGTTGTTGCTGTTCAAGTGGAGCGTGATCAGGCTGGTCAGGTTCTCAAAAGTGCCTTCCTCGATGTATAGCACCTGGTTTCTGTCCAGATACAGGACCTCCAGCTCCACCAGGTCACTAAACCAGGTCTTGGACACATTGGTCAACTGGTTACCCCCAAGGTTGAGCATCGTTAGGCGGCTGAGCCCCTTAAAGGCATTCCGGGGCAGATCAGACAGCAAGTTGTCATTGAGGTAGAAGTTCTCCAGCCGCACAAGGTCCTGGAAGGACTGATCATGGATCACGTTGATGCGGTTCTCCTGAAGGTTCAGGTACCTGATATAAGAAGACAGACATGTTACAAGGAACTGAGCTAGAAACTGTGGGGTAATTTTTCCCAATAAGCCTTTCATAGAGCAACTAAATCAGGTTGTAAGGAGACCACTAAAGCCAAAATACACGCAAAAGCAAAATCACACATTTTAAAGAAACCTAAAATGTACAAAAAGAGAATACTTATGGAGGAGGATAATAAATGCGCTGAAGCATCCAGGTTTATTGGCAGAAAATGAAAAACACAACACCAAGCTCTAAAAATGAGATGTACAACCGCCCTAACACGGTAGTAGCTACAAGGACTGAACTGGTGCTACATTTTTCTTATGGTTAACAAATCCCATGAAAACACACCCAATAATGCGGAAGCCCATCTGCTCCGTCTGAAGATGTGAAAAACAAATATATAATTTAATTTATAATAGAGCCTCTTTAATTTGTTGAAACAGCTGAATACTGCAGTTTTTAGCAAATATTACTAAAATACGAGGAAACAGGAGTGCATTTGCTTGGTATTAATACTCATTTGTTTGCTGTGAGAGTAGAGTTTATAGAATGAGAGGGGCCCAGTTGCAATTGAGGACAAAAAAAATGACTCAAATTCTTACCGGATGCACGTTTGCAGTGGATTTCTCTCTTTATATTTTCACTACCTGCGACAGTGGGGCTGTGTGTGTGCACGTGTGTGTGTGTGTACAAATACATTATACACAAAAAAATGTGTACATATGTTGTCTAATTGAGTGCCTCGTCTTTTGTATTGATGAAAGTTTGATGTCCATTCAAGTCTTCAAAGTGCTCCAACTGCCAGTCACCTACAGTGAGACTGTCTGCACAGAAACAAAACGGGACTTTTACTTCAGGAACCCCGGATGCTGAAACTCCTTCCACTCCACAGCATACCTAGTCAATGTGTAGTATTGTGTATAAAATCTATATCCTACTATTTGATTTAGTAGTAGTAATAGTTGTAGTATATCAACCAGCAGTGGCAGAGTTGAGCAGTGCTCTGAAGTCAGTGAGACATCCTTGATTTAGTATGGTTTGCATGCTATAAGGGACCATAATATGGGGCCCTTTCTCAGTAAAAGCCTTTTCTGTAATCTGTGATTTGACATCAGTCTGGTGCAATTTTCCCCCCTTAAAAGTCACTCAGTAAGGTCAATAAGGTCTACTCATCTAGTTAGGTCATATTTTTAAAAAAATTCCAGACAAATGTATGAGCCTTTGAGCCACTGAGAAGTCCAGATTTAAGAGGATGACAGCATCATGTTCCTAGATCAAGGCTATTTACTGTATTAACTAGCTGGCTAGCTAACTACCATGTGAGCATTAGTAGTTAGCCCACTATGAATTGTTTATAATTCTTAATCACAAAACAATACCCGTGGCCTTTACACATAGGTATACTATTGATAAATTATCTCCTGCTAATAGCTTTGTCAGATGATGCTAACCTGCTCGCCAGTAAGTTAGCTATACATAATCAACTACCAGGATGTGACTTACTTGAGACTACCCAGGCCCAGCAGGGAGTTGTAGGCCACTGCCTCTATCTTGTTCCTCTCTAGATAAATGTGAGTCAGGTTCTCCATGCCTCTGATGGCTCCAGGGATTCTCCTGAAGTTGTTTTGGAAGCAGAGCAGCTCCTTTAGCGCTGTTTGCTCTATGAAGATGCGGTCAGGGATGTTGAAGAGGTTACAGTCGGACAAGTCCAGGCGCACCAGCTTCTTCAGTCCTGTGAACGTTCGTGTGTGAAGATAACTAATGTACTCGTTGTGCGCCATTTTCAGGTCCACTAGGTTGGAGAGGCCCTGCAGGATAGAGGTTCAGCTGTGAGTTAATGTACACATTTGAATATATACTTTCTCAAGCTAGTATTTAATTTACATGATCCCAAACTACAGCTATCTTCAGCCAGGTTAAAATGAATTTATATGTAAATTTGAGCCATGTATCGATAAATCTGGACATAAGAATGTTTTAAAAGGATTTCCTAACAAGGCAGTTCATACCAAAATACAATCCCACTGAAAGGGATAGTCCATCCAGAAATCAAATACCTATTAATCATATCACCGCACAGGCTACATGGAATTGGTTACAACAAGGTCTGTGGATTATTTTGAGCAGGGCTATCCAAAATGGGGCCCCCTGGCCAAAGTTGGCTCATCTTAAGATTCAGTTTGGCCCACCAGATGCTTCTATCAAAATAATAATAATAATAATAACAATAATAATAATTATAATAAATAACATAATGTGAGTTTGCCAGGCAGGAGGCTGGTCAGTCATGGGAGCTTGGGATCCTTGTATCATTTTGGTAGGTGTTTGCTTTTGAGCAGCATTCATTTTCAGTTTTGGCTCTCCAAGAGAATACGATTGAGCACCCCTGATCTTGTGTAACCAGGTCAGGATTTCTTGAAGAAGATATTGCTATTGAGTTTCTCAAATGTATTCTTTTGGGGCTTTGAGTGGGCGCAGAGTGCCAGTTCCATTATTTATGATAGCACATATGGATGGAGACACATTGTTACTAATTGATGTACTGAAAATAAAATAAAATATTTACATCTTTGGTATACAAAACTGCCTTATGACTTAGTTATGACCTAGTTTTTCAAATGTAATTTTGTGACCAAGTACAACCATTTTAATTTCAATCACCTCCATTGTTTTGTGATTGCAGCAGATTTTTCTGCAGTAAATATCTCAAAATCCAGCCAAATAAAACCCTAACCCCTTACTACGAGCAACTCTGCAAGGAGAGGGTTAGGATTGACTGAAAATAATTACTACTTGGGATACATTTATTTACATCGAGGCAGTTGCAAGCATTATTTGCATTCAAAATCTAGAGAATGTGCAGCTTTGACAGATATGTGCTTTTGGTTTTCCAGACACCTGTCTGTCACACACAGACAGAAAAAAATGACTTGACAGTCAACAGTAGCCAAGAAAATAAAGCTCAAGCAACAGTTTTTTTCTAAATTGTATTCCCTCATTTCTATTGTCCAAAATTTTGCTTTTACTTTTTAAGTAAAATGAAATACCATAGACCTTTTTCACAGCAGCCATTTTGACATTAAACAGCAGGGTAAACACAGGTGTTACCAATGACACTAATTAAGATTCTGTTCCATTCAGGTCAGACAGAGTCAAGGTGCTGCTATTGTGCATGTTGGCTCACTAGAAAGTCTCTGCTACACTAAATGGAATGGAACCCTCATTTACTCTCACTAATGAAACCTGTGTTTACCCTCTCTTTCATGTCAATATGGCTGCTGTGAAAAAGGTCTATACAAATAATTGAAAAGGGACAGACAATAGCTTGATTTTCTTTTTCAGTAAAAATTCCTAAAACCATGCCATTAATTTTTTCCTCCTCTCTCTAAGAAAAGAAAAAATGCAAACAAACTTATGCACAAAAACTCAGCTGACCTTGAAGGCTCCAGGAGTAATGAAGGAGATGTTGTTGTGGTCCAGAGAGAGAGACTTGAGGGAGGGCAGGGTGCCGAAGGCCCTCTCTGACAGGAACTTGAGTCTGTTCTTTTCCAGGTTGATGGCAGAGGCCTCGCACGGAAACTCTTTTGGCAGCTCACCTAGGCCAGAGCGGTCGCACAAGACGCTGCAACTCTTCTCCTGTGTGCAGGAGCAGGATGTCGGACAGGCCCGAACACATGCCCACCGTGCCAGCACCGCCTGAGGCAGCAGGCACAGCATAGAGACTTAAAGCAGGACAGAAGGAGGACACAGACAACATGGAAGTGAAAACACAGCAGTCAGTCCTAAATATTTCACTGCAAAGAACCACTAGAGCCAGACAAACAAGTGGAAATGTCCTTTCTCAAAAACCAGCGCTCAGGTGAGCTCAGCACTATGTAAATGGGTGTTGTAAACCACCCCCACCCCCATCAACCACCAAACATATTATTTCCTCCGTTTTCCTGTGATAATCAGTTCAATTTTATTTTTTTCTCAAAATCACAAGTTATTTATCCATTATCATGGAATAGCAAATGTTTTATACTGTACGGTTGAGGAATCAATGCATAAACATGATATCAAAGTCTTTTCTTGTAATGAGACCAAAGTCATTTACATTTACATTTACATTGAGGGCATTTAGCAGACGCTTTTGTGACTTACAATAAGTACAAAATTGTCACAAGAAAGAAATCACAACATGTCACTGAAGTCTGAACAAGTGAGTCTTTAGTCTTTTGCAGAAAATGGCGAGTGATTCTGCTGTCCTGACATTGGTCGGGAGTTCGTTCCACTACTGGAGCGCCAGAGCAGAGAAGAGTCGAGACTTCGCTGAGCGGCCTTTGTTTGCTCTTAGCGATGGCGGTACCAGCTGGCCAGCTGATGTAGTAGAGCGAAGTGCTCACGCTGGGGCATGTGGTCTGACCAGTGTTTGGAGGTAGATTGGTGCAGTTCCGTTGACGGCCTTGAAGGCCAGCACCATGGTCTTGAATCTGATGCAGGCCGCAACAGGAAGCCAGTGGAGGTCACGGAGGAGGGGGTCACATGGGAGAGTTTGGGTAGATTGAAAACAAGGCACGCTGCAGCGTTCTGGATACGCTGCAACGGTTTAGTTGCAGAGGCTGGGAGTCCAGCCAAGAGCGAGTTGCTGTAGTCCAGGCGGGAGATGACCAGCGATGGGACCAGGAGTTGCATTGCGTCCTTTGTGAGGAAAGACTGGATGCTGCGGATGTTGCAGAGGGCAAATCTGCAGGATCGGGCCACGGCGTGATGTTGGAGGTGCAGGATAGTCCGTCGTCGAGGATTACGCCCAGGTTCCTCGCAGTTGATGAAGGTGATACCGTGACGTCGCTGACAGTGACCGACAGGTCCATATAAGAGCAGTCTTTCCCTGGGATGAAGAGGAGTTCAGTTTTACTAAGGTTGAGCTTGAGATGATGCACAGTTGTCCAAGCGGAGATGTCTGGCAGACATTCCGAGATGCACTTTTGGACCTGGCTCTGCACTCACTTGACCATTTATGTGCCCTGAACTGATATCCCCCTTACATTACTTTCGTAGAAGTAACATTACACTAAGTCTAGGGTGAGGTTTTCAAGATACAAGCTCAATTTATTAAACAACACAGGGTTGTACTTTTTTTTTTTCATTGTAGTCCCTTTATGCTACTCAAAATAAAATTATAAAACTATTATTTGTGGTGGAGTGTGTAGGATGAATTGAGGAGTCTCACAATCTGAGGAAAGAAGGTAGTCTGGTGGTATGGCAGCAGATACTTGCCAGATGGCAGCAGGGTGAACAGTGGCTGGGGTGGGTGTTGTCTTTTAGTATCCTTTGGGCTCTGTGCAGACACCTCACTTCAGTGATATCACTGATGATTGGTAGATGGGTATCAATGATGTTCTGGATGGTTTTAATTACCTGATCTTTCCTGATGGACAGATACCGGTAGCTTTGTTGCTAAAGTAACTGTTAACTGCTCAGTTAGCTGAGCAGCCAGTGTTGTCGTCGCTTTGAGTGGTCAGTAGACTGGAAAAGTGCTATAGAAATGCAAGTCCATTTACCATCCATTTACCATTTACAGGGACACCTCATATCTGAAGGCAAGTGCTAGTGTTAGGAAGTCACCTACTAGACCTTCACATTTACTGCTTGGAGAAGAAGGTTTTGCTCTGTTCAGCATCAGGCACTATGATGTCCTCTTGGGATTCCAGGCAGCAGGGCACACTTCTCCATATTTGTCAGTGTGCTGGAAGAAGAGTCTGATCTCTTATCCACAGAGTGACCCTCAGGCAAGTCACTGATGGTGATCTGCCTCATAATGTCCTTGTTGTCAATAACAAGCAGACCCCTGGAGGACATTGCCGTCGTCCTCCTTCAGCATACTGTGGTCTCTGGAGATGGCCTTGGTGAGGTCTGCCAGAAGTGGGGATTTTCATTGCACCGAGACCTTCCTGCTTCCTTGGTGTGATGATCCATGCCAAGTGTCTATGGAACAGCCGACAACCTTGTAGCCAGCACTGCTTACCTCCTCTGCTCTGTCCCTGAAAGCCATGATTTCAGTGGGACACACACATATGAAGTACTAGGGTCAGCAGAGGACCAAATATTTCTCTTTGTAGTCATTCATTCTGGCTTCCTGGTTGGGAACATTTTTTAATTGCCTTTCTGATCACCACATCATCATTACATTTGTGATGCATGATGTCACTGAAGATCCAAAGTATATTCCTCAAGACTGATGTTGTTATCCTGAGTGGCAGCATCTCTGAACATTTGCCAGTCTGTGCACTCAAAACAGTCCTGTAGGGACTTTAGGTACAGTAATGATGTACATACAGCTGATATTTAAATATAAAAATACTGTGTGTCTGACATAACCGTATTTATTGTTTAGGGTATGTTTCTTAATAGTTTAACAAACAGGATCTGCTTTATTGGCCAAGTATACAATGAATTTGATTCAACTGTTTTCATTGCTATCAATGCAATTACTCAGGAATGGACATACAGTCATGGTCAAACGTTTACATACAATTATAAAGAACATGTACATCATGGCAGTCTTCAGTTCCAATGATTTCTACAGCTCTCATTTTTCTGTGATGGAATGAGTGGAACACAAACTATTTTTTCACAAATCAAATCAAATCAAATTTAATTTATATAGCCCAAAATCACAATCACATTGCCTCTTTGGGCTTTACAGTCTGTACAGTGAACGACATCCTCTGTCCTTAGACCCTTGATTCGAGTGAGGAAAAACTTGCCATCTTGATGGAAAAAAGACCCTTTTAACAGGGGAAAAAAAAGACGATGGAAGAAACCTCAGGAAGAGCCACAGAGGAGGGATCCCTCTTCCAGGACGGACAGTCATGCAAAAAACCTTAATGAAATTTGGTTCAAATCTGAATTTATTATAGATCTTCTGAAAATATTACCAAATTTGCTGGCTCAAATATACACACACATTAATTCTAATATTTGGTTAAATGTCCCTTGGACATTTTCACGTCAATTGGATGCTTTTGATAACCATCTACAAACTTCTGGTCGTCCTCTGGCTGAATTTTTAACCACTCCTCTTGACAGAATCGGTGATTTTCAACTAAATTTGTTAGCTTCCTGGCACAGACTTGTTTCTTCAGCACAGTCCACATGTTCTCGATGGGGTAAAGTCAGGACTTTGGGAAGGCCATTCCAAAATCTCAATTCTAGCCTGATTTAGCCATTCCTTTACCACTTTTGATGTGTGATAATCCTCCTTCTTCATTATTCCATTTACTTTCTTTAGAGCACCAGATTCACTGGTAGTAAAATAGCCCAACAGCATAATACTACCAGCACCATGCTTGACAGTTGGTATGGTGTTCTTGGGGTGAAAGGCCTCACCTTCTCTCCTCCAAACATATTGCTGGTCATTGTGGCCAAACAATTCAATTTTTGTTTCATGTGACCACAGAGTTTTCCTCCAGAAGGTTTTTTCTATGTCCACATGGTCAGCAGCAAACTTCAGTCGAACTTTAAGGTGCCCCGTCCAGAGCAAGAGCTTCTTACTTGCCCAGCACTTGACTGTGGACACTGACACCTGTCTTCCAGCAGCTTCTAATTCATTGAAGACTTTGGTGGTTTTTGTTTGACTCTTGACCATCCAGACCAGTTTTCTGTCAGCAGCAGGTGATAGTTTGTGTTTTCTTCCTGATGGTGCCAGTGACACAACTGTGCCATTCACTTTATACATACAAACAGTTGTTTGTACAGTTGATCTTGGGACCTGTAACTGCGTTGAAATGGCTCCAAGTGACTCTCCTGACTTGTCTTGTGTTTTTCAGATCAATGCTGAGCTCCTTAGACTTTCCCATTGTAGTGTTTGTGGCTGAGTCTAGTGGCTGTATCAAACAAGCCCTATTAAAATGGACCCAGAAAAGTCAGCAGCTGTTATCAATCACAATCAATCAGCTACAGCACATATGTTGTTCAACAGTTCCCATCCATTGCACACTGAGTTTCAGCTTCTCCCCTCTGAGCGCAGGTTTACAATCTCTAGGTGTAGAACAAAAAGACACAAGAACAGTTTTGTCCCTGCAGCCATTACACTGAGGAATAAGTCATAGCTATATTTTGCACAGGTGATTATTTATTGCTGCTTTTTTTTTTTTTACTCATTGCTGCATTTATTTATTTTATTTACTTATTTATTATGTATGTTTTTACAACCTAAACATTTTTTACTGATTCATTATGTTTTATTTTCATTTTACTATTAGTATTTTAGTTCACTTCAGTATCTTAGTATGATCTGGACCTGTAAGAACTTTTTAATTTGCCATTTTTAATTTTGAGCTGGCAGATATGGTCACATTTTCAGAAGACCCATAATAAATTAATTATTGAACCAAACTTCATGAAGGTTTTTTGTGACAAAGTAGTTTGTGTTCCACTCATTCCATCACAGAAACATGAGAGCTGTAGAAATCATTGGAACTGAAGACTGCCATGATATACTTGTTCTATACAAGTGTATGTACTTTGACCACGACTGTATCAGCTAAGAACAAAGACAACAAAGCTGAACAAATAGAGGCAAAGAGTAGATAGGACTGTTATATACACAATTTGTGAAAAAATCATAAAAAGCACCAGTTCAATATGTTCTCCAGTACTTTATTAGATCAAGGTCATATCAATATTTTTTCAACTCTCCACCTAAACTACCAAAAAAAGTATCTAGAACTATCTATCAGAAACATGGCTCAATGATGATAGTGTCTTTTATTCAGAACCTCAATAAAAGGTTGTGCATTCATGACAACAAAGCTGAACAAATAATGGCAAAAAGTGGATAGGACTGTAATATACACTAATATGTGAAATAATATGTGTATATATATATATATACAGTACAGACCAAAAGTTTGGACACACCTTCTCATTCAATGAGTTTCCTTTCTTTTCATGACTATTGACATTGTAGATTCACACTGAAGGCATCAAAACTATGAATTAACACATGTGGAAATATGTACTTAACAAAAAAGTGTAAAACAACTGAAAATACGCCTTATATTCTAGTTTCTTCAAAGTAGCCACCTTTTGCTCTGATTACTGCTTTGCACACACTCTGCATTCTCTTGATGAGCTTCAAGAGGTAGTCACCTGAAATGGTTTTCACTTCACAGGTGTGCCCTGTCAGGTTTAATAAGTGGGATTTCTTGCCTTATAAATGGGGTTGGGACCATCAGTTGTGTTGTGCAGAAGTCAGGTGGATACACAGCTGATAGTCCTACTGAATAGACTGTTAGAATTTGTATTATGGCAAGAAAAAAGCAGCTAAGTAAAGAAAAACGAGTGGCCATCATTACTTTAAGAAATGAAGGTCAGTCAGTCCGAAAAATTGGGAAAACTTTGAAAGTGTCCCCAAGTGCAGTCGCAAAAACCATCAAGCGCTACAAAGAAACTGGCTCACATGAGGACCGCCCCAGGAAAGGAAGACCAAGAGTCACCTCTGCTGCGGAGGATAAGTTCATCCGAGTCACCAGCCTCAGAAATCGCAGGTTAACAGCAGCTCAGATTAGAGACCAGGTCAATGCCACACAGAGTTCTAGCAGCAGACACATCTCTAGAACAACTGTTAAGAGGAAACTGTGTGAATCAGGCCTTCATGGTAGAATAGCTGCTAGGAAACCACTGCTAAGGACAGGCAACAAGCAGAAGAGACTTGTTTGGGCTAAAGAACACAAGGAATGGACATTAGACCAGTGGAAATCTGTGCTTTGGTCTGATGAGTCCAAATTTGAGATCTTTGGTTCCAACCACCGTGTCTTTGTGCGACGCAGAAAAGGTGAACGGATGGACTCTACATGCCTGGTTCCCACCGTGAAGCATGGAGGAGGAGGTGTGATGGTGTGGGGGTGCTTTGCTGGTGACACTGTTGGGGATTTATTCAAAATTGAAGGCATACTGAACCAGCATGGCTACCACAGCATCTTGCAGCGGCATGCTATTCCATCCGGTTTGCGTTTAGTTGGACCATCATTTATTTTTCAACAGGACAATGACCCCAAACACACCTCCAGGCTGTGTAAGGGCTATTTGACCAAGAAGGAGAGTGATGGGGTGCTGCGCCAGATGATCTGGCCTCCACAGTCACCGGACCTGAACCCAATCGAGATGGTTTGGGGTGAGCTGGACCGCAGAGTGAAGGCAAAAGGGCCAACAAGTGCTAAGCATCTCTGGGAACTCCTTCAAGACTGTTGGAAGACCATTTCAGGTGACTACCTCTTGAAGCTCATCAAGAGAATGCCAAGAGTGTGCGAAGCAGTAATCAAAGCAAAAGGTGGCTACTTTGAAGAAACTAGAATATAAGACATATTTTCAGTTGTTTCACACTTTTTTGTTAAGTATATAATTCCACATGTGTTAATTCATAGTTGTGATGCCTTCAGTGTGAATCTACAATTTTCATAGTCATGAAAATAAAGAAAACTCTGAGCTTTTGGTCTGTACTGTATATACATACACACACATATATATATATCATAAAAAGCACCAGTGACCAACAACATTAATAAAGCGTTTATATACAAGTCAAGTGTATGTTATGAACACTACATTTAGTGCAAAGGAAATACATATTCAATGGATATATGTGTGTAGATGGGTTGGGTTGGATGTTTATGTACAGTATATGCATGTATACATGTCTATACAGACTATATGCATATATTATGCAGGATTTATAGTGACAGTGATGGATTGATATGTACATATTAAAAACAAAAACTGTCTGTTTAAATAGTAAAAAATAGAATCTGTTATTGATATAATCTGTTATTGGTGTGGGATAGACTTTTTCACTTTCTTGCTGAGAGTAAGATGAGAAAATTGATACCACTCTCATACCTGCAAAAACTTCACTCACTTCATATAAAGACCGTAAACATGGGTATTTATCACTTTTTTAACAACAAACCGTGAACAGCAAAATAATTTAACATGGAATTACTTGCAACAAGATAAGAGCTACAAATCATGTTTACAAGTGATTGTTGATTCAATGTTTGCCCGCATGGACAGTCTTGTTAAAGATGTACTGAAAATGTCCAAAGATATTCAAGACATTAAAGCTAGCCTCCAATTTTCCAGCAAGCCACCCAGGCATGCAGCACCAAATAAATCCAAATTATCTCTGACAGCCTTGCTGATAACCAAACTTCCATAAATAATCTGTTTGCAAAAATGGTTTATTTGGGAAATTAGACAAGAAGGAACAACCTGCTGAAAGATGGAGTGCCTGGTTCAAAATCTGAATGTTGCAGTCAGGCAGATATCAAGGTAAAGAAAATACTGACTACTTTAAAATAGATTCCAAGCTTATAGAAATTTAAAGATTTATGACTCATGATCTCTTTATGATCTCAATATGACAATTTTGGATGTCCCAGATCCACTGTAGTTAAATTGCTTCGATACTAAGACAGGGAGGACATTTTGAAGAGAGCCAAGTCTTCTAAAGGCACTAACATCTTCATCAATGAGGACTTTTTTAATTATGTTTGCATGAAATGCAAAGAACTTCTACCGCAACCCAGAGAGGAGAGGAAGAAGGGGAACATTGCCTTGCTGAAATATGATCAACTAGTTGTGCACCCTCTCCAATCAGGTTAAATCTCCCCTAGCTATCGTTAATCTTGTCTGTCTAATGTTACAAATGTCACAGATCACCACTGAATATATTATTATGGGTAGTTTTGTGAAGCTGTCATGTGTAATGTAAATGAGTCAAATTCTATTTCAATCAACGACTTGGCCAATTATTCACAGAAACTAAATGACAGAAAAGATATGATGTACATTGATGCAGATATAAACTTACTCAACTAAAGAAAGCCCCAAGATCTTAGCAAGTATTACACTGAAGAGGACTTCAGTGTTCATAAGTAGTTTCTATTAGTTCTAATAGTTTAGTGTCAACTCTCCACTTTAACTACCCAAAAATTAACATCAAACCCAATCTATCAGAATCATGGCTTAATGATGATAGTGTCTTTCTATTGAGTACCTCAATATAAGGTTGTGCATTCATGCAGAAAAACCAAAATGGGAGGAGGAGTTCAATCTTTGTTGACAGCACTTTTTAGTTTATTGAAAGGAGAGAGCTTAGCGAAAATTTAGATAAAATTAAGGAATTTTAAAAACTATATTCCTGTATAGAACCAATGTCTTTAAAGTTGACCCACTGCCAAAACTCAAGCCTTTGTATTTTGTATTTGACTGCCAATTTCACTCGATAAAAACCACCATGTTTACATGTTTAGCTCTTCTTGTTGTTCCCAAATTAATCAGATTTATCGAGCAGTCTTCTTCAGCAGACCTTTGACTAGTCGTAGCAGGACAAACACAGCTGGTGTAAGTAGTAGAACACTGCTCAAAAAAACACTTAATCATCACAGTTTAACACCAAGTCAGTTTCAGGGATGTCAATCTGTCCATTTAGGAAGCACAAGTGATTGTGAATCAGTTTTCAACTGCTTTGGTACAAATGAAACTACTGGTAGCATGAGGCGGTACCTGCAGTCCAATCCGGTTGCACAGATAGTCCAGCTCCTCCAGGATGGCACATCCATATGTGCAGTCACAAGAAGGTTTGCTGTGTCTCCCAGCACAGTCTCAAGATCATGGAGGAGATACCAGGAAATCAGCCAGTACACGAGAAGAGCTGGACAGGGCCGTAGAAGGGCATCAACTCATTAGCAGGACCGGTATCTGCTCCTTTGTGCGAGGAGGAACAGGAGGAACGCTGACCAAACTGTCAGAAACAGATTCCATGAGGGTTGCATGAGGGCCGGCGTCCTCTAATGGGACTGGTGCTCACAACCCAGCCCCGTGCAGCTTGATTGGCATTTGCGAGAGAACACCAGAATTGGCAGGTCCACCATTGATGCCCTGTTTTCTCCACAGATGACAGCAGGTTCACACTGAGCACTTGTAACAGGTGCGAAAGAATCTGGAGACACTGTCATGAACGCTATGCTGCCATTATGCAGCATGACCGGTTTGGCAGTGGGTCCGTGATGGTCTGGGGACACATATCCTTGGAGGGTTGCACAGACTGATTCTACCATGTCATAGTCAACGGTACCCTGACTGCTGTTAAGTACCCAGATGAAATCCTCAGAGCAATTATCAGACCTTACGCTGATGCAGTGGGACCTGGGTTCCTCCTGGTGCAAGGACACTGCCTGGCCTCATGTGACACAAGTTGGATCAGCCTGTGATTTAATTTTTTTTACTTTGATTTTTCGGTGAGATTTTGAATCCAGCCCTCAATGGTTTGATGATTTTGGTTTCCATTGACTGTTGTTATGTCATTTTGTTCTCAAAAATTATACAACATACATCAGCAAAGATTTTCAACTTGAATTATTCATTCATCAAGATATGATGTGTAATTAAAGTGTTCCCTTAATTTTTTTGAGCAGTGTAGTTGTAGTGACACCTGTGTTTGACAAGTTGTAATGTCTGCTGTGAAAAACATTTCAGTCAGTGATATCATCAAATGCTCTCCTTCAGCTGATTAATGGACCTTCTGATAATGTTGTTTATGTCAGATGTTTCAATTTAGTTTATTCCACTGGTCATGCAGGCATCCCACTTCAGATAACTACAAATTACACATATTCTGCAAAAAAGATTTGACCTCCTCAGTGTAGACTTTTGTTAATCTCTAAATCATATCTGCAGCATAAAGCACAAAAAAAACAAAACAACAACAACAACATGCAAATCGGTTACTCTGTTTCCCAAGACTAGATGCTCGCTATGATTTGTGCAGCAACAAGGACACTAGTGGAGTTATGATTTGATGTTTAAGTCACGTTGAATGGCAGGTTGAGGGCTAAACTGTCTCTTTGCCAGCTGCTGGTGAATCGATGATGTGATTAAGAAAGAGCAGCTTACATCAGAGATTAGCCCCACAACAATAGGTATTGTCCGTGCCTGGGATTTCACCCTCGATCCAGTTCACATTAGCTTGAGTTCGGTCTTGCCTTTTAGTCTGATCAATCAATCAGTCAATCAGTCCTCATAGATGAAAGGTTTTTGATGAAGGCAAACCCAAATGTCTGGATGGTTCATTAAAAGAGATATATATGTTAAGGAGTAAACCAACCTGAGTTAGGACATGATTGATTATTCTTAAATGAGGATTCACAGTGAGAGGAAATATTTCTTTGACCAAGCTAGTCTAGGTTGTGAGACCATTTTTACAGCTGAGGAGGAGGAAAAAACAGTAGAGGAGTGAAGGGATTGAAACTGACCAGTGAAAGTGATGACAGTCATTACTGTAGTCTCTCATCTGGGATATGCCAGGATTAACGGAGACCTGAAATGGCATAAAAGGAGCACAGCAGGACTTAATGATGAACTATTATGAATTATAATATGTAACAAAACCAGTTGTTTGAAGTCCATACGTAATCTAGTTTCAAGGACGTAGTTTTAGCTTTTTTGACTGGTAATAACAGAGAATCACAAAGAGTTTCGATCTTATACAATATATCATAACTGTTGAGCTGAGCAGACAGAAAGACCAACTGGCAGAAATTGTAGTGACATACCTGTAGATCTTCCCAGATGGTTGCATCCATGTGTGTTAAAGGTCACTGTCCAAATATACGTGTATGTGTCCATCGTGTCCATCCCATATCAGTCTGCACAGTGAGCCTTCTACTGTCTAACAGAGCAAGCTGCTTGCTAGATGCTTCTGCCTGACACAGTCCTCCAGCTAGTGTATGTGGTTGTGTTTTTACACTTCACTCTTCCCCCTTCACTCTGTATGTGTGTGTGTGTGTGTGTGTGTGTGCCGTCATACACACACAAACACACACTCACTCACACATATCAAAAAGCCATCTCTTAATGGCAGTCAAATCCCCTGGATAGAGGGAGGGATGGATGGAGATGGGCGGTTGGCAGGATTACAGAAGTAAAGCGAGGCTCTGATCAAACCACTGGGGCAGAGTGGTAACTTAGAAACACACAGATTACACCCTACCAACACACACACACACACACAGACACAGACACAGACACACACACACACACACACACACACACACACACAGCATGAAGTTGGACATAGAACTTATCAGAAATGCATATGTTGAAATGGATGAGGAGATCAGCATGCTATTATTGGTGTGACATGATGAGAGGGGCGATCAGTACGATTTGTTGAGTAAGATAACCATACTGTCAAAGCTCCATTTTTCGCCAGAGAGCTAAATGTGTTCACTATAGCTGGGTTCACCCGACGTGAATGTCCCTAAAACCTTATTTTCAAAATGACAGAAATTATACAACAGGGTTTTAATGGGTGTCACTGGCTCTGTGCTTATGAAACCTACTCAGCACATTAGAGACCATGTGACCTTTCAAGAGTAACGTCAAAAACCTCCCAAAACTGGGGTAAACATGGTTTTCATGAAGGATGAAAGATATGTACGGCTGTTTTTTTTCGTACTGCCTAAAAAAAACCCAGAGAAAGCCAAAGAGTCGTCCATCTATAGACATGAAATACAGGTCAGGTTTCATTTATCATTTTACCCTCACTTTGCCAGAATGAGTCACTAGATAAAAAATGATGTCACTTAAAAGTTCAGTGCACATCTTACCATATTTTGGTTGCACATCTGGTTACCATGGGAAGAAATAATATAAACATTGTGACAACACCTGAAGATTTGGGTCATCTGGGAGTTTCAGCTCACCAGGTCTGACTCCTGCAACACTTGCCAAGCCAACCTTCTCATATAGGGAATACACAGGTGTTACTAGTGCAACCCCAATTCCAAAAAAGTTGGGACACTGTGTAAAACGTAAGTAATAACAGTGCAATGATTTGCAAATCCCTTTTAACCTATGTTCAACTGAATACAGTACTAAGACAATACATTTAATGCTCAACTAATAATTGTTGTTTTTGTAAATATACAATCATTATGAATTTGATTCAAGCAACTCGTCCAAAACAGTTGTGACAGGAGCATGTATACCACTGTGTTCAATCACCTTTTCTTTTACCACCAAGCGTCGTCATATTTTGTGCTTCATAATGCACCACACATTTTCAATGGGAGGTAGGTCTCTAATACCCACACCCTTACTACAAAAACTAATTATAAATCACTTAATTTTGTGGTCAAACTAACTTAACACATTAAGCTGGTTCTATAATGACGTACAATGACGTATATAGTGGACTCTGGGAGTCATGCATCATCCTCCAAGCTTGGCTTGTAGTGTGTGTGTGTGGTTGAGACAGAGAGAGACATGGTGGCTGTGCTCAATGTAGTCAGGTCTTGATCAGAGCAGAGGGAAAGTTAACAGTGAAGTTGCCTCGTGGCAGTAAATGTACAGTACAGGTTACAGTTATGGTTTGACCATGAATAAACTCCGGCAGCTCCTCAATACCCAAGAGGACCTCATGTTCATGTGACCGCCATCACCATCTCTGCTAATATCTATGCAATCGCTGTCATTGCTCTTGCTAGAACGGCACTCTGGTTGCAGTGGCAATGGATTAAGTCCGACAATTAACCACACGGCCATTCTCTGCTTGACAAAGAATGTTAGACAGGAAGAACCACTGGCTCAAGAGGGGCTTTACATGCAGTGCAGCCTCAGGGACCAAAGGCCACAGCATTCATTGTATATTTTCAGCCTTGCCCCTTACGTGTAGGTTTCTCCTGATTCTCTGAACCTTTTGATGGTATGGAAAATTTATTTTAATTCTGCACTGTAAGTGCCAGTGGGGAATGCCTTTGCCATGAGGGGGTGTACTTGGTCCGCAATGGTGTTTGGACAGCTGGTGCATGTCAAGTGGCATCCACATAGATGGAGCCAAGGATTCTCAGCAGAACATTGCATTGTAACGAGATGTTCAATGTTAATCACATCACCCGTCAGTGGTGTTAATGTTGTGGCTGATCAATGTATTAAAAGGTTTAGTTCTAACTTTCCAAGTAAGACATGACAGTGTGTCAGTGGGCCAACATGCACAATACCAGGACCCTGAAAATCAAGAAAGCTAGCTATCATTTACAGTATGTCAGTATCAACACCTGTGCTTTTCCTGCTTTGACATGTCAAATGTCTGTGAAAAGGCATCAGATACTGATGTTGGGCCATGAGGCCTAATGGCTTGCAATTAGTGTTCATCCCAAAGGTGTTGGATGGTGTTGAAGTGAGTGATCTATGCAGACCAACCAAGTTCTTCGACATCAAACTGGAAAAACCCTTTTTTTCTCTAACATTTCATGAGTTCACTTTGCTCTATAATTTGTGAAATATCTAAAAGTCTCTAGGGCACAGAAATGTTTTTGTATTCCCTTTGTCTCGTCATAAGATGTTCTTTGCAGGTTTGCCTTGGGCATCAGTGAGTCCTGACTTGAATCCAATTGAGAATCTGTGGAGGGAGCTTAAGATCAGGGTGATGGCAAGGAGACCCTCCAACCTGAAAGAGTTGGAGCTCATCGCTAAAGATGAATCGGCAAAAATACCAGTAGGGACATGCAAAAAGCTGGTCAGCAATTATGGGAAGTATCTGATTGCTGTAATAGCCAATAAAGGCTTTTCTATTGATTGAGGTTATGAATCATTTTGGACATGCCACTTTTTGTTCAAATGTAAATAAAAGCTGAGAAATATTTTTTTCCACAATGATGCCTCTTGTACATTGTCTTATCTTCTGGGAGACGCCTGTGTCATTTCCAATCAAGAAAAAACTTGCTGTAAGTCAAGTCAAAATTTGCAAGGGGTATGACTAATTTCGGGCTTGACTGTAGTATACTTGGTTGGGTTGCATTTACGTAGGTCAGGTTTTTTTTTATTCAATTTTCTTTTCTAATTGAACAAAAACACAACTTGAAATGGCTCGTGTCCGTCTGTCCTTCCTTAAGCCAGGCTGTTTGCGCAAACATGTTAGTCGAAAAAGATGATCTCAGTGAGTTGACAAGTGTCAAAAGAGGTTTGGGAAAATAAGACAAGTGAAACAGTTGAATTTACAAATTAAATCTTTATATTTTTCCAAAAGAAATTAAGCCCAATCTATACCAAATTGAATTTTGCAGCCTGCCCTGTATCCACACAAGGCAACTGACTGCTTGCTACAGGTCTTCTCTGCACAACTACAGTAAACAAGTCATCATGAAACATGCTTGATTTTTCAAGATACTTTTGCATTCAAACATTTTATTTTGGTAAAATCATACAATTGCACAGCTGAGTATTTCCCATGCAGTGCAGTAGCCTATAAGCTAATACAGAAAGCAAAGTCTACATCTAAAGAGCTCTAGAGTCCTCTCGCAAATGTGGAAAAAGTCTCAGGTTCTGCCTGCAAATACTTGCACAGAACCTTCAGTTCAACCCATACAATTCCAACAGCTGCCTTGGAAATCAATGCTGCAGACTTGCTCCACATTCACAGAGAACTCAAGGAGGTGTCATATGCAAATACAACAATAAGAATAAACCACATGTTTGTTTCTTTAAGGATTGCCATGTGCCAGACAGTCACTGGAGAAAAACAATTATCAGGTCAAATTAGAATAAAGAATCAATAATGCACACAATTGGAGAATCTGAACACTTCTGCACTGATATGCTTAGGAAATTTATTTGCTTTTTTGACAGCTATATTCCAAACCTTGGCATGTTTGTTCAATTCCATTATAAATTTTGTTGACCAATTATAATAATCTAATAGAGATGACTGGCCCTGAGGAGGCCCTGAAACAGCTGTGGATATTATTTACCGAGTCCAATGTATCTTAAACATTAAAAAGCTCACACTACCCCGAAATATATAAATTTCACGCATACAGGTGACATTCAACATTCAAGTGCCAGTGTTTTTTGTACTGTCTTTTGGTCAAGTTTCTGAAACTTTCAAAGAATCACTTTGAGGCTTACAAAAATAAATATTTGTCAAAAATGCTTAATAAATTACACAAAACTAGCAGCAAAAGTAGAATCTAGAAATCTGTGCAAATGGCTAAATTCCCCCGACTGCTAAATCCCCTGGTCCCAAATAAATCCTGGTTTAAACTTTGAGAACCCTTCCCCTTTGTAAACAAGCTGCGTTTTTCACAATCTCCTCACACACAATATTTGGAAGCTTAAGGACACATATCCAAGACATCTATATAAAACTCTAGATGTGCAATAAAAGAACTTTTGTAAAACTTGATGGGCACGACGTGCAAGGGCTAAATCAAGTAGCACCATTCAATCTCAAGTTCTCAACACTGTCAGTGCATCCGCTTTTAGTTCAATTTCTTAAAAAAAAAACAAAAAAAAAACACAAAGGTTCAAGGCACAACACACCCGATGAGAAAATTGGGAGGTGAAACGCCCCATCTCGTGCTCTCGATGGCTGCTCCCCTTTCAGAGGAGAAGCCTGCTCTGGCTTTAGTAAGTCATAGATTTTTTTTACATGTCTGAGCAGATAAACTCCCAGAGGACCTGACAGTACTTTAATGTTCAATAAGGAAGTGGACACCCCCCATCTTTGGCCACCTCCAGTTACACTACGCAGCAATGGAAACCAAAGCCACTGACAATGGCGGTGCACTTGAAAACCGCTCCCCACGCCTACCCCTGTTCCCCAAATCCCAGTGGTCAGAGTGCTGCTCTACCCTGCTCCGTTCCTTGCTGTTAAATTGATAAACCTCAGTGATCATTTAAATGCCTGTCTCTTAAAGATGAACCATGCCTCCAACGCAGCTTGAAAAGAGAAAACGTTTGTAATTAAGTTAAGCCTGCGACTCAGTTCACGTGTCCTTTCTCCTTGACCAAAAAACAAAACACTTGCAAGCGTAGAATACCATCTGGGCCTCATGGTTGCCGGTAAACACTAACACCACGCTATGCCCTCCCGATGCTGTGGTCCTTTATGCAGCCATTTTGAACTTCACTTTCAAGATGGCAGGCATTTTTTGTTTTGATACATATTTGTAGAGAAACAATTCAAAAATCAAAAAACTGAATCAGTTTTTCAATTTTGCACACACCTGCACCAAAAATGTCTCAAGTAAAAATAAACAAAAAACACCGCCCACTTAATGTAGCTAGCACTTGATAACATACTAGCTGCCGTAACACTGTCAAGTCAATTGAAAAATGTGGAGTAACAAGTTCCAGCAGTGATTATTCTTGTTTAAACCTCAGCAATTATTGGCACTGAGCTTAATGACTTCTGTGTTTCTTAAGATTACAATAGGAATGGCTATTTCAAAGACTATCATATCCATAAAAAGGAGCCTGTCCAGGATAGAGTGAGCAAAAAAAGTAAGAAAAACAAATGTAACTTTGTACCTCAGGATTAAAATACAGTTGCTTTGCAGAGTGGCCCAGTTTGTATTAGACATAGTAATGGCTCCCTTAGCTGTTTGACTATAGAAAAGGCTACATGATGTTCCTGCAATAAATTTGAAGTTCAAATGGAATCATGGCTCAGAGCCACAATACCCCAGTGTTTGCCAAGGTTTGATTAAGTCCAAGCTTATTTTGCCTTTCTAATATTTTTCAAACAAAATAGTAAAATCAAATTTAGAGCTCTTGGCCATGTTCATCTGGTGAAATGAAAACACAGGTTTCCTGTTTAAATTCCGAAGGCACAGTACATTAACATACAAATGATCCTCAGGTTATTCAATTGGGTTTTTTCCACAAAAAAGAACAAAAATACTTTTAACAATGAAAGTTCGAGGTTGCTATCGAACAATGCATGTCAGCATCCATGCTCACTCTGAGGTGTGCGAATCTCTGCGGTCTCCAGTGCATTGCACGTGCTGGTGACTTTCCTTTGCGTCGTGCTGCACTTCCTTTTTGAGAGAAGCGAATGGCAGAGAACCAGGGTTGGTAATGTACTGTGTGTCAGTGAAGCTACACAGGGAGGGTTGTTATGGTCTGGCTTAAGTTAACATGTGGTTTCCATTGGGATGGGTTGGCATGGCAACCTATTCCTATGGTGACTAGTTGCCCCACCAATCCACACTACCAGAGTGGCTGTAATTTCCTCCATAGCCATCATTGCTGTAGAAGTTGCCACCAAAGCCACCTGGGAAGGACAAAATCAGAGGTCAGACACCCAAGTGGCAACAAAACTATTTAGAAAAAAATCAAAAACGGACACCGCTTGGCTCGTTTTCTTATTAGTAGGAAGCTTGAGAGTGATTGCATGAAATAAAGAGCTCAAATTTGTAAGATATTCTACACACAGGTCATGATGCTTTTAAGTTAACAGGCTAGAAAATTAAAAAAAGTTTCCTTGCCTCCACCAAAGCCACGGTTTCCTCCATGACCTCCAGTGTTACGCCCTCCGCGGTTGCTACTGAAGCTTCCAGAGCCTCCAGGTGTCTGACGGTAGTCTCTAGCTCCAAAACCACCAGAGAACCTAAACAAGAACACTTGCTAGTTAGACATTATAGCACAAATTTTCTGATGATTAAACAAATTAAAGTTCGGAAGGTGGTCAAAGCCGAGTTGTTTCAAATGGAGGGCAAAGCAACTGCCAGGTATAATATATTGGTCTATTCAACTTAATTTTAATTTACAAGTATGTTAATATCATTTGAATTAATCATTCAATGGCTAAGGTATGGTTCAACTGAGCATTTGTTTCAGAGCACATACTATCCAACTCCATTCCCAAACGTCAGCAATTCACCTGGCTCATGGAATTTTGTCAACAATTACCTCTTAGAGCGTCCACGGCTGCTGCTTTTGTGCTGATGCTCATAGGCTAGGCTCTCAAGCCAGGAGGGAACCTCCTGCTTGGCCTCCACCAAAATGTCCAGCAAATCTTTGGTTATGTTGCTGTTTTTGTCGTTAAAGAACGACGTGGCCAGACCTGTTAAAAAAAAAATAATGAAAAAACGGAGGTTATATAAATACATGTATGCAACATAACAAAGCCATAACAAACAAAAGAAAAAACAAAATCATACCAAGGTTGCCCACACGTCCCGTACGGCCAATACGGTGAACGTATTCCTCAATGTCACTGGGCAAATCAAAGTTAATAACGTGCTTCACATTGCTTATGTCTAAGCCTCGAGCAGCCACCTGGAAAAATAAGAGGTTGGAAAAAAAATATTTCAATGATCATGTCAACAACATCAGACAATTTATAGTGTTCTAGCGTTTCACTGGCCAAATTGATCATAGAACATAAGTTTATTAGCAATCATCATTACCAACAGTTTCCTTCAAGAACAAGTTTGTGTCGTTTCCTCATGATTCCTGCATTTGTCACCATGGAACTGGACCAACAGGGGACACACACACACTCAAACAAAAATAAAATAAATGAAAGTTAACAAAAGATTACTTACAGCTGTAGCCACCAAGATGGGGCAGCGTCCAGACCGGAACTGATGCAGAGCTTCCTCTCTATCTCTCTGGGATCGATCTCCATGGATGCTGGTGCAGGCATAACCCTCGTGGTAAAGGAAGTCTTCCAAAGCATCTGCTCCTTTCTTGGTTTCCACAAACACCAGAGTCAATGAGTCTTTGCCTGTGTTGCCAGAAATAAAGAGGACGCGACAGAGGGAGGAGAGCAGGATAAAGAGCGATAAAGGAGAACAAAAGAAAATAAATCATTCAAAACTGGAAACAAGGGTATGGGGAGGATTTTTTGTGACTCAGAAGATGGGATCAGAAACTTAAAACTGTCATTTAAAAAAGGACAGCAATTACAAGATCATGAAGTAAAGAAGAAAATCAAAAACCAAAATGACAACTTGGAAATGGAGACGGGGGTTGCATAAAAAGCTTTACTTTTACTGACAACCATTAATGGACATCCATTTCTTCAGTCTTTCAGCACAAAGTGCTTGAGATGACAGCTAAATAACCCAATTATGTTAAAATTAGGAATGTCCGAGCAAGTTATTTTTTTGTCTCTGGATCAAGTCCTAATATTGGGTGTGTGCTGACACTTTGTCTGACCCAATACCTATATTTACTTAAAGGGTAACTCAACCAATATTCTGCATATGTGAAAAAGGAGTATAAAGCCTTTTGTAGCAGCAGAGTAAAATCCAACAAATTACCTGCAGGGATGTCTTTCAGTGGATAGGCTTTTTTGTTGGCAATATAGGCAACAGATTTTTAGAAATGGAGAATGGGTGGAGCAAAAAAGGCAGCATCTCTGGTTCTGCTGTATCAGTTTTAATCATTTGTTTTTAAACCGTCCATAATGAGTCCAACAGTGTTATAGGAGAGACCAGTTGCTTTTCAACTGACCCATTAAAATAACGCCGCTGTCTCCTAAATCTGGCACACCACACTTTTCCTGAGCCATTTGATCCCAATACTGAGGTTTCTGGTTAAACACTATTGAGAGTATCAGCTTCAGTTGTTGAAGCATGGCAAATGTGACTCATGACATTTATGCCAAGTGATCTGCTAGAGATCAGACACTGTTGAAGTTGTTTCCACTACATAAACACAGACCATTTGGGGTTGTATGATGGGGTTACAGACCATGCTTCTTTAACCACATAAACAATGTTTCACTGTGTGAGGAAATCTGCTACAGAGAGCACACAGTGCAAGATTGGCCTTTATCAGTCACTTTATTGTCATCTTTTACAGTGATGGCAACCGATATTTGGCATTAATGGCTACCAGAAAAAAAAAAGCTTGAGAAAAAAAAAAATGTTGGGGGTGATGGGGTAGGACAAGCCATTTCAAATTCACAGCTAACCTGCAACTACTTTAACAATGCACTTTGGCACAAGCCAGTATAGTAAAAAAAATATAAAAACATCCATCGAAGCTCTATCCTCTCCAATTACTTATGTCTGGGTACTTTAAAATGAAGCACAGATTAGCACAATCAGAATAGCTTAATTGTCAAGGCGAAAACAAGACACTTGGCTTGCCATTTCCATGCAGTTACAGCCATGTGACTAATGGAAACTGAGAGCTCTTTCTATGACAACCAGCCAACATGATCATGATGAGCCAGCTGACCTTACTGCTGGTGTTGGTTAACACTGTGCTAAAAAACGACTCCTCTTTCAGTGGGGAGAGGTTGTACTATTGACTCGAATTCTGTATTTGAGATTTAGGTCCCTGTGGTGCAAGGCAAATATTATTGAAGATCCTACAAGCTCTTGTTGGAAATTAAAGAAAAACAAAACTGAGGTAGCATGTCAGCTAGGGAGCAGAGGGACAGGATGAGCTGTGGGATGTGATGTTTCTGGTTTGTGGGTCAGAGTGAAGTTATGGTATGTTCATACTTACCGGGTTTCTCTGGTGCCTCTGTCACATTTTCCTGAACCTCACTGGGAATAACTAAGATAAAACCAAACCAGCCGGTAAATGTAAGCTGCTCAGTACACAAAAATATCAGCTTTAGATCATCATGAGAAGTCAACCCCCCTAAAACACGGCAAGCAACTTCAATCCCTGCTCACCACCGATATTTTTTCTTTCACTGCAAGGTCTTGCTATAATGAATATTTGTTAGCACAGATGTATCTAAGTCAATATTAGCTTGATATGAGGCAGACACAGGATGATGGGTTAGAGTCCAATGTGACCTTCATGGGCAGGGGGAAAAAACAACAAAAAAAAGATGTTTCTTATTGTATATGCATTCCTCACCTGTGGCATTGAGAAGGTCAAGAAGGAAGGACCTCTTGTCAGTCTCTTCTACCCAGACCACCTTCTGTGTGATGTTTTCTGAGGTAGAGCCAACACGCCCCACTGCCAGGAAAATGTAGTCCTCCAGGAAGTCACGAGCAAGGATCTACGCACAACAAAATCAGATAAGTATGCAGATATTTATCTAATTAAGCAAGATAATGAGGACCTGATATATCAATGTACCTGGATCTCCTTAGGGAAGGTGGCACTGAACATCATGGTCTGCCGGATGCCTTTAGGTGGCATTGTATCTTGCTCCACAATTCGTCTGATCTGTGGCTCAAAACCCATGTCCAACATGCGGTCAGCTTCATCCAGGACCAAGTAGCTGTAGAGAAACATCTATTTAACTAAGGCAATAAGAGAGCACAGACCTCCAACACCAATAGTACACTCTACAAAATGCAAATCTGCAAGTCTAACCGCCATGCGTGTCTGGATATATTTCTCAAATCACTAGAATATTGTCAAAATATCATTGTGCCTAGCTGAAGCCTCATCATCTGGCCAAAGTTCTCCTTAATATCTTTGATGTGTGTAAGAGTATAAGTAGTTGCATCATATGTGTATTTACGTTTCCATAGCCACTTAAATGTTTTAAACATACAGTATTTCATATACTTGTCAACTCAATCTGTTACTCTGCAGCTTCAATAATCCAACACACTGGATAGCTAGAGCAAGCTCAAAGGGTCAAAACTCAAATTCAAAATACCCAACTGGGTTTTTTCGGGTATGCTGTGTGCCAGGAGAAGGACTGGAAAGACCGTTGACCGACAAGATGATAACGTATTTGTCAGGCTCCTCATAAGCATTGGGTATAAATTCAGTTATTCAAAGTTAATGTGGGAATAAAGGTTTGTTTTCTTTCTGATAAGTTGGAGGTGTGCAGCCTGTCGCCTGCAGCTCTTTAACAGCTCCTTCTTGATCTGTTACTCCCAAAGACTGTATAGAACTATTCCCTGACATATTCCAAACGGATCCACTGTCAAAAAAGACGAAAATTATCATTGTTTTGTACACATTTTTGCTTGTTTTAATTAATTAAAGAAGTGATTAATAGTTTTTGTTTACTTTTTATCTTACAAACTTTTTATCTTATCGAATTTACAAACGCGTACAAAAGCATGTGATAGCGCGACTTCGCTGGAGACTTTTAGAAGCTAACTGGTGTTTATCCGATTTTGTGTGTGACACAAGCGTGTTTTACAACCTGGACCTTATTTCTAGCAAAATATATGGTCATTTACTCACCCAGATAATGCCCCGTTACTCGCATTATATGGATATATCGGCGCTACACTGGATCTAATTTCGTCCGAACGACTTCAAATGACACCAAAGTTATCTGGGTGAGTAAATGATCATATATTTTGCTAGAAATAAGGTCCAGGTTGTAAAAAACGGTAGTTATCCTTTAATGAGCACAAACAGCTAATTATAGCACTTTACTGAAAAAGTATTTTATTTACCACTTTATATCCAATATAGCAATGGTCTTGCTGAAATAAGATTGAGAATGACTGACAAGATGTGCACTGATTTTGGAAATATGGCTCATGATATATTGTCTATAGAAATGTATGATTCAGCTTTTTCCCCCACAGTCTAGTGTCAAATCAGATCCACTCGACTAAGTTTCATGAAAAATCGGGCTGTAGTTTTCCCTAATCCTGCTGCCAGAACTAAAAACAACATCACCTCCTTGGTGAAAGTAATAACAAAATACAAATATGAAGTACATTGCAATATTAATCTCAGTATGGATCCCTCTGTTATACTGACTTGCAATAGTCCAGACCAATCTTGCCCCTCTCCATCATATCAACCAGACGTCCAGGTGTGGCCACCAGCAGGTGACAGCCTCTCTCCAAATCCCTTATCTGCTGGCCAATATCAGCACCACCATACACCACACAGGGGCGCACACGTGAGCGATAGGCAAACTAAAATGTTGCAAGAAAGAGAAACAAGCTTAAAGATACATATTCAGTGTCCAGGAAAACAATGTTTTGTGTCATGGATGGTGTCAGTTAGTCAGAAGTATTCTTGAAACTCACCTTCCTGGCCTCATCATAGATTTGCAAAGCCAGTTCTCTAGTGGGAGCCAGGATCAGGGAAAGTGGGTATTGCTTACGACGACCATACCTTCCATTTTCCTGAAGATGAAAGAAATATTGTTTATTAGGAACAAGTCAGATGGTAATGCAAAATATCTTCACTGTGTATTCTTTCCCCAGTACCTGTCCATTGTTCTTAGCGGCCTGAAGGGCATCTCCAGGTCCATCAGTGTAAATCTGACTCAGCACTGGCAGCAAAAAAGCAGCAGTCTTACCAGAGCCTGAAACACAGCAGGGATTATACCATTTTAAACTCAAATGTATAACCATGGAGCCAAAGGGTATACCCTGAATGACCCACAAACCTTTACTTTCCATTTAAAAATGTTATAATAACCCCACATTAAGTGCACGTTTTCAGAAACACTTACCAGTCTGGGCGCAAGCCATCAGGTCTCTCTTGGACTTGATGATGGGAATAGCATGCTTCTGGACCGGAGTGGGACGAGTGTAGCGACTCAAGGTGATATTGCCCATGACAATCTCCCCCATGTCTACATCATGGAACTACATAATGATTTGACAAATCAGTTTAAGACAAACTGTTCCATCAAACCCTTTAAAAGTCAATTTTGAATTAATCCCTATGGACAGAGGATGGCCATTTAAATTACATCATTAAGATTACACAAGATCTGCTGAGTATAAACTTACACTTTCAATGTGGGGCGGGCAGTTGCTTCCAGTGGCTTCCACAGGAATATCATCATATTTCTCAAAATTTATCCCAGTGTTGCTTCCGGAGAAAAGCTCACTAAAAATTAAGGTTTGCCAAAGTTGTGGTCAAATGCAGATACCAGATAGCTGTACATTGTGTTATTGTGTTTTGTGAGCAGAATCTGTCTTACTGTTCCAGGCGCTCATTGGGAGCAGTGGGCTTGGACCAATCATCATCTCTGGAGTCTTCCACCCAGCGAGTGTTTCCTCCACCAGCAAAACCCCCACGCTCATATCTGTACACAAAAAGTGTTTAAAAGTGTGGAGCAAAAACAAACCCTTTAAATTCATGTCTCCTTCAATACAAATGTATCTGCACAACACAATTGTTAAGACTTTTCTTCTTCAAAAAATCAAAAGGCAACCTACACCATGCACTTTTCATTACTTTAAAAATAGCTGTAGCAACAACAGCTACACCTTGAGTGTATAACTTAACATGCAATTCAACAGCTTTACCAACTTGTGTCTCCATATAAAATTATTTCCGTTTATTGCGAGTTAAAGCGCTTCTTTATCTTTTATTTAACCTTTTTATGTTAAATAACAGATCTTGAGCGATAGTCCATAGCGATATCCTATTTAAGGCTGCATGGCGATACCATCTTTAACTTGGCCACCAGTGTGTTGGCTATTCTGACAGGTATGTTTTAATTAGGGCTTCCAAAAGAAACCGTTCATTTCGATTTATTAATTACAGAAAAAATTACGTGTTAAAAAAACAACGCAGATTAATCATGCTCTGAGACACCCCTTGACCTTACGTCACTGAACACGTTCCACAACAGCTTTATAAACATGATGGAGGCAGATAACTCAACGCTGCTGAGCATACTGAATGGAGAAGTCACACTCCAGCCAGTGTTTCTAACTGTCAAAAATTGAGGTCGGAGCTCAGCCACCAACCATTGCTCTCCACTCACTCACTACGAACTGCCCTGTTCTTAAAAAAGGTGCCACACTGCTCTGAAGACCAGAAGCCAAGCTTGGTGGACGATATACAAGTCTGAGATTCTACTCTAGACAATTCCATTTTAGTGACACCCTAATTTTTTTTAAGCACAAAATTATGTTATTTGTCAAAAATGATAAAAAGATTGTCAGGAACGATCATAAAAATGCCAAAACACACTGGAGCAGTACTTAACAAAAAGACGCCCAGATGGAAGTGTTGACAGAAGCGCCATTTAGTGCAACTTATTCCGCAAGGAATTTCCTAATCATCAGAATAATTCAAGCTTAGAATATCACCTCCTTTTAAAGTTTAGAAAGTCCATTTATTCACTCATCTACAAAAATCCATTTGCGCTGAAATATTTTTAAATGCTTACGGCTAATATTGGCATACGGATTAATTACGATTAAATAATCACAAAGCTTGTAATTAGATTATTTTTTTAATTGCTTGACAGCCCTAGTTTTATTACATCAATTACTTCCAACTTACTGGTTAGCTATTGTTAACTATTAACTAACCGTTAACTATTTTTAGTAGAAGTAAGAGGATTTGAAGTGCTCATCACAGAACACAAATTTTACTGAATGTCTAAAACTTTAGACATCAAAGAACTTGAAGACGCTTTACAGGCTCAAAAAACCTAAAAGTGCAGTCCATTACAAATGTAATAAATTTACACACCTTCCCCTTGAGCCTGCCCCACGGTCATTGAAGAAGGCCGACTTGTTCCTATCAGAACGTCCCCCAAAACTGTTGTAGGCAGCATCCCTTGGAGGTCCTCCCCAGCTGCCATCTTTGTTGTCATAACTGCCAAACCCTGTAGTAACCAGATCAACCCATCAGTCGTGTAGTTTCTTCTGCAAATAAACTCAGAGCCAAAAGTCAATAGTGAAGCTTACGTTCCCCTAAAGCAAAACGCCATCAGTCGTTTCATCGTAAATTAAGTGCACAGCTACTGTTAATTATGATTTAATGTAAATCTATCATGTTTATTCAGCATAAATAAAGAGTCTTGATATCATAACTGTATAAACAAGGGTGGGGGAGGGCCAAGTTTAAGTCTGAGGCTACACTGTCATCTATCCAAATCTAGAGCTATAATTAAACATTCTAAGGCATGTCAGGATTTCCCCACCTGCATTTTGCAATGGTTGATTAAACGAGCCTCCACCCCTGTTACCACGGTAGGCGCCACGCCCACCTCTATCATTGCGAGGGGGTCCTCGCCCTCCAAAGCCCCCATTTGTGCGGTTGTCATGGTAACCATTCACAAATCCATTGCTGCGTCCACTGTCCCATCCTGGTGAATCTTCATGGAAGACAAAAAACAGAATACAAGGCTTGAGGAGGCACATAATGCGGCATGTGTTACTTATTTGTGTCAGTATACATTTGGCTGTACTCAAAGTCCTGACTAACCATGAGTCTCTCTTCCACTGCTCACCTATTCTTAGCCTTATTACTGATAGGTGGGATGCAAGCAGTCCATAGTAGACTAGAACCTTGACTGAAAGCTTGCACAATTGTGAGAAACATACACTCCAACAACATTTGTGTCACCGGGTAAAATAATGTTGTTCAATATAAAAACAGTAGCAAAAATGCAAAGCAAGTTCTAGACCTGTGCATTAGAACAGACGCAGAGAAATCAAAGGTTGTGGATTAAACAAATAATCCACTGACTTTTTTTTTTTTTTTTTTTATAAATAACCACCCAGACACTGGCCTTGTTATTTGAGTAGGATGACTTCTGTACAAAGAGACCTACTGAGCCCCCTCTCAGCCTGTTTGGGACATTTACCACAGCGATCTGCCCAGCTTCGGACACTGGCTGTGTCATCGTTCCCATCTGTGGCCACACTGTTACCAGTGCAGACTGAGGATGAGGCTGGTAGGGGATAAATTATAGTTATTGCTTCCATGCTAAGTAGTTGAGGCTATGTCACTACAGCATCAAGGGGCAGACCAACCACACAGATCTAGTCTCAGATTAGTCTTGCTTTGAATGAGAATTGGTTCAGCCAAATGGGCCAATTCTAGATCTGTGGTGATGACATTTACTTAATACCTGTGTGCCAACAGCGTTGTGGTGCCCTCTTCAAGTAAGCACAAGGGGAAAAGGGTTGTAGACAGGCAGAGTTTTTTGTCTCTGATGTTGATCTGAGTAATTAAATTCAGAATATCAGGCAAAACAACAATACACTGTCTATTACTTTTTACACAAGCCCAAACAGTGCCCCGTCGATGGCAACAGGACATGGATTTGCATCTGAACGGGTAGTATTTGGGACCTCTCAGACAGAGCTGCATTGCAAAGAAAAGGGCATTGAAGTGGTTACCTAAATTTAAGAAGTTCTTCAAAGTCCAAATGTTTAATAGATGTTGCCTTTACTTTTAAAAGTGCAGTGTGGTAAATTCGGCAAAAACCAATCAACATAAAAAATACATCAGGATTTGTGGTAGAATTTAGCTACTCAGACTGGAAGACAAAAATGATGCACGTGAACATAGCAACGAACACCACAATTCACATCAACCCAAACCACCAAAATAAAGAAAAATGCTACTTTTAGAAGAACTAAAAACAATGCAAGTTGAAACTTGATAGCAAAGCTAGCCCTTGAAATGATGATACATCATAGCAACCAAACATGAAAGTTGTAGTAGATCAATTTAATCCACAAATGCCAGACAAACTGCAAAGGAGAAGACCTCATAATCACTACTTTGAAATAACTTTGCAGAAACAAACGTCCCCTTCAGACACTACAGGTCAAGTGAGTGTATGCAGATTTCTGCTCCACTCCCGAGTGCAACAGTAAATTTTAATAGTTATTCTACCTTCACACCAGAGAGAAATAACCAATCAATGAAATCACCCATAGCAGTCAGTTGTCAGAACAAAAGCCTGCGTGCACTGTGGTTCTCAACACGTTATTCAGTAATCACCGTTAGTACTTGACAACCGTGTGCCATCAGTGGACCAAAAGCTACAAGGTCTAGAAAACGTTCACAAGAACAGACTTCAGATTACTGAATGGGATTGATTTACAGTGAATTCAGAAAGAATTCAGACCCCTTCACTTTGTTCACATTTTGTTATGTTGCAGCCTTATGATAAAATCGTTTAAATTAATGTTCCCATCTCATCAATCTACACTCAATACACCATAATGACAAAGCAGAAACAGAATTTTACTGACTGCAGAGCTCAGAGACAGGATTGTGTCAAGGCACAGATGGGGAAATTTCTGCTGCATTGAAGCACAGTGGCCTCGACAATTCATAAATGGAAGGAGTTATGAACAACCAGGACTCTTCCTAGAGCTGGCCACCTGGCCTAACTGAGCAATTGAAGAGAAGGGCCTTGGTAAGAGAGGTGAGCAAGAACCCAATGGTCACTCTGGCTGAGCTCCAGAGACCCCGTGTGGAGCTGGGAGAAACTTCCAGAATGACAACCATTTAGGGTGCTCCAATTGATCGGGCACCGATCGTTATCGGCCGATATAAACTGTATAAAGTTTGATCTGTGGTCTCAATAGAATCCAATCAGAAGAGCCGATCGATAAACACAGGAGACAGTTTCTCTATGCGCTGCTAAAATGTCACAGCCACACACACCACAGGACACTGCTGCTCACTGGCTGCTAACAGCTAACTAACTTTCCACCTACCAATATCAATACAGATTTTCAGTGCCCTCTTGGTTAAACCAGCACAACATATTAGCAAGGTCCTGCCAGCAAGCCGTTTGTGACTGAGGGGATAGATGGATCAGTACCAAGGAACAATTCTCGTAACATTAGGTCTCATGTTGAATGGCCAGCCAGTGATTATAACTAGCGCCGACACAGCGCTGTGGAGAGAGAACTATGGTAACAGCAGGACTACTGTTTGTTTTGAACCTTACAGCATGAGAGCAAACAGCAACCAGAGCTAACAGCTGACACAGCTAATGGCTTACAGCAGAGGCACACAGCAGTTTCTGTTCAGATGAACATGAAGTGTTAAACAGTAAACTGCAGTTTAATGTGACAACACAACAGGTTTACACTAAATAAACATACTGAAGCAGACTACTTTTGCCGAGTACAGTTGACTTTGAGTTTGTAGATACAGGCACATTACATCAGCGTACATTTTATCAATCTTCTGTCAGAGATAAATGTAACCAGATACAAATAGCGACCAGGTGGTGGAATACTGGTCTCAGGGCACAAATGCCCTAATCATATATTTATTTATATTTAAAATATATATATATTTAAAATATGTGTGTGTGTATGTGTGTCACGTGTGTGTGTGATATATATGTGATACATATATAGAATTATTTCCTCAACATTTTAATGCCACTTAACTATGCCAGTAATAGCTAACAATTTTAGATTTCCTTGTCCTTTTGATCTTCAGCCGATACTACTTCCAGCCATTGGTGATCAGCCCAAAAAATCTTGATCAAAGCACCTTTAACAACCATCACTGCAACACTCCACCGATCTGGGCTTTATGGCAGAGTGGCCAGACTCCTCAGTGAAGGACACATGAAAGCCTGCTTGGACTTTGCAAAAAAACACCTTACGGTTTCATCAGACCAGAATCTAGTTTCTCACAGTCTGCGTGTCCATGATTGAACTGTTTGGCCTCCATGTGTGTCTTAATGAAAACCTGGTCCGGAGCACTCAGGACCTCAGACTGGGCCAAAGGTTCATCTTCGAACAGGACAATTACCCTAAGCACACAGTCAAGACAACTCTGAGTAGCCCAGCCAGAGCCCTGACTTGAACCCAATCGAAGATCTCTGGAGACCTGAAAATGGCTGTCCATCAACGGTCCCCATCCAACCTGGCAGAAAATCTCCAAATCCAGGTGTTTAAAGCCTGTCACGTCATACCTGAGAAGACTCCATGCTGTAATGGCTGCCAAAGGCGCTTCAACCTAAATCTAAAATTGTGTTTCCACTTTGTCATCAAGGTGCATAGAGTGTAGACTGATGAGGGGGAAAAAAATATTTAAATGAGTTTAGCATAAGGCTGTAACATAAAATGTGAACAAAGTGAATGGGTTCGAATACTTTCTGAATGCACTGTATGTCAACGCAGCAGTGTACAGCTCCGCATCTGTGCAAAAAAAAACCCACAAAAAACCCTAATTTGATGACTAACAGAGGTTAAAGGGTATGATTCATAAAAGGTGTCACATTCTTTCGCAGCTGATAATGTCGTTATTAGTAGTACAGTCACACTTGTGATGCAGTGCAGTCTTTAAAGCACCATCACATGCATTATAAGCAACCTCATTTGCAAGCTTTGGGAAATGCTGTGTTAGGCCCAAATTTCCGCTGTTTAATCAAGTGACCATGACAAAGCAGGGGGGCTGTAATTATGCCCCAGTTTCCAGCTATATACACTATAAAACTCTGACAAGTAAACGGCATGGCATGCAGGTAGAGGTCAAGGTATACCACATCCATTTCGCCAACCCCCACTGTAGGCATGGTAAAAGGCAAGCTCTTGAGAGGCCAGTCTTGGGTAACCTGAGCAAAGGTAGGGAAGCAGGCTATAAAAAGACTCACCCATAATTACTGGCTCATGCTGTATGAGTGTTGGGCTTGGCTTTACTCTAATAGTTACCAATCTTACAGTCATCCCATCCTGAAGTATAGTTATTTCTGTGTCTTTGAGGACACTCTGCCTGCCATGGTTGTGGGCACTGTTTATAAGAAACTTGGGGGACATTGCAGGTGAAATATGGGCTTGAATGTATAGAGAGACAAAATATTTTAACATATCTATCTCTATCTCTCTTAAAAGAAAGTTACCTCACTTTTTTTGAACTCCTTAATCCAAAGAGATTATGCTTACATCAAAATGACCTTAAACTGTAACAGTTCTTAATTTGAGTGCAAGCATCCCAGCAGAGAGAAGCGCATCAAACAATAATGAGCCCATCATAAACTGTAAAATGTACATCTATAACCCAACCATCTCCTCCTTCGCACAGGTTTTTCTGTTGTGTTGAATGACTATTACATGCATCTGATAATGCAGTTTGCCCTCAGCGAAAGCAGACAGAAGGGACTTACAGAGATTTATTGGTGCCACTGAATAACCGCACTGTCTACCAGCGGAATAAGCATTTCCTGCTGTGGAATAAGAAAACAGTAAAACGAGAAAAACGTCAAGTGTGCAATGACACAGAACCATGATTTGATTATTTTTTTAAAAATGTAAACCTATCTGGCTGAGTATGCCAGGCACAACATGCATCTTGATTTTAAGCCTTTAAGAGGCTAAACAGATTTACAAAAAAAGAAGAGAAGAAGAAAATTACAACCACCTTATCTGTCTTACAAATATGGGAACATTGTTCAAAATCTTGAAATGCCAATGCTTAGGATACAACCATCACCCCATCCACCCACCATATTTCCCATTTTCAGAGCAGGAAAACAGCTAGCACTCCTCTTGTTAACGTGAAACAATAATAAGCTTGGGAAACCTTAACCATGTTCTCCCCATGCCCACTTCATAAAAATATTACCTAAAATGTTTTAACAAAATTGGCTTTAAATCTGTCCCATTGTCTTTCTAATTAAAATTTCAGGCCATTTTACAGTAACGCTTGCCCCATTTTATCCATGTCAAAATAAGCTATAGTGCACAGAAACCAAAAACCCACGTCACAGCTTCTCATCCTTCTGTGCACTATTTTAAATGGAAATAATGTCTTGAATATTCCTGTGGTCTGAAGCAGCAAAACCCTGTAAAACCAACATCTTTGTCTTAACTCTTAAAGACTGATGTGATAAGAAACAAATATTTAATTGTTGTCCCTCAACTGTGCTTGCTTTTACCATGCTCTGATTTTAATATTAACAACACTACAATTCAAACCGGCTTTGATGGTCTGATTGTTAAATCGAACTTACCATTTTTAGAGGCATCTTTGTTTCTCAAGTGAGGTGGAATGTAACGCCCTAGGTAGGGGGGGAGAGCAGTTAAACACATTTGTTTTCGGAGATTGGTATTTACAAATACAATATACATACAAGAACCTTCAGAAAAACACTGTCTCAGTGTGCTACAGTAAAGATGTTTCAACCAGTTTTCTGTATTGCTTGGATAAACAAAATAAATAACTTGAATGTAATAATACAAAAGTATCAAATTATATGAACAGTACCATTAAGCTTAAACTGATTCTAACATAATCAATGATGACACCAACATATCTTCAAAAATCAACTTTGTTACTTACTGCCAGTGCCTCCGCCTTGGCCGTCAGGAGAGTTCAAGTCTAGGACAGCAAGCTACGGAAAGGCAACAATTTTAAAAATATTAGTTAAACCAACATCGAGTTCACCAAGAGTTCTGAAACTACCAATAACAGAAAATGAGCTTAGAGCAAAACAATGACTATCGGTGAAATGACATTCGAATCTAATATCTTCAGTCATTTTGTTTTTGACTTGTTAAGACTGGCTTTGTCCAACCTACGACATGGCACGGCACAGCCATGTAGTCGGTGATCGTTTCAAAAAGGCAAATGCTGACAGGTTAAGATGACATAAAAGTACAATCATTTTCTTCAATACCCTCAGTTAAATTGCTTATCCAATTTTATACAACCTGAACGATCCATTAAATAGTGACCATTCAATTCCAAAACCATTATTGGTCGCTGAAACCGACTGCCAACATTCTCTTCTGCGCCACGTTTCAGGTTGAGAAGGCCTAACATTAGCCGGGCTAACTTTGTGTGATACCGGCCGGACGTAAAGGTTAGCTAACGTTGTAAATTTCCATCGGGGTTAACTGAAATAAAATGACGACGGGTAATTAGTACATGACACATCATTAAAGTTTAACACCGATGTTACATTTTAAGGGGAAACACAGTACTGACAGTCTAGTTAGTTTTGTTCGTTGGCACAACGTAGTGACGAGCTCCGCCATCACAATTTCTCCAGCGACATCATCACCTCCATTTTACCAGCCGCAACGTTAGCTTAGCTAGCTGAAGGCTAGCGACTTAGCTAATGAAGCTCCTTTTTTCTCTGTCGAAACTACATGTGCGTAATGGAAAATCTCAAAATATATATGATAGAAGCAAAGAAGTAACCACTTGAAAGTACTTACCTGCTGATCTAGACCGTGTGGATTATCAACGACCACATGACTCATAACTAAAGAGAGTAGTGGGGATTATTTCAGAAGAGAACGGATTTTCTTTGTTAGCACGGCCGGCAATGCTGTAACGTAAACTTAGCTTTCTTTTCTATACTTAAGATCTTGAGTCAGCAGTTATCTACAAAGTAAGATAGACAACAACGTTTATATTAAATAAATAAAACGATGATCTCTGTTATAAATATAAAGTCCGTTCAAGTTCCCGAATGAAATGACTGCTGTGTAGCTGAAACCCCCTCCCGGCTGGCTTGATCGTGGTGGAATGAGACGTTGAGTGATCAGGTAGCGCGAGATATCGCCTCTGTAACCCCTGGCCACAAATATCGCGATGTTTCTTTTCTTTTCTGTTTTTTTTAAATCTCCGATTGGTTTGGCCAACACGAGCAAGCGAGGAAGTGCCTACATGAAACCAGGCACCACGTTTGGTGTTTCTCGGTCATACAACAGAGCAATGTTTGTTACACTTAAACTATCCAATATTACTCAGTAGGAAGGAGATTTGGCATACATGGAAAGAATAAGTATATCTACGTGTATTAGGATTAATTTGGGATTTACTCAATAGAGATTTCCAGATAATTTGATAAACCTTTCAAACCTGGATGAACCAACTGAGTGATCCCACTTTGAGAACAGACAGACAAGCAAATATGTAATTTAGACTGGGGACGCTAGGGACATGTAACATCCCAACCACTTTTGAAATGGCCAATATTGTCCCTATCACTTTTTAAAAGCATAAAAAATGCTAGGTACTGTGATAAAATGTTGTAACAACACCTAAAAATATAGTTAAATATAGTAAAAACGTTGAATTAAGGATTTATTTTGACCAAAACCAGAGTTGGTGATATCTGTAGGGATCATTTCTGTAATGGGGTCAGACAATTACAATAACAATCTCAGGCTGTCAGTGGCAAAAACAAGCACTTATACAGGCTCGACACACTGGCTGCGTGAGCAGCGCATGTGCGTGGCATTACATCTTGCTTTTCATTTCAGTGTCGATGTTTTTTCCAGGTTGTAGCAGCCACACTGCCAGCATGAATAGTGCATCTCACGTTGAGGCTGCAGCAGTGCATCATCTAGACATTCGGAGTCTCGCCTATTTTTACAGTGACACGCACAGTTCTCTGCAAAAATAGACCTGAAAACGACCTGTAGACAGTTTAACAACATCATACTAGTGTCTCACTACTGTTTTCATGTGTGTATCTGTACAATATGTCACAGACATGAAGAGAATACACATAACAGGTGAAGGGCAGTTTTTCCCTGTGCATTCTCTCCTTCCCTCCCTCTCTTTCCCCATCCCACTTTCTTGGTCTTGCACAGGGAAAAAGGAAATCAAGTGTATTGGTAATTATCAAAGGCAAACTCAATGTAAACAAATAGGGCAGGTAGGATCTGTGCTGCAGCAGCAACGCAACCTATGTGGACACACGCATGTGAGCCGCAGCAGCTCAGCAACGCAGCCGCCACACACTACCAAGCAGCCAGTGTGGACAAAGGGTTAGTGGATGTATGAAGACATTCAAAGTTGTTAAGAAAGATTACATTGCAGCCCATGTTGCAGCTGAGGAAATCTACTAGACCAATTCCAAAACCTTTTGTACCTATAACACTGCAAATTTCCCTTTAAGATCATTGCATCTTATTTTCCATATTTTATAATAAGCTACTATCAGTACAGTGCTGCTTCCTAAAACGTCACCTCCGTTATTCCTCATCTTGCAGTTTCATTTGCTGTAAATTAGGCAACTGTACTTTCAAAAAATATGTAGCTAGCTTGTGCACTTCTCTACTTCTCTATTGACTCTCCTGTTGCTGCCCTTAGTCGAAGAGATTGACAGGTGGTATTTAAGTTTAATTGTGTGGAAATATAAAATCAATCACTTGAGTTTGTTTTAAAATGATGAAATAAATAAATTAAAAATACATTTTTATGTTCCTGCATAACGTCCCCCAGAGGTTAAAATTTTGTCTGACATAAAACCAACGATATTGTGATAGGTGCCCAGAAAGTTCTGGGAAGGTTAGTTGAACATTTCACGTTAACATGCTCTAGGTGGTAAAACAGCAAGTCTTTCTTCTAACCTAAAACTAACAATGTTTACATTGCCAGAAAATTCTAATAAAACTAGTTCAATGATCCGGAAGGCTACTTGAGCATTCCATCTTTATGTTTCCTCGATGTTAGAATGGCAAGGTTTTCTGATGTAAAACGATGATATTGTTAGGTTGTTTCACATTAAAGTCTCTAAAAAGTGGAAAACTAGCATTAGTATTACACTGCCAACATGTTCCGGGAAAATTGGTTGAAAGTCTCAGGAAGGATAATTAAACATTTCACATTAACATTCTCTAGAGTAAGCAGAGCAAGTTTTAAAACTATTTCCAGAACATCCAAGGATGGTTAGTTTAATAGTCCATGCAGACTACTTACATGTTTCCCCTTCACATTCCCTAGATAGTGAAACAACACGTTTATCTGATGAAAAAACAGTGTCACTGTCATATACCCAGCACATTCTTTGATGGTTATTATGATGCTCCAGAAAGGTTACTTCCATTCCATACATTGCACATTAACATTTCCCAGATGTTGAAACAGCAAGATCACTGCTACATTCGGAAAGATGAATGTTTCAGGAGGGTTACTTGCAGATCCCACATAAAATTTCCCTAGCAGTTAAAACTATAATGTTTTTTCCATAGTACCAACGTTGTTGTTATTTTCCTAGCAGTGATGGAATGAAACTAAGTACATTTACTCAAGTACTGTAGTTAAGTACAATTTTGAGGTATTTGTACTTTACTTGAGTATTTCCATTGTCTCTTACTTTATACTTCCACTGCCTTACATTCTGGAGGCAAATATTGTACTTTTTAGTCACAACAACTAATTGATAAAATTAGTCATTTGTTACTTTGCAGATTGCAAGCTGCACCAAGTAGCGCATTTTCAAATACTTTTTTTAATTTAATCAGCAATCGGATTAAAAAAACAGGACAAATACTGATTTCGATCACCAGAAAAATGCAGAATATGGGATCCAATCATCAGATGGGTAAATAGTTCACCCATAGTATACGGTATATTCACCACTGGTTGACAGCAAGTTTTGGGAAGGTTAATTGAATTTTCTAGGAATGTTACTTGGCAAGTTTTTCTGACCTGAAACCAAAGTTATTGTTAAATTCCTAGCACGTTCTGGCAAGGTAACTCGCTTCAGGAGGATTTACTTGAACATTTTCCCTTAATGTTCCCTGGATATTAAATAGCATTTTTTTCTGCTGTAATACTTGTTTAATTAGTATTCTAATTATTGTTTTGATCTGAGAACCTTCTGGGACTGTAAGTTGAATATTCTGGAAGGGGACTTGGAAAGTTGCCCTAAATGAACCCTAGATTTTGAAATATCAAGTTTTTCTGGAGTACAACTAATGCTACTGTTTCATTCTCACCATGTTCGAGAAACATTATTGTGATGATCAAAGAAGCACGTTCTGTGAAGGTTAGATGAATGTTCCAGGAAGATTGCCTTAATGGTTCCCCCTAATTGTTGTTGACATGGCAAGTTTTTCTGATGTAATACCAAGAATACTGTTACATTCTATGAACATTCTTTAGTTGAACATTCCATTGAAGGTTACTTGAAGGTTTCAAATCAACGTTCCCTAGATGTTAACATTTTTTCTGAAGAAATACATTGTTACTGTAACATTAACAGCTGGTTTGGAGAGGTCAGATGATTGTTCAAGAAACGGCAAGTTTTTTCTGATGAAATTCCAACATTATTGTTATGTTCTCAGATCATTCTGGGAAGGTTCGTTAAGTTTTCCAGAAACATTAACTTAATGTTTCCCCTTATCGTAAAGGATCTGGGAAGGTTGGATGAATGTTCCAGGAGGGTTACTTGAAAGTTTACCCTTAACAAACCCTGCATGTTGAAATGTCAAGTTTCTCTGATGAAATATCAATGTTTTTTTTATGTTCTCAGATCATTCTGGGAAGGTTGTTTGAATGATCCAGGAGAGAACGTTGAAAGTTTCCCCTTGATGTAAAGATGGCAAGTTTTCTGACCTAAAACCAACCAACGCTATTGTTACGTTCACAGCTGTTCATGAAAAGGTTACCAGAATTTTTCAGGAACATTACTTGAACGTTTCTGTCTTACTTTGCGTAGATATAAAATGCCAGGTTTTTCTGACACGAAACCATTTTTATTGTTATGTTCCTAGAGTGTTCTGTGGAGGTTAGAGGAATGTTCCAGAAAGGTTACCTTAATGGTTCCCCCTAACGCCCCTTAGTTGTTGAAATGGCGAGTATTTCTGACATAAAATCATTGGTAATGCTACATTTTCAGGATGTTCTGGGAAAGTTAGATGAATGTTCCAGGAGCCTTACTCGAAAGTTTGCCCTGATGTAATGCCAACATTTTTGATACATTCTATGAACATGCTTTCAAATTAAGTTTTTCTGACAAAGCCATTGTTATTGTTACATTTACAGCAGGTTTGGGAAGGTTAAATGATTGTTCCAGAAAGGTTACTTGAATGATTCCCTTTAACATTCTCTAAATGTTGAAATGGCATATTTTTCTGATGTAATACCAATGTTATTGTTGTGTTCTCGGTTCATTCTAGGAGGGTTAGTTAAATATTCCAGAAATGTTATCTGAATGTTTCCCCTTATCGTAAATATGTCAAGTTTTTCTAACAACATAAAACCAACATTATTGTTACGTTCCCAGCACGCTCTGTAAAGATTACTTGAATGTTCCAGGAAGGTTACTAGAATTTTTCTGTCTTATGTTGCCTACATGTTAAACGGCGCGTTTTTCTGACATAAAACCATTGTTATTGTTATGTTCCTAGCATGTTCTGGGAAGGTTAGATGAATGTTCCAGGAAGCTTACCTTAATATTTGTCCATAGTTGTTGAAATGGCAAGTTTTTCTGACAAAGCCATTGTTATTGTTAAGTTTACAGCAGGTTTGGGAAGGTTAGATAATTGTTCCAGACACGTTACTTGAATATTTCCCTTTAACAGTCCCTTGATATAAGGCACAGGGTACCTTTTTTGGGCATTTTATAAACAGTCCTTGAGTCCCGCTACATCTATTTTATGGAGTGTTGAGTGTTGTTGAGGATGACTTCAGGAGTCTCACAGCCTTGGGAATTAAGCTGTTCCGTAGTCTGTTGGTATAGCAGTGGATATTTCTGTATCTTTGCCAGATGGCAGTGGAGTGAACAGACTGTGGCTGGGGTGGGTGTTGTCTTTTAGTATCCTTTGAGCTCTGTGCAGACATCTCACATCACCGATAATGCTGATGCTCTGTAGATGGTACCAGTGATGTTCTGGGCGGTTTTAACCACCCGCTGTAGAGCCTTCCTGTCCTGGGTTGTGCACAGACCATGCCAGTTTGTGATGTTTCCAGTCAGGATGCTTTCTATTGCTCTTCTGTAAAAGTTGACCAGAATCTTACTCCGCAATTTAGCCTTCCTAAGTGTCCGGAGGAAGAAGAGCCTTTTCTGTGCTTTTTTAACCAGGGTGGTGATGTGTGATGACCAAGACAAGTTCTCAGTGATGGTAATTCCAAGGAACCTATAACTGTTTACCTGCTCCACCTCAGCTCCACTGATACAGACAGGGATGTGTGCGTCCTTCTTTTTTACATCAACAATCAGCTCCTTGGTTTTGCTGATGTTGAGCAGTAAAATATTCTTTGTTCACCACTTTGCAAGATTGTTGATTTCCTCCTGATATGAACTCTCATCGTTGTTTATAATGCTGCCCATGATGGTGGGATGGAACTCACAATAGAGTTCTCTTGATTTCTGGGAGTGCAGTCATGGTGTACAGTGTGAACAGGAGGGGGCTGAGCACACAGCCCTGGGGGCTCCGGTGTTGAGCGCTACCGTAGAGGAGGTGTGACTGCCAATTCAAACTCTCTGGGGTCTGCTTGTGAGGCAGTCCAATATCCAGTTGCAGAGTGTTGTACTCAAGCCCAGAGTGTTTTGTTTTCCATTTAGCTTCATGGGTGAGATTGTGTTGAATGTGAGCTGAAGTCAGCAAACAGCTTTCTGGTGTAGCTGTTTTTATTCTCCAGGTGTGTGAAGACTGAGTGAAGGGCAGTACATATGGCATCTTCTGCGGTTCTGTTGGTTCTGAAAGCATATTGGTGAGGGTCCAGGCTGGATGGGATGTTGTCTTTGATGTGCTGGAGAACCAGCTTCTCGAAGCACTTGGGGTGGGGTGAGAGCCAGAGTGCAATAGTCATTAGGACTAGACACAGCAGACGTTTTAGGCAGAGGAACGATCATAGTCTCCTGTGAGTGTGAGATGTTAAAATATGAACATCAGAAAAACATCAGAAATAACATCAGCCAACTGATCTGCACATGTTTTTAGTACACAGCAACGTATATTATCTGGAAGAACAGCCTTATTTACAGTAGTGGTCAAAAGCTTACATACACTTGTGAAGAACATATATATCATGGCAGTTTTCAGTTCCAATGATTTCTACAGCTCTCATTTTTCTGTGATGGAATGAGTGGAACACAAACTACTCTGTCACAAAAAACATTCATGAAGTGCGGTTCAAATTTGGGTAAAAAATATTTAATAATTCTAATATTTAGCTAAATGTCGCTTGGCCATTTTTACCTCAATAAGGTGTTTTTGATAGCAATAGCCCTCTGGCGGAATTTGCACATCTGGAGCAAGGGCTTCTTTCTTGCACGGCAACCTGTCAGCCCAGGGCAATGCAAAACACACGCAGCTTCTAAGTCATTGCAGACTTCCTACCATCCTGACCAATTCTCTCTCAGTAGAAGGTGATAGTTTGTGTTTTCTTCCTGATCGTGGCAGTGACACAACTGTGCCATGCACTTTATAATTACATTATAACAGTTGTTTGTACAGTTGATCTTGGGACCTGTAACTGCTTTGTGACAAAGTAGTTTGTGTTCCACTCATTCCATAACAGAAAAATGAGGGCTGTAGAAATCAATGGAGCTGAAGACTGCCATGATGAACATTTTCTTTACAAGTGGATACAAACTTTTGACTACGACTGTATATTCACTCTCAGCAGGATGTTTCTCACATCCACTGTGGTTACTCATAGTGGCTGGCCCACTGTAGGTGGAGTAGACTTCACAGCTGAGTCTTTGTTGAGGAGATGAAAGCGAGCATAAATGTGTTCAGCTCATCCGGCAGCCTGGACTCACAGACTTTTGTAGCATGTGACATTTGGAATCGCCTGCCACATTTAGTGCTGTTGGTGTTGAGATCCTTCTCCAGACTCTGCTCATGTCTCCTCTTTGCCTCCTTGAAGCCAGCTTTCTGTCTTGCTCTGGTGGTGTAGTATGCTTCCTTGTAATCTGACAGAATGGCAGCTTTTTTGGCTCTGAAAAGAGCCCTCACCTCTCCACTCATCCAGGCTTTCTGGGGAAGCCGTAATCATCAAGATTAAAACAAATAAAGGCTTGAAATATTTCACTTTGTGTGTAATGAATCTATATGAGTTTTACTTTTTTAATTGAATTACTGAAATAAATGAACTTTTCCACAATATTCTAATTTATTGATTTGCACCTGTATACTTACACATCTGAACACCATTTCAAGTGTTCCCTTTATGATACCTTGATTATTTAATTGGACCTTGTAGTTGCAGAGACACACTTAATTAATTATTGGGCATGTAATTTTTGAGAGGCTAGTTCTTATCAGGTTAATTGTGGAACAACTTTAAGAACATTTTCTGTAACTAACATGCATTATACTTAAATTAAGTTAATTAAGTCTACTTCCCAATGCTGAATGCACTAAAAACCTTATATATTTACATTTTCAATAGTACATCACAGACATACTAAAGAAGACTTTAGAGTTTACCAACATGAGGCTTTTACAAATTTTAACAATAGAACTTTAATGTAATTGTACTATAGTACACTTTATAGAAATACATTACAGGAACATCTACTTCACTAATGAAGAGACATAACATTTTTTCAACTTTACATGGTTCTAGCATAATGTATCAAAATAAAATCATATATCATAAGCACCAAATACAAACTGTAAATCATGCATACATTTAATTGTACTTTTGTAAGTCACAGAAACAATTGTGAAGTCATTATCAAACATATTTCCCCTTTTCATCTCCATTATTCAGTTACATGGCATTAGTATACATTATGTGACAATTCAAGTTTTGAGGCTTTTAGGAAAATCCTCTGCATTTGAGCTCTAACAAACATTAATCCAAACAAAGCAAGAGTCCAAATAAAGCAATGCCCCCCAATTCCTCTTTTTTTCCAGTCAGGACATAGATGTCGTCTGGGTCAGGCTCGGGCTCTGCACCATCCCTCCTCAGGACACACACATCACATACTGCTCCATGTCAGAAGACACTGCTGGCCTCAGAGTCTGTGTTCTGTTGGGTGAAATAAAACAGGGCCCATGAGCAATGAACACTCTACAAGTGTTACAAGATAAAGTGCAGCATGATGGTGGAGGCAGTTGACAAAGGTCAACTGATATATGCTGCTTTCACACTGGAAAATCCCAAAAATTATACTTGAGAGCCTCCTGAGGAAGTCGGAGATATAAAGAAATGTCTGAGCCTCATCAGCTGCCTGATCGAAACTGAGCATGTGCAACTCTTAACAAAGATGAGAAAAGAAGCAAGATGCCATTCCATTATCATCTCCAGAAAAAAACAATGTGTTTGATTTCAGAATATGAATATTATTGATTACGACTTTTTAGAGGAAAGTTTTAATGTTTTCTGGGTCTAGACTGGTGAGGGTTATGATCTGCTGCTTCCTACTGTTCTCTGTTTTTCTGGCGTGTCTGTGATAATGAACATGACACACAAGGAAAAAAGAGAGACACAAACTCCTCTCTCGGCAACATGAAAAGAAAAAAAATCACCTATTTTCAGTGGGTTTCAGCATTTAAAAAAAAAACAAATCTGCGTAAGTGCGTATACACAGTAATTTTGGTGTAAAACTGGCATTAAGCTTCTGAGAACAAAAGCCAATCAGTCAACCTCATCAAGAATACTACAGAGAACTGGCCTACGTGAGTGTGGCTACACAGGTACTATTATCTAAGAAGAACCATGTCAAAGGTGACCTGCAGTTTTCCAGAGAGGATTTAATAGTTGGATAAGGTTTTTTGGTTACGGTATGGCAGTCAATACAGTAGACATGACATCGGGCCAGGAAAGCTAAAAATGTGATTCAACTGTTGAACCGTTGTCTCAAGATATACTGTATATAACCACTTTTCAAGCACTCACTAAACCAAACAGTGAAAATTGCGTTTTCTTAAAAACTCTCAAGACTTTGAACCAACCCTTTAAAAAATATGGGGATGGTGACGACAAACCTCTGTGCACATGAATAATGCTTTCAAGTTGTCAAGTTGTTCTGGTAAAAAGAGAAATTATTTTCAAACTTAAAGAACTAATATTTCCACAGTGAAAAAGATTTAACTTCACACAAAAAAAATTGAGGACTGTCATGATTGTTTAACCCTTAAAAACTTCCCTCCCAGGAAAAAAACACCATTAGACAGTCCTTTGTTCCTTATCCACATACTGTACTAAAATACCCATTACATTGAACTAATTCATACAAATTCAACATAACCCTTGTGACAATGAGCCACCTTGCTGTACATCACAACTGCGACTGGGATGTAATTCCCCTTATGCTGCTGCTGAGAAAGAAGCTAGCTGTATACAAAAAATGAAATATAAAGACCCCCAGGTTTTGTTTGCATACCATCCCCAATAGTTGTTAAGAGAACTTTTCCTTTGAAAAAGCCTTAAATTGAATGTTCTCATTTGAGGTAACTTTAAAGTGCACTGTTTGTTGTACTGTATACTTAAATACACATATAATGAAGTGAAATTAAAATACAACTTAATAAAGCATATTAATAGTGCATTATAAAGGACTTGAAGTAAACTAACTGACCACTTTAAGTATTTACATTTAGTATGCCTGTTTAAAAGTAAAAGAAGTACAACTTAAAATTAATTTACATTCAAGTGCAATGTTTGTAAGTTCACTAAAACACACTTGGAGTGAATTTAAAGGACACCTTAAGAAAGCACACTAAATGGATTTGTGCAACTTAGTATAGTTTTTAAAACTACATATATACTATATAATATAGTTACAAGTAAGTAAGAAGTACACTGAAATATCGCTTACAGTATTGCAGGTTGTACAGTATACTTTTAAGTATAATATAAGTATAATGTATATTTAAGTATACTGAATATATTTAAAATTTAAATATGAAGCATTATATCAAGCAGTATACTAAATACTCTAATACAGTTAAGAATCCATCCATCCAGGAAAATGAAGAGCAACTGACAGTTGCACCACACAATCCTGAAAAAGGACTACACATACAGACAAAAACCTCAGCAATACCATAAACAGAGAGAGAGACTATACAAGAGGTGTGGCTGAGTCTCCTGAAGCAGACACGGTTTCCAATGTGCTTTGTAAGGTCAGGAGGCCAAGCATAAGCTCAACCAAAGCCTTCCCCTGTCTTTTCCACCCACAACCCCCTTCTCTCTTTCTTTTCTCTGACAGTGTGCCTTCTGTTCTGCATACAGTGCAGGCTGTGAGGCCTGTTCTCGTCACTTATCCCCTGGTTTATGCTGTGCCAGTAGAGTGAGGGCTGAGGAGACCATATGTTGCTGGGATAAGATTCAACAGAAGTAATTGGCTGGGAGAAATGTCAAGGACATTTCTGAGATGACAGATAATAATTGAAGCTGATGCCTCAGAAATCTTTTATTTGCACTGTCCAATGTGTCAACCTAGTATATATCCATTAGTCATTCATTGACTTACAATATATTTCCGTACAGACAGGAAAGCACCAAGGTGCACCTGCCTACTCAAAGAATGTTGCCTAACTTGATACAAAACAATTAGGTGTGAGGTGGGGACTGATTACATTAACCTGTAACGTTTATTATGCACTGTATTTTACATGAATATTTGTTTATGAACTCTGGGTTTCTCAATCATGTTTCAGATATTCCCAACAAAAAAGTATTAGTGGACTCTTTACCGTGTAGTGCACATAATGGACTTCTACATTATGTAGAAGTCCATTGTGTGGCAGGATTTCTACAAGTCCTGCCACACAGGACTTGTAGCCCCATCTGCTGGACAAAACAATATTTCAGCCATTCCATATTCCAAAATTTAAAATATCTTCAACAACTATTTCCTTTTGTGTGGGCACACCAAATATTTTAAATGTGTAAGTTAAAGGTGCACTATGTGGTTTCGGGGAATATGAGCTTGTTTTAAACTTTGCAAAACATGTTCACTCGCTGCAGAGTCTCCAGAGGGATAGAGCAACGAGCCTGAGAGGCACCAGGAATGACTTCTGTGGATGGACTGTCCCTCAGCTCGGAAACGGGTGTTGGGTTTTGGAATCCCTAATGGTACCTACTATGGGACGGTAGGCCTGTAAATTTTGCTTACACACAAAACATCCCTCATGAAAAAAATAATATATTAAGTATATTAAATCTCAGCATACTTAACTGTTCTTGTAGCCAGACTAATCATCAGTACACTTCAAGTATGTTAATGATAAGTAATGATAAACTTAAGTTTGCTATTAAATTGTAGAAAAGAAGGTGTATTCTTATGTAGTGTATTTTTATGTGCTGAAGTGGAAGTACTTCAAGTATACCTTGTACATTTTAAGTGAAAATGTATTGTTAGTGTTAAAGAGTGTTGAACACTGAACTGCTTCAACATCCTCCAAGGTTCAAAACTCACACTCCAAAATTCCCAAGGGGTTTGAAAATACAGCCACCATTAGATGGAGACATTGCGAGCAAACATAGGACAGCATATGCCACGCCACATTGATGGAGAAATTCCTCCAAAAGGAGCATGTATTGAGTGCATAAATGAACATGCTTTACAGAGGGTCGCCATTACTGTATTATAAATCTTTTTTTTGATTGGTCTTATGTAATAAGAAGAGATACTGGATTTTTGATTTTTATGAGCAGTAAGCCGTAATCATCAAAATTGAAACAAAAAAATGATTGACTTGATGATGATTTCACTTTAGGTGTAATGAATCTGAAATATATTAAAGTTTCACTTTTTGAATTAAATTACAGAAAGAATTTACATTTTCATGATAATCAAATTTTATGAGATGCATATACAATATATATATATATACATATATATATATATATGTGTGTATATATATATATATACACACACACATATATATACATATACATATATATACATACATATATACATACATACACATATATACATACACATATATACATACATATATACATATATACACACGCACATATATTAATATATACTGAATCCTACTGTTTTTATCCACTTTTAACTTTAATATTTGGTATGTCCAACTTTTGCAGCAATTACAGCAGCACATCTCTCTGGCAAAGTTTCAATATATTTCCTGAGAACGTCAACACTAATGTTATCCCATGCTTTCTGCAACTTAAAGGATAACTACCGTTTTTTACAACCTGGACCTTATTTCTAGCATAAAATATGATAATTTACTCACCCAGATAACTTTGGTGTCATTTGAAGTCGTTCGGACGAAATTAGATCCAGTGTTGCACCGCTATATCCATATAATGCGAGTGATCCGGGCACCGAAGCGCAGCCTCTATATAACGCACTATCTGCCACGAAACTAGTTCATTTCACCAATATTTTGTCATGATACGCTAGTGCTATTCCCCTCTGAGTCCGGGCTTGTCTGTTATCAACATCCGGGGTCAAACTAGCAGTAGCAGCTACAGGTAAACAAGCCGGCTGTCGTGGGTGCGCGCGCAGCTCAGAGATGACATCTTCCAGGTCAGAGGTAGTAGGTCAACCTACAGACCCCGGATGTTGATAACAGACAAGCCTGGACTCAGAGGGGAATAGCACTAGCGTATCGTAACAAAATATTAGTGACATGAACTAGCTTCGTGGCAGATAATGCTCGTAGAGGCTGCGCTTCGGTGCCCAGATCACTCGGATTATATGGATATACGCGGCGCTCCACTGGATCTAATTTCGTCCGAACGACGCCAAATTACACCAAAGTTATCTGGGTGAGTAAAGCATCGTATTTTATGCTAGAAATAAGGTCCAGGTTGTAAAAAACGGTAGTTATCCTTTAAGCCAAAGGCTTTCCTTTGAATGTACAATAGATCTGTCCAGTTTGGCCCCAAATTTGATCGATGGGGTTCATGGACGTCGGAACTATATATATATATTTTTTTTTAGAGGGGGGGGGGCGGGATTTTTGTTGGGATGGGCGGGGGAAGCACGCACTTTTATCAATGATTAAGGATTTGATTTGAAGTTATTTTATAATGGCGTGCAGTTATAAGAGAACTAGAATGGATGAACACGGCATCTTTATTGTTAAAAAAATGAAACTTTGATAACTAAATCAGGCCATTTACGGAACATAACATCATTATTTGTACCCTTGAATGAAAAAAAGAAAAGTCTGCGCTCCTGACTCAGGGCTTTCATGCATTTCCAAAAGTGGACCTTCTCTCAGTTGACCTACTGATGAAGGTTTTAAGCAGGGTCGAGACATCGCTTTCGTCCATAAGGTCACTGTGAACGTTCATAACAGTCAGTCTCTCCTGCGTCATGGTGTTGCGCAGCCAGGTTTTCAGCCTGCGCAAGGCTGAGAAAGAGCGCTCGGATGCCGCGACAGATATTGGCAGGGCCAGACACAGCTTAATGAGCTTCTCCACCTCCGACAGCATGGAGCTGGTTTGGGGCTGCAAGGTATGCAGGATGGACACAACATCCACATCCACTCGTTTCCCCTGAGCCGCCTCAAGAACTGCCTGCTCTCGCCCTGCAGCTATGCGGAGTCCTTCCTGATCAAACCGCTGCTCCACCTCGGAGAGCACCAGGTCCATATGCAGCCTGACTCCTATGCCAGATGCCTAGGCTACTGTATGTACAGTAGTCAGGCAGGCTGCATGTCACATCAAAAGCATAGATCTATGCATTAATTATATGAAAGAGATAAATGTAAGTCAGATTCTTTATTTTTTTAAAGCTTAATGCAGTGGGGAGGGAGGCTGATGGGGTACGGGGGGGTGGATGGGAGGGGGTACGGCCGCACCCCTAGTTCCGACGTCTATGATGGGGTTGAGGTCCGGACTTTGAGGGGGCCAGTCTATCATTTTCAATGTTCCAGCAGATTCCTTGTCGCAGGTAGTTCCGACAATAGTTAGAAGAATGTTTAGGGTCATTGTCCTCTTGGAAAATAAATCCAGGCCCAATAAGACGACTCCCAGATGGTACTCCGTGCCTCATCAGAATGTTGTGGTTTACTTTCTTATCCATGATGCCATCAATTTTCACCAAGACACCTGTTCCTGAGGCTGAAATGGTACTCCACACCATAATACTACCCCCTCCGTGTTTAACTGTTGGCAAGAGACACTCATTTTTATATCTCTCCCTCTTTGCTTGTTGCCAAACTGTTCAAACTTGGACTCATCAGTCCACAACACAATCTTCCTTTGTCCATTTCTTGTGTTCTTTTGCAAATCCCAGGCGTTTCACCCTATTTTTCTCTTTCAGTAATGGTTTCTTTGCTTCTTCTCCCAGTTTCTGACACACAGTTCTTGAATACAGTTCCACCATTAGTCATTGTGGTGTTGATCTCGTCACGCAGTTCTCCTGAGGAATTTTGACATGCGTCACTTGTCCGTCTGAAAGTTTCTTTTTTCTACCTCTCTCCTTTTGGTTCTGGTGTGAATTGGTGGCATCATGGCGGTCTAAAGTGTACTTGCTTCGACTGCATCTCAAGTCCTTTGCTATGCGGCGGTAACTCCAGCCAGCATCAAAAAGGGCCTTTGTTTGAACCCGTTGCTCACTCGTTAGCTCCTTCTTCACCTTAGCCATGTTCAAAGAGCAACATGTGCTTCAAGACTACTTCTAGAGGCTTTGAATTTATTTATTTATTTATATATATATATATATATATATATATATATATATATACACACACATATATATATATACACACATATATATCAAATCAACTTTATTTATATGGCACTTTTCAGACATTTCAGTAACACAAAGTGCCTCACAGATGTTAAAAACAAAACAAAACAAAACAATACAAAACACCATGAAAACCCCAAACCTCCCACCCCCACAAACATACACACAGATACACATTTACATACACACTCACGCACATACATAGACATACGGACAGACATACACAGCCACACACACAAACATACACACACCCACACACATACACTAGCTGTTGCTAAGGAGACATGGCTTGGCACTGAAATCAGAGGTGAGGAAGAAGCTACCTTTGGGGGCCGCGCACACCGAGAGAAATCATGGTCCATGACTGCAGGGGCGCCACCACAAGGACCCCCCCAGCCCAGGCAGACAGGAGGCTCCACACATGGATTAAAGCAAAAAAAAATCTTTTGACTGAAATGTTTTTTCGAGCTGTAGCCAAGTCATATTCTCAATTTGTAATTTGTGAAACATGTTACAGGGCATTTTACTTGACACGTGCTAAAAAAATAAGATAAGATTTACAGCCTCACCCCACACCATGTTCTCTAATGCAGACATCAAGTTTAAATATTTGACCAACAGTGTTTTACAGGATGATCTGAACAGCTGTTCTATTCACACTTAAAATGTTTTTTGTCTTTTCAATGTAATTTTCAATCTATGAAATCAATGTTTCTTTTTTTTTGCCAAGCTTCTCTCAAGTTTTACTCTTTCAAATAATCAACCATCTACAGAACTTTTCAGTAGCTATTTTTCTACTTCTTCTCATCATCATTATCATTAATAATAATAATAATGTTCAAAGTGAGCCTCTTATCGTTCAACAGAAAAACAAACAGCAACTTTTGCAGCCTTGTCAGTCTGATGGAGAGTTCTCACTTTCTGTCATCACTAACATGTTAATAATCAAAGAAGCTCTGAGGCTTTGTTCTGTATGTTATAATACAAGATTTCAGCACTGAGCTACAATCAGGCAACATTCATGACTCTGTACAGTCAAACTAACCAAAAACTTCTTATTGATCATCATTATAAAGTTTCAGGGCGTTCCTGTAACCATGGTAACTCACGGTGCCAGAGGGGAGGGAGAGACGCTGAATGAAGCCGTTTACACAGATACACTGCAGACAAAGTCCAGACTATAGTTGTTGTTTCACACATGTAGCACACAACAGGAGACTCTCCGTGTCAGACGAGTTCTCACGTGCTGACTAAACTCAGTTGATAACGTAGCAGCGCGACGAGTCCTTGCTAGCTAAGCAGCTAAACTTTAGCGCCGCTCCGTGTTGAGATCCCGCCCTGTGTGGGTCTCTACACTGTCATTGGTCAGGTGAGCACACGCTGTTAACGATACCATTGGCTGTAGAGTGTGACAATCTGTCAATAAACATCAGCCAACAGTTCTCCTCCGATCTACATTGATCTCACAAGTCGCCTCTGTGAAGTTTGAATGACGGAAATCCGTCGTAGCGACGGAGAACTTTAATCCATTGGTCCACACCAAGGTGTAGAGCTCTCTAGCCACCCGGGCCAGGGCCGTCCATGGGACAGCACCCCCATCGGTGGACCAGAAGCAACTCCCGGTGTGGTAGGCCCCCAGGAGGAAACACTGGAAAATCGAGGGGCTAAAACAGTAAAATAAGATAAAAGGTATAGAAGCTAAAACTGAGGGAATAAAACAATAGAATGTATAAAATAGACCATAAATAACGACTAAAACATTGAAATAAAACATTGAAATAAAACAATAAAGTAATAAAACAGGATAAACTAAACTAAAAATTAAAATAAAATAGAATAATAATAAAATAAAAAATAAATAAATAAATAATAATAATAAAAAATGTAAGAACTTAGAAAGAGTTAAATGAGTTCAGTTAAAAGCCTGATTAAAAAGATGGGTCTTGAGCCTCTTTTTAAAAACATCAAACATCTCTGGGAGGCTGTTCCACAATCGGGGGCCATAATAACTGAATGCCGCCTCCCCGTGTGTTCTAGTTCTAACTTGGGTTAGGGTTAGGGTATATATATATATACTCCATTTTATGTATTCTTTCTCCTGGCATTAGCTTGATGAGCAGGGACAGCTAAATCTAGCAGTTTAGCTCAACTGACTACCTTGACTAAACTTTAGTAAAACATGTTTCTGTATAATCCAAATAAATTACAATTACTCCATACTTACCAGGTTCAACAGACGGTCCCTCTCTGTTAAGAGTCTTGTCTAGTGCCCCCACCCTTCTCTTCCTCCACACCCAGTCATCTGCCACTGTTTTTTTTCTTTTGAATTTTGAGTGTCAAATAAGGCAGTTTTGTACTGCTATCAACTGAAATTCATATTTTGTAGTTACGTGTACACGTGTGTGCCGGTGTTGGAGGGCTGTTCCTTAGGGCGAATTGGTTTGTAATCACACTTAATATGACAGTCCCTCCAGACAAATGTGCAAATGGAGAGAATGGGTAGGGGGAGGGTGTAGAGGATGGATTGGAATTGGGCCTGTGTTTCCAACTTTGCACCAACAGTTTGTGTTTGTCCCTTTGCTGTTTCAACATGACAATGCCACCCATGCACGAAGCCAGCTCAATAAAGAAATGTTTTCCTCAATGTGGTGTAGAAGAACTTGAATGGCCTGCACGGAGCTCTGACCTTGACCCCATTCAATCAACACCTTGGGATCACAATGTGAGCCAGGCCTTATCCAACATCAGTGATGACTTAACTGAAACCAGAAGGCCAGGGGCTGATATAGATTCATGTCTATAAACTTGGTTATGCTATGTCAATTTGAGGACGCAACTATGCATTGTAAAGTGAACAGTGCCACCATGCTGCTGATGATACATCATCACAGGTGAATAAAACTTCAGCATCACTAAATTCAAACCAGAGGAAAACTTTATTGAGACAAAAACATTAAAAAAATACTGATTATAAAAGGAGAGAAAGAAAGACCCTCCACCTTACACACACACACACACACACACACACACACACACACACACACACACACACACACACACACACACACACACACACACACACACACACACACACACACACACACACACACACAGTGTACTGAATCAGTTCGTCCGTTCATCGATTCCCCTCTCTCTTCTGAGGCTGTAGGTATCCCAAGATGCATTGTGTAATGTCACCAGCCAAACATGTACTCCATTGCCTTGGAAACAAAACTGTCGTCTTTCCTGGGTGTCTGTCTGTCTGCTACCACCTAAAGACAGACACACAGATTTGTTGCCTAAGTAGGACAAATGGCACAGTTCAGATTTTAAAGGAGACCCCAAGTGAATCCTGAGGTCACAAGTCACCTGGTAGTCGCTGCCGGAGCTCCTGTAAGCAGCGCTGAGTGGTCTGATGGCTGAGCGAGGAGTGGAGGGCAGGACGGAGGAAAAGGAGGTGGAGAGAGGAGAAGGGATGGCTACACTGCTGTCCATCACACTCTAAGACAGAGAGAAAAACAACTTCACCACTGTTGAGTTCAGGTTTCGAAATGTTCTTAATGTCATCTGATGTGGAGGGCCAATCAGATGGCAGAGTGATGGAAGACAGGTAGGTGGGTAAACGGGAACTGACCTTCTCAATGCAGGGTTTGACTCCCACCATGATGGCGTCACCAAACACTTTTCCATCTTTAGACAGAGCTTTCCTGGCCTGAAGTCTGGACTGATACTGAAGGTGCATCCAGTTACCAGGAGAAGCCATCTGTCAGTAAATCAGACATTAGTCAACTCCACAACAGAACACCTCTAAAACCTGAGCTAATGGTGTAGCTGTATGGTTCCAAGTTTTTGGCTCCATTTCAACTATAAAAAAACTCTCTTAGCATCACATAAAGCAGAATCTCCGCATGGGCTCCACAGCCCATAAAGGGGCTCCAAATGGGTACAACATGGGCACTACAGACTAATAAAAAACTGGAGATATGACTTTTCTCCCTGGATACTGATTAAGATACCTCAACTCTACCGATGCCAAGTATACTGATCTGATATCACTGCCCTCTTTTCCCCAAATCCGTGTGACGCTTGCTGCATGCAACTCATTGGGACCATTCTTATACAAGTTGACATGAGGCTCTGAATGTAACTTTAAAACATAACTTCATGGAAACATTAATGTACCTTCTTTTGACTGCACACATTTTAGCTGCATTAAACAAGTCAGTTTATGAGACTGCATGTAATAATGCATAAACCTCAGTCCACATTTAACAATATCCTGACCTGAGGGCATTTCTTGTCCAATACATCTAACAATCATGGTCTGTGCTTCAGGAGTACTGTGTTGTAAACAAATATAGTGCTGAGAGACAGGGACAAACACACTCTTTCACTCTCTCTCAGAGTGATCAATGTCAGAAATGTGAATTGGTTTAATATTACATAACTCCTTACATTAGAACATGGCTGACAGGCGTACACATGCAGTGTTTACAAGTGTCAAATTAAGTTAACACAAAAATGAACAGATGTCACCAAAAACCCTGTCAATTGATTTTGATAAAATGTGAGCCAACTTATTCTTTAACAATTTCCACTGTATTTTATTTATGGCACTAATAACTTTAAATCATTGAAATAAATGAGAGATATATAAGATATACATAAATAAACATTAGAATTAGAGATCTGAGGACTGTGGATGTGTGTGAGGTTCCCCACCGTGTGTTTAAGGATGTTTCCGTACTGAGCAAACTGCAGCAAGATGTACGAGGCTGAGGCTGGAGGAAAACTAAAACACACACGCACACATACACACAATTAGAATTCACAGTATGTTGAGCAGTACAGCAGTGTTACTAGTACGTTTGGTTTACGTGAATCTGGGAAAGTACCAGAAGTAGAGTCACCATTACTGCGGTGGCATCTCCCTATAATATCAGCATGTTTTAATGCAACCTAACCTAAGAATTGAAGAAATATTTACTTTTACCTTTACCTTCTATGTAAAATTACTTTTAACATTGATATCTAGGTCATCAGAAAAAGAACTTGAGCAATTCTCAGCTGCTCCAAAAGTCTTCAAACTTCAACTCTGGAAAAAAATAAAAATAAATGCAAAATACACAAGCATTTACTGTTAAGTCACAGTCATATATATATTGCAGTGTGGTTGCTATATATCCTGCTGGTCTAATAACGACATGTGTGAGATAATATATGTAACCAAATATATTTTAGTAGGAAATGGGAACTTCTCAGTTCTCAGTTGTTGGAGAAAAAAAACAACTTTCTTGTCACGTAACATTGGTAGCAGAGGATGGTTAGCAACTACAGAGTCCTGCCAGGCTTTGATGAAGGAAAACCATTTGAAAGTTGGAAGAATGAAGTTACAATTTGGACAAGAGTTACAGCACATGACAAAGATAAACAAGTGCTTGCTGTGGTTTTGGTGCTATCGGGAAGAGCAGGAGAAACCGCGATGGAAATTGACGTTCAACAATGTAATGATGTTCAACAAGCCTGTGAAACTTGACTTTACAAGCTCTGGTCACTACTATGTGAACATTATGGACAATAAAAACAAGAACGCTCATTGGGGTGATCAGGTTCTGGTAACCCCAGAAAACAACACCCACAACGAAGAGGAGAATGAATGCGAACAAAGACAGTGTCAGCTGTGAGACCTTATATAGACAGGTGTGTGTCTTTCCAAATCAGGTCCAATCAATTGAATTTACCACAGGTGGACTCCAGTCAAGATGGAGAAACATCTGAAAGATGATCAAGAGAAATGGGAGGCACCTGAGCTAAATTTCAAGTGGCATAGCAAGAGCTCTGAATACTTATGTCAGTGTGATATTTCAGTGTTTCCTTTTTAATAAATTTGCAAAAATGTATAAAATTCTGTTTCGGCTTTGTCCTGATGGTGTATTGAGTATAGATTGATGAGAGGAAAAAAAATAATTTTAACGATTTTAGCAAAGCTACAGGAGAATACAGAAACTGGTACAAGTTGTTGCATATTTAGCCCACTGATGTTGCCGGCACTACTGAGTCAGCTGACATGTCTAATGTAGAAAACTTGGAGGTAGAAACAAATGCTACTGATACCAATACAGCAGATATATGTGAAGATGTATCATTTGTCCTAGCAAACCTGCAGAGATAAAGAGCTGGAGTGATAACAATGTGTTTGAAGAAGTTGGGGATGAGGGACAGAGGTGTATCTCCAGGAGATGGGTTTGCACCCTAAAAGAGACAGCCACTGGTTTACAGCCTAAAGCATGGCTTATGGCTAGAGGTTTTGAGGAGTTAGATGCGTCAGAGCTACAAAAGGACTCACCCACATGTGCCACTGAGTCTCTTCGGCTACTTGTGGCAGTGATTTGTCACGGCAGACAGTGGACACTTAATTCAATGAACATATAATCTGCATTTCGACAGGGATTGGAACTGTCATGTGACATTTAAATCAGGCCTCCCCCTAAGGCTCAAAGTGAAGGAATATTATGGAGGAGTGTGTATGGTCTAGCGGATGCTTCACTATACTGGTACAACAGAGTAAGGGAAATAGTGCTAATGGCAGACTGAAGTTGGGTTCTCACTTGCCATGTGGATGATTTCATAAGGGGGACACACAAAGTTTCTCCACAACTGTAATACCTCAGCTCAGATCAGCATTCCAAGTTAGACGTGAAGAACTTGATAACTTCTGTTATGTTGGAATAGACTGTTGATACAATATACAAATACACCAGGAAAACTACATTCAGCACATGCAGTCCATACAAGATAGGCCAGATCCTCTAGGTTGCAATGCAGAGCAGACCTGATGTAATGTTTGATGCCAGTAACTTGGCATCAGGCATGAATCAAACAGAATAGTGTGTAAACTAAAGTCCAAGAAGGTTTCTCTGAACTCCCAACACCTGGACAGAGATAGTGCCATGAAGATGACTGTTCAGTGATGCCTTGTTTGGAAATCTATCTGATCTGTCTGCCACTCAAGGAGGACACTAAAGTCAATTAAGTCGGTCACTGAGAAAAGACTAAGTCTGGAAATAAGCACCATCAAAGTTGAAACAAGTTCTTTTGTCCAATACAAAAGATCAACTTGCAGACTGCCTCAGAAAAAGAGGTGCTTCTGCTCTCCAGTTGCTTAAGGCACTCAGTGAAGGACATTGAAAAATTGATAAAGGACATAATCTCTCTCTGAGCAAAATGATGCAACTCATGTTGTATCATTGTTATGTTGTAGTCATGTTCAAAACGTTTTGCTGTTCGCAAATGAAGGTCACAGGGTTTTTTAAGAGAGTGAGTTTGTTAGGTCACAGGCATTTGCATATTGCACTGGTGCGCTACATATCCTGCTGGTCTAACAACTACATGTGTGAGATAATTTATGTTACCAAATATGTTTTAGTAGGAAACACAAACTTTTATTGTGAAGTCTCAAGAAGTGACATTGTTGTTCATTATTGTGTTCGTGGTAAATGGCGGATGCCAATGAAGCAGTTGTTGGAGAAAAAAAAAACCTGTTTCTTGTCGTGTAACATTTACTTCATGAAGCGGGCCCGTATCTGAGACCATAACTTGGATATAACATTACATAGATTTTTTTCTCTATTTCTCCAATATTTATTTGGGCTTTTGTCATACCAAATGTGTAATGTGTAAAATCTAAATATGCTAAGATTGCCATCCATATAAAAGGTACCTTCATCGGTAACTGGGGTCCACTGTTTAACATCTTTAATCCAACTACCCATGCTGCTGTCATTGAGTTGCCACCATAGTAATGGCGGCAACACTAAATGGCGGAAAAAAACAAAAACTGTTACATAAATACCCAAAAACAGTGACCCAGGTCTGGTCGAGCTTATCGTCAGATGACAGAGACTCTCCCTGACTGTAGAAGGGATCCACCTGAGCTGGAGAAAGGCACACCTGCTGCACACCTGAAAAAAGAGATACGTAGACAGTAATGATCAGTCAACTGACCCCTGGGTCGGGCGCGTCTGGGGCAGCTTACAAAAAAATAATCACGGTTGCGGATGGGCAATGAGTGACCATGCAGTGTTACCTGCAGAGTCACTTCTGGTCTGACTAATATGGCGACAGTACATGTCAATGGACTGGATTAAAACTGTTCTGATCCACACCTAGTAAGTAGCGCTAATGCGCCTAAAACTGTTTTTCAAACCGCCCTTAAACAACAAAAGAAGAAGAAAAAGAAAAGGACACTGTGATGCGACTATGCACTATGGCTAATACACAAGAGACAGCTAGCTGCTTTCAAATCAGCTGAGAAAGTGTCAGAGAGCAAGTGGTGGATAGGACAAGGAGGGTGTGTTGCAGTTGTTCAGCAATTGTTATGGAAAGGAAACACACAAACAAATAGATGGCGTCGCCCAGATGTGTTAATCATCGAAATGACAAAATTATTAAATAAATAAAAAACAATTCTAAACACTGTTTGAAGCTAGAAAGGTGGCAGGGTCTGCCAAATATAAACAAGTGAAACAGTATGAAACTGTGTTGTCCTTTAAGGTCAGTTTGTTTATTCAGTCATGAAAACAAAGAGTTTGTTTTCCAGTTTGTTGGTGTAATTTTTTTTTTTTTTTAAATCAGTTAATTAAAGATCTTTCTCTTCTGATTAAAATATCTTCCCCAAAACTACATAGTGCACATTTAAAACAATACTGTTTACTGTGGCTTTCCAAGAAGTTAGATATGCAATCTTTTAATAATGTGCAAGTATTAATTTGGTCATTTTTGTCACTGTATATTTCAATTTTAAACTAACTTAGTCTAAGCAAACCTTAGTCAACATCAGCTAGCTGAAACCAAAATATAACAATCTATTTCTGTGTTGCAGTAATATCAGCTTTGACTTTGGACTTTGTGTCAGTCTCTGTTGTAGTGGCTGCCAGTTTGTTAGCTTGCTAACCTAATCGCTAGCAAAATACTATCTAATGCCGCTATTCCACCAAAATTAGCGAGTCTACACTGGTTTCGACAAAAGGATCAACCTGCTAAAATCCGCCTATTGACCCCATTCCCACTTCCTGCAGGCAAGACGAGCTGTCTACGAAAACTGGCTTCAAAGGCTTCAAAGCCTGGCACTCTTCCTGGGGGCTTGCAATAGACAACATCCTAAATTTCTTCCTTATTTACATGCCACCACTGGAAGTTGATAACGCGCCATCACTTCACACGGCGGAATTCAGTGTGTTCACCCGGGTTACATTTAGATCAAAGCCAAGCCAAGCAGAGGGGATAAAAACCTGTGTCTAATGCAGGGTCAGTTGACCCGGGTGTAAGTGCTAAGTGTATACATTCAAAATGCACGCAAAAGCCTGATCTTAGCAGGTTTAGGTGGGATTTTTGAGCAGTGGAAAAGGGGTATAAGTGAATATGTTCATTGGCTAGCTTGCCAAATTACTTCACCAGTTAACATGATCAGTGATATAAAGTTATTTATCATGACAAACTGTATAGGTCTAAGCCAACAACAAGCTTGACTGCACAGCGTGAGTCTGGCATTGGTTGCTTGTGTGTGTCTTCTCACTGTTTTGACCAGTGCTCAGCTGCTCGCTCGTGTAGCGCGCCTACACAGTGCGAGCATGTGCAACAGGATGCTGACTGCAGTTGACATAACAGCTACAGGTGTTATTGATAACCATGGTTTTCTGAAAGTAACACAAAGCCTATACCTTTGGGTTTACCGCTGTATATCAGCAGAAGTATCAGTGTTCTTACTACTCACTATGAATATTAGCGCCCGACCGATTTATCGGCGAGCCGAGTTAACGTTTAAGCACTATGTAATATGCAAGCTAAAGTTAGAATTAGCCATCTGCTATTAGCCTTGCTACACATATTAGCCGTGCCAGTAACGGTAGAGTAAACATAACAGTACACATTACATAATCGACTAGCTACTTCTCTCACTGAGGCAGCTGCATGTCTCCAGATAAGACCGGAGCAAAATGAGTGACGTGAGTTAAGACGGGGAGGCACCGACCGGCGGAGGGAGGGAGGGCGGGAGGGAGGGAGGGAGGGAGGGGCGAGTAGGCGAGTAGTTGCAAACGCTTTTCTGGTCCAAGTTTGATTCATGATAAATCCGTGGTATATTACTGAGATGATCAGTCGGTCTTCCTGTCGGCGTGAAGAGCAGTAGCTAATGGTGCTTTGTTGTAGGCCTAATGTTGGATGGTTGTCATGTTAATATGCTGCTTGACTCAGCAATAAAAAGGATTTGAAATTATATTTCTGCTTTTAATTCTTTGTAGAAGTATCTGAAAGGCTCAAAAGCAGCCATTTGTTAAAAAAAAATAAGTAAATATGTAGATATATTACTTAAATTAATAAAATTTTAAAACTTTATAAATAAAAAAAAATCGGCCGATTAATCGGTTATCGGATTTTTCCCCCCCTAATAATCGGTATCGGCCCCAAAAAAATCCATATTGGTCGGGCCCTAATGAATAACAGTAGTAGAATATGTAGTTCCAGTAGTAATGTTAGTATTTGTGTGTACCTGTTCCTGGAGTTGAGGCCCCACGTGCCGACACAGGAGACTGCATTACTGGAAAACACTGAAGAGAGATGGAGACGGAGAGAAAGATTTAAAAAATGCTTTTCTTGTCTTGATTGAATTTTATCATCAAAACTATTGGCTCATTTAAACATGTTTTTTCTTACCGTTACAACCAAAAAATGTCAGTGGATCAGCTGGCAGGGCACTTGTGCAATTTTATTCTGCATTCACAACTGTTTTGGTATTTACTTCAGAGGAATCTTTACACCAAAACTGAAGTTCATCCAAGGACTTTAGTTGATGTTTTTATTATACATGACTTAAAAAACCCAAATGCCTATGTATAACCGAAATGATGGACAAATCATGTGTTGACTTACTAACACATTCTGTAGTATGTCTGGATGGTCACCTAAGATTTCATACATTACCTTTTCTGTTTAAAAATGTAATTTCCATGCAGTAAATAGTTTTTTTTTGTTGAGAATATTCCTCAATACTGCACTGTCTCTAAGACTAAGTTTTGATTATTTAGACTTAGATAAACTATAGCAGAGGTAGAGATGGTGCACCTGAACAAAGTTCACTTCACATCAACACGTTCAGGTTCCAATCAATGAATACAGCAAGTTTCTATCCATTTTTTAAAATTTATTTATTTTTTACAGTTTTTAAACAGTTAGTGTGATTTTTTTCCCTAATATCTTAAGTAACTTATTTAAACCTTCCACTGAACTAACAAATAAAATCCCTGAATAGATTTGTACTTTATTTCTTGCCAGCACCTCTGCTTACACAGCTGCACCACATTTGCCCTGATGGAGGTCACAGTTGAAACCCTACAGGTTCAAGATGGGCATCAGTAAGCCCTGACCTGTACTACTACTCTATACTTACATTTATTAAAGCTCATAGTCAGGACAAGTTTTTCACACAGATATGTGCTCCCAAAAAGGCCCATTACCCGATTCAACACTTTGGACAGCTCTTGGAAAGATGAAGGCAGTTCTCTAAGAAGTTGTCCAGGCTTTTCCTTGTGCCTCTCTGAATTTAGTTTTTAGCTCACTGTTGCACTGCACATTAATAAACTCCATCTGCAACACACTTGGGACACTCTCTACATCAGCTGAGTCTGAGGGTCTGCAAACAGCTGGAAAGTGTCACAGTATGCCTTAAAGTCAGCAAAACGCTCATCAAACTGCTGAAGGTTTTCAATAGCAGAGGCATATTCATTACCACTGGATGTTGTGCCCTCTTCCACAAGAGATCTGCAAGCTTTGAAATGACAGAGGTTGTTTGCAAACAGCTGAGTTTTCCATAATCTCAGTGTTGTGGAGAAGGCTTTCATACTTTCATAAGCTGCTGTGGTGAGCTGACCAGGTCGCTGCAGCTTTAGGTTAAGGATGTTCAGCTCCTGTGTTACGTCCACTAGGAATGCAAGATCCATGATTCAGTTGGGATAATCAAGTTTAGGAACATCTTCTTCCATGAATATCTTCACCTCTGCTCCTAACTCAAAAAAATCTCTTCAAGACAGTTCCCCTGCTGAGTCAGCGCACCTCAGTAAAGTGAAGTACATCACCATGTTGACTCGATTTCTTCTAAAAAGGCCCAGAACTGGCAGTGTTGTAAACTCCTGGATCTGATGTAAGTGATATATTTCAGGACAACAGACATGATATGTTCAAATTTCAAGCATTTGCTGCACAGTTCCTGTTAATGTATAAGCGCCAAAGATGCAGTGAAATTCCGGGCTTTGTTCCGTAAGTGCTCATAAATGTCACTTGATAACTCGTTAATACGCTCTGGCACTATCTTTTGCTGATAGAGATATATTGTTGAACAATCTCTTCTTTTCTGATCATAGAATATCAGTGACTTACAACATGCAATCCTTCAGAAGCGGCCCCTTCTGTGAATGGCTTTCCTGCTTTAGTGATCAATTCACCAACCACATTCACTTCTTTGCTTTATGGAAAAGACCTTGTAGAGACGATAGTCCTCTATATAGCTGTGTGGCTCGTTATTTCCTCTCGTCTATTTGGTACTTCTCATATTGTTTTTCCATGTTTAGTCGAGTAATGAAGCTTGAGATTATATTCCTTTAGGACAGCGAGTTTTTCCTTGCATATCAGGCAAATAGCATTTCCACTTAACCCCCACGAAAAAATATTGTAATATCCACCTGTCTTGAATCGGTCTGTGTTGATCATGCCCTTTTCTATTCACATGTGCGAGCACCTACATTATGTTACTGACATCGGGTTGCTGGTCAGATGGAGGGAGAGGGGGGGCCGGGAGAACATAAGATCAAACTACCTTTCAGCTGTTGCTGCTGGTCTCCAGCAATCAGACATAGCTTGTGGACTAACCTGTCTGTGTATGTTGAGGGGGGTCACCACAGTAACCAGGTCGTCATGGATACTACGAACAGGTGGGGCTCCACTCTTATCCTTGGGGGTGGGAACAACAGGCTGTGGGGCGGTGCCTCCTCCCCCTCCTACTAAAGTGCAGGGCAGGGCACAGTAATGAATCTACAGAATAAACAACAAGAGGTCGATCTGCAGATGGGTGTCTGCTGACAGCGTCGCCTACCTGTGCTTTCCACAATAGGTGTAGTCAGGCTGAAGGGGCGTGGCTGGGGGGTTGCTGGAGCTGGCAGGTCCCCCATCAGGAAACCTGGCAGAAACTGAGCTCCAGAGGTTGGCTTGGGAGAGGTGGGAGAGCCAAGGGTCATCGGTTCAGTTCCTACTGAGAGACAGGAACAGTTAGATTTGTTTAAATCACCATCAAGACTTACCAGTCTGATGTTTCCAGGGTTTCTGCCAGTGCATTGCAAGACCTAGACATTGTGAAATTTCTTTAAAATATACAACAGTGAGCAAGTATTAGAAACGACCATGTGGGTTGTGGGATGAAACACAGAGTCTTCCAGGTCAGTACATCACTGTTTTCACAGCTGCATCAGGAGAACATCTGCGTGTTTGTAACGTCCTATCATAGTGCAGTGCTGAGTTGGACCTCAGAACCATAGAAGAACTGAGTCCAGCGGTCAGAAGCCGCTTCGGTCTGACTAGACCAGCATCAGGCCGGTAAATTTAACAGGGACAGTGACAGTAAAATGCATGCAAATCCCTACTCTCAATAACGTAGTTTGCTGTCAGTCTGTGTAAACGTGAGAAATAATGTAACCCCCTCTAGCCCTCTGACTGACCCCTAATATAATGTTATAACAGGTATTACCTTTTACAAAAATTAGAAACGGGATAATAAAGACCACTGTTAGAGGTTAAAGAGCTAACATTACCGCTGAGCTAACATATTCAGAACAAGCAGATAAGTGATAATTACTTCGCTACATTACAACAGACCATTATAACATACATAGAGATAGATAAAGACAGTATAATACTCAAGTCACCTTGTAACTCCATCCTTGTTTCGTTACTTTCTGGCCGCGATTTTCAAAAGTAGGAAGTGACGCCAAGCAAGGATGCTAGCTAGCTAACGCGGCTAGCAAAGCTAAATGATTTGTCGCTAGAACCTACTACTGTTGAAAAGTCTTCTTTAGTGGCGCTAAATACTATCGTGTAATATCCGATTAGTTAATGGCAATTTGCTCAAAACTGCATATCTCAGTCCCCTGTCGTTTATCTCCTGAGCCGTGAGCCGTGGTACAGCCTACAGCAAGCTGATTGGAAATTGAAGGAACCGCAGCAAACCTCTGGCGCTTTTAGATGGCGTCAGTGTGTAAAGATGCGTTTCCAGGAGGTTGTGTTTTACCTTCTGGTTAAAATAATGCACGCATGTACATTCAAGCAGTTTTAGTGGCCGTAATAATCCCTATATTTCATACGGAAGATATGAAGAGATCCATTCTTTCTTATGTGAAAGGAGGAGACAAAATCCATGCAAAAATACATTTCTAGGTTCGGTCCAGGCGTTGTGGAACATTATTTATGACTAAAAACTGATTTCATGTCCAAACCGACATGTGATTAATGTTTTAAGATAAACTTGAAAAAATGTGCATATACGTGCATTATACTTATACATATAACTTTGATTGATGTTACATGTCTAGCCCTTCACGAGGTTACTAATCTATCTTGATGTTACATCATTGTTAAGTACTATTGAAAACTTAGAGAGAGAATAAAGACCAACCACTCGCGTGATACCCTCTTTTAACTTGTTTTCTGCTTATGTTTGGAATAGTTAAAGTATAAGCTTAGAATACATTCATATTAATATCAAACAAGACGTTATGATATAATAAATGTCATATGAACAAATAAAATATACAATTTAACAAATACGCTATTTTGTGACATGAACCAATAACAATACATTGTTACAAAATACCATCAGATGCTGATATCTAAAAGCACCCTTATGTAGAAATTGGCGTTTTATGTGATTTTCTCATGATGAGTTTTTATTAATTCATAAAATCATGTCACATATGTCACATAGATCGACCATTTTGTTCAATTGTACATTTCCTCTATCGCATTTATTTATTTTACATATCATTCATAATTTCTCATTTAAAATGTTTAAATGCGTTATCGCAGTAAGGGAATCAACAAACGTGCAGCTCTGAACGCACCAAATTACTGTGCCTACGTCATCGGGATGTGACCAGTGGTCCCGGTTTTTCGTCAAGTTACCGCAACCAAATCAAACACAAAAACACTTAAAGTTACTACTTTGTTTGTCGAAATAAAAGTGCAAGCCAGACGAAGAGATGACGAATAGTTCTTGCCTTTTACTGATTAATATCATATTTAACACACTGCATTTCAACAAACATGATTTTGGTACGCATAAGACCAGCTGCCTGGGCACGTATTGTGAAATACTACAAACGGAAGTGGAGTATGGTATGTTGTGAAGCTTGATGCCGGTCTGAGCCAGACATTTACGGATCTCCTCAGGCTTCAAGAAGTTGTGAGTTGTACCTCAGGTAACGAAGATCTTGTTTGATTCGGAATGAAACTTTAATAAACATGAGAAGAATGTTAGCTTCAAGCTATCAACACACAGCAGATAGATTCATGTCGTGGTGAAGCTAACCAGCTAACTAGCTAGCAAGTTCTAGCTAATAGGTGCTGCTGACTGGGGACATACAGCTAGCTTGCCCAGTTTAGCTAAGCTCATTTTAGCTTTTCTGCAGGGTCAATACACACAATTAAAAATCTGAGGACATACTACATTGCCCCTTTGACGCCAGGCATCGTAAATAACCAGCGGTGAACATGAGTTTTGTGTTAGGGTGTTTTTTTTACTAGTTAAACACGTTGTTTTTTACTTGTGATATACATCATCAGAATGATCTGGAATGCCTGTTCTCCTTCAATTGTTTTTCTGTTTTTTCGGACTGGTATTAATTGCTCAGAATCAGCTTTATTGGCCAAGTATGTGCACACAAACAACAAGGAATTCGACTCCGGTTAATTTTGCTGTCAGTGTACAGGGAATAGTATAACAAACATTAAATCTAAAGAAAAATAAGTAATAGAAAAATGTAGACTTTTGTGTAAAAGAGCAATTGTAAGGAGGGAAAATAGAACATGAAAGAAAAGGTTGCTCTTTCCAGGTTTCCAAATCAGGTGAGAAAGCTGCAGTTGACTCATATATTATAAAAGCATAGGTTGGGATGTTTTCAGGTCCATCATAATATAGTATTTGCAGGCTGGATTTACATTTACAGGGTTAGTTGAAGCTGGCATCCTGTTTATGCCTTCCCTGAAGTGATCTCTTTGAAATGCAGTTACACTGTAAAACAGTTGGGATAAAATCTACAGTCCTTCTGTGCGTGCATTTGTAAGTTCAGCTGAAACTAATGTGAGCAGTCTAAGTTAGCTAAATCAAGGAGGGATACAGTCCTTTAAGTAAGAAGTTTCCTCGTTGTACTGCTGTCCCTCCACTGCAGCTCATCAAGGAAACGCTTTCTGGTGAAACACAAGGATGGAATTTCAAAATGAAATACTATGAGTATTGTATTAGAAATGCCAAACTTCATGTATCTACGTGATATGTACTGCAGGGGCTACTTTGTTAAAGTTTTGTAGGAGGGCCTATATCAGATATCAATTTGCACAACTTCTGACGTGTGTGCAAGGTTTCATGGGTTTCTGAGCATCCCTGGTCCCAAAACAACCTGCTGTTCATGGTGAAATACTGAAATTTGCCACGCCACCAACGCTGTTCAATGAAAACTCACAATTTTCACAATAAAACAGCGTCAATATCTAAGGGCTTTTCTGACCACATTTGAGGTGGATCTGGTCAACCCGCTAGGAAGAGTACATCAAAGTATCTGGTATGTTATTTTCTTGCTGCCAGTAGGTGAAAATTTCCGTGTGTTTCTTGGTGTTGAACAAGACCTGAGGGCTGACACATCATTGGATTTAAAAGGAAAATGCAAATGGAGGTAGACTGTACGACATTTTTTCCTGCTTTTAAGTCCACTTCCAGTAATTAGTACCTCACTCCAGCCCTTCTCATGTGTTACTTCTCTTTAAAAAAGCTCTCCACACCACTGTGGCCACACCGTTCAATGAATACCCACCAAAAGGCTGGACATGATACATGTGCCTGCCAAAATTTGTACTTCTAGGTGAAATGTACTCGGAAGGTGCTATTAAGCCTTTTTGCCACGCCCATGCTCAAGACCTATATCATATTCAAACTTGTGATGCATGTGATAAGTTTCATGAGTTTTTGGGCAACTCAAAAATGTGACTCGTATGAGAGAATAGTATTAATTCCTCGCATTTCGATAGCGCCTTTGCATGGGCTGGTGCTTGGATACTAATTAGGGCCTCGCACTGACCAGTGCGAGGCCCTATTGTATTTGTAAGGATTATTATTATTGTTCCATCCACGGAATCGCAAATTTGGCAGGCTGAACATACCCCAAAACTCACCAAAGTCGGAACATACGTCACATGTGGCGAAAAAATTGATAATTCAATGTCATTGGTCTTGGGTGTGGCCAGGGGACTCTCTAGTGCCCCCTGGAATGAATCCCTACCTCTGACATACACATTACAGGGTTGGGTGAACTAATTTAATTCTTAATTCTTCTGTGCAACAGCAAGTGAACAATGTTTGTGCTTGTGTGTGTTTCAGCAGCTGGCCCTCTGGTAGTTGCTGATCATTGTTGTTGTTCTGGGAGAGCTAATGATGGGCCACAGGGTTGTCCTCGGGGTTCAGCGGCCCCGTCACTTCCAAGTTACGTTGCTGACGGTGGTTCTCATCTACCTGCTGGCATCAGTTTTGGCAGAGAGCCAAGACTACTACAGTCTCCTGGGAGTTGGCAGGGAGGCCACAACCAGAGAGATACGACAAGCATTCAAGAAGCTGGCACTCACCATGCATCCAGACAAAAACCCTGTGAGTTACTTTGAGGAACCACAAACCATAAACTCGGAAACAACCCTTGATATAATCACAAACACCTACATATAAACCACAAACTCCTAACAACCCGAATCAAACTGGAACTCCACCTCAACCTTCAACTCATGTCAGTTTTTTCAAAATCCTAATAAAAGTTTTGTGTTTTAGGGGGATAGCTCTGCCCATGACAGGTTTCTGCAGGTGAATCGAGCCTACGAAGTTCTGAAAGATGAAGAGCTCAGAAAGAAATATGATAAATATGGTGAAAAGGGATTGGATGAGCAGCAGCAGGGAGGACGCTACGAGAGCTGGAACTACTACAGATATGACTTTGGCAAGTCTCTACAGTAACTATGCACACCTGTCATATGTAACCATGGTGATGCTACAAAAGCAACACTGTTGTTTTGTTTGTGTTTTTAAGGCAGGTTGAGTTGAAACCATGATAATACATTAGAATGTTTTCTTTGAAGAAATTTGCAATCTTAAAGTTGTTGACATTTGAATTCCTCTTTCTGACCAGGTATCTATGATGATGATCTGGAGATCATCACGTTGGACAGTGGAGACTTTGGTAAGAGTGACCATCCTCCAGACTAACCTCTTTTTTTAATCTAATAATTGGTGTGAAAGGTAGTGTAGTGGGTAGAGTTGGTGGTAGTTGGTGGAGTTGGTTCCATCACAGAATCTCATTCTTGGGAGCAACATCTTCTTCAGAGGAAAGTTCACTCAAAAAATCTTCTCGGCTTGATGATACTGTGGTTTATTGTCTACAGGGTGTGAAAGTTGACAGCTGTTAAACGGCCAATACAGTACTGTAATATTGCAGTTTCATAAAGACTGACTGAGAAGAAAGAGAAAAAAAGAATGGCCAACCTCCAAGCAGCAAAGCAAGATACAGTATATCTTGACCTTTAATTAGGGAAACATTATGATTTGTGAAATATGCGGCCTGATATTGGGAAATGTATTTTATTCGCTATTTATAGACTGTAATGGCTATAATTTCATTGTTGCCCATAAATTAAGCTGATAATACGAAGATAATGCGTGTCAACCCACACACACACACGTTCACATCAATTAAGGCGTTTGGCGTCATATTATTCTACTTCCTCACTAAATGGAGCGACAACGGGCTGATTTCAGCCAAGAGCAGCAGGTTGTTTTGATGGAGAGAGAGTATGAGTGATACAAAAAAGCTTGATCGCAGCCTGAAGCAACAGTGTTGCTGCAAATATGACGAGAGAGGAGGCTGCTTTTCATTTCTGACAGCTCTACATTGCGCTACCTTTAAATATGCTAAAAATGCTAACGGACTTCGGGGTTTACTGACAGACATTTCACTGCACAAATCGTAGGAAAATAGACATCATACATTTAGATAAAATCTTTTTTGGCATGAATCGGGGGTAAATTAATGTTATGCTCAGTTGGCTTCAGTGTCATGATGTGTGATAAAGTAAATCGAGTGCACTGCACTAGCTAACCCTGTTCCTCTTCTTGATGCCGAGTCCTACCCTCCACTCGCCTCGGTTTCTTCAGCTTGAGACCTGATTAGAAAGTTACACCTCGTCAGAAAAAATATAATTCATAAAAGATTTTATTGATTTATTTATTATATCCTGAGCTGTTGTCCGTCTGCACTGTTTCTACCTGTCCTCCTCATCCTCTCTTGCTCTTTTCTTATTAAAAAAGTCGCTGATTTTCCGCGACATTATGAGGAAAAGTGAAATATTTCTCCTCCAACCAACTTATTTTTACAGATCCATCAGAGTTTTCTTAGCTACCTAGCTGATTCAGCAGCCCTGCACATTGCTATCGGATTTCCACACGCACCTGACAGTGTGGTTTAGCAGTAATCTAACAGCATTAGAAAATTACATTTATATAATAAGATAACAAACGAGAAAATGGCTCTTGCACTATAATAGTTTGTCCAGGTACCACTGCACACGCTGTCAGCGCAGTCAGCTGGTCAGACGAGTGATGCACACGCAGTTTTTTCCTTCCTGTTAAAACATTAATTCCCCAGCCATATTACTTTCATTTTCATACAGTACTGTTGAAAAACAGAAAGCCGAAACATAATATTGATGACCTCATGATTTGATGACCTAATATTCAATAAAAATGCTCTGTGTGGGAATCACAATCTCTCACACACGTCACATACTGTATGCCAATGATTCAGTAAGAACAGCTGATTTCACGCTGAACTAATGCTTCAGCTTCCATCATCAATGCTTTGCGTGCTGGATAGATAAACCGTTGCAACTGGTTTCTACACATGGCGCTGAGGGGCGTTACAATTCGGCCCTGCGTTCACTTCTTCATTGCGGGGGATCTCATTCCAGTCACGGACTCTTCCAGGTCCGAGCACGGACCCGTCACAGACCTGTCATGGAGCGGTTAGGGCCCCCTCACGGAGGAGCAGGAAGTTTTAAGAGGCTTCACCTGTAGGTAGCAGTATGCATCTTTTAAAGTTTGTTTCTGAACCATCTATTAAAACAGAGGAGGAGAAGAAGAACCAGAGGAGCAGCGTTTCAGAGGATAACAACCTGATATATAATATAATATAACATATATATATATATATATATATATATATATATATATATATATCATATATACACACTGTCTGCTAAAAGCTTTGCTCTAGCAGTACTATAGCACTATGGTGTACCACATCAATAACGGCACCCTGCTGTCATGTCTTCGGATGGCTTGGAGCCAAAGTTGATGTTGTTGCTAGTCTAGGGGAGACTAGGGGAGATCAGCATATGGTGCTGATCTAAGGAGACCAGCCAATCAGTTAGGTTGAGGGTGAGGGATTCAAAGAACTAGTTTGGCTATGTTACTTCAAGCCCGGATATCTTAAGCCAGCAAGAGCTACTGTGACACATGGTCAGTTTTAGATGAAGAAGGATGAGCTGAAAGTCAAGCTAGACAGGGTGGACAAGCTAACATTTACTCTGACATGTGACCGCTTTAAACTTCATAACCACCTCTAACTTCATCACTGCTGACTGAAAATGCAGTCCCGAGTGCTTCATTCTCCAGTGTTGGTAAAGTGACAAAACCAGGTGTGGAAATTTGTTGGGCTATGCAAGACTAGTGTGCTCCTCAGTCAGAGCTGCTCCGTCCAGCGCATGATGCAGTGGAGCAGGGCTCATTGAGTTGGAGCGTTGGACTAAAAGGAAAGCATCTCTTGTATTTCACGGCATTTTGCGCTTTTATTAACCAGTTAGTTACCGGATAATGGGTGTCGGCTTATCAAAAGCAAAAGTAACCGAAAATGACATCCCACATGAATACATTACATAGATGCTACCATGGATACTTACATGAATTGGATGTTTTTCTGCCTCCTGTGGGTCAAAACTAGGTTAATACAGCTTTAAGTTTAAGGGTTATAACACAGTTGACAGATACTCAGTTAAACAGATCTTTATTGAGCAATATATAACATAACAAGGCACAAAACAAAATAGAAACAGAGAAAACCAGTGGTATTAAACAACAGACAGCTGACAGCTGCTGTCCTTTGTCGTGTATAATAACATACACTCACCAAGAAGTGCCTGCAAGAACAACCTTTTGTAGAGCATTTATCAATACTGTGAAAAATATGTGTAACTTATACAGCTATTACTGTATTTCTTTTTATTTGTGCTGTAAATGTATTTTTTCTTTCTACATTATGGTATGTTCCTTAACAAATAGCAGAACGGCTATAAAATGTCAACTTTATCTCTACTCCCCCGTACATTAGACTGTATGTGCCTCTCCCAAGTGGGACCATCGTTCAAGTGTTCATGACCGAAAAGTTGCCAAAACACAAGTGTTGTTTGTGACAGATCATAACAGGTAAACGGGCAATGACTGTGTGTGTGTGTGTGTGTGTGTGTGTGTGTGTGTGTGTGTGTGTGTGTGTTTCAGAGGCAGCAGTGAACTCAGGAGAAATCTGGTTCATCAACTTCTATTTCCCACGATGTTCACACTGTCACCAGCTGGCTCCAACGGTAAGAATACTAAAATACTTAATGAACACATACACATTAAACTCGAGCCAAGCACTGAACTCACATTACACGGATAGGACACCTTGTATGCAAGTGAAATTGTCAGTCTAATCAATCAACAGACTAGTGTTAACCAAATAATGCAAAATCTGTCTGTCTTTCTGTGTGTCTCTCGAACTAACTTGTCTGTCTGACAGTGGAGGGAGTTTGCCAAGGAGATGGATGGAGTCATCAGAATTGGAGCCGTGAACTGTGGAGACAACAACCATTTGTGCAGGAGGAAAGGCATCAACAGCTACCCAAGTCTTTTTATATACAGAGCAGGACAGGTCTGTTTGCTGTTTTTAGGGCCCGAGCACTAACGATGCGAGGCCCTATTGTATCTGTAAGGATTGTTTATTAGGGCCCGAGCGCTTGTCAGCGCGAGGACCTATTGTATCTGTAAGGATTATTTTTTTCCTTCCAAACTATCGCATATTTGGCGGCCTGAGCATACCCCAAAACTCACCAAACTCAGCACATACGTCACATTGGTGTGCTGCTATTAGAATTCAAAATGATTGGGGGTGGGTGTGGCCAGGGGACTCCATAGCGAACCTTTCCACAGGCAGTGGGCGAGCACACATCTGGCTGCGCATCTGGCCAATATCAGACCAATACCGATACTGAATATCGGATCAGCGCATCCTGAGCCTACAGGTACCAGGATGCCTTGCATGCAACCTCCTGATGCTCCAACCCCTAATACTTCAACACCTGCCCTACACATGGAGGTGGCCATTTCAAACTGGGCTGTATACAAAAAGGCATCTGAAATGAAGTTAACTATGTCATTGCCAGTAAAGGGGAAGAAGAAGAAGAAGAAGAAGAAATTATATACATATTTGAACTTAGTCTATTCCTACAGGTATAATATTCATAGACTCAAAGGAATGATTTTTCTCCTTCAGATGTTAGTGGACAGCAGAGTCTTGACCTGAGGCCCTCCAATGCCATTAGTCTATGGAGAGGTTGTTTTGTCTCCCCAATGTAATAATCTTTGCGTCCTGGCTGCATTGAACAGCATAAACTACATTACTCTGCTTATGCCTGGGTGTTTTGTCCTTAGGATGGACATTTTCTGCCTTGGTATGTTGCAAGGTTTGAAGTGAACCGGGATATGATGTTTATTGAAGATTCTCTCCAGTCTCTTCCTCTCTGTCTGCCCTGGATCTTTTTGAGGTTTTGACCCAGGTCCAGTTTGGGTAGCCACAGGTGCTCCCCTGATGTGCTTCTGTTCCTACTCCTTCCCCTCTGTCTTTGTGGGCATGCTCTCAGCCCGATGAGACCAAGAAGGGCATACTGACATCTTCCCGTGTGAACTTGATGTTATTGTCCACAGCATTTATATGTTCTGTGAAGGCTTCCACTATCCTTTTTCTGATTCTGACCCAGGTGTCATCCACATACCTGAACCAGTGACTCGGTGCAGTTCCTGTGACTCTTGGGGAGTCCATGGATGCATGGGATAGCTTCCCCGGGATACAGTCAGGAAATCAATGGCCTGTCAATGGCTTTGTCCTGTCCCAGTTTTTGCAGATATTATATAACCTTCTTTTTGTAGCTACTGGTAGGATCTGGGCTCAGTGTCTCATAGATGTTAGTGTCACTAAGCGGATCAGTGACTTTGGTGTGGTAGTCTCCTGTGTCTAGCATTACAGTGTATCTCCCTTTGTCTGCCGGCAAGATGGTGATGTTCCAGTCTATTTTGATTGATGCCAGGGCCTTTCTTTCCTCAGTAGTGAGGTTGGAGGGGGTGCACCAAAATTGAAATAATAATATAGAACGTGACCTTCTTGTACAGTATCATGCTTTGTTACTCATGGGTTACTTTTGTGAAAATGAAAAATGTAAAACTTCAAATGTCACAGATATACTTGAACCTATTTTGTATTTGACCGATGTGTTTACTTAATGACCATAACTTGCTTTTTTTAACTTGTCCAAAATGTACTTTACATGTTTTCTTGCTGTCTGAATAAATCTTGCTAACCTCAATTCTGTTAGCTCAACATCTGAACAATATTGTTTATGTTGTATCATGAGCATTTTTTTTCCTACAGAAACCAGAGAAGTTTAATGGGGAGCGTTATAAAGACAACCTGGTCCGCTTCTCCATGCAGTTTATCACAACAACTGTCACTCAGCTCTGGCAAGGTGAACTTCTTTGAATTATTTATCATTTATAGTTTGTATGTTTCCTTGTTCAAGACTCCTGATTCATCACTCAAATCTCTTTTTTTTCAGAGATGAAACTAAACAGCACTTCAGACTGATTATCAAGCAGGTCTGATCTGTGGGTATGATTTTGTGTTTGCTAGGTAATGTGTTCAACGAGATAGAGAGTGCGTTCTCGACAGGGCTTGGCTTGCTGATCACCTTCTGCTCTGACACTGGAGGTAACACACATAGATACACACACACACACACACACACACACACACACATACATACATACATACATACATACATACACACATATATACATATACATATACATATATATATATATATATATACATATATATATATATACATATATACACACACTACCGTTCAAAAGTTTGGGGTCATTTAGAAATGTCCTTATTTTTGAGAGAAAGGCACTGTTATTTTCAATGAAGATAACATTAAAATAATCAGAAATACAGTCTAGACATTGTTAATGTGGTAAATGACTATTCTAGCTGGAAACGGCTGATTTATTTTTATTTTTATTTTTTTATAAATCTGTTTATTGAAACACATCACATCATGTTACATGACCTTTACAAATAGATGCGTGATTTTTTTTTTCCAAATAAACAAACAAGTAAAAAACATACAAAGCATTATCCCACCCCCCACCTCAGTTGGTCTTCCCTTTTCAAACAGAATATCTCATCAACCACCTTACATTTGTACATTCATATTGATGTAAGGGCACAGCTGGACAAAAAAAAAAAAAAGACAAAAAAACAAACAATGTATTGTTCACTCCTACACCGTAGGAGTTGTAGCTATATTATCGAAATGTGAGATAAGAGGCTGCCATGTAGTATAGAATTTCTCAGTTGACCCTCGGAGTGAAAATTTGATTTTTTCTAATTTAAGGAATGACATTAGGTCAGTCTGCCAAGATTGTTCTGCTGGGGGTTTAGGCAACTTCAAGTGTAGAAGGATACGCCTGCGGACAATCAGAGAGGCAAATGCTAAAACATTTAATGTCTGCTTACTCAATTCTGAATAATTTGAGGGAACTCCAAAAATAGCAATGAGTGGACAGGGAGTAATAGCTACACCTAGAACCTCTGACATAATCTTGAAAAAGCTCTTCCAGAACCCTGTTAGCTTCGAGCATGACCAGAAAGTATGGGCTAAGTCAGCTGGGACAAAGGCACATCTATTGCAAGCTTCACTACTGCCAGGAAAAATCTTTGCTAGTTTTGCTTTGCTGAAATGCATTCTATGCTGTACTTTGAATTGTATTAAGTTAAGACGGGCACAGGATGAGGAGCTATTCACTTGTAATTTGGCTCTCTCCCACCAAGGATCCTGGAGTTGGATTCCTAGTTCTTTTTCCCACCCCTGTTTTGCTGTGATCTGTGGAGAGGGGTTAGCCTGGAGAATACCTGTATACAGCTTTGATATCATTTTTATCCAAGTTTCTGGTTTGTCAAGAATTTTAGGTAAATCTGCCGGTAAACGTGGAAATGTACTGCAATGATCTTTAATAAAACTGCGAACCTGGAGGTAGCGAAAGAAGCTGGTCCGGGGCAAGTCATGCTTATGGGACAGACTTTCAAAATCAACGAACGTACCATCTAAAAACAGGTCTCGGAATAATATGATACCTTTCTCTTTCCAAAGTGTAAATGCAGAGTCAAGTTTAGAAGGTAAAAAAATATGATTATTGCATAACGGACCTAGAAGGACAAGATTGTTTAGCTTGAGATGTTTGCGAAACTGAGTCCATATTTTCAAAGTTGACAAGATTACAGGATTTGAGGTATAATTTGAAACTGAAAGTGGCAAAGGGGAGTATGTCAGAGCCACAAGTAAAGAGGTGTGGCAGGAGAGGGACTCCATTTTACACCAGTCCAACTCGCTTTCATACCACCAGCTGAGTATCTTTTGTATATTTGCTGCCCAGTAGTATAACATAAAGTTAGGTAAGCCCAGCCCACCCTCCTGCCCTGCTGTCTGTAGGGTGCTTTTATTAATCCTGGCTACCCTGCCTGCCCACACAAATGAAAGAATAACTTGATCAAGTTTTTTAAAGAATGTTTTTGTCAGGAAGAGAGGTAAACATTGGAAAAAAAACAAAAATCTCGGCAAGATATTCATCTTTATGCATTGCACTCTGCCTGCTAATGACAGCGGCAACTTGGACCACTTCTGTAGGTCAGTTTTGACATTATTTATTAATTTGCCAATGTTATTTTTATGCAAGGCCTTAAAGGAGTGGGTGATGTTGATCCCTAGATATTGAAAACTTTCTGGAGAGAAATTAAAAGGAATTTGTCCCTGCGTGAGTGTTTTGGCTTTGGAGTTAATTGGGAAACAGACAGTTTTTTGGAGGTTGATTTTGTAACCTGAAAATGTACCAAAATCATCTAATATCTGTATTAAATTATTGGCACATGTAACAGGGTCTGTTATGTAAATTAATAGATCATCTGCATACAGGGAGACACGGTGCTCAATGTTTCCCCGTTTAACACCTTGCAGATGTGCAGAAGATCTCAACTGTATGGCTAGCGGCTCAATAGCAAGAGCAAAAAGTAACGGCGACAGCGGGCAGCCTTGACGGGTACCACGGGACAGGGGAAAATATGATGAATACTGCCCATTTGTGTTAACACGGGCAAGGGGTGATTTTATAAAGAAGGCGTATCCATGCAATAAAGTTTTCTCCGAATCCAAATTTTCCTAGTACCTTAAATAAGTACCCCCATTCCACCCTGTCAAAGGCTTTTTCCGCGTCCAATGAGAGCACTATTTCAGGCTTTATTTCATTGGACGGGGAAGAGATAATATTTAATAGCCGTCTGACATTTGAGGATAACTGACGAGCTCTGATGAAGCCAGTTTGGTCTTCAGAGATTATTGAAGGGAGACATGTTTCCAATCTTTTCGCCAAAATTTTTGCTAGTATTTTCACGTCCACATTTAAAAGTGATATTGGTCGATAGGAACTACATTCAGCAGGGTTCTTATCCTTCTTAAGAATAACAGAAATAGTCGCCTCTGTTAAAGTTTTTGGTAAAGTTCCTATAGACAGGGAATGGTTAAACATATCTAGTAATAACGGGGCTAGTTGAGTGGAGAATTTTTTGTAAAATTCAGATGGCAGCCCATCAGGCCCTGGTGTTTTAGAATTATTCATTTCCCTAATGCTGCTAAGTACTTCCTCTACAGTTATTGGCTGATTTGATGATAACTGTGTTGCTATATCTATAGTGGGTATTTCTATGCTATCAAAAAAAATATTCATTTTCGAGTCCGTTGGATGGGGCTCAGAAGTGTATAGATTGGAATAAAATAATTTAAAAGCTGCATTGATCTCCAGAGGAGATGTTGTAAGACCAGTTGACTGAGTGTTGATTTGGAGGATGTGACATGATGCTGCTTGATGTTTGAGCTGGAGAGCCAGCAGCCGGCTAGCCTTGTCGCCATACTCATACCACCTGCCTTTAGATCTTAGTATAGTATATTCAGCCTTCCCCGTCGAAGAGAGATCAAACTGAGTTTGGAGGTTAACTTTTCGTTGGTACAGCTCTGGGGTGGGATTTATTGCATATTGCCTATCACATTCGGATAATTTATCCATTATGTCAGTTTGCTTCTTTCTGCGCAGCTTATTAGAATGAGAGGAATAAGAAATTATTTGTCCTCTGATTGTAGCTTTGAGGCTTTCCCAAAGTAGCGATGAACTAACCTCTTCTGAGCGATTAAAACACAGAAAGTCTTCAATAGCTTCTTTTATGGAAGAGCAAAAAGCATCACTAGACAACAACGATGTATTGAGTCTCCATTGTGGAGTTCCTGCCGAAGGAGAGTCAAATCTGAAATCTAGTAAGACCGGGGAGTGGTCAGATATGACTATCGCTGAGTATTCAATAACATGTATAGATGGTTATAGTACCTTATCAATAAAAAAATAATCTATCCTTGAGTAGGCATGGTGCACGTGAGAATAAAAGGAATAGACTCTAGTATCTTTATGTAAGGATCTCCAGGGGTCACAGCTTCCATAATCTACCATGAAAGATTGCAGTGTTGTCGCCATTTTTGATAAACTTGTCACTCTAGGGCTTGAGCGATCTAGCTGAGTGTTCATTACACAATTTAGGTCTCCTCCTAAAATCAAATAATGCGTATCCATATTTGGAAGTGAAGATAAAAGTGTGGCCATGAACTGGCTGTCATCAAAATTAGGAGCGTAGACACAGACTAATATAACAGGTAAGTGAAACAGTCTGCCCGAGACCATGATGAAGCGTCCATTACAGTCAGGTACCATGCTTTCTGGTATGAACTGAATCTTTTTCGAAATCCAAATAGCTTTGAGTCAAATACTGAGTCAAATACCTATATAGGCCTGCCAAATGACACTTGAGAAAAATGTAACCAAAAAAGAAAAAAAAAGAAGTATATGAAGCCAGCTGTACTAAAAAAAAAAGGGTACTCACAACATTTGTATTCCAAGAGTGTGACCAACATACCCCCCCCTATTTCCCAACCCAAAAAGAAAAACAGAGAAAAAAAAAAAGAGAAAAACGGTCAGCAGCTTTAGAACAGTCTGCTGGTGTTGAAACGGCTGATTTTTAATGGAATATCTACATAGGTGTACACAAGCCCATTTCCAGCAACCATCACTCCTGTGTTCTAATGGTACATTGTGTTAGCTAATCGTGTTAAAAGGCTAATTGATGATTAGAAAACCCTTGTGCATTTATGTTAGCACAGCTGAAAACTGTTGTGCTGATTAGAGAAGCTATAAAACTGGCCTTCCTTTGAGCTAGTTGAGTATCTGGAGCATCAGCATTTGTGGGTTCAATTATACTCACAAAATGGCCAGAAAAAGAGAACTTTTTTTCTGGAACTCGACAGTCTTTTCTTGTTCTGAGAAATGAAGGCTATTCCATGCGAGAAATTGCCAAGAAACTGAAGATGTCCTACAACGGTGTGTAGTACTCCCTTCAGAGAACAGCACAAACGGGCTCTAACCAGAATAGAAAGAGAAGTGGGAGGCCCCTGTGCACAACTAAGCAAGAGGACAAGTACATTAGAGTCTCTAGTTTGAGAAATAGACGCCTCACAGGTCCTCAACTGGCAGCTTCATTAAATGGTACCCGCAAAACGCCAGTCTCAACGTCCACAGTGAAGAGGCGACTCCGGGATGCTGGCCTTCTAGGCAGAGTGGCAAAGAAAAAGCCATATCTGAGACTGGTCAATAAAAGGAAAAGATTAAGATGGGCAAAAGAACACAGACATTGGACAGAGGAAGATTGGAAAAAAGTGTTATGGACAGACGAATCTAAGTTTGAGGTGTTTGGATCAGGGCCCGACCGATATGGATTTTTTGGGGCCGATGCCGATACCGATTATTAGGGGGGAAAAAATCTGATAACCGATTAATCGGCTGATTTTTTAATTTTTTTTATAAAGTTTTAAAATTTTATTAATTTAAGTAATATATCTACATATTTACTTATTTTTTTGAACAAATGGCTGCTTTTGAGCCTTTCAGACACTTCTACAAAGAATTAAAGGCAGAAAAATAATTTCAAATCCTTTCTATTGCTGAGTCAAGCAGCATATTAACATGACAACCATCCAACATTAGGCCTACAACAAGGCACCATTAGCTACTGCTCTTCACGCCGACAGGAAGACCGACTGATCATCTCAGTAATATACCACGGATTTATCATGAATCAGACTCGGACCAGAAAAGCGTTTTCACTACTCGCCCCTCCCGACCTCCCTCCCTCCCTCCCCCCCCTCCGCCGGTCGGTGCCTCCCCGTCTTAACTCACGTTACTCATTTTGCTCCGGTCTTATCTGGAGACATGCAGCTGCCTCAGTGAGAGAAGTAGCTAGTCGATTACGTAATGTGTACTGTTATGTTTATTCTACTGTTACTGGCACGGCTAATATGTGTAGCAAGGCTAATAGCAGATGGCTAATTCTAACTTTAGCTTGCATATTACATAGTGCTTAAACGTTAACGCGGCGTGATCGAGACCAACACAGCGGGGAACATCGTGAAGTGGGTTGAATTGAAACTTGTTGACTTATTGTTTATTTCACAAACTTGTTTATTTACCGTTGAGGCGGACCACTCTCCTCCGTGCGTTCCTGCCGCTGCCAGGCAACGGAGTTTGTCATGAGGTCGGTGCGCCCTCTACAGGATAAATAGCCTAATGTTGGGGGATCTTTTCAAATGGGGGAACATTTTCAAAGTAAAACCAAGTCTTATTCCCTGCATTTTATTTCTGAAAATATCGGCGACAATCGGCGAGTTTTGGCCGATTACCGATTAGTCTCAAACGGGCTATAATCGGCCGATTTAATTGGCTCGCCGATAAATCGGTCGGGCCCTAGTTTGGATCACACAGAAGAACCTTTGTGAGACGCAGAACAAGTGAAAAGATGCTGGAGGAGTGCCTGACGCCATCTGTCAAGCATGGTGGAGGTAATGTGATGGTCTGGGGCTTCCCACCAGAGCTGTTGCCCTTGAATTGAATGTTAATTTCTCTACCATAAGCCGTCTCCAAAGGCGTTTCAGGTAGTGTTGTTGATGAGAGGGTGTACTTGGTGTACTTGGTCCACAACAGTGTTTGGATGGGTGTTTGGACTACACCAGCCCAGGACCTCCACATCCAGCATGTTCACCTCCAAGATCATCTGAGACCAGCCACCCGGACAGCTGCTGCAACAATCGGTTTGCATAGCCAAAGAATTTCTGCAAAAACTGCCAGAAACCATCTCAGGGAAGCTCATCTGCATGCTCGTCGTCCTCATCGGGGTCTCGACCTGACTGCAGTTCGTCATCGTAACCGACTTGAGTAGGCTAATGCTCACATTCGATGGCGTCTGGCACGTTGGAGAGGTGTTCTCTTCACGGATGAATCCCGGTTTTCACTGTTCAGGGCAGATGGCAGACAGCGTGTGTGGCGTCGTGTGGGTGAGCGGTTTGCTGATGTCAACGTTGTGTATCGAGTGGCCCATGGTGGCGGTGGGGTTATGGTATGGGCAGGCGTATGTTATAGACAACGAACACAGGTGCATTTTATTGATGGCATTTTGAATGCACAAAGATACCGTGACGAGATCCTGAGGCCCATTGTTGTGCCATTCATCCACGACCATATAATAATAATATAATATCTGTATAATGCACAGCCCCATGTTGCAAGGATCTGTACACAATTCCTGGAAGCTGAAAACATCCCAGTTCTTGCATAGCCAGCATACTCACCGGACATGTCACCCATTGAGCATGTTTGGGATGCTCTGGATCGGTGTATACTACAGCGTGTTCCAGTTCCTGCTAATATCCAGCATCTTCGGACAGCCATTGAAGAGGAGTGGACCAACATTCCACAGGCCACAAACAACATCCTGATCAACTCTTTGCGGCAAATGGTGGTCACACCAGATACTGACTGGTTTTCTGACCCCCCCCCCAGACCCCCCCAATAAAGCAAAACTGCACATTTCAGAGTGGCCTGAAAAAGGAAAAAATTCTGTGAGAAGCTGCCTCAGTGCTGGATTTAGTTTAATTGTTAAGCTATAGATTTGGTGCATTCATACATTGAGTCAGAAACAGTTGTTGAAATTCACAGTTCCAGTTTCAGAGCGCTCAGAGCATCCTCTGTATGGAGGATTTTTTGGTCATAGTAAATAAATAATAATAAAATTCAAGTCCAGATAGAAATTAAAAGTAAAATAAATACAATTTAAAAGGTCATTAATATTTCTCTCTCTCTCTCTGTCTCTCTCTGTCTCTCTCTCTCAGATTGCCTCGAGCCAACAACAAGACACAAAGTGGCTGGAATGTTGGTGAGAACTATTATTAGCACAGGGTTGCCCATAAGAAATTAAAACACACCCAGGTTTGTTACCACTGTTCTCACCTTCTTGCAGTAAAGATGGTATGCTGTGAGGAGCTGTCTGACACAGCTGTCAACAGATAACGGCAATAGACTAATTTCACAGCAGACATTTTGAATCTGTGCAGCAGGAAAGCAGTGGTGAAACAAAGTGGAACTATGGTTCTGTCCATGTGTCCTAGTGAGCCTTGCAAGTAAAAATGTCTTCTGTGAAACAGGTCTATTGATCTTTCAAGGTTCTAGAGTCAAGGTAGCACATGGCATTGTTTAGGGAAAAACAGAAAACTTGCTTTTCCATTCAATTAATGTTCATCGCATAAGACTCCAACATGCACAATAAGCAGAAGATGTGTGAGAAATAAACTCAGATTAATTTCAAATTCAAGTTAGTTTAATGCAAGTTACTCTGTTTTCTGTATGATGTGTTCTGTAGGACGGTCTTGTTAAGGTGGGATGGATGGACTGCACCGCACAGGAACAGCTCTGTGAGAGTTTCCAGGTAAGGCTTGGCATTACTGCTATACTACTAATACTACTACTGTAAGATGCTAACATGTTATTCTTCATCGCAAATACTCACTCGTCAGTTTTTCGGTCATTTTCCTCACCTGATTCTTTGCTAGTTGGGTATATAGTAGGGCTACACGATATACTGTTTCAGCATCGACATAACGTGCGCATGGACAATAATGGCATCGCTGGACATGCAATGAGCACCTGAATCCAACACCACCAAATCTATACAGTGTTTCTAAATTTCTTAATTTAAAATGTTCAATTCCCACAGCCGCCGGTGTGTTTTCTGGTCAGTGGAGGAGAGATACATTAGGTGTCTTCACATGAGATTGTGTTGAAAAGTCTGTGTCATTGTAAGAAGCTCATAGTAAAACATAAGCCTTGTTTCCTGTGATTTTGCCAGTAGAGGAAAATTACCTGTTCAATGTGCAGTGCTTGAAGTGGGAACACATAAGTGGCACTACTCTCTTGTTGGTACTGGTGGCGGGGACTTTGTTCATAGCGGCACAAAGGGGCCACAGAGCCACCACTCAGGACTGTTGGAGGGCAATGTCCAAAGGCCAGACCGACGATGTTGTTGGGTGTGCGTCCTTGGGCACTGTCTGTACTTATAGTGTGTCACACAAATGAAGCGACAGACTGACTTACGAAACCTTGGGTGCTGGCATTCATGTGAATGCCACTTGACATGCACCACCCATCCAAACACTGTTGTGGACCAAGTACACCCTCTCATCAACAACACTACCTGATGGCAGTGGCCCCCCAGCAGGACAATGTGCCCTGACACATCGCAAACACTGCTCAGGAACAGCTCGAGGAACACAATAAAGGGCCCAAGGTGTTGACCGGGCCTCCAAATTCCCCAGATCCCAATCTGATCGAGCATCTGTAAGACGTGCTGGAGCAGGTCTAATCCATGGAGGCCCCACCCCCCAACATACAGGACCCAGAGGATCCACTATAAAACGCCCTGGTGCCAGACACCACAGGACACCCTCAGAGGTCTTAAGTTCATGTCTTGACAGGTCAGAGCTGTTTTGGCTGCACAAGGGGAACCTTCACAATATTAGGCAGGTGGTCATAATGTTATGCCTAATCGGTGTATATTCACTGCCAGTAAGCTGTATTTAAGAAAGGCCACCGTGCTTCCTGGAATTTCCTGTTCAGTATCTGATTTTCTCAAGTTTTAAGCAAGGCAAGGCAAGTTTATTTGTATAGCAGAATGTGCTTTACAGGAGCATAAACATTACATTAAAAGAAATTAAAAATTAGATTTAAAATACATTAAAAACAAGTAGGAAGACATCAAGACACAAAACATTAAAACAAGTTAAGAAGTAGGAAAGAAGGTTAAAATAGAATGGGTTTAAAAGAGACAAGACTAGAAAAAAAAAGTCACAGTGCAGTTCAATGCCTTAAAATCACTTCAGTGAAAGGCAGTGGCAAACAGAAAGGTCTTCAGTCTTGATTTAAAGAGAGAGTTGGAGCAGACCTGCAGTTTTCAGGGAGTTTGTTCCAGATATGTGGAGCATAATAACTGAACGCTGCTTCTCCGTGTTTAGTTTTGACTGTAGGGACTGAAAGCAGACCTGTACCTGACGACCTCAGAGGTCTGGATGGTTCATAATGTGGCAGCAGATCAGAAATGTATTTTGGCCTTAAACCATTCAGTGCTTTATAAACCAACAGCAGGATTCTGAAATCTATTCTACAACTGACAGGAAGCCAGTGTAAAGATCTGAGAACTGGAGTGATGTGATCTACTTTTTTGGTTCTTGTTAGGACTCGAGCAACAGTGGTCTGAATCAGCTGCAGCTGTCTGATGGATTTTTTAGAGAGTCTTGTAAAGACACCGTTAGAGAAGTCGAGTCTGCTGAAGATAAATGCAAGGATACATTTTTCCAAATCCTGCTGAGACATAAGTCCTTTTATCCTGGATGTATTCTTAAGATGATAGTAGGCTGACTTTGTAATTGTCTTAGTGTGGCTGCTGAAATTCAGGTCCATGATTACACCAAGGTTTCTGGCTTGGTTTGTAGTTTTCAACATTTCAGATTGAAGCTGAGCAGAGACTGTTAGTCCTTCTTCCTTGGCTCCAAAAACAATTATTTCAGTCTTATCTTTGTTTAACTGAAGAAAACTTTGTATGGGATTATAGTCCCCTGGTGATATGGTCATGTAAATCTGTGTGTCATCTGCATGGTAACATAGACAATATTGTTTTCCATTATCTGAGCTAGAGGGAGCATGTAAATGTTGAATAGTAGAGGCCCCAGAATGGAGCCCTGGGGTACTCCGCTTGTCATTTTCATCCGCTCAGATGTGTAATTACCCATAGACACAAAGTTGTCTCTGTCATTTAGATAGGATTTAAACCAATTTAGTGCTGTACCAGAGTCCCACCCAGTTTTCCAGTCGGTCCAGTAGTATATTATGGTTGATCGTGTCAAAAACGCAGCACTGAGATCCAGCAATACTAAAACTGAAATTTTGCCACTGTCTGTGTTTAAATGAATGTCATTGAGGACCTTGACAAGAGCGGTCTCAGTGCTGTGATGTGGTCGAAGTCCTGGTTGGAAGACATCAAAACAGCCATTTATTCAAATTGTGTCATGGTGTTAGAGTTGGTTTTAGGTGGACACATGGACAACACACCTCCTGTACCTGGTACGGTGGCACTGACCGCTTGTCTAATTTTCTGAATTTTGTCAGTGAAGGAGGATGCAAATTCATTACAGGCCCTGGTAGATAGTTGCTCAGAGGCTTGTGGCACTGGACAGTCGACAGTAGCAAACAGGGCACGTGCATTATTATTGTTTTTGGTGATAATGTCTGAAAAGGAGGACTGCCTTGACTTTTTCAGTTCTAAATTAAAAATTTAAAGTCTCTCTTTATAAATATCAAAAATAACCTGGACATTTGTTTTTCGCCACCTGCACTCTGCTTTTCGATATTCCTTTTTTTTCCATTTTGACCAGCATGGCATTTCTCCCAGGAGATTTTTTCTTACCAGAGACCACCTTCACTTTAGTGGTTGCAATGGCATCATAACATTTGTAATTTTAGAACTGAAATGATGTACAAGGTCATTGACAGAGAACCTGGAGAGGGGAAGTGTGGAAGAGAAAGCCTCAATGAATATGTCACTGGTGTTTTCAGTGATGTAGCGCTTTGAGACGACCTCAGTTTGAACATTTGTGTACACAGATATATCACTCTCAAACAAAACACAGAAATGATCAGAGAGAGCAACATCAGATACCAGAACCTTAGAAATTTTCAGACCCTTGGAGATAACCAAGTCCAGGATGTGGCCCCTGTTGTGTGTGGGCGTCACATGCTGAGTGAGTCCAAAGTCATCAAGGACACAACACAGTTCTTTAGTCCATCTGTCCTCAGGTTTGTTGACATGGATGTTAAAGTCACCAACAAATAACACACAATCAAAGTCAGTGCAGATCAGGGTCAATTGACTCTGCAGTAGATCCGGGTTTTTTAGCACCTCGGCTTGGCTTAGCTAAGTGATGAAGCATTATCAACATCCGGTGGTGGCGCGTAAATAAGGAAGGAATTTGGGATGCGGTCTATTCAAGGATGTTTTATTGCTGGACAAAGCATTGGAGGCAGAGCCCCGTTCATTCCCATGAAAGTTGCTCAGTGGCGTTTTGAAGCCAAAAAGGCTTGACTTCCCAGCTATGAACATAACTGGATCTGCCTTATCTACTTACACTCTCTTGTCACAACAAAACACTCATGAAGTTTGGTTAAATAATGAATTTATTATAAGTCTTCTGAAAATGTGACTATATCTGTTGGGTCAAAATATACATACAATAATCCTGGTATTTGGTTAAATGTCAGATTGGCCATTTTCACTTTATTTAGGCACATTCGACTTTCGTCATCCACAAGCTTCTGGTAGAATCTACAAGCAATGTTTTGATTCATTAATAGGTTAGCATTATTAGATTAGCAATATAGTTGGAGTTGGAGTTTGATTTGTCTGTGAGTCATTTCACCCAGACTTTCTGTGTAAACTGTGTGTCTTGTAGGTAAAAATTCAAATTCAACATTGTGGCTTTCTCAAGGGACAGCGTTCAGGCTCATGTGACGACTCTGATTCGTTACATAAAACAGTGACATACAGCTTTTGGCTTTTGAAGCCAACAATGCTCAACTTCCCTGCTATGAAAATACTGCCGACCGATCCGGCTAACTTCCAGTTTAATGCATGGCTAACTTGAATGGGGATAAAATAATTTAATCGTGTGGCTTTTCTAGACTTTGCAAATGTTAATGGACCAAATGGCTCAAATTATGACCATGAAATTAGTCATTTTGCGGGGGGTTGTGACGCTCAAAAGAATTTGTCCACTGTTTTACAGACACTTCTTTCACAATGGGTCTATTGTTGTTTTCTCTTCTGTTACCAGTATGTGTTTCCAGCACATTCATGACGTGAAACGTGATGTCAGTGACGTTCTTAACGTAGCCTGCGGGAAGTGAGAATGGGGCCAATAGGCTATTTTTAGCGGGTGTCCCCATGTAGACACGCTAATTTTGGTGGAAAAGCGGTAAGAGAGGAGAAGGGTAGTGCGTTTCCCCTCCAGCTCCAGTCAGCATAGAATAAAAACACCGAGAGGTCAGCTCAGCGATTGCTGCTGCAGCTGGTTGACACACAGGAGTGAAGATAATATCAAAGTAATCCCTGAGCCTTCTTCCTGCCAGTAAATGGTGCTGGATCAGAGCAGAATCCGAAGTGACTCTAGGTGTTTATTCTCCAGACAGTCTGGCTCTAATCCAAAATCTCTAGCTCTAAGCAGCTGAGCAGCTCCTTCCCTCTGCTTGCAGTTACATAATGTACGTTTAAATGCTTTTAATGGGAAGCTACAGCAGTAGGACATATTGGGTTTGCATTAGCACAATAATACATCTCAAATAGTGGCTTCTTTTGTAGATTGTAAATGGTAACACTGGTGTTGTTGCAAGTTTATTAACCGGTGGAAAAATTCTGCATCCCTGATATACCCAGCAGTAACAGCAGTAGTAGTGTTAGCGGTAAGGGTACATTACTTATTGCAGTATTAGTATTATTCTCTAATGCTTCTGCTGTATTGCAGGTGACCACTGGAGCGACTGCTTTGTTCCCACCTGGGAGTTCTTTGGATCAAAAAGGCAGTGTACTGGTAATACACCGAACACATGACTGGTTCTATTTAGACAGTATAGTAATCTCAGTACTGTGTGTAGCACTGCACACTGACTCAATGTCCATATGTTCCAGTGGCTGAACACTCTTGACAGTAAAGAGATTTACAATCAGGTCATCAACCACCTACCTGATCTGCAACTGCTGACCAGTGACAGCTTCCAGGTATACACACTACAGAACACACACTCTTATACCCTAGAGCTTTAGGTACATATCAGACCTCTACAATACATGCCAAAATGTACATCCTTTTAATGATATGTAACTTCTTGTCTCCAGAGGAAGCTCGCCCATCATCGCTGGTTGGTGAGTTTTACATTTGGAGACAGAACCTCCACCTCCAATGAGTACAAGAAGCTACAAGCTTTGCTCCGAAACGACCACATACAGGTGCCACTCTTTCTGTCTATCTGTCTGCCTATCTCTTTTTTCCTGCCTGTTTTTATTCCAACTGACTGTTTTTCTCTCTAGGTCAGCAGAGTCGACTGTATAGCAGACTCAGAGTTGTGTCAGTCTCTCTTCATCCATAAACCTTGTGTTGCTGTCTTCAAAGGACTAGGAATCCATGACTTTGAGATCCACCACGGTGAGTACTATACGTAGACCATACCTTACTGTCCTATTACCTTTATGCATTCTGTTGTATACTAGAGATACCACCTTGATGTAGTTTTTCCACTGGTAAAAACGGTTCCTGTTTGTTTGTGACACAATAAAGATGATATCACAGCAGTTTAATGCAGCATTACTATGACAATCAGCTATGAATCCAGCCTACATTGAAGGCGTACTTCAAAAACAAAATTGAGTAAAATACCTGGTACCAAAAGTGAGCCCAGTTGAGCCAAGCTGTACCATGCTGTGGAAATGAGACTTAACAGTGTTTGTCTTTTCCAACAGACCTGCAGTGCTAACCATCATTTTTTTTTTGTTGGTGGTCAGCCAGTTTATATGTTAAATGACAAACGATTCTAATGTCGAGATGTATTCTGCTAAAAAAAATTAAGGGAACAGTTCAATCACACATCAGATCTTGATGAACAAATTATTCACGTTGGAACTCTCTTTTGATGTACATTGTATAATTTGTTGAGAACAAAGTGACCTAACAATGGTCAATGGACAGTGTTGGGGGGGGGGGGGGGGAATCCCACTTAAACCTGCTAAGATCGGGCTTTTGTGTGCAGTTGGAATGTGTACACTCTGCATTTACACCCGGGTCAATTAACTCTGCCGTAGACATGGGTTTTCATCGCCCTGGCTCAGCTCAGCTTTGATCTAAATGTAAGACCCAGGTAAACACACTAAATTTCACCGCACAAAGTGATAACACGTTTTCAACATCCGGCGGTGGCACGTAAATAAAGAAGGAATTTGCGATGTGGTCTATTCAAGGACGTTTTATTACTGGACACGGCGTTGGAGGCGGAGCCCCGTTTATTCCTATGAAAGCTGCTCAGTGGCTTTTGAAGCCAACAACGCTCACTTCCCTGCTATGAAAATACCATGATCGCCGACCAAGCAGGCTAACTTTCGATTTAGTGCGTGGCTAACTTGAATGGGGATAAAATAATTTAATTGTGTGGCTCTTCTAGACTTTGCAAATGTTAATGGACCGAGAAGCCTTGAAGTGAAAATGGGGTCAATACGTGATTCTTAGCGGGGGTGGTAAGGCCAATAGAGGTTCAGGAGTGATAGTAGTATTATATGCTGTGCTAATGGTTTTGAAGATTTCGGACCAGAATGTGGCAAGCCTGGGACTGAACCAGAACATATGGGAATGGTCGGCTGGAGATTGTTTTCACCTATTACATGAGTCAGTTACATTGGGGTAAATCCGATATAGCCTCAAATTAGTGTAGTGAACCTTGTGCACAACTTTACACTGTAGGAGGCCGTGCCTCGCACAGATTGAACCAACCGTAAGACTTGTTGCCAATAATCATCAGGCAGTGTGGTTCCCAGCTCTTGCTCCCAACAATCCTTGGGGCTGGATGCTGGGCTATCAATAGTAGAACTGATAAGACTGTAAATGCTAGAAATTAGCCGCCTTTGTTCAGGATCAAGAGCCAATAAAGAGTCTACCAGAGTTTCCGGGGACGAGGGAATTTGGGGTTCTGATTCCGAGTAAAATGCCTTATCTGGAAAAAAAAACAAATTATGTATTAGGGAATTAGGTAAGTCGAAATTCTTTGAGAGCTCAGAATAGGACATAAAAATCCCTTGGTTGTAAAGGTCCTTAAATTTAGTTATCCCTTTGTCAAGTCCAAAAGGTTAAATCAGAGCAAGAGGGCAGAAACAGGTGATTGTTTACAGTGGGGGAGAGGTCCGAGGCCCTATGAAGGCTTTTCCTAATTTGAATCCAGATTCTAACAGAGTTAATTACCACTGGGTTTGAGGTAAAGTTAGAGGCAGTCAGAGGGAGTTGAGAACAAACCAGGGAATGAAAAGAGAGTTTAGAGGATGCAAGTTCCATATCCACCCATGTCGTCTCCTGTGTTGTTAATCCAGTATAAGAGTTTATGAATGTTACAGGACCAGTAATAGTGTAAGAAATTGGGCAATGCTAAGCCCCAATGCAATTTTCACTTTATTTAGGCACTTTCAATAGTCATTCACAAGCTTCTGGTAGAATCTACAAGCAATGTTTTGATTCTTTAATAGGTTAGCATTAATAGATTAGCAATATAGTTGGAGTTAGTGTGATTTGTTTGTGAGTCACTTCACCCAGACTTTCTGTGTAATCTATGTGTCTTGTAGGTAAAGATGTTTTATACAACATTGTGGCTTTCGCAAGGGACAGCGTTCGTGCTCATGTGACGACTTTGAGACCTGACAACTTTCCTTCAGACAGGAAGGAGCCATGGCTGGTTGACTTCTTTGCTCCGGTTAGTAACTTACTGCTTCAGTCAGAAGTTTGATTGATCAACACACACGCATACACACACACCCACACATACTTGGAATTGTGTCACCTGCTCAGGATGCTACTTGTTACTACTGTTTCAAAATGATGGTGCCTTCTCCGTACCTACACAGATTCTTTGAATGTGACTTTTATATAATTTTTAATAATGAAGTATAGGCGTTGCTGACCTTGTTGTCAATGCTAGCAGCTGTTGTGCAGCTAAATTAAGCATTTTATAATGCTTCTACTGCCTAAATGTGCAGAAGGCGAGCTATTATCTAGCAATCTGGGCCAGTTCTCATGTCTAGTCTCAGCTTTACATTGATAATGCATGAAATATAAACGGTCAAAAAGTAACTTATATTCTGAGCAGCGTTTGAGAAGAATACTGTGCTTTTAATTAAGTATTATTTAATAACATTATTTTTGAATGTAATTGAGTAATATTTCAGTAATGTAACTATAGTCGTACTTGAGTACAGATTTCAGTAATACCGCTGGTATTTAGCAGTGGCCAGATACAAATGCATTATAAATTGGCAGTAATAATACACAAAAGAGAAAAGGTGATGCAGCTGCATATACGCTATGTAGGCTACAAGCATTATGTCCAGTATGACTTAGGACATTGTGGAGTATTTGAGTTAATGACATTATACTGTCTATTACTGAAACAAACAAATGTCGGACGTTGAAAATACAATGACGTAAAAAAGAGAGACAAAAAACACAATGTTGTTAACAATGCATTAAAACAAATAGCATTATCCTATCCTAAATACAGTAGCATCAACCTATCTTAAGTCATTTACTTCCCCCATAGAAAGCAGTGAACCAGGTACCAAATTACATATCAGATCATCTTACAGGGATAGATAAAGCACATCCTGCTGATGAAAAATAAACAGGTGAAACTGCAACGTCATAACTGATAAGTTTGACTTTACCGCAGATAGTTTTGTACTTCATGCTTTACTTCTTGTTGACCTAGCCTGCCGGATTACCGGTTTACTTTCAGGGCTGGCGATGGTGTTACACCTACAATACAAACAGTGAGTGATAAAGAGGCAGACATGGAAAGACTGGCAGGAATGAACGTGTGTGTGTGCTTGCGCGTGTGCGTGTGTGTGTGTGTGCATGCACGTGCATTCCTAGTCCTGTGGCAATATGTCTGTTTCTACAGCTTCTCTCCATGCATTCTGTTTGTGATCTGACTTCTCGGTTGAGTTGGATAGTAGCCAATTGTATAGTTCTGATATAGCACCTTTACTTAAGCTGTCTTTAGACACATTTTTTTTTTCAAATTAGATATTAAGGGTCTGGTTAGGAGATTATTTTGGCTCATTCTAATAAAGCTTCTGAGCTGAAGGAATTTTAACAAATATTTTTTATTTATGTCATACTTGCATCTAATTTCTTCAAATGACATCATGCTGTCTTAGATAAGTAGATACAGATCCTGATTTTTTTCTTGTCCCTTTGATGCCCATTGTCGCTGGTTTCCCCAAATGAGATCGTACTGAGATAATAGACTAAGTTCTTTTAATACATTTTCACACTTTGATCATATTTTTAACAAATTAATTAGTAGTTTGTTTCATCAAATTTGGCAATGTATCCAAATAAAAATACAGAGGTAAAGGCAAACTCAAACATTTCTTTCCATTGTGGAATATCCCTCGTTTTTTTCCTCAAGTATTTTTATTGGAAACCAGTATTGCAAAAATGTAAAAAAGTAAACGTTTTCTTTTTTTTTCAAATGTCAAATACAAAGTACAAATATGTGTTCCCAATTTTTTTTTTTGTGATACCTTTTTGAGGTGTGTAACAAATCACCACCTCATCATAACACCCAATCCACTAACCTCGTACCCCAAGTAAAAAAAAAAGTAAATAAAAACCAACAGGAATAAAACACAATTCTTTAAAAAAAATATAGCCGCAAGCGGCAATCTGCGGGTTCTAACCTCTTTCGTCCCAAATCAGCCACCCTGACCCTCATCCCCCGCAGTTGATGACATCGGCCGCCGTGTTCCTCAAAGATCTGTGCAACACATACCCATGATAAGCCCCAGATTTCTCCAAATTTGGTTTTCAGCTACATGCTAATGGCATTTGTGTTATACTTTCACATAGACACTCCATTTGAACATTGAAATATAAATTCAAATTTTACCTATTGATGTGTATTTCAAAGTTTCAATAGGTGTTATAATGTTTAAGTAATCACAGTTCCACGATCATGATAATTTTGGGAGAAATCTCGAGATAATAATGGATGTGTATGGGAGAGGCAGTAAAATATATTTTCTGTTGACGGCGGCCTTGTCTTTTGACCAATCATGCTCATCAATAAGAGAAATGACTGTCTCGGTCCCTTGATGCCATATACCAAAAATGGTGTTGATAGCATAAGTATTTCAAAAGTTCTATTCATTTTACTGTTTTTTAAAGTTATGCAAATTAGCCAAAAATCTGTAATAGCGGCTTTCATAGTGCAAGAGGCTTTTTTTGTAGTGGACTATCAAGAGGACGTGTACGAAACATTTCAAGTCAATAGCACTTATGGCTTAGTGGGGAGAGCCTTTCCAAGTTTACACTCTATGTTATAGCGCCCCCATTAGGCCGATTGGGATCAAATGTTTTGAGCAGCATTTGGACATCATTTATACTCAACGTACCAAGTTTCGTGTCTCTAGGTCCTTCCGGCTCGCCGTAAATGATTAAAACGCAAACAATGACGGTTAATGACAAACAGGCCACACCCACTTTCACCTATCAACGTGGCAGCCAAGATATTAGTTAATAGTCACCCCTAGAACATGCATACCAAATTTGGGGAAATTCCGTCCAATAGTCTTTGAGATACGCATGTGTGGCATTTATAGCGCCCCCTATAGGTTGAGCTCAAAATGCTTTGGTAGGCAGATTCCCAGTCCCGTTGTGAACCTGTCCACCAAGTTTTGTGATGATAGGGCAAGAATACACCGTAGGCTCTTAGTGACTCTGGCCTTAGCTTTTTATACAAGTTTCCCTCTGAATATGTCCCATTAGCTTTGATCACTCTATGTACTGCATTTTTTAAATAATAAAAGTGTGGTATATCTGGTTACATGATTTCACTCTTACATTTGTGGTTACATTTTATTCCAAGTTAACACAATACAGTAGTTTAATCATCAATTTGATCAATAGGTGCATGTTTAATCAACTAGTGCAGAGTAGTATATGTTTTAACCATTCATTTATGATTCCTTCACATTTTGATTAGATTCTTTAACATAGTACTTATTACCAGTTGTCAGTAACCACTAACTACTTACTTATGGTTATATGGTTATATTACACTACAAGAGGAGTGGTTAAAAATTCCGCTAGAGGACTACCAGAAGCTTGTAGATGGCTATCAAAAGAACCTAACTGCGGTGAAAATGGCCAAGGGACATTTAACCAAATATTGGAATTATTGTGTGTATATCTTTGAGCCAGAAGAAGAAGACCTATAATAAATTCATTATTGAACAAAACTTCATGAATGTTTTTTTTGTGACAAAGTAGTTTGTGTTCCACTCATTCAATCACAGAAAATGAGAGCTGTAGAAATCACTGGAACTCAAAACTGCCATGATATACGGTACATGTTCTTTACAAGTGTGTGTAAACTTTTGACCACGACTGTATATTGATGTAAAACATGAGTGAAGAATGTGGCTCTAGGAGGAATTTGAACTTAGATGTTGTAGGACCTGAGCCACACAACTCTCCTTCTCTCCACCACAGAGGCCTGGCAAAGGACAGGCCACAACAAACAAAGCCTAGCACAGCATTTACACAGATAAGCCTTAGCCCTGTTCACACATATGGGCTTAGGCATGGGGGTTGCAACTGGCTGCCATTTACATTGAATTCAACCCCCCAAATTAGAGTTGTTCCGATTCCGATGCCAGTATCGGAAATGCCTCCGATACTACCGAAAATGCCGGCATCGGTATCGGCGAGTACTGGAGTCCAGGCACTGATCTGATACCACGTAATTTATTAGCCTAGCTCCGTTAGCTCCTAGATTCTACCGGATACGTGTCCGCTGTGTTACGGCTCCGGTACGGTTTGGCTCCGTCGTCCTCGTCCGGCAACCCCCACCAGCTGTGTTCTGAGTCCGCCACAGCGCAGCTTCACCGATCAGCTGGATTACATGATCACACACGAGCGCAGTTATATGTATGTGTTATAAACACAACAACACGAAGTGTTCCCGACTGAAGGATTAGAAGAAGAGCGTGTATTTGTCTCTTATTTGAGGTTTTTGTGCTTGTATCAACACGGAGTGTTTTATTTTGAAAAATTAACCGGATGTCATGTTATTATTTCGTGTCTGACTTCCTGTCTGCTCTGTGCTGAATTCGGCTTTATACTATTCTTTTTAAAAATAAATGGCTTTCATTTGCTGTATTCATTCATGTTTTACAAAGGGTTTAACCTGAGCCAGGCCTTACCACATTGATGATCATATCACAGTCATGCAGGCGTAGTATGATATATATAATTTTTTATAACACACTGGTATCGGTATAGGTACTCGTATCGGCCGATACCCACAGCATAAGTATCGGAATCGGAATCGGGAGGGAAAAAATGGTATCGGAACATCTCTACCCCAAATAACATCTTTGTGCCTCAAAATTCAGGGATCAAAAGTCATGCAGTGGTACAACTTGGAATGAAGTGGATAAAAGGTTCAAACATTACAAAAAAACGATAACCAAAAACGCATGAGCGACAACCAATCGTTGCGATTGGTTGTCGCTCATGCGTTTTTGGTTATCGTTTGCTATCCTCACAAAACAGATGTGTACTTCTACTCCAACATACTTACCATATCATCGGGTCATATAACTTAAATGAGCTTATTCATTGAAGCACATCACTGAGGCTATAGACTTCTCCATTTTGTGCCAGTGTAATGGTAGAAGGGAGAAAATAATCACCTCATCAGAGCTGAGTATGTGCTCAGTACTAAAGTTGCCTGCAATCTTCCGGCTCATGAGAATCGAGAGAAAGTTTGAGGAGCGATCATTGTCCTCAGACTGTAACAAAGACCTGACCTTGCATTAAAAAAAACAATTCTTGTGATCTCACCTTCTTAATACTAATTAAATAAATGTTTGATTCATGTGTGCAGTGGTGTCCTCCATGTCGAGCCTTACTGCCTGAACTGAGAAAAGCTTCAATCCAGTTGGCAGGACAGATAAAGTTTGGTACTCTGGACTGTACCATCCACCACAACCTCTGCTCTATGGTAAGCACACACATATTTGGGCTGTACTATTAATAATGCTACACCTCTGACAGTTTAATATTTTGTCTTTCTCCATTTCTTAGTATAATATCCAGGCATATCCTACCACAGTGATCTTTAATGGTTCCTCTGTTCATGAATATGAAGGACAACATTCAGCTGATGGCATCCTGGATTTCATACAGGTAATACTACATACAAATAATATACTATTACACACTACCGCTGTTGCTTCTGTTTGCAGGGAGGGATTCTCTCTCAAAGAAAAATCAGGATTGTTGTTTAATCCAGAAACGTGCAGCCTGCACCATTCTAACACTGTCCCAAAAATGGTTTCCACTAAATATGGTTGCATCCGCAGGAGACTGTCCCTTGTTTAGGGGTACTCAAGCACACTTTAAATTATATTGTGGTGAAAATTTGTAATACCTAGATGTATGAAATTTGGCAGACATGTGTATCACACCAAGATCTGCAAAAAAAAGTCTCTTGGCACCATGACCTAAACCCAACAGGAAGTCAGCCATTTTGAATAAAGTGCTTATTTTTGGCGATTTGCACTTGTTGTACTTTAACAAACTCCTTCTAGGGTTTTTACCTGGATGACTTTTGTCAGGGCAATCTTAACAACTTAAAGATGAAAAGTTATCAAAAGCTTGAGTTTTCGCTTAATGGCCTGGGCGTGGGAAATTTTGAGGCAACACCATGAAACAGGAAGTTGTTGTAACTCACACATACTTTATCAAATCTGCCCCAAACTTCATGCTATTATTCAGGCATAGTTCAAGTACTATCTGCTGGCAACAGGAAGTTCTCTTTCAAACATTCACTCGGTATCTCACTATGGGGGTACGCTCCTCTTCATAGTCCTCAGAAGCCCAATATCATTACGCCAGCCACATTGGCTTGTGGTTGTGACAACTGCATCAAGAGGAGGGCCATGCTCTCCCTAGAGAGGGTGATGCGTTGTCATTAGCTCATTCAAAAACCTCTTCTAACGTTTCACTCAGAGAGCAACATTTCCAGACACTACTGCCAACGGGACTATTAGCTTAACTGTCCACAGATTGAGCTAACCACTCGATCACCGGCACTAATTATTCCATGTCGGAATCCCGATTTCTTCGCCATAGTAAATCTGGGGTTTCAATGAGGAGCTATACAGTCACTGTCCCCCATACAGCTAATCGTAGCTCACCTGTTGCCAAAAACGGTAACACCAAGCACCTTAGCCCAACTAGCCACCTCACTTGCATTAGCTAAGCCTGCTTTCCCTTTGGTTACACAGCGACTAGGTAGCCTCCACACTAGCAGCCTGTTTGCTAACTTCTGCTTCAGTGAAAGTTTTGACCCAAACTCACTCACTATGACGATGTCGAAGCAAAACATACCGGCTGATAGCACGCCAGCTACACCGTTTCTCATGCCCACGGCAGCAGTAAAACCCCCACCACAGGACTGTGGGTGCGAGGCGAAGATATTGGCTATGAATACTCACCCAGTATGCGTAGCCTGTCTCAGAGTGCAGCACGCTCAGGCGACGCTGGATATACCCGGCTCATGCATGCATTGTAGCCGTTTTACTCTCAAGAGCCTTCGCTGTAGGCTGTCACGCCAGGCAAGCCTCAGCACCCAGGACATTCTGTTGACAACAGCTGCCACTCCGACAGAGGGTGAGGTCTCCGCCATGCTAGGTGAGAGCTAGGGCGACATTCCCCTGTCTAAGGGATTTGTTGTTTGCCTGCCATCTGAAAATTTCAGCTCACTGTTGGACTGTGACGAGCAGTCTGATGACTCCGATGCTTTGTCTGACATTCTTCTCTTCAAAGGGGAGGATGATGATAATTCTGCCTTTCCATCACTCCAGGTAGCTCAGCCAATGGCACTGGCTGCAGGGGGAGAGGCTGACGTGGCCCCACCCTCGCTAATCGGAGGCATGGATTTGCACGAGGTAGCCGGTTGCGCACGCTGGTTCACAGACTGATTTTTTTTTTGGAGCAGTGTGCACCTCCTGTCACTGAGAGCCACTCACGTCCTGGGAGCACGGAAATGTGGGGCAGACTTGCTTTCCAGAGGCAATCCTCTTTATGGGGAATGGAAATTATATCCAGAGGTTATTAACTAGATTTGGGCACGCTACGGTTGCCCCAGTGTGGATCTGTACGCCTCGAGCAAGAACGCTCAGTGCCCCATGTTCTTTTCCCTGAGAGACCTGGATGCACCATTGGGATATAGACGAGCTGGCTGTCGAGTGGCAACAGGTTCTGCCTTATGCTTTTCCTCCTCTGGCCCTGATTCCACCCACACTGTCCAGGGTGCGAAAGAGGGGCGTATCCCTCATCCTGATAGCCCTTCATTGGCTGGGGAAGCACTGGCTGGTGGATATCAGTCAACTCCTGTACGACCAGCCATGGCCTCTTCCTATACACAGAGACCTGTTATGGTGAGGGGAGATATCTCATCCTCACCCAGAGCAGTTAGCACTCTGGGCTTGGCCTGTGAGAGGCTGAACCTGGATGCGGCTGGACTCCCACAGAGCGTCATTACAACCATTCAGAGTGCTAGAGTCTCTTCTACCAGGTCACTATATGACTGTAAATGGCGTGTGTTTGAAGACTGGTGTTCAAGGTCACAGGAGGTGCCCTTCTAGTGCTCGGTGCCAGTAATTCTCAGTTTTTAAGACTGGATAAAGGTGTTGTAGATGAAAATGAAATGACAAGACTGAGAACTTAACATGAATTTTGTCCTAATAATATATTCATACACTATGTCCCCATTATATTCAGTAATGCAAATACACAATAAGGCCAAAGCCTTCTCCACAGTTAAGGTTTACTTGGCTGCCATTGCAGCGTGCCATGTGGGTTTTGATGCTAAGGCTGTGGGGCAACATCCCCTTGTCAGCCGTTTTATAAAGGGTGCCCGCCGTCTAGAGCGAGTATCCAAACAGCTCACTCCATCGTGGGATTTGTCAACCGTTTTCAATGCACTGTCTCACCCCACTTTGTGCCCTAAGATCAGGTGGATCTGAAAGGGCTCTCACTTAACCCATTTAGACCGGGAGAGCATGTGCGCATTTCTACCTTTGAAGCTGGGGGCGCTGTTGCGCATTTCTACCTTTGAGGCCGGGAAAGCGGATACGTCATTTTGTAGTTCTCAGTACATTTCATCTAAGGATTTCATCTCATAATAAGGAGGGTGATTCTTACATGTGCTTCAGGCAGATTGTAAACAATGGCAGAGACAGAGGGCTTTACCGGAGGAGAAAAAGATGTCAGCGAGGGCAGTGATATTGCTGGTGGCAGTGACGATGATGGCGTTCCTGGGCCAATTGAGAAAGATGTATGGATGAGGGAAATGTTCTTAGAAGATGACGAAGATGAAGAAGAAGATTTTGAAGGCTTCGCGTCTGAGTGGAAGACGGACAACTATCACCGTGTCACCGCACCACTGTTTACCCGGACACCAGGCGTGAAGATAAACATACCTGCAGACGCAACTCCATTGCAGGTATTTGAAAAGATTTTTACAGAGGAGCTCTGGTCACGTCTTGTGACACAGACCAACACATACTCTGAGCAGATGAGAAATGAAACCCCACCCAGGTCCAAGTCGGCAAAGTGGGATCCGGAGACTCTCACTGAGATGAAAAGTTTCATTGGACTTTGCGTAGCGATGGGGCTAATGGTGCTGCCTGTTAGACGAGACTACTGGAGGAGAAATAAGGATCTGTTCATGACCAGCCTCTCTAAACACATGTCCCGGGACAGATTCGTGGCAATCTGGAGGTAATAATAATAATAATAATAATCATAATCATAATAATTGAAATAATAATGTTTTTTCTGACTGCACTTTGAAACAGGTAAAATGTAAAGTGAAATATATGTTTTATTACTATGATCTATGATAATTAGAGGAAATTGTGATGATGACAGTATATTTATTCTACATCCTAGGTGTAAATGTAACTTTTTTCTATTTTTTTATTTGTTGTTACACACTTTGCGTCTGTTTGACTTGGAAAGTGCTTTGTAAATAAAAAGTTTATTGATAAGAAATAATAACTAGAGAGATTTGTCATTTATTTTATTGGTTTTATTGTATTTTCAACTTTGTAATAGTTTGTGCAATGTTTTAAATATTTTGAAAATTATTATAAAGATTTGCACAAATAAAACATTGTTCTTGTAAGCTCTCATTACATTTTGAATTTTGTTTCTATCTCCTACAGAGGCTGAGATATCAGGTTTTTAGTAGATGTTGACACCTGGGTGCTGTTTTCCAGAAAACCTCAGGTTTTAGGGGTTCTTTCCAAAATCGCCCATAGGTTTTACCGGCATTTTTTTTAGGCGTTTTAGGCCTTAATGGGTTAAGACTAGGGCTGGGCGATATGGCCAAAACTGTTATCACGATATGTTTTTTTATATTGATCGATGGCGATATACAGTATATTTAACAATAATAATGTTAATTGACAGTTTTAAGAGTATTTTCCTTAGGACAGAACCCAAAACAAACCAGAAGGTTAATTATGGTTTTTAAAATACAATTATTCATTGTCAGAATGAATAGGTGACAAACGTTCAACAGAACCTACAGGTGTACCAACCAAATGGCTTTATACTAAACACTGAATAAATAAAATGATGAATATGTTCAACAAATTGCTTGTTAATAACAAAATAAAAAGGCAAATGTTGAGGATGATTTTGCTACTGTATTCTTTGAATATTGCACATTCTTGAGCTTGCAGGTAATTGTTCAGTTCAGCTTTAATGCCTCCTGTTCTGTAAGCCCTGATGTGGTTCAGACGTGCGACCAGACCACAGATCAGCGGTGACATCTCTGAGCTGCTGCTCCAACTTTACCCTACACTCTGCGTAGAGCAGAGGGAGTGATGTTTGGAAAAATTATTTTTCGCCCAGGCTGCATGTACTTAGCATCCGTGACAGTCATTAGCTTCTTGAAGCCCTGTTTTTCAACCGTGCTTATAGGCGTCATATCTTTAGCAATACAGCACGTAACTGTGCTGGTTCTGTCTTTGTGTCGCTTCAGTTTCTTTTCATATGGGGTAATGGCTGATAAGGCAGTGGCAACTGTTGGTTGTCGAACTGAAGTAGAAGCAGTAGTGCTGGTCTGCTACTTGAGGGGAGGCTGGCGCTAGCATGATAGCACAAACTCATGGTCTAAGAGTACTCTTTGGGACAGTACCTTTTGAGATGATGGAAGAGGTTGGTGGTGTTTCCAGTTCTGCTGAGGACTGGTCGCCGACACATTTTGCACCTATTGGTACAATTTCCTCGTCTTTTTCAGTTTCCTCGCACTCGGTTTCACTAGTCGGGCCGCTCATTTTCTTGTGTCGGCTAGACACACAGGTGGTCACCGTCACCGCCAGTGTATATTTGGCCATTTACAGGCATCATACTTAAACGAACTCTTGACAGTCTGATCAACCTCAAATTTGGTCGCCCTTTACTAATGAAAAGTCATCAAAAAACATTTCGTCCACAATTGAATTTTACATGTGGGAGCTGAGCACCCCTAAAGGTCTGATCCTAGAACCACCCCTGGTTGCATCAACACCTATTCAAGTACCTCTCTTTCTGTCTCTGCAGGATCTTGTCCATCCATCTGTGGTGGTCCTGGATCCTCCTACCTTCACCGAGAAAGTTAAAGGTAAAACAAGTTCTGTCAGCAACAGGTACAGTGTAGCCCTGGTTCTAACTGGTATGTCAGGGGCTGGTTTAGGGCTGCTCGATTATGGAAAAAATCATTATCATGATTATTTTGGTCAATATTGAAATCACGATTATTTAAACGATTATTTTTGAGTTTGGAAACATGATGCATTTATTCAGCACTTCTCTCAGAAAAATACACGAAATGTTCAAATCGAAAAATACAAAATGTTCAAATTGAAAATAATGTACAAATATGTATCCGACTGTTCTGCAATTTCTATAAAACATTTAATGAATAAAATAAATATACTTAGAAAATCAAATAAGACAAACGATAGGGTGCATATCTTTAGCTAAAAAGTATCCAATGGCAGCTGTTATTTTCTTGTGCCTGTCTGAATTTGACGGATAAGGAGTCGCATTATACAGTGTGTCTGAGATCAATGTCTGACGCGCAGTATTGGCAAACCGAACCAGTGTGAACGGATAAGCCGGCGGCGAGGAGGAAGGGTGTGTCGGTCTGATGGTGTTCACTGTCTGATAACTGAACAGGTCCATCACTCAACAAAATAGAGAAATGTCCCACAAAGCAATGTTACAGGACCAAACAACAGTAACGTAACTGGTCGTGTCTATGGCAACTGATATGAGGAAAAAAATACCACAGTTATACGTAAGTGTCTGTCCGACCGACTCTTCGTCACATTTCTGCCCGAAAAACATTGTCTGTCCCCGGCAAAAAGTAGGAAAAAAATTAGTAGGATTTATTCACCAGGCAATCTGGTAAAACCAAGTCTTCTCAAACTGAAAAACTTGTTTTACTGATCAACCAATCATGCTGTTTATTACTGTTAGAACATCAGCAGTGAATTGGAACTCAACAGTTACAGGAAATCTTTCCGAAAGTTGTGACCAGAGCAACACCAGCATGAATTATTTTTCAAGATTTTACTGCAGTCTCTACATGTACCCTTCTCACTCACAGTTGAAATCACAGCTCTTAGTTCACAAATAGTCTGGAAGAGTGGTGGATGAATTTAAATGATTCGGTCTTGATTTTTGTATGACTCTAATCTTGCTCGAGTTTAACAGTTAAACTGAAAACAAGGAACTACGAGTTCCTGTTCAACTACAACGAGTGTTACTAAGTTTGTTTCTTGGTTGCAGGTCGAGATGAAGGGCAAATCTGGGCAGTTGATTTCTATGCTCCATGGTGTGGTCCCTGTCAGGCTCTGATGCCAGAGTGGAGACGCATGGCCAGGGTACAAAACACCATACACACATCATCTACACACTCCCGTATGCAAGGAATATAACATATAAACTGTTCAGACACGATCCAGTGGCTTGGCAAAATGTCGCCAGTAGTAGCTCTCTGAACCTAGTCTTATCATGCATCATTGAGCAGGTGCAGTTATATCAGCATACATAGGCATTCATACAAGCTTTTTCCAGCATTTGCAACCGTTAGTCCGTGGTGAAGGCAGGCAGTTATGTTTTCACTGTAAAAATAATCCTTGCTACCTACGCATCCTCATCCATTCTACTATATATATTCTTTCCTTTTATCTTCCTTGTTTTTATGCTGCAAATCAGCGCACAAACAACATTCCTGTTCCATAGATGCCGCTTTTTGCTGTATGTAATGCTCATAGTCACCATATTATCAAAAGTATCCTGACTTTAAAGGTGCAGTGTGTAATATGTAGTGGCATCAAGCCGAACAGACTTGGCAGAAATGGAATATAATATTCACAAGTATGTTTCAATTAGTATATAATCACTGAAAATAATAGTCATTGTGTTTTCATCACTTTAGAATTAGCCGTTTGTATCTACGTAGGGAGCGGTTCCCTCTCGACGGAGGTCCCCACAGTAGCCCAGAACTTAACCTGGCACTAGCAAGGGCCTTTTGCGTTTTTAAATTTAGTGGGTGGCCACCGGAAATGCATCGATTGGAAGACCAAGAAGAAGAAGAGAAGGTGGCTGCTTTTTCCTGCCAAACAATATGTATTGTGAGCGGTTTGAAACCAAGTTTGAAACCAAGTTTGAAACCACAATCTGATAAAGGATGGCGGATCATATTTATTTTGTACAAAGACGATCACGTTGTGAAGAAACAAAAACTCCAAGACGCTAAACAAAATCGGCAACAGCATAAAACAACTACTTTTTTTCTCCAAGTGAGGAAATAAAATGTTCAGTTTGTATAATCCGGTTGAATACAATTTTTTTTAAAGTGATGAATTGCTAAAACTTCTTAATTCTATGCCATGTTTTGAACAGAGGTTAGCATCTTCTCATCAGCAAACCTGAACAGCTCTGCATGTGCAGCTCGTTACATTATGTGACGCATACTGTATGTAACAAGCTGGGCATGTACAGTATGGTCCTGTCATTCTCTCTGTGTGCAGGTGTCTGCATTTCACTGACCTACACACTCAAAATACGTAACTAAGAATTACAGCACAGGAACAAAAGCAGAAGTTACAGTGCACAGCAGCAGCTTTGCTTCCACAAGTAAAAAAAAAAAGGATAAACTTGAAAACTAAGCTTTATGAAAAAATATTCCCATGGTTAGTCATGCACGTGTTCGCATGCATGAGCATGTCTTAGGTGCACTCCGGTACTTAAACAAATACCACTACACCCCTGATTACAACTGACCGTAATATATACTTCCACTCCGCTGCTAATGGTACAAAACCTAGATAATGTACAATGTACATTAGCAGTACATTAATTTCACTGAAAAGAAATGTTGGCACGTATAATGTAAAATATTAGCACACCATAGCCTCAGTTTGTGCCTCTCAGAGAGCTGGTGTAGTGTTAGCAAGATTTAATTTAGATTTATTCCTTGTCTGTTGCAGTAAGACAATACATGGAGCGATAACTAATGAAGATATTTAGGGCTGGGAGTGTGTCAAAGACGGTCAAAATTAATGACGAGTCCACATTTTAAATCGGTTCCTTGTCCGTGAGGGCCACCGTAGCTTCTGGAGCTTCTCCAACCTCTTCAGAAAGAGAGGGGTGAGCGAGGGAGTCTTGCAATCTAGAACCTCAGCACTAAATGCCGCTTAATCAATCACACTGTGCCTTTTAAACAAATTGCTGGTACATATGACCAACGATATCCTTTGAGTTGTAGTTCCTGATGCACAAAAGCTATCACCTTTTCCAAGTCAGTATGTTGTTTTCTTCAGAATAGGCTCAATTCAAGGCAGTGTTTGTTCAAAGAAGTGTTTGCCGATTTATAGAAGAAACACAGTTTGAGGTTTAGCTAGTTATTACTGCTTTTTTGTGGCTTTTTCTTTTGTTTGTATAGTGACAGGCTAGACAGGAATCAGGCATTCTACAAGGTGGGCTACCAGGGACCTCCTGCACAGGGTGTAACTTGTATAACTTGTGTGTGTCTTTCTTTCTGTCTCATCCAGTTGCTGTCCGGTCAGATCCTGGTTGGTTCAGTTGACTGTCAGCAGTTTCAGTCGTTCTGTCAGAATCAGAATGTGAGGGCGTACCCTGAAATCCGCCTGTACCCTGGCAACACCCAGAAGTCAGATCGTTACATGTATGTAAACTACTCAATCTGTATGTACAAAACTTTTTACAAAGCAAAACAAAGCAAAATCTTATTTGGATACAATTACAAACAAAAAATATTTTTTCCAAAATGTCAGATTTTTGTCTTAAAGTGTCTATGATATCTTTATGTTTATATTAATATTTTCCCTTGTAGTGATGTAACCTATTGAGAATAATCACCTGACTGTGGAGCTCTCCTCAGCTGTTTTTTTTTCAGTTGGTAGAGAAAACAAAAACAGAACTAAAAGACAGTAAATATTGGACTTAGATTCATCATGTGAAGACAAACACCCCTTGAAATGAATGATGTTGCTCTGTAACTGTGTTAATAAGCAACTGCTTGCCAGCAATGTCACTATCAGCTTAAACAGTGCGTTGATAATATGTCAATGTTGCATTTCCACTCCCTTCAAAGTGGCTGAAAAATCTGATATGCATGTTTGAGTGTTCAGGTGGAATTATAAAGCTCAGATGTGTTGTATATGATACGTCCTTAGGGTTCTGTGACATGTGCTTGTCTATTCCTATCACATGCCCCTGTTGGATCCTATCGTCCATAACTGCATCATGGGACAGATGCATACGCTATTTATAGTATAAAAGATGTGCAGTGAGAATGTGCCCATCTTTTAGATAGCTGCAGGTGAAATGCTGAGGTGGACATGAAAAATACAAGGATATAGATGTAACTTAAAAGTACAACATTGTGATTATGTTTTGTTTTCAAGTCCACTCTAGAGTACTACTAGAGTTCTGTAAAAATTTCCCTTCCTTTCAATTTATTGACTTAATTTAAAATTATTTCAGAGGAATTCATTTTATCATTCTTTTAATTATCATTGGAGACATTATCTTTCTGTTATCGATCTTTTCATTTGATCCTGAATTGTGAAGCACTTTTTAAAGTCTTTTTCAACATGAACTCCATAGATTACTACAAATGATGATTGACATATTTCTGCGATGATGGAACTTGTGATAAATTACTGGTACAGGTGTTATAAGCAGCCACAGCCGTGCGTAATGGTTATGCCTAATGACAGCCGTTCTAATGCTGTTGAACAACCTTGTAGATGAAATTGGTTAAATTGCACTGTATCTTCTGCACCGTTCTTCTCATTGACAGGTCTAATAACTTATGATGTGGCACAAGGGTCAATATGCAAAAGTTTTTCGATGATTAACAATGATTGAGAATTGTAAAACAGAAGAAGGCATTTGCATAGATTTATAAATCTGACGAGAAGAATACATATGCATATTTCTGTCTTTGTGCATACACACAGTTTAAGTCTTGAGTTTACACAAAGTTTTATGCATCTGGACCCAGGTCTTTCTGAAAAGGTATGTTGGTACTGTATTTGAATGTTTGTTTGATCCTGTTCATCTGTTTCTCTGTCTCTTCAGGAGTTACAATGGTTGGCACAGAGATGCCCATTCACTGAGAGCATGGGCACTGAGGTCAGACACAGACAGTTTTATTTTGTCTGTCTTTCTAGTATCAAAATAATCAATGATTGGGTAAATGTGTAGTCCATTTGATGTGTGTATGTGTTAATGTCTTGTTTGTACAGCTCTTTACCCAGAGTGTCAGTGGACCTGACTCCAGAGTCCTTTAGGTCTCAGGTTCTATCAGGTCAGGATCACTGGGTTCTGGATTTTTATGCCCCGTGGTGTGGACCCTGTCAACACTTTGCCCCAGAGTTTGAGGTCCTTGCTCGGGTGAGTTTATTTTTCCTAATAAATCTTTTACCTGGTAACTTTGATTCTGTGGTTCCTGTCAGTCACAGCCCAGTAGAGGCAACATTCATACTAAAACAGACTTTCCAGCAGCCACATGCTGTGACATGAAACACAAATGAACATGTTCTTTCCATTATGTATTAAAAAGGATGTCCTTTGTGCAACTGACAGATTCTTAAAGGGGAGGTTCGAGCAGGGAAGGTGGACTGTCAGGCTCATCATCAGACCTGTCAATCAGCTGGAATCAGCGCCTACCCTACCGTCAGATTCTACCCATACCTGGAAACAAGGAGGGTGAGGACACTTTCATACTAATAAAGAGCTTAACCAATCAAAACTTCATCCTTAAAGCTCTGGTCTACGATCTGAGAAAGGTTTGAAAAAAGCATCCCCCCCACACACACCCCTCCCCTCTGTGCTCCTTAACCCCTCCCCTCCGAGCTCGTATCGCTCTCCCCTTGGAGTCCCGCGACACACCCCCTCCTGCTACAAGCTTTTTTTTTTTTCTTCTCTTCAACGAACTTTATACGTCCCGCAACAAGCACCAAGAGCAACAAGCCGGCAGAAACCAAATACAGCCCAGCTTTGAATGCGGAGTAACGATGTCGGATTCACAGATAAAGTTATTACAATGCACGTTGAAACTAACGTAAATCTTGTAAGTCATTACAATGTCCACAGCTAAGCTCCACAGCCAAGCTAGCGTAACGTCATTAGCATGCTACAGCTACGTTACCTTACAGCTACGTAATAAGTTACAACAGCTAAGTTAGCCACTTCTAAAAGTTACTGAGGGCCAAGAGACTAACAGATGCTGCCGTCAGCTTTCATCACAACGATCGCTTCCACCTGTGGCTGAAAAACAAACCTGTGTGTGTCCCAGCTGCTGTTCGGTGCTACTCAGACTTGTTGTTAGCTTACAATGCTAGCATAGAGGCTAACGTCTCCGTCGAACAAGTAAACAAGTGTTGACAACACTGCAGAGACAGACACCGTCTAATAACACAGAAACAAACTAACGGCAGCTTTCACAGTCATAAGCAGCATCGGCATGAAAGTTATCTGTGTCACAACATCCACAATAGAGACGAAGGTTACCTGCTCAACAGAAACGCCGCTGTATCAGCACCAGGTCCATATCTTCACGGACCTTTCGCCACCGTTCAAATGATGACCCGATGTTTAGTCGGTTTGAGCCCTCTTTGTTTCACATCTCGCTTTGTGTGTTTTCAGTGACAGACTTTCTTTCTTTGACTCTTTGTCGGTGGGGCGAGCAGAGGCAGCTGAACTGCTCAGGGCAAAACAAACCTCTTGTCGCTTGTAGTTTCAAATGCGGAAGTGGGTCGGGACCAGACGTGAGCAGGAGCAGGAGAGTGAGCGAGGATTGGATCGGAAAATTGATCCAATAGGAGCCATGCGGGCCGCATGGCTCCTATTGGTCAATTTCTTTTCAGTTTTACAGACACTAGAGAGAATGGATTTTTTTGGTTCCTTTTACTCTCCACATTGTGTGGGTGGTACTATTGGGTCATAACCACCATCTAAATGATGTTATTAATAATAACAAATCTTTCAAATCGTAGACCATAGCTTTAAGTCATTTTACTAGAACGTGATGTAGCAATCACTTCATATGTGAAATATTATTAGGCACTCATTTACACATTAAAAGGGGCACCACCTCTATTGATAAATTAATCAATTTATTAATTAATTAGGAGAAAAATAATCACATCAAATGAATCAGTCCTGTGTGTGTGTGTGTGTGTGTGTGTTGACAGCATGAACACAGTGGGGAACCTCTCAATAGCCGGGATGCTAACGTGATCGCTGACACCATCAGACAACGACTACAGCAGCTGTCACCGCGGTTACACAACAAACAAAAGGTAACTCACAGTTCACCTCAAGTTCAAATGCTGTAAAGTGAACCAGAGTGTGACGTCTGTCTTTTTCACTGCAGGATGAGCTTTGATGATCTCTAGGTGGTGATGGGAGACAGACCTGCAATCTGATAGGTCAAGGATGGGCAAAAGTGGATTTGATTGGTCTAGCACAAAGATCAAGCAGTTAACACTCCTTGAAAAGTAACACAGAAACAGACAGACTGAGACTGACTGTTACCTGCTGTGCTGAATGTGCTAAATACTTCTGCCTTGTTTTTATTTGTTTTTTTTTTTGTCTCCATTGTTTGTATTTACTCTATGAAGTAAAACTGTGAGACACTGTATACTGGATATATAATTGAACCACACACACGCACACACACACACACAGATGTTGACATTGTGTTGCTTTTTATTGTCTAAAAACTGTTGAACACAATAAAACTTGTGTTTCTATTTAGATTTTGAGTCACCTCAGTTTAACATTATTACAGTATTTACCATTTTGGGGTTTAGGATGGTTGGTCAGACGAAACAAGAGATACAATGACACCACCTAGGGCGCTAGTCCAGTGCTAGACCAGTGGTGTTCAGCACAGATGATCTGGTAATGCGAGGGGATTTACAGATCCAGTCTTAAGCCTCCTGAACTGTTCACAGACTCATCGGTGTTGCCCCGATGTCAGTCATGCTTGGTATCTATGATTTCAAATCTGGATGATTACATCTGTACTTTCCGAGCTGGATCGCAACAACCAATGGGAGAGGCACCCTGGAACAGTTGATGGTGCTGCCAAGCAACAGTAAACATTCTAGCCCTTGAGGCTAACATTAGATAGCATACTACCTTTGGCAGGAACTTAAAGTCTCACCTACAGTTCTCGCTGACTTTAACCTTCTGAACTTGTTTTTTTCTCAACGCAATGCATAACTATAGCAAGCTGTTGCACCACACTAATCTTTTTGTTTACATCTGCTTCCCAATGAGATCATATAAGAGTTGAAGGGAGCAGTGGGTGCATCTGGGTCTAATTTCAGATCTGAGCCTGGAGACTGGAGAATTAACATAATATGCCATGGTGGGGAACACCAGAGCTCCCTGCCCAAGTGGAATTCGAAAACCCACCATTTTACTTTGAGAGAAGGCAACCGGATCCAATGAGAAGTCACAATGTTCAACATACAATGTCATTACGGCCTGAAGGATTTTCTGAGCAAATTGCAGGTGGATTAGGACAACCTGCGAGTAGGAATAGATAGAAGCAGAGAAACATGTCATTTCCTGTTGCCACTATGTGGCACTCAACTGTAACTGAATATTGGCATGTTAATTTAGCTGATTTAAAAAAAAAAATTATAACCGATGGAGTAATATAACACTTGATTGATTTTTTTTAAATAAAAATATACAATGAATATCAACACTTTCACATACAAAGGTTTCAAGGAAATTAAAATAATCCTTGGGAAAATATAGTCAAAATAACCGAAAAAGTCATTTTTCAGCTCTGAAGCTATATTTAACAAGACCTGTGGCACTCAATTTTTTATGCAGGACCAAATAACTTCAAGATGTGATAGAACTACATTAATACAGAGAAATAAAAAAAGTAAAAACTAGTGAAGAGAATTTTTGAAAATGAATCATCAAAATGAGTGATGATTCTTCATTCTGGTAAAACGTGACTTCATGTTATTAATTTGATTACTATAATCATTCAGGAACAACTAATTTAAAGAGTAACTAAACCCCTAGGTTTTGGCTGAGGTACATCTAGGCTGGAAATTCAAAAAATGCCTTGATTCTGAGCGGGGCTCCAGGAGCAGTGAAGACACACCCAGTCACTCTGTGCAGCCTCCAACAGAGAGATTCTAGGTTTAGAATACACATACAAAGACAGTGACAAAAGTGCTGAAATTTAGCTGAGGACCAAACTTTGCAAAGGATTTTACAAGGTCTCATGTATTAAATGGAATTTTCAACATGAACTTTTTTCATAATATTCATGACGCGATCTGGGAAAAGTTCTGGATTTTGGGTGAGTTGGCACAGAATGACCCATGTGCAAAGTTTCATGAGTTTTGGAGCATGTAAAGCTCTCAAAACTTCATTTGAGAGAACAAATCCTTACATTACAACAGGGCCTTTGCACCCGTCAGTGCTCATGCCATAATAATAAAATAGTTGCTGATTCATAATCATTGCAGCTTTAATGATGTTTATGCAGAGTTTGACATTCGAAGCCTTCTTTTCACATTCATCTGGGAAAGGGGAACGTTTCTCTGTTCTCACCTTGAATCTCAGTTAAACGTCAAACTATGAGCAGGATTGTGTTGTGTTTGGCGCCAAATGTGGTCTAATATGCAACTTACAGAATGTGATGTAGGAATTTCAGGACACATATAGTGGACTAAACATCAAAGTAGAAGATGTGGTCAATGGCTAAACTCTTAAAAAAATGTTTGGAAGCCCCGAGATCCCAAGTTGATTTGAATGGACGTTTTTTTACACCTGGGCTAAAAGTATTAGCTCGATGACATATCAATGGTTTAAATAAAGTCTTTTCAAATCAATTTGGGATTTCAGGTTTCCAGAGACTTAGCTTACACTGTATGAACTGTATAAAGACAATTTTTATTTGTTTGTTTCATTACGTTACGTTTTAAAACAAGTCCCCAGCTACTTCAGTTGTTTAGGAGAATGTTGCAACACTGTTTTGCTGTGAAGCTCCAGAAGTGTTTTGTGAACTATGAAATTTCTCCTGACTTTAGGGAGATGGAGGTGAGCTTATAGTAATTTAATTTCCATTTTGGGGTGAACTTTACCTTTAATTGAATTGATTGAACTATGATTATCAGTATGTTCTTGATAGAAAAAAACAAAACAAAAAAACAGAACATATGGATTTGATGCACGGCTTTTGTCTAATTGTATTTGTTAATTGTTGTGATTTATATTTTTATACAAAAGTAGGGATGGGATTAAGTTAAATAGATAACAAAAACATAAGTGATGAAATAAAATAAAAATCAAAAAATGAACTGATATTGATAGACAGCTCTAGAATGTAGCTTTCTAAAGGTTGTATAGTTGTATAGTGTTATTAGTTGTTATATTGTGTTTCCAGTTGAACCAGCAGGGGACACTGTTGCTCCTCTGTTCAGTCGTTCCTCTGGGAGGGAGTTCAGCAGGCAACAGCAAGCACATGAACAGTTTCTGTCAGAATGCTGGCTGGTAAAGGGTGAGTTTCAGAACAATATTGAGAACATTAAAATGTTATCATGCTGTTGGAAAATGAAATTGGAAGCTGTTGCTCAGCTAATTACTGTGTAGACAGAGCTTGTGTGTTGCTGGGAAAAAGTTTGAATGTGTTCGAAAAAAGTTCAAAACAGAAACAGACTGAAATTAAAACCTTTGTTCACTGGTTTCAAACTGAATTTTTAATGTGAAAGGTGTGCGTATACATTTCACACACCAAGTCCGAGACTAAATTGCCCACTTATCTGGTCTATTTTGTTCTTTTTTTGTGTTCAGCACAGAGATGTGGACTCAAGTCACCGTATGATCACTCGCACATTGACTTAAAGGAAAATAAATGACTTGAGTCTCAACTTGGACTTGGAAGTTAAAGACTAAATTCTCATTTTATGTTTGAGAATTTGACTTATTTCCATGGACAGTTATTTAAATAGTGGGTGGAAATCCACACACAAACAGCCTAAGAACCTGGATCTGTTCATAACTGAAATATTCAAACAGGCTGATAGACAGACAGGGGAGGACTGTGGCTAAGTTTGATGTAGTATTCTGGCTGTCAATATTTGACATTTAAAAGTGATGGGGATGGGTTTTTTATTGAGAAGAAATTAAGAAATAAATAACCTTTAAAAATGTATTTTTGTATGATTACATTTATTTCACTAAATATCAATAATTGTCATACAAATACAATTCATTATTATATTTGAACAGGTTGGATAAACTGGCCACTAGGGACTTGCTTGAGACTTGGACCAATGACTTGAGTCATATGTCTGTTTCAGCACCAGTCCAGGTTTTTGGTGAGGAGACGATAAGATGGTGAGTTTGACCAACTGGAAGCGTCCAACAAATCCGGCATAGTATGTACTGAACAGGTACAACATTTACCATGTTTACCATTAAGGGTGGGAATCACTCAGTAACTTACAATACGATACAATTCATGATATGTTGCCCACGATAAAGATAATTTCATGATACATCACAATATGTCTAACCGAAGAATACAAAAAGGCTGAATTATGTATTTATTCATCTGCAGAGTCTTAGCTTAGTGCCTCTTTATCATATACACTGACTGCAACGTGTCCATGTTCATGTGTGCCAACATTCCAATGTGCCGCATGTTTTAATAAAAATATTGATATCTGGCTTATTGATAATCTAAGTATCACAATATATTACCATATAAATATTTTGTCTCACCCCATTTGCCATCTTAGTTTAGCATGTCGTTATTTGCACAGTACAGCTGAGGCCGATGGGAATTATTAAATTAAAATTGTGATCTGATGATGACTCTGGATGAAAACTCACCATAGTTAGTGAATGTCAAATACACAGCAATCTATCCAACAGATGTTGACATATTTCACTTTAAACCACAAACGTCAACAAATGTCTATGTGGCACTAGAGAAAACATTAGGGAAATATATTCTCAGTCTGGCCCAAAGTGAGGGACCAACTACTTGACCAACATTGCCATCCCTTATATGAATTAAATAGTTATTGATTATGAGTCTTTGTGGAACTAAACAAAATCATTAAAAACGATGATTTGTAATTCCCCTTTGTCTGACCATTTTTTGCACAGGAAAAAAACTGTATGCTGGATTTACCGTTTCAACTCCATGAAGCTCAGATTTTAGGAGATTCTCTTTTGTTTTGAGTAGGCTATACAATCCAGCTATCAGACAAATGCAGCAGAGTAGAAAGTCTCACAGTGTGGAAATACTCAAAGACCACAATTTAAAAATGTTCTCTAGTACTGTAATTAGCTAAATGACATTAGGTACTTTCCACTTCTGAGTATTGTTAGATCAGGACATTCCTGTGTAGCTCTCCCTCTCTCCCTCTCTCCCTCATTCTCACCCTCTCTGTTTTGTGGGCAGTTGGAGGTCAGCATTGACGCAACACTGTTCCATAAACCACTGGAACCACTTAGTATGTCTGTGTACTATTGTTTCATGATGTGAAATGGAGCAGCAAGTTGGACAAACGCTCGCTGAGGTACTGTGGCAACCAACCTGGTAGTGTGTGTGTGTGTGTTTGTGCGTGTGTGTGTGTGTGTGTGTGTGTGTGTGTGTGTGTGTGAGACTTTTATACTTTTTAGACTGGACTGTTGAAGCTTTTGCTGTGCGTGCGTGGTTGATTTTGAGAGCAGATTTGATTATAGTGAATAACATACAAAAGAAAAAAACAATCAGTCTGGATGTAATTTGTTTGAATCATTTAATTTCAGCATTCTATGAAAGCAGAGAAAATTATAACCACATTTTTGATTTTGCAATGCATGTATTTCACAGGACACTAAAACAACAGATACTGGACCAAACCAGGTCTAATAACACCAAAGGGGGGCATCATTTAGAATGCACTCAAGACAAGATGTTCCTTTGGTGATTTATTGACATGTTTGGGAGTATTGTTGATTGTATGTATGTGTGTGGTTCTGTAACAGAGAAATAAAGGAAATAATAATTTACAATCTCTATGCATATTCCAACAGGTTGTGACATTCCTTATTCCAAGTATACAGTGCAATAAGTATACTGTCAGAGGATAATGTTAACTCACACTCAGTGATATAATGGAGGAATAACACAATGCAAATATGAAGAACCAAAATGGGATACAAACTAAGGCCATATTTCTGGACTCTCGATTCTAACATTAATTTGCGATAAACAACTTAACAGCAAGGCATTACACACACACACACACACACACACACACACACACACACAGTCTAACCAGCTCAACATCACCACATTATTTCTCCTTGGCACAGGTGAATGGCATAACTTAGCTAGCAAACCCAAATCCTATCCCATCATGTTCACTTTCTGGCTTATGAACACACGCAGTCTTCAAAGGAAAATCCAAAAAAGGACACAGCAAACACTAGTTAAACTTTAATATCTGTCCCCAAAACACAGCAGCTGTTCTATAACGTAATTGTCCCTTTGCTTCCAGCAGGGGGTGTAGTGCTGTTACTCTTTCTTGCTTCTTACTGTAACTTTTGCCTGTCTGTCAAGGTTGTCCTTCGTCACAATGATTGTTAGAATCCTCTGGCAATGAGTCTGTTGACAAATCAGACACTGTGGTCATGACTTGTTGACCATCAGAGGCAAGAAAAGCAGTGGGATCCAAAATAACACTTGTATGAAACATACCTCCTTTATTTATCGTCGGGTTCCTTAACACAGTGCTTGAGTGTCGTTAATTCTTGTGGGAAGCAGCAATGCTCATCTTCATTAGTTGTAAACAAATATGTTCTGTTCGCTATTAACCAAAAATATGAGCATGTTCAATGAACGTGCTCATGCACAACACTGGGTCCAGACCTAAGCTAATCCAAATATTAGATTGGCACTATAGCAACCCCACAGTTGACTGCAATACTGTTTTGGTCAAATATGTTGTTAATGTGTTAGTCTTCAGAATTTAATGAATTAATGTATTATGTTAAGGCTTGTAGCAGCTTGTTTTTGTCTACTTTCTGCCATCTAGTGTTGAAAATTCACTTAATGCAGCTTTAACTGCTTTCAACGAGGTTGGTCACTATGAAAATATTGTGTGTGACTGTTTGCTGTGTCAGCACTCAGGAACATGAATGGGGCCACTCAGCCTGAAGAAATAGTCTACACCTTATAACAACACCAGGTGTGTTTTCAGTCAGCTGAAGTCAATATGGAGGAGAGGAGAGGAGAGAGGACACGACTGCAGAGGCAGAGAGCAGAGGGGGATAAAGAGGTGTAATAGCAGTGAATCCATGAAAACATTTTCTCTCTCATGGAAACTGCAGCTGACAAAACACTGCTGGAAATTAGTAGGCAGGAACTACTGGAAGCATGCCTACACACACACACACACACACACACACACACTGAGCACACTAACACACATACTGGCTATGTTTCATGCTGCTGCTCTGTTTTGCTAAAACAATCTTTACTCCCATCAGTGAAAAAACACTGACGGTATGAAGGTTCAGCTACTCTCTTATTTTAGTGTTCTATTATATAGGTCTATTTCAGCCAAAATTTAAACTAAATTCATGTCAACCATTTAAACCAGATTTTACATTGTTTTTACAAATTTGTTCACGTTAATGTTGAACAAATCAACACATGCTAGTGGCCTTTTGGTGACACCAGCTTCTCATAAATTCCTCACAGGTTGGACCACTAAAGGTGAGCTATTAATAATAATTCAATAAACCAACTTACAAAGCTATTATTAGTTTGCTAATATATGGCCCGTTTAGACTGGAGTGTATCAGAGGTTGTATGGAATATTATTGACATATCTGACAAGACAATATTTAAAAAGTGGTTTAAAGGTGCACTATGTAGTTCTGGGGAAGAAATTTTAATCATAAGAGAATAATCTTCTTTGACTGATTTTATATTTTATTTTTATGCTTGAATTAACTAAATAAACAAACTCTCTTTGTTTTCATGACAGAATAAACTGAACTGACCTTAAAGGACAAAACAATTTCATACTGTTTTATTTAGTTTAGATTTTGCGGACCCTACCACCTTTCTGGGGTCAAACAGTATTCATGGGACCTTATTTTCCTCTGAGAACAGCTGGTTTATCAGTTATGGAAAAGATAAATATTTCTGAGTTTGTATTATTACCTCAGTAATATTGTAAATATGGAAAATCTGAGTTTGAATTACTTCTCCAAAACTACATAGTGCCCCTTCAATAATGTAATGTAAAGATGTTAAACGGTAAGATAACCAATATATACAACCCTGATTCCAAAAAAGTTAGGAAGCTGTGTAAAACACCTTAAAAAGAGAATGCAATGGTTTGCTAATCTTTTTGCACCTTTATTTAATTGAAAACAGAACAAAGAAAAGATATTTATATATTTTCTTTATGAATTTTTGTACCTGCAACCTACCTGCAAAACGAAAACCATGTCTCAACAACACTCAGAAATGCTGTTGACTTGTCTGGGCCCAAGCTCATCTGAGATGGGCTGACACAAAGTGTAAATTGTGCTGCTGTCTGATTGGTCCACATTTCACATTGTTTTTGGAAATCATAGACGTCACTTCCTCTGAGCTTTGTGCTGGTAACAATCTGGATGGTCCTTTTCCTCCTCAGCCCAAAGGCCAGCATTTGGGATGGTATTGGGGTTTGTTTTTGCCTATAACGTGTACTTGCGCATCTGCGAAGGCACCATTAATGCTGAAAGGTTTTGGAGCACCATTTGCAGCCATCCAGATGATGTCTTTTTCAGGGATATCCCTGCTTTTTCCAGCAAGACAACGCCAAAACACATTCTGCATGTGCTCCAACAACATAGTAAAGAGTTCAGGTACAGGTGTAGACTGACCTACCTGCATTCCAGACCTGCATCCCACTAAAAAAAATGTACGCCACATTGTGAAGAGCAGAATACCAGGACAGAGACCCTGGACTGTTGAGCAAATTAAGTCATGTATCGAGCAAGAATAAGAAAGAATTTCACTTTCAAATCTTAAACAATTAGTGTCCTCAGTTCTCAAACACTTACTGAGTATTGTCAGAAGAAAAGTGATGGAACGGGGTGGTAAAACAGTCAAGTTTATAAGTTTGATGATTATAATGTCTTTGTACTGCATTAAAATGATTAACAGCTAAGACTAACATATCATTTGGCCCCAAAACATGCATATTTCTTGGTAGGTACCGTATTCTACAACTTTTGATGCTGCAGTTTCCTTGCAAACGATTCACTGAAATTTCATTAGTTTTAATGGTGCAACCTAACTCAGTAAAGGTGGATGCTATTGGCATCCAGGTGTCTGTAGCCAACGATGCATGCAAGGATTGATGTGGCTGTTTACACTCATGTGTAACCTTCAGCAAAGTAGTGTTGTTGCCTAAACCTAACCAAACTGTGACTGAGTCAGCTAAGTCTAAAAATAATAACTCAGCATTGACCTTTGGCTTCAGACAGGACATCAACCCCAAACATGAAACCAAAACCAAAACCAAAGCTAGAGGGGCGCCACAGTAGCTCAGTTGTCCTATCAAATAAAGCCATGAAAGGCAAGGAAAAAAACAAACAAAGCTAGAGAAGTGGCGGGGCAAAAAATTAATTAGTTGAACAAACCAACAGCTGACAGTGATGTCATTAGGTCAGCACGGTGGCCTAGTTTGTTGTCTTACCGCTACCTTGGTTGATTTTCCTTGCAAGCTGTAGTCATCTTCAAATTGTTTCTTCCATTTCAGTTCAATTGAAATTTGGACTCTCTGACAACCTTATTGGGTCACTTTTCTTCTATACTAAATCCGTCAAATCACTGTTCAAAATGCACTTCAGTAGGCTATGTCCGTCAGTAACTGAACGCATTAGGCTAGTTCTAGCCTGATATTTGGCAACTGTTTTCAGTTCAGTAGAAAGTCCAGCTTGTTACTTATTGAAGCTATTACATGCAGTAGAAAACTATGTGATAACTGCATAACTGGGAGAGTATCATCATTTGGTCCGTGAACTCTGCCTGGAATCTAGTCCCAGTTTACTGGCTCTTGGCTTGGGAGCAAGAACTCGCTTGTAAAGCTTTCTTCATTAGCAAAAAATGTGCAGAGTACCGCGGATGCAGTCTCATGGCAACATTATGATGCGTGAGGCGCCAACATAATTTGTATCAGATTTTCTGTCAATGCAACCTGTAAACTGTGATTTGCTGTTCTTTCTGTACATGCGACATCTATTGCATGTCTGTCCGTCCTGGAAGAGGGATCCCTCCTCTGTGGCTCTTCCTGAGGTTTCTTCCATCGTCTTTTTTTCCCCCGTTAAAAGGGTCGTTTTTTTCCTATCAAGATGGCAAGTTTTTCCTCACTCGAATCGAGGGTCTAAGGACAGAGGATGTCGCTCACTGTACAGACTGTAAAGCCCATTGAGGCAATGTGATTGTGATTTTGGGCTATATAAATAAAATTTGATTTGATTTGAAGCAACATAACAGAAACTCAGAGCATCAAGAGAGACTTCAGAAATAAGATTGACACAGATTTAGGCAACAAACTTTATTAAGGACTAACGTTTCAATGCTAGGTGTGTCTTTATCAGAGTAAAAAAAAACTTGCAATTTGGCAGACCTCTGAATGTTTGTGCATGTGTCTTTTTTGGCCTATATGGCAGTATCTGTTCCACCCTGACACCAAATGTGTCATGCCAACCAGTATTAAGAAAACATGAAACACTTCCATGCAAAATTGCATTCCCCTTGTTGCCTTGCTATCCACCCTCTCCATCCTCAGGTAGCAGAGAGAATGCAGAGGTTGTTCAGCTGAATATGTGTCTAGTCTACCTCACTCATCAATCCTTTATCTGACTGAGGTTTGTGCTAGAGTCCATGTCCCTGACCATAGCACTGAAAACAAAAAACTAAAATGAGAGTCAGTTTGCTGGTCACTGGCTGATGACACAAACTGGTCCATCCATCCTGTCAAGAATGAACAATTGCCTACTGATTCTAAGTGTTATTAAGCATTGTAGTGTCATTTTTAGCTAAATTCAAGGTAAAAGGCTTGAAGAACAATACTGTTGACCAGACCGTCTGCTTGTCGGCTTATGTGATTGGCCACCTTAGCATGACATCAGGTTGTGTTACTCTTAAACTGTATTCTGTTTTAACTTTTAGTTGCAGGGCAGCTGCATTTTTCTCGCTTCTGGCAGCCTGAACGCATGACCGCCACTCAAATGAATGGAAGGACTGAAGTTTTCAGTGCAATGATTGGTCTGATTTGGTCTGAATGGGGCTGTACACTGTGATAATGAGAGTAGTTTGTTAGTAGTTTGTTTATCAGTTTGAGCACAGCTAGCACAAACTGCACTCTGCTCTTTAAAGTCAGAATAGAATGGGAAAGGGCTTGCTATAGTGCCTGACATTTTGACACGTCACTTTAGAAAATCACATGTATACATAATAAAATGAATGATGATGGTTGAAAGCATTTAACTGCTTCACATCACTGTAACTTTACCATGACTTACTGAAAGAACTTGAATAAAACAGAGCCTTTACTCATAGTACAAGTAACATCTTTGCTTTTCCTACAATGACAAGTCAAAATGTCTGTTGTTAAAAAGGCCAACGTTCTTGAGTTTAAAATGAATGTCCGTCCTTGTTTCTTCCAGACACCAGAGTCTGCTGGACAATTCTCTTTCATACCTGTGTTACATATTGTTAAACAGGAAATCTACACACTGTTTAACAATGTGACACATTTTGTCATTTTCAGTTGTCATGACACACAGAAGAGTTGCTGTATAATACAATACTGAAATCTAATTATAAAGCAAAGAATCTGTCCGTCTGTCTGTCTTTCTCTCTGTGGTTCTCATATCTGGAGAACCGTTCATCCGATCTACTTCATATTTGGCAGGTTTGTTGCTGAAGGCCTAGGAAGTGCAGTGTCGAATTTACAGTCTACAGCATGTTGCTGTAGACTGTAAAGTGCATGCTATTATTTCTGTATTGAGCCATAAAGTTTGTAGATAGACTCAATTTACAGTTTAATAGTTTGTTACTGAAACAAGGGTGTTGTTTGCTGTCACAGAAGAACAGTGTCAACAGCAATCTTTTGAATTTGAGGTCCAGTATTTTTCTGATCAAGCCTCCGAGAGGGTCTATTGTTATTAATAATAGCCTATCATAACACAGAAGTGACACAGTGGAAATAAAATGATGAGGATTAGGGGATTAAATGAAATATTGAAATATTAATGAGAAAAGCTTTTGATATTTATTTATAATTAAAGGTCATATTTAAGATGCTGTAATTGTTTTAGCTAACTTCCTGTCCGTTTTGTGGTGAACAATTCCCTCCCTCCCCTCTTCGTCACCACTCTTGCACAACTCCTTTATTTTGTCGAGGCAGCTCTCTTTGCCTCTTTCTCTTCTTCAAGCGTTTTTCTTCACTTGGTCTGTTTGGTAGTGTAAGCTGACACCAGGAGCACTGGAATTGGTAGCTTACCCTGTTCCACCATGGCCAGTGTGAGTACCAGAACAGGAGGATGCTCTGTGTTTTCACCACAGAGACAGGACCTCTTTACGGAGTTCTCTGTCCTGATTGGATAAAGTGGGCAGGGTAGGAGGACAGACATGGCCTATATCCAGGTTTATTAAAGACTGTGACAAAAAGTGTCATGTACACATTGTATGACTGTGCGTAGATTTAGTACTACAGCTTTGAAGCTCTACGCCCTCTTGTCTTTATTGAGTGCTTTAGGTGTATACACGCACATACACACACATATGCATGCATGCATGCATGCGAGCGTGCACACACAAACACACACTTAATAATGTTCGTGCAAAGAAAATAAATGAAAAAAATCAGACAAACAGTCTGACAGATGAAGAGATGAACTACATTCAGCTACAACAGTCTGTGATAGTGCAATATCTACACACACATAAACACATTCATATTCACACTTGCACTCACATTCACACACACACACACACACACACACACACACACACACACACACACACACACACACACAAACAGGGTCAGATCTTAGTGGCGATTCCTGCGCTGACTTGCTCGGCCTTTCCCCTGCAGGATGTGATCCCATCTCTGGACAGACAGACAGACAGGCAGACAGGCAGACAGGCAGACATGATAAATCACCTCCATAGACAACACATTATAGACCAAACCATGCATTATTATACACCACAATGTTTGTTTACAATAACTTCCAGGTAGAAACCCCCTGCATCACACATTGGCTTACATACAATTTAATTGTCTTTTTTAATGATGCTATTTCGAAGTGTATACATAATCAATCCAAAAAGCAAGTTTAATGCTGTGGTATCTTATCAATAACAAAACGTTCACTAACATTAGGATTGAGACCTAGTTTACCTGTTGGGCTACAGAGTAAAGAAAATGACAGCTTGAGTTTACCCCAAACTAGCAATTAAGGACTTCGCACACAAAGTCTGTTTTATGATGTTTAAAAATGAATACAACCTCATGATGTGTCAATCATGTTTACACACTGACTGAAACTTTCATCTGTCAAAAAAGATTTTCGCAACAGATTCAATTTTCTGCGTTTTTTCACATTTTTTCTTGATGTGATATGTGTGTGTGGTATGCATGTGTGTGTGTTTCCCTACATACTGCCAGTCGCTGTTCAGGATCAGCTGGTTCGTGGAAATAGGCAGACTTCTTTTTAATGTATGGTTCTCCAGTATAGTTAGCAGTGTATCAAACTGGACCACTGACATCCTGAAATACCACTTCGAATCAATCTGGATAATTCCACAGCTCCTTAACCCAGAAGTAAAACTTTACTTGCTTTTGTCTTGTTTTCAGGATTGGATGGACCCAGTAGCTATTTTCTTTTTCTTTGTTCAAGAAGTGAGAGGACCACCAAACTATCTCCACTGCTTGACAATTGTCTCGTATTAGGAATCTCTTGTGTCCACAAACCCCTGGGTGGGGAGGGAAGTCATTTGGCCAAGATGAATTTACTGTTTAATCACACCATAACTGAGACACGAATTAGCTAGTTAGCGTGCTATTTCTTATCTGTATGTTTAGTGGTTGTCCGATGTCAATAGGCTGTGTCTGTGTTTTTCTTGCGGTTGGGTTGTAAAACAAACAGCCAGTGGTGGAGGCTATAAAGCAGATTGGGAGCTCTTTTTTAACCCAGTAAACACACTGACCTCTTCTGCTTTCATAGCCGCAGTGTCTCTGGGCTCCTTAGCAGATCAACGCAGGACAGTCCAGCAACAGCCCAACCTGCAGGCGCCCAACCTGTCTGCTCTGTCTAGCCCAGAGACTGAGCTGCTTCGGAGAATGAATGACCCCAAGAGGAGCAGCAGCATACCATAAAGGAGACTGAAGAGGTCAGTGTTTTTTCCGGGTAAACTACAGCTCAAGAACCACTGTATCAAACGGATGTGTCATGCCTGGTTATGGTTGCTATGCTACGATTGGACAATTGCTAGTTGAGATAGTGATTTAGCATAAGTGAAAATGTTTTATCTAGTGCAACATTTGCCCTTTGTTTTTGTTCATCTTAGGAAAATACATCACAGTGCAGTAAAAACAACAAAATTTCTTAACTAATGATGTCATACTAAACAAGCGGTTGTATCATTTGTTTGCTAGTTTACACATGATAGCATACTTACTAACGTGCTTTATCAATTTTGTATACCAGACTATTATAGTCTCTTTGTTCAGTGTGCTAACTTGTCTTCTCTCATATTACTCACGTTCTGTAGATAAAATCATTTAGGTATGTGTTGACTTTATAACCAAACTTCCAGTCAAACTTGCATTCAGCTGTAGCAACAGGCTGCATGCAATACAATTCCATTCAGTACAAATCACCATCAACTTATAAAACCTCCAGCTGTACTGCTCCAGTTGTACCGCTCCAGCTGTACCGCTGCAGATGTGTTTCAATAAAAAATAACAGGAGATGGTGCTCTGAAACTATCAGCACATACTGATCCTAATGCTGATACTGCTCAGAAACTGCTGCTGTTTGTGTGTGTGCATTGATATGTGAATCGCACCTTGACCTTCTTGCCCATTTTCTCCTTCCACTTCTGAGCAATAGAGCCGTCAATCAGGAGCAACCTGCAACCACAAACACAGAGTGAGGTTAATGCAGGGTTTTCCCCGAGCATTTTATAGAGGCAGCCCGCCATGAAGTGTGAGGCAAACAAGTGGCACTACATAATTTATTCACTAGGTGAGTTCACTGAATGACTAGGAGTTAATCATTGATCTAGAATTTATATGGACGAGGAGATGAAATGTGTCTGTTTCTGTCTGATTCAAACATCTTACCAAGGGTTCATTAACCCTTAAGAGTTTAAAAACAAAGACTCAACTGCTCAATCTTTCACCATCAGGTGCTGATGTATTTGAAAAATAGTCCAGTTGCACTGCACTGCAGATTATACTGCAGGCTGAAGTAACAACCCTGATTCCAAAAAGAGTTATTAGCTTTTTGACATATACTTGGTTGAAAACAGTACAAAGACAGTATATTTAAAGGATAACTACTGTTTTTTACAACCTGGACCTTATTTCTAGCAAAATATATGATCATTTACTCACCCAGATAACTTTGGTGTCATTTGAAGTCGTTCGGACGAAATTAGATCCAGTGGAGCGCCGCGTATATCCATATAATGCGAGTGACGGGGCACCGAAGCGCAGCCTCCTTGAGCATTATCTGCCACGAAACTAGTTCATTTCACCAATATTTTGTTATGATACGCTCGTGCTATTCCCCTCTGAGTCCGGGCTTGTCTGTTGTCTATGAACTAGTTTCGTGGCAGATAATGCGTTATAGAGGCTGTGTTTCAGTGCCCCGTCACTCGCATTATATGGATAAATGGCGCTACACTGGATCTAATTTCGTCCAAATGACTTCAAATGAGACCAAAGTTATCTGGGTGAGTAAATGATCATATATTTTGCTAGAAATAAGGTCCAGGTTGTAAAAAACGGTAGTTATCCTTTAGTTATCCTTTATTTTACCTTATTGACTTCACTGATTTAAAAAAAAATAAAATGCTTATTCTGAATTTGATAGCATTAACATGTTTCAAAGAAGTTGGGACAAGGGTAACAAAAGACTGGCAAAGTTGTGGAATGCTCCAAAAACACATTCCATAGGTATACAGGTTCATTAGGAACAGATGATAGTTTGAGGGGCATCCTCGAAAGGCACAGTAGTTTGGAATCGGGGTGATGGTTTGATAACCACCTGGACACCTTACCCAAAAGAGCCTGCATTGCAATTGAAATTTAAATATCTATTTACCAGCTGGACTTGGAAGCTGGAAGAAAACTGATATCAATAACAATAATTTTACTGACAGTAATGCTGTTTTTTATTATGTGTTACAACTACTGCTGCTCATACCTGGAAGTCTCCTCATTCTCGTAGCCCATAATGAGGTACTCCTCTCCCGGAGTCAGAGGAGGACACAGGCAGGAGGATGAGTAGTAGAGTGTCTGTGTCTCTTTGGGAATGTTGACCAGAGAAGACTTGAGCACCTCCTTCACATCCACCACTGCTGTGGGCTCAAGACCGCGATTCCTCACCTCCTTCACCCTCACCCTGATCACTGAAAGAGAGCGACATCAGCATACACAGACACATTGGACACTGGACTTAATGTCTCAAACAGAGGCAGATGAAAAGTCAGGCTTTTAAAATACTTGAATTAAAAAGATCAAACTTGAACTCCAAACCTTTGTTTGGCCGCCCTATCTCTGTGAGGCAAATCAATAAATAAAACAATATCAAAATTTTTGAAAAAAACATTTTGTTTCAGTATATTGGTCATATGGACTATTTGAAACCGTTGTCCATTGAACACACAAATACTTTTGGTTTTACTTCTCTCCATTTTGCCTGCACACACCCACAAACACTCTCTCTCTCTCTAACACACAAACACACACACACACACACACACACACACACACACACACAATTTAGCCAGAAAAAATCTGCCAAAAGATGTCACCTGGTAGATTTAAGGACTGTTGTATTCAAGGAACTTGGGGCAGGATCAAGAAATAGTGACACCACGGCCGTTGTGGCCATTAGGGTAACTGCAGCCATCAGCCAAGCTTGTGCGGGAGCACATGAACTCTTCACAGCAGTGCAGCCGATGCCTTATCCCCTACACACACGAAGCAGCTTGGAAGCCGGCTCGCTGTGTGTAGCGACAGACAAGCGCAGCAATTTACCGTTACGGTCTGAAAGGCACAGGCGAAAGCAAAGACGGCATATTGGGGGACAGAAATATCGTCTCTGATACGGGATTGCTGTGTGTAAGCGGCTAATGTAACTACACAGACACAAACCGTTAGCCTGTGGCTACAGCCAGCTGCTAACGTCACCTCCCGGATAACAGGTTGGGCTTTCGGTCCCATATATAAAGGGACATATTTCTAACTATTCGGTTTCAGTCTAAAGGACCGTGGAAAATGCGCAGTCTGTAACTATTCAGTGTTACACAGTGGTGGACTAAGTTACATGTTTGCAGCTAACGCTACTTTGCACGTGAGGTCACTCCGAGTCCTCGGTGATCTCATATGATTTTCAATTCAAGCTCTAAACATGACCTGTAATGTTTTCTTACCTGGTTACTAGGAAATGAGCCATGTCAGCATCTGTTTTCAGTCCCAAAGTTGAAGCTGCCTCCATGAGTCGAATGCGTATCCGATGTGTATTCGGGTGCCAGCCCGGCTTAGGTCGTAATTTCGTTTCGACTCACGGCATGCCGCTGATAAAACCTTTGTTTTCTTCTTAGTATGACTTTTTAGTGGACTTTGTGTGGTGGTGGGTCGTTTGCTGGCCGTAGCAGAATCCATTACTACCCAACCACCGGGTCCACCGCGCTTGTCTTCTTCCCGTATCCAAGGAAGCGCATTCAGCGTCATCTTACATCACGTCCGCAGGACCGCGCGGGAAATTCGGACACCGAATTGCAGTACACAGCCTGTTCAAGGCAATGGAGAGATACGTGGGTGGGCTCATTCTTTTTGGTTTTAACGCTTCATCACCCATTAGCATTAAAAAACTTAAAATGCATGTTTATTTTTTCACAAATCCCGCCCCAAGTTCCCTTAACTACAGATTGTTGTGTGCATCCATGGACACAAAGAATATAGTCCAAACAAATGTTATTAATATCAAATTACAGAAAACATTCTTTGCACTTACTCCTATTCTTCAGCATTTATTGTATTGAAAATCCCTCCGAACAGAATCACATTAAGAACATAAATTACGCCATCTTTGAAAATACTGAACAAGGTAATCCAAAGCAGCAGAACACCATAGATGATTTCATGGACACAACCCATCCTGTTTTATCATTGACAAGAACTGTTACTTGCTTTACAACCAAACAAACCTGATGGGGAAAAGATCCAAACCATGTGAACATGTGATACACAGATGCTTTTACAAACCTTTAGCTTAAAAAGTGCCTTGGTCATTATGACAGTCTTTTTGAGTACAGCAGTAAGATGTCTGTTATACAAACTACAAACCATGGATGGTTTGCCGCAGCAAAGCTGACAGATGATCATCACTGAGAGAAGATCTGTATCTTGACTTGTTGAATTTCATCACTGAGAATGTCTGTTCTCATATGTGTGTTGATCCAAAGAGAACCAGCATCCTCTGAGCTAGTGTCTTGGTGTGTGGGAAGATCTCCTCTTGAGAGATGAGTTAATGGAAGTAATGACACTGATTTCAAGTGCTGTGTCAGCAGTGAGTCAGACTGGTACTCTATGAGTTCAAGTTGTACATTACTGGGAACACACTGCATGTAAAAGAAGAGGGTGTGTGTCTTCAAATTTCCTGAAAGATTCACCATGTAACACCAACAAAAGTTTTACAAGGGCACTGCATGTAGATGCCTTAATGCCCGCTTCTACTGAAGCACGCTTTACCTTCAATAGAGATGAACTCATCAACATTGTAAAGAGGAAGTGTGGGGTTAAGATTGAATGCAGCAGAGTTCAAGAGGATATTCACCAGTGGCATCTGAAGGAGCAGCAAGCTAGGCCAACGAGACAAAACATCACTAAAAGCGATGCGATCGCCCCAAGAAGAGAGGTAAAAAGAGAGCCAGTATCAGAGCTAAGCTGACCAACTTGTACAGAGCTGTTTCTCCACCAAGCCTTCTTCTGACTAATGTCTGGTTGCAAGAAAATAAGGTGGATGAGGTGCGACTCAGACTCACTCAGCAATGGGAAATCAGAGACTGCACTGGATGGACAGACCTTGTTCAGAGCTGACAGAACACAAGACTCCAGTAAGAAGAGAGGAGGTGGGCTCATGTCTCTATATAAATAATGCTTGGTGCTCAAACGCAGTTAAAGTGGATGGACAGTGTTCACCATATGTTGATTTTCTGGTGCTAAGGTGGCATCTACCAGAGAACTCACCTATGTCTTTATTGTTGCTGCGTACATTCCTCCAGATGCAAACTCCAAAAATGCACTGCGGGAATTGTATGATGTCATCAGCAGCAACATGATTAAACAACTGGATGGAATTTTCATAGCTAATGATTTTAATAAAACAGACCTCAGAACTGTTTTACCTAAAATCCACCAGCATGCTCAGATCAACACCAGAGGAAGTTATATCCTGGACCATGTGTATACAAATATTCCTGGCAGCTACAAAGCCCTGACTTTGGCCTATCAGATCATACTTCTCTGTTTCTTCTGCTTACTTACTCACAGTTGATTAAGAGGGGTGAAAGGATGCGGCTACAGTAGCCCTATACTTTACTGCACAGACAGAATAACAGCATCAGTCTTGAGGAATATACATCTTCAATGACATCATGTATCAGAAAATGTGTTGATGTAATGACCACAAAGTCAGACCATTCCCCAACAGGGAAGGCCTGGATGAGTGGAGAGGTGAGGGCTCTATCCAGAGCCAAAAAGTTGACAAAGTTGTTCAGTCAGGTGACAAGGAAGCATAGAACACCACAAGAGTAGGAGTAAGACTGAAAGCTGATATCAAGGAGACATCAGCGGAGACTTGAGAAGGACCTAAACACCAACAGCACTAAAGAAATGTGGGAGGCGATTCACTGGAGTAAGCAGGAGTGCCCCCATCGTGTGTGAGGCCACACTGGTGGATGAGCTGAACACATTTTATGCTCACTTTGATCACCTCAACAATGAGTCAGCTGTATAGTCTACCCCGCCTCCAGAGGACCGGCCACTGTCAGTAACCACAACGGATGTGAGAAAAATTGTGCTGAGAGTGAACAGCACTCTTAGCACAACAGGCTGCTTGTCCTCAAGACAGCCACCATCGTAACTATACCTAAAAAGTATGCAGTGTCTGGTATTAATGACTACTGCCTTGTGGCACTCACCCCCATCCTGGTGAAGTGCTTTGAGAACCTGGTTCTCATGAACATCAAAGATAACATCCCTGCCAGCCTGGACCTTCACCAGTATGCTTTCAGGACCAACAGATCCACAGAGGATGCCATATCTACTGCCCTTCACTCAGTCTTGATGCATCTGGAGAGTAAGAACAGCTACATCAGGATGCTGTTTGTTGACTTCAGTTCAGCATTCAATACAATCTCACTGATAAAGCCAATTGGAAAACTAAGTACTACACTCTTGGCATTTGGATTTGGATTTCTCTGTCTGTTTTATCATGAAGTCATGGCTCAAGTTGTAGTCTTTTAATACAGCCACATGTTCATTGCAAACTAGTAAACTGCTTTACCGCTCCCCTCAGTGAAAAATATTTAGCAGTCCATGACCTATTAAACACTCTACATTTGGCATCAACCTTACGCTTTTTAGCTCACATTTGTAGCAGGTGACCTCCGTCAACTGCCTTGCACAAACAAAATGATAATCCTTACTCGCACAATCTGCCATGCCTCAGTGGCGTCAGCAGATGACACCCATTTTCGGCTTTCATGCCCATGCACATTTGTAGGATTGATCTATTGATACGTTCTGTTTCACAAATGGGATCCCTGGTCTTTTAGTTTTCGTGTCTTTAATTTAATCAAAGTGACTGAACAGCTTTTGCAGGAAACTATTTCCTTGCACATAAATGGGAAAACATATCAGAGAAAGTAACAGAGTTTAGTGAAACTAAAAGAATGTAATCGAGCAGCACAGTTAAGGTTTGAAACAAGTTAAGTAATAAACATTCAGATTTGCTGAATATATCTGTGTTGGTCTCTACATCTCACATGTCGCATTGAGAAGTGATTATTGACTGTCAGGTGGGATGCTCAGACCACATTCTCATGAATTCCATCAAAAATTGCACCCATTCCCAGAAATCATATGTGGGGATTCTAGTGAACTTTGGTGTCAACCCATTGAGGGCTGGATTTAAAATCACATCGAAATTCAAAGTAAAAAATACACAGGCTGATCCAACTTGCGTGAATTTTATCACAGCAACTCATAATGTGACTCAGTAGTGTGTATGGCCAACCGCGTGACTGTACTCCCGACAACGTCAGGGCATGCTCCTGATGGGTTGGTGGATGGTGTCCTGGGGGATCTCCTCTCAGACCTGGATCAGGGCATCAGTGAGTTCCTGGACAGTCTGTGGCGGTACTTGGCGGCATGCACTGATACATAAAGTCCCATAGGTGCTCAATTGGTTTTAGGTCAGGGGAACAAGAGGGCCATTCAATGGCATCAATGCCTGCATGATCAAGGAACTGCCAATACACTCTGGCCACATGAGGCCGGGCAGTGTCCTTGCACCAGGAGGAACACAGGGCTTACTGCACCAGTGTAAGTTCTGACAGTGGTTGTGAGGATTTCATCCCAGTACCTAACATTAGCCAGGGTACCGTTGGCTATGACAAGGAGGTCTGTGTGACCCTCCAAGGATATGCTTCCCAGGACCATCATTGAGCCACCGCCAATCCAGTCAAGCTGGATGATGTTACAGACAGCATAACTGAGTTTGGTCAGAAACATGTACACCAGTAGCCTGCTGGAGGTCATTTTGTAGGGCTTTGGTATTGCTCCTCCTGTTTCTCCTTGCACAAAAGGAGCAGATACCGGTCCTGCTGCTGGGTTGATGCCCTTCTACAGCCCTGTCCAGCTCTCCTCGTGTTACGGCCGGTCTCCTGGTATCTCCCCCATGCTCTTGAGACTGTGCTGGGAGACACAGCAAACCTTCTTGTACCCGCACGTATGGATGTGCCATCCTGGAGGGTTAGGGTTAGAGCTGGACTATCTGTGCAACCTGATTGGGTTGCAGGTACTGCGTCATGCTACCAGTAGTGACAAAGGCAATAGCAGAACACAAAACTAGAGAAGAATCAGTCAGGAAGGATAAGGAAAAAGCAATTGTCTGTTGCCAACACATGCAAAACCCTCCCCTTTTTGGGGGTTGTCTTGCTTTTGCCTCTCCATTGCACCTGTTGTCACATTCATTTGCACCAAAACAGGTGAAATTGATTCACAATCACTTGTGCTTCCTAAATGGACAGATTGATATCCCTGAAGTTTAACTGACTTGGTGTTATACTGTGACGATTAAGTGTTCGCTTAAGTTTTTTGAGCAGTGTAATACAAAACATAAAAAAACCAGAACATTTGGAGACCATTGATTCTCAGTTTTATGAGCAGGAATGGAAACACTATACTGTACCATTATGTGGAAGGATTCAATGCTAACATCAACAATATTATTATATCATCTCATATAATGATACCTGATAAGTTCTCATTAATGCTGTATATCTGTACTGTTTTCAAGAGTTTCACAGAATCTAATGGAGAAGAATAAAATGATATTCTATAGTAAAAACTGGAATAAGTCCCAGGTCACTCACCGTAGTTGTAGTTGTTGCCCAGGTAGGTTCTCAAACACATTTTTACTGTCTTACATCTACAGCGATCTACAGAAACACACAAACACACATGCACACAAAGTAGGAGATCATGTGATCATAATTTTAAAAGAAAAACAAACACACAAAAACATTAAAAGCACTGACAGGTGAAGTGAGTAACACTGATCATCTCTTTACAATGCAATCTTGGGTCCTGGGATTCATGCGGATGTTCTCTGAGAAATACCAACAATAGGCAACTGCCATCAGGGAATGGGGTAGCCACGAGGCGTGTACTTGGTCTGCAGACATGTCCTGATGGTTTGTATTGGTCAAAGAACATCAGGACACAAGGTTTCCCAGCAGAACAATCAAGAACTGATCAGTGTTATAATTTACTTTAGCTGTCCATGGTTTAAATGTTTTGGCTGATCAGTGTAGTGAGCTCTAGAGGCCTTGGTAGATGGATTTTGTTACCTCTGGACAGAGCAGGGCTAGTAGTTTAACCCTGCTTCCGTTTACTTCCATCTGTCTGAAAAACTGAAGTGAAATAAATTGAGCCCTCTGAGGGCTCAGAGAGCGAGTCAACAATTATAGTCATTCCAACAATGTATTTTATACACAATGCATTACAGGTATGCATTTGGTGCAATAATAAACATCAGAGATCAGGCAGTATGTATTTAATGAAATTAATTAATTCATTTTATTTTTGTTTCAAGCGATTTATTTACTTACTGACCAGGAACAATACACTTCAATCAACATTTTACTTTACACATCAGTGTTAATGTGCCGTCATGTTTCAGTTGTTCTAATATATCTTATTTGGAAGATGGTTCCTTCCCAAAAATCTTATTGATTGCATGATCTTTTACTGAAAAATGTCATATTACTAATTGCAGTTAATATTTTCTTAGCCTGTTGTACTGTTGAGCTTGTGTGGGTTTTTTTTATTCCCAGTATTATCAGTAAACATATGGAAAAAATAATGTTTTGTAAGATATCATAAACCCGTAGCAATAATGGCCTAATAATTATAATTATGATACAGGTCCCAAAAGTAACTTTTGAAACTGATGAAGCTAATTAACAAGAACTAATGTATTACAACTGGCCGTTCATGAAAACAAGTGCAAGTGCATTCTTTTTAATTCCTCCGCTTCTCCCCCCTCACTTTCCCACTGCTCTCTAAGTAGCCTCTGTGCACTTATGCTGTTATGTAATACCAAGGGCTGAGGGTAAGTGAATGAGGGAAGTGGAACTACTAATGAAACACAGCAAAGTAAAACAGAAAGGTTACCTCCATTTGGTCCTCTGCAATGGAGGTTGTTGGAGTCCATTGGAAAGTCTGGACTGGATTCTGTCAAATAATCAAATCCAGAATAGGTCAACTGGTTCCTAAACTGGTTGTGTTTAAATGCATATCAGTGCGAACTACAGAAATTCTGGAGGCAGTTGCCACCAGTTGTGTTTCTATCTAATAGTCAAGCAAATTTCAAGTGAACTTTTGAAATCCCACATAGAGGGTGGAAAAAAGCAAACTGATTGTTTTCCATTTTGCAGTATAGGTAAAGGTCAAAATCCAGCCTTACCTGGGTTACACCTGGCTGGGTCCTGGTAGTATGGGTCTACAAAGACACAGAGAGACAGCAGTCAGTGTCAGAACAGAAAGACAACAAATTCCCTTGCTTCTTGATTTTATGCAATGGGAAAAGGGGAAGTTGTTTAAGCTGTTTCACACAGTGGTTTAGAACACCAAAGAGGTTTAAAAAATACCAGAGTACCTAGTATTTGGTGAGCAGTAGAGTGAGCAGAGAGAGAGAAAGATGAATATTAAATGAACAATTGGTGGAGCAAAAACTGTTCATTTTATCCTAAGGGTATCTAAGGGTCTTGGTTTAAACGCAAGTTGGACAGGTGGATTGATACAGCATTATCCGTGATTCTTATGTGGACCGAATTTGATATGAGTTTCAATCCTTTGGGCAGTGACTAAAGAATTGAGATTGGGCTTTTTAGTAAAACTGACCTTCTTCCCAAATACGTATATATAGAAAAAGCGAGCTGACATGGTTTGAGCATCTGGTCAGGAAGTCGCTTTCCTGGTTTTCTGGGTTTGTGTAACTAAAAGGAGGACCCACACCATACTGGAGGGATTATATCCCATCCGGCCCAAGGATGTCTTGAGAATTTTTAACAAGGAGTTTGCTTAGTCTACTGCCACTGCAACCCCTAGCCTGTTAAATGACCCAAAAATGATGCATGGATGGATGGATGGATGGCTGGATGGATGGATGGATGGATGGATGGATGGATGGATGGATGGATGGATGGATGACTTGTCCTGAGGGTCCTGATAGCAGAGGTACTGTAGGTTCATTAAAATCTGAAGGGCTCATCTTCTCGTAAGCAGGGGAATTAGGAACAGCCACTGGGTCTTAAAACAGTAATCAATACAATACATACTGCACATACTAAAAATGACACATGTTCTTTTCAGAGTGTCCGTGTTTGCTCATCGCTTGGTTTGATTACATTTCCCACACATTATCATATCCAGACTTTTAGTGGGTATGTTATTGGAGGTTCGCATAGATGGCCCTAAAATAATGGAGTTACCGATTGTGGGCCATAAAGAAGGCAACACATTAAACACATTCAAAGGTACATGTACAGTTGGCTACATGCCATCTGGACAATATAATCATAACCATAACGAGTTGTAAAGGGGTTTTATCCTAATTTTTTAGTTCTGTGTTATAATTTAAATGTATATAGATAATAGATTTTTTTTTTATCCTAAAACGCGTTGCTTTTCTCAGTTGATAATGCAATAATGTAACAAGTTACTTTTTAATGGCAGTTATCTTGTAACGTAATGAGCTACCTTCAAAAGTAACATTGCCCAACACTGAAAAAAATTGTATTAAATTTGAAACAGGTGGAAGATAGAAGTACCTTGACTGATGGTCTCAGACTTTCAGATCCCACTGTACATACTGTAAGTAATAAATAGAAAATGTAGTGTTATTGTGGAAGTAATTCTATTTTTATTATTTACTGTATAAACATATGCAATAGTACTTAAACTGTATTTTATTTTTACATATGATGTAAATATGCCTTACTGCTTTAATATCTGAGATATCCCTCTGAGAGCAGATCTTATCTTATAATTGTCTTTGTTTTTTGCTGATTTTGTGTTGCGGTGTGTGCCGTGGCAGTTTGTTCTGTTCCTGTTTTTCCAGTTTTTCCCCTACCTGTTTCCCCCTTCCTTTTTTCCCTCACCTGCTCCTTCTCTCTCTCTCTCTCTCTCTCTCTTTCTCTCTCTGTGTGTGCGTGTGTGTGTGTTTGTGTGTGTGTGTTCGTGGGGGTGGTTTCATCAGCTCATTCCCTTTGGCTACATTACTCTGGTCTCTTCACCACTACATTGCCAGAGTATTCCGTCAAGTTTGGTTAATATACCTGCGCTCACTTTAGTCTCAATACTTTTCTCAGTGTTATTCTAGTGACTACCAGCTTTGTTTTTGCTCTAGTGATTAGTTAGTGTTTTTCAAGCCTGGATTTCATTTCATGCCTTTGTGTTTTTCCCCTCTCCTCATGTGCAGATCCTCCAGCGTATCTCTGCTCAGCCTGCAGTCTCACCTACATTTTTGGAACCTCGCCTTGCTGCCACCAAGCCACTCCATCCTGCTTGCCTGACCTCCTTGCTCCCTGCCCCTGAGTATTTTAGTTGTGGCCCTGACATTTTGTTCCATTTTTCTAAATGAATTATTAGTACTTACAAATTACAGATTTTTTTCAGTATGTCAAACTGAATGAGCTGTATATTGAAATGGAGCACAATATAAGATAAAATGATGGGGATGTAGACAGAAAAGCCATTTCTACAATGTAAAAACTTCGGGAGATAAGGAAATCTGAACTATTAACCAAGGAAAATAAGCTAAATTCATGCTTGACAAACAAGATTTTAGGATTCCGGAAGACTATGATTTATTTTTCACCACGTAAGTAATTGAGTCAACCTCTAATGCTGATACACACTCCCCTCTTCAGTAGCAGTGAATATAGCCTTTTTGGTAATCTATGTACATTATAAACACATGAATATGAAATTGATTGATATAAAAAGGGCAGCTCCCCCTTTTACTTGTATTTATTTACAGGCCAGTCTTGTCCCATCCAATATGATGGATGTGTTAATGTATCGCAGCCGATGTGGTGTCTATCCATAATACGTGATAAACATAAGCATGTTAATATTAACAGTCTGAGTATGTTCGAAGGTTAACATTAGCATTTAGCTCAAAGCACCACTTTAGCACAAGTACACTATTACAGAGCTGCTAGACTCATGGACTTGCTTACACATCACTTGTTCTCAACTGCAAAGATTACATGTCATTTCATTTGATTTAGGGACAGCAGAGCTAGGCTTCTGGCAGTGCACTCAGTTTTCTACTGTCAGAGCGACAAACAGGTAACTGTGCCTACTTTAGATTTCTGTTCCAACCAGAAACAAACTTCTGAAACAGCAACTTTCAGACTGGAGTTTCACTGAAAGTCATTGGAATGACTTGAGCAATACACCCTGACTGAACCTCAGCAAATCAACAAATCACAGGGAAAATCCCAAAACCCTGCTGAGCAGAGCCGAGCCAGAGCAGCTCAGAGATATGTAGGTGTATCTTTAGGGAGGTCAACAGGATTGAGATTAGTTTCTTCTTTAGGACTTGCTGTTCCAGGGCCTGTTTAAGGAAGCAGAGGACAGTGAGGGTCTTATTGAGTGTAAAATGAGTGGGCCGCATGTATCAAGGAGCTCTTTGAGAAAGTCAGTGGGAGTGAAGTTGGAGGGGAAATGACTCAGGCTATCTGTTTGAGAGGGAGCAGCAACAAACTGCTGAGAGTAGAAAAACGGTAGAAAATACTGATAGGACTGCTTCCTGATGGTCCATGTTTTCAGTCAAGAGAGTGAAATATCCTTATTCTGAAGTACTTCAGACATACAGGAGTAAATAACAACAATAAAGAAGTAACTAATATGAGACTTACAGTTGATAACTGGGGGGTTCTGTGTGCGATTGCTATATCTACCTGTTGCCTTTCCATGAATTTATTCTCTAATGAGAGGCTAACTTTTAATAAAGTTAGATTTTATTTTTTTTTAACATATTTCACTTTTAAATAAGAAGTAATATTTTTATTATTGGGAGTCTTGTGAAGATTTTTCTATAGTTAAGGGTAATCAGGTAAAAAAACAACTGACAGAACAATCTGACTACAAGGTTCCCTCAGTAGCTGTTCTGGGCATTCAATCATATAAAATGATCATCAGCAGATGTCGTTTAGCCCGTTATCATGAAAATTTAGATGCTGATATATTTTCAAAGCACTTTCAGTGGAATTCTTATCCATGCTGGTTTAAAAACCATTGAAACCAATGTTCAGAGTTGAAAACAGTAGCAAAAACAATCTCAACACAAAGTCCATTAGCAGCTGTTTAGAAGCACCAAAATAACTCCTGATGGATCTTGTGGTGGGATAATTTTGTCAACTACAGTTTCCAATCTCCAGTGTTTTTGGCAGCATTTCAGTCTTTAGGCAAACATGCTTGTTAGTTTCAGTTACATCTGAAGAAATCATATACAGATATGTTTCAAATAAAGTGCTGTGTAATCTTAGAAACAACATTTGAGTAGATGGTTATTGCAACCCCATGTTCAGATGACAAGTTGCTTGTCCAAATATATAAATAGCCTCGTAGGCTTTAAGCATTACAGCAGTAACATGTGATGCACATTTAGACACACCTTTCCATTATGTTTCATTTCAACAATGGGACAGTATATGATAAAGCAATTAATTTAGCCTGGAAGCCAGGCTCATTCATAAGGGCCTGAGCACCAAAGGCAGTGCAATTGTACAAAATTCAATTGTGGTGTAAATCTATGTATTCTATGGGTTTCTGCCACGAGCGGGGCAAAATGGCTCACTAGCTCTCTAATCTTGATATACTTCTACCTAACGTGTTAGTGAGTCTTCTCTAGCGCCACATAATAGACACAGACCCCTTTTGTGCAGTGTCCAAAACACATTTTGGAAGTGTGTCAAACAGTTGAAGTCCGACTACTGTGCAGGGTTGTATGAGGGCACTGCTTACAGTTTTAATTCATTTTGTTACCACAAACTGTTAACTTTTTTACCAAGATAAACTGTCCTCCATGCTGAGCTAACATACTGTAGTTTGCCACAGCTGTGTACCCAGTAACACTGAATAGCAAATTAAGATGCTTAGTTAACATTAGAGATTACACTAGCCCCGTTCACACTTCCCTTTCAGTGCAGGAATCACCGATATTCCGCCTCGCTGTCTGTGGGTACTTTTCATGTCTCTTAAATTGTTTCCACGATTCTCTCACTTGCCTTCTTTTCTTGCATCTTAGTCCCACCCACCAAGGATTCAGGGAGAGACGCGAGGAAACCATGAGATGAAAGAGGACCGAGAAATCTGTTTTAAGACAAAAGAGAGGTCCCCTGCAGCGTCACGTGAAGCAACGTCTGTTTCTGATGACGGCTGCAGCTGATCACAGCTGGATCAGCTGCCACAGCTGGATCTGCTGTCAGTCGGCTTTAACAGCTGTTAGTTGGCTTTAACAGCTGTAGAGACGTCAGATGAATTTAAAAATGCTATTATCTATATACATTTAAATTATAACACAGAACTAAAACTTGTCAAGAGATTTAAATAATCAATAAAGCTAAACTGACGTGCCGCATGCAGAATTGCGCACGGTTCTGTTAACAGAGACGCGCATTATTATTGTTTCTTATAGCGCAGGTAATGGGATGTTTTCTTCATTAATGAGATGTTCACCCACCACCCGCCGATCTGATATTGATCACAATGTTTAGTTTTATGACCTGGACTGCCCAACACAGATTTCCAGCAGTGTTTTCCCACATACTGTATTAAACTTCTTCTGGATTTTTTTTGATCTTCTGTCTGTTACCTGTTTAACAAACAGCTGCACATGAAGAACAAGCTGCAGTCTGTAATTATACTGTGTACTGTGTATTTATACTGTGAACTGTGTTTTTATACTGTGAACTGTGTATTTATACTGCAAACTGTGTATTTATACTGTGAACTGTGTATTGTGCCTGCTTGGAGGCACAGGAACCATTTCAACTGGCAGAATGGGTTTATATTATTTATTAATCATTTGCCTCGGTTCATAAAGCCCTTATGATTGAAAATACATCGAGGAAGTTCACGTCGCCCGGAATGGCGTCACCGGAGCCCCACCCTGGAGCCAGGCCCGGGGTTGGGGCTCGCAGGCGAGCGCCTGGTGGCCGGGTCTTTGCCCACGGGACCCGGCCGGGCACAGCCCTAAAGAGCGACGTGGGCCCGCTCTCCCGTAGGCCCACCACCCGCAGGAGGGATAAGAAGGGGCCGGTGCGGTGTGTTTTGGGTGGCTGTCCTGGGCGAGTGCCCCGGCGACCCAATCCCCGGACGGTGACTCTAGCCATGGGGACATGGAATGTCACCTCGCTGGGGGGGAAAGAGCCTGAGCTGGTGCGGGAGGTTGAGCGCTACCGACTAGAGATAGTCGGGCTCACCTCCACGCACAGTCTGGGCTCTGGAACCCAACTCCTTGAGAGAGGCTGGACTCTCTTCTACTCTGGAGTTGCCCGCGGTGAGAGGCGGCGAGCTGGTGTGGGCTTGCTCATAGCTCCCCAGCTCAGCCGTCATGTGTTGGAGTTTTCCCCGGTGAACGAGAGGGTCGTTTCCCTGCGCCTTCGGGTCGGGGATAGGTCTCTCACTGTTGTTTCGGCCTATGGGCCAAACGGCAGTGCAGAGTACCCGGCCTTCTTGGAGTCCCTGGGAGGAGTACTGGAGAGTGCTCCAACCGGGGACTCCATCGTTCTGCTGGGGGACTTCAACGCTCACGTGGGCGACGACAGTGATACCTGGAGGGGTGTGATTGGGAGGAACGGCCTCTCTGACCTGAACCCGAGCGGTGTTCTGTTGTTGGACTTCTGTGCCAGTCATAGTTTGTCCATAACGAACACCATGTTCAAGCATAAGGGTGTCCATCAGTGCACGTGGCACCAGGACACCCTAGGCCGGAGGTAAATGATCGACTTTGTGGTCGTATCATCTGATCTCAGGCCGTATGTCTTGGACACTCGGGTGAAGAGAGGGGCTGAGCTGTCAACTGATCACCACCTGGTGGTGAGTTGGATCCGCTGGCGGGGGAGGAAGCTTGATAGACTTGGCAGACCTAAATGTACTGTGAGGGTCTGCTGGGAACGTCTGGCGGAATCCTCTGTCGGGGAGGTCTTCAACTCCCACCTCCGGGAGAGCTTTGACCAGATCCCGAAGGAGGCTGGGGACATTGAGTCCGAATGGACTTTGTTCTCCACTTCCATTGTTGACGCGGCTGTCCAAAGCTGTGGCCGTAAGATCTCCGGTGCCTGTCGTGGCGGCAATCCCCGAACTCGGTGGTGGACACTGAGTGTAAGGGATGCTGTCAAGCTGAAGAAGGAGTCCTATCGAGCCTGGTTGGCTCGGGGGACTCCTGAGGCAGCTGACGGGTATCGGCAGTTCAAACGTGCTGCAGCGCGGGCGGTCGCGGAAGCAAAGGTTCGGGCCTGGGAAAGGTTCGGGGAGGCCATGGAGGAGGACTACCGGTCGGCCTCGAGGAAATTCTGGCAAACCATCCGGCGCCTCAGGAAGGGGAAGCAGCCCTCCACCAACACTGTTTACGGTGGAGGTGGGGAGCTGTTGACCTCGACTGGGGATATCGTCGGGCGGTGGAAGGAATACTTCGAGGATCTCCTCAATCCCACTGACATGCCTTCCATAGAGGAAGCAGAGGCTGGGGACTCGGAGGTGGATTCATGCATCACCCAAGCTGAAGTCACTGAGGTAGTTCGAAAGCTGCCCAGTGGCAAAGCACCGGGGGTGGATGAGATCCACCCTGCGTACCTCAAGTCTCTGGATGTTGTGGGGCTGTCTTGGCTGACACGTCTCTGCAACATCGCGTGGCAGTCGGGGACGGTGCCTCTGGAATGGCAGACAGGGGTGGTGGTCCCTCTATTCAAAAAGGGGGACCGGAGGGTGTGTTCCAACTATCGGGGGATCACACTCCTCAGCCTCCCCGGTAAAGTCTATTCTAGGGTACTGGAGAGGAGAATTCGGCCGATAGTCGAACCTCGGATTCAGGAGGAACAATGCGGTTTTCGTCCTGGCCGCGGAACGCTGGACCAGCTCTATACCCTCCGCAGGGTGCTCGAGGGTTCATGGGAGTTTGCCCAACCAGTCCACATGTGTTTTGTGGACTTGGAGAAGGCATTCGACCGTGTCCCCCGTGGCATTCTGTGGGAGGTGCTCCGGGAGTACGGGGTCGGCGGCCCTCTACTAAGGGCTGTGCGGTCCCTGTACGACCGGAGCAGGAGTCTGGTTCGCATTGCCGGCAGTAAGTCAGACCTGTTTCCAGTGCATGTTGGACTCCGGCAGGGCTGCCCTTTGTCACCGGTTCTGTTCATTATATTTATGGACAGAATTTCTAGGCGCAGTCATGGGCCGGAGGGGCTCTGGTTCGGGAGCCACAGGATTTCATCCCTGCTTTTTGCGGACGATGTTGTCTTGTTGGCTCCTTCGGGCCAGGACCTCCAGCATGTTCTGGGGCGGTTTGCAGCCGAGTGTGAAGCGGCTGGGATGAGAATCAGCACCTCCAAGTCTGAGGCCATGGTTCTCGACCGGAAAAAGGTGGCTTGCTCCCTCCGGGTTGGGGGAGAGATCCTGCCTCAAGTGGAGGAGTTCAAGTATCTTGGGGTCTTGTTCACGAGTGAGGGAAGGATGGAGCGTGAGGTTGATAGGCGGATCGGTGCGGCAGCCGCAGTAATGCGGTCGTTGTATCGGTCCGTCGTGGTGAAGAGAGAGCTGAGCCGTAAGGCGAGCCTCTCGATTTACCGATCAATCTATGTTCCTACCCTCACCTATGGTCACGAACTTTGGGTCGTGACCGAAAGAATAAGATCCCGGATACAAGCGGCCGAAATGAGTTTCCTTCGCAGGGTGGTGGGGCGCTCCCTTAGAGATAGGGTGAGGAGCTCCGCCACACGGGAGGAGCTCGGAGTAGAGCCGCTGCTCCTCCACATCGAGAGGAGTCAGCTGAGGTGGCTTGGGCATCTGTATCGGATGCCCCCTGGACGCCTCCCTCGGGAGGTGTTCCAGGCATGCCCCACCGGGGGGAGGAGACCCCGAGGAAGACCCAGGACACGCTGGAGTGACTATGTCACCCGGCTGGCCTAGGAACGCCTTGGGATCCTCCCGGAAGAGCTGGAGGAAGTGTCCGGGGAGAGGGAAGTCTGGGTGTCCCTGCTCAGGCAGCTGCCCCCGCGACCCGGCCCCAGATAAGCGGAAGAAAATGGATGGATGGATGGATTTGCCTCTGTATTTATTGATATTCTGATTGTGAAATCATCATTTAATAAATCAGAACTATGGTGTCTTTTGAACACTAGAAACTATTTTCAGGCTAAATGTTTCAGGGAAAATGGAAATGATGTAACATATGAAACCCGACGCTCAGGAATGATCAGCCTCACGTGTTTAAAACAAACCATGAAAAGAAAAATGTTTGTAATAAATGTAGAAAGTTGTTTGTGGTCCTTTTGTTCTCCTACAGTCAGGCTGACACATTTTAACTCGCTGGTGAACCAGCAAACAAACAAAATGTAAAAGTTGATGGTGACACACTTGAGTTTAATCTTTTATCTGTCTTCACTCCAGTATGAAACTCCAGTCATGCTGTGATGTATCAGATTGTCCAGTCAATAACTAAGGGTATGGCTGGTAAAAGACTTCCGGGAAGGCAGCTCTTATGTGTCCTCGCTCATCGCTCCTCAGGGACTGCTCCTCACTCCTTGATCCTCGCTCCTCGGAGCACAAATAAGAGAATTGGGATAACATGCAAGATGGTGGACAGGAATGATTTCCAGTTCAAGCAAGGAGCGAGGAAACGACAAATAAGAGACATGAAAAGTACCCTGTGTGAAAGTTACAGATGCAGAGGGGGGGTGACAGTTTTGCTGGAGCTCCGATCCGCTTATGGAGGTAGTATCAGAGCGGCAGCAGAGGCGAGACAGTGTCTGTGTGAATGGAGAAGCCAGAGGCGCGGATCAGGGGTGTGTCGGTCTGATGGTGTTCATAGTCAAATAAAAGAAAAGTCCCACACTTCAACCCACAAAGCAACAGGACCAAACAACAGTACCATAGTAACTGGTCATGTCTTTGGCAACTTCCCACTGAGCAGGCAACGTCTGTGGACGTCCAAAGCAAGTTGATATCACGTCCGTCGGGCCAGGCCATGATCTGGACGTCCACTAACAACCAGAACTAGTTGATAAATGACATTGAGAAAAGACATTCATACTGGCTATGATCTGGACGTCCACTGACAACCAGAACTAGTTGAGAATAGACGTTCATACTGGCCATGATCTAGACACCCACTGACAGCCAGAACTAGTTGATAAATGACGCTGAGAAAAGACGTCCAGTCAGGCCATCATCTAAATGTCCACTGACATCCAGAAGTAGTTGAGAAAAGACATTCATACTGGCTATGATCTGGATGTACACTGACAACCAGAACTAGTTGAGAATAGACGTTCATACTGGCCATGATCTGGACGTCCACTGGCATCCAGAACTAGTTGATAAATGACATTGAGAAAAGACATTCATACTGGCTATGATCTGGACGTCCACTGACAACCAGAAGTAGTTGAGAACAGACGTTCATACTGGCCATGATCTAGACACCCACTGACAGCCAGAACTAGTTGATAAATGACATTGAGAAAAGACATTCATACTGGCTATGATCTGGACGTCCACTGACAACCAGGACTAGTTGAGAATAGACGTTTATACTGGCTATGATCTGGACGTCCACTGACAGCCAGAACTAGTTGATAAATGATGCTGAGAAAATGTGTCCAGTAAGGCCATAATCTAAACGTCCACTGACATCCAGAACTAGTTGAGAGTAGACGTTCATACTGTCCACAAACTGATCATCCATTGACAACCAGAATTTGTTGATAAATGTGATTGAGAAAAGACGTCTGGCCAGCCCATAATCAGCTGATAAAAAACCCTGAAAAAAGTCAGTGCACTTTAATATATTTCACTACGATTGTGCATTGCATTCAAACTCCTCTACATAATGTAATTATGCTGACTGAATAATTATCTCTGACTGAGAGGTACAGGTAGTCAGATGCAGGCAGGCTGGCACAAAGGTAGCAAGCAGGTAGACAGGTGAGGATAACAGTCCCTCAAACACAAAGCCAGGAATAAACCAAACAACTAACTGTCAAAGAAATGGATTTGGGCTGGTAAATGTAGTGAGACAAGTAAACAGGTGAGTAGGAGTAGCTGTAGAAATTGTGGTTTGGGGTACTTCTTCCGGTTTGCAAATAGGGAGGTAGATTGTGATATCCCTCCACTGTGAAAAACAGTTCTACTTTTATGGTGATGGTAATAAAATATCTGGGACTTGTTGTAAGTAAAAAACCGGTATATAACTTTGATAACATGATACTGAGATTTTTAGCGTTCGAACATGCTCGGATTATAACACATTTTCTCCAGTTCTGTCGCGGACGGATATATCAGTCCGCAACAAGGAAGACTGTTTCCATGAAGTGAGAGTTGCACTTGCCCTCCCCAACAAGGACTTTGTAAGTATGTTGTAATATTAAATTATATTAAGTGATTCCCCGAAATGTCATCATTCGTTAGTCTTTTTCATTAGTCACAGTTGGTCCAGTTAACGTTAATTCAAATGTTGTTTGCTCCAAATGAACTTGCTAGCTAGCAAGGAAAAAATGATAGCTTGCTGCTTCAGGTTGTTTGGCTTGATAGCATTCTGGTGAGTGAAAAGACCGCTAACGTTAGCAGTTTGTCGGTTGCCTAGCATGACGTGATGCTGTGACAATTCAACGTACGTTAACATGATTCCATGAATTCCAGGGATGTAGTTTGAATATGTGTTCGAGTTAAATGCATGTTTCATACAGTATACTTCTTTGCTAGCAGCCGTGTGCGTGTTGACTTTTATCTTTGACCGACTGTGTATTATTTGCTGGTTCAAACTTTCACCATTAACAAATTCCATAAGCAGTTATGGGAAATGTTGCTCAAGGACACTTTGCACATGTCAGCAGTTAACCCTTGTATTATGTTCGTTTCTCCCCTCTTACTTTGGTGTTCCGGTCAAATTTGACCAGTCTGCTCTTACATTAACACAAAAAACATCATTCAAACATAATCATCACCAAATTGTATTTAAAGCTCTGGTCTACGATCTGAGAAAGGTTTGAAAAAAGCATCCCCCCCCCACACACCCCTCCCCTCTGTGCTCCTTAACCCCTCCCCTCCGAGCTTGTATCGCTCTCCCCTCGGAGTCCCGCGACACACCCCCTCCTGCTACAAGCTTTTTTTTTTCTCTTCAACGAACTTTATACGTCCCGCAACAAGCACCAAGAGCAACAAGCCGGCAGAAACCAAATACAGCCCAGCTTTGAATGCGGAGTAACGATGTCGGATTCACAGATAAAGTTATCACAATGCACGTTGAAACTAACGTAAATCTTGTAAGTCATTACAATGTCCACAGCTAAGCTCCACAGTCAAGCTAGCGTAACGTCATTAGCATGCTACAGCTACGTTACCTTACAGCTACGTAATCAGCTACAACAGCTAAGTTAGCCACTTCTAAAAGTTAGTGAGGGCCAAGAGACTAACAGATGCTGCCGTCAGCTTTCATCACAACGATCGCTTCCACATTGTGGCTGAAAAACAAACCTGTGTGAGTTTCGGAGCAGCTGTGTGTGTCGCTGCTGTCTGAGTAGCACCAGAAAGCAGCTAGGACACACACAGCTGCTCCGAGACTCACACAGACCGCGACACAAACGTGTCCGTAAACCGTAATCTCTTGTTTATGACAGATAAGACACGCAAATACACACATCGTAACGCCTATATGATAATCCATCATATTGATTTAGCAAAGGCTTCGTTGAAAACAAACAGACAAGACCGGGAGGAGGGTTAGCAAAACAGCTGAGCAGTGACCGGGCGAGAGGTTGTTATGGAGAAATAAATCCGGACAAATAAGATAAAAATCCGGAAATAAATCCGAATAAATCCGTTTCATCCATCCCTTCATTCATCTTACTTGCTGCTTCATTTAGCTGCCACGAGCAAATAAATAGGCTGATTTGGTGTAAACATGTTAGCAATGTTAGCTTGTTGTTAGCTTACAATGCTAGCATAGAGGCTAACGTCTCCTCGAACAAGTAAACAAGTGTTGACAATACTGCAGAGACAGACACCGTCTAATAACACAGAAACAAACTAACGGCAGCTTTCACAGTCATAAGCAGCATCGGCATGAAAGTTATCTGTGTCACAACATCCACAATAAAGACGAAGGTTACCTGCTCAACAGAAACGCCGCTGTATCAGCACCGGGTCCATATCTTCACGGACCTTTCGCCACCATTCAAACGATGACCCGATGTTTATTCCGTTTCGAGCCCTCTTTGTTTCACATGTCCGGTTTGTGTCTTTTCAGTGACAGACTTCTTTGACTCTTTGTCGGTGGGGCGAGCAGAGGCAGCTGAACAGCTCAGGGCAAAACAAACCTCTTGTCCGCTTGTAGTTTCAAATGCGGAAGTGGGTCGGGACCAGACGTGAGCAGGAGCAGGAGAGTGAGCGAGGATTGGATCGGAAAATTGATCCAATAGGAGCCATCCGGGCCGGATGGTTCCTATTGGTCAATTTCTTTTCAGTTTTACAGACACTAGAGAGAATGGATTGTTTTGGTTCCTTTTACTCTCCACATTGTGTGGGTGGTACTATTGGGTCATAACCACCATCTAAATGATGTTATTAATAATAACAAATCTTTCAAATCGTAGACCATAGCTTTAACACCTTTTAATGCTGTAAATAATGTATCTAAACTAGTGGTGAACATGAATAACTGCAGTGAATATCCAAAGAATAGACACTGAAAATTATAATAATAATCAAAACAGAGACCACATTCACAGAACATCAGAAAATCAACATGAATAGTCGATAAGACCACCACTCAAAATTCAGTGAAAGTGGTGATCAACAATTTTATATGTGTGTGAGTGTATAGTGTGGAGAATATCATAAGGCCTTGAGGCAAGAGGAAAAATAATTTTTTTATGATTATGAAGTTGTAAATTGGTCAGATTTGACCCGGACACCACAGGAGGGTTAAGACAAATGATGTGAAATAATGTGACTCTCTTTTCTCCTCTTTCTATCATCTGTCATCCATCAGAGTAGCTACCAAGAGAAGTGAGTACTCATCCTCTACCTCCTCTTTGTGTCAAGCTCATTTCAACACAACTGGTCTCCAAAGTGGATTAAGTCTGTGTACAGATACACCTTATATACACAGAAGTCTTAAAGGATATCCATTATTTTAAGTTTTTTGAGGTTCATACAATTCTGTAGCTTCTCGAATACAACACACAATTGTGCATCCAATACTAAAATTCATCAGGATGTTGCAATAAAGTCACATGACTTAAATCCATTGCAGTCCTCCGCCATATATATGTAAATCTTTAAATACAAATTTTGGTCGAAGTACCAACATTTGCTTCAAAATGATGCTTAATTGTCCTAAGCTCTCTTAAAAACTGATTGACCTATTGATCTACTGGAGAGAAGCCGCCGCCTCCCTCCACCCGAAAGGAGTGCCGTGAAGGTGTCCACCTGCTGCTGCAGCTCCTCAGCGGCAGGTGGACACATGCAGTGTGTTCAGTGTTTCAGTAGCATGTCTGTCAGAGTTAGAGTGAGTCCTTACAGGACGATTTTCCTGCTCTTTAATAGCTGTCTATATTTAACACTATGCTGTTTTCTGTCTTATCAACCTCCACCAACCTCTCTGAGTTGTCCAGAGATTGAGTGAAAGAGTGAGACAGGGACAGGAGGTAAGACACAGCTGGGCTGATGTCACTACATTATGTAGTGCACATACAGATTCTGGATTGTTGCAATAGTTGTCTATATTTTACACTATGCTGTTTTCTGTCTTATCAACCTCCACCAGGTCAACGTCTCTCTCTGAGTCGTCCAGTGATTGAGTGAAAGAGTGAGACAGGGACAGGTCAAGAACTCGTACGTATTGCCAGTTCCACTTGGCTTGTTTTATTGAACATCAAATTAGCATGAATATTACTAGCATTACTTGACTGACTCGTGTTTCTGGTTTGGGTTGCTCAGGTCCACCCAGGTCCCACGCTCTGGAGAGCTGGTCCATCGATAGTGAGTAATGACAATGGTTTTATCAATCAATGTAGCACATTGTACATACATTCTAAACCCACTGATAGCTAAAACACACTTTATTCTTTTTTCCTCAGGTCATTCCCAGTCCACAGTATTCCCCCTGCCAGAAGCAAGTAAGTATACAAGTACAAGGATATTTCCATGTCACAAACAGACTAATTGGTTTGTTTTAATGTTGTTGTTTTTTTTTTTTATGTTTTATTACATTGCGTTGCCTTTGTAACTTTGTTTGGTTAATCAGAATTCAGGTTTTCATCTTGCTGCTTTGGCATTGTGGCAATAACACATTGTATGTTACAGCCACGGGGCATTTATGTCACTGAGTCTAGGACCATCTCTTGATAACCTTGTTCTTGAATGACACATCAAAGGCTTTGTCAAATACAGGGTTAAGTTTTCCCTGTTGAGAGTTGAGAAACTAATTGAATCCTCAGAGATTTTTCTGGGAATGCTAGAGAACGCTCTCGTACAGGCTGAAATGCCTTGCTGTTATCAGAGAACCAGGATTACAGTGAGTAATGAAGTTTCTCTGTATTTCTCTTTATTGCCAGAGTTCCAGAAAATAGTCATCACGAAGTTGGTGATGCTCACTGATGCAATTAAACAATTGCAGAGGGCCGAACACTGGAACACTGGAACTGCAATTAATAGGATGGAGACATTGGAGGAGTTCCAGAGAGAGGAAGCTTCTCTTCAAGACAGCCAAACATTTGATACCTTGGTAAGTTGTTTTCAATCTCGAATGCCAATGCCATCTGAGCCAGTTATTTTCATATGAAGATTGCAGTGATGCCGATGCTACAGGCAACACTGCTTTGTGCATTGGGTACTGCTCAAAGTTGAAATTACGCCTGTCAAAATGATAGCCTGGTTGCAATTGTTTGAGCTGACTGAGATAATTTCGCATAATCGTTAGATTAGTCAAGGAAATTGTAGTCCATTGTTAGAAATATCAGAAAATGTCTTGGATGGAAACTTGGTGTTATAAGAGCGGCATGGCTCCTTTTAAAGAGAGTGTGTGGTGGAACAAAGAAGAGTGTTGTGGCTGAGCTCAGAGCAGACAGGTACTGGTGACAGAGCAGAGATTAACAGTTAAGTAGTAGTAGTTGTAGTTAAGTGTCTCTAAAGGTCTACAGAACCAAGACAGTCCCAAGTCTTGCATCCCAGCTGCTGCGTAAAGTGAGGGAGATTAACCCTTGAAGTAAAGGATAATGTACAGTGAGCCGATCATTATTGCCAAATGAATCCCAACAGGGTGATGCAGGATTACACAGATACTTACGATAGAAATGTTCTCACCGTTTTACCCCTAATATGTTTGCATGTCTGTTTTTAATTATAGGTTTGTCAGCTGGCAAGAGTGGGGGGCAAGGACATTAAGGACTGTACGCACAAAGTGCTGGACAGGTATTTATTTACTCATAATATTACACATTTATTATAAAGAGTATGGTCTAGACCTGCTCTTTAGGAAAAGTGCAATGAGATAACTTCTGTTATGAATATGGCGCTATATAAATGACATTGAATTTACTTGTAATATTTCACAAGACACACAGGTCTTTGGACATTTGAGCAGAACAGTTGATCATGTTAGGTTAGCTCTGCCTTGGTTGTCTTGTGTCCCCAATTTGTTTTGATTTTGAGGTTGAGAGAGTTCAGTTGATGATTCGAAGTATGCCTAGCCTTGAACACCCTAAGTACGCCTACTGACTTCCTATGTGTGTGCATATAGCACAAAGGATAATTGCATATCTCTTTTTGTCTTGAATTAGGCTCTTCACCAATCAATTAATGACCAACTTCAACATGAAGGGGAAGGGAAAGAAGGAGAAAATTGGGTTTGAGGGGAAAAAAATGTTTTCAGCAATAACAGGTATGGTCCTTTTTTTAAAAGTACTGTTATGAAATGAGCGGAATGTTGGTTAATGTCAGGCTTGATGTAATGTCACTTGATTTCTGATTTATTTATGAACTGATTTAATTTAATTGATTCATTGACTACTTTATTTTCAACTATGTGTACATGTCTCCTGCTAAGGTAAGCCTCAATAGTGGCATTTGTATTTATGTACTTTACATGTGGGTTTATTGTTTGTTTGTTTGTTTATTTGCTTTCATTGTAGCTGCTGTCATGAAATGGGACGCCACAGCAACAGAGGCCCAAGTACGAAGTGCCGTGGCCGACCATCTCAAACATGGCCCCGGGAGAGTTGGGGGGGGTGGCTACACCCAATAATTGCCTTCGGTGTTGGCACCAGCCCATTCTTTTACATCCTTTTAGCTGGTGTACTTTTCAGTTTTTATATATATGTATGTGTGTGTGTGTGTGTGTGTGTATAATATTGTATATGAATATATAATATTGTATATGAATATATTGTATTAGATCAATATATGTATATACTATATTTTTTATATTATATTTTATATATATATATATATATATATATACATGTATATATACATGTATACATGTGTATATATATATATATATATATATATATATATATATATATATATATATGTAATATTTACATATAATATAGAGAGATATATTGCGTTAATAAAAACTATATTTTGAAAAATATATAATTTATTTCTTGGAGTGGTCAGTTTTACTGTGAATGGTTGAAAAGCTATCTGTACATACTGATGATTAATGGCATTCAATGATTTTAGACATATTGGACAGCACTTCTTTTACAGACGCTGTAAAGCTGCTATCTAATTTGATCAGACTACATTACATCCGGGTAACTTCTGCTTACTATATTTAAAAGGTTACCTTTCATGGTCAATCTAGTCAGTGGGTATCAAAGGAGGTCTGAGGACCCCAGGAATAGTGTCCAGGGGGTTCACAGAAGTGAAGTAATTTGTCATTTCAATTATATTTCTAAGAAATATCACAATGCAAGACTAGTAAGAATGGCTTGTTTTTAGTAACTCACTGCCACTATTTTGCAGTAAAGATATTTTTTTTTTAAAGATGGATCCTAGAAGATGGAGCAATGTGGACAATTGGGATTTCAATGTCATGTGGGTTCTTAATTCGTCTTTCTGTGACATCTATACAACGCCTACAAAAGGCGTAATTGTTTGACATCCAAAGACAGCCAGAAGTAAAGGTTTTATACATCTTTAACACATCTTTATTTGACGTCTATACAACATCCAGAAAGGACGTATAAAAAACTTTAATTCTAGCTCCCTGGAGGACGTCTTCTGGATGTCCATAAATGACGCTAGCTGTCCACACAACATCCAGAAAAGACGTATAAAAAACTTTAATTCTGGCTCCCTGGAGGACGTCTTCTGGATGTCCGTAAATGACGTCTGTTAGACATCTTCAATAGCCGTCTATACAACGTCCAAGTGAGACGTATAAAAAACTTTAATTCTGGCTCCCCGGAGGACGTCTTCTGGATGTCCGTAAATGACGTCTTTTAGATGTCTTTAATAGCCGTCTATACAACGTCCAAGTGAGACGTATAAAAAACTTTCATTCTGGCTCCCCAGAGGATGTCTTCTGGATGTCCGTAAATGACATCTTTTAGACGTCTTTAATAGCCGTCTATACAACGTCCAAGTGAGACGTATAAAAAACTTTCATTCTGGCTCCCCAGAGGACGTCTTCTAGATGTCCGTAAATGACGTCTTTTAGACGTCTTTAATAGCCGTCTATACAACGTCCAAGTGAGACGTATAAAAAACTTTCATTCTGGCTCCCCAGAGGACGTCTTCTGGATGTCCGTAAATGATGTCTTTTAGACGTCTTTAATAGCCGTCTACACAACATACAAGTAAGACGAATAAAAAACTTTCATTCTGGCTCCCCAGAGGACGTCTTCTGGATGTCCGTAAATGACGTCTTTTAGACGTATTTGATTGACGTCTATACAACGTCCAGAAAACACGTATAAAAAACTTTCATTCTGGCTCCCTGGAGGATGTCTTTTAGACATCTTTGGATGTCCATAAATGACGTCTAAAAGACGTGATCTACACCACTTTTTGCTCACTGGGTTATATGAGGAAAAAAATACTTTAGTTATACGTGGAGAAGTGTCTGTCATCCTGTCTGTCCTACCGACTCAACGTCACATTTCTGCCCGAAAAACAGCGTCTGTCCCCGGCAGCAGAGCCAGGCAGCTCTCGCAGTTGAATGGCGGTGATTATGTGAAGTGATTTAGAGCAAAAAACTTTAACTCACCATGTGTTTGTCTTGTTCGATTATTGTGTTGTTGTAGTTACTGTCTTTGGTAACTTACATTGAAAAAAAATCATTGTGACTGTGAGCTCTCCTGGCTGAGACTTCAGTGAACTTTCCCGCAGAAAACAGCATCCCTCCTCGCGAGTGAGAGTCAGACAGAGTCCTCTGTTTACTGATGGTGATTATGTAATTATGTAATCTAACGCAAAAAAAACTTAACTTTTGTCACTTTACACGATGCATGGTGGGTCAGGATCTCAATCACAACACACTATAACAGCATCCATATGATTATAAACAGTTGGCCGATACATGTTTAGATTAACAGGTGGAAACCGGAGGAAACATGTTGAAAAAAACCACATGGATGGCAACGTCATGATGTGTACCGTCACGCCTCTTGAGGTTCCACTGCCTTGTTCAGTGTGAACAAACAAAGGCAGAGAAAAGGCGAGCCTTTGTGTGAAAAGGACTAGTGAGTCACCAGGTCATTAATGGCAGGGTGGTACGACTTTAACTGTCTTTACAGGTTTGTATTCTTCCCACTGAATCTGTAGCCAAAGGGTTGTGTCTCAGTCTCCTTTACTGCATAGTATTAAACTTTTTGCAGAATTATAAATAAAGTGTTACCATAGACGTAAGTTTTTCCTTTCTGCCAACAAAAGCCATCATTTTCATGTCACTGACTCGCCATCTGTTTGGGACAGTATCACCTGGGATTCAGCAGATGTCAATGACAGGGATGTACAGACAGACTAGATGTGCAGTTGTGGGAAAAAAAATCATACATTTACCTACAAGTTACTTCTGAAGTGTAATGTATTTCTAATTACTAGTAACTATAATTTGAAAGTAATACTTTTCTTCACAATATTACTGTCTGTGCAAAATAAACGTTACTTTCAACAAAATAACTGCAGAAGATGACAGGGCATTATAAAATCCAAGCGGGTAATGTAGTTTCACTACTATAGCCTCGGATTACTCGGTCTCTATTGACTATAAAATCTTTAACTATCATTCAAAATGTATAGTTTATCGTCATTTTCCTTCTGTTTTGAGTTCACCTGCATTTAGAAAGAACAACTGAAAAAGATGCCTCTTACTGCAAAAACTGCACTGTGTCTAACCAGAGCCAAGTGGCCTCCAAAACTGGGAGCACTTGCAATACTCCAGGGACTGTCCTGGAGTAAAACCTAAACAGAAAAAGGTAATGACTCTTTCATATTGTAGGAGGCAGCATAAAGAAAACTAACATACACAACAACATCGGGCAGGAAGAACAGACAATTTGTCTCCTTTTGCAAGTAAAATTTTCGATGGACAAAGTTGGTCAACAGTGAGAGATGGACTTCATAGCACAGTAATCACCACTTGGATAAATTTAATGAAAACCCATTTTGGATTCTTTTGATTAGTTCTTTTGACTAAAGGAATATAAATTATCTAAGAATGGATAAAAACTCACCACTTTTTTCTGTCTCTTTTGTTTACCATGAACAAAAAGGACTGAATTCTGGAGAATTAACTGATCTAACCATGCATAGCATTTCCTTATTGACAAAAGTTTAAACATTAATATCGTTATGAATGAGCGTTACCTGGTTGCCAGTAATCCGTCTTTGCGATGGTAATGTGTTACCTGACTTAGTAACTGTAGTAATATTACTGCAAATATAAGTAATATATTACTGTAACGCGTAACTTTTGTAGTGCATTACTCCCGACACTGCCGATAGCCCACCACTAACATTTTGGTCCTGTCTCATCTCGTACGGTTTGTCTCATTAACGAAAACGAACATACATTTTGGCATAGATTTTTCTATCAAAGATCTATTTTTAGCTCATCATCGTCTTGTTTTAAAGAAGAAAAACGGTTGTTAACAAAAAAGGTTGTTTACAAATAATTTTTTTATCATAGTTTTCATTAATGAAATTAACATTGCCAAGTGTTATGAATCAACTTTGAACTTAAACTAACATCGAAGATATAAATATAAGATTTCTGCACTCAAACATCTAAAAACAACTAGATGCTTGTTGAGTTGTGTACTTACATATCCTAAATGTTTCCAACAGTGTTCAAACCCAGAGAATTCTGTCATTTATTTCAAGGTAACAGTGCATTTTGTTTGGTTGCTGTTGCTATAAAGAGTAAAGAAGGAAGTCATTAAAGAGACTAAACAGCATGTAAATAAAACTGTAATACACTACCTCATCTTTGAACATTTCCGCGTGAGTCACGCTGATACATTTTTATTGGGAACGGGGGTTACATAATAATGAAGACACCCATGATCCCACTCTACTTACATCTTTTGTTTTGACTGAGAGTATGTTTAATTGTTGGATTAAGACTCCAACATCAACACCAGCAGCAAAAAACAGGAGCTGTAGCAGTAAATATGTTACGTTGAAACAAAAAAGACCTCAGCTGCCTTGGGAGAAAAAAAACAGTAATTTAATCTAATAATGACAATTAGCCATATAAACGTAGTGATACCTGGTCCCTCTGCCTTGACGATGGCCTCAGGTGAAATGCAGACTCCACGGTCGTACAGGGGCAGCTCGCTGCAGGCCAGGCTGTCGGGCCAGCTGTGGTTGTAGCGCTTCATCACCGGCTCACAGCCGTACTTGGCCCGCTCACACACAGCCTTACAGGGTTTGATGGGCTCATGCTGGAAATCAATGGTGCAGATAGGAGCATACATGGCACACAGGAAGAACAGCAAATCTGGACTGCAGCCAGTACCTGAAAAGGCAGGGAAACACAGACAGGACGGTTTCTTTATTCAACCAGTGTGAATACTTTGGTACAGTTTGAGCCTAATCACTTGAGGTGGTTTTAGAATAGTCCAAATGAATATTTTGACGAAGGAACTATAAACTATAATGATACTTTAACTACATTATTGTGCATATGAGAAACAGGGTCTATTCTTAAGGCCCCTTGGGTGGGTGTGTCCCATGTCCCCAAATAGGGTAGGTTACTAAATAAGATGTACAGTAGTTGGTTGAGGAAATGTCAAACTTATGCTGCTCATTCAACCTTGATCTTGTAAAATAATTATATCGACATTTCATAGGCAAACACTAACTTCTGACATTGAAAATTCAGAGAATACAATCCTACAGCCAAAGTTTTGCTACCGCACAATTTGATATCTTTAGTGAGCGAGAAGCAACAGAAACGCAAACATTTAACGTCTTGATTTACTGTCAGTAAAGCTTATACTTCCTCTTATTTGCTGAACTGTTCATTTTTCTATTTTAAATGTAATTTGGGGGCTTTTAGCCTTTATTTGATATGAACACTTATAGACTGTCAGACAAGGAAGGAAAGAGAGGGGACCAGACATGCAGCAGAGGGCAATGGGTTGGAATTGAACCTGGGTTGCTGCTGAAGAATCAGCCTTGGTGCAGCTCTATCAGAGCTCATTTTTCTTGCATCAGAGATGGGAGAGTGCATTCAGGGTAATCTGGCTGACCACTTACAGGACTTGTACTGACTTTCATCCCGCTGCAGGTTTTGCACATGATGATATAAGAAAGAGTTCAACACTGTGTAAGGGAGCAATCAGTGTTTTTCATTGCAGAGCAGTACTGAGGTTTGGCTGCACAGCTTCACAATGAAGTCACAGAAATACTTGAACTTGTGACCTGAAACGGCTTCCTGGTTTTTGGCCTGTGGGTCTTTCATTAGGACATTTTTATGGTTAAAGCTCACTGCCTTTCCACTTTCTCTCTACACTCCTCTGGCCTCAGCTGAGCTCTAAGTTCAGCCAATAGCTACAGTATATGCTGGGGTGGAATGGGAGGGAAATTCCGCCCATTATCTTTCCTACAAAATGCCCTAAAATAAATAATCCTATTTATATTAAAGAGCCCATTGATGTCCTAAAATAAATACAATGATGCTGTCCTATCATGTACTAGACAACAAGCATGATCAGACTACAGAGGTACTCAATATAGACCTGCAACATACTGTACAACATTTAATGTAGAACCACAATTTATTATTATTATTATTATTATAATTATTATTACATTTATGTTGTTATTTCTATATGAATGCATGTTAAAAAGAAACGTGACTTTTAGACAATCTTGCAGAAGTTTTAAATAAGATCATTGCATTATTTGGATTTATTCATACAAAGCCTTTTTTAAATACATAGGCTTACAGACTCTAAAGGACATAGTATATCCCACTAGCTTCAGCACCGTAGTACTTGCTGGTTGCTAGTCTTAAAATGACAGGTGATTCTGAACGTCAAGTCTGGGTTTTGGAATGGAAAGTTTGGAAAGTCTACCTGTATTCCAGGACCCATTTCATTAGGCACTGAAAAGGAAACTTGTTAAACGCATCAATAAGCATTAAACAGTAGGCTAATACCAACTTGTCTGTCAGTGGGGTCGTTTTGTAAGCTCAAACACATTTGTTTGATTTGTTCTGCTCAAACACAGAGCCCATAGGCCAGGCCTATTCAATTAGTGGCCCGCAGGCCACATGCGGCCCAGAACCTACCCCCGAGTGGCCCAGCCTGTGGTCCAGCCCACCTGAATTGAATTGAATTGAAGAGATGCAGAGGGCAACTCGTTTCGCAAGTTTCAAGTGTTTCAGGCCGTGAATGCAACACTCCGCGTAGCCTAGCAACAGTCTACCCACAATGCAGCGCGTGTTGTTTTGAAGCGTGGCTACAGTGTTGCCAACTTAGCGACTTTGTTGCTATATTTAGCGAGTTTTCAGACCCCTCTAGTGACTCTTTTTCAAAAAAGCGACTAGCGACAAATCTAGCTACTTTTTCTGGTATTATTGGAGACTTTTGGACTCTGACGTGAAAGCATGTATCGTTCTTACTGTTCTCAACGAGCAGCTGGTTCTGCCGTGGGCCCCTCCCCTGTCCCAAAGCACTCACATCAAGCCTCCAACATCGCCTGTTCCGCAAGCTGCTGTCAGAAATGTCTGCTGAGCACCACGACCTGCTTTTGCATAATGACGTCAGGTGGCTGTCCCAAGGTAAAGCACTGGAGCGTTTCTGTGATCTCAGAGAGGAGATTACAACTTTCCTCCACAGCAACAAGCAAAAAAAGGCGGAAGCACACTTGAAACACATACTGGACGACAACTTCATGGCCGATGTCTGCTTTCTGTGTGACATATTCAAACACCTGAATGACTTCAATGTGGGACTACAGGGCAGAGACAAAAATGTCAGACTTGAGCACAGGCAGAATGCTGCATTTTCCGACGCTACGCAAAAGCATCTCATCCCCGGCACATATCACGGATGTGATGACAGATTTCATTGTGAGGTTGAAAGAGAATTTTGCCAGTCGATTGGATGGATTTGCTCTGGCCACAGACGTAATGGGCTTTGCCAGGGACCCTTTCAATGTTGCAACAGCAGGGGAAATATCCACCAGAGCAAAGGAGGTGGTCCCCTCCATAGACGAGGGGAAATTCATACTGGAACTTGTGGACTTGCAGTCGTCCCTAACTATGGCACAAGAGCTTTGTACAAAGGGACCTGTGAAGTTTTGGAGTGATGTCAACAGGCACCAGTTCCCCAACGTTCAAAAAGTAGTCATCCACGTGCTCAGTATGTTTGGATCAACATACACATGAATACACACATGAATCAAGCTTTTCACACATGAACTCAATAAAAAGCAGCGCTCGCTGTTCCCTGGCTGAGGGCACTCTTCACCAATGTCTTCGAATTGCACTGACATCTTTTGAGCCAAAAATTACTGCTCTTGTTCAGAACAAAAAATGTCACTTTTCCCATTGAGAAAGTCAGCAGGGTAATTTGGGATGTGTAACTAAAAAGAGTTTCATAATCACACGTGTGGTGATTTAAAACAAACTGCAGTAGTAGATGTGTGATTTAGTTTCATTTATATGTTTGACAGTTATTTTTTTATTCAGTTAAATGCACTTTGTAATGTGCCAAGTTCAGATTTGCCAGAAACAAATGTTATTTCCACAACTGTGCACATTTCTTTTGCATTTGGACACCTGAGCCTCTAATGCCTTCCCTTCTAACGATTACTATCATCAATCAATGGGGTTAAAAATTCTATCAACCTTTACAGAAAATGTCAAGCTAGCAGCTATATATACCACTTTCCCTGGTTGTACTTTCGTGCAAATGAAAGCATCTGACCGTCACAACGATGCGGCGGCTCACCAGAATTTGTGTGCCAGATTGCCAGTACACCCTTGGATATATGCATTTATTGAAGAAAATCATATGCATCATGAACTATAATTACAGTAATGAGGTTATCCACATCTTTATATTTCATTCTACTTTACATTAAAGGATATTTGAATACTGATACTGATTTCTATGACGACAAACTTGAACATCTTGAAAGACAGAATGCAGTTAGCTATCCAGCAACTCATTGTGCAGTAATTGTAAATGTTATGACGGCAATTCAAATATCTGTATGAAATGTACAGTGATTTTTGAACAGTTATTTGCTGGAATAAAAGGAGTGCACCGAACACAGAAACCCATATGGACACAAGAATGTCAACTCACCATGAGCTACGTTTTAAAAAATGCTTCAAGTTGTAATTTTATGCGCCAATTGCAGCAATAGAGGGTGATATGGGCTGGATTCCAGGATGTGTACAACGAAAATGTGAAATGATTCGACTGTGGAATCGACTAAACAAAATGGCAGAGGATAGAATAAATAAAAAAGTATTTATATGGAGTAAAATACATAGTTCTCCCTGGTCAAAAGAAATTTACTCCATTTTTGAGGAGGTGGATATGGTGTATATTTACAGGAATAACTTGTGTTGTAATGTTAACTCCATTAAAAATAAGCTTCTATTGAAATTTGAAGAGAAATGGTTTGACAATGTTCTATTAAAACCAAAATTAAGGACATTCATGCAGATTAAATCTAACTTTGGACCTGAATTATATGTTACATCACGTTTACAGAGAAGTCAAAGATCTTTAGTTGCACAGTTGAGATTTGGTATTCTTCCTCTGGCCATTGAGGTTGGTCGATTTAAAAATATTCCTGAGGAGAATAGAATATGTGAAATGTGTGAGCTAGATGAAGTAGAAAGTGAGTCTCATTTCCTTTTATATTGTACAAAGTATGATGATTTGAGAGAGGTATTATTTCATGAAATCTGTGGACAAAACCCTGAAATATGTTGGTGCTCTGATGAACAGAAGCTGGAGTGGTTATTTAATTTCAGTGTGTTTAAAACTGCTAGCTTTATTTCTCAAGCCTGGAAAAGAAGACGGATACATTTGTTTAATTAATTGCTGATGATTTCTCTTGAACCTTGGCGTTGTCTTCCCTTTCTTTTTGTTTTCTTAGATAATGGTTTTGAACCCCTGTTTGTTTTCTTATCTCTTTGATGTGTTGATGATGTGCTCTGGATCCGGTTTGTTTTCTTGGTGTCCTATAAGCCCATGTGGGCTGGGCATACAAGTATGCATGACACAATAATAAAAATAAAAGTAAGTAAGTATGTAATTTTATCCAATAACTGTCTAAATGGATAAAATCACTTAGCCAGGTGTATGTGTATGTTAACTGGTGTCTGAAACAGGCAGAAACCATGCAGTACAACATAACCACAAAGAATTAATAATTAGTTTATTTTAAAAGGAAGGAAATGTTTGGCCAATGGACTGAAACCAAAATAAGTGTACACATGTTTAGATCAATAAAACTATGAATCAAGGATGGAAAAGGATAAAAAATATTCAAATTTATCCTCACTGGCAAGTAGTGAGTTATAATGGTGGTTTAAATGGTTTGAACTACAACATGGATACCCGACCCGGACCCATTAGAAAGACTCTGTACCTGTCAGGAACTGATGGGCCAGGCCGGGTTCGGACAAAGCTTTAGAAATGATGCCTAGGTTTGGGCCAGGATTAGTCAGGTCAATTGACAGGAGTAGATACTGACTGGATGTAATTCCAGTTTTGCATGAATATGTGCTTAACCATAGATATAAAATGAAAAAAATATATATATATTTTATATCTATGTGAGTAGAACAATGCCATTTCCTTGTCATCATCAACATACATATCTGGAGTCAGGGTAAACAGACAAGATATAAACCTAACCTACAGTATGTCTTCTGTTTTCTTAGAAAATAGTCAAATGTCATTTTTGGTCAATTTTGACAGCCCTACCACCTCATTTTGAGACTAAGTTTGTAAAGTTTTTGTCATGTTTTCGAGTTCTGGTGTGGATTCTCTCCATGCTTGGTGTGTGGCTTTCTGCCTGTGTGTGTTTCAGATGTGTGTCGGAGGCTGGGTATGCTTCCTGGAGGGCTGGAGCTGCTGCCTCACACACCTGCAGCGAAATTCATCATCACTCCAGCTTAAATACTTTGGTCTACTCTTCATTCTTTGCCAGATTGTTTTCGACTCTACTACATGGTAGATCTAACCTTCGAGCCTCTATTTAGATTGTTGCTTACTTTGCTTACTACTTATTTTTGCTCTTCAACCTAACCCTTTTTTCTCGGCCTCCCCAGTATTGGCGTCATCCGCGAACTCCAGTCTCTCAAGCCACCAAGCCTCCAGCCTATGCACCTCAACCTCAGCCTCCACTCTGAGCCAATCCACCCAAGTCTCACTCGAGCCTCGGGAGAGCCACAGCACAGCCAAAATGCCAGCCACCACACTCCTCAGCGTTCACCTCAAGTAACCCCTCTGCTCTTGGAGCCTCCCTGCAACTCTACCTCTGCCAGCTAACTCAAGACCTGCACTACATTCTGACTTTTTGTTAATAAAACCCTTCCCAGTCTGGTTGTCCTCTCTTGGGTCCTGCAAAGACATTTCCAATAATCACAGGGCAATCTGGCCAAGATATGGACCCAGCAGACCCAGACAACCTTCACCAAGCTCTGAGTTCACAAAGAATACTAGTCGGCTGGCATGACCAGATTCTCCGGTAAGTTATGGGTACCCTCCGCGAACTCGGCACCAACATCAACCAGCTCAGTACCCAGCTTTACCAAATTCATAACCTCCGCCCTCTCCAGCTACCCCGGCATCTGTAAGTGACCAACCTTTTTTCGCTCTGTCTAAAGAGCCCTTTGTTCCTCTATCTGAGCACAAGTGGCTTCTTCAGTTCTAAGTAACTGGAGAGGAGTTGGCAGGCTCCCCTCCAGTAAGTGAGAACTGAAGAAGCCTCTTGGACGAGAGGTGAAACATCTTCAAGAAACTGAAACAAGTCCAGTTGCTTACAATACAGCACCTAGATTCAACATGACCTGGATGTCTGAGAAACTTCATCAACAAGTCTCCTTAGTGTTTGATCAACAACCCTCCAGCTATCCCAGTGATAAGTCACGCATGGCATATATAATTCATCTTTTGAGGGGTAAGGCAGCTCAATGGGGAACAGCATTGTGGGAGAGTAGATCAGCTATCCTTGACTCCTTTTCTACTTTTGTTTGTGAAATACTTAAGGTATTTGACCACCCAGTACAGGGCCCTGAGGCATAATCACCTGTTAGCTTTACGTCAGTCTTCCCAGTCAGCTGCATTATACTCAATAGACTTCTGTATTTTAGCCACAGAGAGTGGGTGAAATGAGCAGGCACTTACAAGGGTATTTATATGGGGGTTAAATGATGATTTGCAGGATGAGCTAGCAACTCGAGATTTATTTGAGTCCCTAGAAGATTTAATCTCTCTAGGTATTCAACTTGACAGTAGACTCAGAGAGAGAAACAGAGAGAGAACAGTTAGGACCAGTAAGTTTGCTTCCCCCTCGCCTCAACCTCCTACCCTCCAACTCTCTGAGCTACATCCCACACCACGGCCCACAGCACACGCCAGAGCTCCCTCTGCTTGTCTTGAATGAACCCACGCAATTGGTCATCTAATCGCCTCCTGTCCAGTTAAACCAAAAGAGCAGGCTCACCAGTGAGGAAGAGCACACTGGTGAGCCAGACCTCCTCCTCTCCTAGCTCTTCTCAGCGAATCTATGTCTCTGCTTCACTCCAGTGGTCACCTGAGTCTCTTCCTTAACATCCTGGTGGACTCCGGGGCAGACAATAGCTTTAAAGGCGCAGCTCTGGTTGAACAAACTAACATTCTTGTGGAGCTCCTGGAGGATCCCAAGACAGTAAATGCACTAGATGGCAAATTACTAGCCACAGTCCTACATTGTACTGTTCCCCTGACTCTGGTGATATCTGGTAATCATCAAGAACAAAGACAGGGGACCACAGTTCTCCTCTCATGTTTGGCAGGCGTTCTGGCAGGCCCTTGGCGCAGCATCCAGTCTGACTTCTGGATACCATCCCCAGTCCAACAGCCAGCCAGAGTGGGCTAATCAGGATTTGGAGACCGCCTGTCACCGTTCCTCCTAGAGTTCCCACCTGCCATGAATGTGCACACAACTACCTAACCTGCTTGGGCACAGGTATGTCTCCATTTATGGCAACGGCTTTCAGCCCCCCCCTTTTCCCCGTCCAGGAGGTAGACATTGCTGGTCCAAGCCCACATCGACCAGTGTCAGGAAGTCTGGTTGATCACCTGAGCTGCTCTCTCTCACTCCTCTGCCTAGAACCAACGCTTGGCGGATCAACATTACTCCCCGGCTACCCTGTACCAGCCTTGACAGAAGGTTTGGCTTTCTTCCCGCGATTTACCCCTCCAAGTTAACTCACATAAGCTGGCTCCCCATAACGGTCCATTTGAAGTCGTGAAAATTATTAACCCATCTGTTGTCCATCTGAAGCTCCCAGCTTCGTTGCCTGTGCACCCTACCTTCCATGTCTCCCAGCTTAAGCCAGTCTCCTCCAGTGATCTCAGACATTTCCAATTGTCACAGTTTTCAGCTTGCCATGTTGTTGCAACTGCATTATTCTGTGTACAATTACACAGCTAAAAAATGTGCATTGATTCAACTGACAAAATGTGAGTTGACTCAGAGTCTTCTTGACTGATGGCAAGAATATTTCACTCAAAACCATAAATGTCAACTTCATGGTGGAGCTAAAGGAAAAGTCAGGGGATCACCAGAGACATTAGGATATATTGTCTTTGAAACATAAACCATCAATGTCAAGATTACGGCCCTCAAATTTGAGGGCACTGAGGTCAGACCCCCAAATGTTAGGGCCAGTCTGTGTCTCTAATTAGACTCATGATTACAATAAAAGCAAAGTAATGTCGAAGTTTTGAATATTCACAGTTAATTCTCATCAGGCTTTACAGCCCAAAAAAGTTGTATTCAGGGCAGCCCTAGAAAACGTCAATGGTAAATTTGAATACAATTTAAATAATATGGTCAATTTGGAAATGGTGCTGACAGCTCATTTTGTGTGGACTTGGTTTCATGCTCTCACTCACTTTGGTCTGTATTTCTCGCTGTTGGGAGGGGGATCTATTCTATTATATATGTTTGCACGTTGAATTACTGCTGTTGATTGAGCCCATCCATTACATGGATTAGCGCCACCGTAATTTAGCCAAAAATAAATAAATAAATAAAAATCTGCCACTGCCAGGACAGTGTTAGCTATGTTCAATTAATAGTGCCAGCTTTTCCTTTGTAAAGCCCTGGGAACCAGCTATAACTTGGGGTTGCTGGCTAGTTAGAGTTAGATTTCTGTGGCTAATACGAGTAGTAGGGCACATTTCATCAATTTTCATTAATTCATCATCTTCCGCAAATGCTGATAAAGTTAGTATATTATCAACTTTCTTTGTTGGGTCTTTTGACATTTTCAATACATAAAACTAATTTACATTTTGCTTTTCATGTGAGTAGTGTGTTTTTGGCCTACATTCAGTCAAATAAAAACGTCATTTAACAAAGAGGCAGAAATAACAGTGATTATGATAACTGTTATTATGACAGATTATTATAATAGTTTGGTTGTAATGTTGTAAACTATTTATGTAAACTAAATCTAAAATGATTGGTGTACTGGGATATTACTGTGCTGTTTATACAATTTAAAAAAAGAAAAAGAAGACAGGTGGCAGATGTGTAAAAAAACAAAACAAAAAAAACAACAACAATTAATGTGCTGGTATGACCAGCTTAGGAAGTTGGTGGCACCGGTAGGCCTGACCTGAATACTTTGACGCTTCTACCACTGCCATGGCAATCTACTAGAGCCCGACCAATAAAGGATTTTTAAGGCCGATACCGATACAAATATTTGGTGATTTAAAAATCAGATATTCCGATATATCGGCCAATTGAAAAAATCCAGAAACGCGTAACAAAACATAAACAGATTTCCGTAACATTAGTAATTTGTAGTTATTTATGAGTCCTCACTGAAATAATGATAATGCAGTTTAAAAAATAAACTTGTTTGTTTTATTGTCACAACAGAACAGAGGAACATCAAAATTACTAGCTAAGTCAGTTACATTCTCGGCTTACACCTAACAGCAGCAAAACTGGACATGGTAGTCACAAATTTTGTCATAGTTAAGAGAACTGATGGGGATGTTCTTTTAATTGTTAATCAAGCAATGTATTTCTCGTGACAACTGCCAACTTACAATGAACACACTTGATCGCAGTCATGGATAACTGGTTCGCTCTGCCTGACTCTGGCTGGATCAGCTGGTTGTCGGGTTTGTGGCGTTCTAAACACGAGTGTTGCCAACAGGGACGTTGTAGAGTGTCCTCTGGTGGACAAACTATGCAACGCCAAGACTAACATGGTTGAAGGGTGTTTCATCCGTTTTTATTTTATTTTTTAAATATTCATTTATTGGCCATTATAAATGCTGATACCGATAGTTTGGAAAATGCCTAATATCGGCCGATAATATCGGCCAGCCGATATATAGGTCGGGCTCTATAAGCTACGTCTAAATACATATTCAAAGGAATTAGACATGGGGTCAGATGCACCAAAAGAGGGACAAAAGAAATTGAGCTGCTCTGTGGCATTTAAGTAGTCTCAAAACACACACATAAAAAATAGTGAAGCTTTGAATATTCATGGGTAATTCCCACTGAAGCTTTGAAGCCCCAAACATGGTAGTCAGGACAGCCCTAAGCACAGGTGCGACCAGTGAGTAAAACTAGTCTGGAGCCATGGGGTAACACGGATGTCTGTACAAAATGGCATAACATTGGACGGATCGACATTACCATTCCGCTGCTGGCGTGACTAAAAAACAAGCTTATGCAATCAGCAAAAATGAATAAAAACAGCTGAAAAACTAGAGCAAAAACCAAAATAATATTTGATATTCAAAATGAGTACGTGGCAAAGTCACACAGTTTTTGTTACAGGGTTTTTATTGGTTTTCGTACATGTGTCATCCAACCATATCTGAAGCCAAAAGACTAGATACCTGTTCTGAATGACTACACTCAAAGGTGTGGTGAAAAACCAGTCGTCATAACCTCCTCCTGGCAGCAACTGTAGTCCTGAAGTCCACCATTATTTTTTTGTCTTTAGTGTGTCTGTAGAGTCTTGATGTGATGAATTGTGGAAAAAAAATAAAAAAAAATAATGGGATAATGGCCACTCTTTCAGCCTGTGGTGTAACTAGGAAACTGAACATGCTTTTTGTCAATGAAATAGAATATAAGATTGGGATGTTTTTGTTAGTTCATCAAGATAAAGACAGTGAAACAGAAGATATATCAACTGTAAAAAAAAACAAAAAAACACAAAAGAACTATTCTCAGGCTCAAATATTACAGTTTATAGACAGAGATACTGTATGTACAGGACGTGCAGATTTACAGAATGCTGTATTAGCTCAACTTATCAAAAACGAACAGTTGTGATATTGTGTATCAGCTGGTATGTAGAAAAAGCTTCTGTTGGAGGAAAAATCCTAAATAACAGAGCTGAACACCAGTTCTGTTCCGATCTTACCAGCAAATAGAAAACAGGGTTGCCAGCTCCAGTCTATTAAAGTAATATTTTGTAATTTTTACCTTAAAATAACAGCTACAAAATCATTTTGTTGGCACAGTGTCTTGTAACAGCCACTCCGCCCCACTCTCCCTTGTTTCTGCACTATGTAACTTCAGTGAGAGTGTAGGATCACAGCGTTACATACATGTTTACTTCAAGATCCAAGTTTTCAAGACAATGGACCCTATTTACACAGTCTATAGCACAACTTGAAACTAAAGTACAGTGCGTTAGTGTGTTTAGGGCGTGTCCAAGTCCATTTTGCTAGTTTAACGATGGATAATCCGGGTGACAAGTGTGGTTCACACCAAGAGGTGGTATTTAGACTCTGTATTAGTCATGGGTGTGTTTTGGGCAGAACATAAATCAAACCAATCCGAGTGTCGTCTCCCATTCCCTTTAAGAGCTAGGTGCGCCAGGGCCTGGCACATCTTGAACAGTAGCACTCGCCTTCGCTGAGGGAAAAGGATGTGATCCTCAGGTGCTGGTCCCTCTGCCCCGCCATTACACAATCATCTGTCCCAATAACAGCTCTGTTTGATTGCATATGAAAAAATCAACTGATATTTAATCGAGGAGTAGGAGTGCTGCTGCGTCCCTCTGTGTGTGCGCGATTCTCAGTCCGTGAATCAGGCAGGATGGGTAAAGTATCATCCTGATCAATAACTGGTGGGATGAGAGAGGAGAAATACGTCCTTAATGAGGAAAATAGTAATGACATTACCTGCAGTGATCCTCCAGTGGAAACTATAAGGGTGTCTCTACATTAACATGCACATTTGCGCACGAGAAACCGCTGATAAACTTCATTGATTATTTAAAACTCCTGATTCCTTCCCTTTTTTTTGTAGTTTATAACTACAACTTTTATGTTGGTGAAGGTTCTCAGTCATCCAGGTCATGGTAATTCTAAGTGCTGTATCGTAGGCAACTGGACTTGTTTCAGTTTCTTGAAGATGTTTCACCTCTCATCCAAGAGGCTTCTTCAGTTCCAACTGACTGGAGGGGAGTTTGCAGGCTTTTAACCTCTGTGTGGGAGTGTCCTTACAGAGTCATTAGGGCCACTTGTGGGTCGTTGACCCAACCAGCCAACCGGCCCTCCAGTTAGTTAGTTTACCAAAGAAGCCTCTTGGATGAGAGGTGAAACGTCTTCAAGAAAGTGAAACAAGTCCAGTTGCCTATGATACAGCACTTAGAACTACAGCTTTTAGTTTTGTTGGTTAAATGAGCCACGATAATTGTTACAGTGACATGAGTATGTTTTCATGGGAATGTTTAAAATAACTGAATGCAGCCTCCTCAATCATAAAATCAGAGTGTATGAACGGCGTGAACCTGCCTGTGTAGGTGCATCTAATGTGTCCTTTAAATAGCAGGAAACAGACTGCACTTCTGACTTTTGACCAGCTTTTTGTTGGTCTATGGCTCTAGTTCATTGTTGTTGCGGTTTTGCGCACCTCCTCCACCTCCAGATCACTGCCCGGTATTCGCAGATTCACCAGCTTCATCGTTTCATCAGCCTTTCTGTCTCAGAAGAGTCATCAACCACCGCCACCACCACCAGTAGCTGGTAGGGCTTCACAAAAAAATCGCAAAATAATCGAAATCGCAATATGACCATGTGCAATATCCAAATCACAAGAACTGCAATTATTTTATAAAGGTAAAATATGTCACAAAACAGTGTTTTAATGAAATTTTGTAGTGCTGCAGAGATGCTCTGGCCTACAAAGCCTGTTCTCCAGATGTAACAAAACATGTTTGTTTGGCAGAGACCGGGAGAAATGCCACATCATCATGATTTTACTAGTTTTTCAATGACATTGAAAATGGTAATGTAAAATGTAATCATCGATATTAATCATGAATTACATCTCAGTATCTGTCAAAAATAACCGCAATATCACTTTTTCACCATTTAGTGCAGCCCTGGTGTCTGGATTCTTCTGGGGGGATTCTTCTTGCTGCTGCCGAATAATCAATATTCACTGAATTTACTTTACTTTTTAACCTCAAACATACACTAAGTTTTATCATGCAAGCACCATGGCTGAATGGATGGTCTACCGCTTTGGTCCAGATTTAAATATCTAAACTGCTATTGGATGGATAGCAAAGCAATTTTGTACAGACCATTATGATCCCCAGAGGGTGAATCACATTCAGTGATCCCCTGACTTCACAATAGTGATAGATATAACGATAACGAGTGAGCATTCACACTGATGAATGATAACTTTCTGAAACAGTGACACCAAGAACAAGCTGCTCGCTCAAGCTATGGTTGCTTATGAAAAAAGATATTGATGACCTGTTACTGCTGTACATTATGCAGAGAAACAAATAAACAGTCAGAGAAACCCAGAAGTATACGGTTTTACCTAATTCTTCAGAGATGAGAGGGATTAACATCAATTATAATTGTGATCGTCAAAGAGGACGTCAGTAAAGACAAAAGAAACTTCAGAAACCCCATCCATGCCAAAGACCGTTTGGCAGTGTGTCTCAGCTAAAATTACTTTTTGTAATGTGTTATTTGAAGCCTAATATTACGTTATATAAGCATTTAATAAGTTGTATAAATAACCAAGACTAGTTATTAGGGTGGACCATCTTAAACGTGTTTCATGAATGCCATCAATAAGCTTACATAAAAAGCACTCCTGCAACATTATTTTGTAGAAAAATGTCCCCTTATTTCGAGAGCTTAACATGTTACAATCCCTGGAAATGTATGTAAAATTATCAAAAAACGCATCACTCATCTGGGAGCTGGTGTGTAAATGGCTTAGGAGAGAGGGGATGGAAGAGGGAGTGGGTATCCTGTCTATGAAATCACTCATTGGCTGTTGTACACCACAGGGTGGGCATATATGTTCCTGATGGTCAAATGAGGTTTTAATCAATAGTTCAAAGGTCAGCAGCTAGCTTACTTAACTCGGTATTGCAATTTAATGGCATTTCTGTTTACAAAATTGCCGTTTTTTGAGTGATAAAAGCATGAAAAAGCATTCGCGATCGCAGTTTGTTTTGCTATTTTTCAACATTTATCCACGGAAATCTGTGTTTTGGACTAAATATTTTACTGAATTGGCTCTTCTGACATTTGGGAATAAGAGAAGATAGCTCTATATTGATACACTACTGAAACACCCTGATGCTCCATCAGTGAGTTAAACGCATGTTTGTCAGCTAGTTTGTTTGTTTGTTGATTATATCTGCCTGATGTAGTTTTATCTTGAAATGGTTTGCATGAACCAAATCACAAGAATTTAAGCTTTCTAACGATGTATGTTATGACTATACACTTGAGGTGTTAGCCTATTTGCTTAACTGTGTTTGTATTGTTTGGTGAACAACTGCATAGTAACAGTTAACAGTTGTGTTGCCTATACAACATCAGCAGTTTCAGGTCTGAAGGGAACCTTGAAATCACTGAATTGCAAGAGAAAACCCAGTGGACACACATTCCTTGCATTGTAAAACTGTGTGTGCATAAGCCTATGGTGAATAGCCTACATAGGGCTCGACTTTCAATGTTTAAAAATGATATAAATGAGATAAAAGTGATGAAATTAAAAAAACTTTTATTACTCTGTAGTTAAGAGGCAGGGTTGTGAGTAGAAGCTACATTGATTGTGTTTGGTCTTTATTTTTGTCTTGTCTTAGTTGGAAGCAGCTGTGAAAAGACCTGAGCGAGATGGAGGAGGAAACTGGGCATGATAACGGATAAAGGAGGTGTGAAGAAGTGTGAAGGTATGATATTGACACAGTGATATATTGTTAGCTGTGATCTACACTGATCGAAAGGTTGAAGCTTTTCCCGTAATACTAAATTGATTACTCTGCATACATTAAGTTTGATTTTAAAAATAGAACTGTGAATCATTTAAAAATGTAAACTTTGATTCCAGTTTGCTTATTTATTTGTGACATGGGGTAATCTTTGACACTTGATGCTCCCCTTGTGAATGCCACTATGCAGTTGGCTTGTAACTTGGATGGCACCGTCTGAACCTTTTATGTTTACTGATGCACTTGGTTATTTTTGTTGATCTGAATATTTTACCAGCTAAACTGTCAAATGCCATTTCGAAAAATAAATGGCTGCAGGCAGAAAGCTAATCTACCGAGTGTTAATGAGGGCTTTATTTCTGTACACCCAAAAAACCAGTATCAATGGTAGTAGTGTTATTTTTTATATTACATTTTATATTACTGGATTAAGATGATTGTGACCTGGTGTTGGACGTAACAAGGTCAAGTTTTGCCTTAAACACCACAGCACAAATCACAACACTACAGAATAGCTGAGGTTTGCTAAACTGTCTGCTCATCTAAATCAGGGCTTAAAACATTACCGTACATCGTGGCCTTCAAATAATTAGATATATCTTCTTTACTTCTTTTTAGTCCGTCACTTTTTTATTTAGCTTTTTGTTTTATTGTCTTTAAAATGCATTTTCTTAATGTCTTATTTTTACTGCATTTCTATGTCTCTGAAAAGCACTTTGAATTGCCTTGTGTCTGGGTGGTTCTCTGCTATATAAGAAACTCGTTTTGCCTCGCCTTAAAACTGTCACACAATACAATTTAAGTTGGATAAACCAATTTGTGTATGAAATTTAAAACTGCAAAGGATACACATTAGAGCTGCAGCAACTGGTCCATTAATTGATAGGTCGATTGACTGATTAAAAAAAATAAGAAAATGAATCATCAACTATTTAACAAATGATTAGTCTGTCTGTCTGTCTGTCTGTCTGTCTAGTAATTAAATATTTTAAGGTTTTAGACAGTTGGTCAGACAGAGGGAGACCTTTAATAATATCACCTTTGGCATCCGGAGATGCCTTTTTCTCTTTTTTCTGTTTTAATGAGTTAATGATAAATTAGGTAAATCATTAGCAGATTGATCTTTAATGAACACAATGGTTAGTTACAGCCCTAATACATATAGGCTATATTATAACATATTGTAGTCTTGGTACTTAACCCAACAGTATTGTCTTAGCGCTACAATGAACCAAATTGGATTAATTTTGACCAATGATATTTAGTGTTTGGTGAAATGATACAGATTTTGGCAACAATTCCTGGGAAATACCAAGATCTCAATTCCCAGTATTCGACAGTCACATGGCTAGTGAGGTTCACTTAAGGTAAATATGTCTGTGAAGATACTAATACTAATACTAGTTTGTATTTTCAACAGTCTTCCTGTAACAAATTTTATGAATGCTGGTGTGACTTTAATGTTCGGCTTCCTCCAGTAACCAACCAGGGCAGTGATTTGTAGACCTTCTTGGATCAGGGCTACAGTCAAACCAGAAACTAACAGTGGGCTGTAACTCTGGCCAGCTCTTCAAAATATGGCTGCTTCCTCACTGACTGCTGTTGCAGTAGCCAATTTCTTCCTTTTCTAAGTAAACTTAATCAGAATGATGGTTTCCACAAAAAATGTTACCATGATCTCTAAGTGAATGGATGGTTTATGGTTTCCTGCCGTTCAGTCTGAAGGGATCAGACAAGATCGAGCTCTGCTCCATTAACAAACTGTTTCATTCCCCGTGTAGATAATAAACAAGAAGAGAATAAGGGTACCACAATAAGTGCTACTGAATAGGTAATAAGGCCCTTCTTAGTCGTTAAAAGATATTTATTAACATTATTATGTATCAGTTAGGCTACATAAGTATTGATTAAATAGCACCATATATGTAAGATTAATTTACAAGACAATTAAGCAGTTATAAGAAAGTTGTTAACTGTTCAAAGACTGCTTAAGAACGGTAATAAAAGCCTTATGCATTTTGTATAATTGTTTATATACCATTCCAAACACATTTATTGAGTTTAGCTAAATCAGAACTCAGACTACAGGAATTTCGGGCCAATTTAATACTGATTTGCCCCTCCTGACAATCGAAGGAGAAATCTTGGTCGGCCCAAATGTTCAACCCAGATTGTCTTGTAATGTGAGGGGTCTACAGAGCCAATCTTAAGCCTCCTAGCATCCTTATGTTACTTAGCATACTACTGTCGACATAAAAAAATCTCACTTTCCATTCTCGCTTAAGAATAAACAACTTTTTTTTGCATCTCCCCAAACATTTTCTCTACCAGACTCTTTTCTTCTGCTTTTGTTTTTCTCAGTGCAAAATATTAAAGTTACTACAGCAACTTGTTGTGCCGGTCTCCATTTGTGTACATTATTTTCAAATCTTACTGTACTGTGAGAGAAGAACACCTGTGAGCATTCTCCTTATGTGTGTGATGCAACCTGATTTCAAAATCAGTTTTTCAGGATTTTATGACTCCTTTAGTCTGAGCCCAGCCTAACTTACTCATTTTGTTGTTGTTAAAGGGGAACTACCATTTTTTACAACCTGGACCTTATTTCTAGCATAAAATATGATCATTTACTCACCCAGATAACTTTGGTGTCATTAGGCGTCGTTCGGACGAAATTAGATCCAGTGGAGCGCCGATATATCCATATAATGCGAGTGATCCGGGCACCGAAGCGCAGCCTCTATGAGCATTATCTGCCACGAAACTAGTTCATTTCACCAATATTTTGTCATGATACGCTAGTGCTATTCCCCTCTGAGTCTGCCTGTTGCCTGTTATCAACATCTGGGTTCTGTAGGTTGACCTACTACCTCTGACCTGGAAGATGTCATCTCTGAGCTGCGCGCACACGCGACAGCCGGCTTGTTTACCTGTACCTGCTACTGCTAGTTTGACCCCGGATGTTGATAACAGACAAGCCCGGACTGGAATAGCACTAGCGTATCATGACAAAATACTGGTGAAATGAACTAGTTTCGTGGCAGATAATGCGCATAGAGACTGCGCTTCGGTGCCCGGATCACTCGCATTATATGGATATATCGGCGCTACACTGGATCTAATTTCGTCCGAACGACTTCAAACGACACCAAAGTTATCTGGGTGAGTAAATGATCATATTTTATGCTAGAAATAAGGTCCAGGTTGTAAAAAAAAGGTAGTTCCCCTTTAACTTTTACGAAGTATTTTTGTTCCTTAAGTAAGATTAACACATACTTTATCATACATTTACTAGGAGCTAAGGTTAGCACTTAACCATGCTTTTTTGTAGCTAAAATGCCTGTTAGGATTAATTGATTCTATAACAGAAATGTTAATAAGCATCTTACAATGACCTATATAAGGGCCTTATTACCCATTATCTCACACTTACAATAAGAAGCTTAATATAAATCATTACCATTTGTTTTTGTAATAGTCCAGGCTTTGAGATATCTCTAAGAATTCTGCCTCAACTCTGATAAAATGGATTTGTGGTGCTTGCAGCACTGAAATGTCACATTTGAACATTTATATTTAAAGAGTAACTGCACCCAGTTTCATGATCCTGATTGGGCTATCAACTCATGGTGACACTTTCCACACCCTGTGCAGCAGAGATGTATTGTTGCACCATAAAACAATATGACATCACAGCTTGGTATGGTTAAAACCACAACTGACGAAGCCTTACCATTTTAGGTGTTTTAGGTTTTAGGTCTTGTTGTAGATATGACCACACCCACCTGTGATGTAGCATGGTAATAAAGTACAACTCTGCATCACTGCTAGACAGGGTGTGGAAAAACTTACCCATGACCTGGCAGTGCAAGAAGGATTATTAGACTGGCTGTATTATTAAGCTACAGGCACATTAGCTTTCTGCTCAGCTTAACTGCCCCATGCTCAGCCCCAAAATGAATGCAATGTTACAGTTCTGATATCGATAATCAATAAAAAGAATAATAATATTGGCAATCAGAAACTGTAAACATTGCTGTCTGATGTCTTTGAAACAAGATGATGGCATGCCTCAGTTTATGGTGATATAAAAAACAGAAAAACAGCAAACCCTCACTTTTGAGAAGCTGAAATCAAAGAATGTTTGGAGTTTTTAGTAGTAATAGTAATACTAGTTGCAGATTTATTTTCTGTTGATAAACTTATTCATTAAAAGATTATATATATATTTAAAAAAAATGGATTGCATTTTCATTTTGCAGATCTGATGCTTCAAATGATGCCTGTAAGTGACACTGGCGCAGGAGGAACTTAAAATCATTTTATTAGTCTATTACATTATTTGACATTTTTGCCTTGAAAATGATTAACACAATTGATAAAGCAACTAGCCTACTACAGTTTCTGTGAATGAATTGACTTAAATGTGTTATATTTGTTTACTATCTACTCATTTTGTCTCGTGTTTATTTTCTTATTGCCTGTCTATGTCTTATGCAAAGCACTTTAAACTGCCTTATTGGCAGATAAATACCAACAAGCCTAACAAACGTATGAAATAGGCTGTAAACCTCAGACTGTGCACAGGAGGAAAAATGGTCGAGGGAAAAATAAATCACAACAGAAAATGATCTGGAATGCTGAAGTAAGACCAACCTGAATAATTAGCTTGAGCTGAATTTTATACAACGTTGTCTGTGCACGAGTTGGTCAGTCATTTCAATTAATTAGGCTTAGTTAAAGTCCATTAAATAATTAATTAGCGGGGTAATTAGCGAACACACTGACAGTAACTCACCCAGCAGTCCTTCGAACTGCTCGATGGCCAGCACTGCGTTGTCCTGCGTGCTGTGGTGGAGGTGGTTCGGCATCTTGGTCATGTTCCACGGCATGGACCGGCACAGAGGGATCCGCACCGACTCACAGGACGCCGCCCGGACAACAGCCGGCCACAGCGCACAGGACACGGCCAGCAGAGACACGGAGAGTCCCGGGGAGAGCATGTCGGTCGGTTCAGAGAGAGGACACTGAAGTCACGGCAGCGCTGTTGGTGAAGTCTCGGTCATTCACATTAAGTGAAATCCAAATAATGACGTGATTTTGCTGCTGATTTGTGCTCTTCTTCTTCTACTGCGGCTGCTGTCCCGTCTGCGGGCAGCTCGAGGAAGCGGGAGGGGTCAGCTGCTTTCTTATTCAGACTTCCACCTCCTCCTCTTCCTATATCCCTCCATCTCTACAACTCCCCTCCTCTGCATTTCTCATCTAACCTCTTTCCTCTCCTCCTCCTCCTCCTCCTCCTCCTCCTCTTTTTTGCTTTCCCTTCGGCTCTCTTTTTTTCTCTCCCCTCCCTCATCTCTTCGCCTCTTCTCTTATCCTCCATGCTAAAAGTTAGATTCCTTTTAGATGAAAAGTCAATACCAGTAAAGCCGTTAAGAGTTCATAGATGTGTGTCATTACATTTCATGAAATCAGCGGGTTTGTTCTCACATAATTTTTGAAGTAGGCTACCAACAGAACAATAGAGACAATTACACGTAAGTCATTGCACTCAAAATGATACAAAGTAGCCCACTTTTAGTTAAACGTAGTGAATGTATACAAAGTCAAAATCCAGTTCCTGTAGTAGCCACAGACTATATAGGCCATGTTTCTATTTGACATGTATTAATACTGAGGTATCTATGTGTATGCAGCATTTTACAGCTGCTCAAGGTGGAGCTAACTTTTGGCTTCTAACTTAAAGCCACAGTTAGCTAGTGGAACTTAAAGGTAATAAATGCCAACTTGAGCACCTATAGTGGTCGCAGTTCAGCACCAGCATGTTAGACCAAAACAAACCAAGGTGTCGGCCACACGTGCAGTCTCCCTTCGCTCCCAACGCACCCACCCTCTCCACCTCCACCATTCTCAGCAGCACAGAGGAAAGAATAAAGTTACCCTTTTGTGGAAGTGAAAATGTTAGTACATTAGGCAAGTGAGAGGATGTAAGTCTTGGCTATTATTTGCTTCAGTAACTAGCAGGGTTAGGAATAAGAGGTGGGTGCTGACAGGCAGAGAGTAAAGGCACATTGAGCCTGTGTGTTGACTTACTGTATGCCACTTTTGGGGACAAACACCAGAGTCACAACCGCATTTGCATTAAAATACTTCGAAGCCCAAGTCCACAGTTCCCCCATGGGCTACTTTTGAAGTGTAGAAGGTCAGTCTGACCAATTTTCATGCAAATGTGTACTTGACTCTGGTGTTTGTCCCCAAAAGTGACATAAGTCAGAACACACACACAACCCGTCTTGCTGTGTCTGTAAATGAGGTGGTCCAGCAGTTCCAAAGAGAGGGGGCTAACATGCACTAACATGCACTTCCAAAGCAATAAACAGAGATGCTCGATAATAATAATAATAATAATAATAATAATAATAACACATAGAGAAGGAGTAGGACTCCACTATATCATTACATCACAAATAGTTTTTTTCCTAGTCAGTTAGTTGAATCCAGTGGTTTCCAACTCGGAGGTTGAGACCCTCCAAAGGGGGAACAGTAGAGAGCAGTAGTAGAGAACACAAAGTTCTGATACGCAAATCTGTTTTCAGCTTTTAGACTTTTCATGAATATTTGCTTTTTTGTGAAATATTCGATCATTTGACCCCTTTGGATTTTAGAGCGAAAATGTCTAACCACTAGCTTATTCTTTAACAGTGTGTTTATTTTGTACACATAACAAACACATAACATGTGTAACATGTAACATAACATGTGTTTTTTGTGTGAAATTTGAATCTGTAAAGTAACCAGTAACTATACTTGTCAGTACAATCTTAACTCTGAAATGTAGTGAGCAGAAGCAGTAATATAAAATGGAAATACTTCAACTTCTATAAGTCTTCAAACCAGTTTTCTGGTGGTGGGATAGAGAATTTCACCTGGATAAACTAGCATGAGATCACAGAACACATTTTTGAAGACAATAGAATGCTCAAAGTATAAAAACTTATTTGATGACTGATTTATAATAGCTTTGTGGCACAGCCTCTGACTGTATTTTGGCCAGAAATATAATTGCTAGCTTTTCAAATAGCAAATGACTTAAATTCCAACACATAGAACCAAAAGATTCAACTTTCTCACCTCATATAGTTACCAGCTAGCCAGTTATTTCAACTAATCTGATGGTAATCCTGCAATAACAGTTACAAGATTTATAGATAATAATGAAAAATAAAAGCTTACAGCTAGAGCTCCCTCTGCCTTGGTATCCTTCATTCTTTTTTGTTTCTTTCATTTGTTCCTTCTTTTCCTCTTAATTACATCCCCCTATTTTTGGCACATTTTCCATCTTTCCTCTTTCCTGTCATGTTTCCCCTCTTCCTACCTGATATATTCTCTTTAATCAAGGCTTTGTGTGGTGACAGTGTTTAACCGACCTTAACTCAGCTGCCCGGCATTCGGGCATCAATGACTAGTTAACGTGAGTTATCTGAGTGCATGCTATGTGTCAATCTGCCTGGGTTCAAGGTAGCAGTGAAAATGTGGTATGGAATTTCATTGATTTGGGAATTTTCCTAGATTTTTTTTTTTTTTAACAAAAAATTGTATTGGTATTTTAGTTTAAACAACAGAGACATGACAGAGACAAGGTTAGTGTTCCCAACTGAAGGATAAGAAATAGGGTGGATTTGTCTCTCTTTGAGTTTTTTGTGCTGACAAAAGGGACAATCATACAAAAAACCCATTTAACATTATACATAACAGAGAATACATAATAAACATTATGTTCCAACAATGTATAAGAGCTGAAGATTTGTTTAGTTACTCAGTGCAGGACCCAGAGGATTATTTTCCATATATTATAAGAAATGTCCCCATATTTCTTGAAAGATCTCAGGTTTATCTTTGATAGCACAAGTCAGTTTCTCCTAAGCAAGGCAATTAGATAGATCCCGTATACACTGAATAACATTCAGTTTGTCTGGGTTTTTCCAAAAGAGAGCAATTGTGTGTTTAGCTTGGAGAAGACAGTATGTTATCATTTTCATCTTGGTCTCATTAATTTTCAATCCCTAGGGGAACAGTCCTAGGCTGTAAATCTGTGGACTTACTGGTAGTAGCCTTTCAGAAACAATTTGCGATAATATATCAAGTACATCTTTCCAAAAGTCCATGATTCTCGAGCACTGTGCCTTTTTCCGCATTACATTTTATACAGTAGTCTGGGACATTGGGGTTGAAACAGTGGAGTAGAGACGGGGTAATATAGGTAGGCATAATAACTTGCACTGTTTCCCCCCTCATTTTTCTCTCACCTGCTCCTTCCCTGTATGTCTGTCTGTGTGTGTGTGTGTGTGTGTCTGTGTCCATGGGTGTGGATGTACAGAACATCCCTTGGCTCAGCAGAAAGAGTGGCCCTTACGTGTGATGGTTGGACATCGAGAGCCACTGAGTCTTACGTTACGATCACACTGCACCATATCGATGAGGACTGGAAACTGATTTCTCATGTTTTGCAGACGAGGGCAATGCATGAGAGCCATACTGGCAGTAACATCGCCGAGCTGTTGAAACGTGCATTGGAGGAATGGGACATCAAAAGCAAGGACCCCACCATAGTCACTGATGATGCGTCAAACATGACCATCGCAGCGCAGCTAGCTGGTATGCTACATTTTAAATGTTTCGCACACACCTTGAATTTGGCTTCACAGTGCGCACTGAAGCTGTAGAGAGTTGTGTTGTTATACTGTTTGACCACACTGTGTCGCCGTACCTGGCGAGAGTCTCGCAAGGGTTAACAACGGAAGTTGTGTTAAAGACGGGAAAAAGTAAAAGTTCATGCTGTGCTAAGCTAACACCTGAACAATGGCGGATGGATTTTGACGTCCTGACCCTCTCATCTTTGATGGAAATGTGGCAGAGAACTGGCGCAAGTTTGAACGAGAATATGAAATATTCATTGCCGCCACACGCAGTGATAAACCTGCTAAAACCAGAGCCTACATACTCCATAATCTTGCGGGACCCGAGGCTATTGAGAGAGAGCGGTCATTCACATATGCACCTGTGGTCATGTTGGAGCAGGACGATGTCATAACACCAGCAGAGTCCAGGGAGGATCCTGAATGCCTAAAGAAGAAGTTTAAGTTTAATCTTCAACCCAGAGACAAATGTAATAATGGAAAGGCATAACTTCAATACCAGGTACCAAAAGCCCAGTGAAACAATTGAAGCATATGTGAGTACATTAAAAAGCCAGGCTAAAACCTGAAACTTTGGAGCATTGCAAGACGAGCTCATCCGAGACAGACTTGTTTGTGGAATTAGCAGTGACAGTGTAAGACGTGCCTTGCTCAAAGAGACCAACCTCACACTAGTTAAAGCAATACGCATCTGTCAGATAAGCGAGCTCACTGAACAGTCACAGTAAAGCCCTCTCTGCACCAAAGCATGCAACTACTGCCAGTGTGGATGCCGTGCAGATAAAGCGCAGCGGCAAATTTAAGGGCAAAATGAAACATGAGATGAAGCAAGAAAATTCATCAACAATTATTTCAAGATGCAAAAATTGTGGTGGCACCCACCCAGCCAAATGAGAACAATGCCCAGCTTTTGGAGAGATATGTTACAAGTGCAAGAAACAGAACCACTTCAAACAGCAATGCAGATCAGCAAGACATGGCATGTTTAGCAAACAAGTGAATCATTTGGCATCTGAAACAGATTCTGACGGTGAAGACACATTCACTATTGAAGGCTTGTCATTACACGACAGTGATATAAACTCCATACAAGCTAACAAGAAGGAAGGACATTGCACCGTGATGGTGAACAACGAATCCCTCAAGTTAAAAGTAGACACGGGGGCTAAATGTAATGTAATTTCAGCAGACACCCTCAAAGTCATAAGGCACACTGAAACGTTGTACAAGCCACACAAGCAAGTCAAACTTGTTGTTTTGGAGGAGCCAAGATCAACCCGATTGGTGCAGTGAATTTACAATGTATGCTAAATGAGCAGCAGAAAATGTACGTTCCATTATAGGCCTGAAGGATAGCCTAAGGATGAAATTGGTCAATTTCAGTAAAGAAGTATACCACATAGACACTGCTCAGCAACAAACTCTGTCACAGAAAGTGTTTGAGGACTATGCAGATCTATTTAGAGATGAAGTTGGTAACCTACCTGTGACCTACTCGATGAAAATCGATCCAAACGTGACACCAATGGTCAACCCCCCACAGTGCATCTCTGTGGCCATGCAAGGAAAAGTAGAAAAAGAGCTCCAGAGAATGCAAGCACTAGGAGTAATTGAACCTGTGGAAGATCCCACAGAATGGGTTTCAAACATGGTCGCCACACATAAAAACGAGACTGACGACGTTCGCATCTGCATAGACCCGAGAAACCTAAACAAAGCACTGATGCGCCCTCACCATCCCATGCGCACAGTGGAGGAGGTCGCAGCACAGATGTCAGGCGCTGTCTTCTCAGTCCTAGATGCAAAAAGCTCTTTCTGGCAAATCAAACTGGATGAGCCCGCATCCATTCACACTACATTCACAACCCCTTTTGGCAGATTTAAGTTCCTGAGGATGCCCTTTGGCATTAACACTGCCTCTGAAGTTTTCCAGAGAGCCATGGAACAAATATTTGCTGGATATCCACGTGCCATAATTGTGGACGACATCATCGTTAGTAGCAATGGAGTAGAGGAACATGACAAAAACTTAAAGAAGGTGCTGGACCGAGCCAGACAGGTGAAGCTCAGGCTCAATCCAAAAAAGTGCAAGTTCAGGCTCAGGGAGGTGAGCTATGTTGGACACGTGTTTACAGACAAAGGAAAAATCACAACAATCAGTGAAATGCCAACCCCAAGGACAAGACAGCTCCAACGCTTCATCGGAATGGTCAATTATCTGGGGAAATACATCCCTAACCTGAGTGAACTGTCAACACCGCTACGCCAGCTGCTACACAAGGACGTAGTGTGGAACTGGACACAGCATCAACAAGAAGCTTTTGACAAACTCAAAATGTGCATCACCAGTCCACCTGTGCTTCATTATTATGACGTGCAAAAACCAGTGATTCTCACCTGTGATGCATCCCAGCACGGTCTAGGAGCTGCCTGCCTGCAGGATGGCAAACCTGTGGCATATGCATCACACACACTGACCCAAACAGAGGTTAGATATGCACAGATAGAAAAGGAGTTACTAGTAGTGGTTTTTGCATGTTACAAGTTCTATGACTACATCTATGGCAAACCAGTTGTGATTGAAACTGACCACCAGCCTTTGGTTACAATTCACAACAAATCCTTTCACACAGTCCTGGCACGCCTGCAGCATATGATGCTGAGACTGCAAAAATTCAACTTGACTTTGGTCTACGAGAAGGGGAAACACCTCTACCTGGCTGACACCCTTTCACGCGCGCCAAGGTGCAACACCTGTCCTCAAAAAGAGGAACAGCATGAGTTTGAAGTGATGGCAGTTCAGCTGATCTCCCTGCAGTGGCTTGAGGAACTCAGGAAACACACAGCTGAGGACACAACTCCAAACACTCTCTAACTTCATTCAATGGCCAATGGATGGCCAAGACATTCATGTAGCATTCCTGCAAAGGTGAGACCATTTTTTGGTTTCGATTATGAACTCTGTGTTGAAAACAACATCATCGTGAGAGGATGCAGAGCAGTCATTCCTACATCCCTACACTCTGAATATCTCAAGGCATTATACAAAGGACACCCTGGCATGGAGTGCACGAAGAGGAGAGCATGGGAAAGTGTGTTTTGGCTGTCACTAAATAATGACATTGAGACTACTAATCCCTAATCCCTAATTCCTAATTCCCGATCTGCCATGGTCTATTGTTGCCACAGACATATTTGACTGGAACAACCATCATTATCTTGTGCTTGTGGACTCATACTCGCGATGGTTTGAAATCGACCAGCTCAGCAGTTCATCATCCCTATGTGTGATCAACAAGCTAAACACTTCACTTCTCAACTCATTGCATACCACAGAAGCTGTACTCAGACAACGGCACCCAGTTCACGAGCCAAACCTTCTGTGACTTTGCCAGATCTTGGAACTTCATGCACGTCACCAGCAGTCCTGAATACCCTCAGTCCAATGGTCTCAGCGAAAGAGCTGTGAGGAGTGCGAAAAAACTGTTAGAGACAACAAACAGAGACGGAACAGACTTCTATCTGAACCTGTTAAACATAAGGAACATGCCACGGGACAAGATCCTGGGTTCACCTGCACAGAGACTTTTGTCCAGATGGACTCGAACAACTTTGCCCATCAGCAAACAGAGCCAGCTGCAAAAACGGCCAGCATCAAAGCCCAGCTCACAAAGAAGCGCAGAGTACAGAAACAATACTATGACAAAACAAGTAAACCACTAACCCCCCTAACACCTAACCAAGTGGTAAGACTCCAAACACAAAAAGGACACAACAGAGTCAGAGTACAGACAGAGCACAGACAGAGTACAGACGCAACCGACGTCACACTCTTCCAGTGACGGAGCCCCAACCTCCAAAGCCTGTCACACATGCACACGAACCAGATGTGTTGCAACACACACCCGCAGCACCTGAGCCACAGGTGGACAAAATACAAAAGACTGAAAAGCCTAATAATGCCGAACATACATCATCAGCACAAGGTCAGAAACAGACAAGTGCTGTAAAGACTCCTAATAGACTGTCACAGAAATGTGTTGAGACACAAGATAAAAACCTTGCTCAGCCTACTACTTCCATGTATGTCACCAGATGTGGTAGAGTGTCTAAGCCAAATACCAGATAATTAAACTGAACAAGACACACGTCATTTACTGAAAAACCATGAGAAGATGCATTATTTTGCATTTGTTTATTGAGCTGATGCTACTGCAGGACCAAAGGACCAAGGACCAAAGCTAAAGAAGGGGGATGTAGACAGTTGTGTTGTTATAATGTTTGACCACACTGTGTCGTCGTACCTGGCGAGATTCTCGTGAGGGTTAACAACGGAAGTTGTGTAATTAGTTGTTTTCAAGGTCAAGGTCAAGGTCAAATTTATTTATATAGCACATTTAAAAACAACCAAAGTTGACCAAAGTGCTTCACAGGTTCAGGATTTCACAGTAGAAACAGATACTTCAAACAAGCAGGGAATACAAAAAAAAGAAAAGAAAACAGTATGTGGAGGCAAGACGTCCATGTCTAACTAGACTTAAAAGCCAGTGAGAAAAAGTAGGTTTTTAACAATGTCTTGAACGTTTCAGTGGTCTGAGCAGTTTTAATTTGCAGAGGCAAAGAGTTCCACAATTTAGGAGCAGCCACTGAAAACGCTCGGTCACCGTTACTCTTCAGTTTGGCTCTTGGGACGTTGAGAGCCATCAGAGAGGATGACCTCAGAGCTTTAACTGGAGAGTAAATGTTGATAAGCTCACATAGATATGGAGGTGCCAAGCCATTTAAAACCTAAAAACAAACAATAAAACCTTAAAATCAATTCTGAAGCGGACAGGAAGCCAGTGGAGAGAAGCTAAAACTGGAGTGATGTGCTCATGCTTTCTGGCCTTAGTTAAAAGCCTAGCAGCAGCATTTTGGACCAGCTGCAGTCTATTGAGAGAGGACTGATTCAGACCCACATACAAAGAGTTGCAGCAATCAAGTTGAGTCGTTACAAATGCGTGTATGACTGTTTCAAAGTCTTTAAGAGGCAGATACAGCTTAACTCTGGCTAATAGTCTGAGTTGGAAAAAGCTGGTTTTGACAACAGAACTGATTTGCTTGTCTAGCTTAAAAGCACTGTCAATAATCACACCCAAATTCCTAGTAAATGGTCGAACGTAGGACCAAAGAGGGCCAAAAGTGCCAGCACAGCCCTCCAGCCTATCAGGATGACCAAAGACAACAACTTCTGTTTTGTTTTCATTAAGACAGAGGAAGTTCAGATCCAGCCAGGTTTTTAAATCACTCAAGCAGTTAAGCAAGGGCTACAGGGAGTCTGAATCATTAGGTTGAAATGGCAAGTAGATTTGTACATTATCCGCAAAACAATGAAAGGAGATGTTGTGTTTCTTAAAGATGGAACCCAAGGGCAGCATATACAATGAGAACAGTAGAGGACCCAAAATAGACCCTTGGGGCACCCCACAGGAGAGAGGGGCCACAGAAGAGTAAAAATCACCAATTTTGACAGAGTAACTCCTTTCTGACAAATATGATCTGAGCCATTCAAGGGCAGTACCCTTAATGCCCACACACTTTTCAAGACGAGATAAAAGAATCGAGTGATTGACAGTGTCAAAGGCAGCAGTCAGATCTAAAAGCACTAAAACAGCCGAGTTTCCTGAGTCAGCAGTTAAAAGAAGATCATTTAGCACTCTTAGGAGGGCAGTTTCAGTGCTGTGGCGATGCTTAAAGCCAGACTGAAACTTTTCATGAATACTAAAATCATGTAAGAAAGATTGTAATTGATTAAAAACTATTTTCTCTTTGTACACAAAGGTTGCTGTAACCATGTCTCCTGGTGGACTTATAACGTTCCTGTAAATAAACACCGTTCATTTCATACGACTCCCAGTCATTAAACAACAGAAGCTAACACCAGTCGCCCGATTGCTGGGAAGAGTGAGAAGAATAACCAGCTTTTTCGGATGCAGCACCATAGCCAGCCATGTACTGCGTGAAAAACAAAATCAAATCAAATCAAATTTTATTTGTATAGCCCAAATTCACAAATCACAGTTTGCCTCAGAGGGCTTTACAATCTGTACAGAGACGACACCCTCTGTCCTTCGACCCTCGATTCGAGTGAGGAAAAACTTGCCCCCAAAAAAAGCCCTTTTAACAGGGAAAAAAAAAAATGCGGAAGAAACCTCAGGAAGAGCCACAGAGGAGGGATCCCTCTCCCAGGACGGACAGACGTGCAATAGATGTCGCATGTACAGAGCAGATCAACGAGACCACAATGTATACAATTATAATGGATGGTTGACAGGAATGAAAGTACATAAAGAGGTATTACAGCAATAATAATGAAATGCACATAATGGAAATGTGATTACTAGTGATAACAGTAGTAGTGGTTAACGGTAACGATAGTATGTAGTAATGCATTACAATAATAGTAGTGGAACGTATGTAACAGAGATATGACTAATATTAGCAACAGTAGTGGTGGGTGTCAGGCAGGGCCATGGCAGTAGGCGCATCCACGATCAGGCAGGGCCATGGCAGTAGGCGCATCCACGATCTGGCAGGGCCATGGCAGTAGGCGCATCCACGATCCACTACCCGGGTGCGGCCAGGATCCATGGGAGCCTGTAGGACTAGAAAGCACAAGGACTCCGGGGAAGAAGTGAAGTCAGTGACATGCAGAGATGGGGCATGTATACAGGCATAGTGTATACAGATGGAGAGGAGAGGAGGAGAGTGAAGCTTGGTGTATCATTTGTCCCCCGGACTGGGCCTATAGCAGCATAACTAAGAGCTGGTCCAAGACAGGCCTGGGCCAGCCCTAACTATAAGCTCTATCGAAAAGGAAGGTCTTAAGTCTACTCTTAAAGCTGCTAAATCTGCCTAAACACAAATTGCTCACTGATGTCATTACCAGATGGAATAGTGCTCAACAGCCAGCCATCCATGCTGCCCTCCTCTCAGCTGAGGTGAGGAAGACGGAGAAGGAGATCTGCACCTTAAGCGAGTCAGACATAACAGCTGCTGAAGAAGTTGTCACTGCTATGAAGCCCATGAAGGTAGCTACACTTGTTATGTCTGAGGAGACAACTCCAACACTATCAGTTGTAGCACTACTCCATGCCCAGCTGATCCATGATCTACAAGACAGCCCAACTGATTCCAACTTGACAAGGGAAATCAAATGTGCCGTATGCCAGGATCTTAACAAGAGTTACTTGGATGAGCAGGAGACTCTTTATGTGGCCTCAGCTATGGATCCAAGGTTTAAAGCCCTGCCCTTCCTTTCAGAAGACCAACACCAGGACATCTATGCTAGAATCATCGCAGAAGCTGCAAGGGGGCATTACAGGTAACATTAGACTGCTGTCAATATTTATCAATACAACATTTAAAAATATCCATTCTTGCTTTCACAGTTTAAAAAGCATAAATAATAGTGAATGATAGTCAAACATTTATAATACAATGTTGAAGCATTGCTGTCTTTCAGCAGAATGAGACTGGAGTGGAGACAGGAGAGACAGAGACTGATGTGAATGTGGTGCCAGAAGAAGACGAGGACAGCAATCAAGATCCTGTGCAAGAAGACATCTCTGCAGTACCGTTAAAGAGATCAAGGCATTCTTGCTCTCTAGCTGACCTACTTGGTCAAACATATGCTGCAGGTTAGTGTGATAATACTTTAAAGGACACTGGGAAAACTGCAAAGAGTGCCCATGATTTCTCATCATACAAAAATGTCTGAAAAACAAATATGCCAAGTCTATTGAGTTCTGCTTGAACAAATTGAACTTCCCTAGCACCCTGTAATGAAAGGGTGCTGCATCAAGTCACTGTGACTGATTTGAAATACTGAAAATGTATAAAAAATTATGAATGATACTTTGTTGTGATATTATTTATATTAATTTGCCCTGCTCTCTGGTCTTCCCAAAAAGAGCATGCATAACTTACAATTATTACAAAACTCAGCTGCACGAGTGCTGACGAGGACCAGAGGGCGGGAGCATATTACACCTGTTTTAAAATCGCTGCATTGGCTCCCCGTGCGCTTCAGGATTGATTTTAAGGTTCTTTTACTAGTTTTTAAGTGTCTTAACGGTCTTGGGCCTTCTTATCTATCTGCATTACTTTTACCCTATCAACCCTCGCGGACCCTGAGGTCCTCCGGTGCTGGCCTTTTAACGATACCACAAGTTAGAACTAGAACACACGGGGAGGCGGCATTCAGTTATTATGGCCCCCGATTGTGGAACAGCCTCCCAGAGAACCTAAGGGCCGCAGAGAATGTTGATGTTTTTAAAAAGAGGCTCAAGACCCATCTTTTTAATCAGGCTTTTAACTGAACTCATTTAACTCTTTCTAAGTTCTTACATTTTTTATTATTATTTTATTTATTTATTATTATTCTATTTTATATTAATTTTTAGTTTAGTTTATCCTGTTTTATTATTTTATTGTTTTATTTCAATGTTTTATTTCAATGTTTTATTTCAATGTTTTAGTCATTATTCATGGTCTATTTTATACATTCTATTGTTTTATTCCCTCAGTTTTAGCTTCTATACCTTTTATCTTATTTTACTGTTGTAGCCCCTCGATTTTCCAGTGTTTCCTCCTGGGGGCCTACCACACCGGGAGTTGCTTCTGGTCCACCGATGGGGGTGCTGTCCCATGGACGGCCCTTGCCCGGGTGGCTAGAGAGCTCTACACCTTGGTGTGGAGCCTCCTGTCTGCCTGGGCTGGGGGGGTCCTTGTGGTGGCGCCCCTGCAGTCATGGACCATGATTTCTCTCGGTGTGCGCGGCCCCCAAAGGTAGCTTCTTCCTCACCTCTGATTTCGGTGCCCAGCCATGTCTCCTTAGCAACAGCTAGTGTATGTGTGTGGGTGCGCGTATGTTTGTGTGTGTGGGTGTGTATGTCTGTCCGTATATGGCGGTAGAATCGTGTCATAATGCGTGCGCACCTATCAACTGAACGTGTCAGACGCGCGTGCTTTGACGCCTGTGCAGCGAGCAGCGCCTGACGTGTAATGTAGTTTCCTCATTGACTTATAATGGTCCCCCGTTCACACGCACGTTCACGCGTATGACTGCTGCACGCCGGTAATCACACGACGCGTAGTGACTACATGTAACATTCATGCGTATTTATGCGAACGCACGCATTAACGCTCGCATGAAGATAATTGAACATTTTTGTCACACGCTCACATGTAGGCGGAAATGACGTGCGCAAACTATGTCACGCGTTATGAAGGTATATCAATGTCAAAACAACCAGAGAGATGCGCAGCAACGGGTGTGTGCACGCATGAGAATTTTGTTATGCGTGCGTGCGTGCGTGCGTTGTTACGTGCAGACTGTATTTCACGCGTAACAAGAAGCTGCGTGCGTACGAAGCAGCGTGCGCACGTCTGTCTGTCACTGTTTGACAAATGTTGTCACGCGTTCACACACGCGTGCGGTCGCAGTTTCTGATGTGCGACCGGAAGTTGATCTGCACCGTGCGCAACACACCGCGTACTTTGACGCCTCGCGTAGTTGTTCTGTGTTCCATGTTCATCCAGTAGATGGAGCAATCGATCCAAAACGAGATACAGACATGTAGGCTTTTACATGACATGATTCATTTGTTCCATGAAGACAGAGAAAGTGTTCTGTTGCTGTTTCTTTTACTTTGTTTCTCACATAAGACACAAAATCAATGACAAACATTTGTAAGTTAACCACGCCCCCCGCAGGTAATCACTTCATTGAGAACTGCTGGGACCGCTGGAGAGGTGCGTTAGGTTTGTGCACCTGAACAGCTGCAACACACTCCCAGGACTTTTGTTGGGAGGGGCGGGGGAAGCACGCACTTTTATCAATGATCCACCGTCCTGGTCCCACTGAGGACTCGAGCAGCAGCGTTTTTTATACATACATATATATATATATATATATATATATATATAACAAAAAAACACTTCTCCTTCTCATTCTTCTTTTATAATTCTGGCAGCAGTGTCTGGCTCACTGCTGCCTCCCCTGGTTGACGACACTTCAATAAAATGAAAAGGCCAACTACGCGAGGCGTAACAGAAACAGCAACAGCAACAGAACACTTTCTCTGTCTTCATGGAACAAATGAATCATGTCATGTAAAAGCCTACATGTCTGTATCTCGTTTTGGATCGATTGCTCCATCTACTGGATGAACATGGAACACAGAACAACTACGCGAGGCGTCAAAGTACGCGGTGTGTTGCGCACGGTGCAGATCAACTTCCGGTCGCACATCAGAAACTGCGACCGCACGCGTGTGTGAACTCGTGACAACATTTGTCAAACAGTGACAGACAGACGTGCGCACGCTGCTTCGTACGCACGCAGCATCTTGTTACGCGTGACATAGTTTGCGCACGTCATTTCCGCCTACATGTGAGCGTGTGATAAAAATGTTCAATTATCTTCATGCGAGCGTTAATGCGTGCGTTCGCATAAAAACGCATGAATGCTACACGTAGTCACTACGCGTCGTGTGATTACCGGCGTGCAGCAGTCATACGCGTGAACGTGCGTGTGAACGGGGGACCATTATAAGTCAATGGGGAAACTACATTACACGTCAAGCGCTGCTTGCTGCACAGGCGTCAAAGCACGCGCGTGTGACATGTTCAGTTGATAGGTGCGCACGCATTATGACACGATTCTACCGCCATACACGCGTAACAAGATGCTGCGTGCGTATGAAGCAGCGTCCGCACGTCTGTCTGTCACTGTTTGACAAATGTTGTCACGCGTTCACACATGCGTGCGGTCGCAGTTTCTGATGTGCGACCGGAAGTTGATCTGCACCGTGCGCAACACACCGCGTACTTAGACCGCCTCGCGTAGTTGGCCTTTTCATTTTATTGAAGTGTCGTCAACCAGGGGAGGCAGCAGTGAGCCAGACACTGCTGCCAGCATCTCAAAAGAAGAAGAAGAAGAAGAAGAAGAAGAAAAAGAAGAAGAAAGGTGATAGATACAAAAAGACTAATCTGCCGGGAGTGTGTTGCAGCTATTGAGGTGCACAAACCTAACGCACCTCTCCAGCGGTCCCAGCAGTTCTCAATGAAGTGATTACCTGCGGGGGGCGTGGTTAACTTACAAATGTTTGTCATTGATTTTGTGTCTTATGTGAGAAACAAAGTAAAAGAAACAGCAACAGAACTCTTTCTCTGTCTTCATGGAACAAATGAATCATGTCATGTAAAAGCCTGTATGTCTGTATCTCGTATTGGATCGATGGCTCCATCTACTGGATGAACATGGAACACAGAACAACTACGCGAGGCGTCTAAGTACGCGGTGTGTTGCGCACGGTGCAGATCAACTTCCGGTCGCACATCAGAAACTGCGACCGCACGCGTGTGTGAACGCGTGACAACATTTGTCAAACAGTGACAGACAGACGTGCGCACGCTGCTTCGTACGCACGCAGCTTCTTGTTACGCGTGAAATACAGTCTGCACGTAACAACGCACGCACGCACGCACGCATAACAAAATTCTCATGCGTGCACACACCCGTTGCTGCGCATCTCTCTGGTTGTTTTGACATTGATATACCTTCATAGTCCGTATATCTATGTATGTGCATGAGTGTGTATGTAAATGTGTATCTGTGTGTATGTTTGTGGGGGTCGGAGGTTTGGGGTTTTCATGGTGTTTTGTATTGTTTTGTTTTTAACCTCTGTGAGGCACTTTGTGCTACTGAAATGTATGAAAAGTGCCATATAAATAAAGTTGATTTGATTTGATTTGAATTTATTGTGTTGTCCACCCATACTGCAGGTGCTGCAAAGAAATTGAAAACCGCAGAGGACCAGGCAAAGGAGGAGATGGCAAGATACGAGGAGGAAGCTCCCCTGCCACTTGTTGCCAATCCACTGGACTGGTGGAAAGAGCATCAGAGCGAGTATCCTCTCTTAACACACTTTGCAAAAAGATACCTGTGTATCCCGGGGACTAGCGTCTCTTTGGAGAGAGTTTTTTCTACTGCAGGGGATATTATCACAGCACAGAGAAGTGCACTTTCCCCAGACCATCTTGATCAAATTCTGTTCCTGAACAAAAATCTGAAGTCAAGCTAGGCCTGCCATTGTATCCATGTTTTTACTAAGGGTTCATATATCAAGGTATAGTGGACACATGCAAATAACATTTGAGTTGGACTACATTATGATTACAGTTTGTTTACATCATACTGACTTTGTTCTATTAATTTTGTTTATAGGAATATTTACACCATCCTCAGTGAGTTCACTGTGCACTTTATTTTCTTGTTTTCAATATCAGTGTGTCCACTATATCAGTGCATCCAGTTAAAGTGCAAGAGTGCACATAATTTTCATTTTGATGTAATGGCAGCTAGATCTGTGTGTTTGGTTATTTGCCTGATATAAATGAATTGAAAAGGAAATTTTGAATTACATTGTTTTGACTCATTTTGTCTGTTGAATTATCAATATAATATAGCTCTGTTTTCACATTTTCAGTTAACTATGTGGAATATCGCAATATATCGTGATATAATCGTATCGTGACCCATGTATTGTGATCGTATTGTGAAGTCCTTGACAATAGCCACCCCTAGTGGATACCGTCTCATGTTTTGTGTTTTTCCCTCTCCTCATGTGCAGATCCACCAGCGTCTCTCTGCTCAGCCCGCAACTTCACCTGCTCTTCTGGAACCTCACATTTGCTGCCATCCTGCCTGCCCGCTCTCCTCGCTCCCTGCTTCTCAGTTTTGTTGTAAATAAATACCTTTTGGACTGACCACCGTATCTGATCTCTGCGTTACGGTCTGACAAAAATACTCAGCCCTCACAGAACAATCTGGCCAAATGGACCCAGCAGAGACAGAGCATTTGCGCCATGCACTCTCTTCTCAAGGAGCCATGATAGTACAACATGAACAAACCCTCCGTGAAGTAATGGATGTTCTCCGAGGACTAACTTCAAGCCTTTCTCAGCTTGGAGGCTGCATGTACCAAGTGATAACTCAGCTGTCTTCCATATCACTTGATTCCAGCACCACTTCTCCCCCGCTCCTCCTCCACCTGCACAAGCTGCAACTCCCAGTCTCGCACGTGAGCCATACCGTACATCCCAATACCTGCCAGATTCTCAGTTGAATTAGGTAACTGTGGGCAGTTCTTACATCAGTGTTCACTTGTATCTGATCAGCAACCTAGTACTTATGCTTCTGATAGAGCTAAAATTGCTTGTGTCATGAGTTTGTTAGTCAATCAGGCCTCTCAGTGGGCAGTTGCCATCTCTAAATTAAATTCACCAGTATGCCAGTCGTATCTATTGTTCTCAGCAGAAATACTAAAAATATTTGATCATCCCGTGCAGGGTAAGGAGGTACCTAAAGGGGCTAGTTCAGTTGCTAATTACGCCATTGACTTAAGGATTCTAGCAGCAGAAAATGGGCGGGATTAGGTTACCTCTAAATTCCACCAGTATCCATGGATACTGCGTTGTGTATCTACTCCGTTGCAGCTCCGGCAGTCCAGACCCTTCCGCAACAGATACACGTTCTATTTTTGCCAGAGCACAGTGCATCAATTCAGGCAAATTCAGCACAGAGCAGACAGGAAGTCAGACACAGAAACAACATCAAAACATCTGATTCTTTTTCAGAATAAAACACTCCATGTTGACGCCAGCACAAAAATCTTCTTATCCTTCGGTTGGGAACACTAATCTTTTGTCTGTTTGTTGTTGTGTTTATAACACATACATGTATAATTGCGACTGTGCGTGATTCTCTAATTACTGTGGGAACTTCTCGGTCTCGCCACTCTAGCTGTCTGGCAGTGCTGCGCCACGCCTCACTCAAAACGCAGAGGTGGGGGTTGACAAAGGAGGACAAAGGAGCACAAAACCGCAGTTCCGCAACGCACATGAAACAAGTGGAATTCTAGAGTTATGGGGGTGTTTAGTCGGGGTTTAGCTAACAATTATCAGGATGAGTTAGCAGCACGTGATGAGACCACCTCCCACAAGGATCTCATTTCTGTCAATTCGTTTGGACAATAGGCTATGTGAGAGGTACAGTAGACTAGTGCCTGCTCACCCCCAGCCCAGAAGTCCCATTAACATGCCACCTGCTAACTCTACCACTAGTCCACCCCTACCCCCCACCACTGAGGAGCCCATGCTGCTTGGAAGAATGTGTGATACTCCTGCTGAATGCCAACAGAAATTCAGAGAGATTGTGCATTTACTGTGTACAACCAGGACATGTCATCGCCCATTGTCTCCAGCTGCCAAAAAGACTAGGCTCATCACTTGACAGGGGGACACTGAAGAGCCAAACAACCTCCGCCCCTTCCTCCCCCTCTCGCATCCAGCTCCAGGGATCCCTCTTGTGGCCTCAGCAAACACTCCCACGTCAGGTTTTAGTTTAACATTCCCAGTGGGACTATTCCCTCTCCCAAAAACATTTTTGCACATGACAGCAGACTTCTCGCTCAGGTCACCCACCACACTGTTCCCTCACTCTCCAAAAGGTAATCACCGCTAAACTTTGCACTTTTTTGTTATTTCCTCAATTAGTTCCTCAACACCGGTCTCCCCTGAGTTTATTGATCTCTCCTCTGTCCCACGACTTGTGTGACATTTTTAGTAAAGACCAAGCCCTGTCATTACCGCCACATCGATCTTATGACTGTGCCATCGACCTGCTTTGTGGTGTCCCTCTCCCCACTTGCTGACTTTACAACCTCTCCCGATCTGAACGAGACGCCATGGAGACCTACATAAATGACTCACTCACTGCTGGACTCATTCGCCCCTCGTCCTCTACAGTGGGGGTTAGTGGAAAAGAAATACAGCTCTCTTCGCCCTTGTATTGACTACAGAGGTCTCAGCGACACAACAGTGAAAAATAAGTACCCCTTAGCCCTTATAGACTCAGCCTTTGGCCCCCACCAGGCCTCCATCTTTTCCAAGCTTGACCTCCATAATGCTTATCATCTGGTGCACTTCCAGGAGTGAGATGAGTGGAAGACGGCCTTCAATACCCTCTTGGCCATTTTGAGTACCTGGTCATGCCATTTGGACTCACCAACGCCCGGCTGTTTTCCAGGCTCTCATCAATGATGTGCTCTGTGACGTGTTAAACCGGTTTGTGTTTGTCTACTTGGATGACATTCTCATCTTTTACCGGAGCCCCAAGGAGCACATTCAACATGACAGGCTGGTACTTTAGAAACTGTTGGAGAATAAGTTGTATGTGAAAGCTGAGTAATGTGACTTCCACTCACCATCCGTCAGCTTCCTGGGTTTCGTGAAGGGCAGGTGAAGACTGATCCAGTCAAAATACTAGCCGTAACCAACTGGCCAGTTCCTGGTAATTGCAAGCAACTGCAGCTTTTTTCTTGGTTTCGCCAACTTCTAGCAGCGGTTCATCAGCAACTACAGTGGTGTTGCAGCCCCCCTTACCCAACTCACCTCCATCGAAACTCCTTCCTCCTCTCTGGTCCCCAGAAGCTAAGGGAGGCTTTTGTCCACTTAAAGAAGTTGTTTTCCTCTGTTTCAGCCTTCTTGCACCCTGACCCCAGTCTGCAGTTTTTTGTTGAGGTAAATGCCTCTGACACCAGTGTTGGGGCAGTCCTCTCTCAGCATTCACCTATGGATCAAAGACTTTATCCCTGTATCTTTTTCTCCCACTGTCTCTCCCTGGCTGGAGGGAGCTGCCCATCCCTTCCTGGTATGGACAGACCTTAAAAACCTCTCCTATCTGCATTCAGCCAAACGTTTTAACTCCCACCAGGTTTGCTGGGCTCTGTTTTTCGGTCGTTTTTATTACACTCTAACTTATCATTTTGGCTCCAGAAATACCAAGCCTGATGCCCTCTCCTTTTAGTCTGGCCTCTCCAAGGAGGAAGCCGCAGAGAAGCCCATCATCTTTACCAAGGATGTAGTAGCTGCGGCCAGGTGGGCAATTGAGTGGTCTAATCAGAAGGTGCAGCCACCATTTTGACCATCTTTGACAGGTTTTCCAAAGCTGTGCATTTTGTCCCTCTGTCTAAACTCCCCTCAGCAACTCACTGTCAATCTCCTGGTCCTTCATGTGTTCAAGCTTCACGGTATCCGCATAAACATCGTCTTGGATAGGGGACCTTTTCTAGCCACCCTTGTTCCCCGAACAGGAGACCGAAATCGCTGTTCCACCATCCAAGAGCACCTTTGGCGGTGTTGTCGGGTTTTGCAGGCTTCCCAGTCCACAGTCACCCATTCTGCTGTCCAGAATCAACGGCTGGCAGACCAACGACGCACCCCTGCTCCCAATTATCAGCCGGCCAAAAGGTATGGTTGTTCTCTCGTGGCTTACCTCTCCAGACCTGCCTTAAATTGGCACCCAGATTTATTGGACCTTTTGAGATCGTTCCTTGCAATATTATAAATCTGCCCCCTGGTTCAGCAGAAATATTGATGACCTAAAAAGGGATAGAAGCATTGCCACTGCTCTTGTCTACGATGAGTGATGAGTTACGATTTGTACCTGCCATCTTCTCCACGGTCTTAGAACATTACTTGGACTTGTAAGAATACTAATTTAGTTTGCATATGTTTAATTCTTGTCATTACCTGTTTTAGTTTGGATAATACCTCACATTCCAAATTGAGATTTTGTTATTTAATGCCATCAATTAACTTGATAAAAGTGAAACCACAAGATCCCTGCTACATACACTAAGTCAGCCCTATATCTTACTACAGACATCATTAAAATGTCAGAACCCCTTTTTTAGACGTCAAGGTTACTATTCAGCTGATCCTACAAAGAGGAGAAGCTACAAGAACAATGTAAACAGCACACAGTATATGCCCCTATCCCTGACCAATGAAAAAAGAAGTAAATGATATTTAAACCGTTTTGGAAGTGTTGCAGTGGGCTATAAACCACCCCTTTACGTTAGTCCCCAGGCATCCGACATCCTACAATCACAATTAGTAGGCTGAAACAGGATTCAATTTCAAAGTTGGTCGGGGTGTTTGGGCTTGCGACCGCTCAGGTGTTGGCCATATTTTCCCAGTATGAAAGCGGAATGGACTTAATAAGCACTGACGGAGCACTCCAAAAAGAACGCTGAGTGAGGGAACAATGACTTGTGTAATGGTACCAACGCCTCAAATCTTGAAAAAAGGTCCACTCCCACATCACAAGAGCTTTGCAGTGTGCACACACTTTATCACAATTCAAACTCAGATCGAAGTGTCTATGCAAAGACGTGTATACTTGTCACAAAATGTGATACATGTCTGGTCCTGTAACCCTGGTCCTTGCTATGTCTTGTGCACTATGTGCATCTGGTCATGGCTTTATTAACCTAATAACTACTGACATGACTGAACCCGACCCAAACTCAGATATCATTTTTAACTTTTTGTTTGAACCCAGCCCAGCTCATCAGGTCCTCACAGGTGCCAACAGGTGATAAAGCTGCTGCCTTTCAGAGTTGACACAGTGGACTTGAACACACCGCAAAGGGTACAGCCGACAGCCAACAAGCTTCTACGTTCTGTGCCTGTGCAAGAGGAAAGGGCAGTGCAGCACCTGGACATTTTAAGGTTTCAAGCACTTCTTTTGTTTATTGACTGAATAATTACTTTCGCGAAATGAACATTAAGTCTGCCACATGTTTGTGATAACTCATCACTAGGAGACTAATGTTAATGTTAATGTAGCCCATAATGACATAACAAGACAAAAATCTCTTTTTCTATGCCTCTGTATTTTAGTTCACATAACAAGGAATGCATAGGCATATGTGATTCAAGAATGTAAGTCAAAGTGCGCTCGGAGGATTTATTATTGGCCTACGAAAACACAGCTCATTTCAGTCTTAACAAAGAGCTTATAGGCTTGGCTATATTACATATGGTCATGTGCGGTGTATATTGGTTCTTTAAAAAGCAACAGTAAACACTTCACTTCGGTCGGTAACGTGGATTGTAATGCATTACATGATGTACCTGTAGTAATATATTACTGAAATATTATTAGTGACACGTTATTTTTGTAACACACCACCCGCTGTATCCCATTGTGCTGACCAAGAATCCATTATGCAGCTGAGGCAGGGTTCAGTACAGGGCTTATCTACTCTGGGATTGATTGTTTTTCCTCTGTTTGATGTTATGTCATTATTGCGTCTACATCAGACTGCGACCCAAGATGGCATTTGGACTTTCTTGTTCCCAGTTTGGAATCAGGGTTCTCTGATGGACCTGACCCATCCATGTATTCATTAGGGAATTTTACCAAGGGGGGTGCTATTAACTGCCCATGGAAAGAATAAAAATTTAAGAGTCAATTCTTGATTAGAGCTCTTTTTTTTTGCCATCTTATTTCTCCGACTGTTGTCTCTTGTCTCATCTCTCACCTGTATGTATGTATCTGTCTGACTCGAATCACAAGGCTTAACAAAAGACACAGATTTGATTTGCTGAGTAGCATCATGTGGGTGATTTACAACACATGCATTTGGTCTTGATTTTTCTGGATTGCTAGCCCCGTAAATTTTAGAAAAGCTGCAAAGGTTTCAATTGAAAAATGTTAAAAAAATGTATATAGGTCCGTGTCCATTTAGGATAGCATCTGGGTCCGGACTTGGACAGTGACCTGCCTACCACTGATCTCTTGGGAGATGGAGCGTGATGGCATTTTGGTCATTTTGTTAACAAGGGGAACAGTGTCTCTCCTCAAATCGCCTGCTGGCAACCACTTTTAAAGTTAGTATTGGCCCCTGCCTCAACAGTTCCTGTAGTGCATTTTTGAGTTTGTATCTGGAGGAGCGCAAACAGCAACAGACACACTGGTGATTTCTCTTTGCAGACAATATGACCCAAAATTTGACATCTAGGAAAAATTGTCCATCAACTTTGACTATATTTTAGCACCAAGCATTATTTTACTGCATAAAGAGTAATTTCATTATTGATACTCTAATCAAATTTATCTAAGAATACTTCTGTAGTTATACTCTGGAATGCTGGACTTACTTGTAATGGTGTTTAAACATGAATGTTTTTGAAATTTTACTTGTGTAAAGGACCTGGGTATCTTGTTAATCTTATTCCATTACTGCACCAGGCTGAAGCCCATTTAGCTACAGTCATGTTATAAAGAAGACTACATCTCTCAGCATGTCCTGCAGGAATGCTGTTGGTGTTAACATGGCAACCCTTGTCTTTAACTCACAACCAAGTAATCAATGGAGTGTCATTGGTTTCATTTTAACCAATGAGTTGTCTTCCTAAATAACTGTTGATCAATGAACTGACTGACTGAGACACAGCTATTTTAATGATGGAAAAGTTCACCGGCCAGTGCTGACCTTCAACCCCGCCAGGCCTGTTGCATTAACAGTTCTGTTACTGGTCCATTAAGCTGAATATGGCACTGCAAACTGCAAATGCAGTGAGATTGAGTGAGTGTGTGTGTGTGTGTGTGTGTGATAGCAGTAATGGTTGTCAGATGTTGGAGGAGCTTCCCATGTTAGGGTTGAGTTACATCCAACACACACACACACACACACACACACACACACACACACACACACACGGTCTCTCCGGGTTTTCTGACTCATGGATCAACATGCAAAGACCTGAGTCAGCACTTTTCCTTCCATGCTTTCTTGTCTCCTTCTTTCCTTCTTCCATCCTCTCTTATTTCCTCCTCTCTCTCTCTTTTTTGTTTTTTCTCTCTGTTCTCATGATTTCATCTTTGAAAAGTGTGTTTGTTCTCTCTCTCTCTCTCTCTCTCTCTCTCTCTCTCTCTCTCTCTATGTGGAAATGTTCTTGGAAACTACCAGAATCTTTTCCAACATAAATAAGACTGCAGCTGTCCACACACACACACACACACACACACACACAGGACTGAAAGTAATCAACAATCACTGATTATGCTAAAGAGCCTTACTGTGGAGCTAAAAATGTGAAGTCTGTCTAGAGGGCATTACAAGAGTACTCCAGTGATTTAGCATTGCACTTAAACAACATTTTTGGACTCATGATGCACAGTTTATTCTACGCATTCTTCTTCCTCATCCAAACCTGGTGCCTACACTGCCCACTGAAAAAAGTTACAATGAAAAAAAAAACTGAAGTTATTCCATTATATTTTGATATTCTTTGGGATTATGCCAATGTTTCTTTTACCAGTTATGATTAAGTTTTTAATGACAAATTTTATTTTCAATGCCATAACTTACTGTCACTGTTGTGGCTCCATATATTGAGTGCATAGAGACACACACAGACCCAATGACCTCTGACCTTGAGGAGGAAGGGTGTCATGGACGACAAGGAACAGATCTGAGAAGACATGCCTTGTTCCTCCAACCCAAGGACTTTGCATCTTCATTCTTATGTCCTTAATAACCTATCTACAGTCATAAATATACCACATTCCTCACTAAGTTGGTTCCTCTCTCTTTCTTCTCCTTCTATTAGCCCTAAATTACTGAGATGGTCACAACTATCTACTTGAATGTGTAAATATATGTATCTTGTGTTTCACAACATGTAATCATTTTGATATTATGAAACTGAAACTCTGCTTCAAAATCTGCTAATTCACAGGAATCAACTCTTCTATTTGATGAGTTTTGTTAATAACCTTAACACAGTGATATGAGAACATGTCTGTACCACATGAGTATATTTGATGTTAACCAGTAACATTAACTTATGATTTGACTTCTATTATCATTTATTATTTTAGATGTGCTTTGCTGTTATTCTAATCCTATTTTTCTACAGTCAAGAAAAATGTTTATAATTCAAATTTGATTTAGAAATCAAACTATTCCTCTTTTAGTAGAGGCTAGTTCTCTTTCCACTCAAAGGAATTAATAAGTAATCAGTTAAAGAGCGCCAAGGATCATCTTTCTTCCAAAACACACCCCTAGGCTATAAAACTTTATAACTCATGCTCTTATGCTTGTCCTGTCTGTTACGGCTTACATCCTGACTCTTGGCTTTTGGTCATTACCCCCTTTTGGGCTCTCGGTGGTGAAGCCCCCCCTGCTTGCCCTTTTGCAGAAGACAGGTATTATGGGTAGTTTTTGTTTTTAACTTTTTACTGAGACCTAACAAAGCTCCAGAATGAACTCAAGAATTAAATCATTTTGTAACACTTTGTAACTTTTTGGCTCCCTGCATCTGAACTCTGCAGCCTGTCACTGAATGCAACAAGACTGGAGGAATACATACTGTGTGTTTCCTGTATATGGCCTCAGATAGGCCTTGTCTGAGTCTGGATTCATCATCCTGAAGAAGTGAGACCAGCTGCTTCACTGAACCTGTACAGCAGTTATAAACTGGCTGTCTCCATGGTTCCAGAGGATCACCAAGTCTGCTCGCCAGTAATTAATCAATGGAGGTGGTGCCACTTCTGAGGAGTGCTTTATAATATCTCCCATTTGTGGTGAGAACGCTACATTATTTACACCCTTTTTAGGGGAAAAGAGTAGAGTTCTCCTTTAAAATGAGATGGAGCAAAGAAAGAGCCAAATCATTCCAATAGAGGAAAGTCGCCACAATTGTAACAGATTATTTTATTTACTTAAGTATGTAATATTTTTATTACATGTGGTAAAATATTTACAGGTGGCCCAGCCGACCCCTGCCTTTGGTTCCCTGTCAGCAGCCCGGCCGACTCCTGATCCTATTCCTCAGTCTGCAGCCCGGCTGACTCCTGATTCTGTTCCCCCTGTCTCTTAAAATTTTTCAACAGTGAAAAAAAAGTCCTGAAGAATCAAACCAAAAGTGGATACTGTCTGATGTTACAAATGAAGCGCATGTGGGTAGTAATTGTAACAGTTTGAGCTACGGTTGTAACATGGCTAAAAAACAGCTTTAAACAAATAGTTTTCATGGCAAATCAACAAAATTTTAGTCAAGAAACTATTTTTACATTGAGTTCATATCAGATAACTTACACAACATAATATATTATTAAAACTTACGGGGTGTACCAGATGATCCATTTCTGTCCTTTTTTGTTGGTTTGTACTTGATTACACCTTCATAGTTGGGGAATTTGATTTCTGGAAGTTGTAAAAATTACTGTACTACCCTAATCTGATTTTGTATGACAATTGACAGAGCACATTATTGGCCTATAGGGCGCATCCATTTCTATAATTAATTGCACACTGACCCCTGGAGGGTCAAAAACTTAGCATCACCCCAGGTCAGGTATTAAAACATAATCCGAGACATGCAAGTTATTTATAAATTAGGGCTGTCACTATAACGCGTTAATTTAGATTAAGTAATTGCAGACAAATAATGAGTAAAAAAAGCTGATTAATCATGTTCTATGATGATGATCTAAATGGAAAAGTCCAACTCCAGCCAGTGTTTACCTTTCCATTCATGGCAAATCAACAAAATTTTAGTCAAGAAACTATTTTTACATTGAGTTCATATCAGATAACTTACACAACATAATATATTATTAAAACTTACGGGGTGTACCAGATGATCCATTTGTGTCCTTTTTTGTTGGTTTGTACTTGATTACACCTTCATAGTTGGGGAATTGGATTTCTGGAAGTTGTAAAAATTACTGTACTACCCTAATCTGATTTTGTATGACAATTGACAGAGCACATTATTGGCCTATAGGGCGCATCCATTTCTATAATTAATTGCACACTGACCCCTGGAGGGTCAAAAACTTAGCATCACCCCAGGTCAGGTATTAAAACATAATCCGAGACATGCAAGTTATTTATAAATTAGGGCTGTCACTATAACGCGTTAATTTAGATTAAGTAATTGCAGACAAATAATGAGTAAAAAAAGCTGATTAATCATGTTCTATGATGATGATCTAAATGGAAAAGTCCAACTCCAGCCAGTGTTTACCTTTCCATTCTCAAACCAAGAATGGGTTGTGGTTAATAGTCAGATGTAATACCATCACGACCAAACTGCCATTTTAGCACGATTAACATCACTGCATGGATAGCAATAGCATGGATATTGGCATGGATACAAATAGCATGGATATTACCATGTCTGTACCACATGAGTATATTTGATGTTAACCAGTAACATTAACTTATGATTTGACTTCTATTATCATTTATTATTTTAGATGTGCTTCGCTGTTATTCTAATCCTATTTTTCTACAGTCAAGAAAAATGTTTATAATTCAAATATTATTTAGAAATCAAACTATTCCTCTTTAAGTAGAGGCTAGTTCTCTTTCCACTCAAAGGAATTAATAAGTAATCAGTTAAAGAGCGCCAAGGATCATCTTTCTTCCGAAACACACCCCTAGGCTATAAAACTTTATAACTCATGCTCTTATGCTTGTCCTGTCTGTTACGGCTTACATCCTGACTCTTGGCTTTTGCTCATTTTTTATTTTTTTTGCTCATGGCAGTCCGGCCAACACCTGGTACAAACCCTCAGTCTTCCACCCATGCTGACCCACAGCCAGACCTCCAGCTGCCCACTTTCAACCCTGCCTCATCCACCAGTCCTGCTGCCCTGTCACCGACCTCCAGTCCTGGTACCCTGTTGCTGGCTTTCTGCTCTAGTTTTCAGCTGCTAGTCTCTAGTGCTGTGTCCAGCCTCCCAAGGGCTCCTGCCTTCATTGCCAGCCTCCAGCCCATCCTCCTGAGGGCTTCTCTGAGGTCACCAGCCTCCTGCTTGGCCTCCAGAGGGCTTCCCCCTTTCGTACTGGCCTCCTGCCCAATTGAGTAAATTGAGAAAACCTGTAACCAATCCTCATTTAGATTGGGCCGGTTGCACCAACAGGGCTTAAGCCTACTTCTCACTACGACCGGTCGTAAATTTTACACCCAGTCAGGAGCAGTTGTACAATCAATGAGGTGGTACGGTGCACTCATTTGTACCACTGATCAGCTGTTAAATAGGCATGTCATTTAACTTGTCACAGAGTAGCTGACACAACGGTACAAGGGAGATAAATTATTAGTTTTGTCAGACAGACAGTGTTTGAGTTTATCAAGTTTCCCCTGACTTAACGACTCACAAAGCTCTATGATTTTATATGGGAGTCTGGTAGTATGTTGGACTGCTTGGCAGTCTGTGTTTTCTTGTGGTGGCCGTACAGCTCCATTTATATTCTTCAGTGTCTGGGAAATTGCTCTTTTTCTTTGATCATTCCTTGGTCTTGAGAAGCTAGAGCTTTTGTTCACTGAGAAACTATAATCTACACTGCCTTTACTGTTAAAATGACTACTTACTGCCAACTTTTCGTCTTGCTCCACTTGTGTTCACCATCACTTTCTGGCCCTCGCTGTCCCTCACTTCAGCACACACGCACTTCACACACACATTATGTACTGCTCTATTCCTTTATGGAGCTACGCTACTCTTATAAAAATGTATCCTAGTAACACATGCTGCTGCTAGGCAACAGCCATAGTCACGTGGCATTCACATGAACATGCATTGCTAAGACCAGGTGTTGTTAAGCAGTGGCCCCGCCAGGATTCAATTTCAAAGTACGCACAGAAACGGCAAATACAACAAATGGAAAAATACTTTTTTAAGACAAAATCTAATGTTTTCAGTATCAGTGAAATAACAGATTGCAGCGCCCACATGATCTGTGAGACTGTGGTTATTCTGACACGAGTTAAATGGCTGCTGTGTGGAAAACCACGCTGTGGTCCGTAATCGCGGTGCAGACGAGTGAGTTTGGAGCTGACCAGAGGAGAGAAAAAAGAGAACGATATGACGCGACTGTAGCGCCATGATATGACGACGTCGCCCCCGTTGAGGAGGAACTATGAAGAACTCAGCTGTGATGGAAAAGCACCTAAACTGAGTCGAGTAGAGCCGAGCTGTATTGTGTAGTGGAGAAGAGGCAACGCGCTATGCGCAATTACGCACACACGCGCGATCGTCCTCTCGGATGCGGCTGCGTCTCTCCAGGTCACTGTGTGAGAGAAAGAAAAGCTCTGACTTGCTTGGGCAGACGTTGTTTGGTGTCACCCGCTGATTTGCATAATTTAACTATCTAGCCCGCCGAACCTTCCAATCCGGCCCGCGACTGAGTTCTAATAGTTTACGTACTGTATTTCTCTGTCACTGTGTGCGCCTGTAATGCACTGGGACACAGAAACACGCTCAAAGTGTTTGTGTGTGCCTGTGAGCCCCTGCACTGAGATAAGGAAACGCCCGGTACCCAAATCACCATGCGCAAATGTTTGGGGAGCCAGCTGGACTGCAGGGTTTTCCCTGCCTGTCTGCAAAGACCATGGGTGATTTTGGCCGCCGCCTTGGTTCAACCGTGTGTGCATCATGCATGGGGCCGTTCAGAAAATTATGCACAGTGCGTACAGGATTCCGGCTGGCGGCGCCAATGTTGTTAAGACTAGGCTTATGTTCTGTTGGTGCAACCGACTTAGAATCCATTCCAAAGACTGGTCTTAACTAAGGCCTACTTAGCACTTATGACCAGTCTCAGTAAAGACCAGTTGGTGCAACAGATTCTCCTGAATCAATCATATTTTAAAGAATATATAAATATACACATATGCACTATATTGCCAAAAGTATTCACTCACCCATCCAAATAATTGAAATCAGGTGTTCCAATCACTTCCATGGCCACAGGTGTATAAAATCAAGCACCAAGGCATGCAGACTGTTTCCACAAACATTTGTGAAAGAATGGGTTGCTCTCAGGAGCTCAGTGAATTCCAGCGTGGTACTGTGATAGGATGAAACCTGTGCAACCAGTCCAGTCGTGAAATTTCCCTGCTCCTAAATATTCCACAGTCAACTGTCAGTGGTATTATAACAAAGTGGAAGCGATTGGGAACGACAGCAACTCAGCCACAAAGTGGTAGGCCACGTAAAATGACGGAGCGGATGCTGAGGCGCATAGTGCGCAGAGGTCGCCAACTTTCTGCTGAGTCAATCACTACAGACCTCCAAACTTCATGTGGCCTTCTGATAAGCTCAAAAACAGTGGGTAGAGAGCTTCATGGAATGGGTTTCCATGGCCGAGCAGCTGCATCCAAGCCATACATCACCAAGTGCAATGCAAAGCGTCGGATGCAGTGGTGTAAAGCACGCCGCCACTGGACTCTAGAGCGGTGGAGACGCGCTCTCTGGAGTGACGAATCGCGCTTCACCATCTGGCAATCTGATGGATGAGTCTGGGCTTGGCGGTTGCCAGGAGAACGATACTTGTCTGACTGCGTTGTACCAAGTGTAAAGTTTGGTGGAGCTGGGCTTGGCCCCTTAGTTCCAGTGAAAGGAACTCTGAATGCTTCAGCATACTGTGAGAAGGTGAGCAACCCCCCCCCCTTCTCACCGTCTCCTCGGGTGAACGCCGGTGTGTGGCGTGGCCCACGAGGGAGCGAAGACAGACTTGGCTCGGACATTTGTACACACACACACACACACACACACACACACACACTCATACACTCGCAAACACTCCCACAGATTATTCTAAGGACTCTGAGTATGTATGAGTATTTTGATATGTACGTTTATGATACGTGGGTAGTGTGCCATGCTGTGTTAACGTGGGTGGCGTGAGCCGTGCGCCGGCGTCGGGAACGCGGTGCGCCGCAGCTCACACTCACCACACTCTCAACTCACCTATGACAGTTTTCACTCCTTTCTATCATCTGGGCGTGTAGTGCGGTACCCACTACTCGTCCCGCTCTTCATCTGTTCACTGGTAAAGACTCCTGCATACACTCACATACACACACCTGCACTCACAGTCCGGCTCCACTGCTCCTCGGCGGAAGCGAGCGCCGTTGCAGGGGCGGTCTTTATTGAGCACGGGCCAAGGGGGGCGCGTCCCAGAGCACTCAGGGGTGTTGGTTTTGATCATGTATAGTGGTTTGGGTGATTATTATGCAGAGGTTTTGTGTTGACATGTGAAATATTATGTGAGTTAAAAGGGGATGGTGTATTGTTTATTCTGGGGGATATTCATGTGTATAATGGCAGATGTGGACCATTTTGGTTTTGGTGTTCCCCCTCATTAATGGTTTGCCCCAATTGGGCTTAGCATGCTGCCATATTTAAGGGAGCTCATTCAGCTCTTTGGGGGGGGCTCTGAGAGGAAGTAGCCTGGTGCGAGGCTATGTGATCACCAGTGTTTGCTGTTCTGTGCTCTCAGAGTGTGTGTGTTTATTTTCATATTTGTGTTGAAAATAAAAAGCCTTTTTCCGGCATTTGAAGCTTCGCTGGATGGTGGTTTCATCTACTTACCTGGTTCTAGTCTGCCCGGATCCCCTTTACTTGAGGAGGCCACGGTGGTCCCTCACACATACCAAGAGATTTTGGACAATTCCATGCTCCCAACTTTGTGGAAACAGTTTGGGGATGGCCCCTTCCTGTTCCAACATGACTGTGCACCAGTGCACAAAGCAAGGTCCATAAAGATATGGATGAGAGAGTTTGTTGCGGATGAACTTGACTGGCCTACACAAAGTCCTGACCTCAACCCAATAGAACACCTTTGGGATGAATTAGAGCAGAGACTGAGAGCCAGGCCTTCTCGTCCAACATCAGTGTGTGACCTCACAAATGCGTTTCTGGAAGCAAGGTCAAAAATTCCCATAAACACACTCCTAAACCTTGTGGAAAGCCTTCCCAGAAGAGTTGAAGCTGCAAAGGGTGGACCAATGTCATATTAAACCCTATGGATTAAGAATGGGATGTCACTTTTGGCAATATAGTGTATATGGCAAGGGGGAGGAGGGCTCTCTGCACCAGCTGTGTGCTTGGCCAGCAAGTGGAAACCTGTAACCAATCCTCATTTAGATTGGGCCGGTTGCACCAACAGGGCTTAAGCCTACTTCTCACTACAACCAGTCGTAAATTATATATATACAGTATACATACATATATATATACATATATACATATATATATATATATATATATATATATATATATACACACACACACATATATATATATATATACACATATACAAACACACACACACATATATATACATAGATAGATAGATAGATAGATAGATAGATACATTTTTATTACAGACCGTAAGTCCAGTTAAGAACAGATACAAAAAGACAGAGAAGGAAAAAACAAAACAATACAAATAGCGACAACAACAACAGCAACAACAATGACAACAACAACAACATACGGGGTAGTCTAGCAACCCCTTATGAAAAGACACTTATTACCAGTGTTACCAGTGTTTCCAGAGCAGTGACTTGTAACGTGTGGCACCAAATGCAATGTTCGTCAGTTCCAAAACAATCCGATTTTATTCAGACGGCAGATGAACTTAAACATGATGTTTCTTAAGACAGATTGGAGAGTGTTGACCCGAGCAGTCACAAACATTTCGGTGGCGCTGGTCCATCTGGGCCATTTTAACAAAATTCTCAGAGAGTCATTGTATGCCACTTGCAGTCTCTGAAGGCTTGCTTTTTTATAATTTGACCACAGATGTGCAGTGTATAGCGGTGTGCAATAAGCTTTAAACAGTCAGCTTCACGTCATCAGAGCAACAGCCAAATTTCTGTATCAGTACATTTGCTTGTACATATAGCATGCGAGACTGACGCAGAATGTCCTCATCATCAGTCAGTGTGTCTGTGATCACATGACCAAGATTTTTCACCTGACTACAGGTTTTTAAAACATGACCTGACAGCTTGAAGTCAGGGAAAACCATATGTTTATTCAAATTCATTCATTTGTTCTGGAGATCATAATAACACTCTGTACATCATTATAATTCATGTCATGTTGCTCTCCATACAAGGAACACACATTAGGAGCTGCTGCAGACCAGCTGAGCTCGGACTAAGTAGCACACAGTCATCCGCGTACATGAGATGGTTCACCACTGTACTGCCAACCATACAGCCGGTTTTACACATTTTTAACTCTTCTGACAGACTATTCATATAAAAATTAAATAAAATAGTAGATAAAATGCTCCCCTGTCTGACTCCATTAATGACTTGAAAGGGAGTCGATACACAATTATCCAATTTCACCTGCATTGTTTGGTGAGCATACCAATAAGACAAGATTCTCACTATGTATTTTGGGACGCCTGCTTCGCTCAATTTTTTAAATAACTTTCCATGGTTCACGCGGTCAAATGCCTTGGAAGCATCTAAAAAACACATAAACATGGATGAGTTTTTTCTTTTGTAGTTACTCAACAATTCTTTTAAAACATAGATACACATATCCGTACTGTGCTTAGGTTTGAAGCCAAGTTGGTTTTCTGCAGAGATAATTAATGCATTGACTCTTTCAAGAAGAATTTGTTCAACAACTTTAGACAATATACTAGCAAGAGCAATGGGTCTGTAATTGTCTGAGCTGCATACTTTTCCTGATTTATCCTTGACAACAGGGACCAGCAGCACTGTCATCATAGAGTCTGGAAGACAGCCATGGACCATGAAGGCAGTGAAGCATAGGGCAAGCAGAGGAGCTAACCTTGAGCTGGCAAATGTGAGATGTTCAGCAGAGATAGAATCCATACGTGTAGATTTATTGACTGATAGGTTTCTGATCACTTGATACACCTCATGAGTCTTAATTGCACTCACACCTTCAACATTATCTACTTGATAGCATTCAGTCGGGACACAATTAAATAGTTTAGTATAATGCTGTTGCCAAAGTGCAGCAATTGCATTTGCACCAGAGACTCCATCTACTGTACATGGCAAGGATGGTTTGCAATTATTAACACGCTTTACCTCTTTCCAGAAAGCTTTGCTGTTTTTATCTAAAAGTCTCTTGGCCATGGAGTCAGCCCTCAAAGTTTGCTCGTTTTTACTGATGTAACGTATAGCATATTTATATTTTGCGTTTGTATGCTTCTTGTATTCAAAGATAGATCCCTGTCTTGGTTTACCAGCCATTGCCCAAGATTTAGTAGCTTCACAGGCTTCCGTATAGAATCCAGCCAGGTCTAGCTTTCCCCTTCTTTTTTGTTTTAAGAAGAGGCTAACTGGCTTTAAGTAGAGCTGTTACAATATCAATGTACACTGCAGAGATATCCGTTTTATGTTTAATGTTAGAACAGTTAGTATTTTTACAGATGGGTGCCTCTCTTGGCAGATAGATGTTGCTCAACAGTTGATCAGTGTGAGTAAAATAGGAAGCAAAGTCTTCCTTCCATATATATATATATATATATATATATACATACATACACACACATATATACACACGTACATACATACATACACACACACACACATATATACACATATATACACATACATACATACACACACACACACACACACACACACAAACACACATATATATACACTCACTGGCCACTTTATTAGGTACACCTTGCTAGTACCGGGTTGAACCCCCTTTTGCCTTCAGAACTGCCTTAATTCTTCGTGGCATACCGTACATTCAAGAAGGTGTTGGAAACATTCCTCAGAGATTTTAGTCCATATTGACACGATAGCATCATGCAGTTGCGGCAGATTTGTCAGCTACACATCCATGATGCGAATTCCCCGTTCCACCGCATCCCAAAGGTGCTCTATTGGATTGAGATCTGGTGACTGTGGAGGCCATTGGAGTACAGTGAACTCATTGTCATGTTCAAGTTTGTGATGATTTGAGCTTTGTGACATGGTGCATTATCCTGCTGAAAGTACCCATCAGAAGATGTGGTCATAAAGGGATGAACATGGTCAGCAACAATACAGCCCAAGGTGTGCCAAGAAAATCCCCGACACCATTACACCACCACCACCAGCAGCCTGAACCGTTGATACAAGGCAGGATGGAGCAATGCTTTCATGTTGTTTACGCAAAATTCTGACCCTACCATCTGAATGTCGCAGCTGAAATCGAGACTTGTCAGACCAGGCAATGTTTTTCCAATCTTCTATTCTCCAATTTTGGTGAGCCTGTTTGGATTGTAGCCTTCCTGTTCTTAGCTGACAGGAGTGGCACCCAGTGTGGTTTTCTGCTGCTGTAGCCCATCTGCTTCATGGTTTGAAGTGCTGTGCATTCAGAGATGGTATTCTGCGGACCTTGGTTGTACCGAGTAGTCATTTGAGTTACTGTTGCCTTTCTATCGTCTCGAACCAGTCTGCCCATTCTCCTCTGACCTCTGACATCAACAAGACATTTTTGTCCACACAACTGCCGCTCACTGGATATTTTCTCTTTTTCGGACCATTCTCTGTAAACCCTAGAGATGGTTGTGCATGAAAATCCCAGAAGTTCAGCAGTTTCTGAAAAACTCAGACCAGCCCGTCCGGCACCAACAACCATGCCTCGTTCAAAGTCACTTTAATCCCCTTTCTTCCACATTCTGATGCTCAGTTTGAACTTCAGCAAGTTTTCTTGACCACGTCTCCATGCCTAAATGCATTGAGTTGCTGCCATGTGATTGGCTGATTAGCTATTTATGTTAACAAACAATTGAACAGGTGTACCTAATAAAGTGGCCAGTGAGTGTATATATATATATACACATATACACACACACACTACTCACAAAAAGTCAGGGATATTCGGCTTTCAGGTGAAATTTCAGGATGAACCTAAAATCCACTATAACTTTTACAGGTGAACTTAAAGGTATAGTTGGTAATGTTGGAGAGTTAGCAAGATTTGAAAGTGGCACCTCGTCTAAGCTCCACCCCCTTCTCCCGCTCCCGTCAGTGCTCCGTCCAAAGCCCCGCCCCCACAAACTTGAACGCGCAGCAGACAGTCCGTCAGCAGGGCAGAGGAGAGCTGTTAGCATTGGGCTAATACAAGCTACAAAAGTAGCTAAGTTGGCTAACGTTACATATTTCATGAAAATAACAAATCCCCGAAGCAAAACAAATAATTACCTGTCCAACAGAAAGACAGCAACCTCTGCATCACTTCTGGAAGTGCTACTTTTGGCTGCATTTTCTCTGCCATCGTTCTCTTGCTAACTGTGCTAACTCTTCTTCTTCTACTGTTGTTTTATGGCTGTTGGCAAACAACTGTTAAGTGCGCATTACCGCCACCTTCTGACCTGGAGTGTGGGTCTCCTGCTAACTCCATATGGAGTGTGCTGAATATATCCGGCAACACGTGACACGTGATGAGTGCGCGCAGGGAGGAGGGGGGGACAGAGGGGGGTGCAAGCATAGACATATATACATAGACGCCTCATTGAGCGGGTTGGCCCGCTGCTGTGATACGTCGACGTCGCCGCCATATTGGAGGAGGCAGATCTGCCCCGTGAACTAATACAAGTGAATGGAGTGAACTTTATAAAGCTCCTTCTACAAAGTGCTGTAAGTTAATGTCTCTCATTTACACATTCACACATGTACGAATATATTCAGGAAACAGATAGGAACCAAAAACAACATCTGTAACGTTCTCTGATGATTATAAACGTTATCTAATCCTTACATGTTCAGTATACAGGTAGGCACCAAACCATCGGATGTATTTTTATAATGTTTTTATGAGTGTTTACAGCTGCCAACGTATGTAACGCTGCTACTGTGATGTTAAATGACAGTTAAATATTGAATCTGTGTCTATAATAACCACATCCTGACACGTAAATGTGACATCTGTGGGAATAAACAGCACCAACGTCGTTTTTACACAGTGATTTCTACACTTTGTGAATGGTACAGTGACAAGCCCATACTACCTGAATAACATCATTAATCCAGTCATTGTGCCCCTGCATGAACAACACAGGCCTAATTTCATCGTCATGGACGACAACTGAGGTACTGGGGTACCTCAAATGGAGTGGCCTGCACTTTCTCCAGACCTGAATCCCATAGAAAACCTATGGGATCAGCTGAGTCGCCGTGTTGAGGCTCGTAACTCTGTACCCCAGAAGCTCAATGACCTGAGGGCCGCCCTTCAAGAAGAGTGGGATGCCATGTCTCCGCAGACAATAACTCGACTCGTGGACAGCATGAGACATCGTTGTCAAGCTGTAATTGATGCTCAAGGGCACATGACAAGTTATTGAGACAATGACATTTTTTGTTGTGGTATAACCAACACTGTTGTTGGCTTTTGTTTCAATAAATTGTTTGAGATGAGGAAATCACCATTGTATGCTTCTACTTAAATGCCCTACTTTCATGATATAATACCACTGTAGCGTGAACTTTGTACATTTTCCATAAATTTCACCCGAAAGCCAGATATCCCAAACTTTTTGTGAGTAGTGTGTATATTTGGGCATTAATGACTTCAGATTCTTTCAAGTCGACTTATCTGTCAATAAAGTCGAAGTCGAGTCAACAAGTCGTTTGATGACGTCATCACATTGACACAGCGGAGGAACACCTCCATACATGGGATGTGTGTCTGGCCCACAGCCGGAGAGTGAGTATATCAGGACGGGATGGGAGTGAGTATATTATTTTCGTCATAGCCTGTATATCTGGGGAAGGGTTCGACTTTGCCAGTCCTAAACCATATTATGGAGGAGTATGCAATTTAATGTATTTATTTATTTTCCAATGGACTTTGTTAGAATCTGTGGCCTTCCCATCACTGCCAAACAGGCAAAAAAAAAAATGGAACAACCTGAAGGACAAGTATAAGGTACCAATTATATCTTTGCGTTTAAAATGGTGATTGAAAGCTCTGTTGGATTTTTCTGTTTTTTGAAAAAAATACTTGATTTTAATTTCTCATGTCATAAATTAAACCAAACAAAGACTTTCAGTGTCACAATGTAATGATTAATAACTTATTTATAGGAGTTAAAAGACCCGCCAACTGGGAAAGGGGTAGAGGCCGGGAGTGTGACCGCTGCCACCTGGCAGTGGTACAGCCTCATGGACGCTGCACTCCAGGGTCAGCATGCCATCAACCCGCCCCTGGTTGTGGCCAGTGCCACGCCAGGTGGCGTGGTCAGCAGCACCCCGGCCTCTACCTCTGCAGAGGAAGATGAAATGAGAGAGGAAAGAGAGGAAAGCAGGACAGGACGAAAGAGGAAGAGGGAGAATGAACTGTTGGACTTTTTAAAAAGACAAGCTGAGAGAGAGGATGAGAGAGAGAGAGAGGCCTTGGTGAGGGAGGAGGAGAGGGAGAGGGCAGCAGCTGATAGGGCCGAGAGGTACCTCTCATTGTTTGAGAGGCTTGTAAATAAGTTTTAGTTGTAATATTTATTTATTTTTTGTTCGGTGTTCTTGTGTTATTAAATTTTGGAATGTTTAAAATGTGTTTGAGACAATTCATATTTAAGCGATACTGTACATATTCAATATGTGTAATTATTTACATTTATCCAAAAAAGAACATTGGATAGACAACATAGATACTTTTATGTACAGTTGTGTTTGAATTAGAATGAACCAAAAAAACGAAACCAATTACATTGAAAAGAAAAAATATTATTTACAGTGATTTCATTGAATTTAAATTTGGGCTAACCAGAAAAAATACAATATAAAAAAAAATACATACTACATATGTACATACAACATATTTACACCTATACAATCTATATTCATCTGATTTACACAATATATACATTGACATCTAACCATATTTACATATTTACACACTCCCAAGTGAACATGACTACATCTAGAGAGCGCGAGTGAATATTTACTCTCTAGATGTAGTCATGTTCACCCAGACATGCAGGCAGGTCCCGAGGAGCAGAGAGCTGGGCAGCCAGACGTCCACGGACCTCCCTCCCTGCCAGGCCCCTTTCATCCCCCTCTCCATTTCCTGGGTCAGCCTCGCCGCCGGTGACCTCCACCATCTCGTCCTCCTCCTGCTCCACCTCCTCCTCCAGGATGTCCTCAGCTACAACACATACGTTGTGGAGGATGCAGCAGGCACCAACCACCTTTGGGGAAAACACGGGCCGGATCACTTAATATTTATTGAATATGTATTTATTAAATTGTGTTGAATGCCAAATGTCAATCAAATGTCTTAAAGACATTTATATGAAGTTTGCTTAGCTCCATATTCAGTTGCTGTATTTCCCGTTTGAAAACCATGACAAAAAGCTGTACAAGATCTTTCAGACTGAATATCAATATCTTCATGTTTGAGTGATAAGACAGAGGACAGGTAAGTGTGTAGGGCCTAGGCTGAGGGTTGAGTAGTAAAAGTAGTTGAGTTAATTTGACAGGGACCACATACAATAAACAAACTGTTAGACTTGAAATTGTATGCATTATATAGTTAAGTGAACAAACCTATAGGTTATGTCATTTTTTAAAATTAGGACTAAATAAAATATCATGATTACACAAACTAACCATTCCAGAGAGACATGCCAGGTGGCACGCCTCCTCTCCGTCCATCGCCGAATGCCGGCTCTCCTCCGGCGGATGCTCCTCCTCAAACAGTCTGCTTCCTCTTCCGCTTCCTTGTACATCGCCCCGGCGATTAAAGTAGCGACCAACTGCGCCATATGTCGTCAATTTGACAACAACCACAACAATATTAACAATAACAGTATGAATAACAATATAAATAGATAATTAGCGCTTCAATTGCCGCTGCGTCACTGCTCTGTCCACTACAATAAAACCCACAATATTTTCCCGCCACTCGCCCTTTATATAGCCACTTTTCTGAAATTCTATATTCATATTTGTATAAAAAGAAAACACTATATTATATCCGCACATAATATATAATAAAATATACAAATGAAACGGAGTGTTTTTTATTGGGTTTATTTTTATTTTAATCAGAAAATAACCGGAAGTTGAAGTGCCGAAACCAGCGAAGACGATGACGTCATCAAGTACGTTCCTGTTCCAATTGCAGAAAGACCGTCCTCCCGTTCTCCCGTCCCCTGGGAGTTCGTTCTTCCAACTGAACTCCGCAAGTCCAGACTCCCGGAGTTCACAAGTTCGAACTTGGCGTACTGGGTATTGATAAACGGCCTGTATTTCGGCTGGTCGGCTCCACAGGAAGTTGTCAGGCCTGGGTGGAAAGGAGGACAGAGCGAGAACAGTTCAAGCAGGCTTTTATTCTGAAATCACTTGTTTACTCTTAAGACAGAGTGAAAACCAAATAGGCTATTGAACTGTAGTAACTTGGCAAACAGGAAATCCAGAAATAAACACAAAAACAAAACAGAGAATATCAAAGCAAAACCAAAACACAACAGAAAATCGCTCCAAAGGGAGGAAAAGAAAAGGCTGAAAACTACTCTACTCTTACGAGGATAAAACTATAAAAATTTAACAACGAAAAACGCTCCAACGGAGGAAGATGCTTAGGCTATAAAATTAAACTTTGCATCAAAACTGAGCTGACAAAATTACAACAAAAAAAATCACTCTTCTAAAGAGGAAGCAAGGAACTGAGAATACAAACGTGGGAGCACTTGGCATGGATCAAGGCGAGGACTGTGGTCATAGGCTGGAGGTACACGAATGAACGAAATACTCTGGCACAGAACAAAGGGAGACGCGGACTATAAGACACAAGAGGGGAATGGGAAACAGGTGGAAACAATCAGGGTTCAGGGGAGACGTCAGACTGGTGACACATGAGGAAGGGTAAGTGACCTGAAACGAGAGGAGAGTTACTTTTCAAAATAAAACATGAAATTCACGAGACAAAAAACCCAGGAAGAGACACTCCTCACTCCTCAAAGATGTGTAATGTTAAGTAACCCAGCTTAACCTGTGATAAAACTTTAACCAGTGGTTCAGGTATACAACATATAACTACTTATTTTTCAGTCGGCATTGCATATACCTACTTTTCTGATTTTGGCAATCTGACCTGTGACAACACATTAGTTAAGGTTTGCTCCTCCAAACGTAGCCTACTTTATTCAGTGCCTTGTTAGATTAGTCAGCCTCGCACGCAGTTATTATTACTATTTTTGTCTGTATTTTCACGTCTCTACTGCACCTGCTATTAAAGCTCGCCACAGAGGAATGGTTTAAAAAAAAAAAAGATAACCAAACGCCAAATTTGTTACAAAGGCTCTTGCTCAGTGTGACAATGCACCTTGTGGGGCCTGGAAGACCTGTTGGACAATGGCCTGTTAAGGTCCACTCCAATGCTAATTAGGTATGTAGTCAGAGTAGCCATCCTGGCCCAGCCATGCTGCTGCTGCTGTCTGCTACACACAAACAGAATGTGAAGAAATAAAACATAATTTTATTTGACTGCGTTCCTGTCCCAGGAAATGCATAGAGGGGAAAACCCCTCTCCCCTACTTACTACATTTCACAAGCTCAAACAATTCATACTTTTAGTCTTACTTGTGTATTATGTTTTTGATTCTTATTATATTTTTTACATCTTGTTGAGCAATAAAGGACATTGAAATCTTGAAACAGCTTACATTGTAAGAAATGTTCTATTGTTCCATGTTCTATTTAACTGGAGGAAGAGGAGCGCTGTGGTGCGTCTCTTTGTGCGTCATGTGGTGTGCGGATCTGAGACCTCTGATTGGACAGGACAGTTTATAAGAACTATCATTCTGATTGATAGGCGATGGGGTGTGGGTGGGTGAAATAATTCATCTTTAATGAGGAACATATTAATAACATAACCTGCAATGGACTCCAGTAGCGGAAATATTAAGTGCGTTTCCCCCCATACGCATGAGAGAGTATAGTTTAACTTCACTGAATATTGAAATCTCCCGACTCCTGAGCTCCATCACTGCTGTTTCCTCTCGAGAGTATCGTCTGTACTGTCCTGTTTATAACTACAGATTTTAGTTTTTGCTGCTCAAATGAGCCATGATGTTGGCTGCAGTGACATTATTACATGCATGGAAAGGAAACCTTTAAATGACTGCAAGCAGCCTTTCTTATCATTAAAGCATAGTGTACATGCGTTGTGAGCTTGCCTGTGAAGGTGCATCTTACTATAAGAATACTGAGCCATCTAAATAGCAAGTAAAAAACTGCTCCATTGACTTCAAGAGCCCATCCCAAACACTTTCTGATGCTCCAAGATGCACCAGCACCAAAGCATAATATTGTTGCTAGAGGGAGTCAATGAGGAAATAAAACAGCATGTCTGGTTCCAGAGAGAGAGAGAAATTCAGGGCCCTGATGTGTTCACTGTAGTCTGGACTGCTAACATGTGCCACCTCGTGGTTGTTGGTGCGCACTGCAGCTAATGCAAAATAAGCCTGATAAAATAGAAGTCCCCCCTCCTTTTCTGCCGTGTCGCGGCACCTTTAACACCGTGGCAATGGCGTCCTCTGAAAGGAGAAACATCTGTAGGTGGATTCTGCATTTGGAGTCCTGGAGGATGGAGGAGAGCCATTTGCAGCATTTCTCAGTTCCAACCAAAACAATGGAGAAAAACCTGCATACCAGAGCAGACTTCACAGCCTCACTAGGGTAATTTCTAGAGGGCGAGCCTCTGCTGAGAATTCAAATGACCAGCATGACCAGCAGAGTGACTAAGACAGTTCTTTAGGAGCTGCTGGGATCAGAACCTCATTATAGGTCTTCAGTTAATCTGCCATCATTCCCTGTACCCCTCCTACTGCTGAGAACTGAGGAAGACCACCGATCAGCAAAGCTGGACAGGATGAAAAAACACTTGGGAACAACAAAAGTTGCTGCACATGCACATTCCATCTTTGATATGGCCTCCTTTGATCCTGAGCCTGTCCCATCATCTTACACTAAACAGAACGATGTATCCAAGCTTGAAAAAAAGGTAGAAGGGCTACCAAAACAAGTGGAAAAATTGAGCTACAAGCAAAAGCTTTTTAAAGAATTTCCCTGGAAGGTCCCTTGAATACCACATTGCTGCTCACTGTTCAAACGAACAGCCGTCAGACATCACATCAGGCTGCATGATGAGATACCCTTCAAGGAGAGGCCAAGCTATCCGTCCATGTGACGAAGAGGCAGTCAAGCAATGTCTAAAGGAACTGCTTGATGCAGGAATCATCCAGGAATCAAGAAGCCCCTTTGCATCACCAACAGTTTTTGTGCAGAAAAAGAATGGCTTGATACAGCTGTGCATTGACTACAGGAAGTTAAATGCTTGAACCATCAGAGCACATTTGCCCTACTGCCAAATGGTTCTCAGTCATGGATCTCAACTCTCACCAGGTTGAGGTAGCTGATGAAGATAAGTCTTTAACTGCTTTTGTGTACCCCCCACGTCTTTGAATTCAATCACACCGTCACAAATTTCCTAAGCACTTTCCAGCACCTTATGGAGCTGTGTTTTTGACCTGCACCTGAATTATGGCTGTCACTTTTTCACAAGATTGAACAAATTTGAAATGACCGGAATTATGCAATCAACCCAGTTATTACAGTTTGAATATGCACTTTTCAACTCATGTTTGAACGAATGTTCGAATTTTGAATAAAAAGTGACAGCCCTAATCTGAATGAGGTGTTTCTGTATGCGAAGTGAAGCTTGTGAAAGTGCTGAACCTCCTTAAAGCCTATGGCTTTAAGCTGTCTCCAGATAAATGTAATTTCTTCAAGACTTCATGTAAATACCTTGGTCATGTGGTCGATGCTAAAGGAGTCCCTACTGATCCTGACAAGATATTTGCATTGAGAGATTGTGTCATGGTTCTGCTTTTTGTTTACTTGATTTCCTGTTTTATTTTGAAATTTGTTCCCTTGTGTGTTGCGTCTTACTTGTCACTTCCTCTTGTGTGTTTTTTCATTCATTACCTCACCTGTCCGTCTTCACTCACCTGTACCTCGTCTTGTGATTAGTGTCTGTGTATTTAGTCTTTGTTCTCCCTTCTGTCCTTGTCGGTTCGTTTGTTCGTTCGTTCGCCCTCCTTGTTGCTCTGTTTCCTGTGTCTTGCCTATGATCTTGTTCCCTGCGTGAGTAAGTGTTTTAGCTTAGCCTGTGTTGTCTTGTCCGTCTTGTTTTGTGTTTCCTCCGTATTTCCCTGTGTGATCTCTTTGTTCTCCTCCTGCGTCCTCCCTCGTGTCTCCTCCTGTGACTCCTCATGTCTCCCGGTTTAAGTATGTTAATAGTTTAGTTTCTCTTGTGTTTTGTGCTTTGCTTTAGTTTTTCCTTTGCTTGTTGTTGCTCTTTGTTAGCCTTTTGTGTTTTTTCAGTTTTTTGTCTTCTGTTAATTAGCCTGCTTCCCCCTCTTTGTTTATGATTCAGCTTTTATTATTAAAGCTCACTTTTCGTTCTCCCCATATTGCCTCCTGTGTGTGTATGCCTGTATGTGTGTCTGCATTTAGGTCCTCTCCTAGCCTTCCTCCTTTCCTTACCCTTAAAAACCCTGACAGAAAAAAAACACACAAGAGGAAGTGACAAGTAAGACGCAACACACAAGGGAACACATTTCAAAATAAAACAGGAAATCAAGTAAACAAAAAGCAGAACCATGACAGATTGGCCCCACACTTTCAATCAGGGATTCACATGTTTTCTGGGCTTCAGTGGATACCAGGGGCGCCGCTAGGGATTTTGGGCCCAGTGAAAAGAATCTTCACAGGGCCCCCCAACACAGCGGCGAAATTTTTTGATGCTATTTTAGCATATAATTTCATCATCATTAGGGGCCTCTCTGGGCCCCCCTCAATCATGGGCCCCTAGAATCCGTCTCCTTTACCCCCCCTTCTCGGCGCCCCTGGTGGATACCATCAACATTACGTCGTGGGATGTAGTCTGACAGCAGGTAACTATTAGGCCAGCCGAGGTCTTTCCAAAAGTGAAAGAAATTATCACACTCACAAGGTTCAGTTCTTAGCACTAAAGTGGGCTGTTTGTGAGAAGTTAAATAACTACCTCTATGACACTAGCTTTACTGTACTCACCAATAACAACTGCTCACTTACACATGCTGATGCTAGATGCTGCTGACATAGCTGGCTGGCTCTACTTACCAGTTCTCCATTGTATCAAACACGCCAAGGCAGCGCTGATGCTGACGGGTAGTCACGACAACCTCAAGCCCCTTCTCATGAGGATGAAGCCTTCTTTAAAGGAGATGAAATGGGTGGCAAAGTGTTCTCAGCCTTGCGTCAGGGTCATTTTGTGACATTTAAAGAACCACCACACTGACCCAGAACAGACTTGCTGCATAATCTCTTGTCATCAGTCCATCAGTGGTAGATGATGGCTTTGGTGGGGACACCTTGCCATCAATGACAAAATCTGACTAGTGTAAAGCTCAAAGAGACAATCTTGTCACAGTGTGTACCGGGATGGTTTTGTTTTTCCTGTTTTCTTACCTCGTTGTGTTTTTCCCTACCAGTTTTCCCCCTCCTTTCACCTGATCCTTCCTAGTGTGTGTGTGTGCTTGTGGGCATAGTGTCATTGCTGCAGCAGAGAGACGCACCTGTCTATCGTCAGCTCATCAGCTACCTCTACATAACCCTGGTCTTCACCTCTCTTCTGTGCCAGATTGTTCCGTCTCATCTGGTGACTCTCCAGCACTATTCAAGTATAGTATCATGTGCCTTTTGATCTCTTGTGGATTATTTCATTTTTATTGTAACACAGTGTTTTTGCTTGGCTAACTTGCATATACCTCAGCTGGTTCTCTACTCAGCAATCAGCTCAACTGCCTTCACCTGCTCACCTGTGATTCCTGCTTCTCTCTGGAAAACAAGTGAGATCACTCCACTCTGGCTCAACCCATTCATCTGCCTGCACTCGTCCTTGTCAAATTCTCTTTTGTGAAAATAAACTCACACCTATCTTTGTGTCTCTGGTTCTGGGTCGGCCAGCAACCAAAACATAACAGATCTATCTCACATGTCATCAGTTGTTTGGAGAGAGTTCTTATGTTGATGAAGGTTCTCAGGCATCCAGGAAATGGTAAATCTCAGTGCTGTATCGTAGGCAACTGGACTTGTTTCAGTTTCTTGAAGACGTTTCACCTCTCATCCAAGAGGCTTCCTCAGTTCTTAAAATCTTGAATCCAGCTACAGATAGACAAATCTTGAGCATCCTGATGCCGCACTTCTTCTAAGGCAGACCATGTCAAACTCGAGGCCCACAGTCGCAAGATAAAATATTATGTTTATCAGAACTGGCCGGCCGGTATATAGCACGAACACCACCAACATTCCACAGCGTAATTTTAATGATTGTTTAATTCTTAGTTAATAAATACTATTGGTTAATTGATCCTAATTAAAACTATAAAAAACCTGGGATGATTGCGTGCATTCCACACCTGAATCATGGCTTACCTACTGCTACTAGATGCTTTGGCAAACCAGGCCTCACGGAGAGAGGGTGTTTTTAGAGATCCCACAGATCTGTTTGATGAGACAGATGAATTTCTGCTAAGTCGTTTTTAGTCACAAGTACTACTTATGGAATTGTGCAATAACCTGGAGCCTCAGCTTAGGCGAAACACATGCCAGTCAAATCCCTGCCTCCACAACTCCAAGTGCTCAGTGCACTCAGAGACAGGTCAGACATTTCACAGTCCTCTTTGAGCCGTGCGCTTCTGAGAGTACTGAAAGCAATAATATCACTCATGCCCCAGTACATATCGTTCCTGTACAATGCTAACCAGCAGGTAGAGATTAAGAACGATTTTTTGCTGTAGCTGGATTGCCAAATATCATTGGTGCTGTAGATTGCACACACATACTGAGCACCCTCTCCCAATCCATTCCCATTCCTCAACCGAAAGCTGTTTCGCTCTATTAACTTCTGAATGTCGTGGCCCGTTGACCAGGGGGAGCACATGACTCCTTTGTGCTGCAGAATAGTTCCCCAGGGATGCATCTGGCTCAAGTAGCTGGTGGAGATGGATGGCATGTTTACGTAGTTTTATTTGATTTAACAATAACTCAATTTTACTGCTGCTGACGTTCTTCTTACCTTACCCTCTTACCCTTTTTTGGTGGCATCTCTCCAATTGCTGTGACAGTGTCCACCATTTGCACACAGCACTACACCTACCCTTATATGGTGTTTAGTGTGCATTACCCATTCTAATTGCAAACAATCAGCCACATGCCTCCAATTTGCGATTGAGCGGGATTCATCATTCAGGACACCTTGGTTAGAGCAGATTTGGATGGTAAGAACGTTTGGTGCATCTGGAGTTGACTTCTCTTATTTATCCTCTTGACATTAAAGTAAGAGAAAATATAAGAGAATGTTGCTGCCCAATGTGTGGTATAGCCCTGAAAATGGAAGGTGTAATGAGCACCATAACACAGACAGTTAACTTTATAGGAACCAAAGGTTTAAATCACCAATTTCAAACTTGGGTCACTTTTCATGCTGCCAATCCATGACAGACCAGGTCTCTACCACTGTGTTTCCAAGGGCACATTTTGCTGAAAAACTGAACATACTTAGTACAGAGTTCACGCGGCGATTTGCCAACTAATTGATTGAAATCCTTATTTCGACCATGTACATTTTTGTGTTTTGTTTATTTTTGTTTGTTTTTTCAAGACCATAAACAAACCAACAAAAGAATGTGCATAAAAAATTTGCATAAGAAAACAGTCATATACATATATATGTATATATGTGTATATATATATATGTAGTAATGTATGTATGAATCCCGGTTTTCACTGTTCAGGGCAGATGGCAGACAGCGTGTGTGGCGTCGTGTGGGTGAGCAGTTTGCTGATGTCAACGTTGTGTATCGAGTGGCCCATGGTGGCAGTGGGGGCATGGTATGGGCAGGCGTATGTTATGGACAGCGAACACAGGTGCATTTTATTGATGGCGTTTTGAATGCACAGAGATACCGTGACGAGATCCTGAGGCCCTTTGTTGTGCCATTCATCCCAACCATCACCTCATGTTGCAGCATGATAATGCACGGCCCCATGTTGCAAGGATCCGTACACAATTCCTGGAAGCTGAAAACATCCCAGTTCTTGCATGGCCAGCATACTCACCGGACATGTCACCCATTGAGCATGTTTGGGATGCTCTGGATCGGCGTATACGACAGCGTGTTCCAGTTCCTGCCAATATCCAGCAACTTAGCACAGCTATTGAAGAGGAGTTGACTTCCTCTGGAACATTCCACAGGCCACAATCAACAACCTGATCAACTCTATGCGAAGGAGATGTGTTGCACTGCGTGAGGCAAATACTGACTGGTTTTCTGACCCCCCAGACCCCCCCAATAAAGCAAAACTGCACATTTCAGAGTGGCCTTTTATTGTGGCCAGCCTAAGGCACACCTGTGCAATATTCATGCTGTCTAATCAGCATTTTGATATGCCACACCTGTGAGGTGGGATGGATTATCTCGGCAAAGGAGAAGTGCTCACTAACACAGACAGATTTGTGAACAATATTTGTGGGAAATGGTCTTTTGTGTGTATAGAAAATGTTTTAGATCTTTGAGTTCAGCTCATGAAAAATGGGAGCAAAAACAAAAGTGTCGCGTTTATATTTTTGTTCAGTGTATATATATACGTATATATATATATATATATATATATATATATATATATACAGTACAGTCTGGACACACCTTCTCATTCAAAGAGTTTTCTTTATTTTCATGACTATGAAAATTGTAGATTCACACTGAAGGCATCAAAACTATGAATTAACACGTGGAATTATATACTTAAAAAAGTGTGAAACAACTGAAAATATGTCTTATATTCTAGGTTCTTCAAAGTAGCCACCTTTTGCTTTGATTACTGCTTCGCACACTCTTGGCATTCTCTTGATGAGCTTCAAGAGGTAGTCACCTGAAATGGTCTTCCAACAGTCTTGAAGGAGTTCCCAGAGATGCTTAGCACTTGTTGGCCCTTTTGCCTTCACTCTGCGGTCCAGCTCACCCCAAACCATCTCGATTGGGTTCAGGTCCGGTGACTGTGGAGGCCAGGTCATCTGGCGCAGCACCCCATCACTCTCCTTCTTGGTCAAATAGCCCTTACACAGCCTGGAGGTGTGTTTGGGGTCATTGTCCTGTTGAAAAATAAATGATGGTCCAACTAAACGCAAACCGGATGGAATAGCATGCTGCTGCAAGATGCTGTGGTAGCCATGCTGGTTCAGTATGCCTTCAATTTTGAATAAATCCCCAACAGTGTCACCAGCAAAGCACCCCCACACCATCACACCTCCTCCTCCATGCTTCACGGTGGGAACCAGGCATGTAGAGTCCATCCGTTCACCTTTTCTGCGTCGCACAAAGACACGGTGGTTGGAACCAAAGATCTCAAATTTGGACTCATCAGACCAAAGCACAGATTTCCACTGGTCTAATGTCCATTCCTTGTGTTCTTTAGCCCAAACAAGTCTCTTCTGCTTGTTGCCTGTCCTTAGCAGTGGTTTCCTAGCAGCTATTCTACCATGAAGGCCTGATTCACACAGTCTCCTCTTAACAGTTGTTCTAGAGATGTGTCTGCTGCTAGAACTCTGTGTGGCATTGACCTGGTCTCTGTGTACATACATCTGCTGATGCCTCTGGACACATCGTCAGTTATGTGCCTGAAATCATAGGACGTTTCGGGTCTTTCAACATAATACGCCCTCCTCCAGGTGACCCAGCCGGGGCTGATCAGGCCCCCGCTTGTGTCCAGATGGCTGGCTAACTACCATGACTCCATGGTTCTCCTCTTTTGAGCCACAGCCATCTTGAGGCCTTCTCTGCCGCATCGGTGGTACTGCGGATGGCTCTCCTCCTTCTCTCTCCCTCGATGCCCAAATAACTGAAGGCTCTAGTTAGGGAACGGGCTGCAAAACCCCTGCATCCAACCTCCACTGGAAGACACCTTGCTCTCCATCCAGCCAGCTGACAGTCGCTGACCAATCCCGTGTACTTGGAGAGCTTCCTTTCAAAAGCTTCTTCCAGGCGGTCTTCCCAAGGGATGGTCAGCTCCAGCAGCAGCACTTGCTTGCTGGACTCAGACACAAGAACAATGTCTGGTCGCAGGGTGGTAGCTGCAATGTGGCTGGGGAACTTCAACTGATGTTCAAGGTCCACCAACAGCTGCCAGTCTTTTGCAGAGGTTAGAATTCCTGCAGATGTTCTTCTGGCAGGGGTCGGCTGCTCCCCAGCTCTGACAAAGGCAATGGTTTCCTTGGAGGGTCGGAGCCGCTTCGCCCACACCAGTCCTTCGCTGATAACTTCAGCGATGGTCTTCAGAACCTGGTCATGCCTCCAGCGGTACCGCCCATCTCCAAGTGCCCTGGTGCAGCAGCTGAGGATGTGTTCCAGGGTTCCTCGGTTGGAGCACAGTGGGCATGCTGGTGTCTCGGCTATGCCCCATATGTGCAGGTTTGATGGGCTTGGAAGCACGTCGTATACTGCCTGGATGAGGAACTTGATGCGGAGAGGCTCGGCTTTCCACAACTCAGCCCAAGTCACTTTCCTCTCGATAGCTCTAATCTGAGCTGCTGTTAACCTGCGATTTCTGAGACTGGTGACTCGGATGAACTTATCCTCCGCAGCAGAGGTGACTCTTGGTCTTCCTTTCCTGGGGCGGTCCTCATGTGAGCCAGTTTCTTTGTAGCGCTTGATGGTTTTTGCGACTGCACTTGGGGACACTTTCAAAGTTTTCCCAATTTTTCGGACTGACTGACCATTTCTTAAAGTAATGATGGCCACTCGTTTTTCTTTACTTAGCTGCTTTTTTCTTGCCATAATACAAATTCTAACAGTCTATTCAGTAGGACTATCAGCTGTGTATCCACCTGACTTCTGCACAACACAACTGATGGTCCCAACCCCATTTATAAGGCAAGAAATCCCACTTATTAAACCTGACAGGGCACACCTGTGAAGTGAAAACCATTTCAGGTGACTACCTCTTGAAGCTCATCAAGAGAATGCAGAGTGTGTGCAAAGCAGTAATCAGAGCAAAAGGTGGCTACTTTGAAGAAACTAGAATATAAGGCGTATTTTCAGTTGTTTTACACTTTTTTGTTAAGTACATATTTCCACGTGTTAATTCATAGTTTTGATGCCTTCAGTGTGAATCTACAATGTCAATAGTCATGAAAAGAAAGGAAACTCATTGAATGAGAAGGTGTGTCCAAACTTTTGGTCTGTACTGTATATATATATACGGGGACGGTCAGCTAAGGATAGGAAGCCTCTAGGTGCCTATCGTAAGCTTACCCCTGCAGACTGGTCGGCAGAATGTGGAAACGCTTTTGACCAGTTGAAGACCATGCTGTTGGAATGTGTTGTGCTGGCCCATCCGAACTTTGACGAGCCATTTATCCTGTCAGTTGATGCATTGTTGGACGGACTTGGGGCCGGATCTACTAAGATCCCAAATTGCTTGTACTAATCTGCGTGGGCAATCTAGAAATTTGCGTGTGGGGTTGAACCGCGGTTTGCGGGTGATTTACTAAGAGTGATTGCGTTAATGACAACAGGTGCAAACGTGTTGGAGACACGCCTATTTAAATAAGGGTTTAGCGTGTTTCATGGTTTTCAACATGGCGAGTTTGAGAGAGCGAAAGCGCAAAGTGGAATTAGAAGTGTTGGTAGAGGAAGCGAATAACATTTCAATGAGCTGCAGCAGAGGAATCTGACGGTCGCGCAAAGGAATGCCGTGTGGGAGAGAATCGGTGAAAAAGTTAATGCTGCTGGAAAAACAGGCGAACTGGATGAAGTGAGAAGGAGATACCAAGACATCAGAAGAAGAACAAAAGAAAAATTAGCGTATAATAATATAAATATAATAATAATAGTAGTAAACTTGCAAGGAGTTTTGTTATAGCAGGTATTGCGTGACTCCTTCTCGTAGCTGGCTCCAAATCCGCTCTGAGTTCCTCCAACAGCTCCAAAATGGCAAGGCTGGATAGGCGATATGTTCTAATGATAGTTTCCTCATTCATCCCAAAAATGTTCACACGAGGGTGAAAAATGCGTTCTCGGCGTCTCCTTGCATTGTTTCGGCGTCTCCTTCTTGTAACAATAACGGCAGACGTGTGCGCAATTACACATACAATCCGTTTGCACCTCCCTTTGAGACGTGTTAAATATAGACGCAGTTTCTATGAGTAAAATTGCTTTCCGGTTTGATAAATCACTTTGCGTGTGCTAAATTAATATATTTACATTTTCTCCACCCACAACACGCACAATTGCGTGTAAACGCCCCATGTTGCATATTCATTGCTGCAAATGTACTAACTGAATGCAGACGCGCTATTTTGCACCTTTGACAGACGCAACCCTTTTTGCGCACTGTTAGTAAATCAGTTTGTCCATTTTTTTGCGTGTGCAAGCAGTTTGCACACGTTTTAATACACGCAAACATTTAGTAGATCCGGCCCTTGGAGCGGTGCTCTCTCAAGTGCCACGAGGAGAGTCCAAGGCCATACCTGTTGCTTTTGCAAGCAAGACCCTCAGTGCGTCACAACGGAAATATCCAGCTCACAGACTGTAGTTCATGGCTTTGAAGTGGAGTGTATGTGAAAAGTTCAGCCACTGGCTGAAAGGCCGTAGCTTCACCGTCGGACGGATAATAATCCACTTACTTACCTTCTAACAAAGCCGAAGCTTGACGCATGTGAGATCCACTGGGTGTCTAAGCTTGCATCTTACTCCTTTGAACACCTGTCCGGGAACAGAAATGTGGTGGCTGATGCCTTGAGTCGCGACCTCTTCGCAAAACCCATTTGTCAGAGGCTGCTGAGGGAACCTTATCCCACTCTGATTCAGGAAGCTAATGGGATAGAGGAGGATTCTGTGCAGGATGTTTTCAGGGTCAGCTGCCAGACTCAAAGCTACAGATCAGAGAACCTTCCAACACCCAAGGTGGCGTGTGATTCAGCCGAGATCAGAGCTTGTTGTCAGGCACACTGTGACTGGATTGATGCAGCGGAGTCCAGAGCACTCTGTCTGGCCCAACGCGTCCAACAGCTGTCGAGTGGTCAGGATGTTTTGCCCATGTTCTCCGCCCAGGAGCTGCAGCTGAGTCAAGAGTAAGACCCCAGCATCTCTAACCCGCAGATTCCACTGGATACGGTACTGCTACAGTACGGCTGCGTTACGGCTCCGGTACGATTGTGCTCCGTCGTCCTCGTCCGGCAACCCCCACCAGTTGCGTTTTGAGTCCGCTACGGCGCAGCTCCGCCGATCAGCTGGAGAAACGAAACCGAGGAATTCCCGCGATAATTACATTATCACACACGAACGCAGTTATATGTATGTGTTATAAACACAACAACACGAAGTGTTCCCGACCGACGGATTAGAAGAAGAGCTTGTATTTGTGTTTGTGTTCATTTTTGTGTTTGTATCAACACGGAGTGTTTTATTTTGAAAATCAACCGGATTTCTTGTTGTTGTTTCGTGTCTGACTTCCTGTCTGCTCTGTGCTAAATTCGGCTGAATTGCTGCGTTGTGTTGCGGCGTCCGCCAGAATAGAAGTCCTGCGTATCTGATCCGCAGGGCAGCAGCAGACACGCAGCGCAGCGGACCTGGTGGAAGTTAACACATAGACTAAAGTGCTACGGATCAGCTCCGCCGCCGTGGCGGAGCCGTAACGCAGCCGTACCGTATCCAGTGGAATCTGCGGGTAAGGTGTTGCCCTTCATTGCAGCCAGGAAGCGACCATTTAGGCGTGAAAGGCATGGTGCTGACTCGAAGACCCTCAGGTTGTTCAAGCAATGGGACAAGTTGGAAGTCCATGACGGGGTGTTGTACCGGGTGACGAGAGTCCCGTGTCCAAGCAGAGAAGATCTCAATATGTGTTGCCTCTGAGTCTAAAGGAGAAGGCATTGTTGGGCATTCACGATCTGGCAGGTCATCAGGGTCAGGACCGTACTCTCTCACTTGCAAGGCAGCACTTTTACTGGCCTGATATGGAGGGGGATGTGAGGGCACATGTCAGATGCTGTCAGAGATGTGTGCTTGGGAAGTCGCCGGAACCTGCCCCTAGAAAAATCAAGAGCTCTGCCCCAATGGAGTTAGTGTGTATGGATTTTTGGTCGGCGGAGGACAGCAAGCAGTGGTCTGTGGATGTTCTAGCGGTCACCGACCATTTCACCAAACTTGCCCATGCATTCCCTTGTGCCAATCAGACGGCAAAGCAGGTGGCCAGAAAGCTCTGGGACAATGTGTTCTGTGTTTACGGTTTCCCTGAGAGGATGCATTCTGATCAGGGCACCAATTTCCAGAGCAACTTGATTGCAGAGCTCCTTCATCTGGCCGGTGTTGCAAAATCTCACACGACAGCCTACCACCCCATGGGCAATGGGGGAACAGAGCGATTTAATCGCACTTTGGGCAGCATGCTCCGTACCCTTCCCCTTAAGGAAAAACACCAGTGGCCACAACAAATCCAGACCCTCACGTTTGCCTATAATGCTACCGTTCATGAGACTACGGGTTATGCGCCCTTCTTCTTGATGTTTGGGCGTGTACCTAGATTGCCGGTGGATATTCTGTTTAAGCAGGTTTTGAATGACCCAGGAGTTGTTGACTATGACTCATATGCCAAGTCCCTGCTTTCCTGCCTCAAAAGTGCTATGGAAATCGCCCAGAAACATTCTTCCACTGAGCAGCAGCACCAGGCCCAGCAATATAACAGACGTGTCAAGGGTACCTACCTGTCTGTGGGAGATCGTGTTTTGGTAGCAAATAAGGGAGAACGAGGGAAGAGGAAGTTGGCCGACAAATGGGACGATGGAGTGTATACAGTTGTTGGTGCAAATCCCAATATCCATGTCTGAAAAATACAAGATGCAGAGGGACACACACGAGTTGTGCACAGGAATCTTTTGCTGGAGGTCAACTTCTTGCCACTCTCTGGGATGGATGAGAGCCAGGATGCCCATGCAAATGATCAGTCTTTGACCAGCGAGGAGTCTGATCAGGAAGACTGTGACGGTGGTGATGATACAGTCTCAGCGTCTGAGTTAGTGACTCAAGATGACAGTGCACAGAACCTGTCAAATTCCAGAGGTGGAGAGGGGCTTGCAGTTTTGTCATCTTAAGTCCCACCTGACTCTGAGTCGGCTGATTCAGAAGAGCTGGTCCAGTCTAGTCCAGTGCACAGTCCTGCTGGTGCCATTGCTGACTGCCCATCCATCTCACCTGCACCACACTCAGATACTTCACACTCACCCCATGCTGATGTAGCAGTTGTGAAATGGTTGCTTATAGGCTGAAGGATGAAAACACCATGGATCAGAGTTTGTTCATTTATTCTGTAAAGGCAGCACAGGGCAGAGTCAGGAAACACACAGTTGCAGGTAGGAACAGTCTGCCTCCACAACAAGAGCAGCCATATTTTTTTTCTCTTTTGCTTTTTACTGTATTTGTCTATGTCAAAATATGTGTGCTCTACTGACGTTATTACAGCTCTGACCAAACTCAACTCTCTCATATTTAAATACACCACGAACACATCTCAAAAATCACATTTCAAAGCATCTTACAGACAAAACGCAAAGGCAGCGCAGGGCAGAGTCAGGGCCACAAAATGGGCCACGAAATACACACACGGGAGACATCACGTTAAACCGAAACTACAGCCACTACACTTTTTTTTACGATAAAACACAATTGAAAACACGGCAACACATTAATAAAAGGCTGTTGTTACTTTAGCGCACAGTTTCAATTGCATTACATTAGGGCTGGGTGATATATCGATATAAAAAATATATCGATATATTTTTAAATGTGATATGGAATTAGACCATATCGCATATATCGATATAGTTCAAATTTGCGCTGTGATCCTTGCTCCAGGCAAGCTGCTGACCCGGAGCTCTCTGCACTGCTCCCCCCGCCCCTGCTCTTTCACCACAGAGGGGGAGGGGCAGGAACACTCTTCAACAAACATGGAGGACGCAACAATGTCTGTGGAGCACACACATCCCTAAACTCGTGTATGAAAGACACACAAGCATGTAGTTCATCAGACTTGTTTTTTAAAGACTGGACATTTGACAGGACTATAGACAGTAAGGGAAGACGATTAGCCCGGGTCAACTTCCTTCGCCGCTGTCGAACACCGCCTTTCTTTCCCCTCTTCCTCCTCCTCGTCTCACTCTGAGTGTTTGTAGAGGTGCGCTTAAAGTCCTTGTTGCAGTTAAAAACATACTCGCCACTGGAAGGGGAAAAGTCCACAAGTAGATCCACTGGGAGACCATGCGATTGAAATCCGAAAAGGATGTCACAACTGTATTGAATCCTACTTGTGTGAGGAGGATTCACAACCAGTCCCAGTGTGAGATTCAGCGTGGCCGTCAGGAAAAGTAAAAATACTATCTCCATCTTCGACTCAAGCGCTACAAAACTGTCCAAAAAGTGCGCATAAGAGCATTAAAGACAGGATGCCGCTGGTTTGGAAGTTAGTAAACACTGTTGAGTTAATAAGCAACTAAAAACACACACACACACAACGCACACGCCAACGCCTTCTGCTGGTCGCCACAAGAGCAGCGCCCAATATATATAAATGCTGCCCTTACTAGTGTTTGTCATATTTTGTTCTTTTGTAATGTTCATTATTTGCATCTGTGGATTTGTTAGAGAGGAGAAGAAAATCTGTAATTTGATTTTAATAAGCCATTTATAGTTGTCAAACTAAAAAAATGTTGATATTGTACTTTTCTCATATAAATATATTTATTTCAGAAAAAGATTGGCCTATTTTATTTTATAGGCTATTTTTATTTAAGATATTTTTTATTTAAATGTGCACCTTACGAAGCTTTGATTCCAAAAAAGGTACTCCTGTTGTTATACAGTATGTTTACATTTGTTGTTATTTGAACAGCTGAGCATTTATTCATGAACCAGGTGAAGAAACCCGTTTATTATTTATTCATTTGATTTTGCAACTGTTCACTGAAATAGCCAGTTTCAGTAAAACTACTTGTGACATGTCATATTTGGCTTTGACTTTGACTGAACATTTGCTCTCACTTTGCGGAAAAAATATCGGGATATATATCGTATATCGATATTCAGCCTAAATATATCGGGATATGACTTTTGGTCCATATCGCCCAGCCCTACATTACATGACAGTTTAAATGCATATTTTAAAGAGTAACGAGAGAGCATCACGACACGTCTTACCACAACAAGAGCAGCCATATTTTTGCCGGGAGTTTGGTCCGACGTCACCCATGTACCCCCTGTGTGTGTTACCCCAATAAAGCTCCCCCTTGCTACAGGTGAACCCGGAACTTAGAAATAGAACTGATATAAAACAATGCAGGAAATTCAAACTTTTTTTTTTTTAGATAATATTAGCATTGACCAGGTTTTGAGAATGTTCACCATAATTAAAGGTATAGTTGGTAATGTTGGAGAGCTAGCAAGATTTGAAAGTGGCACCTCGTCTAAGCTCCACCCCCTTCTCCCCCTCCCGTCAGTGCTCCGTCCAAAGCCCCGCCCCCACAAACTTGAACGCGCATCAGACAGTCCGTCAGCAGGGCAGAGGAGAGCCGTTAGCATTGGGCTAATACAAGCTACAAAAGTAGCTAAGTTGGCTAATTTCATTAAAATAACAAATCCCCCTGAAGCAAAACAAATAGTTACCTGTCCAACAGAAAGACAGCAACCTCTGCATCACTTCTGGAAGTGCTACTTTTGTCTGCATTTTCTCTGCCATTGTTCTCTCTTGCTAACTCTGCTGCTTCTTCTTCTTCTGTTGTTTTATGGCTGTTGGCAAACAACTTTTAGGTGTGCATTACCGCCACCTTCTGACCTGGAGTGGATCTCCTGCTAACTCCATATGGAGTGTGCTGAATATATCCGGCAACGGTGACACGTGATGAGTGTGCGCGGGGGGGCAGCGGCGTTACATACGTTGGCAGCTGTAAACACTCATAAAAATATTATAAAAATACATCCGGTGGTTTGGTGCCTACCTGTATACTGAACATGTAAGGATTAGATAACGTTTATAATCATCAGAGAACGTTACAGACGTTGTTTTTGGTTCCTATCTGTTTCCTGAATATATTCGTACGTGTGTGAATGTGTAAATGAGAGGCATCAACTTACAGCACTTTGCAGAAGGAGCTTTATAAAGTTCACTCCATTCACTTGTATTAGTTCACGGGGCAGATCTGCCTCCTCCAATATGGCGGCGACGTCGACGTACGGTCCAGCGCTCAATGAGGCGTCTATGTATATATGTCTATGGGTGCAGGCAGGATGAGACATGAAGGCATCTGATTGGTTCCTTCAACTCGGACCGAGAGGGAGGGATTGGTCAGAGTTTTTACAGGCCTGCAGCTGCCACAGAGGTCCGATTTATTTTGTTCCTTTTTCTGAACACATTATGTATGGACTACTCTCAGGATGGGAAGACCATTTCACCCAGTATAACAAAAAGTGTTTCTGAACAGGATTACCAACTATACCTTTAATTAGGAAAATAAATAAATAATGACAATAATGAATGATCAGATGAATAAAACAAAGTAAACATTGACCCAGCTACACTGACGCCTTGGTTCACACTGACCCGCACGCACACACTGCAGCTGATGGTCATGTTAGAACACGTGCAGGGAGAGTAGTGAAGTCAGTGAACAGACTGATAGAATCTGTGGTTCAGAAACCATTTCTGAGGGGCTCGAGGCCTTGATATATGTTGATAATGTTATTAGGATATGTTTTTTTGTGTTTTTTTGTTTTTTTTAGGACTGAGTTATGAGCATTGATACGTGCAAATGTCTGTGGGACAAGCTTTTTTGGGCCAAGTGTTGTGTTGCGTATCAGGCGTCGCATTAAACTTGAGGGATTCAGAGACCTGATCAACCTCTTTCTTCCCTGAACCTTGTATGTGAGGTAACTTCTAAGTTGACTGTGGACTAGGTCCTTTGTTTCATTTGTGCCAGATCGTGTCAGTAGTAGACAAATTGTACGCTCCTTGCAGTCCTGAGATTTCCCTTTGTCAGGATGTTGGTGAATTTCAGGAGGGGTAACCGGGTTGAAATGATGTCTTTATTTTTACGTTCGAAATGTCATCAAATCCTGATGAATATTGTTTTCTATGTGTTTTCTATGTGTTTTATTGCCTATATTTATGTCTGAATGTTGTATTCAAACCAAAGTGTTAATACCTGTACTGTCACTTTAAGAGGTCGCAGGCCTTGTGCCGTCATTCCGATGCTTCTCTCAGTCCACGCCAGACTAGCTGAGAGGAGGTAATGTATTACTTTGCTCGTCATTTTTGAACATTTATTTCGGTTTTTGGACAATGCAAACCTTGTTTTATGCATGTTTAAATGTTAGTCTCTAGGTTGTGAACATGCAGTTAATGTGTCAATTGAATATAAACCTTGTAAATGGACTTTTTGCAAGCTTTAAAGTAGACATGTTACCACATGCTAGTCTACAGGTTTTCTGTATGTTTATCTGCTAACAGGAGCTTAAGACCCGTGTGCTGTGTGGAGGAGACTGCATGTGGTTACACCCCGCCTTTCCGAAACCCTGCTGTCCGAAAATAGACTTCCATTCTTTGTAATGGCGTGGTTTCCTATTTTTTCTAAAGACCCTGCTATTCCGAAAAGGCTATTGTGAAACCCCTGACCCTAACCCTAACCCTATTGGGAAGTAATTGGAACTTGAAAGTGAGATTCAGAACAGCGGTGTTTTGGAGTGGGGGTGTTTCGGAATGGATGGGTTTCGGAATGGATGGGTTTCGGAATGGAAGGCCGTCCCCACTGCATGTTACAGAGCCTTATGTGTTTTTCTGTTGATTTGTACAGGTATGTGCATTATGTTCATTATAAGTCATCTGGCATAGTGTTTACTTGTGTTTACACTGGTTGCATTAAGCATGTAAAAGAAATTCTGAATGGGAGAGGAAGGAGAAGCGAAAGGAGTAGCAGCAGCAGCGACAGCAGCAATAAAGTGTACAATATAGGCTGCAGTTTGGCTGAATAAAGGCGACGGCTCCTCGAGATACAGCAAAGCTCCCTGGTATTATTTCCCGACCAGCTTAACACGTGAAAGGGGGTTCACCCCGAAGGTAAACATAAACTTCGGCCCTGGAGGAAATCATCTCCCCTGTGCTTCCCAACCACGGTCCGGGAGCCCAACAAGAATGGTGTAACACCATGCTATCGTTTGACTGGCTGAAGCTAATAGATACTGGCTTAGCTAGTAGCTAAGTTAGAGGAGGTTGACTCGCAGCACTTCAACACGTGTGTGGTTTTTTTTTATGTGTATTGCCATGTTCGTAGTGTTTCCCGTGGCCGGGTATGGTACACGCACATAGCATATATTACACACTGTGGTCGTAACTCACCGGGAATGCAAACTATTTCCATACTGGTGATTTAAGAGAAGCAGGAGCCGCGTGCCGCGTCTCCTTTATCTGCACTTGCCATGGTGTCATAATCTGCAGGTTAGCTAACTAGCCGCGTCTGCTACAATGTGCTGCGTCGTGTGCATAACTTGACGTAGCGTGTGTGCGTACTGCGTAGCTTTGCACACCTCCCGGGGGGGGGGGGGGGGGGGGGGTTGATCGTCGATCCTCTCTTTGACTTCGATGCTCGAGACCATGACGTAATTTCAATCATAAAAAATCGAAATCGTGACACCCCTAGTCATGTATGTATGTCAAATCAAAATCAAATCAAATCAAATCAAATTTTATTTGTATAGCCCAAATTCACAAATCACAGTTTGCCTCAGAGGGCTTTACAATCTGTACAGAGACGACACCCTCTGTCCTTCCACCCTCGATTCGAGTGAGGAAAAACTTGCCCCAAAAAAAAGCCCTTTTAACAGGGAAAAAAATGCGGAAGAAACCTCAGGGAGAGCCACAGAGGAGGGATCCCTCTCCCAGGACGGACAGACGTGCAATAGATGTCGCATGTACAGAGCAGATCAACGAGATCACAATGTATTCAATTATAAGCGATGGTTGACAGGAGTGAAAGTACATAAAGATGTATTACAGCAATAATAATGAAATGCACATGGAAATGTGATTACTAGTGATAACAGTAGTAGTGATTAATGGTAAGGCTAGTATGTAGTAATGCATTACAATAATAGTAGTGGAACGTATGTAACAGATGTGACTAATATTAGCGACAGTAGTGGTGGGTGTCAGGCAGGGCCATGGCAGTCTGCGCCAGACTAGCTGAGAGGAGGAGCTTGAGACCTGTGTGCTGTGTGGAGGAGACTGCATGTTACAGAGCCTTATGTGTTTTTCTGTTGACTAGTACAGACAAATTCACTGCTTGGCCTTCATTAAAAGAGCAACCAGCAGCTGGTCGTGGTCCAGGTCCTTTCTTCATTCAGCACAACATAGAACACAACGCAGAACATACAAGGGTTAACGGATGTGCATCCAACCGGATATGAACTGTTAAAGACAATGTACGCCCGTTACAGTAGCAACTAGAGCTGTGCGATATTACGATATATATCGTACTGCGATATAAAAATGTCTACCGTAGGATATAACCCTCTGTTGTCTATATCGCAATTTTAACGTGTATGCTACTTGTTTAGCACAGTTGCTACACTAACGTTAACGTACACTACAGTTGTGATTTAATAAGCTGTGTAAAGCACAACTCAACGTCGGAATGACTGTTGGATATCCAAATTTAAGGCGAATGTAACTGCAGCAACACTACTGCTTCGTGGTAGCATTTTTACGTCACCCGCAAGGACTCGTTTACGGCACTGGTTGTTCGGGAGTAAACAGAGGCAAAGCAGCATGGCGGAGATGGAGGAGAGCGCAATGGAAGACGAAAATAACATTACTAGCAACGTTACATCAGACGCGGATACAGAAGCAGAACCTCAAGAAGATTTGGTGCGGGATATATATCGTTATCGGGATATAAAATTAGCTATATCAAGATATCAAATTTTGTGCATATCGCACAGCACTAGTAGCAACATGGATTAGACCACTGTTATTCACGTAATATGTATCTCTGATGGATCTCTAGGGATACAATACAAAAAGGAATGGCATCATTTCATTAGCTGCACCAGGAAAATGCTTTAAGTACTGGTACAGTCACACGTTTGCCTACCGCTTACTTACTGTTTTACTATTACATATTAGTAAGACATTTTTTAAGAAAGTAGACTGTGCATTTAAATTCATGATCTGACTGTCAGCTGACAACAGCAGAATGTGGGAAACATTGACCATAATTGCTGCACACAATGCACCTACCAACCGCTTCAAAATAATCACTTGCCACCCAACACATAAGCTTCCCAGGAGTCTAACCCCAGACTTCTATTTTTTACATTTTTTACATAGTAACAGTCCTGTGTTGTCTTTAACATTTTTATTCTCCATAAACACATTTAAAAAGGGGGGCTTGTACACACTACTCTCTACACTCCTTCCTGTATATAGTTGTTTATCCTAATTGTACTGTATACGTACTACGGTAAGCGTGTTGCGTCATTGCGTCATTTCCTGTTGTTGTGTTACTGACTGATAGCTGTGCTGCTCCGGCTCGTCTGAGCAGATTATTGTTGTATTCCTTTCTGCAGCGACCGAGATCCCGCTTGTGATCGGGCACTTGTTGGTCCACTAAGGCATTCAACAATACTCTGTGTTTATAGCTTGGTCGCCGGGCTTGCTGCTGTTTGTAGCTCTCCTGGCTCTGCTGGCTAATCTATCGTGTCCTAGCTTAGCCACTATCAGCTAGCGATGGCTTCTCTCTCTCCCTCTCGCTCTCCTCTTTTCTCTTGCTCAGTGTGCCAGATGTTCAGTTACACCTCTGCCTCCCTTAGTGATACTGGTACATGTATTAAGTGTAGTTTATTTGTAGCGTTGGAGGCGAGGCTCAGTGAGTTGGAGGCTCGGCTCCGCAGCATGGAAACTCCGACTGTAACTGCTGCAGTTAGCCACTTAGCTAGTGCGGACCGAGCAACCGTAGCTTCAGCTAGCCGTCCCTCGGCAACTCCCGAGCAGCCGGGACAGCAGGGCGGCTGGGTGACTGAACGAAGGAAGCATAATACCAAGCCAAAGCACACGTTACACCACCTGCCACTTCACGTTTCAAACAAATTTTCCCCACTCAGCGACACACCCGCTGAGAAACCTACTCTGGTCATTGGCAGCTCCATAGTACGAAACGTGAAGTTAGCGGCACCAGCGACCATAGTGAAATGCATCCCAGGGGCCAGAGCGGGCGACATCGAATCAAATTTGAAACTGCTGGCTAAAGCTAAACGTAAATATAGTAAGATCATAATACATGTCGGCGGTAATGACTCCCGGCTACGCCAGTCGGAAGTCACTAAGATTAATGTTGAGTCGGTGTGTAACTATGCCAAAACAATGTCGGACTCCGTAGTTTTCTCTGGGCCCCTGCCAAACCTAACCAGTGATGACATGTTCAGCCGCATGTCATCATTCAACCGCTGGCTGTCAAGGTGGTGTCCAGCAAACGATGTGGGCTTTGTTGATAATTGGCGGACTTTCTGGGGAAAACCTGGTCTGATTAGGAGAGACGGCATCCATCCCACTTTGGACGGAGCGGCTCTCATCTCTAGAAATTTAACCCATTTCATTAGCCAACAACCAGCCTGACAACCCAGAGTTGAGACCAGGAGGCAGAGCTGCAGTCTTACACGCTTCTCTGAGCTTCCATTAGATCAGTTGCACACCCAAAACTTCATTGAGACTGTGTCTGCCCACCGACCACCTAATTTAATTAAATTAATCAAATCAAAAGTCCACAGAAGAGGAGTTGTGCATGAAAATCTAATTAAAATTAACAGCAACTCTGCATTCTCAAAACAAGACAAGAGAATTAAATGCGGACTCCTAAATATCGGATCCCTGTCATCGAAAGCTGTACTAGTAAATGACTTAATTTCAGACTGTAATATTGATTTATTCTGTCTTACTGAAACTTTGCTGCATCCTGAAGAATATGTCAGCCTGAATGAATCCACTCCCCCTAGTCATATTAATACTCACATTCCTCGAGGCTCCGGCCGAGGAGGTGGTGTTGCAGCTATTTATGACTTAAGTATGTCAATCATTCCTAAACCTAAATTAAATTATAACTCATTTGAAAGCCTTGTTCTGAGTCTTTCACATCCAACGTGGAAAACTTTACAGCCAGTTCTATTTGTTGTAGTGTATCGAGCACCTGGTCCTTACTCAGAATTTTTATCTGAATTCTCTGAGTTTTTATCAAGTCTAGTCCTCAAATCAGATAAAGTAATTATTGTAGGTGATTTTAATATTCATGTGGATGTCGTTAATGATAGCCTTAGTACTGCATTTATCTCATTATTAGACTCTATTGGCTTCTCTCAGTGTGTACATAAACCAACTCACTGTTTTGACCACACCCTTGATCTTGTTCTAGCTTATGGTATCGAGATTGAAAATCTAACAGTTTCTCCACAGAATCCTCTTTTATCAGACCATCACTTAATAACTTTTGAAGTTCTATTACTGGACTACACACCATTAGGCAAAAACTCCTTCACTAGATGTCTATCTGATAGTGCTGTAGCTTAATTTAAGGAAATTATACCGCTGGCACTAAATTCAATGCCATGTCTTAATATAATAGAGGACTCCTCCGCTAACCTCAGTTCCTCACAAATTGATCATCTTGTTGATAGCACTGCAGGCTCATTGCGAACAACACTGGACTCTATTGCCCCCCTGAAAAGGAAACCTATAAAACACAGGAGGTTAGCACCCTGGTATAACTCGGATACCCGCAAAATGAAGCAAACATCACGGAAATTTGAGAGGAAATGGCGTTCCACCAACTTGGAAGAATCCCGCTTAGCCTGGAAAGATAGCCTTAAAATATATAGGAAGGCCCTCCGCAATGCCAGAGCAAGCTATTACTCGTCATTAATAGAGGAAAACAAAAACAACACCAGGTTTCTTTTCAGCACTGTAGCCAGGCTGACAGAAAGTCAAAGCTCTACTGAACCATGCATTCCTACAACGCTCAGTAGTAATGACTTCATGAGCTTCTTTAATGATAAAATAAACTATTAGAGACAAAATCCATCATCGCTTGCCCTCAACTGGCACTATTGTATCTTTAAACACAGGAACCTCAGAAACAGATGTAAATTCTGACTTATATTTAGACTGCTTCTCTCCCATTGACCTCCACCAACTAACTTTAATTGGCACATCTCTACTAGAAATGATCAACCTGTCTCTATTAACAGGATATGTACCACAATCCTTTAAACTAGCTGTAATTAGACCGCTCCTTAAAAAGCCTAATCTTGATCCAGAAGCTTTAGCCAACTATAGACCTATATCCATCCTCCCTTTCCTCTCCAAGATCCTTGAGAAAGCAGTTGCCAACCAGCTATGTGACTTTCTTCATAAAAATAGTTTATATGAGGATTTTCAATCAGGTTTTAGAGCACATCATAGCACAGAGACGGCACTGGTGAAAGTTACAAATGACCTCCTAATCGCTTCTGACAAAGGACTTGTCTCTGTCCTGGTCTTACTAGATCTTAGTGCTGCATTTGATACCATTGATCATCACATTCTACTACAGAGACTGGAACACTTAATTGGCATCAAAGGACCCGCATTACACTGGTGTTACGTGTGACCAGGTAGCAGTAGTCTACCTGTATGTGTGTGTCCTCTGTCTCCGCCCTGCTCTGTCTGAGCTCAGGTGCTGGCAATCACCTGAGCAGGTTAAAAGGAGGCAGCAGCGGGGCGGCTCTCTCTCTCTCTCTCATTTGCAGGTGTGGTGCCGGAGGAGGGAGGTGGGCGCTGGTCGCGCAGTCTTTTGTGGTTTTCCTGATTTGTGTCTGCTTTCATTTCCCTGGCCTGTTAGAGTGTCCAGGCTTTGTAGTTTTCATTTGGGTTTGAGTTCCTGGTAGTCCTGTTTTCGTGTCCTTATTGTTTTCCCTTTATAGCTTAGTTCTTGTGGTTAGGCAGTTTAGTCGGGAGGAACCCCGGATGCGACGGTCGTGGCAGGCTGGTCTGGGGTCTCTTCTCTCCTTTTGTTCATTTTGGCCAGGAACTCCTGCCCCTTTTATTTTGTTTTGGGTTGTTTAATTATCGGGGTTTATTGTGTTCGGCTACGGCCGTTTTTTGCTTTAATCAAATAAATCCTCTTTTGTTATTGACTGTGCTGAGTCGGCGTCCTTTATATGTTACTGGCCTCGTTGTGTTTGAGTCTTTGCTTTTGTTTACGTTAGGGCCGTAACATATTTGGGGGCTCGTCCATTTCGTGTTGGGTCTTCTCTTTTGCGGACTCCAACCATGAGTGCCGGTGTTTGTTTTGTAGGGTTGTGCAAGCCTACCGGGGTGACTTTGTGGTGTGCCTTTGTTGTCACTGACACGTGCGTGGCTTGTTTGTTGTTGTGATTGTTGCGCAAGCTGTGTCGTTGTGACGTGTGTGTTGGCACTGTCGTTCATGGTAGCTTTGGTTTGCTATGTGTTTACAACCTGTGTGTTTGTCAAACAGCGCACTCGTGCACCGTGTTCTTCTGGTGCTGTCGTTTTTCCTTTTCGGTTTGGCCGGTGTGTTGTTTTTTTTTCCCGCGTCATTATGGCGTTCAATGCCGAGGAATTTGTCGCTCACCCGACACTAGAAGAGTTTCATTCATTCACTAAAGAGCATTTAATTTCTCTGGCCAGTTTCCTTGAAATCCCTGTGTTTGGGCGTTTGCGTGATGCTAACTTGACTTTGAATCTGGCTAAGTGCGAGTTTGGCAAGGCTACGGTCACTTACTTGGGCAAGGTGGTTGGTCGGGGTCAGGTTAGGCCTGTGCATTCAAAAGTAGAGGCCATTCTCTCTTTTCCTGTTCCAAGATCACGGCGGGAATTGCGCCGTTTTCTGGGGATGGCCGGCTACTACCGTAGTTTCTGCAGGAATTTTTCTGCAGTTGCGGCTCCCCTCACTGATTTGTTGAATCCGAAGGGGTGTTTCCGTTGGTCTGAGGGTTGTCAGCGTGCTTTTGAGTGCATTAAGGCTTTAATGACGAGTGCTCCGGTCCTGTCTGCCCCCATGTTCGATCGTCCGTTCAAACTGTCTGTTGATGCAAGTGATGCTGGGGCGGGGGGCTGTTTTGCTCCAAGAGGGTTTGGATGAGGTTGAGCATCCCGTCTCATACTTCTCAAAAAAATTCAATAGGCACCACCGGGCGTATTCTACCATTGAGAAGGAGGCGTTGGCTTTAGTTCTGGCTCTGAAGCACTTTGAGGTCTATGTCGGTTCTGCGAGTTTTCCCACTGTCGTGTACACGGACCATAATCCTCTAGTTTTTGTTAATCAGATGCGAAACTCGAACCAGAGGCTAATGCGCTGGGCGCTTTTCCTGCAGTCGTTCAACGTGGAGATCAGGCATGTTAAGGGGCGGGACAATGTCCTGGCCGACACGTTGTCGCGCTGTTAGGCTTGTGAATGTGTTTATTGTGTTTCTTTTTGTTTTTCTCACGTTCGCCTCCCTGATATTCACAAGCTCAGGGTGGGGGTGTTACGTGTGACCAGGTAGCAGTAGTCTACCTGTATGTGTGTGTCCTCTGTCTCCGCCCTGCTCTGTCTGAGCTCAGGTGCTGGCAATCACCTGAGCAGGTTAAAAGGAGGCAGCAGCGGGGCGGCTCTCTCTCTCTCTCTCATTTGCAGGTGTGGTGCCGGAGGAGGGAGGTGGGCGCTGGTCGCGCAGTCTTTTGTGGTTTTCCTGATTTGTGTCTGCTTTCATTTCCCTGGCCTGTTAGAGTGTCCAGGCTTTGTAGTTTTCATTTGGGTTTGAGTTCCTGGTAGTCCTGTTTTCGTGTCCTTATTGTTTTCCCTTTATAGCTTAGTTCTTGTGGTTAGGCAGTTTAGTCGGGAGGAACCCCGGATGCGACGGTCGTGGCAGGCTGGTCTGGGGTCTCTTCTCTCCTTTTGTTCATTTTGGCCAGGAACTCCTGCCCCTTTTATTTTGTTTTGGGTTGTTTAATTATCGGGGTTTATTGTGTTCGGCTACGGCCGTTTTTTGCTTTAATCAAATAAATCCTCTTTTGTTATTGACTGTGCTGAGTCGGCGTCCTTTATATGTTACTGGCCTCGTTGTGTTTGAGTCTTTGCTTTTGTTTACGTTAGGGCCGTAACACTGGTTTAAGTCCTATTTATCGGATCGATTTCAGTTTGTACATGTTAATGATGAGTCATCCCTGTATACCAAGGTTAGTCATGGTGTTCCTCAAGGCTCCGTGCTTGGACCCATACTATTCACCTTATATATGCTCCCTCTAGGAAATATAATTCGGAAACACTCCATAAACTTTCATTGTTATGCAGATGATACCCAGTTATACCTATCAATAAAGCCAAATGAAACTAATCAGCTTACTAAACTCCATGCATGTCTCAAGGACATTAAGACCTGGATGACCTGCAATTTTCTGCTGTTAAATTCAGATAAAACCGAAGTTATAGTACTTGGTCCTAAACACCTTAGAGATGCATTATCTAATGATATAGCGAGTTTGGATGGCATTAACTTGGCCTCCAGCACCACCGTCAGGAATCTGGGAGTTATCTTTGATCAAGATATGTCCTTCAACTCCCACATAAAACAAATTTCAAGGTCTGCATTTTTTCATCTACGTAACATTGCAAAAATCAGGCCCATCCTGTCTCAAAAAGACGCAGAAAAGCTAGTCCATGCATTTGTTACTTCCAGGCTGGACTATTGTAATTCTCTATTATCAGGCTGCCCTAACAAGTCTCTAAAGAGTCTCCAGCTGTTCCAGAATGCTGCAGCACATGTACTGACAGGAACTAAGAAAAGAGATCATATTACTCCTGTATTGGCCTCTCTGCACTGGCTCCCTGTAAAATCAAGAATAGAGTTTAAAATCCTTCTCCTCACTTACAAAGCTGTTAATGGTCAGGCACCATCATATCTCCAGGAGCTCATACTACCCTATCACCCAACTAGAGCATTATGCTCCCAGAACGCAGGATTACTTGTAGTTCCTAAAGTCTCCAAAAGTAGAATGGGAGCCAGAGCCTTCAGCTATCAAGCTCCTCTTCTGTGGAACCATCTTCCTGTTTTGGTCCGGGAGGCGGACACCCTCTCTACCTTTAAGAGTAGACTTAAGACCTTCCTCTTCGATAGAGCTTATAGTTAGGGCTGTCCTGGACTAGCTCTTAGTTATGCTGCTATAGGCCTAGTCCGGGGGACAATGACACACTGAGCTTCTCTCTCCTCCCCTCTCCTCTCCATCTGTATACATTATGCCTGTATACATGCCCCATCTCTGCATGTCACTGACTTACTTCTTCCCCGGAGTCCTTGTGCTTTCTAGTCCTACAGGCTCCCATGGATCCGACTGCCTACTACTACTACTATCACTACTACTGTTATCACTAGTAATCACATTTCCATGTGCATTTCATTATTATTGCTGTAATACATCTTTATGTACTTTCACTCCTGTCAACCATCGCTTATAATTGAATACATTGTGATCTCGTTGATCTGCTCTGTACATGCGACATCTATTGCACGTCTGTCCGTCCTGGGAGAGGGATCCCTCCTCTGTGGCTCTCCCTGAGGTTTCTTCCGCATTTTTTTCCCTGTTAAAAGGGCCTTTTTTGGGGCAAGTTTTTCCTCACTCGAATCGAGGTTCGAAGGACAGAGGGTGTCGTCTCTGTACAGATTGTAAAGCCCTCTGAGGCAAACTGTGATTTGTGAATTTGGGCTATACAAATAAAATTTGATTTGATTTGATCCTGGCCGCGCCCGGGTCGTGGATCGTGGATGCGCCCACTGCTATGGCCCTGCCTGATCGTGGATGCGCCTACTGCTATGGCCCTGCCTGATCGTGGATGCGCCCACTGCTATGGCCCTGCCTGATCGTGGATGCGCCTACTGCTATGGCCCTGCCGGATCGTGGATGCGCCTACTGCCATGACCCTGCCTGACACCCAACCACTACTGTCGCTATTAGTCACATCTCTGTTACATACGTTCCACTACTATTGTTGTAATGCATTACTACATACCATCCTTACCATTAATCACTACTACTGTTATCACTAGTAATCACATTTCCATGTGCATTTCATTATTATTGCTGTAATACATCTTTATGTACTTTCACTCCTGTCAACCATCGCTTATAATTAAATACATTGTGATCTCGTTGATCTGCTCTGTACATGCGACATCTATCGCACGTCTGTCCGTCCTGGGAGAGGGATCCTTCCTCTGTGGCTCTCCCTGAGGTTTCTTCCGCATTTTTTTTCCCTGTTAAAAGGGCCTTTTTTTTGGGGGCAAGTTTTTCCTCACTCGAATCGAGGGTCGAAGGACAGAGGGTGTCGTCTCTGTACAGATTGTAAAGCCCTCTGAGGCAAACTGTGATTTGTGAATTTGGGCTATACAAATAAAATTTGATTTGATTTGATTTGATTTGTATATTGTCGAAATAATAAAAGGTATACTATATTTTGTTGTGTTTTTGTTGTGTTATTTGTGTGTTCCAAAAAATCCAATAAACAAGAGTCTTACCTAATTCAGTTGTTATTATTGCATCATGTAAAGTGTAAGAACTGTAATGGGATGGTGTTTATGCTGGAAGTACATACATAGAGAATAGGCCACCAATCTGAATAAAATACTGAAAATTATTTTTTTTAAAAACAACTGACAACCACTGAGACAAACAGCAACAGGAGTGCAACCAAAACATGCTATAGGAACATAGCCCAATATATCCATAAAAAGGCTATAGGAACGTAGCCAAAATATATCTTTAAAAAGGCTATAGGAACTGGCCAAAATATATCTGTAAAAAGGCTATAGGAGCGTAGCCAAAATATATCTGTAAAAAGGATATAGGAACATAGCCAAAATATATTTTTAAAAAAGCCAGAGGAACATAGCCTAAACATGACAAGCTGTAAGAATGTGGCACATTTGTGGACCTAAACATGGTTACGTATTCTGCATCACCAAATCCAGACTCATGCATAGAGTACTGCGAGTCTAAAAAGATGATCTCTCTCAGGAGTGGCTGGATGATCTACAAATTAATGCGATAGGTGAGGAGATGCACAACAGTTTGAAAGTCATTAGGACAAGGTTCAGAGTTGGAGATGACTGTGTTGGAATATTCATGGATTGAACAACTGAAAATGCACACTTACACAGAGAACAAAGTGGCCAGGTCCATTTGCATTGGTCCATGCTGGAAAGACCAAGAAGTCCTTCATGTTGACATCATCCTAATATTTAAGAAACATAACCTTCATGCAGATGTAAGTACTTGTGACTGTATGTATACAAATACATATATTTATTTGCACTCACTGGAAAGTTGACATTAAAGCAACACTAGGTAGCTTTTCGACCTTAAAATAATGTTTCTAAACTCAGTTAAGTGGTAGAATAACGGTTAATAGGATGAACGGTGACGCCTCTGCAGCCTGAAGGGGGTCGCGCCGGCAGAAACCGCACTGCGTAACTTCCCTGAGCGGGTAGCGACATACCTGACGTAAAGAAATCTAGTGCGACCTGCTTTACGATACGTTTATTCGTCGGTGGATTTAGCCAGCAGCTACTTGGATTTTTTGTAAACCAACGCCATGGCCAAGCCAGCTAAAAAAGCCAAGAAGGTATTGTCTGAGGAGGCGAAGAAAAGAAAAAGAGAAAGTGATATAACATGAGCCGGACACGGATAAATATTGGACCAGCTTACGCTTGGTGGTGCGAGCTGAGAGAACTGATGGCGACCTAGCCTAGATGCTACTGGATTTGTAAGTCATATATTACATATATACGTATTTATTATCTTACCGACTTTTACTTTGAGTTGATTTGTTGTTATGTGGTGTCCATTGGGGCTCTATTTGTCCACAGTTTATAACCATAATAAAGCCGGGAGATAAGCTAATGCTGTCCGTTTCGATAGCTTGCTTGTTTTCATGTAGTGACTGTAAACGATGACTAACTTACTAAAACACTATGAACGTCTTGTCTTGAAAAGTTGCGGATTCCTTCGTTCATGCAGCTAATCAACGCAATTGTTGAACAGTGTGGTCGGGAGGTAACGTTAGCATGCTACTTAGCTACTGTTGTACCGAGTTGGTTGTAGTTATTACGCCGAACACAACGTCAGCTTGCACGTTTTCATGTAGTGACTGTAAACGATGACTAACTTATTAAAACACTATGAACGTCTTGTCTTGAAAAGTTGCAGATTCCTTAGTTCATGCAGATAATCAACGTAATTGTTGAACAGTGTGATCGGGAGGTAATGTTAGCATGCTACTTGTCATACCGAGTTGGTTGTAGTTATTACGCTGAACACAACGTCAACTTGCGATTGTACTTAGTAACTCCCGAAAACGTAGTTATGTTTTCAGACGTTACTAAACACATTCATGCCCAAGCGTCGTGTTTTGGAAGTAACTTAGTCGGTGCAATCACTATAACCAACTCGATATGAGAATAACTCTAGCATGCTAATGTGCTGTGCAGCCTATATGCTAACAAACTACCAACTGCTATCTCTGAATCTAGCTTGTTCGAGGGCTCTGTCAACAAATTCACGTGTATTCATTTTGTGCTAGATAGCCAAGGATCATAGTCGGAGGTACACAGTGGCCGGAGGTCGGAGGAGGTACACTGTGACCAGAGGTCGGAGGAGGTACACTGTGGCCAGAGGTCGGAGGAGGTACACTGCGGCCAGAGGTGAGAGGAGGTACACTCTGTGTGATTCCGCTGAAAAGAAAAAAAAACAATTAGGACAAACAGTCACACATGTCAACAACATGAACACATTTTGATCATGAAATTAACTTATTGCCATACAAAAACAAAAAGCTAAGAATTCAGAAAAAAAGCTCCCCCAGCCCCTATAATTACTCACCCGCAGGTGCATTAGTGTCCATTGGAACAGCTTCAACAGTGGTGGATGCCTCTGAAGATGCAAGATTCCCTTAATATTAAGCACAGTTTTATCAACAAAGCTGTACAAGTAAAACGACGTACAAAACAGCTGTAATTTCACTGGAAAAATAGATATTTTAGTACCCAAAACTGCTTGGCCATAGCTGTTCATTGCTACTCCATTTCCAAAAACCTTTGTAATTTGGTCCAGGCGTTGTTTGTTTTTATGGACATTGTAGTGGTGGATGATATTTCTCATAAGAAAGAGATGGGTGGATGGCAAAGCCATGTTTAAGAAATAATTATTTTTCTTCATTTTTGCAAATAGTTGCTCTGCTACTTGACTGTTCACTTTTCCAGCAAGTTGTGGTACTAGGCCAAGCTTCCTCAAGACATCTCTGGGATCCCTTGTCTTGTCTTCATGAAATCGATCATATAGAGCATAATGCTCAGCTGAGCCCGTTGTTGGGTGACCATCACAGTCTGGGACTAGTTTCTTGAAGTTCAACCAAGGCGGTGACACCTTCAGATGCCCAGCTTTTGCCAGGGCTATATTTTCTTCGGTTGGGTCACTTAAACGTCCTTCAAAGGGTTTGAAGGTCAACCTCTCTGGATCTCATGTTCATGTGAGTGGCGAGTCCACGTGCAAAGTCATAAATTACTATATTTGACATGTGCTTCCAGGAGATTAGTAGATCAGTCTAATCACGTGGGCTTTCTGCTCGAATCACACTTAATACTATAAACAATGCTGCATGGGCACATGATCACAGCCAAGCCTCCTGAGATGGAAACAAAAGACAGAAATGTAAGGGTCTATAAATGCACAAACTCTCACTGGCATTATGGTATTACATTTCATAAAATCATATAAGAATCCAATCACCTTTGGAAGTAAGTTCCCATTATTATTATTATTATTATTATTAACAGTAATTACAATGGCAGTGGCTTTTACAGAAATTCAAATTTTGCTTACCTGAAGCAGCCCAAACTTTTTGAAAGACCTTGTCATATGACTGTCTTGACTTCATCTCGTCTGACAGTCTGACGAGAAGGTCAGTACGTGATCCAGTGGAATCCAAACCACACTCTTTACACAATGCCCGGATGACAGAAACCTGTGAAAGAAGACAAAAACATACTCGGAAATGTTTATTTTTTGAAAATGTATTGGCCACAAAGCACACTGAGAAAATAAAAGTAACTTTTATTTGTTACCTTCTGCTTGTACAGCTCTTCTCTTAGTCGGTCCTCTGACACTGTTATTTCACTCGCCTCAGCTGGCTTTGGATGGCGGATCTTTTTGAATTCGGTGTTAACAGCGATGTTTGACCTCCTTGTATTTTTGCCAATTCATGGGGCCCAAAAGTGAAAAGATGGCGACACTGCAAATGGATTCTTTTGGTGACCTATGGAAATATTAAAACACACAAAATGTCAAAAGGTAACGCTGTTAAAATAAAACCTCTGAAATATCTTTGTCCACATGTTCATTTGTTTTTAAACACAATCCTGCTGTCAGTTTGTATTGCATTACTTGTTACAAATCCACGGCCGATCCTCTCCATTGAAAGTGCATCCCAAAAAGAGTCCAGGTCAACCTCTCCAGTAAAATCCTCCGGAGGTTGTGGAAGATCGCTTGCTAAAATACATTGATAAGGATTAGGCCAGTTCTGAGCATAATTGGGCCTGAATTACTGTAATGTATGAAAACGTTATTACCTGACAAATGGAAGGCAGGGCTCGAAATTAACGATGTCCCGATGTCCCGGGGACCATAAAAATTCCTACTGGGACACAAATATATTTGGTCCGGGACAATGACGGGACAGTGATAAAAAAATGTCAAACTAAACTTCGAAATTGGTGTTATTTGCAAAGTCATTAAATATGAGTATCTAGACGTTGCTTTGTCGTTTGAATAGTTTAATAAAAAAGTGTGAGCGGCGAAACTAGGCTTACGTTCTCGCTGCACCTCACGATAGGCAGTCCTGTTCGTGCAAATGCATTCTACGTCATCCACTGTGCTGCTGGCTGCTGCTTGACTCGCGCCAATGCAGCATTCATAGAGCCAGAGCGATAGACCATCATTAACGACAGGTGGTTGAATAAACAGCCCCCTGATGCAAGCCCCAATACTGCCGACTCCCGAAACGAGGACATCCCAAGTCCTGGTCATGATTCATCGCCTTCCTCTGTGGTAAGTTAGTTGTCTTAACTGTCAATGTTAGCTAGTGCTCAGCGATAGCTAACGCTCACTCAAACAAAATGCTCAATTCCCTCCTCCGTATATCTTTGCATTTCCCTGAGGTTGAGGACTATAATGCAGAGCAGGCATTTGAGAAGTGGTGGCAAAGTGGTCAGAGAACATGCCGACCCATGTTCAACGACTCTGTGTGAGACAAGAAAAAAAAAAATCTCTGCGGCGGTCAGCTGTCCTGACCGAGATTACTGAAAGTTTTTCTGACGTCGGTCTCATGACCGACATCATTTCGACGGCATCAATTCACGTCGTTTCAACGTCGTTTCGACGACATATCAACGGCTCACAGAGCAGGCTACTTCAATCTATGTCATTATTACTTCGTATAGACGACTTTCAACGTCTCTACGTGACGTCTATTTGACGTCTAATCGACGTCGGTCAGGCAGGTCGATTCGACGTCTACCAGAGGTGCTGAAATTAAAGTTTTTCTGACGTCGGTCTCATGACCGACATCATTTCGACGGCTCTTCGACGGCATCAATCCACCAGCTGTGTTCTGAGTCCGCCACAGCGCAGCTCCGCCGATCAGCTGGAGTTACGAAACCGAGAAATTCCCGCGATGATTACATAATCACACACGACCGCAGTTATATGTATGTGTTATAAACACAACACGAAGTGTTCCCGACTGAAGGATTAGAAGAAGAGCGCGTATTTGTCTCTTATTTGAGGTTTTTGTGCTTGTATCAACACGGAGTGTTTTATTTTGAAAATTAACCGGATGTCATGTTATTATTTCGTGTCTGACTTCCTGTCTGCTCTGTGCTGAATTCGGCTTTATACTATTCTTTTTAAAAATAAATGGCTGTCATTTGCTGTATTCATTCATGTTTTACAAAGGGTTTAACCTGAGCCAGGCCTTACCACATTGATAATCATATCACAGTCATGCAGGCGTAGTATGATATATATAATTTTTTATAACACACTGTCAGTTCATAACACAATCAGTTAAGTTAACAATTTCAAAAACTACTAAAACTAAATCTCAGTGTTTCGGTTGTTATATTACCGTGTTGCTTAAACGCAAATATTTAATATGTCTATGCTATTTTAACAGTTAAAAGGTCTTTGTTGTCTTTGTACAGAGACATACCTGTTCAAGCACTTTGTAGTGCAATCCCTTGTATTTTTGCCACCGACCCTGGACAACAAGGTTATCTGTAATGACAGAAAGCGAATGCTTTACCTGAGACATAGTGTGGTCCAAAAAACATAACACAAATCTAAAAAAATTCTACTTACAATTGTCTCCATCGTTGCTTTTTCTTTCATTTTATACTCAAAGGTAGCCACATCATCATCATCTTTTAATTGCTCAATAGAGCATTCGGGATCCTGGCCAGTGCCTAGTGATGGCTCAATACGGTTGAGCTGGTCCTGCAGTTGCTGAAACATCGTCACCACCTTCCTTTGGAATCCTGAATTGATAATAAATGAACTACTCAGCCAAAGAAAAACCTTAGAGCTTATTCCAATTGTGGTAATGACACAGCAACAGTGTGATTAACAAGTTTGACTTACGTTCTTCAGACATTGGATATGGATTATTTTTCTTTCCTGTGGGACACAGGCAAAGCATAATTAGCAAAGATTGAAATTCTTAAAGTGCACGTTGTGGGAACAATTTTATAAAATGGTTCATACCTAAAAAATAAAAAAATCTAGACTACAATTAAATGCTAGTAGAAGTGTGAGTTTAAAACAGTAAAGTTTAACCTACTTTTTTGTCTTCCACGGGAGGGAAGTTTTCTTGGCAAATGCCTCACCTCACTACCTGCAATACAAAAGGACAGATTGCAGATATAACAGGGCAAGACAACAACTACATCCACAAAAGCAACATGCCGCTTCAACAGGATATGAAGTGTCCATTTATGCAGTGTTTGAGTTATCAGTAGAGATGCAATTGTACCTAAGTAATTGTATGTATTGTTTTCATTGTTGTTTTATAATGTTTGTATAGTTTTAATGGTTTCTGATTTTGTTAAACGTTATACGGTCGCTGCCGCTGTTGCCACCGTTGTCGTGACTTTCGGAAGTCCGTCCGTATATACAGTTTTGCAGTAGCAGTTTACATCCGATTCCGGAGTAGCCTACTAAGCTGTTTTTTTTCTTTATCAGACTTGTGTCATATGTAATGAATCCCCCCTTGACACCTTAAGTGACATCTAATTCAGTGTGTTACACAATAATTAAAAGAATTGAGTAATCTAATATTACATTTATTGCTAACTATTTTGATAATGGATTTGTCATAACATTCAGACTTAGATCCTTTTACAATTGAGTAAACATGAAATTCAACAAAACTGAACATTGTTGAGTTGAAGGCACAAGATTGTCACTTACGTCTCGGTGTCAGTTGTTCAGGTGATGCACCAGTTTGATTCATTGCTGACACATTGGGGGAGGTAATGATTGATACTTTGACAAAATGAAAAAAAAAGATGTGTTACCCGGCTGAAAGAGACATTTTGAAAACAGAGTTTTTAGAACTATGTGTGCGTTATCTATGCTGTATTTCTGTGTTTTACTCAGGTTTAGATCACTGCCATATCAATGTAGGAATTTATATGTAAAATGAAAGTTCAGTCATCTACTCACTGTCATGCTGATGAGAAATCCGGTGTAGTTTTTTCATCCTCAAAACACTGCTTGAGTACCATGGGGACAGAGCTTCCATTATTTCCCCCCCCCAAAAAGAACAAACTCTAATTAAAGTGGAATTATACTAGAAGCTGTCTGCCTGTGATACTCAAAAATACACCGGATTGCTCAACAGCATGATGTTGAGTAGATGACTGAATTAAGATTAAAAGTGAACTATTCATTTAAGCAAAAATTGACAGAAGGGTCACAGACCAAATTGTTTTCTAAAAAGTGCATTACTGACCGCAAGTAATCCATAAATATATATGAAAACATCAATTTTGACCATTTTAATTCAAGCATCACATAACATCCTCCCTGGAGGAAATATACATTTGCCACCAAAAGTGGAAGGAGGCAAGATTACTTGAATAATTGTCGATAACTTTTTAACACCTATTCAACCTTGACAAGTGAAAACATTTCTAGTTTGCCTTGATAAAAACTCACGTGGGGGTGTGGCACTGAATTGGCTTGAATCCTCGAGTTCCTCTTCTGGTGTCATCAGGCTCCCTAAAATAATTTAGGTTGTTAAAAGATAAATCCAGCCATAATCGCAAATATACAACTTACATCTTAATAATAAAAATAATAAGTTCTCAGTGGTGTCGAAGTTCGTGTCCGGCGAGGTGACTGTCTCACACGACCTATGAAACAGATCAGATTAATTATTGAAAACATCTCTGAAATCACATGAAAAAAAAATAAGAAAAAGAGAAAGAAAGAAAAATATTGACTTTTTGGGTTGTCCACCTCTACTGGGCTGAGGCATGGTGATGCCATCATGGACGATTTAGGTTTCACAAATCGTGGTGATCCTGACAAAACATACATATACAATAATGCAGTTATAGAAATATGTCTTTAAAAAATGAAAATAAAACTCATTAATTAATGTAGACATTTCATTAAAAAAACCCAAATTCCAATTACTTCTTAAATCGACTGTCTCACGAATAGGTGGTGATGCAGTTGAAGCCATCTTCCGGCTTCTCGCGTATGGCATCCGAGTCGTATCTGCAGAAAAATCAGCAAACAATTTTAAATAAGTACAGGTTTTCTACTTCTAACTGTAACATGAGTCCTGCATAATTAAGTTAAGTGCAAATCTCTTAAAAATGTTACTTGGGCTTTTTGGTGATGTAGGGCAAATGCGATGTGGAGGGCCCTTTTGTCCTTGGGGACCTGTGGATGAACATTTTGTGCCAGAGCTGCTGGAACGTGGGCGTTTAGATGGATTGCCTTTCTTATATGGAGGCATCTGGAGGGCTTGGGAACCTGTGGATATACAGATATATGTTTTTAATTCCTTAATGTTAAGTAATGACAGTAACCTGACACACACATCAATCAGTTGTGTTGGATCATAGTGTATTCCTATTAGGGCTGGGCGATAAATCGGCAAAATCGATTAATTCGAGTTTTTGGTTTAGGACGATTTTTAAATATGAAAATCGAGTTTTTATTTAACTTGCTCCGCCGCTGCTCCTCATGGGCTCCCGTAGTTCATAGTGGCTCCGCCCCCCGCATTGACTTTCCACTGAGAAACAAAACAAAAACATGCAGCGAGCTCGTCCCTAAAACGGCACCGTCTCGTTAGTGGCTTGGTTGTGTAGCGTCGGACCTCGAACAAACCACGGTCCGCTGCAAAGTTTGTTCAAAGGCTGTTGTGACTAAAGACAGCGGACCAACATTTATTTCAGCATCTCAAACAGACGCATGTATCACAGTGGGACACTTGTTGTTCACTACGAGATGAACAGACCGCGGCAGCCAACAAACACCCGCTATGAAGCAGCTAACATTAGCGGAATCATGTAATCATTGTGTCCCGTATGAGAAGAAAGGGTCCCGGTGGACAGCTGTTACGGATGCAGTCACGTTGCATATCGTTAAAGGCATGCTGCCCGTATATACAGTGGAAAAGCCGGAGGTTCATCCACATGCTGAAAATGTTCGACCCCAGTTTTGTGCTACGAAGCCACAACGGGTCATGATGCCTCGAGCCAGAGGAAGCAGACAGGCTCGTCTTCCTGACCAAAAATGTTATAAAGACAACAAGCATACACCTCATGTCCTGTACATCTACCAACATGTCATGTTTACTGTGCAGCATGCAGATGTTTCATTTAGTTTACATATCTTCAGGGATATAAAATAATATTTGGAAACAAAAGGTACCTTTTGCAAAATAAAGTATTTAATAAAAGTTATGTTAAGTAGTATATTGTAAGTAGGGTATTATTATCTCTATTTGGTAACTTTATCTATTTACAACGTTCCTACCTTAGTACTCTATTACTTCTGTTATTATAAAGTTTCCTGACTGTGACTGTCCATTACATTACAATAGTGACAGTAAATAACTATTTGTTGTTAGCATTTGTTAATATTTATATATAATGTTTACATATAAATTATTTTATTTTGCAAAGATCGATCGACCCAATTTCATTTTATTATGCTACATCTATACACCAAACCTACAGTAGCCTCGACTACCTGCAGAACAGTGTGTAACATTATGTTATTTCAGAAGTGGAAGAATGGCTGCTGTTGTACAATGACAGGGATGTGCTTGTGCTTTTCATGCTGACTGGAGGAAGTCTAACCCAGAGACTTCACTCGCTCGTCTGCTACTCATTCAGAACGTAGCCGGCTGTTTGCGTTGTCCTGCTCTGACTCGAGTCGCGGGCGTTTCTGGCATCGCGTCTCGCGAGCTACGAGTCTGCTGTGTATCCGGCATCGAGGCTCGCAAGCTAGCCCGCGAGTTGCGCGTGCCTATGAACCAAACGGTACACACGCGCCCCGAACTGTGACAAGTGAACCGTTCCCCCCCTACTATCAAGTAATCTGTTAACAGCAGCAAGCCGTACTTACACCACCATCAACAAGGACATGCAGAAATACAATTGAGTAATTATTGGTGCCTGTGGCCCAACCGGCGACTGTTAGACCAAAACAAATTATGCACCGACACCAGAAAGCCTAAGAGCTACGTAGTGGTCCAGAAGGAGTTAGTTAGGGTTAGGGTTAGTAGGAGGAAAAAGTAAATTTCAGGAGAGACTTAGATTTTAAAGTAGTGCTGTCAATCGATTAAAATATTTTAACCTCTGAGGGTTAAACTATGGTTTATACTTTCCTTTTTTCTTTTAACATACTAGCAGTCAGGCTATACTGCTCTTCTTTTTATTCAGCAGAGTGATTTGGTTCAATTGATTTGGGTTAACGCGATTTTTCTGAGAGCACTAATTTAAAACACATATAAAACATGCAAGGGTAATCAATGCATATCAGATTAATAAATGATGCTGCGCCATTTAACATAACACGGAATACAAAACTATTTCTCCACAGTATGCAGAAGAGGGAAGATGGCAAACCCATTCCGATAGGGTAAGCAAACAGCTTTCCTTTCCAGATCTTCTACCTTCAAGAGTCGGCGCTTAGCTCTTTCAAAACTCTCCACATACACAATGTTTAACAGTTTAGAACTGCAGGGATCCTGGAATAGATCATCAGTGTCATCTTGGCTGAGGACATGGACAACGAGTGTTCCATCTCCTCTTTTCCCTTGGACAAAGGCAAAGTCCTCGTTTGGAAGCAGAAAGCATCGGTCTTGCGGTTTAGCAGAAATGACGGGAGTAGATCTTCTCTGGCGGTGCTTATGCAAGTTGTGCGCCTGGGCCTTCTCTGCAAGCCTTTTTGTGACCTAGACTACAGGATTGCGGCTGCTGCGAACCATTTTCTTAATGACCTGAAGATGGTTCTCGAAAGGGAAACACGAGAGGTCATCCAATGAGCACTTGAAGAATCTTACATCTTCATGCAGGTGCTTTAAGGAATGGACATTGTAGGTGGGGAATATCTGTCCATAGAAGTCAGCACTTGCATCAACAAAGTGATCCATGAGATCCTTTGCATAGTCCATATATGCATTTCTCTTCTCTGCATCTTTTTCCAACAGAATGGACATACTGACTGTTAATGTTAAGAAATGACTGTAGAGCGGTTGTGGAATGACATTGCTCAAGACTATTGGCCCTGAGTACAAGAGAAACTGACGGAATTCTGTGGCCTTCCAACGATCGATTTCAGTCAGAGATCGGGGTTGCCTTACAAATTCAACTGGCATAGCTCCATTCAGGCTATCCAACCTTTCCGACAATTCCTCCTGCTGCCTCCGATGTAATTTTCAGTTAGAGGGTCCACGAATGAGAAACACCAGGATGCGTTTGACAACACCAAGGCACACCAGATGCATGTAATCAAGAGGAAACTGCTCAATGCACCTAATCCCTAAATTAAGGAGAGGAGATGGCATCTTCTGATGATTAACATACTTGAATTGGCTGAACATTTCATCAGTTCTACTGGGAGCGACATCTGTGGCTGTGTAAACCATCCTACTGTTTATGCATAGTGCTGTTGCCTCACATCGCTCACAGCCTTGGCTGGCATTGTGGCCTTTAGTGCACTTCAGAAAAGCTCTTGCGGGTGCATCACAGATAAATGCCCTGATGCTCACTTTGTGAACTTTGCCCTGATAATTAACTCCTCTTTCCAGCAAACCAGCTAAATCCTCCATCAAGTCTTCAATGAATTCTGCTAATGGTTCAGGTTTACCTCTTCCTAAATACAGCGCCAAAATGAATGGATCAGCACCAGCACATGTGGCCAAGATGGGCCAAAAATGTTTCTTGGTTGACTTGAAAACTGGAACACCATCTATGTTGAATGTCAATTCAACATCTCCTGTGAAGGCTGGATTTTGTGTTAGAAAGTCAAGAATACCAGACTCCAGACCATAATAGGCATATTGACCATTGCACTTGAGCTGGCACTGAACGTCTTTTGGAGTTTGGAGAAGAGTCCGGGCATCTTTGGGAAAACGATGGCCATGTCTTCTCAGAACGCCCAACAAACCATTAACAGCACTTAGGGTTTGATTGCTGGCTGTTGCCCATTGAGCCAAATCTCCAGCTAGAGTTCCTGTCTCATTGTCAGAACCGTGTGCCTCAGCCATATCTCCATCCGATTGACTAGAATCAACAATGTCATGCTTAAATTCTAGGGTTGGCTCTTCGTCAGAATCGGCATTACTGCTTGTGGCCATCAATTGCTCATCAACTGAAGTACCAGGCAGTTCTGAGGTATCATCTGCCAAAACTTGCTCTGCCAGGGACTGTTCTCCCTGCTGTAAGGTGGTTTCTTCCTGTGGTTCATCAGACTCATGCTCCTGTGCAGCAGCATCTTCAGCACCACTGTCTTCAGCTTCAGCTTCAGCATCTGCTCTCGACCTCCGTCTTCTCCACTCACGCAAGTAGTTAGAAGCCATAGGGCTGTTTAAAGCAGCAACAATGTGGTTACAATACTGTAACAAGAATGCATGTAGTTTAAAGCAACTGAAGCACTGCGATTCTATTGCTAGGTCTGCCACGTCTTTATTTTTAAAAATATCAATAGGTATGTAACAACGCATTATGTAATAATGGAATAGATTTTCACTACATTATGTACCAATGCCGCATTTTGTAATAATCTGCCATTTTGTAATGACATTCTTGAATGCAATATGTACTAAACTTAGCCACAGTTTGTAAGAAGTTGTTAATTATTGCACCAGTTATTACAAATTACGGAAGTTGCACTTTTTTTTATGAAGAAAATGTAATAATTTGGCAAACTTTATATTAAACCACCAAGATGGACGTCTTATTTGGAAAAATACATTATACCATCAGAACAACATTGACTTTAAGCTCCAGGTTCAATCATAAGTGTGTTGAAAGCTCATAGAGACCAAAACTGCACTAAATGTTGGAAGACATGCATAAATGCAATCTGGATTATGTAATGCCCCACCCTCTTTTGTTTTTTTTATTATTAGTATTATATGTAGTTCTATTAGTATTATGTAGTTTTATTATGATAAAATATCAAACAATAAAAACAATCAGTCCATCAATAAGACATCCATCTTGGTGGTTTAGTACATAATGCACCAAATTATTACATTTTCTTCATAAAAAAGTGCAACACCCTCTATTTGTATTAACTGGTGCAATATGTAACAAATTACAAAATGCGGCACAGTTTATTACATATTGCGTTCAAGAATTGTATTACAAAATGTGGCAGATTACAAAATGCGGCGTTATTACATAATGACGTGAAAATGTATTACATCATTACATAATGCGGCATTATTACTCAAACCGAAACAAATGACACGAATGGCAATATGAAAGGCATCCACATACAAAGAACGAGCTGGGACCATATTTCTAAAACAGTGCGAATAATAAATATTAACCCCCTGTGAACACAACAAACAGAGGCAACACTAAGCATAATTTCTCTTTCACGCAGGTGCCTGGCTGTTCACACAGGGAGCACAATAGCACATTAGAGGTTTTCTTTTAAAGGACAATTCCATTTCATTTCAAACATGTGCTACAGTTTCGGAATACATTTACTCTAAAAGAATGAATTTGAAGATATTACTCACTGTTGCTGCTGCTTTGCATTAGCTCCTCTGTCCAAGCATCATCACAACAGCGTAAAACAGGGGCGGACGGCTCTGAGGCTGTATCCAAATATTCATATTCATTCAAGCCCCCCCATTCAAGTGTGTGTGTGTGTGTGTGTTTGTGTATCTCACCTGGTGTGCGTCCCACAATAAACCTGTGAAGTGAGGTAAATTGGACAAATAGTTATCAAAACAGGCCTATGCGAGGGACAGAGACACACAAATAGATTACTTTTATATGTAGAGAGATAGTGACATTGATTAACCTCTGAAGTCAATAAAAATGTAAAAATTTTAGTACGCCTAAAATAAAAAAAACTGTTTAAGGATGAATAACTGCTTGTGGCTTCGTCTGAGCATGTCAATGGCATTATGGGGCTGTAGCCACACTATCAGTGAACACTTGTTTCAAATTTGAAGAAGATGGCACAAAGTATGACCATTCTAAACCTACGCTGTGATTGACAGATAACCAGCCACAGTGTCAGTCACTTCTCTACAATAAGCTGGCGCCCTCTGCCGTTGCGGTCGTGAAGCGACACCAGACAACTATCAGCATGTGTCAACGGCTAGAGCCCGGTTATAAGACGATTTCTGGCCACATATCAATGTCCGTGGACCAGATAGTTTTCGGGAGCTGGTATGGATCATTATCGAGTCCAACTGACCTCAATTTGTTTTGGTAATCTATGTTTACTCCAGTTTCGCTATCTGTCGCCATGTTGTTGTTGTGGTTTGTTTTGCCACTCAGTCCTAATGAAAGGGGCGTGTCCCGGGGCGGAAGTGACGTAAACGCATACCCTCTTATACAGCGAAAACCTTCTGCGCATGCTCCGTCTCTCCGTCCCGTTTTTGGTGTATGTCAAGCGACACCTATAGGCCTGGCATATGAACTACAGCGTTTTCGGTGGATCCGTCTAGATGCAAATATTCTTGAAACAATGCCAAGGAAGACGGAGAAAAAATAACGTTTTCGCCCGTCTGGACGGCCCCTTAAAGTGTTTTGGTTCTGTAACGATGCTAAACCGAGAGTTGCACAGATGTTCGGCTCAGTTTAGCATCGAGCACCTCACGTAGCCTGTGAGCTAACTCAGGGCTAGTTTCACAAGGCAGCTAACTCGGCTGCTAGCCGCCGCTCGGTTACGAATAAAAGCAAAAAAAAACAGTTATCTGTAACAATACACGATGCAGCAACAAAATCAAAACTCTAACATGCAACTGATAAACGTATAATGTCTTATCAAACACGGTTTCATTTTAAATTACAGTACTTTTGGTAACTGACCTTTCACAGGTGTCTGTGTCTCCTCCTCGTCAACTGACACTGCAAAGTTCTTCTTGCGCATGCGTAGGAAACCGCTAGGTGCGCTAACTACGGGAGGAAAAATAGTTCCCAGATGGATGCTAGAATCACAAATATTTCAGCCCACATTGCCAATATGATACTACAATATTTTCTTAAATTCACGAACATATTTCCATTATTTCGAATAGTTTTTAACATTCGTGCGTTGATATGTCGTTGAAACAACGTCTAAATGACGTTGGTCATTTCAGCCCCTCAGATAGACGTCAAATCAACCTGCCTCCCGACGTTAATCAGACGTCCCGACATGATTGGATATCTGCATCTCGACACAGCAGTAGATAGAGGAAATCATTCTTAACAGTGTTTTTTCAGTTAAATATGTTTTCTTTGAGATTGTATTCCCCCTAATGTTATCATGTCGAAAAAAAGTCGAATTAAAGTCACGTCGTGACGCGACGTCGATTGGACGTCTTCATCTAGACGCAGGTCGAGAAAACGTTTGCTGGGTGCATAATTGGGGGGGCGACGGCAATAATTTAAATTTGGGACACTGTTGGTTATATCCGGGACAATACAAAGTAGAATTCCGGACAGATGTGGGCCACAGTCAACTTAGAAGTTACCTCACATACAAGGTTCAGGGAAGAGGTTGAACAGGCCGCTGAATCCCTCTAGCTTAATGCGACGCCACAACACTTGGCCCAAAAAAGCTTGTCCCACAGACATTTGCACGTATCAATGCTCATAACTCAGTCCTAAGAAAAACAAAAAAAACATATCCTAATAACATTATCAACATTTATCAAGGCTCATCTCTGCAAAGCAAGGAGAGATCAGGAACGGCTCCTAAATAAAATGTTCGAGCCCCTCAGAAATGGTTTCTGAACCACAGATTCTATCAGTCTGTTCACTGACTTCACTACTCTCCCTGCACGTGTTCTAACATGACCATCAGCTGCAGTGTGTGCGTGCGGGTCAGTGTGAACCAAGGCGTCAGTGTAGCTGGGTCAATGTTTACTTTGTTTTATTCATCTGATCATTCATTATTGTCATTATTTATTTATTTTCCTAATTAATTATGGTGAACATTCTCAAAACCTGGTCAATGCTAATATTATCTAAAAAAAAAAAGTTTGAATTTCCTGCATTGTTTTATATCAGTTCTATTTCTAAGTTCCGGGTTCACCTGTAGCAAGGGGGAGCTTTATTGGGGTAACACACAAAGGGGTACGTGGGTGACGTCGGACCAAACTCCCGGCAAAAATATGGCTGCTCTTGTTGTGGTAAGACGTGTCGTGATGCTCTCTCGTTACTCTTTAAAATATGCATTTAAACTGTCATGTAATGCGATTGAAACTGTGCGCTAAAGTAACAACAGCCTTTTATTAATGTGTTGCCGTGTTTTCAATTGTGTTTTATCGTAAAAAAAAAACGGCTGTAGTTTTGGTTTAACGTGATGTCTCCCGTGTGTGTATTTTGTGGCCCGTCGTAGGAGGCGACTGTTCCTACCTGCAACTGTGTGTTTCCTGACTCTGCCCTGTGCTGCCTTTGCAGGTGTGTTTTGTCTGTAAGATGCTTTGAAATGTGATTTTTGAGATGTGTTCGTGGTGTATTTAAATATGAGAGAGTTGAGTTTGGTCAGAGCTGTAATAACGTCAGTAGAGCACACATTATTTCAGTTTTTCTATTATTGTCCTTGTGTATGGAAGGTTTTTATTTAATAATTTCATGGTGATTTTTATTCTGTTTTTCTAATAATTATTATTTACAAGTGGGTTATAGAAATATTGATTTTATGTGATTATTTTTGTTTTTATTCAGGAGAGTTTTTTTTTCTCTAAAATTATTATTGCTATTTATTTATCCATTTTTTTATTTACTCATTTAATTTTTATTTTGACATAGACAAATACAGTAAAAAGCAAAAGAGTTGTGGAGGCAGACTGTTCCTACCTGCAACTTAAGATGACAAAACTGCAAGCCCCTCTCCACCTCTGGAATTTGACAGGTTCTGTGCACTGTCATCTTGAGTCACTAACTCAGACGCTGAGACTGTATCATCACCACCGTCACAGTCTTCCTGATCAGACTCCTCGCTGGTCAAAGACTGATCATTTGCATGGGCATCCTGGCTCTCATCCATCCCAGAGAGTGGCAAGAAGTTGACCTCCAGCAAAAGATTCCTGTGCACAACTGGTGTGTCCCTCTGCATCTTGTATTTTTCAGACATGGATATTGGGATTTGCACCAACAACTGTATACACTCCATCGTCCCATTTGTCGGCCAACTTCCTCTTCCCTCGTTCTCCCTTATTTGCTACCAAAACACGATCTCCCACCGACAGGTAGGTACCCTTGACACGTCTGTTATATTGCTGGGCCTGGTGCTGCTGCTCAGTGGAAGAATGTTTCTGGGCGATTTCCATAGCACTTTTGAGGCAGGAAAGCAGGGACTTGGCATATGAGTCATAGTCAACAACTCCTGGGTCATTCAAAACCTGCTTAAACAGAATATCCACCGGCAATCTAGGTACACGCCCAAACATCAAGAAGAAGGGCGCATAACCCGTAGTCTCATGAACGGTAGCATTATAGGCAAACGTGAGGGTCTGGATTTGTTGTGGCCACTGGTGTTTTTCCTTAAGGGGAAGGGTACGGAGCATGCTGCCCAAAGTGCGATTAAATCGCTCTGTTCCCCCATTGCCCATGGGGTGGTAGGCTGTCGTGTGAGATTTTGCAACACCGGCCAGATGAAGGAGCTCTGCAATCAAGTTGCTCTGGAAATTGGTGCCCTGATCAGAATGCATCCTCTCAGGGAAACCGTAAACACAGAACACATTGTCCCAGAGCTTTCTGGCCACCTGCTTTGCCGTCTGATTGGCACAAGGGAATGCATGGGCAAGTTTGGTGAAATGGTCGGTGACCGCTAGAACATCCACAAACCGCTGCTTGCTGTTCTCCGCCGACCAAAAATCCATACACAATAACTTCATCGGGGCAGAGCTCTTGATGTTTTCTCAGCAGGTTCCGGCGACTTCCCAAGCACACATCTCTGACAGCATCTGACATGTGCCCTCACATCCCCCTCCATATCAGGCCAGTAAAAGCGCTGCATTGCAAGTGAGAGAGTACAGTCCTGACCCTGATGACCTGCCAGATCGTGAATGCCCAGCAATGCCTTCTCCTTTAGACTCGGAGGCAACACATATTGAGATCTTCTCTGCTTGGACACGGGATCTCTCGTCACCCGGTACAACACCCCGTCATGGACTTCCAACTTGTCCCATTGCGTGAACAACCTGAGGACCTTCGAGTCAGCACCATGCCTTTCATGCCTAGATGGTCGCTTCCTGGCTGCAATGAAGGGCAACACCTTAGAGATGCTGGGGTCTTGCGGAGAACATGGGCAAAACATCCTGACCACTCGACAGCTGTTGGACGCATTGGGCCAGACAGAGTGCTCTGGACTCCGCTGCATCAATCCAGTCACAGTGTGCCTGACAACAAGCTCTGATCTCGGCTGAATCACACGCCACCTTGGGTGTTGGAAGGTTCCCTGATCTGTAGCTTTGAGTCTGGCAGCTGACCCTGAAAACATCCTGCACAGAATCCTCCTCTATCCCATTAGCTTCCTGAATCAGAGTGGAATAAGGTTCCCTCAGCAGCCTCTGACAAATGGGTTTTGCGAAGAGGTCACGACTCAAGGCATCAGCCACCACATTTCTTTTCCCGGGCAGGTGTTTGAGATCAAAGGAGTAAGATGCAAGCTTAGGCACCCAGTGGATCTCACATGCGTCAAGCTTCGGCTTTGTTAGAAGGTAAGTAAGTGGATTATTATCCGTCCGACGGTGAAGCTACAGCCTTTCAGCCAGTGGCTGAACTTTTCACATACACTCGACTTCAAAGCCATGAACTACAGTCTGTGAGCTGGATATTTCCGTTGTGACGCACTGAGGGTATTGCTTGCAAAAGCAACAGGTATGGCCTTGGACTCTCCTTGTGGCACTTGAGAGAGCACCGCTCCAATGATGCATCAACTGACAGGATAAATGGCTCGTCAAAGTTCGGATGGGCCAGCACAACACATTCCAACAGCATGGTCTTCAACTGGTCAAAAGTGTTTCCACATTCTGCCGACCAGTCTGCAGGGGTAAGCTTACGATAGGCACCTAGAGGCTTCCTATCCTTAGCTGACCATCCCCGTCTCTTCTGTCCAGCCGTAAGTGCGAACAAGGGCTTCGCAAGGAGGAACAGTTTGGGATGAAATGCTGGTAGTAAAATACCATGCCAAGGAATGATATGATTCTCCTGAAAGGAGGCGTGCACTCATTGTCCTCCATGAGGTCTCGTACTGTCATCTTGGTGATGACCTCCACTTTGGCAGGATCGATGGCCACACCCTCCACATTAATGACAGGCCAAGGAATCCAACTTGTTTTTGGAGCAGATGGCACTTCTTAGGGGCCAGTTTCAAATTGTTCCCTCGCAACCTCTGAAACACTGTGTGGAGTCTGGACAGGGCCTCATCCTCTGACGGTGCAAAGACAAGAAGATCGTCAAGATAACACAGGAGTTTTGTGAAATTCATGTCCCTTCAGATCCCAATCATCATCCTCATGAAGGATGCTGAACTGTTACACAGTCCCTGTGGCATGCAATTATATTCATGCAGTCCAAGGGGGGTTGTGAAAGCTGTGTACTTCTTGTCGTCTTCATGCATCGGGATGTTGAAGAAGCCAGAAGTGAGGTCAATTGTGCTAAAGAGGCAATTGCCACCAAGAGCAGCCAGACAGTCAGACTGGTGTGGCAAGGGATGGGCGTCCCATAAGGTTCGGGCATTCAGCCACCTGAAATCAGTGCAAATCGTCTTTCTTCCACACCATCACCAGTGGCGAAGCATACTCACTTGAAGACTTCCTGATAATCTCTTTTTCCTCCATATCAGTGAGAACCTGCCTCAACTTCTGATAGTGGGCAGGAGGGACTCTCCTGTATGGCAAGCGAAAAGGGCGATCATCGGTGAGATGAATGCAGTGTGTGTATCCCTTGACCTCACCACAGTCCATTGAGTGCTTGGAGAAGATGTCTTGATATTCAGTTAGTAGCTGTAAGAGCCGAGACTTACAGTCTTCACTGACCTGACATGAGTCTATGTCAGTGTCACTTAGGCCCAACTCTGATAGGCTTTTAGCCAACTAATCAGCGAGATAGGCACTGGGCGAGGTGTCGGGTTGCTGTTTCATGTAGACCCTGAAAAGCATCTAGATCCTCGATTGCCAAGCATGGCTTTGTCAGATGGGTTCACAACTGTCATCGGCACCCATCTATCACCCCAGAGAGGTGTGACAAGACGACCCACTAGAACACCTCGTGGCATGGCTTTGGAGGTGGTTGGCTCTGCGACAACGGTGCTTCCACGTGACATTGGCACGTTAGCAGGGAGTCTGCCCCAAACTAAGTGTTCATGCCTGGGTAGGAGTGTCACTGCTTGGGTGAGCTTGACAGTGCCTATTTTGTCAGGAACCTCACTCCCTCTCCAGTGCTCGACATTGGTGAACATCGACAAGAAATGCTCAACATCGGGGACAGACTGATGCTCAGGTCTGGATGCCATGTTCCAATAGTCATTATCACCCTTCAGGACACAAATCACGTGTTTGATGATATTTGAGCCCAAGATGAGATCGTCATGCTGACCAGGCACAACTAAGGTGGGTACGACACAGCGAACACCGTAAAGCTGCATCTCCAAGTCATAAAAACCCTCAGGTCGAGTCTGCAGACCACCACAGCCAATCAAAACGATATTTTCCTCAGGGTGCTGCTTCTCAGGCAAAACAGTTTTCTCTACTTCATGTCCACTGATGCTACAGATTCAGAAGGGGGATGATTTGCCCTCTGATGACGATCGCTCGTCAGAGACTGAGACTGAGAGTGACTCTGACGATGCTGCAACTGCACACACTGTCACACAAGCAACACACACTGATCACAGCGAGAGCATATGCAAATTAGATGAGTAAATGTATTCCCATCACAAACTTTAGGTCATTATGAATATTTTTCTCATTTACACTATGTTTTTATCTCTTACCACTTCCAAGCTACAGCCTTTTGAAATCTTAAAATCCAAACGGAATATTTCCCTAAATAAACTCTGGTGCCTAGAGGGTTAAGCTGCACACTGTTATCGACAAGGACAGGAGCATAAAACAAGTCACTGAAAGCTTCGATTTTCTGCGTGGCTTGAATGACTATTCGGGTCCCCTTAGGTGCTTTGGCACAGCAGTCCTCATATAAACAAGCTGGGTCATGTGCATCAGAGAGGGATTCATCCACAACACCCACACCGCCCTTCCCCAGGTGTGGGTTCTCTAGTTTAACTGTTGGTCCTGTCCACCAGCGCAGTTGGCAGGCTGAGAGCGGCGCTGGTTGGTCTGATCAGGGCAGTCCTTCTTCCAATGACCAGGCGATAAGCACTTTAAACACCTGTTCTCTCGCCTGCAGTGAGACAATGTGGAATAATCAGAAGCCCCACAAACCCTGCACACCTTTTGAGAAGAGCGAGGCACTGTGGTTTGAGCCCTGAGATTAGCTGGCACTTGTGTATGCTGTGTAACCAGTCGGTCTAACAAGTTCACCAATCTCCTCATGCAGTTATTGCCAACACTCGCAGTAGTCACGGGTACCAGAGATGGCACCGACGGCACTGTGGTGATCGGGACTGGTGCATTATCAGCTATAGGCACATGACACTGGGAATGGGCTTTGCGCTCTGCTGTGCTCGGCTTAAGTGGACGAACAGCTGCAGCTCGAGTTTTCTTTCCCTGCATGTGCTCATCAAGCCTCTCTTGGATCTCGCATGCTGACCATTTCTCCGCAGACTTGAAATTGAAAACACTTGCAAGAGACTGGTCTGGGCAGTGTTTGATAAACATCATACTGACCTCATGGCCTGGGTCATCAATGCTTCGGCCATGCCTTTTCAGACATTCATCCGCTACATCAACTGTTTTGTTTAGCCTTATCCAATATTCCATAGCATCTTCACCTGGAATGGGCAGTGTATTGTAAAAATCTGCCAAAGGCATGCTTGAGTATGTCAGTTCGCTAAAGTGTTGTTTCAGTATGTCAAAAATCACAGGGGATTTGCAGTGTGATTAATAGATGTGTTGTTATCAAATCAAATCAAATCAAATTTTATTTATATAGCCCAAAATCACAATCACATTGCCTCAATGGGCTTTACAGTCTGTACAGTGAACGACATCCTCTGTCCTTAGACCCTCAATTCGAGTGAGGAAAAACTTGCCATCTTGATGGAAAAAAGACCCTTTTAACAGGGAAAAAAAAAATACGATGGAAGAAACCTCAGGAAGAGCCACAGAGGAGGGACAGTCATGCAATAGATGTCGCATGTACAGAAAGAACAGCAATCACAGGTTGCATTGACAGAAAATCTGATACAAATTATATATGTAAAGTATGTGGATCCAGGAGACGACTGAGCTGGACAAGGCATCGCCAGGTGGTGCCCGAGCCACATGACCTCCTGTCCACCGTGGTGACCTGGAAGAGGGCAGGCCACACAGGATAATTAGTAATAGATAGAGGGATCAGAATGAGGAGGCCTCAAAATTTACAGGAATACAGTTATAAGGAGATAGCGAAACAAGGAGAGGAATGATCCAACGGAGCCCGGGTGTGACAATCCAGATCCGACAGTATGTGGGGCTGTAGGAGCCAGGAGAGGTAGATGGTCCCTGGGGCCCGAGGTCATCAGAAGGGAGCCTGAACGAAAAGAGAGTAGGAGGAGAAGGAGGAGGAGGAGAAAGAGGGGGAGGAAGCTATAGAGAGTGAAAGTGACACAGCTTGCAGCTTGTGGGAACAGAAAGCAAAACAAAGTTATAGAAATGCAATGTTAATCAGAATAAGCAGATTATTACTTGTTGGCAGGACAATGTGGAGTCTAATACTATAGCTTACTCATTGAGACTGAGACCGACCCAACAAGGAAGCTACAGTAGGTACTACTTCAAAGTGGCCATTTCACTCGCGGGGAGCGAGATTCACGCAACGCGTGAAATGTCAGTGACAACTGTAGCCACTAGGTGGAAGCATAGTACTGAATTGCAGCTCAAACGATTTTGGGACGATTCCACATTTGACCACAATGTAGCTGCAATGGAGAGTGGCGCTGTTTCAGGCTACAGGTAGAGTGAATGGAGAGGGGGACTGCTAAACCGTATCAGATTGATTCAGACTGACTGTTTCACAGCGGTGGGACACCTCAATTATCTGGGTGACCTTGGATAATCACTTGTGCTTTCTTTGTTTTACAGTAGAGCTAAAATATGGACATTAGTTGTTTTTTAAGGAACATTTGTTTACTGGTAAAATTGCCGACCTGAATTATTGTCCCAGTCCGCCCCCGTGAGCCTATATCACGGCCTGACTGGATGTTGCTTAAATATAAGAATAGTCTATAATAATATCAGATACCCTAAAGACATCTGAGGTTGTAATTTCGCTCGCTCGCTCGCTCGCTGCAGCCACGGCTAATAAGCGGAGGCAGAAACAATTACGCACAGCCTACAGAAGTTTCAACGTCCATACAAGCATTTAAGAAATGAGTCTTATCAGTTCCATAATTCAGAGAGGATTTTTACTCAACGAAAAAATGTATAAAGATCAGTTTTTAGGTTGAAGACACGAGAGCAGCACGTATGTCCAGACGCTGATGTGTGTCAGCTGGGGCAGCGCGTCGGTGATAAATAAGACACATGAGAGCATTGCGACTGATGTATAGCTCCCCTGGTAGCGCAGCTCCCTCAGTAAGCAGAATAATCCGCTAGTATGAGTTCGAGTCTCACTATAGGCAGTAGGCCTACCTTTAGTTAATGCGTTTTTTCTTTTCTCATCATCATTATGATCACATATGGCTCCAAGTTTGAGCAAATAAATGAGCAAATGAGCATTAATTCTCCGCCGGGCCGCGGCACCAGCTTTCCTGCTTGTGTACATAAAATACATTCAATTCTGACACCACAACTGTAGCGTACCGAATATCAATAGATGATAACCAGAAAAAAAAAACCTTCTATTGATCTGATTCACCGGCTGCTTTCTTTCTTTCAGTTGTGGTGTCAGAATTTAACACAAATATTTGTGCTTTCTATTCCTTATATTTTCTACAACGGGCTTATAGAAAGAAGAACGACGCCACGTCATGTCAGACAGTTTTCTCTAGCTTTATTAAAATACATAATCAGCAGCTTCACAGTAGTCGGATATACAGAAGGTTATTTAAAGCGGAGTGAGTCCTTGAAGCAGTCTCCCTGCAGGAGGAGATCCCTTGGCCAAGTGATCAATGTCTTTGTTGCAGACCTCTTTGCTGTCCTCAGCGCGCGGGGGTGGGGGCACTGGCGTATCAAGCTTTTCAAAAGTGTGGGGGATGGATGTGGTCTTTCCAGTTAAGCGAACTTGTTCCAGATGCCTTAACATTTGCATTCCCCCATACTGAGGAATGTGTGTAGGGGACGAGAAGTAAGCACCATCCAGGATGTGTCCATCCTGCATTCGGAGGTGGAGAAGCTCATTAAGCTGTGTCTGGCCCTGCCAATGGCCGCGTTTCCCAGATTCGTTAAGAAGCTCTTAAGTGCTAAGATCTTCTTAGGAGCGCTCTTAAGAGCGCTGTGAAAGAAGGATGTGTTTTCCAGAGTCGCTCTTAGCTTAATAAGATCTTTCACTAAGAAGGAAATGTAAGATCGAGCTGACCCACTCTTAACAGCCTTCTTAGCGACCAAATGCTCAGTGATCAAGCCGCGTCAGGGAAATTTACATCCTCCACTTTTCGAAATAATAAAACAATGCTCAGTGTTGAAATGCGCTCATAGCTGCAGACCACTGGCGCAAGAAACATAGGTTAATAGAAGGAAAAAAAAAACTTCTACTGAATTACACGTTTAAGTTTTCCACACACATCTGCATATGAGTTTATAGTACTACACATAAAAATACAACAACCCTGTGGCATTGGATCGGTAGAAAGCACTACGCGGCCGTCAACACACCCGCAACCACACCCCGCCCACACACACACACACACACACACACACACGATACATGCGTAGCCTAATTGCACCTGGGTGGGGGGGGGCACGGGGCGCTGTGTGTGACTTATGCGCTGATAAAGAGGTGGGTGATCGATTTGCCTGGCATCGCTTGATTCAGTTTCAGCAGCACCGTGGTGGACAGCTCCCACTAAGAGAATAAGCTTCTTTGGCTTGATCTTAAGGTTCTCCTAAAGGTGCGTTCACACCGGACCTTTTGTTTTTGTCGCTGTCGCTCGTGTCGCTCCAAAAAAATCGCTCTGTCGCTCAGCTGCAGTCGCTCGACGGCACAATTGAACAGATCGCTCTGATGACGTCATATCCAAGCGATTCCAGTAGGCCTATTTCACGTTGCTCGGAGGCGCTCATTTCTTCCCGTTTGTATTGGTCCAGCATGGCTGACATTATACCTGTTGCCGCCGTTTACTTGTTGTGGAAGTCCCACAAGCGCCGTACAACCAAGCGTCGTCGGTTTTGGGTCCACGAAATACTCAAGATGCGCACTGACCTCGGTGAATACCACCGGCTATTCCAGGAGCTGCGTCTGGACGCCAACCGTTTTCAGCGGTATACGCGGCTGACAACGGCCCAGTTTGACGATCTGTTGGCGAGAATCAGAGGCAGGATTGCCCGGTTGGATACCAACTACAGGCGCTCCATCCCAGCTGAGGAGCGCCTGGCCATTTGTCTCCGGTGAGTGGCTGTGTGTGTGTGTGTTATGGCAATGCAACTATGTTGCACTCTACCCATGAAAAAATCACTGTACGGGACAAATGCAACTATGTTGCACTATGAGCCCAATGAAACGTTACCCGTACGGACCAAATACAAACATTTTCTTAAATAGAATCGTGTCAGTTGAATTAATCTGGCCTAATTAGTAGGAATCAAACATTAAACTATAGCCTACATTTCCCTCAATTCTGCCAGATGAGTTGAGTTCAGCACTGTATGTTAACATCAAGGTTACTACACAATAGACTGGTAATAACAGTTGAGTTGAAACTGCATTGTCTATACAGTAAGTGCAAAACAGTGTTTCTCAAATATGTACATTACAGGGAAAGAGTTGCAAATGGAGAAATATTTTAACTTTTGTTTTTCATTTAACTACATAGCCTAGCCATATGAACTTAATTGTATGCCATGAATTGCAGATCTGCAAGCTTATAACACAATGTGTTGTGTAGATCTGCTATTTTTTATATTGTTATAACAAATTGAAAAGGGGTACTTGAGCTAGTTAAAGGGTACCCACCACAGTGATGAATAGTTTAATCCCAAAGCCCTATTAGTTATTATCATCATTTTTCACATTTTTTCTGTATGTATTTCTATCTATTTTATCTGCTTGTCATTATTTATTTGTAGGTATATAGGCTACTTGTAAATTCTCCATTTTGCATTTCTATTTTTTATTTTTATTTCTTCAGATATCTAGCCACTGGTGACTCCTACAGGACCATAGCCAGCAGCTACCGTGTTGGGGTGTCCACGGTGTCCATGATTGTCCCTGAAGTTGCCAGTGCCATTTGGGAGAGCCTCGTAGGAGAGTTCATGGCTGTGCCTACCACACAGGACTGGAGGACTATCGCGAAGGAGTTTGAGGAGCGGTGGAACTTCCCTCTTTGCTGTGGTGCGATTGACGGCAAACATGTGGTCATCAAAGCCCCGGAGAACACAGGATCACAGTTTTTCAACTATAAGGGAACGTTTTCAGTCGTTCTCTTGGCTGTTGTCGATGCACGGTATCGCTTCAGGGTGATTGATGTCGGGGGCTTTGGCAGATCCAATGATGCTGGGGTTCTGGCCAACTCTCTTTTTGGTCAGGCACTCTCAACTGGCGCCCTCCAACTGCCCGCTGACCAGCTACTACCAGGAGCAGACCACCGAGGACCCCAGCCTCATGTGTTCGTTGCAGACGAGGCCTTTCCACTGCAGCGACACCTGATGAGGCCATTCTCCAGGGAAAGCCTGACCACAGCTGAGCGCCGGACTTTCAACTACCGTTTGTCTCGGGCTCGGCTGGTTGTGGAAAACGCATTTGGCATCCTCTCTTCTCAATGGAGAATCTACAGGCGTGTCATTGAGATTCGTCCAGAGGTTGCTGACATCTGTGTGAAGGCTACTTGTCTCCTCCACAATTACATACAGAGCACAACCCCAACCCAGGCTGGGAGCATCATGCTTGGAGAGGTGGACCCCCTGCCAGATCTGAGAAGAGTCGGTGCCAACAACGCTGGGATGGATGCCCTCGGGGTCAGAGAGGCCTTCACAGCCTACTTCTCTGAAGAAGGAAAAGTCCCCTGGCAACACACAGTGTAGAATATATGTGCACACCCTCTAAACGGCTCTTTTAAGAGCCACCCACACAAACCTAATAACGAGTATAATTCCTACAATATTGTGTGCAGTGCAAATGTACACCAAGATGGCTCTTTTACAAGTAACTCCATCCTTATATTTAGTAGGCTATAACTCCAGCAATAATACTATCATGCAACAGCAAAATCAATATATTAATTAACACAATACATAATACATACACACAATAAAATCCATACATAATAAATACAATACATTGATTAACTTTTTTCTTTTTTTTGTCTCTTTCAGTTGTGATGGCCCTCAGGCTTTACTCTACTGCTGCTTGCCCTGCCTGTGCTCCTCCCTTTCAGGTGCTACTGATTGGTTCCTTCCACCTCGTTGGGGGATTCTCTTCACCTGCGGCCCACCTAGCTTGGTGGTTCCAAAATGGTGTTCAGCCATCTCCCATGGCTTTGTTTGGTTTTGGTTGTGTTTGTTTGTTTGTTTTGGTCCCTTTCTGACTTCACACACACATACCCTGAGCATCCAGCACCCTCACCTCACTACTGATTACTGATGTACACACAAAGTTGGTCTTCTTTGTTTAACCTTAAATATTTTTTTTATTTACAGTGCTATTTACAAAGATCAATGATCTGTAGTTGACAGAACTCTAAATCTTCCTGCAATCCCTGCATCATCTCCTGCAGAGAGTACTGCCTATTATATAATAATAATATATTTACAAATTTTGATAAGAGTTCAATTTATGAAAGGCAAAGCTGTACAAGTCAAATTTAAAATGTTCAATATGTTCTGGCGGTACTCTCTGCAGGAGAGGTTCGAGGGATTGCAGGAAGATCTGAATCTCCGTTGGCTGTGGAGGTGGAGATGGCGCCGCACTGGCCTGCCTCCTCAGCAGATCCAGCAGTAGCTGCTGAATCGCATCCTCATCAGTGGCCTTTCTCTTCTTCCTACCTGTATGAATTGAAAACACCATATGATAGTGAAACTACAACAATATTTAAACATCTTGTAGTTGTCCAGTTTGTTCCACATTAATTTGTTTTCTACAAAATTGCTGTAGCCCAGTGTGCATACCAGGAGGGTGGAGTGGTCTGCCTGTTGAAGTGCTTTCTACTTCCACTGCATTGTTGCACTTCATCAGTCTCTTTCTCCCTGTATGTAAAGTTAACACCATATTTATACCCGGTGAGTTAGGTTGACAATGTTTGCGTTGTTGACAAGAAGACCACAGTTTGTAAGCTATGCTGTGCGTGTGTATTTATTTTGCTTTGTTCCTTTGTGTTGTTATTTCTCTTTTATTGCATGAGTAGTGTGCATGCTGTTACCAAAGACAGTCACTAGATGGCAGGCACCTCAGTGGACTGGTAAAGCAAGTTATTGTTTTACCTATTGTTTACCTTAAAAATAAATAATTTGAATTTGACAATTTGTGCTTATTGTGGTACATAAAAATCAAATATCGGAGATTACATCAAAATGAACTGAGGATTTGGAAAATTGTGACACCCCTAGACACATACAGTATGTTTTGGCCGTCGCTATGTTATAGCTATTGCTGAAACATCATAGGAATACTGGAACATGATAGCTACTGTATGTAAAAGCTTATTTTCAAGATTCAACATCTGTGTGTGTGTGTGTGTGTGTGTGTGTGTGTGTGTGTGTGTGTGTGTGTGTGCTTGTTGCATACTACACATACATACACACACACACAAAATATGTATACGCACCAGGAGGATTGGATGTGGGGGGTCTCACTGTGGGACTGGGGGTGCTTCGCCCACTGCCGTCGCTACAGGTATCACTGTGTGAAATTGACAGCACTTTTGTAAAACTTCAGCTACATACAAACATGTTAACACACATGTATATACACACAAATTAAGCAGGAACATACCAATATAGTTCCGACGTCCATGAAGCCGGTGAATCAGATCAATAGAAGGTTTTTTTTTTCTGGTTATCATCTATTGATATTCGGTACGCTACAGTTGTGGTGTCAGAATTGAATGTATTTTATGTACACAAGCAGGAAAGCTGGTGCCGCGGCCCGGCGGAGAATTAATGCTCATTTATTTGCTCAAACTTGGAGCCATATGTGATCATAATGATGATGAGAAAAGAAAAAACACATTAACTAAAGGTAGGCCTACTGCCTATAGTGAGACTCGAACTCATACTAGCGGATTATTCTGCTTACTGAGGGAGCTGCGCTACCAGGGGAGCTATACATCAGTCGCAATGCTCTCATGTGTCTTATGGATCACCGACCCGCTGCCCCAGCTGACACACATCAGCGTCTGGACATACGTGCTGCTCTCGTGTCTTCAACCTAAAAACTGATCTTTATACATTTTTTCGTTGAGTAAAAATCCTCTCTGAATTATGGAACTGGTCAGAATCATTTCTTAAATGCTTATATGGACGTTGAAACTTCTGTAGGCTGTGCGTAATTGTTTCTGCCTCCGCTTAGCCGTGGCTGCGGCGAGCGAGCAAAATCACAACCTCAGATGTCTTTAGGGTCTTTGACGTGTGCACAAAAAAAGACCACAGTTAAACATAAAAGCAAAACGAAAACAGATAAACATAAAATGGGAATATCACCGATAAATACAAAATACAAAGAATAAGACCTTAAAAGACATTTAGAAGGCTTCATAGTGAGTTGTTGATGATGATGATGGCGGATGAATGATTTTTTTCACTAAGTTTGTCCTTGCTAGAGGGACCCTGTAGCGACAGGCTGAAGGAAGGAGTTGGAATGAGGTGTGGAGTGGGTGAGGTATTATTAGCTACATTCTTGTATTTAACCCTGTAAGACCCAGATATAGAAAAAAATGAGCAACATTTTTTTTGACCTCTCAGATATTGCTTTAGGGGGCCTCTGATGTAGAAATTAAAGAGTTTTCAAATTTTTTACATTTTAGTAAGTTTTTAGGGAAATGTTGCAAATTTGCCACGCTGGGGATAGCTGGGAGCAGAATTTCTGTGTTTGTACTCACTTAGTCTGAACAGATATACAGAACATTTAAGTAGCCATGGTCTGAGTTTCCAGAGTTTGTCCTTCTTTTCCATCTCTGACACAGTCAAGTTGTTTGTAAAGTGTAATGAAGTCAACAGAGATTGGAATCTGTTGCGGGACATCACATCAGAAACAAGGATGTACCGTGTGTCTGTCTCCCAATACAAACTCCCTGTATCTTTGTAGTTTTTTGTTTGTTTTTTAACTTCTAAATGATCCTGAGCTATTTTTCTCAGTGTTGCCCAAGTAGCAGTTTGTAGCATTAGGAGATAGAAAAACAGGTTCTGAATGTTCTGGAGTTGTTGGGGGGATGCCTGTTGCATTGTTCAGGGACAGGTGTAAATGGTCTTGAATGTGTCCCTGTCCCTGAACTCTAGCCATTTGCATTAGGCCCATCTTCAGGTACATGCCAAGCATCTTCTCAATTCCCCTATTATTGGTGTTAACAGATGTTCTATTTTTTTTGCAAGCTGTACTCATTTGTGTTTCTTGTCAGAGCCTCAATCATGTCTTCTGTCACAAACTTTTGGAATAGACAGGGTGGTAGACCATGTGTCGAGGGTAGAGATCTAAGTATTTCCATTAGTATGTCCATAAGTATGATCATTTCAATACAAATGCTAATCAAAATTCCACTACATTCAAACAATACTGTCTGGCTGGCCTATTATGCTCTCTACTTATCATACTAAAAGGAGCACATGCATCCCCCCAGAGTACTTACAGGTTCACATTCAAGACCATTTACACCTGTCCCTGAACAATGCAACAGGCATCCCCCCAGAGTACTTACAGGTTCACATTCAAGACCATTTACACCTGTCCCTGAACAATGCAACAGGCATCACCCCAACAACTCCAGAACATTCAGAACCTGTTTTTCTATCTCCTAATGCTACAAACTGCTACTTGGGCAACACTGAGAAAAATAGCTCAGGATCATTTAGAAGTTAAAAAACAAACAAAAAACTACAAAGATACAGGGAGTTTCAAATACCCTATACATTTTATTCATGTGTTAAATTATGGTCTAAGCTAAACTAACTAAACATTTAACAGAAAAACACATTTAGAGCTTAGTTACACTGAATCATCTAACACTTTAAATTTCTACTACATTTTTTTTCAATTTGTGACCATGTGAGAAGTGCAGTGTCCTTATGTAATGTGTAAGGAGCACAGGCTATTTTGACTACCACCCTGATCCAACGTGGCAGAATTGCAACATGGACATAAGAAGCTCTAAATCAAATTTAATGAATGTTTTCCAAAATAACTAAATATGTTCATGTTCTAGACACTGTAATAGACACAAGAAAAATATCTAAGGAATTTTACTTACTTTAATCCTGACAAATCAAGTCATGCAAAAAAAGGAGATGAGCTCAGCGGGAAGTTTGCAGATAGAGTGAGTTCATGGCCAGATGACCGAACCTATTAACACTTATTCTATCCAAGAGCATTGTGAGGACAAACAATAGGACCCATTAACTATGTAAATGTGGTCTTGAGAAAAAAAAACATTTGTAGGCATTTTTTTAGAATTGTTAAAAGTGATGTGGCAAATTTGCAACAGGGGGTCCTACAGGGTTAAGCAACAACGAACAGAAACATAAATCAGGCAACTCGGTCCATTCCCGTTCATAGTCACTGCTCCCTGCTGCTGCATGTTGTCGTCCTCCTGCTCACAGATGCCACCTGGTGGTTGTTTGGGCACATTGCCGCTTCTCATGAAAACACAATTGATCCTCCACTAAAAAGGTGCGTGATTCTCGCGTGATTCACGCGAGAATCACGCGTGAACTCGGCCACAACGAAGTAGTACCTACTGTAGTAGTCGATGTCAAGGACTAATTAAAGGCTAAGTCAAAAAAGTGAGTTTTGAGTTTAGATTTAAAGGCGTCAATAGAGCCAGATTGTCTAATATCAGCTGGGAGGTTATTCCAGAGGAAGGGGGCCCGATAGGAGAAAGCCCTGCAGCCAGCTGACTTCTTCTTAACCGTGGGAACCATGAGGAGCCCTGAATTTTGAGAGCGCAATGCACGAGTTGGGCAAGGCCGTGTACAGTTTTGTATGTCATCAGCAGCACCTTAAAGTCTGATCTTATATGCATTGGGAGCCAGTGCAGTGAGGCTAGGATTGGTGTAATATGATTACATTTTCTTGTACGTGTTAAGACTCTAGCTGCAGCATTTTGAACCATCTGAAGACTTTTAGTGCTCCCATGTGGAAGACCCAAAAATAAGGCATTGCAGTAATCCAGCCTAGACGAAACAAAGGCATGAATCAGGATCTCTGTGTCAGCCGTGGACAGGAAGGACCTAATTTTGGCTATATTGCGCAGGTGGTAAAAAGTGATCTTGGTAATTTCTTTTATGTGCTGATCGAAAGAGAGGCTAGAGTCAAAAGTAACACCTAAATTCTTAACAGTTGAACTTTGAGAAATAACACAATTGTCGAGAGTTACTGTCACGTGATCAAAATGGTGTCTCTGTCAAGAGGGAGCAATGACCAGCATCTCAGTTTTATCCAAATTTAGGAGCAGCAAGTTTTCTGACCAGTTCTTCACTGCGCACAGGCAGGTCTCCAATTTCGTGATTTGAGATTTATCATCAGCTTTGATGGGCACATACAGCTGAGTGTTGTCCGCATAGCAGTGGAAATGTATTCCACAACTCCAAATAATTTGGCCGAGAGGTGAAATATATAAAGAGAAGAGCAAAGGGCCCAGAACAGAGCCTTGGGGAACTCCATTCTTCACATCAGTAAATATTGCTGTAGTACTATTATAAGAAACACATTGTGTTCTTTCGGACAGGTAAGATTTTAGCCAGGCTAGAGCCAGGCCAGAGATGCCAAATTGACTTTCAAGTCGGTCTAACAATATCCCGTGATCTATGGTGTCAAATGCAGCGCTGAGATCTAGTAACAGAAGCACTGAGACAGAGTTTGAGTCTAAAGTAAGTAGGATGTCAATTACCACGTTAGTAAGGGCAGTTTCGGTGGAGTGACAGGCTCTGAAAGCTGATTGAAAAGGTCCAGGAGATTGTTGTTAGTTAGGTAGCCTGAAAGTTGCTGGGACACAACTCTTTCTAAGATTTTGGAGAAGAAGGGAAGGTTGGATACTGGCCTATAATTTTTTAGAGATCCTGGGTCAAGGTGTGGTTTCTTAAGTAGAGGCTTAACCACAGCAGACGTAAAACTAGCAGGGACAACACCTGTCATGAGTGATAAGTTAACAATATTTAACATTGTAGGTCCCAGTGCTGGCCATAGATCCTTAAACAGTTTTGTCGGAAGGGGGTCCAGGATGCAGGTAGTTGGCTTTGAGGATGAGACAATTTAAAACAATATCTCAAGGGAGATATTTTCCAAATTGTTAAGAGCTGAGGCTAACTGAGAATCGGCAGAAGGCTGTTTAATAATCAACTTTGACGAGGAAGCCAGAGATGATGAATTAATTTTGGCTCTAATGTCATCAATTTTATTGCAAAAGAAATCTAAGAAATCATTTGCATTGAAGGATGCACAGCTCACAGACTTTGGTTTCTGAGTAAGTTTAGCCACAGTGTCGAAGAGAAATCTAGGATTGTGTTTATTATTGTTTATTAGGCCAGAGAAATATGCTGTTCTAGTAGCATTAAGAGCACGCTTGTAATTAAGTACACTATCACGCCATGCATGATGCAAAACGACTAATTTAGATTTTCGCCATGCACGTTCCATTTTCCTGCAGGCCTGTTTGAGATCTCGGGTTTCATCAGTAAACCAGGGAGAAGATTTCTTTGGTCGTCTTGTCTTGGTAGAGACCGGTGCCACAGAATCGAGGAGAGAAACGATTACCGAGTTAACTTCATTGGTGAATTTTTCCACAGGCTTTGTCACAATCGCAAAAGGGGCCAGGACCCCAGGCAATATATCACTGAGTGTCGCTATGATTGCCGGGCTGATATGACGAGAGGTAGAAACATTTGTGTCATTGATACAGGGACAGGCTAATGACGCTTCAAATGTAATAAGAGAGTGGTCCGACACAGCAGAGGAGACGGAAGCAACATTCAGGGCTGACACATCTAATCCATGGGAAAGGATCAAATCCAGAGTGTTACCACTGGAATGAGTAGGTTCATGAACGAGCTGAGTAAAGCTAGAAATATCATGCAGACCCAAAAAAGCTTTACTTAGAGGGTCAGAAGGCTTATTTAAGTGGATATTGAAATCCCCAATAATTAGGATCTCATCTGAACAAGTTACAAGATCTGCAATAAATTCACAGAATTCTCCTAGGAATTGGGAGTAAGGCCCTGGAGGTCTGTAGATTACCACCAGGTAAAAGCCTGTTCCCTGGACAAGGCCGTTACTACTTGATGGAGATGGTTTTAACACCAGAGCCTCAAAAGAAGTAAATTTAATTTCCTGGTTGGAGCTTAAACTGAAAATAGATTTGTAGATTAGAGCAAAGCTTCTCCCCTGTTTAGAGGCCCGAGCAACATGGGCATAGTTATAATCAGGAGGGGAGGCTTCATTTAATCGCAGAAAAGTATTAGGTTTCAGCCATGTTTCACATAAGCCAATCATGTCCAGCTTATGATCAGTAATCAAATCATTAATCAGTAAGGCTTTGTTTGACAGTGATCTAATATTAATAAAGCCAAATTTGAGGGTTTTGAGCTCATTTGAGCTGCAGTTTCCAGTGATAGGCCTTTCAGTGGAGCTCATGGTAGATAATTTAGGAATGGGAACAAGATACCTTTTAGTAGTTAGATTTGGCTGCCTATGCAGGTAGGGATGACGGGATGCCATTGTGATTAGCTTTGGTATTTTATTATGTAAGACTGTGTAAGGTGCTTGCTGAGACATTTCCCCACTGTCAGAGGTGGAGAACAAGATTAAATTATTGTGGTTTACATATTTAGAGCATGATTCAATGAGAGAGGGAAGGTGACAGTCTCAATGTTGCAAACCAGGGTATCAGTGTGGTACTCTGCACTATGTCCCTGACTAACCATGTTAACTAGGCTATTAGACTCTACACCAGCACTAATTGTATCACTAGCAGGCTCTCTAGTCACCTGCGACCTGCCGAGTGCTACATCCCTGGTGTCAAACCTGCTTCAAACACCTGTCTATATTGCTAGACAAAACAGCAGCGCCGACTCCAGTAGGATGAAGGCCGTCTGCTCTCAGCAGGTGGGGGCGACTCCAGAAAGAGGGCCAGTTATCCACGAACCTGTATCCCTGCTCCCTACAGTGACATAGCTGTAAGCCTACTGTACGTCTCATCATTACCCCGCTGGGGTAAGGGACCAGAGACAATTAATCAATGCTGACATATCTTTCTAGCAGCCTGAAAAGTCCTAGCTAGGCTATCTTTTGTGATCTGACGAATATTGTTGACGCCAGCATGAATTGCAATGTTGCTGTAGACGTCGACATGGATGACGCTGGCAATGAATGAATGAATAGTCTAGAATTGCCGCAAACGTCGCCATAGGCTACTTAGCTTGTTAGCTTCCACCTGCTAGCTACATTTAACCGGAGAACTGTCACCTACCCTGGACTGGAGTTTGAGCCGGAGAATGGCTGACAGGGGCCGCTTCAGTTGCTAGGGTAGGTGGTCGTGTCCGTGTGTCAAGGCGGCTGGCAGCCTCTCTTAAAAGGTCGGCTATGCTTTTTTCTTCCATTTTCTTACATATTAGCGTTTCCCTCCAATGTCTCACATCTCTCTTTCGCGGGTCGTGGTCTTCTTCTTCCTCTTCTTATCCAGCTTTTAGGAGCATTACCGCCCCTTTCTGCTCTGGACTGTGAACCAGACAGGCCGTTGTGTGATGTTTAACTCTGAAAGGGTACAGATAACCCCGCCCCCTCATTTGAATATTGCAGCATGAAATAAAAGAGCAGTGAAATAAATGTGGCGTTATAAAATAAAAGTCCCCGTAAATAAATAAATGTGACGTTAGGAAATAAAAGTATCAGGAAATAAATAAATGTGACATTATGAAATAAAAGTCCCCGTAAATAAATAAATGTGACGTTAGGAAATAAAAGTCTCCTGAAAAAATAAAAATATAAATTAATCTATGTATTTATATTTAATTTATGTCTATTTATCAACCTATTTATTTAATTTGGGACTCATTTCATGGCATTATTTATTTATTTATTTATTTCATTACGACTAAAACGGCTTTCCATACCTCTCAGCTAGTCTGGCGCGGACTGAGACAGGCATCGGAATGACGGCACAAGACCTGCGACCTCTTAAAGTGACAGTACAAGTATTTACATATAATATAAAACACTTTGGTTTGAATACAACATTCAGACACAAATATTGGCAATAAAACACATCTTAAACACATAGAAAACAATATTCATCAGGATTTGGTGACATTTCAAACGTAAAAATAAAGATATAATTTCAACCCGGTTACACTACCAGCGCCAAGTTAAACTCACCTGTCAGAGAGAGACTACAGAAATACGGTTCTGCTGTTAACTGACTCATAACTATTCATAGCTTTCACGTGACGTCACGCTCCCAGGAGAACGCCCCCTTGGAGGGCAAAAGATAATTTCCCACTGCCCGCCAGCATAGGAAGCAAGTGATAAATATCGTTTGGAACCAGTTTCGTTTTGCAAAAATGTTGTTTTGAAGATAGTTGTTGCAAAGCTCTTAAGTCTCACGCATTGGGCGTGAGACACACGCATTTCAACCCCTTCACATGCTCACACGCCACACCTTGTATTTCTCACGCAGAGAAATTACCAGGATAACGCCCACCAAGTTGCGGCACTATTTTTAAAACAGTGAACAGGTAGGAATCAAGTGGGTTCCCCGTAGAGTTCAGAAGGCGCCTGCCACGCACCAGCCAATCAAATAAAAAACAGCCAATCAAAAAAAAAGCATTGCTGTATCCAGGTAAGATTTAGATATTCCCGATTCAGACGCTCGCAGAAGTAGCTACAGAAGAAGACAGCTGTCACATCAATTCACATCTCCCCGAAGTAGCCACAGACTGATCAACATGGGAGAAGATCATATCCTATGAGTACAGTAAGTCATCTCATCATTTGATTTCCGTTGCTGAGGAATATTGTGTCCAGGCAGCCGGTAATCAGTAATGTTAGCTAACAGTTTGACCAGTGTGTGTGAACTAACCTGTCTGCTCTGTGTATTCCCCAGCCTCTGATTGGCTCCAATCCTGACAGTCATGCTAACCAATCAAACCCATGACTGACAGCAGGTATTAGCCAATCAGGGGCAGAGTAGGGCCGGTCTCTGGGTGGAGAGGAGTCCATAGCAACCTGATAGCAACGGTCTGGTCAAAAACGGATAACGACCATTATCCAATTTTTCCATTTTTCATGTGAGCATAAAATCGGAAATTGAAAAAACGAATCGTTATCCGTTCTGTTCATTTTGGTTTTGGAAACAAATACTGAGAATAGGAGTCGTTTTTTCGTTTTTTATTTTATTTTTGGTTTTATTTTGAAAAACAAATGAACGAATGATACACGGATTGCTTTTGCGCCTATTTCACATGTTGAATCTGCTCATCGGGTTTTTTCCTTTTCACATATCCAAATTTTTGCAGAGCTAGCCAGCTAGATAGCAGGAGCACTTGGGGTGTCACATTATACTCTGGCAGTTTTATATTTTTATAAAGATACCCATTTTATAATAGGCCTACCCATAATAATTTGAAATATTTTTAGTTTTTTTTCCTTTTATTTTTCCCTCCAAACTTTCCATTTGCCGTTGCTGACCACTTCAGCCCCTTGTACAAGGAATGTTTTAGAGACTCCCCCACGACTCAGAGCATTAGAGCGCAAGCACCAAAACAATGTGCATCATAAATGAAGCAGTGGCACCACATTTCAAAAAGGAACTGGTGATGAAGATGAGAGAGAATCCCTTCACACTTGTCACAGATGTCTCAAATGATACTGGTATGAGTTTAACAACTACCAGTAATTTGTATGTTTGTATCCATTTCTACATGCACACTCATACAATTTTTGAACAACATGTAGGTTTAATTATGAGCCTTATTGTTACGGGTCTAGAGAAGATGAATCCCATCACAGTGAGAATATTTGACACCAACAAAGTTGTGCACAGATTCCTAGATATGTGCACCACCAGTGGGCAGAGCTGTGGCACTGCTGAAGTGATTTATAAAAGAAATTGGAGAAATTGTGTTGGTCTCTCTATTGATAATGCTCCTGTAAATACAGGTGCCAAAAATTCAATTGCTGCCAGAATGCTAAGGGAAAATGGCAGCATTTACATACATGGATGCCCCTGTCAAATTATTCACAACACTGCCAAACATGCAGAGCAGAAGTTTTTGGAGGTAAGTTCAAACATGTACACTTTATATTACCAATCTGTTAAGTCCAATGCCAAGTAAAACAGTTTGCTGTATAGTGTTGTAATAAATCTTTGAATTCATGTATTGCAGATATCCGGATTTGATCCAGAGGATCTGACTGTGGATGTTGAGTACTGGTTTAAGGGAAGCACCAACCGTAAAGGTTACCTGGCAGGTTTATGATTCAACCAGCCCTTCTGTTATAGAACAAAATGCAGACATTTTTAATTTGTTTGCTATTGATGTTATATATATATTTTCCAGAATTTTGTGTCTTCCATGGGAGCGAGTACATGGAAATGCTGCTGCACATTTCAGTGCGATGGTTAAGCCTGGAGAGGTGTATAACACGAATTCTGCGGCAGTATCGGCCACTTACCAGCTATTTTAAGTCTTTAAGTATGTTGCTTATTTCATTGACAGTAGTACAGGTGCATTACACCAGACTAAATATGTACCTTTAAGCACAGCCTGTTTTTATTCACAGATGAGAAACAACCAAGGCCCGGGGGCCTGGGCGCTGGCACAGCCTGCGGCACAGCCTGCGGCACAGCCTGCGACTCCTCCCAGTGTGGACGGCCCCAAAGGTGGCGCTTCCTCAATCCTCAGTGCCATGCCATGTCTCCCTATTGTCAGTAGTGAGTGTGCAGGTATGTGTGTGTGTGTGTGTGTGTGTGTGTGTGTGTGTGTTTGTGTTTGTATGTGTGTGTGTGTGTACGTGTGTGTGTGCGCGCGTGTGTGTAGTAAGGAGGGTGGGAGGGACGGGCTTTCTTTGTTATTGTTTTATCTTTTATGTGTAAAGCACTTTGTGCTGCACGCCTGTGTATGAAAAGTGCTATATAAATAAAGTTTGATTGATTGATTGATTGATTGATATATGTAGTCTATGGGTAAAATAGCATGCTTACAGAGAGGAATACCTTCAACCACTTGCACTTATTGTGCATATCTTGCTGAATCTATGTGCACTTACTGTTTGTCTGTCTAGTTTTGAGTTAAAGTGCTGATTGCCAAGTCAAATTCCTGTGTCTACCTGATGCATTTGGTGAATAAAAAGTTATTTTCATTCTGAGATATTGTTTAAACTACCTGTACTTAATTTGCTTTATGTCTTTCTGTTCTCTGTCTGCTAGGAGAAAAGCTAAATGTTGGCTCACCACCAGAGCTACCCTCAACAGGCTCCTTGAGGCTGGAGACATCACACCTCAGGAGGTGCAGCTATTCCAGCAGGCAGCACTGACGTTTCTGGTCAGGGCTGTGGAGTACGGAATCAACAAACTCCCCCTGAAGGAGGCCCTTCTGAAGCATGCTAAATTTGTTGACATGCAGCAGAGGGCCGAGTGTGGGGTGGAAGATGCCCTATACTTCGTAGACAGTTTTGGGGTAGTATGTCCTCCTTGTATGTATGTTCCTTTTTTCAAAGGTGACCGGATTGAGCCAGTTTGGGAGGCTTTCTAAGATAGCTGCATTAGTGTTAGTGCTCCCTCATTCGAATGCAGACGCTGAGAGGGTTTTCTCCATGGTCGGACTGAACAAGACCAAAACCAGGAACAGCTTGGCACTAGATGGAACTCTGTTATCCATCATGACAGTTAAAATGGCTGGCCTGGAACCACTGTGTTTCAAGTGGGAGCCACCAACCCCTGTGCTGAAGGCCTCAAAACCTGCCACCAACACCTACAATAAACAACATAATGGTTAGCCATTATCTCTCTCTCTCTCTCTCTCTCTCTCTCTCTCTCTCTCACACACACACACACACACACACACACACACACACACTAAGAAATGCTGAATTAAATAAATATTTTTATTTGTACGAATTTATGTCTTTGTCATTTATCAGATCAGACCCCTGTTCCCAATCCAACCAAACCCCCACCGCCAAAATCTCACTCTGAACTCAGTTCAAAACTTGAGAGCCCTGTTGTTGTGCTATCAGATGCACTAACGGATGAGGCCTGGGCTATGCTTCTATCAAATTCCGTCCGAAAAGGAAAACCCAGAGAGGAGGAGATGGTGGATTTGTGCCATAAGACGTAGCTCTGTCCCCGGGGAGGGCTGACAACGGCAGCCGTCCAAATACACACGTATTTGCAGCAAACACTTCATCAAAGTTTAGCTCAAGTAAACATAAGTATATACCTTTATTAATTATCGTATTTTTTAGCCATAAGTCACATCTGTTTGTAATCAGTTTGACATGGGTTGTTGTCGTATATCGAGGCGACCAACTGCAGTGGTCTTAATGAATTAAAGTTAGCTGAGGAGTTGGGAGGCTGCGTTAGCCGCAAATAAACACAAAATGCAATGATTTGGAAATCCCTTTACACCCTTAAGCTTGTGTTTAGACTGATAAACTTTGTTGGTGATTTTTTGGTGATGTCAAGGGTAAATATACAATAATAATATTAATACAATAACGTTCAATATCTAGTGTTAGTGAATTAGTACTCACCTTTGCTTTTACAATGAAGAACTTTTTGCTGTTCACCTCTCAAACGGCGGCATTATTTACCCATCCAGATTGAAAATATATAACTGTCCGTACTTTTATAAGCTTTCATCCTGGCAGCAGTATAGGTGAGGGATTCTCCACAAGGTACAGGTAAATGTCACCGAAGTCGAGCTCTGGCAGGGACCTGGCGGGTTTTAACGGCTGAAGCGAGTGCTGTTTATGGATTGCAAGTGCCCAACACTTGCAGTTTATGTCCATATCGTTCCTTTTCTATGGTTGACAGGTGATCTGAATAACTGTGCGAGGGGAAATTTACCAGCTTTTGCCGTGTCTCTACGGGAAGTCTGGTATGAGCCGCCATCTTGGTCTACGGTTTTTCCCTCTGTGACAGCGTGCGGGTCACATGACTGAAAACTATGAATAGGACACAGAAATAGGATACATCAGCACATTTGTAAAATGTCCAGTTCAAAGTCTATAGTGAGTGATGGGCGGAGTGAGCACGTGGTGGGCAGGCTGTCCATACAATATCTTCGGCTGCTAAAATTGATTGGATGAAGTTATTGTAGCCCTATGTTGCCACAAACCATAGATTTGTTTTTCTCCCCCCCCCCAAAGCATTTTATATTTAGATTGCTGTCTGGACGTTAAGAGATTTTATACAAACATAATAAAAAATGTATGGCCGGGACTTTAACGCGTTAATTAAGATTAATTAATTACACAAAAATTAACGCGTAAAAAAAATTAATGCATTTTAATCGCACTTATTTTTGCACCGCGTAACGTTTCTCACTGGATGAGTTTCAGGCGTACCGATTATACTGGAGCACAATTATTTAACTTGTTAAAAAGCCGCCGACACTGGCGCCCTGGCAATAGCAACATATGCAAGACAGCACCGCTGTCCAGCTGCTCTCTCAGGCCGGCCTTGAAAGTCGTCAGATCATGTCTGTGACTGGACACATGAGAGCAGCTAGGGACGGCGCTCTGATCCGCCCTGGCAACATATAGCAACATAAGCAAGACAGCTGGACTTTCAACGCGTTACACCAACCACAGCACGCTGTCAAGCTCCTCTCTCAGGCCGGCCTTGAAAGTGAAAGTGAAAGTTAAAACTTTACCGAGCAATCCTTGTCGCTGCTGAATCATTGTGGGTGATTATTTATTATTTATGTCACTCGTAAGGCCGTGTAATAAGCGGGATAATGTATAGTTACATTACATTATCCCTTACTTACATCAGGCTGAGTTCAACAAATCATTTTATGCTACTGCGATTTAAGTAGTTAAATACAGTAATCATCATAGTGTAGTGGCAGGAAAGACCATTTACCAAATAACGTGTTACTTAAACATTTTTCATTGTGCTGTGCTCTAAAAATAAACTAACAAACTAGTGTAGAGTCCTGTATAAGGAATGTTCAGCTTAAATTTTCCCCTTAAATTTAGGTTCTCGGGAAAATTGCATCTTATCAGGTAATCGTTAATCGATCGATAAGGTCCATCAACTAACGATTAATGAATTAATTGATCATTTGCATCCCTAGTCTGTTGGTCTTGGTTAAGTACCACCTTGAAAAAAAAATAAACAGTTTTGTTGCATAAGCTTATGTATTCAGTCATTATTCAATGGTATACTAAAACCCATATGAAAAAAATTGCTTCTCACTGTTCTCAGGTCAAATATTTATATGCGATTAAAAATGCGATTAATTTCGATTAATGAATTACAAAGCCTCTAATTAATTAGATTAATTTTTTTAATCGAGTCCCGGCCCTAAAAAAATGCTTAATAGAATTACCAACCCCAGTTTTAATTTGCATGATTTCTCATGGATCTAAATGAGCATAAGATTAACAATTCAACCACAGACACACTGAAGGACCTACGTATGGGTGGTTGGATTTTTCCAAATATGAAGGGCCTAGAATTGTTCAAATATGGCAGAACTTTAATTCTAACTTCTACTCAAATCACAAAGATACGAAAATGTCTGAAATAATTATAATTTTAGGGAAACTTGTATCAAAGTATACTATACAATATTTGAGTCAGTCAGTGAGTATTAAAACAAGCACAATAATATGTACTGAATTCAATTCAGTGAATTCAATTCAGTGAACTGTCCAAACTAAATTTCTAAAATTAAGGCCAAACACTACAGGCAAAAGTTTTATTTTTTCATGGGCTAGTTGTTTTTGAGATTTTGGGGCTGTTTGCTCCCATAACATTTTTTTCAATCAGATAATGTATAATTTGCATTTTCAAACAAAAAGAAAAATGCTAAAAACTTAACTTACCAAAAAATAATAAATTGAAAAAAAAGTTTTACCCTATCGAATGCATAGTCTTTAGGGCTGTCTATCACTGGCTTGTATTAGCCTTGCAGACTCTCTACATCTCTCTCACACTAATTACTACAATGTGACAGCCTCTTGCGGGTGCTGTGGCGACTGGTTGTTATCATGGCAACCCCAGTGGTATGTCTGGCTTAGTGAAGGTGGTGGTAGAGGTGATGGGTGGTGGGGGTGTTATCAGGCAGGAAAGTGAGATTAGAAAGTAAATTTCTCCTTTAGTAGATAACAGAGTAGCTGGTCTCCTTCAATGGAACATTTAAACCTGGAAAACAGTGTGACATGAAAAGGCTAAGACGTACTCTGTCTGCACATACGTATGGCTAATCTAAATCTTGTGATGTGTATTTTTTTTTATCAATATGAAGGTTTTAAATGTTGATTTTTACAATAAGCTCTGATTATTAGCTTCCAAAACTTAGCAGGAATGGCAAGACAAATATGCTTGGATGAGGAATGTTTCAGGGATTCTTATATCATGTTATCTTAAACTAGAAAATCCACCAAATCACTATGAAATTCCCAAAAATCATTTGTTGCAGCCCTAGTTCTGCAATTCTCACAGCGAACTGATCAAATTTGATCTATGAACGAGGGTCACAGTCTAGTACAATTTCTTATTGTAAGTAATGTTTTAGCATTGTACCCTGCAGTATAGTATTCAGTATAGACTTTTTTTACATGGTTGTAAAACCTGAAAAAATTGATGCTACAATCATATTTCTTGGCTGATTTGTACCCCATCTTACAGTAGAGAAGAGCAGACTGTAAAGTGACTGTATATTTTAGCCAGCGTAGTTGTCTTAACGGCTGGCCAAAATGTATTGTATTCCTATCTTGATAAATTTTATGTTGAAGTAATCACTCAGCAGCATTACTGTACTCTTTTCCACCAAGCATTTGAGGGACACCCTTACTTCCAATTTTTATTAACACCAGCCTTCATATTAAAATATGTCACCAATTCTGTGGGACCAAACAAATCTAATTTTTATTTAAAAAAAAAATTTAAATCAACGACTGCAAATAACAATATACATTGAAAAGTTGATCTGTCAAATCATCAAAAAGCATTAAGTCATCATCAAATTGAAACTTTGGACCAGGAAGTTTAAAAAGAACTGGTGGATATTTGATAGTCAAGGGCCAATCAGAAGTGTCTACCAGCTTCATCGACACCCACACTCATCCACCACCATATCCTGATAATGCCGGAGCACCACATTGTCGTTGTTGTCGTAGTAAAGCATGGAGATAGGGGATAGACGGATGGGGACGCAGCAGGGTTGTGGGGTGCCATGCGGGTCCAGGGAGTGCACCAGTGTCTGCAGGATGGCGTGGTTGGTGCCGTTCAGACTCTCGCTGAGTGGGAACGGGCACTCACCGTGGCAGTAGTTGGCCATGTAGCCCTGTGGAGCAATGATCCAGTCCTGCCAGCCCACGTCTTTGAAGTCAATGTAGAGGCGGCGAGCCTTACACACATTGCTAGTTGTCACGGGGAGGTGGACGGCGCTTCTTCTCTGTCTGGAGCGACACTGGTGGGGGTTGAGGGAAACGGCCACCAGTGAGGCCTGGATCAGTGGCAGCGTGAAGGTAGGATCCAACGGGAGAGAGTTCCCTGGTTGAAAAGGGAGAAGTTCCTCTGGATCTGCGCTAAGAGGCAGCAGCTCTAAAACCAAACCGTAGTTGCGTCCCAGTTTGCGCCAGCTCTCTGCCAGGGAGGTGAGGTCCACGGTGATGGAGGTGAGTTCAGGCTGCAGCTGGACCGACTTGGACAGCAGGAGTCTGCGGTTGGCCTGGGGATTGGCTCCCCTCAGTGTGGCTCGAATCACTTTATACAAGGACACACTAAGGGCCCGGGGTCCCTGCAGGAGCTCTGCAGATCTGAAGGGCTTCCAGTGGAACTTCACCTCAAGCTGAGCGAGGGACAGCAGCTCCACAGGCTGCAGGACGGACATGTTGAAGAAAAGCTGCTTCTCCAGACAGGCCTGACAGCTGCTGCTCCAGCCAGACACCAGCCGGCCTGCAACACATAGGCAAGTAGATGAGCATTTAAACAAGGACATTACAATTTTTAAAGGATTTATCAGGGTTTTTATTGACGTGGAGCCCAGGTGCATGAGAACCTAAATCATGGAGAATAATTTGTCATGACTTCTCACTCAAACACACACTGTGGTGGCACTCAACACATTCAAGAGGCACATTTGCAGGATGATTTAGTGCAAACGCCCTTTGAAACAGAGGTTTTAAAAGACATTTTGTGAACAATGTGTTTTGATTGCTGTGCCATGATATACTTAAAATAAATAAATAATAATGTATATTCTCTGCCTCACACCTGTGTGCAAATCTTAGTCATTATTTGTCTTTTTTGACTATGAACCAAGCTTTGCAGACAGGTACAGTACAGAACCACAGCACAAACAGAGTATGTGAATTACCCTATTTATATACAGTATATGATTATTATAACAAATTGACAAAACTTCAATGTTTTATTACAGACCTAAAACCTTGCATTCTAATTTGTCAAATGGAAGGGAATGTTACTGGTATGTAACACAACTCCACCAGTTATTTACTGTTTTCTTAAAACTTAATAAAAATTGATTAAAATGGATCCAAGTTTCCTCAAAACTGTCTCCTCACACTATGTGCAAAAATATCTGCAGTTCTTAAAGCTGTTGATATAATGCAGTTTCACACACGCCATTTATTCAACTTTACCCAAAACTGACTAATATGTTTGTAATATACCTTTGGAACGGAATAAGACTGTGGTTGCATAATATGGTAAAAAAAAACCTAAACAAATTGCAATTATTGTCCTTCTGGAATTTATTATTAGTGTGAATGCTGCAAACATAAATCTGATTTCTTTCTCTCTTCTTCCCTCTCCTCCCCTCCTCTCCTCCCCTGCAAGCATTCACACTAATAAATTATTGTCTTTCTGGAATTTATTAGTGTGAATGCTGTCCCCTCATTTTGTCTCGCTTCTACTCCTACAAATTTTGAGCTATAGAAACCATTCAACTATCAAAATGTTCAGCTTTTTCAAATATTCAGCTTTTAAACAAAAAAATAATAATATGGAAGTAAATGGGAAAATCTTCAAATCCTCTTCAAAACTCATCGACTTTCAACCTCTTCTGCTCCCTCATACTCTGAGCTAGAGACACCATTCCAACTTTCTCCAAGTTGCAAGACCTTGAACTATTTGGCTTGTGTTCAGTTTTTGAAAATCTTTTAAGGTTTTGAAATTATCACAGTTTTAGTTTGAAGGAGTTTTAGCTCCTCTTCTGGGTTTATAATGGGTGTGTATTGCGTGAGCTAGAGTGGGTGACATCATCGCTAGAGTGGAGAGCAGCTGGAAAAACTTGAGAAAAAATTCTCTTCTGCTTGATTTGGGTCCCACATCTTTTACTTCACATAGACAATATATACATAGAAATGTAGGGAATATTGTTGGCTTTCAGATGATGTTCTTATTTCAGATGTAGGACTTAAACTTTTGGCTGTGGAAGCCCTCAAGTGACGAGCAGTCCAGCAACTCCCCCATAAGCCGCAGTGTTAACTCTGAGCCTAAATCTCTGGAGTGGAGCAGACGGTACCGGTTTTGTCTCTCGCTCTTGTGCCCTCATTTTTCACTCTACAGAAATAAAAAAGACATCACATGGTTCAGCAATGTCTCCTGTTACTCACTGTATAATATTATGGCCATAACCATTACACTTTTCTCTAGACTCGCATGAGTTTGGGAGGTGTTTTCCCATTCATTCTTATGGGGAATTTTTCAACTTTGGTCCTGCTACTACTTCAGCTTCATGTTCAGCTAGAGAAACTGTTCAGCTATCAACATCTTCAGCTTTTTCAGCCCATTCAGCCTATTACTTTTCAGCTTTCTGCCTTTTCAGCTTTTGAAAAATTCAGCTTTTCCTGCAAAATCTTGACCATTCATTCTTATAGTTTTAGGCAAGTATTTTCCATATAGTCAGCAGTTTTTCCGAGATCACTTCAGCCGTCAGCATTCACACTGTATTTTCGCAGGAAATGCATTTTTTCTAGTTTTGACAAATATTGTGATTGCAATATGATTCACGATTAGTAAGAATGATCATTTTCACTGAAAACCTAATTAAAATCATGACAGTCGACGACAAATGATGACATTTGTTGGCGCCACGTCTGCGTCTAAAAAAACATGTATTCTTACAACTGGAGAACAAGATTCAGAGGTCAGGGCATCTCTGCAGCAAGTACATTTACTCAAGTACAGTACTTAAGTACCATTTTGAGGTACTTGTACATCTGCTCTACATATTTTGATTACTAGTAGTGACTTTGCAGAATGCATTCTTTATCGGCCATCAGATTTACAAAACTCTGATTCCAATAATCAGAAAAAAGCTGATTATTGGATCTGACAATCGGCCACAATTGGACAACCCATAGAATACACTAGATAGAACTTACTTTTTCTTGATCCTTTGATACTTTTAATATCAGATACTTATCAGAGAATTTTACTCAAATACTATTCATGTGGGTGACTTTCATTATTACCAAAGTAATATTTTAACCTAGTAGGCCTCTTTATTTGTATGTATACGCAAGTATGACCTTTGGGTACTTTTTACAACACTGGCAGCACTGCTACATCATAATCCTGTTTTGTCAAACATTTTGCTTTTATTAAAAAAAAGCTCTTGTGATTTGGATATTGCACTTGTAATATTGGGTGCCATATTGCCATTTAAATGATATTTCGATTAATTGTTCTGATAGTCCTAAATAGGAGCAACATTTTTTAGGTGTTTCTCTGATTTTTATCTGAATACATTAATTACATTTATTATTTAGAGATGGACTGTGGAAATTAAAGAACGGGATCTAACAAGCATAAAAGATTTTAAACAATATTTGATTTCTGCCTTTATTTGCAACTCAAAATCAGTCAAAGTTTGGGGTTAAAAGACATACACCTACATAACCCTACAGTAGATACTCTGTCAACACTAGATTTAATGACACTACCTTGGTCCTGCACGTATCGGATGATGTTGCCGCGGACTCCGTACTCGGACACCGTGCAAGGCTCGCTCTCCTGGCCCTGGATGTTCCCTGACCTCCGGAACATCCTCCAGAGCGCGAAGGGGACGTGGCGCCAGGGCTGTTGACTCCCTGCGGGCCGTGGCCGCTCGGAGAGCCCCAGGGAGCCGAGAAAGAGTCGCTCCTGGCCCTTCATCTCCTCCACATGTGAGAGGGCACACACACCGAGGACACATGCCGCAAGTAGCGGCAGGAGAGTCATTTCTGGCCTCATTTTAGGTTGTATACAACTGTGTTGGCTCCTCACCTGTAGCGCTGCTCCCAAAGCGCACAGGACGTGTGTTTCAACATGTGAAAGCTCCTGGGAAGCAGCTGCATACCGTAATTATGCTAATCAGGAGCGACCAGATAGACAAAGATAAGGTGAGGGGGCGGGTCAGCTCCTCACAAATCAACAAACACACCTTTAAACTATCAAACAACACTCTGCTCTGGAGTTAACAAGGTCTACACACACACACACACACACACACACACATATATACATACATATATATATGTATTAAAGCTGTGTAAAGGATTAAAACATGCACCAAAATATTACATTAACATGCTTTCTCATAACATACCATAAATAATTTGATCACATCAAAGAACTCAATTTCATTTTTTGGTATTCACACAACAAATAATTACAAATACGGATTACAGATACATGTAACCAGTAGGCTATTGTAGAAGTACCCAAAAGTCATACTGTGTTAAAATATTACTTTGGTAAAGGTGAAAGTCACCCATATGAATAGTACTTGAGTAAGAGTCTTAAATGTAAAAATGTACTTAAATTTCAAAAGTACAGTTAAAAGTTAATATTACACAGTATACTGTGGGTCGACAGATTATCAGACCTGATATTTAACAATTTTCTGATTACATACAAATGTGCTACTTTGGTTACTTTAGTAACTAGTATCTAAAGTAATCAAATACATGTAGTGGAGTAAAAAGTACAATATTTGCCTCCAGAATGTATTCGAGTAGAAGTATAAAATAGCAGAAAATGGAAATACCCAAGTAAAGTACAAGTACATCAAAGTTGTGCTTAAGTACAGTACTTGAGTGAATGTACTGAGTTACATTTCATCACTGCATGTAACGATGTTAAAGCAGCATCAATATAGATTTGTGGTCATGATTACTCAGGATAGTCTTAGTCTGTAATCAGATTTTTTCAGGATTCATTTGATTAGGCCACTAATATGTTTCCCCCAAATGTTGTGGCAATCAAATCTTTTGAATAATTTCAACCACAACATACAACACCAGAGTTTGGCTGAAATCTTAGTACAGTAGTACAGTGGCTGTACAGTGGCTGTTTCACCCCTCTAACCCCTCATTAACAGATAAATTAAAAATAATGAGGAAAAGAAGATTGAGTCTTGACCATACACAGCAGTGTATATACAGTTTGGTTTTGTTATTTAAATCAGGAGCCTATTCCCACCCAAAGCTGTATGGTCTGCTCTGCAGTGTTTTAACTGCCACAACTTCATTTACTCCAGCTGTAAGCCTAGAACGCCATCTGGTGTCCATTCTGGGTACATTTTGGGTTGTGACACCTTATCATAGTTAATGCTTCAACCGAAGAGTTTCAGAAAGTGTTGTTTGGAGGATTAACAGATGCCTGCACACTAAACAAAAATCGGGCTAAATAGCACTAAAAGTTTTTCTTTTAGTTTTTTCTATCCCTGGCTCATAATCACAGGGATAAAAATAAACCTCCTTTGTCAAATAATATAGAACCATTACAGCTGTGGCTATCACGATATGGCTTAAAAAATAATGGTTCTAAACAATGTGCCTTCGGGAAATATACTGTTTTTTTAGTCTAGTTTATTAAATCCCTCCCCCAATTAAACCTCTGTGCTGAAGAACCAGAGGACCTCTAAAGAACAATACAGGGGTTTAACAGGTTCTTTGTGCAGCAGCGGTGCTATATAGCACCTCAACCACCCAGAAAACTACTGAAGAAGCACTGCATAACCACTGAAGTATTGATCGTGTTGTATATGACGTAGTAAAAACATACATTATTTCACTATTAAATTTCACATTATTTTTGACCCCTCAGAGGGTCCCGACCCCCATGCTGGGAGCAACAGATTTCAGTATTCAGCTCAGTCTTTACAAGTCAATGTTGTCACCGTTCTCCTTAATAACCACATAAAAAGATGCTAACTGATTCCTACACACACCACATAATGCTAAAACTGAAGCTAGACAATTTCTGTTGAAGCTTTTCTGAATATGAGAAACTTGGACTTAAACAACTGATTTTTCACTGAACTTCCAGAGATAATTCATCTCCTTCTGTAGTTGTGCTTAGATTTATTTTTTAAACTCTCAATTTATTCTGTATATTCTGTCTTGTTTATTGGCCAAAAGTTTGAACCCATGACAACATACTTACAGCATACAATATTTCAAACAATAGTATTCTTAAAACTTTGTGTAAACTGTTCATGTTTGTCCTTTTCTTTATAACAATGCAGCACAAAAACTCAGGTCTGATCTCAGTCCTAGAGATCAACCGATCTTTTTTTCAGGGTTGATTTTGATTATTAGTAATCAAGGAGACCGATTACTGAGCACAATTTAATCAAGTACTGTACTACTACAGTACAATTTTAAGGTACTTGTATTTACATGAGTTTTCCATTCCCTCTTACTTGTTGTTCTATTATTTCACTCCAATAAGTTTATTTGATAACTTTAGTTAGTAGCTTCTTTGCAGATTCAAAGTTGATTGGTTACATATCACAAGTAACAGCCAGTCAGACATTGTCATGGGCGGGACATTGAGTAAGACCACAGAATGGCGACTACAGACAAAGAGTTCTGCATCAGAGCCAAAGTAGCACATTTTAAAATTAATTTGTTTTATTGGCAATACGTCAAAAAATACTGATTCTGCCGAAATATGCTGAATATTGGATCTGATAATAAGCCAGACCATCAGTGCTGGACCTCCCCAATGCTCTTGAGGCTGAATGGGAGCAAATTCTTGCAGCCAGGTTTAAACCCTGGTGGACAGTCTGAAACCAGAAGCGTGGAAGCTGTTCACCATTTTCTGACATTTTATAAGCCAAACTAGTAATCGCATCACAGAGAAAATATTCAGCAGATTACTCGACAATGAAAATAATCTTAAATTGCAGCCTTATCTCTCTTGTGTGAAGAGAACTCCTAGCTAACATGCTGTTATAAACACCACACACTGTCAGTTGCAATTATTTTTTAATATAGTTGGCAATCAAAGATGATTTTGATTTGAATCATTATTTACAGATCAGTATGTACAGTGGTCAAAGAGAAGCAGGAGGCTGTAGTTACTCTGTGTGTGTGCGTCGGGGATATTCATCCTTTCAAATATATGACTGAATAAATCCAATCATGACTTATTTCATTTACCTATTCAACCCCTTACGGTATGTGTGCATAGCTCGGACACAGATTTGGTGACGCACACACACCCCTCACACTCTCTCACTCTCACACACAAATAAATAAATAAACAGACAATGTATATGAACATTCCATTGATAGATAAGACAATAGACAATAATGTGCACTGACTGATCCTTGTTTAAAAGTCTCACCTCATCATACACACATACACATAGATCCGCACACATACACAGAACTACAGCTGAACAGATGCACACAACACACAGACTTAGCCTCTCATGTCATCAATGCTGTTAATTCTGAGAATTTAGTGCTGATGTTTGCATTCAAGTTTTTAGATTTTCCATTGATTTATCCATAAAAACCTCACAACAGAAATTAGTTTATGAATGAATTAAACATAAAAACATCTATAATTTTGTCCTTTTTGTCTATAAAAGAAATGGAGCCAACAATCCAGTTATTATTTGCTGAGCCTGTATTTATCAATAAATGTGTCAGAATTTAATCTGTTACAACTGTCTAAATGCTGGGCTTGAGATCATTTGGGGACCAAAAAATAAGAAACATTTGTATAGACTGACACTAAGACAGTCTATCTTCCTGTTCTATCCTGCTGATGGCAAAAATATTCCAGCAGAACTTTGACCTGTTTATTAAGGTGCATTTCTGTCATGTGACCCAAACAAAGATGTTAAGAACAACAAATGAAAGTATCTGGAGGAAAGGTATATGAGGAGTTCAGATAAAATGTTTCCTTCAACAGATAAGGCAATTATGGGGTCATAAATTACATATCTACATATCTGAACACGACTGTACATAGGACTGACTCCACTCAGCACCAACATCAATACTCTCTCGTTTCACTGTAATTTAAGTTGTGCTGGAGGAGCACTTTGGGCTACTATGGGTCAGTGTCAGCCAACACATCATAGAATCATCATGCTAATATTATGGAGTCTGATCAGGAAAATTATTCTACACCAGAGAGAATATTTTTTGCATCTGAAGGAAAGAAGAGTCTTTGAGGATTATGGATATGTCTCCAAAGGTCCACTGAAGTTTGTCAATCCACCTGGTTTTGTTTTGTTTAATATTTCTGAAGAAAACAGCCGCTTATTTCAGTAACTTGAACGTAATCATCACAGTAAAGGCTCAAATGTAAAAAGTAATGACAGCCGGAGAGGCACAGGAACAGCACTTGCAGCTAAGCACACACTCAGTCAAAATTACAGTACTTGAGTAGCTGATCGAGGCATACACACATCTAGGGCTTTGGTGCATCAAGGGACAATCAGGCCTGTTATTCTTCAGTTTGAGGGAGCATGACAGGCGGCGATCTGATCGATCAGTCCATTTATGCATTTCTATATTTATATAACTATAAATCCAACCAATGAGCTATGTACAAAGTATGGCAAAGAAAAATCTTTATTTAAATTGTATCAGCAGATGTCATTGGCTCGTCACTGTGTCTAGTCCCTAATGTCTCCAATGATGTGAACGTTTCATGCTTAGGGGTGGGTCCATACCGGCAACCTGAAGTGGTCTTTGACATGGACTCATGGACCAGATTTGCCCCAGAGCTAATGCTCCGCAGAGTCTGTCCAGGGCCTGGGGTCAGTTCTATAAGAAGGGGGGCGGCTGGTCTTGCCGCCAGGGTCATGTGGCGTTGACCTCCATGATGTGGTCGTCTGTGGCGGGCAGCACCAGGACCTGCTGCGTGTTGCTGTGGTTGAACACCTGTCCTGGGCTGAAAGGCTCCAGACGCGGCATGGCCACGCCTTTCTGCTGCTGGTCGCCACTGCCCACAGAGTGCACGCTGCCCCGGCTTCGGATGCTCGCCGTGTCCGCCTGGTCATCCAGTGTCTTGTCCAGCAAGGACAGACTGTCATTCTCCACACAGCTGTCTGAGGACGGCAAGGAACAAAGATCAGGATGTCGTCAGAAGGCCATTTGCTGTGATAATAACAATTTTTATAGTTTTCTTGTGTTGTCCTGTTGGCTGCAACTAAAACTGCTGATTAATCAGTTAATTGTTTAGTTTATAAAATGTCAAAAATTCAAAAGGTTTCCCCTGCTTTCTATGCTACATGCCATGAGATGATGGAAAAATCAACAAGGGTGCATCTCCTTTGTTTTCTAGGTAGTTAAAGTCTTTGTTCCTTCACCAAGATACATCTGTGATTATAGATAGATCTGTGGTTTCACTTTTGGGTGGTCTTACCAGGATCTGGTTGGATGGCCACTGCTGCAGTGTGAGGCAAGTACTTTAGCACTTTAATCTTTGGGAAGGGCAGGTGTCCTGCAAACAGAGGCATCACCTCAATCTGCACCTTGTGGGTGGCTCTGGCCGCCATAGGCATCGACACCATCCCTGAACTCTTCCCGCACACCGCCCAGTTACTGCTGCTGTCAGCCACTGTGGACACACAAACACACTTCTGCAGTTGGTGATCCTTCTATAATGACTCTAAATATGAACATATACAAACTTAAAGAAAACAAGTTAATCAACAAAGTGACCAATCTCCTCTTCCTAGAAATATTTGGGCTTCTGTGAAAATTGATAAAAACTCTCAATGTTAAGCCTTTTCTTATTTTGAATTTTGTCTGCAAATGACAATTTTCTTAAATTCTTTAATGATTAACCTTTGAACTATTTTTCATTTAGCAGATTAATTAGTCTACTGAATGTCAGATATAGTGAAAGAGTCAAGGGGAACAAAGGGCTTATTGCAGAAAAATAAAGCTGCTACAAGTAAAAATACATAGAAGTGAATCAGTGATTATTAATTGTTACTATTATTTACAGTGGCTAATTAATTTTATGTCAGTTGACTAATCACTTAATCAGCAAACAAATTAATATGTTTTTTGGTTAAAGCTGCATCAGCAAACTTTTTATTTTTTGTTCATTCCTGCAGCGCCTGTGGGCAAAAGCGAAACAGTGTACTTGTGTCGTACTGTATCACTATACAGAGCAGCTTCTCTCCTCAGACTGTGAAACTCCACAATTCATCTTCAGGACTACGCCATAAAAAAAGGCAATTTCATTTTATTTCAATTTCTATTCATCCCAATGACAGGCATTAGGTTATATTAAGTTGAGACCGTTTCATAACCAGAAAAAAGTTGAACAACACATTTTTTGGTATTAGTTGTTTGAATGTTACTTTTATTTTAAAGTTTGTCACATGATGATTCCTTTTATACCTTTTCATTTTATCATTTAATCTATATCACAAATGACCAGAGCTTAAAGTAATGCTTAGCAACAAAAAAATTGTTTTCATTCACCTTTGAAATGCTGTAAATATACGTTACTGAATCAGTAATACATTTTTCACCACTGCTTTCATTCATCTCAGTTTTTGTTCATTCTTTCAGCAAACCCAGACAATAAGGTGTTCCTCTCACATACCTTCATACATGAGTTTTGTGGTTTTGAGGCTATCAGTGTCCGTCTTGCTGTCCTCTGCGATCTCCCCCTCTGCAGGTTCAGTCAGTCGTGTTATACACACCTCCAGCCCACAAAGCAAACCGGAGCGGCAGTACTGCTCACCAGCAGGAGGCAAGATCTCAGCTCGCACACTGTACAACGTCTGACAACATCAAAGAGAGGTTATTTATGCAGAGAACTTCTCTTACTGTTGTAAGAGAGCTTAGACAACTAGAACTCGATTGTTCATTCAATAATAGCTTTACTGCACCATTTGCCATTTTTCCTGTTTGATATTTGACAACACAATTACAGCTCCACTCAAACTCTGAAGGGGAAAAGGAAACAAATCAAAGTTGACATCGACTTACAGTGACTCTCTCGAGCTGGAACTGGTAGTAGAACGGTTTGAAGGAAGAGATGTCTTGGTTGAACGGAGAGAAGTCAGCAGAAAAAACACACTGGAGACAGGAGGGTAGGTCGTCCTTCCACCTCACCTCCCACAGGCAGAACACACTGTGCTTACTGCACAAAAGCTACACGCACACCAGATAAAAGATATGTTCATGGACGATGTAGTTTTGAGATGTATACTGACAGACAGCCACACTAATGTGGATTAATTTGAAAATGTTGTTTACTTAACATACTTCGGGACAGTTCACTTTGACCGACATGTACGGATACTCTGCCTGGTATTTGCCAATTCTGACAATTTCTTTAAGAATATCTCTACACAGAAGTATTCTAATCAGATGCCTGAACCACCTCAGTTGGCCTCTTCCCAGAGTTCTTGACCATAAATGAAGCGTGCAACATAAATCAACTGGTAAATTGAGAGCTTAATCTTCAGGCTTAGCTCCTTCTAGATGGAAGGCTTAGAACTCATCTTTCTCATTTCTACTAATTTCCCATAATTGGCCATAAATATTATAAAATGTATATATTTTTCAAACAAAACTATTCTTTCAAATAGTGGAAACTCTCCACTGATCCACCCTGTAGACACTTGATATGTGTGTAGTTTTTTTTCTGCTCACCTGTTGCGTTTTAGTGTTGAGGGATTGCAGCTCCAGTAATGCGTGCTGCTTCTCTGTCAGCTTCACTTGTGCCAGTGTGAAGTTTACATCTGACACATTTTGCACACACACCTGGATGTACTTCCTGCGGGTCAGGAAAGAAACTTGCAGGTCAGAAGTGTGTATGAGTGGGTTGGGGGATGCACATGGTAAAGAATGACAGAAACATTGTTAGTTCAACATTACAAGATGGCACCATCTTGGAAACATGATTAGGAAAGAATATCAGTGGTACTGTAAAAGTGATTGTTCTTATTTGTGACATAGACTTTGCTTGGAGAATGGAGGCTCACCTGTTACCAGCAGAAAGCAGTGAGTGTTTGGTCTTGAAGGGGATGTAGAAGGTGAGAGCAAGCAGCGTGGAGTAGATTGACCACGGACAGTCAATAGACATCTGAAAACAGACAAGTATCATGTGACAGTCAGACAGCTAATTACCCAGGTTACAAGGAGTGATTATCCAAACTTAAATTTTGAGGGATGCAACTAATGATTATTTTTGTTACAGATTAACCTGTAGATCATGTTTTCAATTAATTGTTTGGCCTGTAAAATGTGAAAACTGTGAAAAACATATTTTATAATATTCTAAAGCCCAAACTGACTTGATCAAATGTCTTGTTTTGGTCATCCAACAGTTCTAAACCCAAAAATATTCAATATTCTATAAAGTAAAACTAAGAAAAGCAACAAATTCTCATTTTTAAGAATTTGGAAAAAATAAAAATCACATTGTCAGTTTGCTTGAAAAAGGACTTAACGATAAATCGATAATCAAAATAGTTGCAGACTGATTCTCTATCAATAGACTGATCCATTGCAGCTCTAAATCTTTTTTAATTCAGTGCATTGATACAATATACTGTATAGATACCTCCTACACTTTTAAATCACAGTTGCAAACATAATGAGCTGCAGCAAGAGAAATGTGGCCTCCATCACGATTTCCCCCAGATAAGTTGCAACTAAAAGTGTGCATTTGTTTGAGACCCTCACCCTCTGGTCGATGGCGGTCATGGGTGTGTCAGGATGACTGTAGCTGCGTGGTCGGTGGCGGACCTCCCCGTTAGTCAGCCTCTCATTGGCAGGCCGGTCGGTTCCAGACGGGATGACACAAAGAACCTCCAGCTGGAACTCCAGAGTGTGGTAAGGAGGGGTGGGGGGCAGGCTGATGCTGGTCACCTTCTCAGAAGACTGGATGGACAGGACGCTTTCACCCACCAATTCTGAACACAGGAAGGTTGCAAAAGAACTTTAAACCTGTACATATGTAAGTCAGTATGTTTAGAGGCATGCAAATACTTGGCTGTGGTCAGCTTTCTGCAGGAGCCTGATTTAATGGACATTAATGAAAATTATGCACACAGGAGACATGGCTTCATTCAGCTGAGTAAACCAGTTAACAGAGGTAGATTTATGCTTGAGAAACCAGATTCTGTGGGCATGTTGGTAGGTAACCAGATTTCAAACATAGTGTTTAGAAAGAATGAAAGTAGAGAGATGGATTGTCAGGAAAAAAATCAATTTACATTTATTATTGAAAATAATTAATGTGAACTAAACCCAAAACTGAAATAATGGTCTATTTCTAGGTAACTGTGTACTGACCAGCAGCAGGGCTGCTAATGCAGGCGGTGCAGCTGGTGGAGGGCAAGATGGGCATGGTGTCTGTGTTGCTGAGCTGCAGAGCGTCTCCTTTCTTCACAGCGTAGTGACCTGTCAACAGAGTGAACTTCACCATCTGAGGGAGACCGGCCAAAAGCGGCTCTGAAAACAAACACAACTACAGTGAGCAACACACACTTACACACGTGATGCAATGTGGTTTAAGTACAATCATAAAGGTGATATGGGGGTTGTCAGAGCAGCAGAAACGTATCTGATGCAAGTTTGCTGATTTGTCATGTTTTGGTCTGCCAGCTGCATTTTTTTTTGCAGCTCCTAAAACAAGCATTACATTTTATGGATTTGTAAGAACTAATTTTAAGAATGTCTTCCTGTCAAGAGAAATTAATGTGCTTAAGTAAAAACATATGTGTTATTTTAGTGTTTCGTGAAATGAAGCAAGCTAACTTGTGACTGATACCACGACCTCTGATTTGAAGCATTCCTGTCACCCAAAATAGAAAAGATTCAGACCTGAGAGAGGCTCCACGGTGAGCTGGGGCTCCTGAGAATAGACTTCATACTGGACCGATGGGTAGATATGAGGCAGCACAAACTGCACCTGACCCACTGTGGCATACAGCTGACGCAATGTGTAAGTACCTGGTTGCCCACTCTACAGAGACAAACAGAGAAAAGATGAGAGTGACAGAGCATAGAAGTTAGAGAATAAGTTTTATGAAACAGATAAGCAAAGGTTGAGAGAAAAAGAGAGAATGAAAAACATTAAAAAATAAACAGATACATTTCCAACCTCTTTCTGAATGTCAAACACTAAAGCTAGTTAACCCTCTCTGAAGGTCACATTTTTGTTATGACATTTGAAGCAGCAGCAAAGTGTCTCTTACAGGAGCTGTGAATATGATGCTGTTATTCCCAGGCTCTAATGTTACATCCTGCACTTTCAGCATCTGTCCTCCTTCCTTCATGGCAACAGCAGGAGGGCTGACACAGTTGAGCGTGTCCAGTGGTGAGTTGCTGTCATGGCGGCGCATGACCAGATGAGTGTTTTTACACACCACTCCTGCAGAGTTGAGAGAATTGTCTGAAGGACTCCTGTCCTGAATCTCATCCAGCTCTAAAGGAGGACCAGCAGCTGAGAAGGGGGGGGCTGCTGAGGAATCAGCCTGGAGAAACTCTACTGACCCTGGGTTTGTTTGTCTCTGAGCTACCTTAGACCTTCCATTAGTCCCTCCGCGCTCCAGGTCAAAGTGAATACTGGCAGCTAGTTGCTGTATGTGCACTGACACAGGCATCAAACATCGTAGAGTGAGCTCCACCTGCAGGACAGCTCCAGAGTGCACTGAGGCTGTGGCAGGACAGAACTGTAGCCGTGTGAGCTGAGTGAAAACACCCATACTGAGGGTCACTTTGTGAGCTGAGGAGGAAGAAAACAATGTGGTGTTAATGAAGTACAGGCTACTGCAGATGTTTACAGCTAATTAATGACTTTCTTGTTTATAACGTACTATGAGGTGAGCTGATATAAGAAACAATGGACAAAGTTGGAGAACGCCCCAACATAAAGTGGAGTGACGTTTTCCTCTAACGATTTTAATATTGAGACACTTTAAAGTGCATAAAGACTGTTATGTGATGCGGGCACCTGCTAAAGCAGTGTTTCTGCTTAAGAATATCTGAGAACATTCAGATAATGTCGGGGGCATGCTGGAAGCAATACTTTTGAAAGGGGGGCATTGGGGTGAAATTAGGGGGGTTAGCAAGTTTACACCAGGAATTCACAACAAGAGTTGAAATTTGCACTCCAATTGATTCTTCCAAGAATGTGGCAATATTATAAAGGATAACTGTTAGTGTATCGTTTCATAGCAAAACAACTCTTTTTACTTTAGTGTTGCTGTCAGTTCTCTGCAGCACAGCTTCATGCTTCCTGCACAGGAACGGACGTCAATGTATCATCTATAAAATTTCACCAACATGGTGTTTTCTGTGAGTAGAGAGGTTCTTCCTCTTGTAAGCATTAACTTTTCCCAGTGATATACTGTGAATGCTGTGTTATTGCCGTGGTTACAATTAACAATTGGAATATTCGGCTGTTGAACTTTGCAAGAAAGCAGCTTAACACCTATCATTCAGACACACAGAGTAGCTCTGGTTTTTGGCAGTTTATAAGCTGTAGTTTTACAGGTAAACACCACAATCTCTTCAGCCTCTCTCCCAGTCTTTCTATGGGCTTGTTAGGTAGCATGGGCAGGCTATTCCACCACCCGATCTGTCCGCTAACCAGCCCAGAGACACTGCAGCTGCAATAGCCAGTTGTGATTGGGTGTTTACCGGGGCAACTATGGCTCACAGTCTGCTGCATCAGTTCCACCGCTGCGTGTTTGTTTTAAACAACAACGAGAAAAACACAAGCACAATCCATTAGCACCAGATGGCCACTGAGAGATTTTTGTGGACCTTGTAGTTTACTGGACAAGAGTGAGGGAGATCAGTGAGACCCATGCCAATGGGTGAGTGCCTGTTCTTGGATGTCCTCCTGTGTCCACACCCAAAGGGTGACCTGGTAGTCCAATGTACATCCAGAGAGAAGGAGGGTGGCAGTGGTCTACAATGAATTTACAATTCAATTAGACTGCAGAGGTGACAATAATGAGTTATCTAGCATACTATTTCCAAACTGTATGTTCAGTAGTTGTCTGGTGTTTTTCTTGTGGTTGTTTAAAGCAAACAGCCAGTAGTGGAGCTGATGTAGTGGACTATGAGACATAGTTCCCTGGCTGTCGTTGCTGCAGTGTCTCTAGGCTCATTAGGTAGAGCGGACAGGCCTGGTGGCCAAGCAGCGGCATGGCAGCAACAGGAGTTGCAGAAGACTGGGAGAAAGGCTGAAGAGGTCGGTGTGTTTACCCACAACATTAATCATCAACATTCAGGGAAAACAATTTGCCTACATTTTATTTGACCGGATTGAGAACCACAGTACTAAAGAAAAATAGACAGGCTGTTTGCATTATTAAGCATTTTTAAAATGCATTTGCAGAGTTTAACAATTGCAACATTTGATTCATACACTGGTAATGTAACAAAAAGCATGCAAGTATCGTTAGTATTGTTGCAGCCTGCTGTCAATTGACTTCACATGCTGCTTTATAACAGTGGTTAACATTTAACTGAAAATGATGACAGACAAAACAACAGACAAATATTGATCAATTATTCAGTGAGGTAATAGTAGAAATAGTGCACAGGATGCCCTTCCCTTATAGTTTTCTGTTGTAAAGTTAAAGCTTGTACCTGTTATGATCACTTACATGGGTCTCCAGACTTGTCGGCAAAGGTCAGAATTTCTTGACAAAAGTGCTTCCTCTCCTCAGTGGTCAGGTTCACATCACCAGCTAACAAGGCACTGGTCTGCAAGTAGCTGCAGTGGCTTGTAAAGGAAACCAAACACTAGTGCATGGGTGCTGGTCAACACAGGAACCATTTGCTAACTTTTGGACATTCGAGCATGTCAGATAAGATTTTGTATCATCAATAGGCCAACCTATTCAAACCCTGACTGGAAAGATGCTCAAAACTCAAAAATATTTCTGATTACCACATTTTCTCTCTAATGTACAGCTCTATAAAACTTTGTATACAAGCCTTGACTATTTGAACAACTTTGTATGACCCAAAACGACTTTAAATTACATTTTAATAATTGTCTTAAATTGATGTAGTGGCTTCTATTACACTTTGATTATAAAACTACTTTTAGGAAGTTAATAAATCAAAAATAAGAATATACATAGGGTGTGGAATTGTTTAATGGATTCATGAATCTCTCCTTGTATTGCAAATTGTGTAACTGTTTTTCAAACAACACCAAAACCATCCCACTAAATTAGCTTTGGAGCATACAGGCCCAATTTGCACAATTTAAGCAAAACAATATTTGCTGTAGTTGAAGTTTGTGATTGAAAGGATACTCATCTGTTCTGCCCAGCAGTTTCTGACACTCAGCGATCTGTTTCCTGGTGTGAGTGACAGGGAGGCTCCATCCCTCTGACACATACGACTTCAGAGCTTCCTGTAAGAAGGTTTCTGCCCGCTCAGGGTCCCCCTTCCTCCTAACAAACACACAAATACATCACCTCGTTTTCACATCTATAGAAACAGAGGTTACCAACAGAATGTATGCTTGTCTACAAATCTTTTTAATGCTACTTGGAAAGGAAATAAACTTAAATTTAATGACCAAAGTAAATGCAGATAGAGATGGTGACTGATGATTGGCCAATAATGCCCAATACTAGGCTTGGGCAAAAAATCCAAAATTTTATATCACTATATTTTCCTGCCTAAATATTGTGATATTCGATAATATCTAATAAGGGCCCAAGCCTACTAAACAGAGCAAGAGGAAACCTGTCGCAGCATGATTAGTTGGATCTCTGAGAAATGTGAGGGGTTTTCAGCTGCACTTTTATGGCTTATTGGCATATTGATTTTAAAACCCTATCACACCCATTACCATATTAGAGTTTTTATTTATCCTGCCCGAATAGACTTCTCCTCAGCAGTGCGTGTGTATTTACAAGCAGTGACTGATTGGCAGTTCTGAAACACTAATGTGAATGTGCAGGGCCTTTGAAACAGTTCATTGACCTTGCAGATTTTCCTTACATGTAGAATTCAGCCAGGCTTTTTCCCACCAGTCTGGCAGACCTCAGCCGGCCGATGGCCCTGTACATCTCCATAGCAGCATGAGAGAGTTCCTGATGTAAGTGTGGCCAACAAGGTGGTGTTGGTGGAGGAAGAGAGTGAGAGTGCAGAGGAGAGGAAAAGATAATCAACTAAACTGTTTCTACTGAGGTTTTATGAAAATACATCAGAAAAAATAGATTTTAGGAACTAAGAAAAAGTGTGTTCACTTCCTGATTTGCCAACTACTGATACAGTATGCAACACAAGAAACCAACTTACGAGATAGTGCCTTTCAAAAGCTTCCACGGACGACAAGGCTTCTTTCAGCTTTTTGTAAGGGCTCTGCAAACTGTTGACTGTGGAGGAAAACAGAAGACACAGACAGATAATTAATGTCTTTCAAGTAAGAGTCAGCCAATTCAAAATTGACGTGTAATGTCAATTGAAGTTGTAATGAAAAAAAATTGCGCCTGAGTCAACATGATTGGCTGAACACGCTGACACCTTTTTCAGTGAAAGGGAATTCCCCCCTGAAAGGCCCTGACACACGAAGCTGACTTAAAAAAAAAAAAAAATACAAAACATCAAAAGGCACTGCTTTATGTCTGCTGCTGAAAGATACACTTAAGAATATACTGTATATGTCTGATAAGACGTTGGAACTGGTGCTGGGCTGGTGCTGTTCATTTGTTTATAGAAAAAAGAGGAAGCAAAGTAAGAAGCAACCGCTCTACAGGGGTGAAAACACAGATCAATCTGTCAGACCTGCAGTCAGTCCTGAATCAGCTGAACTGCTGCTGATGAGGGCCAATCAAAGCCGAGAAGGTTCAGGACACAAAACTACAGGCAAAGACAACCACACATGGCTCAAACATTCCCGACTGATAGCTTGGTGTCAGTCCCTAAATAACATTATGTAAACATAATGTCATAAATTACAAGATTTGATTCTCACCAGTCTCAGGCCTCTCATCCCCCAGTCCAGCCAGCAGATCCACAGTCCTGTTCAGGTCCTCAGATGTGGGTCCCTTCTCTGACACCAGGCCACAGAGCTCCCCAAGAGATTTCAGCTGGAGAAATGAGACAAGATCAAGAATTAAGAATTTGATCTGAAAACACTTTTGTTATGAGAGAATTACTGTTAGACTCCTACGTCAAAAGAAAATTAAAAAAATAAATAAAAATCCTTAACTTTAACTTGTGAAAAACTAAGCTGTAGGCCACTGACGGTATCATGACACATGATATCGTCATGATACCGTCAGTGGACTACCTGGAAGTAACACAAGTGATCCAAGCTAAAGCTAAATGATTGAGTATTTTTGGTTACCTTGTCAGTGGCATAAGCCCACAGGCCGACAGTGTGGGAGCAGTTTGCAGCTAGCTGGGCCTGATCACAGCAGCCCTCAATCCTGTGCAGAACCTCCAAGCAGCTGAGAAACACCCAGCAGTCAAGCGCCCCTTCCAGAACGGTCACCTGAATAAAAGAAAAACAACATACAGTATTATGATGAGGAAAGAGATTCAGTTCATTTAGGTTTTCAAACATTACAGTGTGGCTAATGATGATTCTCATTTATCTGGGCGACTCCTGTCCTCTTGTCTAGTAAAATGTAAACATTCACAAGATGAATACTTTTCAATCATCTTTCCTAAGAGATTAAATTATGTAGTCTCTGTTAGAGACAATTCATTTTTGATGAAGAGGAGGGCATACTTCAATCCAAAATTGACCCATTAAAATTTTGCTTTATCCATAATTGGCTGTGCAGAAAAAATATGTACATGAAAGAAAGGGTACAGTAGAGGTTGGTTTACCTCCAGCAGCCGTAGCTCCTGGACACAGTTGTGCAGCAGCTCCAGGGCTCTCTGGGTGACCTCCCAGGGCCTTTGGAGGAAGATGAGTAAGGTGCACTGGCGGGAGAACAAGTAGCTTCTCAGATCCAACAGGCTGGCCTCCCCACGCTGGATCCCATCCCTCTTCTCCATGTCTATAGGCCGCCGAAGCAGCAAGCCACTCCAGCTGTGCACTGGGGCGCAGAATGAGCCCAGCCAGTTAGCTGTATCTGTGGTCATATACAAAACAGTCAGCCCAAAATCAAAAGTAGACTGGTCCTTTGATCCTGGAAAGAGAAATGTTTATTTTCCTCAAGAGGACTGCCATACTGAAACGAATAATAGTACTAAGTAGGGCTGGGCGATAAAACGATCTCGATAATTTTCATGATAAAATGTTCCATGATAACGATGATAAATTTATGACATTTATTTTCGATATAGTTATTTTTGAGTCCGTTTTCCTTTACCTAGAAAACACCACATCAACAGCCAATCACACAGCAGAGAAACATATGGTTGATACATGTTTCCGGCCCCTCCCACTCACAACTACTCAGAATGATGGTGACCACCTGTGTGTCTAGCTGACACAAGAAAATGAGCGGTCCGACTAGCGAAACCGAGTGCGAGGAAACTGACAAAGATGAAGAAATTGTACCGAAGAAAGGTCATACTACTTCGGTTATTTGGAAATAGTTCGGCTACCTGAAGTCTGACAAAGCACAGACCACCATTAGGTGCAAAATATGTCGGCAACCAGTCCTCAGCAGAACTGGAAACACCACCAACCTCTTCCATCATATCAAAAGGTACCGTCTCAAACAGTACTCCCCTCAAGCCTCCCCTCAAGTAGCCAACAGCCCAGCCCCACTGCTTCTACTAGTCAAACTTCAGTTCGACAACCAACAGTTGCCACTGCCTTATCAGCCATTACCCCATATGAAAAGAAACCGAAGCGACACAAAGACAGAACCAGCACAGTTACGTGCTGTATCGCTAAAGATATGACGCCTATAAGCACGGTTGAAAATCAGGGCTTCAAGAAGCTAATGACTGTCACAGATGCTAAGTACATGCAGCCTGGGCGAAAAATAATTTTTCCAAACATCACTCCCTCTGCTCTACGCAGAGTGTAGGGTAAAGTTGGAGCAGCAGCTCAGAGATGTCACCGCTGATCTGTGGTCTGGTCGCACGTCTGAACCACATCAGGTCTTACAGAACAGGAGGCATTAAAGCTGAACTGAACAACTACCTGCAAGCTCAAGAATGTGCAATATTCAAAGTAGCATTTATCCTCAACATTTACCTTTTTATTTTATTTTCTTTAATCATTGTTCAGTTCAGTATACTACCTCTAAAATGTTTGAGACACATTTGAAACAAGCAATTTGTTGAACATATTCATCATTTTATTTATTCAGTGTTTAGTATAAAGCCATTAAGTTGGTTGGTTCTGTTGAATGTTTGTCACCTATTCATTCTGACAATAAATAATTGTATTTTATAAACCATAATTAACCTTCTGGTTTGTTTTGGGTTCTGTCCTAAGGAAAATACTCTTAAAACTGTCAATTCAACATTATTATTGTTAAATATACTGTATATCGTGATAATTATCGACATCGATCAATATAAAAAAACATATCGCGATAACAGTTTTGACCATATCGCCCAGCCCTAGTACTAAGTGATGATTACTTACCTCCAGCTCCAAAGTTAAGGACGTATTGGGTAAAGAGAGCATCTAGTTCATCATATTGGACCAAGGCATCTTCAAACTGTTGCAGCATCTCAAAAACAAACGCCAGCTCCTCCTGCAAAATCACACACATACTCACATGTGAGACTTGAACTATGCACCATTTGAAGAATTGCACAGTAAAATGTCTCAGTATGTGCTTTGCACAATTTACTTCTCTATAGAAGTATGTACATTGCAGTATGCATGTGAATGGCAGCTGTAAACAATACTGCTATATCTTTAAAGTGACTAGTTGACAACTTTGAAGTGCTTCCTTCTGCTATGAACGTGCACACATGTATTTTTTGCGGTTGTTTCCGATGTTGTACTTGTATGACAGAGTGCACAGACCAAACTTTTGTGACTTGCATATAATTTATGACGAGCGAGCACTCTCCTCCCGCTGCCGCCGTACATTAGCTTCTTCGAACACACGCTGCAGAAGCAAGCACCCAGCTCCCTCAATTTGTGGCAACAAGTGCTGGACCAATTCTCAGCTCCACTATTTTCCTCCGTTCATGCCCAGCGCCATTTGTTCTTAACTCCTCTCACAAGTAAGGCTGTATCTTACCCAGGTTTAATAAACGTTTCTTCTATATGAGCAGAGTTGCAGGGCTACCACACCACACTCACATTTCTTGACAAGACCTGCCCTACTCTGCCTCTGATTGGACTGATTGGAGGCCACTTGTTGGTCGGCCTCATACCATTGGCAGGTGGAACTACCCTTCGCTTCACTGAAGATAATTTGTTAAACCATGTCAAAAACAAATCCCATGTGGACATTTTTTTCAATCTAAAATAGTGATACACTGGAAATCCAGCACCATGTTGGAGTACTTAAACGCTGCACACTAAGACAGGTTGAAATTTACATCTACTTGCAAGGGGGGGCAGAGTTCCCCCTTAGATTTCAAAACATTTATTCAATGTTTTTATTGGGTGCTGCAGTTTTTTGCTGTGTTGATGAAGGTTCTCAGTCATCCAGGTCATGGTAATTCTAAGTGCTGTATCGTAGGCAACTGGACATGTTTCAGTTTCTTGAAGACGTTTCACCTCTCATCCAAGAGGCTTCTTCAGTTCTAACTGACTGGAAGGACACTCCCACGCAAAGTTTAAAAGCCTGCAACTCCCTTCTAGTTAATTAGAACTAAAGAAGCCTCTTGGATGAGAGGTGAAACATCTTCAAGAAAATGAAACACGTCCAGTTGCCTATGATATAGCACTTAGTTTTTTGCTGTGTTTTGCCACTTTCACTCCAGAAGAGAGATTTCTCCTCCTCATGAGGCTGTCATTAGTGCGCTGTGCAAGGGGTGGGCCAGCTCTCTCAGCCTTCACTTGCGTACAGGTATAGAAATGCCGCAGACTGCCAAGCTCATAGTTCATCTCTGATTTCCATCTCTGATTATTAAAATTCAGTCCAAATAGACAACTAAAAGTAAAATAAATACAATTTATAAAGTTAATTTAAAAACTACAATTATTTAACTCCCCAAATACAAATAATCACATCATAAATCAACTTAAAACAAAAAGTCGATTGATAATCTGTAATGTAGGCTAAGGTGAGTAAACTAAAAAAGTAACGTTTAAAAAGCTGAAATGGACTTGCTTAATCTGGAAACATTTGTAAAGATTGAATTGCAAATGGAAATGGAAATAAATAATTTTAAACTCAAAATGGAGAATAGTTGAGTTTAAATTGATTTTTTTAATGGATTAGATAAGCGTTAATTAAATTAAGTTGATCTCAGCAATACATATTTTTTAGGCTACAGCTGTCAAGATCATGAGTAAAATCAAATAAAAAGAAATCTGTGAATGTAACTTGTGACTGTAATAACAACTTAACTCATTCCTGTCCAGATTAATTATATCGGTCATTTGGCATTCAATGACACAGTTTTGAATTTGATAAAAACAAATATATAATTATTAACAGATTGATCATCAACTTTCAAGGAACACATTCAGCCTACATTTTATTTGATCCATCATCCAGTTAAGGGACCTGGATGATGGATAGGGGGGCGCTGGCCCAAAAAAGGTTGAGAATCACCGTTTTAGGTGATGGGTCATGCAGGATTTTTATGCCCTTTCAGTACATTCAGATCCACTTGCAAAATTTAAGCCCACATGCCTGTTTTTTTCTAGGTACCTGGACCATGAAGTATTCACAGAAGCTCCAGCCAGGCTGAGTGCGTTTCTCTCTGAGCGTACGCATGTCATCCTCAAAGCGGCCCAGGTTCTTGGTGAAGGACATAAGAAGGAGAGTTCGCAGCTTAAGCAGCAACGAATTCCAGGATTCCTGAGACCGAGATGAATCCTTCAGAGGATCCGACAGCACCACACACCTGCATCAAAGGACATTGATCTTAATTTACTCACGGGAGGTTAAACCAATACAATTTCTTATATTCAGTGGGTTCTGATTATGTTGCACGCTGTGATACGAAAAGAGCAGCAATCAATGATTACTTCAAGCCCATTTTTTTACAGTAACTGCTATATTATTTAATTTATAAAACAGCTTGTTTTGTCTGATCAATAGTCCAAAATCCAAATATTCTATTTCATTAAGTTATTTCAACAGAGGAAAGCTGAAACCAGATAATATTCTGGCACTTTTTGTTTGATAGATTAAAAGATTAAAGTAAAACATAAGTTTGGGTCAGTCAATCCCCAGTTCCTCTACTACTGTAGCAACAGGAGGAACAAGGGATTGACAATGTCTTGTGAGGGAAGTCAGTCTGCTAGCAATTCTCGTCGTCTTCTGCCTATTTCACCCAACTCAACTCATTCATGGGGAGGACGGTCCTCACCTGTCATTCTGTTTGTTGCAAAAGTCACTCCGGATTTTGTCGACGATGGATGACCGAGGCAGGATGTTGGTCTTGTTCTTCTTCTTATTGTCGTTGGTCTCCACGACGATGATGACCCAGTCTGCTGAGCCGTGAGCCCGCAAGCTGTTCTGCCATCGCATCATGTCCTCCTTCACTGAGCCTTTATACACCTCTGTATCCTAAAGTACAGTGAAAAACATGAATTATTTAGGCAGAAAAATCATTCTTCTTCTGATTGCCTCAATGCCCCCAGCATTATGTTAAAACATGAAAACGATACAACCATGATTCCTAAAAAGCAGGGATATTGTGTAAAAGGTTAATAAAAACAGAATGGATCAAATTCTGAATGAGTGCAAATTTACAAAAAACAATGAAGTTCATCAGTTTAAAAATCTTCGTACAGTATTGAATTGAATAGAGGTAAAAAAAAAAGGTTTTGCAAAATATTGCATTCTGTTTTTATTTGTTTTACGAAACGTCCCTGATTTTTTGGAGTCAGGTAAAACTCCTGTTGATGTTCACTGGTTAAGGAGGAAGTCGCCACATCAGATGATATCAGAAAACTGAAACTATGAAAAGAATGCAGGCCAGCACGTTTACATTGTTTGATAACTAAACTAATTAAACTGGAGACTGCTAAATTTAGTCTTTTAAATGGGCTGGATCTTCGTAGAGGCGGAATATAAAATGTCCAGTCACTTATTATGTAACAGTGTCCATTGGGAGGGAGAGGAAGTGAAGCGCTGGTGTTGCACAAGGTTTTGAAAATGAAGTTATTCAAATCATTTCTGGTTGTGAATCTTGAGTAGCTGAATGGCACTGCATACCCAATCACATGCTAACAGAAATGGGTTCATTTTGCCCTTAACAGCTTTGCTATGTTGCTATGCTAAGTATTTATCTAACTGTGCAACTGAAGGTTTGAACGGATTCTCAAATAACACCTGTGCACACCAATGGAAAATATACAGGTGTTTTCAGGTAAACTGACCTCTGTCTGACTGTCCTCTCAAAGAACGACCCAACTATACCAGGGTGCCACTCCACTCTCTATTGTTTACTTCCTTTAGATGCTGCAGTTTTTTGTTCTCATGTAAAACAGGTTGGTGCAGGTGCATGTCAATAGAGTAAAATAATTTTGCGTAATTTACACTATTTATATACAAATACAGTTTTGATGAGTTGGTGTACTGTGGTTTTGTCCAGGTCACAGCTCCACCACACAGCCCACCTGTCTTCACCACCTGCTATATTGTCATTCTGTATGCAAAAGATTTACTGCTCCTTGTAGAGAATGTATGGGAGGCTGCAGCTCTAACTTAATGCTACATTCTGTCTGCTTATACTAAAAAGACACCTGCCCAGACTGGGTTACACCAACATTTTCCTGAATCTCCATTTAGCTCTGTTACGGCTTGTCCAGCAGGACAACCTGTACCTTTTTACAGTTCACCTCTTTATTTACACCCTCCCCCTTTAAAGAGGAGTACACTGTACAGCTGCAACTATGACATCATGGTTTATTAAACTGTGCAATGAAGTGCTAATGATAAAGGAACTGAAAACTGGACAATCTAATACATCCTGCACCACCTATAGGCCTGTGTTTCTGCATGAATTAAGCACAAAGATTTCTCACTTTTTTGCAATGAAAAGCTCCTTATTTTTTTCCTTGTGTTTTACATTTTAAACTTTGAAAACCTCCAGGGAGGTAAGAGTATTTTTAACTAGAGCATATTTAATATATATACACTATAAAAAGTCTGCTGTCAGTGACACTTTGAAAAGAAAAATTTCAAGCAGTATAAAATTGAAAAGGTTTCAGTCACTAGATAGTACCAGAGGTACAATTAGGTGTTACTACTACTACTACTACTACTACAACAACACTTAAGGTCCAGTCCATAGGAATTGTCATGAGTCACAAGCTGATGACAGCATTTCTTTAAACTAACCAGCTGCTCAGTCAGCAGCAGCAGGTTCCTGCTTCCCTTCCTGTTATTCTCCCGACTGCTTTCCCTAAGCACCCTTGCAAAGCAGATGTCAAGTTCAGTTTAGACAGGGGACAGCAGGGTCCTAAAAGTGCAAGTAAGGCCATGTGCACAACAATACAGATAGATTTGAAAGTATATTCTTTTCTCCTCTCAGACACACAAAGCTGATGTTTTTCCACAGAACTGAGCTCTTAGAAAATAGCATTTTCAAATGTAAGTTGTATATTTTGAGTGTTGTTAACTGACTGATCTTGCATGAGTGATATGAGTTTGCATATCTTGCATACAGAGCTGTCTGTGGGGGATGCCCCTAAGTACTCATCTACTCTTAAAGGGTAGACAAGCAGACATTGCCTATCTTCAAGAACACATGGAAGAAATACATTTCACCAAGACTCTGCTTTTGTGACTTTCTAGACAGAAAAAGTCAGGTACCAGTAACATTACATAGCAGATTTTGTGTAACTGCCACAACTTGAAAACTCTAGCAAAACACTTCTTGACTGCCTTGACCAATCCCGTAAATTCATCAGTCAGTCAGTCATTTTTTTTTCAACCATGCCTCTTACAACTGACAACTACTAATTTGATTGCATTTTTGTATTTTAAAATGTTCCGCAAGTGTAGTTTTTGTGCACCTGAGGGTAAAAAAGGCTTCCTTTTCTGTTCTATAAAAGCCTCTATTATACAGAAGAAGACTGTCTTTGCTGTGTCTTGCATGATTAAGAACAAGCCTGCCTATATATTGATACAGTCTGATCATGCAAAATGCATCAATGAATGTTTCCCAGTGATGTTAATTAAATTATTGAGTGACTTAATGACTGAGGTTGTTGGGGTATGTGCGTGTATGTGTGTGTTAAACCACTCACACAACAGTCAGTCCAGTAGATGTGGAGGAAGGGGAAGGTGAGCAGAGCCTTGTTGCCCTCCTTGGGGAGCAGCTCCTCTTTAAACTGGACAAAATTAGCTTCAAGGTGGATCATTTTTGGCGCACGGCCATACGTCCTGCACAAAAAACAAAGCGGAGCTTTATAGATTCAGTTAAATTATCTTTACAATGAATATTATTTTTATTGCATTGTGACAACATATGGCTATATTACATTTAACCCTAGAAACACAGTCATACTCTTGGATAAACAGAAACACTGACTCCTTTATCTATCACTGGATCAGCAGCTTTCTCAGTGTTTAAAGGAATATTCCTTGCATGGGAACCAGGCGGATCTGTCAAGCTCATTTGCTTTGGCAGATGTCTGGTTTGGACCCCCTCCCATTTAGGAAGATTTGCATCCAATCTGATCAGGTACTGGGCCAATCACAACCCTTTATCTAATATGGGGCAGGTTTGACACGATGACTGACAGGAGTGATACTGGTCATCTAGCATCCAGTCTGCAGGGCCGTCCAGGCTCACAAAACTCCCAAACTCGCAAACTCCCAAACTAGGCATTTCTGATTAAATATGATTCAAGATTCTGTTATTCTGTCATTTTTTACTTGTTAAATGTTTGAAGAAACACATTTTTGTCTGTAATACAAGCTGGTACCTGTTTAAAATCAAACCAGGAAAGACCCTGACTTGGATGAGTCAGGGTCGTTCCTGGTTTGTTGTTTCTGGTTTGTCAGCGCTACATCCGCGTTTTGTTGCTCTAACTGGTTGTAGGTTTATCTAATTGAGCCCAGAGGCATTTTGGTCTGCAACCTGTAGTGAGCACCCCTTAGAAATCAAGGATTGGACTAAAACATATTTGTGAATTAGTCAGGCTTTGAAGATCATTTTATTGTCATAGTTTTGACTAATACCATCCTCTATCAAACCCCTGCGTGAGCAAGAACTTTATTTGAGACATACTTTTATCAAACACAGGCTTTTGCAGCATTCTAACTTCATCAGTTCAAAATCAATTACATCCCTTGATTGATCAGCAACTTAACAAATCTTATAGATCCCAGAATGTGACATTACATCTCTCAGTACTAGAACCCCTGGGGCTGTGTTCATTCACCGTTGTTGATCTCACCACAACACAGGTGACGAACAGTGATCAAAGTATGTCACATCAAAACTCTGATAGACATCTCTGATATGCTTCATTGAATTTCTCAGTACAAATAAATTAGAATGTTAAATGGAATATCAATACAGACATCACATAAAAACCAGCACAACGGTGACACATAGCAAAGGGCCTTTGCATTAATGGGAGCCCATTAACTACATCCTCCAAAATGACCATCGACTGTACTGACACAGCAGCAACAAAAACCAAAAGCTTTAAAATTATATTTACGACAATGTTTTCATAAAATGCATTCACCAGGGCAGTACTCACCTCCTCCACTCCATTGGCTCCCTGGGAAGTTGTTGGGCCAATGAGGTATATAGAGATGTAAACAAGCTCTGGTCTCCAGCACCTGTGATGAAAGGAGCAGCATTAAGAAGGTTACAAATTTGGTCAAATTAAGAATTCAAATAGCTCACATAAAAATTCAAATCTAGTATCTACCTTCACACGCCCTCAAAAATAAATGTGGGTGAAAATGATACATTCTCTGGACTTGTTATAGTGACTGAAGTTCTTCACATTTGACTACTCAAAGTTTTAGCATAAAGGGACATGAAGGATACGGTACTCTCAGCCCATGCTTGACTGTGGTGACTGTCACCTGTCCTCCGGCAGCTTCTAATTCATTGCACACTTACCTTTTGGTGGTTTTTGTTTGACTCTTGACCATCCTGACCAGTTTTCTATCAGCAGCAGGTGATGGTTTGTGTTTTCTTCCTGATCGTGGCAGTGACACAATTGTGCCATTCACTTTATAGTAGGGGTGTAACAATACATGTATTTGTATTGAATTGTTTCGGTACAGGACGTTCGGTTCGGTACAGGGCTGTGCACGGGTGAGTTTCCAGAACAGAAGTTGCTGTGTTTATATTCTGCCTGCAGCTACACGTGCAGCCCGTTTACATCATGGCTAACGCTAGCGCGAAACCAGAGCGTGAAGGCCCTCCCTTGTCGCTTAAGCCTCCTGCTTGGGAACACTTCGGCTTCCTGGTTAAATATTGCAACGGAGAAAGACGAGTCCGGCACGGCGCAGTTCCACCGAACAGCTAGAGAAACGAAACCGAAACAATTCCCGTGATGATTACATAATCACACACGACTGCCGTTATACGTGTTATAAACACAACACAAAGTGTTCCCGACTGAAGGATTAGAGGAAGAGCGCGTATTTGTCTCTTTTTTAAGGTTTTTGTGCTTGTATCAACACGGAGTGTTTTATTTTGAAAATCAACCGGATGTATTGTTGTTGTTTCGTGTCAGACTTCCTGTCTGCTCTGTGCTAAATTCGGCTGAATTTCTGCTTGTGCCGCGGCACTTGAAACGGCACCACCCGAGTGTGAATATCACTGCTACAAGAAAAAAAAATGACCTTAGTGCAAACGCAGCTGACTTTGGCAATCAAGCAGCCTCTCCCTGCAACTCAGCCCGTATGAACAACACACCAGTGCAAACCTGGCAGAGGGACTTAAAGAGACAGTGAAAATTATTTATTTAACTTATTACCAGGCAGCACTTTACAACAGTATTCTATTTTTTAATTTTATTTTCATATTTTGTATAATGTTACAATAAATTGTTGGTTTACAAAAGTTCCGAATAAACAACAAGCAAATTTATGTTTTGCATTTTGTTCCCGTACTGTACCGAAAATGAACCGAACCGTGACCTCAAAACCGAGGTACGTATCGAACCGTGATTTTTGTGTATTGTTACACCCCTACTTTATAGTAAGAATTGTTTGCACAGTTGAACTTGAGACCTGTAACTGCTTTGAAATGGCTCCAACTGACTTTCCTGACTTGTTTAAATCAATGTGTTCTTTCAGACAAAGATGAGCTCCTTAGTCTTTCCCATTGTAGTTTTTGTGGCTAAGTCTAATGTGTGTATCAAACAAGCCCTACTTAAATGGGCCCAGAGACGTCATCAGCTTCTATTAATCATAAACACTCAGAAAATGTTTAGAGGCCATGCAATAAAGCAAATTTGATTGACACAACTTTCTATAATCACCAAAATTGATCATATAAGACGCTACATTTGTGACCTAGCAGATTTGGTCACTTTTTTAGAAGACTTATAATAAATTCCTTATTGAACCAAACTTCATGAATGTTTTTGTGACGAACTAGTTTGTGTTCCTCTCATTCCATCACAGAAAAATGAGAGTTGTAGAAGTCATTGGAACGGAAGACTGCCAGATTATTATTTTTCTACACAGCTAGGAATATTCAAAAAACAAACTTAAAATGTAAAATATATAAATACCTATAAATAAAGTTACATTTAAAATGCAAAAGCTGAAAAGGAAATGCTCAAACTGAAAGCATTTCTAAAGATTAAATAATAGGAATATTCTGCATTTGTGCCATGTCTGCCGTGAGTATTTCATATCCAGGAATTCATATCATAAACTCTACTACTACCCCAGTAACAATGTGGGCACATTTGCACCTTGACCAGAAACAGTCTTGCTTAAAATGTTTTATCATTAACAACAGAATAAAGCCTCCAGACTAATTAACTAAACAACATTGAGAGTACCGGGTCACTTCTGTCTTTTCTGTTGACTGAGTGGTAAATTCCTGCTTCCAAAAAGCTTTGGAAATTAGCTCTGTATTGCAATTAATTCATATGTCGGACCACATTTTCATGCTTTTCTTTAGGGAGCTTCATGTTGAGTTGAACAGTTATCTGCACAGCTGTTAAAAATGTTGAGAAATATGTGTGGTGTGATAAATTTCAACATCTTGGTCAATCTTTTTTAAGACACAGGAATCAAACATAAGGTCATGATATTTACATCCAAGAATCACAAGTGTGCCCAAGAGGGCATTACAATCTGCACAAAATGCAGTATCCTTGGACCCTGTTTCATCACCATTTGATCTCTACGTATAGGAAGCACCCAAGTGCACAAAGTGTCAAAGCCATTTTAACACACACAAACCGACAGCATGGGGCGGCTGTAGCTCAGTGGGTAGAGCAGGTGACCAGTGACCAGAAGGTCGCTGGTTCGAACCCCGGCTACCCTGGGCGGTACCGAGCTGCATGCCGAAGCATCCTTGAGCAAGATGCTGAACCCCCCTGATGCGCAGTTGGCACCTTGCGAGACAGCCTCTGCCATCAGAGGGTCCTGCGATGAGCTTCGCCCTGTGAGAACTGGATTTGGCCCCAGTAGCCCTGCAACCCCCCGAAAAAAGGGGGATAACGCGGCAACACCCCGCGACCCCAATTAGGGATTAAAGTGGACAAGAAAATGAGATGAGATGAGAAACCAACAGCTATAAATGGCTCCAAAAATGTGTCTCTACATCAAGGACAACAAAAAGTAAGTAAAAAAGGGCCTACTTTGTTAGTATGATAAAATGCACTCCCCTACAAAATCATCCCAGAATGTTTAATTATTTCCAAATGGAGTACTTCTTTCCTACATAGCAATATATAGTGCAGTAAACCAAAATATCACAATGTCAGTTTTCCCAATATCATGTAGCCCAGCACGGGATCTTATCGAAGCCAGCCAAGAAGAGAAGGCGGAAGCAGTGCAAACGTAAACAAAAGAGGGGGAAGAGAGCCGGTATCCATGCTAGGCTAAAGGCCCACCCCTCCAGACCAGCAAGTACCATTGCACCTACTCTCCAACGTTCGCTCCCTCGACAACAAGCTGGATGAGCTACGTCTGTTGAGAGAAACCCATAGAGAGTGGAAAGACTGCTGTGCATTTGCTTTCACGGAAACATGGCTCCAGGACAATATCCCAGACGCAGCCATACAGCTGGAGGGGATGACGACTTTCCGGGCGGACAGAGATGCAGCTACCTCCGGTAAAAGTCGAGGAGGGGGTCTGTACATCTATATCAACAAAGACTGGTGTATAAACGCCAGCTTAGCCACTAAACACTGCTCTGAGCTGGCGGAGTTCCTCGTCCTGAAATGCCGGCCATTCTATCTGCCGAGGGATTTCACCATAGTGATTGTAGCCGTTGTTTACATAGCTTGCAGCGCAAATGCTAAAGCTAATGCTAACGAGGCACTTGGAGGGCTACATGATGCCATCAGTGAGCTCCTGACAGCTTTGTAGTGGTGGCAGGGGATTTCAACCACACTAGTTTAAAGGCTGTTTTCCCCAAGTTTAAGCAAGTTGTGGACTTTAAAACCAGAGGAGAGAACATGCTGGACCTGGTGTATACAAACTCCCTAGATGCATACAAGCCAATGCCCCGCCCCCACCTCGGCCCTTCTGATCATCTATCTGTTATGCTGGTGCCTGCTTACAAACCACTACTGAAGCGCAGCAGGCCAGTGAAAACACAAATCAGGACCTGGCCTGAGGGGGCAGACTCAGCACTTCAGGACTGTTTCATGCACACCGACTGTGATGTTTTTAAGACAGCAGCCTCGCAGGGAGATCAGATAGACTTTAAATAGTATGCTGATGCGGTAACCAGCTACATTGCAAAGTGCACAGAGGACTTCACTGTAATTAAGACCTTCACTGCACGTGGCAACCGAAAACCCTGGATGACTACAGAGGTGTGCTTGCTGCTGACAGCCCGAGATGCAGCCTTCAGGCTGGGGGATATGACTGCTCTCCGCTCAGCCAGGTCTGCGCTCTCAAAGGGAATCAAGGCTGCGAAAGGCACCTATGCAGAGAAAATCCAGGGACACCTCTATGACACAGGAAACATCAGGCAGGTGTGGCAGGGAGTCCAAGCGCTGACAGATTACCAGTCCAGGCAGGGCGTCAACGACGATGATGCTTCTCTTCCGGACAGGCTCAACAACTTCTTTGCACGCTTTGAAGCACCAAACCAGACAACCAGAGGGTTGGCTGGTCCTTCTCTACCATCTATCAGGCCAGCCCTCACCATCATCGCAGCAGACACACACAGGGCCCTAACCAGGGTCAACCCACGGAAAGCGAGAGGCAGAACCTGCGCTGGTGAGCTAGCAGATGTCCTGACTGACATTTTCAACATCTCCCTCAGTCAGGCTATCGTCCCCAGATGCTTCAAAACATCCACTATAATACCAGTAGCAAATAAATCAGTTGTATCCTGTCTGAATGACTACCGCCCCGTCGCACTGACACCAATCGTGATGAAGTGTTTTGAGTGGCTTGTCAAACCACACATCACAGCCAGCCTCCCTGCATCATATGACCCACACCAGTTTGCTTATCGTCCCAACCGCTCCACAGAGGATGCAATATCCACGACTTTGCACTCAGTCATCACCCATCTGGACCAGAAAGACACCTAAGCCAGAATCGTGTACATTGATTTCAGCTCAGCATTTAATACCATCATCCCCCAGAGACTAATGGAGAAACTCCTCCTACTTGGCCTGAACACCGCCACACGTCTCTGGATCCGGGACTTTCTGACGGAGAGACCTCTGTCTGTCCGTGTCGAAAATAACACCTCCAACTCCATCACGCTGAGCACTGGATCTCCTCAAGGCTGTGTACTCAGTCCATTGTTGTTTACACTGCTAAGACTAGGGCCCGACCGATTTATCGGCGAGCCGATTAAATCGGCCGATTATAGCCCGTTTGAGACTAATCGGTAATCGGCCAAAACTCACCGATTGTCGCCGATATTTTCAGAAATAAAATGCAGGGAATAAGACTTGGTTTTACTTTGAAAATGTTCCCCCATTTGAAAAGATCCCCCGACGTTAGGCTATTTATCCTGTAGAGGGCGCACCGACCTCATGACAAACTCCATCCACTATCCACTATCCACTAACCACCTCACACCACAGCAGAGTGACTGATCTGGAGCAGGCAGTGGCAGGGATGCACGGAGAAGAGTGGTCCGCCTCAACGGTAAATAAACAAGTTTGTGAAATAAACAATAAGTCAACAAGTTTCAATTCAACCCACTTCACGATGTTCCCCGCTGTGTTGGTCTCGTGTACGCCGAGTTAACGTTTAAGCACTATGTAATGTGCAAGCTAAAGTTAGAATTAGCCATCTGCTATTAGCCTTTCTACACATATTAGCCGTGCCAGTAACGGTAGAATGAACATAACAGTACACATTACGTAATTGACTAGCTACTTCTCTCACTGAGGCAGCTGCATGTCTCCAGATAAGACCAGAGCAAAATGAATAACGTGAGTTAAGACGGGGAGTCACCGACCGGCGGGGGGGGCGAGTAGGCGAGTAGTTGAAAAGGCTTTTCTGGTCCGAGTTTGATTCATGATAAATCCGTGGTATATTACTGAGATGATCAGTCGGTCTTCCTGTCGGCGTGAAGAGCAGTAGCCTACAGTATATCGAGTGTTCCTGATTTTTTTTTTTTTTTTTAAACGTTATGCTGCTTGACTCAGCAATAAAAAGGATTTGAAATTATTTTTCTGCCTTTAATTCTTTGTAGAAGTGTCTGAAAGGCTCAAAAGCAGCCATTTGTTCAAAAAAAATAAGTAAATATGTAGATATCAGTCATTCTTGAGAATTGGGACAAATCATGTCCTACCAAAAAAACTTAAATTTATTAATCATCAACACTCTAATTCCATTTATTTTTTGGTGAAAATTTCCTTTTAAAAGATTTATATATATGAAATAAATATGATTTATAAAATGTATTGGTGTGTTTTTTTTTTTTTTTAACTTCTAAACTTGCCGTGCCAGAAAACACTGTTGTCCCAGACAAGAATTCACAACTTCAAACGATTAAAAAATGTGTTAAAAGTCTTCAAAATCTAAAAATAACAACACCTACTGATAACATAGATGTCAAATGTACTATTATAATCATCTTTGTTTAAAAATATATTTTTTGTTAAAAATGTTGGCCCTTTAAAGTTGTGTCCCAGATCTTTGTCAACTCCGTCAGATTTCTACAAAAGCATAATTTAATCAGGCATAAAAACGGTCAGCTATATCCTAAGGACCCCTGTTACACTTCCTGGTTTCAAACAAAGGCGGGAATGCTGTTTAGGCACTGGTAAGCTTTCTATTTTCTGATAAATTCATGAAATAATATTGCTATCAGGTGTGTCTCAACCATAATAGGTCAACTCCGTTGCCCTTCTAAATCAAAATTGACTATGAATTGTGGTTTAAAAAGGTGTATTTTGATTAGCATTAAGAGAACTCTCAGCATCTTCCAAAAATAAAATGGCTACTCACTACAACTATGCTGTGAAGTGAAAAAAAGTGACATTTCGTCAACTCCGTAAGACGTCAACTCCGTCAGATATTGCATCTTATGGAGTTGACATCTATGCTGACGGAGGTGACATAACTCTCATTTCTCTTTAATAATTGAATAATGTGTTTGAAATCAGTACTTTATTTTCAATTAAATTATTTAAATACCATTACTACACTAATCAAGTGTTTTAATGGATGCATATCAATTACTAAGAAGGCTATTTACTTCAAAATGTTTCAGGTACAAATGGCTAAACACAACCTCTCATTAGAGGCGAAGAGGGCCAGAAACAGAGAGTATCAGAGAAAGAGAAGGGAGAGGATAAATAATCAGCCAGACAGAAAGGCAGAAGAACAACAAAGGGAGAGAGAAAGATGGAGAAAAAGGGTTGTGGAGGGGAAAATAAAACAAGTAGGAGACATGACTGAGCAAGCAAGGAGATTAAAGAGGAGGAGATGGAAAAGTTCTCAGAGGAGGTCAAGAAAGCATAGAGAAGACTTTCACACACTGCAGATAGCAGACACACCACCAGGTAGTCCACTAGATGAGGGCCTTGATGAGCCAGGTGTTAGCAGACAGTCCCTTGCAGGAGAGAGGGCCAGGAAAAGACACAAGAGAAGGCGCTTAAGAGAAATCAAGTCTTTAAAAAAGAAGCTGCTGAAATTGAAGAGAGAGAGGGATCGTCTTAAAAAAAAAGTGAAACGAGCGAAGCATGCATCCGAATGTGTCATAAACTCTCCACAAACCATGACTGAGAAGATGATTCGCGGAAGTTACGTGAGAAATCCCTTAATTAAGAGGACCCTTCTTTTCCACCATGCTTTGGTAAATGAGCTCTCCGCAAGCAAACACAAAACTCCACCCAGGAAACAAGCATTGACCTTATCAGGAAAAATTCTGAAAAAATACCGCATTCTCCACATGATCCAACAGTTTGGAATATCTTATAAATCTCTGAACAAAAAACAAACCAAGGCAAAAAAAGCAAGATACCTCCAGGTCATCACCAAAGACGTTCAAGACTTCTTCAACAACTCTGCCCAGATTACAACAGACAAACAAGACACCATAACAAGGAACAAAGTAAAGCGTCAGAGGATGATCTTGATGGACACCATGATAAACCTACACAAGGAATTCACCACAAGCAACCCTACAGTAAAACTCAGCTACTCATCCTTTTGTGCATTAAGGCCCTTTCATATTACTGCACCAAAACCCTCTGACCGCAAAACATGCCTATGCAAACTTCATGAGAATGCAGCTTTAATGTTGGAGGTGCTGAAATCATCGGGGGTTGTGGATTCAGCAAAACTAGAGGATAGTTTTAAATTGGTGTGTTGCACACCAGCAACTGAGTCCTGCCTCCTTCGAAAATGTACACGCTGTGTAAACAAGCAGACATTGCTGCTCCCAGAACATGAAGCAACTAATGTCCACTGGAGACAATGGGAAAGAGTGGGACAATCAACAGCAGATGAAACATACACCTCAACAATAATGATAACTCATGAAGGCAAGCTCTCAGAGCTCATACAGTTATATGAGGAAAAACTCAAAAGCGAAACCACAACACATGTGTGTCTTGTCCGGAACCAGTCACAAGAATACCGCAACCTGATTCAAATGTGCAAAGAGAACGAGGTCATCGTACACATTGATTTTTCAGAGGCATGGAAGTGCAAGTACCATGCTGAAGTCCAGGCATGCCATTTCGGACAGAACTTACCTCTGTTAAATTTACATACTGGTATGTATTACACAAAGGAAGCAAAGTCAGGATTCTGCACAATCTCTGCATCTAAACGCCAAGATGCTGCATCCATTTGGGCCTACATGGATCCTGTACTGAGAGAGATACAGAGGGCACATCCATCAGTTGATACAGTACATTTCTGGTCAGACGGTCCAAGCAAGCAATACAAGAATAAGAAAAATTTCTTCCTCCTCAGTGACATTCCTCTGAAATTGGGGTTTAAAAGGGCAACGTGGAACTTTTTTCCAACTTCACACGGAAAGGGCGCTCCTGATGGAATTGGAGGGGCAGTGAAGAGGGCAGCTGACAGTCTGGTTTTAAGAGGACATGACATCGTCAATGCCAAGCAGTTCCATGACAAGGTTTCCAACAGCCTTAACAATGTACTACTCTACCTCACTGATGGACAAGAAATGGAGAGGTTCGACAAAGTCCTTCCTCCTACCCTGAAACCTTTGCCTGCAACAAGAAGGATTCACCAGGTCATCCCAGATCAAAAGAGTCTCTGGTACAGAGAGTTGACATGTTTCTGCAGTGAACCAAGAATGTGTCACTGTTTCAGTCCAGTTTGTTTTGCTTTAGGCACTGAGAAAGGCAGCATGAATAACCAGAGATATTCTGCACCCCCCAAAGAAAATGTGTTAAGTCCTTTAGCACAACTTCTGGTGGAAATGGAAGAAGAGCCACCATCAGGCCCTGAGGGCACATCCACAGGAATAACTACTGAGAGTATTAAACCTGGGGACTGGATGGCAGTAGTTTATGATGAGCACTGGTGGTTGGCCAGAGCCGTTTCTGTGGATGGTGAAAACCAGGATGTGAGAGTGGAATTCCTGCATCCCCATGGCCCCAATGAGAAATTCACACCTCAACATGGCAGGGGAGATGAATGCCTTTGCCCAGTTAAAGATGTTCTGGTTAAACTGGTGGGAAATGCAGCTCCTATGCGTCTCAGTCGAACAAGGGAAATATATAGCATTTCTCCAGATGTAATGGACTTCATAGAAGGTGAACACATTAGCCATCTGCTTCCCAGTGACTAAACAGCAAGAGTTTTGTTACACAGGCCAATGTCCAATGTCAATGTCAGATATGGCAGATATGTTTCTTTATTTCTGAGCCACAAGTCTTTCAAGCAATGGCATTGTCTTGCTAAAATGTACACAATTTCAAAATGGCATTACAAAGTCTAAATCATATAATTTGGATGGAGGGCTTCTTAAATTATGATAGTCAAATGTCCCATTTATGGTTACTACTGCAGAAAAACACAGATACTATCCCCATTCAATTTTCTGACCTATACATGTCCTCACATTTTTGTATTGCAATATTAAATTTAGATATATTGTCCCATCCCTAGTTGTAATAAATGGTGGCTGTTTAATTCAGGGGAAAATAGGTCTTTCACAGTTATTGTTATTTAGTTTGAAAGTTGATCAGTTCTGTTACAAAGTTTCTGTATCTTCTCAGATTTTTGTTAAGGTATTGATGAATAAGCTGATTTCAAGTCAAAATCTGAAACAATCAAAAAGAGAAGATTCATGTTTGGAATGGCTTTCTGTGTGCTTCCAGGTTTTTAAGTTTTGTGTACTTTTGTGTTTCATGTGACGTCAACTCCGTCAGTTGGCTGTCAACTCCGTCATAGAGAAGTCACCTCCGTCAGACGGACTTTTTCTGTGATATTCATGAAATATATGTTCATAATGGTTTATAAAATGTGTTCATGTCAATAAAAAGTGTCTTTGGTACACCTAATGTGTGTTCTTTGTGTTATAAATTATATTATATGTTGTTTATCACAAAGACAAATGACATTATCAACAAAAATTGCAAGTGGGCAACATTATAATGGTATTTTTTTCTTGAATAAAAAGATATTAAACTTTTTGATTATACAGCTAATTAAATCATCTTGTATACAATACAACAAAAATCATTAAACATTTCCTTAATGGTTTATATTATAATACTATGAGTTTTTATGTGTCTGACGGAGTTGACAAAGTTCAAGTCCTCAGCTGCAAAAAATGCTATTTAAGAAAAAATTTAATCACTGGGAGGTTGGCCCGTTACAAGGTTTAATAGCCAAGACTTTGATCTTTTAAAATATATCTTCCAAGCATGATTGAAGGTTAAAAAAATAAAATTAAAAAAAATAAGGTTTTGTCCCAATTCTCAAGAATGACTGATATATTACTTAAATTAATAACATTTTAAAACTTTATAAAAAAAAAAAAAATCAGCCGATTAATCGGTTATCAGACTTTTTCCCCCCTAATAATCGGTATCGGCCCCAAAAAAATCCATATCGGTCGGGCCCTAGCTAAGACACGAGGGGAACCAGATCATCATCAACACCACAGTGGTGGGACTCATTCATAGAAATGAGAAATCAATGTACAGAGAAGAAGTTAAACACCTAGAGGGTTGGTACAGAGAAAATAATCTGGTGCGGACAAAACGAAGGAGATGATTATCGACTTCCGGAGGTCTCAGCCCGAGCATGCTCCACACAGGAGAGAGTGGAGAACATCAAGTTCCTCGGAGTGCATATCTCGCAGGACCTACGCTGGAATAAGAACACCTCAGGGATCACGAAGCGGGCCCAGCAGAGACTGTACTTCCTGAGGAAGCTGAAACAAGCCTCTCTACCCATCAGCATCCTCAGGACCTTCTATAGTGGTGTGGTGGAGAGCGTTCTGACATATTGTATCTTGACATGGTACTCCAGCTGCAGTATGTCAGACAAAAAAGCCCTGCAGAGAATAGTTAGAGGAGCTGAGAGGGTCATTGGAGTTTCCCTCCCCTCTGTCCAAGAACTCTCCTTAAGCCACTGCAGGAGCAGGGCACTGAACATCGTCAGGGACCCCTTCCACCCTCTCCACACATTCTTTGAACTGCTCCCATCAGGAAAACGGTTCCGGAGGCCGAACAAACAGACTAATCGACAGCTTCCTTCCACAAGCTGTTAGATTGTTGAACTGCTAATCTGGAGCATGTGCACTACTGCACTTCATGAGCCATAGTCAGAATTTTAGTTTTAAATTATTATTGTAATATATCGTGTGTATTTATGTGTTTGTTTTGTGGGATCCCGGAGAAACGCAATCTCATTTTTGCTGCACTGCTTTTGTTGGTACAGCTAAATGACAATAAAGCTTTGATTGATTGATTGATTGATTGATTGATTGAAAAAAATATGAATTGATCTCCGTCATAGCTCATGGCTTCCAGCAAACACTATAATTTGGTGGTCTTTTCAATTTGTTTGGTCCTGAGTGATTCTGTGTTCTGATGTGAAACTGGGAAGCTGAATGCCATTGTTAAAATCCAGCAACATACACATTTAGTTAATTGGCGTGTTAGTTTATCTCATTAATCTTTCCAGGGTCTCAAAGCTCCTGTATATTACAAACAAAACTGAACTTTGGATGCTCACAAAGGCTATCAAAAACTGCTATCAAATACAACCCTGCAAAGTTAACATTTGTTTGATGTCTGTGATTGTGTGACTCAACCTTAGACACAAGTAAATATACAACACTGCTCATCCCCAGTAAAACCAGAAGGAGCAGAGAGTTGCATACTCATAATTAATGATGAAAGCTCTTTAGTCATAAACAATGTTTCAGTGTATGCAAATGTATTTCGAATAAGCTACAGGTGATTTAAATCAATGATCTCCCAGCGCAATCAGCATAACATAAAGAGAGAACATAAAGAGAGGTCAATCATAGTCATTCATAGACACCTAACATCTGTAACCTTCCTCACAGAACTCTGACTGACTGGTGTTTTTTGCATCCAATTTGAGGCAACTGGTGACTTACACAGTGAACCTTACAATATATTCCGAAGCTGATATTATCAGCTGATATTGCCTATCACAGATACATCTGTATTGGTGTATATGTTGTCCGACATGTGGCAGTATTAAACTTTTGGATAGTTGCAAAAAAATGTGTGTATAACACACTCGATATCAGAATTTTTATCAGAATTTTTCACTCCCTAATATTAGAATCAGCATATTCTTACATGCAAGTACACTTTTTTACCTCAGCCCTTGTGTCTCTCATTTAATAACTCAACAGTTGAGAATTTGCATCTATAATTATGCTGGACTCAGAAAAAAGTCACTGTTTGAAAAATCTTCCCTTATCAATGCAATAAAACCTTAATCCATCATGTTCATAATCTTTTTTAAAAAAAACAAACTAAACTAAACTTTAGTTTATAAAAAAATATATTTCTTCTGCAATGTAGCAAATTGGAATTTTAAATTTTTACTTGACATAGCAAAGTTTGCAACAGGAAAAGATGTAAAGTTGATCAGTCAGATCAGGTGATGCGGGATTTAAAGAAATAGGCTGAAATTCAGCATCACTGGTTGCAGACTCTTTGGGGACCATGGGTATAGCCTAAGAATCGCTCATGTTTGTTACAGAACTTGTAAGTGATGCCTATTTCTTAATCTAATCATCAATGCAAATGTCACACATGTAACAAGATTATTTCAGATGCATACACCCGAGTTAGGACACCAGATAACCCCTCAGGAAACCCAGTATCCCACTTTGGGTAACATGCGACTTAAGTTTTTGATTCCATCAACAAATCCCACTGGTTAACTGTCACAATTATGATTTCCTGTATATTCCGACTTCACGGTGCCTCTGTCCACTCCGGTCGTGGGGCACCTTTGGACCACTCTGTCCTAAAAATGGAGCAGGTGCTCGCCACTGCCAGATCCGGCTCTTAAAATAACCTCTCCAAGAAGCCTTCATAAGATTCTATGGGATTTATGAATGGCAAACTGACCCCGGGGGCCGATACATCACGTAGCGACTACTGTCTGAGGTGCCAACAGAGTTAGTTGTTGTCTGTCCAGTAGGGAACAAGGTGATATCCTTACCAAAACTGCTGCACTTAGCCGTGACGTCTTATCGTTAGCCAACATTAGGCCTTTTAATCATTGTAGCTACTTGCTAACTGGAAGGAGATACCGTTTTCACGATAACATTTAGACAGCAGTGCAGTATCTAAGTATGAAAATATTATAGCCTTGACAAGAAGAAATTCAACCACCAATCGCCACACACACGTACACGCACGCGCGCGCACACACATACTCAGCGTCTCGAGGCTTGTTAATATATAAGGGTACCAGCTAGCTTAGCCAAAACAAGCTAATGAAAATAGCTAGCTTGCTAACTGTCAAGACCATAAAAAATAAGAACGTCTCATTTTAAGAAACACTCACATGTCACAATCGGCTTGTTTTCCATAGTGTAGATAATAGGCTTTTCCTCTTGACACTCCATATGTGTTAGCGGTAGTACTCCATGAAAATGACATACAAACAGAGGTTTCTTAGTAAGTGCTTATGTATGCAATTGTGTTGTATCGATGGGGCCTGTGTCCCCTCTGCACTTCCGGGAAGTACGTAAACGCTGCGTCATTAAAGGGCCAACCTGTGTTTTTTATGACGTTACAGGTGTATTAGAGGTAAAAGTAAGCTGGTGTTTCTCACAGAAATGGAAAAAGTATTCAGAACCGTCAAGCCTACTTCAGTAAAAGTAGGTTCAACTGTAAATCCAGTATTCCAATTTTTTACTGAAGTATCTCATAAGTATAATTAAACATAATTGCATTGCATTTCTTTGCAGATTGAATACTGTTTCCAGAAAACAACATGATTAGAATCAGAATCAGCTTTATTGGCCAAGTATGTGTACACAAACAAGGAATCTGACTGTGTTTAATTTGCTCTCAATGTACAGGGAGTAGTATAATAAACATTAAATTTAAAAGAAAATAAATGATTGACGGATTTAGACAAATATGGATAAACAATATAATATTCATAGCTGTAATGTCCTAGAATGTAATTGCAATTTGTCACTGTCCCAGTAAGAGCTTATTAAGCCCTAGTAACTTTAATTCAGTAGTTTTCAGTGGAGAGTTGTGTGCTGATCTAAATGTTTTCCACTCTGGGCAAGTGAAACAACAGGGGAAACACTGAAGACCATTTTACCATAAAAAACAATGATGAATATTAATACAAAATACTGCTTATTCAATGTTTCAATAAAACATTTTCATCTGCTCTTACTTAATAAAATATATTTTTAGATGTTTTTAAGCCCAAAATAGACTCAAGATGAATATTCTCTCCATGCTACATGTATTAAAGAGATCTGAGTCATCACACCAAGTCCATAATTCCTCAGAGAATTAGCACTCTCAAACTTCAACAAGGAGAATTTCCCTTACAATATTCATATGTTACAACCACCATGTAAAATTTATATTCAAATTAAATTCATTTAAAAAGCAGTCAATTTGCCAGCATTCAACCTACAAAAATGTCTGTGAAGTATATTATCAAATTAACATCAAAAGGTGTAAATAAATAAGAAATTCAAAAACGTCTATTATGTCATTTCAGCACCTTGTTCTTTTCCGTATGATTCACATCAATCTACGGTGGGGGTACAATGCTGCCATCCAGGGGTACGAAGATGTATTGCAGAAAGTGTGTCAATGGGATGTTGAGGTTTTCAATAATTTTATTAATAAAACACAGACAAGCCCCTACAGACAAAGGTGTACATTTGGATTGTGAGAACTTCATTCTCCTTTTCAGTTCTTATGTTTTTTATTCATTTTTTAGCCTTTCTTTCTGTTCCATCTTCCTTTTTTCTGAGTCTTCTTCAGCCCTTCCTCTCTCCTCTTCAGATTCTCTCCATTCCCTTTTCCTTTCTTTCTCATCTTCAGGTTCAATCTCAGCTCCATCTCCTTTTCCCAGTCTGTCATCTACTTTCTCTTTTTTCTCTCCTTCATTTTTTTTCTTTTCCTGATCATCTACATCTTTCGGCCCAGGTTTATCTCCCACTATCATCCTTTCCACATCCTCTTTTGTACTTTTAGTGCTCTCTCCATCTCCTTCTTTGGTCACATCATTACCATCTTCTCCCTGTCTCCGTTTTTGTACCTTTGTGTCTGAACCCTCCTCTTCCTCTCCTTCTGCCTCTTCTCGCTCCCATCCAACCTCCCCTCCCACCCCTTCACCTCTTCCCTGTGCTCTTTCTCCTTCTTCTCCACAATCTAGCAGCTGAGACAGTGCTGCCACCTCCGACTCCAGCTGCTCCACCCTGGCCTGCATCTTGCGGTTGCTGGACTCTAATTCCACCATAAGTCGAGCTAGTTTTGTTTGCAGGATTTCCAACTTGCTTTCCAGCCTTTTTATCTTGGTATCAACTTTCTCTGCTTCCTCCTCCTCTCCCTCCCCATTCTCCTCCAACATGCCCATCTTAGTGAGGATCTGTCTGCCTTTCTCCTCCAGGTGACTTTTGGCTGCCGGAAACTCAGATAGCACATCTGTCAGGTCCTCTTTGGACAGGCTGAACAGGTCAGAGTGGCCAATGCTTCTGATGTTGGCAGTACGACGATTGCCTGATTTGTTACCTAAAAGGAAACAAGGTTTCTTTAAAACTTTGCTGAGATTTTTTTTTTTTCAAACAAATGAATTTCAATACAAAGGGTCTGATGTTACCCAACCATGTTCTATTATCCAATGAAAGCTCATTTCAGAATTAACATGAACTTTAAGGAAATATTCATGTCTTACATGTAAAAAAAAAATCACAGCAGTATAATAAATATTAAAATTTTACAGTTGTGTCTCTCAACGCTGCAGTGCATGGTTTATGTGTTGAGTTTGATTGTATTATTTTACAGTCTTTTACAGTCTTTCTGTTAACATTTTCTCAGGATTAATATTATAGATGTTAATGATTTACTTTTTTATGTCTTAATGTTTAAAGATACTCTGCATGAATAATGTTTGCAATATGAGGTTTCTAACATTATTGCTTGCGCTTTCTTGCTTTGCAGTGAATAATGGATGTTATCATATTATTGAATCAATGTTATGCTGCTTTTAGTTGAAAATTGGCCAGCTGGTTAACAATGGCAAAACAACAGACATGTGGATTAGTGTATGATGTCCCGCTATACAGCCTACCACATAGATAAATTCAGAATTGAATTATTACATTTGGAAGCAGTAACCACAAAACTGTCTTATTCGATTGTGGGACTCCACATCATGGATATTCCCACATATTTTTGCAAAAGAGTTGCAACTGTAAGACTGCGACCACACTGCATCAATGTTATTTTTGCTTATTTCATACTCCATCATACTTAAAAGGTATCGTACACTACTTTCTGGCTTTCTAGCCTCACTGTTCCATTTCAGAGGACAATGTCCATGCATTAGCTTCATCCACAGGATCTTTCCATGCATATTTTCTGACTCCAACTGACCCTAAATTTAAGGTCAGTTGAGCTAAATTTGAACCAAACAACAACCTACCAAATGTCCCAGTCTGGACCAATCTTTACACAGTAGGTTCTTAATTCCGGGGGGCTTTGCTTCATAAGTACAGAGCATGAACGTGTGCAATTGTCACTTTACTTACCTTTGATATTGAGAATACTAATTTCCCCAAAGAAATTCCCTTCACTCAGCACAGCAAACTCTGTGACCCCATCATCTGCAACAACTGCAAGTTTTCCCTCTTTGATGATGTACATCTCATGGCCTACATCCCCTTTCCTGCAGACGAACTCTCCTGGACTGAACACCTGCAAGGCAAAAGGTATGAGATACCTCCACAGCCTAACACATTTCCTATTTATATCACAACCTGCCACGTGGCTTCTAAAGGGACTAGCTAATCCTGTCCAATCCCATCTCCATGCCTTTACTCCCGATCTTGAATAATAATTTGCCAAGTTGGCTTTCACAAAGTTCTTATCTAAAGAATCTGGGTACGTCTAAACACCATAGGCGTCATTTGAAAATATTCAAATGATAATGACCTACACCTAACAGAGGTTCAGTGTAAGTTCAAAGCCCCAACTTTGATTCTACATTGAACTTCTTTTAGGTGCAGGTCTACACAGTCAAATTACTTGAAATCTTCTCAATTCTGGTCGAGCAAAGAATCACATTATCATGACCCTATGCTCAAACTGCTACAGCATATGAATCAAATGGTGAAGTCAGATTATCTCTTTCTCCAGTCTTTAACCTTTTCAATAACACAAAGGAGCCTAAACAGGACTGCAGTCAGTATCAATATAGGCTTATAGGTGTGGGGGAATTAAATGACAGCTATCACAATTAATCTGAGCGGACAAAGTTACCTGTCATAAATTGTTCCATATGTTTATTTAAAAAATGCAAGTATCTCCCAAAAAATATTTTTTTAAAATATATAAAAGATAATTGTGTAACATTAACAATGTAATCAATTCTACCCTTTAGATCACAACCACAATGGAAGATCTAATTGATGTCCAGAACTGTAAAAGTCTAAAACAGTCTTATTGAATTATAGACTGCTTTGTGGTTGTTTTAGTCTGATAACCCTTCAAACTCATTGATGCAAAGTAGACTTCCTGGATTACATTTTAATGTTCTCACACGCACCTGTACCTTCATGGCTACAAACCACCATCAACACAGCTCCTTACAATTTATCAATGTGGTGCTATTTATGTTCCGAACACCTTTCAGAACATTGCTACACCCCAGTGCCTGCCTTGAGCCACCTGTACCCTTTGACTACCATCTTTTTCCCCTGACCTGAGGTGTTAGTTTAAGCACCAGCTCCTCCAGCAGACTTTTCTCACAGCTCTGGAAGATGGTGACTTTTGAGAGTGTGGGAAGGTGAACGCTGACCGCAATCTCAGTCCTCAGGTGTACAGGCAGCTGCTGGAGGATCTCATTCTCTCGCATGATTTTCTTGTTGATGTGAAGATGCTGGTACCAGTTGTCGATACGATGTCGAAGCTCCTTGCTGATGTGATGGCTACGCAGGTATGCCTTCACCTGAAATAGAAAAAGGAAGAATCTAAGCCATCACTGTACTTTTTCTCAGCTTCTGAAATTTTCATGGGGAAGTCTTCTTTCTGAGAGTCTTCCAACTAACCAGCTCATGGTTGGGGAAGAAGACATTATCACGGTCCCTCAGGCTTGTGATGACATTGCCAACATTGCCAACAATTGATGCAAACACCAAAACGGCAATGAGCAGGTCTGCAATCATAAACAAGTACTCCTCTTCCCTTTTTGGCAGCGGGGTGTCTCCTACTGTGGTGAAAATCTGGGCAGAGAACCAGAAGCAGTAAAAGTACTGACGACGCATGGAGGCAAACTCTGGGTTGGTGATGTTGGGGTAGACCCAACGATCACTGCCAAAGCCAATGTAGCTAGACAGTGCAAAGTAGAGACAGGCATTCCAGTGGATCAACACAAAGATGTAGATCATTAGCTTAGAGATGCGGAAGGTGTTTGGATAGGAGGTTCTCGTCTCCATGCGATCCAGGGCCTCATTGAGTCGTGGCATACGCAGTAGGCGATTAATCCTCACCAGTGGAGTGTGGATGCCAAAGACAAAGTAGAGGAAGTCGGTGGGCATCAGGGAAGCCAAATCCCTTAAGAAACGTTTAGAGTGTAGGTAGTGCTTTTTCAGCTGAGTTAGATCCTTGACTAGGATGCCCTGATCCAAGTAGCCTGGAGAGAGAAGGACAAGGTTTTAAAAAGCCCAGGGTACACTTCATACACTGATACAATTACCTCATCAAAGCATAGGTAGGAGTTAACGATTAGCATCGTATCAAATCTGTCTGACTTGCAAGATTTAACAATGCTTTCACATCATGAATGGAATGTAGTCATGGGAAAGATACCCATGTTTATGATTTGTGAGCGTTCTCACCTTCTGACAACTTGAGATGATTGATTGATTGAGTTTCTCATGAGTAGGTTAACATACTGCAACTGTATCCATTGATTGTTATTCAGTTTTGCTGAACTATATATTTGCCTTTTTGCTTTTTCAGTTAAAACTTTTATGGTGACATGAATGGTATTTACAAGTTTGAACTCCAGTGTGACATGAATGTGCATTAACCCATCAATGATATGGCTGATGATGCTGTCTTAATTCATTAGAACTAGGTTGACATTTTGTTACTGTTCAAATTATTATTTAGTTCACAGGTAATAACTTTGAGCAAATGATCTTACTTCTGTTCATATAAGTGAAAATCCTTTGTGTTTTGTAATGAAATATAAATACATTTTAAATTTTCAGTACCTATGGGTTTGAATTAGCCTGAACTTTAAAACAAATACCAAAGGTGCATTTGGATAAACACTTGTTTTTCTTTTAGCCGACACTCACAGAACATATCAGGCTGTGCAGGGCTAAATTACTTCCCAGTACCCCATAATAACTAGCATTACTCAAATATCATTGTAATTGGTTGTGAATGCAGGAGGCATTCACAACATATGTTCTTCTACGCACGGAATTCTTTATTTTTATTTTTATTATTATATCTTCCGGGTCAGAAAGTTTGGCCCTTAACTCCTTCAACATTTTTCAACGTATTCACTCCATTCAAAAACCAAAATATTCATCTCAATTGGGAATCGACCGCGTCTATTTTTCTCATTCATATCATTCATAGTTTCCGAGATATTCAGCGTTTTCCGGCCATTTTTTCCCATTCAAGCAGATTACGGAATGTTCAAAAAATCTCAAATTTCACACTTTTTCAAGCATTTTCAAAACTCATCTAGTCATTCACACTTCAAGATAGAAACTCCATTCAAACTCTAAAATATTCCACTATTTGTCTACTTTCAATCTTGTATTCATCTTTCTCACAGCATTCATACTTTTTGCACAGTCGCAGTTCAAACATCGGTAACGTTTCAGATTTTTGCATTGGTGTGTATTGGGTGGATCACACTTTTTCAAGCATTTTCAAAGCTCAGCTAATCATTCACACTTCCAGATAGAAACTCCATTCAAACTTTGAAATATTCAACTATGTGTCTACATTCAAGCCTGTATTCATCTTTCTCACAGCATTCATACTTTTTGCACAGTCGCAGTTCAAACATCGGTAACTTTTCAGGCACTTTCAGATTTTTGCATTGGTGTGTATGGGGTGGAATGTTGAGAGCCAGAGTGGAGGAGCCAACTGACAGAGTGGGGAGCACCTCAAAAAAATTCAGAAAATCTCGTCTTCAACTCGCGCTTGCATCCACAATTTTCACTCCAGCAGAAAAATAACCACATCAGCTTGTAGGAAAATTCGTGCCGGTCGCTAGAGTGGTTCTCTGGAGCCAATCGGACAAAAACTCTTGGCTCAGTGGGCGTTTAACTGAAAGCAACACCGACCAACTGCCGCATCAAGTCCCATGTAATTGATAGGAAAAATATCTGGAGGCAGGCAAACACATCCACTTTTCTGAACTGCTCCACAAGACACATTTTTGACCACACACACACAAAAATTTCACAAAATGTTGACAAGACTCTCATAGTTTCGACCATATCATTATTTGAGTGATAGCAGTTACTGTTTTGGAGGGAGAAGCATGTTAATGTGAGGTGAACCTCAGCAGAAATCACTATTAAATCAACTCCCACAGTCCGTTGCCGCGACCACCCTGGTTACCGTCACTGTGGCAACCGAGATAGAGAGACAGATTTATCAATGAGTCAGTTTACTACACCCAGTGTATTACAGAGTATATTTCCCAACATTTCAACTATATTTAACTATTATCTTTTCATTCATTCAAGCCAGAATCTCCATCTAAATATTGAAATGTTCCCAATCACTGACACATTGACATTTATTTAACGTTTCAGTCCCATTCAGAGTATTTGATCCATTCTCACTGTAACATCTCTTCATACTCCTGTTTGGCTCACAGCTTATATTCTATTTTTAATCCTTCATTCTCACCCAACTATTAGGAAGCTTCATTGTCTTCAGACGAGACTTCAAATAAATTCAAGCCACCAATTCAGTTTGGCCTTAGCTTTTCAACAAACCCTAAATTATTTCACAGCTTTTAGATATTCTGGACATTATTCAAAGTTTTCACAGCCAGCAATCCGCATTTGGCGTCAGCTCTTCAAAAACCTTAAAATATTCAACATATTTCATATATTCTGGACATTATTCAAAGTTTTCAACACCAGCAATCCGCATTTGGCGTTAGCTTCTCAACAGGGTGCATTCACAACCGCAAGTTCTTCAGGACTTGCCTTCTCTAGTTTAAAGTGTTGTTGTCTAAATGTGCGTGTGTCATTTTAACATAATGTCATCATACTGCGTTTTAGACTTGGAAAAAAGAAATCTCACCTCAATTAAAAAGGGGTTGCTTCTATGAAAATTGGTTGAAGGCTCTGATTGGACTATTCAGGATAAATTTAGTACATTACAAAATTTGTCTATATAGTCAAGAGTAAGATTTTTCTACCGCCTCTTTATCATATATGTTTGTTTCTGTATAGTGTGTATGTAACCAATTAAAATTTGAAGAATTATATTCCAGACTCAATCAAAATGTACAAAATCAAATACTTACCGGTATGAACAGTGATGATCATGTCAACCATATACATGAGGTCTGACAGATAGTCCAGTGTAAGCCACACAGGCAGGTAGCTCAGTGCAATTTTAGTGAAGCACGTCCTGAGAAATGACAGATAAGACTGGGTTTTAAGGGACACCAAGTGATTAAATGTTATATGCTTATAACTATCCTATATTCATCGTATTCCATGTTTGTACCTTAAAATGATGATCACTGAGTTGTAGACAACAGGCAAGATCATGAGCTGTATCCAGATGTAATAAAAGTGTTCTGCTGGATCAACTGTCAACTCTTTCCAGCTAAAAGGGAAATGATGATGAAGAGAGGAGAAGGGGGAAAATGAGGTGTCATAACTTGATCAGCCAAGATGTTGTTAGTGTAATATGAGGACAATTGTTGTTAATGGCTAAATGATACAGAACTATATCACAGCATAATGTCTTTAATACCTAAACATATTTTGGAAAGATATAGGCCATGCAGTTGTAAAGCATCAGCTTATATGGGATGAACATGATTTAACTTTTCATCAACTAATTCTGAATGCTTATATTGCAACATAAAAAGGATAATTTTTTGCAAAGATTTTGCAGATGTTTTTTTTTTAATTTGAACAACATATAAATTGAAATGCAAATACAATAATGTACAATTGAAGAGAAAAGCTCTTGTTGTGGATGAAAATGCTTTCTAGTGCTGTACAATAGCTAGACTTGAGACATTCATTCTCTCATCCAAGACGTTTGTCAGTTTTTCATAAAATCAGAAGTGATAAAGTCTGAATAAATGGGTAAGTGTTGTCAAACTAAATTTAATAACATTAAATGCCTCCCACTAGATATCCAATCAACTCAATGATAAAGAATATTCATAGAGATCATATGTCTTATTTTTCTTCTTTTTGTAAAAATGCATAGTCCAACCATCAAATACTCACTTAACTTTTAGCTTATGATCCAAACTGATACGTTTCCCTTTATCGTTGACTCCATCTTCTCCGTCTTCATTCACTTTCTGCCCCCGATGCCACCAAAGCAGTCTCTGCCACTGTTTACTTCTAATACCAACATCACGTGGTTTATCCATCCTCCAAAGTGAAGCCTCAGACTAACACATGTTTCTAAATGATGGTGATCTTTGCTCTTTTTCCTTCCTGCAGGCACGTTGCACTTTCTTGGACAATAACTCAAACAACCTTGTTGACTTGCATCAGGAAGTACTGCGTGGTTCACATAACAACAACCCAGGTCTACCAGGGCACTGCCTGGTGATGCAGGTATCTATGGAAGGAAACCACAACACATGTAATGTGTCCCCTGGGGATCCCTTCTTCCCCTAGAAAACCAGAGCGGTCCGCCTTCATCCCAGAGGCTCCTGGAAGACACTAACTGGAGTATAAAGCACAACTAGAGAGAAAATCCCTGAAAAATAACAGAAAAAATAAATTAGCATCTTTTTATTCCAATAAAAATCTGACCAAAATGTTTAAAATATGAAAAACCTGGAAAGGAAACAAGAAAAAGCTCACACAAACTGAAGTGCTAGACTGAAAAGGCAAATTTACCTTAAATGAAAAACTTTAATTAGCCTACGTCTTACTGAAAATGCAACTTTTTTCATTTTGCTCTTTTCTATTCACATTTTTTCATTTGTGCTGATGCTTCATTATGACATGTATTGTGATATATAATATAGGGGCCTAAGTCTATCCAACATTAAGGCTACGCGGAGAGGTGCATTCAAGAACACCCAGTTTTTTTTTCTTCTTTTTGACTTTTGAGCCCGATTGGCAAATCTGTCGCCTTAAAATTCCTGGGACTGTTTTTTGCTTCTGTTTTGATATTGAGTTTTGAACGGGGTTTCTTTCCCTAGATCTTGTTAAAAGACTGTGGGATAATGGGTGGGATTTTTGGTACATGTTGTTTGTTTTATGGTTTTTGTTTTTGGTGTAGATCATGTGTTTGTTATACATGGGGGGAGGTTTGCTTAGGAATAATGTGTAAAAATAAATAAAGACTTTGGAAAACATCCAGCATTTAAAACAGTATGGTAATGGATGAAATAGGTATTGCTAGTTACAACTGCAATGGTCTTGCTGACAGTAAAAAAAGACGTACTGTATTTTCATGGTTAAAAGCAAAGAAACAGAATATTTTTTGTTTACAAGAAACTCATTCAACAAAGGAAGATGAAATATCATGGGAAAAACAGTGGGATGGTCCTATCTATTTTTCTCATGGTCAGAGAAACTCTAAAGGTGTTATGATTCTCCTCAAGAACCAACTTCAGTTTAAAGTTTGCTCTGTTCATACAGATTTGACTGGAAGATGGATAATCTTGAATCTAAATATACAAGATGAAATATACTGTTTGATTAATATATACGGACCAAATACAGATGATCCCGCTTTTTTTGAGGAAAAAGGTAACCAACTGCATGAATCTGACAGTAAAATCATTATGGTAGGCGATTTTAATTCTGCCACAAATGGAGCTCTGGATCGAAAAGGAAAAACTGTAATAAACTACCATCCACAAGCTGTTGCAAAAATTCAGAATCTTATGGATAGTTTGGATTTAGTGGATATCTGGCGTTTTTTAAAAACCCTGACTTAATTAGATATACTTGGAGAAGACAAAATGAAGCCAGCAGAATTGATTATTTTCTGATTTCTTTCTCTTTAATTTCCAGAGTAACAAGTGTCTCAATTGAAGATAAAGTAAGATCTGACCACCACCTTATTTCACTGAACCTGTCAACGGTAGAGATCAGGCGTGGCCCAGGGTACTGGAAATTTAACCAGAGTCTTCTCCTGGACGAGGAATTTATCAAGAAGACTGAAAGGTTTATTAGTGATTATTTCTCTCAAAACAGTGGCACAGCAAATCCCTTGATGGTTTGGGATGCCTTTAAATGTACTTTCAGAGGACATGTAATTGCATATGCATCCTGGCTAAATTAAAATAGGAAATCAAAAGAGGTAACCCTAAATACTGAAATAGATGAATTGGCAAGTTACATAGATAATTCTGCTGATGTATCGAATGACTTGGTAAACGCTCTGGAAAACAAACAGAAGGAACTGGACATTACAATGGAAGACAGGGCTCGCTTTTTTCCAGAGAATCACGATAAACAATTATCAGCAGCTCAGAAGGAGCTTTGTGAAGGCTTGATTACAGAAGAGGAACTCCTTTCTGCTACAATGTCTTTTAAAGAAGGTAAAAACCCCGGATTAGATGGTATACCCATAGAAGTTTACCAAAAATGTTTTGATCTTGTTAAAAAACCACTGCTCTCTCGTTTTAATTTTACATATGATGTGGGATATCTTTCTAATTCACAAAAGGAGGGCCTGATTCTCCTTATTGCTAAAACAACAAGCTAATGGCCGATATAGGGACCCAGTACATCTTAAAAACTGGAGACTCATAACACTTCAATGCTATGACGCTAAGATTCTTGCAAAGTGCATAGCTCACAGAATAAAGAAGGTACTATCAGACATTATCCATCAGGACCAGTCAGGATTTATGCAAGGTCGTTATATCGGCAATAACATAAGACAGCTGTTGGAAACGATAGAACATTATGAATTAAATGAAAAGGTGGGTTTGATATTCATCGCTGATCTGGAAAAGGCCTTTGACAAGGTTCATTTGGACTGTATTTATAAGAGTTTGAGATTTTTTAACTTTGGCGAATCTCTGATCAAATGGATTAGAGCTTTATATAATGACACGAGTTGCAAAATTCTCAATAATGGATATACCTCAGAGTCAGTGCCCTTGTTAAGAGGAGTTAAACAAGGATGTCCCTTGTCTCCCTATCTGTTTTTAATTGCTATAGAAATGTTGGCAATCAAAGTGAGATCAAATAGTGACGTGGAGGGACTAGAAATAGGAGGTTTACAAACAAAAATGTCCTTGTACGCGGACGATGCTAGTTTCCTTTTGAGTCCAAAACAATCCTGTTTGGAAGCTCTTCTAAAAGACCTGGAACTCTTTTCAAATATATCTGGTTTAAAACCGAACTTTGGAAAATGTTTGATTCTTAGAATGGGACAATAAAGGGTACAAATTTCAAGTTACCATGTAAATTTCCGATTACGTGGACAGATGGACCAGTAAAAGTACTAGGGATAATGATTCCAGAAAAGCTAGAAGACCTATGCACAATCAACTTCAATAATAAAATGGCTAAGATAGACAAAATTTTACAACCTTGGAGAGGGAAAACCTTAACTCTATATGGAAAGATCTCCTTGGTTAACTCTCTGGTAGTTTCACAATTTACAAATCTCCTTATGTCTCTACCCACTCCGTCACAGCCCTTTTTCAAGGCTTTTGAACAAAAGATCTTTGGCTTCCTCTGGAATAATAAACCAGAAAAAATTAAAAGAAGTGTGATTTATAATAATGACTATGAAAAGGGTGGGCTAAAATTATTAAATCTGGAAGCTCTATGTCTTACATTAAAGGCCGTTTTTGTTCAAAAATTGTATATTAATAAAGATTGGTTTACTGCAAGGCTACTGGAAAGAAATAATCTCCTGTTAAAAAATAGGTTTTACCCCTTTTTAGAAACTCAGTGTAGTCATATGGGTCAAATAGATATTATACTTGAAAATACATCACTTTTTCTAAAGGAGGCAATTCAGAGCTGGCTATGTTTCCAGTTTCATCCCCCAGAAACCAGAGAGGAAATTCTACAACAACCCATATGGCTCAATTCAAATATCATGATTGAGGAAAAACTTTTTTTCTGGAAGACACCTTTTGACCATGGGGTTTGGTTTCTTAATGATATTGTCACTGAAACAGGGAAACTAATGAAGTATAATGAATTTATTGAAGGATATGGCCCAATTTGTAGCATTCAATCCTTCAACCAGCTGATCTCCTCAATAAAAAAACAATGGAAAAGGAAAATTAGTAGTGGTGATTTTAAGCTGTTAGTTTGTCAACCATCAATAAAAAATCTGAGTTGGCTAAAAAATAACAAGATAAATCGCAGTGTTTATAACTTTTACCTGACACAGAAATCACTAGCTACTATACCCAATAATATGTACAAAAAGTGGGAGGATATTTTTGATTGTCCTATACCATGGAATCTGGTTTTTGGTTTAATATATAAAACAACAGTTGATGCATTTATTAGGTATTTTCAAATAAAAATAATATATAATTTTTTAGCTACAAAAAAAATGCTTAAGATTTGGGGTATCAGTGAGACTGATGAAAGATTTTGCTCAGAGGAGGCTGAGTCGACAGTTCATCTTTTCTGGTATTGTCATGTGGTGTCTGCTTTTTGGAGGGAAGTTCAAGAGATGTGCTCTGGCATTGGCCTGCCCTTTGAACTAGATTTTTTTTCTATAATGCTGGGGGAAGTCAGGGAGAAAAAGAATTATATTATCAACTTAATAATTTTACTGGGAAAAAGGTTCATTTATAACGCACCCAATACTGAGCTTCTTAATGTACATAGATTTAAAAGTTTTGTTAAACATCAATTTATCTTGGAGGGCTTCATTACCGACGAGCAGTATCATATGGAAAGATGGAGAAAGTTTATTGAAGCTGAGGGGTGGAGCTAATACAGCCATCAATGCTGAGCCAAGCTGTGTCTAGCGTTTTAGGATCCCCATGTTTTGTTTTTTGTTTTTAGTGTCTGCACACGTTTGTTTGTTTGTTTGTTTTTTGTTGTTTGTTTAAAAAAAAAAAAAATGAAAAGAAAGAAAAAAATAGGAAGAAAAAAAATATATATTAATGAGAAAGAAAAAAAAAGGGTCCCCACTAGGGGTGGGGGTGGTGGAATAAAAAAAAAAGGGGGAAAAAAAAAAAAAGGCTACGTTAAATTCTTAAAATCCAATCCATCTTGACAATGAACCTATTCTTTACTCAACTAGCTACAAGACTGAAGCTTTTGTATAATTTAGCTGGTCGGCCCTCTTTTACAAAGGGGATTTTTTTAATGCAGAACTTATTTTTTAATTGTATATTGTTGTATATGTGTTTCTGCCACCATTGTTTTACAGCTGGATCAGTCTAACTGCCCAGATTAACTGTATTGACCAAAAAGATTGAAGCATCACAGTGCAAAAAGGATTAACGCCTATGTTCTCAATTAACAGGAAACACTTCAATCCCAACTCAAGGTCAATTTACTAACTTTTTGCTTTCAACCATGTCACACAGTTTAGAGTTAGGCTTATTACCAAGGTCAAGAATGAACTTTAATTTTTTACTTAAACTTTTAGGGTTATCTCAGCTCAGGCTGGAAAGTTAATGGCGGCACTTTAACGATCGAATTCCAGCCCTTTGCTCATTTTTAGAAGCCTAATTGGCCCATCTATTTGTTAATTCGCTAAGCACAAAAAAGTTAAAAAGTTTCAACCCAGGCTGGTCAACCTGAGGGAATTTATGAGAATCAAACTGACAACAACCTATTTCTAAGATTTAAAAGGTGCACTGTTATTTATCATGTTCTTTTGTATATTCCTTTATAGTTTCTTTTTCAATTGTGAAAACTACCAAAAACAAAGAGAGAGAGAGAAAGAAAAGAGTTACAGTTGGCTATATAACAAGGGTCCAGTCACCTTAAAATTAAAGTTTTATTGCAGTTTCGCCACTTAAACAATCATATTCACAATTTCCCCAGCTGTTTTTTTTTTTTCATTCTGCAGCAAAAAATATAATGAAAATAGAAAGGATAAAACACAAGAAAATAAAACAAACAAAACTTCAGCAGAAAGTATTAACTTAAATGGTTGGAATACAACACAGGTAGACATCAGGGAAAATATAATAAATATAAATGAAGCAAATAAAGAGCAAAGTGATGTGAGCATGTGTATATATACACAAAGAGAAAGAATGAAAAGGGGAGACTAAAATACACATTTGATTTAGATGGTGTGTGTTCAAATGACCTCACTGTACTATTATAGCCCGGGCAAGACTCCATGTTTTAATAAATATATCTTTTTGGATTCTCAAGGAGTATATTATTTGTTCCATCTGATAAATTGTCCATATCTTCTTCATCCAAATATTGTATGTTGGGGTGTCAGGTTTTGAGCAAAATGTAAAACATTTAATCGCTGCTGTTAGCAATATTTGTTAAAGCTATCTTTTAGCTCTCCCATCAATGCCTTTTGGTATTAGACTCAGTAGCACCACCTTCAGATCTGTTGTGATATTTTGGTGAAATACTTTAAGTGTTTCAAACACTTCCTTCCAGAATATTTTCAGTTTCGGGTATGACCAAAATATGTGAATATGGTTGCCAATTTGTGTACTGCAGTGTCTCCAACATTTACCTGTATGTGTCATGCCAAATTTTTTAATGTGCTTTGTTGCATATTTCTTCCCACGTGTCCCGTAGCATGTCCAGATTCAACTCAGTTTCCCATCTTCCCTTTACCTGTGGTGTATTATTCAAATTCATACCAAGAAATAAAACTTTTTTCTGTGAGTTTCAAAGTTTCAAATCACTAGTGCAGGCAGATCCCTCTCGTGTTTGTGTGTCGCTCGGTCGCTCACAGCAGGATGTAAATACCGGTGTGTATCTATCGCGAGTCTCGTTGACTTTGTCTGGCGCAGCTTCTGTGGTGCAAACCACTGTGAGGGAGACTTGCGTGCACGCGGAGCGTGCCTCCAGGCAAATATAGTATAGTGACTGTTTAGGCTACAAAAATTTACTCAATTACGTCATTTCGTGTAAACTCTGGATGTTGCCACTTCAGGACAATTGGATTGCAGCGGATGAGCAGTATGGAGGAATATTACAAAGTTTTTGTGTAGTTTTATGGACCTTTTCGTCTCGGACGCCATTTACGCCTGTTAAATGGATTATTGCTGCAGGAGGGTATGTCAGCATGAGGGTGAGTCGATAATGACTGAATTTCATTCTAGAGTGAACTATTCCTTTAACACAATTCTGTAGTTTAATCATCAATTCAGTCAATAGGTGCATGTTCAATCAACTAGTGCAGAGCAATACATGTTTTTACCATTCATTTATGATTCATTCATATTTTGATTAGATTCTTTAACATCTCAGTACTTGTTACCAGTTGTCATTAACCACTAACTACTTACTTATGGTTATATGGTTATATTACACTACAAATATCAATAGATAACATCTGAAACGGATAAAGTAGTCTCTGCAGTACATTCATGTGTATACTCTCAATACGACCTAGCAAAGACAGGGGAAGAAATGAGCATCTGTCCAAATCCTTGCTGATATTTTGGATTATGCTTTTGTAATTTACATCATTTAACTTTTCTAATGATTAAGGTATTCAAAGGTAAAATATTCAAAGCCATCTTTGGGCCATTTAAACACACATTGCAATTTGGTTGTTTGTGAAACTTTTTCACCTATATCCATACTTTATAGTATGGATATAGGTGGAAAAGTTTCACCTATACCTGAAAAATATCCATATGTCAAAATAAGATTCTTTAAATGTGGGATTGTTGTTACAGTTTCGGCTCGATATGACAGCACATCATCAGCGTATAGCGTATTTTTTGTTACTCTCCATTTATTGTCAACCCTTTTATGTTTTTGTCATCCCTGATAAGCTGTACTAGTGGTTCAGCGCTGATACTGAACAGCAGGGGGGGCGACAGAGAACAACATTGGCCGCGTTTCCCAGATTTGTTAAGAAGCTCTTATGTAAGTGCTAAGATCTTCTTAGGAGCGCTCTTAAGAGCGCTGTGAAAGAAAGATGTGTTTCCCAGAGTCGCTCTTAGCTTAAGAAGATCTTTCACTAAGAAGGAAATGTAAGATCGAGCTGACCCACTCTTAACAGCCTTCTTAGCGACCAAATGCTCAGTGATCAAGCCGCGTCAGGGAAATTTCTATCCTCCACTTTTCAAAATAATAAAACAATGTTCAATGTTGAAATGCGCTCATAGCTGCAGACCACTGGCGCAAGAAACATAGGCTAATAGAGAAGGAAAAAAAACTTTTTATTGAATTACACGTTTAAGTTTTCCACACACATCTGCATATATGAGTTTATAGTACTACACATAAAAAAACATCAACAACCCTGTGGCATTTCACAGATATCAAGGAAACAGATGTAATTGAACTCAGCTGAACCTCATCCAGAGAGGCTCTACCTGCTACTCTATATAAAGGCGTTGCCAAAGTCCGCGTGTGTGATAAACCATGACTGCAATACAGCACATTCTCGCTGCGAACCAACAGTGTCGCCGTGCGCGAAGCCAGACAGTTTACATAAATGCATACGTGCCTCAGCACTTCTCCCCACTGGACGTGCTGTCAGACCGGGCTGTCCAGGCAAAGTACCGGCTGCCCCGTGCGGAGATCCAACGGCTTCATGTGGGCCAACTCAGCTGTGGGGCAGAAGGCTGGCAGAGGAGAGTTTGGTAGGAGCATTCTCCTAGGGGACAGTGGCTACCCTCTCCGGAGTTACCTCGTGACGCCGGTAACCAACCCAGCAACACCACAGGAGGAGAGGTTTAATGAGGCCCACACACGCACCAGGACGAAGGTTGAACAGTGTTTGCCATCTGGAAGTCCCGCTACAGGTGCATGCATTGTTCGTCGGGGGGGGCTGCGCTTGTCACCACTCAAGTGTTGCCGGGTGATTGTTGTCACCGCCATGCTGCACAACATCGCAGTGCGCGTTGGCGCAGATGAGCCGCCTCCTGTGGATGACGGAGAGGAACATTCAGAGGACGAAGCCCCGAACCCCGCCCCCCGCGATGTGCGAGCAGTACTCCATCAGGCCGGTGCCCAGACCAGACAGGAACTTATCAACCTCTTCTGAGGTCCAACAACCCCAGCCCCTACCCCTTCACCACCAGTCACCAAGCACTGATCACTAAACCATAAACCCACAACCCACAACCACCACACCACCCATATCAACCAAATTGCTCCTGATGAGCAGCTGGCGCCTTGTATGGCAGCCTCCGTCATCAGTGTATGAGTGTGTGTGTGAATGGGTGAATGTGGCATGTGTTGTAAAGCACTTTGAGCTGTCCGAGAGGACTGGAAAAGCGCTATTTAAATGCAGACCATTTACCATTGCCCTGTTAAGCCTCCCCGCATGCGGACACCAGGCCCTGCTGGTTGGCGCGCGGGGACAGGGCACATTTGGGGTTGTCCTCTCCTGGGGCGTGCACGTCCCCGGATGGCTCCTCTTCATCCTCACTTTCTGAGAGCCCCTTGTCCCCCTGACATCGATGCCCCCACTAATGCCTTCAGAGGCTGTCTTCCCGATGATGGAGAGGACTTTCTCCTCGTCGGGAGTGAGGGTCGTCCCACCCGGTGCTCCACCACCCGTGCCCATGGATTCTCTCCTCACCTTCGCACTCTTCTTTTTTGTTTGGCTCTGGAACTCCTGCCACTTCTTCCTCACAGCACCCCAGTCACGCAGGAGAGGGACATATTTTCGGCCATGTTTGGCCTGCCAAACATGGTTCTTCACCATGATGTTATTTTTGCCCCTTGTTGCCCCTTGTTCCCCCGAATAAAACATCACGGTGCTGCCAGACCTCGTCCACTTCGACGCCCATCTCCTCCGCGGTAAACGACGGTGCCCGCTTGTTTTTTTTGCTGCCGGTTTCTTCCATTCTCACATGTGTGTGCCTATATCCACGGGGGTATATATGCACTAATGGGCTTGATTACTACTTGGACACACCTGTTGGCACACATACACACCCGCACCCCCACACACACACGATACATGCGTAGCCTAATTGCACCTGTGTGGGGGGACCACGGGGCGCTGTGTGTGACTTATGCGCTGATAAAGAGGTGGGTGATCGATTTGCCTGGCATCGATTGATTCAGTTTCAGCAGCACCGCGGTGGACAGCTCCTACTAAGAGCTTCTTAAGAAGCTTCTTTGGCTTGATCTTAAGGTTCTCCTAAGAAGGCAGTTAAGAACGCGTCTGGCAAACACCCTTATCTTAGTGCTCCTTCTTAGCCGAACCCTTCTTAAGAGCCTTCTTCAGTCCTTAAGAACGATCGAATCTGGGAAACACGGCCATTGTCTGTAACCGTGTTCTATGGTGAAGTGAACTGATCGAAAGCTATTCACCTTAACGGCAGATTGAGGATTTCATTGAAACTTGATGAAACTAGGGCCAAATTGGCCTGATTGACATGCAGGCTTCTGTGTTTCTATACAGTGTTTTCTAAAATTCAGTAAAAGCGAGTGTTGAAATATTAACGTTTCATTTCTGTACTATGATGGATGATTGCTGTTTTTTTAAGTATTAATGCCAATGCTTCACCCTAACCCTATGGACAGCCTACCTGTCTATCAATCTGTCCTTACCTGCCCACCTGTGCTGACTCATTGCGTGTGAACAGAGTCTACGCAACATACTGCTGGAGCTGTGGCAGAATGAGCTCATTGTTTACGGACAAGAATGGCAGAGAAAATGGGAACTGTTTGAGGCATGTGATTGCAAGAGAGAAGTGAGCAGAGTATTGGCGAATTAGCAAGAACTGTACCATGAATGTAACTATCATGGGTGACAGAACAGATGGAGATAGCGATATTATGCCATTGCAGGATATCAGTAGAAAGGGGAAAAATAGGAGTGACAGCTCTAGTAGTGCAGCTTCTGGCTTGGAGACTGGCGACATGACGAGGCGGAACACATGAGGAGGGAGAGTGAACAAACGGAATGGAAAGTAATGATTCAAAAAAGAAAGGAGACACGTTCACCAACTGAAACTGAAAAAAACATTGAAAAAGAAATGGGGAAGGTCAAGTTTGCTAAATACTTGAGTAACAGGAGGCTTTTGATCTTTGCAAAAGATCAGATGCAAAGAGATAAGTTCCTCAGAGTAGATACATTAAATGGAGAAAAAAATCAGTGCTTACATCCCAGGAAAAGTAGCAAAGCTTGAGGTGTTATTTATGATGAGCCTTTGGCAGTGTCGATGGATGAGATAGCTCAAGAAGTAAAAGGCGGAAAGGTGGTGAAAGCTACAAGGCTGCAAACACAAAGAAAGGGCCTGAAATCAGACAGCCTGTTAGTAGTCCTCGAGTTTGAAAACAGTACACCTAAGAAAGTAAGAATGGGATATGTGTCAAGTGTCAGAGAATGGGACACACTGCAGGACAGTGTAAAGGAAAACTAAGCTTTGAAAGATGTGCAGGTGAACATGAATATGGAAAGTGTGGACGAGATGCAAAACGCAAGCCAGAGAGGTGCAAAACTATATAGAGACAAACCAGGTGGCTTATGCTGATGCAGTTAAAAAAGTCAGGGAAAGTGAGCTGGACAGACCCAGTGCTGTGCATGTAATAAACAGCGCAAGGGAGTCTGAGAACCAATGAAATGACTTCCAGTCTCCTACACCAAATCCATACATAGAGGAGATTAATGACGACACAGTCTCCTTCCACTATTGTGTTGTTGTAGTTACTGTTGAAAAGAATCACCGCGACGGTCAGCCCTCCAGACCGAGACTTCAGTGAACTTTCCCCCAGAAAACAGCATCCCTCCCCGTGAGTGAGAGAGTCAGGCAGCGTCTTGTTTACTGATGGTGATTATGTAATTATGTAATTTAGAGCAAATAACGTAACTTTGTCACTTTCCAGGATGTATGATGGGTCAGGATCTCAATCACAACACATTATAACTGCATCCATATGATTATAAACAGTAAGCGGGTAGATGTTTAGATTAACAGGAGGACACCGGGAGAGAAGCGTTGAAAAAAAACACACAGACGTCATCATCATGACGTGTACCGTCACGGCTCTTTTGGATCCGCAGCGCCGGCTTTCTGTGTGAATTACACACTGGTGTGGCTTTACGCCGGAGCTGCTTGGCTCTGCGTGAACAAACAATGGCAGAGAATTTGCGAACTGCCGCTGCGGCGATAATGCGGTGTCTCTGTGTGAAAAGAGCTACTGACAAAATTAGCTTTGTCGCTTTCATCTGCAAGACTGTGAATTTTGCAAAAGAGAAAGTGTGATAGAATCAAGACAATTGTTGAGGCAGCTATAGAAATCCTGGGGTTTAAATAAATTACAGCTGAACTGACACATGAAATGTTGAACCTGACTAACTATGATGGACTGTCTCAAGGTAATTAGTATCCTCCTCATGGTAATCCATATCCTACAATTGTACTGATGCCACAAAGCCGTGAGGGTCTGTTAGACGCTATTCAACACTAGAGTGACTAGCGCATCAGCATATTTGACTATAGTGCATCAATAGACTTGTTATTTTGGTTATGACAGATGTACGATAATTTCCCTCAAAATACGATACGGCATTGTTTGGCGTGAAATTCATTCTTATCAAGTGCTGCACAAAGCACGCTCCTCGTGGCACCACACATACAAGAAACATGGACAAAAAAAAGAAAAGACCACACTTGGACTTAGTCCTGCCAGGATATAGTTCTATACAATATGATAGAATTGAAGGTGGAGGATGTATAACATTTATTAAGGACACTTTAGCTTATAGAAGAATCAATGTACCAAATGAGTATGAATGCATAGTGACAGATATTTGTAGTCCCAGAGGAAATGTTAGTTGTCAATTTTTACAACCCTTGCAAGAACTCAACAATGCAAACATTTAAGGAGATCTCACGAAGTGCAAATACAAGAGAAATATGGTGTGGAGACTTAAATGCCCACAATACTCTTTGGGGACGTGATCATACAGATACTAATGGAGAAGTGGTGGAAGAATGAATTGAGGAGCGAGCACTTGTCTGTTTTAATGATGGAAGAGTGGACATTATGAGAAATAGGGTCTCATGTTTAGATCTTACTCTAGTGTCTGTGAAAATGGGTAACTTACATGAACGGAATGTAATAATTGTTACTAATATAGGGAGTGATAATTTTCCAATTTTCTGTTCTATTAATTTTGATATGCATATACAGGGAGGATACACAATAGAAAGATGGTGTTTTCCTAAAGCTGACTAGGGAGAATTTAGAGCATGCTGCATTGAGTCTAATGAAGGAATTACAATGGAGGGTGACATAGATAGCTGGGCAGCAGCTGTGACTCCCTTGATAATTAGTACTGCATCAACATGTATTCCTAAGAGCACAGTCAATGGAAAAAAGAAAATGGTTCCATGGTGGAACGATAAATGCAAAAATGCTATAAAAGAAAGAAAACGTACACAGAGAATGCTTGGCAATTCTGCTCCTCCATAGGCAGAGGAATTAAACTTAATGATATTTGGTCAATGGTTAAAAAGATGAGTGGGAAAAGGAAATCTGTTAAAATCCCAGTGCTGGTAGATGGAGAATATTACAAAGGCAATTACAAACAAGCAAAAAGCCGATTTAATGGGTAGAAAGTATGCAAGTGTACATAGTGGAAGCCACTTAGATGAAATCCATAAACAACGAAAATATGACATTTTAAGAGCAAATAATGATGTAACAAAGAAGAAGGATGGTAATGGATAATCTCTTGATATGGATATTAAAATACATGAGTTGAAAATGGCCTTAGAGGGAAGTGTATATACGGCTACAGGACAAGATCAACTTTGCTATGTTATGTTCAGATAACTCCCAGATGAAGTGCTGAAAATCATTTTAAAATGCATAAAATGGATATTGGCGGTAGACTGTATAAGTGGGTTCTAGATTTCCTATCTAACCGGACATTCTGTGTTAAAGTTGATGCTTTTTGAGAAGAGTTTGATATAGTAAATGGTATTCCTCAGGGCAGTGCTATAAGCCCTATTCTGTTCAACATTATAATAAATGATATTTTTATTAATGTTGGTGGAGATATTGGGTAATCGCTTTATGTGGATGATGGGGCTATATGGAAAAGAGGGAAATTCATCAGACATGTGATTAATTGCATTCAGGAAACGAAACTAAAGGTTGAAAGACGGTCATATGACTGGAGAGTTAAGATGTCAGTTACATAGTCATGTTACATGATCTTTACCAGGAAGAGAAGGTTAGATAACGTGAAGCTCTAAATTGTATTGGCATAATATGGAAAGGGTAAGTGAGTTAAAATGTTTAGGATTGTGGTTTGATGAGAAATGTATATGGGGGAACCATGTTAAACAGGTTGAGACAAAGTGCAAAAAAAGTACTGAATCTCATGAGAACAGTATCTGGATATCGGTTGGGAGCAGATAAGCAATCACTGTTGGATATTTATAGCGTTTTAATATGGTCATATATGGATTATGGATGTATGGTATATGGAGCAGCAGCAAAGAGCACCGAATACAGTTCAGAGCTGTAACACTCAGTATTGGTGCAGTTAAAACAACTCCTACGAATGCACTACTGGTGGAAGCTAATGAACTACCACTACATCTAAGACATACAAAGTTGTCATTAGCTTATTGGGTTAAGTTAAAGGGATCCTGAGAGGAACAACCTGCAACTAAGGTGAACAGTTATTGCTGTACTCACAGCAGCAAAAAGGTAAAGGATTTGGCTGGCATATTAATTCAGTGGCAGAAGAATATGGTATAAAAAGGTTAGAGTATAAGCCAAATGTTGTTTGGGGTAATGTTACTCCATGGATATTTCCAGTGCCCACTGTAGACTTACAACTTGTGGACCAGAAGTGTACTTAAACTTAAAATTAATGTGCAGTTTTGTTGGGTTCCTGCTCAGGTTGGTGTACAGGGTAATGAGAAAGCAGACGAGGTTGCTAAAAGAACATTGAAATGAAATGATGATGATATAATGACAGTCCCCTTTGGTAAAGGTGAGGCCAAATCATTAATAAGGAAGGTGGGGAGGGATTTGTGGGAGAAGACGTGGGAAGACACTACTACAGCATTCAGAAATCAATTAACATGAAGGATTTCAAAGGGAAGTGCAAAAGAGAGGAAGTGATATTTTCAAGGCTAAGATTCAGACATACAGGATTAAAATCAAGTCTTTATTTAATGGCAAAGTGTGTGTCGGATAAATGTGATGTTTGTAAGCTTACTGAAAAGGTTGAACATGTAACCTGAAGTACATGAAGCCCTGAGGCTACACAGGAGTGTCCATCAGGTGGCGGAAGACCGAACGCGAGAAGGCTACAAACAAAAAAGAAGTTGGAGAGCTCAAGAGGTGAAAGGAGAGTCAACATTGGAGTGGCTGTTCAACGATGGAGACAACTGATGGAGTCGAAGGCCTGAAAACGGACGCCATGGTAGCTGTGTCTCTGTTGGACAGGTAATGAGCTGGTTTGTTTTGTTGGGGGAAATGTATTATTACTCTGCATTATGCAGTCAACGTAGCTAAAGTTAGCTCCTTATGTTGCTGTCGTATGTATTAGCCCATCATTAGCATCGTCAGCTTGTAGCTAATGTTAGCTAGCTAGCTATGATAGACTACTGACATACGAAACGTTTACATGCAGGCCAACGTTTACACATACTGTGGATCTAATCCATACAGCAGTGTTCACACATGCACTGCTACTCTGGCTACTCATTAGCCAGACGAGCTGTATGTGAGAGGTGGACTAATTCTTGTGTGCTACACGTGTGAAAGGCCAAGTCCACTGTTCAGAGGTCCTGGGGAGATTACATATATCTGTGAATATAGTTTGCATTGTAGTTGTAAGCAGATGTTGTTAGATGGTTTTTATGTGATGTTCACAGCAGAACCATGTCCTGATGTTTCCACTATTTCTACAGAGTCTCTCTGACAGCTGAGTGTAACTTGATGCTGATAGCAACATGGATCAGAATACTGTTATTCATGTAATATGTATCTCTGATGGATACATTTCATAGATACATGTGTGCTTCTTTCATATCAAGTTGGTTTGCTCTATGTGCATTATTATGTTCCTTAGCAGGTATACAAAAAATGGCGTGGTATCATTTCATTAGCTGCACCAGGAAAATGCTTCAAGTATTGGCCCTAACATTCACATGTTAGCCTACCACTTGAGACTATTACATATTAGTAAGACAGTTTTAAGAAAGTAGACTGTGCATTTCAACTCATGATCTGACTGTCAGCTGACGACAGCAGAATTAGGGAAACATTGACCATAATTGCTGCACACAATGCACCTACCAACCGCTTCAAATTAATCACTTGCCACCCAACACATAAGCTTCCCAGGAGTCTAACCCCAGACTTCTAGTTATAATTTTTTTTACATAGCAACAGTCCTATGTTGTCTTTTAGAATTAATAACACTTTTATGCTCCATAAACACATTCAGATGTAACTTTATGTCCTGTAAATACATTTTCGTTTTCCATCCTTATCCAGTTTTCTGTAATTATTATAATAATTTCAGAAATTACTTTTCAGTCACAGGAGTTGATGAGTTGGACAGGTAAGGTTGTAAAGTAATCTGAAAGTTTCACTTAGCTGGCACTCCCTTCACTTACACCAGGTACTCCAAGGTGTTCAACAAAAAATCCAGGAAGTAGAGCTTGTACACACTACTGTCAAAATCCACAGTAAAAAAACAAAAAACATGAAACTATGTAAATTACTCTGAAAGTGAAATTTTGCTAACCCCTATTGCTAAGTTGTGGTGTTACAATAAATTGAAAATAATTTCAAGGTCCTTGAAAAGCTATATTTACTCTCAGGTAACTAATTCTTTCTACAAGACCATCAAGAGACAGCACCGCCATCAGCAGCCTACTCTGTCGGCCAACACTGATCTGTGTTTATAATCAGTCGAGAAACCTCTGGATGTCCTTCCTGTATATAGTTGTTTATGCTAATTGTACTGTATATTCTCTCAATGATAAAAGGTATACTATTTTTGTTCCAACAAATTCAATAACTAAAACATTCAACTAATTCAGTTATTAGTGCATCATGTAAAGTGTAAGAACTGTAATTGGTGTTTATGCTGGAAGTGTAAAGAAAAGGCATTTATCATTTTCAAGACTTTATTCAAACAAGTTAGAGATAATGCAAAACAAGGAGTAAATACAGAACGACAAATAAATAGGTAGGTGAATACCAGGACTCAAAATAGGTGAGTTTCAGCATTTATTATGTATGATGTGATTGCTCCAAACGTAGTCCTTGAATTCTGGCCTGTAAATCAATAGATGAGCAACATGATAAGATATTTTTATGGAACAGAGCTCGACTGTCCTCTGCATACTGTGACCATATACACGCTCAATGGTCAATACTTTAGACATTCCTGGACAAAACTGTACAGATGTCCCAGTTTATATAACATGTATTTGAAGTACCAGCCCTTTGTCTTTCTTTACCTTTTTCTACTGACTATGTTTATTGTTATGCACCAAAATAAAAATTTTAATTGTGAAAAAATACTTGCAAAAAAAGTGATTCTGATTAGGGCACTTGTGTGTCCAAGTCACATGCCTGGTCAATATACTGTACAAACACAAGTAGTTTACCTGCTCATGTGCAATCCTTCGAGCTTGAAGATCTTCTACTCGATGTATGAACATCTGCTCCTTGACCTGTCGCCCTCCCACGTCCACGGCCTCTGCCTCCACTTCCTCGGACACTGCTGGTTGTCCTCCTGTCGTCCTCTCTGATGTGATGATGTGCTTCGCTCTGGCGTGTCTTCGTCATCAGAGTCAATGATGCTCTCATCATGGAAGCTCTAACATGCAAAACATCATATCATCATGAGTCCAATACAATGTTCATGTTTGTCTGTGAATCACTGAGGGTAACATAAAAAAGATTTAGCTGGCCCACCACTAATCTTGATGTTTTAGCTTTGCCATATCTAACGTTACCATAGCCAGCTGCTGCTAGCTAACCAACGATGAGTTACAACATCAAAATACACTTTCAAAACAATGTCTGAATGCTAACAAAGCTAGCTTGACAGCTATCAGTGTTAGCAATAGCTATGTTGGCTGTTTATGTTCAATATGATAATATTAGGTGTTTACTTACAGGTGAATGAGACATGAGGTAGCTACTTGTTGTTAGATGTTGTGATGAAAACGATGCACCAATACACTCTCCTCCCCACTGCTCATGAGGACTCGGGCTTTGTCTGCAGTTGTCGGATAGTCCGCGTTCATGGTTTGGGGGGAGTGGCTTTGGAGAGAGGCCTGAGTGCAGGGGGCGGGGTTTACTGGCTGGATACTTACAAAATCTAGCCTGGGCTTGATGGTTTTTCCATCTTACCAACCCCAGCTTTAAAATCCCCTCCAAGCAGTAAAATAACAGAGCTGTGCTGTAGCACTGTGGGGATGATGTATGAACCCAGGCTTGTCCTAGTTTGGAGCATATATATTCATAAAACAGTCTTCTATTCCATCAATCGATCCATTCACCATTACAAATCTCCCTTCAGAGTCCCTGTGGACTGTAGTTAGTGTAAAGTTAAACTGTTGATGTATCATAATAGATACCCCTCTCCTTCTGCCTGAATGGTGTGATGAGTGAAATACTTTGTCTGCCCAAGATTCTTTTAATTTCTCATGTTCTATGTCTTATGGGACTATTGAGACCTTTGACATTGTAAGTGATCCCATAACTCAAAAGCAAGACCAGAAAAATATGAATATTGTCTGTCAATAAGGTGATTGAGGGAGAGGATGAATGCGGAGTAAGAAGTTGGAGTACATTTAGGTATTCAGTATCTGGATGTAATGGAGTTAAATATCTACACAAAAAAGAAAAAAAGAAAAAAAATACAAGTGGAGTGAACAAAAAAATAAAATTTAAATAAAATTAAACACAATGTGTGAAACAATCAGCAGTTGTGAATACAGCAGCATGACATATATATAAGAGTCTTGGCTTGAGATAGCAGGAAGAAGTCTTACAGAAAAACTAAACACAGAACTAGACAACCCATGAACTTGGCTAACATTAGTGTCCAATGTGTCATGAGTTTTCAGGTGAATTTTCTGTGCTTGGTGTTATTTCCTTTTTGCCTGTGTGTTTCAGAGGGGACGTGGAGGCTGGGTGTGTCTTTCCTGGAAGGCTAGAGTTTTCTGTCTCACACACCTGCAGCAAATCTCATCAAGTCCCTCTTAAATGCTCTGGGCTACTCTGCATTTGTTGCCAGATTGTTTCGTCTCTACTACGTGGTAGATCAGACCTTCAGGCCTCTAGAGAATATTTATGTTTTTGCTCTCCTGCAAACCTAACCTTGTCTCTCCTCGCCTTCTCCAGTGTGGACATCCTCCTCGAGCTCCAGCCTCACAAGCCACCAGCCTCCAGCCTACGCACCTCTGCCACTCGTCTCAGTCCTCCCCGCTTACTCTCCGAGCCTGCCTACCCGCGCTCCGCTCTGTGCTTCAGCACAGAAGGCCACAGCTCTGCCACCAAGCCAGTGACCCACCTGTCCAGCACTCCCCCGAGCTCGACATCAAGTAACCCCTCTGCTGACGAAGCCTCCCTGCACCCAGCTCCTGCCAGCTTATCACCTGCACTATTACCTGACCCTTTTGTAAATAAGTTCCTTTAAACCTTCCCCAGTCTGTTGTCTGTATCTTGGGTCCTGCAAAATACCTACCAACCGTCACACAATCACTCCATTGGGACACAGTCCCAGGCTGCAGAACAAACATGCAGCTGTGTGAAGAGTCTTTGAGAGTGCTCATGTTTGGATAGGACCAAACAATACACCTAAGGCTATTCATTTGCAACCCAAGCTCCAGTGGAACCTCATAATAAACCATAAAAAGATAACAACACCTTAACCGTCATATTTCAATTTTCAGAATAACGAAGTTGTATATATAGCCCTTTGCAAATGTAGTGAGGAGTCATGACCCATAATTGTCCAAGAGCTATAGCTTTATGTCTCTCAGTCATTTCAGCATGTATGCATACAGACGTCTAAATCCAACATATAATATAGTCATACAAGTACCTAGAGGGATTTGGATATCCTGCTTAGCTTGCTTTTCAGATAATCAATATAACCTAGGTCTTAAGTGACATTCACCTCCCATACATAATGAGGACATGGTCGGTCAATTCTCCGTCTCAGTAGTTAGGAATGACATGTCTCTGTACATAGTCCATGGCTTTGGCAACCACAAACTCCTTCTCCTTGTCGTTATGGGAAACTTGGAGTATGGCTGGATAGAGTATTCAGTAATGAACTCCTGGTCTCCACCGTGAAGGCTGGCTTTAGCGATCATGGCTGCGTAGTCTGGTAATATAGCAATTGGGTTTCCTTGGTAGTTAAGCTGGTTGCCCTGGTCGCACGCTTTTCTCTGTGTGTGCACATGTTTGTCCATCTGAAACATGTCCCTAAGGAGCTTGGAGACTGCCACGGTTGTTCAGCAATCCCTGTGACCTGAATATTGCCCCTCCTCATCCTCCCCTCCATGTGCTCACACTTTTTTAACTCTTTTACAAGTTTCTTGAGGTCTGTTACAGTGGTTTGTACCCTTATTACTTCATCTGACCACATCGACAACCCTGTCTTCAACAGCTTTTACATTAGCTTTTACATGCTCCACTTCAGTGTGGATGGCGGTGGTGTTATTAGCAATTTTGGTGTTCACTGCATTTATTTCCTTCAAACTCATGTGCCAAGGCACTCTTCAACTCTTCTCTTATCACTGAGGATATATCTGTTCTTAGGAAAGAAAGCATATCAGCTTTGATTGATGTGATGTCCATGGCATTTTCTCCAGGGTGTAGGTGGGGCTTGGTCTGAGGCATTAGGGAGAGATTTGACGCCATCCATGTCAATTTTACTAACTTTTGGCGATACTTGGGTTTGTTAAGGGTGGATTTTCCACGTTTTGTGTGCAATTTTAAATGTAAATAAATAAATAATGACAATTCTGCAGAAGCTCAGACAAGTATGTCCTACTCCATTCATAGCTCAGTAGAGCCTCTTCTTTAAACCATTTAAATGCAGAAAGGTTAGGCCTACATACCTCCAGTTTTCCACTAACCGAGCTGCGCTGATTTGCTTTTCCATCACCAGTTTTACCACACCGAGTTGGGCTGAGCCACGCCTGCGATGGACCTGCTCCAGAGTAGGGCCAAGCAGCGCTAGCCCCACCTCCAAGTGGGCCACACTGACCTCTCGCAACTGCAGCCAACCCATAACAAGCACCCATCTCCCCCTAACATTGAGGGTACTTTTCATGTCTCTTATTGGTCGTTTCCTCGCTCCTTGCTTGAATCAGAAGTCGTTCCTGTCCGCCATCTTGCAGGTCATCCTGTGGGAGATGAACAGTTTTGAATTCAGTAATCAATGTATGGTAGAGAACATATCAGGATGTGAGGAGGGAGGGTTCCCCTTCACCTAAGGTGTGGGGGTTTGTCAGTATTACAACTGGTCAGGAAGTCATATAAGGGCAGTTTTCTTCATCCGAGGTGTTAACTGGATGTAAGATAGGATGACAATAACTGTCAATAAAACATCAGAGGGTCACTGACAGCGACTCACTGCCCTGGGAAAGGAATGAGCAACACAAACATCAGGGGGTCATTGTTTTGGGAAGGAGTGATTAACAACTGTCAAAGTATGTAACCACTGTATTTAAGTACACTAACATTTGGAAGATTGCAGGGAACACTGTGGGTCTTCTCTCCATGCTGCATGTATTAAAGATATCTGATTAATCACACTGAGTCTAAAATTAAATTAAAAAATAACAAAGCTATGCTATAACTAATTACTATTTTATGATCACTTTCGTTGTAATATCGGCCAGAATACAACCCTATCAACATTAGTACACAATGTACACTTGGCAGTAGAGTTGGTTATGGAACTGGATCACGGTGTTTGCTCCTGAATGTTCGCACTTTAAACCCTTCATACATACAGCGGAGGGGAGCAGCGTCGCTGTGGGTTTGAGTCAGGGAAGTCGTGTGGGAGGAGTTAAAGTAAGATGGCTGCTGGAAAGAGAAGAGTGTCTGAGAAATCATCAAATGGGATGTTTATCTGTCGCTAACAGGATGCACAGCAGCTCGAACAAAGGAGTGGTTAATTTGTTCGCTTACCTGGCTCAGTATGGTCTAGCTCGCCAGTTGTCTCCAGTTTACTTGCGTGCTGCTCACCCATTTAACTGTTCTGACATTGTGGAATTCATTAGCAGCTAGCTAGTCGTTAGCCACCGACCAGCGCTAACTTACTAGCAACCAGCTAGCAGGTATCCGGGAAATCAGCACCTCACAGCAACCGTTGAGACTCCAACAAATATCTAAGGTAAGAAACTTCCGTATCACCTAATACTAACGTCAACTTGATGAATTATCTAAGTACATGGTTGAAATTTGCAATCTAGCTAATTATCTCTGCAGTAACAACTACCTTGCTACATCGTTTCGCCATTGACTTACATTGATTGTTGTGTTCCGGCGGACCCTAAGGTAAGTCGCCTCGGCTCGTTGATATAAGATCTGGTGCAGCAGGCGTCTTCAAGATCACATATAAAGCCTAAAATACTGTTATGATGGCGATAATTAACAAGACATTTTAAAGGCAAGGTTTTACTATTAGGGGGTTGCGCTCAGAGCTAGGTGCGCTAACAGGCTGTCAGACCATAACACTGCAGTGATTGATGTCTGACTTTGCATGATGTGATCTCTAAACCTACTGAATTAAGTTAGTGGATATTATTCTTCCTCAAACTCAATCGCAAGGAGTGCTTTGGTAGTCATCTTTACCTTATCAGTTGTGTCAAAAACACTTAATTCTGCAACTATCTTTACGTAAATACACCTAAAAATTGTGTAGACCAGTTATGTTGGTCAAAGGCAAATGGTTGCACACTAATTTAGTGCATATTGTATTATTATATATTCACTGAAATGTAGGTTTGGTATTGTATTGCTATCTTAGAGTATTGACGGATATCTGTAGCAGTACTGAAAACTTTAAAGTATGAAAAGCAACATGGGTGGGACAAAATATTGATACTGCAATATATCGTATCATTCTCTTGTGATACAATTATCGATACACTGATGCCAAATATCACTGTTTTTATGAAAACCTGAAGATGCTTCCTTTGACAGTTTACCTTACCATAGTCATTACTTCATGACTCCTTGTGGTGTAAACTTTTTCAAATAAAAACGGGGTAAAAGGAATTTAGTGAGCCATGGTTGTGTCTTTCCTTTAAACATTTTACCTCCATAACTGCTCTGTTTTCTGACATTTTAGCCGTTTGCCAGCTTTATGGCTATTTACATTGGAATGAGGGCACATATGGACATGGACAAGTTGCAGTCAGTGTGTGTGATAAAGATTCAACACACTTGTTTTTTTTATACATTGAGTACTGTCATCTCATTTCATGTAAAATGTTGTGAAACTGAAACTACATTACTGCATTTTGCCTTTTAAGTTAGACAAATATGATGCCACGATGTCTCATAGACGATTGTCTTGCAATGTATTAATTATTGCATAATCGCTGTGTGGTTATACTGTTGTTATCGTGAGCAGCATATTGTAGTTTTTATAGTATCATGGGTTCTCTATGATTCCCAGCCCTAAAAAGCAACTAATGCTTGGTCAGACTCCCAGTCACTTTTTTTTTTTTTTTCTTTCTCTCTTTTTTTTGGTTGATATTTTGACACAATTTACATCCATTGAACGTAAGTTCCCCTAATTGAGTTTTTCTGGACTTTTTCTGGATCTTTCAGCTTTCATTCACAAGGTCATAAATTAACTTCCATGCTTCAATGAAATCGACCTTTAGTCATTGTCAGTCCACAGAAAGATAATCAGCGTTTTTAAAAAAAAAAATTTAATAGTTTAAGCTTCTCCAATGTAAGTATCTGCAGATTTTTTTGATCATGATGATTTTACATTAATGTGTTTGGGTTTTGAAGTGACAAATCAACCAATTTTGATATGTCACATACCCAAGGCTTTGCAAATTTGTGATGGACATTTTTCACTATTTTCCCAAATTTTATAGACCAGCTAATCTATAAAATAAGATGTGTGTATATAAGATGATGCTGAGAGCATTACTAGTTACAGCCCTTGTCATACAGCTGTATTGTATTGAGACATGACAGTCTTGAAGTTTGTTCACTTTTCTTTGGGTTCAGTCACTGACATCTCCAGAGAACTGATTGAAAGTGACCCACTAATGTAAAGTATGACAATTAAGTATCAGATAGATGTCTATTATACAGTATTAAGCTTGATTGGCCCACTTTTAAGGACGAAATCTACTTTGTCAGAAAAAGATTTACATTGTGCATACAAAACAAAAAAACCCCAAACAGATCTCAGTGTTATGATGTGTACCGCCACGCCTCTTTTGGTTCCGTAATGCCGGCATGCTGTATGAAATGACACATTAGAGTGGCTGTATGCTGGCACGGCTTGGTTCAGTGTGAACCAAATCTCTGTGTGAAAAGGGCTAATGTTTCACTTGTGATCACACAGTATGGTCTTGTGCCCCATTTTAAAATGCACAGTAATGATCTGCCTTGCATCCTGGTTGTTTACTGTTATTTTTGTGCCTTCGAGAATGATAAACAATCACTAGCCCTTTTCACACAGAGACTCTGCATTATTGATGCAACCAAGGCTAGCCTTTTCTCCACATTTGTTTGTTCACACTTAACCAAGCAGCTGCGGAACCAAAAGAGGCGTGATGGTACACATCATGACGTTGAGATCTGTGTGTGTGTGTGTTTTTTTTTAATCGCGTTTCTAAAAAATCTAAACATGTATTGCCGACTGTTTATAATCATATTGATGCTGTTATAAAGTGTTGTGATTGAGATCCTGACTCACCATGCATCCTGGAAAATGACACAGTTACGTTATTTGCTCTACATTACATAATTACATAATCACCATCAGTAAATTGGAGCTTTCACTCGTGAGGAGGGATACTGTTTTCTGGGGGAAACATAAGACAATGAGCAGTCCGACTAGTGAAACAGTGCGAGGAAACTGCGATAGACGAAGACATTGTACCGAAGAAAGTAGGGGTGTGAATCTTTGGGTGTCTCACGATTCGATTCGATTCCGATTCCGATTCTTAGGGTCACGATTCGATTCAGAATCGATTCTCGATAGAGATGCACCGATCCAGTTTTTTCCGATCCAATCCCGATACCGATACCTGGGCTGAGTTATCGGCCGATACCCGATACCGATCCGATACTACTGTTGAATGAATGAACTGTATACCTTGCCATGTGAGTGAAGGCATCAGGCTTGGCATAAACATTTAGCCTTGTTAAAAAAGGTAACAAATTAACACAGATATAAATCAACTTATTATTTATTAACAAATAACAACAATAACAGTGTACATTAGCAGCAAAAAGAAATAAATAACACTTCCATTTAAAGTGCACTGCAAACAGATATTTTAAAATGTAATATAAAATATAGCAGCTGCCTGAAACCCAACAAACAATGGCTTAATTAACTTCAAAATTCAAAAATACAAAATAAACAGAAGTAACATGTAAACATTTAGTGCAAACAGATATTCAAAATCTAATCTAATATAAAATATAGCAGCTAACAAGTGGCTTAATTAACTTGTTCAATCAAAAATACAAAATAAACAGAAGTAACATGTAAACATTTAGTGCAAACAGATATTCAAAATCTAATCTAATATAAAATATAGCAGCTAACAAGTGGCTTAATTAACTTGTTCAATCAAAAATACAAAATAAACAGAAGTAACATGTAAACATTTAGTGCAAACAGATATTCAAAATCTAATCTAATATAAAATATAGCAGCTGAACCCAACAAACAGAAGTGGCTTAATTAACTTAACAACAAAATAAACAGAGGTAGCCTAACACTTCCAAAACATTTAGAAAATCAAAATCAAAAACAGGTAACTAACTTAAATAAAATGTAAGCATTTTGTGCTCACACCTGACCTGACCTGCTCAAAATACAGTACTCACTTCAGGAGCAATGGCAGGTTTTTCCTCATGAAAATAAGCATTTCTGCTCTCTCTGGTGTCAGTCTGTTCCTCTTTTCGTCCACAATGTTGGAGGCTGTGCTGAACAGTCTCTCGCTTTCTACACTTGTGCAAGGGGCACAGAGGAACTTTCTGGCAGTGGCAGCAAGGTTAGGAAACCGATCCTTGTTGACTCCCCAGTAACAGTAAGGGTTGTCTGAGGTAGCAATTGTTCTCTCAGTAAAAAAAGTATGCACTTGAGCAGCAGTGCTTGTGTTGCTTGCTTCGCCTGGATCCTCACACTCCTCCAGAATCTGATCAAATTCCTTCATAAAGCTGCTCTTACTTGGTGGTGGTGTCGGTGATCCTGCTGCTGCTGCTGCTGATGTTCCTGCTGCTGCTGATGTTCCTGCTGCTGATGTTCCTGCTGCTGCTGATGTTCCTGCTGCTGCTGCTGCTGCTGATGTTCCTGCTGCTGCTGCTGCTGCTGATGTTCCTGCTGCTGCTTCCAACCGAGCGGCCTTGTCTGCTGGCTCTGAAGTCCCTGATGCAGCTCTGCTGCTCCTCAAGTCAGCTTTCTGAAGTTCCTGAGTCAGTGCATCTTTCACATGCTTTATGGATTCTGCACCTGAAAAGTATCTGAAACAAAAATAAAACATAGCTAGGTGAAATTATAGGCTTTAAAATTTAATGCACACAATTGCTGTTTAAAAAAACCAATATAATAATATCATTTATATTTTATAATAACTTTAAATGTACAGTACATGACATCTTATCACATTCAAATTTGCACACAAAAGAGTGTTACTATGGAGATAAAGATTCTATTAAGTAATGGTTTACTATCTCACCTGTCTTTATATCTCGGATCCAGCAAGGTGGCAAGTGCGTACAGGGGTTCATCTTCCACACTGCTGAATCGTTTGTTGACAGCTTGTAGAAGGGTCGTTTTCATTGTTTTAATGCCAGAATCGGCCTCATTTTCCTTAGCCAGGATGCGCTTGAGGACTGTGACGGCTGGAATGACGTCTGCGGCAGAGGCGGTGGATGAGCTTACTTTTCTAGTGAGCTCTTCAAATGGCGTTAAAACAGTCATAGTTTTTTCCAGCAAAGTCCACTGGTGGACTGTCAGTGTCGCGGGCAGGTCATGATCAGCAACATAGGCACCAAGGGCTCGCCTCTGCTCCAGAAGACTCTCTATCATGTAGTACGTGCTGTTCCATCTCGTCCTGACGTCTTGTTGCAGGCGTTTAGGTTGCATTTGCATTTGGAGCTGGATATCATGGAGCCTTGAATACGCAAGTGGGGAATGTTTAAAATGTCCCACAATCTGTCGGCAGTTTGCAATGGCATCACTCACGCTCCGCTGTGACAACAGTCCCTCGTTGACTACGAGCTGCAGCGTATGAGCAAAGCAGCCCAAGCTGCGCACTCCCATGGTGTCCATGGCTTTTTTCATGTTGCTCGCATTGTCCCTCAAAATGACATGCACTTTTGTCAACGGAATATGCCACTGATCAAGCATTTCCTTTATAGCTGCCGAAATCGCGTCTCCGGTGTGTGATCCGTGGAAGTTTTTCGCCTGGAGCATTGCGCTGTGAGGTGAATAACTTGCGTCTAACCAGTGCACAGTTAAACTTAAAAGTGACATGGGGCACACGTCGGAGCTCCAGATATCTGTGGTGAAGCTCATTGATGTTACATCCTTTAGTTCTTCTGATATGTGTTTGCACACTTTCTTGTACAGTTCAGGCAGAGCGGTCTCAGAAAAATATTTTCGAGATGGTAAACTGTACCTTGGCTCAAGATGTTCAAGTAGGCGGCGGAATCCTTCGTTATCAACAACAGAGAGGGGCTGCGAATCCAAAACAATAAACTCCATAACCTTCTCTGTTATGTTGGTTGCTTTCACGCTGCCGGCTGGCAGTTTCTCCCGTCTTTGCAGTGCATCCGCCAAAGTTAGCTGCGTCGTTGTACTTTCTGCTGGCTTCGCTCGGAGCTCTGCGTGCTCTTTAGCATGGTGCTTTTGGAGGTGCCTATTTAAGTTTGTGGTGTTAAACTTACTAACTTTATCACCACCCCTCGCAACTTTCGCGTTGCAGATATTGCATGTTGCAGTCGGACTTGTTGGCGTATCAAGTTTGAAATGTTTCCAAATAGCAGACTTAGCTCGGTCCGGCGCTTGCGCCATGTTGCTCTGTGTTTGCTTATCACTAGCTGCTGTGCGTGCTCTGCGTGACGACGTAACCGACGTGACTAGATCGCTGTAACAATATCAATAAAAATGAAATGACTGGATCGGCATGCTGGATCGGCCTCATTCATCAGATATCTGATCCAGCTAATTAGTCAATATCGGAGCCGATATCCGATCCCAATATCGGATCGGTGCATCTCTAATTCTCGATTCAACCGATTCTCAATTCAAAAATTGATACAGTGCTTAGTGTGTTAAGGCAAATTATGGCATCAAAACAATACAGTTTGTTTAAGATAATGTGATTTTTAAACAAACTGATTCTTACTTACTGTATAAGAAATAACTTGCATAAATAAAATTGCCTAAATAAAAGCTTAGGCCAGCTGCCTTTTTCTCCCAGAAGTTACAAAAATAAACTGTACACAAATAACACAAATTGGTGTTTTGTGTGATTTTTCAAAATAGAAAAAAAAAATAAATAAATAAAAATCGATTTTTGAAGTTTATGAATCGATTCAGAATCGTGGATGATTAGAATCGCGATTCTTATGTGAATCGATTTTTTCCCCCACCCCTAGAAGAAAGGTCATACCACTTCTGTATTTGGATATAGTTCGGCTACCTGAAGTCTGACAAAGCAAAGACCACCATTAGGTGCAAAATGTGTCGGCGACCAGTCCTCAGCAGAACTGGAAACACCACCAACCTCTTCCATCATCTCATCTCAAAGGTACCGTCCTAAACAGTACTCCGAAAGTATGAGTTAGCGCTATCATGCTAGCGTCAGCCTCCCCTCAAGTAGCCAACAGCCCAGCCCCACTGCTTCTACTAGTCAAACTTCAGTTCAACCAACAGTTGCCGCTGCTTTTTCAGCCATTACCCCATATGAAAAGAAACCGAAGCGACACAAAGACAGAACCAGCACAGTTACGTACTGTATCACTAAAGATACGATGCCTATAAGCACGGTTGAAAAATCAGCTCTACGCAGAGTGTAGGGTAAAGTTGGAGGAGCAGCTCAGAGATGTCACCACTGATATGTGGTCTGGTTGCACATCCGAACCACATCAGGTCTTACAGAACAGGAGGCATTAAAGCTGAACTGAACAACTACCTGCAAGCTCAAGAATGTGCAATATTCAAAGTAGCATTTATCCTCAACATTTACCTTTTTATTTTATTTTCTTTAATCATTGTTCAGTTCAGTATACTACCTCTGAAATGTTTGAGACACGCTTGAAACAAGCAATTTGTTGAACATATTCATCATTTTATTTATTCAGTGTTTAGTATAAAGCCATTTGGTTGGTTGGTTCTGTTGAATGTTTGTCACCTATTCATTCTGACAATAAATAATTGTATTTTATAAACCATAATTAACCTTCTGGTTTGTTTTGGGTTCTGTCCTAAGGAAAATACTCTTAAAACTGTCAATTCAACATTATTATTGTTAAATATACGGTATATCGTGATAATTATCGACATCGATCAATATAAAAAAACATATCGCGATAACAGTTTTGGCCATATCGCCCAGCCCTACCCGAGACAGTAACTACAACAACATAATAGTGGAAGGCGACAACGAAATGGTGAGTTTAAGTTTTTTGCTCTGAATTGCATCACATAATCACTGCCATTCAACTGCAGGAGCTGTCTGGCTCTGCTGCGGGGGACAAACACTGTGTTTCGGGCAGAAATGTGACAAAGAGTCGGTAGGACAGACAGGATGACAGACATTTTTCCATATGCAGTATTTTTTTTCCTCATATAAGGTGCCAAAGACACTACCAGTTACCACATTACTGTTGTTTGGTCCTGTTGCTTTGTGGGTTGAAGTGAGTGAAGGATCTGTTTAGCTGTCAGACTATGAACACCATCAGACCGCCACACCCCTGATCCGTGCCTCCAGCTTTTCCATTCACAGAGACACTGTCTTGTCTCTGCTGCGGCTCTGATACTACCTCCGGAGGTGGATCAGAGCCGCAGCGAAACTGTCAGCCCCTCTCCGTATCTGTAACTTTCACACAGAAGGTGAGGCGGAGTATTGGCGCATGATTCCTGTCTGAATGGGGCTACTGATAGGACCCGCATGCTGGTAGCATAACAACATAGCAGCTTTGCCTTTTGGCAAACTGATCAGCAGGGGTTCACAGCATGTCACACACACAGACCATGGAGTGAAACTCCTACACTCCCACACTGCCGCACTAACCAGATTTGTTCTTAATGTACAGTCAAGAAGAGCTGCTATGGTGTGTTCACTAACCTTTAACAAACTCTCTTGTCTTTTATGAAGGCAGACTCCCTTGAGTGGAAACTGTGGTTGAACTTTAAACTTTTATGGGTGTGTTTTATTATGCTTTCTGTGTGACTCGAATTTCCGTACGTGACGTACCTCATATTATGAGTTCTGCATAACATGATTACTTAGTTTTGCTAAGGCAGACTGGCCTACGTGCGTTTAAGGTAATTGCATTTATGGTTAATCCTTGGCAGAATCTTACTTCCAGTGAGGTCATTTTCATCTAGTTATTTTGCTGTAGATGTCTCTGTTTTGACTCATGAGTCTTTGACACTCTATGTGTGGAGTTTCTTTCCATTTTAATGTCTGAAAGAAAAGATAGAATTTTCTCTGAACAACACGAGTATCATGAACTTTGACTCACCAGCTGGGGCTGGTTAATCATTAAAAAAAGCATGAATGTCACATTTTACTTGCTTTCATTACAGTGCCCGTGTATCTGACCCAAGTCATGTTATTTCACATCATCTGGCCACAAATAATAACAACTATGCTTTTAATCTACTTTAAAGCTGTTTTTAATCTGCACTCTTAAAAACAGTGTGGAACTGATCTTTTTAACCTATTAAACCTTGTTGGCAAATCAGAGGGTCTTATGGATAATCTTTTATACAAACCAATGCTTGACACATTAACTTTAAGCTAAATGCAGAACAGTGAAGTTAGGCTTCTCCAGCAAACAGCTAACTTTGTTCCCCGGGTTTCTTTTACTAATATGCCAAAAAAACAACTTTCTTTTAAGTATCAAATAGGCCTGGTTGGCTTCTGTATGGAGGTCAGCAGTTGTGGTCGGCTTGGATTCACAGCAGTTATAATTGATTCCGATGGCAACACAGAGTCCGAGCAAGAAAGGCATCAAAACATAATTAAAACTGCAAACCTTACACACCTGAGCGCGCCAGGTTGTAAGACCCAGCAGCTGGACTATGATGGTTCGACACATCTCTGAAATGTCATGTGGTTTTGGCACCATGCGAAAGATGTCATTGCCACTTCCTATGACCAATATATGGTGCTAAGTAATTAAATGTCAGTCTCAAGTATATCAAAAGTAGACAGTACCATGAAAATGTCATGTAAATCAAATAGGGATTGTCACAAAAGGCTTGCTTGCTGTCGCCAGTAGGTAGCCCAATGACTATAGCTTCTGATTGGCGTAGATGTGTTATGAGTGGGATGTCAAATTTAGGAACATTGGACAATGTACTGTCGAGTTCATGTTGCAGCATATAATGAGAAGTCAGTGTCTTCACCACACACAACTGGCACAGCCTCAAGGATTTTCTGACTATATATACATAGAAGTATGGTAATATGTCATATCCTGCTATCCATTATCCACTATGACTGGAAGTGAATATTGGCATGTAAATGTCTTTAGGGCGGGACTCTGACCAAATGTGTGAAGTTTAGGACATATTTGATTATGTACAGACGAGGTACTACAACTTCCTGTTTTATGGCGAATCATTGCTATTTGCCGTGAGCCCACAGCCACACCTTGCAACGACAACTTCAGCTTTTATTAACTTTTCATCACAAAGATACTAAGATTGGCCAGTGGAAATTTGAAGTTGATCTGGTTAAGCTGTAGGAGGGGTCCACATCAACCTTTGCAATGCCGCCACGAGCACGCCCTTCAACAAAAACTCTTAGTGTTTACAACTCAGCATCATCAAGTGTTTTCTCACCATGATGTGAGGCAGATTTGGTCATCCGGCCAGGATTACTCTTGACAAGAACTAAGTTATTTGCATTTACTGTCGATATGAACTGAGTTACCACTGGAGTACGTTGAGTCTCAAATACCACTTGCTGGCCATGCACATGTCATTGTTTTGGATTGTTGCAATAAATGTAAACATACATTTGCATAAAGCAAGCATGTCCACTCCCATGTTAAGAGTATTAAAAACTTAAAATATCCCTTTAAGGTACATTTAGAACATTAAAAAAACGTGTGATTAGTTTGCACTTAATCGTTATTAAATATTTCAATCGATTGACAGCCCTAGTATTAACCTATTTCATGAAAGGCTACTATAAGAATGTCTTGAATACAGACAGGTAGAGAGTATTTTTCTCCTTTCTATTACATGAATAATGAGTGAAGTAAAATAAGGGCTTCGGGATGTTAATAATACACAGTCAATCAAGAATACTTTAATTGGCAGTTCACAAAGGTAGAGCAATGGGATTTGTGCATCCCCTGGACATTGGTGCAATCCCTGCAGGTGTTTCCAACAATTTCACTTGCATGCTCAGTTTCATCTCCTCAACATGATGACAAAGATAGATTGATTTACCCCAAACTGAAATAGATGACCGCTTTCTCTTTTATCTTTACACCCTTGTGTAATATTGTGTAATATTTTGCAAGAACTGACCAAACATTTCTTTTTATCAACAAAGACGCAGAGAACACACTCCACTACATCAAATGCAGCTCTTACCATGTACATCCTCTCATATTCTCAAATAAAAAATACTGACTTAAAACCCATTTCATGTGTCTACTTACACATTATATATTTAACATTTTTGTTTTAAAATGCCTAAAAATGAGTAGATCATTTTTATATATTTTTTGTTGTGTATCGACATTGCATTTTGTAAGATATGGACATAATTTTAGTTTAAATGAACTAACCCTATCAACAGAGTGTGAAGTAATAACAGTTCTGGCGTTATGTCCAAAATGCCTTTGTATTGCATTGCAGAGATATTCACTGTTAAGCAGCCAGGGACAGGCCGTCCTTTCTTGTAATAATACCTCCTGGCCTGAGGGGCGGATAGTGAGTCACTCTAGCCTCTAGTGTGCCACAGGAGAGGATTAAGAAGTTGAGCCGGCTGGAGGGAATGGCTACTGCAGAGAAATTAACAGCATAAATTTATTCAGTAAACACAAAGATGCAGAAGCTCCAGAAAAATTACCTCTATCATCATTTTAAAAAGCAGCTCCTGAAAAGGGACCACGGCCATGGCAGAAAAAAGAAGCAATGTAAAAAGAAGCTAAACAAGAGTACATTATGTTGGGGCTTTCCAACGCTGGAGACATGGACAGCTGTGGACGACTAAAAGGATGAACTAGCAAAGTGTCTTTAGATTGGTAAGTAACATCTAACATTGGCTGTTTACTGAAACATATCTTTAGTGTTCCCTAATGTCAACATGTGACTGGTTTCTTGTTACTGTAGCGTCGCTAAAACTGAGCTTAGTCAGCTTTAATGTAAACGCATGTAAAGATCATAAGATGGCAGTCTTAGTTTGACCAGCTGTCGGAGGTTCAGCAGTTTGGTCGACTTTTGTGGGCCGAGTGACAGTGACAAGTAAGTTTAATGCCTTGTTCAGACCAAACGCAAAGAAAATATTTGTGTTGCGTTACTTGTGCGAGTTTGATCACAGGATTATAAATTGTTAAACGTGTCTACTCACTCAGTAACTGGAATAAAAATAATTGCAAACCACATCAGTATGAACCCACAACGAAGAGATTTCTCTGTGATCTGACAGCAGTGAATGGATCAGAAGGACGCGGAAATAACATCATCATAATGCCGTCTTGTAAAAAGCCCGAATTCTTGCTTCATCAGGTCTGTCGGCCAGATGACAAGCAAACAACTTTAAAAATGAATGGAGGTTCTGCTTTGCGACTTTGAGACTTAATTCCCAAACTCACCAGGTAGCCTGACATTCTCACTCACTTCTCTCCCTGGCAGCTCCTTCTTTGTCCTGTCTTGGCATGATTAGATGTGTTATCGTACAGCTCTGGGTGCCCACAAAGGGCCACAATTAGTGATTAATATCCACTCCTCCATTGTTGTTCATGAATGTCCGGACAACAGCAACGTTAACGTCATGACGTCCATGTGAGCGCCAACACCGATAGGATCAAAGTGTCACGCAAAAATTTTGCTTGAGTTCAATATTTTCGACTCAAGCGATTGTCGCTTGGCGGGATTTTTCGTATCATTGATTCAATCGCGTCATGCCATTCACGCCAGCCCCAGCGATTAGACATGTATTCGCATCTAACCATTGCCTTTGTATGTAATCTTGTTGCCCAAATAATTTACGTCACGTTTGGTCTGAACACGGCATAAAGTGGCTGAAGATCTCACTTATTTGTACTTTGTAAACCATGTGCCCTGTGAAAACCATGTGGCTGTCTGAGGGGACACGTTTTTCTCTGCAGTCCATATTTCTGCTATATGACAATATAAAATTGTTAGTTATGTACACAGCTGTTCCTTTCTTTCTTCCTGAAAGAGGGTAGATGGCACTGTGATGTATGTATTATGAGTACTGACATCATCCAAGTGAAATAATGAATAAATCCTGTATGTAAATCCTACTTACCATATTTTACATGGTCAGAGGGCTCTACAAAAACATTGAAAACACTACAGTGTTCACACTGTATATATCTTACTCCAGGTTCAGACAGGACGCCGAAGTGCCGTGCTCGGAAATTCTCGCACGAGCCACGGCCCTTCTGTTCACACCAGACACAAACTGTAAATGTATGTCCACTTCATAGTAATGAGTAGTATTCTGTCAATCAGGGTGTTTAATTAATTTTAATAATAATAATAATAATTTTATTTTGAAAATCGGCTTTCTCTCATTGTTGCTTTGATTGACTTCCGGCCCGGCTTGACACATTCGGCCGCGGCACGCGAAAAAAATAGACCAGATGCCAAAACGATCGCTGCACGGCGCGCCCCAGCAGCGGAGCAGAGCCCCGCGGCGCTACCTACAGTAGGTACTACTTCGTTGTGGCCGAGTTCACGCGTGATCCTCGCACCTTTTTAGTGGAGGATCAATTGTGTTTTCATGAGAAGCGGCAATGTGCCCAAACAACCACCAGGTGGCATCTGTGAGCAGGAGGACGACAACATGCAGCAGCAGGGAGCAGTGACCATGAACGGGAATGGACAGAGTTGCCTGATTTATGTTTCTGTTCGTTGTTGCTTAAATACAAGAATGTAGCTAATAATGCCTCACCCACTCCACACCTCATTCCAACTTCTTCCTTCAGCCTGTCTACAGGGTCCCTCTAGCAAGGACAAACTTAGTGAGTTGTTGATGATGTTGATGGCGGATGAGATGAATGATTTTTTTCACTATGAAGCCTTTTAAATTACGCACAGCCTACAGAAGTTTCAACGTCCATACAAGCATTTAAGAAATGATTCTTATCAGTTCCATAATTCAGAGAGGATTTTTACTCAATGAAAAAATGTATAAAGATCAGTTTTTAGGTTGAGGACACGACAGCAGCACGTATGTCGAGACGCTGGTGTGTGTCAGCTGGGGCAGCGGGTCGGTGATAAATAAGACACATGAAAACAATGTGACTGACGTATAGCTCCCCTGGTAGAGCAGCTCCCTCAGTAAGCAGAATCACCCGCTGATACGAGTTCGACTTGCAGTGTAGGCTGTAACTTAAGTTAATGTGTTTTCTTTTCTCATCATCATTATGATCACATTTGGCTCCAAGTTTGCGCAAATAAATGAGCAAATGAACATTAATTCTCCGCCGGCCGCGGCACCAGCTTTCCTGCTTGTGTACATAAAATACACTAAATTCTGACACCACAACTGTAGCGTACCGAATATCAATAGATGATAACCAGAAGAAAAAAAAACGTTCTATTGATCTGATTCACCGGCTTCATGGACGTCGGAACTATTTTCTGAGATGGCGGGATTTTTGTTGGGAGGGGCGGGGGAAGCACGCACTTTTATCAATGATTAAGGATTTGATTTGAAGTTATTTTATAATGGCGTGCAGTTATAAGAGAACTAGAATGGATGAACACGGCATCTTTATTGTTAAGAAAATGAAACTTTGATCACTAAATCAGGCCATTTAAGGAACATAACAGCATTATTTGTACCCTTGAATGAAAAAAAGAAAAGTCTGCGCTCCTGACTCAGGGCTTTCATGCATATCCAAAAGTGGACCTTCTCTCAGTTGACCCACTGATGAAGATTTTAAGCAGGGTCGAGACATCCTTTCATCCATAAGGTCACTGTGAACGTTCATAACGGTCAAATGTGTTAGTCTCTCCTGCGTCATGGTGCGCAGCAGGTTTTCAGCCTGCGCAAGGCTGAGAAAGAGCGCTCGGATGCCGCGACAGATATTGGCAGGGCCAGGCACAGCTTAATGAGCTTCTCCACCTCTCTCGTGGAAAGGGGGTCAGTTCCGAGGAACCCACATCCACTTGTTTCCCCTGAGCCACCTCAAGAACTGCCTGCTCTCGCCCTGCAGCTATGCGGAGTCCTTCCTGATCAAAACGCTGCTCCGCCTCGGAGCGCACCAGGTCCATATGCACATCCTGGATGGTGCTTACTTCTCGTATCTTCCCATGGGTAGGGAGGCTGATGGGGTGCGTGAGTTCCGACGTCTATGACCGGCTTTCTTTATTTCAGTTGTGGTGTCAGAATTTAACACAAATATTTGTGCTTTCTATTCCTTATATTTTCTACAACAGGCTTATAGAAAGAAGAACGACGCCACGTCATGTCAGACAGTTTTCTCTAGCTTTATTAAAATACATAATCAGCAGCTTCACAGTAGTCGGATATACAGAAGGTTATTTAAAGCGGACTGAGTCCCTGAAGCAGTCTCCCTGCAGGAGGAGATCCCTTGGCCAAGTGATCAATGTCTTTGTTGCAGACCTCTTTGCTGTCCTCAGCGCGCGGGGGTGGGGGTGGGGGCACTGGTGTAGCAAGCTTTTCAAAAGTGTGGGGGATGGATGTGGTCTTTCCAGTTAAGCGAACTTGTTCCAGATGCCTTAACATTTGCATTCCCCCATACTGAGGAATGTGTGTAGGGGACGAGAAGTAAGCACCATCCAGGATGTGTCCATCCTGCATTCGGAGGTGGAGAAGCTCATTAAGCTGTGTCTGGCCCTGCCAATGGCCGCGTTTCCCAGATTCGTTAAGAAGCTCTTAAGTACTAAGATCTTCTTAGGAGCGCTCTTAAGAGCGCTGTGAAAGAAGGATGTGTTTTCCAGAGTCGCTCTTAGCTTAATAAGATCTTTCACTAAGAAGGAAATGTAAGATCGAGCTGACCCACTCTTAACAGCCTTCTTAGCGACCAAATGCTCAGTGATCAAGCCGCGTCAGGGAAATTTACATCCTCCACTTTTCGAAATAATAAAACAATGCTCAATGTTGAAATGCGCTCATAGCTGCGGACCACTGGCGCAAGAAACATAGGTTAATAGTAGAAGAAAAAAAACAACTTTTTATTGAATTACACGTTTAAGTTTTCCACACACATCTGCATATATGAGTTTATAGGACTACACATAAAAATACAACCCTGTGGCATTTCACAGATATCAAGGAAACAGATGTATTAAACTCAGCTGAACCTCATCCAGAGAGGCTTCACCTGCTACTCTATATAAATGTGTTGCCAAAGTCCGCGCGTGTGATAAACCATGGCTGCAATACAGCACATTCTCGCTGCGAACCAACAGCGTCGCCGTGTGCGAAGCCAGACGGTTTACATAAATGCATACGTGCGACAGCACTTCTCCCCACTGGACATGCTGTCAGACCGGGCTGTCCAGGCAAAGTACCGGCTGCCCCGTGCGGAGATCCAACGGCTGATCACTCGGTGTCTCCACACACCCAGAGAGCAACCCGCTGCAATTTTGCCCTCAGCCCGGAGGTGCAGCTCCTGGCTGCGCTGCGTTTTTACGCAGTGGGGAGCTTCCTGGAGTTTCATTTTCTTAACAATAAAGATGCCGTGTTAATCCATCTAGTTCTGTTATAACTGCACGCCATTATAAAATAACTTCAAATCAAATCCTTAATCATTGATAAAAGTGCGTGCTTCCCCCGCCCCCCCTCTCAGAAAACAGTTCCATGCTGCTCTACCAGGGGAGCTATACGTCTGTTATAACACCCATCAGCGTCTGGACATACGTGCTGCTGTCGTGTCTTCAACCTAAGAACTGATCTTTATACATTTTTTCGTTGAGTAAAAATCCTCTCTGAATTATGGAACTGATAAGAATCATTTCTTAAATGCTTGTATGGACGTTGAACTTCTGTAGGCTGTGCGTAATTGTTTCTGCCTCCGCTTATTAGCCGTGGCTGCAGCGAGCGAGGAAAATCACAACCTCAGATGTCTTTAGGGTATCAGATATTATTATAGGCTATTCTTAAGCTTTAAGCAACATCCAGTCAGGCCGTGATATAGGCTCACGGGGGCGGACTGGGACAATAATTCAGGTCGGCAATTTTACCAGTAAACAAATGTTCCTTAAAAAACAACTAATGTCCATATTTTAGCTCTACTGTAAAACAAAGGAAGCACAAGTGATTATCCAAGGTCACCCAGATAATTGAGGTGTCCCACCGCTGTGAAACAATCAGTCTGAATCAATCTGATACGGTTTAGCAGTCCCCCTCTCCATTCACTCTACCTGTAGCCTAAAACAGCGCCACTCTCCATTGCAGCTACATTGTGGTCAAATGTGGAATTGTCCCAAAATCGTTTGAGCTGCAATTCAGTACTATGCTTCCACCTAGTGGCTACAGTTGTCACTGACATTTCACGCGTTGCGTGAATCTCGCTCTCCGCGAGTGAAATGGCCACTTTGAAGTAGTACCTACTGTATGTGAACGACACCATTGGTTAACATGGGCGGTGAATCAAAAAATGGCTCCGCTCCTTGGCGCTTCGCAGCTAATCGCGGCGCTTTGGCGTCCTGTCTGAACCTGGCGTTAGCCTGATCATATTACTGTCCCCACTGTGCTAAACACAGTGCTAACATTTTTAAATATAAACAATGTTTCTGAACTAAACTAATTATCCTGCCACATCTTTGTCGTCTTAGGAGCAGAATTCCAGTCCAGCCACCCCCAGTGATGAATTACCACCCCGCCCTTTATTCTCATCTACAGCTGGTCTCATCAACAAGCCCCCCCAGTGGACGTCTGTCTCTATACAGTACATCAGCTGACATTTTTGCCCATCATCCAATGACACATATTCTCTATACTGTTAACTTTTACACATCCCATGATGGGTTTGGACAAGGTTTGCACAAAACTATGTAGCTTCATGGGTATAAATTGTACATACTTGCTGCAGTATTTGTTATAGTATTTCCTTATATTTTTATTGTAATTTTTGTATTCTATATTTATAGTCTTTATTGTTGCAGTAATTAGCAATTAATTAGTAATTAATAATTATTATTTTTTATGCACCAAACACCGAGGCAAATTCTTTCCCCTAAAAAAATGAGTGACATTTCAGTGTCCCCTATTGCACTTTTATACTTTTGTATTATATTTTTGTAAATTTTGTAATAAATGGCAAAACATGAAAGGCTTTTTGTGTTGACTACAGAATAAATGAAACATTCTTACCTGCTGGAAAGGCTTTTGTGCCAGCTTTACTCAAATATAGGTTACAGTGGTTGTTTAGTATGCCTACCTACACAGATTTGTGTTTGTTACACCAGTAGAATGAGCGATTCTCAGAATTTTGTGTCAATTTATACCTCCAAAAGTTTTATTGAGCAATTACTGTGTAAGAAAAAAAATGCAGCAATAAAACTGAGGAATGGTGAATATACGGGTAAAGAAATACATCCATCGTGTTAATTATTTTGGTCTTTACAATTTTGACAACTTGCAACTCTAAATTAGCAAAGAAACAAATTAAATATATAAAATAAATAACAGTTAAACATTGAGAAATGGGGAAGCTCTGCCCCCGAAATGAAGACGACAACTCCCGCGATTCCACGCTTTTGATCACGTCTTTTGTTTTGATTGAGAGACTTTTAGCAGCAGAAATTATATAGTGTGTCGGCATCTGTTACCTACAACCTCTTTGGTTGATACAAGAATGGATTACGCTTTGTTTAAAGTGCCCTGCATGTATATTCTAATCTTATTTATTGCCTTCAGTAAAGCCTTTAAACTGGGCAAAAATGTCAGGTTTAACCTCCTGTATTTTTTGGCCAGCTCAAAAATCTTAGTTGGTGCCAGAGCTACAATTCTGAGTAATTTTTTTTAATTTAAATAATTAATTAGCTTTCATTAAAGTAAACCATGCATCTCATATGTTTTATAATCTTTAATTTGTCATGGACCTAGCTGAGTGAGAAGATGGAGCTCTAGCCTTTCCACATAAGGACCAAATGGTTTCCCTGGTAACAGAATACAGTGTTTCCCCTAGTATTGGAGTTGTAGCAGCGGAGTGTCACATGTGCGCAAATTTGTTTTGTACAGTTGCAATGTCTTTGAGGTTTGTATTGGTCTGCTGGCAGCATAAAGACTTTAAGTACATAAATATGAGGTGTGCCACCCCACACCCCTGGGATTTAGGCCTATGTGATTTCACAAACAACAAACATTCTATTTTTTTTAATGTGTGATCCCTATCACCCACTAGATGACCATTTACATCCACTCTCCTTTTCTCTAGAATTTCTTGGCATCGCCACAGTGTTGTATTATCAAACGGTGTTAATTTACATGAATTTAACATTTTCAGTGGTAAAATAATTATATTTGTTATGATCTTTTATGAATAGTTATTGTTAACTAGAAAAATTGTATTTCCTGCGAAAATACAGTGTGAATGCTGACGGCTGAAGTGATTTCGCAAAATCTGCTGAATGTGCTGGAAAACGCTTGCCTAATGCATAAAAAATGGCTGAAACTATGAGAATGAATGGACAAGAGTTTGCAGAAAAAGCTGATTTTTTCAAAAGCTGAAAAGGCAGGAAGGCTGAAAAGTAATAGGTTGAAAGAGCTTAAAAAGCTGAAGATTTTGATAGTTGAATGGTTTCTATAGCTGAACATAAAGCTGAATATTTGAAAAAGCTGAAAATGTTGAAAAGCTGAAAGTAATAGGCTGAAAGAGCTTAAAAAGCTGAACAGTCTGACAGCCAAACAGTTTCTGTAGCTGCACAGATGCTGGAGCAGTAGCAGAACCAAAGTTGAAAATGTCCCCATAAGAATGAATGGGAAAACACCTCCCAAACACCTGCAGGTTTAGAAAAAAGTGTAATGGTTATGGCCAAAATATGTATACAGTGAGTAACAGGAGACATTGCTGAACCATGTGATGTGTTTTTTATTTCTGTAGAGTGAAAAATGAGGGCACAACAGCGAGAGACAAAACCGGTACCGTCTGCTCCACTCCAGAAATTTAGGCTCAAAATTAACATTGCGCCTTATGGGGGAGTTGCTGGAGTGCTTGTCGCTCGAGGGCTTCTACAGCCAAAAGTTTAAGTTGCACATCTGAAATAAGATGATCATATGAAAGCCAACAAGATTTCCTACATTTCTATGTATATATTGTCTATGTGAAGTAAAAGATGTGGGACCCAAATCAAGCGGAAGAGAGTTTTTTCTAAAGTTTTTGCAGCTGCTCTCCACTCTAGCGATGATGTCACGCACTCTAGCTCACGCAATACACACCCATTATAAACCCAGAAGAGGAGCTAAAAATCCTTCAAACTAAAACTGTGATAATTTCAAAACCTTAAAAGATTTTCAAAAACTGAAAAACAAGTTCAATAGTTCAAGGTTTTGTGGATAGTTTAAAGTTGGAATGGTGTCTCTAGCTCAAAGTATGAGGGAGCATAAGAGGTTGAAAGTGGATGAGTTTTGAGGAGGATTTGAGGATTTTCCCATTTGTTTCCATATAAAATTTTTTTTTGAAAAGTAATAAGGTTGAAAATTACAAGGCTGAAAGAGCATAAATAGCTGAACATTTTGATAGTTGAACGGTTTCTATAGCTGAACGTGTGCTGAAGTAGTAGCAGAGCGAAATTTGAGAAATTCCCCATAAGGATGAATGGGGAAAATTTTGCAGAAAAAGCTGAATATCTCAAAAAGTATTAAAGATAGAAACGCCAAATTGACACGCCATCATGTCCTTAATGAGCTGAACATTTTGATAGTTAAATGGTTTCTGTAGCACAAAATTTGTAGGAGTAGTAGCGAGCCAAAAAACGTACGGAAGAAGAATAATAAGAAAAAGTTTAATAAATTCCAGAAGAACAATAGTGTGAATGCTTTGAAGCATTCACACTAATAATCATTATTATCTCTGAGAGAATCTGTCAACTGTCTTTAATTGACAGCCGTTGTGTCACTGTGCCCCTTGCAGACAGTAGGCCGACCTTCAGGATGAAGAAAACAGTCAGTTCATGTGGATTATCTCATCTTTTAACAACATGGATCAACCAAATATTGTTTATTTCAGAAATTAGTGTGTACTTGTGTTTTCCCAACACATGACTGTGTTTGCTGTAGCGTTACTGTGTGATACTCACGTGAAGTTGCAGGACAGTTTTTTTCCCTCCTGTGAGAACGATTAACATGAATCCATGTTCAGCATTGCTTGCTTCAGTATTGACATTCACTCGATGCTTGTTGTTATAATTGTTGAACTGACATATTCCTCGTTCCTCGTTTATATACTTAATGCTTTACTCGTGTGCGTGAATTGGTATAAATATATTTTCTAAAGTCTAGTTCCTCCGTTTGTAAGCTTTAGAAAGTGAAAGTGAAAAATAATATAACGTTAGTCTCTGAAGTTTTCTTATTGTCTTGTTCTCTGACATGCTCTAATCGCAGGGGCGATGCTTTACCTGTAGTTATATGAAGTGTCTGTAGTGAGCCTGACTGTAAGATAGAAGGCAGCCCGCTCCACTCTTCAGCTCATCTCTTCCCCTCTCCTCGGTCTACTCTTCTCCTCCACCTCTCCTCATCTCTTGTAAAAATAATAAAAATTCAGCAATGGTGGTGACAATTCAGCAGCGAAGGTGTGCCGCTGCTAGATGCATATCGGGGAAACACTGGAATACTGTAGGGGCTGACCTATGTTTGATCAGGAAAACATAGACGCTTTTCAGCACGAATGATAGGTTTCTGATTGATTGGGTGTTTCCTACGGTGTGAGGGCACGACAATGCATGCTGACAGACTTAACCAAATTTAATATTATGGTAGCAACCGCTTTAATATGTCTCATTGTATGAGAGCAATTCATGATATGTTACAAATGAATGAGTAGAACTGCTTCATGGAAATACTGGATTACATTTTTTTCCATTTGGATTTTTCAAAAATGTATCAGAATTTATGCCTCGCTATGCAAAATTCAAAATTAATTCTGCAATTGAATACTTCATCCATGTTTCCCACCTGCTGGCATGAATAATACACTTTCAGAATTTTACTAATGTGGTGGGACATGCTTAATTGCAGGGTAGAACACTGCACTATTTCAGACTAATCCAGATTCTGATTAGTGTTGGATTTGGTGTTAAAATGTCAGCGACTACCATAAATATAAAAGTTACTACATTCCATTTTCGAAAGACTAACTGATGAAAACGGGAGGATTTTCAAGTAATGTGCATTTAGATAAAACATGACTGCATATCTATATTTTGGGAAATATTTTGTACAAATTTTTTCTAGATTGAATCTTCAGGTTTGCATGTTGATGTGTATGTTTTTTGTTTTTTTTTGTTTACACAGCGCAGAGTGCCCGTCCTGAATGGCTATGGAGTGGTGTTGGCTTCAGACTGGATGACAGGGTCTACAGGGAGGACAGGGTCACACAGATTCTAAAGCAGCAGCGGGCTTTTCCTTGGCGTGCACTGACTGGCAGTGACAGCACATTCACAGCTGACCTTTCCACTCCTTCTTTCTCTTCACATACACTATCTCTCCCCTTACTTCCCCTCACCTCCTCCTCCCTTCATCATCTTTTTTGTTTGCTTACTTCTCTAATTTGTCTTTGCCCTCTGTTGCTTCTATACTCTGATATTTTTACGGGAACTCCTTCTCTCATCTTTGAGTTCTTGTGACCTGCCTCTCACTGGGTCCAGGATGAGCTGGCTGAGCAGGCTGAACCCGCGGGGTCCCGGGAGTCGTTCTGGCCGGAGTGCCGTCCCCTCCAGTCCCTGCACTGCTGACCCAGAGACCTGCCTCATGGTGTTTAAAAACCACTGGAGACAGGTGAGCTGGAGACACACCTCTTACTCATGATCATGATATAGAATAGTTTTGCTGTATAGCATTTTACTCACCAACCTCATAGCTGAGATGTGGAGACACAGCATCTCCTGCACTCGCTTTTACTATAAAATGTGCAGGATAGCCACCCAGGCTTTAGAAAGGTTGTTTAACAAGTCCCCAGTTGAGATATTATCCAGAACACTTATTTGAATAGACTTACAATAATTGCATGTGCACACAGTCGAACATGATGTAATCACCCGTTTCTCCCTTCAAAATAACTTTGTCTGGATTACTTTATTAACATGGCCATTTTTTCTGTAAATGTATCACCGCATTACTCAGCTATTTGCAAAGCTGTTGCCACAAATATTGCTGCATTCCCAGACTGCTGCTGCTAATGACCAAAAGGAATCAAATCAAAATAAAATGCGTAGCTCCCTAGGGAAAGTTTTCTGTTCTGGAAACAGGAATTGCCAATAGCTAGTTTGGCAAACTTTTAATGGTGCAGGCACAGTCTGAGACAGTCTGAGACTTTGATGGAGTAATTGGTTAATAATTTCAGCACTAAATCTGTTACACCTATCTACTACTAAAATGATTTACAGTGGTTATGAAAATATTTGCATATTGTTGATCAGAAGTATATGTTCAGGTTAACAGTAGGGTGTAGATTGCAAGTTTCATCACAATATAATATTATATTGATTCTTTGGGCAGCGATTTTTGCCGATATCATAAAGTCTGCCACGACGATTGGAAGAAGCCAGAACTGGAAAAGGCCTCTTGGATGAGAGGAGAAAAGTCTTCAAGAAACTGTGCAGTTGCCTTTGATATAGTACTTAGAATCAGTGGAAATATTATTTTATCAATGGTTCTAGACATTCAAATGGAAAACAATCTATTCTTTTTAATAAAAAGAAAAACAATAGAACTTCTGTTCACTAAGTGCAACATTTTTTAAATGCAAATGTTTCAGTTAACTTAAAGAGCCCTTGTTGACCTTTCAATTATGAACATAAATCATGAACATCTATGCTTCTTCACAATTTTCACATCCTATAAAACAAAACTTAAATTTCCCATTTTTATACATTAAAGCAGGATTTTTGTGTAAACCTTCACTCATATTTAGTGTTGTATAAACAATATATTTTTAACATTAACTAATAGAAATGTCAGTGAGAACTTAATAACAACCAAGGTCACCACTTGACATATATTTTTAAGTGCAAATGCAGCACAGGCTTCCTTCATCATAGCTGTTCACTACACCTTGGGATGCATTTTCCTAATCTACATCAAAATAAGAAATTTCTGTTGTTGGAACAAAACAAATGTAAATGATTCCACATGTTTTTGTTAGTGCATATTGTACAAGTAAAATAAAGACCTTTGCATGTAATCATCAGTAGTTTTGTATCATAGTTTACTATGGGTCTCTACAAAAGTCAAGTATGTCCTTCAGTGTTCTTCTTTGAGAGATTTTTCTTCGAAAAAAAAACGACTGATGAACATGTTCAGGAGACAAAACGCTTTGCTCTGAACGGACAAGGTTTGCTAGGAGATGAAGCTCAGTCTGTTGAGTTTTCCACCACTAACACATTACCTCCCAGGATCAAAGATGCATTGTCTTTATACTTAACAACTTCATGAAGGGCTAGCTGTCTGGAGGTCTTGACAGTCTGGCAGTGGCTAGGGTCCACATTGCAGAAGGTGTCACCAAAGAGATCTTCAAGTGCCTTTTACTTCTTGGAAGCAGGAACGTATTCCAAAATGACACAGAACAAAATCATTTCAGAAGACAAAATATCTCTTTGGTACACTCTTGTAAGCTGATTATTAATTAACTCAGTCACTTAACTTAACTTAGGCAACATTGAGTCAATAACACTTTCCACAAAAGGAAAACTACTGTACACACCTTGTCCAGTGGCTTGAGCCTGGAACGCAGACACCAAGTCAGATTGATCGCCAGAAGTTTGGTCACCAGATGAGTGAGGAGGTGTTTTCTCATCCTGTGCCACTGTGCCATTCTGTAGATGATTAAAACAAAAATGAACATACACAAAATAGCAAATGCAAAGCACTTCATCACTGACAAAAGTAGTGAATTTATTATTCATGTATAGTGTTTGCATTTCTACAAGATTACTACAAATAGACAAAATCTGATCTTACTTTCTGGTCCCACAGCTCTGCAGCCTCATGTATGAGACTGGAAAGTTGCGTCTGTCTCCTCCTCACTTATGAACTTATGATTGGCAGCTTCTTAAGCCTTGGTCGAAGCCAGATGCTTTATGCAGGACTTGCTACACGTCCACATATCGCTGTTTAAACTTCCTGGTCTGCTTCATCTTCGTTATTAAAAACAAAACAAAACGCCGCAACATGTCAATTTAACTTTTCCTCCATGTGCTCACGTCCTGTTTTAGTTTGTGTTGTGGAATTCCAAGCAACTTCAGCTTCTCTTTCAAAAATGCTTAGGCCACCATGCTGCAGTGGAAAATGACACGATCAGTCTCACTCTACCCAAAAGACATGCTGCACCTGCACATTTCAGGCCTTTTTGTGTAGCCAAATTTATAGCATGTCCGAAGCACTTGATCAAATCAAATCAAATCAAATCAAATTTTATTTGTATAGCCCAAATTCACAAATCACAGTTTGCCTCAGAGGGCTTTACAATCTGTACAGAGACGACACCCTCTGTCCTTCGACCCTCGATTCGAGTGAGGAAAAACTTGCCATAAAAAAAAAGCCCTTTTAACAGGGGAAAAAAAATGCGGAAGAGCCACAGAGGAGGGATCCCTCTCCCAGGACGGACAGACGTGCAATAGATGTCGCATGTACAGAGCAGATCAACGAGATCACAATGTATACAATTATAATGGATGGTTGACAGGAATGAAAGCACATAAAGAGGCATCACAGCAACAACAATGAAATGCACATGGAAATGTGATTACTAGTGATAACAGTAGTAGTGGTTAACGGTAAGGATAGTATGTAGTAATGCATTACAATAATAGTAGTGGAACGTATGTAACAGAGATTTGACTAATATTAGTGACAGTAGTGGTGGGTGTCAGGCAGGGTCATGGCAGTAGGCGCATCCACGATCAGGCAGGGCCATAGCAGTAGGCGCATCCACGATCCACGACCCGGGCGCGGCCAGGATCCATGGGAGCCTGTAGGACTAGAAAGCACAAGGACTCCGGGGAAGAAGTGAAGTCAGTGACATGCAGAGATGGGGCATGTATACAGGCATAATGTATACAGATGGAGAGGAGAGGAGGAGAGAGAAGCTCAGTGTGTCATTTGTCCCCCGGACTAGGCCTATAGCAGCATCACTAAGAGCTGGTCCAAGACAGGCCTGGGCCAGCCCTAACTATAAGCTCTATCGAAAAGGAAGGTCTTAAGTCTACTCTTAAAGGTAGAGAGGGTGTCCGCCTCCCGGACCAAAACAGGAAGATGGTTCCACAGAAGAGGAGCTTTATAACTGAAGGCTCTGGCTCCCATTCTGCTTTTGGAGACTTTAGGAACTACAAGTAATCCTGCGTTCTGGGAGCGTAATGCTCTAGTTGGGTGATAGGGTAGTATGAGCTCCTGGAGATATGATGGTGCCTGACCATTAACAGCTTTGTAAGTGAGGAGAAGGATTTTAAACTCTATTCTTGATTTTACAGGGAGCCAGTGCAGAGAGGCCAATACAGGAGTAATATGATCTCTTTTCTTAGTTCCTGTCAGTACACGTGCTGCAGCATTCTGGACCAGCTGGAGACTCTTTAGAGACTTGTTAGGGCAGCCTGATAATAGAGAATTACAATAGTCCAGCCTGGAAGTAACAAATGCATGGACTAGCTTTTCTGCGTCTTTTTGAGACAGGATGGGCCTGATTTTTGCAATGTTACGTAGATGAAAAAATGCAGACCTTGAAATTTGTTTAATGTGGGAGTTGAAGGACATATCTTGATCAAAGATAACTCCCAGATTCCTGACGGTGGTGCTGGAGGCCAAGTTAATGCTATCCAAACTAGCTATATCATTAGATAATGCATCTCTAAGGTGTTTAGGACCAAGTACTATAACTATTTATCTGAATTTAACAGCAGAAAATTGCAGGTCATCCAGGTCTTAATGTCCTTGAGACATGCATGGAGTTTAGTAAGCTGATTAGTTTCATCTGGCTTTATTGATAGGTATAACTGGGTATCATCTGCGTAACAATGAAAGTTTATGGAGTGTTTCCGAATTATATTTCCTAGAGGGAGCATATATAAGGTGAATAGTATGTGTCCAAGCACGGAGCCTTGAGGAACACCATGACTAACCTTGGCATACAGGGATGACTCATCATTAACATGTACAAACTGAAATCGATCCGATAAATAGGACTTAAACCAGTTTAATGCGGGTCCTTTAATGCCAATTAAGTGTTCCAGTCTCTGTAGTAGAATGTGATGATCAATGGTATCAAATGCAGCACTAAGATCTAGTAAGACCAGGACAGAGACAAGTCCTTTGTCAGAAGCGATTAGGAGGTCATTTGTAACTTTCACCAGTGCCGTCTCTGTGCTATGATGTGTTCTAAAACCTGATTGAAAATCCTCATATAAACTATTGTTATGAAGAAAGTCACATAGCTGGTTGGCGACTGCTTTCTCAAGGATCTTGGAGAGGAAAGGGAGGTTGGATATAGGTCTATAGTTGGCTAAAGCTTCTGGATCAAGATTAGGCTTTTTAAGGAGCGGTCTAATTACAGCTAGTTTAAAGGACTGTGGTACGTATCCTGTTAATAGAGACACGTTGATCATTTCTAGTAGAGATGTGCTAATTAAAGGTAAAGTTTCTTTCAGCAACCTAGTTGGGATGGGGTCTAGGAGACAAGTTGTTGGTCTAGATGAAGAAACCATCGAAGTTAATTGGTGGAGGTCAATGGGAGAGAAGCAGTCTAAATATAAGTCAGAATTTACATCTGTTTCTGAGGTTCCTGTGTTTAAAGATACAATAGTGCCAGTTGAGGGCAAGCGATGATGGATTTTGTCTCTAATAGTTAAAATTTTATCAGTAAAGAAGCTCATGAAGTCATTACTACTGAGCGTTGTAGGAATACATGCTTCAGTAGAGCTGTGACTTTCTGTCAGCCTGGCTACAGTGCTGAAAAGAAACCTGGTGTTGTTTTTGTTTTCCTCTATTAATGACGAGTAATAGCTTGCTCTGGCATTGCGGAGGGCCTTCCTATATATTTTAAGGCTATCTTTCCAGGCTAAGCGGGATTCTTCCAAATTAGTGGAACACCATTTCCTTTCAAATTTCCGTGATGTTTGCTTCAATTTGCGGGTATCCGAGTTATACCAGGGTGCTAACCGCCTGTGCTTTATAGGTTTCTTTTTCAGAGGGGCAATAGAGTCCAGTGTTGTTCGCAATGAGCCTGCAGTGCTATCAACAAGATGATCAATTTGTGAGGAACTGAGGTTAGCGGAGGAGTCCTCTATTATATTAAGACATGGCATTGAATTTAGTGCCAGCGGTATAATTTCCTTAAATTTAGCTACAGCACTATCAGATAGACATCTAGTGAAGGAGTTTTTGCCTAATGGTGTGTAGTCCAGTAATAGAACTTCAAAAGTTATTAAGTGATGGTCTGATAAAAGAGGATTCTGTGGAGAAACTGTTAGATTTTCAATCTCGATACCATAAGCTAGAACAAGGTCAAGGGTATGGTCAAAACAGTGAGTTGGTTTATGTACACACTGAGAGAACACTTGATGTGTGGTGATAGATTTGCCTCGACTACGGACATTTTGCTGGTGTTATCTGTCACAAGCGCAGGCTTTTTGTTGCATATATTCCTCTCCTTGCATGCTTCTTTCAAAACTGCACCAAGATTTGCTCCTGTATGCGTTATGTCTGAAGAACATAATTCTTTGTCAGTCAGTGTCAATATGATGACAGGTCACAGGTACATAGGCTTTTGTTGTACATGACATCCATCTATCTTTAGTTAAAGCGACTTGTTCTGCATTCATTAACTCACGTTTAATTTCATCTTTAACTTGATTGTATGGACTCAGTATGCAAGTTTCAATGAAGTACTGTCTTGATGGGACTGCATATTTCGGCTCCAGAGTAAGTAGTAGGTCGTGAAAACCGTCGTTCTCGACAACACTGTAAGGCAACAATGTATGGTCACAGCTGGTGGTGAACATCATCTGACACACTAGCAGTGAAATTAGCACGAGGGTGAATGCAGTGTTTGTTTTTGAGGTGCCCAGCCAGGTTTTATCTCGTAACGGCATTGTTTGCATATGACATGTGCTTTGTCTGTCAACCCATCTTTTCTCCAAAATCCAAAATATCCAAAATATGGGAATTTCAAAATGAAGGTGTATCATAACGATGGCAGCGATATGAATCAATGTAATCACTTTCATTGATGCTATTGGATCGTGGATCATTAAATTGATATATCTATCCAGATCGATGTATCATTACACCCCTAGTTAACAGTAAATTATGTGAAGACTCTTCTTGTTTTAGTGAATGATTATCTGTCCAAGCACAAAGTGTGAAAGTTGACACGTTAAGTTGGCTGTACCAGAGCTGATGAGAATAGTCAGTCAGTCAGTCTACTATAACAGTGTGACTGGCTTCTGTCCCATCACTGGCTGATAGTTTTATAGGTTTGTGAACCTTGCCTGTTGACTGTTTACTTCCTCTGTTTATTTCCTCTGAGGCAACAGAAGACATAAGAGTTATAAGAGTGATACTTATTGGGTGTGGTAGGTGGCTCAGCTGCAAGTTATTTGCAACATACCCACGAGATGTTAAAGTACTCCTACATGTTTTAAAACATCAACCTTCCATGATTTCATAGTTTTTAAAAAGTGGGTAATTTAACACTTTGTATTGTCACATACACATTTGTGTATGAGAAGATTAAAAAGTGGCTATGTGGGAAAGAAAGTGTTTATGTGTGTGTGAACATTGACTAAATTTGGTCCTAGCAACATAGTTTTTCTGGCCATTTTTCTGGCCATTCCATACATTTCCAACACTCTTCAAGCTGCCAAAAAACAAAGAAGTACATCTCTTATCTGCTCAGGCGGGTCACATATCTGACAATTCATTATTGCTATAGTCATGCTGACTGGTAGACTTATTAGAAAATGTTGCAAAACTTCATCCTATTTTCACAGCAGTCATCGACTTGTCATAGTAGAAAAACAACCCAATATGAACAATGGCTGCATTCATATCAAGGCACCCAGTATGGCATTACATTAGTGAACTCACTTGTTCACTCATTCACTACTACCTATGTCGACTCTCTGAACCATCATCATTTTGCGTCATTACTGACAGCTGTAGTGTATAATGATTGTAATTTTAATATCAATATAATGCTCCACATTACATTATGGTAATGTTAGCAGAAAGTAATGTGCACACCATTGACATTACCTTCTTTCATTACCTGTTCAGAATTGGATTTAAATTGAACAAAATATCCCTTAGAGGTCACACTTTTATTATTTTAATATACTCATAGAAAAACGGTGATGTTTAGTGCTACTGTTCCCTTTTTCAGGTCTCTTGGGTGTTGGAGCAGCACGAGCCTTCATCCTCCAGTGACGACCTGACTGCAGTGAGGAATCACACCGACCAGATGTTATGTCTACTGGCAGAGGAACGGCCTGCCGAGAACTCAGAGGGTGGCGCCAGCGTGCTGCCCATGGGCCCCATACTGGAGTTGGTGGTCACAGAGAATATTCTGGAGCACCTGTTTCAGTGGCATCTCCGCCGAGGCCTGGACCCTGACAGCCAGGGGGCACTGCTCAAACTGTTTGAGATGCTCATTGGCCAGTCCCAGCAACCTCTGCTGCAGCACACAGCCATCCTCCACCCCCTGCTGAGGCTGCTGGGAGCCTGTGCTGACCCAGAACTTGGTTGTCCTTCAGCGCTGGAAAACAGCCTGGTACTGCTGCTAAATCAGGTAGATAAACCTACTGTCTGTACACTTTTCTATGTGTATGCACGCACATACAGTCTACATAAGAATTTGTTTGTTGTTGGACCTAGACTCAAATATGTAAAATTTACTCTAAAGCTGAGAAAAGACTAAAAGATTGGGTCATACAAAGACTAGATACTGTAATCCAATGACTGTTTCGACCAACATTACACAGATGTTTTAGTCTTGACAGTCAGAAAAGAGCACATGTGAATTGACCTGGGTAGACTATATGAAAGTCACTTAACTTTAGGAGGAAGTTTGTACTACTGGAAGTTTATATTGCTAAATTATTTGCAATGTGCATGGAAAAGGCAAAAGGAAAGAAAATAATACATTTTGATGAAATGGTGGATTGGTTGTGAATTGTACATGAGCTCATCACTAAAATTTTGACTTAGTTATAGAATAATTCTCATTCACGGCACTCTGCACTGTCATTTTAAGTATTCATTTGGACTTTTGAATTTTTTATTATTTCTTCCACTATGTTAAGTTGAATGTCACAGTTCCAGTCCTAAAAGTTAAACTTGTGGATCAATGGATCACACTGGAACTTGGACTGTTTAGAAACTATAGCAAAAACCATCATTTGGCTCAACAGTTGTAATGTGTGTCCGACCACCTTCATGGTTTCTCTGGCTGCAATGTTTGAAACTGCTAAAATCAGGAAGTGTTTTAAAAGGTTTATATTAAAAGATTTTCGAATATTACCCAGTCCTACTTGTAGTGTCTCTGTTTATTTAAATAGTTGCCATGGAAAGTTCTTGTGTCTGATTGGCTGGCAGCTTTATATTAAAATCATATAACAGGACACCTTAAACATAGTTCTGCTCAAGAGTTAATTAGTGCTCACAATTTCTGAAATAAGACATTAATGATATGGCAGGGGTAATGAAACAGAAGACAGGGGCCTGTCCCACTTTTACATATACACACACCAATCAGCCACTACATCAAAACCACTGACAGGTGATTTGAATAACATTGATAATCTTGTTACAATGCAATGATCTGCTGAGAACCCATCCAAACAACATTCTGGACAAAGTACACCCCCTCATTGCAACGGCACTCCCCGATGGCAGTGATCCCCCCAGCAGGACGATGAGCCCTGCCACACAACAAAAACTGCTCAGGAACAATGCAGATTCAATTATCTCTGGATCTTGTTCACCAGTGATGGGAAAATGGAGCGTGAGATGGACGGGAGTTTGGTGTGGCATCCGCAGTACTGTGGGTGCTGCTTCAGACCATTGTGGTGGAGAGGGAACTGAGCCAGAAGGCAAAGCTCTCAATTTACCAAGCTATCTACTTTCCGACCCTCACCTATGGCCACGAGCAGTGAGTAGTGACCAAAAGAGGGAGATCGCAGAGCCAGCTGAGGTGGTTCGGGCATCTTATTAGGATGCCTCCTGGGCGACTCCCTTGAGAGGTGTACCAGGCACGAACAACTGGGAGGAGACCCAGAACTCGCTGGAGGGACTATATATCCCATCTGGCTTAGGAACACTTCGGGGATCCCACAGGAGGAGCTGGAAAGCATTGCTGGGAAGAAGGAGGTATGGAATAACCTTCTAAGCCTGCTGCATCTGCGACCCAACCCCGGATAAGCGGCAGATAATGTATGGATGGATGGTTTTACTGTTGTGGCTGGCAGGTGTATATATGTACATACGTAGATCAGGACACCTTGGAATCAATTATCATTCATTATCATACATTAGTTCCTAATATAACAATTAAACTGAACATCCTTGCTAATTTGTTCCCCTCAGAGGCAGGCTTTTGTATGTTTTTATTTGAGAACACCGTCGAATGCCCGGTTTTCCTGTCATCCGACCTAGGGTTGATAACTGGAATATTTTTGACTCTCGATTGGATGTGGTTTTTCATCCCTATTTTGGAGCGTATTATAGTTCTCCTTTTAATAATGACACTGTAATTTTCCACCAGGTCTGTGTGTCCATGGCCCGGCAGCCTGTGGTTCTAGAGATGTTGTTCCGGGCGGCGCCAGCTCAGCAGGGCTCCACCAATCTGCTGATCTTCTCCCTCCTCGTACCATTCATCCACCGGGACGGAGCCATTGGACAGCAGGCCCGCGACGCACTGCTGCTGGTCATGGCAGCTTCAGCCAGCCACGAGGCTGTGGCACGTTACATAGCTGAGAACTCTTACTTCTGTCCGGTGAGTGATGGAACTCATGAAAACTGTGTTGTCATTTTGGGCAATAGCCAGGGTTCTAATGGAGGATGTGGTTACAGATGGTGCTGAATTTTGACATTTTTTGACAGGTTTTTCTCCTGTCCTGAGGTTCCTCACATTTATTTATGTTCAAAGGTTTTTGGAGGCAGTCTTGTTAGTTGAAACTGTTGCTGTTGTGGATCTTACTGTATGTGTAATTGGGCTTTACAAAAAACTGGACAGGACATGGCTGTATCTATTTAGCAGTACTGGATATTTTATTTAAATCATACATCACAGTTGTTCTTAAATGTGTCTTATTCAATGTGTGAGAGGTATCATTTTACAATTTGGTTTTAATACAACACCTCACAATCTGCGTTGCCAATACCCCCTGCCTCTAAAATGTTCGTACTCAGAGGTTCGTGGGTCAGAGATTGCTTAAAGGTGCGCACATTTCGGATCAAGTTTGTTTTTATAGATCACAACTTTTGCGTGGGAAGTGACGTAGGCCTCTTTCAGGCCCCATTTTGTGCGTATGCAATGTTTATAAATTAGACCCAAGGACATCTTGTGATATATCATGGTAACCTGTGTTATCAGTGGTACAATTGTGTTTTTCTTTATTCAGACACACTGGTAGTTATAGACACAGTAGTTGATTGCTGAACCTACACGGGCAAAGTCAAACATTAAACCGAATTAGAAAGCCATTGAGTTAGAACATCTTAAGTCATATTCTAGCATTCATTAGGTATCTTGTTCAATTGTTGATAAGTCCAACTCCAAAGAAGAGCTGAGATCTGGTCATTTGGGTTAGGTGGTTTTTTAAATTCTCAATATCCTGTAGGGATGCAACAATATTCAATATTTCATCGAACCGTTCAATACGCCCTGTTAGGTTCAATACACAAAGGCAAACAATACAATACAATACAGTACAATACAATACTACAATAATGTTTGCTGTTTAACTTGATTGGATACTGCATATGTTTTTTATGGAAGGCAATTAAGATAAGTGTTACATTTTAATGATAAGGTTTGTGGTTTGACTATATCTGCTTTTAATTATTTTTACATGCAATATTGCTGTTGCTAGTGTGAGTAGTTTTATATTAAGATATCGAAACCGTACCGTTACCGTGGCCCAAAAACTGTGATGCATACCGAACTGCGGGAAAACTCTACCCTTGCATCCATAATATCCTGCCAAGTTCCATCCATAGTGTAAATCCCACTGAGCTTCTTTCAGAGGGACATATTTGGAGATGCAAAACTTTTATGATCTGCCATATGGTCCAAAAACCTCTTTTAGTTCACAGTCAACTCAGCTAACATTCACTTCACATTCCTTTGCAATACTATGCATATACTGTACCCTACTATTTTGAGTCATTTTTCGCTCTATTGAAAAGGGCTGTGTGTGTGTGTGTGTGTGTGTGCGCGTGTGTGCGTGCATGTGTGTGAGTATGTGCGTGTGTTTAATTTTGATGCATTAGTCATGGTGTGCGATAATGGAAGGGGAAGGATTTTGCACTCTGACAGACTGTTTGTCCTTATCTACATCCTCTCAGCTCTGTCTCAACTTAGAGGGTTTCCTGTAGACATCTTAAAGAAATACCCGCCTCACCCAACATCACACAATAAAGAAAAGACAAACAGGTCAATTAAAATCCTCTGTATCATACAGACGTTTTGCTGCTGCTGCTTGACACAAATTGTTGATGTCTAATCTACCAGCAAGAATGAATAATCAACATATTTAACTGTAAACCAAACCACATGATGGAACATAGCACTTTATAGCACACTGTGTGTCGAAATATTCTCATGTAGTCTCAAAATGATATAAAAAAAAAAAAAGATGATCGTGATGGAAGCCAAGCAGCTGTGTGTGCCTGTGTTGTTGGAGTTTTCTTCTAGCTGAGGTCAGCTAAGAGCCTTATGTTACTGATTGAACCTTAAAATACGTCTATTAAATGAGAGTTACCCATTGGATTTAATTTTGATAGTGACCACCTCACCATCTGCTTTGCCAGTTCCCCCTGCCTCTAAAATGTTTGTACTCATGGGTCAGAGATTGCTTACAGGTGCGTGCATTTTCCTGTCAAGTTTGTTTTCATAGATCACAACTTTTGTGTGGGAAGTGACGTAGGCCTCTTTTCAGACCCCATTTCGTGCAAATGCACTGTTTATAAATGAAACCCAAGGACATCTTGTGTTATATTATGGTTACCTGTGTTATTTGTGGTATTTGATTATTGTTTTTTCCTTTATCTTATTTCTCCAGTACACACTGGCAACACCACATCATATACTGTAGTGGATTGCTGAACCTACAGGGGCAAAGTCAAACATTAATCAAACTGCATTTGAAAGCGAGTGAGGTGGAACATCTTGAGTCATCAAGAAGGAAGCCAAGTAGCTGTGGGTGAATGTGTTGTTGTAGTTTCGTGTAGCTGCCACAAAGTGTTATTAAAGAGCCACATGTGACTGATTGAACCTTAGAATATGTCTACTAAATAGGAGTTACCCATTGGATTTCATTTTGATAGTATGAGGCGACGATGTGCGTGTATACATTTCAATGTCAGGATCATCGATTGAAATCTTCATAGCCATAATTGGGTAACGAGTTACAACTTTTTAGGTTCAAAACGTCATCATGAGAGTTAACCATGTTGCGTGATGAGTATGTGTGTATACTATAGTTTAATGCTGTTCTCAGTAGGGCTGCACGATATGGTCAAAAAGTGATATTTATTAATGTTAGCAAATTGATCAATAACACTTCATTCAACAAACATCTATCATTCAACTACAGCAGCCAAACTATGAAACTAAAACACTAAGTAAAACTGTGGCTTGAACAAACAATGGCGGAACAGTGCCTGTTGACGTTTAGACAGAGCTAGACTCTCTGATGTTATAGCGCTGTCATTAACAATTAGTTTTCAACAAGTCGCTCATGAGACTGTGTGTGTGTGTGTGTGTGTGTGTGTGTGTGTGTGTGTGTGTGTGTGTGTGTGTGTGTGTGTGTGTGTGTGTGTGTGTGTGTGTGTGTGTGTGTGTGTGTGTGTGTGTGTGTGTGTGTGTGTGTGTATACGGGTTAGTGGAGAGAGAGGGCGAGAAAGAGGGGTAACGCTCAGCCATGGAGACACAATACTAGCCTTTCTATTACTCAGCGGCCAGTGAAGGAACTGATCCTTGATAGGAAAGCGGCTTATTGTACGCTCACAAGGCGGTATGGCTTACACTTTAGCTCCACAGAGTGGAGAGGCTCAAATCAGCTTGTGAAGAGCACAAAGAAAAACAAGCAACAGTGTTTTACAGTGTAAAACTAACAGCAAAAAAGGACACAGCGGTCCACAAACTTACAAACAATGAAGCTTACAAGCATACAGTACATGCTAATTTCTAGTAGCAGCAGTAGTAGTATCTGTTTTTAAGGTTCTTCGTGCATCCAGCTGTTGTGTGAAACTGAATGTTAGGCTTTGGTCTACATGAGGCCGCTCTATTGTTAGAGCCATGTAGTAAGGGTCCCAACCCTCTGGTGTTAAAGACTTGATCAGCTATTTTCCGCTCATCCTCCTTCGAGCAGCTTCAGTCTAACCTACTTACAGGCTAGAAGGAGCAGAGGAGCTGGCATCAAGGACCAAATGCCTCCTCTCTGCCCACTCAATCTTTATCTGCGTGTGTAATTTTCCACATTCTAATCAGCTGTGTTTGACGTTTTTAGATGGAGCAACTGTAACAGCGCTCTTTACTTTGTGGTTCTTAAAGCTGTGCTCATCACAAACACATCCTGCAGTCTCAGTGCATAGCACTTTTAAGAATCATTTTGACGAAGGAATTTTTTGCCTTAGCTGGGTAAAAGGTTCAGGTTCCTACATCATTTATTTTCACTGGTCCAGCAAGAGAAAATACAGCTTAATAAATGTAATCAGCTTGTTTCAAAACATTAAGTTAAATAAAGGCTTTAAACAAGACTGTAATATGGACACTTTTCCGTCATATCGGTACATACTGGGAAGTTATTTTGGTTCAACTCCCTTCTCAGAATGGCAACAGGTAAATGAGATGTTGTACGTATCTGTAGAGTCACTGGTGTTGTTATGAACATTAAATGTGTTTCAGCCAAGATACAAGAGAACACCACCAAGTACAAGAACTTTATATATTTACATGCCATGTCTGGGACCAAAACACAGAAGGTAAGGTAGGACTGACTACTGTCTGTATTTTCAGACCACAAAATCTACTATAGAATGTATTCAAATATATATTGTAGGACTGCAACTTCCTGTTATTACTAATAATTATGTTGATCAATCATTTGGTCTATAAAATGTCAGAAAATTGTAAAAAAAAAAAAAAATACCCATTACAAAGTCCATAGTGACATCTTGGAATGACTTTTTTTGTCAGACCAACAGTCCAAAACCCCAAATATTTTGCTCAATAAGTGATTTAAGCGATTAGTCTATTTAGATAATATCTAAATAGGTGCTGTTTCAATCCATCAATTTACTCATCAATGAATTTACTTATTGTTTCAGCTCTCATTTGGTATGAAGGGTTTTTTTCCCCATTGTTACAAAGTTGAATTATCCACATGCAAAAATGGAAAACAATGTGCTTTAGGTATATACACAGATTCTTATCTGTGAGCTGACTCCTGATCCACTCTGGTTGTTGACAGTCAGCCGTCTTATCTGAAGCCTGTCTCCTCAGGTGCTGGCGACGGGCCTCAGCGCTCTCTACTCCTCTCTGCCAAGGAAGATCGAGGTGCGAGGAGATGACTGGCACGCCCTTCGGCGGGAGGACTGGATGTGCGTATCATCACTTGTGCTGTTCATGAACTCGCTGGAGTTCTGCAACGCAGTGGTGCAGGTTGCTCATCCCATGGTCCGCTCCCAGCTCCTGGACTACCTCCACAACGGCTTTCTCATACCTGTCATGGGCCCCGCGCTGCATAAGGTAGGAAAGGGATGGGTGGTAGAAACAACATCATGTTTACTCTGGATAATCAAAGACCTCCCTGTTACCAGTTTACAGTGGAACCATTATTATTTTTGAAAATAGCTCTTTGCATAGCCAAACCCCATTAAGGATGTCTGGGAAAAGGGTAATTTATTTTGTTGATTTGGATAAACTGATCATGTAAATAAAATAGGATGAATATTGATCTGGTTAGGGTCCCTCTTGTAGAACATTAAAATTATACCTCAAAATTATTAGAATTGCTATGATAATTAAAGTTATTAACCCCCCTAAGCCCATTGCCGGCTTTGGCCCGTTCAAAGCAGGTCGGCACCACAAATGATAATATAGATGTTTACACGTGAATATAGGCATTTTATACCTTGTTAGATAGGTTAGATTCTCCTCAGTTGAGTCATATAGTTCCTTTTAAGGAATCCATGACCACCACAAATTATAATTTATTCAGATCTACCAGCATAGTGAACTGAAGAGAAGAGGAAAAAAGTGGCTACGCCTTACCTTTGAAGTGATCATAAGGTCTGAATACTTGCCCATTGCTTGATTATTTACATCCAGTCCAGTGATCAAAGGGTCCAGTGATCATAAAATTAACCCAAGTTGTGAAAATTGTCCTTCGTCTCTGTCTGGAAACTTTGTTTGTAAAACAAAAGCAAATCTACTTTGGCAAGGAGACATGTTTTCTCTTCTTCCTGACTAGTGTTGTTGGGTGTATTTGTTTTTGTCATGCTGCTGCCTACAACATGAAAGTGACCCCATCCCTTTCTCTATTTTTCACCCCGGGACAATCCCTGGAGCACACAGCAAGCTCTCCTAGCTTGAAAGGCCAAGCTAGGAGCGCTTGTCATGTATCATGTGCGGCCATGCTAGAATGAGGTGTTTTCAACATGTCAATCATCCATGCTTGTAGCCAATCATTTGACCTTTCCAACGATGGTATGCATGAATAGTTAAGTTGCATTTGAGACGAGCTGTTTTAGCCAAGGACATTATATTTTTTTGCGAGCCTTCTATGTGGGAGTCTCCGTGGAAAGGGCTAGAAGGAAACACTTTTTGAGAGCATTTTGAAAGAATTTTCTTGCCTTTGTATTAGTATTTTGTATTTTTGCACATGTCTGTGGCCAAAAAGAAGACCTGGTTGAACCAGAAGGAGGTTCATGGAGAGATAAAGATGTATAGTATAGTATTTTGTACATAGTTGTAAGGTTCTTGCAGGTGGTTGTAGTTATAGTATAGTGTTCAGTTGTATGATACAGCAAAGCATCTTGTATATGTTGTAAAGTGTAGGTTTGTAGTTGTATGGTTTCTTGTATATAGTTTTACAGTATATTGTTTTGTATGTAGTTGTATAGTATAGTCAGTAGTGTATATAATCAGCTTTGTGCAAGTTTAGTCACAGTGCACTTAATTTTGAAATTAAAAAAAGCCTTGTTTTGAATTCAGTTCAACATGGTTTTTAACATGTTTTGTCATTAAGTATCATATACTAGCATTCTGTTAAGGTTTTATAGTCACGAATAGGCTCTAGCCTGTTTTCCAGTGTCACAAGAAGTCAGTAAAGGTTATTCTCATATTTTGGCCACTTGATGGCACCCGGGACCCAACAAACTAAAAAGTCCCTAGCTCCCACAAAGTTATGCCTAGGCATTCCACATTTTTCACAGGTGTAGCTGACAATACATAGAAGGTATGTGGTGATGCATGTCTAAGTTATTGTTATTCAAATATGACTTATTATAGACAAGGACAAAAAATATGTTTTTGAGCTATGTTTGAACTGATGAGGTTTAGGTTGTGTTGTGGCCATGTGCGTAACAAGCACATTTTCAGAAATAAGAAGCTGTTACCTTTTAAATGAAATGTCACACTTGCATTTTGACCTTACAGTTCTTCTTTTATAAGCTTTTCCATTCGGGTATGCAAAATTCCTTTAAAGGGGGTGGGTGTTGAAGGGTTTTAAGCAACCTAGTCGTTCACCGAGATAACAGCCTAGTCCACTCAATAATACCAAAAAACAAGTCTTGTTTTACAGTCAAGAATAGGCCCATTAACACACACATTAATTTAGGGGAAATAATTAATTGTAATTTAAGTAAAGCATTAGCATAATCGGAATGCATTCAGTGACTGAACTGTAAAATGTACAGAAACCACAGACAACAACTTTAACATTTATTCACTAATCTACAGACAAAGACGTGACAACAACAAAACACAGATGAAACTACGGTGATGAGACACTAAACAAAGAACAAAGAGGTTTGGGGGTTTGGAGCGGTGGATGTAAATGGAGCTGTGTTCATTTATTGTGTTGTTGAATGCAGCAACATAATAGAACTCTTACCATTGCTCTGAGCATCTTAAACTTCGTCAGAGTCTTGATGAGTCAGAGTGTGAGTCAAAGCAAAACATGACTAGTAGGAAATGTCTAATACACTGCTTGGCCAAAAAAAGAAAATAATAAAAATAGGTAAGAGCCTTCCATTGGATAATTACTGCAGTGGTGATATGTTTCAGCTGCCAACACGTTATTTAAGTCTAACTGATGCAGTGAGTAACTTCTCATTTCTTAAACAACCATATCAGAAGACATCCTGTGGTGGTGGAAAATATGTTACTCTGTTTCAGAAGGGTCAAATTATTGGCCTGCATCAAGCAAAGAAAACAACTAATGAGATCGCTGAAACTACTAAAACTTGGTTAATAACTGTCCAACGCATTATTAAAACCTGGAAAGATAGTGGTGAACCATCATCTTCGAGGAGGAAATGTAGTTGAAAAAAAATCTTGAACGATCGTGATCAGAGATCACTTAAACGTTTGGTGAAGTCAAATCATAAAAAATCAACACTAGATGTCACGGTTTTGTTTCATGGTGAAAGTAAGAGCATTTCCACACGCACGTTACAAAGAGAATTAAGGCATTGGGATTTAAGAAAACCACTAATCAGTGAGGCTCATCGGAAAAAAGGGTTTCAGTTTGCTAGGGAGCATAAAGATTGGACTCTGGTGCAATGAAAAAAAGTTCTTTGCGTGTGCAAAAAATGAGGTCAGCTGACTACCTGAATATACATATTATTTATATGTATATATTAGGGGTGTAACAATACACAAAAATCACGGTTCGATACGTACCTCGGTTTTGAGTTCACGGTTCGGTTCATTTTTGGTACAGTACGGGAACAAAATGCAAAACATAAATTTGCTTGTTGTTTATTCTGAACTTTTGTAAACCAACAATTTATTGTAACATTATACAAAATATGAAAATAAAATAAAAAAATAGAATACTGTTGTAAAGTGCTGCCTGGTAATAAGTTAAATAAATCATTTTCACTGTGTCTTTAAGTCCCTCTGCCAGGTTTGCACTGGTGTGTTGTTCATACGGGCTGAGTTGCTAGGGAGAGGCTGCTTGATTGCCAAAGTCAGCTGCGTTTGCACTAAGGTCATTTTTTTTCTTGTAGCATGATATTCACACTTGGTGGTGCCGCGGCACAACGCAGAAATTCAGCCAAATTTAGCACAGAGCAGACAGGAAATCTGACACGAAACAACAACAATACATTCGGTTGATTTTCAAAATAAAACACTCCGCGTTGATACAAGAACAAAAACCTCAAAAAAGAGACAAAAACGCGCTCTTCTTCTAATCCTTCAGTCGGGAACACTTCGTGTTGTTATGTTTATAACACGTATAACTGCAGTCGTGTGTGATTATGTAATTATCACGGGAATTCCTCAGTTTCTTTTCTCCAGCTGTTCGGCGAAACTGCGCCGTGCTGGACTCGTCTTTCTCCGTTGCAATATTTAACCAGGAAGCCGAAGTGTTCCCAAGCAGGAGACTTAAGCGACAAGGGAGGGTCTTCAAGCTCTGGTTTCGCGCTAGCGTTAGCCATGATGTAAACGGGCTGCAGGTGTAGCTGCAGGCAGAAAATAAGCACGCAACTTCCGTTCCGGAAACTCACCCGTGCACAGCCCTGTACCGAACCGAACGTCCTGTACCGAAACGATTCAATACAAATACTAGGGAGGGACTTTAACGCGTTAATTAAGATTAATTAATTACACAAAAATTAACGCGTTAAAAAAAATAACGCATTTTAATCGCACTTATATTTGCACCGCGGAACGTTTCTCACTGGATGAGCTTCAGGCGTACCGATTATACTGGAGCACAATTATTTAACGAGTTAAAAAGCCGCCGACACTTGGGGTGCGTCTCAGCTCGGGTCAGTAAAATTAACAGGCTGACAGTGACAATCACGTGAAACTGAGGCGAACTCATTCATGGTTGCCTCTGATTATACTGACTGACTACCTATTAGCTTCCAATGTAGACGTGCGACATGCGCGCTCACAACCCAAAGCGGCGCGTAGCCGCGTGCATTCGGTGCGACGCCGTTTTTTCCCCCCGTGCATGTCAGTGGAGCTGTGCGCCGCGGATGTGCACGGTTCCCTACGTTGCTGTGTCAGGCAGGTGTTTCCCACGGAGCTCTGCCCCGTTTCAAAGGTGAAGGAAGCCCTAAGTGGAGAGACGTTGCCTCCGCGATGTAGAATGTGTTTTATATTAGAGAAACACACATTTCAGGAGCTGACTTGTATCATCAAAACAGACACATGTAAACACAGAAAGCTGAAAATCACTGGACATGTCTGTTGGGATTATACAAATCAACAGTGTAAAGTAGAGCTGTCAAGATGTATGCAGTAGTTAATTATTGCATATCCTACTGTACCTATCACTCCTATTGTTTCTGATGTACAGGTGCATGAGAATGTCATGGGAGAGTTTATTAAGGCCTATGTCACTAATTCAATTCAAAAAGTGAAACTAATACATTATATACTGTATATATGTCCATTACACACCGAATGAAACATCCCATGTCTTTATTTATTCAGTTTATTTTAATAGTAATAATTATGGCTAACATTCAATGAAGACCTAAAATTCAGTATCCCCAAAAATGTAAATATTACAAAGGAACTTTTTTTTTTCTTTCTTTTTTTTTTATTCAGTCATTATCCAAAAAAATTGCTTCTCACTGTTCTCAGGTCAAATATTTATATGCGATTAAAAATGCGATTAATTTCGATTAATTAATTACAAAGCCTCTAATTAATTAGATACATTTTTTTAATCGAGTCCCGGCCCTAACAAATACATGTATTGTTACACCCCTAGTATATATATATATATATATATATATATATATATAGATATATATTTTGGCTTAATCTTATTCATTGGACAGTTGTCTCTTTTGCAGTTTTGATACAAATTTCTGTGTGTGCTTGTGTTTGCGTTTGTAGTCGTCAGTGGACGAGATGATCGCTAGCACTGCCTACCTGGACCTCTTCCTGCGCAGCGTGTCAGAGACTTCCCTCCTCAAAACCTTCCTGCGCTTCATCCTGCTCCATCGCCACGACAGCGACACCATCCTGGATACACTGCTCACACGCATCAGCAGCAATTCAAGGGTATAAAATATATGTGTGTTTGTGTGGTAGTGCCCTTGCACAAACTCAGTTGAGTGGGTGGTAAGTGGGCTGAGAGCAGAAGTTGATTGAAAGTGACTAGCAGAATACAGAAGTATCGTGTTGCATATTGTTTGTAGTTGGTAAAACAATCCCCAGTGAAATTTACTCATAACAAATACATTTCGGTCACAGCGAGACAGGAAAAAGAAACAGGTTTTCATCACAACACTGTGTCATCTTCGTTATACTTTAAACATCATTTTAGGGGACAACAATGGGAAAAAAAATGGAAAGTAATGATTTGGGCTGTGGTTACAACTTCAATCTAATGTTTGTTTACTTTTTATTATGGCAGTACCACTGAAAACAGTTTTCCCACATATCCTGGTATATTGATGAGTTTTTCATTGCTGTAAAACACCTAGAAAAATGAGAAAAAAAAGTTAAATCTGTCGCATTTTCATAAAATCTATGATTAGAATTTGTGGCAAAACTATAAAAATAAGACCCAGGTTATTTGAAAAGGTCTATATTTTACCACATAATATGTAAATTGGTATTCATGTATATTATCTTTCCAGATAATGTAATGTATATAATGTTTTCTAACTAGTTTCCTCATCTGTGTGTTGCAGCTCTGCATGGTATCGTTGAGCCTGTTCAGGACTCTTCTTTCCCTGAACTGTGAAGACGTCATGTTGCAGCTTGTTCTCAGGTGTGTCCGCAAACCTCAGCATGGCCTCCCAGTGTTAATTTTTTAATAAGCATTTAGTAGGCAAAATGTTTAATGTACAAAATACAGATCTTGTGGTAAATATTTTTCTACATACTCAATCTGTGTGTTTCCGTCATTCAAAATGTTGAAAAATTGAACAAGGGAATAGTTTTGTTTTTTTCTGTCCCCAAACAGTCACTAATCCACATTATTTCTAGCCCCCATGATACCTTGCACAAAGTATGAGCATGGCTTCCGACTGGAACCAGTGTTTTCCATGGTTGCAGGATGCTAGTCCTCCTAAGAGTGATTGGTAGGGCATATCATTCATTCATGATGATCTAGGTTCACGGCTTTATTAAATAAACACTACTTGCACTATTATTATTACTAAGCTAACACGTAGAAAGTCTTGAAAGTGCCACCGGTGCATCGTTATAATCCTATTTGTTGCTTATGCTAGTTTTGCTGGGAACCGGCAATAATTCCCTCAGTAACCTCCCCAGGAAGTTGTGGATAGAAAACAAACTGTATTGTGCATTTTGTAAACTTCTGTGGCCAGTTTTGCCACTGTTATTTTGTCATCAGGAATAAAACAGCCCATCCACCTACCTGTGACTTTGTTCTTGGTATTTTACACCAAGACCATTAAGAATTACAAGTTAACTAAAGTTTGTAATTGCAGCTCACCTGTCACAGCAAAACAATAGCCAACATTGGCAAAAATAATGTGGTATCGAATAATAATGAATTTATGTTTTGTTTCACCTAAACAGAAACAATAGTCTGTTAAAGCTGGGGTTGGTAATTCTGTTCAGAAGCATTTTTTATTATATTTGTAGAAAATCTCTTAACATCCAGACAGCAATCAAAATATAAAATGCTTTGGGGGGAAAAAAACATGGTTTGTGGCAGTGACAGGGCTGTAATAACTTCGTCCAATCAATTTTAGCGACCCAAAGATATTGTATGGACAGCCTACCTGTCTATCAATCTGTCCTTACTTGCCCACTTGTGCTGACTCTGCCCATCACTCACTGCGCATTACTGGAGTCTACACATTGCACTGCTGGAGCTGTGGCGGAGTGAGCTCGTTGTTTACGGACAAGAATGGCAGAGAAAGTACAGACACACTTTTCATTACCAGCTGTACCTACAGCAGCTAGCACTGTCAAACAGAGCAAGAACAGACAGACCAAACTGGAGAAGGCTACAAACAAAAAGAAGTTGGAGAGCTCAAGAGGTGAAAGGAGAGTTAACATTGGAGTGGCTGTTCAACGATGGAGACAACTGATGGAGTCGAAGGCCTGAAAATGGATGCTGTAGTAGCTGTGTCTCTGTTGAACAGGTAATAAGCTGGTTTGTTTTGTTGGGGGAAATGTATTATTACTCTGCATTATGCAGTCAACGTAGCTAAAGTTAGCTCCTTTTGTTGCTGTCGTATGTATTAGCCCAACACTAAAATCGTAAGCAACATCAGCTTGTAGCTAACGTTAGCTAGCTAGCTATGATAGACTACTGACATATTAAACGTATTAACATGTAAGGTTACAGTTTACACGCAGGCCAACGTTTACACATACTGTGGATCTAATCCATATAGCAGTGTTCACACATGCACTGCTACCCTGGGCTGTTTGGACATTAGCCAGACGAGCTTTACGTGAGAGGTGGACTAATTCTTGTGTGCTACACGTGTGAAAGCCAAGTCCACTGTTCAGAGGTCATGGGAAGATTGCATACATCTGTGAATATGGTTTGTATTCTATTTGTGAGCCGATGTTGTTAGATGGTATTTATGTGATGTTCACAGCAGAACCACACCCTGCTGTATCCACTATTTCTAGAGTCTCTCTCTGACAGGTGAGTGTAACTTGATGCTGGTAGCAACATGGATCAGACCACTGTTATTAATGTAATATGTATTTTTGATGGCTACATTTCATAGGTACATGTGTCCTTATTTCATTTCAAGTTGGTTTGCTCTGTGTGCATGAATGTGTTCCTTAGCAGGGATACAATACAAAAAGGAGTGGCATCATCTCATTAGCTGCACCAGGAAAATGCTTCAAGTATTGGCCCTAACATTCACATGTTAGCCTACCACTTGAGCTATTGCATATTAGTAAGACATTTTTTAAGAAAGTAGAGTTTGTAGTTCAATTCATAATCTGACTCTCAGCTGACCACAGTAGAATGTGGGAAACATTGCTGCACACAATGCACCTACCAACCCCTTAAAATAATAGCTTGCCACCGATCACATAAGTTCCCAGGAGTCTAACCCCAGACTTCTATTTTTTTTACATTTTTACACAGCAACAGTCCTGTGTTGTCTTTTAGAGAATTAATATTTTTTTTATGCCCCATAAGCACATTCAAATGTAACTTTATGTCCTGTAAACACATTGAAAATGTACCTGTAAATAATTTTTTCATTTATTCATTCATTCAACCTTTATTGAAATCTCGAAAAATCAATGAGAGCAAGCCCTCATTTTCAATTATGTCAAGAGCACAAATAAAAAAAAACAAGTAGGTGTAAAAATCTGACAACAAACAGAAACAACAAACATAATCACAGAGTGAATAAACAGAATGGGTACATAACACATAACAGATAAGAAGCAATATGACAGAATACAAATAAAACGAAATCAAAGTCTTAAACTGACCTATAGGTATAACTGTATCAAGTTTAAATGTATGTTGTAAAATGTTCCAAGTGCATGGAGCACTGAAACTGAAAGCAGTTTTTCCAAATTTAGTGTTCACCCGCGGAACTTGGAGCATTATACAATCACTAGAGCGTGTTGAATAGTGACTCTGTGACCAGTTTGATAAAGAGCTGATGTATGGAGGCATTTTGCCCTTCAAGGCTTCAAGAAGAAACAGAAACCAGTGGCTGTCACGTCTTACTGTTAAAGGTGCCCATCTAACTTTTTCATATAGAATACAATGATGAGTGGAATAACTGTCACCAGTAATGAATCTGAGGGCGGAGTGATAAATCGAGTCTTAGTGGAGTAAGAGTGGAGGCAGAGGCATGTCTATAGACAACATCACCATAATCCAGGACAGATAAAAAGACAGCTTCAATGATCCGTTTCCTACAGAACATGGGGGAAGTAGTTCTGTTTCCGTATAAATAAAAAGAAAAATTGTGTATTAGTGTATTAATATGAAATTAAAATGTGAGTTTCTGATCCAACCAGATACCCAAATATTTGTATTCAGAAACCATTTCAATACTGTGTCCTGTTAGAGTGGTAACATGCAGACATGAAATTGGTTTTGTTTGCATTGAGGACTAATTTCAGGTTAAAAAGAGAATCTTGCAGTTTGTCAAAAGCTTGCTGGAGAATTGTCATGGCTTCATGTGCAGATTTAGCACAGCAGTACAGGACTGTATCATCAGCATAAAGATGGGCATTACAATTTGTTATAGAGTATGTAATATGGTTAATATAGACTGAATAAGACTGGACCCAGTATTGAACCTTGCTGAACCCCTTTAGATAATGGTATAAACACAGAACGATCATTTCCTACAGTCACACATTGTTCTCCATGAGACAGGTAGTCCTTGAACTAATAACCTGTGCGAGGACCTATTGTATCTGTAAGGATTATTATTCTTTTTTTTATTCCTTCCACGGGATTGCATATTTGGCGGCCTGAACATACCCCAAAACTTACCAAACTAGGACCATATGTCACATCTGCGCGCCGCTGTCTGATTTCAACATGATTGGGGGTGGGTGTAGCCAGGGGACTCCATAGCGCCACCTAACGTCGCAACAAAAAGTCGGCCATCTTGAATGGCATGTGGCGATTTTCATTTTTCTGACGCATTTTTTGGGACTTAAGGATGTTCGCAGACTCACCAAATTTGGCCCGTAGCTTCTTACCCATGAGTATTTGATACCACAACTGCCCTCATGCGCAGCACGACAGCTCAGCCCCTTATGGCTTTTCCCATGCATTTTTTTTTCATTTCTATGCCTCGTACTTTATGTAACTAGTCCTACAGATTCAATACCACAGACTTCACACTCACTAAATAGCATCTTCAGACCTTGATGATGACACCTTGTCAAAAGCTTTCGCCTCCGATATACCTGGTGGGCGTGACAGTGCGGTTAATTTCAATGACCCCCTTATGGCTTTTCCCATTCTGTACGGACCCAATATGTCTATGCCTCGTACTTTAACTAACTCGTCCTACAGATTTAACACCACAGACTTCACATTCCCTCAGTAGCATCCTTAGACCTTCAACAGTCTGCGTTGTGCTTGGTGGGCGTGGCGGTGCGGTCAATTTCGATCCTTCGCCATCGCACAGGAAGTCCTTATAACTTCAACATACAATTTCCCATCTACACCAAATTGGTCACACATGTAGAGGGCTTGACCCTGAATAGGTCTATGCATTTATACTGTGTTAAGTGAACAAATGACTCCATAGCGCCCCCTGGAATATTTCAAACTTGAAGCCCCGCCTCCTACATGCACACATTTTAACGAAAGTCGGTACGCATATGTATCATGACCAGACACACAAAAAACCCTCTTGGACCCATACCCTCAGTCCAACAGGAAGTCCGCCATTTTCCTTCAAAGTCAATCCTTCGCCATAAAGCAGGAAGTCCTTATAACTTCAACATACAATTTCCCATCTGCATCAAATTGCTCACACATGTAGAGAGGCTCGCCCTGAATACGTCTCTGCATCAATACTGTGTCATATGTATAGCACCACCCACTGGACACAGGAAGTCACTGAATATGTCACTGTTGTGTTTTCAGTGACACGGATTCCAGTTAGGTAGGAACCTTTCCACAGACAATGGGCGAGCACACATCTGGTTGCGCGCACCACGACGGCACCACAGCCCGACGTACGTGGGGCGAGGGCCCGTTCATTGCTGCTTGCAGCTTTAATTATTATAATTTTTTCAGACATTATGACTTTTCAGTCACAGGAGCTGATGAGTTGGACAGGTAAAGTTGTAAAGTAGTCTGAAAGTTTCACTAAGCTGGAACTTCCTACTGTTACACCAGGTACTCCAAGGTGTTCAACAAAAAAACTAAAAAGTAGAGCTTGTACACACCACTGTCAAAATGCATAGTAAATAAACAAACAAAAAAACACATGAAAAGCATGTAAATTACTCTGAAAGTGACATGTTGCTAACCCCCCAAAAAAGTCATATTGATAAATATGAAATGACTGTAAATGGCACAACTCTGATGTGACAGAGGCTATTTCTGGATGTTTTCAGGAATATTTGTCACTGCATAAAATGCAACCTAAGTTGTTGTGTTATAATAAATTGAAAATAACTTCAAGGTCCTTGAAAAGCTGTATTTACTGTCCGATAAGTAATTGTGCTATTCTTTCTACAGGACAATCACTGCCAAAACAGTAGAGGATTGAGACAGCACCGCCATCAGCAGCCAACACTGATCTGTGTTTATATCAGTCAAGAAACCTCTGGATGTCCTTCCTGTATATTGTTGTTAAGTTTACTTATATTGTCGAAACGATAAAAGGTATACTATTTTTGTTGTTATTTATTTACATGTGTTCCAAAAAATTCAATAAACAAGAGTCTTACCTAATTCAGTTGTTATCATTAATGCATCATGTAAAGTGTAAGAACTGTAATGGGATGGTTGTTTATGCTGGAAGTGTAAAGAAAAGGCATTTATCATTTTCAAGACTTTATTCAAACAGTTTAGAGATAATGCAAAACAAGGAGTAAATACAGTACGACAAATAAATAGGTGTCAGGCAGAGTTCAGCACTTGATGTGATTGCTCCAAACGTAGTCCTTGAATTCTGGCCTGTAAATCAATAGATGAGCAACATGATAAGATATTTTTATGGAACAGAGCTCGACTGTCCTCAGCATACTGTGAACATATACACTTTCAGTGATGAATACTTTATACATGACTTTTTTTCCATTTTCATCTATTCGTGCTTTTGACTTGAAGTACCAGCCCTTTCTCTTTACATTTTTCTACTTAAAATGCAACCAAAGCCACTTACTGTGTCTAATGTTATGCACCAAAACACAAATCCAATTTGTAAAAAACTACTTGGCAAAAAAAGTGATTCTGATTAGTGTGCTTCTGTGTCCAAGTTATGCCAAGTTAGTATGCCTGGTCAATATACTGTACAAACACAAGTAGTTTAGTTGTAGGTGGTGTTTATCAGAAAAAAAGCACCAGTAATGTTATACTTTAGATGCAGACCTGCTCATGTGCAATCCTTTGAGCTTGAAGATCTTCTACTCGACGTATGAACATCTGCTCCTTGACCTGTCGCCCTCCCACGTCCACGGCCTCTGCCTCCACTTCCTCGGACACTGCTGGTTGTCCTCCTGTCGTCCTCTCTGATGTGATGATGTGCTTTGCTCTGGCGTGTCTTCGTCATCAGAGTCAATGATGCTCTCATCATGGAAGCTCTAACATGCAAAACATATCATCATGAGTCCAATACAATGTTCATGTTTGTCTGTGAATCACTGAGGGTAACATAAAAAAGATTTAGCTGGCCCACCACTAATCTTGATGTTTTAACTTTGACATATCTAACGTTACCATAGCCAGCTGCTGCTAGCTAACCAACAATGAGTTACAACATCAAAATACACTTTCAAAACAATGTCTGAATGCTAACAAAGCTAGCTTGACAGCTATCAGTACTGGCAATGGCTATGTTGGTTGTTTACATTCAATATGATAATATTAGGTGTTTACTTACAAGCGAATGAGACATGAAGTAGTTACTTGTAGTTAGATGTTGTGATGAAAATTATGTACTGATACACTCTCCTCCCCACTGCATGTGAGGACTCAGACTCCGTCAGCAGTTGTCAGACAGTGCGTGTTCATGGTTTGGGGAGAGAGGCCTGAGTGCAGGGGGGTTTACTGGTTGGATACTTTAAAAATCTAGCCTGGGCTTGACGGTTTTTCATCTTACCAACCCCAGCTTTAAGGTTTCTAGTAATGTGTGTAGCCTGAATATGTAAACCATATAAATCCAGATTAAATATTTTCTGTGTGTGTGTGGTTTGCTCCCAGGTATCTGCTGCCCTGCACTCATGTAATGCTGAGTCAGCGTCGTGCTATCAGGGAGACTGACATGTACGGGAAGTCAGCGGACAAGTTCCTGTCGCTGATCCCAGAGTGCTGCCGGCTGTATGCAGTGCCCTCTGCTGAGCGGGATGAGGACAATGCATTCTGGGGCAAAGGTGAGCAGCAGACAGCATCCTGTTAGCTACCCAGGATGTTGTCAAGATCTGGATTAATATTGTAGCATACACACAAATGATACATTTTTGCGCTTCTGTCAAGTATTTTTAATAACAGGAACTGAAATTACAGGTCTGTTCCAGAGTGTTAGCAGTAGGCTAGCAGCTGTGTTATGATTTTGGCATCACCTGGACTCTGATGTGTTTTGTGATAATATATTTGAGGTTTTTTTTTAGCAGTACTTGCCTGCTTTGGTTACTGACAGGTGCACATACAATACTGTGTAGCTTGGGCAGTACATCCTATTCAGTGAAAATCATTTTGTCTGCAATGAATAATCTGATATAAATGAGCTATATTTCATTTAGATGAGGTTACTGCATAACAATTTTGTGTTATCAGATCTCATTAACATATACTAACATTTTTACAATATTTATCAAGTAATGTTAAGTTATTTAATGCCTGCAAATTGAGGAATTTTCAATTATTATTTCTTGTGACATCTGCTGAGTCAGAAATCAGAAAAAAAAATCAGAATCAGAGTCCTTTAGAAAGACCACATTTCTACATATAAAATCAAACGCAGGCAAACACTCATTGTGCTATATATGTATATATTTTTAAGCCTTGTGTAGCAGGTGAATTTGTTCTGATATTCATTGACCTGTGGTGTTAGAAAGTAAACTGTTTGTGTCTGTGTTATGTCATCCTACAGTACTGAACAGTACCAGCACAGAGTCTCCAGCCCCACCCAGACCCAACACCCCATCTCGATTATCCTTCTTTATCCGCCAACAGAGCAGTGGAGGTGGAACGGGTGGAGGGGGTCCATCCACCCCCACCAGCACGGAGCCGCTGCAGTCAGGTCCTTCCAGTTCCCAACCCCTGTCCCCTGACAGCCCAATGCACCAGCAGCAGGCTCACTCAGACTCTCTGGACTGGGACTCAGGTTACCTGGAGTACCTCAAAGACGCCCGGCGGGGCATCGAGCTTTGCTCCTGGGCCTGCCGCGACTGGTCGGCGCCCTATGATGGAGAAAACCCCTCCCCAAACACAGTCCCTCCACCCCCACCTCCACCTACCTCCAACCCCTCCATGGCTATGTTCCCTGAGCACTTCTCTTTCCAGCAGGGAGGAGGCAGTAGCACCCCTCCAGGCCACCAGAGGGCGGCCATTGTGGCCGCAGCACGATCAGAGTGGAGCAGCTCAGAGCGGGACAGCGGAGAGTGGGATGTTACGATTGGTAAAAACAACTGCATCAGCCTCACACCACGCTCCAAGAAACGCAGCCTGCAAAGAGAGGAGCTCTTGCCAAAGCCTGTTCCTTGTCTTGTTCCCTCCTCCCCGTCTTCAGCTTCTCCTCTATCGACCTCTCACACCAACTTGTCCCCAGCTCCTCACATTCCAACTTCTGCTATCACTGTTAGCTATCAGGCCATGTATAATGGGACAGGGGGGCAGGGGGACGGGTGCTCAGACAATCGGGACAGAGGACTGGAGGTAAAGAAAGTGAAGAGAGACTTGGGGGAGCAGCAGTATTTAGATGAAAACGCAAATCAAAATGGATCTCTTGTCACCTGCCCCTCCCAAAGCTGCACCGCTCTCCCACAATCCATTTTTAGCAACAGTGAAATGAGTGAAGTAAAACCTCTTTGCCAGATTCCTTCTCAGAGCTCCATCAGCCAGCCAACCTCTGACACCAAACTGCTGACCAGCGACACCTCAAACCCACACAGTACATCCTCGGATCTTCCAGAAGCCAACCAGGCACAACAATCTGTAGAGAGTCTCATCCAGGAGCTGCTGGAGCAGGCACCAGGAGGGCCACAGCTCCCCGCAGATTCAAATGGCCAGGGCATCAGCATCGAGGCTTTCACACAGGAGCTGAGGGAACTGGAGGACCGGGTGAAGGAACGCAGCAGAGCAGCCTGTCAGCTAGAGGAAACTGCCAGAGAGTCCCTCTCCGCTGAGCGGCGGGAGGAAGAACAGCACCTGTCCTCGGCCCTGGAGGTGAAGTTGATGGACGACACAAAGGGAGAAGGATCTGTGATGGGCCTCTGTAGTCCGGCTCGACCACTAAATCAGCCTGCCTCTCAGCCATACACAGGTGAAAGTCAGTTTGTTGATGTCATTCTGTTGCTGCATATGTGTTTTCAACCGAGAGTAGAGCTACTGTTGGAAGCATGATGACTTTATTGGTTGTATTTTTGTTATCAATGCCTAGTTGTGCACATCATCATTGAGGGGTGGTATTTCGTTTTCATTTTATTGGCGTGTATCTCTCTCTGACTATTCTATATGTGTGTACACAGTCATGGATCTAATATGGATCTAAAAGAGGAAGATCCAGTGCCATTTAGAATTTAATATAAGGGCTGTGTCCAAAATCTTACAACAATGCATATTGCAATACAGCACATTTTCTGTAAATTTAACCTATAATTTATATAAAATTGCCACATGGAAATTCCTATTTCATATTTAATTTAAATTGAACACTTTATTAATGAAAGGTACCAGAATGACTACAAAGGTGTCATATTCACTATCCACCATGCTTGTTTGTGTTACTTTCATGCATTTGTCCTGCCTGCATGAAAACAATTGACAAAAATATTGGCGTAAATAGTTTGATTTGTGCCATGACAAAGTAAACAAAATTGCATAAAATGAAACAATAACTTGAAGATGATTGTGACATTCGATAACGTCTTGGCTATTTTTTCATCAAAAAGCTACGGACTGGCTGTTGTTCACATCAGTTCCTTGGTCAGTCTCATCCTTCTGAATTTATTATTGTCAATAACACTGTATGGGTGTATGTCCCTTGTGATAATAAAACTGGAGGCATTTAGGGGCCAGTTAAAAGAAGCATCTAAAATAGGTAGTGAGGTGTGTGGTACAAGAAGCCATCTGCTGCATGTTTCAAAGACTACTTAAGGCAACATTATGCAGGGTAATCTGAGGTCCAGCTTCATGCTTTAACACTTGGATAACATTTCTAGCAGCAGGGTCATTCCATGCCAACTCACCCAAAATCCAGAACTTTTCCTAGTTCATGTCATGGATTTTCTTGAAAAGAAAACACTTGGAAAACTATTTATCGGGTTCATTGGACCTGGCAAAATCCTATATCTTAACAATTCTGTGTTTGTGTATTTAAAGCATCACCAATGGTTTAATTTTCACTGGAGAGACCCTAAGGAAACTTGCCAGCATTTATTCATTGAAATAGTTGTTGTTGAATGTTTACAGTAATCAAATGAATAACAGAAGGTCACTTTTATCCCGAGATATTAATTTTCTGAAATAATATCTGGTTATCACTTTTTTGCAACCTTTGGTTCTGTGTAGTATTAATGCAGTTCTATCACATCTAGAAGTTATTTTGTCCTGCATCAAAAAAATTAGTGGCACAGATCTTGCTAAATATAGCTTCTGAGCGGGAAAAAAACAATTATTGAGTTATTTTGACTGTAGTTGTCTTGTATCTTTCTGTTCAGTGATCCATCAGTCTCCCTCTCTGCAGGTCCATTCATGGTGGTTCTGTTTGCTAAGCTGGAGAACATGCTCCAAAACTCGCTCTATGTCAACATCCTGCTCACAGGCATCGTGGCCCAGTTGGCCTGCTATCCTCAGCCCCTCCTTCGCTCCTTCCTGCTCAACACCAACATGGTCTTCCAGCCCAGTGTCAAGTCACTGATACAGGTACACTGCACCATGCCAAACTCGGGATATATTGGCCGAGGCATCTTGTCTATACTATCTACTGAACTTAGCATTTCTAGACAAGGTACTCAGTAAAAACTTCTTCCCCTTCATTGCTTTAATATAGTGGAGTTTAATGACCATTCCAGCCTTTGAGACAGATGGTGCAGCTTCAGATTACAAGTCAGATCCTCTATGTCATAAATAAAATTAACTGTGTTAAACTAAAACAAACCATCTGCTTTTGCAAATCAATTAGACGTCTGACAGCTTTTTCCTTGAATTTCCCCAGGTCCTTGGTTCTGTGAAGAACCGGATCGAGGCATTTGCAGCCTCCCATGAGGACTTTCCAGCCATGCTGAAGAAAGCCCAGCAGTACCTGGTGGCCCGAGGCAAAGTTGATTGGACTGACTCGCCTGCAGCAGTTCCTCCCCTGCGGCGCTCTGATTCACTAGGTGAGGAGGGAAACTGGAAACTGGAGAATCTGCATTCAAATCAGGCAGACTACGACAGCTTTGAGTCAGGTTTTGCCATTTTATGCCTTTCCTTTCTCGTAGGGCTGGGCAATATGGCCTAAAAATTGAATCTCTGATTTTTTCACACAAAACTCGATTTACGATTTTAATTGATTTTTTTTCCTTCTTAAAAACAAACTACAAATGACAAAGAAATTATTCAAAGTATTGCTTTTATTTTAATGCTTTTATTGTAAACAAGATGTCCCTGCCATTGTTTACAGTGCACCTTCAAACTCATACACAGGACACACACACACAGGGCATGTGTACCATGATGATGAATCATGCATGAACATTTTGTTGGAATAATGTATTAATTTGATTAAAATGCATTAATTGCGTCATACATTAAGGGGGCTGTTAATGTGGATTTTCCCAGTGGAGCATTAGCCATTTAGTCTCCTACCTATAGCGTTGTGCGGCCTGTGTCCACAGCACTGGAGGTTTGGCTACCCATTGTCTTTCAGAGCTTTGATCATGTTGGTGCTGCTGTCTGTTGTCATAGAGATATGTCAGTCTTCAGCAAGGTTCCAGGAGCTCAGAGCATCTTTTAGCCCCTGGGCAATTAGGTCACTCTGTGGTCTTTGGGGAAGTAAGCTGTTTGGAGGCAGACACTTCGCAGAGCCCAGTTGTTGATAAAATGCAACGTCAAACTCATGTAGGGCTGCATGGTTCGGCTGTATCATAGGTCTGTTGTAGTGGAATAAAATGACACCCCCTCCAGCTCTCTAGTGATCTTTTCACATGTACATTTGTACAGGTGAGGCAAGGCAACTTTGGCAAAATACTTGCGGCTTGGTAGCACATAAGATAAGATAAGATGTTCCTTTATTGATCCCCCTTGGGAGAAGGGAAATAAGTAGCAGCACAAGAGTAAGTCTCAAAAATTGGAACAATAATAAAGAGATATTGGAAGAATAAAATAACAATTTGAACAAAAATGATTAAAAAAAAACTATTAGAATAAAGATAAACATACTATATACAGTAACTGTCTTTGTATGTACATGACATGTGCAATATATAATAAATGTGCCTTTGCAAATGTGCAATGTGCAGGGTTCCTGGGATAATAAATAACAACAAGAACAAAAAAAAACAATCAGTCTTTGTGACAGTGAAGTGTATGGTTGGTCCTAAATCAGTGGAGAAAGGAGGTGTTGGGAGCTGTGGTGGTGGTGTTGTGTAGTCTGAACACTGATGGTATGGAAGAGCCCCCCAAGCGCTTTGAGGCACATGGTTGGATGAGTCTGTGGCTGAACGTGCTCCTGAGTTGCCTCAGCTCGGCGTAGAAAGGGTGAGAGGGATTGTCCATTATAGCTTGCAGCTTTCTTCTCATCCTCCTCCTTTTCATCGCCTCCACACTGTCCAGTTTCATCCCCACCACAGAGCTGGCTTTCCTCATCAGTTTGTTCAGCTTGATGGCACCACCGCTCCTGATGCCACCTCCCCAGCACACTGCTGCTAAGATAATGACACTGGCTACCACAGACTGGTAGAACATTCGTAGCAGCCTAGTGCACACATTGAAAGACCTGAGCCTCCTCAGAAAGAACAGCCTGCTCTGTCCCTTCCTGTAGAGGGCCTCAGTGTTGTCTGACCAGTCCAGTTTATTGTTCAGATGCACCCTGAGGAACCTATAGGTGTCTACCATCTCCACCCCCTCCCCGTTTATGGAAACAGGTGTTGGGGGGCTCTTCCTAGTCCACCACCAGCTCCTTGATTTTCCCGATGTTGAGCTGAAAGTGGTTCCTGCCACACCATCCTACAAAGTTCTCGACTAGTTCCCTGTATTCCTCCTCCTTATTGTCTGTGATACATCCAACAATGGAGGAGTCGTCAGAGAACTCCTGCAGGTGGCATATCCGGGAGTTGTAGCAGAAGTCAGGGGTGTAGAGGGTGAACAAAAATGGTGAAAGAACAGTTCCCTGGGGTGTGCCAGTGTTGCTTGTCACCACATCTGACAGACATACTGTGGCCTGTCCGTGAGGTAGTCTAATCCATGCCACCAGGTCCTGATCAACCTGCATCACTTAGAGCTTCTCAGCCAGCCGGACTGGCTGGACCGTGTCGAAAGCACTAGAGAAGTCAAAAAACGTGATCCTCACCGTGCTTTGTGGCCTCTCCAGGTGCGTGTAAGCTCTGTGAAGCAGGTAGATGATGGCATCCTCCACGCCAATGTCAGTCTGGTAAGCAAACTGCAGTGGGTCCAGGCGCACCAGGGGCCTGAGATGCTGCAGGACCAGCCTCTCAAAGGTTTTCATGACATATGACGTTAGAGCCACAGGTCTGAAGTTGTTTGGAGCACTGGGGCATCCCTTCTTCTTCACCGGGACTATGCAGGATGTCTCAGCTTCAGTTTCAGCCTCGGGGAGAGGCCAAAAAGATGCATGAACACTTCTGCCAGCTGCTCCGCACAGACCTTGAGCACCCTCGGGCTGATGTCGTCCGGTCCTCTGGCCTTGTTGGTCCTGGTCCTGGTGAGCTTCCGTCTCTTGGCTGGTCTTGATGGTTGGGGTTGTTGTTGTTGTTGTTGTTGGGGGGAGGGGGGGGGGGGGGGCAGGGATAGTTGGGGATGTGGTGAGGGGATGATTGCCCTCTGGTCTGGACAGAGACCTGAGAGAGGGAGAAGGTGGTGCTGGGAGGGGAGGTGCAAAAGCTGTCATGCCTGGGTCTTGTGACGCCAGGTTCAGACTGGATGCCGAAGCGCCGCGATTAGCTGCGAAACGCCGAGGAGCGGAGCCATTTTCGTTTCGGCGCCCATGTTAACCAATTGTGTCGTTCACATAGGTAGCGCCACGGCGCTCTGCTCCGCTGCCGGCGCGCGCTGTGCAGCGATCGTTTCGGCGTCTGGTCTATTTTTTTCGCGTGCCGCAGCCGAATGTCTCAAGCCGGGCAGGAAGTCAAACAAAGCAACAACGAGAGAATCCAGTCGATTTTCAAAGTAAAACAAATTTCAAAAATAAAACTATTTTCGATACTTAAAGCTCTGGTCTACGATCTGAGAAAGGTTTGAAAAAAGCATCACCCCCACACACACCCCTCCCCTCTGTGCTCCTTAACCCCTCCCCTCCGAGCTCGTATCGCTCTCCCCTCGGAGTCCCAGGACACACCCCCTCCTGCAACAAGCTTTTTTTTTTTTTCTCTCTTCAATGAACTTTATACCTCCCGCAACAAGCACCAAGAGCAACAAGCCGGCAGAAACCAAATACAGCCCAGCTTTGAATGCGGAGTAACGATGTCGGATTCACAGGTAAATTGTTATTACAATGCCTGTTGAAACTCACGTAAATCTTGTAAGTCATTACAATGTCCACAGCTAAGCTCCACAGCCAAGCTAGCGTAACGTCATTAGCATGCTACAGCTACGTTACCTTACAGCTACGTAATAAGTTACAACAGCTAAGTTAGCCTCTTCTAAAAGTTATTGAGGGCCAAGAGACTAACAGATGCTGCCGTCCGCTTTCATCACAACGATCGCTTCCACATTGTGGCTGAAAACTAAACCTGTGTGAGTCTCGGAGCAGCTGTGTGTGTCCCAGCTGTTGTCTGAGTAGCACCAGGCCGCGACACAAACATGCCCGTAAACCGTAATCTCTTGTTTATGACAGATAAGAGACACAAATACACACATCATAACGCCTATATGATAATCCATCATATTGATTTAGCAAAGGCTCCGTTGAAAACAAACGGACAAGACCTGGAGGAGGGTTAGCAAAACAGCTGAGTAGTGACCGGGCGAGAGGTTGTTATGGAGAAATAAATACGGACAAATAAAATAAAAATCCGGAAATAAATCCGAAACCCCTCCGCTTCGAGTCGGGGTTTCATCCATCCATTCATTCATCTTACTTGCTGCTTCATTTAGCTGCCACGAGCAAATACATAGGCTAATTTGGTGTAAACATGTTAGCAATGTTAGCTTTTTGTTAGCTTACAATGCTAGCATAGAGGCTAACATCTCCGTCAAACAAGTAAACAAGTGTTGACAACACTGCAGAGACAGACACCGTCTAATAACACAGAAACAAACTAACGGCAGCTTTCACAGTCATAAGCAGCATCAGCATGAAAGTTATCTGTGTCACAACATCCACAATAAAGACGAAGGTTACCTGCTCAACAGAAACTCCGCTGTATCAGCATCGGGTCCATATCTTCACGGACCTTTCGCCACCGTTCAAATGATGACCCGATGTTTACTCTGGGCTTGAACCCTCTGTATTTCACATCTCCACTTTGTGTCTTTTCAGTGACAGACTTTCTTTCTTTGACTCTTTGTCGGTGGGGCAAGCAGAGGCAGCTGAACTGCTCAGGGCAAAACAAACCTCTTGTCCGCTTGTAGTTTCAAATGCGGAAGTGGGTCGGGACCAGACGTGAGCAGGAGCAGGAGAGTGAGCGAGGGGATTGGATCGGAAAATCGATCCAATAGGAGCCATCCGGGCCGGATGGCTCCTATTGGTCAATTTCTTTCCAGTTTTACAGACACTAGAGAGAATGGATTTATTTGGTTCCTTTTACTCTTCACATTGTGTAGGTCGTACTATTGGGCCATAACCACCATCTAAATGATGTTAATAATAATGACAAATCTTTCAAATCGTAGACCAGAGCTTTAAACAGCTTTAGCTTTTGACAGAATACTACTCACTACTATGAAGTGGACATACATTTACAGTAGTCAGGACAACATGGCGTTGTAATTTTATGCGGTTATTTACTTTCTTATGGTGAAATAACAGCTCCAAGTGTGACTACAGAACAGCTGAGGAGCAGAGCCGTTTGCCGACCGGCGCGGAGAAATTCATTTCTGGTGTGAACAGAAGGGCCGTGGCTCTCACAAGAATTTCCGAGCGCGGCGCTTCGCGGCGCTTCGGCGTCCTGTCTGAACCTGGCATGATGCGGCAGAGAGATGGGTGGTGCGGGAGGAGGGGGGGGGGGGGGTTTAGCCTGCCCCCAGGTGGTGAGTCAAATCTGTTAAAAAACAGCTTTAGCTCGTCGGCACGTTCCTTTGTTGAAAGGGGTCGAAAGTTTTCAGCATGTGAATAAACCCCGGCATTTCCACTTTATATATGGGCACCATATCTTTGGTGATATGCAATGTGACTGCATCTGTAATAGCTGTGCACCGGGCCCCTTTCTTGTCATACGGGATACAATGAGAAAATAATTCTGCTAATGTTGGCTGCTTTTTAGCAGGTGTTTGTGGGCTGCTGCGGTCTTGTAGATCTCGTAGTGAACATTTGTCCTACTCTGCTGCATGCTTCTGTTTGAAATGCTGAAATAAATTGGTCGTGCTTGCAAAAGCCTTTAAACAAACTTTGCAGCGGACAGTGGGTTGTTCAAGGTCTGACGCTGCAAAACCGAACCAGTTCTAAACGACTTACTACTGAGACTGTGTCTTTTTTGGAAACAAACTCATTGCTTGCTGCATTGTTGTTGTGTTTGTCTCTCTGTGGGAAGTAAATGCGAGGGGAGGGCGAAGCCCACTATGAAGTACGAGAGCCCATGAGGTGCGGTGGCAAAGGAAGTTAAAGTGAAAACCAATTTTCATTTTTAAAAATCTTCCTAAACCACAAACTCAAATGAATCGATAAAAACGATTTATTGCCCAGCCCTACTTTCTCGTTATTAACCTGGAAAAGAATCAGATTAATTTCTCTATTATTCAGCCCAAAATCTTCTCTTCTCTTTTATTCTAAAATATAAAGGCAAGTTTATTTGAATAGTATCATTCATACACTGACAAATAATTTATGTAACAGATTTGAAAAGATCTTAGAATCTCTAAAGATTTTAGAGAATTAAACAAAAATCACATTAATGTAATCCGATGTATTTGACCTAAAACATAAAACACATTTTATGAACATAAAATATGTGTTATCATATCAACCAAAAGTAATAAAACACAACAAAACCTAGTCGGCTTTTCATTTCATTTCAGGTCACATGTTCTTGTCATCACTGTGATGACTTGTAAACGTACTGTTTTTTTCTTGTTCCAGTGAAGAGTCGTAAGCCATCTCTTGGAGACCTGATTCTTCGTCACACCAACAGCCCAACCCGGGCTCGACATGCCGCTCAGCTGGCTCTTGCACATGTACGGGATGGTGGCCAATCACTGCACAGTGCCCTATTCAGGGGTGGTGGAGGCGGAGGGGCCTCCAGTCTGGAGAAGCAAGCCGAAGCACTCCGAGTGAAGAATGCTGTGTACTGTGCTGTCATCTTCTGTGAGTTCCTCAAGGAGTTGGCAGCCCTGGCTCAAGAGCACGCTGTTACTCTGCCTTTCCCTAACAGCCAGGAGGCAGAGGAATAAACTGTAAACGCCATTTCTTTTTGTTTAGGCTGTAAACAAGAGTTCTATAGGATTCTATCATCACCAGAGGACAGACTGGAGTACTGAGACTTTTCTGTCACTGAAGTGGATCATCTGCAATGATACAGACAGAAAGCATGATGAAAAAGGTGGATGGTTTTTTTTAAAACTAAAATCATTATATGATACCTATAGGACTGGAAGAATTTACTCATCTGTAAACTTATATGCTATTGTGCATATCATGTATTATATTTACATTCTATACAAAGAAAATCTCAGTAAATGCTTGAGATTTGGGAGCATGTACATACACATACCATTTCATGGTATAAAGTGACACAGTAAAGCCACAGATAAAAGAATTAGGTGCACATATTGGTGCTGGTCAATACTCTATCTTTTAAGTTAAAAGGGTGCTTTCAGGCAGCACAGATGAGAAAAAGGTTTTGTCCTCAGCAAAATTCTGACAAACACCAAATATTGCTTGGTAGGAAAGTGAAAGAGTAGGCTCGTCAATCAACCACTCAAGTAATCCAATCAGCTTTGGCCAACTCTGCATGATGAGCGCATCATTGCTCTCATTGCAGAGCTTTTTGTTCCTTTATCAAGGACTGGCCAATAATGAAAGCTGGTGTTCCGAGTCAACATCTTTAAATTTAAGAGTCTGCACTGCTGCAAAGACATGTCATCCATGAATGATATGTAAAGTGGAACACACAGGTGAGTGCCACTGTCTCTCCTGTAAATCAGCACGACCGCCACAAATATAATGGAAAACTTTGAACTATTAATGAGATTTTAAATCTTTTGTTTGAAAAGTGTTTGTCTTTTGCATTTGCACCATTTCCTAGACATATCAGCAAGCTGCGGGAGCGGCAGGTGTGTCTGCCGTCAAGTAAATTCAGTAAATGACGCCAGGTGATACCAGTTCTTAAGGCCGTCAGTAAGCCATTAGCCAGTTGCCATAAAAGAGGCTGTGGGATTGAAAAGGCAGCACTGCTTTACAATTTATACCTTTTGTTTGTCGTGGAGTCTTTTTAAAAGACCTGAAGGTCTGACAGAAAAAGGCGAGAAGGGAAAGAATTTTATTCCAAGGGAGCGTCATCTCGATTTTCATTTATTTTGAACTGACAGTTGAAAAAGGTCCTGTGAGGCATTCATTTGCTTTACAAAAAATCTTTGTGAGCTGTGAGGTAAAGATGAAGCTTATAAGAAGCAAACTCCATTTTACTTTTTCCATATTTGTGTCAGCTTCAGTGTTCTGCCTCTTTGGAGAGAAACAGGTCGAACTGTTCAACTTGGAACTTAATATGCTGCTATTTTTTTTAACACTAACACCCATTTCTTTTTTTATTAGCCATTTCATTGTCAGGTACCAAGTATAAATGTGTGTGTGTCTGAGGATATGGAGCAGTTGGTGCCAGTGTTGTGATCGGCATTTAATTTATTTTTTAGTGTCTGAGGTTGAATGAAGTCGCAACCACACAGTGTTAAAAGCTTTTGCCAAGACAAAATTTGTTTCTCTTTTCCTCAACGTTGAGCAGTTTTTGCGCTTTTAAATTGTTGCGTGTTGGTTGTTTGTTTTCTAAAGGTACATTTCTCCCCAAAAGGAAAAATACACTTTTTTTCCTCTTACCTGTAGAGCTGTTTATCATCTAGATTGTTTTGATGTGAGTTGCTGAGTTTTCGAGATATCAGCTGTAGAAATATCTGCCTTCTCGGGAATATAATGAAACTAGATGGCACTTGGCTGTTCAAAAAATAAATGAATACATTTGAAACACTTAAACAGCAATGTCTCTTTCCAGAAAGCATGACCTGATTACTCAAGATAATCCAAAAACCTTGTTGTGAGCGGTTTCATGTAGGAACTATTTTCCTTCTACTGAACTACACCCACCAACTGCATCACCGCGCCAAAGAAGTGTGCATCTACTCATAGACTAGAGGCTTGTGCTTGTGACAGCACGGGATGTAATCATTAATGGCTTTTTCCTCAGCTGAGCTGTAACGTTAGCTAGCTAAGGGCTTGAACAGAGAGAATGCAATAAGTGTTTTGCATGCCTCGCATTTCAGATGTCCAGAGTGCCTTGCATTTTAGAAGGAGTGCTCGAAAACTTTAATTCAGTGAAGAAAAATGCCTGACATCATTGTCCAGCTGTCAAACTAATATTAATAGCCTTGAACCTACCATCATCCAGGTGAAGCTTTTGGACCAGCTGGTGGGTACCTCCTGTGACTTCCACTCGGATATCTGTTTCCCTGTGACTAGCATACTACTTGGGAACACCCTCACCCTTGGAGCCAGCATTCTTACATGAGTTTTTTTCCTCAGGGTGTTAACTATCTACTAAGAAGGAAGTGAACTACTTCTAGGCAGCCAAAATAAATGGTGCAGATCTGGCAGGGTAAAGACAGGTAATTCTATTCAACAATAATTTTTTTTAAATCATTGTACTTCTCTTTTATAAATTCTATGCTTCAACCAAAAAAAAATGCAGCCTAGCGTTTTGCTACCTGTAAAATGCAGGGTGTCTGAGTGTGCCCTGAGTTAGCTTAATTAGCTAGCCTCTCATCCATGAGTAGATACAGGCTACCTCCTGCATGGTGGTAATATGGTTGGTAGTTTGGTAGAAAGAAAAATGGTCCAACATGAAGCTGTTTACAACATGGTATGTGGATTATCTTGAGGTACCAGATCATGACTTTGGGAAAAAGACATTGCTGTTGAGTTTTTCAAATGTACTTTTTGGTGAGTTGTGCACCACAAGTTGAGTGCCATCTATTTCCATTATCTTAGAGAGAAAGCATACATCTCTACAGTAATAACTCGTCAAAAAAATCTAGATGGCAGTAAATGGCTATAAAAAATATATATATTTTTGACATTCTAAGTGATTTGTCCCTATAAGGACCTGTATGTAAATGAAGCATTACCTGTATGATTGCAATTCATTTTTTAAAAGATCCATCTAATTTGACCCATCTTTTTGAGAAATCCATTGGTTTCCTGCACATACTAGCCATTCTCTTCGACTTTTAGCAGTAGATAAACTGCTCAAAGCTCCTGCCATCCAAGTCTTATCCTTTGAAGTTGAAGACCAGATCATGTTTTCACAACTGTTCCATCGTTCTCAAGTTGTTAATACAGTAGTTTGTAAATGTAGTGCTTCATTACAGCTGTAAATCACTTTCCTATGGATTTTCTAGACACATTTCGTAACACCCCACAATATGTTTTTATAGTACTATTAGTTAAGAGTTTCTGCATGCCACTTAAGGCCAAGTTTATAGAAAAATAAAAACTTAGCAGTGTAGAGTAAGGTTTCTTTGGTTCGTGCATTAGTGCTAAGCTTAATTTAGGTTTTAGCGGTAAGTAAGTCATCCCAGTGCCTGCAGAGATCAGCAAAGGTAACAGGAATACGTTTCACGCTGAATGTTTCCTCTCAGCTAATTGGTAGAGAAGTCACTTCTGTATTATACCCAATGCCATCCGTCCATCCATCTGTTCACCTAGACTGCTGTATGTCTGTGTGTTCAGAACAAGATTAAGGTTTCCCTTGCACAGGAAAAAAAGGCCAGAGGGTGTCATTCTTTTACTTTTACACTCAAAATTGTGTTTTTGTAACTAAACTATTTTTACAAACAGTTGTGTTAAAGATGGGTGGTATCCTGAGTATGATGGTAAATGCTCAGCTTCTCAGTACTGCCACTTACTTGGTCAGTTGGTCAGTCACATTGTAACTTAACAGTTTCAGTTATCTGTGTTTTTGTGATACATGGACACCAAAGACAATCTCTTTCTAACAGTACATAAAAGTCCCACCATCTCTGTTAAAGCAATCACAGACGGCTTCATGGAACACAATTTGAACACAGTAATAGACTTTAAATATGTAGCACTTTTTAAATGTTGGAAGTGCTTTGAAATATCCCCCCCAAAAAATGGTGCCAATGCAGAATGTAATGCAGTCGCAGTAAAAGATAAGTGATGGATGAAAAGTGATAGCTAAACCTATGAAGACTTAAGCTGTAATAAACCTGAATTATCCTTAACCAGGTGATAGTTGTTTGCGGATGCTTTTTGGACAGGGAAATGTGTGTTTTTTTAGATTTGTTTTTAAAAAGGGTCTGCTTAGTAGCTTTAAGCTGCAAATTTAAATGAAGCATTTTTTCAGAATTTTGATTTTAGTCAATGTACACCTCCCTACATTACTCGCAGTCATTTCTCACAGCATACTGTTTATATTTTTATTTTTAATACTTAGTACTTATTTCCTAATACAAAGACATAGATAAGACAAAGTTGTAATGGGATGTTTTTATAAGGGATTATTTCCTACCATTTTGGCCAGGGGATGCCAGACTGTAACCTGAGATAAATTTAGTGCAGCACTGATATGGAAAAACACAACTCAAACAAAGTAAAATTACAATGGGAGGTTTTACAACTATAATCAAGGCTGTGGGGTTAATTTGATGATTTACTGAGCTGTATTGCAGTTGTTTTTTATACTCCACAAGAATGAATGGCAGCAAAGTGAGTTTCCAACTGTTCAGATGCCAGTAGCAATCGTCCACAGGGGAACAACCTGATACAAAAAATACCAATACTGATATATATTTTTTAAATTTACACTTTTAAAAGAGATTTTGGTTTTTGACAGCAGTTACCATGGCTATGCAGCACGCCAATGCAAAAATGTGTTTAACTGCAGTTCCTTTAATGGTCACCAGAAACTCTCAGCAAAAGAAAAGATCTTAAAGTGACGGAGAGAACCAGAAATTTAAACAAATCTATTTACTATAACGAGTTTGCGCCTCAACATGTATCCAGCCCTGCCTTTGTGAATGGGTTGGCTTGATTAACAGGCATCTCAGCTGTGGTGGCAGAGATACCTGGTTTTCACCTACGTTCTGCTTTGACTCAATTTTTGATGTTGTTAACTGACAAAGATGATGGTGAGGAGTGTTAAACCCACGGCTAAGCTTCAGAAAATGTGTCATGTTCAAGAATGTGTGCTTCTTTTTTTTATTTCTGCTGTCTGTGTTTTACACGGATTTACTTAAACATTACAATTAATCTGTCAGTGAGTTAAAAGTTCACATCACGCAAATACACCACAAACAGCAAGTTTTCAACTGTCGTTTTCATTTGAGTTGGACTCATGGCACGTCCTTTTATTTCAGGGTGGGCTCTGATTGGCTGTTGCATCGCCCAACACAACACAAAGTTGGTTAAAAAAATGTAATATTTTTTGACTAATTATAACTACAACAGTTATCTTTTTAATTTGCATCTTGTCACACCCGATTTCTGAAATCACTTTGTGCCAAGTTTAAAATTGATTTTTCATGTATTGAATTGTGGTTCCTGTCACAGGATGTAAAGTATCTTCTCACTTTTCCTTTGTCTTTGAAGCTTTGACTTGTGATTTCTCCCCTGTGATCTATGCAACACATTGCTCTAGTGTCCCACATTTGAAGCTGAGAGATGGTGTGGATTTAATGTGTAAATACTGTAAAAAGTGATGGGTCAGAAACTAGACAGAATGAAAATCATGCTAAAAATAATGCAATGATGAATGTTGTCATAAATATTTTTCTATATTTTGAAATCATTAGAAAAAAGGACAAAAATACAAAGTGAAAAAGCTGTCAGAAGAACACTACAAAGGGAATGTTTTTATTAATTTATAAATTCTTTGCCTAGCAATAGCACATTTGTCCTGGTGTCCTTTCTTTGTTGTCTTTTGACTGTATGAACTCAACCCTGAGTGGTGGACAGTCTTGATTGATATTCTCCAGTATGTTAAAGAGTGGTTCCTCTCCTTTTTGGCTTGTGCAATAAGTAATGTCAATTTGTGACCTCATCACAGATGGCTTTGATATGGACACAAGTTCAACAAAAGAGGGATTTCCCTTCATGAAAGTGGAACATTCCATTGTCTAGTACAAGAAATGCAGCAAAAACGTATAAAGTTAAGTATTAATGGAACCTGAACCACTGTGGTAAAGGACTGGAAATAACTCTGAAATAGTAAGCAGGTTACCATGCTCACCACACAAATATTAAGCCGTGTAAATGTATTATTGATCTATTTGGCAGGGCTGGAGCCCACCCATGTACGTTTACCAGCACACTAGTATCTGAATTTCAGGACTATCATTAATACGTGCCACACAGGTTTATCTGATATTGCTGTGTTGTTCCTGCAACATAATTATTGTTGCTCCAGACCCATCATTGCAACTGAGCAAAAAGTGACAACGTGCATATTTGCACTGATGCAACCAATGAAAATGTTTAGTCGCACTTTTTGGATGGTTGTCCAACCAATATAGGACACCATAGAGCCCTGAACAGAGTTTTTCTGATACACATCAAGATACTATGCCATGTTCACCACCAGGTTTCTGGTCTTGTCTGCGCCTTGACACTAGTATTGTTGTTATAAATAACTCTTGTTACTGTCAATTCCATTACGAGTGAAGAGAAAGTAAACAGAGTAATAAATCCAGCAGGTCCAGGAAATATTGGCCCAAAGTGGGTTCAATCTTAACTGCTGGAGTACAGTTACTGAAATTACAGATATGCTGAGTAGAAACCTGGATAATGTTAAGAGCTGCAACAACTATTTGAGATATCAATTACAAATCATTAAGAGAAAATATTTCACACAATAATATTTCAGCTCCAATGTGAGGATTTGCTGCTTAACTGTGTTTAATGTCATTGTAAATATTTTTGAGTTTGCACGGTTGCTCTGTCAAAATAAGCAATTTACTTACACCACCTATTGATGGGCAAGATTTTCTGACATTGTGTGGACAGAGACAAATTGATACAATATTAAAAGAAAACCTGTAGATTTACTGATAATGTAAATATAATAATAATAATAATAATAATTGTAAGCCTCAGCCCTTGTCACCAATTCATCACAAAAACATGGCTATTTGACAGCATTACTAACCAACCCCAGAAATCAATGTTTATGCAGATGGCCAAGTAAATTAGCCGGAAGAGGAACACCTTAACATAGTAGACATCATACAGCATGTATGTACCGTATATACATAAAGTACCCAACTTAAAGATCAAGACAATTTGTGTCAACTTTGGATGCACCGTCTGGTTTGCATACAGAGGGAACTGGAGCTGGCTACGTGGTCTCCTAGCAACAGCCAACAAGAAGGGAAGCAGCTCAAAGGGATGGCCAAGGCTTGACTGTAAAAGTGAGGGAGTTGGGAGATGTGTTAAAAGAAGAGCAGAGCATGGGTTGTAGTGGAGCTGTTACCTTACTACAGGTAAGACACAGTAATGGATTTTTACAATTTGAGTGTTTCTTGATTTTAATCTCTATTTTGTGTGAAAATGCCAACATGAAAAGGCCATTTTTGACAAATATTTCATTAAAAAATATATAAAAATATATTTTAAAAGATGTTCAAATATTTGATTTGTGTCACAGTTTAATTACAGTCTTTTGATTACTTCTAAAATTTAGTCTTGTTATTTGAAGCAGACATGTGGTAGTTACACGGGTTTGCTCCTTGACTGTTTTCCTTATGTGACCCAGTTATCCCACTGCACTCACTAGATGAGCAACTGGACCCTCCTCATCTATTATGTAGTTTGGTAATGTGAGTGGAAAGCTGGTGTGTGACACAAAGAAATGAGATACCTGTCAATATTCTGTAATACACTGCTCAAAAAAATGAAGGGAACACTTAATCGTCACAGTATCTCCCAGCACAGTCTCAAGATCATAGAGGAGATACCAGGAGATCAGCCCGTACACGAAAAGAGCTGGACAGGGCCGTAGAAGGGCATCAACCCACCAGCAGGGCCAGTATCTGCTCCTTTGTGCGAGGAGGAACAGAAGGAACACTACCAGAACCCTACAAAATGACCTCCAGCAGGCTACTGGTGTGCATGTTTCTGACTAAACTGTCAGAAACAGATTCAATGAGGGTGGCATGAGGGCCCGACGTCCTCTAGTGGGATTTGTGCTCACAGCCCAGCACCATGCAGCTCGATTGGCATTCACAAAAGAACACCGGAATTGGCACCCTGTTCTCTTCACAGATGAGAGTTGCTGGGAGTGCATACAGGCAAGTGGGGGCCATACACACTACTGAGTCACATTATGAGTTGTTGGATCAGCTTGTGATTTCAATTTTTTAAATTTGATTTTTGGTGTGATTTTGAATCCAGCCCTTAATGGGTTGATGATTTTGGTTTACAGTGACCGCTGTTACGTCATTTTGTTGTTGACACATTATACAATATGCATTAGTAAAGATTTTTAATTCAAATAATTGAATAAATCGTTCATCAAGATCTGATGTGTGATTACAGTAGTCCCTTAATTATTTTCAGCATTGTATTAATAACTTCAGTGGTGGCAGAAGGAAAACAACACTGCTTTGGCATGGAGTTGCAAGGGGAGTGTGATTTGCATATGGTAAATGGACTGTACTTTTATAGAGCCCTAATAGTCTTAGCGTCTCAAAGTACTTGACAATATAAGTCACAATTCACCCATTCCACACACACATTCATACACTGGTGACAGAGGCTACCATGCAAGGTGACACCTGCTCATCAGGAGCGATAACCATTCATACGCATGCATACACCGATGGAAGAGCCACTGGGGCCTGGAATCTAACCACCGACCTTTCGATTGGTGGCTGACCACTCAACCTCCGGAGCAACAGCTGCTATAATGCATACTAACGAGGAAACTCAAAGCAGTGTAAATGGGCCATATGGAAGCACGAGAGATCGAGCGGGGAAATACTTTGGATGGATTACACGTCATGGTCATGCCATTTCTCTCGCTGTGAATTTACTCCGGACAATTGCCTGCTTTATTCATACATGTGGCTCACCCTGATTTAGGACTAAGGAGCTGGCAGGGTAAATTGCAGCTTCCTCCACGTAAAGATAAATCCAGAGTTACAGTGTATGCGTGTAAGGGGTTTTTCAGAGGGTTACTTAAAATGCTGAAACAGATACCACACTAATTCAGATACATTAAATACACTCCTTTAACTACTCCTTCCTTTACCTCCCACTCTGGCTCTCACTGTGGATGCTTCTGGCTGTCTGCAATCATTTGAAATTCGAATAGATTTTCTCGGTGCAAAACTCAAAACTTTATGTATCCTCTATGCTACTTCTTCCTGCCCACTTCCTGCCTTGTCTCTTTCTTCTTTATATCACCTTTCCATAAGCAGCTGTTGACTTGTCAACATAGTTATAGCTCTAATAAAAGACCTATCTTGTGCAAATAGTAAAAGAAGCTGTTGATCAGTTGCCTTTGACAGGCTTAATTGGAGTGTGTTAGATTTGGTATACTACATCCTCTGATTGCACCACATTTCCCCACAAAGAAAACCATGTCTGATGGTTGTCATTTTCATTGTAGTGCAATGTTTCATATATATATGAAACATTGCATGAAAATATAGTGATATTCATGTATGAATATCACTACCACAATGCTTATAGTACACAGTTCAATAAACTGTTTACTATTTTCCTCCAATTCTTCAACACTATGGGCCCATAAATGATCTATGGTGCTTGGTCTAAGGGTACATTCAGATCAAATCAAGCTTGTACAGCATTGTGGCAGTGTCACTCAATGGTCCATATGTGTGACGCGTTGGGAACCCAAGCTGATCAGTTCGCCGAAAGGTGAAGCGGCTATGTTGTCATTCACTAGTTACCACTCCATTTTACTGGTAACCCTGCGGATAATCTGGGTGCAAATTGAGGCGCATGGCGCAAAAGGGTTGCATTTATACTCTGAATTCTGAAAGTAAAGTGTGTTTTGGGCGTAACATAAATTTGAGAGCCAGGTACGCGAGGACCTGAAGCATTGCTATTAAACAGTGGCACTCAATTCTCGATCCTTCGACTGAAGGATGGGAATGTGGTCCTCCACTGCTGGACCCTCTGCCTCCACTGTTTCACAGTCACCTGTCCCATCAACAAGTCTGTTTAACTGCATATAAAATATGCACTGACTTTTTACAGTGTATTAGCTAAAACATGTCTGAGATTTTATGCACATCTTGCCGTGGACTTTATACATCTCTTCGCAGTTTTAAATAGAGAGGTTAAAGAGCAAGTCAAGTGACAGGGAAAGAAAAACACAAAAACAGCAGAATGTGGAAGTATGACAAGGACCCACTAGACTACAAAGAGCAGTGCGGGGAAATAGAAAGACTATAATTATGAACTTTCAATGTCATGAGCCGGGGGCTACTGATGGCTCTGTTCATTGCTGGCCAATGTGAGACGGCTTTAAAGGTGGATTATGCAAGCTCTCATACAAGCCAATTCTGGAAGTGGTGCCATAGCAATGGTGCATTCTCTATCAGATGGAGGTGGTTTGTACAGAGCTATGGAAAGGCTGGGGTGAACATAGAGGACGTGTACCTGACAAGGGCTGGCGTGAGAGGGCTGCACAGGGAGGTCCCAGGGAAAGACAAGATTACCAGGTGACCTTTAATGATGACACGCCAAGGGAGCGAGGTGTGCATTTTCTCTCCCGGGAGAGAGGATCCAGCCAATCAGTCAGGAAAAGAGATGTAGCTGATATTGCGGGCCAATCACCAGCCATAACATTCACAAGTCTTCTGGAGGGAGAAATGCTAGTCCCCCCATCCTTTAAAGCAACACTAGGGCTGCGTTCCAAAAACAGTTTGAGTCGCCCTCGCTCACTTGCCCTCAGCCCTTGCTATGACATCACACGGAGGCCACTTGGAGGGCGGAGGGAAAGTGGGCGGAGGAGGAGTGAAAGAGGTAAATGGAGCACACCTGCCCTCGTTCACTAACAGCCCAGACAATCATGGATCAACCACACGTTGTTGGAGTAGCGCTATACTGCCTATTCCAAATGACACAAAATATGCAGAGACTCATTTCATTGAGACGAAGACGTATTCTGCGCTTGATGGCAATACGTCGGCACCTAGTAATTATCAGAATTATTAGTTTTGTATCAAATTTTATTCAGGCAATTCATTATTTATTTATTTTTCTTTACCTTATAATTTGTAGACAGTTTTGTTGTTTAAATACATTTAACCTACTTTAAGTTTAGTTGACATTAGTTTTAGTTTTAGATTGGTTTTTTTTCCTGATACTTATTAGGCCTGTTACCACCACCATCCTCCTCCTTCTCCTCCTCATTGTCTTTGTGGACTTAATTGTTAAAGATTGTTGTTCAGACAGGTAAATAGACAACAGACAATGGTGTTTGAGGTTCGTTATCGCCACCGCATGGACATATTTTTCGTGCACCACTGCAATGCATTGTGGGTGATATACAGCTCTGGAGTGACCATCGTTGTTGACTCGATCACTCAGCCCTCAAGGGTCGATCTCACCACAGTTCACTTCAGCTGTTCAGAGAAATGGAACAGCCCTTATGGTGTCGGCGGGGATTCCCCTGAGGGCAAGTGCTTAGGACAAGTGAGCGAGGGCGACTCAACCTGTTTTTGGAATGCAGCCCAGGTAGTTTGGACTCATTACTACCCCCAGCTGGTTGAGAAGCGCAATTATCTGTTACCAGTGTCGTAATACTGTCGCTGTACGAGCATCCCTGGGGTAAATGAATACATGTGAATTTGTTGACGGAGCCGGCGAATCACAAAATCGTCGGAAAAAACCTCAATCGAGTGCCAACAACAAGCTAGATTCAGAGACAGCAGTTGGTAGTTTGTTAGCATATAGGCTGCACAGCACTTTAGCATGCTAGAATTATTCTCATACCGAGTTGGTTATAGTGATTGCACCGACTAAGTTACTTCCAAAACACGACGCTTGGGCGTGAATGTGTTTAGTAACGTCTGAAAATATAACTATGTTTTCGGGAGTTACTAAATACAATCGCAAGTTGACGTTGTGTTTGTTGTAATAACTACAACCAACTCGGTACGACAACAGTAAGTAGCAAGCTAACATTACCGATAACAACAATAGCCTAACGTTACCTCCTGACCACACTGTTCAACAATTACATTGAATATCTGCATGAACTAAGGAATCTGCAACTTTTCAAGACAAGTTTTATTTATTTATTTATTTATTTCGGCATGTTATTAGACAGTCATCATCACACATCATCTTAGTTAAAATCAGGTAGTACACATGACCGAAAGGGAAAGCGGGAGAAGCAGATGCTTATCTAGTCCCGCCCCCGTTACCCACAGAATACATTATTTCCACAAATTATATTTCTTTTGTATTTGACATACATGTTACAGCAGCATGCAGTGAACAGAGCTGCAGTCCAGCTCTAGACAGTCAACAGACTACGTGTGTGTCTGCACAGTGTCTATATTAGTCCATCATGAGTGAACGACAGTCTCTACTTGTTGCCTGGAGTGTAACACGGTCATAAGGTGGTCCAATCGATATAGGTTAGTTTCAGTTATTTGGTTGTTAACTGGGATGGTGTGAGAGCCCATATTGCCGTCTTTATTCATCCATCTCTTCTGGAGCTTTCGCCGCACTTAGCTTCACCAAGACCTCTTGATTAGAAGCCACGTCTGCTCGCATCTTTCCCATGTACTCGCAAATTGTGGAGAGGCCAGATCGCATCTCCACCACAGCACTCCGAGTTTTGGCGTTGTCAGCCCTCACACTGGTCTGCTCGGCAGTGATCTTTCTCAGCTTCCGAAGTTGCATGAACATTCCATATCCCAGGGAGAGCATTCCGATTGTCATGAACGTGAATATGTACACGTCCTCAACGTCCTCTATATCCATTGGGGCAAGGCACACGACTCTCCATTTTCCCCATCCATCCATTGTGAGTCAGTTAGTCATCATTTCCAGTCGCTACATGAAAACATGCAAGCTATCGAAACGGACACCATTAGATTATCTCCCGGCTTTATTACGGTTATAAACTGTGGACAAATAGTGCCCCAATGAGCACCACATAACAACAAATCAACTCAAAGTAAAATTGGGCAAGATAATAAATCTGTATATATGTAATATATGACTTAGAAATCCAGTAGCATCAAGGCTAGGTCGCCATCAGTCTTGAAACCCATTTCTTCTTTCAGCTCGCGCCACCGAGTGTAAGCTGGTCCAATATTTATCCGTGTCAGGGCTCGTGTATTATCACTTTCTCTTTTTCTTTTCTTTGCCTCCTCAGACAATACCTTCTTGGCTTTTTTAGCTGGCTCGGCCATGGTGTTGGTTTGCGAAAAAATCCAAGTACCTGCCGGCTAAATCCACTGACGAATAAACGTGTGACATATGCCTCAAAGCAGGTCGCACTAGACGCCTTTACGTCAGATAGGTTTCCTACCTGCTCTGGGAAGTTACACAGTGTGGTTTCTGCCGGCGCGACCCCCCTCAGGCTGCAGAGACGTCACCATTCATCCTATTAACTGTTTTTCTACCACTTAACTGAGTTTAGAAACATTATTTTAAGGTCAAAAAACTACCTAGTGTTGCTTTAAATGCACTAATTAAGGACAAAACAGAGCAACAACTTACATCATATGTGAGAGGGAGCATTGAGGGGGCTGAACTCAGTATATTGGTGGATTCAGGATCAACAGAGTCATTCATCAGTACTGAGTTCTGCATGTCCCTGTGCTGCATCTACGGCCCTTAAAAGATGCTGGACGCTGTGGGCACCTAACTGCCACTCTTTGTCTAGGTAATAAATCCTGGCAGCATGTTTTCTATGTACTGTACGGCAGTACAGCCTACACCACAGCACATAGTTCTACACTGGATGGGCTGCATTCACTATCATAACCAATCACAAACCTCTGCTGTGTCTCTGAGGCATGTCTATAAACAGCGTCCCCACAGGGAAAAGAGCAAGATGGATATTGAAACTGGACCCTTTCAACTGAGTCATTCAGCAATGATGCACAACCCCAGGATTCTGAGCCTGGTATGGTATATGTCAACTCACAGCTTGCAACTGCCCAAGTAAATGCCATTGGCTCAGACGGGGAGTCAGGTGCTACCCGGACTGGTACATTGTTGTCTCAGCCACCCGCTGTAAACCCCTAGATCCCTGATCTCTCCACCAGGGGCAGTGTGTGGATAGGGACTTAAGCTCAGATGATTTGTCTTTCATGCATGCACTTTCACATGATGAAACTGAAATTAAAGAACTGCAACAGGCCAATCCAGATATTGCTGTGGTGCTGGATTGGATTAAAAGTAGAGGACCACGACCACCTCTGAGGCAGATAAGAGGCTACCTCCCCCGACAGCTTAGAAAATTATGCAATGAATATAAAAGTCTCTGTTGTGGATAGACTGCTCTGCTGGACTGTGAAGTCCTCCCTCATAGGGGAGGCTCGCTCATCCCTGATGTGCTGCAGCACAACATTTATCTGCAGAGTATGGAAACGGGCAAGGCAAACCTCTTACTAGTCCTCTGTACAAAGATATTCGACAATGGTGTGTCCCATGTTAAACCCCCTGTGCCAAGGCATTGAGCACCTATGGGGGGGTCCCAAGCAACTTGGTCATTTCAGAGAGTGGCAACGGACACTCTTGAGTTACCAGTGACTTTTAAAGGGAACAGATTTGTGTTGGTAGTAGAAGACTAAATCACCAAGTTTGTAAATCTGTATGCTCTTCCTAATCAGACAGCACAGTCAGTAGCACAGTATTTGTTTGAAGACTGTGTGCTGGTGCATGGCATCCCGGAAGTGATTCACAGTGATCAGGGAAGGCAGTTTGAGGCTGAGATGCCTGCACCAACTACATTCCTTACTACCTCACTCATGGTTGGTAAGCCTGCGTCCCGGTGAATGCTTTCCTGCCATTTGGATGGTGCACTTTGGCTTTTCCTTTTCTAATAACTTTGTGGCCTCTCTGGCAGGGAGGCAGGAGACTGCTTTCAGTGGTGCCAGGCAGCATGGTCCTGACGGCCATGAAAAACAGAAACTATACTATCACTGTCCGTCACGAGCCGTATGCTGAAGGGGATCTGGCTTGGCTGCACAATCCGAGGGAGGAACGTATGAAGCTTGCCTCCCTACTGGAAGGGACCCTACAGGGTCCTGCCTGTGTTGGACTCTTAGGGTGAACCTGGACTCACCTATCGCATAGGCAGCCCTTTGCATGGTCAGGACTAGGTTGCCCATTGAAATAGATTGAAACCTTGCACACTGATCATGCCTGCTGGTTCTTTGAGTAGCCTCCCAGTTTCTCCTCTTCATGCTCCCTCACTGCAGGACATGGGTCACGAGATGGGGACTCTGAAGCTGGGGAGAGCCGCTGGTCACTGGTGGCAAAGGGACTCATGTTACAGCCACCAGTGGGCCACCACCACAGACTGTGTTGTGTTCTGGACAAACTCTGAGGCAGCCAGGTGGTTTCAAGGTCTTTATCACCCATTGTTGACTGATGGTTGCCTGTTTGTATCGTTGACTGACAGAAATATGTGATGATGCTGACTGACATGTTTTCAACTGTAATGTCATGTTGTTTCAGTGTATGCATGATGCTATGGTATATCAGCTTCCTCTGGTGTACATTTGGGATAGTGGGGCATACTTTTGGGGCACTGTGCTGTGTGATACTGCCATTCAGACTGTTGTTTACGCTTGGCATGTTTCTGCATTTGAGAAATTTGTACTGGTATATCCTGTAATCTTATTTTGAAAGGACAAGCGTCCAGAAGTGTTCAGTATGTGATGGGCCACAGTTGAAATGTGAGCTGAATAAAAGTTTGGCCACACTATGGAGCTTCCAGCTTATTGTTTTGTATTTTCTGTAAGTATCCATAACCCTCAGCTACAATATTAATGACATTACCTGCAGCGATCCTCCAGCAGCAGAAAAGATCTGTGTATCTTTTTTACCTATGTAGGTAAATCTTACCACCTGAATGAGTGCCCTTTAAGTAGCAGGAAACACACTGCGCCTTTGACTTTAGATCAGCTTTTAGTCGGTCTATGGCGCAGTTTCTTTCTGCTGCCTCAACATAGCAGTGCGTCATCGGTGTGCTTGACCACACCTCACTTTAAGACCAACATGTCCAGGAACACAGGTAAATGTGATATTTACACAACGTGGGCGCTGGGCGTGAAAATGACAACTGCATGAGTCTGAAACTACAAAATTTAAGATTTGTTGTCTAAAAGACATTTTACTGGGATATATGAATAGGCCAAACTTGTACATCTAGCCAAACTTTGTACCACAAAAAAAATGACAGGAATAGGAAAAGGCAGCATGATGCTGCAGTGGCTAACGCTGTTGCCTCACAACAAGAAGATCCTGGGTTTGAGACATGGCTGGGCTAGCACGGCTGAGTTTGCATGTTTTCCCCGTGCCAGTGTGGGTTTTCTCGCAGGCTCAGGCTTCCTCTCACAGTCCAAAGAAATGCAAGTGAGGTAAGTCGGTCACCCTAAGTTGCCCGCAAGTGTGAATGTGAGTGTGAATGGTTGTTTGTGTCAGCCCTGTGATGAACTGGTGACTTGTCCAGGGTGTGTGCCACTGTTCACCCAATGTCAGCTGGAATCGGTGTGAGCCGTGTCTCCTATAGCTCACTGTAAAATCAGTTATCAGTGTATGTGCACTGGAGGCTTAAAGTTTCCACATCCCACTTGCGTATGCTAAAAAATTGGACCAGGACTGGCTTCCAAACCATTTGTGAAGTCACAAATAATGCTCGTAGACTCCCCTCCTAAAATCTGATTTTAAGACCACAAGAGAAAATGTATACTTTCAGCAATGAATGGGAAAACAGCCTTTTGAGTGTGAAACTCAGCACACCACTGTTCACATTGAAGCTTTAACATTCAACTGTAGAAACAAGAGGAAAAATACTTTTTTGAGTGAAAGGTGGCTTTAAGAACACAAACTCACTGGCTTTTAAATAGTTCACCATTCAAACAACTTCAACATACCCAGCAAGCAAAAGATATCATTTAGACGTCTTGGCTAAATAGAGCCCCAATTTAGTCTACCTACCCACTTCTAGCCAAAAGGCTCTTGAAATTGTTTAGATTTAGTTTTTGCTACAGCAACTTGCAGGAGGTATGATATTAGATTAGATATAGATTAAGACTGGCAGCAAATAAGCTACTATGTGGTTACAACATCAACATATCACAAAGCACAAATTTGTGTCATCATTTTCATAATTTGGTTATTTTTGGACTGAAAGAGACACAATATTGATTAGGTTTTATGTCCCTCCAATGTCACTGATGAAACTGAGGTGAAACATGGTCTACATCAGTGGTTCTCAACCTTTTTTGAACAAACGCCCCCCTGACCATACCATGATCCTCTTACCGCCCCCCCAGAACAAACACCAGAACATAGTGGATTGGAGCAAATCTGACCAATTTATAGGAAATGAAAGCATGGATTTTAATTTAAACGTTGCCTCCAAAATGTATGTTTTTGACACATATAGTAGGTCTGTATATAACAACACTATGCATGGAGAAACTGGTAAACAACATGGAAATGTTATTTTAGTTGTAATGGGACCCTAAGCTCTTGAGTTGCTAGGATCTTTCTGCAAAGAGCTGTGAGATAGAATTTAAGTCAAACTGGTGTTTCTACTGAGAGAAAGGCCACACAGCATTTGAGGATGATGAATAAATTGCATATTAAGTCTTTAATGTTTTCCATTTAGGTCGGTTATTTGCACTAAAAAAGTTGGGAAACCATGAAAGTTTAACATGTAGAGTTCAAATTAACTTTGTACGAGCCAAGTTGTGGCGCCCCCCAGTCGTGCCTGAGCGCCCCCCTCTCAGCCCTCATGCTCCCAGCGCCCCCCACAATGCCCAGAGCACCCCCTGGGGGGCGGTACCACCCCCGTTGAGAAACCCTAGTCTACATGATGACATAATTTCAACGCATTTATTGTTTCATATTAAATGTCATAAATATGGAACTATATAAACTGTTGGCTGCCAACAAGAAGCTTTCAGGACATAGTAATGGGAACAGTTTTATGCATTAATATGAAATAAGACATTTGCGCTTACTGTTGTAAGGCACATGGACAGACACTTAGAGCCAGAACTTGAGTTGTGGAGCAAAGTGCACAAGCTTAAGAAATCATTAGAGTGCTTTACAAAGTGAGGGTATATCAAGCTGTTGTGGTGTAACAGGTAGAGTGCTAGGCTCCAAGTTGAAGGGCTGGTGGTTTGAACCCTGCTCTTTCATTTAAAATGTAACATTGCTTCTTTTTTGTTGTTTTTTTTTTGCTATAAAGTCACCTTGTGTACAAATAATGGCTTATCATCATTTTCAAATTTCTCCCTGGAAAGACTGTCTTGCAAATATGGTGTTAATATGAAAGTTTAACCAACATCCCCAATTAAACGTCCACTAAATTTGCACAGCTAAAATTTTGCCGTGTTTTAGTCTAGAAGACCGGTTTATCTATAGATGTCTATTATACATCTTTTAGAATTAAAATTGCTTGCTGGGTATGTATTGTAAATAAAGAAAAAATCATAATTCACTGACAATTTGCATGTGTCATTTTAGGTAATGCAGTTTTAGAGAAATGCCTTTGCTTATGCCCACCTGTTGAAAAATATGTTGAGGCTGCACAAAAATATTAGGCAGCAAGGTTTAATTGAGGTTTATGTTAAACGATGGTATACGAAGTATTGACTCAAAAAGCCACACTGAAAGTTATCAGATTCAGTCAGTGAGAATAAGTGGCCCCTTTTTCTTTGTTTAGTAGTCAGTCAAATTTGTAGGTAGATTTCCTTTTGTTAGAGTGTCTAAGCCTTCGGCTGATCTAGCTTCATTTCAGAATTTCCAAAAATGGAAAAAGATTCAATCTGACAAAGCGTCTAAACAAAATCATTTTAAGGTGCGTTCACACCGGACCTGTTATTTTTGTTGCTGGCGACAAGTTTACATATTAAGTCAATGCAAACGAGCAACTGAGCAGTAATCGCTCAGGCGAAATATTGCTGGGGCTCCGAGCAACAGCGTCCGAGCGACGGAGCGAAAAAACGCTCAATCGCTCTGTCGCTCGAGATGAGAAACCCCAAGTCTCTGGCGGTCAGTTGCTTGTCGCTCAGTGCTGATTGGCTGCCGTAATCTATGTGTAACTATGACAACTACTGAAACCATGGAAACGTAATACAACTCCACCGGTCCGGAAGAGCAAAGCCGGCTTTATGTTGACACACACACACACACACACACACACACACACACACACACAGCCACTCACCGGAGACAAATGGCCAGGCTCTACTCAGCTGGGATGGAGCGCCTGTAGTTGGTGTCCAACCGGGCAATCTTGCCTCCGATTCTTGCCAACAGCTCGTCAAACTGGGCCGTTGTCAGCCATGTATACCTCCTGGAATAGCCGGTGGTATTCACCGAGATCAGTGCGCATCTTGAGTATGTTGTGGACCCAAAACCGACGACGCTTGTGGGACTTCCACAACAGGTAAACTGCGGCAACAAGTACAATGTCAGCCATGCTGGACCAATACAAACAGGAAGAAATGAGCGCCTCCGAGCGACGTGAAATTCACTGGAATCGATTGACTGGCGTCATCAGAGCGATCTGTTGAATTGTGCCGATGAGTGACTGCAGCTGAGCGACAGAGCAACTTTTTTGGAGCGACACGAGTGACAGCGACTAAAATAAAAGTCCAGTGTGAACACACCTTTAGTACATATTCATTCTAATATTAAACGTCATGTTCAAATCTGAACAACCTGATATGGTGTGGGTTATTAGTCATCTATAATGTTCATGATTTTGTTTACCTGTGCATTTATCTTCCATGCCCCTTTATAATGTGTTTCTGCAGGAACTCAAATTTGTTGCCAGAAAATAATTATCCATCCATCATGATGTTCATGGGAACTTCGATGAGTAGCAATCCCACCTCCCCCATCCCAGATGACAGGCCCAGCCCGGATCATCAGTCAGACGGTCTTTCCCCCATTTTGCCTCAGTCCCCTCCATGCTGGGCAACACAGGCATGGTGTGACCTTGCCCAGGCAGAAGCAGAGCTGCACTGCCTACAAGAGCGTCATGCAACTGAAGCTGAATCTATGAAGCGAGGTGTAGAGCGGGCCATCTTGGGAGCACGCAGAGAAGAGCAGCGCCTGCTCGAAAGGGTGGAGCAGGACCATCGCGACACTCAACAGCATCTGGAGCAGGTTCAGAGGGAGAACATGGCAGCAGCCCGGGTCAGCCAGTCCCTGCTGGAACAAAGATTCCATAAACTGGCTCAACTTCAGAAGGGAATTCAGGAGGTGGGTCAACAGTCAGGTCTTGATAAAAGTGGTCCAAACCTGCTGCTAAAGGAGGTTGCAGAGTTCCTACAACCCTGGGAAATCTCAGTTTCCCTAAAGAAAGTGAATTTCAAACCCAGCCCCCAACCTAATGCTATCGCTTTTGGAGATATTCACGTGCAAGAGCAAAGCCTTTGCCTGCATGTCAGAGGTCTTGGGTCACGGGAACAGCTCTGTGCTGTCCATTTACATGAGATGCAGTGTGAAGACACAGACCATCAAATCACTGGGGGAGAAAAAAGCACCATAGGACAGGGTTGGACCTCGTCAACAGGCAGGGTTGTCAGGAAGATCCGCCTCTCTACCCGGAATGATATGGAATCAGAGGAGGAGCACAAGTTCTCCTCAACAAAGATGTGTCTCTGTCTTCCAAAGTGTGAACAGTCTGACTGGGAATCATCCCAGGATGACGAAATAGAATCAACCTCCTCTCAGCAACAAGGAGAGGATGTAATTCTGACTGTCCCTACGATACTTAAAAACATGAATACTGAAGGCAAGGAGCAGGTTTACAAGATGATTAGCAATGGAAAACACTATTCCCCCAGAAATTGGAGGATTTCCCCCTCACCAGAACGAAGATGGGAACATGCTTTGAATTTAGACAGCCAGGATGGAGATAAAGGAAAAGTGAGTCAGGATTCCAAAAGTAGACTTTTAAGGTGTGGCAACAGTGTGCTTACATCTCCAAGGATGACTCAAAGAGAGCCACTGGCCAGCCAAAGCTGCCTAGACCTGACCTCCAGGAGCCAACCTCACTCTCGCCTCAGCCAGTCCTCTGATGAACACTCTCTAGGGACACATGGCGACTCTGGCCGAGCACCATCTCCAACAGACAGCCTTGACTCTAACTATACTTTCATTGTAAGCCCATCTCATGATTACAATGTGAGCAGAGGCTCTTTGAACTACAGTTACCGTCTATCAAAGTCTGCAGTGGATTTGACACACAAGACACGCCCTTTGATCAGGGGTGGAACGAATGAGAAGGTAGGAGTTTGGAGGGTGAAGTGTGGCAACTTCAACTCAAGCTCCACCTTGACCTCGCTGACTCATGGCAGAGGGCTTAGGGTCTCTGGCATGGGACTGCAGCCACAGAAAAAAATTCAAATGGCTGGTTCAGAAAAGCACTTGGTGGCTAGTTCTTTATCCATGTCTGTCATAGATGGCTCCTCTAAAGAACCAAAGAGAGGCAGAGGAGAGAAAAGAGAATCTGCACTGGTTGAGTTGGAGGAGGAGGGAGGCCAGTCCATGGCAGTATGCAACCCCAGAGGAGTCCATCTGATGAGGCAATTTGGGAAGCAGGGTTCAGGTCGGGCTGACTTAACTCTGCCAAGTGGTATCCATGCCACACCACAGGGCCAACTCTTTATAGTGGACTGTGGAAATGCACGTGTTCAGGTATGTGTTATATTAAACATCTTTTAGGCACATACAAAATACAGTATGTGTATTATATCAAATGTAATTGACAGCAATGTTTAACTTCAATTTAAACTTTGTCACAGGTAACTGACCCTCGTGGCAATGTCCTCCAGCAAGTCACCTCCCCCACTTCTAACGGCTCTGCCAGACAATGTCGGAACTACTTTGACCTTGCTGTCAATGCTAAGGGTTTGATTGCTCTAAGCTGTGCAGCTGAGCGAGCCCTGCTTGTGTTCAGCCGGCATGGTCGCCTGCTCCAGACCTTTGGAGGGTCAGGGCTGGGCTCTGCAAAAGATGAGCTTGAGGCTCCAAGAGGTGTGACCGTAACCAGGCTGGATGAGTTCTTGGTAGCTGATATCCGGAAAGGTACCCTCATTTCTCTAAAGCTTGAACCTAAGACAGGCTCCCGTCTTGAGCGCACAGTGGTGACCGGATTCCACCGACCATACTTAGTGGCAGCTTGCTTGAGCTCAGGCATGGTAGCTGTGTCTGAAAGGGGTAATGAAACAGGTCGTGTGCCTTGTATCAAACTGCTAGAGCCAGGCTGGAACACAATAAGAATTGTAGGTGTATGTGCTGCTATGGGTCCTGTCCTGTCCTGCCCCTGGGGCATCTGTATAGATACAGATGGTAATGTGCTGGTAGCGGACTGGGGGGATCAACACAGAGTCCTGTTATACCCAGCACAGGGAGTGGGATTGGCCATTGTAACCCAGGGCTTGAGTAGTCCACGTGGCATAACCCTACTACCTGAGGGCCAACTGGCAGTGTCTGACAGCATGCACCATTGCATTAAGATATACCAGTACAAAGCGTCCCAGGATTAGAAAGAGTGAGTAGATGTTTAAAGATGCACTATGCTTAAAGAAAACTTTGGCAAGGTAACCAATTAGACTTAGACTTTGTGTGTATTTATTCCTAATAATACTAAATTGGGAAATTCAACTGCTGAATGGCAACCACAATCAGAAGCAGCTCCTGTTCTGATTCTGTAAAATTCATTCACAGAACTCAGCTGCATTTAGTCTTGTTGCACTGTCAGAGGATTTGTAAGTCAAAGGTGATCCTTTCATCATAAAGGCAAAAGCTATGAAGCCAAGCAAAAAGAGAAAAAACTAGCTGGTGCTACACTACTTTAATTTCATTTAATTTCACGTAATGTGAAATTCCATGTCAGACAACGCTGACACAGTTCACAGTGCATTATTAAGTCTAAATTGACATTTGAATAGGGTGTTTTTGAGGTCTGTAGAACAGCAATTAAGTCCACCGGTAGCACGATGCAAACAATCAGCTGGAGAGAGGGTACGATGAAACGCAAGCGGGCAATGAGTATTTATGTGGATGCTAGTATGGCTTGCACGAGTAAGAAAATACAAGACACAGACACGGATATCATACAGTTTCTCCTGTAAAAACGCAATTATTAAATTTTTCTCTCGCTAACTGCCAGTGAAGCACCTGGTTCTGGCTGTGTGAGACAGTTTATATTTATAATGTCAAAAGATTTGTTCATCCAGGAACTTTTTTGTCTGTGTCCGTTGCAAAATTCTTAATCACCATCATGATTGTGAACAGCCTGTGAATAGTAGACAGTACTAATGTGAAAATTGGTGATAGTGTGACCAATCATTATTCTCATTACTGACCTCAATGTGGTTTCAAAATTGCATTCCTCTTACATTTTTCCCCATGCCATAGACAAAAATACTTGGGGTTCCCTGGTCTTTCACATTATATATCAGATATACTTTTTTTTTTTTTTTTTTTTTTTTCACCTTTATAGAAATGGCATATTTTAACTACAGGAAACAAATATTGATGAAGCGTCTAAGTGCTGTATCGTAGGCAACTGGACTTGTTTCAGTTTCTTGATGCACTTTCACCTCTCATCTGAGAAGCTTCTACAGTTCTAACTAACTGGAAAGGATTTGCAGGCTTTAAACTCTGTGCAGGTGTGTCCTTACAGAGTCGTTAAGGTCACGTGTGAGTCATTGACCCAGCCAGCCTTCATATGGGATGTTAGGCTAGGTGAGCCCTGATTTGAATGGTTGTTAAGCTGTCTGGGGAGGGAACTCAGTACAGCATTGTAGGTGGGTGATAAGTAGTGTCGTAGGCCACCTACTCTGCTCAAAGATAGTCGTTCCAGTTTGACATAGATGGATTCTTTTACTCCTCTTTCAAACCACCTGTTTTCTCTGGACAAGATGTGTACATTGTTGTCCTCAAAGAAATTAATCTCTCCTTCAAATGTAAGTGGACAGCCTTGACTTGAGGAGATGGCCATTCTGTGTTGTGCCATTTGCTTATGGAGAGGTTGTTTTTTTCCAAAATGTACAAATCTGTGCAGTCCTGGCTGCATTGAACAGCATCAACTACATTACTCTGTTTATGCCTGAGTATTTTGTCCTTAGGATGGAAAAGTTTCTGCCTCAGTGTGTTGCTGGGTTTGAAGTGAGTATGATGTTTATTGAAGATCCTCTTGAGTTTCTCAGATATTCCTGTGACATAAGGAATGATGATGTTTTTCCATTTTTCCATCTCTTCCTTTCTGTCTGCTCTGGATCTTTTAGAGGTTTTGACAAACGGGTGGTTTAGGATTCTGATAACCCCCAGCTCGTGTTTCCAGTGGGTGGTGATAGTCGAACAGCAAGTATTGATCTGTGTGTGTGTGTGTGTGTGTGTGTGTGTGTGTGTGTGTGTGTGTGTAGGTTTTCTGTATATCTCAATGTTGAGGCTTCTATCTTCGCTAGTGTGCACTGCACAGTCCAAGAAGGGCAGTTCCTGTGAAGATGATCAAGGCTCTGTTCTCAGCTTCTTCCATGTAGAGGTTGGCCACTACTGGGGACACCAGTGAGCCCATGGATGGGAATGCATGTAAAAGGTGAGGTGAAATCACCCATCCAAGAAGCAGTAAAGATGGTGAAGAAACGCCTGCTACAGGACAGTACTCTGTCAAGCAGAACCAACTTCACCTCAGACCACCTTTGTGCCTTACTTGACCTCTACCTGACGACCACCTACTTCCTGGTCAGTGAAGGCTTCTACATACAGAAGCATGGCTGTGCCATGGGCTCACTGGTGTCCCCAATAGTGGCCAACCTCTACATGGAAGAAGTTGAGAGCAGAGCCTTGATTACCTTTTCAGCAACTGCTACAACCACTGGTTCAGATATGTGGACAACACCTGGGTCAAAATCAGAACAAGGGAAGTGGAAGTTTTCACAGAACATATAAATGCTGTGGACAATAACATTGAGTTCATGCGGGAAGCTGTCAGAGGAGACAGTATGCCCTTCTTTGACTGTGCAGTGCACATTGACACTATTATCATTATCAAGTTAAAGAGAGGATTTCAAGTGGAGTGGCAGAGATTACTTTATTTTCCAGTGTAGCATTATTATTTTGATGTATTCAAATAAGGATGGTTTTCGGTTCTTGAAATGAACCTTGTCACATCTGGCTTCAGTAATTCCTACAATTTTTCACGCTGTCACTGATCTTTACTCACAGTGTGTGGAGCTTGCTGGCTTTTTTCAGTCCTCCTACTTCCTTTTTTCACAAGTGGTGTCTGTCATGTATATCCACCACTCTTTGTTGGATTCTGCATTTAACATGGTTATACACTGATGTCAAGCATTACAGGGTCGGTGAATTATCAGCAGTGAAACCGGACTGTCATCCTAATTCTCTTGTGTGAAACATGTCTGTTTATAGCAGATGTTTCATTCAGCTTATTTGGGATCATGCAGAGGTGAGAAGTTACCAATAACATTTGCACAAGTATGGTATGTTTGCAGTTACATTACTTAGTGTTTTACATTTTTGGGATACTTTCTACTTTAACTCCACTACCATGTTTCGTTGTTTTTTCTTTTTTACCTTTCACTCTACTACATTTATCTGACAGCTGTGGTTACTCATTACATTATTGAAATCGGATTAAAGGCATCTATGTCAGCCTTTTTTTAATTTATTTTTTTTAAGCTTTTTTAGCTTCATTTCTGAAATTATCTAATTTATTTTGTAAATGGAAAATGTTCTAAACATCTGGAGGATCATGTTTGATTTCTTAATATATAGTAACTTGAAATATGCAGGTTTTTTTTTTTTTTTTTTACCCAGACCACAACAATACTAAATATTGCAAGAGTTTCAGCCCCAAACAGAATAATGAAAAAGGTGGATATAGTACAAATACTGATTCAATATTTATGCATCCCTAATTTAACAATGTGACAGAGACCATAGTCAGTACTTTCACTTTTGATACTTCAGTACTTTTACTGATAATACTTTTCTTTTTCTTTCTGAAGTGACATTTTTTAATGCAAGACTTTTATATGTATTGTACCTTTTTGTTTTTTCTATTGTGGTGTTGCTATATTAATAAATAAAGAACTTGGAGTGCTTTTATACCAATTGGGCTACATCCAAAATGGCTGTTCTCTCATAGATTAGGCCATGACATATCGAGATAGAAATGTTATTGATATGTTTATTCCTGGAAATCGACTGTTGTGATGGCTTGTTTGGTAAATAAAATAAAAAGTTGTTGATGTTGTCTATTTATTCTGATCTTTTCCTGATGCAGCTCATTTTGTTTATACACAACAACTTATAAAATAGATTAGTCATTTTGCATTTCTTATTGTAGCATTAAACTATGGAACACAAGATGTATTTTAAAGACATTTTGGAGTATTGAAAGTTTGGAGAATAAAAAATCAATAAATAGTAAATGTAAATGGAGGCACCTTAGTATGAATATTGTATATACAAATTAATTTACAGAATGGGATATCTGATTATTTTTCAGTCAATGATAAGAGACATTGTTTATATTTCATACCTTAACACCATTATTTGACACTAACTTAACAATCAATATTTTGTCACTAATTTCAGACAATATGCCTGTCACGAGTAAAATAACACGGGTTGAATTCTGCAGTATGCCAACCACAATTAGAATTTACATGCTGATTGAAATGAATAACCACAAAATGAACTTGCACACAGGAAGAACTGAGGGAGGACTCTCTTGGGTCTAACACCCTTCATATCTGTTGCTAAGTGAAGAATAACATGAGAGCTTTGTTTGCATCTTAATTTCCTCCACCTCTGAGATATTCATAGCAACCGCACAGATCAAACAGTTAGGGCAGACTCTTTTTTTTGACCCCAGGGTCAAGCTTGCTGGCAAGCTTCTGAGGGCCGGGCTCAGCCCAAAATGGCAAGTGAGCCCCCTGCAGGTGGGGAGGGAGATGGGGTCTGGTGCAATGTGTATCAGGCAGCAGGCGAGGGCGGGGACCTGGGTGAACCAAATAGCAGCTCAGATTATCCAGCCTTCTTGGAGTCCCTGGGTGGCGTCTCCACCTGGGGACTCTATAGTTTTTCTTGGAGACTTTAATGCTCAAGTGGGTGACAGTGGGGAAACATGGAAAGGGGTAATTTGGAGGAATAGCCTGCCTGATCTGAGCCCGAGTGGTGTTCTGTTACTGGACTTCTGTGCGAGTCACAGATTGGCCACCTAGGACATGGGTCGACTTTGTGGTCTATCATCTGATCCGCGGCCGTATGACTTGGACACTCGGGTGAAGGAGGAGCAGAGCTGTCACTCATCGTGGGTGACACTAGTGACATTGTCTGTGTACTGTTCCATGAATGTTCTGCCAATGTTGTCTTTCTACTGTTCTGTGAGCATTTAGAAAACTTTTCACCGCCAAGAACATTCACTTCTGTGGTCCAGGGAACACTGTATGAAGGTATATTTGGTGCAAAAGTCACACGTGTATCAGTAAAGTTGAAGTCACAGAGAAGGAGTTGCACACCTGTAGAATTTTTTTGTGTCCCACAAATACAACTCAACAGTTACACCTTCTCAAATTCTTCATTATAGGTGCACAAATCCTCTGTTATAAATCACAAATTAAGAAATTCCTGCTCTCACACATTTTGCTCCAATTGTTGCAGCAAAAATGGTGCAAAACACAAAACATGTGCACACCTGTATCAAAGAATGTGAAGATGTGGACAAAATTTGAACATCTGTAAATCAGTGTGTGAGTTCATGTAATGAGAGTTGCACACCTGTAGAATTCTTTCTCACAAATATAGATTTTTTTCTTGGATTTTTTTTCAGCACACACACAAATCAGTAACTACAACTGCTTGGATCTGCTGCTGCGGGTCACAAATGCTGTTTTCCTCTTTCAAATCACAAGTCCCCCGCGCTCTGACTTCTGCACCAAATATCTCAGTGTAGTTGGGGCAAAAGTGATTTGTGTACCTGCAAACACGATTCGTATCTGTAGAGAATGGGGCGGGCTTTGTTCAGGGATCAGAGAACCCCAATTGGCCAGTTCTTCTTCTTTGAGTTGTAATGGTGGTAGGCAGAGTTGCTTATACGCCATTGCCGCCACCTATTGGACTGGAGCGAGGAGCCGACCGTGGCATCTTAACAGCAAAACATCCCGCCTAGCAATCAGCCAGAGCTGCTGTCACGTCTTGAATAGACCGCCTTGACTCAGCAGAGGAGTTGGCGTCTGATTTTTAAGCAGGACTCTGCAGTGCGAGCATTTCACTCGCATTTGCCCCTAAAAAATGTATGTATGTGCAAACCGGGAAAATGATTTCGGCGCACAGTGTGCGAGCAAAGGTCACAAGTTACCATCACAACCACAAGTTACCAGCCCTTTTCACACAGTGACGCCGCATTATCGCAGTAGCGGCGGTTCGCCAATTCTCCGCCATTGGTTGTTCACACAGAAAGCCGGCGCTGCGGCTCCAAAGGGGCGTGACGGTACACGTCATGATGATGACGTATGTGTTTTGTGTTTTTGTTTCCAGGTGTCCACCTGTTAATCTAAACATGTACCTGCTGACTGTTTATAATCATATGGATGCTGTTATAATGTGTTGTGATTGAGATCCTGACCCACAAAACACCCTGGAAAGTGACAAAGTTACGTTTTTCTCTAAATTACATAATTACATAATCGCCATCAGTCAACAGGACGCTGTCTGACTATTTGACTCGCGGGGAGGGATGCTGTTGTCTAGGGTTCACTGAGTCTCGGTCGGGAAGACTGACCGTCGTGGGACAAACAGTTGGTGAATTAAACGTTTTTTGACGGGGACAGACGCTGTTTTTCGGGCAGAAATGTGGCGAAGAGTCGGTCGGACAGAGGCTTTTCCTCATATAAGTTGCCAAAGAGACGACCAGTTACTACATTACAGTTGTTTGGTCCTGTAACGTTGCTTTGTGGGACATTTCTCTTTATTTTGTTGAGTAATGGACCTGTTTAGTTATCAGACAGTGAACACCAAAACCATTGTTTTGCAAATACTGCAAGAAGCTGAAAAAAATTGTTTGTGTTGCCTGAAAATAAAAAATGAAATCAAACACTGTAAATTAAAAAAAATAGTTTTGTGCTGCCTGAAATGAAAAAAAAAATTGAAATCAAACACTGTAAAAACACTGTAAATCAAAATTTTGTTTGTGCTGCCTATTAAAGTGTGAAGTGTTAAGCATCGATAAATACATATTTTTTGTGTTCCCATATATGTAGCACATGTGCTCATTTGGAAAAATGTCAGCGTAGAGCCCTGTTAAGGTACGTATGTTTTCTGATATCACCACCGTTATACGTTTGTGTATCGTTTTATTATGCACTCCAGTCAGCTACGTTGGTGAAACGTGTTTAGTTAGGTTAGCTCCCCTTGCTTCCCAAAAACGTAACGTAGTTAGCTCACAAATTATAACCTTAGCTATGTTAACTTTTCTTGCTATCTAGTCGTCTGTCGCTATACCCTCATATTCAATTATGTGCATTGATTCTCTTTTGCCTTCTAGAAAAATGTCAGATCAGGCTGGGTCTTCCCAGGTGAGTGTCATATCATGAGTATTCACTTACAGTTTTTTTCGATTGCTAAGACGCATTGGTCGAAACTGAAGCGACATGTTCAAAACTCTTAACACAGTCTGCATTTCCATCTTGCAGCTCAGCTCAACAGTTAATCTCATGCCCAAAAGTGTGTCTCACCAACAAAACACTTCATACTCGTCTCAAGAGAAGCTCATTCAACAAAACACTAGCACATTGTCTCACTTTGGAAACAGACACAATCACTCTTAACAAACGGAACGACAAAATACTAACAACAAAGAACATTACATCAAATACATCTTATATTTCAAGTTTGAATGATTTTTGTCAGGTAAATCAGTATTTTATAGGATCTTTTGCACTTTAATGGTTCTGAATTATTGTATATGCTGTAATATATTGCAACAACAGTGAATCAGGAATACAGAGATTTATTCAAGAACATTTGTGCTTTTGCGTAAGTACTTCAGGACCATACAAAAAATAAAGATTACGTAAACAGAATAATGCAGAATCTCAGAATCCAGGGGTAGAATACAAATTACAGTAAGAGATAAAACTAAACTCCTTCCTCTCCTGGCTGCTCTTCTCTCTCTACCAACTTCACCCGCTGCTCTTTGATCCATGCTTGCACAGGAAAAAGAATCAGAAGCCACTCCTTTTGTATATGCTTTCTAATGAGGCCAAACGCAGATCACCTGAATCAGTTTTCAGCTGAAAACTACCATCAGCTGTTTGGAATTGCATCTTCGTTTTATTTATTTTTATTGTCAATATTTTGATATAATTTTCAATAGATTTCAATGTGGCTGCAGCAGAAATTCCCCGTGTTTTTCCCCCTATCATTCTGTTTTGAGTGTGTTTTTAACTGTTTTGCTCTTTTTACTAAACTTAACCAACTCCTCTCTTCATTGCCTAAAACCCAACCAAAGCACCGAGCAAAGAATTGTTTTTTCTCCCCGGGTCTGCTGTCAGCAGGGTCGCCGGCTGCAGCAGCCTCGCGCCCCTGAAGTGGGCTCAAGCCGCGTTCAGCCGCGCTCGAGCGGAGCGGGGGAGAGAAACAATGTGTATTTCTTTTACTCTGTGGAAGATCTCCCAACGGAGTGAGGGACAAAGCAAGTGGGACAGATCTGCCCAGTCCCTGAGCAGCGCGCGTTTCACAGACAAGCCACAACGCAGAGTGCAAACAACGTCACCTGGTTCAGCAGCAGCATGGACAGCTGCGGGGGCGGGGGGGTCGGAACAGCAGTGTTTCGACCCCCCCCCGCCCCCGACTCCTGAACGTCACTCACTCACTCATCCGGGCATGTACTGCGGTCTCATGAGGAAACGTAGCTTTTTGATATGATGTTTTTCTTGTTCCCAAATACATATATTTTTTAAAGTATTTAAAGTATTCGTAAAAAACACGTTATTTGTGCCTTTCCGAATACCGTATTCGGGTTCGGCTCCACCCCTAATATATATGTATATATAGCCTATGTGTGTGTGACAGATGGAGAAATGTGTTACTTTATGTTTATAATGTTTACTGTCAGTTGCAGCAGTTGGAGAACAGTATGTTTGTGTTTTCTTATGTTATATTTAAAAGTCATTCATTCACCAGCAGTAGTTACCAGTGGGATCCAGCAGAGGGAGTGTAGCACTTTTGAGTGGTCTTAAGGATCACCTCGCTTCCTCCCTTCAATCATTATACACATGATCTGAGGAAAGTTGTGTCCCTCCATCTTTCACTCAAATACTCCCTTTTCAGGTATGAGTTCTTTATAATAACAGTTAAGGGCCGCGTTTCCCAGATTCGTTAAGAAGCTCTTAAGTGCTAAGATCTTCTTAGGAGCGCTCTTAAGAACGCTGTGAAAGAAGGATGTGTTTCCCAGAGTCGCTCTTAGCTTAAGAAGATCTTTCACTAAGAAGGAAATGTAAGATCGAGCTGACCCACTCTTAACAGCCTTCTTAGTGACCGAATGCTCAGTGATCAAGCGCGTCAGGGAAATTTATATCATCCACTTTGCGAAATAATAAAACAATGCTCAGTGTTGAAATGCGCTCATAGCTGCGGACCACTGGCGCAAGAAAAAAAAATAAGAAAATGGTAGATGAAAAAAAACCTTTTTATTGAATAACACGTTTAAGTTTTCCGCAACATCTGCATATATGAGTTTATAGTACTACACATAAAAAAAACAACAACCCTGTGGCATTTCACAGATATCAAGGGAACAGATGTATTAAACTCAGCCTAACCTCATCCAGAGAGGCTTCACCTGCTACTCTGCGTTGCCAAAGTCCGCGCGTGTGATAAACCATGGCTGCAATACAGCACATTCTCGCTGCGAACCAACAGCGTCGCCGTGCACGAAGCTAGACGGTTTACATAAATGCATACGTGCGTCAGCACTTCTCCCCACTGGACGTGCTGTCAGACCGGGCTGTCCAGGCAAAGTACCGGCTGCCCCGTGCGGAGATCCAACGGCCGTTGGATCTCTTTGCCTGGACAGCCCGGTCTGACAGCGCACACACACACACACACACACACTTATGCGCTGATAAAGAGGTGGGTGATCGATTTGCCTGGCATCGATTGATTCAGCACAGCAGCAGCGCGGTGGACAGCTCCCACTAAGAGCTTCTTAAGAAGCTTCTTTGGCTTGATCTTCAGGTTCTCCTAAGAAGGCAGTTAAGAACGCATCTGGGAAACACCCGTATCTTAGCGCTCCTTCTTAGCCGAACCCTTCTTAAGAGCCTTCTTAAGTCCTTAAGAACGATCGAATCTGGGAAACGCGGCCAAGATTTACTAGTGTGTTAGAGGAATGTGTATATGTGTTCAGGAAACAGTTGGTAACACAGTATGTCCATGTATTGTGAAGTTATGAGTTGGTTACTATGACGACGATGAAGCTTGCCGCGCTAACCTCCGGTAATGCTAATGCTAATGCTAATGCTACTGTTACTGTACGTCGTCTGTGGAATCGTAGTACTTTATGGCCGTGGAAAAAACTATGTGATTTGTGTTGTAGTGTGTCGGCTATTTTATTTATTTATTTATTTTATTTGTATGTTGTTGAAATGTTATTGAGTGTGCTGTAACGTTATTTGCTTATCTATGTTCAATCATTATACACATGATCTGAGGAAAGTTGTGTCCGTCCATCTTTCACTCAAACACTCCCTTTTCATGGTTTTACATATACAGTACACACACACACACATATATATATATATATAATATATAAAACCCAATTGTTGGTCAAGGCTCATAGAGACACTAGATGCTGTGAAGTGTTTTTTAAGTGTATGTTTGTCAAATGCTTAATGTGTGTTGTCATGTGTTATTTGTTGCTGATGTAGCGCTTGTGTGATATAAAGTGTGTTTGACTAATCTGTGTCAATGTGTAGTCATCAGTCCAAAACAGTCCAAAATAATGAGATTGAAGTCAGCAATAATACATTGAGAAGATGACTTATTGATTTATGATAACTGTCAGCATCTATTTATCGGGTTGATCGGTAGATAAATAAAAAATATATATTACCTTTTCTTGCACAGGTCTTTGGCGTTCTTCATTATGTGGCTGAGACACCTATGAAGAATAGGAATTTCAACTCTTTCCCTGGTGGATTGACCTGTGATTATCTCATAGTATTGCTGTATGAGATCTTCCAGGTTGAGCTGGCAGAAAGTCCAAGAAATTGCCCGAAGCAGTACAGGGGAGCCATCACACACTATCATCACCGGTCTTTTGGATGATTTCTTGCCATACATTTTCGAGTGGTCTGTCATGAATGCCTGTAGGAAATAAAGGACCGAGGCTGTTGTTGGTCACAAGTCACATACGTGGCAACAGGTAGAGGTGACGCGCCCTTTTCAGGATTCCTGACGACCAACTCGTAAACATAGAACGGTGCCGAACTTGCACTGTCCTTTTGCACAATGCTTCCCGTAGCATCCAAGTAGACAATGTCTGTTTTGCAGCGCTTGTTAAAGACAGACATTGTCTTTTTTGACCAGAGCATAACGCCTTTTGGGTGCATGAGGACCTTCTGCAGCACTTCATTGTCATGTTCACTTTTTGAGGTCAACATTTTCTGAAGGCTGAGAAGTTCATTTTGCTTCATCCCTACAACCAGATTCCATAACTGTCTCTGGGAGCTTTTGAAGCGACTCCAAATACACCGTCCTGGGAAGCTTGCTTTCAAGTGTAACCCCGAAAGATGAGCGGGCATCCGCACGCAAAGGTCTAGTTTTTAGCTCTTTATGGTGATGGCAAACTTCTCCTCCAGTAAAGAACACACAGGCTTTCAAGGTTGATTCATCCAACACTTCAACTTTGACTTGAACCTGACAGTCTTTGAACCTGCAGTTGCCATTGGTTGTGAAGATTGGTCCTTTCCTTAATGATCCTTGGACCTTCACTTTGTGTCGTTTGAAGGCAATACTGCAGTAAGGATGGACAGATCTGATGCCTTTGTAGATGACATTTGTCCATTCTAACCCAGTGAAATGTTGGGCAACCTGACTGTTCCTCAGACTTTGCCACTCCATTTTTTCTATAAAAAAATAACAAGGCTGCTGTGGCAAACTTGCTTTGAAAAAAGACACTTCCTTCTCACTGCTTTGTGTTGAGGTGTCTGTCTTCGATCTGTCTTCAAATTCATGCTTTAAAAAGATTTCGAAAGAGAAAAAAAAGTATTAGTAGTAGTAGTAGTAGCAGTTTAATTGTGAGCCTCCAACATCTGTACATTCATATTAGTTTATATATGTATATAAAGGACCGTTGTACCTTGTCAGAGGTGACTGATGAATTGCTATCACTGTTACTGTTTCGAATGTCCCCCTCACTCAGTGTTGAAACACAAGGGTTGGCCTCGTCATCACTGTTTTCTGTTGTAATGTTGATGTTTGAGGTGTCCTGCAAAATCATATGCATACAATATAGTTACAAAAGTAGCAGAGACCAAGGATCGTTCAAAGTCACTGTCAATAAAGATCTCTCTTTTAAAAGGCCAAGTTCCAATTCATGAGAATGCTGCCTGAGTATTAGATGTTAATGCCAAGGCTCCAGAAAAAAGAAAAAAAATACCTTTAAATAAAAGTTGGAGGAATTATTAATCAGAATTGCTTTGAAGTGCTTGAGCAATACCAAAAAAGTATTCCTCTTGCATCCTCCAAGACTAATTAGTTACACAAATACAGCCAATACTGCCAATGCTGACTAAGATAGATTTTAACTTTTGTGGGAAATATGAAAAATGCTGACATAAACGATTTTTTAACGAGAAATTCACAGAGTTACAGTCATCTCATGTCACAACTGTCAGAGGTCTCTTTAACAGGAGAGAGCTATGATAGAGGTTTAATCTCTCTTTATTTCTGAAAACAAATCAAGGCGGCCTTACAGGGAAGTTGACAAACCCATCCTACCTTACTGTGTTGAGGGTCGTCCTCATTCTGTGATGACAGGTTAATGGTGGTTCCATCACCACTCTCGTCTGGACTCTGAGTTTGGACTGTTGCATCTGTCTGTTGACAAAGGAAATCACTCATTTAGAAAAAATGGTCCAAAAAAACTAAAATGATATTTTTTCTATCAATCAATAAATCTTCATTTTTATAGTGCCAAATCATAACATAAGTCATCACATGGTATTTTACACATAAATTATATCTACCAATCAAGATTGACAGACAGACAAACATATCAACAAAAAGACATGGAAATGTACAGTATGTATTTATTAATATGTCAGCTACACAAATTTACCTTTGACCACTGTTCATATGACCTCTTAATCTTCAGCCTATTGAGGCGAGAATTAGGAATTTGTAGGTCTTGACAGATATCGGCCCAGAAACCACTAACAGCATGGCAGCTGTGCTGTGTAACAATGGCCCCAAGTCCCACACGTTTTTCAATGCATGCTAGAATTTCTTGGACTGTCCTTGAAGTTTTCCGAGCCTTAAAAAAATGTTACAGAAATACAAACATGTGTCACAACACATTTAAATCAGGAGGTAGACTGACAGTAAAATGTTATTGCAAAGAAATTTCACAAATTAATAGAGAATTTTTTTTTTACAACCCATACAAACCTTTCCAAAGCTTGAGAAAGTGCACAGTCAAGTGTAAAGAAAATGTAAAGAAAGATACTCATGAATAAGAAAACGCAAAATATTACACATATTTATATTAACCCTCTGGGTTTTAGGCATTATGTAGGCAATGATTTACGAGAGATTTAATGATCATACACGGCAACAGAGCAACCATCTTGATGTAAATAAACGATCTTTGGCCGCTAACAGCTTTTTTTTTCTTTTTTTTTAATCACTACTAACAAATAAGCTTGCTAAGCTACGAAAATGCCGATGGAAAAAAACTGTTTCCTCTCAGGTGTGTGTGTGTGGAGAGAGAGAGAGAGAGAGAGCGAGAGAGGGGTGGGGGGGAACTCACAGACTTGTCATTGTTTTATTAAAATATAGCTATGCACAAATGAAAATCAAAGTCGTGCAATGAATGGCAGTTTGCGGTTCAAGTGTATCATTTAGCTCTCATTTTCCATTCTGGAAATAGACGCGAAACAGTACGACTATACCCTGGCGGCCATAATGCCACCGACCCCGCCCTAGACCCGATAACTATTATGCAATATCTACACCTGTATTTGGTCTGGTTATATGCCTAGCAAATGAATGAATCATGACTATTAAGTTAAAAGAGGTATTGTAATTAGAAAAAGTATATGATAATAAAAAGTGATTATATTTTTTTCAACGTCAATGATCAAAAAGCATTGTAATCAATGTTGAAAAATATCATTTGTAGCCTATATCAGATTGTTCTCATGTATAGAATATTAAAATAGGCAATTAGGGTAGTTGTCTTAACCCTTGTGCCCTCCTCAAATTTACTACCCCTTGTGAAAAAAATGTACACGCACAGAAAAACTGCTATAAAATCATCATACATCGATATTTTTTCCTACTTTTATTTCATAAATCACTTAAACAACTTCCCACTTATTCAAAACTACCAAACATTCAATCATTTTCAGGATTTTAACCCTTCAAATGCCAGTTTAATTATTTGAATTATTTCATTTTTTATCACAAAAAAACACAAAAATGAATTATTTTCCATAAAATTAATAGTAGGGAGATGGGGCTTTGGTGGTGATTAGAGTCTTGGATATGTCAAAGATTAGCAGGAAAATTGATTTGATTGCATTAGTATTTTTTATGTAGTGACAGAAACTCCCTCTGGACACCTTCGTGGAAAAAAAGTACACGCACAGAAAAACTGCTATAAAATCATCATACATCGATATTTTTTTCTCCTTATTTTTCATAAATCACTTAAACACCTTCCCACTTATTCACAACTACCAAACATTCAATCATTTTCAGGATTATCAGTAGTGATATTTGACATTTTAACTGTATTCCACCAGATTCAACAATTTTCCTATTGTAGGCCGAGGCATGAAATTCTTGTATTTTTGCCAGTTATATTATGGAGTCGTGTGACTACCAGGGGGCCCCAAGAGTGATTTTTGTGTGTGTGTGTGTGTGTGTGTAGTTCATTTCCAGCAGACCAGCAGGTCCTGCAGCATGTGACCTGGTGCTCTCTACCTGGTGTGTATGTCTGTATGTGTGTGTGTGTGTCTGTGTGTGTCTGTGTGTGATTTCTGCTGAAGCATGTGACCTGGTGCTCTCTACAAATGCACCTGTTACACTTGGTGCAGGTGTTAGAAGGCCTCTTTCTTAGGCCTGTGCACAACCAGTGCACACCTCTCCTTCTGGTCGAGCTGGTGGCAGCAGTGGCAATGGCGGTGTCTGTGGTTTCTCATTTTGTCATTTGCAAAATCAGCTGGATCATGTCAGGAGTGAAGAAAAGGGTCAAAAGAGGATGCCAGATCGTGGATTATTGATATGGCATATCTCGTGGGCCCTGGCATCGTGCTGGTGGGTGCCTGAATGTAGCGTAGCATCAAGGCATGAGGTGGAGACCAGACTTGCCCATTCTTCGCTGTGCACTCACTGTTAGGATGGGTAGGAGCTTCAGTGTCCTCTTCACTTTCCACTTTCAGAGGACGGGTCAGAGGCACTCACAGAAGTGGAGGACTCCAGTGAGCATTCCGTGTCAGACTCCCCCTTGGAGCTTGTGTCTTCTTTAGATGAGTCCTGCAGATCACAATTTCACTCTAGCTGCTAGAAAATTAACTAGATCACGGTATAGGAATCAAATTTCAATGAAAAATAACCCCAATATATCTTTCATTCCAAAGAAAGATCTAGTATTTATTGAAAATGAAATAAAACAAACACATTGGAATGATATCATTGAAAATAAATCCTGTGAGCAAGCATGCAATGATCTAATGTCAGCTTTTAAAGATATTTTAATAAAATATACAAAAACAATGGCCAGGAAACCTAATGCAAAACAGAGTCTGCCTTGGTTTAATAGCGATCTCTGGAACTTAATGAAAAAAAGAGATGCCTCCCTAAAACAATTTCTAAAGTCTGGATTGATTACTGATCATCTAATTTATAAAGGTCTGAGAAATAAAGTCACAATGCAACTTAGAAAGGCAAAAGCAGATTTCTTCCTTGAAATTATTAGAGATGCCAAAGGGAACAGTAAAAGACTATGGAAAAGCATTGACAAACTAAGTGGAAAGGAAAAGCCCAAATATGATAGCATACAGCTTAAAATAAATGGAAATATTAAAGATGATAGCCTAGCTGTCGCTACAAATTTTAATGATTATTTTTTAAATTCTGTGCAAACATTGGGTCAGAATTTTCCAAAGATCCACCCTCAGCATTCCTTAGTTTGTGACAGTTCTGCCTTTCATATAACACCAACAAATGACATAAAGGTTGGAAAGGTCCTCTCAACCCTGTCCAATAGTAAAGCAAAAGACATATATGGTCTTGATACTGCCTCTCTAAAAAATCATAAAGAATCTATAATCTCTGCTTTAGCTAAAATAATAAACAAATCTATTAATGAGTGCACTTTTCCCAGTGCCTTGAAAACTGCTATAGTAACCCCTGTGTATAAATCTGGTGACAAACAGGAAGTTAGTAACTATCGACCTATTAGCATCCTGCCAGCCATTTCAAAGGTCATTGAAAAGGTTGTAGCAGAACAACTAATTGCTCACCTTGATTCCAGGGCTTTTTTACATCCTATGCAGTTTGGCTTTAGGAAAAAACATTCAACTGAAACAGCATGCTGCTACTTCCTTGAAGTCACTAAATCAAACCTAGATCAGGGAGGAGTGGTGGGAGCAGTTTTTCTTGATTTGCGCAAGGCTTTTGACACGGTTAATCATGACATACTATTAAACAAACTGGCAAATTATGACCTTTCCATACACACACAAAATTGAATTAAATCTTACGTGAGTGGCCGACATCAGTGTGTGCGGGTGAACAATACTCTATCCCCATTTAAAGCATGCACCATGGGAGTGCCACAAGGGTCAATTTTAGGGCCGCTGCTTTTCAGCATATATATTAATGACCTCCCATCTGTGTGTAATGATGTTAATTTAATAATGTATGCTGATGATACTGTGTTATATACCCACGGTACAAATGCAACTGAGGTTGCTTTGAAATTAACTAAGGAAATGCAGAAGGTTGTTCAATGGCTAAATAACTCCTGTTTGACTTTAAATGTTGAAAAGACTGTAACCATGTTCTTTACAAACAGGAGCAAACTCAGGGATTGTCCTGAAATCTTAGTAAATGGGCAAAAAATCAAAAATGTGGATGAAATAAATATTTAGGGGTTACCCTTGATCGAACTCTTAGTTTTAAAAATCATGTTAAAAAGCTGAGTAACACACTGAAATTTAATCTTATAAACTTCAGACACATAAGAAACTCTCTCACTGTTGAAGCATCACATACATATTTAAATGCAATGATTCTCCCACATCTTCTCTATTGCATGACAAGTTGGTCTCAGGCATGTAAAACAGCCTTAAAACCACTTGAATCATTATATAAAAGTGCCCTTAAGATTCACGACAAAAAAACACGTCAGTATCATCACTGTCATATCCTCACCAAATATAGTATTTTAAATCTTGAAAATCTAATAATGCACACAAATGTATGCCTGCTGTTTAAAATCATTCATAATGCTGCTGCTCCTCCTTTGAGAAAAATGGTTACACTCTGCTCAGAAAAAACAACAAGAGCTACACGATCAGTTACTAGGGGAGAGTGCAGTATTCCTAAACGCAGGACTTCATTTGGTAAATCATCTTTTTCTTTTGTTGCCACAAATCAATGGAACACACTTCCAACAGAGCTGATCACATGTGCAGATTTTAAAACGTTTTAATGTCACACTAGTTATCACTAGTAATCACATTTCCATGTGCATTTCATTATTATTGCTGTAATACATCTTTATGTACTTTCACTCCTGTCAACCATCGCTTATAATTGAATACATTGTGATCTCGTTGATCTGCTCTGTACATGCGACATCTGTTGCACGTCTGTCCGTCCTGGGAGAGGGATCCCTCCTCTGTGGCTCTCCCTGAGGTTTCTTCCGCATTTTTTTTTCCCTGTTAAAAGGGCTTTTTTTGGGGCAAGTTTTTCCTCACTCGAATGGAGGGTCGAAGGACAGAGGGTGTCGTCTCTGTACAGATTGTAAAGCCCTCTGAGGCAAACTGTGATTTGTGAATTTGGGCTATACAAATAAAATTTGATTTGATTTGATTTGATTTGAAAACGCTGGATGCTGTCACAACAAATTTGTAGACATTGGTGAGTGTGTGAGTGTGTGTGTGTGTGTGTGGGGGGGGGGGGTTTGTGGGTGTGTGGGTTTGTGGGTGTGTGTGTGTGTGTGTGGGTGTGTGTGCGTGTATTTGATATGCGTGTATATTGTTTATAAAAGTTGGCGGGAGGGGGGTAATTTGTTTTGAATTGCTTTAATTTTAGTGTTATGGGAATCTGTGTATTCATAACTTTGTAAATTTAGTAACTGTTTTTAATTTATTGTATGTTCCATCTACCTGCCCAGGGACTACGGGTGGGAAATAGCAACTTGCTAAAACCCGGTGCAATGCATCTCTCCTTGTTATATGCAGGGTTAATGTTTTATTGTGCACTGTCCCTGTTCAAATAAAATAAATAAGATAACATTCAGGGAAGGGCCCTGAGTTCTTTAAATCACTTAACTTACCTACTGATAATGAATAATAAGATAATGCATTTATATTTCTCTCGTGCTAATACACTCTTTAAATTGTCTTGGGTCTCCTTTAACAAAATAAAAATAAATCACCAGACTGAAATCCGTTCTAAAAAATAATGAACTAATTTATTTTCAAAGTTTCAAATAACAAATGAAATAATATTTAACACCTCTCAACAACTTCAGATGTCACAAAAATATTTCCTTTCAATTGCAACACACAATGTAACCAAATTCAAGTTCCCTTAATTCAAATGCACATTGAACTCAGTGGGCCCACATAATATCATAAAATATAGAAACCCCCTTATTACCTTATTCCGGTATTATAAGTCCAGTCTGCAGGTTTACTAGTCTCTCAGTCTCTGGTGAACAAAAGGGCAGGTGGGTGTCCTCAGCGGCCGTGGAGTCTGCAGCTTTAACCAGTCTCTTGGTCTTGGTGATAAACAAGATGGCACACAGGTTACCAGCGACAGCGTCGTTTTTCTCCAGCGAAGTGCATTGAACACTGAGCGTTAAGTTGATACTGTGGTGTCAGCTCAAAGCAGTTTCTGATAAATCTTCAGGGTTTCCACGCCAGAAACAATGAACTAAAGCCTTTATCATTAGCTGGGTTAACTAAACAGTGGCTAAGAGTCCATTACTTTGCTAATGAATGCTAACAACATACACTCGGTATGCTAATGAGCTAACAAACACGTGAAGCTAATGCACACACGTGAACAACTGTATGACACATTTCAATTAGAAATATTTTTAACTGCTCACAGAATCATGTAGCATGAGTATCTTGACATGGACTCACAAGTAGAAAATCTGAGACATCAACTACACGTTTGTTGCATAAACTCTTCACGGTCTGTCACGATTTGTTATCTGACAAGCTACACAAACCACTTCCTTTTAAAACCATTAACTCTTCAGAATAAAACACAATATTTATAACAATGCCTCTGCATCTTTTTAAAAGCAGTTATTACATCTTACCCTTTTAATCATCCATGAAATAGCTTTTTAACCATTTTTATAATGTACCTTTAAACCATTTTAACATTTAACCTTTCCTGTATGTTTTTTTAACAAAGTCATCTACCTTTATCTCAACATAATTCTTATTACAATGTAGGGTAATTTTGACCTGGTTACACCCTCCCCCTGCTAAATGTCTGGTGTCCCCATCAGACCTAATGAACTGAACTTTCACAACTTAACAATGTGAAGGGTGTGGGTTAAACAGGCTTACTTTAATCTTTCCCAATCATCATGGCAACACCTCTGTGTACAATAGTAAGAGGTTCATCTCTAGCCTTTCCTGGCTCATCATAAGTAAGTCTGACTACTGGTTTCACTGATCTTTTTGGCCTAGATTGCTTTGGAGTCAGTGTTATGTTAGAACTAGTAGGCTGTGGTCTGTCATCCTCTTCACTAGAAACAGGTTCAGGCTCTGAATCAGTCCCAGGAGCAGTATCAGGCTCATGGTCTTCCAGAAGAGGGTCCTCCCTCTCTGAGAGATTGTCATTCAATGAATAGAATAGAATAGAATTACTTTATTGATCCAAGACTAGGAAAGAAATTATTTTGTCACAGCAGCAATGGGAAAGAAAAACAAAAACACTCTGTACATAACATAAATAGAAAGCAAGATATATACAATGTATGTACACAGTGAAAACTATACTATAAACAATAATAATCTATGCAACTGTACAAGAAATAAACAATTCCTATACAAGTGCAATAACAGAACCAACATATACTTATGAATGTGCAAAAACAGAACCAAAATGTACATATGAGTGTGCATTAAAGAACCACAGGTAATATAAATAAATAAAAATAGACTGAAAAGAACCTAGAATGTACAGATGTAAACATGCTATAAAGTAAAAAACAGTAGAGAGATCAGAGATCTCTCTGTCAGGCAGAGGTGAGAGAGTTATTGTATGTAGTGATGGCTTGTGGCAGGAAAGATTTCCTGTACCTGTTGTTACGACAGCGAAGCTGTAGCAGCCTTTTGGAGAAGGTGCTCCGCTGTCTGACCAGTGTGAGGTGGAGAGGGTGGAGAGGATTATCCATGATGGATAACAGTTTTTTCAGAGTGTCCTGTTTGCAGCCGATCACAGCGCTAGCCTTTTTAATGAGTTTGTTAAGTTTATTTGTATCGCTGGCTCCGATGCTGCTTCCCCAACACACCACAGCAAAGAAAAGTACACTGGCCACCACAGACTGATAAAAGATCTCCAACATCTTGCTGCACACATTGAAGGATCTCAGCTTCCTCAGGAAGTATAGTCTTCTCATCCCCTTCTTGTAAACAGCTTCAGTGTTAGATCTCCAGTCCAGTCTGTGGTTGATGGTAACACCCAGTTACTTATAATCCTCCACCGCCTCCACATCCTGTCCCAGAATGCGCAGAGGTTGGGAAGCCGTCCTCCTCTTCTTCCTGAAATCAATCACCATCTCTCTGGTCTTGCTGATGTTCAGCCGCAGGTGATTCTGTCCAGCCCACTCCACAAAGTTGTCCACCAGTGCCCTGTACTCCCCCTCCTGTCCCTCACTTATACACCCAACAACAGCCGAGTCGTCAGAAAACTTCTGCAGGTGACACGACCCGGTGTTGTACTGAAAGTCAGTGGTGTATAAGGTGAACAGGAAAGGAGACAGCACAGTCCTCTGTGGAGCTCCTGTATCACTAACCACCACATCAGACAGAACACTGCCCATACGGACAAACTGTGGCCTGCCTGTCAGGTAGTCAGTAATCCAGGAGACAATGGAAGTGTCGACACCCATCACCCGCAGCTTCTCACCCAGTAGCAGTGGCTGAATGGTGTTAAAAGCACTGGAGAAATCAAAGAATGTGATTCTCACAGTGCTGCCACCACCATCCAGGTGCGAATGGGCTCGTTGTAGCAGGTAGATGACAGCGTCATCAACTCCCAAGTGGGGCTGGTAAGCAAATTGCAGAGGGTCTAGCAGGGCTCTCACCTGCGGCCTCAGATGGGCCAAGACCAGTCTCTCCAGCACCTTCATCACGTAAGATGTGAGGGCCACTGGTCGGTAGTCATTGAGGCCAGATGGTGTTGACTTCTTTGGCAGAGGAACCAGGCAGGACGTCTTCCAAAGCACCGGTATTCTCTCCTGACCCAGGCTCAGGTTATAGAGGTGTTGTAGGACAGGAGACAGCTGGCTGGCACACGTCTTCAGGACCCTGGGGCTGATACCGTCAGGGCCTGCAGCCTTCCGATGGTGTAGTCTCTCCAGATGTCTCCTAACCTGGCCTGTAGTCACGGTTATGCGGGGGAGGGTGCTGGTGTAGGTGTCTTCAGTGGAGGAGGAGGAGGAGGAGGAGAGGTGCTGCACAGGAGAGCTCACAGCAGGGGAGTGAGGGGGGAGGGGAGGAAGCACTTGGGGCAGCGGGGGTGTGTGGGGGTCTGGAGGTGTTGGGGAGACGACAGAAGACTGTGAACTGAACCTATTGAATTAAGTGTTCAGCTCGTTTGCCCTCTCCAGGCTGCCTGATGACTGTCTGCCGCTCACCTTACACCCAGTGATCTGCTTCATTCCAGTCCACACATCCCTCACATTGTTCTGCTGGAGTTTGGCCTCCAGCTTCCTCCTGTAGGTGTCTTTACCCGCCCTCAGTATATCCCTGAGTTCATGCTGCACTCTCCTCAGTTCTTCTCTGTCTCCAGACCTGAACGCCCTGTTCTTCTTGTTCAGAAGGGTCAAAGGTCATTGCTAATCCAAGGCTTGTTGTTAGGGAAGCAGCGTACAGTCCGGGTTGGCATGTTGGTGTGTTCACAGAACCTGATGTATTCAGTGATGCAGTCAGTCATGTTGTCGAGGTCCTCCCTATGTGGCTCAACGAGTACATCCCAGTCTGTCGACTCAAAGCAGTCCTGTAGTGCATCAGCAGCCTCCTGAGTCCACCTCCTCACACTCCTTGTGTGGACAGGCTGCCGCTGAACAAGAGGGACATACTTCGGGGTCAGCAGGACCAGGTTGTGGTCAGATCTGCCAAGGGGGGGGAGGGCTGTGGGATTGTATGCATCCTTCGCTTTTGCATACAAAAGATCCAGTGTTTTATCGTCTCTGGTGGGGCAGTCAACATACTGGTGAAATGTTGGGAGTGTTTTGTCCAGTGAGACATGGTTAAAATCCCCAGTGATGACTATAAAGGCACTAGGATGCTGTGTCTGTACCTTGGCAACAGCGGAGTGGATGACGTCACAGGCCGCCGCTGCAAATAATAGGGCGGCATCCCCACAGTCAGCAGTTCAATGTCCGGGCTACAGAGACGTTCCTTCACGTGAACATGTCCAGGATTACACCACCTCTCACTCACATACAGTGCAATCCCTCCTCCCTTCTTCTTTCCACTGTTTATCACGTCCCTGTCCGCCCGAACAGTGCTGAAGCCGGGAACCGCCATGCTGTGGTCCGGGATGTGTGAGTGGAGCCATGTCTCCGTGAAACACAACACACTGCACTCACTCACCTCTGAGTCTTTATCAGCGCGGCGAGCTCGTCCGTCTTCTTCCCCAGAGACCTCACGTTCCCCATGACGATCGCTGGTACAGCTGGTCTATGTCTCCTCTTCTTGGCCCTCCGTTTCGCTCCAGCTCTGCAGCCCCAGCGTCTCCTCCGCAGCTCCTCCGGGACCTCAGGCCTCGCTCCGGGCAGCAGTGCAGGTTTACAGAGCGCAATCAGCTGGTCACGTGTGTAAACAATGCCCTCACTGATGCGCTCCTGACCCTCTGTTGCCAGGAATAGCAGAAACAGCATAAAAAGTGCCACAAAAGTTTTAAAAAAGAAAGTGTCCATCTTCCCTCAGTTACTGGAGAAGAGTTGCCAAAATACACAACGAAAATAAAAACAGAAATACGAAAGAAACTACGAAAAACTTGAAAACACACAGGAGCTGCTGCAACAGGCTGCCACCTAGTACGGCGCCACCTTGCCAGGACTGACAAGATGGTACAATGGGATGCAGACTCCTGCCTGCTCGGGTCTGTCTGTCTTGATCTTGTCCCTTCTTTGCATTATATTCTCCAGATATGTCCTGTATGGCCTGTGTGGCCAGTCACACTCAACGTCTGAAGACTCAGTTGATGTTCCAGATTCCATTGGTATTGAGTGTTCCATTTCAGCTCTCTCAAGTCTCTTTTGAGCATGTACTTGTGCTGATGGTCTAGTCTGACCACCTTCTGTGTTGTCTAGCACTGGGATCCGCACAAAGTCTCCTACTGGCAAGAGATTGTCTGCAATGTTTTCAACTTGCCTTTCCCACTCTGGGGTTTCACCTTATAAACAGGAAGGTTTGGCATATTCTCTACTATGATAAAGGGAACATCACACCACCGATTCTCAAGTTTGTGTTTCCCTTTTAGTCCAAGATTTTTCAGCAATACTCACCAGGCTCTAGGTTCTGCAACCTGAGTCTCTTGTCATATGCCTTTTTGTTGCGCAGGTGTCTCTTGTCAGAGGCTCCTGCAGCCATCCTGTAAGCCTTCTGCAGGTCTTCTTTCAACTTGGCCACATAAGAGGAGTGCTGGTGTTCTCCCTTATCATCTGGGCGTGTCCCAAAGCATACTTCCACTGGAAGTCGCGCTTCCCTCCCAAACATGTAGAAATAGTATCCCGGGGCGTCACATTTTGTGCTGTTGTAAGCATGTACAAGGTGTACAACATGCTGGCTCCACTGCCTTTTCTTTTCTTGGTTCAGTGTGCCCAACATTGACAGCAAAGTCTGATTAAATCGTTCTGGCTGGGGATCACCTCGTGGGTGATAAGGGGTGGTACAAGATTTTCTTATGCCCAATATCTTCAGCGTTTCTTTGATGAGTCTAGACTCAAAGTCTCTTCCTTGATCGGAATGTATCCGAGTTGGCAAGCCATAATGCACAAAATACTTTTCCATTAAGACCTTTGCAACTGTTAGGGCCTTTGGTTTTTGGTGGGGAAAGCTTGAGCATATCTCGCAAAATGGTGTGTGATAACCAACACATTACTTATTCCCTTTGAATCAGGTTCCATAGAAAGGAAATCAGTATAAACCAGATCCGTTGGCCCAGTGCTGACTATTTGGTGCAATGGGGCTACTCTTTGGTATGGCGTTTTTCTCACAACACACTCTCAACAGTTTCTGATGTATTCCTCAACATCGGCAGCCATCTTCGGCCAGAAGAACCTACTTCTGAGCATGTCAGAAGTCCTCTCTAGTCCTAAATGACCTAGCTCATCATGCATTGAGTTGAGTACTGCTGCTCTGAATTCAGCAGGCAGCACAAGCTGGTGATTTTTTTCTCCTGTATGACTTGTATTCATACGATGGAGAAGCCCATTTCTCATGACCAACTTTCCCATTTCTCTTTTCATAGGCGGCATCTTTGGATTGGACTTTATATCAGCTGGCCATTTGCCACACTTCACAGCCGGGATTGTTGGTCCTATCAGGGGATCCTGAACTGCGATTAACTCCTGCCTAGACATTTGTCCCATGGCGTTAAGCTGCATGCTTGTAGGGAAGGCATATACATCAGGAATACAGTCAGGAGGAGCTCCAAGCTGTTCTACATATCTAGGGGAATCTACCGAGGAGCCAAGGACACCAACTCGTTGGCATATAGACTTAACACCAGCCTGAGAGATACTTTCTCAACAACAGATCAGCATCAATGTTGTTCCTTCCGGGTCTGTAAATAATGTCAAAGTCATACACTGACAAATCCGACAGCCAACGATGTCCCATGGCATTAAGCTTTGCTGAGGTAAGGACATACGTTAGGGGATTATTGTCAGTACGGACAGTGAAGCGGGCTCCATACAGATAGTCATGGAATTTCTCAACAACTGCCCACTTAAGAGACAGACATTCTGTTACGTCCCCGTATGGCTAGGGGATGAAGAGAGTAACAGTTAAAACAATAAACCCGGTGTAAAGGAGGGGAAAGAAACAATAGGTAGCGGTAACTCAAAAACTGCTTTATTTAAGCCAGCAAAAAAAACCCCACTAATCAGCCAAGATGCTATTTCTAAGAAAAACTGACGGTCGCAGCTCATGCGCTCAGGCTCTCTGCTTGTCACGGTCGCCCAGCCCACTGGCATCCATGGCAACTCATACTGGTTTCGCCTAAGTGGCAAATAGCCTCAGGTGTGGCGCTCCACACACCGACGAGAAGGAGGGGGAGGATGAGGGTCTCACCTGAATGGGTGAAAAAAACAACACAACACAAAACACACTCACCATACTGGAGCTGTAAAAAATTCCAACTGATGGATGGGATAGTTCTTCTCTGAGGGACTCAGTTTTCGACTGGGGTAAGCAACCAACCTCAGTCCTTCTGAGTGTTCTTGATAGAGAACGGCGCCAAGTCCAGACAGACTGGCATCCACATGCAACACATACGGTTTGCTGGGGTCAGCAAAAGCCAGAACCGGGGCATTTGTGAGGCAGTTTTTTATTTCCTCAAATGCCTGGGTGCATGATTGGTCCCACCTGGTTCTAAATGGGTCCCTTTCATTCAGATAGACATCGCTTTGACCCTTTTTTGGCTTCCTCCCACGCTGTGTGGGGGCATACCCCTTAGTGAGGTCAGTCAAGGGACGGACAATGTAGTTGTAGTAGTAGTTGTCGATATATCAGCGATAATACCCACAAAAGCCTAAAAAGGATCGCAGGGTCTTCAGGTTGGTGGGCCTGGTCCATGTTGCAATGGCCTCAGTCTTTGCGGGGTCTGCTGCGACACCCTCAGCGGACACAATATGACCCACATATTTGACCTTTGTTTGGCAGAACTGGCATTTGTCAGGTGAAATCTTGAGCCCTACCGCTTGGAGTCTGTCAAAGACTTTCAGGAGTCTCTCTTCATGTTCTTCTAGGGTCTTTCTAAGAACGATCAGGTCATCAAGATAGACGGGTACTTGGAGCAGGTTCATATCACCAACTGCCCTTTCCATCAGTTGTTGGAAAGTCGCAGGTGCTCCTGTGATTCCCTGTGGCATCCTCTTGAACTGGTAAAACCCTAGAGGACAGACTAAAGCTGTTTTTTCCTTGTCCTCTTCTTTCGTAGCTATTTGATTATAGCCACTCCTCAAATCCAAGACAGAAAACCACTTACTACCTGATAGGCAGTCCAGGGTGTGATGAGAATTTTGTACTACATGTAGAAGAATGTGAATTGATGTTACACAGCCCTTTTTGAGAGAGACTGTGAACTGTGACCTGTGTCTTGTGACCTCTTTTTATAGCCTTGTTTTGAAACTTTTTATGACCTAAGTAAGGAACCGACAGACACTGAAGGTAAACATCCTCCTCTCTTTTAGGAAGGCTTGAATATAGTGATAACACACCCAGAGTGAGAGAGAGAGAGATAAATACCCTGACTCCCTCTTTAGACAGCCAGTCTTCACTTTGTAACTGATCTGCGTGTTGCTCTGTGAATGCTCCTCTTGTACAAGATTAAAACCTTTGTTTGAACTTTGAGCTGACTCCGATCTCCTTCCTCCAGTTCTAAATGAACGCAGAATTATTTTAACAAACTTTGGCGCCCAACGTGGGGCCCCAACATCTGTCTCTCTCTCCACACCAGAGGACCTGAAGACCTTGCAAGGCAGAGTTAAAGACTCTTGAAAAGACCTCCACCACAGGGCTCTCAAAGCCTCGTTTGGCCAGGAGGCCAGGTCCCCTGGAGAGGGGGACAGTGACGGGGCTAACCAGAGGGGAGACGGACCAGCCAGGCAAACATTGAGTCAGGGCTCAATTCATCAAAAAGGGTAAGAATTCATTTCTTCATTTCTTGGGAGATCAGGGATCTCTTATAATTTGGATATAAATTTAGAAAAATCTAGTCAGGGACTAGGGAGAGCAGGTATCTCTTAATTGGAAAAGTGAATAAATAAAAATTTAAAAATCAAGTCAGGGACTTGGGAGAGCAGTTATCTCTTAATTGGAAAAAGCAAGTCAGGGACTTGGGAGAACAAATTATCTCTTAGAAAACTGTCTTTGGAAGGACAAAGTTTAAATTAATCCCTTAGGCCTGAGTAAACAAAAAGACGTCAGGGTTAGAGTCCCTATAGAAGTGAGGGTTCGAGTCCCCACAGGAAAAAGTGAGGGTTAGAGTCCCCATAGGAATAGAAATGAAAAGACTGTTAAAATAAAAATAACGTTAAAATTAATTAAAATTAAAAAATACATTAAAAAAAAGGGTAGGGAATCAAAATGGGAAATTGTAAAAGTTGTTGTAAATGTTGTTGTGAACCTGATGAGGTTCAATATGAAGGAGATGTAAAATGGATGGGCCAAAGAGCACCAGATAGTGTAAAATATATAAAGAAGTGGGAAAAGAAGTATGGGTTTAGAGGAAAGTTACAGATAGAAGAGTGTAGAAAATTGGTAGAAAAAATAGAGGCAACGTCAAAGGGAAGTAAGAAGAGACAGAACAAAGAAGGTTACATACAGGCGAAGGCATGGTTAAATGAGGCAGATGAAGAAAGGAAAAGACAGGAAGAAAAAGCGAAAAAGGAAAAGGAAAAAGATTTTGGAGGTAATAAACTTTATCCTGTTCTGTACTCCAACCGAGATAAACAGGAAGATGTCGATTATGTGCCTCTGGGTCTCCATCCCAATCCTCCGCCGTACCTCAATCCTCAACTACCACCACCTCCTGCCGCAGCCGCAGCCGCAGCCGCAGCCGCAGCTCCAATTCCTCCCCCTCCCTCTCTCTCTGCACCTACTCCCTCCGCTCCTACACCGACAGAAAGGGCCTTAGGAAGTCCAAAGACAACAAGGTCAGGTAAGTGGTATGATTCTCATAACCCTTTTGCCATGACTGTACTCTCTCCTCCAAAGAAGTCAGTGAATTATAACATAGAAGAAGGAGAAATGTATCCGCTGATAGAAATGCCTAACCCGAGAGCTGGGGATGAGCAAGATGCAACAATTAGAGTATACAGAGCATGGACAGAGGGTGACGTGAAGGACGCAGCATGTGGCGTTCCACACCCGAGGGAAAACACAGGAGAGTTTAGGGAACAATTTGAAAGATTGTGTGAAAGTTTCCAGCTGAACACCTTAGAGGCAGAAAGAGTACTAAGGTGCATGGTAAAGCAAGATTGGTGTTTGATTAAAGGAGCATGGGATCCATTCCGTAGTAATACTACCATACCACATGGAGATGCTCAATGGACTGCCCGAGTTAATGCTTTGGTCCAAAGAATAATAACTCATTATCAGGGAAGAGCAGACTATAGTAAAATAGCATGGTGTGTACAAGATACAGATGAAGGTGTGTTAATCTACCTAGAGAGACTGAAAGTAGTGTTTGCAGCAAATAGTGGTATGCAACAGGATAATGCTGACAATGGTCCCTACAATATGCAGTTTAAAAATGCATTCCTGAATGGAATGGAATGAAGCCAGAGATCACCCAGTTTGTAAAGAAGCACCTAATAGGTGTTGGAACAGCTGGGATACAAGCTACGACTGACCATGCAGTGCACGCAGAGAATGTACTGAGAGAAAAGAAAGCCAAGAAAGGTGGAATAAAAGAGGCAAGTGAAGTATTTGTCATGGATGATGATGAAGATGAAAATTATGCTAATACATTTGCTGATGTGTATTTCCGAGGCAATGTCAACCGTGGAGGCTGGAGAGGAAAAGGAAGAGGAAGGAGGACGGGGAGGATGGAGAAATGAAGGAGATGACAGCTGCTATAACTGTGGCAAATTTGGACATTGGGCTCGAGAATGCAGAGCTCTAAAGGGCAGAGGTCAAGGAGGCTGGCGGGGAAGAGGAGGAGGAGGGACACCCAGACGAGAGAATGACTTACCGGCATGACTGGCCCATAAATCAGGTCATGCACACACACACACATACACACACACACACACACACACCGAGATACAGAAGATGAGGAAGAAGTACGCTCGCTAGAAAGCGCTGAAGTATTTTTGAGCATGAATCAAAATCCTATAGTCACCCTGTTAGTTGATAGTCAAAAGACTCGTTTTCTATGTGATACAGGAGCATGCAGAACAATAATCAGAAAAGATGAAGGCGGTAGTAGACTGCCACTCCAACACGGTAAAGGCATGAAGGTAAAATCTGCAACAGGACACATAGTTACTGAGCCACTTAGTCGACCTGTGTCAATTACTGATCCAAAAACAAATAAAACAGTCTTAGCAGCGGTTGCAGTCTCAAACATGTGTCCAGTGAATCTGTTAGGGAGAGACCTAATGGAAAAATTAGGAATAGGAGTAATTCCAACCCCGCTGGGTATGGAAGCCTGCAGAGTGACAAAAACAGCGCCAGATTATGAAGATGAAACAGAAGAAGCGAACCAGCATGTGTTTGAGGGAGAAGAATTGCATTACTGGTATGTTCTGGACTTGGTTACAAGCGGACCTAGTTCTGTAACAGACAAACTGATCACTGAAGCAAAAATGAAAATACCGCCAGGTACAGCATTACAAGATCCCAAAGAATTGCACTGCACAATGTACTATAATCATTATCAGGGTCGAGATATACTCTATGAAGGAAAATTTTTCAAAGAGCCAAACACACGCTTGACGCTCACAAACCTATATTGGGATAACAAGGGAAATTGTGCAGCAGCAGTAAAATGATCCGAACCTGACCAACGAATGTTCCGCATGTTCAGCACACCACATGTGTCATGTGCCATAAGTGCAGACACACAATGGGCGGACTTAGGTCGCATAGTGCAACGTGCAGAAGAGTCAGGTGAACCATGGCTCAACATGGAAGGGGGAGCACAATACTCACCTTCCCTCAAAATGTACTGTCTGAAACTCAACTGGGTTACACCAGCTAAAAAGATAGTCCATCTATGTGGCCGACAAATGTTTCAAATGACTGAATGATATTCATTGACTGATAAGGAAGAAGAGGAACTGAAAGATGTTCCTGAAAAACTATGGTCTAAAGGAACAGCAGATGTAGGGCTAATACGAGGTATACAACCAGTAGAAATAACCCCGAAGGGTTCATTTAGACCCTACCAAAGACAATATCCTTTAAAACCAGAAGCAATAGTAGGAATAGAGCCAATAATCAAAGATTTATTGGCTGGAGGAATAATCAGAGAGTGTCCAGATTCACCATGTAATACACCATTATTTCCGGTAAAGAAGGCTGCACCATCACAAGGATGGCGCATGGTTCAAGATCTACAAGCAGTAAATCGAGCGATAATACCAAGAGCTCCTTTAGTTCCTGATCCACACACTCTATTAAATGATCTTGACCCAAAGGTAAAATACTTCTCTGTAATAGATCTCGCAAATGCATTCTTCTCAGTTCCAGTACGTAGAGACTCGCAATTTTGGTTTGCATTCCAGTTTGGAGGGAAAAAGTATACGTACACAAGAATACCTCAAGGTTATTGTGAAAGTCCAACCATCTTTTCTATGGCCATGTCCTCAAATTTAGCAAAATTTGACCCTCCGTGTAAAGGTCAGATATTACTGTATGTGGATGACATTTTAATAGCGTCTAAAACTGAAAAAGACTGTAAAACTGATACTCTAGCGCTATTAAAATTCTTAGCTGAACAAGGACATAAGGTCAGCAAAAACAAACTGCAATTATGGCAAACGGTTGTGAAATATTTAGGTTTTAATATCTCACAGTCAGGAAAACATCTAGATGAAAAAAGGAAAACAGCTATTTTACAAGCACCAAAACCTACAACCAAAAGACAAATGATGTCTTTTTTAGGCATGACTAATTTTTGTAGACAATGGATTGCTAATTATGCTGAAATAGCACAACCACTCCAAAATGCTATATATGATCAACCTATGGCGGCTCAAGATAAAATAACATGGACTCAAGAAGCTAATGATGCCTTTGTTAGACTCAAACAAGTTTTAGTGAGCTCTGCAGTATTAGCTTTCCCTGATTATTCAAAGCCCTTTGTGCAGACTTGCGACGCCAGAAATGGTTTTATGACAAGTATTTTGACACAATCATTTGGTGGAAAACAGAGACCTATTGCATATTATTCATCTAAACTTGATAACATTAAAATTAAAGCAATGCCACCTTGTTTGCAGGCAGTACAGGCAGCTGCACTCAGTGTGCAGAGTTCAGCTTCCATAGTTTTATTTCACCCACTGACACTTATGGTATCACATGCGGTCTCAGCACTTCTAATGCAGAACAAGATAGCTTTTTATGTCACCAGCACGACATCTTAGTTGCATGGCCATTTTACTGTCGCAGCCACATCTCACTATAGAAAGGTGTACTACATTGAATCCATCAACTTTGCTGCCAAATGAAGAAGATGGAATAGCACATGATTGTGTGGGAGAAACTAGTGCTAGAGTGTTACCAAGACCAGATCTCACCGATGTTCCACTCCATACTGCTGATATTGTGATGTTTGTAGATGGTACATGCAAAAAGAATCTAGATGGAACAAATATCAGTGGATATGCTGTAGTAACATTCGATGAGGTATTAAAATCAGGCTCCTTACCGCCGCATTTCTCTGCACAGGCAGCAGAACTAGTTGCACTTACTGAGGCGTGCAAAATAGGGAAAGATAAAAATATCACGGTGTACACAGATAGCCAGTATGCATTCTCAACACTTCATGTGTTTGCACAACAGTGGAAAAATAGAGGCATGGTAACGTCCACAGGAAAACCTATTACACATAAAGATCTTATTTTGCAGCTACTAGATGCCGTTCAATTGCCGAGAAAAGTTGCAATATGCAAGTGTGCAGCACACGCTACAAGTAAAGACCCTGTTGCAACATTTTGAGAGACATGCAAAACAGCTCACCTGAAACTGAGAAAAATTTGTGGCGAAATAAAGGAGCCACACAGACACAAACAGGTATTTGGCAGAGCCTAGAAGGAAAGCCTATTCTATCAAAACATTTATTTAGATTTGCTGCAATTTTGAGTCATGGGAATACCCATGTCTCAACAGGAGGGATGGTATCCACAATAGAGAACATATTTACTACATATGGATTTCAAAACTATTCAAAAAAATTTTGTGCTTCATGATTAATATGCTCTAAGCACAATGCTCAAGGTAGATTACGTCCAAAGCCAGGTAAATTTCCAGAAGCAACATACCCATTCCAATGCATCTGTATGGATTTTATCGAATTGAATAGAGTTGAAGGAAAGAAATACTGTTTAGTGATAATAGATATGTTCTCTAAATGGGTAGAAATGGGAAGAAGTAATAGCGCCAAGATATGGTTTTCCAGAGAAGATTTATTGTGATAATGGTCCACATTTTAGGAATCAGGTAATACAAAAACTATCTGAAATATTTTCAATCCAACTCAGGTTCCATTGTAGCTATCATCCACAGTCAGCAGGACTGGTGGAAAGAAACAATGGAACTATTAAAGCAAAACTAAGAAAGGCTATGGAAGAAACAGGGAAAAGTTGGGTAACATGTCTACCAGCTGTAGCATTAAGCTTACACATTCAACCCAACAGTACAGGATTGTCACCATTTGAAATATTATATGGATGGCCATCCAGGGCACCATTAATAAATACAAAGGGAGATGATGCAGGATTAACTGAAACGATTGTTGACTACATGTCAAAAATGATAAAGAACAAGAGTGTTATGTCTACAGTATCTCCTCTAACAGATCCAGCATCAGCAGGAGGGCCAATAAACCCAGGAGATTGGGTGTTCATCAAAGTCCTGAGGCGAAAGAATTGGTCAGCACCACGCTGGGAAGGGCCCTATCAAGTACTGCTGTCTACACCCACAGCAGTACGCATAGCTGAAAGACAGACGTGGATCCATCTCACACACTGTAAAAGAGCACAAATACCACTGTCAGATAAGTAGAAGCATTCACCATGCCAAAATTAAAACTATGTGTACTAACTGTTTTATGTATGACCACGATTGCATTCCTTATTTTAAGTATATTGACACAAGGCCAGATACATGATAAAATGAGGAAAAGAGCTATAGGAACACAGTCCAGGTGGGACACTAGGAGAGGTGCAGTGATAATACAATGTACTGAAGGGACAGATTGCATTGCTCAGATGGACGCATGTCAGATTTTTCCCTGTTCAGGACAACACTCTGATTGGCTGGGGTCAGAAAAATATATTTGCGTCACCACAGCTACATGCACTGTATATAAAAGTGTGTGGGGTAAAACAGTTAACAGATATGGATGTGGATGCGAGAAGTGGAATTGGGTAATTGCTAATACAGGAACACAGGATTGGGGATACAACCCGAGACCTGGACTAAAAAATCGATTGGCAATTATTAAATTGACGCCAGGCATTTGCAAAACAAATTACTGTAATCCTATAATAATAACGCTCAAGACTCCCAAACCCATTGACAATGGAACATATGTGTTGGGAGCATGGGGGAGTGGATCAAACCCGGTTGGAATATTTCATATAAATGTGAGAAATCATACCACATCTGTAAGAGTTATGCCAACTACACAAACCCTGATGAAAAATTATCCCGTGAAATACAGTACAGACCAAAAGTTTGGACACACCTTCTCATTCAAAGAGTTTTCTTTATTTTCATGACTATGAAAATTGTAGATTCACACTGAAGGCATCAAAACTATGAATTAACACATGTGGAATTATATACTTAACAAAAAAGTGTGAAACAACTGAAAATATGTCTTATATTCTAGGTTCTTCAAAGTAGCCACCTTTTGCTTTGATTACTGCTTCGCACACTCTTGGCATTCTCTTGATGAGCTTCAAGAGGTAGTCACCTGAAATGGTCTTCCAACAGTCTTGAAGGAGTTCCCAGAGATGCTTAGCACTTGTTGGCCCTTTTGCCTTCACTCTGCGGTCCAGCTCACCCCAAACCATCTCGATTGGGTTCAGGTCCGGTGACTGTGGAGGCCAGGTCATCTGGCGCAGCACCCCATCACTCTCCTTCTTGGTCAAATAGCCCTTACACAGCCTGGAGGTGTGTTTGGGGTCATTGTCCTGTTGAAAAATAAATGATGGTCCAACTAAATGCAAACCGGATGGAATAGCATGCCGCTGCAAGATGCTGTGGTAGCCATGCTGGTTCAGTATGCCTTCAATTTTGAATAAATCCCCAACAGTGTCACCAGCAAAGCACCCCCACACCATCACACCTCCTCCTCCATGCTTCACGGTGGGAACCAGGCATGTAGAGTCCATCCGTTCACCTTTTCTGCATCGCACAAAGACACGGTGGTTGGAACCAAAGATCTCAAATTTGGACTCATCAGACCAAAGCACAGATTTCCACTGGTCTAATGTCCATTCCTTGTGTTCTTTAGCCCAAACAAGTCTCTTCTGCTTGTTGCCTGTCCTTAGCAGTGGTTTCCTAGCAGCTATTCTACCATGAAGGCCTGATTCACACAGTCTCCTCTTAACAGTTGTTCTAGAGATGTGTCTGCTGCTAGAACTCTGTGTGGCATTGACCTGGTCTCTAATCTGAGCTGCTGTTAACCTGCGATTTCTGAGGCTGGTGACTCGGATGAACTTATCCTCCGCAGCAGAGGTGACTCTTGGTCTTCCTTTCCTGGGGCGGTCCTCATGTGAGCCAGTTTCTTTGTAACGCTTGATGGTTTTTGCGACTGCACTTGGGGACACTTTCAAAGTTTTCCCAATTTTTCGGACTGACTGACCTTCATTTCTTAAAGTAATGATGGCCACTCGTTTTTCTTTACTTAGCTGCTTTTTTCTTGCCATAATACAAATTCTAACAGTCTATTCAGTAGGACTATCAGCTGTGTATCCACCTGACTTCTGCACAACACAACTGATGGTCCCAACCCCATTTATAAGGCAAGAAATCCCACTTATTAAACCTGACAGGGCACACCTGTGAAGTGAAAACCATTTCAGGTGACTACCTCTTGAAGCTCATCAAGAGAATGCAGAGTGTGTGCAAAGCAGTTATCAGAGCAAAACGTGGCTACTTTGAAGAAACTAGAATATAAGGCGTATTTTCAGTTGTTTTACACTTTTTTGTTAAGTACATATTTCCACATGTGTTAATTCATAGTGTTGATGCCTTCAGTGTGAATCTACAATGTCAATAGTCATGAAAAGAAAGGAAACTCATTGAATGAGAAGGTGTGTCCAAACTTTTGGTCTGTACTGTAAATAGACGTAAAAAATATAAAGGAAACGTATGCTTTAGAAACAGGATATACAGACTCAAATGTATGGCTACAATGGATCGTTCACACAGCCCGAAACAGCAAGCTTTCCTCTTCCAGCTGTTTAGCCTGTGCAGCAGCCAGGCCGGGGTTAGGCACAGTGCCTTTTCCCCTGAATCCAGAGAATGACCTGAAAGGTTTTCATTGCATGCTGGATTTATATAATTCAGACAGTGTTGTAAATTGCACCACTTTGAAACTTTTGTTCCCAAGTGTCATTACAGATTAAACCACCTTGGTTTACCCCGTACACCGGAAATTACACCTGCTTGAGACGAAGCAAAGGTACCGTGTTAGTAGGGATGTTGACAACCTGCAAAACCACCATTGATGTAATCAAGGGCGAGAGTAATGTCACTGATGGTGTAGTGAATGATCATACCATGGCTAGAGCTGACGTGTGGTGGTTCTGTGGAGGTATGTATATGACATTACGATATCAGAGAAAGTGACAACACATAATTTACGTATTACAAAGAGAAACGCACCAGCCGGATCGTTTGATAACAGAGTTTATATAGATGCAATTGGTGTTCCTCGGGGTGTTCCTGACGAGTTTAAAGCTAGAAATCAGGTCGCTGCAGGGTTTGAGTCACTTCTGGCTTGGTGGGTAACTGTTAATAAAAATGTGGATTGGATAAATTACGTGTATTATAATCAACAGAGATTTCTGAATTATACTAAGGAAGCAATTGGGGGCATACATCAACAGTTAGATAAGACTAGTTTGATGGCATGGCAGAATAGAATGGCGTTAGACATGTTGTTGGCCGAAAAAGGAGGAGTATGTAGAATGTTTGGAGGTATGTGTTGTACGTTTATTCCGAACAATACAGCACCTGATGGCAGCATTACCAAGGCATTGAAGGGATTAACTTCTCTATCTACGGAGCTAGCTGAAAATTCGGGTTTCGATGATCCTCTGACAGGATGGTTCCAGGACATATTTGGAAAATGGGCAGGTTCTATAAAAGCTATGATGTTATCTGTAGCCGTAATTATTGCTATTCTAACTACTTGTGGATGTTGTTGTATCCCCTGTTTGAGGGGACTGTTACAGTGACTCATTGACACCGCTGTGACCAAAACGACGATGCTGTATGAAAGGATCCCCACCACCGATGATTACCAAATGGACTATGAGTGTACAGCACCAGAATATGTTTCATTTGATCTGACAGATGATGATCTATATGGTAACCTCTTTAATGAAGATGAGGATACGACGGTTTAAGGAATGATTGCTGTTTATGTGTTTATTCTACTGATTATGATGGAACTACAGAAAATCTAACGAAGTTGTAGCTTTTTGATTTGGCTAAAGCCATTTAGGAGAAAAATACGCACAGCATTTGTGAATACTGTACATATTGAAAATAACCCCATTTCTTTTACTTTTTTATGTGCAAGGGATAGCTTAGTTAGGTAAGGACAGGTCCATATCCAAGTACGATGGGTTGACCAGCTTGGTGAGGATGCTTATGTTTTGTTTTAGGGGTAACATTGTAGTAAAAAGTTTTTGAACTTATGTTTATTTTTATAACTTCTGTGCCTTGATGAATGGAGTACCTGTGTGTGGTTGCCGGGGCAGCGGAACCGTGAGAGAGTTTCCCTATCTAGAAGGATAATGGTAAACTAGAATGTTTTGAACTGCCTGATAGGGTTTTCGCTCTCACACTCCACAAAATGTATGTTATAATTATGCTTAAAGTCAGCATAAACAGGATGTGAATTGATGTTACACAGCCCTTTTTGAGAGACTGTGAACTGTGACCTGTGTCTTGTGACCTCTTTTTATAGCCTTGTTTTGAAACTTTTTATGACCTAAGTAAGGAACTGACAGACACTGAAGGTAAACATCCTCCTCTCTTTTAGGAAGGCTTGAATATAGTGATAACACACCCAGAGTGAGAGAGAGAGAGAGATAAATACCCTGACTCCCTCTTTAGACAGCCAGTCTTCACTTTGTAACTGATCTGCGTGTTGCTCTGTGAATGCTCCTCTTGTACAAGATTAAAACCTTTGTTTGAACTTTGAGCTGACTCCGATCTCCTTCCTCCAGTTCTAAATGAACGCAGAATTATTTTAACACAGGGCCTCATTGATGCGTGGTGTTGTGAACTGGTCAGGAACAGTATGGCTGTTGAGCGTTCTGTAGTCGATGCACATCCTCACTTCTCCATTCTTTTCCTGACAATTACTATTGGAGATGCATAGGGACTTTTAGACTCCTTGATGATGCCTGCTGCTAGCAACTTCTGGATATGACGCTGCACATTGTCAATATCTGCAGGAGCAATGCATCTGGAGAACTCACGAAATGGTCGTGAATAGTGACAAGCGAGTAGTGTGCTCTAGTCCTTTGGCAAGTCCAACATCCAGCTCATGCAGAGAGAAGACATCGGCTCTTTCAGACAGCTTCTGACAAAGCCTCGCTTTCCACTCCTCTGGGACAGGTGACTCCCCAAACTTGATCAAACTAGCATCAAACTCCTCACCCCCATATTCCACTGGATACGGTACGGCTGCGTTACGGCTGCGTTACAGCTCCGGTACGGTTTTGCTCCGTCGTCGTCGTCCGGCAAACCCCACCAGTTGCGTTTTGAGTCCGCCACGGCGCAGCTCCGCCGATCAGCTGGAGTTGCGAGACCGAGGAGTTCTCGCGATAATTACGTAATCGCGCGCAGCCGCAGTTAAAGGTCCGTGTTTATAAACACAACAACACACAGAGAAACGTTTAGTTACCAACAAAGGAGTAGAGGAACGGTGGACCTGCTTTGATTTGTCTTTCTACCATGGGTAAGTAGCCTGTTTATATATAAATGCTTAATTTATTTACTGTTTCTGTTGGAAATGCTATCTGTTTAGAGAGTGCTCTGTTTTGTGCTAAGTTTACCTATTGTTGTTGTTGTCCTAGCCTACATTTGTTTAGCTACAGCCAACAGAAAAGAGATTAAACTGTACCAGGAAAACATTAACAAAAACAAAGTTGCTGCAGTGCCCAGTCAATTTATGAGAGAATATACTGTAATCTAGTGAATGTGTTTTAGTTTTTACACAGTAATAATATAGTAATTCTAATTCTTTGTGTTCTTTGTCTGTATGTTTCAGTGCCTATTCATAGGAGGAGAACAATAGCCCTTCTTCTCCTTCTTGCAAGACTGCGGAGGAGGGGTAGAAGAAGGAGCTTGCATTGGGTCCATCCTCTGAACCAGCGCAGGCCTCACCAAGGGGATTTTTATCATCTTGTGGCTGAACTGCGGCTGGATAGTCAACGCCATCATACCTATTTCCGCATGAGCGCAGAACAAATGGATGAGCTCCTATCCATGATTGGTGATGAACTCACCAGGCAGTCTACAAACTACAGAGCTGCCATAGAGCCAAAGCAGAGACTCGCTGTTGCACTGAGGTGAGCTTAAATTTTTATAGACAATAAATGACCGACCACAAGCTTGAGAAAAAATGTTTAATTTAGAAAAAATATAAAAAATATAAATGTAAAGCAATGACAAACAGAAAATAAATTATATACAAAGTCTTTTAAGAAATATTCACGTATAAATATAAAACCACAGCAAACACAAACAACTATATACAACTTTGGCCTCACAGGTCTGTGTATGGGCTGGCACCCTCTTCCCACTGTGGCTCATCACTTGACGTTAGCATCTGCATGAACGGCCCCTGGGTCATCTGCTGGGTTTGGGGGGGAGCCTGGTGTTGACGTCCTGGCCTGGGGTGGAAAGTTGGGATGGGGCGAGTTGGCACAGGTTGCCACACTCTTTCCTGTGGTAACTGCTGGGGTGCAGTGCCGCTGTCAAGGTCTACCAGCAACTTTAAAATTCCTATTTTGGCTTGCTGGCGTTTGTTGTGGTTCAGTTTGTTCAGGAGAGGGACAAGGCTGAGGGCAAAATGATATGATTCGTCCAACTCTGTTTCTGGTCTCGGGGCTGGTTCTTGGAGAAGTGACAGGAGCCGCTCCTCCACGTCTGTTGGTTGTTGTTTACCCTTTTTGCTGGTATCAGCAGAACTTCGTGCTGCTGATACCAGCGGGCTGCGGGACCTGTGGGGCCTGTCCCTCTCCCCAGAAGTAGAGGGCTGTGGTCCTAATAGAGCTGGAGACACAGAAGATGGTCTCACAGCTGTGCTGGTGCCAGGCAGCTCATCTGACCCACAAACTGATTGCGGTGTCAGTGACCTCTCCTCATCAGCTGGAGCGGCTGGAGCAGCACCCAGACTGCTTTTTGAACTATATAGGAAAAAAACAAAAACACTTATTCCTTGTGTTCATTTATCTATTATTATTTTATTAGGGATTTCATGATTATACTAATCAGTTTAATTAAGATTATTTGCAATGAACCATTAATAATCAAAAAGTTAATATTGTCGTCAATACTGTTATCACTGTTAGATCATTTCATACAGACCTTCTTGGCTGAAGGTAAGGCAACAGGAAGGACATGATGTCGCTGTATTTCCAGTCCTTCTGGGTGCCTCCCGCAGAACCACTGGCAGTGACTTTTTTCTTGTGTTTCACAAAGCCGTCTCTCAAATTCCTCCATTTTGCTTTGCAAACAACTGAAACAAAGAAGAGAGACAGGTTAATATAATAATGTCACATGTAACTTATCTTTTCATTTATTTCTTCCCTAACAGGTACTTGGCTTCTGGGGACTCCCTGACCAGCCTTGCTTTCAGCTATCGCCTGGGTCACAGTACTGTCACAAACTCCGTCCATATGGTTTGTGCAGCCATTGAAAAAAAAATGATGGAGAAGTTCCTGCCAAGGCCGACCCAAGACACCTGGAAGGAGGTGGCACAACGATTTTGGGAAAAATGGAACTTCCCAAACTGCCTGGGAGCACTGGATGGAAAACACGTTGTCATCCAAGCACCACCACGGTCCGGTAGCCAATACTTCAACTACAAAAAGACTTTTTCTATTGTGCTTTTGGCACTTGTGGACGCGGACTACCGATTCAGATGCATTCAGGTGGGAGACTTTGGGAGAACAAGCGATGGCGGGGTCTATGCAGGATCGGACTTGGGAAAAGGAATGGAGAACAACACACTACATGTGCCACCAAGTGTCTCTCTGCCAGGTGCTGCTCACCTAGGGGATGTGCCTTATGCCATGGTGGCTGATGCAGCATTCCCTCTCAAGCCCTACCTGATGAGACCCTTCCCTGGACAGAATCTCAACCACCACAAGAGGATTTTTAACTACAGACTCTCTAGAGCGAGGATGGTGGTTGAGAATGCTTTTGGCATTCTGTCATCCCGGTGGAGGATTTTTCATCGCAGGATTAATCTGCACCCCAAAAATGTGGACACGGTTGTGGTGGCTGCCTGCATCCTGCACAATTTCCTACTTGCTCCCTCTGAAAATGTGAGGCTGCTGGAAGAGGCTGAGGAGGTGGGGAGACACATGGCACCGGTGAGAAACATGGGAGGAAACAGGGCTTCAAGAGAGGCCTGTGCTGTGAGGGAGTGCTTTGTAACTTTCTTCACCTCCCCCGAAGGTGCTGTGTCCTGGCAGGACAGGATGGTGTGAAACTTCAAAGACATTACTGTTAACAACTGTAAATGTCTGGAAATACTTATTTCCACCTGGTCTGAAGTAGCTTGTGTTGTAACAAAGCAAATAACTGTAAATATGTGAGTGATTCTTTTATTACTGAAAATAAAAGGTTTGAAAAAGTATTGCTTGAGAAATTCTTGTCAGCCCCCCTCACAACATTTACAAGTGTGAAAGTAACACCTCCTGTGAAAAGAAGTCAAGACACAGTCAAGGTAGAGTGCAAATACAAGACATCCCCCAACAGAACCTACTCTCTAGAAACATTTTAAAACTTAGCAAGCAAAGTTTATTTTCAGTTATTTTCTTCACTTCAATTAATGTCAAGCAACATCATAAAAACATGGTTAAATTTACTTTACATTATCACATAAAATACCTGTAAAATAGTTAACTATATATATTTCTAATGACATGATTATACAATTTGCATTATATCAGTACTGAAAGTAATTAGTAAAAACTCACCCTCCACTCCCAAAACTCCTGCTACAGTGTTCCACGCCTTTTCCTTTTTGATATTATCCTTGTAAAAAGGATGTGTGGGGTCATAGATAATCTTGTGGTTCTCAACCTCCATGATTAGTCTCTCCTCATCCATGGCTTCGTCAATGAACTCTGAAAAACCTCTGACCTGTTGACTCCAGGCCTGGCCCCGCCCATTATGACGTTTTGGTGACGTAGTTACGTAAAATATCATCCGGCGTCAACACGGAGTGTTTTATTTTGAAAGGTAACCGGATGTTTTAATGTTGTGTTGGTGTCTGACTTCCGGTTTCGCCATATTTGCTCTGTGCTGAATTGCTGCGTTGTGCTGCGGCGTCCGCAAAAATAGAAGTCCTGCGTATCTGCTCCGCAGGGCTGCGGACTGCCGGAGCTGGCACGCAGCGGACCTGGTGGAAATTAACACATAGACTAAAGTGTTACGGATCAGCTCCGCCGCCGTGGCGGAGCTGTAACGCAGCCGTACCGTATCCAGTGGAATATGGGGGTCAGACTCTGACTGACACTGTTGTGACAACATCAGTAAAACACAGGTGACCCAAAACAGTACCAACAAGGTATAGTTGCACCTTTTAGTGATTCCTTCTGAACGAGAACTGTGAACTTATTAACATCCACAGCATTGCTTGGTATCACTATGGAACTATGCCAGCAGGAAGAGGGTTTGTGGTAGGGGCTTCAACCATCAATATTTCATTTGGCAGAGGTTGCTGTAGCTCGACTTTGCAGATGACTTTACAACTGCCTTCGGCAGGTAGCAGCAGCAAGCCAGGGCCTTCCCATTTCACACAACCGACTTCGTCATCATCATCTTTCTGCGAATCAGTAATACTGAGTTGTATGTTAACACAACATGTTTACACACTACGGAATGAATGTGCAGTTCATGACTGATTAAATGACTAGTTAATGATTTATTTTTAAAAATGTTTACAGTAACGTCTATATAGAGATAGAGATAGATGCAGAACTATTTTTTGTGATCAAATTTTTATTTTATTTTAAAAGAAAAATATAAATAGGCATATGCATGTTACAAAAATAGATCACAAAATATATATTCACATATCTATTGACCCTTTGCATGTGACGTCACGTTCCACTCGCACGAGATACGGACGCCATGACGGACGGCAAAAGAACACTGGATTCAATAGAAAAACATGGAGGCTCCTTATTGTTCCTGACATTTTGAGGTTTTCTATCGGTTTTAACTTAATTTTATGTTGTTAAAATGGGTATTTCCTGCTGTGCCGTGCAGTGTACCAACAGACAAGGCTGCAAACCTGATCTAGCCTTTTACAGAATTCCCTTTGAGAAGGACAGAAGACGGCTACAGATATCTGCAATTAATCGCAAGGGCTGGCAGCCCTCAAAATACTCGAGGATCTGCAGCGAGCATTTTGTACAAGGTAAGTTTCATATTAAAACCTTATCAAAGTTATGTTAGAGTCAGTCAAAACAAATGCAATGTAGTTAGCTCACGTAGCTACCGTTAGCTAATACACTCAAGTAGGGTTTGTTTACTAGCCTACTAGCGATGCTAGCTGGCTAGTCCTTCTCAGGACTCTGTTGAAGCTGGTGGTCCTAGATCAGATGTTCTATACTACTGGGGGTGCCAGCTAATATTGAATTTGTTTTGACTGACTAACATAACTTTGATAACGTTTTAAAAACACTTTGGAAGAACAAAGCCACATATAGGATCATTAATAACCTTCATCAAATGAAGCTTCCTAAGAGTTAAATATACCCAATGTATAAAATTGTAATGTATTTGCTGATGATCAGGATTTCTGGATGCTAAGCTCACATTAACCCAGACTTTATCCCAGTCAAATGCGGGTTTCAGATCTGGAACATCTCTCCTCCATATTGTGTCTAACACCAGGGGTCTGTAAGAGTGCTGTAATAAGAACCAATAGAGTCTCGAAACAAAACCACTTGTGCTTCTAGCAGAGTGGAACAATTTATGAAGTGGGTGTGGTGTAAGAGGGCCCTGTAAAGGAACACCGTTTCCTTTTAAAGACGATCTCAGCTGCAGATAAAAGAAAACGGAGGTACGTGGTGTACCATACTTAGTACATATGTTCTGAAAAGTAAGTAACCCCCCCTCCCCATAAATATCACCAAGTGTACATATATTAAATATTGGAGAATGCGGGCCCCACCCAGAAGAGCAACCAGCTAATTTCTCCACCCTCCTCCATATGAATAGCAAATGAGAAATTATGGGGCCAAATTTCAAACGGCATTGGTGGACTGAAATATTAGAATGCAAAATATTAGCAAAAGAATATAGGGCTAGCATCCGCTCCTCCAGAGCTCGCCATGACACCTGTGCATCAGGTTGAAACCAAGTTAATAGAGGCCTCAGTGTGAAGGCCCACTTATAAAATTTGAAGTTCACTCTTTCTTGCTGCATTGTGGTGAGCTTAATAGGCGGTCGTTTACCACGGCAAAGAAATTTTGTTATTGCTGACTGTAGTTTGCTCCAATATTGAGGGGGCGGGGAAGGGGGAGCATCGAGCTAACAAAATTGACTCTGGGCAGAATATTCATTTTAATTATAGCTACCCTACCACGAAGTGAATTCGGAGGCTAGACCACCTGTCGAGTGTATTACAAAAATTGTTTTTAGTTAATGTCTGTATGGAGGAATAAATATCTATCCCCAGATAAATAAAGTTTTCAGTGACTGGAAAAGATGCAGGGATGGGAGCATTACACATGGCCTGATTTAACGATTTCTGCCAATTTATTTTAAAACCGGAAAGCTTGCCATAAGGTTCAAAGATTGACAAAACATGTGGGATACATTGCACTGGGTTGTTTAAATACAATAAAAAGTCATCAGCATATAGTGAGATATAATGGTGTGTTCTGCTAATAGAAATTGGAGAGATTGTAGGTGAGCTGCGGAAGGCTTGTGCCAGTGGTTCAAGAGAAAGGGCGAATAACAGAGGGCTGAGAGGACAGCCCTGTCTTGATCATCTCGAGACAGCAAAGGGAGGAGAGCGAGTTTTGCCTGTGAGCACTACGGCTGTTGGATTTTTATATAGCACTTTAATCATATTTATGAACGGCATGCCGAAGCCCATAAACTCAAGCACTGACCACAAAAAAGGCCATTCCAGGCAGTCAAAGGCCTTCATTGCATCTAGTGACAGGACAGCAGCAGGGGAACTTAAGCTTTGAGCGCCATCTATAACGTGTAATAATCTTCTAACATTATCTGTAGCCAGTCTAGATTTTATGAACCCTGTCTGGTCACTATGAACCAACTCTGTCATATGGCCTTGAAGCCGCCGGGCCAATAATTTCGCGTAAATCTTTAAGTCTGCATTTAATAGTGAAAGTGGCCTGTAGCTGGAGCACTCTACCGAATCCTTTCCTTTTTTAAGAAGTAGTGAAATTAGTGCCGAATTAACATCCCTAGAAAATGAACTTTCTGAATTATGCAACTCCTGATAAAAGGAGGCAAAGGAAGCATTTACTTTTTTTTGGGTCAGATTTTATAATGCCATCTTTGTCTTTAATGCAAAAAATATCAGCAAAGTGCTCGTCCGTCCGAAGCTTCATTGCTAGTAAATGACTGGGTTTTGAGGAGTTAAAATAATAAGTTTGCCTTATGCAAAGTAAGTTTGTTTTATGCATAAGAAACTCTGTGCGGTGCCTCAGAAGAGGGTTAATCTCTTTTTTAATCAGTTCCTTTTGTAAGGCTGTATGGTCATTAAAGTTATGTTGCAAGGTAGCATCAAGGGTCACATATTTTAATTCTAAAGCTTCTAGTTTGGCTGCACGTTCCTTATTTCGTGTTGAAGCGTATAAGGTGGTATTACTCCTTATAAAGCCCTTCACTGCCTCCCAAAGTATCCTTGGATCGGAAACAGAGCCAACATTAAACTCCAAAAACTCGCTAAAATTACTTTCAAACTGAGCTTTGAATTTTTCATCTCACAATAAAGATGAGTTGAACCGCCACCTAGGGGCCTTAGTGGAAGATGGACGAACAGTGACCGAACAATATATTGGTTTATGATCAGACCAGGTAACCGCATTAGGGGCATAAGCGGAAATAAGTGCAATGTTTTTCCCGTACATGCGGATCTTGGCAATGGCTATCCGACCCGCATCATCTGTCCAAGAGTCAATCACATCAAATTTTAGTTTGCGTTTACACAGTACCATTACCCCTTTACATTTAGTAGCTGCAGATGAAGTTACAATAGGGTGATAAAACTTATTGGCTAATCGACCCGCATCTTTGCACAGTAAATGTGATTCTTGAATCAGCAAAATCTATGTTTTTCTTACGGAGAAACTCTAGCACAGTGGTTCTTTTGTGTGGAATGTTAAGACCCCTGGCATTGACTGAAATGAGATTGAGAGCTGTCATATGCTGAGAGACAAAATAAAAAATGGAGTTGCCCCAATAGAGAGAAGTCTGGATCCATAAAAGAAAAACACCCCAAGACAAAAGAGGACAAAAAACATCAAAAACACCAAAAAGAACAAAGGAAGGTGAGGAAGCAAAGTACTGTCAAACCTTCCTGAAAAATCCACAACTGGATAACTAACTCAAGGAACTGATAGTTTCAACCTGATCTCACAGAAATGCGTGAAATAAGAACAGAATTTTCTCCAAAGCTCTGAAAAATCAGGTGCTGTCAGACATAAGGCCCTCTACACCCTCTCATGCAGCTGGCTGCTTTGGAGAAACTTTTGTTCTAAAAGTCGTGCAGGTCTGAATTGTTAATATGTGGTTTGGCGGCCCAGGATGAGCGCGTAGACGTCCGTTCGGTGCCGATCGGACCCACGCTTCTCGAGAGGCGGGGCTTTAGACAGACGCAGGCCGCAGTTTCCATGGAGATGGACCGAATCGTTTGAAACTTGGCCTGTGGAGTGGTGACAAGGCTTGGATGAATCCCCCCAAGACCCAACTCTGTGGGCCAATCAGAAAGCCAAGTAGCCTCACGGGGGTCCAATCGCAACGGGACCAAAAGTTTATGATAAGAGGCCGTCTCACGAGCAACATACTGAAATTTCAGGGTCCTATCTCAAAGCGTTTGTGAGATATTAAAAAAGAGCAGTCGTAAAGGTCAAATACCAAGAAAACGGTGACCTTTGACACTTGTGAAGGTCACACGGGCCTGAATCTGCACATAGTGGGTGGCCCTAGCCCCCTGATACACTTATTAAAAATTCAGCCTGATAGGCCAAAGCATCTGTAAGCTATTAAAGAATTGCTGTTGAAACATTTCTCCTTTAATATGAGGTCAGAGAAAGGAGCATTATTTCTGACCCTTCTGAACGTCACAGAGCTCTGAATGTTTGCACACACACTCTACTAGACATTCTGGGACAAATATTAAAAGCTCATCTTCATCTCAGCTTCCTGCACCAAAGTCTAAGTGATTTATTAATTTAACACTAATCAGTGACCTCTGACCCTTGAATTCATAATAATGTTTTTCAGATAAAAAATTAAATTTCACTCATTGAATTAAAAATTACATTAAATGTGATGTGATGTGGACCAGAAAGATGCTGGTGAAAATTATGAAAAAAAGGAAAAAAAGAAGTCAAAATTCAAGCCAACTTTCAACTTTCACTTTTATTGTTGAATTTTAACAATATAGCACCATTTCATTCAATTCGACCAATTTAGACACGTCGCTGATAGACCTGAGGATTATGGGTAATGTAGTGCTTCTCCGTGATATGACGTTGGAAATAATACGTGTTTTTTTTAAATAAAGTTGATATTACACGGGGATTTTGGACTCGACAGAAGCACATACCATCGTTACACAGTCTGCCTTGGTTGGTTACAACATTATGGCTAATAATCAGATCTTTCTTCAGAATATCGATTAATCTACATTTTCACTTCCGGGATCTATGAAACAATACCCACAGCGTGACGTCTTTGAAGTTCGACCAATCTGACACGTCGCTGATAGACATGAAGATGACGGGTAATGTAGTGCTTCTCCGTGATATTACACTGGAAATAAAACGTGTTTTCTTAAAATAAAGTTGATATTACACGGGGATTTTGGACTCGACAGAAGCACATACTATCGTTACACAGTCTGCCTTGGTTGGTTACAACGTTATGGCTAATAATCAGATCTTTCTTCAGAATATCGATTAAACTACATTTGCACTTCCGGGATCTATGAAACAACACCTACAGCGTGTCGTCTTTGAAGCTGACAATGCGTGTGTCCGCCACGAAATGGATCCTAATTGACTTTCAGTGAAGGCTGTTTGCGTAGTGATCACACGGAATTCTTACACAATGCGTGCCAGGAGCACGCAATGCGTTATTAAGAGGTCGTGCTTATTTCACGCATTTCTGTGAGATCAGGTTGGATAGTTTCCAGCCACCCAAGCATGGGCATCAACAATTATCAAAAAACGAAACAGCAGCAGTGTGAATATTTTCTTCAACATTAAAACATCTGCCTTATAACAGTATTGGACACCTTCAGCAGTTCAAGGCACCTCTGGACGTGCCCCCCAATCCACACACACACCCCGCAGACACACATCACCGACAACCTAGGCGTAAAATGCCCACCTGTTAATAATACACATATGGTCTACAGATTATGATAAAGTGTGAACCTATAAAAACAACAAACATGACAATAACAATCAAAAGGATAAAGTAAAAGTAATAAACTTATATTATGCGGTAGGTTATGCAGTCGTATTCAGTTAGTTTGGCGTTCAATTTTTCAACCTCAGAAGCTGACGCCGGGGGGGGAGTCGCAGCGCTGCCTCTCCGCTTCCTCCAGCATATCCAGACGAGCCTCCGTGCTAGTCATCCTCATAAGCATGTTGGCTAGCTTAGTCTCAATCGCCTCGACAGCTCTTCTTGTTTCTGACACGTCCTTGCAGATGTCTGCAAAGTGTTTGGCTTGGTCATTCAGGATTTTCGTTTGGTCGGTTGCTAGTTTCTGAAGAAGCTTGTGTATTTTAGCAATGGAGATGGACTCATACTCGGCCTCCCGAGTCGGAGACACAGGAGAGGCCTGGCTAGCTTTTGAGCTAATGGTAGCTCTGGTGGTTATCTGTTTGCTGGGTACTTTGTCACAAAAAACATTCATGGATGTGGTTCAATAATTAATTTATCATAGGTCTTCTGAAAATGTGATCAAATTTGCTGGCTCAAAATATACACACAGTAATTCGAATATTTGGTTAAATGTCCCTTGGCCTCTGGCTGGATTTTTAACCACACCTCTTGACAGAATCTTAGTTCAACGACATTTGTTGGCTTCCTGGTACAGACTTGTTTCTTCAGCACAGTCCAAATGCTCTCAATGGGGTTCAAGTCAGGACTTGGGAAGGCCATTCCAAAGACTCAATTCTAGCCTGATTTAGCCATTCCTTTACCAATTTTGATGTGTGTTTGGGATCACTGTCCTGTTGGAACATCCAACTGCAACCAAGACCAAATCTTCTGGCTGATGATTTTAGTTTTTCCTGAAGAATTTGGAGATAATGTTCTGTCTTCATTCAATTTACTTTCTTTAGAGCACCAGATCCACTGACAGCAAAACAGCCCCACTGCATAACTAGTGTTCTTGGGACAAAGGCCTCACCTTCTCACCTCCAAACATACAGTTGCGTTCAAAAGTTTACATACACTTGTAAAGAAAATATTCATCATGGCAGTCTTGAGTTCCAATGATTTCTACAGCTCTCATTTTTTCTGTGATGGAATGAATGGAACACAAACTACTTTGTCACAAAAAAAAACATTCATGAATTTTGCTTCAGATCGGAATTTATTATAGGTCTTCTGAAAATGTGACCATAGCTGCAGGCTCAAAAATATACATACAGTAACTTGAACAATCAATTTTGGCAATTATAGAATACTGTGTGAGTAAGGAGCTCAACATTGATTTGAAAGTGCTCATTACTGATTTGAACAAGCCAGGAAAGTCACTTGGAGCCATCTCAAAGCAGTTACAGGTTCCAATATCAACTGTACAAACAACTGTTTGTAGGTCAAGGTCAAGTTTATTTCCATAGCACATTTAAAAAATAATAATATAATAATAAGTGCTTCACAGGCTCAAGAATCAACAATACACAAATTAAACATCAAACAAACAGGGCACACAAAACAACAGTATGTGGAGGCAAGATTAACTTGAATTAAAAGCCAGAGAAAAGGTAGGTTTTTAGCAAGTCCGAGCAGTTTTTATTTGCAAAGGAAAACTGTTCCATAATTAAGGAGCAGCCACTAAAAATGCACGGCCACCTCTTCTTTTGAGTTTGGCTCTGGGAACGTTCAGAACCATCTCATAGGACGACCTCAGAGCTTTAACCGGAGAGTGAATATATAGAAGCTCACTTAAATAAGAAGGTGCCAAGCCATTTAAAACCTTAAAAACAAACAATAAAATCTTAAAATCAATCTTGAAGGGGACAGGAAGCCATTGGAGTGAGGCTAAAACTAGAGATGTGATCATGTTTTCTGGTCTTGGTTAAAAGCCTCGCAGCAGCATTTTACACTAGCTGTAATCTATTAAGAGATGACTGATTCAGACCCACATACAGAGAGTTGCATATATCAAGCGGCGTTGTTACAAACGCATGTATGACTGTTTCAAAATCTTTGTGGGGCAGATACAGCTTAACGAACCACGCCCAAATTTAGACAGAGAAAGTTCAGATCCAGCCAGGTTATTAGATCACTCAAACAGTTAAATATGGGCTGCAGTGAGTCTGAATCATTTGGTTTTAACAGCAAATAAGATTTGATCCATTTAAGGGCAGTACCCTTAATGCCCACACACTTTACAAGTTGGGATAAAAGAATCGAGTGATTGACTGTATCAAAGGCAGCAGTCAAATCAAAAAGCACTAAAACAGCCGAGTTTCCTGAGTCAACAGTTAAGAGTGCGCTCTGTGCGCTGTCTCCAGTATGCGGTGTGCACCTGACATCACAGTCGTGTCCACTCCAGCGATTTCACACACAAACTACATGAAAATTAAAATCGTATTTGGTGAAACATGAACAGTAGGCTATTCATTCTTTAATGCTTTTTGATTTAATCTTAGATTTCTGCCATCGATTATGATTACTGGATCAGTTAGTTACCAAAGAGTCCGGCCCTCTCCGCTGCACTCCAGGACAGGGAATGATGGCACAGCACTCAATGGGGTAATATTAATTTAAGGTTTGTGTTGGCTGATATTTTTACAACTGAAAGGTGTTTATGGAATAATTATTACACTTGACTATACGCTCAAATACAGAAGTGCAAGTACGTGAGTAACACTGCTGGTTTGAATGTTTATGAAAACGTGCTCACAAAAAGTTCCTTGTGGCCGTTTTCATAAACCTCGTATATATAATAGCCTCGTAATTGCACACTGGAGACAGCGCACCGGGTGCACTGGTGACAGCGCACAGAGCGCACCGGAGACAGTGCAGTCTCCTCACACACACTCTGCCTTCTCCAGTCAGCTCACCTGGATCATCCTCACCAACTGTGAATATGGACTGTATGATTTATGAAAGCCTGTAAAAAAATGTCAGTGACAGCTGTCACACAATCGTTACACTCCATATCCTCATTGTGAGTCCTAATCATGATGCAGGCCGAGTTCACTGTAACTACACTTCAATGAATGAATAGTGTTCAAACTTCCATTTTCAAATGATATCCCATGGCTGGGGGATACCAGTGATTGTCGCGCATAATTTGGGCACGTGAAGAAAAAAACTTAAGCAAACATTTCTCGTGCTCATGAGAAAAGTTTCTTGTGCTCACAAGAAAGTATCTCGTGTGCACGAGAAACATTTACGTTTTTTATTTCCCCATGTCCCTTTAGGGGCTCCTTACATTTTCAAATGACCTATAATAAATTCATTATTGAACCAAACTTAATGAATGTTTTTTTTTTTTTGCCAAAGTAGTTTGTGTTCCACTCATTCCATCAGTTGTAGCAATAATTGGAACTCAAGACTGCCATGATATACATGTTCTTTACAAGTGTGTGTAAACTTTTGACCATGACTGTAATATGCTTCCATCTGATGTTTTACATTAGGCACTATTTGTTTACAGTAAATCGATGATAAAAATAAGAAATGCATTGTTCCTCCTTGATCAAGTTATATAAACTACTTCATCTTAAGTCATCTGTGTCTTTTTCTTCATCTCTCCTGAATGGTCAAGCGAGCTGAAATTCCACAGCACTGTGCACCGTAAACAAACCAGCCAACAGTTTGCAAAGCTGTGGTAGAGATGCATGCACAGAAGAAATTTACACATTTCAGAGAGAGAGAGGGAGAAACACACCTACTTTTATCACTCAAATACCAGAATATTGTGCGCATGTAAATGTTGCCATTGTTGCATTTTCTGTCACTGCCAAGATGTTGCTAAAGAATTATACTTTGCTGGTGGTACCTTTAGCCTCTGCTGGCTCCCTGAAACTTAAGTCGATCCCAGTCCTTGTTTAGCTGTCTGAGATCATTCATCGACTTTTCACTGTGAACTTGCATCCCCTTCTCTGTAGAGTAAATCTGCATGTTTCCCTGTCAGCAGGGCCACCTGTTTCCTATCAGCTACTTCCTGGCTGATGAACTATCCTGTTCCTCCATTGTTCTCCAGTTAGCAAGCCCTCTTATTTCCCAGCCTGCTGGCCATCCTGTCATCCAGTTTTCCTATTCCACTGGCCTCAACATCATCCTTAAAACTTCCATATTCAGTCTTTTCATATGAAATTAGCTTTTCTTTCCAAGCAGTTTCTTACCACAATTGCAGCACTCCTGGAGAACAGACCAACAAACACTAATAGCCTACCAAAGAGAACAGTTCTCTCACAAATATTGGAGTTTAAAACTTATTTTTTCAGTTGATTGGCTAAACTTTATGACAGACATTATAAATTCCAACCAAAGTATATTCATGTTCTAAATAAACTTCCTACTTGTTCAGTTTGTCTGTTAGGAGCAAGCACTGTCCACTATTGAATGATTAATGCATTTACATGACTAATTCATGCATTTATACAGGAGCAGTGTTTTAAGTGGAGGAAGAATTATGGAAATTACTAGACTCCTACGCATAAGACACCAACATAAAATTACCAGACAATTTACCGAGTAAAATGCATTCATACAGTGAGACTAGTCTCTGATTATGATAATATTCAGCAAATCTACAAATATTAATTCCCCCAGCTCCTGTTGCATGTGTTTATATGTTTCTGTGCACCTGTACTGTATAAACTGTATGAAACTACAGCAACCGACTATATACTGTATAAAATCACAGTTACAAGCAATGCACTGGAAAAATACAGTAACCAATCATGTATTTTATAATATTACAATAACCAACAATTTACCATATTAAATTATAATATCCAAAAATGTACTGAAGTGCTATATCGTAGGCAACTCATCGAAGAAGCTTCTTCAGCTCTTACTGGAGGGGAGTTACAGGATTTTAAACTATGTGTGGGAGTGTCCTTACAGAGTCGTTAAGGACACGTGTGAGCTCTGAGTTTCAGAGCTCTTAGGGCCACTTGTGGGTCGTTGACCCAACTGGCCTTCATGTGGGTTGCTAAGGCTAGGTAAGCCCTGGTGTGAATGGTTGTTAAACTTTCTGGGGAGAGAACTCAGTACAGCATTGTAGGTGGGTGATAAGTAATGTCTTAGGCCACCTCCTCTGTTCAAAGACAGCTGTTCCAGTTTGACATAGATGGATTCTTTTACTCCTATTTCAAACCATCTGTCTTCTCTGGACAAGATGTTTACATTGTTGTCCTCAAAAGAATGATTTTTCTCCTTCAGATGAAAGTGGACAGCAGAGTCTTGACCTGAGGAGTTGGCCCTCTTGTGTTGTGCCATTTGTTTATGGAGAGGTTGTTTTGTCTCCCCAATATACGAATCTTTGCGCCCTGGCTGCATTGAACAGCATAAACTACATTAATCAGTTTGTGCCTGGGTGTTTTGTTCTTAGGATGGACAAGTTTCTGCCTCAGCGTGTTGGTGGGTTTAAAGTGAATGGGGATATGAAGTTTATTGAAGATCCTCCTGAGTTTCTCATATGTTTCCACGACATAAGTAATGACAATGTTGTTACGTTGTCTAGTCTTCTCCTCTGTGTCTGCTCTGGATCTTTTAGCACTTTTGACAAAGGTCCAGTTTGTGTCTGATGATATTTTTATTTTAAGATTTATTTATTTTACTGATTAAGATCCTGCACACCGGTGGTTTGCACACAGCCTGATGTATCAGTGGTTCTACCTCCTGAACTAGAAAATCATCCTACAGTTAGTGGTATTCAACCAACAATACTTGGGTGTCTTAAAGGAACTTGGGGCAGGATCAAGAAATAAGACTCAATAGTGACACGATGGCCGTTGCGGCCGTTAGGGTAACTGCAGCCATCAGCCAAGCTGGTGCGGGAGCACATGAACTCTTCACAGCAGTGCAGCCGATGCCTTATCCCCTACACACACGAAGCAGCTTGGAAGCCGGCTCGCTGTGTGTAGCGACACACAAGCGTGGCGATTTACCGTTACGGTCTGAAAGGCACAGGCGAAAGCAAACTGCATATTGGGGGACAGAAATATCGTCTCTGATACGGGATTGTTGTGTGTAAGTGGCTAATGTTACTACACAGACACAAACAAACCGTTAGCCTGTGGCTACAGCCAGCTGCTAACGTCACCTCCCGGATAACAGGTTGGGCTTTCGGTCCCATATATAAAGGGACATATTTCTAACTATTCGGTTTCAGACTAAAGGACCGTGGAAAATGCGCAGTCTGTAACTATTCAGTGTTACACAGTGGTGGACTAAGTTACATGTTTGCAGCTAACGCTACTTTGCACGTTAGGTCACTCCGGGTCCTCGTTGATCTCATATGATTTTCAAATCAAGCTCTAAACATGATCTGTAATGTTTTCTTACCTGGTTACTAGTAAATGAGCCATGTCAGCATCTGTTTACAGTCCCAATTCAAGTTGAAGCTGCCTCCATGAGTCGAATGCGTATCCGATGTTTATTCGGCTGCCAGCCCGGCTTTGGTCCTAATTTCGTTTCGACTCACGACATGCCGCTGATAAAACCTTTGTTTTCTTCTTAGTATGACTTTTTAGTGGACTTTGTGTGGTGGTGGGTTGTTTGCTGGCCGTAGCAGAATCCATTACTACCCTAAACACTAGTTTGGGTCCACCGTGCTTGTCTTCGGATTCGGACACCGAATTGCAGTACATTATGCAGCACAAAGCCTGTTCAAGGCAATGGAGAGATACCTGGGTGGGCTCATTCTTTTTGGTTTTGAACGCTTCATCACCCATTAGCATTAAAACACTTAAAATGCATGTTTATTTTTTCACAGATCCTGCCCCAAGTTCCTTTAATAGTGGTGGTGACTGTGTGAACAACGGGGGCAGCATACCTCTGGTATGTCTACAGCACAGTGATTCTCTTGTTTTACCAGACGAGTTAGATAACCTGTATACTAACTGTGATACACTACACACATTACCCACTTGTATTAGACAGGACACCTCATCAGAGCAGCTTGGTTTCCACGAGTGGCTACCCGATTTAAGTAAACTTTGTGATCTGTGTTTAGACATAAGTAAGTTTGGACATGCAGAACAACCAAATCTTGAGGCCTGTAGACTAGATGGAGTGTGTAACCTGGTTGAATCACCGAGTTGACCAATTGGTTGGCATAGTAAATAGTAAATTTGAGGAATTACTACAGCATAACAAAGATTAGGAAAACTCTATGAGTAAAAAAACGCTGTGTTAAAACGGCATAACAAAAACTTATTAACAGTAGTCCGCTAACAAAACAATAAGAAATAAGCAAAACTGAAGTGTCAAGGAGAAGTGAGCTCTCTACTTCACGACTTTGCAAGAGCACTTCAAAAATAATTAAAACTGCAAGCAGTGATGAACGGGCCCTCGACCCAGATACGTCGGGCAGTGGCGCCGTCGGAGGGCACGCGTATCCTACCTAAATAGGATACATGTCACCCAAAACACAACAGTGAAATCTGCAGTGGCTTCCTGTGTCCAGTGGGTGGCGCTATGGATATGAGACAGTATTGATGCATAGTTGTATTCAGGGCAAAACCCTGTCTTGTGCATCTGGTCATGATACTTAAGCGTATCAAATTATGTTAATGTATGTGCATGTAGGAGGCAGGGCTTCAGGTTTGAAATATTCCAGGGGGCATTCCAGAGCCATTTTTTAACTTAAACAGCCCAAACCCATATCCAATATCTATCTTCTTCGTGACTGGGGATACATGTGCAAAAATTTGCCGTGTGTAGGTGTTCTTCTGTACATATGACATGTGAAAAGCCATTAGGGGGCGCTACTGAGCTGCCGTGCCGCACCTGAGGGCAGTTGTGGTATCAAATTAACGTACTCATGGGTTAGAAGCTATGTGCCCAATTTGGTGAGTCTGCCATCCTTCCTAAAGTCCCGAAAACAGCGTTGGAAAAATTTAAAGATGGCCGACTTCCCGTTGCGTCAAAAATTCCAATAGAATCGAGATTGGCTAAATCGATGAGACCTATGACTCCTGTGAATTTCATGACGATCAAAAATGATTTGCCCGCAAATCTTTCGACGTTAGGTGGCGCTATGGAGTCCCCTGGCCATACCCACCCCCAATCATGTTGAGTTATCCAATTTTTCACCAGATGTGACGTATGTTCCGAGTTATGTGAACATAACTGATTGATTGATGCATAGTCGTATTCAGGGCGAAACCCTGTACATGTGTGACGAATTTGGAGTAGATTGGAAATCATATTGAAAAATGAAAATAGCCGCACGCAATCCAAGATGGCCGACTTCCAGTTGGGGGGAGAAGTTCCACAAAATTAATTCCTGTCTAAATCGATGAGACCTATGAGTCCTGCAAATTTCATGAATATCGGATATCAGTTGTTCACATGACCCTGCGTTAGGGGGCACCATAGATATGAGACAGTATTGATGCATAGATGTAGTCTCTACATCTGTGTGATCAATTTGGTGTAAATGGGAACTTGTATGTTGAAGTTATAAGGACTTCCTGCTTATGGTGGAGCATCAAAATGGAGCACACCGCCACGCCCACCAGCCATAACTGAGGTGAAAGTTTGTGACAAGTTTTCATCTTTAAGGTCTGAGAATAAGACTGAGTGAATGTGAAGTCTGTGGTGTTAAATCTGTAGGATGAGTTTGTTAAAGTACGAGGCAGGAAAAGTGTGAAAACGGCAGCGAAATCTCAACTTCTAATCAAAATGGCCAACTTCCTGTTGGACTGAGGGTATGGGTGTTCATTCTTGTTTGGTGCGTCTGGTGATGATATATATGCATACCGAATTTCATTCATGTATGTGCATGTAGGAGGCGGGGCTTCAAGTTTGAAACATTCCAGGGGGCGTTGTGGAGCCATATTTTCACTTAAAAGGCCCAGACCCATATCAGATATCATTGTTCGTGACTGGTGACGCATGTGCAGAATTTGGTGTTTGTAGGAGTTTGTCTGTACTTACCAAATGGGAAAAACTATTAGGGGGTGCTACTGAGCTGTTGTGCCGCACCTGAGAGCAGTTGTGGTATTGAATTAATGTACTCATGAGTGTGAACCTACATAACAAATTTGGTGAGTCTGCGAACATCCTAAAGTTCTGTAAACAGTGTTGGAAAAATGAAAATCGCTGCACGCCATTAAAGATGTCCGACTTCCTGTTGCGGCAAAAATCCCAACAACATGAATTTCTGGCTACATCGATGAGACCTATGAGTCCTGTAAATTTCATGACGATCAAAAATACTTTTTTCGCGGGCTGACCCAACGTTAGGTGGCGCTATGGAGTCCCCTGGCCACACCCATCCCCAGTCATGTCTTATATCATGTCTAAAATATGAAATTTTTCACCAGATGTGATGTTTGTGTCAAGTTGCGTGAGTTTTGGGGCATGTTCAGGCCTCCAAAAAGCCGCCTAAAGCCGCAGAAGAAAAAGAAAAAGAATTCCAGCTACAGATTCAATAGGGCCTCGCACTGGTCAGTGCTCGGGCGAGGATAATGAATATTAGAGACTGAATATAAACAGGAGAAAATTCAGCAGTGTCTGCTATCATTCTACCAAAATTTGTACTCTCAAGAAGAATTAGACAATGACTTACAGATAGATATTTTTTTTAAATCGCTCCACCTACCAGAAGTTATAGAAACCCAAAATGCCCTCCTCATGGAGAGAGGCAATAATCAGGGCCCGAGCACTGACCAGTGCGAGGCCCTATTGACTCTCTAAGGGCTATTATTTTTCTTCCGTGACTTTAAACCCAGTTTTGGAGGCCTGCACATACCCCAAAACTCACCAAACTCGGAATAAAAATTACATCTGGCGAAAATGTTCATAATTCCACATTATTGGGTGTGGGTGTGGCCAGGCAACTCTATAGCGCCCCCTGGAATCAGCCCAGCCTCCTACATGCACATACATTAACGAAATTCAGTACGCATATGTATCATGACCAGACATGCAAAAAAGCCTCTTGGACCCATACCCTCAGTTAAACAGGAAGTCGGCCATTTTGATTAACAGCGGCCATTTTGACAAATTTCCTGCCTCGTACTTTAAGGAACAGATTTAAAACCACAGACTTGACATTCACTCAGGATCATCCTCTGACATTGAAGATGAAAAGTTATCAAAAGCTTTTGCCTCCGTTATACCTGGTGGGCGTGGCTGTACGGTCAATTTCTATCCCTCGCCATAAGCAGGAAGTCCTTATAACTTGAACATACAATTTCCCATCTACACTAAATTGGTCACACATGTAGAGGGGTTCACACTGAATACGTCTATGCATCAATACTGTGTTAAGTGAAAAGATGGCTCCATAGTGCCCCCTGGAATATTTCTAACTTGAATGAAATTCGGTATGCATATGTATCATGACCAGATGCACCAAACAAGAATGAACGCCCATACCCTCAGTCCAACAGGAAGACGGCCATTTTGATTAGAAGTTGAGATTTTCCCGCCGTTTTGACCCATTTCCTGCCTCGTGCTTTGAAGAACTTGTCCTACAGATTTAACACCACAGACTTCACATTCAGTCAGGATCATCTTCAGACCTTGAAGATGAAAAGTTATCAAAAGATTTCGCCTCCATTGTACCTGGTAGGCGTGGCAGTGCGGTCAATTTCGATCCTTTGCTATAAAGCAGGACGTCCTTATAACTTCAACATACAATTTCCCATCCATACCAAATTGGTCACACATATAGAGGGACTCACCCTGAAAAGATGGCTCTATAGCGCCCCCTGGAATATTTCAAACTTGAAGCCCCGCCTCCTACATGCACATACATGAACGTAATTCGGTATGCATATGCATTATGACCAGACACAGAAAATACCTCCAGGGCAAAAATTGGCACTATTTGCAGATTTTTTCCAACAATATCTTTATTTGTTTCCAGACATAACAACACATACATATAACCACTGGGACACCAAACGTCTGCCCCAAACTGTGCAGAACCCATGTTATCAAATCCCAACCAAGACATAACAACAACACAAGTAAATAAAATAAATCACTAACGAGAGAAAGGAACTTAAATACACAGTGAAATAATAATACAAATACTACATAAGTAAATAAAAAGCAAATAATAAAAAATAAAAGATACAAGTCGGGGAGAATAAATACAAAACCAACCATACACTGCTCATACTCACAACTGTGCACTGCACATAAATTAGATAGTGGTCAATCAACACCAGACAGTAAACATTTTTCCCAAATGAGCTGCAGAGGGCTACTTATGGGTCATCCCCAGATGTTTCCACCAACCCAGACAAGTCTTTATTTGCAAGAAATTTTCCAGAGGGGCCCCAGATGTTATCAAAAATAGGTTGCTTACCCTTGATTGCATACGTGATCTTTTCTAAGGGCAGAGTTGCTGTTATTTCTGAAAGCCATTTACCTATCCTTGGTCTATCCACCTCTTTCCAAGCTATTGCAATGACTCTTTTCGCCAACAACAGGCCTATATCTAAATATAAACGATGATTCTTTCTTATGTTACAATTAGCTGGGTAGATACCCAAAAGAAATATTTTTTGCTCTAAATGTAATTTTATCTCTAATATTTCCTCAATACACTGCTTCACTTCTTCCTAGAATTTCTTTATTTGAGAACACTGCCACAAACAATGGAAAATTGTGCCCTTTGTCACATTTTATGCAAACATCCGGTATGGCATTATTGAATTTGCCGATGACATTTTGATATATTTGGAACAACCTGCTCAATCTCTGCCCGAATTGATGTCTTGTCTCAAGGAATATGGTTCAATGTCTAGATATAAACTTAATGTATCAAAGACACAAGCCCTTGCTTTTAATTATGAACCTACTAGGGATATTATTGAAAAATACTGGCTGAAATGGAACGCTGATTCGATAAAATATTTGGGTGTATATCGACCAAAAAACTTGGCAAATCTATCCACCGTCAATGTTGGCCCTCTAAACTCCAAAGTAAAGGCGGATATAAGAAGTAGAATCAGTCAAAATCAATATTCTGTCACGATTGCTATATCTTTTCCAAACTTTACCTGTGGAAGTGACAACCCAACAGTTTGTGGAGTGGGACAGACTCATATCCAGATATATATGGAATGGCAGGAAGCCAAGAGTTAAATATAAAACCATTCTTGTTGGAGTATTATTATGCAGCACAGCCGAGGCCTCTCGTATGCTGGTGTGACCCTAGCTACTCTGCTAGGTGGAAGGAACTAGAGCTGGCAATGACTGATAAGATCCCACTCCAAGCTATTATTTCTGCTGAAACATTAGTCAAATACCTTTTGGTTCGAGAGAACCCATTTATCATTTTGTCCCTGAAAATTTGGAAGGTAACTCAAAAACTGTGTAATATACAGAAAATATCAAATCTGTTGAGATGGTGTGCCTTTGATAGTGACTTTCCTCCAAATGTGGGTGATAAAAGATTCAGTGTCTGGGTTAAGAAAGGTATCACAACTTACTACACTCTGACACAAAAGAGAGTATAAAGAGAATAATCTGGAGCAACAAGATTTTTACAGACTCCTTCAAATGCAACACTATTTAGGAACAATCATGAGAGATGTGAATTTGGTAAACTTGGAGGATGGAATAATGAAAATGTTTAAATCTGCCTATGACTCTGACTGCAATACTAAAATTATTTCTAGGATATACAACTGTTTCGTAAATAGAGTGTCAGAAGGGGCCCTATATATTTAAGAGAAATGGGACGGGGAGAGTAATAGGGTTCTCTCTGGGGAGGAGTGGCGTGGGATCTGTCAGATACAGTGGAAAAACACAAGTTCCCTCATTTGGAGGGAATTCTGTTGGAAGAGTCTGGTCCGAATCTTTGCCACTCCTCGGCAGGAACAACACAGAACCTCTAATTCAGGTTGCTGGAAGCAATGTCAGGCCAACAACGCAAATCACTATCATATATTTTGGTCTTGTCCGGTTCTGGACGCTTTCTGGAAGAACATTCATCAAACTTTAAAGGAAGTATTTAAGTACACTGTTCCCTTTAGATTTGATGTCTTGTATCTATGTCATATCCCACAAGGGATAAACTCGAAGGGCAGGACCCTTATGATAACTCTGCTGGCTGCAGGTAAAAAAGCTTTAACCCGCAAGTGGCTGAAACCCCAGTCTCCCGCAAAGGAGAACTGGATTAGACTTAGTTCATCAGATATACGGCATGGAAAAATTGACATATTCCCTCAGGGCACAACAAGATAAATTTACCAATATATGGTCGAGGTGGACTGACTTTATTAGATTTCAAAGACAAGATTTTACATGAGACATATGTGTAATGTGGCTTGAGTATAACCTTTCCTCCCAGTTGATGTTATTGTATTACTTAATCATTTTAAAAATTTTATGTTATGTTATTTTATTTAATTTCATTTTTTTATTTCGGTGTCCATAGTTTCGTACCAGTAATAATGTCTCTGAATTGTGACCATGTGGAAGGATTGTTATTATTTTACTTTTATAATGGTGGAATATGTTTGATAATAACTCAGTGGGTCAGAGTGCAACTTTGAGTTTGATTGTCACTAATGTATATTTTGAAGATGACCCTATGGAATTTAATTTGATCTCATTGGTCTTTTGGGTTATTATGTACACGCTTCTTCCTTCAGAGACTAGAAACAGGCATAAAAGTATAGGTGTTGCTGTCTGTTTAAAAAAAAAAATAATTCTACGATTCGGCTGTCTCTAGTGTATTTGTCTCTTGCCACCAACCCCTGGTTGTTTCCCTTTATGAATACGTGATACGTGGATTCATGGGATTACAGGTGTCTTTACAAAACAGACCTGTGCTGAACCCTCCCCATTAGCCCATATGTAAAATTCCAGAGGACCTGTATCCATTATTGCTGAAACTGGAGGGATTTCAACAAATGTTGGTTTGTGTGTAAGGAACGGTAAACGGATCCAACAGATCCTTCACACGTTCTTCAGACTGGTTATGAATGAGTGCCATGGTTATCTTCCTAGAATTCTAGCATACAATATGTCTTTAGACAAAGCCCTTGAGCGTCTGATTGGAACTCTGCAACTCTCACTCAGATTAGTTTTTTGGCACCTTTGCATTTTGTAACTGGTGTTTTACGTCTTTTAGACACAGTTTGGTTTTGTCTGGATGGTGGTCTTTTCAACTGTCTTCGGCTATATCAGACCTGTCTTGATAGTGTATTTCTTGCAATATTCGACACAACATCCCCTGCTATATTTGTAGCAGCTGTTTTTAACAGGGGCTTAGCCAGACCTGCTTTTTAACAAAGGTACTGCCATCCTGAATAGGCTGCGGAATATGCCTCCTGACCCATTAACATATTGTGTACTTGTCCCTATAAATCCTGGTAAATATCCTCCAGCTTGAGGGTATATATTGGTTTTGATAGTTTTTTAACAAAATCTCTATATCATCAATAATCGATTTCGGAGAGCGATGTTTAGTGCGCCTTGTCATAAGTCAGAGTGGGCATACGTTGAGCCTCATCAGACACATTTATAAAGCGGAGGAGCGGTACATAACTATCACCCAGAAGTTGATAATTCACAACGTCGCTATAAAGAAATATATTATAAGGTCCTGCAGGTATATCGGCAGGATGTGGAGCTGCATATTGTATCCACATCTATCCCACATACGGGGATATTGGACTTCAACAACACCGACCTTGTATGGTCGTTATTTAGTCCTGTATTGCCATATCTTGTTATTTGGATATACATTGCTAGATGATGTGACATAAAAAACTTTCTTCTCCATAGCACTGATAGGTATGCGTCACTATTCGAAAGTGTGCTTGTGAGCAGTTGGCACACGCCTTTTATCACACATCGACATTATCTTTTTCTGGGGCCATGAGTTAAATTTCTCAGGCCAACCCAGCCGTTTAAGCACCATGTTTTGACGACCTATTTTTTTCTGGACAATATTTTTTCTATTTTAAATGCTTTGTTTTTATCAATAATTACTAGTTGTAACTGGCTCATTAAAATGTGCCTTTCACAGCCTCCCCCCAGATCTAATAGTCTGTACACAGGCAGTTCTCTTGCTATGTGCTCGGTGATTGTAAAAAATTTGTCTGTGAATGTTTGTTTAACATCAGGTAGCCTGGGTGTCGCCCCTGAAAAATCACTGAAAGCATTGCGAAGCGTATAGGCACTTCCAAGACCTCCAGGATGAGCAGGATCATAATAAATATTTTGCATTGTGCTTTCCATGATAGAGATGAGACTGGAATGACCAGATTATGTTGGTTACAAAACTTTTGTGTACCAACTTTTATTTCACAGTTGTTATAATCACAGTGCAACATGTCAGACATTATAATAGTACCACCAATAGTACCACCAAGAACATGGCTCAAATTTTAAACACACATACATACTACACAAAGAAAGAATGAAAAATCGAAAAATTCAAAATAAAAGCACAACAAAAGTCAACCATCAGGGTTTCCCCCAGTGTATTATAAGCCTGACGGGCCGCCAGGTCTTACTTGCCCCCCGCCAGGCTAAGCAGCGTTTATTTATTTTTTTTAAATCAGTTTTTCACTCCATCAACACGTGATAAGGTGTCTTTTTCATCACCTGACAACGTCACAATTTCGTCGCGCATAACAGGACATGTCACGGACATCATGCTCCTCAGACCGCTGCTTCATCAGCTGACCGAGAGGAACGCACCAGGTCGACGTCGACCTCGGAGCTCGTACGGTTCGCGTTTACACACGTTTGTTTGTCTGGGCCAAACAGTAGATTACAGAGTGTCTTTGGTAGATCCGTGATTGTCCCGTTTCCATGACGACTGACCGGAAAAAGACGCGTGGTCATGTTTATGTGACTCCAGATTGTAAAAATCTCTGAGGAAAAAAATAAAAATCTCTGGAGACACCAGGCAGTTGTTTTTTAGTTTTTAGTGCAGACAGTTGATATTATTTATCTAAATAGTATTTTTATTATTTATTTATTTTTGTGGTTGGTTGAACAGCATTTCAAGAGTGCAGTCTGTAAGACCTGGTGTTACATAAATGTCTTATAATAACACATGATAATGATAATATTTTCAAATTTCCAGTCACTTTTAACCCATTGATCTTAAAGCCTTATGGAATCACTCCTTCTAAATTCTACTACTCCATTAATGAATCTGTTACCTATAGGGCCCTGCCATCAGTCAATGTTCAGGGTCAGGCCCCTGACACGAAAGAACACACTTGGGCACCGGTGGGCCGCTGGTGGGCCACCCTACCACCGGGCTTAACAAGTTTTCTGGGGGAAACCCTGACCATGTAATGTCAGTTACTGCAATGCTGTGCTGCATTGTGGTTACAGCTCCCCTCAATGATCTATCTAATTTCTATATGCGTTTTGATGCTGAGTGCAGAATGTGCGGATGTCTTAGAAAATGTGATCTGTGATTTTAATGTAGATAGAATTGAAATTGATCTCGAAACAGTCACTAAAGTTTTTAAAACAACTCATACTAAAATGGCAACAGGCCCAGACAGTATGTCAGCTTTTATTTTGAAATCTTTCGCTGAAGAACTGTCTCCGGCCTGGCAGAAACTATTCCAGCTCTCCATAGACACTTACACAGTGCCAAGGCTCTGGAAAAAATCTATCATAATGCCCATACCTAAAAAGGTCAGTCCCCAGGAGGACAATGGCTGTGTCCAAATTAAGGGGCTGCAGCCCACGAAGTGCGCATTTGAAGGCCAATTACGTCACAATGCTGCGCAAAGGCTGTCCAAATTCGAGGGCTGCTTCAAATGCAGCCCACAAATGCAGCCTGGCCTTCCCTCTGTTTGGAGGACGCATGTTCAGTCCCAAAACAGAAGAGGAGGCAAGAGAAAATGGCGACATCAAGTGGCGAAGACATGACATTTAAATTTAAGTAATGGGTTTATACTCGGTTTTTAGTCATGTAACATCCAACGCCAGATATGTTAAACTTCAAAACCTCCAAATTTCAACTTTAAGTTAAAATACGTGACGCTGGTGATGCTATGGTAAATATAGTTGTTATTCACCAGTGGCTTAATGTTTATTTTGTAATGTTGATGATCCAATTTAGATTTGACACATTTTGTTGTTAATTTTTATACACACACAAATAAATGTACACGTTTGATAGATTTGAACCAAAACAGACTTTAATGCATCTCTTCATTCACAATCGTGACGTAACGGTAAGGGGCGGGAACATCTGGTGAGGCAACCAGGAAATACTCCGAAGGCTAGACCGTCCCATTTAACAATGGTGGATGAGGCCTTCAAAGACCGGCCCGAAGGACCCGGCCCTCGTGGACCGCGAAGGCTAGGCCATTGAAGGCTGCAGCCCCTGAATTTGGACACAGCCAGTGACTACCGGCCGGTATCCATAACTTCAAATGTTTTTAAATCACTAGAGAAGATCATGATAGGGAAACTTCGTATAGCGGTGGAATCAGTGCTTGATAAATATCAGTTTGCCTACACTAAGAATTGCAGCACAAGCGATGCCATAGCGACTATAATGCACCTTACCCTGAAGCACCTAGAAAATCCAGCTGGATATGCCAGACTTCTTTTTGTGGATTTTAGTTCTGCTTTTAATCTTATCCAGCCACACATTCTTCTTAAGAAATTAGTTCAGTTAGATGTTAACCCTTTTTTAATTAGGTGGTACCACTCCTTTTTATCAAACAGGCCACAACAGGTTAAGTTTAACTCGGCTCTGTCATACTGGACTGTAAGCAGCACTGGTGCCCCCCAGGGGTGTGTCAGTTCGCCTTTTCTGTTCACGTTGTATACCAACGACTCTGTCAGTTCTGAGCCAAACCAATATATAGTAAAATTTTCTGAGGACACTGTCATTCTTAGCCTGCTCACCAAAAATACAAATTTAAGTGTTCACCAAACTGCGGTTGACAAGTTTGTCAACTGGTGTGATACGCACCTGCTGCATATTAACACAACCAAAACTGTAGAGATGCTGCTTGATCCTAGATCAGTTGGTGACCAAAGCCCTGTGGCCATCCATGGCCAAGACATTGAGCAGGTGAAAACCTTTAAGTACCTGGGAGTGTATGTTGACAGCGACTTGAGCTGGCGCACACAGGTGGCCAATGTCTGTGCTAGAATCCATCAGCGTCTTCATTTCTTACGTAGGCTCAGAGTATTTGGAGTCTGTAAAAATATTATGTTAATTTTCTACAGAGCAACAATTGAGTCAGTCCACCGTTATGGTATCACCAGCTGGTTTGGTAATCTAACAGTTAAATCTAGAGCCGAGATTTCAAGCCTAGTTAGAACTGCGGGCAAGATTATGGGAATACCCCCCCTTAATCCACAGGACCTTTTTGAGAAGGCGACTATAAGACAGGCAAATGCCATTTTATCAGACAGTGCTCATGTATTGAATTGTGAATATGCTCTCCTGAATTCTGGGAGGAGATATAGGCTCCCGTTGTGCAGGCACAATCGATACAAACATTCTTTTGTTCCTGTATCAACTAAGCTTCTTAACAGCCTGAAATGAATGCGATGGTTCTGCATATGGAAATGAACGTACATTCATGACGCCAGCTAGTGTATGGATGTATGCAAGTGAATGGATCGATGAATGAAGGCTGTGATAGAGTGCTGGGATGTGTGACTGAACCTATATTTATGACAGAATGAATGTTTTGGTAGGTTGACATGGTGTTATGGTGAGGTGATGTGATGCGAATGCTTATGTGAATGCTTGTGTGGACGTATATTTACGGCAGTATATGTGTAGGTTCATCCAGTGTTTGTTCGTGTCTATTCCACCACTGTCTTAACTTGATGTACGTTGTACTGCATGTTGTTTTTTATGTATTTTATGTATTCTATGGGTTAGGGTTAGGGGTTAACCCTAGGGGTTTCTAACCCTAACCCTCCGAGACAAATTTCTCCCTGGTGGAGACCAATAAAGTAACCTTAACCTTAACCTTATCCCTCTCCAATAGGCAGTAATTACGCAAAGTTGAACTATTTTGATCACCAATCTTTGTATCATACATTTCCTTGAATTTATCGGTGATCCTCTCTACTGATTTCAGTTCATGTAGCTTCTGCAGCCCCTTGGACTCGTTGACATAGATGCGCTTTGAGGTTAAGAGGCATTGGATGGCAGGAATAAAACGGTCAATCCACAGTCTTTTTGTAAGCTGGATCCCTATCACACACTCGTGATGTTTCTGGCTTGGATGGTCAATCTGACAGCCAAAGCAGAGCTCCTTCCAATACTTGTATATTACAATATTAAGGAGATGGAGGACAATGGTTTTAACGCCAGTTATGAACACGATAGACAGTACCCCATCCAGCTGGTCCCCAGCCACATCTGCGTGGCAGACCTCGCTCACGTCATGCAAGTCACCAGGAGATGGACACGTTGACGGTGTCTGCACCAACAGAGATGGAGTAGGAAGAGATGAAGGAGGTGTCTGTACGATTAGATATGGACGAAATGGAGGTGGAGACGATGTAGGGGGCCACGCCAGAGATGGATTAGGAGGATATGAAGGAGGTGTTTGCTAAAGTGATGGAGATGCAGGGCTGTACTCTGATGAAAAAAAAATCATGTTTACAGAGGGGGTAGAAAGGAATACACACATATAAGTATGTTTGCATGCAATAATTATACATAGAATATAATACATAATATGCCTACCATTTGTTATTAGTAGTCGGTGTGTTTGATGATTATTGGTCTACACAAGGCAGGAAGGAGACCAGTTTGGATACCAGGCAATATATTGTATATTCTCATAACCACTGATGATTCTGTCTCTTTTGATGGCTTCATTAACTTCTCTAAATACCCCTTGCAGAGACCTCCAGTTGCACCACTGGATGAAGAAAACATTTTTAAACTGCGAGTCATGTTCTTGAAGAGTGAGAGGAGCACGGCTGTGCTTTCCATTCTTCACGGCCTCTGGTCGCCATCAGCCTACCTATTTTCACATACACAAATGAACCATGTTTATATATACATTTAACAGTGGGAGGGACCAGAATCAGAATCAGAATACTTTATTATTGTTTGGTCCTGTAACGCTGCTTTGTGGGACATTTCTCTATATTTTGTTGAGTGAAGGACCTGTTTAGTTTAGTTTCTCCACACCGCCGGCTTATCTGTTCACACTGGTTCGGGTCGCCAATACTGCGCCTCTGGTACCTCTGGAGGCGCATCAGAGGCGAGTGGCCCGAAAGTACCTGTGCGTCTGTGCCACAAGCTCACCATTGGAGCGGGTTTTCAGCACCGCAGGTAAAGTTGTCAGTCCACAACGCGCCCTGTTAAAGCCGGGAAAGGTGCTGCTCTTTGTTGTTATTAAAAGTTGTTCGGCTATGATTTAATTTAATTGATTTGTATGCACGAAAACTGTTCTGGATGTTTATTTTAATTTAATTCTGTTTGACTGTTGTATTTGCACTTTTTTATAAGCTGCTATTTGTAAAAGTTGTTAATATTGTTATGTTGTTATTGTTTCAGTATTAATGTTTGGTATTCAGTTTCTGAATAGTGAAGGCACAAGCCAACAGTTTGGTGATGCGTCTGAGCCTTACGTCATAATTTTTAATTAGTCACGGTAATACCGTATACCCTGGTAAAATAGGGAGGAGGTTTGATGGTATCAAAATTTGGATACCGCCCAACTCTAATACATATATAAATATATATAGCCATTTGAGTCCAAACATCAGAGGGAGGAGTTGTAAAGTGTAATGGCCACAGGTAGGAATGACTTCCTGTGGCGCTCAGTGATGCATTTTGGAGCAATTAGTCTCTCGCTGAAGGTTCTCCTCTGTTTGACCAGAGCGTTGTGGCGAGGGTGAAAGTCATACTGCAGTATCGCCCAAAACTTCGACAGCATCCTCCTGTCAGACACTGCTGTCAAAGTGTCCAGCTCCACCCCCACAACGTCACTGGCCTTCCTGATCAGCTTGTTGAGTCTGTTGGCATCTGCTACTCTCAGTCTGCTGCCCCAGCACACAACAGCAAACAGAATAGCACTGGCCACCACAGACTCATAAAACATCCTCAGCATAGTCCGGCAGATGTTAAAGGAGCGGAGCCTCCTCAGAAAATAGAGGTGGCTCTGTCCCTTCTTGTAGAGGACTTCAGTGTTCTTAGTCCAGTCCAGTTTATTGTCGATGAACACCCCCAGATATTTGTAGTGTTCAACGATGTCCACGTTATGCCCCAGGATGGAAACTGGGGTCATCACCCTTGCTGATACATCCAACGACAGCAGAGTCTTCAGAAAACTTCTGGAGATGGCAAGACTCTGTCTGGTAGCTGAAGTCTGAGGTGTAAAGGGTGAAGAGGAAAAGAGAGAGGACAGTCCCTTGTGGGGCCCCGGTGTTGTCACCATCTGACACACAGTGCCGCAAGCGCACGTACTGTGGTCGGCCAGTGAGGTAATCCACAATCCAGGACACAAGGGGGGATCCACCAGCATCGCCGAAAAAGAACCAGTTACAGTATTGATAAAGAACTGGGCCGATAAAGGTAAGATAATGAAAAAAAAAAAAAAAAAAGAAAACCTTACGACCTCATCCTGGCTATGGCTGGATGAGTACATTGCTGTTAAGATCCATTCCCTTTAAGCCTTGTTTAATCAATACTTTTAAAAAATAGCAGTTGTGATGGCGCACGGCGAAATGAATCACAAAAATGTCAAGCATTTCTTAATCAGTGAGCATATTTGATTCACTTTTTCTAGTCTGAGTGGATCTTGTAATGATAATCCAAAACTGTGTGAATGGATGTAATGTAAAACGCCTTAAGCCTTTGCTAATAAGTTAGCATGTGGGGTGTGGGGAAAAAAGTGGTGATTTTGTCAATTGTGAGTGTAAATGTGACACTTTTTAAAGTGTTTTTTAGTTATGCTAAATGTACTCTCTTGCTGTAGTGTTAAATTCTCACTTAAAGTCTGTGGGGGTTACTGGAGCCTATTTCATATGGGCAAGGGCTAGGGTACATCTATGGACAAGTCGCCAGCTCATCGCAGCCTCTGCCCTCTCTGACGGCAGGAAGGGCAGAGGCGCCAAGGTGCCAACTGCACATCAGGAGCAGTTTTGGGGTTCAGTATTTTGCTACTGCTGTGGCTCAGTTCCACCCAGGGGAGCTGGGGTTTGAACCAGCGACCTTCTGGTCCAGAGGTACCTGCTCAACCCACTGAGCTACAGCCGCCCTGTCATGATGTGCCTTATATGCGAGAAAGATTAAGACGATTGATGGAGACAATCTTTAACCTTAAAACAAGGTAATTCTTGTTGTGAATAGTGTTAATACTGCTCAGATATGGCTTTTTTGATTAACTTTGCAATGTAATTGAGTTTGAGAAATTATAATTGTGTTGTACAATCCAGCCAACTGAAAATGTGAATTGAATCAGAGGTCATACTAATGCTTGGTGATGTTTCATGCTAAGTGCTAGATGTGAGGTATAGCTTGAATTTATACTTATGCGTGGGTGTAATTATATATGGATGTGTGACCTGTCTGTAGGTCAGGTTTTGGTAAAAGGCCTGGGCTAATCCAGCATCCAGAAGAACACCCAGTGAGGGGAACGCCCATCGAAGAACAGAGATTCTGGTTAACTGGATGGCGAGCCAACCTAGAGGATCTTGAGAGGGATCATAAAGACTGTTTCATCCAAAGATGGACATCTTTTGCTACTTCATGGTACAGATAAAAAGAAACACACACACCTGGATTGGCCCCCAAACGACCAATCCAATGACTTAACACTAAAAAAGACTGGACTCAGACACTTTAAAGGGGGGTTTATTTCATGTGCACACTTTATTATTTTAGTTTGTTATTTTCAATGGTAATTTGTATATTGTATTTCTAAACTGCAGTGATTGTGCTCAATACATGCATAGTTGCAAATGCATCCTTTTGTTGTGCCTCTTTACTGAATTCACCCCTTAGGCACCAGGCATCGTAGCCTTCTTATAATTGGTCCACCTTTAACGTTTTGTAGACAGTTATGTAATGTTACAAAGGGTTACAATCGACTTATATGCATTATACAACATAGATGACAAACCATATGCAGTTAGTCGTTTTTTCAAATGTTCATAATTAACTATTACTTGCAAAATCATCTAAATATTCTGGATATATAGTATTTCCTCCAAATACAGTAAATTATAAGAACTGGCATTGAATTTAACAACATTATAAATGTCTTGGAACAGCTATTGATAATAATTTGAAATTTGTTGCAAATTCTGAGATGGCCTGTAAGAAGGGACAAAAACGTTTGTACACTGTAAAAAAAAAACTGTTGTTTTTACAGGAAAACGCTGGCAGCTGTGGTTACCAGAGAATTCCTGTAAAAAATACAGCAGCACAGTAGATAACTTTACTGACGAAATATGTAAATTGATTTACAGTGAATGAAATCATGGCTGAATCACATTAAAAAACTGTTAAGTCTTGTGTTAATTTCACATAACGGTGTTGTATATAAAAAGACCATTTCCTGTATTTCTTACATGTAATAATTGCTTATTGTGCATCAATAAATGGTAAAAATATCAAACAAAAAACTAATTTAAACTGGTAGAACAACAGTAAAACTTTGCATTTTAAATGGAGCTGTTCTGTATATTATACATAAAATCTATTCAAAATATGCTGTATTTCTATGTTTCAATAATCAAGTTATAATGTAAAATTTACTTATAAACCTGCAAAATGATTACTACTATGCCTACACCAAAACATGCAAAAAAGAAATCTTGAGGAAAGACAAAAGAGGAAAATATCAGTTTTGGGAAATTTATTTAACAGCCATCGTCAATAGTTGTAAACAATTGGATGCATTTATTTTCAACGTATACAACATGCAAAGAAGCTACATGTAATGGTTCTTTTAACTATGACTGAAATCCAAGTTGAAATACTCCAGAAGATTAGCCTCTTTAAATCTGGATATTTTTCTGTCACTTTAACAACTTTAAGTGCGAGGTGCACAACAACCCAATTCACAACAACAACCCACACTCTCCCTGTCTGAAATGTTCCACAGTATGGCATTAAACTTATCTATCTCCATGGAGACAATCAGGTGATGCCAACAGGCCAAGTTACAGGTCAGATCTGTGGAGAGGCAAGCCCCTCACAGTAAGAATGCACGTTTGTTAAGGTATTTTTTTGCAATAAAAACAGTTCTAATTGAATAAATGCAAGACAGATACGTTTTATACCATACTGTGGAACATTCCTGCAAAGCAAGAACATCTTCATGAAACAAGCAGGTGGTGGACCCTCTACCAGAAAAAGTTACAATGTGCACCTTTAAGACTTAAAGGCGAAATTACATATTGTGCCTTAATTACCATAATACACATTGTGGATTCAACGAAGCCAATATTAACAGTACCTCTTCTCAAACAAACAGTCAGAGTCCACAGAAAGAGTACATATTTAGGCTCGCCACACGTAATCGGAGAGTTCCTGTATCAGGGTGAGGACTCGAGGGTTCACGTTGAGACGGTGCTCCAATTTTTATTCTCCACTTTGGTCCCTTTTTCTGGGTTTATCGTGAAAAAACACCTATAGAATAAAAGCATATTAAAGCATATTAAGCATTTTAATTGAAAAAAAAAGCCTACAAGAATATATGTATATATATATATAAATGTATATATATATGTATATATATATAAATATATACATAAAACAGTCTGAGTCCGGGCTGAGACTCAGAGCCAGACCTAGACCGAGACTCAGGCCACACCCAGAGCCAAGGCAGAGAGTCAGACCCAGACTAAGACCGGGCTTGAGTCCGGCTCTTAGTCTGGGTCTGACTCTCGGTCTTGAGTCCTGGTCTGGGTCCCGGCCTTAGTTAAGGTCCGGATTAAGACCGGGACCTCGGAGCCAGACTCCAGGTCCCAGAGTCCCAGGTCTGAGTCCAGGTCTGAGAAATGAGTAAGCCATGTTTACTTACCTTTGAAGAAACTCCAGAGTTGAAGCCAGCTCGGATGAGCCACAATGCAGAAATGAAGGAGGAGATATTTGTGTTGATAAGGTTCCGATCCAGACTGAGCATGTACCTTGTTGAGGAATAGCAGAACTGTCCTATGAACAAATTATTTAACACGTTATATTAATAAGCGCTGTACTCACATGACAAATTCTATAAACAGTGCAATTAAAAAAAAAAGAGGGATATGAAACAGACTTACCACAGACAATAACAGTGGGTATCAGAGGCACTTGCTCCAGTTGGACCTCTTCTGCCAGACATGTATTGTCTACATAGAAGAACATGGACTCCTCCTTCTCATCAAAGTAGTTGAGCAGAAGTAGGAGCATCTCTTTCACATCATCTGAGCAGCGACTCTGCATTCCCCGAATCCTCTGAAGCCTTGCATAAGTCTGAAGGAACTTCTTGCTCTTGTGGACACAAACTGTGGTCATGTAGTTGAGAAGCCTTTTTCCCTTCAAATCCAAATTTCGTGTGAATGTCTCTTTGAGGTCAATCCCAGCGAGTTCCTTGAAGTGGACTGACATGCCAAGTTCATCAAAACAAAATGGCCACTCCTCTCTAAGGCATTTGATACTTTTTCCCTGGTTGACATGTTGACGCTGTGTGTAAAAAGTGGACTTTATTAGACATTTTACCTCCTCTGGATTGGCATCAGAGTGTTGGCACATCATCTTGAGTTTTTCCATCTTTTGCTGCTGGTTCTCTTGAGTTTCTTCACGGGGCAGAAATTTTACATTCCATTTAATGCATCCTTGAGTGTCCTGCATTGCTGCTCTTTCTTCTAATGGGATCTCGTCTGTGTGGTCTGAGTAATCAGTCTGATGTTTTCTTTTCCTTATTTTGGGTGTTGAAGTACGCCTCACATTTTCAATTCTGTTTTGCAACTGTTTGAAAAGGGAATGGTAGCCTGTTCCAACAATATCGCCCTCTATTACATCTTGCAGAGAATTGGGATATTTTGCCACCATTTCTTTTGCAACGTCAGTTGAATGCTCTTTACCTACATGAGGGCATTTTTCCATCATCTCAGTCACAACAACCCAGACCATTTGCCTCCTCAGTTTTGGGCCTGGCCTTTTTTCCCCTCTCCAAAGAATGCATCACTTCCTCAGGAAATCTACTCCATGTAATTTCAAAGTTGTCGTCCCACTGTGTGTCAAGTCCTGGGCTGCTGGAGGAGGTTGAAGATGAACTTTGGTGAAACAGAGAGCGATGACAGCAATTGGGTAGGCGAGGCTTCCACAGATGATCGTGAGCTGTTCTCGGGAGTTTGGTCTTTAAATGACAAAAAAATAAGATTATGATTCACACTGTACAATATTACACAATGTCCATGTCTGCTTTTGATTTTGAATAGTTGTGTGTTGTGTGGTGTTTTTACTTACATTTATGTTTCCAAACAGAAAGAAGCTTTCTGGCTTGTACAGGTCTTAATGCTGTCCTCAAATCAGCCTCCGTTACGAAGCATAGATCATCACACGTCTCGACTCCAATGGACTGCAAGTGCTCTTCCAGGATGTTTTTGTTTACTGCTTGAAGTTCTGGTAGGACTTCCATGATGGCGACATCTAGGAAGGTTTGCTCTGAGTCACTCATATTTGCACTGAAGAAGAAATGCCACCTTCAAACAGAACAGAAAAAATATACAGTACTTACACTTAACAGACCAGGGACATGCATCAGGTAACACTTATATTAATGTCAAACTATTTACAGTGAGAAGTAACTGAGTTTTAATTGGACTTTATTTTGCCACAATTCTGTGTTTTAGTGGAATGACTCAGTATCCATCAAGAATGTATGATACCAAAGGATAGAAATCGGGCAGGTCATTAAAGGATAACTACCGTTTTTTACAACCTGGACCTAATTTCTAGCAAAATATATGATCATTTACTCACCCAGATAACTTTGGTGTCATTTGAAGTCGTTCGGACGAAATTAGATCCAGTGTAGTGCCGGTATATTCATATAATGCGAGTGACGGGGCAGCGACACACAGCCTCTATATAACGCATTATCTGCCACGAAACTAGTTCATTTCACCAATATTTTGTCATGATACGCTTGTGCTATTCCCCTCTGAGTCCGGGCTCATCTGTTATCAACATCCGGGGTCAAACTAGCAGTAGCAGCTACAGGTAAACAAGCCGGGCTGTCGCGGGTGTGCGCGCAGCTCAGAGACGACATCTTCCAGGTCAGAGGTAGTAGGGCAACCTACAGACCCCGGATGTTGACAATAGACGAGCCCGGACTCAGAGGGGAATAGCACTAGCATAGTAACAAAATATTGGTGAAATGAACTAGTTTCGTGGCAGATAATGCTCATAAAGGCTGCGCTTCGGTGCCCCATCACTCGCATTATATGGATATATCGGCGCTACACCGGATCTAATTTCGTCCGAACGACTTCAAATGACACCAAAGTTATCTGGGTGAGTAAATGATCATATATTTTGCTAGAAATAAGGTCCAGGTTGTAAAAAACGGTAGTTATCCTTTAATGTTGATACACTGTAACCCAAGACAGTCCTTTGTCACAGAATACAGATGGTATTCTGAGAGGAAGATGCCTTTGTGGATATCCATCAAAACATACACAGATGTGTCATTTTGAATCAATATGAGTAGAAGTTCACCAAACTCCATATACTCATCATTTCTGTACACAAGAAACTGTCCTTTTTTATATGCAGTGCCCTTGTACTGAATGTCTGTGGTAACTGTGGTATTGCTTTCTGAAAAGGCTAACTCCCTGACTGCATGTTTAATAGTGTCACTGCAGAGGTTGGGATAAAACGCACAGCTGTCCTTCACTTGCAGTAGTTTACTGCAATCTTGCCCAGCTAAAAGATATGCCTAATACATCTGATGACGCTCTGACAAAGTTTGACAAATGTTTTTGAAGTTTTTCAAGTGTCTGGCACATCTTTTAAAATAACTGTGTTTACTTTCAAACCTAAGCGTCCATAACCTCATCAATGGACCAAATTTCAACAACAGTGCTGAACAATGGCGCAAAAAGTGGTGCTTGGGTTTTAGTTGAACTTCAGGAAACAACATCTTTCTCAACTCCACATATTCTTGGATCAAAATGTCAACATATGCTATGTGGGACAAGGAAATGTTCTGAGCACAAATACGATCCACAATGTCTTTTAGCTGGAGAGCTAACTGCCATACTTCATCCCCATGGTTTTGCACTTTGTCACCAATCAAAACTGGTAGCAATCTCAAAAGGTTCCAGTTGGGACCAGAATGGCTGGCCCTGATAACTTGGCTCCGTCAGGGTTGACAGCACATGGCTTTGTGAGTGCTTCAGATCCCTTGTACTTAACTGTTTGATGCGCCTGTTTAAGAGTGAGTATGTGAACCATTTGTTCTTTCTTTATAATGTTCTTCAGGTACAGTGCTAGATCATATGACAAGACTCCTTCAAAGAGGTCATGACCTAAACAAGGCAGGAGACCAGGTGGGATACATGAAAAGACTCAAGGGTATTAAAGATAGAGTTTACCTTTATTCCTCTGACGCTTTGGATGTTTTCAGCCTGGAGATCAGCAATAGCCCCGTAATACGTCTCTGGGGTACGTGGAGGACCACAGGCATTCGGATCAGCCTCAAACTCACTTCTTGTGATTTCACAGTACCTGCAAAAATATTGAGGGCGGCTGAAGTTCTCTGTAAACCCACCTATGCAATGAGAACCCAAGTTATCCCCAGCAATGCAGTAAAGACCCCCTTTTACTGTTTCTCCATCTACATTTAATCCATCTGTCTCCAAGGACTTCAGATCTGCCAACAACTCTGAGAAAACTTTGGCTATTCCAAAATGCTTAAGGTCATTCTCAACACACAACAAGACTAAAAACATATTATTAGTATTTGAACGCAAATGAATGGGTACATTTGCTAATGAAAGATTGAGTGCAAGAACTTTGTGCGTCTTTTTAGCAGAACCCAGAGGACAATTTCAAATGAATCTTGGTACAAAATCAGTTTGAGGCTTTCAGGGTTTTCATTAAAGAACTGGTGACATTTGAAATTTGTGACTGTAAAAAGCTCTTCAGAGTTTCTGCCACTGGTATGTAGTAAGCACATTTTTGTGTCATGTTTTCATCCATTCCCAATGCCAGTTTTTGGGGTTCCGTGTATTTAAACATTTTTGTGAATGTCTTATTTCTGGAGTATGTTGTTCTTAATTGTCCCTGATGACAGGCAGAGAACAAATCTGACTCTTTAATGCAGTCACATATTTTAGTGACTGCTTCATCTGATAGGCTCATATCATTTTTTAATAAAGAACTTACTTTAGTTATTGTGTAGGCTTGACCTAACTCGTGCACATTTTGCATTTCCTCAACAATAGTCTGTATAGTAGAGGCAGGAATAGGCAGCTGTCCTTGCAGTTTAAGGTAAAGAGACACATGTTTCTGAGATAAGACTGACTATCATTCTCTGGCATATCACTGGCTGCACTAGCTGTTGGCATGGCTTCATGTGTGTTGTCTGAATCATCTGTACTGGCAATGACATTTGAGGGCTGAGGGCGAGTTTCCCTGTACATGTCATCAATACCATCAGGGAAGCATGCTTTATGCTTCCTACACATGTGAGAAGTAAATGATGACTTTTTTGTAAACACGTGCTTACAACCACTTACTGGACATGACACAGACCTGCCCTCTCCAATATGATGATTTAAGTGAGACACTAGCTCTTTCACCGTGTGAAAATGGCTGGCACATAATGAGACTGCGCATTTTTAAATCCGCAACAACAGCTTTAGGAGCAGTTTTCAGTGCAGGTGCATTGTGCACACAATAAAAATGGCTCTTGAAAGCTGAGTAAGTGGTAAATGTTTGACTACAGTTGGCGCCAACACATTTGAAAAGACAATGAGGCTCATTCCTATGCACTCTGCAATGTAGTACATAGCCTCTTAATGTATACAATTTCTTTTTACAAAAGACGCAGGTGATCATTTTTTGGATTTCAAGTGTTTACAGGTGCTTTTCAGCTGAACTAAGTTATCACGCATTGATCTAGCTGCTATTGGTCTTAGCAGGCTAGCTAAATATCAACTGGCGCTAGCTTACACCATGTGCTTTCAGCACACATTTTCGTTTGGTCTCGAATAAAAGGAAATGTGAAGCTTACCGTGCAAACTTTCAATTTTCCAATTGAACAGCCACAGACCCTCCAAAAAACGTTCTGCTCTGCTACTGTGTTCTCTGCTCAGCAGACAGTGCGCTCTGGCTAGCTCGTTAATGACGTCAGCCGCAGCCGTCAACGAGGAGCTCGTGCTTCTCCCGCTCCTCCCGCCCTCACGTCATTATCCAATCAGAGACGAGCTTCAGATGCGCACTTTGAACTTCAAAATTAGGTGGACTCGGTGCACAATGAGAGAGTACAAGTACAAGTCTGTGGTTAGAGGAGGCACTGTTAGGTTGTTTAGCCTGTGATAATGATACAATGCTTAAATTATTTAATTATTAATTAATTATTGTTATTTTTTTATAAATATAAATAGAACACCAGTAGGTTAAGTATAACATTAAAATTTAAAGACTAAAAGAAACATAAAACATACAAGGATTATGGTTAGGACTGAACAGAAGTGTTACTTGCATATATCAATAATTTTAATTCCTTATACAAATACAGTAGGCTACAAATAAATCATAAAACGATGTTAGTGGAGGCACTGTTTGGTTGTTTAGCCTGTGATAATGTCACAATGCTCAAATTATTAATATTATTGTATCAATATGTAGAAAACCAGTAGGCTAAGTATAACATTAAAATTTAAAGACTTAAAGAAACATAGGCCTCAGGCATACAAGCATTAGGACTGAACAGAAGTGTTACTTTGCATATATCAATAATTTAAATTTTGTATACACACACACTCTACAATAGGCTACAAATAGCCTAAATTATAAAAACAATGTTATTATAATTGTTTATGTTTATATATAAATATAAACCTCTCAGGTTCACAATGAATTTTTTTGTGAAAACATTTTTATTACCTCAATTTGCATCGTTTCATCAATCATGTTAAAAGTACAGCATAAACTTGTAAAGTGACTTACATATATTTTTTGTATTTTTTAGGGCCGGGACTCGATTAAAAAAATGTATCTAATTAATTAGAGGCTTTGTAATTAATTAATCGAAATTAATCGCATTTTTAATCGCATATAAATATTTGACCTGAGAACAGTGAGAAGCAATTTTTTTCATATGGGTTTTAGTATACCATTGAATAATGACTGAATACATAAGCTTAAGCAACAAAACATTGTTTATTTTCTTTCAAGGTGGTACTTAACCAAGACCAACAGACTAGGGATGCAAATGATCAATTAATTCATTAATCGTTAGTTGATGGACCTTATCGATCGATTAACGCTTACCTGATAAGATGCGATTTTCCTGAGAACCTAAATTTAAGGGGAAAATTTAAGCTGAACACTCCTTATACAGGACTCTACACTAGTTTGTTAGTTTATTTTTAGAGCACAGCACAATGAAAAATGTTTAAGTAACACGTTATTTGGTAAATGGTCTTTCCTGCCACTACACTGTGTTGATTACTGTATTTAACTACTTAAATCACGATAGCATGAACTGATTTGTTGAACTCAGCCTGATGTAAACATTAATAAAACACAGGCAGCGCTATGTTTTCCCTGTGTGATGTGCACTGTGAGACAGTGACAGGTCTGTAGGCTACCTACGTCTTCACCACATGTCAGCTGTTCAGCTGCAGCAGAGGAAACTCCGATGTTCTCAGCTCCACTGCGACGAGCACTTTTTAAACAGTAGCGACCGGCTAAACTACGGGAGGATACTGTAAACCGGCAGTGCTGAGGCACCGGGTCGGTTTGAGCTGTGTTCAGGCTACATTAAAACTTTATAGATCCATGGGCAGTGATCAGTGTCGGCGGCTTTTTAACTCGTTAAATAATTGTGCTCCAGTATAATCGGTACGCCTGAAACTCATCCAGTGAGAAACGTTCCGCGGTGCAAAAATAAGTGCGATTAAAATGCGTTCATTTTTTTAACGCGTTCATTTTTGTGTAATTAATTCATCTTAATTAACGCGTTAAAGTCCCGGCCCTAGTATTTTTAAAAACTGACTAAAACTATAGTTTTGACTATATTTGCATGTCAAATTAACAAAATTGTTTTGTTATGAGTATTACAGTATTTGTTACCAATATTTGTAGTTTTAACAAATAAATTTGATTATAATCACATATTGTTGTTGTAAATATAACAAAAACATTCTGTTTAATAGTTTACAAAAGTTCACTGTGATTTAAACAAAAAATATATGTTTTTCGGTTTACAATACTTTTCTGTAGGGATTTTACATAGTTTTTATGCAAATTTCACAGTAATGTTTTACAGTGTACTTCCTGAGGAAATTCATTGTTTTAATGTATAAAGGAAAATAATGTATTTGTTTTACAAGTCATTTATTGAATCGGTTCTTAATTTTCTATGATTGCTTGGTAGTAACCTAAACATCAGGGACAAAAAACCCCTGAGCCATATTGTGAAGGTGGCTGGTAAGGTGATTGGTGTCCCGCAGACCCCCCTAACGACTGACTATCTTTGACCAGCAGGTTCTCCGTAAGTCCAGGTCTCTAATAGACTGTACAAATCACCCTCTTTACTTTGATTTTGAAACTCTTCCCTCAGGTCTTAGATTTAGAGTTCCCCTGTTCAAGTGCAATCGGAGCAAAAACTCCTTTGTTCCCTGTGCAATAACCCTTTAATTTACACATGTAATATAGTATTTTAGAGATTGTGTTATTGTTTTATTGTGTGTATATTCAATGTAAAGGAAACATTTTTGTACTGTTTGTTTCCCATCTGGGATAATAAAATGACTGAACTGAACTGATTTATACAATTGGGTAATTTACTGTAGAAATGACAGCATTATACTAGAAATGTGCATCTGGTAAATTACTGTATTTTTTTTTTTTTAAATTCAATTCCTGTTCCTTGCATTTTATTTTACAGTTTAAACACTATTATCTTAAACAAAAATACGGTACTTTGAAATTACTTTTATCTTGGCATAAAAAAAGCACCACTGTAACTAAAAATACAGTACATACTAATTACTGTTTTATTTTACAATGACGGACACAATATGTCTGATAATGATTCATATGCGTACTGAATTTCATTAATGTAAGTGCATGTAGGAGGCTGGGCTGATTCCAGGGGGTGCTATAGAGTTGCCTGGCCACACCCACACCCAATAATGTGGAATTATGAAAATTTTCGCCAGATGTGATTTTTATTCCGAGTTTGGTGAGTTTTGGGGTATGTGCAGGCCTCCAAAACTGGGTTTAAAGTCATGTAAGAAAAATAATAGCCCTTAGAGATTCAATAGGGCCTCGCACTGGTCAGTGCTCGGGCCCTAATTATTAGTTTCCAATAACCACACCTGCCCTACCATCAATTTCAACATGGAGAAATATCAAAGTATTTAATTAATAAAAAAGCATTTCAGGCAATAGACCTTCATCAGAGCAAAGGGCATTATAATGATGTCAAATGCAGTTCAGAAATGTAGTTCCCAAGCTACAAATACCCAAATCACTTCACAGATACAACATATCAAATGTATATAAAGGGCGTATAAATCACTAATGGACCTGTCTGCAGAGACCTCATTTCTCCAGTTTCAAAACTGTCCAACAGCGTTTGTTTTTATTAACCCTGGTGGCCAATATCAGGCTGCTGCCTGACTTTCATCTCGGCATGATGCGACCACATCAGAAGCTACCAATGACATTTAGTTGTTTAGTGCACAAGTAAAACATTTTAACACACACACACATATACTCATAAATAAGCAGAGGCAGACAATTTTATGGCACTGTTTTCCGATTTAATGAATGAATGTATTAAAATTTGAATCCCCTGAAAAATGATAAAGAACTAAACATTTCTTGAGGCCACACACAAGTTTGGATTCAACAACCCCTCCCACATCCACCCTCAATTTTCACTTTCCTTCCTCACTTTCCACACTGTGAGTGAGCCAAGTAAAATTGGCTGTCTTTGATAGTCCGTATGATAAACCTTGCACCATTTCAAGCTTTGGTCAGCTTGCTTTTCTGCAAACTGGAATTTACTATAAACTGGCCTTCATCCCCCTATTGGTCCATCATTGACAACCAATTTCAAAGGCTTCCAAAAAGATCAAGGCCACAACCTTAAAGCTCTTAAACAAGGTTGTTAACTGCTCAAAAAAGGGATTTTTTATGAAGAAAACATAACTTAAAACATAACCCAACCTAGACACTTGTGTTCCATCATAGGGAGTATTATTCGCAATAGAGCTAATAAAATCCCCAGCACAATGGGAAAATAATGTCTAATTCAAAAATGAATTCAGTTTTGGTATACGCTTTAAATTAATAGGCAGGAGCTTGTCTGTGAGAGTCCTGCTCAACAAACACAACAGGCAACAGAAAAGCAGGAGTGTCTGCTTTTGCTTCATTCAGTTAATTTTTCCTCTGGTTTCTGAAAGGGTTGGACAAAGTCATTTTACACTGTGAAAACTGCCTTCTCTTGAACAGCCACACCTAAAACAAAGATATAGTCATGCCAGTTTACATTTCTGTGAATTTTCCAATGTATGCTAACAGTGAATGTCACCAAACAGTGAATTGACACCAAAAAATAATCTCTAAATACCCACACTGGGGCTGCAACTAAGGATTATTTCCATTTTCAATGAATTCGTTAGTTATTTTCTTCAAGTAACTAAATTGCTAAACCCTACATTATTAATCTAAAATAATGGAAAACCAAGAAAAACATCAAATGCCGATATTAGAGACAATGGAACAATGGAGTAGTTGGGACTTTTGCTTGATAAATTATATTCTTCAAATTACTGTTGGTTAACTGATTGTAGAAAGTAAAAGTTTTGTTAAGAAAGCGTAGAAATGTCTAACTTTATTCACCTACTGGAGCACCAGTCACAGGGGTGTTTCTCTCTTGTATAAGGCTGCACTGGTAGGACCCTCAAACTGCAGTTTGATGGCCTGTTTCATATTAAGTTGCGGGTCTGTGGTTGTCATAGCGACCATAACATCCTCTGGCAAGGCACTACAAGGTGGGACTGGGGTAAAACTGTAGCAAGAAGGTGACAAAAAGTTCTTCTGGGGTAGAGAATCCCAAGCTCCCCCTTGAAGTGGGCTCTGTAGCCTATATGGGTAGCCAAGAGGAGGACTCTCCCTGATTTTAGCACCTACTGCAGGGCCATCTTGCCCTGGCATGATCCCAAGGGAAGCCATGACTGAGTTCCATTTTCCACCAGTGTAAGTAGTCCTGTCTGCTTTTATTAAGTTTGAGCTCTGTTGGTTAATTTTGTTGTGATGTTCAAGTCCAGATGATAGATCTTTCTGAAGCAGTTCGCAGTTGTGCACCATGGCAGTGACTGTGCAAACAGTGAGAGGAGGGTTGTCTTTGGGATGCCTCCGACTGCTTCCATGTAGGCTGCACATGCCTGAGCTCCCTGGTGGGAGGAGGGTGGAAGGATGACTACGACTACGGGGCATTGAGTGCTGTTGTATCTGCTGAATAAAACTGAGGTTGTCAGCTGGCAGTGTCTGTACTGTGGCCAGCGAGTGGCAGGTAGAGGAGGTTTTAGAGCTCTGCGTGGAGTGGAATCGTTCTGCAGTGGAGCCAGGAGAGGATACAGAAGAGGAGGAGGTAGTGGTTGCAACTTCACCTCCATTACTCTCTGAGATGCCTGAGGAGCGGATCTTTGTGGATTTTGTAGGGGAGAAAGTACCAGAGTTAAACAACATGCCTATGTATGGCTTGGCTCTGTAGCTCTCCAAGAGCCTGACACTTATAAAGTGTCCACGTTTACCAGCCACTTTGACTGGAGTACGGCCATATTTATCCATGTGATCAGGATTTGCCCCTCTTTCCAGAAGCAATGCAACAATATTAGCATGTCCCTCCTGGGCAGCGATGCTCAAAGCTGTTGCCCCCTGGTAACAAGCAAGGTCTATATTGACACCACTGGCTTCTAGGAGGTGATGTCCTACCTCATCATGTCCTGTCCAAGCCACTGAATGCATTGGTGGTCTCCCCTCTGTATCTTGAGCATTGGGGTTTGCCCCGTGCTTTAAAAGTAGGTCTACCATCTCCACACATCCCAGCCAGGAAGCCACATGAAGTGCTGTACGGCCCTCAGAGTCTCGGGACTCCAGGGGAACTCCCCCTTTCTCTATGAGGAGAGTGGCCATTTCAAGGTGACCCTCCAACACTAGGAGGTAGAGCAGAGGCCTTCCCTCTGCATCCCTGACATCGGTATCAGCTCCTCTCCTCATAAGCAGCTCTGCAACCTCAGCATGGCCCTCCAGGAGGGCGGCACTCAAGGCAGAATGTCCATTGTAAGCTCTGTGGTCAATGGGAGAACGTTTCTCCAACAACAGCCTGACAGTACTCCAGTGACCCTCCTGGGCAGCCAGTATAAGAGGGGTGCGTCCTTCAATGTCCATTTCTCCAACCCGTGCCATGCTTCCTTGCTCTGTCAAAGCAGCACACACACTTCGATGGCCTTCACAGGCAGCAGCATGCAGTGGAGTCCAGCCAAGATCATCCTTGTGGTTCTCGTCCAGGCCTCTGTCCAACAGGGCTCGGACAACTTCAATGCTGCCTCTTGCTGCTGCCAGGCAGAGTGCGGTCCTTCCTTCACAATCAATTGCATCTACAGCAGCGCCCCAGTAAAGTAGCCGTGACACTGTCTTCATGTGGCCCATTGCTGCAGCTGCCAGCAGGGGAGCAACAGCAGCTGCAGCCGAGACATTGCCATCAGGGCTAGCAGTCTCATTTACATCAGCACCAGCTTCTAGAAGAAGCTCAACTATGTCGTGATTGCCCTCGTAGGCTGCAAGAAGCAATGGTGTCATTCCATCCTGGTCTCTGTATCCTGGATCTGCTCCACGCTCCAGTAACAGACTTACTACCTCTCCATAACCTTTAACCCCAGCTGCTGTAGGAACACAGAGGGCAGCGACTGAAAGAGCAGTGCGTCCATCTCCATCAGCTAAGTCAACTTCTGCTTTGTGGTCCAGTAATATCTCCACAGCTTCGTGATGTCCCATATAGGCAGCAGCAATAAGTGGCGTACAGCCCTTACTGTCAGCTATGTCAACCTGTGCCCCATAGTCCAGCAGTGTCAGGACAATTTCCTCATGACCACCCCATGCAGCAGCTCTAAGAGCAGTCCGGCCATCAATGTCGCAACCATCCACATCTGCTCCTGCATCCAGCAGAAGCCGGACAGCTTCGCTGTGTCCTCCCCAAGCTGCAGAGCGCAGTGCTGTCCAGCCTTCGTTGTCGACATGCTCCATCATCCGCACTGCAGTTTCTGGCTCCTTGCTCTTGGCCCATTCCAGGAGCACAGACAACACTTTGACATGTCCTTGCCTAGAAGCCAGAGTCAGTGGCGTTTGACCTTGATGATCACTGTCCAGGGGATCAGATTCGTGTTTCAGGAGAAGTTCAGCTACATTTGCAGAACCCTCATGGGCAGCATTGATAAGTAAGGTCTGTCCATTTGTAGAACCAGGCTGGTTTACAGATACCCCACTGTCTAGCAGCTTCTTGACAGACACCTCCCTTTCAAATGCCTGTTGTGAATGAATTTTCTCTTCACCTATACACTGTACTCCAACACTTAAGTCTGCATCAGAAAAAAAGGCTAGAGAGATGAGCCCACTCCTCATTAACAGCTGACGGACTTTTAGACTGACCAGAACAGGAGGATGGTTTAAAGAGGTGGCACAGGCATCACTGCGCCTAGGAGTAAAAGTTGGCACATCTGTCCACAGCATCCACAGTGCCAGTAATGAAGGGTTATTACTATGGTGACTGGAGCAAACTAAATGTGTGGCTAGTTGGCAAGTGTCCTCAATGTCCAGGTCGGGTGCCTGCAAAGTCAAAGCCATGGCAAGCATGCTGTGTCCCTCTGTTCTGCTACACAGGTACTTCTGTGTGCAATATTTAACATCTGTCAGCCACTCAGCAAAGCTTGCATGAAAGAGTAGTCTGGTACCCCCAGGGCCATCAATCAGGAGAGGAGAGAGAGTTTGGAGCTTCTTCTGGAAGTCCTGGAGGCTGAGCAAGGTGTCATGTGTCCAGGCTGCTGTGAACAGCTGCTGGGGTGTAAGTGGCCTTGGGGCAGCCAAGAGGACATTGAGGAGAGGCCTGACATAAACAAAGAAACCCCGAGGGAACAGTCTCTGGCATAACCACAGGTAGAGACCATTTAGAGTCCCAGGGATGTCCCGGATCTCACGGAGACCCACCAGTGCACCTGCCACACCATCCAGCACACGCTCAAGGAATAGAAAGCAGCCCCCGCTCTTAATGTGCAGCAAATTCAGCATGTCAACTGTGTCAGGGGTGAGCTGACGGCGAAGCACTGGTTCTTCATCCAGCCGCCAGAGGATGTACTGCTGCACATCACGGACTAGTGGGGGCTTCCGCAGATCATCCAGACAGAGCTTACGGAATCCTACAACACAGAAACAGATAGTGCATGTTTTTTAAACCTGATATATTTGTGCAGATTTGGCATAGCCTTTATCAGGCCTGTATTATGTAATTTTGGTTCCCTACATCTCCCACTGATCACCATCTGGTTCTGACAACTTGTTAAGTAACCAAAATAACGCAGAAGACGGATGGCCCAAAGAATGCTTAAATCGTTCAGATCCTCGTCTACATTTTGCCTCCTCTTTCCACTCTCTGCCTTGCTTGACCTGTCCATCAATCACTTTATCTCTGTATTATGTGTATTGAAAACTATCTAGTGGTATTATTTTCCCTGTTTGTTGTTTATGACACAACACAACATGTTTTTCTATTGTTGTTTTAAACACATCCACTATTATTTTTCCCTTGGAAAGTATGACCTTCCACAAGTGTTTATGATAGTCAAGACCTTAGTTGAAGACGTGTGATTTTAGACCTGAGAAGAGGAGATAATTACTGTATAGTTTAAATTGGCCCTCAAATTCTACAAAACACTTCCCTGCTTCCTTCATAAGGTTCTAGTTAAATGAAGCTGTAAAACCAGAGAGCCCTCAACCTAGTACCAGCTTTTAACAACAATCACCATCAAAGAACCTCTTTGCTATAGTTAGTTAACTTGAATGCTTCCCATCCAATTAAAGCCATTACTGTGAATCTTTGATCACACATAATTTGATTTCTTACCTGGTTGTTAGTCAGTAATTTGATGCATGGTTTATCTGGTTATGATCTTCTGCAGTAATAATTTTGTCACTACGACTTGTTGCATCACAACAAAGGATCATATTAAGGAGATTCAAACACAATTCGGTAGGGATGAAGCAATACCAAAAACTCATGGTACGATACGATATGTAGTCCACTGTGTTAAAACAATACTATTATTATTCACAATTTTGATTGGACTTTATAAAATTGCAAAACAATACAGTAGCCAGTAGCAATCCCTGCCTCCCTCTGGTTGTACAGCAGGACACCGCCGAAAACAGATATTACTGTGGCTTGTGTGAGAACGCAACCAATGGAGCCAACCAATCAGAGGCAGAGTAGGATGGGTCTTATGAGAATATGTCTGTCTTTTTGAGCAGTATGATTTTAACAGAACAGAACAATACAATGGCAAGGACAAATAATAGAATGCATTCTTACTTATTTCCCTTGTTAGATCCATGAACATTACAGGCAAAATAGCCACATGATAGGTTGGTAGATATTGTCACAGTCCCATGACGGTATTGCAGCATTTTTTACCGCGATATCTCAAAATTCGGTATATTGTTACATCCCTACATTCGGACAACCACACAAATGCCTGAGGCAGTTCATGCACCCCTCTTGTCTCTCCCAGACCAAAGGTTACAACAAAATAATATCTTAAAGTGCAGCCCTCTTTCAGATGAGCTCTTTCTTCATACCTGAGAACATGTTGCACACAGCTTTGTTGTGGCGGCGGACGGAGCAGACCAGCAGAAGCCAACCGGGCAGCAGGTGTTGATTGGCAGCCAGGAACTCTGCAATGGAACTACAACTCCCATTTCCTTCACCTTCTCCATAGCTCACATCCAGGGAGTCTACCACCACCATCAGAGTCTGGACAGGAGGAGGAAGGTCCAACAGGGGTCCCAACACTGCTCTAAGGACATGTAACAAAGAGATAGACACACAAAGGAAGAATTTAAGATGTCCATGTCAAAAATGCAGGAGTCACGGGCAGATGAGGGAGTTGAAAGAAAGTAACAGAGTGAGCATTTTCTGTTATTCTGAGTGCAGCGTAATTGCAATGATAAACAGGGCATTTCAAACTCTTTTGCATGTAAATTAGTGACAGTAAATATAAGTAAATCAGTGCTTGAATTCACTTCATGCATGCAAAGTTTTGTTGAGTTTTTGCTTTTCTTTTCCACTTCACTTATTTTAGACATTCAGTGACTAACTAATTAGTACTGTATGCATAACATTTTCTATTTCCTTAAAGGTCTAATCAAACTTCACCATAGTTTTATCAGCAACATTTTGGCCTCTATCCTATGCTCAGTGAAAAGCACGGTGCAAAAGTCATTGCAAGTTTCAGACCCATGCAGTTGTCCTTTTCATGGCAAGTGCGTACATTGTGTAAATAGCAAATGTACTTGCGCCCACCTGTGCGCCTCTGTGCCTGTTGGTCTTGAAATGAGGTGTGGTCAGGCGCACTGAAGGCGGATTGCTATCTTGAGGCAGCAGAAAGCAACAGCACCATAGAGCATGAAAAACCTGGTCTATGGTCATTATTCAGACAGTAAGATGTGCCTACACAGGCGGGTTCACAACACACATATGCTCTGATTTAAACAACAAAACTAAAAGCTGGCAAGGAAACTCTCCAGGGAAAACAGAATTAAACCTTTAGTTTCTAAAATTAATATTTGTAGATGGGATCTCAGGATTTTTCAGGACAGCTGCTTTATTCCAAACTATTTTACTGTATGAATCTGGACTGTGTGTGTGACCTTTCGATGTGTAGAAGAACACAGAACATAAATTAAAATGAAATACTAACCGATCCTGCCGGTGAGTCAGGAGTTTTAAATAACCAACAAAGTTTATCAGATGTTCCGTGTGCGCAAATGCGCATGTAAATGTAAAGAAACACATATCATTTCTGCTGCTGGAGGCCGATATTCCACGTATTTCTCCTCTGTCCTCCAACCCGTTATTGATCAGGATGATACTTTTTATGACCTGTCCCACCTGATCCATGGACTGAGAATCATGCACACAGAGGGACGCACAGAAGCGCTCCTCCTCCTCCGATAGTTCTGAGGTGTATTTTTGCATATGCAGTCAAAAAGAGTTGTTGACGGGACATATGATTATGAAGTGGCGGGGCAGAGGGTCCAGCAGCCGAGGACCACATCCATGTCCCTCACTGAAGACGAGAGCTACTGTTTATTAAACAAAATGGACTTGGACACGCCCTAAACGCACTAGCACTTTGTGCTTTAGACCATGCACTATAGACTGTCTAAATAGGGCCCTTTGACTGTTGGAAGCATTTCAGTGCAAATTGACTAAAAAGACCCTATTTTTGCATGTGGTTATGCCTCAACTTTTGAGAAAGGGGTAATAATCATTTATCGGCCCACAAAAATCTATACCATGCATCCTTACTGTTAATGTTTAGTTTGAAAGAAATAAAGCCATTTTACCTTGAAATTACAAAGGTTTTTATCCCTTTAGCAACTGCTCGAGTAGATGCTCGTTTGTCTTTGAATATGGAAAATGAACCCCAGCAACCCAAACTTGCTTCATGTTTTCAGAAAGATGGATGAAAGAAATGCTCAATGAGCGATTGCACTGAGTTACAGAAACTAGACATAAAGGCTAACCCACATGTGACGTCACCAAAACAAACTGCTTCCATCAGCTATAGTATACAAAACTACTGGCTGACATTAGCAGACAGCATGGCTCATACTTGGTGTAGTGGCCATTTGTTGAATAATCTAAATAAAACTTCAAATAAAAATCAAAGAGCCACTGCTGCACCATGGGCTTGTAATGTACGCAGGCAAAATAATTTCAATGTCCATTCAATGTTACTTTGGCTTTTGTGATTTATTTTCCAAGAAACAAGCAAGCATACAAAGAACAAAGGGATCCTGCATGCCTCTCTTGCTCTGGTAAAAAAACATAGGCCGATCAAGGTGCATCATGGTCCTTCGCCTATCCTTCTGCATATATAACCTTGGGTGCCCACAGTGTTACCCAAATTCCTAAATAAAACAAAAACAAAACAAAATTCTAACTAGACAAAACTGAACATGCTAAAGCGGAAATAAATAGACTAAACAAAAATTAGCAAAAATAAAATTAGCAAAAATAAAGCAAACATCTAGAATAATCAAACAAAAAATACTATTTGTTATTAGCAAAAATAATAACCAAAACTAACAAAAACTCCAACACTTCTTTACTCAGAACACTGAGTAACATCAAGGCAAATACAAAACTGTGAAAATATTTTATATTCTACAGTGATTCAATACTTGGCAAATCCTCAATCACACTGCAAATGTCCTTTAAAGAGCACTGTCAGCACCCACACCCCACTGTGATCCGATGGTGACTCAGGTTATTTGAACTTGTGAAATATCCAGAAGTACACGCATGCACGCACGCACGCACGCACACACGCACGCTATGGCGGTAGAATCGTGTCATAATGCGTGCGCACCTATCAACTGAACGTGTCACACGCGCGTGCTTTGACGCCTGTGCAGCAAGCAGCGCCTGACGTGTAATGTAGTTTCCCCATTGACTTATAATGGTCCCCCGTTCACACGCACGTTCACGCGTATGACTGCTGCACGCCGGTAATCACACGACGCGTAGTGACTACGTGTAACATTCATGCGTTTTTATGCGAACGCACGCATTAACGCTCGCATGAAGATAATTGAACATTTTTGTCACACGCTCACATGTAGGCGGAAATGACGTGCGCAAACTATGTCACGCGTAACAAGATGCTGCGTGCGTATGAAGCAGCGTGCGCACGTCTGTCTGTCACTGTTTGACAAATGTTGTCACGCGTTCACACACTCATTTTATTGAAGTGTCGTCAACCAGGGGAGGCAGCAGTGAGCCAGACACTGCTGCCAGAATTATAAAAGAAGAATGAGAAGGAGGAGAAGTGTTTTTTTTGTTATATATATATATATATATATATATATATATATATATATATATATATATATGTATGTATAAAAAACGCTGCTGCTCGAGTCCTCAGTGGGACCAGGACGGTGGATCATTGATAAAAGTGCGTGCTTCCCCCGCCCCTCCCAACAAAAGTCCTGGGAGTGTGTTGCAGCTGTTCAGGTGCACAAACCTAACGCACCTCTCCAGTGGTCCCAGCAGTTCTCAATGAAGTGATTACCTGCGGGGGGCGTGGTTAACTTACAAATGTTTGTCATTGATTTTGTGTCTTATGTGAGAAACAAAGTAAAAGAAACAGCAACAGAACTCTTTCTCTGTCTTCATGGAACGAATGAATCATGTCATGTTAAAGCCTGTATGTCTGTATCTCGTATTGGATCGATTGCGCCATCTACTGGATGAACATGGAACACAGAACAACTACGCGAGGCGTCAAAGTACGCGGTGTGTTGCGCACGGTGCAGATCAACTTCCGGTCGCAAAATGACAAATGTTGTCACGCGTGTGTGAACGCGTGACAACATTTGTCAAACAGTGACAGACAGACGTGCGCACGCTGCTTCGTACGCACGCAGCTTCTTGTTACGCGTGAAATACAGTCTGCACGTAACAACGCACGCACGCACGCACGCATAACAAAATTCTCATGCGTGCACACACCCGTTGCTGCGCATCTCTCTGGTTGTTTTGACATTGATATACCTTCATACGCACGCACGCACTCACTCACTCACTCACTCACTCATTCCCGATACTGATAACTTCTTATTCCTGCTTCTCACGGCCGACAATAATTTCACATTTTTGTATTTTAAAAATAAGTTCATGACCTGTAGTTTATGCACCCCTGAGAGTAAACAGTCTAAGATGTGGCAGGGAAAGATGGATGATTTATTATTCTTAGCACTAATAAGATTTATTGTGTTAAACTCCTCTTTTTTTTCCCTCCTCTTTCCTACCTCGCTGAACATTTGCCGGAACACGTATTGCAAGTTACAATTGTGTTGTCTTCTTCTGAACTTAAAAAACAATGCCCACTCCAGCGACGACATATGTGGCTCTTGTCTACATTGCGTGGCTCTACACAGGTGCAGCAGCTCTACGTCATGAACGTGGCAACAGCATTGTTGTTGTTCTTCTTCTCTGTGATTATTGGTGGCTGGCAAACCAACTTAAAAAGGGGCATACTGCTACATACTGTGTGTAAAGGCTGTACTTCTTAAGTCAACTAAAGCAATTTGGCTTTCTATTATTGGTTCTATTTATCAGAGCTGTTGGAGCATGAACATTTCTTGATGAACGTGCAAGTTCCACGAGTGAAGAGCACACAATTGATGGTACCAGATGGATACTGTACAGTGGCTGCAGTAAAATATGCCTGAGCCAAAGACAAAAAAATACTTAACCCAGGATGCAACGATGGTGACCCTGCAATATAGTGTCAAGGTGAACTTGTTTTGCAAGTGGAGAGGCAAGGCCTGGCATCAAAATTGCTAAATCCCCACAAAAGAAAAGGTCAAAGTGGCTGGTGTGCTTATGTTTGAGCTAGCAACTTACACACTGAAATGGCAAGTTACTCTAATACTAACCAGGTGCTACTGGTACAGAGGTTTCCTGTAACGACAGGGATTTTTAAAACAGTAACACACAGATAACGCAAAGGAAGAGAAGACTGTAGACTAAAGTAGGTGCCCGATGGATGGTTTATACCAACAGTCTACATCTGCTGAGTCAAACTAAGTGGATCCTGACCATATCTTTTAGCATTGACAACCATAGCCTATTAGAACAAACTTGAGTGTTTCTTAACCTTTTTCTAAAGAGACCAAGTAAAGAAAAATCTTTATGTAACATTTTTTTCTTCCTGCTTGTTATTCAACCTGTTTGTTATGTTATGCAGCAGGTAGCCTGTCCGGGAGACGGAGCTACTCGTAGTTGAAGCACTGGGGACCAATGCGCTCACTTTAAAAGCCCCACCTCTCATGGCCATGGGGCTCTCTGCTCTACTCTTCACTTCTCCCTCCGCCAGCACACATTTGTTTGTTTTTCAGCTATCCAACATCCTTTGCACATACCACATCTTACACTCATGCACACACACACCCTCACCACTGACTTTACTGATCAAACACATCCAATCTTATTCTCAGTTACTTCTATGTTATGATACTTTGCTAAATAAATTATTTATTTGTTTGCCTTCAGCTACGTCTCCCTTGTTTTTGTCACAGCTTTAGAGCCGGGTTTTTATTATTTGTTTTCCTTTTCTATATTAGAGCTGTGTATCCAATACTCTTTAGGTCTCTAGGATTGCTTGGGCATCAACGTTAAAGGCTGGTGAACTAAAAAATATGGCGACAATGGAAATATTTATTGATCTATCCCTGGAAATGTTTGAAATGCTGTCATTAAAACAATGAATCTATACACACTAGTGTGCCTACAGCAGCATACTGAACTCCCATTGATAAAAATTATGAAACCACTTAAGCTAAAAGTCAACAACAACAACAACAAGCTTAGGACATTTATTTTTGTACCAGGTCTAGTTTAATTCTGTGTTAGAGAACTACACATACAGACAGGGGTCTGTTGTTTAGGTGACACACTGTGATTCACCTGTGACAGTCTGGTATCTGGTATGAATGGGTCACACGGAGGCTGAACTCGAGTCATTTATCCTGCACCAAACACAGGGTGTGTGTTTGTGTCTGCTACTATTAGTGTTAATGTCTATGTTTATGACTGACCAGAAGGTCCAGTGACCTTAGTCACAAAACAGGTTTTCTTGAAACCTGATTTTAAGAAAACCTGAATAACATAATAAATAATAATAATAATTTTTGCATCTTTTCAGCCTCAAAATGATGTCTGTGGGATTCTGTATGTGTCCCCAATGCCTAATAATAGCAAAATCAAGCATAATTTCCAATTTTGTCAAAAGCAGAATATTCTCCTAACAGGAAGTAAACAGGTCCAGCAGTGTTAATAAAACCCCAGGAAGAGGAAGTCATTCAACAAGTAAACACATCCATTATGCCAAAAATTAATGAGAATTTTTGTTAACTCTGGCTTATACAGAAGCTTGGCAAATTAACCAAGCAAGCAGCAGGGTCGAAAACTGAATGCATTGAAGTCAACAACAGAATACCAGTCTCAGGACTAATCCTAGGGGGTGGGTTGTGAAACATCACAGAAATTAGTCATCCATACTGATTAGACTTTATTTTATTAAATTCATTAAATTGTACATGAATGCATGTTTAAACATATCAAACAATTAACACATCTAGTTGTTTCTGTAGCTATGTTTTAAAATCACAGAAAGAGACCAACTTTGTGAACTTTAAATCCAACTGTTGAAGGATTCAGGCAGAGGGAGCAGCACCACATAAAAGTTCAATGACTTGCTGACTATAGATGGCTATCAACTGGTTCAGGGCATACGTCTCATGTGTGGCTCTTTCACAGCCAATTCCAGCCCATATTTCATCAGTTTGTCAACGGCTGCTCCACATGGCAACGTCCTGCAGCCGCTTTCTCTCACATGGGCTACAAACACAAACAGTGGCTGGCTATGAGCCAGTCTGAGGGGAATGTGGAATCCAGCTCTGTACTTAACACCAGTAAGTAACAGCAGTAAGCAAACACAGGAGGAATGTAAAAGGACTCAGACGCATCGCAGAGTAAACACAGAGAGAGAGTGAAAAAGTCCTGGAGGGAAAGGTGACCTCTCTGACTGGAGCAGAGATGGTCACTGTGTACTGGAGGCATTTTTAGCACCTCCTTGTTCTTTTTTTCCCTCTGTGAAAGGATGTTGTGTCGTAAATAACACAGTAGCATTCATTAACACTGGAGGCCCATTGTGTGTGCAGTGAATGGCTAGCATTATGAAAGGAGACATAAATCTAAGAGGGAGAATAGCAGCTGCCATCTTTTTCCTGATAGTCGTGGCCTATCTTTGCTGCAGTGATAGCCACATGGATTTTTACAGGCTTTGAAACTCTTTCTATCTGTTGATAGTTTAAACACCTTTTTTTTAATTAAACCTCTATTTAGGAAGAAATATAGCAGCCTTAAAGCTTTCATGGATCTTTTTCTGCTTTTTAAGCAGGAGCTTATGTTGAGCCATTTAGACATCATTTGGCTGTTTATAACTCTTTGTTACTGATATAGGTGCTAGGCATTAATAATGCTGTGAAGTAAAAGTACCTCAAAAGATTATTATTATTTGTTATTTTCAGATAATAATTAATATCATAATGTCTCTTTTTGTCAATAAATCACCTAAAATTCAATATCATTGTGTGTCAACTTCCAGTGGAATTATATCGTGATATCATAATCTTATGTTAGCATTCTAAAAAATATGGCATACTTAAAAACGAAAGAGGGCAATCATAGAGTTTATCAGCCCATTGGTGTGGTTTTCTAATTTCAAACAGTCCGACATGATGAAGATCTAAGTGGGATCGAAAAAGTCTTTATTTACCTTCTGTGGCATGGAGTGATTACATGCGAATTACCCTCTTTTCAACAAAAAATAGATGGAGGATGGGTGTTAGCCACGAAAAGACCCCATTAACTTTTGGTGAAGATCCGGATAAAAGGACGGAACCAGGAATTTTTTTCTCACTTTGTTTAACATTGTGTGATAGAGCATTTTTCAATATCTTCATTTATTTCTCAGGGAATAATACATTGACCTTGATGAAAAAAAGATACACTTAGATGGCTGGTTTCTATGAGTGATTACAATTTGATGTGGATCCCAGATCTGGTGAGCTTAAATTATGGTTAAGCAGTTATCGTGGTTTACAATTCAGAGTGCAGGGCTGTCAAGTTTGACACTGGATTAGGCTTGAGTGAATTAAAGGGGACTGTCGGGCCTTGTCGGAGGTATGTGCTCTACTGAGTCCAATTCCAGTTTTATATTGTCATATTCTTAAGTAGGATATGGAAGCTTTCGGAAATAATTCAAATATAGACAATTCATTAACTGTTTATGGATAAACTAGCCTGACAGAAGTATGTTTTTTGTTACTCTATCAAATTATATACCTAAAAAATCAATGTATCACACAATAATGTAGTGCACAACTGTTGCGCTGTCACATGGCAGTCCTGCTTGTTGATTTGCAACAGTTGCAACAGAAGTGTAGCAATAGGCTACAAATCAAATTCAAGTTACAGAGGACAACATGGCTCATTATTGTGTCTATGATCTCAAATCAAAGCTTGTCTGGTTAAATACTCATGACCAAGCTCACCATGTCTAAAATAGCTATAAACATCGACCGTTTCTGGTCAACCAAATCTCAAAACTGACTAATTGCAAAGCAGAGGGAACTTATTGCACAGGTTTTCACCGTATTTTCACCTGTGCTTCAATTCTGACTTAATCTGATAAACCCCTTGTTTGCCTGCTGACACATGCTGAATGTTATTTTGTTCAGCTGCTCCTGCTTTCATCTAAAATATCACCATTCACAGTGTGTGACACCACATAAATTTGCACTGTTGAGCTGGGAACGAGCCATGCTCTGAACATGCACGCACATGCCGAGTGCCTGGATGAGTTTCAGGCTTGTTACCTTTTCGTTAACTTTCATCTCCCTCTCACCTGACACCCTTGAAATGTCCCATAAAAAACAACCGTCTCAGAACCGTCTGTTACCCTCCCCCCAAAAGATTGACATTGACATCCTTGAATTAATAAGTAAAAACTAAGATAAATGTGATACAAACCTCTTGAAGGTGTCATCAGGGGCTCTTTGACAGGTGACAGGCTCCAGAGCAGAGGATACAGACGGGCTGTTGAGGATCTCTGCATACCCAGGAGGGAGGAGAGGTGAGGCCCTCAGCTGCTCCACCAGGCCCAGGACAAACCTCCACAGCACTGTACTCCTCTGGTCTTCTCTCTGGCAGAAGTGGGAGGCCAGGCAGCGTTGTGCCAGCCTGACTGCCAGGCCTGCCTTCGAGGTGGGCCACACCACCTCCGTGCACAGGGCAGTCTTCCCAGCGCCAGGGCCCCCTGTCACCAGCAGCCCTGTCGGCTGTCCTGGTATGGAGCGGGCATCCAGGCTGCGCCGCAGCTTATCCAGGGCCCATTCCCGACAGTAGAAACACCGGCCCTGGAGCAAGCTGCAGCTGCTGTTAAATCCACTGCTACTCATTTGTTCCTTGGGGTCTGACGTCCGGGCAACAACCCAGTGCTCTGAACTCCACATCCCATACTCCTCCGGTAATTTGACTCTTTACCTTTAGGTTGAGCTGCAGCTGGTGACACCTCTGGGATTGTGACAGCTTGGGTGAATTACTAGGTGCTTCAGTTCCTGAAAGTGTTGCATCAGGTGATTGTTATCAGTGGCTGTCCTTCCCTGCAGGTCTTCAGGTGAAGGGATGAAGAGAAGAGGAGGTGGAAAAAGGTTAAGTTGGCTAATGGTTCACCTCCTTCAGATGTGTCATTGTTTTTCTTGTTGATTGGTCAGGAACGCCAAAGCGGAGAAGAGGATCCATAGTCACCACCATTCATCATGCTTCTCCTGGAGGACGTGGAGCTGTTCAGTCAGACAATCAGGAAGAGGAAGGAGGAATGAGTCAAGAGAGGAACTGACAGCATGTTTTCACAGATATAATGACACAGTATCTCACCCCTCCCCTGACTGAGTCGTCCTCCGTCTTCCAATTACAGCTACAGTCTTTCCTCTCAGTTTTGGTCCTCCTTCTCTCTGAATTTTAAGCATAGATCCCAAACCGTACTTTTAGCATGAAATTCCCTTTTGCTTTCTCATGCCTTCAGCTCTTTACAACCCTCCGGTCATACCTCACGTCTCCATCTGCCTACATCGCTCCCTCATACTCTGGTTTTTCTTGTTTCGTTTTTTTGTCCCTCCCTCTCGCATGTCAAGACATGCTCAGGAGGGGAGGGAGAGAGGAGAGGAGAGGAGAGGGGAGGGGAGAGGGAAGACTTGTGGGGCTGTGAACAATTTTACAGCTGGCAGGTGGGAGGGGTTACCTGAGGTCAGGGTTCAGTCACAGGGCAACACTACACCTCAGACGTTTTACGTGATACGTCCATGAAAAGCCGCATTGTGATAATGTATACTTTTTTTTTTTTTTACTTTTTTGATTTCATGAGATGCTTTTGTCACCACAGCATGACCCTTCAAAGAGCTCAAGCTTCTGGTCTATGATTTAATCAACAAAGGAATTAAATGAAACATTTTGGACGATTAAAAAATATATTCTGTGGTTTCAGCTTCTGAACAGGATTTACTGCTGTTCTCCGTTTTATATAATTATAAATGGTCAGAACAAGCTATTTAAAAACATAATCTTCTCATTTCGCTATTTTTTCAATATCAGTTTTGGTGATTATCCGTCTTCGGTCAGATTGCCGATAAAATAAACTAAATTGTGTGGTACTTTGACTCTGATGAACATCCTCTCTCACAATGTCCTATATATCCTTGTCACACGGCAATATCTTATTGGTTACACAACACATTACAATCAATAGCCTATAAATACTGAGTAATCTGAATCTGCAAAGTAACTAGCAAGTAAATATATCAAATAAATGTAGTGGAGAGTAAGTATAAAGTAGCGGGAAAAAGAAATATTCAAGTAAAATAATAAAAAATTGTACTTGAGAACAGTACTTCAGTAAATTATACTTCCATCAGTTTGTTCGAAATTTTTAAATGAATATCAGACCAAAATATCGGTACTCAGTCTCCATGATTTCTGTTGGTCGGTATCAGTATTGGTCCCCGAAAAGGCCATATTGGTCTACCCCTAATTTAGGCCACAAAAATACTTGGTTAGGTTTCTGAAAAGATTATACTTAAAATAACTACGTTAAAATAAAAATTGTCAGTCTCAAAACTTCCATAAGCGACGTAACTCACGTTTTTTAAGTGACACAAGTACATAAATGAGGTTACCTTGTTTATGCTACTGCACTTGACACACTGGGAGTGAGAAAGGGCTTACAATCTACATCTGGAAAGTCATTTTTAGAGCTGCTGTAAGAATCATTGTTTTAGCCAACTTTCTGGCCATTTTGCAGTTAACAATCCCGTCCCTCCTCTTCACGTCACCACGTGAATGCAGAGCAGTAATCAGCAGGCGCAGGATACATCTCATTTCTCTTATTTGTCTTTTTGTTGTTTGAAGCAGAAGGGGTTACTGTCTGCCGTTTTACAGGCTGTCCCAAAGCTCTGATTTGTGCTCAGAGGAGTGCAGATTGAGGGCTGAGGAGCGAGGACACACAAGAGCAAACCTAAACGGTAGTCTTTTTACCGGTCGACACGCCCCCTTAGTTATTGACCGGACGCTGCAGCGGATCAGACTGATCTGATACATCACAGCATGACTGGAGTTTCATACTGGAGTGAAGACAGATAAAAGATTAAACTCAAGTGTGTCACCATCAGCTTTTACATTTTGTTTGTTTGCTGGTTCACCAGCGAGTTAAAATGTGTCAGCCTGACTGTAGGAGAACAAAAGGACCACAAACAACTTTCTACATTTATTACAAACATTTTTCTTTTCATGGTTTGTTTTAAACACGTGAGGCTGATCATTCCTGAGCGTCGGGTTTCATATGTTACATCATTTCCATTCTCCCTGAAACATTTAGCCTGAAAATAGTTTCTAGTGTTCAAAAGACACCATAGTTCCGATTTATTAAATGATGATTTCACAATCAGAATATCAGTAAATACAGAGGCAAATGATTAATAAATAATATAAACCCATTCTGCCAGTTGAAATGGTTCCTGGCCTCTGAGCAGGACACAGCACACAGCGTAATTACTAAGGGTGTCGCGATTTTGATTTTAAATCGAAATCGAGACTTCCGGTGCGACGCCATGTAAGGAGGACACAGTTGACAGAGCTTGACACCAGACACCTGTTAATAAGGCTTCTGCTCGACTTCATAACCGCATTTTCACGGCGTTTATGACTGTCAAAGTCTCCAGGTAACAGATACAACTGTCTAAACCGAGTTCAACGAGTCACAACACCGCCATGCCTGACATACGCGGGACTGCTAAGCAAGCTAACGATAGCTCCCAGGCTACCTCGACCCAGAGAACCGCTAAGCCTTCCTCTGACCAAGTTATGATTAACGTCATACAAGCCATAAGCGATCTGAAAAACGAACTAATTGCCAAGATCGACCAGAAGGCAAAGGCACAGAGTACGGAACTACGCACTCAAATTGAGGTCCTGCAGAGTGAGTTTAAGAAGGCTAACGAGCTAGCCGAGGCCCGCTGTGCAGTGCTGGAGAGACGTGTGACGCACCTGGAGACGGCGGCTAGCGAGCAGTCGGACACAACTACCACGTTGGAACAGGAGGTGACTTGGATGAAGAAGGAGATCATAACGCTGAAAGATAGAGCCGAGGATTTGGAAGCAAGGTCGCGGCGATGCAACATACGGGTGGTCGGAGTGAGAGAGGGTCGGGAGAGCGGGAAACAGCCTGCTCAGTTCATCGCTGACATGCTGCGGGAGTTACTACAGCTGGACAAGACACCGGTTTTGGACCGGGCCCATCGCGCCCTGAGAAGCAAGTCAACGCAGGACAACCAGCCACCAAGGGCTTTCATTGCGAGATGCCATTACTTTCAGGAGAAGGAAGAGATTTTGAGGAAGGCTGCGAAGCTGCGGCAACTTAAAACGAGCGACGGGGACACAGTTCGTGTTTTGCCAGACTTCACCCAGGCTGTCACCAGACAACGATCAGCTTTCAACGAAGGGCATCCGCTTTGGGCTGTGGTACCCCGCGGATCTCAGGATCACTTTGGAAGATGGGACCGCATGAGCTTCAAAGATCCCGACAAAGCCAACACGTATGTGCTGGAAAAACTGGTTACTGCGGCCGACTGATGCCACCTTGGTGAGATCGCATCCACTTCTTTACATGTAGGCTACTGTATGTATGACACAAGCTGCACTGATACTGACATTATATAGCCAAGACTAACATGTAACATGTAGGTCATTTATGTCAGCTCTAATATGTATACAGCCTCTCTTGTAACATACAGGCTGGATCATTATTGCTTTTTTTTTTTTTCTTCTCTATCCTGGTTGATCTGATCATTCATTATGACATTACCTCCTTTAATTTGAGCATTGGACCAAAGGTTGGCTGCTCTTTTTCTCTCATCTTTTTCTTTAAATGCATATAATAGAAGTGTGCAAGCAGCCACTGTCATTTTGCTTTGGACCCATATGAATATTCAATGCTACAGCATTATTTTTTGTAGAGGTCTGACTTGGTCTACTTCATGCGATTTATTTTTTGGAAGAGCTATTATAATTGTTCACAAATAGTTCTGGTTATAGCTCTGATGCGCATGGTAAGCTAGTTAGTAGAGTATAGTTTGGAAGTTACTACTGAAAAGAACAGAACTTGTGTTCTGCACTGTTAACTGTTCAGTGAGGTGTTCAAACTTATTGTCTTCTATGTTTGTCTATGTGTATGTATACCTTACCCTCTCCCCCACCCTTCCCTCACTCTCCTGTGTTGTGCAGCGCAGAAACATAATTGACCCACTGAAAAATGGCAGCAACTAATATTAAAAATAGACAGGGTGCTGTCACGAAGATAGCCAGCTGGAATGTCCGTGGTCTTAATAATTTAATAAAACGCAACAAGGTTTATTCCCATTTGTCAAAACTGAAAATTGAAATAGTTTTTTCACAGGAGACCCATTTACTAAATAATGACCAGTCCAGGCTTTGCCGGGGGCAGTTTACTCAGGTGTTTCATTCAGATTTCAATTGCAAAAGCCAAGGTGTGGCCATTCTGCTCCACAGAAATGTACAGTTTGTCAAATCCCATGTCATAAGTGATAGAAATGGCAGCTATATCATTGTTCAAGGAAAATTGTATGGTATACCAGTGGTGCTAGTCAATATTTACGCCCCGAATTGGGACAATGTTCAATTTTTCACTGCTCTTTTCTCATCACTCCCAGACCTAAATTCGCATAAATTAATACTAGGTGGCGACCTCAACTGTGCCTTAAACATCAAGCTAGATCGCTCCAAACAAACAGGTACACTGAGCAGGTCTGCAGGTTATATAAACTCCTTTTTACAGACATATAAGATATTAGATGCCTGGAGGTTCAAAAACCCAACATCCCGTAAATACTCCTTTTTCTCACCTGCCCATCAGTCCTATTCGAGAATAGATTATTTTCTTCTGGATGAACAGCTGATTCCCCTACTTGAGTCGATTGAATATGATACCATGGTCATTTCAGACCATTGCCCGGTGGTAATGGATATCAGCTTTCCTGACAACATAGCCCCCAGCGAACATGGCGTTTTAACCCTCGCCTCCTGTCTAATCAAGATTTTGTAAAATACATATCCAATCATATTGATCTATTTATGGAAACCAATGCTGCCTATGGGAAACGCTAAAAGCCTATCTAAGGGGAATGATAATATCCTATACTGCCAGTGCCAACAAAAAGAATGCAAAACGTCTTTCAGAAATAGAGATGAAGATCTGCGCTATTGATCAGGAACATTCATAGACACCCTCTGAAAATCTCTACCGGGAAAGAATTTCACTCCAAACTGAATATGACATTATAATGACTGACCGTGCTGAGGATTTACATCGAAAATCACGTCTAAACTACTATGAATCCGGAGAACGCGCTAGCAAGCTCTTAAGTCATCAGCTTAGACAGTCTGTGGCGACAAGCTTCATTACTGAAATTGGATTAGATAACGGCGGTAGCACCACAGAACAAAAGAGTATTAATAAACAATTTCGAGAATTCTACAAAAACTTATATAAATCTGAAGCAGGTGATGACACTCTGATTACAGATTGTTTTCAATAATTTAAATATGCCGTCTCTAGACCAGGACAGTATCAATGCACTTGAGAAACCACTAACACAGGCTGAAATTGAAAGGGCCATTAAATCATCCAAATCTGGGAAGTCGCCCGGCCCTGACGGCTACCCTATTGAGTTTTATAAAGCCTTTTCTGTTAAACTGGTGCCACTTTTATGCGAAGTATACGAAGAAGCCTTCCAAAGGAAAACTCTACCCTTAACAATGACGCAGGCAACTATATCTGTTCTTCTCAAAAAGGGTAAAGATCCGCTAAAATGTGACTCTTACCGACCAATCAGCTTACTCTGCTCTGATTATAAAATCTTGACAAAGACCCTTGCAGCGAGACTTGAACCAACCATACACAATATAATCCACAGAGATCAGACAGGCTTTATGACTGGCAGGCATCTAGCTGGCAATTTACGTCGCCTCTTTAACATACTATATACGCCAAGCGACAGTCACACGCAAGAGGTACTACTATCATTAGATGCACACAAAGCCTTTGACAGGGTGGAGTACAATTATTTATTTGCAGCTATTAGAAAGTTTGGGTTTGGACAGAAATGTTGTAGCTGGGTAAATCTTTTGTATTCTAATCCACAGGCTTCTGTACACACAAATAGACTTATATCGGACTATTTCCCGATTTCAGGGGTACAAGACAAGGGTGCCCCCTGTCACCCCTATTGTTCAATATCGCTGCTGAGCCTCTGGCTGTCTCCTTGAGGGAAAATACCAGCTCATTGGGCATGATGCGGCCTCAACCATAAACTCTCATTATACTGTGATGATCTCCTTTTGTACCTTTCACACCCAGATACATCTATACCTGTTGCATTAGACCTTATTACTAAATTTGGAGTAATTTCTGGTTAAAAAATAAACTTTGTTGTGGTGTGGCTGCAAAGCAGAGGCCTCTTGACATGTTCCCCTTTAAGATTACATTTGACTCCTTTAAATACCTAGGTGTACATGTTACTGAGAGATTCAAGGATCTTTTTAAAAATAACTTTAAGGTGGAACTGGACAGAACTAAACAAGACTTGACAAGATGGTCGTCCCTTCCATTATCGTTGGCAGGAAGAATTAACTCCATAAAAATGGCTATAATGCCACGATTCTTATTTCTTTTTCAGACGATCCCCACATTTATTCCTAAAGCATTCTTTACTGAAATTAATAAATACATATCCACCTTCATATGGAACAGAACTGTGCCACGAATTAGGCAAACTTTTTTAGAGAGGCCCAGGGAAAATGGGGGTTTAGCATTACCAAACTTAATGCACTATTACTGGGCAGCTAACCTTCATGCCCTTCATATTGGACATCTAACATCCCTGAACATGAGGCACCAGTATGGTTACTTATGGAACAACACTCTAGCTCCCCCAACTCACTGGCTGCCTTGGCGTGTGCTCCGATGCCGATTAGCAAGCGCTATCACACAAATAATCCAATAATTGGGAACTCCCTCCGAATCTGGTCACAATTCAGAGTGCATTTTGGACATAAGAAACCGCTTCTATTAAGTCCTATCCTTGCCAACCCCTTTTTTCCTCCCTCTCTCATAGATCCAGCATTTAAGCTGTGGAAAAGTAGAGGTCTCATATGTGTAAAGGATTTCTTTAAAGATGGCCTTTTTATTTCATTTGACAATCTAAAGGTACGTTTCGACATTCCAAACACACATTTCTTCAGATATCTACAGATTCGAAATTACACTAAGACATGCTTTTCATCTTCCCTTGTAGCCATAGAGGAAGATTGGATCCATGATTGTGTTAGCAGGGATCCACAAACAAAAGGCTTTGTTTCATTTGTATATGATACAATCCAAAATGTAGCTGCTCCTTCACTTCACCATATAAAAACCAAATGGGAGGAGGATCTTAATCTGCAGATACCGGATGTGACCTGGCAACTGGCAATAAGTCGAGTGAATGCATCATTTATCTGTATCAGACATGGTCTAATTCAGTTTAAGATATTTCACAGGCTTCACCTTTCCCGGAGCAGACTGGCTAAGCTATATGCCAATGTAGATCCAAGATGTGAAAGATGTCACCAGGTGGAGGCCACCCTTGGCCACATGTTCTGGTCGTGCCCAGTGTTGAGCTCCTTCTGGCTGTCTATCTTTGATGGCATCTCCTATGTTTGTAAGAAAAGGATCAGCCCCAATCCAATTATGGCAATATTTGGTGCCTCATCGGAAGGGATCACACTCTCAGCAAATCAAGCAAGTATGGTTGCTTTTGTCACACTTCTTGCCAGGAAATTAATTCTCGTTAATTGGAAAAGCCCTAATGCTCCAACACATAAACGTTGGCTTGAGGAAGTACTTGCACATTTGAAGCTGGAGAAATTGAGATACTCCTCTCAAGGCTGTACTCAGAAATTCCACAATGTGTGGCAGCCATTTATTGATTATTTTTATTTTTATTGTTATTTATTTATTTTTTTGTTTGTTTGTTTTGTATTTATCTATTTTATTTTTCCTTCAGTTGGTGTGTGGTCGTATATGTACGTAATAATTGTTGAATTGTTGAATTGAAAATTGAAAATTCAATAAAAAATATTTGAATATAAATCGAAATCGATTGAAATTAATTCACAATCTCGAACTTCGAATTAAAAAATGGAATCATCGATGCTGCCACGCCCCCATGTCACGTCCGGTCGGCTTGCCAAGGGGAAAAAAAACACACACGTGTTGAAGTGCTGCGAGTCAACCTCCTCTAACTTAGCTACTAGCTAAGCCAGTAGCTATTAGCGACAGCCAGTCAAACATGGTGGTCGGGAAGCACGGGAGATGATTTCCTCCAGGGCCGAAGTTTCTGTTTACCTTCGGGGTGAACCTTTCACGTGTTAAGCTGGTCAGGAAATAATACCAGGGAGCTTTGCTGTATCTCGAGGAGCCGTCGCCTTTATTCAGCCAAACTGCAGCCTATATTGTACACTTTATTGCTGCTGTCGCTGCTGCTGCTACTCCTTTTTTCCTTCTCCTTCCTTTCCCATTCATTCACTGTACGCACGCTCCCTCACTCTCGCAGCTTGTTCTTCATGAGCAGGTCTTTGTTAAACAGGTAACAGAGAAAATCATAGAACAAGATTATGGGTTCACAATGTTATATTATGTTATGGGTTCAGCTGCTAGAGGTTCTCCAGAGATTAGCCTTTGAAAAAAAGAAGATCATCCAGCAAAACTTTTGCTGTCGGCTTTAAATATATTTAAAGGTCCCATATTATGAAAAACACGTTTTCTCTGGTCTCTACATATATAAACTGGTCCTCCCTGAGCCTACCAACTCCCAGAATGAGGAAAGCAAACAAGTCCTGCATGGTCTCTGCAGCCCACCCACTGGTAAAACGGGGCTCCTACAGGCTGTTCAGATTCAGCTCCTGTCGTTACGTAACAACAGGAGTCATTTTCATAGGCCGGGCTCCTCTGCACGAAAACACTCCAAAAAAAACACAGGTTGTGTTGGGGAGTCCTGCTGCAGCCGCAGAGTCTGTATTTTTCTGGGTCCGATTCTGGGTCAAACTGGTATGGTTGAACGACAGCATCTCGACGAGCCATAGTGATACATCCACCGTAAACATTAGCGCATGCTACCGCTAGCGTAAGCGGCATCCTCTCCCTGAGAGGGGCGTGTAGCAGGCAAGGCAGGCGTTGACAGACGGAGCTCATTAGCATTAAAGGTGCAGGCACAGAAACAGCCTGCTCTCAGTAGAGCTCACTTGAGCGACTCTTAGACAGCTGAAGTTCAGGACCAGGATGGGTTTGGGGCAATACATTTCAAATACAGTGTTGTTGGACCTCTGACAGCTGTGTGAAATTGATGAAAAACAGTATAATATGGGACCTTTAAACTTGTAAAAAGCACAGGATTGGTTATAGTCTAGGAAACAGACAGCAAGTAAAATCATGCAGTCATGAGGATAACTGCAAAAGAAATAATATCTTTATTTTAACCCACCCGTAAATCAAGTTAATCATGTTAAGTGTGGGCCTAAACTACATTCCCTTTAACTTTAATCATGTAATCTTTACTGACACTATAAACTGCAAAGACACACAAATGATTTTAACACGGTAGTGATGTGTGGATCACAGGTATATCCATGGACAGAAAATACGTGGATTGGCCTGTCCAGGTCATAAAAATAAACATTGTGATTCGTATCAGATGGGTACATCTCATTAATGAGGCAAACATTACATTACCTGCACTATAAGAAACGTCTCTCCCTTAACAGAGCTGTGCGTAATTAGGCACAAGGGACATCAGTTTAACTTTATTGATTATTTAAATCTCTCGACAATTATTAGTTCTGTGTTACTATTAAAAAACGTATATGATGGCATTTTTTGCAAGGGGCTGTGTGCAGTCACAAATTCATCAAAAATCTCAACAGCTATTAAGCAGACTGATAGCTGATCCAGCTGTGATTGGCTGTCAGCCGTCATCAGAAATGGACACCACTTCACATGACCCTTCAGAGGAAAGGAGGTCTCATTCCTCTGAAAAATATTTTCTTGTCTCCTCTCCCCTCACATGGTCTCCGTAGGCTTCTCCATGAATCCTTGGTGGGAGGGACTAAGACGCAAGGAAAAGACGCAAGTGATGGAAACAGGAACACATTAATAAAAATGTGGATGTACCCATAGCATCAAACAGGAGGATCCTACTCACTACACATTAACAAGTAGGAAGTGTTAACATACAGTGTATTCTCAACTTTTCTCACAACTGTCCTTCTTAGTATTACATTATTGCGTCTTTTACACTCCCACCATTTAATGAAAAATTGAAATCTTCAATCTGATGAATAGCCAACTGAGCCACATTAATGTAACTGTGCCATGTTTTGTAAAGAGGAAATGATACTCCACAATGGATAACAACTGGTTCTCCAATTTGTCACACCATCAACCACATTTTTCCCCACTGTATAATCAGCTACCGTTTTTTACAACCTGGACCTTATTTCTAGCATAAAATATGATCATTTACTCACCCAGATAACTTTGGTGTCATTTGGCGTTGTTCGGACGAAATTAGATCCAGTGGAGCGCCGATATATCCATATAATGCGAGTGATCCGGGCACCGAAGCGCAGCCTCTATGCGGCAAAACTAGTTCATTTCACCAATATTTTGTTATGATACACTAGTGCTATTCCCCTCTGAGTCTGCCTGTTGCCTGTTATCAACATCCGGGGTCTGTAGGTTGACCTACTACCTCTGACCTGGAAGATGTCATCTCTGAGCTGCGCGCGCACCCACGACAGCCGGCTTGTTTACCTGTAGCTGCTACTGCTAGTTTGACCCCGGATGTTGATAACAGACAAGCCCGGACTGGAATAGCACTAGCGTATCATGACAAAATACTGGTGAAATGAACTAGTTTCGTGGCAGATAATGCGCGTAGAGACTGCGCTTCGGTGCCCGGATCACTCGCATTATATGGATATATCGGCGCTACACTGGATCTAATTTCGTCCGAACGACTTCAAATGACACCAAAGTTATCTGGGTGAGTAAATGATCATATTTTATGCTAGAAATAAGGTCCAGGTTGTAAAAAACGGTAGTTCCCCTTTAATACAGTGACAGATCATGAACTACTGTCCCCCTGGGCACAGATGCATAAGGACCCCCCCCTACCTTATTTGTATGAAAGTGGGTGCAAATGGGGGAAGGGGGGTTTGGGGGTCCTGCCCCAGAAAATTCTGAATTTTGTAGATGTGATTTCCTGTATTCTGGTGCATTTTTGGGATGGCCAGCTGGAGAAGGGCAATACCTAAATCCGTTCAGATTCATAGCCTTTTGCTTTTTGACTTCTTGAGGTAGTTACTTCACGCAACGACTTGGGCTTCAGGGCCCCTCGATCTCTTGGGCCCGGTAGGCTCATTCAGTAATCCATCCTTGCTCACATGCCACAAATGTTTTGGGTCCCCTGGGCTTGGTAGACCCCTGTATTAATATAGTTGTTATTTACACCAAATCAGTCACCTTTTAACCTTAGAGGGTACTAAAATCACAAATCAATTTTAAACTTTCATATTCAAAGTGAAGCACTGAGTGTGGTTTACTGAACTTGAATTGAAAAATAACAAAATACAACAGCAGAATGCATTTGTTGTAAACAAGTGTGGCCAGGTCATAAATGAGTAGACTGGACACAGTAGAATAATTATTGTGGGTCTTTTATTACCCGACTGCAATTTATAAAAGAAACAGCATTAACTGCAATTTTGAGGATTTGAGGTAATCAGTATCAAACAAACAAACACAAACACGTCAGTTCTGCCTGAAAAACAGCATCTGTCCCCGGCAAAAAACGTTAACTCAGCAAGTGTTTGGCGCGGTGATTTTTCAGTGATCTTTCCCCCAGAAAACAGCCTCTCTCCCCGAATGACAGAGTCAGACAGCGTCCTGTTGACTGATGGCGATTATGTAATTTAGAGAAAAACGTAACTTTGTCACTTTCCAGGATGTTTGGTGGGTCAGGATCTCAATCACAACACATTATAACAGCATCATATGATTATAAACAGTCAGCGGTACATGTTTAGATTAACAAGAGGACCCTGGGGAAACACCTTAAAAAAACACACGTCATCACCATGACGCGTATCGTCACGCCGCTTTTGGAGCTGCAGGGCCAGTTTACTGTGTGAATTATACTCTGGTTCATCTTTTACTCCGGAGCTGCTCGGCTCTGTGTGAACAACCAACGGCGGAGAATTGGAGAACCGCCGCTGCAGCAATAATGCGGCGTCTCTGTGTGAAAAGGGGGTGCGTTGTTGTTTCGTAGATGCGTCCTTATTGCACAATTTACTAATTGCCTCGTCAGTATTTACCGCCTCTTCCTTCTTGTTAGCTCGGAACCGAAATACTGCCACTAAATAAATTATATTTAATATTTAATCCTTATCTCCTATATAAGTGCATTGTATTTTTTTTTAATGACGGTATTGAAACTGATACCGTTGCTATTTTTAAGACCCCGCGGTATACCTTATTACCATATTACCGCCCAACCCTACTCTAGACTTGACTAGACACTCTAGACTTGACTAGATAACAGTAGTGGCTCTGTCTGAATAAATAAAATAAAAAACTCTATCTATGGGGATATTTTTCACACGCGACATCAAAATACACATTTCAGCAGTCCGCTACTGCTACGTCCGTGTAACTAACTCTGCATGGAACGCCGTGAATTCCCATGATCTCCCGCGATCTCGCGGAACCTACCACTGTGCAGCTCTTAAAGTGACAGTGTCACCTAAACAAAAAGAAACTGCTAACACAGTAATAATTCCCTACAGAATAATAAAACAGTGTCTTAACAGTCTGAAAACAGTCTATGGCCGCGTTTCCCAGATTCGATCGTTCTTAAGGACTTAAGAAGGCTCTTAAGAAGGGTTCGGCTAAGAAGGAGCGCTAAGATACGGGTGTTTCCCAGATGCGTTCTTAACTGCCTTCTTAGGAGAACCTTAAGATCCAGCCAAAGAAGCTTCTTAAGAAGCTCTTAGTGGGAGCTGTCCACCGCGCTGCTGCTGTGCTGAATCAATCGATGCCAGGCAAATCGATCACCCACCTCTTTATGTGTGTGTGTGTGTGTGTGTGTGTGTGCTGTCAGACCGGGCTGTCCAGGCAAAGAGATCCAACGGCTGATCACTCTGGTGTCTCCACACATCCAGAGAGCAATCCGCTGCAATTTTGGCCTCAGCCCGGAGGTGCAGCACAGAGTGATCAGCCGTTGGATCTCCGCACGGGGCAGCCGGTACTTTGCCTGGACAGCCCGGTCTGACAGCACGTCCAGTGGGGAGAAGTGCTGACGCACGTATGCATTTATGTAAAACCGTCTAGCTTCGCGCACAGCAACGCTGTTGGTTCGCAGCGAGAATGTGCTGTATTGCAGCCATGGTTTCTCACACGCGCGGACTTTGGTAACGCATTTATATACTGTAGAGTAGCAGGTGAAGCCTCTCTGGATGAGGTTCAGCTGAATTTAATACATCTGTTCCCTTGATATCTGTGAAATGCCACAGGGTTGTTGTTTTTTTTATGTGTAGTACTATAAACTCATATATGCAGATGTGTGTGGAAAACTTAAACGTGTAATTCAATAAAAAGGTTTTTTTTTCATCTACCATTTTCTATTTTTTTTTCTTGCGCCAGTGGTCCGCAGCTATGAGCGCATTTCAACACTGAGCATTGTTTTATTATTTCGCAAAGTGGATGATAAAAAATTTCGCTGACGCGGCTTGATCACTGAGCATTTGGTCGCTAAGAAGGCTGTTAAAGCTCTGGTCTACGATCTGAGAAAGGTTTGAAAAAAGCATCCCCCCACACACACCCCTCCCCTCTGTGCTCCTTAACCCCTCCCCTCCAAGCTTGTATCGCTCTCCCCTCGGTACCGCGACACACCCCCTCCGGCTACAAGCTTTTTTTTTTTTCTCATCAACGAACTTTATACCTCCCGCAACAAGCTTTTTTTTTTTCCTTTCAACGAACTTTATACGTCCCGCAACAAGCACCAAGAGCAACAAGCCGGCAGAAACCAAATACAGCCCAGCTTTGAATGCGGAGTAACGATGTCGGATTCACAGATAAAGTTATTACAATGCACGTTGAAGCTAACGTAAATCTTGTAAGTCATTACAATGTCCACAGCTAAGCTCCACAGCCAAGCTAGCGTAACGTCATTAGCATGCTACAGCTACGTTACCTTACAGCTACGTTATAAGTTACAACAGCCAAGTTAGCCACTTCTAAATGTTACTGAGGGCCAAGAGACTAACAGATGCTGCCGTCAGCTTTCATCACAACGATCGCTTCCACATTGTGGCTGAAAAACAAACCTGTGTGTGTCCCAGCTGCTGTTCGGTGCTACTCAGACTTGTTGTTAGCTTACAATGCTAGCATAGAGGCTAACGTCTCCGTCGAACAAGTAAACAAGTGTTGACAACACTGCGGAGACAGACACCGTCTAATAACAGAAACAAACTAACGGCAGCTTTCACAGTCATAAGCAGCATCGGCATGAAAGTTATCTGTGTCACAACATCCACAATAGAGACGAAGGTTACCTGCTCAACAGAAACGCCGCTGTATCAGCACCGGGTCCATATCTTCACGGACCTTTCGCCACCGTTCAAACGATGACCCGATGTTTATTCGGTTTGAGCCCTCTTTGTTTCACATCTCCGGTTTGTTTCTTTTCAGTGACAGACTTTCTTTCTTTGACTCTCTGTCGGTGGGGCGAGCAGAGGCAGCTGAACAGCTCAGGGCAAAACAAACCTCTTGTCCGCTTGTAGTTTCAAATGCGGAAGTGGGTCGGGACCAGACGTGAGAAGGAGCAGGAGAGTGAGCGAGGATTGGATCGGAAAATTGATCCAATAGGAGCCATCCGAGCCGGATGGCTCCTATTGGTCAATTTCTTTTCAGTTTTACAGACACTAGAGAGAATGGATTTTTTTGGTTCCTTTTACTCTTCACATTGTGTGGGTGGTACTATTGGGTCATAACCACCATCTAAATGATGTTAATAATAATAACAAATCTTTCAAATCGTAGACCATAGCTTTAAGAGTGGGTCAGCTCGATCTTACATTTCCTTCTTAGTGAAAGATCTTCTTAAGCTAAGAGCGACTCTGGGAAACACATCCTTCTTTCACAGCGTTCTTAAGAGCGCTCCTAAGAAGATCTTAGCACTTAAGAGCTTCTTAACGAATCTGGGAAACGCGGCCTTTGTCTCTTGTTCACCTGGCTACACAAGTAAAAAATAAATTAAAGAAAAAAACAAAAACAAAAACACATTTTTTTTTCTCAAGCAGCCACTTAGTTCGCTTATGCCTCGGGCCGGCTCTGACTGTCTGATAAGTAATTGTGCTATTCTTTCTACAGGACAATCACTGCCAAAACAGTAGAGGATTGAGACAGCACCGCCATCAGCAGCCAACACTGATCTGTGTTTATAATCAGTCAAGAAACCTCTGGATGTCCTTCCTGTATATAGTTGTTTATGCTAAATATACAGTATATTGGCTAGACAATAAAAGGTATACTATTTTTTGTTGTTATTGTGTTCCTGAAAATTCAATAAACAAGAGTCTTACCTAATTCAGTTGTTATTATAGTGCATCATGTAAAGTGTAAGAACTGTAATGGTTTGCTGTTTATGCTGGAAGTGTAAATAAAAGGCATTTATCATTTTCAAGACTTTATTCAAACAGTTTAGAGATAATGCAAAACAAGGAGTAAATACAGAACTACAAACAAAAAGGTGTCAGGCAGAGTTCCAGCATTTATTATGTGTGATGTGATTGCTTCAAACGTAGTCCTTGAATTCTGGCCTGTAAATCAACAGATGAGCAACATGATTAGATATTTTTATGGAACAGAGCTCGACTATCCTCAGCATACTGTAAACATATACACTTTCAGTGGTGAATACTTCCTGGACAAAACTGTACAGATGTCCCAGTTTATATATAAAAAAATTTCATTTTATCTATTCATGCTTTTGACTTGAAGTACCAGCCCTTTCTCTTTCTTTACATTTTTCTACTTACTGTGTTTACTGTTATGCACCAAAACACAAATTCAAATTGTGAAAAGCTAATTGGCAAAAAATGTGTTTCTGATTAGGGCGCTTGTGTGTCCAAGTTACATGCCTGGTCAATATACCATACAAACACGTAGTAAACAAGTAGTTTGGTTGTAGGTGGCGTTTATTAGAAAAAAAACAGAAGTAATGTTCTGCTTTAGATACCTGCTCATGTGCAATCCTTTGAGCTTGAAGATCTTCTACTCGATGTATGAACATCTGCTCCTTGACCTGTTGCCCTCCCACGTCCACGGCCTCTGCCTCCACTTCCTCGGACACTGCTGGTTGTCCTCCTGTCGTCCTCTCTGACGCGATGATGTGCTTTGCTCTGGCGTAGAAAAGCTCTAACATTCAAAACATTGTATTATCATGAGTCCAATACAATATTCACATTTGTCTGTGAATCACTGAGGGAAACAAAAATAAACATGTAGCAGGCCCACCACTAATCTTGATGTTTTAGCTTTGCCATATCTAACGTTACCATAGCCAGCTGCTGCTAGCTAACCAACAATGAGTTACAACATCAAAATACCCTTTCAAAACAATGTCTGAATGCTAACAAAGCTAGCTTGACAGCTATCAGTACTAGTAATGGCTATGTTTGTTGTTTACGTTCAATATGATAACATTAGGTGTTTACTTACAGGCAAATGAGACATGAGGTAGTTACTTGTAGTTAGATGTTGTGATGAAAACGATGCACTGATACACTCTTCTTCCCACCACTTGTGAGGACTCAGACTCCGTTTGCGTTATTCGGCAGTTGTCGGACAGTACGTGTTCATGGTTTGGGGGGAGTGACTAAGGAGAGAGTCCCGAATGCAGGGAGCAAGATTTACTGGCTGGATATTTTCAAAATCTAGCCTGGGCTTGACGGTTTTTCCATTTACCAACCTCAGCTTTAAATGCACTTGATTGCTCTGTGGTAGTTAAATACAACACGGTGTTGCCTGGTCCTAACAGGACCAGGCAACAAATCGTCAGTAGTGGAAAATAATTTATTTATGCTTCTAGAAGCTACTTTATGTCAGTATTCATTTATGTCTGAATTCAGATGGTATACATTTTGAACAATGATGTATCAGTACATATCATGATCTCTACTTTTATCCTGTTGTTATGGCAATACATTCCCAGCCAGACCCAGGTTTTGTCAGGCATCTGATAACACATAACAAAAGGCAATCTCCAGCAGATATTTAAAAAGCAGAAATAAGGTTTCTTGAATCACAATTACAGAAACGGCAGACTGTAACCATATTACTTGAGTACATAAAAAGTACTGAATGAAGCTGCCAGGCAACCAGTGGAGACAGTGCAGAAGAAGTAGTGGGAGGATGGATTATTTTCCTTTAACAAATAGTAAAACAAATGAACTCCCTCTATGACCACAACTCTAAAAAAATAGTTTAACGTTTTGGGAAATATACTGATTCACTTTTTTGTAGGGCTGCTTGATATGGTCAACAATCAACAATCATTATGCAATTATTTTGACAGGCATTGCAATTTGATTCACAATTAGGGGGATTGACCATTTTTGCGTCCCAATTTTCATTTTCACTGAAAAAACTATTAATATTACGATGTGACATTTGTGACAGGAAAAAAACTCAAGGAACAAAGTCCAAGGTTGACTGGAGCACATGGATACAGACCTTTTCTCCTTTTATTAAAGGCCTAACTTTGCAATGCCATGTGGTCATGTGGACTCATCAGAATTGAACAATACTGAGACCAGTAGTAAGGAGCTACCAGTACTCTGCTGTTCAGTTACATTTTGTCCAGGGAAAGAAGCTGTGAAACTGCTGCTGGTGAGTCTGAGAGTAATTGTAGATCCAGCAGGGTTTCCCCCAGTGTAATATAAGCCTGGCAGGCCGCCAGGTCTTACTTGCCTCCCTGCCAGGCTAAGCATTGTTTATTAATTTTTTTAAAATCAGTTTTTGCGCTCCATCAACACGTGATCAGGTGTCTTTTTCATCACCTGACAACGTCACAACTTCGTCGCGCATAAAGGGACATGTCACGGACATCATGCTCATCAGACCGCCGCTTCACCAGCTGACCGAGAGGAACTCACCAAGTCGACGTCAACCTCGTAGCCATTAACGTGAGCTGAGCCGCGGCTCTAGAGGCTCAGCCAGCTGCTGCAGCGGCTAGTAGCTGTTAGCACGTCGTCCCCTGCAGCGTCAGAGCTCCGGACTTCTGTGAGCCGAGGTGCTTTCACCAGATGTGAAAATGACCCAGTATTTCATTTTTCAGCTCGTACGGTTTGCGTTTACACACGTTTGTTTTCTCTGGTCCAAACAGTAGATTACAGAGTATCTTTGATAGATCCGTGATTGTCACGTTTCCATGACGACTGACCGGAAAAGGCGTGTGGTCATGTTTACGTGACTCCAGATTGTAAAAATCTCTGAGGGAAAAAATAAAACTCTCTGGAGACACCAGGCAGTTGTTTTTTAGTTTTTAGTGCAGACAGTTTATATTATTTATCTAAATAGTATTTTTTATTATTTATTTATTTTTGTGGTTGGTTGAACAACATTTCAAGAGTGCAATCTGTAAGACCTGGTGTTACATAAATATTATAATAACACATGACAATGATAATATTTAAAAATTTCCAGTCAACTTTTAACATTGATCTTAAAGCCTTATGGAATCACTCCTTCTAAATTCTACTTCTCCATTAATGAATCTGTTACCTATAGGGCCCTGCCATCAGTCAATGGTCAGGGTCAGGCCCCTGACACAAAAGAATACGCTTGGGCACCGTGGGGCCGCTGGTGGGCCACCCTACCACCGGGCTTAACAAGTTTTCTGGGGGAAACCCTGTCCAGTGTTTAGGCATTCTGTTAGTAAGGTTAGTTGAAATACTTAATCTTTTCTAGATATCTTTTGTGTAAATCCTAGTGAAACTGTTGATGCTGAGTCTATTAGCCAGTTTTGGCCAAGTCAGCTGTGGTGAATAGGCTTGACTGCAGGGCGGAGCTAAGCCTGCATAAGGAAATCTAGCACTTATGGGCTTGTCACTAGAGCGTCAGGACAGCCGAACGAAGACTGTCGAACAAAGACTTAGGGAGTCTCTCTGCAAAGTCCATCAACCAAGTCCAAGTAACCCACTGTCCACCACCCATTGCAGCCATGAGTCCTATCCAATCCCAGTCAGGACATCAAACCGGAGAAGATTTCACTAGAGACCCATTGCTCGAGACTGTAAACCAGCCAATCTCTGTTACCCAACATTCTCCACCGGAACTGAACTTGAAGTACTAGGTGGGCTATGGAACTGCCAGTCTGCAGTCAAGAAGGCGGACACCATTTCAGCCTATGCCTCCCTGCAGACTCTCCACTTCCTGGCCCTTAAGGAGACCTGGATCACCCTAGAAAACACTGCCACTCCAGCTGCCCTCTCAACTGCCTACTAATTCTCACACTCCCCAAGACAAACAGGCAGAGGAGGTGGAACTGGACTCCTCATTAAACCCCTGTGGTCCTACCAGGTCCTTCCCCTGGACCACCTACCCAGATCTGCAATTGAATTCCATGCTGTCTCTCTCACCCTTTCTTTCAAGCTCAACATTGTGGTGATCTATCGGCATCCCGGTCCTCTCCGTGACTTCTTCGATGAGATGGACGTCCTCCTAAGCTGCCTCCCCTGATGATGGCACACCACGCCTGGCTGTCTGAATCTCTGCGAACCAATAGATCGGTGCTACAAGCAGCAGAGAGAAAATGGAAAAAAATCCTGATGACCTTGCTCACTACCACCACCTCCTGTTTGACTTCACCTCAACTGTATCAGCAGCCAAATCTGCCTTCTACCGGTCAAAGATCAACTCCTCTACCTCCAACCCCAGGAAACTGTTCTCCATATTCTCCTCCCTCCTCACCCATCCTACCCCTCCCCGTCCTGCCTCCCTCACTGCTGATGACTTTTCAACTTACTTTACCAAGAAAGTAAAAGACATCAGCTCCTCATTCACTCCTATGCCCATCCAGACAGCACCTCCCCCAACCCTCACCTCTGATGGCCTTACCTGCTTCAGCCCTCTCTCCTCTGAAGATGTTCATACACTAGTTACGTCTAACCATGCCACCACCTGTTACCTTGACCTGATTCCCTCCTCCCTTCTCCAAGATATCTCACACAACATCTTGCCATTCCTCACCACCCTGATCAACTCCTCCCTCACTTCAGGCCTTATTCCAGCTCCTTTCAAGACAGCTACAGTAAAGCCACTCCCAAAGAAAAACAACCCTAGACTCAGCTGACATCCAAAACTACAGACCTGTATCTCTTCTTTCATTCCTCTCTAAAACCCTGGAACGTGCTGTCTACAACCAGCTGTCCTCCTATCTCTCACAAAACGACCTCCTTGACCCTAATCAGTCAGGCTTTAGGACTGCTCACTCCACTGAGATGGCCCTCCTCACAGTGACTGAGTCCCTCCGCACTGCCAGAGCCTTGTCCCACTCGTCCGTCCTCATTCTCCTCAACCTATCTTCTGCGTTTGACAGTCAACCACCAAATCCTCCTCTCCACTCTGGCTGAACTTGGCATCGCTGACTCTGCTCTAACCTGGTTCACATCATACCTGACAAATCGCACCTTTCAGGTCATATGGAATGGCTCCTTGTCCGAACCCTGCTTTCTGGAAACTGGTGTCCCCCAAGGCTCAGCACTAGGACCTCTTCTGTTTTCACTATACACTAGATCACTAGGCTCTGCAATCACATCACATGGATTCTCTCACCACTGTTATGCAGACGACACCCAACTGTTCCTCTCTTTTCCCCCATCCTCCAACACCCATGTTGCAATGCGCATCTCGAAATGTCTGGCAGCTTGGACAACTGCGCACCACCTCAAGCTCAAACTTCCTGCAGATTTGCCCTCTACAACATCCGCAAGATCGGGTCTTTCCTCACAAGAGACACAATGCAACTCCTGGTCACTGGTCATCTCCCGTCTGGACTACTGCAACTTGCTCTTGGCTGGACCCCCAGCCTCTGCGACCAAACCGTTGCAGCGTATCCAGAACCTTGTTTTCAATCTACCCAAATTCTCCCATGTGACCCCCCTCCTCCGTGACCTCCACTGGCATCCTGTTGCAGCCCAGATCTGATTCAAGACGATGACACATCAGCTGGCCAGCTGGTACCGCCATCGCTGATAGTAAACAAAGGTCGTTCTTCTCTGTTCTGGCGCCTCAGTGGTGGAACGAACTCCCGACCAATGTCAGGACAGCAGAGTCACTCGCCATCTTCCACAAGACTCAAGACTCATTTCTTCAGACTTCCCCTCGACCCCGCATAGCATGACTCTAAAAGTAAATGTACTGAGACGCACATCCTCTTTAAAAACCTCCCCTAATTAGGACCTTATCCACCACAGGCTGGAGAAAGGGAAGGGAGCAATCAATTAGAAGTAGAAAGGATAGATGGGTTCACTTGTTCAGATAAAATACACAGATAACATTAATAAGCACAAAAATCACAGTAATGGAAAAACTTACATCTTTATTATTGACCTCCTTTAAATAAGGATCCAATCTAGTCCAGGCTAGTACAATAAGGAGGAGCCAAAGAACTAGATGTGTACAGGGTATTCAGTAATACAGTGATTCCCAAAGTGTGGGCCACGGCCCCCTGGTGGGCCGTGAAGGTACTGCACGTGGGCCGCGAGAGGTCATTTTCTATTTTGTAATCAAGTTTTAAGTTACCATTAAAAATGTATGGTTAAATGTTTTGATTTAAAAAAGTAATCACAACTAATAAAACAAAACCATGTGATTTAAATTCTGTGTTATTCTTCATTTATCTGACCTATTTTTGAGCCAGAAAAAAGAAAGGCTCGTCAAAAGTACTCAAGTGAGTACCTATCACTTGGATTTATGAGTGTTGGACCAGAAGACAACCCGCTGCCTGTCTGTGTGTTATGCTCAGTGGTGCTAGCAAACGAGGAGCTGAAACCATGCAAGCTCAGTCGACATCTAGAAACAAAACATGGACAATATTCATCAAAGCCTCGAGATTTTTTCGAAAACAAGCTGAGAGAGTATGAGAGCCGTAGAAAAGCAATTGAATCCACCTATGTCACTGGGAGTGAAAACGCCATGGCGGTGGAGGTTTCCTACCGAGTGGCAAAGTTCATTTCCCAGACCGGGAAGCCACACACCATCGGGGAGGAGTTGATTTTACCCGCTGCCAAAGAGATGGTTGGAGTGATGGTTGGGGAGAAAGCAGCTACACAACTTAACGTGATTTCTTTGCCTGACAACACAGTCAAGCGCCGTATTGACAATATGGCTGAAGATGTGCTTAAGCAGCTAGTGACCAGAGTACAAGCAAGCCGTTTTTATGCTCTCCAGATTGACGAGTCCACGGACATTGCAAGCTTGGCAAATTTACTGGCGTTTGTCAGATATGAATATGATGGAGAAGTACACGAGGACTTTCTGTTTTGCAAACCGTTACCTTCACACACTACCGCGGAAACCATTTTTGGCACTCTGAATGAATTCATGGTTTCAAATGAAATAGACTGGGCAAAGTGTGTGGGACTAAGCACTGACGGAGCTCGGGCCATGGTGGGGAGACTGACCGGAGTTGTGAAAAGGGTCAAAGACTTGGCTCCGCTGGTTACAGCTGTCCACTGCAGTATCCACAGAGAGGCACTGGCCACAAAGACCATGCCTGCGGATTTTTAGACTGTTTTGGATGAAGCTGTGAGAACAGTCAACTTTATCAAAAGTCGGCCACTGCAATCATGCCTGTTTGCCATATTGTGCTCAGAGATGGGGAGCGACCACCGGAAGCTTCTCCTGCACACTTAAGTCCGGTGGCTTTCACGCAGCAAGGTGCTCACTCGACTTTTTGAACTGCGTGACGAAGTCCGGACATTTTTCATGGACTCCCGGTTTGAACTGTCAGATCGATTCTGTGACTTCAAGTGGCTGTGCAAGTTGGCGTATTTGGCCGACTTTTTCAGCTATTTAAACGGACTCAATCTATCTCTCCAAGGAAAAACAGCGACCACGTTTCATGTCCACAGTTATGGAAGAATTATCCTATCTTTATTCAACAGCATAGATTTTCAGTTTGAGAGCATGATTTCATTCCTTTTCAGTGTCACAGCTCCTTCTCGTGCTCAGATTTATTCTCCTCACGCTCACATTTTGTGCTCGCACTGAGATGTTTGCTGCTTTCTTTCAAAATGTGTGCTTGAACTCAAAAATCACATGCTTGTGCTCACACATCTTCTTGCACACATAATTCTGCTTGCATTCAAATATATCCTGTGCTTGCTCAGATCTAAAGTCTGCGCGCTCAGATCTAAAGTATGTGCGCTCAAATCTAATGTGCACGCAAACAAAACAAGCACCTCCTCTCTGGTTGAGGAGCCTGCTCAGACTCAAGGCTGTCCCTCCCTGCGCTTAAAATATTGTGTTTCACCAGCCAATAGGGAGACAGCTAGAGTGTGGACCAATCAAATGACGGATGCCGCCTTGGGTGCGTTCCTTCGCACTTTTTTTGAGTGCTCCGTAGGGGCGGGTATATGGTCTGTTTGTAAAACTGCTTCTCTCAAAATACACCAATTTATAATATTAGCCAGCTATTTGAATCCTCACCTATTTAAGACGCCAGCATATTTATGTATAATTAATCTTAAGTAATCCTAGAAAGAGTTATCGTAGTTTAGATTTTTTTCAATTTAATATTAGCGGATATATGTTATATAGTATAAATACTCACAACAGCATAGGAATATTACGATAGTCGAGTGGTTAAGTACAATGTCAGATGTTGCATTTTAAACCATGGGACGCCAGTTTGCATCCCGGTCGCTGCATTAGGCCTTTTCACACTCCCGTTTGCATGCGGGGATCCTGCGCCAATTCTCCGCATCTGCCTCTGTGTGAAAATTTCAGATGGGGCGAGAGGTGAAATTTCGCTGCACCGAATACAGAGGTAGTATCAGAGGTGCAGTATTGGCGAACCGAACCAGTGTGAACGGATAAGCCGGTGGCGCGGAGTGAGGATGTGTCGATCTGATGGTGTTCACTGTCTAATAACTGAACAGGTCCATCACTCAACAAAATATAGAGAAATGTCACGGTGTAAAAAATCACCACGATGGTCAGCCCTCCCGACCGAGACTTCAGTGAACTTTCCCCCCAGATAACAGCCTCCCTCCCAACGAATGAAAGAGTCAGACAGTCTCCTGTTTACTGATGGTGATTAAGTAATTATGTAATTCAGAGAAAAACGTAGGATGCATGGTGGATCAGGATCTCAATCACAACACATTATAACAGCATCAATATAATTATAAACAGTCAGCGGGTACATGTTTCATGACGTGTACCATCACGCCGGCGCCGGCATTCTGTGTGAATTACTGGTTCGTCTTTTACGCCAGAGCTGCTCAGCTCTGTGTGAACAACCAATGGCGGAGAATTGGCGAACCTCCGCTGCGGCAATAATGCGGCATCTCTGTGTGGTTTAAAATGCAACATCTGACATTGTACTTAACCACTCGACTATCGTAACTTCCTACGCTGTTGTGAGTATTTATACTATATAACATATATCCCAGTGTTTCCTCTACATTCATTTTGGAGTGGCGGGCCACCATTCCTAAATCCTAGCCGCTGCTCCTTCAAATTTCATTTTTTTTTCTTTTTTTTTTAAATTGTCGCAAATACACCACCGCCGCATCATGTCTCCACCTTCACAGCAGAGTCCTGCACTGGGTCGGGTGTCGTGAGTGCTGAGGTAAACTAGATAACTATCTTGCTCAGTATCTACTCTTTGGAGTAGATACCCCCCCACAGAACTTACAGTGACTGGTGCATGGATTAAAGTTCTCCGTCGCTACGACGGATTTCCGTCATTCAAACTTAACAGAGGTGACTTGTGAGATCAATGTAGATCGGAGGAGAACTGTTGGCTGATGTTTATTGACAGATTGTCACACTCTACAGCCAATTGTATCGTTAACAGTGTGTGCGCTCCTGACCAATGACAGTGTAGTGACCCACACAGGGCGGGATCTCAACACGGAGCGGCGCTAAAGTTTAGCTGCTTAGCTAGCAAGGACTCGTCGCGCTGCTACGTTATCAACTGAGTTTAGTCAGCACGTGAGAAGTCGTCTGACACGGAGAGTCTCCTGTTGTGTGCTACATGTGTGAAACAACAACTATAGTCTGGACTTTGTCTGCAGTGTATCTGTGTAAACGGCTTCATTCAGCGTCTCTCCCTCCCCTCTGGCACCGTGAGTTACCATGGTTACAGGAACGCCCTGAAACTTTATAATGATGATCAATAAGAAGTTTTTGGTTAGTTTGACTGTACAGAGTCATGAATGTTGCCTGATTGTAGCTCAATGCTGAAATCTTGTATTATAACATATAGAACAAAGCCTCAGAGCTTCTTTGATTATTAACATGTTAGTGATGACAGAAAGTGAGAACTCGCCATCAGACTGACAAGGCTGCAAAAGTTGCTGTTTGTATGAGGTATTTTTCTGTTAAACGATAAGAGGCTCACTTTAAACAATATTATTAATAATAATAATTAATGATAATGATGATGAGAAGAAGAAGTAGAAAAATAGCTACTGAAAAGTTCTGTAGATGGTTGATTATTTGAAAGAGTAAAACTTGAGAGAAGCTTGGCAAAAAAAAGGTGCAGATTTATTTCATAGATTGAAAATTACATTGAAAAGACAAAAAACATTTTAAGTGCGAATAGAACAGCTGTTCAGATCATCCTCCTGTAAAATACTGTTGGTCAAATATTTAAACTGTTGGTCAAATATTTAAACTTTTATTATTATTATTATTATTATTATTATTTAAACACTTGTAATCAGATGTGATGTGAGTGTAAATTATCTAACGTTAATGTTTTATGTAATCGTATAAGACAAGTAACATTATACAGGGAGGAGCAGTGGAACAAGGTGAAGGAGAGCAGAGTATACAGCAGGGGGAGAGCTGAGTGAAGGAGCAGGAGAGCAAAGTGATGGTGCAGGAGAGAGAGATGAGAGTAGAGGAGAAAAACCTAAAGGGAAGCACAGGCTATCAGGCTGGGACCCTAAATGGGTTGAAAAAAATAGCCGGTTCCACTCATGGCTCTTCTAGAGCTCTTCTATAAAAAACCCAGAAAAATTCATTGTTCTGAGCCTGGGTGCAAACTTTTCCACTGATTCTACAGCCCCATCAAGAAATTATTATTTATTGTTTTTATTTTTTTATTTTATTGTTGTATTTTTTTAAATTATTTTTTATTTTTACATTCAGCCTTTAAAAAGCCATTTTCAACTGGCCATTCAATAAAAAGGGGGGTTATGCTGGGCATAAAAGTAAAATCTGCAGTCAAGTGTCATTTGTTTACGCTGCCACGGCTCCCCGGAGAGCCTGCCCCCGCTGCTGAAAAAAATCCTGGAGGAAACACTGTTTCCGCTAATATTAAATTGAAAAAAATCGAAACTACGATAACTCTTTTTAGGATTACTTAAAATTAATTATACATCAATATGCTGGCGTCTTAAATAGTTGAGGACATATTTGAATGCAAGCAAATTTTTTGTGTGCAAGAAGAAGATGTGTGAGCACAAGCATGTGATTTTTGAGTTCAAGCACACATTTTGAAAGAAAGCAGCAAACATCTCAGTGCGAGCACAAAATGTGAGCATGAGGAGAATACATCTGAGCACGAGAAGGAGCTGTGTCACTGAAAAGGAATGAAATCATGCTCTCAAACTGAAAATCTACACTCTTGAATAAAGATAGGATAATTCTTCCATAACAGTAAGACAGAAGCCACCATAAGCAAGCTCGAGCTGTGGGACCGAAATGTGGGTCGGAACAACTACGAGTCCATTGACAATCTGTGTGATTTTGTCACCAAAGAGAAGAGGCAGATCCCGGCCTCCGTGGCAGGTGCAATCAGAGAGCACCTGAAAAACCTAAAGATGCAGCTCCGGGAAGACTTCCCTGTGCTCAGCGAGCAACACAGCTGGATACAGAATCCATCTGCCCCCCAAAGTAAGGATGCCATCGCAGGTCTCAGCTCCAGGGAGCAGGATAGCCTCGCGGAGTTATCTTGTGATACTGCTCTGAGACTTATCTTCACACAGAAGGCACATTTCTGGATGCATGTGTACCCGGAATATACTGATCTGTCTAACAAGTCACTGATGTTTCTGATGCCTTTTACTGGATTTTCAGCACTTGTGGCTTTAAAGACAAAGTACAGGAATAAACTGGATGTTGAACCTGATCTCCGCCTAAAGCTGACGTCTATTGAGCCAGACATCAAGACTTTGACAGCTGTTATACAGCAGCATCAACCCTCTCATTAGATGAGTTGCTGTCGACACAATGTAACGTAACCCAAAGCGTGGCTCAGAACCAGAATATCGAGATAAACTGCGGGTGGTTTCACAGAGACTGGACTAAGTCTTGGGTTAATATCAAGATGGACTTATGTGTGAAATAGCACTTTGTTTTGTGCCGTTAAATGGCCCAGCTATGATGGATTGTAATAAGCATGCATGTGTTGTAAGAAATTCAAGTATTGGTCTGATTCAACGTTCAAATAATGTTTTGTTTTTTTCTCCTTCATGTTGTTATTGGGCTGCTTTTTTTATGTATATGCCTACAATTTTTATTCAATGTCAAACAGCCAGGATACGGCCTTGACAGTTCACTATTTGTTACTATTAATTTCCTACATTAGTTGAGATGCAGGTGACATAATGTGATTCATATCCAGTGTAACCAGATACTGTTTGCAGGTGGTCTCACGGAGACTTCAGTAAATCTTGTTAATGTTAATTAATATTCTGAGAGAGAGAGAACGCGATTTTGTGCCTTTGAACGCCTCAAAATAATACATGGCAGACCAGCTGTGATGGATTGTAGTAACTGCATCAGACTGCATGTGTTGAAAAAGTGCAAGTGTTGGCCTGATTCAATATTCAACGATAATTTCTGCCTGTTTTTCTTCATATTGATATTGGGTTGGATATTGTGAAATTTTATGTAAGTATTTTATTAGTCAGTGGTGAAACAGCCAGGATACGGGCTTAATTATTTCTTACATTGGTTACTGTACGAATCGTTACGTGCATGTAGATGGATTATTAATGTGCATGTTGTTGTATACATTATGCCTGTATACATGCCCCACCTCTGCATGTCACCGACTTCACTTCTTCCCCGGAGTCCTTGTGCTTTCTAGTCCTACAGGCTCTCATGGATCCTGGCCGCGCCCGGGTCGTGGATCATGGATGCGCCCACTGCTATGGCCCTGCCTGATCGTGGATGCGCCTACTGCCATGACCCTGCCTGACACCCACCACTACTGTTGCTAATATTAGTCATATCTCTGTTACATACGTTCCACTACTATTATTGTAATGCATTACTACATACTATCCTTACCGTTAACCACTACTACTGTTATCACTAGTAATCACATTTCCATGTGCATTTCATTGTTGTTGCTGTGATGCCTCTTTATGTACTTTCATTCCTGTCAACCATCCATTATAATTGTATACATTGTGATCTCGTTCATCTGCTCTGTACATGCGACATCTATTGCACGTCTGTCCGTCCTGGGAGAGGGATCCCTCCTCTGTGGCTCTCCCTGAGGTTTCTTCCGCATTTTTTTTCCCTGTTAAAAGGGCCTTTTTTTTGGGGCAAGTTTTTCCTCACTCGAATCGAGGGTCGAAGGACAGAGGGTGTCGTCTCTGTACAGATTGTAAAGCCCTCTGAGGCAAACTGTGATTTGTGAATTTGGGCTATACAAATAAAATTTGATTTGATTTGATTTGATTTGATTGCCATAGTAACGTATTGCTCTGTTCATGAAATAAAAAGAAGAACTTAGGGATGTCCCGATCAGGTTTTTTTTTTTTACCCCAATCCCAATCCGAGTCATTTAATATTTAGTATCTGCCGATACCGAGTCCCGATCCGATACTTAGCCCTAACTAATATTTTCCTAGATAATACAGCCGCATTAAGAAAAAATTACCTGCATCCAAGCTGTTCCTTAATAGTTTTTTTTATTTTGTTGGAGCAAAGTAAATACTTTCACATGGCTCTTTCTTGTTTTGCATATGCTATTGCAACATTGGTTTTCACTTGTTTTTTGTTTTTTTTTAAAAAACAACCAAGTAAACAAAGTCAGTAACTAAACTCTGATCCTCTACCACGGAGATGGGCTGGTTATCCAGAGCGATGAATTCAGTTACCTTCTCTGTAATATTTTTGGCCATGTCGCTGTCTCAAGGATATTTCTCTTTCCTTTTGAAAGTATCCGCGAGTGTTTGTTGCTTCGGTGCCTTTGCCTGTATTGCTTGAGTGAACTCGTTGTGGTCCTTTGAGTGTTTGTTTTTTATGCTCCGTATCAAATGTGTAGTATTAAATGCAGGCTGGAACAATTGCACAAGTACAAGGTTATTCATAATATCAAAAAGAAAGCAGAAATAACAGTACATGTAGTAAATATAATAGTAAAATACTTAAAGATATCAATAACTATATCAAAATACACATAACAAAACACGTGGATCAAAATCAAACAGAACAGCTGTGAGAAGGTTTATGCAGATAGGCTACTACATTATCAATAAAAGGATAAAAATGACCCATAGGCCTTTGACAAGAACTTGACTATAAACAAATTCATCCTCTTTGTTAAGTACTGATGGTTTCACAGTAATTAGTTCACTGATCCAGAAAGCTTCTATACGTTGCAACCTATTCATAATATCGCCCCCTTTAGGGTATGGTGTACATTTTTCAAACCCCCAGAATTGAAGAGATATGGGAGAGTCATTACATTGAACATAATGATGTGCAATTGCATAGTTCCTTTTATTGGTGCAAATTGCAGTTTTATGTTCAGCTATTCTTTGGTTCAATGGGTATTTAGTTTGACCCACAAATACTTGACCAGAAGGACATTTCAACACACAGTTCAGTTGTGCAACACAGTATTGAAAGACTGGCATGTTCTGAAGTCATTATAAGACTAAGTTTTTCTACTGGTGATTTTTCTATTGCTACATTTCTCTATTACTGTGGTATTTGTTTAGGGGAGGTTTTTTAAGAGGATGTGAGTCTCTGTATTGTTTGACTCTCATGAAGACGGACGTGGTGTTAAAACATTAGTTCTTTAATAAAAGTTTGTGCTCTAGTCTACCTTGAACTTTGTTCCTTGAGTTTTTCCTGTCAAAAAGTGGCCTGCACTGAGAGCACCAGGCAAATTTTGATTAATTGTGCTACCAAACTTTGTGTCATAGTTTTTTTTTTTCATGATACCATGTCTGAACAATAAATCTGATTCTGGGCCCAGCAGCTGGTTAGCATAGCTTAGTATAAAAGACACAAAAAACAGGGAAACAGCTAGTCTAAATCTGTCAAAAGTAACGACTACCAGCACCTCTAAAGCTCACTAGCATGTTTTATCTCAATTGTTCAGTCTAAACTAAAACACTAGTGTAAAAAAACAATTAATGGCTAAATGGGTGATTATGTTCTTTATTATATATATATTATTTCTTGGGCAGGACTGTCAACTTCCTGTGGTCTCCGCTGGTCCCAGCCTTGATATGTCATGTCACTGATCTGAGTAGCTGCCAGATCTGACTAGCAGGTCTGCTGTCTTGAACAGTAAGGTACAACAATATCACTTGGACGGACCACACACACAGAACTGCAGTAAAAAACTATTTTATTTTAAGTTAGTTTATGATTATGATACCATTTGCCAATGATTATTTTGGATGACAGTGCGTGGTTGCCTGTCATAGCATAGCATTTTTTCACTTCAGTTCATGTGCATTTAATTGTAATGCGCTGTAGGAGAGAGGAATAACGTCGTGGGAGGGACAATAAGGGAGTAAAAAACACCCTTATTATGTTTAGAACTACAAATAAACTTATCAGTGCAGTGGTTTATTTGAGACAGACACTTTCATGTCAGAGTCTCCAAAAGTCTCCAATAACACCAGAAAAAGTCGCTAAATATGTCGCTAGTCACTTTTTTGAAAAAGAGTCGCTAGAGGTAGGGGTGTAACAATACATGTATTTGTATTGAATCGTTTCGGTACAGGACGTTCGGTTCGGTACAGGGCTGTGCACGGGTGAGTTTCCGGAACGGAAGTTGCGTGCTTATTTTCTGCCTGCAGCTACACGTGCAGCCCGTTTACATCATGGCTAACGCTAGCGCGAAACCAGAGCTTGAAGGCCCTCCCTTGTCGCTTAAGTCTCCTGCTTGGGAACACTTCGGCTTCCTGGTTAAATATTGCAACGGAGAAAGACGAGTCCAGCACGGCGCAGTTTCGCCGAACAGCTGGAGAAAAGAAACTGAGGAATTCCCGTGATAATTACATAATCACACACGACTGCAGTTATACGTGTTATAAACATAACAACACGAAGTGTTCCCGACTGAAGGATTAGAAGAAGAGCGCGTATTTGTCTCTTTTTTGAGGTTTTTGTGCTTGTATCAACGCGGAGTGTTTTATTTTGAAAATCAACCGGATGTATTGTTGTTGTTTCGTGTCTGACTTCCTGTCTGCGCTGTGCTAAATTTGGCTGAATTTCTGCGTTGTGCCGCGGCACCACCCGAGTGTGAATATCACTGCTACAAGAAAAAAAATGACCTTAGTGCAAACGCAGCTGACTTTGGCAATCAAGCAGCCTCTCCCTGCAACTCAGCCCGTATGAACAACACACCAGTGCAAACCTGGCAGAGGGACTTAAAGACACAGTGAAAATAATTTATTTAACTTATTACCAGGCAGCACTTTACAACAGTATTCTATTTTTTTATTTTCATATTTTGTATAATGTTACAATAAATTGTTGGTTTACAAAAGTTCCGAATAAACAACAAGCAAATTTATGTTTTGCATTTTGTTCCTGTACTGTACCAAAAATGAACCGAACCCTGAACTCAAAACCGAGGTACGTATCGAACCGTGATTTTTGTGTATTGTTACACCCCTAGCTAGAGGGCTCTGAAAATTCGCTAAATATAGCGACAAAGTCGCTAAGTTGGCAACACTGGTGAAGCCACACTATTGACTATTTTCTGCCTTCTATCTGTTGCACTGGGACTGCTGCTGTGACACGCTAGTCAGGCATGCTAGTTCTCCAGCTCACTGTTTTGTTGATGCCTGACGTAACAGGTCCTGACTCCTGGCAGATGAAAAAGGTGTTGAAAGGTAGCCAGACGAGCCACGGCCTTGCAGATATATGTAGCCCTTGTTTACACTAATTATTTTTTATGTCCTGTTTAGGAACCGATCAGCAGAACCAAAATTTATTTTTTCACGGGTACCCAGTACTTGACATTAAGTACTTGGTTCTAAACAGAGTTTCGGTTCCCAACTAGGCCTGCACGATATCAGCAAAATGTGCGATGTGCGATCACGCTGTTCAATATTGCGATGACGATATGACTTGCGATAAATAAGAAAATATTTAAAGTTTGCATACAGTTCCTGTCTCTTTGAGATTTTTCAGCTTTAATAGATTCCCTGCTTTTAGGTACTCTCAAACACTGAATAGCTGATGGTAATTAAATAAAAAAGGGAAAATAATATTCTTGTGCATGCTTTTATTGAACAAAACCCACATAACATTAATTTACACGTTATTGTATCTAATAACAAGTTTACTTTCCCTGCTCTTTACAAAAACAAAAAGTATCTCTTGAAATAAGAGAATCTCAGGGGGGAAAAGAGCTTAAATAAATAAATAAATAAAATAAATTAAATGTGTAAAATTACTGTAAAACTTTCCACTCCAACATGTCAAATTACAGTTTACTCCCCCTGCTCTCAACAAAAACAGAAAGTATCTCTTGAAATAAAAGAATCTCAGGGGAGAAAGAGCTTAAATAAATAACACAAATAAATTAAATGTGTAAAATAACTGCAAAACTTTCCACTCCAACAGGACTCAGAAATATGAAATAATTGGAGTGGGGGGCTTATAGAAAAGGGAAAAAAATGCAGTTAAATAAAATGGAGAAAAAATATCTACCACTAGGAGTAAGCAACTCCCTTTACTATTTTCTCAGGGCAAGTTCTTAGCCAAGAACACCAGCATGTTAACTTTGGTAGGTTTCAAACATGCACGCTGACATGTTACCACATTCCCTGATGTGCTGAAGAGCCTCTCTGAGGGTGAACTAGTGGCAGGTATACACAGATACCGCCGAGCTAGTTTACTCAGCTTTGGGTAAGTGAAGTGGTGGAGTTTCCACCAAGCCAACGGGTCTGCCTCACTGTCAATGGTGGGGGACAGTAGGTAGCTGTTGACTTCAGCTTCAATAGCTTGCTCCATCTGCATGTCGGATGTGGTGGAGGTTGGACCTGGATTACTTTTGAGCAAACTGCCCAGTGATGGCTTTGCCCTCTTGTCGATGGATGGATTCACACTTTTGGCCTGAGAATGTTCTCCCTCCTGAAACAGAGAGAAAAAAACATGTTGCATAATCACTTTCAGATATACATAATCTGATCATAATCTTGTATCCCACCAGTGCTCGTGCCATTGAAATTTATAATCTAGTAGTTACCTTCTGCGATGTATCTTTCATCTCAGACATCACCCTGGTCTTGATGTCTTGGACCTTCTCGACACTGATGTAACTGCTCTTGAACCTGGGGTCCATGAATGATGCAACATCTAAAAGTTCCTGTGTTGCTGGGTCATCATATTTTGTATTCATGTAGTCCAGGATTTTTGCTTTGATATCCTTGGTTAAATCTGTGTCACCTTTTTTTTCAGCAAGAACTGATGTCTTCAAGAGATGGAGGACTGGTTTCACATATGAAACACTCACATAGCCTACCCCTGAAAGAGCATCAGTGAACTCTTGCAAAGGGTGTAATGCCAGATTCACAGATTCAATTACCTCCAGGTCTTGCCAGGAGGGATCCAGATGCCTTGTTTTTCGGTCTGCTGAGAGGACATCAGCTAAGGCCCGCTTCTACTCCAAGATCCTCCCCATCATTTTCTGTTTTGAGCCCCACCTGGTTGGGCATTCAGTGACAAGGGCATGCTCTGGGAGGTTGTGCTTCTGTTGTGCTCTCCTGAGAGCTGTCTTCTGTTTCCAACTGTGGGAGAAATGTCCCATCAATTTTTTGCACAGCCCAGCAGCACGGGCAATGCGCCTGTCATCTTTAAGAGCATTTTCTGAAAGACATGAAAACACAAAAACAAGTGAACATTTTAGCATTATTGCAATTTTGTAACATTTGCAAAATAAAAAATATATATAGACTAATTGCAGATGCATAATTAACTACACAATAATTCAGAGACTACATGCAAGTTAGTCATAATTCATGGATTATTACAAGATAAGATTTATTGTCATTGCATATAAAAACACAATGAAATTTTGTTTGTAGCACCACATTGATCGATCAAAAAGCAGCATAAAAGGGCTTACGTGCAGTTTAAAAAGAAACTAAATAATTCACAGTATGTTGCAAATAATAAATAAATAATGCACAGGTATGTTGCACTTATCCATCTGTGTTGCACAGTGTACGTGTGCTTTATGGGGCAGATTAATATGTCATTTCATTTTATTTTGAATGATGAGCTCAAAATCAATAATTGTATTAATTTGCATTAATTTGCATTGCATTAATTTATTAGACCACATGCACAGTGTGCATGTGACAGTAAGCCTGTTTCAGGGCTGGCCATGCGGTGGGGGAAATGAACTTTATAACTTTTATGAAAGGATTGGATTTTTTTCCCCTCTTTTTTTTAATAAGATCTATTCATTGTCCTTGAGCAAGTACTGGTGAATTACTGATAATAATTTCACGTACAGCAAATAGACTTACCGATAGCGAGATACAGCCGGTGGCCAAAACACTGCAGTCTGACCTAGTGGTTAAGCTCGATGGCCTTAACAACATTTGCTCCGTTGTCAGTGGTCACACAGGTTAGTTGCTCCTCTCCGAGATGCCAGCTGGTCAAAGCTTCACGTAACCCATAAGCAATGTTCTCGCCGGTGTGTTCTCCTGGAAAATACTGTGTCTGGAGACACCGTGCTTTCAGCTGAAACTCCCGGTCCAAAAAGTGAACAGTGAGACTGATGTAGGGCTCTGTGGTTCAGCTGGACCAGAGGTCTGGGGTGCAGGCAAAGTACTCGACCTGGTCCAGCTCCGACTCCACCGTCGTCCTGCACTTTTCATACAGATTTGGAATAGCGACATCAGAAAAATAAGTCCGTGATGGCACCTCATATCGTCGATCGAGTGTGTGAACTAGACTCAGAAATCCGGGTCTGGTCACAGTGTTGATGGGCATCATATCCTTCGGCAAACAGTGGGTTATGGCCTCCGTTATTTCAATGTGTCGTTTAGAGGACTTTTCATATGGAGTCCCGCTCACAAAACTCTGAGCAATGGACTGTTGCTGCAGTGATGGTCGTGTTGCTTTACTGCTGCTCGGTGTTTGCACTCTCGATTGACTGGCCTTGAACTGCTCGTGCAGCTCTTTATGGTGGTGCAGCAGGTGGTGATGCAGGTTGGTGGTGTTACCTCTGGATGTTGCTACAACCGCTCTGCAGGTCCTGCACAATACCTGAGTCTGTAGGTTGTCTTCTTGTTTGAATCCGAAGTACTGCCAAATAGCAGAGGTGCTATTTCTTTTTGGCACAAGCGTTTCCTCCGCATTTTCACCGCTCTGCTCTCCTGCCTCCGCCATCTTCGTCACTCCTCTGTCTACCAATAATCCCGCAGGAGCTAGGTGTCATCTGATTGGCTAAACGGTGTGCGCATGCATGGCCCATGTGTCCAGGGCTGCATCTGATTGGCCAAATGTCAGAATGCCACGCCGAGTGTGCCTGGCGAATTTATCGCATTACAGACCAGCTTTTGCGATGGGTTCATCGCGAACGTTCACATCGCGATGACGATGAAAATTCGATTAATCGTGCAGGCCTATTCCCAACCCTAACTTGGAGTTCATTAGCAGCATCAATTTGCCTACTCCCTGTCTGGATACTGGCCAAAGCCAGGTGGCACTCCTGCTCAGTCAGCTTATGTCAACTATTTCATGGCCACAATGGACACTCACTCATTATCCAGTGGCTTTTATAGCCCCCACTAGAGCTGCACGATTCTGGAAAAAATGTAAATCACGATTTTTTTGCTTAGAATTGATATCACGATTCTCTGGCACGCTTTTTTTCACAAAATGTTTCTTGCACTGATTAACTTTAACAAAACAAAAAAAAAACATTGCTTTGGCAGAGGCATAGTAGTAGTTCTATCATTGGAAGAGAAATGATTTTTGCAAAAGTAAAAAAAAAATAATTGAGACATGCGGCTGATAACAACTTCCCCTTATCATCATATGCACATCAAACAGTCTGATGAAGCTACAAAGCTAATGAAAGAGATAGCCTTAGCGAACATGGCTACTGTTAGCCCAGCCACTGTAGCCAGTCTGACTAATCGATAGCAGAAACTTTGAGCCAACCAACTATAGTTAAAACATATCTCTATGCCACAATGGTTAATGTTCGACGAAGTAGATTTTATACGAAGTAATGTATTCTTGTGTTCTCAGTCAGTAAGTATTGTTTAGTTGGTTGGCTCAAAGTTTCTGCTATCGATTAGTCAGACTGGCTACGGTGGCTGGGCTAACAGTAGCCATGTTAGCTAAGGCTATCTCTTTCATTAGCTTTAAGTAGTTTATAGGCCCAAATTTAGACATATTACATATTACTTATCATATCGCAAGAATCCCACGTGTAATTACTGTCTATATGCCTACAACCCACCAACATAATATCCAAAAGAAACACATAGCCTACGTTCCTTTATTTACGGCAATGTGTTAAGTTAGCATTGTCAAAAAAGACTACAACAATGTATACATTTACGGCAGCACTTGTCGTAAAACCAGCCCAGTGGCATTATATTTGCATATCCATCAGGAAGTGATACACATCCAACAGTCTCTCAGAAGCACAACAGTCTCTAGCGACACACACCGTCACGTGTCGGTGGAATATCAGCGGCATAACAGCAGCACACCACTCCGAGGAACGGTATAAGAGTCTGGGGATCGGTATAAGCCGCTGAGCAGCAATCGACATAACTTTGGCCACCTCTCCGAGGAACGACATAAGGCTCTAGGCATCAGCATAAGCCGCTGAGCAGCAATCGACATACCTTTGGCCACCACTCCGAGGAACGGCATAAGGCTCTAGGCATCGGCATAAGCCGCTGAGCAGCAATCGACATACCTTTGGCCACTTTTCGATCTTGGCGCTACTGCATTTTTGCTGCAATAACAGCTTCCACTATATTTGTGTGAGTTTTGAGGTTGACCCCTTATTTGACCTATGGCTCCACAACTGAGCCAAAACAACCAAACCAACCAACATCCAAACAACACCATTTTTCATAACTCAGATACACATGACTCTCCAGGAGCAAAACCATTAAAGCAACAAATATACTGTTAAGCTAAATATATGCACCCATATCCCAATACCCCTAACTCATTTTGAGTAATGAATATTTGTAAAACTTTCCTTTGAAAAAACAATTTAAAAATCTGTGACGTCATCACAATGTCAAGTCTATGTGCCAAGCAGGAATTTGTGGGCAGACCAGTGGTAGTTACTCTCCTATGCGTATTCAGTTGGTCACAGCCAGGAAGTAAGCTTTTTGGAACTTTTTTTGCCATATGCGTCAGGCAAGCAATTGTTATTGGATTGAATAGGGGCAATCTTTGTGTCTACTGTCTAGTTCTTCTACATGTATCAGTATAAGGACTGGAAGGACAGGAATGTTGCTGCCTGACCTAAGCTATACTAATCACCTTCATTCAAAGAAACGGAAGTTTGACAATTTAGAAAAGCACAGATTCACTTTCTTTTAATTAGGTGAGTGGATCAATATTACTCCCATGTCTGTGCATTAAGCCTGAACCCAAAGTCGGGAAGCGATTAGCCTAGCTTAGCATGAATAGGCCTACTGGAAGCAGTGGTAAAAAAGCTGACCTGGCTTTGCCCAAAGTTCAAAAATGCACACGTACCAATTCCAAAGCTCACCAATAAACATGCAGTAGAAACATAACCCAACAATCAGCCTAATGGTAAAGGGGGACCTACAAGCTGGATCAGGCCATTTCCTAACAGAAAACAGCAGAAGATGCAGTGACTTTGATGAGCCTACTGATGTTGCCAGGCAACCAGTGGAGACACTTCACAGAATGCATTAAGTGTTTGTCAACCTTCAGCACAAAATGTTGAACAGTCCTTTAAATGACTACAGTCTACTTAGGATACTGTATATTAGCCTACAATTTATTAAAGCAATGTGTTGCATATCATAATGTTAATATTGCTTTTGCTCAGTTAATCGGGATTTTAAATCTCAAACCAATTGGGGGTTTTCTTTCTCTCAGTTTTAAAAGACCTCCTCCACATAATTCCTTTATCCCCGAAGTCAGTGCCTTTCTGCATAAATTAGCATTTCACCAGGTATCACAGTAAATGGCTTTACTGTGACTACCTAAACATTACATCCAATCAGCTCTTCCCTGGTTCGTCTCATTCTTCACATAGTCGGAGTCTACCGTGATCCGCTGGTGGCAGTCAGTTCTCCACCTGTCTGTCTCTACAGCAACTCTGATGACATTTACAACGGTGGATAATGAAAATATAGTCTTCTTGCAAAATAATGTATGTTTTAACCAGTGGAATGAACTGACCTCGTTCATCCGGCGCGGTAGTCGACGGCATTGTAAACACAAACAGGAAGCGCTGCCCAAATACTTCGTCAATTTGTTTCCGACACAGCTCCGAAAGTCAGAAATAGACTCACCGTTTATATTCACCAAAAGTATGATAAGACTTTTATCCAGCTAAAATGATCTTACCTAACACAGACGCTCCATCCCGGTTTCCCTCCTCACATCATAATACTGACTTATAGCTTACATTTTTGACTGAAAAAGTGTTTTTTTTCTGTATTATTGTTATGTTACTTTTGGTATAATAAATGTGTGATTTTTATTTAAAAATTTAGATTTTTATGTAGTATTAAGGGGCGGCCGGCCAATAGAGGGCAACAGGGCACCGCCCTCCTTGAGCCAATTTCTTCATAAATTATTAAACTATACAAGTTTTCATAACAATGTATCCCGTTTCTGAATACCTTAGTCAAATCAGTTGCAGCCGCAAGCAATGTATGTGCCTTTAGGTTGATACTTAGATTACATTGCCGGCAATGCAATCTCTTTGGGTTCAGGGAGGGCTTGCACTGCACTAGTGTCTTTTCATCAGATGTGGCATTCATATGCTCTTGGATGGTCCCCTTTCCAACCTAGAAAGTTTTTCTTCTGACTTTGTTGATTTAATTTGTTTGATTTTATTGCTTACCACAACTCAGAGGAGTGAATCAACCACGTTGTTAAGAGAAAAACCGTCAAAGTTATCAGGAAGAATCGGCAATTTAATAATTAGAAACACCAAGACCAGGTTTAAGCTTCAAGAAGTATCTATTAAGGGAGGGAAGTCGTATAACCCGGAATTTTCGCAGTAAAATGGTCGGTGTTTTCATCTTATATCTGATATTTTTGGATTAATATTGCAGCTGCATTAATGTGTATGTACCATTTTACTGCAAGTTGAGCTAATTTTAACTACTTTATGCACTGTTGCCTCATTTAATCTACGGCAATGCATCATATTCTATAAGAGTTTATTTAGCTTCAGAAGGAGGAGAATTTTGTCAATAAAGGAACACTTCAATCTTCAGTTTATCACAAACATCCAATATCAACACATCTGGAGATTCATGGTTTTCACTGGACATGACGGTGTTGTAAAATTGTAATTCGAAAAGTTACAAGTAACTAAAGCTGTCAGACAAATGTAGTGGAGTAAGAAGCATAAAGTAGCATAAAATGGAAATATTCAAGTTAAGTGAGTGAATTAAATTTAAATTGGAACATTCCCAACACTGCATTTATACCTCCTCAACAGTTGAATTGTAAATAGTTTTATTAATTGCACATTATCAGGCCCAGTGCCACTGTCCTATTTTGCTCCAAGAGGTAGTTGCCTTTACATCTAAAGGTAGGATGAACCCATAAATGCCGACCCATCTGTTGATGAACACTGTATAATGTTCATCCGTATTGTACAAATAATGCACTGCAATGTGACAATATCAGCCACCTTCATTTACCTAAGTCACCTTAGGCATCATCACAATAGTTAACCCCCCTGAGAGATTTGGCAGGAGTCACCACTGGTAGTATTATATCATTAACTGACTCAGGATTTCAAGATAATATGTCCAAATTATGAAAAGGTTTGAACATTTATTTTTACAAAATTGCATAATTATGATCAAAATATAGACTTTGTCCCTCAAATTTTGATTTACCATATGTATTAGTTTTTTAGAATTACAAATCTGTTCATTCCTTTTCTCCTTTTTAATTGTAGAAATTGGCCTTCATGAATGAAAGTTAGACGGTTTTTAACCCTTAAATGCCTGGCTGTTTTTTGGGGTTTTTTTTTTGTTAAGGTATGATCCATAATCTACGACGGAGTATTAGGGCCACATTGAGGGGGGAAAAAAATCACAAACGTAGTCGTAATATTACGAGAATAAAGTCGTAATTTATGAGAATAAAGTCGTAATATTGCGAGAATAAAGTCGTAATTTATGAGAATAAAGTCGCAATTTATGAGAAAAAAGTCGAAGTACCTAAAACGGAAGTAGGTCGATTGAATGGTTGTGACAAACAGGTGATCAGATTGTTTACAGAAAAATTTATTGATGTGTTTGCATCAAACCAAAGTTTTTATTGTTTACAGAAAATGTATTGATCTGTTGTGATCAAAGCAAGGTTATTATTGTTTACAGAACATATGTGTTGATCATTTGTGATCAAGTTGTCATGGATTACAAAAGTAAGCCAAAGACATTGGATTTCTTGAGGTCACTTGCAGATCTTTGTATGAAGAGATTTTATTTTGACTGTTTACTTACTTGTGAAGTTATTAAAAGATATGTCTCCGGAAAAGATGCATTTTCTTGCATAGTCTTTTTAAAGTCCTAATACTTATGATGATATGATGCTGATGTGCCAAAAGATTAAGTATCTCCTTGTTTGTGAATCCTATCCTAAAGTACAACTCCACAAAATCCTCAACGGCCCTCATTTTACCAACTGTCTTCCTCTAAAACAACAGGTTAGAATATTATGACTTTATTCTCGTAAATTATGACTTTATTCTCGTAATATTATGACTTTATTCTCGTAATTTACGACTTTATTCTCATAAATTACGACTTTATTCTCATAAATTACGACTTTATTCTCGAAGTTTGTGATTTTTTTTATTTTTCCCTCAATGTGGCCCTAATACTCCGTCGTATTAATCCAAATGCCACACACCAAATATTCTCTTACATTTTAGTAAGTCATAATTAAAGTTGTAAATTTTCAATAAAGTAAATATAATTCAATTATGTTTTATGATGATGTAGGTTTGTTGACACATGTAATGTTTTTTCTTTTTTATTAAATTTAATTTTCATCATACAGAAAAAACTAAACTACAAAACAGCCCACATTCAAAAACAAAACAAAAAACAGCAACAAAAAGACAACAACCACAGACAGCCAGACCAGACAGATATATACAGTGCCTATAAAAACGTGTTCACCCCCTTGGATGTTTTCCCCTTTTATTGCTTTAATAAACCAAATCATGGTCAATATAATTTAGCTTTTTTGACAAAAACCCTAACCCTTTACAAAAAAACCTTTTCAATGTCAAAGTGAAAACAGATTTATACAAAGTAATGTCAATTTATTAGAAATATATAATGTAAAATAAGTGATTGTGTAAGTATTCACCCCCTTTAAAGTGACTTAATTCAACAGAGGTCCATCTAATTGGTGCTAGTAGTCTCACAATTAATGAAATGAAGATCATCTGAGTGCAGTCAATGTGTCTCAAGTGATTGTAGTATAAGGACACCTGTGTCTAGAAGGTCCAGTCACTGATAATTAGTAATCCTTGCTACAATTACACCATAATGACAAAAGCAACTCTGTAAATAGGTTATTGAACGGTATAAGTCAGGTGATGGATACAAAAACATTTCCAAGTCACTGAACAAGTTCAGTTAAATCCATCATTAAGAAATGGAAGGAATATGGCACATGTGTAAAGATGCCTAGAGCAGGCCATCCTCACAAACTGAGTGCAAGAAGGAGACTAGTGAGGGGGGCCATCAAGACACCTATGACTACTCTGAAGGAGTTAAAAGCTTCAGCAAACAATTGTTGCCTTGGTTCTTCACCCTTCAAAGCTTTATGGGGGAGTGGCAAAGAGAAATCCACTGTTGAAGAAAGCTCATTAAATCTTGACTAGAGTTCACCCAAAGGCATGTGGCAGACTCCAAGGTAATTTTTCATTGTTTTTTTGATGAAGGCTCTTTGGTCTGACAAGACCACAATGGAGCTTTTTGGCCATCAGACTAGACACTATGTTTGGCAGACACCACTGTACATCACCACAAACACATCATCCCCACCGTGAAGCACGGTGGTAGCAGCATCGTGTTGTGATGACGATGCTTCTCAGCAGCAGGCCCATGAAGGCCCACGAGGGTAAAATGAATGCAGCAAATTATAGGGAAATTCTGGAGGACAAGATGATTCAGTCTGCAAGAGAACTATGACTTGGGAGAAAAAGAAGACAATGACCCGAAGCATACAGTGAAAGCTACACAAAAATGGTTTAAACACAACAAGGTTAATGTTCTGAAGTGGTCAAGTCAAAGCCCAGACCTCAATCCAATAGAGAATCTGTGCCTGGACTTAAAAAAAGGAGTAAAATTGCAGTGTCCAGATGTGCAAGCCTGATTGAGACCTATCCACACAGACTCAGTGCTGTGATTGCTGTCAGAGGTGTATCTACTAAATGCTGGCTTTTGAAGGGGGTGAATACTTGCGAATGCAATCACTTATTTTACATTATAGATTTTTAATTAATTAAAAGTACTTTGTAGAAATCTGTGTTCACTTTGACATAAAAGAGATTTTTTGTCAAAAAGGAGAAATTATATTGACCACGATCCCATTTACAAAAGCAATAAAAAGGGAAAACATCCAAAGTGGTGAATACTTTTATAGGCATACACACACACACACACACACACACACACACACACACACACACACACACACACACACACCAAAGTTTTAGCCTAAATTATTCTCTTTGCCACTACCACTACCAACACAACAGTCGGCTGTGTGAAGCAGTGAAAGAGGCTTCAGAACAACCAAAGAAGGCACTCAATCCACCAGGTTCAATAATTGAATCATACATTTGCCAATACCAGCTAAAGATATCCTGCTAAAAAGGGGAAATCTAAACACAAGACCAGAAAGTATGGTACTTTTTGCTATATTTCATTTGTCACAGGTATCAGAAACATTAGGATACATTTTGTTATTTTTTCTTTAGAATAGCCTAATCTATGCGTAACTTTAAAGTGGATGAATTGCAACCTTGCATTAAATGAACCTTGGTGGATCCTCTCTATCCGTTCCCTCTAAAGCACCTAAGGCAACTCCACACATTTGCACATTTGTAAATTTTAATAGTGAAACAGGCTTATATTAAATTTGGTTTATGTAGGTGAGTCTTAATAATGCAATGCAATGTGCATGTGTCTTATTTTATAACCCTAACGCTGTGTCTCTTATATGTAATTGAAAAACAACCAATTGAGCCTATTTATCTCAGAGATTATTTCAGGATATCAAATCATTTGCTGACCAAGAAGGGGAAAATGTGAGTCAGGTTGGGATGTTTGTGTTTTTAGATTAGTTCTTGAAAATGTGTAGTTATTCCTTCAGTCTTTACTGTATTTGTCCCAATAAGATGCCTTGAGTTCTTCCTGAAGTCATTCTTCAACAATGGCAACATTTTCCACAGCTTACTTGGAAACATGATGTATTTTGTTTAAACCACATAAACCTCAGTTCTAGCAACCAGGGGCCCCGAATTGTCCCAGGGACACAACTGAGCTCACAGTGAAATGAGAAATGATCTTTTCACCGGGTTTGTCAATTCCCCACATTCTAACCTACTCTGATAGACTAAGAAATACCACAAATCTCTTCTCTTACGTAAGGATTTAGATGTTTTCTACTAAAGACGTTGTCATTAAAGTTTATAACGTGATGAGTTGCTAATTTAACATATAACAGCAGCTCATCTCTGTGCAAAGTTACATAAAGAGAGACACCAGAAACACATCCAACAAAAATACACAACACTGGAATTTTTGTCATATGTATGTTGCTGTTTCATTTCCGATCTGACAAACTTAAAAATAAGCAATACATTTTTAGAATACTTTTATTAAATTATATTTCCCTTTCATTGAGTTAAATAAGTCTTCTAGTTTTTTTTTTTTTACAAGGGATCAGTGGTAATGACAGACTTTGGTCAAATATATTCAGCTGAGGATGAGTCACAATCACATTGCATTTTTCTAACATCTAACAGAATATGCATTCAAGTAAAGACTTTGGAACATATTTTATTTTGCACAACAGTCACACACAGACAGCATTCAAGCAAAGTTAATGATGTCACAGATCTCAAATTCACACACTTGAAATTTTGCTGACTCAAAAGTAGGTACATTTAAATATACAGAATTTGCAATTACAGAATTAGATACCCACCAGGTGTAATCTAGGTTGCTAAAACTCCCATTCCCTGAAAAATGAGGATGACCTCAATGGTATAGCTCTGCTCACAGTGTGCTGGGCACTTTCTCATCTTGAAGTGGTATTGACACATTGAGAATGTTTTAGTGAACCCCCCTACCCCTGTAAAAGTCTGCATAACACAACCTAAACTTTGAGAGGTATGTTTACCCTCTACTCCACCTCATCATGTCTCATCAGAGTGCCTTCCGCTGAGAGTTAATTGTGGTTCTGCAGATAGGCCAAACTGGGCATGCATGACAGCTCAAAAAAATTTGATCCATGAAACTTTTTTTTTTTCTAATTTTATTTCCTGTTGATTTTTTTCCCGTCACAAACAACAAGATGACCTTTCCTGAAAAGAAATAAATGGGCCTATTTTAATCATCCAGTGTTCAGGGGCAGAGATTAAATGTGATATTCATAACTGTATTTTCTTTAATGCACTTCATTAATCGTTATATGTTCATTACCTTAGAGTGATCCTTTTATATCTACAGAGGGAGTGGATCCTCTTCCACAGAGTCTGCCATGTTGCACCTGCATGTAACCCAGAACAGACAAACCAAACACTGGCTCAAGAGAGGGCCCATCACATTTTTTGTGTTTTGAGCTTCTACCATAGGGCAGGGTGGGATGGCAATCTGCAACCTGTGATGGCCCACACCTCCAGAGCAACTCACCCAGAATGTGCTCTCTTGCTGGGCAGCCTCTAACTCATTGCCATGGCTTACATTTACACACCCTACTGAGTGCTATCATATCATTTAAGTTAAATAAATCCTTTTGATTTGGAACTTTTTGTGTGTGTGACTTCCTATCTTGTTACAACCCTGAGCCAAGGTTGTAACAAACCTCAATACCAGATGCCACTAAATCCTACACACTGGCCCTTTAAAATTCAGTTATTTAATATTTAAAGACAAAAAACAAACAACAGAAAATAACTAGCAAATACATTTCCTGCTGAAAATGCAGTGTGAATACCAATTGCTGGAAATGCACAAATTGCATCACGGCCTTACCAAAAGTCAGCAGAGTTTTGCTCAAACCTCTTGGTGACTGCACCAGAAAGCAATGCTTATGAGTATGTATGTGTGTATAAAAGTTAGATAACAGTAAAATGTACGACTGCGGTCAAGCCCGCCTCCACTCCGAAAACCACCGGTCAAACAAGCCCCCAGTTATTTTATGGTGCCTGTATATACTACATATTACGGTAATGCAGTCCAAGAACAGAATTCAAAATAAAAGCACCGACCTATGAATGCAATTTGCAATTTCACATTAAGTCAGTCAGTCTGTTAATTAATTGTTGAATTAATTGAACGATAAGTTAATTCATTAATTGAGCATTTAAGGAATTCATTCATTGATTATTTATGTAAATCATTTTACCAGCCTAATTCTGATCACATTGAAGCCTTAGAAGATGGAGGCCATGGCATTTTGTCTGTGTGAATAATTAGTCCAACGTAAAAATAAACATAATATCAGGAGCTTCTGATGAATACTTGACTTTAAATTAACATAAAAAACAGGCATCAGCATAACAACAATCTGTTTACAGCTTTTGTTTCTGTGACTGCCTCTTTGCGGTTATTCCTCTGTTTGTAACAAAGTCCCTAATATTTTGCACTGTTCTTTGTGCCAAGACAGGGCCTTCAACCAGCTTGCAGTGACTGCATTCGTTTTTGGTAGCCAGTTTTCCTTTATGTATGTGATCTTTAAAATGCCGCAATACTGCAGCAACCTCAGCCTTTGGCCATACTGTCTTTGGCGGTCTTCTGGGCTGTTCTTCACAAGCATCATTTCCTGGAAGATATGAGACAGACAGACAGACATCTATATCACAAACTGAAAACAAAATGTGTTGGTCAGTTTTAGTGATCAACAGCTGAGTTTAACTAATGTAACAGAAATTCTTGTTCTCTTGTCTCCTTAAAGAAAAGTCTTAAAAATTCACTTAAGGCAACAGTTCGCAACCTTTTTTGGGCCTGTTTCCCCTTATCCATTATCCAGGTCCCTTACTGCCCCCATGAAATAAAATGTAGGCTAATTGTCTTCCCTGGATGCTGATGATTAATTGCTTTATAATTATGATTATTACTCCTACTGTTATTTATATTATGTATCATATCACATTTACTTTGTATTATTATATTATATTGTTTTTATTTTGTGTAATATCATTAGAAAGCATTCAAATGCATGCCATGGAATGCCAAATAACAGATTTAAATTGAGTTATTACATTCACAAGTTATTAATAGATTTCTGCTGATTATTTCCCCTTAATCTAATTAACACATTTTCATTGAAGCGTAACTTTTGCCCATTTTGAGCTTAACATTTACCTTGGCTTTTTTTCCATTTGGATTAAAAAATTTACTTTTTTTATTTCCTCACTTTAGCCTACATTTTCAGATTATCATTTTTAGAGCCTGACCAATATATTGGCTGGCGTATATTGTCAGCCGATATTGGCCTATTGCAGTTATATTGGTATCTGCTTATGAGTTGTTTTACATGCGCCAATATGAAAACTGATTTTTAGACATAATGCAGGAAAAGATTCTTGGGGTAACTAAAACTGTAAGTTATCTGGCCTCCATTATGTATACACTTTTTTTTTTTTACAAATATCTGATAACCACAGTGTTGTAAAAATAATGTGCTTTTATGTATATACAGTAGGTACTACTTCGTTGTGGCCGAGTTCACGCGTGTGAGCAGGAGGACGACAACATGCAGCAGCAGGGAGCAGTGACCATGAACGGGGAATGGACAGAGTTGCCTGATTTATGTTTCTGTTTGTTGTTGCTTAAATACAAGAATGTAGCTAATAATACCTCACCCACTCTACACCTCATTCAAACTCCTTCCTTCAGCCGGTCGCTACAGGGTCCCTCTAGCAAGGACATACTTAGTGAAAAAAATCATTCATCTCATCCGCCATCAACATCATCAACAACTCACTGTGAAGCCTTTTAAATGTCTTTTAAGGTCTTATTCTTTGTATTTTGTATTTATCTGTGATATTCCCATTTTATGTTTATCTGTTTTCGTTTTGCTTTTATGTTTAACTGTGGTCTTTTTTTGTGCACACGTCAAAGACCCTAAAGACATCTGAGGTTGTGATTTTTTTTTTTTTTAAGCGGAGGCAGAAACAATTACGCACAGCCTACAGAAGTTTCAACGTCCATACAAGCATTTAAGAAATGATTCTTATCAGTTCCATAATTCAGAGAGGATTTTTACTCAACGAAAACATTTATAAAGATCAGTTTTTAGGTTGAAGACACGACAGCAGCACGTATGTCCAGACACTGATGTGTGTCAGCTGTATAGCTCCCCTGGTAGAGCAGCTCCCTCAGTAAGCAGAATCTTCTGCTAGTATGGGTTCGAATCTCAGTATAGGCTGTAACTTTAGTTAATGTGTTTTCTTTTCTCATCATCATTATGATCACATATGGCTCCAAGTTTGAGCAAATCATGAGCAAATGAGCATTAATTCTCCGCCGGCCGCCGTCCCTGCAGAGTGGCAGCTGATTTGAGAACCTAATGTGGGTTTACTATTGCGCATTTCATTTTGCTGCTATAATAAATATTTGCTTAGGATTGACAATGGAAACAGGTAAAAACAAACAAAATCTAGCGAGTATAGGGCGTATACTGGCGTATCACGCAGACTAAACCACTGGAGCTACCCCCCTCCCCCACCCCCGTGCGCTGAGGACAGCGACTCTGTTGCCTAGTTGTGGCTCTTGTGTCGCTTTCCTCAACTCAGTGCTGAAGCGGACCAGAGGTTTTGAATTCATTTTGTAAAGCGCCGTGACGTGCAGCGGTGCGTCCACCTAAATGATTCTAATCAGTTCCATAATTCAGAGAGGATTTTTACTGAACGAATTAGGGATGCTGTGTTTTTAGGACAACAATTCTGTGAACTGAAAACTGAACTATGTGTGTGAGAGGAGAGCTATTAAGAACCGATTTTCAGGTTATTCAAAGAATTGAAGTTGAACAGCTGTAAAGTACTGTAGGGGCAGTGCTTTTGCCTGACAATGAGAAGGCTACTGTAGCCTACTTACTGTAAGTGAAGTATCTACATACATATGCACAAGCACACATACAGTACTTGGTCAGAGATGAATGGAGGTGCTAATGTGTCTATTAAGCTCATTACTTTTAATAGACCCGAGAAGGTGGAACATAAATTATAGAAAGAAGAACGACGCCACGTCATGTCAGACAGGTTTCTCTAGCTTTATTAAAATACATAATCAGCAGCTTCACAGTAGTCGGATATACAGAAGGTTATGAGCGGAGTGAGTCCCTGAAGCAGTCTCCCTGCAGGAGGGGTCCCTTGGCCGTAATGTTCACTGACTGCCAGTCACATGCCAGTTGGTGCTCCCTTTAATGTTATCACTTGCTTGATGACTTTGCCCAAGTGATCAATGTATTTGTTGCAGACCTCTTTCGTGAGTTCATATTTCCAGAATGACCATCGCAGAGATCAGTTCATCTCTGTTCCTGGGTTTGGCCTCACAGCGAATGTAGCGTTTCATTGAAGCCCAGACTAACTCGATCTGGTTCAGATCCGGCGACCTAAGAAATACATGGACAAGTCAGCACTGTTATTTCCTGCTATTTATTTATCCCGAATATTTATTTAGGTTATATTACGATAATAACTAACGTACTCTGCTGGTGTTTTCACCCAGTTGATCCCCTCGTTCTGAATGCAGTCTCTGACACTGCATGCAGTGTGTTTGGGATCATTGTCTAAAAAAAAAAAAAAAGGATAGCAAAGGATAAATCAGAGCAGCCTAATCATCACCACATTGTTTTTGTTGTATGCATGGCAACGATTGTTAGAAAAAGAGATTGTTAGGCTACCTTGGAAGAATCTGTGTCTGGGCATAAGGAACTGCTCTCTTAGGTATGGACTGGCCACTTTTTTGATGATCTCTTCCGCGTAGAAGTGTCGGTCCATAATACCTGCGGGTTAAATAATGTTTTATTTCAACATTTTAATTTACATAGGCTATACTATATACATATACACGCTTCAATCTCTTCATCACTCACCATCGAAAATGACAAGCGGGCCGGGGCCACAACGCGAAATTCCGCCCCAGACGTGCAGTTTGACCGGGTGTTTCACTCTAGGCTTTGCCGTGCCCGTGTAGTTTGTCTTTCTCCAGCACTTCAATGCAAAACGTTCCAGTGCCACAGTTGACTCATCGGTGAAGAAAACGTTGTCAAACTTCTCACCAGCAGCCTTCCATTCTTGTGCTTGATGTAGACGTGCCTCTTTGTTTTTATCCCGAGTCATTGGAACGAATCTGTAACCAGAATAAGTATATCAAAATGTTACTGTAAGTCTACATTTAGTGCCAGATTATCACAGTGGTAACTATAGCCTAAATGTTGTAAAATGAGATGTGTTACAGTACCTGGGCTTCCCAAACTTCCAGCCAAGATGACGGACTGCTTTTCTCACTGAGCATAAACTTATGTTTATATTGTGCCTTCTCAGGAGAAGCGCTTTGACTTTTCTTGCTGGTAACTCGTCGTCCATTTTCAGGATGGAGTCTATTATTTCCATCACCTGACTGGTAGAGAGACATTGTTTCAATACATAGTTAGTACAATTGTGGGCTACATAATAATTTATTTGTATTGCAAAACCATGTGCAGAGTTCACACGTTTAAAGAACAAAAAGAAACAATACCTTGTCAGTTTACGCGGCGTATGGTTCTTCTCAACAACAGCACGCCGACAATGACTCCGGTAGTGCGCAAGGAAGGTGTAACGCCAATCATCTTCAGCTGTTTGGCGATAGCTTGAGTCATCCAACCTCTCATCCGCAGACTCCTGATGAGCTCAATGGTTTGCGAGTTGATCACAGCCATCTCTGACATCGAGGAACCACATTTAGTCCGATACCACTATTTATTCTTGCTGAGTGGGCGTGGATTAGGCTACTTGGATTACCCCCTGCCTTGGTTCACTCACGTCCTCATTCCTGCTTCTCCACCCTCTTGCCACTCCCCCACGATGGGTAGAAAAGGGCCACAGTCTCGACTACAGATTTATTCTTCATCACCTGACTACTAAGCGACCATGGACACCAGAGGTTTTTACAGAGTGACGGCAAAACCCCAGCCTCCAAGACCCTCTTCCAAAGTCATCAAGACTCTTTTACAAAGCAAGGAAAACTCACCTCCTGCAGCTCAGGGGCAAAAACGGTTAAGTTTTTAAATTAAATAAATGTTAGGCTATTATTAGGAGAATCAGATGTTACTTAGTACAAATTATTAATGCAATGTGGCCTATTAAAACTTTTTTTCATACATCCAGGCTCTAATGTCTTTGTAATGTTTCTGTGTTACAGACTGCAGTCAAACGTCCTCCAGCATCATCGTCTGTGCAGCCACGCACAGCTAAGCGCCTCGTCAAAAAAAAGGAGGTAAGTGCTATTGTGCAACCTATACAGTACAAGTGTTTAATTCTTTATATGGTAGGCACCCTTGCTTATCTGAACCATGACTCATGACTTATCTCTATTTCAAATTACAGGCATTTGTTAGTAAGGTGATTCAGCCCAATGTCGAGCGGTGCGATGGCGAAAGGGACATGGTGGTACATTTGACATCCCTTCTAGCCCGGAGAGTGGCGGAGCTTGCCGCAGCAGAGAACCGACAAGAAGCACTGCTTGCTGAGAACGAGACCCTCCTTGCCAATATTGCAAGCCTGAAAGCTGACCTGGGGGCCATGAAAGTGGAGAACCAAAACCTCAGAGAGGAGAACCAAAGACTCAAAGAGACCAGCCACTCCGAGTGCCAGAGAGGGGGACAAGCTCTTATGGAAGAGGTGAGAGCTGGGTTCGGAGAACTGCAAGCTGCTCTTGAACAGAGAACCCGGAATGTCCCTGCTACGCCTATGAGACCGATCCCCAGGAGCACTTCAACTCCTGAATCGGCTTTTTCACAAGCGGAGATGTCTCCATTGGCCCTGTCCTTCACCTTTAACAACAGCAAATCCTCTGGTGGACTCACTATGCTTTAAATAGCCTAGCCTACAGTATATACTGCACTGCACTGACCTGTTGAATTTCTTTAATAAAATCATTTCATTTGAAGCACGTTCCACATTTTTTATAAAGATTGAAAAATATTTATATACAAATATTTCTTTTTTGAATGTTAACCTGCTTCGAAAGCTGCACATAACATGACATCTCTCTCTCATTGTAATTTCAGTTCATTATGGAATATATACTTTGTATTTCATAGTAGTTTAATAATTTAATTGCATTTTTAAAAAATAAGTTAATTGAAATTATCATTATTATTTGCACAAACTATGATGATTCATAGCAGCTGCAGCACGGTGTTTAGGAAGTTAGGCTGTGTGGGGACAGGAGAGCCTGAGGAGCCCATGGTTTTCTGACCATGTTTAAGCCGTGTTTTGAAGTGTGAGAGGACAGGTATTGTGAGTTACAGTGCCCGTGGAAAATTTATGCTTTTTATCTTGTACTTTGGCGAATAAACCTGTTAAACCAACCATCGTGGAGGACACAGTTTTTCTTTGTTTTGGACAACACGCGTCAGCCATAAGCTCCGGTGGAACTTTGTTAGAAAACCTACAAGCCTGTTGTAGAAAATAAAAGGAATAGAAAGCACAAATAGGCCTATTTGTGTTAAATTCTGACACCACAACTGTAGCGTACCGAATATCAATAGATGATAACCAGAAAAAAAACAAACGTTCTATTGATCTGATTCAGCGGCTTTCTTTCTGCTTGTAATGGTTGTTTATGTTCCACCTTCTCGGGTCTATTAAAAGTAATGAGCTTAATAGACACATTAGCACCTCCATTCATCTCTGACCAAGTACTGTATGTGTGCTTGTGCATATGTATGTAGATACTTCACTTACAGTAAGTAGGCTACAGTAGCCTTCTCATTGTCAGGCAAAAGCACTGCCCCTACAGTACTTTACAGCTGTTCGACTTCAATTCTTTTAATAACCTGAAAATCGGTTCTTAATAGCTCTCCTCTCACACACAGTTCAGTTTTCAGTTCACAGAATTGTTGTCCTAAAAACACAGCATCCCTAATTCGTTCAGTAAAAATCCTCTCTGAATTATGGAACTGATTAGAATCATTTAGGTGGACGCACCGCTGCACGTCACGGCGCTTTACAAAATGAATTCAAAACCTCTGGTCCGCTTCAGCACTGAGTTGAGGAAAGCGACACAAGAGCCACAACTAGGCAACAGAGTCGCTGTCCTCAGCGCACGGGGGTGGGGGAGGGGGGTAGCTCCAGTGGTTTAGTCTGCGTGATACGCCAGTATACGCCCTATACTCGCTAGATTTTGTTTGTTTTTACCTGTTTCCATTGTCAATCCTAAGCAAATATTTATTATAGCAGCAAAATGAAATGCGCAATAGTAAACCCACATTAGGTTCTCAAATCAGCTGCCACTCTGCAGGGACGGCGGCCGGCGGAGAATTAATGCTCATTTGCTCATGATTTGCTCAAACTTGGAGCCATATGTGATCATAATGATGATGAGAAAAGAAAACACATTAACTAAAGTTACAGCCTATACTGAGATTCGAACCCATACTAGCAGAAGATTCTGCTTACTGAGGGAGCTGCTCTACCAGGGGAGCTATACAGCTGACACACATCAGCGTCTGGACATACGTGCTGCTGTCGTGTCTTCAACCTAAAAACTGATCTTTATAAATGTTTTCGTTGAGTAAAAATCCTCTCTGAATTATGGAACTGATAAGAATCATTTCTTAAATGCTTGTATGGACGTTGAAACTTCTGTAGGCTGTGCGTAATTGTTTCTGCCTCCGCTTATTAGCCGTGGCTGCAGCAAGCGAGGAAAATCACAACCTCAGATGTCTTTAGGGTCTTTGACGTGTGCACAAAAGAAGACCACAGTTAAACATAAAAGCAAAACGAAAACAGATAAACATAAAATGGGAATATCACAGATAAATACAAAATACAAAGAACAAGACCTTAAAAGACATTTAAAAGGCTTCACAGTGAGTTGTTGATGATGTTGATGGCGGATGAGATGAATGATTTTTTTCACTAAGTTTGTCCTTGCTAGAGGGACCCTGTAGCGACCGGCTGAAGGAAGGAGTTTGAATGAGGTGTAGAGTGGGTGAGGTATTATTAGCTACATTCTTGTATTTAAGCAACAACGAATTGCGTAATTGTTTCTGCCTCCGCTTATTAGCCGTGGCTGCAGCGAGCGAGCAAAATCACAACCTCAGATGTCTTTAGGGTATCAGATATTTTTATAGGCTATTCTTATATTTAAGCAACATCCAGTCAGGCCGTGATATAGGCTCACGGGGGCGGACTGGGACAATAATTCAGGTCGGCAATTTTACCAGTAAACAAATGTTCCTTAAAAAACAACTAATGTCCATATTTTAGCTCTACTGTAAAACAAAGAAAGCACAAGTGATTATCCAAGGTCACCCAGATAATTGAGGTGTCCCACCGCTGTGAAACAATCAGTCTGAATCAATCTGATACGGTTTAGCAGTCCCCCTCTCCATTCACTCTACCTGTAGCCTAAAACAGCGCCACTCTCCATTGCAGCTACATTGTGGTCAAATGTGGAATTGTCCCAAAATCGTTTGAGCTGCAATTCAGTACTATGCTTCCACCTAGTGGCTACAGTTGTCACTGACATTTCACGCGTTGCGTGAATCTCGCTCCCCGCGAGTGAAATGGCCATTTTGAAGTAGTACCTACTGTATTCTGTTTATAACAATATTGGCCAAACAAATACAGCAACCAATAAAAACATTGAATAATTGTTTTGAAATCTGAGGGGGGACGCTGCACCCACTTGCAAGTAGATGCAAGTTTAACTTATCTTGTCGTGAATTTCTGGTGAAAACTCACCAACACCCCACCATGAATATTTGTTACTGAAATAATCTGATGTAAAGGAAAGCAAACCTGTTACATTAACTTATTATGATACTTAAAACTAGGGATTGGGGCCGATATGGGCATTTTTCCACTGATCGGGTATCAGCAATTTTGAACGTTGACCCAAGGCCGAAAGTACGGTGGCCCTGAAGTGCAAAACACAACGGCAAATCAGAAAACACAACAGCAAAACAGAAAACACAACAACAAATCAGAAAACACAACAACAAATCAGAAAACACAACGGCAAATCAGAAAACACAACAGCAAAACAGAAAACACAACAACAAATCAGAAAGCACAACAGCAAATCAGAAAACACAACGGCAAATCAGAAAACACAACAACAAAACAGAAAACACAACGACATTAACCAAACCGGAAAAGGTAGGTACCCTCGGGCGTCATGAATCGTAGTGATTGGACTGGTCCGTCCTTTGAACCTGAAGGACAGGGTTTACATGTTTTCAAAACAAGAGCGCTGCCAGTGACGACATACACGCTGCTATTAAAGAATATTTTGATGCAGGACATGTATATGGGTCCGTGTATCATCTGATCATGCAATTATATTTAATGTGGCAAACGAAAAACGAAAATACGAGTCAATATTCCGTTTTTCTGTGTTTCTGTGTGCACCAAACATTGAAAACTGGTGTTTGTTTTCCTATTTTCAGCCCAAAACGGAAAATATAATCAACAAGGAAACCAAAACGAAATAATAAATCTAATTTACATTTTCCGTTATTGTTTTACCATTTCCCACGGTACATTTCTGCTGTGTGTCCACGCTTTGCACATGCGCAATGTGTAGGGACTCGCTCGGTATCCATGGTGAGGAACAACACACCGGTCTGAGCGTCCCACGGTCCAGTCCATTGACTGTGTACAGTCTATGGTCCAGTCCCAGTAGACCACTGGAGTCCCACGTTCTAATGGCCTCACTCGAGACATACATGTTTATGAATGGAGTGACTATCATGAGATCTTAGAAAAGCTGCGAGAAATGGGTGTCCAGCGGGGAAGCTCTGAAATCACACAGAGACGCCGCATTATCGCCGCAGCGGTTCGCCAATTCTCCGCCGTTGGTTGCTCACACAGAACCAAGCAGCTCCGGCGTAAAAGACGAACCAGAGTATAGACTAATTCACACAGAAAGCCGGCGCTGCGGCTCCAAAGGAGGCGTGACATACACGTCATGATGATGACGTATGTGTTTTTTTCAAGGTGTTTCCCGGTGTCCTCCTGTTAATCTGAACATGTACCCGCTGACTGTTTATAATCATATGGATGCCGTTATAATGTGTTGTGATTGAGATCCCGACCCACCAAACATCCTGGAAAGTGACAAAGTTACGTTTTTCAGTCTAAATTACATATTACATAATCAGCATCAGTCAACAGGACGCTGTCTGACTATTTCACTAGCGAGGAGAGAGGCTGTTTTCTGGGGGGAAAGTTCACTGAGTCTCGGTCAGGAGGGCTGACCGTTGCGGTGATTAGGTCTCGTCATCAAAGTATTCATTAATAGCAGCGTGTATGTCGTCACTGGCAGCGCTCTTGTTTTGAAAACATGTAAACCCTGTCCTTCCGGTTCAAAGGACGGACCAATCAGCGACGATTCGTGTCGCCCGAGGGTACCTACCTTTTCCGATTTGGTTAATGTTGTTGTGTTTTCTGTTTTGTTGTTGTGTTTTTTGATTTGCCGTTGTGCTTTCTGATTTGTTGTTGTGTTTTCTGATTTGCCGCTGTGCTTTCTGATTTGCCGCTGTGCTTTCTGATTTGCCGCTGTGCTTTCTGCCTTGCTGTTGTGTTTTCTGCCTTGCTGTTGTGTTTTCTGATTTGTCGTGTTTTCTGATTTGTCGTTGTGTTTTCTGATTTGTTGTTGTGATTTGCACTTCAGGGCCACCGTACGAAAGAGCTGCATTTAATACTACTCATTTGATACAATAAAATATTACAGAGAAGAGAGGCAAAAATTAAAATTAAAATCTAACATTTGTTTGTGCCACACAGTTTGAGCAGCAATATATTTCACATTAACATGTTGATAACTACTCCAGAGAACATATTCCTTTAAATACAATGTCAATGTGACATTCAATTTACCTTGGCACTGTTGACAACTGGATCCAATTGACAGACTGGGAAACTGATTGTTGTTATTCTCAGTGGTCATCTAAAAAAAAAAAAGAGAGAAAGAGAGAAAAAGAATAAACAATTAACAGTGTTCTATTGTTTGATGTACTTTATGTTTAAACCATAAAAAAGAAAAATATTGTAGTGCTGCAAATTGCAAAAGTCTTAAAATAGTAGTCAGGATTACAAATATTACTGATATTCTGATTCCGATTCTTATTACGCTGTACTTGTATGGAAAAGTATTACTGCACATTTTCTGTACACTATGTGTATGTTATGAGAAGGGCCACTGTCCATGTCACATTCATTGGACTGCAATTTTATGCCAAAGGTATCATCTTTATGGAGTACAATGGATTTAATTTACCTTTCCAACCTTGTTGAGAGGACAGAGCATGTGACTTGTCTGGATCTGGTAGCAGATAGAATAGAGGAAAAGAACAATTGATGTAGCACTAGAGGACAATTGAGTATTGAACAAAGAACCTATCCTACTGTTTATAAAAAGACAGAAAAACCTTGCTTTTAACATCTGTATAATTCTGTAAGATATAGAAAATCAATGCAAGGTATTAATGGAAATCTATATCTTATGAAGACATACCTCAGCATTGCCTTCAACTGTGGGTGGCGAATTTTTGGCCCCACAAAGTGCAGAAGGCATTTCCTCATCAAAACACTGCAAACAAGGGGGGGAAAAGATGCATCAACATTAATATCTGTAGACAACAGTGTCTCATTTGCATGAAGTTAAATTCTGACTCCTTCGTGCAAATCAGGGGCATCCAGCCTGATGCGCTGCTGCTGTGAGTACTGGTGAGGTTGTCGGAGGTTGGAGCCTGTTTTGGTCGAATGCGCAAAACTGGGAAGCGCTGCGTGCCCTTACTTCAAATGAACCCCTGTGGATACATTCCTTGGGCGACTTCTTGCCTTTATAGTTCGTAGATTTGGCTGGATTAATTTTTAAAAACCCTGTGAAGGGTATCATGGCTGTTTTTTGTATTGTGAATATTTTGTGAGAAACAAATCAGCTCTGACACTGTTCTTTGGTCACCTATAAAGGCTATATGACAGGGGTACCCAATACGTCGATCGCGATCGACCGGTAGATCAAAAAGGTAGTGCGGGTAGATCGTGTGAAAATGAATGAATCTCTGAAAAGCGAAATCAAATCTATGCCACCTGATTGACGTACAGGGCGGGCAGTCTGAGATCTCTTCTTGTACGTGTCACGCGTCACCATGCATGCGCAAACGTACTAGCTACTGCAAAACACAAGCGAGCTAAGTGACCTGGTTAGGGGCTTCAATTGATATCAACAAAAGAAGGGATATAAAAAATTAGTGGGGCAGCTGGACCAAGTAAAAAGCCCAAAACATACCACTTCCACGCAGAATGGGAGGAGGACTTTTTTTTCACTATGTCTTTTTCGAAGTGCATTTGTCCAATTTGTCAAACTACCATCGATATTCCAAAGAAGGGGAATGTTGAGAGGCACTTTTGAACTGTTCATAAAAAACACGACACTGACTTCCCTCCCAAAAGCGAACTGAGAAAGATAAGGGTGAGGGAACTAAAATCACAGTTAATCGGACAACAATCGTTTTTCACACAGTGGAATTCACAAGCAAAGGCAGCCATCGAAGCATTGTTACGGGTGAGTCACTATCATTAAGCATAAGCACACACACACACACACACACACACACACACACACACACACACACACACACACACACACACACACACACACACACACACACACACACACACACACACACACACACACACACACACACACACACACACACACACACACACACACACACACACACACACACACACACACACACACACACACACACACACACACACACACACACACACACACACACACACACACACACACACACACACACACACACACACACACACACACACACACACACACACACACACACACACACACACACACACACACACACACACACACACACACACACACACACACACACACCACTAGAGAGAACATAAGAGGTTTGAATAAAAGACACTATCCTACAGTTGACAAAAGGATCATTTTACAAGATGTAGACAATCAATACAATGTATTAATACAAATCTATCTCTCATGAAGATATACCTCTGCAATATCTTGAACTGTAGATGGGGAATTTGTATCTCCACACATTCTCGAGGGCATTTCCTCATCAAGATCCTGCTGAAAAGGCAAAGAGAAGGTATCATCATTGACAACTGAAGACAGGAGTTTCTCTGTCCTACAATGAGAAATATTATAGTATTAGTACTATTAATGCTTTATGAAGGCATGTTGAGACAAAAAATTTAAACTATGGTCTATGTAAACTTTTTTACTGGGAACATTTAAATTGTCAACTGCCACTCAACTTTTTTTAAAATTGTGCACAGATATCAGCAACATTGAGATTAAAGGCCGATACGCATTGAGAGCAATAACTGACGAGCCTCAATTGCTCCTATGGCGCACTGCAGACATCAAATTTGAATTTTACTCATATACTATTATCATTTCAACATAAAAACATGCAGTATGTAAAACCCTAAAGAAAAACTCCATCTCTGTCTTTATATTGCACTGACAGTCTCCTCTCTCTCTAAGCAGCTATGATCACTGGCTTCTCACTTGACATGCCAAAATTGCTTTATTGCTATAAAAACCATGTTAAAACCAAAGCCAGATGGACAATGTACAGTATTTATAAGCAGATTTCTATGGTTAGAGCATTTTCATTTTGACAACATTAAAATTAATTAACAAAATTATGTTTGGATTACCTTGCATCTCCACGGCCAGTCTGAGTCGCCATAATTATAGGTGATCTCCTCTCCTGGATTTATGTCCCGTACTGCAAACAAACATAGATGGGGCTTCCCTTGGACAGTCAGGTACTTCATCTTGGCATTAGGGTTTATATGGTCGTCATTTACAAGTCTTCCAAGAGACTTGTCCTCTTTTGCTGCATCAACACTAAGTAAGAGACAAGTAATGGTTTAAAAAACAGTCAATTTATATTCTTAAGCAGTGTAAGTTGCCCTGATTTAAGAACGTCCGATCAAAATTGCCTCATGTTCAGCAAACCACAGGCAAAGTATAATATTTCTGATTAGAGTAAGCATTGACAGAATACGTACCACCACAGTTTTCCATTGAAACAGAACTCGAACACCTTAAGGCTTTCATGGTTAAGTCTCTGTCTCCTTCACATTCTTGACTGCTTATTAGTTCACCCCTGTACTCCAACAGAAAGTCTCCTCTGTCAAATCGAGCAGGTGTGAAGACGCCACGACCTATTTGACACACAAAAAACAAAGAAGTGACATAAAGTAAAACGATAATTTAATCATGACTAAAAAGTCAAAAGATTCAACTTACCCTTGACGGCACTGATGTATTTGATGTCAAGTCCCACTTTGTCCTTTCCAGTAGTCACATAAAATTTTGCATCTTCCTTTGGATTTATGCGTCTTCGCCTTTGCATGTTTCACTGGCAGGTGTCATTAGTCTGATGATAGATGATAGACAAGCATATGATCAGAAAAATAAAACGGCTTGTACACTACTGGTAACATCATTACTGAATCCAGACTTACTTTTACACTGCTTAACAAATGAATTTACTACATATGGACATATTTATATAGCACAAAACAAGCTTACAAAGTCCTTCACAGAAGAAGAAAAAACATCAGATAACAAAACCAACTCCAGGGAACCTCTGGTAGGCACAAACCACTCTTCAGGGGCGCGGCTCTGCTGCTGACCCAGTGTCTCACCTGTCCGTCTCGTCTCCTGTTATTTTCATGTTGTAGTGTTGTTTTAAGTGATCGAGCCCGCATTCTCTTTGTGGCAAAATGAAGTTCAGTGTCAGCATGTTACTTTGGCTGGCTGTGTGCCTTCTCAGCAGTTTAATTGTCGAAATATGGAGTTTACACAGAAAAGCCGGCATCCTCACCTACACGCGGGACCAGCTGTTGTCACTCAGGCACTCAATCAAACCGAGAGACTCTGATCTGGAGCTACTGGCCGAGTATCCGCAACTCAAAAAGGGACTAAAATAAAGAAAAGAGGATCGAGAGGTGGAGTGAGAGAAAGACTAAGGAGGCGCGGTAGCAGACATCCTCTACTGGTAATAACTTTTTCTAATGTTCGCTCTTTGAGCAACAAGATGAATGAACTAATCGCTAAAGTTCAATATGACAACGAGTTCCGACAGAGCAACCTCATCTGTTTTACAGAAAGCTGGTTGAAAGAGGAGATGTCAGACCCCAACTTGCCGGGTTACACAATTATCCGGGCTGACAGAGACATTAATTGGTCACGGAAATTTATTGGCAGTGGCTTGTGTGTCTATATGGATACACGTTGGGCTACCCAGTGCACCGTCCGGGAACGTGTGTGCACACATGACTATGAAATCCTGGTGGTCTCATTTCATCCCTTCTACCTCCCGAGAGAGTTTGGCCAGATTACAATCATATTGGCCTATGTACCTGGGCCGGACTTCGTGGGTGCTGCGGCCAGGATTGCCGAGAGCTATAACACCGCCCTGTCCCGCGCAGTTAACCAACCCGTCCTGGTGCTCGGGGACTTTAACTCTTGTGCCCTGTCCGAGCATCTACCCACTCTACATCAGTACGTGGACTGTCCGACCCGCCTGGCACGTACCCTGGATAAGTGCTATGGCAACATACCAGACGCCTATAAATCCACCTGTAGGCCTGCCTGTAGGCCTGCCTCTGACCACAATGTCATCCATCTACTTCCACGTTATAGGGCTAAGCTGAAACGGGAAAAGACAGTGACTAAGGAAATAGAGACCTGGACTGAGGACTGTATGGAGGAGATGAGATGCGAGTTGGAGACCACTGACTGGCTATTTCTTAACTCATGTGACACCCCTCATGAACTAATTGACACTTTTACATCCTATCTGTTGTTTAATGAAAGTAAAATCATTCAAACTAAAACTGTTAGAATATTTCCTAATAACAATTTATGGATGTCTAGTGATCTTAAGGAATGTATTCGTGAGAAAAAATGTGCTTTTAAAAATGGCAATACTGAGTTACTTAAAGAAAAAAGATGTGAACTAAGATCTAAACTGAGTAAAGCAAAAATAGAATACAAGGATAAAGTTGAATATCACTATTTCTCAGGAAATGCCAAGAAGGCATGGGAAGGTTTAAATGTGATGATGGGCAGGGAAACTAAGCAAAAGCGTACCCCCCTGTCACACCCCTCCCCATCTTTTGCAAACGATCTAAATGTCTTTTTCAGTTGTTTTGACAAGAATGATTTCAGTGCTGAACGTGATGGTGTGTGTAGGTCAATTTTGGGATATGTCCCTATTACACTCAATGAACATGAGATCGTAGCCAGTCTGTCCAGTATTAAGCCCAACTCAGCCCCGGGGCCAGATGGCCTGAGAGGTAGAATTTTAAAAGAAAATGTTCATGAACTTAAAAAGGTATTGTGCTGGAGTTATTCCAGTATTTGCTCAATTCTTTAATAATGCCCAAATTATGGAAAATGTCTTATATTGTGCCTCTCCCCAAAAAGCCTGGAGCTACGGAATTCAAAGATTTCAGGCCCATTGCTCTTACTTCCATCTTGGGTAAATGTTGAGAGAGTTATAAGCAGGCAAATTACAGCGATGGTTTCTAACAGCTTAGCTCATCTCCAGTTTGCTTATAAAAGTCAGAGGGGAACTGATGATGCAACTGTCAGTATGTTTCACACCCTGTCAAAGCACCTTCAAGTCCCCAACCACCTTGCTAGGGCCCTGTTTATCGATTTTACTTCTGCTTTTAACAGCATGCAGATTCACATCCTGCTGCAGAGACTTATTGATATAGGAGTAAACGGTGGTATTATCCACCTTGTTAGGGACTTCCTCTCTGACCGCCCTCAACAGGTTCTGGTCAATAATACTCGGTCTGATATCATTGTGCTTAATACTGGTGCCCCGCAGGGAACTATTTTATCCCCATTACTTTTCTCCGTATACACAAACGAATTCCAATTAGATCTGGAAAAGTTTTGTTTGTTGAAGTATGCGGATGATATGGCCCTGGTTGCCTTATTAAAGAAGGGGGACATAGTTGGAGAGGAAGTATATAGAGCACATGTGTCATCTCTCCAGAAGTGGTGCGATGAAAGCTTCTTAGAGATCAATGTAACAAAAACACAGGAACTTGTCTTTCATGAAAAGGACCCTGTGCAGCCCCTTATAATTAAGGGACAAATTGTAGAGGTAGTAAACAAGTTCAAATACTTAGGTACATATTGATTGTAACCTAAATTTCAGTGAAAACACGGACTATATTTTTAAAACCTGTAGTCAACGTCTCCACCTACTACGCAAGCTCAACTCCTTTAGAGTGAGCAAGCATATTATGGAAACAGTTTATAAGAACCTGATAGAGGGCATCTTAACTTTTAACATGGCAATGTGGTACGGTAATCTAAACATAAAAGGAAGAGGCAAGCTGCAGAGAATAGTAAACCTAGCCTCAAAAATTATAGGGAAGAGACAGAAACAAGTAAGTTGTATGTATGAGGAAGTGCTTAGGAAAAAAGCTGTTAAAATAGCAAACGATCCCTCTCATCCACTCAATAGGGAGTTTGAACTTCTTCCCTCTGGTAGACGATACAAAGTACCAAGGGCAAATCGTAATATTTTTAAAAATTCCTTCATCCCTAATGCCATTGGGGCATTGAACACCATGTCCCGTTGATGTGTCTCTAATGTAACTGCCACTGTTGTCCTGCTTTTTTGCCTTGAAGATGTTTGTGTGTAAGTGTTATTGTTGTCGTCCTGCTTGTTGTGTTTTTTGTATGAGACCAAAGACAAATTACCACATTGTGGACAATAAATGAAACTAACTAACTAACTCATAAACTATGATCACCATCTAAAAGTCCTACAGACAGGGCTAGGAGAGGAAAATGTTTGAACTGACATACGCCAGCAACATAGCAGCTTAGCCAGACTCACATGTCATATAAACTATGAAAATACAGGGGAAAAAAACAGGAGAAAAGTCAATTCAACAAACAGTCATACTCTGATACTCTTTATAACAACAAGTCTAAGTCACTATATTCACAGCAGGCTCACTTAGCTGTGTGATGGTTTCTCAAAACACCTGTCCCACCTGTCTCCTCAGCTAACTAAACAGTTTAAAGATTGACATTAGCAGTAAATGGTGCTTTGACTGCCAAATAACCTTACCACCATTTTGGTTTGTTCATTGATCATTGTGTTAATTGGTTAGTTACTACGAATACCACTTAATCTTATTTTACATTTACAAATGTTACACTAGCAGCCCTACACAACATGGGTTTATATCACATTGAAAAACATCACATGAACAGCTGAAAGCTGAGAGCATCCCAGACAAGACCTGATACACTTAAGCTGTAGAAATCAATTAGGCTACATTCATAAAACAACAACAAAAAGAGTAGAGTGTTGCAAAAGCTGCCATCTTAGCTGCTGTTAACTTCCATCTGCCCACCTGTCCTCTCTGCATACAGGCAGTGAAAGCATGCATGCTTGAGGCAACATTAACAAGGCTTAATTAAGGAGGAGGCCAGTTTGCTCAAGGTCACCACAAGCAAAGATAATCAACAGCTATATAGTACATTTCCCTGCTTCTTTTCCCCTTTTCAATACATAAACCACACTTTAGCTGTTGACTAATGTTAACAGTAGATGCTTCAGCCATCCACTGCTGCTCTTGACCTCTTAACAAGCAGACAGCATGGTGGCATTAGCTGGCACGTCTCAGACACAGTTAGCTCAGCTAATTAACCATGTTCAAGGAAAACTAACAACTGTAACACTGGCCTGATACATCAGAAAGTGTGCTATGGTACCTCTCTTTTCCAAAAGACTAGCTAGACTAGTTTCCATTTAATGATAGCTGCCTCTCATCCTCTCAGCAGCTAACAGTTAGCTCTCCCACGAGTCACATAAAGCTAACGCTAAGCTAGCTGCTATCTGATAATCTCTAAAATGAGTGGACTCACTTTAACTATGCAGGGTGGCCAATTAATATAAAATATGCAGAGAAAGTTAACCTGACTTTACTTTCATTAAATAGACATACTTTAGAAATATAAACTCTTACCTGTATGTGTTTAATCCTCATGTAAATCCACTTGGCAGAGCTGTGTAGTCATCCAGCACTTCAATAATTAAAGACCAGGAGGTCTGGGCGGGCCTTAGAGCAGCGCGACTGTAGGTACCGCCCACATAAGAAAACAGCCAATCAGAAGAAAAGTAACACCTCCCCCCTTAAAAATGAACATTTCTCCCCCAAAGAAATGTTCATTTTCAGGAATGCAATAGGGTGTTCAGCTATCATAAGTCCGTCACTCTGTCGTGCTGAGTCACAGTCTACATAAAACACTTATGCACAGGACCAAAATCAATTCAGTGGGTTCCACTCCCACTAACAAAATGGCCACCACCATGAGGAGAGAACACAAAAAGCAAATACACCAACTGTGGTAACACACACACACCCCAAAAACAGCAACAGGTGACCAACACAACCGTGGAGTGCAACAGCCACCACACAAAAAGGTGTCACTGTGTAGTCACTACTACACACAAATGTTGCCAGCTTACACCTAAACTGCAACCACAAGTGACCCAACAAAGGTTTACTGCCACTACCACACCCAAAATGGACACCTTGTGATCTCCAACCACACGTTACTGTAAAGGAGTGTAACAAAAGAGACAAAGTGACCAAACAAACTGGGAAGCCACGCCCACCACTCAAGATCCACTGATCTGTGGAGTGACGCAATCCCAAACACTAATTAAAACACTAAAGCAGTAACACCTACGTGACCAGACCAAAAGTAGACTGCAACAACCACACACACGGCATCACTCTGTAGTCACCACTACACAAATGTTGCCAGCTTACACCTAAGCTGCAACCACAAGTGACCCAACAAAAGTGGAGTCAAGTTACCACAACCGAAAGGTCACAAAAAGTTACTGCACACAAGTATTAATAAGCCACACATCACAACGTGACCAACACAAAAGCAGCCATCTCTCACAAAACCATGTTGCTGTGCAAAGTATAAAATGAAGGGAAACAAACTGCAGAGACACCCAAACTTTACCTGCCTACCAAGATGGCTAACTCACCCAGCTAGTCTTCAGTGGCTTGCCGAGCTCGAGGCATCTTTAAACGCCCAACTCAGTGCATCACCGAAGACCAAGAACCTAGTCAACTGTAACACACTGAGGCGTGCCCCCACTCAGGATTACCACCAAAAATAAGAAAGGCAAAATAATAAAGTGGCAAATTCTTAAGAATGCCCAGCAGCTAACTAGTCAGGGTGCTCTCTCAGAAACAACATCATACAACAGCAAATTAACAAAAAAGATTACACAACTAAAGGCCACTTACACAAACAAACTAAACCACATCTACCTCACCTCATGGGCATTCAGATCCCAGACATTTTTAAAGGTTTTATTTAAAAAAAAAAACACATTTAGCACACAAACAGACATGCTGGCAGTCTGGCTGAGAGAGGAGAGCCCCCAGGAACTGGGAAGAGCCGGCCTTTAAACTCCTGGCTTCAAGGCAGGAACCAATCAGCTCCCTGGACAACCTTCAATCACTCAAACACACCTGCAACCAATCACACAGACACACACACACACTCACTCATTCACTCAGGTAACAGAGGGTTATTTAAGCAGAGAGACAAAACATATACGACCTCTGGGGTCGTAACAGTAATATAGACATTTACATCAAAAAGGAGCTTTCAAGGCATTGTAAATGCTCATTGTACTTATGGCTTTCTGATTTGTCAGTCCTTTTAGTGTTTCAAAGTACAATTTCATATCAAGTTTAAAGTGGTGAATATGAGGATCGAGGAGCAATCTCTGAGGAGCGATGAGCGAGGACACAGAGGCAGACGAGAGCAGCCTTCACGGAAGTCCTGTCCCGAAAACTGGCCAGCTAAATCGGAATGCACACAGTTTACCCACAAAAGCACACTTACAAAATCAAAACAGGTGCTCGGTTGTTACCTGACTCTGAAATGATAACTTTCTAAACAAGGGCACAGCAGCACAGATACACAAAATCCCTTGAAAAAGCACTTGTATTCACCAATTTGGATGGCATCAATACATTAAATTGTAGCCACTAGGTGGAAGCATCGTACTAAATGCAGCTCAAAAGATTTTGGGATAATTCCACGTTTGACCACAACGTAGCTGCAATGGAGAGTGGCGCTGTTCATAGGCCATAGGCTACCTCATTTGCAGCTGTGGTCGAGAGAGCTAGAGAGTGAATGGAGAGAGGGACCGCTACACCGGTGAATCAGATCAATGTTGTTGTTTTTTATTGTTTCACAGTGGTTACGTTCAACAGGATCAGTGGTTCTCATGGGGGTCCTGGCCCCCTCCATATTTTTGATCTCTCCTGTAGCCTGGCCGGGTCCGGCTTCAAGTTTGAGCAAACTGTCTCATATCTATTTTCCACAAGTTCTCGTGAATGTAACAATCCACTTATAGCCCACGATCGCTCGTTTAAACAGTTTCTAAGCTGCTTCGTTCGTGCCAGCAGCCTGGACCCGATGCGGCTGGACTCACGAGCGGAGCATTAATGCACATCTGTCTGCAGCTGCTCCAAACACGCAATTTGAAGGGACAGATTAGATGTTGATTTTGTGAACAGTGACTTTGTTGATACTACTTTAATCATAGAATGGAGCCACAACGGGCTGATATCAGCCAAGAGCAGCAGGTTGTTTTAATGGAAAGTAGGCTACGAGCGATACAAAAAAGCTGATCACAGCCTGAAGCAACAGTGTTGCTGCAAATATAACAAGAGGAGGCTGCTTTTGATTTCTGACAGATGAACATTGCGCTTTTAAATATGAAGCTTATCCAAACAAAAAACTAGAGTCAACAACTGTCATTTTTTAAATTGTGTTTTCATATATTTCACTGATTGTAATAGAATGCGAGTGTGTTTTATTGAAAGCGAGACTGGGTATGTGTGTGACAGTGGCGGCTGCTGGTCTTTCAAGGAGGGGAAGCTCATTTTTAGGCTACTGTGAATAGTGACCGCCTGTGACTGTGAGTGATCGTGACGGGGAGAGAAGCTCCGCAGCTGCTGCTGCTCGTTGGGGAAAGAAACCGCAGAGTGACAGAACAGAGTCGCCAAACACAACACTGGTCGTTTTTAACAAAGACACAATCGCTGGGGATCGGTAAAGTCTCCGGATCAGTTCAGAACAACAGAATGAAAAACTTGGAAAATGCTCCGGTGGGTGTTTATTCTTCAAGATCGCTGATTCGCTCATTTAGCTGTCAATCAAAAAAGGATTCCGCCTCAGACAGCTCATCCAATCATCATGCAGAAGCCGAGCGTCCGGGCCAGCCCACTGCCCCATAGACCCCCAGAGACGCTGAGCGTCCGATGGGCGGGACAAAGCCCAGCATTTATCCAATGAGCGTCTAGTTTCGCTGCAGTGGAACAACCCGCTCTACGCTTCCCCATTGAAGTCAGCAGAAGCTGAGCATCCGACTGTGTAAAGCGCTGTGGCTCTGCGGGGATGAATGAGAAGGAAGTTGCGCCGGTTACCTGAGATAAGTAGCTGATTCTGAACAAAAGATGAAGGCTTTCTAGCGCGTATTTAGTGAATGAAATGTACACACAGCAGTACATATTTCACCACTTTTTTTTTTTTGGGTGACATTTTAGGGGAAGCTGAGCTTCCCTTGCAGTCTTAGAGCAATCGCCTCTGGTGTATGAAAATCGCTACAGTGCTTTGGTTTTTAGGTGCTCTACAATCTCATAGTTTCAAAGAAAATGGATTGATTGATTTTTATTTAACGAAATGAAACGAAAACAACATATATTACTATATTACTATATTGTTGCAACTTTAGAAAATATAATCCAGGGGAAAAAAGGCTTACAAACATGGACCAAAACGTCTCAGTAATACGCACAAAAATCCAAAAGAAACTAAAGTGAACTAAAAAAAATAACTAAAAATCATGAAGTGGTCTCAATCTGTGTTTTACGCATGCCTCTGTGCGTCTGGCACATGTGTCTTGGAGTTCTGAATGGAGGCTGTATGTTCAGCTCCCCTTACATGTGAAATTTATTACATGAAACACAACGAAATTTCTCCACTTATGAACTGAAAAGTGTGAGGAGAGCTACTGTAGGAACCGGTTTTTCTGTTCAAAGCAAACAGCTGTGTGAAGTACTGTGGGGGGCAGGACTTTTGTCTGACAACGTACTTGAGTGAAGTATCCACAAACACACCCATTGGTCAGAGATAAAGGGAGGATGCTAATGTGTCTATTAAGCTCATTACTTTCAATAGAGCTGAGAAGGTGGAACATAGTAAAATATTTTTCATTCTAGTTTTAGAGGCTGCATTTTAAAAATATATATATATAAAAAATAAAGTTATTACTTTACATCATGTCCATAAGATGTGTAGTGACTGGAATTCAGACTTCCCAAAAATATAAGATATATACATGGGAGCCTACGTGCTTCAAATAAAACATTTTTATTTAAAAAATCGACAGGTATACAGAACAGTGCAGTATGATATACAGTAGGTAATTTAAAGCAGAGTGTGTCCTCAGATCTGCGCAGTGTGCGCATCAGTCTTTCAGCAGGAGATCCTTCGGCCCTGGGCATTTTTCGCCGTCTGCCATGCAGTCACATGCCAGTCGGTCCTCCCTTTAATGCTATGACCTGTTCAACCTGATCTATGTATTTGTTGCAGGCCTCTTTGGTGAGCTTATATTTCCAAAATGACTCTATTGCGGAGATCAGTTCATCTCTGTTCTTGGGTTTGGCCTCACAGCGAATGTAGCGTTTCATTGAAGCCCAGACTAACTCGATCGGGTTCAGATCCGGCGACTTAAGAAAGTTTTGCTGAGCATAATGTTTGTTCTAAATTAAATAAAAGCCTGTCCCATACAGACGCGTGTCTCTCTAAACGGGTCTGCTCGGCACACACACCCTCCAAAAAAAAAAAAAAACTATTGGCAGAAGTCCGGGCCGTGAGAACCGGCAGTCTACCTCTCGTGTGGATAATCAGCGTGATAATCCAACGGATTTGATCTGGTAAATCCCTTGTTGTGATAGACTCATGTGTTTTCATAATGTAGCCTATCATAAAGTGGATACAATCACCGCAACTCTGTCCGGAGCTTCGCTACTTTTATTTCCGTATCCTTGGTAACAGTAACCACACACATACACACACCCAGCCTCGCTTTCAATAAAACACACACACGCCTCCTTTGATGTGAACTCGCACAGAGCATGAGGCTGAGTTGATAACCAGCTTCGTAGTTCCGTGTTAACTCGGACCGGGGCTTGAGGTTTTGAGCTGGACTCCTTCGCAGTACAGGCCGGCTGGCTGACGGTGTCCGGTCTCATTATCACTGGCTGTTTGTGTTGTCTGTCAAAACATGGATGAATGAAACCTATCAACTTTGTATCGGCCACGTCTTGTTGCCTATTTCTATCTAGGAAAAGTTATTTCAGGATATCCTATGTTTTATCGCCCAGCCCGAAAGTGACACAGGCTATTGCACGTTCATTCATGAGAAATCATCCAGCAACACTCTCAATCAAACAAGGTGGAGAATGAGAAATCTGCGGACAGTAGTTCGCTCCTTTTAAAAACACAGACGGGTGTGTTTGGAGCTGACGAGACTGAGGACCGAAAAAAGAGAGTGAGACGTATACTGTAGCTGCCGTCGTTACATTTGTCTCATTGAAAAACTATAGCCTACTGTATTACAGTGGCGAGCGGTGACCCTTTACTGTGGTCATGCTGACGTGTCAATACCATGCGCGCCCGTAAGGGGGGTATTTATTTATTAATAAAAAAATATTATATGGTTTTTAACTAGGCTACTACAGTGGAACCCGCTTATAGTGATCACGTTGGTCCAGAGTACATTTGATCACTATAAGCGGTTGATTACTAAAACCGAATTGTTATTATTTCACTTGTTTTTTATGCAGAACATCATCTAAATGCCAGTTGTATAGTTTTTCAATGAGAAAAATGTAACGAAACGGTCGTCAGCGCGATCCTCTCGTCAGCTCCAAACTCACCCGTCTGCACCTCAATCACAGACCACAGCTGGTTTTCCACACAGCATTTACAGTAACTCACGTGACACGTCTCAGATCAGTAGGCGCTGCTGCCGGTGTGTTTTTAAAATGAGCGAACTAGGCTAGTAGCTCCGCAGATTTCTCATTCCCCACCTTGTTTGACTGAGAGTGTTTCGAGATGGTTTTCATGAATGAACAGGCAATATGTCACTGTCAGACCGGATCGTTTGACGGGAGGGGGGGTCGGGCCGTATGAGTTTCACTTCTACGGCGCCGTCCACTTGAAATTATAGTTTTCTTTTCCTCAAAAGTTCTCCGCGAAAACGGCACTGAACGCAAAGACTGAATAGAATTAATATTTTCACTCATTTTGACCGGGCTACACGATGAAATGAACCACTGACAGTTTCCCGCTGAACAATTCAAACAAGTCAGTTTTGCGCATGTGCGTTGGCAGATAAGCTGCTTCACTGACAGCTTTTTTGCCATTCAAAGTGCTCATCTACAGTAAACACAGCCTCTAGCAGTAACTGTACTACTCGGTGTCACAGTGCGCATGCGCGAAACAAGCTGTCAGCTTTCCAGCTTTTCGCAAGCAAAACGGGACAGATTAGGCACGGATCTAAGACCAAAACAGTAGAACTAAGGTATTGTATAATTGAACACACTGCCAGATTAATATTTTCAATTATTTTTATTGAAGGGCTTGGGCATGCACTGCATTTATAGCTTATTATGACCGCTCGCCCAATGCTTTATTATTATTATATTGCATTCCCCATTTGTGTTCACTGCTCTGTGCTGCTGTCTTATGGAGGCGTCCTGCTGCTCACAGATGCCACCTGGCGGTTGTTTGGGCACATTGCAGCTTCTGGTGAAAACACAATTACTCCTCCACAAAAAATCCGTGTGACTCACGCGTGAATCTCGCGTGAAATCATCCAAATGAAACTAGTACCCACTGTATGCCTTTTCTTTTAAGTTGCATCTAACGTTGTGATTATTTAGATCTACGATAGCTCACTTGCTCCTAAGGGATTACCTGCTGTGTGTTTGCTGACACATCACTGAGGGCAGCAGCTTAGCTGCTGAGGCATACTAGGAGGGAGCCTGTCCATGGGCTGGCGAGTGTTCATTTAAAAAACCCAACGTATCTTGTTTTGGGACCTTTGCCACCTTCTCCTCCTGCTGTTTTCGCTCCTATCTTTTCTTGTAACCACTTTTATGTTTGAATGGCATGACTGCTCTTTTCCCTTGTCAATCTTGACAGATTTTACGCAGTCTTGTCACCTTGTCACATGATCAAATAAAGACTTAAGATTGGGTATCGACACACACATTACCCAGCATTCATCATTTCATCTGTATATGAAATGAATACCAAAGAAAAAAAAAAAATTCAATGTAATCCTATTTGATAGTTTATTCCTAGTTTTTAAATAGTAGCCTGTGTACAATAGGCCTATAATTTTGTTATACTGTACTTGCTATTGACTTTTCCAATGTCATTGACACCATGACAAGATGGATTTGCATATGAGGGTCTATGTACCAAATGATATCCTTCTATGGAAAAGATTTTGTTGTGAGTCAGTCATCGGAAACTGTTTTGTACTTGAATATCATCTTTAAAACAGTGTCTAAAAGCATCTTCCTCACATGCCCAACAGGGGGCCACTCTCAGCCACGCGGTGCCCGTGCAGCCCGGGCCCCAACAGACAGCCATGCCCCTGACCACAGCCCACCAAAACTCTACAAGCAATCTGTTATTTCTGTTCACGAGTCAACCTCCATTTTACATAAATTCTCACGTATTCTGTTAACAGAAAAGCCTAAACTTCAAAATCAGATAAGATCAAACCTCTCTAATTCAGGAAAAACAGAGGTTCCATAAAACATAATAGTTGGGTCAACTTAATGCCATAAAAGGGGGCTGGTTACGCTTGAGTAACAAATGAAAAAATGCTGCACCAAGCAGATTTAAAAAAAAAATCTTTTGCAATTTGGACAAAGCTGGTTCCAGACTTCTTTATTGCTGCTCACTCCATTTTTTCTCCACTGATTCAAATGGTGTGCCCTTTCATGGCGGTTTCCCTGGTTGGATAAACAACCAAAGCCCTATTCGCACGGGACTAGTATTACCTGGGTACCTCATGTGATTTAGAAATTACCCCACCACGTCTGTGTTTCGTGCGGCGCATTCGCACGGGATAAGCGAAGTCTGTGTTTTAACTCGAATTTACTGACATTATTCCCCGGATATGATGTCAAGGCTCTGCGTAACCTATGCCTAACGATCGCACCGGAGCCCTCGTTGGAGCAGCAGTTAGATATGGATATTTTTATTATAATAATAACTGAAATAACTTGAAAGATAGAAAAATCTTCCTTACCGCATGCATGTTAGCTGTCAAAACTTTCATTTCTAATTGCCAACGCAGCCTCCATAATTCTCGACCTGGAAAAAAAAAAAAAAACGACCCCAAATCACAGAGATGCCGATTCGCACGGGACTAATATTATCACATGACCTGTGTTTGGCGAAATATGGTAGGTAATTTGCGGTGGAATTTTTACTTTACAAATTACGGACATGGCAGATTCGCACGGGATTAAGATCACAGACGACCTCCGCAATTATTACAAATTACTAGAGGTCCCCAGGTAATACTAATCCCGTGCGAATAGGGCTCAAGTCAATCAGAGCTTTTTAGAGCTATTAGGAATGTGATCTTACCCTGATTTTTCAAAAACAGTAGATAAGTTGCTGTATCGTAGGCAACTGGACTTGTTTCAGTTTCTTGAAGACGTTTCACCTCTCATCCAAGATGCTTCTTCAGTTCTTACTGGAAAGGAGTTGGATGATAGGTGAAACGTCAAGAAACTGAAACAAGTCCAGTTGCCTACGATACAGCACCTAGATTTACCATGACCTTGATGACTGAGAACCTTCATCAACAGATAAGTTTGCACTCGTCGTTCAGACAATGTTCCCAGCAGCAAAAGGCCGTGCTAACTACATTTATCAGATTAGTCAATTGTTTTCACTATACTGAAGACACTAATGCCATATGAAAAATTTCAAAATTTAACTTCTAAACTTTAAATTCTAAAAACAATGCAACGACACAAATGAATAATTTTTTTTTTTTAAATCTGAAAAAAGACATTTCTAGAGAAAAAGAAAAAAGCAATGTTAAAAGTCTGAACGTGTCCTGCAGTGACTTGTCAAATATTAACAAAGAGCAAGACAGTGTTGCCATTTATTGAAAAAGCACTTCCAACCTTTGCTTTGTGGGATGTGCACAACGTGACTGTAAGACTCAGTCAAGGTCATGGCCCAGTCAATATTACTCATGTGTATAGTCCTAGCTTTGCTCAACAGTGGCTCACAGTTTGTGTAGTTTTGTGTCCCAACATGGCCACCTGTAGCCAATGGTCACTACTATGAATTGCGACACAGCCATTCAGGATTTTACTCCACTATACATTTTTTTGAATAACATCCTGTAATAAAGACACATTTGACCCTCATGGATACCATTACAAAATGGCATAAAAAGATGGATTTCAGAATGAGGATTTGCTCTCCAATGCAAAGACAACTATATTTTTACCTTTTTAAACAAAAGGAGGAAAGAAAATTGATGTGATGAGAGGCAATTAGAAAGAAGAGAAATACATTTAGAGACGCAGGTTGTGTTTGGACCCAATTGCAGCACACAGGATACCAGGAGGAGTTATTAATGATGTTTAATGTCAAAACTCAGCAGGTAATGGGCAAGACAGGTAATAAGCACACAGGTTCTATAAATCAGGCAAATCTGGCGACACAGTGAAAGTCTCTGGACCACAAGTAAGCAGACATATACACTCACTCTGTACAGTCATAGAATGGTAACACCAAGCAGCCACAGGCAAACAGGAATCAAGAATGCAGAAGAAGATCTAAAGGTTGGGAACAGTAGGCTCGAACGTTCGAGGAGACAGGTAGGTCAGACACTGGCAGGGTCGGCAACAGGAAATCAGTCCAGATTAGAGTGCTGGAGAGTCTTGCATAAGTGATGAAGAACAATATGGCAATAAGTGTCTGTGAGGCTGGGGTAAATATACTAGGTTAATTGGTGATCAGGAGCAGCTGTGTGACCAGGTGAGTGGAGTTGGCTTGATCAGGTCGGAATGGCAGGTTGACTGGGCAGGCAGAAGTGAGCAGGTTCCCAGTAATGCAGAACTGTGACAGGGTGTGGGACAGACAGAGATGACAGAAGATAAAGACTAATGAGGAAAAGCATGACATGAGGGAGAAAATTAGGGAGTTACTATTACTATTACTATTATGAACCACATATGAAGGGTCAGGTCACCCAAAATTCAAAATATGCTCTTTTTTGGAACCAGCCATTGGATTTTATTTCAAAATATCCCTCTCTGAACTTTCTGTTACCACCTCAATACAATAGAGGTAAATGGAATTTTTCGTTGAAAACTTTCAAATAAATTAAATGCGCTACATTTCTTTGCACAGTGTCTGTTAATCTCTCTCTTTCACACAAAGTAAACAGTGATCCACTCTATAGCCGTCCCCATTTATGAACCTAAGGGGACAATGATGAACTTAAACTTTAATAAAGTTTAACGATCAAATAAAGTTTGTTTTACAGAAATCAAAATGTAATGTTTTGAAAAGCCTAGTTAGTGATGGCACTGTTACCTAGGCTTTGTATAAAAGTGATGTTCTCCGTGTACAGTTGAATTGTACAGGTTCTAACATTTAAACCTAATTTATTTATAAATAAACAGTGAATAAGTGGTCCTAGAATAGGACCCTATGGCAAACCTTTGTTAACTGGAGTGAAAGCCATCAGCCACAACAGCTTGTGTTCCACCCTCTACCTCATTTTTCATCAAATCCAATAGATTCCAGGTGTTTCAAACGACTTTGACGATCGACAGTATCGAAAGCCTAAAATGAATCAGTTAAAGGGGCGACACAATCCTGATTGATAAGAGCTTAAATTGAGTGTTGAGATGAAAATGTTCTAACCTGATCATTTACCAGTTTCTCTGACACACTAGCTAGACAAGCATACTTAGTATGTATAGTAATTTTTCAGCTCCCTTAAAGCTCTGGTCTACGATCTGAGAAAGATTTGAAAAAAGCATCCCCCCCACACACACACCCCCCCCTCAGAGTCTCCCGCGACACACCCCCTCCCGCAACAAGCAACAAGAGCAACAAGGCGGCCAGCAGAAACCAAATACAGCCCAGCTTTGAATGCCGAGTAACGATGTTGGATTCACAGGTAAAGTTATTACAATGCACGTTGAAACTCACATAAATCTTATAAGTCATGACAATGTCCACAGCTAAGCTCCACAGCCAAGCTAGCGTAACATCATTAGCATGTTACAGCTACGTTACGTTACAGCTACGTAGTAAGTTACTATTTATCAACAGCTAAGTTAGCCACTTCTAAAAGTTATTGAGGGCAAAGAGACTAAAGCCTGATTTATGCTTCTGCGTCGCGGCGACGGCGTAGCTACGTCGTCGACGCAGACCCCTACGCCGACCCTGCGCCGTAGCCTGACGTGCGCCTCCAAAAAATCCTGACTACGTCGACGCGTCGCGTCGCGAACGGCAAGGACTGTGATTGGTCCGCTCAGAACGTCATTTCCGGCAGTTGCTTTTCCGGTCAACAGTATAACAACTCAGAATTGCAGAACAACGCGTTCCCTCGACGCAGAACTTCGAATGCTCAATGACGGCGTAGGGTCGACGACGTAACTATGCCGTCGCCGCGACGCAGAAGCATAAACTAGGCTTAACAGATGCTGCCGTCAGCTTTAATCACAACGATCGCTTCCACATTGTGGCTGAAAAATAAATCTTCATGAGCCTCGGACCAGCTGTGTGTGTCCCAGCTGTTGTCTGAGTAGCACCAGACCGCGACACAAACGTGCCCGTAAACCGTAATCCCTTGTTTATGACAGATAAGACACACAAATACACACATCGTAACGCCTATATGATAATCCATCATATTGATTTAGCAAAAGCTTCGTTGAAAACAAATGGACAAGACCGGGAGGAGGATTAGCAAAACAGCTGAGTAGTGACTGGGCGAGAGGTTGTTATGGAGAAATAAATCCAGACAAATAAAATAAAAATCCGGATATAAATCTGTTTCATCCATCCATTCATTCATCTTACTTGCTGCTTCATTTAGCTGCCACGAGTAAATACATAGGCTGATTTGGTGTAAACATGATAGCAATGTTAGCTTGTTGTTAGCTTACAATGCTAGCATAGAGGCTAATGTCTCCGTCGAACAAATAAACAAGTGTTGACAATACTGCAGAGACAGACACCGTCTAATAACAGAAACAAACTAACGGCAGCTTTCACAGTCATCAGCAGCATCGGCATGAAAGTTATCTGTGTCACAACATCCACAATAAAGACGAAGATTACCTGCTCAACAGAAACTCCGCTGTATCAGCATCGGGTCCATATCTTCATTTTTTGGGCTTTTTGTGCCTTGATGACAGGACAGCTGAAGAGTTTTTAGAACCTTATCTGAGAGAGGGATGATGACACGCCGCAAAGGGCCACTTTGTAAATGGGGCATATACTTTATACCACTATACCGGTTGAGCTACAGGTACACCCCATGGGCTTGCTAACTTACACCACATACTGTAAGAGGGCTCCTTCATCTGTCTTTCTCAAACATGAAACTGAGGTTTTTGTCCATAGTTTAAACTGTATGTGCATATATCACTGTACTTTTACTATTACTTTATAGACTTTACATATTGTCCACTACACTTTACAGGCCTATGAACATAGTTTATGTTTGTACCCAATACGAAATATAGAAATAGAAAGCCACCACATACCTGATCAACACACTTTAAATGTCACTGATAAGTATTACATACAATGAGGCCAACCCACTCATCTGTTAATGTTCACCTCACAAACATTATACAACATTGGTTTTTCAGGACTGTGAAGTGCAGTGGTCAGCAGTTTTTATTTATCTTCCTGAGTGCACTGGGTTAGTTACCTCCAGGACTGGATCAGGTCCAGCTTTGATCAGTCTCAGTAGACTACTGGAATGTTCTGGAATATATTCGTTACAAATTAGACTTAACATTTAAATCTGTATATCTGTTATATCTTATATCTATATCTGAAATAGTATCTGTATACTGTATTGCAAAATAATACAAATTGAAATGTATGGCTACTTTTCAAATTTCTAATATGAAAAAAAACAAAACTGTGTATGGAAATGGTTCTTACATCTACACAGGATATTACAGCATTTTGGAAAAAAATTTTCATATCACATCAGTACAAACTCAGCCTGTAGTTAATTTTTACCATTCTTTACATTCATCGTAATGCGTCAATATCAAATTAAAATGTTCACAATGGAAACCAGTGCTTCATCAACGGCTGCTATATCTTCAGCAAAGTGCTTTTGCTAGACATTTACATGTAATAGAGCATAGTGTCATCTAAAGCGTATCAGATACACATCTATTGATTGGATTTTTATGGTGAAATGGTACCCTTCTAAATTCTATGAATCTCTGACTCACTTTCCTGGTAGCTGGTCTGAGCAGTGGGGATGGTTGGGGTAGAGCTCCCTGGGGCACAGCTCTGTGGCACTTCATCAAACACCGTGGGTGTCTTTGGAGAGCCCAGTGCGGCTCCACATTGTCAGCTCCTCCTCCTTTGGTACCCAACGTGACGCGGCTCACGTAAACCGGGCTATAATATAAACTGTTGCTGCTGCAGCAGCCAGGGTACCTTTTGCTCAGCTCCACTGTCTTTCTAGGCCTCTCCAGTCTTTCCTGGACCAGAGGACTGCTCACCATGAAGCTGCTCACCCACATCCTCTTCCTGGCCCTGGCTCTGGCATGGGCTCAGTGGTAAGTATCTTTGCGCTTAACCTGGAGTAACAACACCAACAATTGCATCTAAAACCCTAAATATGAAGCAGCTTATATTCCGAAAAATGAATAGAAGATCTGAAATGAGAATATTTTTCCTTTTCTGTTCTGTTCAACCAGTGATGAACATACATCAGGTAAGTTGATGGAAAGCATTTCTATTTATTTTGGGATCACTAGTTTTTGTCATTAGTGAGTTATTCCTCATGATGAATGTTAACACGTTATTTCAAAATGTTATTTTTAATTTCACATAACCATGATATTCTGCAGCTGTCCTTGACCGTTGTCAAGGCCTTGAGATGGACGCTGTTGCAGTAAACGAAGAATATATACCTTACTTTTTCAAGGGTAAGTCCCTACATCATGAAGAACCATGGGTAGGGTTCATCATATGATCTTACTATAGTGGGAAGTTGCTTGTCCTCAAAATTAAACATGGTTCAAGTAATTGCAAAGCGCTGCATTCTGTAAAATCACAACGTGTTCTGATGTTTCAACGCTCAAGTTGTGGAAGAATTTTTTTTTGTTCCATCTAATGGTTGTGTCCTGTACCAGGTGACCATCTGTTCAAGGGCTTCCATGGCAAAGCAGAGCTATCTAATGAGTCTTTCGCTGAGTTGGATGACCATCACCACCTGGGCCATGTAGATGCTGCTTTCCGCATGCACTACGAGAACAGCAGCGACCACGACCACATGTTCTTTTTCTTGGTATGGTCTAGTCTTTGACTCTTCTGATCTTCCTCAATACTAGGATAGAAAATTAACTAGTTGGGTTACTGCAATAATTGTCTGTATGTAACTACACTATTTGGTTGTTTTGCAAATTTAAAGACTGATCTCATCATAGTGCGCTCAACATTTTTATTTAGATAGATAGATTGATAGGGAAATTATTGATAGATAAGATTAATACATTTATGTGGCTCAGACAGTGCATGGTAGACTCTGCCACCAGTGTATGGGTGAATGCTGACTTCTGTTGTAAATGGTCATCCTTTGATACAGGACAACAAGGTGTTCAGCTATTATCAACACAAGCTTGAAGACGGCTACCCCAAGGATATCTCTGAAGTCTTCCCTGGAATCCCTGACCACCTGGATGCTGCTGTGGAGTGTCCCAAGCCAGAGTGTGATGATGACTCTGTCATCTTCTTCAAGGGTCAGTGTACATTCTTATCTACCTCAATGCACGCTGTTTTGCCAGAAGTGTTTTGTAGATTACATAACTTCACCAGGCATGAGGATGAGGAGATAATGACATTTTTGGATAAACTTTTCCTTTAAACCTGGAACCATTACACTGTTACATTTGCCAAGCAGTTGTTTTTTTTTGTTGTCCTTTTTCCAGCTGGATATTTTAATAATAAGGTTAAGCCACAGAGCAAGTATACAATGTTTGGCATTAGCCCTGTTTGTTATGTCTTCATATTGCAAGATTGAGCATTTTTAAACATTTTTGCTGTTTTGTCATCAACAACAGCACTTCAATGTCAAAATCACTGTGTGTATTTGAAGCACACCCAAACAGAAATAAAACAGTACACAAAAAAACTTAAAAACAAATTTAGAGCACTGAGCAGAATACGTTTTTGCTCTCTGCATTCTTCCTAGTTTCCATTTTTTCCATATTTCAAATGCACACTTAATTTACTGTATACTGCTCATGCTTTTGATTTGTGTAACTGTGGAGAAAAGACCACTTTGACCTCGTCTTTACACTGCATTGAAGGGAACTACTTTAAGCTTTAATTTGAAGGTGTTATATTCACATATAATGAGTAGTGTAGGAACTGTCCCTCTTTTTATACAACACATAGCCTACAGCAATACCCCATAGGTAAAAGGGGCTATAGTCCTTCCAGTTGCCCAATGTGCAAGAAAATGTGACCTCTAGGGTCCCCTTAGTGGCCCTGGCAGGTCTGGAAGGGAGGATGTGGTCTTATTTGTTTAAAAGTAAGGTTACAATGCCATTTCACAGTATCTTAAGGCATCTGAAGAATAACTTAAAAATATATCTTTGACATAATTCCTCTGTAGGAGATGACATCTACCACTTTAATGTCAAAACCAAGGCAGTGGATGAGAAAGAGTTCAAGTCCATGCCAAACTGCACATCTGCTTTCCGCTTTATGGAGCACTATTACTGCTTCCATGGACACATGTTCTCCAAGTTTGACCCAAAGACTGGCGAGGTGCATGGCAAATACCCCAAAGAGGCACGCGACTACTTCATGAGATGCTCTAAGTTCAGTGAGTGAAAACATCAATGTCATTAATGTATCAAATTGTTGTGATATTTTAGGATAATAACTGTTATTTTATATATATATATATGTGTATATATATATATATATATATATATATATATATCAGCTTTGTCTCTGCTCTGCATGGCTCCCTCCCCCCAACTACAAACCAAAACTCATTCCGTCAAAACGTTATGAATTATCTTAGGTCTTCAAAACTTGTATCTTAATGTATGTCATGTATTTAACACTGTGATCCTAACCTCTCACTGACGTTATATAAACAAGTGATAGAGGGGAGGAGTGGCTATTACAGAGACACCTTTCAACCAATTACAAGACACTGTGCCATCAAAATGATTTTGAAGCTGTTATTTTAAGGTGAAAAAGTTACACAATATTTCAGTAACATGAGCATTATACTTGTTTGCTGTTCAGGTGAAGAGAGCGACCACGTAGAGAGAGAGCGCTGCAGCCGTGTTCACCTGGATGCCATCACATCTGACAATGCTGGGAACATGTATGCCTTCAGAGGTGAGTCAACAAGCATTTAACTAACAAATAGTTCAATTTTTTAATATGCCTATAAAAAGAGAGGTATATAATGTATTGATAATTACTGCGCTTCTGTCATGCTGGTAGGCAGATTTTTGAAAAGAGCCATGCTAGCTATCTCCCAGTGCTTCCAGTCTTTAATGTATGCCAAGCTAAGCTAACTTGCCTTGTCTTGCAGGCCACCATTTCCTCCGTAAAGATTGGGACAATGACACACTGAAGGCAGACACCATCGAAAATGCTTTCAAGGAGCTGCACAGTGAGGTGGACGCTGTTTTCACTTACCAGGATCACCTTTACATGATCAAGGTACACTACAGCAAGCGCACACATTGCATTATCCTGTCATCACCTTTTCCTCAAGGCAAAAACACACACCATTTATTATTTCTTCCCTTTCAGGACGACCATCTGTTTCTTTACAAAGTTGGTGAGACCCACACCCACTTGGACGGTTACCCCAAGCCTGTGAAGGAGGAGCTGGGCATCGACGGTCCCATTGATGCTGCATTCGTTTGCGAGGATCATCACATTGCTCACATTATCAAAGGTTAAGACACAGACAGCAGATAAAATAATAGGTTAAGCTGCAGACAATACTTGAAAAAACAACAGGATCATTTTGCAGACACTGTGCACTGTGCATCTGCAAGCACTGAAACTAGAAATTATGTACATAGATGTAAGAATATGTCCAGATGCACATATCTAAATATCAGCCTGTGGAAACATTAGTTATATTATAATTTCAACCAGAATTAGCCCAGTTTTGACCAAGACTATGTACTACTACAGTACCCACTCACATCTCTTTCTCCCTGCTGCCCTCCAGGTAAGAAAATCTATGATGTGGAATTGAAGGCCAGCCCTCGTGTTGCAGGCAACGAGCGTAATATTCACCTCTTTGAGAACGTCGATGCTGCCATGTGCAGTCTTGATGGAGTAAAGGTGATCAAAGGCAACCACTTCTACCACTTCGCCAGCACCATGTTGTTTGTTGGTAGCAGGAGCCTGCCTGAGCAGCATAGGGTATCCTTGGAGCTGTTTGGCTGTGATCACTAAGATGCTTGCTTGACAGAACTGAATGGATTATGCAGAACATCACGTACAACACAAAGGAACATGGAAAAACAACAGCACCACCACCTAAATCTTACCTCAAAATAACCTTTTGTCTGTTTTTTGAAGGGTTCTTTCATTTTCGTAATTATGCTTAGTGATCCTCTCTAAAGTGGTGTGTTACCAAGAAGTTAAAGGGTATTACAAGTTTATCTGTGATTCATTTTGTACAGTGTTGTTGTGAATAAAGTGGAGAGGCAACACACAATGCAAAGAGTCTATTTTGTCTGTCAAGGAGGGACACTAAGAAGATTATTTAGTGATGTTTCATATTACATGTTTGTGATGTCCTACTAATTTCTTAGGAAATGCCCTAGACAGAACCATGTAGTTTGTTTTTAATCATATGACAATTACAGTCTTATTTTGACAGTTATTTTAGTTAATTGGCCAATTTGTAAGAATTCCCAACTTGTCAACTACTGATGTTTTGGGGTGGCAGCTGACCCGCCCTACAATCCCAAAGCGTCAGTATTTGACGAGTTGGGAATGAGACTCAAAAATCAACTTTCTTACAAATTGGACCTTTAAGATTGGATTAGAGGGTAAACCACATAGTGGCTAACAGGAGACAGGTCATTGCAGACAACATGCAAAACAGATACAGACGCTCACAACTATAGGAGAACCTCATGAACCCATCAAACTACTATATAAAAACAAAAAAAAGAAACAGGACCAATTAAACGGGGATAATACAAGCTTAAAGTGGCTACAATCAGTATATTCTCAAAATAATAATGTTACGAAAATGTGAAAACAATGTCATTGTTGTCAAAGGTTCATACTAGTACTGATGAGTCTGCAAGAATTTTCACCCGAATTTGCAGCTTGCTTCGACTTTTCAATGCTTTAAAGCAAAGTTCAATCTCACCGCTACCATTAGCATAATTCTTTGGGTACATCAGGCATCTGTTTTCAGCAAAAAAAACAACCTTGAATTAAAACTTACTGTGTGAAAGAGGTCATATTAATGCTTTTTGGGTTTTTGCCTTTCCTTTATTGTGTTATGTAGCACGCCAGAGGGAGTTACTCTGAAACGCCTGGTTTGGAGTTGAACCTTTACTTCCGTAACTTATGTGTGTGACTTTGTAACAGGCGTTTTATAAATGAAACTCCAGTCAGTCAGCAGACATACAGTTGCTACTGCTGTGGCAGCGTTATGTTAGATCACACTATCTTGCTAAGATTTTTCAAATGAACCTATGTAATAAAACCTAACAAATAACAGCACTTTTTAAGTTTTTTTTAGGACTGATTTTTTTTTTTACAGTATTCAACCAAATCAAAAGGTAATTTCATTGTTTTTATATGTGTAAATATACTTAATTAAACATTAAATGGCCACAAATAAAGAAGATCTTATGTACTTAGTAACAAACTGTATTCTATTTTTTTTTCTTTTTATAGTGTACCCAAACAGTACCAAATGACAGACACAGTTAGCAACTAGCTGGTGAACACATGGAGCGTGTAGCAGCAAAAGAGCCCGATATCTCTCTCAGGAGTTGGTGGAGACCAAAAACAGAGCTAAAAGAGGGTGAATATTGGACTTATTCATATTTTTTATATTATATTAATCACTGCTGGCTGTGTAAATAAGCAACTGTTTGCCAAAGAGTTAATCATATGATCTTTCAACGTGTTTCTGCTGCACCCAAGTGACCAAAAAATCTGTAATTGCAGGTCTGAATTTTAACAATAGGATCAAAAATATGAAGAAACAGTAAAACAATACCTTAAAAATTACGTTGCAAAATGCCACCAATATTACAAAAATTCATATGTTTATCTGTGAGTTCTGTTGATTTTATTAGCTGTTGTTGATTTTCAGAAGAATTAACCTTAAAATGAAAGCAACTTTCAACAAAACATTTATTTCTTCTTGATTTATTATTGGAATTTTCCTGCTAGCAAATTAAAAAACACAATTGTTCCGCTGACTAAAACACCCTGTAGATTAAGTTACCAATACTTATACTACAAGTAATTGTGTGGTCGTTGTACTGATTGAACAGTTTCACTCATCACCCATCCATTACCTGTTACCACTTATCCTGTGCAGGGTTGCTGGGGGCTGGAGCCTATCCCAACTGATATTGAGCAAGCAGTGGGATACAACCTGAACAGGTCAACAGTTCATCACAGGGCTAACATAGAGACAACATGACTGATCATTGCCTAGATTATTCACCCTATATCCTGCTTCAGGCACCTTTTTATGATGCCAGATTAAACACAAGTTCTGGCTTTTCACCAGCAGAGGGCACAAGAGTTCCATTATAGGAACCAGCTTGACATGTCGTGACAGTGAAACCTATTGCTTCAGCCTGTCTGTATGCACGTCTCTGTCTTGTTTCTCTCTAGCAGAGCAGCACAGATAAATCAGTGCAGGTGTGATATCATTTTATTCCTCTCAGAAACACACTGAGACTGAGATTTCAGTTAACCACAGGGAACTTTGGTTTAAGACCGAAAAAGATGCGACTTCTTCATGTGAGCCCCCACATAGACCCATTTGTTGGCAGAAACCTTTTAGTTTTCTATCTGGTGAAAAGTCTCTACAAAACCATGCTGTTGGACCACACAATGCTCAAACCAACAATGTGAAATTACACTTTAGGTAAAGATTAAAAAGATACCAAATATGTCAGGATTTTTCTAAATAAGAAGGTTCAAATTGCAAGTAAAAATTCAAGTAATTTAAATCGCTGAATATTTACCATTTAAACAAAAACATTAAACATTTTCCTTTCACACCTATGTCAATACTGACCAAGTTTCGTTTCAGTCTTCTTTAGTTCTGTCTTAAATTAAAAATTTAAGCTGTGTGGCTATGCAGAGCCTGGCTGCTGCTGTCTTAATATTGCATTGTTCCAGGATTTTTTCAGGTAAAATTTGATTTGATTTCAAAATGTTTGCTTTCAATGAAAGTCTTAAACAAAGTCAGTTCTGAAATGAATGAATGAATGAATGAATGAATGACTTAGGTGACATCATTTGCAACAAAAAAAGCAAACAAAACTTTTCAGCAAAGCCAACCCTAATAAACAGAAGACTTTGATGATTAACAACACAGGCAGTGATTTCCGTCCTCAGTGTCCTGCTGTGCATTGTGAAACTCTAAACTGAGGCAATAGGATGATGTCAGTTTCATGACCAGGGCTGAAGTCTCTGATAACAGCACGCTTCATTGGCTCACACAATCCCTTACTTCACCCAACTGACTACTAGGCTGACAATGGCGGCAGAAACACTGAGGCCCTTCACCAGTGCTAGTATGAATCCACAATCAACTGCAGAGGCTGCCAGCCCAACAACACACACATAAAATCTGGGTAAAGTATCTAATGAGAAGAGCATGTTTTGAGATAGAAAGGCCAGTAGGTTGGTTTAATGTTAATTAACAGTTGTTAGTCTACAAATAGACCCCATTTACACAATTCATTCAAAATGATCATAAATTTGAATCAGCTGCATTCTAAAAAACTGTTTAAATTCATTTCAAATATGTGTACCTAATAAACTGGTAATTGAGTACAAAATGGAGAGTTGATTTTGGAATGATTTGTTTTCATGACAATGTTTGTTTCGTTTTGTTTACATGGATTTCTGTAATATCTGCAAAATAAAACATGAATCAATGGCCTGTTCAACCAAAATTGTGGTGAATTATGGGCCAATATAGAGTAAAATAGATGTACTTAAATGGTACTTACTTTTAAAAGAGGTGGTGATAAGGATTGATTTTTATTACAGAGGGAACCATATTGGATTCACACATTACAAACCTCGTAAGGGTCTAAACGAAGAACTTATGTCAAATTGTTTTTTTATAATCTATTGGAATCCACAGTTTCTTATGATTCCATGATTATATTGTGTTTTGGACTTGTTATCGTTCACTAAATTTTTCTGTGCTGACATGTATGAACTTTTGGATAGGTTCATGATGTTTTCCTGGAGATTTTTACATAGATATGCGTTTTTGATACTCTCCAAAGGGCTAGTTTGTCCCTGTTACATTTGGATTATTCATTATGTTTGAGTATCCATATTTTTCTGATATATTTTTTTTCTTGTATATTTTTTCTGACATTTTACGACATTATTCTATGCTTAAAGAACTGTGTTCATAAGGTCATTTAGTAACTAAATTAATTCTAAATATTTTTGTAGAAAAAATATTTTATTGTTGATTCCTGCCATTTCCATGTACCTGTCATATATTTTCAAGATTTGGAGATGCTATTTTTTTCATCATCTTAATAAGTTTGACTCCAAGATAAAAAAAAAAAGTACTACATTTGCAGCTAGCTAAGCAGTCCCATTTAGTGAAAACAATGCTAGCTGGCTATTGTAACGTGAGGGTTTTTTGGTGGTGACTGGACTGCTCTTAGTATAAAGAGAAAGCAGGATGGAGACAGATAGCTTCTTGAGCAGTGCTTAACTGTTCAAGAGCTGGGGTCCGTTTCACAAAGCAGGTTCAACAAACTCTTAGTCTAACCTTGAAATCTGAGTTGATCTACTCTGAGATAGGAAACTCTGAGTTTTCGGTTCCAGAACAGCTGATTTGAGTTAGTTTGATCAACTCAGAGTAGTTTCACCTGGAGTTAAGCGCGTGCGCCACAAGTATAAAAAGACAGCATCAATGGAGCCTCGATTCGACGAGTCACCATGGCAACGGGGAAGAGGAGGGCTACGTTTTTCACCCCACTGGGCGTTTCAGGGCGAGGCACACTTTTCTGACTGCTCTGCATACAGTTGCCTTGCTCAAGTGCTCTGCATCTCCGACGTTGTATAAAAAAACTCCCTATTCAAAAAAAAAAAAACGCAGCGCAACACACAATATCTGCTGGGATGTGAGAGCATGACTTCGGTTGCTAATGTTGGAAATGTAAGGACGGATTAGGTTGTGTATGTAAATGATGGACTGTGACGTGAAACGGTACCGCTCAAAAAGATAATTGTCTGGAAATGCAAGAACATCTATACGCGGTCTGATAATCATCTCCCGACGAATATTTAATTCTCTGCGCAGTAATGCTGCACCTTCATCCACGGGATCATTATCAAAAGGACATGCCATGGTAGTGAAAATAGTCGCCACCTAATATAACTTCTAATGTCGCCTACTGACTGATTTCTGCAATGATTTTCTCAAAAAACAGACGGCAGAACTATATTACGCCGAAACTCGCCTGCTGACTGAATGAATGAGGAAATCAAATACCGTGTGTGGCTGAAAGAGGGCGGAGACAGAGAGAAACTCGAGGTTTGTTGAGAAAAACCTGGTCCCGACCAGGTTAGGTTCATAGAGTATGTTACCATGGTAACTGACCGAGAGCTTAAGTTACCTCTCTCTGTGAAACAGGCTAGAGTTACCCCTCTTTCTCTGGTTTGAGTTACCTCCCTTTGTGAAACGGAAAACTCAGAGTTTCCCTCATTTCAGGGTTAACAGACTCAGAGTTTTCACTAAACCTGCTTTGTGAAACGGACCCCTGGACTTGTGGGAATGGCTCAGTAGCAACAATGGTTTTCATCTGAGCTCTGCGTGCACCACATTTTGTGGTGAATTTTGACATGAATGGCCAGTAGTAAAGTGGTTGAGCATATTTCAGGACTGCTGACCTATGACCAGTTACTGGATTTCCATCACAACTTGATTTAGAAATGACTTGGTGACAACTTTACAACACAGTAAACCATTATGTACAGTAAATCTGTGGTACTCTTGCAAAAGTACTTTCTCAGCAGTTGTGCATTTCCTCATACGCCAGTATGGTGGTTTCAGACCTTTAGCTCTCCAGCTAATAACCTCTGAGAAAACAAGATCTAGTCATTGTCCCTTTTTGAGATCTTCTTCAGGGAGTTGAAGCACAAAGGTGGAGGAGATGGATTGTGTAGCACACTGGACTGCAGTTTGGACCAGGAGGCTTTGAGTTGGTCTGGATACAAGGAACTGGCTTTGGATCAGTTTCACAGGAACTGTGGTGATGTATAGAACTAACAGAGCATGATGGACTTACAGGACTTGAGGGTCTGTTTTGTGTGGAGCAATGTAGGAGGTGCTCTGCTCAGTTGGTGTGGTGTCAGCAGTGCAACGTGACATTGTGTAACAGATGTGGGTTGGGCATGAAGGAGACGACCCAAGGACTTGTTTTCCAGCATTTATTTTCTGCAGAAAACAGTAATGCACATTAATGGCCTTCTGGTCTTTTTCTGCACCTCTGTTCCCTCAGAAATGCAAGGCGGCACTGTTAAGCCTCAAAATACATACAAATACATTAATTTAACATTACAGTATATACTGAACTCAGAGTGCACATTACTAGCCAAGAGCTATTTAAATTGACAGGAAAACATTTAACCTTAAACAACAAATCTCCTCAAAACCATAACACGATATACAAAAGGGAGAACAGTGACCCCTGGTGGGCAAATTAAAATGGTGCGTGGATGAGACCAACTAAACAGAGACAACGAAAATTATAACACGAAGCAAAGAAAAGCACATACCTGCAGAAAACAGTAATGCACATTAATTGCCTTCTGGTCTTTTTCAGCACCTCTGTTCCTAAACAGGCAAAATAACAGAGTTTATACTAAGAAATGAATGCTACGGTCTCTGAAGCGGTACATTGTTTACAAGACACAGGGCAGTCTGCTGCGTTACAAATGGCGCCCAGAAAGTTAGATGAAAACATCTACAAAACGTATATTAAAGCTCTGGTCTACGATTTGAAAGATTTGTATTATTATTAACATCATTTAGATGGTGGTTATGACCCAATAGTACCACCCACACAATGTGAAGAGTAAAAGGAACCAAAAAAACCCATTCTCTCTAGTGTCTGTAAAACTGAAAAGAAATTGACCAATAGGAACCATCCGGCCCAGATGGCTCCTATTGGATCAATTTTCCTATCCAATCCTCGCTCACTCTCCTGCTCCTGCTCACGTCTGGTCCCGACCCACTTCCGCATTTGAAACTACAAGCGGACAAGAGGTTTGTTTTGCCCTGAGCAGGTCAGCGGCCTCTGCTCGCCCCACCGACAAAGAGTCAAAGAAAGAAAGTCTGTCGCTGAAAAGACACAAAGCGGAGATGTGAAATACAGAGGGTTCAAGCCCGAGTAAACATCGGGTCATCATTTGAACAGTGGCGAAGGTCCGTGAAGATATGGACCCGATGCTGATACAGCGGAGTTTCTGTTGAGCAGGTAACCTTCGTCTTTATTGTGGATGTTGTGACACAGATAACTTTCATGCTGATGCTGCTTATGACTGTGAAAGCTGCCGTTAGTTTGTTTCTGTGTTATTAGACGGTGTCTGTCTCTGCAGTATTGTCAACACTTGTTTACTTGTTCGACGGAGACGTTAGCTTCTATGCTAGCATTGTAAGCTAACAACAAGCTAACATTGCTAACATGTTTATGTTATGTAATCATGTAACATCATGTAATGAAGCAGCAAGTAAGATGAATGAATGGATGGATGAAACCCCGACTCGAAGCGGAGGGGTTTCGGATTTATTTCCGGATTTTTATTTTATTTGTCCGGATTTATTTCTCCATAACAACCTCTCGCCTGGTCACTACTGAGCTGTTTTGCTAACCCTCCTCCAGGTCTTGTCCGTTTGTTTTCAACGAAGCCTTTGCTAAATCAATATGATGGATTATCATATAGGCGTTATGATGTGTGTATTTGTGTCTCTTATCTGTCATAAACAAGAGATTACGGTTTACGGACACGTTTGTGTCGCGGTCTGGTGCTACTCAGACAACAGCTGGGACACACACAGCTGGTCCGAGACTCACACAGGTTTAGTTTTCAGCCACAATGTGGAAGCGATCGTTGTGATGAAAGCTGACGGCAGCATCTGTTAGTCTCTTGGCCCTCAATAACTTTTAGAAGTGGCTAACTTAGCTGTTGTAACTTATTACATAGCTGTAAGGTAACGTAGCTGTAGCATGCTAATGACGTTACGCTAGCTTGGCTGTGGAGCTTAGCTGTGGACACTGTAATGACTTACAAGATTTACGTGAGTTTCAACGTGCATTGTAATAACTTTACCTGTGACTCCGACATCGTTACTCTGCATTCAAAGCTGGGCTGTATTTGGTTTCTGCCGGCTTGTTGCTCTTGTTGCTCTTGTTGCTTGTTGCGGGAGGGGGTGTGTCGTGGGAGCAGTGTTGCCAACTCCTCAGTAAGGAAAGTCCCTATTGGCTGTCCTAAAAGTCGCTAGAAGTCGCTAAATGACGTCATCACCTAATTTGCATAACTGGCCATGTGCATTTAATTGTAATGGATGCTGTAGGAGAGAGGAATGACGTCGTGGGAGAGATTAAAAAAAACAAACTTATTTTAGTGCAGTGATTTATTTTGGACAAAAAAAATTACATTTACATCCAGCCCTGACTAACCCAGGGCGGGATCAGCCAGCGGCGGCTTCGCGCATGTGCAACTTGCTGTCTGGACGCGAGGGGTGAACTTCTCCCGCTCTGACTGCAGCTGGGAGGGACTGTTGTGTGAGGACTTGGCCGCCTGTGAGTGCTTTGGGACGGTCCCACGGCAGCACCCGCTGCTCGCTGAACGATACGTGCTTTCACGTCAGAGTCTCCACAAGTCTCCAAATATACCAGAAAAAGTCGCTAGATTTGTCGCTAGTCCCTTTTTTGAAAAAGAGTCGCTAGAGGGGTCTGAAAACTCGCTAAATATAGCAACAAGCTAAGTTGGCAACACTGCGTGGGAGGCTCCGAGGGGAGAGCCATACAAGCTCGGAGGGGGGGGATTAAGGAGCACAGAGGGGAGGGGTGTGTGTGGGGGGGGATGCTTTTTTCAAACCTTTGCTCAGATCGTAGACCAGAGCTTTAACTGTAACATTCGGGACATTGGCTGCGCCCCTCCAGTATGTGGTGCTCTAGGCGACCGCCTATATGGGCTATGCCAAGAGCCTGCTATTCATGCACTGCCTGCCTGCCTGACTAGCTAGACCAACTTCTCATACTACAAACCCAGCCAGAGCCTCAGAAATACAGTGTAAATCCACTTCTCAGTACAACGCGTTGACTAGGCTAGCACCAACAAGCTAACGTAAGCGGTAGCATTAGTTACTAACAAAACCTACCTTCTTCAGCAGACCTTGCAACTGATTAACTACACTTAACTTCAGTTAAATAGGCCTTTCTATAATATTTCTAAATAAATAATTTTAACTGAATTCTTACCATGTTCAATGTGTGCCTGTGTCTCTGTCCTGTTTGTCCACATTGAGATCCTGACATGCACATGACCAGCGTTTCAACGTTCACCTTCCACTGACCCCGCCCTTCTCCTCCATGCCACACCCAATCACTTGCAGCTGTTTTGATTTTTGTATACAGACTGACTGATTCTATCGTCCTGTACCCCTGACAGCTGAAGTTCATGTGTGTCTCATGAAGCAGCAAGAAATCTTATATATCTGTATAAATGTTATATTAAAGAGCAGTAACACCACTAGTTAATTTCATAAAAGATTTTAAATGTTTATTTATTTAAATACATGTAGGCCTTTGAAAACCAGCGATTCAAAATTGTGACATAAAATTGTCAAAAAGGCAGATGAAACACATTCTATACTCTAATGAAATCTTACTTTGACCAACCGGGTACCAGCTGTAAGTGCTGCAAGTTTTGGTTGCATATCATCCCCAACAATTATTAAGCAAACTTTTCCCTCTTAATATGTCCTAAATTGATGATCATATCAGGTAACATTAAAGTGCACTGTTATAAGTACACTTTAACTAATCTATAATTAAGTGGAATTAATATTCACTTTATTTAAAGAGGTAATATTATGCTCATTTTCAGGTTTATACTTTTATTTGGGGGTCCTAGTACAATAGGTCTACGTAATTTTTAATATTCAAAATACATTATTTTTCTCATATAGTGCATTACTGCAGCATTCCTTTTCTCACTGTGTCTGGAACGTTCCGTTTTGGCTGCAGAGTGAGACATCTCGCCTCGGTTCAATCTTTGGTGAAAGTTGCACATGCGCATTACTTAATGGGCAGGATGTAGCCAATCAGAGGTAGAGTAGGGCCGCTAATGTGATCCTGTATGTCAGCTGACTGACTGGAGTGTATATATTTTATAATAAATATATAAAAATGTATATTTATATAACGCCTGTTACATAGCGAAGCACAGAAGTTCAGAAGTAAAGGCTCGACTCCAAACCAGGCATTTCAGGCAGTGCAGGAGCAGTGTCTTCTGTAGGAGAGGGTTACTTCCTTTGGCGTGGACTTAAAAGTACACTGAAGTGCAGTTTAAAATGAAAATCAAAGTATACTGTTTTTAAGTATACTTAAACACACTTAAGTTCACTAAATGTGTATTTGCAAATTACTATATTCTTTAAAATTACACTTATGTCCCATTTGCAATATACTTAATAAACTGAAATACCACTCACAGTATTGTAGTATATTTATTTTCAGTACATTGAAGTTGAACTTAAAGCTGGGGTTGGTAATTCTGTTCAGAAGCATTTTTCATTATATTTGTATAAAATCTCTTAACAAGCAGACCGCAATCAAAATATAAAATGCTTTGGGGAAAAAAAGGAAAAAAATCCATGGTCTCCGGCAGCGACAGGGCTGTAATAACTTCATCCAATCAAGAAGTTGGAGAGCTCAAGAGGTGAAAGGACAGTCAACACTGGAGTGGCTGTTCAACGATGGAGACAACTGATGGAGTCGAAGGCCTGAAAACGGACGCCATGGTAGCTGTGTCTCTGTTGAACAGGTAATGAGCTGGTTTGTTTTGTTGGGGGAAATGTATTATTACTCTGCATTATGCAGTCAACGTAGCTAAAGTTAGCTCCTTATGTTGCTGTCATATGTATTAGCCCAACACTAACATCGTTGGCATCGTCAGCTTGTAGCTAACGTTAGCTAGCTAGCTATGATAGATTACTGACGTATGATATACATCCTTACATGTAACCTGCCCTTTTACACGCAGGCCAACGTTTACATGTACTGTGGATCTAATCCATACAGCAGTGTTCACACATGCACTGCTACTCTGGGCTGTTTGGACATTAGCCAGACGAGCTGTATGTGAGGGGTGGACTAATTCTTCTGTGCTACACGTGTGAAAGGCCAAGTCCACTGTTCAGAGGTCCTGGGGAGATTACATATATCTGTGAATATAGTTTGCATTATATTTGTAAGCAGATGTTGTTAGATGATATTTATGTGAGGTTCATTCATATAGACTTTGTTTTGCAAAAACAAATGACTTTGTTTTGCAAATGTGCTGATGTATCCTATTTCTGTGTTCCATAGTTATGAAAGGCACACATCAACTTCCACACCTTCGAAGTGTCAATTCAAGGCAGAACCACACCCTGCTGTTTCCACTATTTCTACAGAGTCTCTCTCTGACAGCTGAGTGTAACTTGATGCTGATAGCAACATGGATCAGACCACTGTTATTCATGTAATATGTATCTCTGATGGATACATTTCATAGATACATGTGTGCTTCTTTCATATCAAGTTGGTTTGCTCTATGTTCATGAATGTGTTCCATAGCAGGGATACAATACAAAAAGGAGTGGCATCATCTCATTAGCTGCACCAGGAAAATGCTTCAAGTATTGTCCCTAACATTCACATGTTAGATCATGAATTGAAATGCTTTCTTAAAAAATGTCTGCAAAATGACAGCAGAATTTGGGAAACATTGACCATAATTGCTGCACACAATGCACCTACCAACCGCTTCAAAATAATCACTTGCCACCCAACACATAAGCTTCCCAGGAGTCTAACCCCAGACTTCTATTTTAGAATGAATGAAATTTTTATGCTCCATAAACACATTCAAATATAACTGTATTTCCTGAATACACATTAAAATGTAACTTTATGTCCTGTAAATATATTTAGTTCTCCATCCTTTCTGTAATTATTATAATTTTTGCAGAAATTATGACTTTTCAGTCAGTTGGACAGGTAAAGTTGTAAAGTAATCTGAAAGTTTCACTAAGCCGGAACTCCCTTATCTTATGCATTTACATTTACATGTAGGGCATTTAGCAGACGCTTTTGTCCAAAGCGACTTACAATAAGTACATTTGTCACAAGAAAGAAACCACAACATATCACCGTTGATAAAGTAGAAAAGATAGAAACAATATTCAAGCCCTCTTCCGAGCAAAGTAGCTGCCATTTATGAAGGATACCTTTCATAAGTGCTATGATGTAAGTGCTAAAGGTAGGAACATACAAGTGCATGTGATGATTTTTTGTTTTTTTTTGTTTTTTAGGGCGGGGAGGTAGTAATGCTATGCGGGGTCGAGGTGAAGTCTGAACAAGTGAGTCTTGAGTTTTTTGCGGAAGATGGCGAGTGACTCTGCTGTCCTGACATTGGTCGGGAGTTCGTTCCACCACTGAGGTGCCAGAACAGAGAAGAGTCACGACTTCGCTGGGTGGTCTTTGTTTGCTCTTAGCGATGGCGGTACCAGCTGATGTAGTAGAGCGAAGTGCTTGCCCTGGGGCATGTGGTCTGACCAGTGTTTGGAGGTGTAATTATTATAATTTTTGCAGAAAGTACGACTTTCCAGTCAGTTGGACAGGTAAAGTTGTAAAGTAATCTGAAAGTTTCACTAAGCTGGAACTCCCTTATCTTATGCCAGGTACTCCAAGGTGTTCAACAAAAAATCCAGAAAGTAGAGCTTGTACATGATACTGTCAAAATGAAATATATAAATATGAAATGACTGTGAATGGTGGAATTCTGATGTAACAGAGGCTATTTGTGGTTGATGTCAGGAATATTTGTCACTGCATAAAATGCTTCCAAAATCGTGCTGTTATAATAAATTGAAAGTAATTTCAAGGTCCTTGAAAAGCTGTATTTACTGTTAGATAAGTAATTGTACTATTCTTTCTACAGGAAAATCACTGCCAAAGTCCTTCCTGTATATAGTTGTTTTTGCTAATTGTACTGTATATTGTCAAAACAACAAAAGGTATACAATTTATTTAGTGATTATTTACATGTGTTCCAAAAAATTTAAATAAACAAGAGTCTTACCTAATTCAGTTGTTATTATTGCATCATGTAAAGTGTAAGAACTGTAATTGGTGTTTATGCTGGAAGTGTAAAGAAAAGGCATTTATCATTTTCAAGACTTTATTCAAAGAAGTTAGAGATAATGCAAAACAAGGAGTAAATACAGAACGACAAATAAATAGGTGTCAGGCAGAGTTCAGCACTTATTATGTGTATGTGTATGTGTATGTGTATGTGATTGCTCCAAATGTAGTCCTTGAATTCTGGTCTGTAAAGCAACAGATGAGCAACCTCTCTCTTTCTTTACATTTTTCTACTTACTGTGTTTATTGTTATGCACAGAAACACAATTTCAAATTGTGAAAAACTACTTGGCAAAAACTTTGATTCTGATTAGTGTGCTTGTGTGTTCAAGTTACATGCCTGGTCAATATACTGTACAAACACAAGTAGTTTAGTTGTAGGTGGTGTTTATCAGAAAAAAAAAAGCAACAGTAATGTTTAGGGGTGTAACAATACATGTATTTGTATTGAATCGTTTCGGTACAGGACGTTCGGTTCGGTACAGGGCTGTGCACGGGTGAGTTTCCGGAACGGAAGTTGCGTGCTTATTTTCTGCCTGCAGCTACACCTGCAGCCCGTTTACATCATGGCTAACGCTAGCGCGAAACCAGAGCTTGAAGACCCTCCCTTGTCGCTTAAGTCTCCTGCTTGGGAACACTTCGGCTTCCTGGTTAAATATTGCAACGGAGAAAGACGAGTCCAGCACGGCGCAGTTTCGCCGAACAGCTGGAGAAAAGAAACCGAGGAATTCCCGTGATAATTACATAATCACACACGACTGCAGTTATACGTGTTATAAACATAACAACACGAAGTGTTCCCGACTGAAGGATTAGAAGAAGAGCGCGTTTTTGTCTCTTTTTTGAGGTTTTTGTTCTTGTATCAACGCGGAGTGTTTTATTTTGAAAAATTAACCGGATGTATTGTTGTTGTTTCGTGTCAGATTTCCTGTCTGCTCTGTGCTAAATTTGGCTGAATTTCTGCGTTGTGCCGCAGCACTTGAAACGGCACCACCCGAGTGTGAATATCATGCTACAAGAAAAAAAATGACCTTAGTGCAAACGCAGCTGACTTTGGCAATCAAGCAGCCTCTCCCTAGCAACTCAGCCCGTATGAACAACACACCAGTGCAAACCTGGCAGAGGGACTTAAAGACACAGTGAAAATGATTTATTTAACTTATTACCAGGCAGCACTTTACAACAGTATTCTATTTTTTTATTTTATTTTCATATTTTGTATAATGTTACAATAAATTGTTGGTTTACAAAAGTTCCGAATAAACAACAAGCAAATTTATGTTTTGCATTTTGTTCCTGTACTGTACCGAAAATGAACCGAACCGTGAACTCAAAACCGAGGTACGTATCGAACCGTGATTTTTGTGTATTGTTACACCCCTAGTAATGTTCTACTTTAGATGCAGACCTGCTCATGTGCAATCCTTTGAGCTTGAAGATCTTCTACTCGATGTATGAACATCTGCTCCTTGACATGTCGTCCTCCCACGTCCACGGCCTCTGCCTCCACTTCCTCGGACACTGCTGGTTGTCCTCCTGTCGTCCTCTCTGATGTGATGATGTGCTTTGCTCTGGCGTGTCTTCGTCATCAGAGTCAATGATGCTCTCATCATGGAAGCTCTAACATGCAAAACATATCATCATGAGTCCAATACAATGTTCATGTTTGTCTGTGAATCACTGAGGGTAACATAAAAAAGATTTAGCAGGCCCACCACTAATCTTGATGTTTTAGCCTTGCCATATCTAACGTTACCATAGCCAGCTGCTGCTAGCTAACCAACAATGAGTTACAACATCAAAATACACTTTCAAAACAATGTCTGAATGCTAACAAAGCTAGCTTGACAGCTATCAGTGCTAGCAATGGCTATGTTGGTTGTTTACGTTCAATATGATAATATTAGGTGTTTACTTACAGGTGAATGAGACATGAGGTAGCTACTTGTAGTTAGATGTTGTGATGAAAACGATGCACCAATACACTCTCCTCCCCACTGCTCATGAGGACTCGGGCTTCGTCTGCAGTTGTCGGATAGTCCGCGTTCATGGTTTGGGGGGAGTGGCTTTGGAGAGATGCCTGAGTGCAGGGGGCGGGGTTTACTGGCTGGATACTTTCGAAATCTAGCCTGGGCTTGATGGTTTTTCCATCTTACCAACCCCAGCTTCAATTACATCTAAACTGAAGTACTCTTTTATAAGGACATTTTCAATTATATTTTAAATGAAGCACAAAGAAGTGTGTGCTTTTGTATACTGAAATTATATTTTGAATACAATTTAGTATACTAGTTTTTTTTACGTATGGACCACAGTTCTCACAAGACCAGCCGTGCTCCAACTATGAACTGCGCCTGGGCTTGAAAGCGAACAATATAAGCAGTGATTAGGGCCAAAAAGCTGCGATCAAGTCGGACAGTTTCCCAGAAGCTTTCAGTCTGTACAGTAAATCACAGAAACACTCGCATCCTGTTAGATCTGATTCCAATTAATTTAAATTTTATCAGACACATTTATCAGTTTGTACACAGCCTTCACTTGTTTAATTATGACAGGGTGGCCTATTGATACTCTACACAGGAGAGCTTTTATTTCTGTTCATGGTTCAACCTTCATTTTACATAAATTCTCACTTAAATCAGCTTCATATGATCTGAGCAGACCTGTCCCTCTCAGACTACATAATAAATGGAATACAATAATAGTCAAACACAAAAGAAAGAGATACGAGACAATAGTTTTCATTATTATAACTTTCACTTTAGTTACTGCTTTTGTGGGACAAAAAAGTTTTTAGTGAATATCAGAAACACACAAACAGACACACACTTTTGACAGCTTTTTTGGCTATCCATGGTTATTCTTGTCTGCTCTCCTGTACAGACAAACTGCTGTTGGACCATCCGTGGGCATGTATGGTATGCTTGTGCGTGTCTGTGTGTATTGGTGTATGTGTTATCTCCTTGCTGTTTGTTATGCTGCTTAATTAACTGGGATGGGAGGGTTGACGGACATCTGCTCTCAGCCTGTCGTTAAGGGTAGCCTGACCCCAAGTAAGTGTGTGTATGTGCATGCACATGTGTCCGATGTGTCTGCATGCATGTGTGTGTGTGTGTGTGTAACAAGCAGGTATGGACATTAGCCAAGACTGTGCCAGATGAATGTCGGATCTCATGACCAGATGGTGCCAGCTAGCGTCCCCTCTGCAGACTACGCTCCCTCAGATGTGACCCCAGTGCCCTGCATCAAACTGTCAGAGAGAACAGCTAGCAAGTCTGGTAAAGGGACACCAGAGGGACTTTAAGAAACAAGCACAACAAAATGATGTGGATAAAGCTCAGTGAAGAGGCCCTTGTTCTTAAAGTGCGCAAGTAGTTTGACTGTGTTCATTTAACGTGAACAGGATGGGGCTTGTTGATGAGAAAATTGGTGTTAAAGATGCTAACAGTATAATATATCTTCTGCTTGTAGGTTACTGATACAGCAAATAAATAAAAAACCTTTGAATTTGATTAGCTTTTAAGCCCCAATTGTGCACAACTGAATCTGCGTTAGTTTGGTTGAGAGCTCTCCTTAAGTCAACCTGAAACAACTGTCTTTTGACTAAGATTATGCCCACACTGTGTCAGTTTCCCAAAACTCCCTGCAGAGTGTGCAAATATTAAAGTGCTGGCTTGCTGTTTGAGTGTGTAGAGGCAAACAATGACCTAAGCCAGCTTCTGATAGTCTGGTGCTGTGTGCCACAGTGCCAGCAAAGTAAGGAGACGTTTAGTTGCCTCTGACTTACTCTGTGGTTGTTCATTTAAATGCCAAATGAGCCACATACACAGCAGAGATGTTGTTATCTTTATCAGATGTCACAATTAGATAATAAGGATTTTATTACTAGTGCAGCAGCTTGACAGCTTGGTTAGTATATAGTAGCCCTTTTTCACACAGTCGCCGCAAATTCTCTGCCATTGTTTGTTCACACAGAACCAAGCAGCTCCGGTATGAAGCCGCACCAGTGTGTCAATTCATACAGCACGCCGGCACTGCAGATCCAAAAGAGGTGTGACGGTACACGTCATGATGATGACGACGTGTGTGTTATTTTCAATGCTTTTCCCCCGGTGTCCTCCTGTTAATCTGAACATGTACCCGCTGACTGTTTATAATCATATGGATGCTGTTATAATGTGTTGTGATTGAGATCCTGACCCACCAAACATCCTGGAAAGTGACAAAGTTACGTTTTTCGCTCTAAATTACATAATAACATAATCGGTCTCGGTCGGGAGGGGCTCACTGTCACAGTGAAGAAACTAACTACAACAACACAATAGTGGAAAGGGACAAACACTTGGTGAGTTAAAGTGTTTTGCCGGGGACAGATGCTGTTTTTCGGGCAGAAATGTGACCAAGAGTCAGTAGGACAGACAGGATGACAGAGGTTTTTCCATGTATAACTGCAGCATTTTCTTCCTCATATAAGTTGCCAAAGACACTACCAGTTACTATGTTACTGTTGTTTGGTCCTGTAACATTGCTTTGTGGGACGTTTCTCTTTATTTTGTTGAGTGAAGGACCTGTTTACTGTGAACACCATCAGATCGACACGCGCCGCCGGCTTATTCATTCACACAGGTACGGTTGGCCTCTGCTGTGCCTCTGATACTACCTCTGATACTACCTCCGGAGGCGCATCAGAGCCACAGCAAAATTTCACCCTTCGCCGCATCTGAAACTTTCACACAGAGGAGGATTTCCATACTTTTTAAGTTGTCTGACACCAGAATCAAATATGTAAATGTAAACATCTATTGTAAGTTAAAATAATTCAAAACACAGCATACGTGACCACAGATAGCACTTGGAGAGTGAATGGAGGTGTTGAATATGTTGACACAGTAAAATAAACAGCTTTCCATAAATTGAAATTGAAATTGAAGAAGACAACTCTTTTTCTGTCATCACAAATTTTAAACATTACACAGTGAATACACAGTACAGCTGTTGTCATTAACTTGCACAGATTTTGTCCAGAAGTCACGCCGGACATGACATAATGATTTGGTCATTATTATTGTTGGCATTTTCAAATGTCCAATCATCCCCTAATGATGACAAAGCTGATGTTGCATAATTGTTTGTTTACATTCTGTGCTCTGCAATCACGGCTCACAAAGCAAAGCATTTAAATGTGTGGGCTCACTTTACTCAATTTAATGAAAATGCAATATATGTATGTGCATATGTAAGGGTACATGCATTTGATCCCAGTAATCTCATAAACACATACAAATACAACATAAATCTAAAAACATTGGAGTGTGTTTGACTGCTTTTGCAAAGTGGCTGCTCCATCTGACATTACGTCCTCAGTGCAACCTCTCAGGGCTAAAGTAAAAATGAGGCTGTTGCAACCTTGTAAAGACAAGGTAACACTCATTATCATTTTAAACATAAATTTGTAGTCATTAACTCAGGACACAGTTGGGATGGATTTTAGGCATTTTTTTTATTTATGCTAAAGTAATCCTGTAGACAACATCATTCAGCAGCACAGCTGCAGTGGATAGCAGAAGTCAGACATTCAAATGCAACCAATTTTCCACCACTAGGTGAGGTAAAATTACAGGAATAACCAACAGAATTTCACAAGGAGTCCAGTTGGTTTAGCTAAGCATGCTAAGTTTACGTCTTTCCTGACAACCAGAGATAACTTACCTTGCAGGGAGATGACCACAGCTCTTATAACTTCTTATTTTTGTTAAAAAAAAAGAAAAGAAAACAACAACAACAACAACAAAAAAGAGTAGCAACTTATTCTTTTTGCACCAATTCTGATATTCTGATGAATAGAACTGTATCAAGAGTATCAAGAGAAGTATCTGTGTTGATAAGCACTTTTAGTATTGGTATCAATAAAATCTTAATATATCCCTCCCTGTCTAATTGTTCTGTAAATTTTCAATTCCTTAAGTAACTTTGACTACAGTATAGTCTATTTCTTCCCTGCTTGAACCGAGAATCAGCTAGAAAAACAAGGCACAGTAAGAGTGTTGCTTTTATTCATAAAATATTAATGACTGCATAAAGAGCTGATGTGTTCTATAGCTCCATTCACACTGCCTTTTCAAGACGTGAATCTTGCGCCTGTATTCCACTTCACTGTCTGTGTGAAAGTTACAGAGGCGGAATGGAGGGAAAGCCGCAACAGAGATGAGACGACCTCTGTGTGAAAAGGTAAGCCGACGGCAGGGGTGTGTCGGACTGATGGTGTTCAGTCTGACAACAAATAAAAAAGAAATGTCCCACATTTCAACCCACAAAGCAAAGTTAAAGTGGTAGCTTAAATGAGGGGAAAAAATATGGAATTTATACATGGAAAAGTTGCTGTCATCCTGTCAGTCCTGCTGACTCTTCCTCACATTTCCACCTGAAAAACAGTGTCTGTACCCGGCAGCGAGAGCCAGGTAGCTCCTGCAGTTAAATGACATGATTATGTGACAAGATTGAGAGCAAAAAACTTATCTTTGTCACATTCCATGATGCATCGTGGGCCAGTCAGTCAGTTTTTGTGTGTGGGTTCTCAATCACAACATATCATAACATCATCCATATGATTATGAACAGTCAGTGGGGAACCGGGGGAAACACGTAAAAAAAAAAAAACATGCCGGCATGCCATATGAAACGACACACTGCAGCGGCTTTATGAGGGCACTGCATGGTTCATTTTGAACAAAGGTGAAACTTCGTTGTGGCGATATTGCAGAATCTCTGTGTGAAAAAGGCTTATGTTTCAACAACACTAAAGCCACAACCTGCTTGGAAGAAGGGAAGCAGTTAACCCATCAGACAGACAGTGTTATGCCTAAAACATGTTCAATCCTAGGATGTTTCTTCATACTATATCACATACTGTAGCAGGTTGTACTGTCTGGCTTCCAACTGTAAGGTTATCTAAAAATCCAAGCATTAGAAAATGGATAAAGACTAGTCAGGATCAGTACTCTCTGTATTTTGTTACCCTCTTCTCTCCTCTTTTCTCTTCACCATGCTCTGTTCCACTCTTCCCTACTTCATCTGTCTGCCTTAGTCGTCCTATCTCTCTGCAGTTGGCAGCGTGTCTGGACTTTGTTCTGGTGCTGTTTTTACTGCCTTGCTGTGAGAGTTCCCCCCCACACGCCCACAACCTCCACATCCCTGCCCCTTTGCTCCTTGATGCCCAAAGTGCCCTTTTGTCGGTGCTATTTATTTTATTTTTTTTTGCGTGTGTGTGTGTTTGTGTGAAGGCCTGTCAGTAGCCCTTAAAGAATAACATTTAACAAATAATAATAATAATTTATGCAGCCTAAATGAAATGACCTGGCTCCCCTTGGTAACACCATCCACCAAGACGTGCCCTGACGTGCCCCCGCCGCACGTTACAGCAACAATATTGCATTTATTGCAAATGGGAGTAGTGACGGTCTGGCCATAGGGGGATGTGGACAAATGCCACAACGACCAAGGTGACTGCGACCGCTGCGTGAAGATGCAGTCCTGCTGATACGATTAAGATAAAAGTCGGTTGGGGCCAGCTGTTTTACCGCCGGCAACTCTTAAAGACGGTAGACACTATGCATTATGGCTGATGTATAGCTCACCTGGTAGAGCAGCCCCCTCAGTAAGCAGAACCGTCCTATACTATGGGTTCGAATCTCAGCATAGGTAGTACCTTTAGTTAATGTGTTTTCTTTTCTTATCATCATTACTATCACTACTATATACGTATATACATTTATATATATATATATATACTATATACGTATATATATATACACATATATATACTAGGGCCGGGAAATTAATCTAATTAATTAGAGGCTTTGTAATTAATTAATCGAAATTAATCGCATTTTTAATCGCATATAAATATTTGACCTGAGAACAGTGAGAAGCAATTTTTTTCATATAGGTTTTAGTATACCATTGAATAATGACTGAATAAAAAAAAAAGAAAGAAAAAAAAAAGTTCCTTTGTAATATTTACATTTTTGGGGATACTGAATTTTAGGTCTTCATTGAATGTTAGCCATAATTATTACTATTAAAATAAACTGAATAAATAAAGACATGGGATGTTTCATTCGGTGTGTAATGGACATATATACAGTATATAATGTATTAGTTTCACTTTTTGAATTGAATTAGTGACATAGGCCTTAATAAACTCTCCCATGACATTCTCATGCACCTGTACATCAGAAACAATAGGAGTGATAGGTACAGTAGGATATGCAATAATTAACTACTGCATACATCTTGACAGCTCTACTTTACACTGTTGATTTGTATAATCCCAACAGACATGTCCAGTGATTTTCAGCTTTCTGTGTTTACATGTGTCTGTTTTGATGATACAAGTCAGCGGTCCTGAAATGTGTGTTTCTCTAATATAAAACACATTCTACATCGCGGAGGCAACGTCTCTCCACTTAGGGCTTCCTTCACCTTTGAAACGGGGCAGAGCTCCGTGGGAAACACCTGCCTGACACAGCAACGTAGGGAACCGTGCACGTCCGCGGCGCACAGCTCCACTGACATGCAGGGGGGAAAAAACGGCGTCGCCGTCGCACGCGGCTACGCGCCGCTTTGGGTTGTGAGCGCGCATGTCGCGCGTCTACATTGGAAGCTAATAGGTAGTCAGTCAGTATAATCAGAGGCAACCATGAATGAGTTCGCCTCAGTTTCATGTGATTGTCACTGTCAGCCTGTTAATTTTACTGACCCGAGCTGAGACGCACCCCAAGTGTCGGCGGCTTTTTAACTCGTTAAATAATTGTGCTCCAGTATAATCGGTACGCCTGAAACTCATCCAGTGAGAAACGTTCCGCGGTGCAAATATAAGTGCGATTAAAATGCGTTAATTTTTGTGTAATTAATTAATCTTAATTAACACGTTAAAGTCCCGGCCCTAATATATACTATATGTATATACTATGTATATATATATATGTGTGTATATATATATATATATATATATATATATATATATATATATATATATAGTTTTTATGCCTTTTTTTTTTCTTGAGCACCTGCCCCTCCAAAGGTCTCTGCACGGGCCTGTTCCTGTGTCTCTCTAACCGTTCTCCTCCTCCTACACAGTGTCTTGTGGGTTGGGTTGTGCGGAGCTGTCACTCCCTGGCTGGGCCTGCCAAGCTACACGTCCTGGTCAGAGGGGAGGCCGAGGCAAATGATCGGGGCGTCATTGTGGGTCGGGTCGACCTCCCACTACTGAGAAGCGGACCCCCTCAACAGATTGAGCCTCCAGCTGGCCCACCATAGCCCCATGCTGAGGGCACAAATGCCACAAAACACAAATTCCCACTTGCACACAAGCAAGCACACATACACTATCATGTGCATATATGGAGACACATGCTTGCCTGCACAAAGAAACAAACATACAGACACACCAACACTGATCTGCAGTGTACTCACTCATTCACTGAAGTTTAAAGAAAGCTTAAATTGTTACAAAAATCTCAATTATTAAATGTTAATTTACACAAACTAAAGAAAATTTCTTATTTATAAGAGAATTTTGGGGATGAATATCTAAAACATTGCATCAGTGGGATTTCTGACAGTTAACGAGACCCTCTGTCCATAGGCGCTTGATTCAAGCAAGAAACAATTTGCCCAGAAAAACCCTTGTAGCAGGGGAAAAAAGGGAAAAAATCACAGAGGAGGGATCCCTCTACCAGGACAGGCAGACATGCAATAAAAGTCTTGTGTACAGAACAGACCAATAAAATAGTATACAGATTGCAATGACAAAATATTTTATACAAGATCAAGATTAGATTTGATATAAAATATATGTGAAGAGTGTGGATCAAGGAGGATAACTGAGCAGGCCAAGGCATTGCCAAGTTGTGCCCAAGCTGCACACTCTCCTGTCCACTGTGGTGGAAGAGGACAGGCCACACAAGATAATTAACAAAAACAAATATCAGAACGTATACACTCAGCTTCATAATAAATGATGCCTTGAAACAAAGACATACATAACACAATATGATAATGTCATACAACTGTGAACGAATGGTTTTCTCGATCTAGAAGAATAAAAGAAGAAAAAATTACATGTGAAGAAGCGTGATTACAAAGAACAGACAGACCTAAGTTTGATCCAGGGGTTGAAAGTTAGCGCAAATATCGGTAAAATTTTACTTCTTCTTAGGCTGCAGGATTAAATATGAATTTACAATATAGAAAATAACAAACAATCTGAGGTCTTGGTTAGTTGTGGTAATAGAGTGATGAAATCATCAGCAGTGGGAGTTATTTCCTGTTTTTGCTGTGTTGCTGTCATATTGTGTCATTAACATTGTCATACCTTGTTAGGCAGTCACTGTATCTATCCTCCCTCTCATTAACAGTTAATTCAGTTTGCCTATGTTGAGTTCACTACCTCTCTCTCTGTCAGCCCGGTGAAATTCTCCTCCTGTCTTCATTAGCTACACTTGCAAAGGGAGGTTTCCTGCCTGCCAACGTCCTCTGGGCCCCCAGACACTGGTGCAGAGGCCTCCAGGGTCCAGAGGAGCCAGGCTGCGCACCGTTGGTCTGCAGTCTGTTCTCCAGTTGTGGCAGCGAACGCACCCTTATGATGACAATTAGTGGCTGTTAGAGAGCACAGATGAGCAGGGGAGGCACGAGAGAGCGAGAGGGAGAGGGAGAGAGAAAGGTGGGGGTGTGCGATGGGGGCAGGTGGTGAAAAAAGCAGGACACAATTAACAAACATGGGAAAATACCTGCTAATGAGGATGGGCAAACCTCTGGGGGCCCTAGTGAGATGGAGGGGTGAAGGACAAGAGGAGGGATTATGACTTTAACTCTACATCGGGGGGCTGACTCTGTGACTTTGTGGAGGATTGAAAGACTAAAGACGGACAGATATTCTCCTTCTATTTTACAGGTCCGTTCCCAGACCGGGTCCAAATTATAATCTGCATGATTGGGTTGGGTTTTATGTTTGTATCAAAATGTGTACATCTCAAGTGGATCAGAGCAGATTTTAATCAGCTGTAACATCAGCACAGGAGAAAAATTAGGGTTTAGTGTACTGAATAAACTGTAAAGTGACTGAAAAAAGTAGACCTTCCTTAAAGAAGAACAGGTCATTCTATCAAGGGTGGACATCTTATCTTGTTATTTGTTTACATTCAAAAGACACTGAAGCCATATATCTACGGTAATCATGACTGGAGCAAAGGAGTTAGTCAGGTGACTGTCATAATGCAACTCAACAAAACATTCAACTTTAGCACAGAAGACAGCTGTTTGTTTCCTGTTTCCAACCAGAGACTACACATTGTTCCGAAATCCTTTCAATGCGAAAATGTCCCATTGGATGAGAAGCCCATTTGTCCGACACCCCATAGAGTAGTGTAGCGATGATGTGTCTTTGTGAGCTAATCCAGAAGTTAGCATCGCCCTAGTTCCCTTGACAAAAGGCCTCTGGGATTTTTTATTGGATTTTTAAATTGGCACCAAAAATAAGCTCTGTGGCAAACAAAAGTTTATGATACTCAAACACTGTAAAATCTAACATGTTGTTTCAACTTAAAAATATGAGTGAAAGGGCTGCCTTAAAATTTTAAGTTAGGTGAAAAAGTACAATTTGTTCTTCAACATCACCTAATGTTATCTTGATTAAATATCCCTTGTTGAACTGCTTTGGTTAGTTGTTTGAACCTGCAAATCTATTCCAGCTAAATTAAATTAGTCAGATGTGTAAACCTTGATGTTAAGTTTGGTTAATTTAGGGTTTAGGGTAGTTATTTGAACGTGAAAATCGATAGTGTCTATAGAGTTAATGGTGATGATCAGGATGATGATGGTGATAATGAGGATGATGATGATAATGTGATGATGATATGATGATGTAATTAGTTTAGGATGATGATGTAATGCTGATAATGAAAATGCTGATGACGATATGATGATGCGACGATGATGATATGACGATGGGATGATGATGAGGATGATATAATGGTGGAATGTTTATGTGATGCTGATAATGATTTGTTGACCACATGATGACGCAATGAGTTGATGATGATGATGATGATGATGGTGATGTTGATGTTGATAATGATGATATGGTGCAAAATCTATCTATCAAAGACCAAAGAGCTGGTGGTGGATCTGAGGAGAACCAGGACACCAGTGACCCCATTTTCCATCTTGGGGCATAACGTAGACATCGTTGAACACTACAAATATCTGGGGGTGTTCATCGACAATAAACTGGACTGGATTAATAACACTGAAGTCCTCTACAAGAAGGGACAGAGCCGCCTCTATTTTCTGAGGAGGCTCCGCTCCTTTAACATCTGCTGGACTATGCTGAGGATGTTTAATGAGTCTGTGGTGGCCAGTGCTATTCTGTTTGCTGTTGTGTGCTGGGGCAGCAGACTGAGAGTAGCAGACGCCAACAGACTCAACAAGCTGATCAGGAAGGCCAGTGACGTTGTGGGGGTGGAGCTGGACACTTTGACAGCAGTGTCTGACAGGAGGATGCTGTCGAAGTTGTGGGCGATACTGCAGTATGACTTTCACCCTCGCCACAACGCTCTGGTCAAACAGAGGAGCACCTTCAGCGAGAGACTAATTGCTCCCAAATGCATCACTGAGCGCCACAGGAAGTCATTCCTACCTGTGGCCATTAAACTTTACAACTCCTCCCTCTGATGATCGGACACAAATGCCTATATATATTTATATATTTATATATGTATATATATGTTTATCTATGTATATTTCCCATATAACATTTTTATTGCACTGTATATATGTACATACTTGGAGTGGTCATTGTACACTGGAGATTGTCTACTTTATTATTTTATTTTGTTGTCTACTTTTTATTTATATCTTTATCTTTATCTCTTGTTTCCATTCATGCTACATTTCTATCTCTACTTTGCACGGAGCATCTGGAACAAAAACAATTTCCCCCCGGGGATTAATAAAGTATTCTGATTCTGATTCTGATTCTGATCTGACCCATCAGCCTTATCTGCCCACAGACATGGAGAGGCTCAGCTAGAGCACACTGCTTCTGCTATGCCATGTTCTTCCCTATGGGCAGCTGATAGGAACATTGTTTAACCGGTTGAGCATCCCCCACATTTATGTCATGCTCAATCAGATTGGTGTGTGAAGGTGTATCTGTAAAGAGAGACAAATGAGAATGGAGCAACTTCACTAGATCCGCCAGATGAGTGTCTGGCAGATAACCCAACTGACTGCCTAGTTTGCTCAGGTACTCAGAATTGTTGAGTCTCCCAGTATTAATAGGCTCAGATGGAACATCAAAATCCACTGAAGGCCTGACTCCCACTGTGGCTATTGACCTTACAGACTCCACTGTGAGACTGTCTGTGGAAAGCGAGTCACCTTTTACTTCCATATTAGAGTGAACAATAAGTTTACATGATGCCACTGCACTTTCTTCCTTCTCTCTGGTGTGTATACTAAATAGTTGCTCTCTGACATACGGCTTTTTACGGTGTAAGGCCCATTTAACTTTGCTTGGAATGGTGAACCTATCATAGGCAAAAAAGCCAAAACTTGATCCCCTGGCTCATATAGACTGATTTTGGCTTTGCAATCAAAAAACTCCTTAATTTTTTCCTGGTACATCTAAGGTTTTTGTGAGCAGTGGCACAGGCAATATGCAGTCGTCTGCAAAAACCATTTACATAGTTCAAAACATTATCAAGCAGCTCACGGTCTTCAACTCGTCGACCAACATGGCTAGTGGACCCTAACCTTTAGCTGTTTTGCCAGTTGGGAAAACGTGTGAGACATAGAATTACTCCCCTGGTCAGTCTGTACCACCTTTGGGACACCAAAGGTAGTCAAAAAGGTCAATGCTTTCATTACCAGCATGGTTTTAATGGAGCGCAAGGGAAAAGCAGGGAAAAGCAGGATAGCAAGTACTTTAACACAATACTGTCAACAAGTACTTACTCCCAGCCTTACTTTTTGAAAGTGGACCCACACAATCAAGCAGCAGATATTCAAATGACTTTTCAACCACTGGAATCAGATACAATGGAGCTGGCTTAATCTGTTGGTTGGACTTTCCAGTTAACTGACAGGTGTTGCAAGTTTTACAATACATTGCAACATCCCTTTTCAGACGAGGCAAGAAGAAATGGCAGAGCACTCTGTCATAAGTCTTCTTCATCCCAAGATGACCTGCAACTCCATCATGTGATGTGCTCAACACAAGTTCTCTAAATTTTGAGGGCACCACAACCTGAACAACACTGTCTACCTGCACACCCATCACTACATCAGCCCACTTTCTTAACAGCAATCCATCATTAAGAAAGTAGAGCCACTAGGAACACACTTGAGCTCCCTTTCTGGACAGACCAACTCAAACAAGGGTTTCACCATGGGATCTGTAGCTTGCTCTCACTGTTGCCATCTCCTCAGTAAGGAAAGTCGCTATTGGCTGTCCTAAAAGTCGCTAAAAGTTGCTAAATGATGTCATCACCTAATTTGCATTTGCATTTGCACGTAAGCAAACTTGGAAAACAACAACTACACATTGATGGTTACTATGAGGCTACTAATAAAATTCACGATAAACGTAAAAGGGAATGAGCAGCATGTAGTAGTCCTTAGTAGTCCTTAACTGGCCGTCGTAAAAATCACTTCGTGGCGAGTTTAAGGCCGCTATAAAAGTTGTAGGTAGACGAAAGTGAGCTATTTATATTTTCTTATGATAACATTAAACATTTACACAGCTAACAGTGACGAAAATGATTAAAATACTGTAATTAGCGCGGGCATTCACAAACGTTTGTTTGACGTTGCCAAGGAGATCTATGTCAAATCTCACGAGAGTGTGTTGTTGAGACAGAGACAAAGTTCATTTTCTTCTGAATTGTCCGTCTGAAAATTGCCATTTTCGTGTCAAACTGTTCAGAAGAGATGTGTCTTGTGACAAATAAGTCCAATATTTACTATGGGGCGAAGTGACTAACTTCGCTAGCATCCGCTGTAGCACCCTAGCCACGTAAATGTAATGCATTACGCCACCACGACCAATCACGATGTGCCACGTCATCACAAATTGCCGCCAAATCGCCGCCCCGGACAAATTTGGCAGCCTGGACACATTTGGTACCTACAGCGGCCTTAAACTCGCCACGAAGTGATTTTTACGACGGCCAGTTAAGGACTACTAAGGACTACTACATGCTGCTCATTCACTTTTACGTTTATCGTGAATTTTATAAGTAGTAGCCTATGTGTAGTTGTTTTCCAAGTTTGCTTACCTTAGGCCTCCATCAGCCGGCGGTCGTCCAGCACCTGGTGTGACTGCCTGCCCCTGGGCATCTCCAACATTAACACGGTGCTCAATGTTGTGCAAAATGTTCATAATATCCCCATCCACCTCTATATCATGAAGAGCACTTATCCTCCCAAGAATCTCCGCATAGTCAGCAACATTAGCTAAAATATTATCTGCTGATACTATATTTTGTTCTATGCTGTCACTCAAGGAGAGCATAGCACCCCAGAGCTCATCTATGTCCTCCACCGTGAGCACCGGCTCCCGGTCTCCAAATCTGACAGTTGTTTTATTCTGAAAGGGTACAGATAACCCCGCCCCCTCGTTTGAATATTGCAGCATGAAATAAAAGAGCAGTGAAATAAATGTGACGTTATGAAATAAATTCCCCAGAAATAAATAAATGTGATGTTATAAAATAAATTCCCCGGAAATAAATAAATGTGACGCTATGAAATAAAAGTCCCCATAAATAAATAAATGTGATGTTAGGAAATAAAAGTATCAGGAAATAAATAAATGAGACGTTAGGAAATAAAAAATGTGTTTTAAAAATAAAAATATAAATTAATCTATGAATTTATATTTAATTTATGTCTATTTATCAACCTATTTATTTAATTTGGGACTCATTTCATGGCATTATTTATTTATTTATTAATTTATTAATTTATTTCATTATGACTAAAACGGCTTTCCATAGTCTACACCTTGAACTGGCAGCCGGGGACAGACACCCCTTTCAACCTCTCCACATACCAGATCAGAGAAGAGATGAAAATGATGCAAGAGAACCCACAGAGGAACCAACCGAATGCCAAGTACAGGCGATTTTCCACCAGTAGCAGTACCGGTCGAAAAAAGGCAAAACGCTCTCCACGATGAGGCTTCCTGTAGCCCCATTGTATAGCAAAATCTTAACCAGTATATTGTCCTTTCCATCCAAAGACACAAAACCATCGGAGACAAAATGTGCATAAATCTCATTAATACCTTTAGATGGGGCAGTCTTCAAGGGAACATCAGACTCAGATATATCATTACTTAGTGCAGAGGACACTAGGCCAGCCGACTGGAATCAGCTGATTTTTGGCTTTAGAGATTGGACATTCCCCTTTCCAGTGTTCCTCGTTTTTACATGAATGACAAATCCTAGTGGGATCCAACCTTCCATTTGTCCCTGGAACATGCCTCACTGCAAGATGAGCGCGTTCCTGGGCGACCCCTAGAGACCTCCTAGGCCTAAACCTGATATTCTCCATCTGCTGACTATCTCTGTGGACTTGACCAAACACTGAGCCACTAGCATGTGTTTGAACATATTCATCCGCAAGAACTGTAGTCGCAGACGCTGTCTTCACCTTTCTCTCATTGATGTAAGTAGCCAGGTGGGCAGGCAATGAACCCTTAAACTGTTCCAACACAGTTAAGTCACACAAGTCCTCATAATTGTCGCCCTCCAAAGCAGGGCACCAGTGAGTGAAATTAGCCAAAATATCTTGCACAAATTCTAGCTGCATGTACTGTTCAAATGATAAGGTCCCACCAAAATGCTCTGAACCTCTTTGAGCCACTGGAGTCTGAACTACCTCCAAAAGCTTGGCAGAAATAGCTAGCCCCTCCACAATGCCCCTTAGCTCAGCCTTCTTTGGCACCTTTTCCATTTTTGACCATCCCAAATGTGTTGCCAAATCAACGAAATCTGCCTTTATAAACCGAGTCAAAGTACTACGACACAGTAGCTTTAGAAATTGGAGACCAAATACATTAAGCACATCCAAAGGAACTAATAAGGCAGTCTGAGTCACCCAATACTCAACCACAGGGAGATTGAGTGATTATGGAGCGCCCCCTCCTAACTGCCGAGCCCAAACTGACTAACTGCACCTTAGTCTTCATGTGAGTGCTGGCAGTGGGTATTTATGCACCCACCGTCTGTATTGGGGGAGACAAACTGCCCCAGCCAATACTTCGGGGTGCTCCCAAGCCAAATGCTACTAGCTGCACGGACAACACACAAAAATAACAGCCCTAACAACAACAAAAAAAAAAGCAACTGCTCCTTGTGAGATGACTGTTGCTACAATGGGGCTACCGTTCTCCTTGGATACACAGCTTATATGCAACTAAACACCATAGAGAACTACACTCTCCATCCTTAACTGCTCAAGTTAACACCGGAATAACTGTCACTGTGGGCCTCCCAACACAATTACACCACTCAATCTCACACAAAAGATTGAGATCTTTCTGGTTCAAAATTGGATGAGCCCCCACTTGTTATGCCAGTCAGGAGCACAACAAAGAAGGGAGGTCCACACAGTAACCATTTGAGTAAATGTGGCGGCGCGAGGAGTGTGCTTTGGGCAGCACTTGATTAAGAATGAATTTCACGCCAAACAACGCCACCCTGGGGGTTTCACCCAGGGACCCCCTTTTTTTAAAGGAATATTTCTCAACCAAGGAAGGCGCTCAGGTCCGTTTTACAGGTGAGGCAGAAACAGCATTTCTGGTTACAAAAATATTATTTATTAGTTACATTTAAGAATTTTTAAAACTCCAACATTAAGGGGTCACTCACTGGGGCAAAAAGGGGAGCCAATCAGGGCTGGGACTTACTGGGGCAGATGGGTCCAAATCAAAGGGGATCCCAGGAACACCACATGTGATGTAAATGAAAGTGAAACAAAATCAACCCAAAAACAAGTGCTAACACAAGAGGGACACCGCCACCGGGACACCAATCCGCCACCCTAGACTCAGCACCTGAATGGAGGAGTCAGAGGACAGCAGGTGAGAAACAAAAGAAAAAAATTAGATGTACCTAATCAGAAACACACATAAGAAATCAAGGAATTATATACAGTATACAAAATCTCTAATAATTAAACACAATAGCAAATCAAAATAAATTAAACAAAATCTACATAATCACCAATGAAATTTACCTGCAACCCGCATGGACCAAAATAACTGTAAAGCCAACATAACAGTCAAAATTACAGGTTGCAGTGAAAACGATAGTTGCAAAATAAAAATAAAAAGAATGCCATAAAGAGCAACTAATCACGAATAAAAGAAAATAAGAAACTTTCCCACTGTTCACACACACACACACAAACACACACACACACACACACACACAGGTTAAGATGTGACAGGTCCGACAATAAACAGCAATACGGCATCGATGAGCAACAATTCGGCCACAGCAACGCCGAAACAAGACCTGGACGAAGGAGCAGAAGCTAGTGCTTAGCCAGCTGTAGTGAGCAGCTGGGAGCCAGGCAGACAGCGTTGGAGCACCGCAATAGCGTGTGCAAATAAAAGTCTGAAGGCAAAGCAGTGTGAAGCAAAGCAATAGCAATGAGACAAATCAGCAGTACCCTACAATAAAAGAACAGATACGAGCAACTTACAAATGGCTGGAGGAGGAAGCTAAGGCCACTGTGCTACATAGCGGTCAGGCAATCCCGGTCGGCACGGCGTGGCGCGTAGTCAACGGCTACATGAGGGCGACCTGTAAACAAAATGCACAGGTTGCCGCACATGCAACACCCAAGCGAGCCTCTGAGATAAAATTAATAGAATGAACAACTGGATGGACAGCGTGAGACCAGACTGCAGTCGCCGGCGCCAGCCTACCTGCCACCAAACGAAAGAGGAAGTGGAGGGTGCGAGGAAGTGACGTGACCCAGGCTCCGTCAAGCAAGAAGACAAACAGGTGCCTTCTGCCCGCCTTTATAAGGCGCTCTCACACAGCGATTGGCTGGGAAGAGCCACACAGCTGAAATCCACATTAAACAACTTCATACTGCTACATAAACAAATAATTTATTAAATCTAACTCAACAGACACAAACTATGAGGTGTAAAGTCAGTAGTGAATGGCGGGTGTTGGGTGCAATGAAACTGTGGGTGCTATCCTAGACTATGTAACATGAACCAAGTGTCACATTCTGTCACTTTCTGTGGCAGATACTTGTGTTTTGGTGTTTTTGTTTTTCTGTTGTGCTCGCAGAGGTGCATTGAGAAGCTGGGTCGAGCCAGCCATTCACCGGAGCAGCTGAAACTCACACACACCTGCAGCAGGTTGGAAAATCAGCGCCTGCTGATAAGCCCTGGCTCGGTTTTACCTGCTGCCAGATGATTTTGTTTCTTGACGTGGTACATGGCTCCGTCTAGATCAATGAGTGTTAAATCAACTAGTGTGTTTATATGTCTCATGTGGAAATTTAACTTGTCTCTTTGTGTTTTCAGTATTTACCGGCACCGCTGCTACCAGTGATCCTGCTCCAGCCGCCCAGCTCTCTGCACCTCTGCGGCCAACTGCACTACCCTGTGCCTTTTGGAGGACTCAGCCTTGCCACGCCTTACCAGCGCCACCGTGATCTCCCTCGCCTTTACCTACACAGTTCCCCGACGGAGATTCAGCCTTGGACCCTTCGTATCATCACCTGCAACTGCCCTTATTTCTTCAATAAAGTACCCTGAACTCTACTCCCTGCCTCTGAGACGGAGGCACCAGTAACACAAAGGCTAACTAAACATAAATCACAACCCAAACAAAACCAAAATGGAGTGCCCAAAAAGGCACCAGCCTTCCAGGAGGGAGAGAGAGGGGCATCTTGGAATCACCCAGCTTTTCAAGGCTCTAAACAGGTGACACCAATGCCTCCAGCAGTGGCTCAGTCAGTAGAGACTTGGCTTGGGGACCGGAGGGTGGACTGGTAGCTGAAGAGGTGCCAGTTCACTTCCTGGGTTACTGCCGAGGTGCCCTTGAGCAAGGCACCGAAACCTCCATGTGCTCCCCGGGCGCCTGACACGGCAGCCCACTGCTCCTAGTCTGCAGTGTGTGCACTTAAGAATCAGAAAAGGGGAGCACAGGCAGGGAGAGGGAAATGGGACAACACAGATACTGGCCTAAGGCCTAGGGCCGTCACACTGCAGGGGAAGGGAGGATGAAGAGGGAGGATGCGTTGTGGTGATTCTCCAGTCAGCCGTTGCTGGTGTGTGGTCCTGCATCTCTTGCTGGCAGTCTTTAGTTTCCTCATTCCTGACTTTGTAGAGTCAGGAATCAGAGGTGCAGCAGGCCTCTCCCATTCATAGGGAGCAAGTAGCTGTTACTGTAGATGTTTTACTGCTTCAGGGTCAGAGAGGATCACAGGAATTGTATCAGGTTCCTATGGTTCCAGAATAATGACATCAGCAAGGAAGTCACAGAGTTCCGCATGAAGGTGCACGTTTTTGGAAACAGCCCTTCCTCAGCCATGGCCATTTATGGTCTTAGATGGGCAGCTGAACTGGGTGAAGAGGAACATGGCCCAGACGCAAAGCAGTTTGTCCCTCAAAACTTCTATGTAGATGATGGACTTACCTCTGTGTCTAGTGAAAGTGAAGTCATTGACCTGCTGAAACGTGCAAGAAACACGTTGACAGAGTCAAACATGAAGCTTCACAAAATAGCCTCCAATCGAAACCAGGTAATGGATGCATTCCCACCTGAGGAAAGCAAAGGACCTCAAAAACTTGAATTTGAGTGTTGACCCTCTACTGTTCCAGCAAAGCCTGGAGCAGGGGCTAAGTTGAAACTTACAGACTTAAAGTTTCACATTTCAAGTGGTACAGGATGTCAAGCCCTTCACAAGGAGAGGAATCCTGTTTGTTGTGAATAGCCTGATGACCCTCTTGGATTTCTTGCCCTCATTACAATGCAGGGGAGAGCACTGTGCAGGGAACTTGCCTTGGAGCAGCAAGAATGGAACGAAACTCTACCGGCAGAGAAAGAAGCACAGTGGAGGATGTGGACCAACTCACTCACCGATCTTGAACATCTACAACTCAGATCCTTTGTACCAGTGTCAATGTCCTGCACTCAGAAAAGGGAGATATGCATCTTTTCAGGTGTATCTACGATGACCAAAGCAGCTGTATAGCATACTCCAAGGTTGTAGAAACTAATGGCCAGTACCACAAGGGCTTCATCATGGGCAAAGACAAGCTGGTCATCCTCAGCTCACACAGTCCCACGCTTGGAGCTATGCTGTTTTAGCAGTTGAACTGGCTGAACTGGTTATAAATGAGTGTGACATCGAACTGCATAGTGTCAAGGTCTACACTGTTGGGAATGGATGGTAGGGCAGGTGTGGTTATCAGGAATTAATAATTATTGAAAATAATTATTAAAATTAATAAAATAAAAATTAATAAAATTAATCTTCAAATCGTTAAAAACGGGGCACCACCCTGAAATCAGGGACCAATAACCAGACCAAAATTAGTCTCAAAGAAGGGTTCACTTTAAATGTAAATATTTGTAAAATATTTACAATTAAAGGAACAGTGAAGGAAATCCGAGCACTGACCATCACAACCAATAAATGCTACAAAACATATGCACAAAATAATCACAGAAAACTGCTATGTACAATATAATAGACTTTATTATTGTTAGCAAATTGATTAAATCAATAATACTTTCAATAAACACAAATCAATTACTCAACCAAAGCAGCTAAACTAGGAAACTAAACTAAGACAAACTCAATCACAAATAACAAACAAGTGTGTGTGTGTGTGTGTGTGTGTTTGTGTGTCAGCGACGAAGAAAGAGGAGCCAAGATGGCGGTTGTAGTCAAAGAAACAAAATGGCGGAGAGCCAAAATGGCGGTCACGCTCCCTTGGAGGGTGACGTCACGGAGTGTTCCGTTGAAAGGACTACAAAAATGGCCGAACAGGAAATGGGAACTCACGTTCGTTCGACTACAAAAATGGCCGACACGTGACTTGGAGAAGTCACGCGTGGATACGAATTCAAAAGGGACTAGATTAGACTAGATTTTGCTGAATCATATGTCTGAAATTCCAAAAATGGTGCACGTGAATACGTCACCTAAAGCTAGTCAATTGAACGAACGCGCGAGATTTGAACAACGGCAATGGTTACACCACCGTTGGACTCGTGTGCACTTTGATTGCACAGGAGATGAATTTGTAGGGAAAGTGACCTACGGTTCCACAAAAGGTGGACGTGCTACCACAAGGCTTCTGTCTCTTAAGTCATAAAAGGGAGATATCACAAGACACACATATCTTATGTTATAGCGAGGTCATCAACCATAAGTCTCCAACAGGTCGCTCATAAGATTACGTGTGTGCATGCGTAACCCCTAATGTGTGTACATGTGGGTTAGTTAAAGAGAGGGAGAGAGAGAGACAAAGACAAAGGGCCAACGCCCTTAGCTGCGGCTAAGCTAACACTCCCGCTCCACGGCGTGGAGGGGCTCAAATCAGCTCGTAATGAGCGAAAAGTGAAAGCAAACAGCATGTTTTACCACGTAAAACAAACAGCAATAAAAAAGAGGGACACAGCGGTCCACAAACTCACAAACAATAATGTAGCTCACAAGCATACAATACACGCTAACTTATAGTATCTGCCCAGACACTAATTAAGCCTCACTTGGAGTCGTGTCTTCCTTAATCCAGCTCGCTTCCTCGGCGTGGATTAACGGCGGGCAGCCAACGGCAGTTTCTGCGTTGGCTGTTGAGATAGCGTGGTCGACGGGCAATAAGAAAACGGGCAAGAGCGGCCGTTTTCTGAGGAAAAATTAAAGTATCCTCCTTCTGCAGGCAGGTAAAGAGAGGCTGGTTACACAGCATCTTTTCAGGATCCCCAGCGTGTTCGGTGAACACGGCGCAGTTTTGGCTCATCCGGCGAGATGAAAGACTGCGGCCTAGAAGGGAAAAATTAGTCCAGACATCTGTAGGCCCCCTCCTGAGTAGTAGTTGCATATGGAAGCCGATGCTTCCCGCAACTCGTAACTCTGGGACTGCTTAGTCTGTAAAACGACGTAAAAAAACCCTGCGTAAAAACTCCTGCGTAAAAACTGAGTTGAAAAGGGTCTGCCGCTGTATTTATCTCCTCCGGTGTCGGCGGATGTGACGCGTTCAGGTGCGCACGCAGACAATGGGAGATGGGAGTTTCCAACCTGGGGGCTGTGACGAGCAGGCGCCACCTACTGGACCTAAGAGTCGTTGCACTTTCCTTTGTTTATCAGGCTTTTATAGTGCAAGGAAGCCGCATCAAAGCATTGAGCTGCACGCGGGCCGATCCGACATCAGAACCATGTGGCTGGTCCCAACAACACTGATAGTAGAATTGTCCTGGGGTACATTGGTAATACCTGTCAGCAATTCTATGTGTATGTTGCAAGAAGAAGGTGACGTCATCTTGCTTAAGGACAGCCAAGTAAAGCGTAATCAGTGGCCTGTTAGTGGCTTATAGTCAAAGCAATACCTAGTGGTGATAACAAACATACCAGAGAACAGGAGGGACTGCCAAAACATACCTCAGGCCTGTTACAGAGGTGATTGTACACTGTCTAAGAATGGACAGAAGGACTAATTAAAATAAATCTAAATCAATAATTAAATCATTTAAATGGGGCACCATCCTAGAATCAAGGATGAATAACCAGACCAAAAATAGTGTCAGTGAAGGAAATGAATCCGTGCATCACAACCAGCAATTACAACAATACATATACACAAAATAATCACAAAAAACTGCTCTGTACAACATAATAGAATTTATTAATGATAGCAAATTGATCAAATCAATAATACTTCAATAAAATAAGAATCCATAATTCAACTACAGCAGCTAAACTATGAAACTAAAACAGACAAACTCAAGCAACAAATAACAAACAAGCATGCGGTGTGTGCGTGTGTGTGTGTGTGTGCGTGTGTGTGTGTGTGTGTGTGTGTGTGTGTGTGTGTGTGTGTCAGAGAGACAAGGACAGAGAGCCAAGATGCCGGTCGTGGAGAAAGAGAGCCAAGATGGCGGAGAGCCAAGATGGCCAACGTGATCTTTTGAAAGATGACATCACCGAGTGTTCAAGCGTGTGCAAGGCTTGAACAAACTGTAGCGGCCATTTGTCGGAAAATCAAATTAACTAAAAATCAAAATCAAAGAGGGCCACTTCGGCACCATGGGGGTTGATCGTACGCAGGCAAAGAAGTCATGTCCATTCAAAGTTCGTATATTCTTCCGTTGATTTATTTACTCCAAAAAACAAGCAAGCAATACAAAGAAACAAATAAATCCTATTTCTTTCATGCCTCTCTCGCGCTGGTAAAAAACCATTTGCCCACCCAGGTGCATTCTGGTCCTCCACCTGCGTTCCTACCTATATAACCTCCAGTGCCCAGTGTTACCCAATTTACAAAGAAAACAAAACTAAATAAGCAAAACAAAAGGATAATATTTACCTTAAATTATTAATAATAGAAAATAGTGTCATGAATTGAATCAAAATAAAACTATACTAATCAAACATTATCAATAACAAATAAACAATTAAATAGCTCCAACACAAACCATGACAGAACACCGTTTTCTCACATGAATACACACAAGACACTGTTCCAAAAAGGTGACGATGCTACCTCAGGACAACCGTATCTAATGTTATGGCGGTAATACCTCGGGACACACGTATCTAATGTTAGAGCGACAACAAGTCGCTCATAAGATTACGTGTATGTGTCACTCCGAAAATATCTGTGTACCTGTACGTGTGGGTTAGTAGGAAGAGAGAGAGACAAAGAGAGCTAGCACTCAGAGCATGGCAAAGAGGGAGAAACAGCTGTGGAGACACAATACTCGCCTTCCTATCACTCAGTGGCCAGTGAACAAACTCAGGCTTGAATCACCTTTGGTTGTTCCTTGACAGGAACGGGCTTATTGTACGCTCACGAAGCTCGAATCAGTTCGTGATGAGCGAAAAGAAAAACAGTGTTTTACAGTGTAAAACTCACAGCAAAATAAGGAATCGGCGATCCACAAATTCACAAACAAGGTAGCTACAAAGCATGAAATACAAGCTAATTTCTAGTATCTGCCCAGACACTAATTAAGCCTCAATTGTAGTGCAGATATTTTTTTTATCCAACCTCCTTGGTGTGGATTAAAGGCGTTGTCCTGCGGTGGCTGTTCAAACAGCCGAGTCGACATGGGCAAAGAAAACAGGTCAAAGCAAGCGTTTTCTGAGGGGAAACCTCCTTCTGCAGGGATGACAGACTGGGCTACGCAGCTTTTCTCTGAATCCTGAACATGTTTGGTAAACACAGGGCAGTTTTGGCTCATCCAGCGAGATGAAAGACTGTGGCCTAGGTGAGTAAAATCCAAATGTTTGTTTGCTCCCTTTAAGTTACAGCTGCGAAGAGGAAAGCTGACGCTTCCAGCAACATGTTATGATGGGACCACTTTGAAACGGGTGTGCAGCTCTATTTATCTTCTCCATGTAACCGGTCGCTGCAGAACTGTGGATGTGTTCAGGTGCGCTCTCAGACAATGGGAGATGGGACATCAGTGGACACTGGACATTAGGGTCGGTGCACTTTCCTTTGCTTACCAGGCTTTGTTGGTGCAACATCTAAGAAGTGTTCCTTTCTGCTTTTAAGTAGTCCTCTATCAAAACTTTCAAGTATGCTACTTGTTATGTCCAAGACCTGTTGTGCCATGTTTTACAGTGTACCTGGAGTTTCTCCTTTCCTCGTTACCTGGCACCTGCTGCTGGGCTTAAAAGCCCTGTGTGCCTCCACCCAGTCTCTCCCTGCAGCCAGGACCAGCAGCATTGTCTCCAGACACCATTTTGTTTTTCCTTTGTTATTTTTGGTTACAATAAACTCATAACATATTGGGGGCTCGTCTGGGATCAAAACAATGTTTTTCCCTTTCTCCCCTAGACTGTGTAACCCTGTAGTTTTGGTGGTGTTTGGCAGTGTGGCTGTGAGCAGCTGTGGTCTTCTCATGGTGAGTATGGTGAGTATAGTATCCGAGTGTTTCTGATTTCAGGTTGTGAGTGATCTCCCTGGTTAGTTAGGGAGTGTGCCAGCTGGGCAGAGCAATCTGTCCTGCCATCGGTGTACTATTTGTTATTTTGCCTTTTTTATTTTCGAGGCAATCCTGGGTGGAGACATGTTTCTCTGGTGGGGGCGAGCATTTCAGGGCCTTGGTCATATGGCTGAGGTTTACTGAGGTTTTGCTTTAAAGAAGCCTCGAGCCAGGCACGTCTCAGAAGTTAGTTAGGTTTCGTTTGGAGTTAGGCAGGTACCAGGGGGCTTGCTTGGATGATCATTTGCACTCGGAGATTTGCTCACTGTGCTCAGTGATTGATTTATAAAGTTAGGTGAGGTAGTTATTGCTTTATGGGGGACAATTGTGGTAACGTGTCTAGGATCCTAACTTTGTATTTTGGTGCAGCTTTTTCGATTTGTCAAGTGGTGGTGTGTAACTTGACTTTATAGGCTAGTTCTCCCTGAGTTTGTTTTGCTTTAGTTCTCGATTACCAGCAGGTTCCATTTTGGTAATGGTTTTTGTATGGGTAATATTTTGTGCTACCTTAGTAGCTTGATGGGGGGTTTTTCTAGGCCTATTTCTGTGATCATGGTTTCTAGAACCATTTAGTAGAGACTACATTTGTGACTAGCTGCTTGTGGTATTGGACACTTTGTGTCGTGTGCACTGTGCATGCTGGTTTAATTTGAAACCTTGTGTAAAGGCAATTGGTCTATAGTTTTGATTGTTGTTTGATTGTTGTTTTTTTCCCACTTTTGATTTAGGAAAGTTATCTAGTATGGCGGCACTCAATGACTTTATTAGTGCACCATCAGAGGAGTTGCTTTGCCATCTTACTAAAGAACAGCTTCTTAGTCTTGCTAGTCATTATGACATTGAGATTACCAGTAGTGATAAGCGCCTTAAAGAGAGTATAAGAGATGCACTTAAAGCTGGAGTTTGTAGAATATGTGAAAAACCCCATGAGACTGGGATGGAAACAACTGCGCTCCCCCCTCCCCTCCCTGTTTCAACTCCGTAGCTCCACACTTTCACTTTCCATTCTCGTGGACGCGCGCTAGCGCTAGGAATATTCACGTCAATTACCCCAGCATGCACGGACTATCGGAGACAGCCACTTTATTCAGACACATCCATATCTACACGACACACGTCCTCTGTATGTCGTGAACATATAACGCTACTGACAATACATTTGACGTTGACTTTGGCTCTGACTTGCTTGTAGCTGTCGTGAGCCTTTGGCTGCGGTTAGCATAAAGCTAATCAACTTACAACATTACTCATCAATTGTGACCACAAACCGCCTGCTTTATTAGATTCACGGTAATTTCAACTACACAGCCAATTACTACCACACATTTAGATTATTAGCTATGTAAAACTTGTATTGGAGGCTCACCTGTCCAGGAGAAGAACAGCAAGCTCAGTATCCAACTTCAGCCCGATGCTGTCGCTCAGCTATCTCCACCTCAGATATGCTTGTCCAGTGTTTACACGCGATTTATTCCGTCTATTGTCACTCTCCCTCTTAGACTCTTGTTTCTCTACATCTGTCTTCATTTTTTTGGCTTGCTTAGCCGTGTATGCCTTTGTTGATAATGCCGTGATAGTGGCTTTTCCTGCCTGGACGTCCGCCATTGCATCTTACCACCGATGGAAGGCGAACGCGCATCGACTTTGGTCGAGCAACCAATAGGAACGCCCAAAACAGCTTGCTCTGTAAAATGAACTGTGATTAGCTGAACACTGCCGTCACGGCACTGATTTTTTAAAGCCTGAATACAGAGCCAAGAGGAGACACAGATGTGCAGTGTTCTGTCATAACACTATGAATTACAATATGCTGAAAGGTTATTATTGATTTTTGACCAAATGACGCCTAAAATAACTTACACACTCCAGCTTTAAGACTATTCTAACAGAAAAAAAGTCCTTAAGCCATCATCTTCACCAGCATATCAACAACTTGTACCTCCTCAAATATCAGAGGCTGAAATTGAGTTGAGGTTAAAAGAATTGGCTTTTCAAGAATTGCAACTAGAAGATAACCAAAAAGAGCATCTCCTCAAAGAAAAGCAAATGCATTTAGAACATGAGCGTTTCCTTAAAGAACTTGAACTTAAACATGCTGCTCTGAGCTCATCTAGTGCTGTGTCGTCTCAGTTTGACGTAGTGAGAAACATTAGATTAGTACCTCCATTTGCTGAGAAAAATGTTGAAAAGTATTTCCCTCATTTTGAATGTGTGGCTATCATTTCAAAGTGGCCAACACATGCCTAGACATTGCTTTTGCAAAGCGTTCTGGCGGGGAAAGCACAGGAAGCTTACTCTGCTTTAAGCATTGAGGATAGCAAGGACTATGAAAAGGTTAAAGGTGCCATATTAAGAACCTATGACCATAACCTCATTCCTGAGGCATACCGCCAGCGCTAACTGATTTTGTTACATGCAAAGATCAGGTTTATTTATTTATTTATTTATTTCGGCATGTTATTAGACAGTCATCATCACACATCATCTTAGTTAAAATCAGGTAGTACACATGGCCGAAAGGGAAAGCGGGAGAAGCAGATGCTTATCTAGTCCCGCCCCCGTTGCAGGTTACAGCTTTGTTGAAGAAAACCAACATAAGGAAGGCTGCTGGCCCAGATGCTGTCTGTGGGCGCACACTGAGGTACTGTGCCAACCAGCTCAGTGAAGTTTTCTCTACTCTCTTTCAGATGTGTGTCAATCACTGTCAGTTTCCTTCAATTTGGAAAAGCTCAACAATAATTCCAATCCCCACAATAAAAAATCCTGAGCAACTAACTGAGTTTAGGCCTGTCGCTCTTACATTACTTATTATGAAAATCTTTGAGAAAATCTTGAAAGATGAGATTGTCTCTTTAGTGCATGATAAATTAGACCCCTTGCAGTTTGCATATCAAACTGGAAAAGGGGTGGAGGATGCTAAACTCCTCATCCTTGACAAAATCTACAAGCACTTGGAGAAGCCAAAATCACGTGAGACTTTTATTTGCTGACTTCTCTTCAGCTTTTAACAAGATGCAACCACATATTTTAATTCAACGACTTTTCTCTTATTTTAATTTACCTGATCGGTTCTTATTGTTGCTTTTAAACTTTTTAACTGATAGGAAGCAGCAGGTTTTAGTTAACGGAGCTTTGTCAGATGTTGTGGTTTCAAATACAGGCTCCCCACAGGGTTGCGTTTTATCTCCCCTTCTTTTTATTTTGTATACAGACAGTTGCAGGTCTCACAAAGAGGGCAGCTACCTGGTAAAATTCTCAGACGACACAGCACTTCTGACTCTCCTCCAAGGGTCAGAGTCGGACCACGGTAGTGCCCTGCCAGACTTTGTTAGCTGGTGTGACGAAAATGTCCTTGATCTTAACGTGAACAAAACCAAAGAGCTTGTCATTGATTTCAGAAAAAATGGTGGAAAACCTAAGGCAAGTACAATTCATGGGAACGAGGTCGAAATTGTTGAAACTTACAAGTACTTAGGCACTGTTTTTGATTCACAGTTGAAGTTTGACAAAAACAGTCCATTGTCAAACGAGGCCTGCAGAGAATCCACTTACTAAGAAAGATGAACTCTTTTAAAGTCTGTAACAAAATCTTGTGTATGTTTTATCAGTCTTTTATCAAGAGCATTCTAACTTTTTCCTTCATCTGCTGGTTTGGTGGCCTGGCTGTAAGGGACAAAAACAGCCTTTGCAGCATCGTAAAGGTCTGTTCTAAAGTAATTGGCATCCTGCAGAGGGACTTGGGGTCCTTGTGGGAGAGGCAGGTGGTTCAGAAAGCTAAAGTAATAATTTCCCAGTATGGCCACATCCTGTCCTCTGAGTTCATGGCGATGCCTTCGGGCCGCCATTTTATAGCACCTATCAGGAGGACAAATAGGTATGCCAATTCCTTTATCCCATCTGCAGTTAAGCTCCCTAACATGGACAGTGGCAGCCACTCTTTGTAACATTGTTACTTTGTGTCCCTGTAACTTAATTATTTATTTATTAATTTCTTATTTATTATTACTTTATTCTTATTCTTGGTCTGATACTGATCTGCATATTGTACTCCTGTTTGTCGTCTGCTGCTCGTTGTTATGCCATGGTTGTTGTTTGTGTTTTGTCTTTTTTTTTACGCCAGAACTGCTTGAACTGAATTGCCCCCCGGGGACTAATAAAGTTGTCTGGACTGAACTGAAATGAACAGAACTGAACAGAAGCCTCAGTAACCTGGATGAACAGACTTATGTTGACTTTGCGAAAGAAAAGGAGACCAGTTTTAATAGTTGGTGCAAGGAAGATCTTAAACAATTAGATCTGCTTGAGGAATTTAAAAATTGTCAGCCTAAGGCCGTGTGTATTTATCTCAATGAGCAAAAAGTGACTACTCTTGATAAAGCCGCTGTTTTAGCAGATGAGTTTGTGTTGACACACAAGGTAAATTTTGATCGTGACCAAGATGAGCAAAAAGGAAGGGCTGTGTTTAATAGATCTCGGTTTTCAAAGCCTCTTCCCACTGTCTCTACAGCTTTTAATAAAAGGTCGGCTACTGCAAGTACTCCCTTAGAAAAGACTTGTTTCTATTGCAAGAACAGTGGTCACTTTATTGCTGATTACCCTGTCTTGAGTAAGAAACAAGTGTCTTGTAAGCTTGTTGCCTTACTAAAACCTGTGAAAATCTCTATCACTCAAAACATGGACCAACCAGTTCAGAAGTGTGAGCTGGCTGGCTCTTCGTCTTTCCTTATGGATGGTTTTGTTTCTCTTGCTCATTTTACAACCAAGCAACCTATTAAGATTTGGAGAGATACTGGAGCTTTTCAGTCTTTGATTCTACAGGACTTTTTTACAGCTCGATTTAGTGGCCCATATGTGGTTGAGGGTCAGGTTGGTGAGTGTGATTGAAAACCAGATTGTTATCCCCTTCCCCGTTTAGATGATTGTATTGACAGAGTAGGGTCTGCAGTTTTTGTCACCAAGTTAGACTTCCTTAAGGGCTACTGGCAGGTCCCTCTTACTCAGAGGGCTCGTGAAATCTCTGCCTCTGTGACTCCAGATACCATTATGGTTGGCTCTCGACCATTTTAATGTTATGTCTCTTCCAGTCAGGTCCTGGTGGTCAGACCATAACCCGCTTGTTTTCTTCAGCAGGATAAGAAACTCAAACCAACGCTTGATTCGATGGAGCTTGTGCCTGCAAGGATTTAACCTAGTCATCAAGCATATCCGGGGAAAGAACAATGTTCTCACCAATGCCCTCTCAGGGTCTTAAGTGTCCGTATCTTGTACAGCTATTCATTAACTTTGTCTGATGTTGCCTTAGAGCAACCATTTTAAGAGGGGGGGGGGGGGGGGGGGGTTATATCCAAATCAAATTTTATTTGTATAGCCCAAATTCACAAATCAGTTTGCCTCAGAGGGCTTTACAATCTGTACAGAGACGACACCCTCTGTCCTTCGACCCTCGATTCAAGTGAGGAAAAACTTGCCCCAAAAAAAGGCCCGTTTAACAGGGGAAAAAAATGCAGGTTCGTTTGAAGGAGTTAGAGCTGGAGATGCGTCGCTTGGCGACAAAGGAAAAGGAGCTTGACTTTGAATTGCAAGCACGCAAGCTTGATATTGACAGACAGGTTCGTTTGAAGGAGCTGGAATTGAGGGAATCCTCCTCCTCGTCACCTGTGGGGTCTCAGTCAGATGATTTTGACATTAATAGGTGTATTCGTTTGGTTCCTCCCTTTCACGAGAGGGATGTCGATAAATTTTTCACTTTGTTTGAGCGTGTCGCAGAAACGTTAAAGTGGCCTAAGACTACTTGGCCGCTGCTTTTGCAGAGTGTGTTTCGTGGCAAGGCTCAAGACGCCTATACATCTTTGTCTCCCGAGTTCAGTTTGGATTATGACAAGGTCAAAACAGCTGTGCTGAGGGCTTATGAGTTGGTGCCCGAGGCATATCGTCAGAAGTTTCGCCGGTCCAGGAAAATTGACTGCCTCAATTATGTTGAATTTGGTCGCGACAAAGAAATTCTGTTTGATCGTTGGTGTCAGTCTAAAGATGTCACTGATTTTGATGGTCTGCGTAATCTAATGTTATTAGAAGAATTTAAGAACTGCTTACCAGACAGGATCGCCACTTATGTTAATGAGCAGAAGGCGTCAACAGTCTCTGACGCAGCTGTCTTGGCTGATGAGTACATCCTCACACACAGGGAAGCCTTTGACAGGCCTCGCCTGTCCTCTGAGCGTGGTGCACCTGTAGCCAAGTCTTCTTCTTTTCCTGTAAGACCAATCTTACGGTTACGCGGGGAGCGACGGCCCACTGCGCGGCTGGTCCACCGCCGACCCATTCTTTTGTTCATTTTTGCCGGGGCCTTCAGTCCTTTTGGTTTGTTTATTTCTTCTGTTGGCCGACTCAATAAAACTCATTTTTGATTGAAACTTAAATCCTGTGTGGTGTCCATTCTATGTTGCGCCTCCAAACCCCTGGCTTGAGCCTTAATTTAATCATTCCAGGTGGGGGGCGTAACATATTTGGGGGCTCGTCCGAACGTGGTTTGCCCGCTTTGAATGGTGTTTGTAGGCTTTAGTGTGGTGTGATGGAGCGCTGAAGGCTTTTGTCTGGTTTTTGCCTCAGCGTGTGACTACGATTTGTTGTCTTTAACGCAGTTACTTGTGTCGGTGGACTATGTCATGGTTGTTCCCCCCCGGTGTTAATTGAAGCGTGTTTTGACGAGGGGGAAGTGCCTTGATACTTTGTAGCCTATTGTTTGCCGTTATCACAGCCTACTTTTTGGTGTGTTTTTGTGCACACGTTTGTGGATGCCTTTGGTTTTAGTGCTGCTGCTGCTCGGTTGGTTTGTGTGTCCTGTGTCATATTTTCGGGCAGTGTTTTTGTCGGCCTGTTCTTCCTCCTGGCTTGGCAGGGGATTCTCTTCTTTTAGTGATCTGTTGGTCACAGAGGAGGGATCCCTCTCCCAGGACGGACAGACGTGCAATAGATGTCGCATGTACAGAGCAGATCAACGACATCACAATGTATTCAATTATAAGCGATGGTTGACAGGAGTGAAAGCACATAAAGATGTATTACAGCAATAATAATGAAATGCACATGGAAATGTGATTACTAGTGATAACAGTAGTAGTGATTAATCCAAGACCTGTTGTGCCATGTTTTACAGTGTACCTGGAGTTTCTCCTTTCTTCATTACCTGGCACCTGCTGCTGGACTTAAAAGCCCTGTGAGGCTCCACCCACAGTCTCTCTCTGCAGCCAGGACCAGCAGCATTGTCTCCAGACACCATTTTGTTTTTCCTGTTATTTTTGGTTACAATAAAGTTAGTTTTCTTGCATCTAACCTTTGTTTGAGTAATACATGTTGTTTCCCTTGAGCCGGGGTCATAACATATGTAGCAGGACGCAGTCATTGTTCCCATGACATCACTTGGGAGGCGGCCCCGGCCAATTGCGGCGGGTGAATGCCGCATAAAGGGGGGCGTGGAGTACCTGTCTTCCTCTTCCTTGCCGGAGGCCAGGCCACGTCATTTCCAGACGTCCGTCACTTCCGCCCCTCTGGTAGCAGAGGCTCGCTTGGGTGTTGCTGCTGGCCGCACGCTGCTCATGCTGCTCACCGCTTCTACCGCTCCGTACGTCGCTCACTGCTCGCTGCCGGTAAGTGAGCTTTATTCTCATGTGTCTTCCTCTTTGGCGTTGCACATGTGGCGACCTGTGTACAACGCCGACTCTCCTCTCCACGCCGTGTTGGCCAGGACTGCCTGACCGGTATGTTGTACAGTGACAGTAGCTCTCTCCTCCAGCCACTTGTAGCTTCTTACGTTTGTGGTTGTTTATTATTGTAGGGTAAAGATGTCCATGTAGCAGCTCAGCGCCGGCTAACCACTGCCAAACCACTGCTGCTTTGCCTTGCTGGAGCTACCGTGTCTCTCCGGAGCTCCTGGTGTTCAGACACCGCTTGCTGCTGATTGACTGCTTGCCTTACTGCCTTGCTTGAGCTCCCACTGCCGCCACGGCCGACTCGGCCCGTGCTCGCCCTGCCTGGCTTTGACTGTTTGGCTGGCTGGGTGTCTCTGGTGCTGCCCCTTGCTGCCTGGGCGTACCTGTGGCTTGGCAACGCTGTCGCTTTTGTTATTCAGCCACGTCTTAAAGTGTGTGTGTGTGTGTGTGTGTGTGTGTGTGTGTGTGTATGAGAGAGAACAGTGTGGGAATTTGCTTTATTGTTGTTCCTTTGTTATCTTGTGTGTTTGTTGGTTGTTGTATGTTCATTATTATTATTTTTCTTTTCTTTTGCAACCCATAGATTTGATTAGTTTGTGGCTTTGAGTTTATTCATGATCATTTCTTTTGGGGTATCGTGGGTTGTATTTAATTTGTGATTTTGTATATTTTTGAGTAAGCCATTTGATTTGCTATTATTTTGTTTTCTTTATCCCTAAAACTGTTTCTCTGGTCTCCCCCCTTTCAGGTGCTGAGCCTACAGTGGTGGATTGGTGTCCGGTGGTGGTGCCCTTCCCTTTTTGTGTTGTGTCTACACTGGTTTGAGTTTTCACTTTATTCCTATTTTTGCTGCACGTGTGGTGTTCCAGGTATCCCCTTTTTGTTGACCCATCCGCACTAGTAGCCCTGATTGGTTCCTTTTAATTTCCCCCAGTGAATGATTTCATTTAACCCTTTTAAAGCAAATAGATTGTGAACAATAAAATAGTAATATTTTTGGTACCTTTGAACTGCTGTCTCTGCCTCACTTTGTTACGGACATGAGTGCTTTCTCCTGATGAGTTAGTTCACTTAAATTTCCCTGGGTGAAACTCCCAGGGTGGCGTTGTCTGGCAACAATCATTTAATTTATACCATCCTAAAACATCACATTAACCAAAACCACCTCCTCGTGCCGCCACACATACTTGACCAGTCGTTATCTTTGGAGCACAAATCAACTCAACTATTTGTCTGAAATGCAGCACCAGTTGCCAGACATCATTATCCATTGGCTTGTGTATCTTGTCCCCCATCAAGACTGGCAGAAGTCTCAGTAGACACCAGTTCTGCACAGCATGTCCACTTAGTTCCTCACTTCCAGGATTCACATCACTTGGTTTGTTGTTACCATCGCTGCCAAGGTAACGAAAGTGATTCATATGGCTGTTGAACTAACTGAACTCTTTTTGCTATATGATAAGTTGGCTGATAGACAGGGCCAGATCAGAAGATACAGCACCTTCAAACAGATCATGACCTAAACAAGGAGGTAGGGCATACATGGAAAAAGGAAAGGTCATTGAATATTGCCTGGAGATGACTTCAAGCCTGCTGTAACCAACTGCTGCACATGGCCATGGTAGGATTCAGCTGTCCTAATCGACGCTTTCACCAAGGTAGAGGAGGTGAATGTTTCATGGTCAATATCACAGAATCTACTTAAGTGAGTACTTTTGCTAAAGTTCTCAATGAAACCACCAATACTGTGTGATCCCAAGTTGTCTCCAGCGATGGCACACAGGGTGCCTCTATACACCTGTCATTCAGACATGGCCAAACCACAATCTTCTAGCTCTTTCAGATCTTTGTCAGGGACAAAGTATTTATAATTCTGCTCCCGACATAATAGTCAGTTACATTTGATCCACGCTTCACCTACTGTGTGGTTCCATATCTACCAGTGAAAAGCTGGCTGGGTGCTGACACAGACGGTAAAGCGACTGTGTTGCTCCGCCATTTTCTCATTTATTCAACACACGTTCTTAACAACAACACTTCACTTCCTGCTTTCTCTACGAAAGATGCATGAGACATCAACGGCAACACAGATGGCTCAAAATTCAAAGCATACTCAAACTTATTCCTCGAACAACACATCAGTGCAAATAACAAAACAATAATAAATGGCGCTTACAGTAATGATGATGGCAATGATGTTGTTGTTGTTGATGATGATGATGATGATGATGATGATGATCACAATGATGATGATGTGATGCTTACGATGATATGTCGACGCGGTGAGTGATGATGAAGATGTTATGATGATGATGATGTGATGCTGATTATGATATGACAATATCATATACCTGCCACAACAGGTGTTTCCAGGACTACATTTTGCATGGATGACACACACACACACACACACACACACACACACACACACACACACACACACACACACACACACACACACACACACAATTTACAAAAGTTGTAAAATGTGTGACATCTGCAAATAGCTTTCGGCTGTACATAGCTACATAGGAACAAAACAAAATAAGGATTTGTGGTGGTCAAAATCAAGTAAATTGGGGAGATCACATGGGCTCTCGATGGAGATGGCAGCTTGAGGAAGTTGCTCCATAAACTCGGCACTAGATAATAGATTATCGATAGTAACTCTAACCTCTTTGGCCGCAGAACAGTGGTTAACAACAAAAACAACTGGTCATCTCCCAACAGCTCAAGTATCAATGCCTAATAAGAACCTCAGAAGCCTCAGCGTCCCAGAGATTTGCCTCCAATGCACCCAGCTAAAGCTAGGAGCTGAAAGAGGGAAATGACATGATTCAATTTCTACAACATGAGATCCTAGCCATGGTGGAGCACCAGTTCCCGACACCTATGGAGATAAAGACAGCACACAGAGTGCCTGCCGGCCCACCAAGACGAGTTCAACGAGAGGGAGACTGGCCCCAGCCCATCATGGTCAACATGCTTTGCTACCAGGCCAAAGAGGAGATACTTTGTGCAGCTCGGGAGAAAGGACATATCTCATGGCAAGGAGCCAAGATTATGTTCTTCCCTGATTACTCCAAGCAAGTCATGGCCCAGAGGATCTCCTTTAAACAGGTGAAGCTGGATATGAGAAACAGGTGAGTGGAGTATATACTTAATTTCCCCGCTACTTTGGAGATTAAATGCAACAGAGCATGCCATCAATTCAGCGCCCGAGGAAGCATTAGAGTTTATCAAATGACCAGTGCTTAAAAGTAGGACAAAAATATAACTCATAATGACCTCCCATAATGATACACTGTAATTGTACAAACCATTGTTGGGTTTCTGAAAGCTGGGTCTGAGTGGTTTTGGTATGTTGATGTTTTTGTTTATTTGTCTTTGCTTGTTTTATTTTTCAGACTGTGTATAGTTTGCTTTTTTGTGCCTTAAGCTTTTGTTTTTGTAAGATTTCCATAGTGTCATACTGGACCATCCCCTGGATATCACCTGCATAGCACTGACAAGATACATTTTATACCTTTTAATAATATGGCGGATATAGTTGATTTAAAATTAGCCAGCTGGAATCTCAAGGAAGTCAACCATGTTATTAAGAAAAATAACATTTTGACACATTTAAATTTGTTCAAGAACGACATTTAAACAAAAGAGAATCCTTAAAATTAAAATGCTCCTGGGTGGGAAAAGTGTTTATAAGCCCAGGGACAGGTAAAAGTGGAGAAGTTTCAATTTTGTAGGTTTCAACTCAACTCAACTCAAAATGTATTTATATAGCACATTTAAAAACAACTTTAGTTGCCCAAAGTGCTGCACAAAATACATAACATAACATACATCAAGTGCAAGCGATATAGATAAAAACAGCATAAATCATCACCATAGAGTAACAATAAGATAAATAATAAAATAAAACAAATAAAAGCTATACTAAAACAAATAAAAGCTATACTAAAACAAATAAAAGCTATACTAAAAGATGAAAATAACAAGTCAGGGTGTCAGGGTGAGTTGAAGGCCAGTGAGAAGAGGTGGGTCTTTAAAAGTGATTTAAAATGCTCCAGAGTTTCAGCTGCTCTAATATGGAGTAGTAGATTGTTCCATAAATTAGGGGCCACAACTGAAAATGCTCCGTCGCTCTTGCTTTTTAATTTTGATCTTTTGATCTTTTGAAAGTCGATACATTTCAATGAAAGAGATGTTTTAATTTATTCTGATGGTCGCTATGTAATAGTCCGGTGGCAATTATTAGATATGCCAGTGGTTCTCTGTAATATTTATGCACCAGTTACGTCATTCACAGTAAGTTCATTCACCACCTTTCCCGAATTCTTTTAGAACTGGAGAACACTTAAATAATAATAGGAGGTGACTTTAATCAAGTTTTAGACCAGGATGCAGAGAGTTGGTCTGCCTTTGCCCCCCTCATAATGTTTACACCAGAATTGACTTTTTTTTTAGTATCACAATCCATAGATGACTCAGTTAGTTCCTACATAGGTAACATATCTCAGATCATGCTCCAGATGGAACCATTTCTACTTTTTCTAAACACATAAATGACTGTTTTTAGATCATTTTACACCCCATTTACTCATCACAAGGTGGGTTAGACAAGCAAAAATTCAATGATTTTTTTTACTGCCCTCAACCTCCCACAACTTTCCAACAGTGACAGAGACTTTCTGGATGCTCCACTGAGAATAGAGGAGATCTCTCAGGCAATCAAAAATATGCCTCTCAATAAAACTCCTGGGACAGATGGCCTCCCCGCTGTTTCTTACAGAACCTTTGAAGATATTATCTGTCCTATTACTTGATGTTTAAAGTAGGCTCCTTACCAAATCCATGCACACTGCAGTGATATCTCTCATCCATAAAACAGGGAAAGACGTGTTAGACCCAGCGGCTACTCCCTCCTCAATTGTGACCAAAAAATTCCAGCAATAGCTCTTGTCAAACGTCATTGGCAGCATAATTCATGGACCAATCTGGCTTTATCCCAAATCACTACAGCTCTGACAACACCAGACAACTGGTTAACTTACAAAATGTAGCCATGGAAAAAACTATTACCTTATATGGCACCCCTTATGCTTGTATTCTAACAAATGGCCTCATATCTGACCTGTTTCAGATGCATAGATCTACAACACAAGGTTGCCCTTTAAGCCCGGGACTTTTTGTGAATGTTTTAGAGCCCTTGGCACAGAAATTGAATAATAATAATAATAATAACATTCATGGAATTACAGTGGACACAACTCACCATAAACTTTTACTTTACGCTGACGAGATGTTGGTACTTTTACCAACTCTATGAGACGGTATTGGAGAATTTACACTACTCTCTGGATATCTCATAAACTTGGACAAATCTGTGGCCATTCCAATGTCTGGTTACTGTCCATCTACCCTTCTTAATCAGTGGAATTTCCGATGGTCCCCAAAAGGTATTAAGTTCATCGGTGTTCATATTACACCTGATTATAAAGATATGGTTCAGGAATAATAAGCTCCTACTTAAAGGATAACTACAATTTTTTACAACCTGGACCTTATTTCTAGCATAAAATATGATCATTTACTCACCCAGATAACTTTGGTGTCATTTGGGGTCGTTCGGACGAAATTAGATCCAGTGGAGTGCCGCATATATCCATATAATGCGAGTGGTCCGGGCACCGAAGCGCAGCCTCTATGAGCATTATCTGCCACGAAACTAGTTCATTTCACCAATATTTTGTCATGATACGCCAGCGCTATTCCCCTCTGAGTCCAGGCTCGTCTGTTATCAACATCCGGGGTCTGTAGGTTGACCTACTACCTCTGACCTGGAAGATGTCATCTCTGAGCTGCGCGCGCACCCGCGACAGCCGGCTTGTTTACCTGTAGCTGCTACTGCTAGTTTGACCCCGGATGTTGATAACAGACGAGCCCGGACTCAGAGCACTATCATGACAAAATATTGGTGAAATGAACTAGTTCCGTGGCAGATAATATATTATATAGAGGCTGTGTTTCGGTGCCGCGTCACTCGCATTATATGGATATACCGGCGCTACACTGGATCCAATTTTGTCCGAACAACTTCAAATGACACCAAAGTTATCTGGGTGAGTAAATGATTATATATGTTGCTAGAAATAAGGTCCAGGTTGTAAAAAACGGTAGTTATCCTTTAACAAAATTAAAGTGTTGCGTAAAACTCACACAGTGTTCAAGTGTAGCTGTCCTGTGTTACTGTTGTGTAGAACTCTATTATTATACAGTGTGTTCAAGTATAATCCTGTGTGTTACATACTCTGTGTGAAGAGAAAAACATGTATCCTGAGTGCAGAGTGCACACAGTGTGTAGAATACCTATATATCGTTCACTAAGTTTAGAAAAGCTGTGGAGGACAGCTATGCAAATGATCACACTCACCACAAGTGCTTACAGTGCACTTCTTCGTGGGGGCCGAGACTTTAATCATATATGTTTTTAGAAAAGACACTATTGGCTAATGTACGAAGCTAATGGAGGCTGGTGTTGGTTGTGAGAGATAGGTCAACTAATGAGAAGGGCCATGGACAGAAAGATCATCCTATTTTGCTAATACTAATCTGATATAGAACAAATTGCACAGAGCTGGCCGTTGGGACTTTTTCAAATCCCCCCAAGCACCTCCATGGAACAATAGTCAAATCTTGATTGGGGATAAAGCAGTTAATTGGATCTTATGGCAAAAAGCTGGGGTTCCCTGTGTTTTGGATTAATTTAATAGCAGTACAATGCAACTGTTGTTTCAACCAAATTGTTGATAAATATAAATTACCAGATAATTAACTCTGGAGGTATGTCCAAATGCAAAGCACTTTGTCTGGAGGTTAGGAAGTCCCCTTATCTGCCCTATTGGCAGCCCAGTTGAGGATCTACTCACTAACTCATCATCATATAGGGTAAAATATATCATCTGCTACAGGAACAATTGGGTGACCCATTGACAGGGCCGGTTTTTGCTATGGGCAATGTGGGCGACTGCCCAGGGTGCAATCTATGTGAGGGCACACGAGCGCCCTCAAAAAAAAAAAAAAACTTGCCAGTTTTCTAGACTACCGCTCATTTCCATGTCAAGTTAATGGAGTGGGCGCTGGGGCGCCCTCATTGTCACGTCAACTTGCTGCTGAGAGTCATACAGGTTGTGTGTGTCAGAAGAGGCGAGGGGGAGGGGGGCGGGGGATAGACTGATGATCCCAGGCCACACAACACACACTGCTTCCAACGTGCATCTACGTGAATTTGTTTACATCACGTGACTCCGGTTGTTTGACGGGCGAACAGACGGTGTTGGCAAAAGGTAGTGATGTCGAGTCTTCATCTTCATCATGGATCAAAGTAAAAGACCAAAGAAGCCATCAGGTGCCCAGTTCAGAAAGAGAAGAAAAGAATAAGAGGAGAAAACGGGCAAAAGATAAAGGTATGCAGATTTCTATGAGTGACGTGAGTTACAGTAGCCTATAGGCTATTTATTAGCCTCTTGCTAATATGTTGCTACTTAGCCACAGAAGACGACTGTATTTAGTTTTTAGTTTTGCTGAACTAGCAACTATTAGAATTGAGGCATCATGTCATGCAACTAATTTCACCCATAGGCAACCTAGGCTAGTTTGTGTTTGCAACACAAGTGCAAATTCACACAGAGTCCTGACTGTGGAATTTTTAATGCTATACGCTATATGCTAACTTAAATAACTTCTAATATACATTGACATGGCATTTTGTAAGCTACATGTGATATAGCTTTTTGAATAATTTGTAGTGTGTTATGCTTAGTTAATAGGATGTTAACAAATGTTAATAAAATGTACATTATGGTCATTTTAATTGGGTAACTGATGCATGTGTGATGTAAGTGTGATTTAACTTACATATTGTATCTTAATTGTAAATTCAGAGGCACTTATGAAAAATTTTGAGCTGGAGCACCCACTGGCCAAAATGAGGAGTCAGATACTTCCACAGCAGGGGATTTTCGCCCAGGGCGTAAATCTAGCCAGGACCGCCCCTGCCCATTGGTCAAGGTGAAAACACAATGGGCGAGGGACATGGCTGTGGAAATATCCCCAGAAGACTGGAAATAATAACATTAACATGATGTACAAAGAAATAGGTAATAGATTTATTCAACTGAAAATAATACATAGATAGCACTGGACTCCACAACAATTATTTAGTTGGAACTTGATACCAGTGGACTCTTGTTGGAGATGTGGATGGAGTGGTGCTTCTATTGTACACATTCTATGGTCATGCTCAGCACTTAAAGACTGGTGAAACAATATACAACAGATTGTTTATGAAGTCCAGAATAAAAAGTTCCAAGTTTCTACCAAACAGTCTATTCTGGGCTCAGCCACTGAGCTTCAGGACTCTGACTTGTCCCCTTTTGAGAAAAGGTGGATTATCTTGGCATTTACAACCGCTAAACGGATACTACTGAGACATTGGAAGAGAAAACGCCCAGATCAATTGCACAATTGGCTGCATATGAGAGAGTGGCATACTCCCTATTGGACAAACTTGATCAATACAGGTTTACATGGGGCCCTTTTACTGGCGGGCTACACATGACATAAAGGTTGATATAGTATCTAAAAATCTGTGTATAATTCAGAGGAAGGAAGATTCCAGTGTGAAAGTGTCTGTGAGACTCTGAGTTATCTGTTTATGTATTTTTTATTTTTATTTTTACTTTTATTTTATATATACCCCCCCCCCCTCCCCAGTTTGTCATAGAGTACTCAAGTAGACGTATATTAATTATTATTTCTGTTGAATCTCCTGCCAACTTGAGTGTAAATAGCTTTTTGTTAGTTACATATTTATTGAAGTTGTTTAAACTTCAATAAATATGTACATTATGAAAACGAACAAACAAGTCAATTGAGAAATACCTGGAATACTGAAGGATGAAATTAATTTACCATAAAGATATAGAAAACTCCGCCGAGTTAGCTGGCTGTTAACGATAATATTTATAAAAGTGTTGATTTTATTCAGATTTTAACATTGTTGGCCATTCATTTGATTGTAACTGTCATTTGCCATAGCCCTTTTTTTTTTTTTTTTTTTTGTTTTCTCTATGTACCAGTCCAATGAGTGAAACTTATGCATTAGATTTATTAGTCCTTTAACTCTGTATAGCACACAAATGTTATGAACCCAAGTCATTATCGTTCTGCATTAATCACGTGAAGAATGGTCGCTCGTCTGTCGGGTATTTTCGGTTGCTTTGAGTTTAATTGTGAGTGACGTGGTGTCGAGAAAGGGCTTACGAAGTCGCAAGTCAGGTGAAATAAGTACAATGGGGGGTGACAACGCCACATGGTATGCTGTAAACAAATCCTGGTTTTGTACTGGAGTGCTTTTTCAGTTTTGTGTTGAACTCAGCCAGTTCATTTTTGACCCATGCTGCTATCAAATGGTTAAGTTATTTGAAGAACAACATAAGCTACTGGTCTTACAAGACCAAGTACAGATACAGCAGCTATCCCCTTGTGTGGATATGTTTAACTTTTAATCTGTTCTTTACATGGTCTCACTTTAAGTCCAACTCTAGTCTCCAGTTCTGGTTTTATGTGAACTTCATCTTATGGTACTGTGTCTGACTCTACTGGCCTGGTTTCTCATCCCTTTAACCTAAAGAACGGATTCTCTGCAATTCCAGGACCCATGACCCACATCTAGTCTGTGTATGACTGAACTGTATCTATTGTCTCCCAGCCAACAATGCAAGGGTTAATAACTGGCTAACTTAGAGTGACATGTAGCTAAAAAACAATGACAAAAACAACAACAACTCACGTAGGCCTCCCTCCAAAAAAAAACAAACAAACACAAAAACTGTGACAATGATGCCATCCAGGGAGCACAAGTCCTCCATTGTTGAGGGCTGACATTCCGTATTGTGCCTGGCAGACTACATTGCCTCATAGCAGCTGGGGTGTGCTGGCAGGGGAAACAGGCCTGGCTGTCATCAGCTGGGGAGATACAGTGTGATGCAAGCAGCATTACATCACATATGATCCTCCAGGCAATCACTTCTACTCTGCTCAGTTCTGTTTGACTGGCTGTGAGAGAGTCAGTGGGTTCATTTGAGGACTGAAAATACAAACCACTTGTTTGTAATCCTTTAAAACTTTTACTACAGATGAAGATCAATATTCACAAATCAGTCACTTCCAGGAGAATTTACTAAACGTTTAAATCACAATGTTTTACATACCCGGCATTATACACTAAATGCATGTTTGATGCTTTAATATTAAAGAGCAACACTATCACCAATGTTAGGTTGGAGACCTAATCTACCTTTTGAGCCACAAACTATACAAAATTACAGCACAAGTTTACCCAAACCTGGAAGTCAGTCACTCATTACCAACTGGCCGACCCACCCTACAATCCCAAAGCGTCAGTATTTGACAAGTTGGGAATGAGACTCAATAATCAAAAAATTGAGGCATTTCAATTGAGAGATTAAGCAATTCTGAGTTTATATCATGTACACTGAATCTGAGAAGATTTAATGCAATTTTTCTTTTACAAGCAATAATCATTTTGTATGGGTTCGTCCAGGAAATGCAGCAGAATGGGCAATTCTCTTCAGTCAGTATGAAAAAGAGTCTGTGGCGCTGTGCAGTACAGGTTGTGATGGTCACTGTGGCTAATCTCAACAATGTGTTGTACAAACCTGCAATTCAAGCAAGCTGATTTGTTGATCCAATTCCTGTCAGGAGGCAGGTTTGAAACAGTTTTGTAATTCTTTTAATATCTGGCTGCATGTTCAGGATGTTTCCCACCTTTCCAGCAAGGCTCCAGCAAAACACCTTTAAATGTCAGAATCTACATTTCTAAATTTTTTTATTACACCTAATATTTACTTAATATTATATATTACGTACTTCACATTCTGATCTGGTAGAACAAATGCTGTTTGTTAACTGTTGCAAGTCCCCGTGGTAAGGGGAAACCCATAACAACAGGGGAACTGACACTGGAGCACTATCCATCGAGTCAATGCCCGCCTGTTCACCCGTTTTCCTTTGGTTTCTATCACTGTCCTTGCCTCCTCCATCAACAGGGTTCTTTTTCTTTTTCAGAGTTATTCCAGTTTTCCCACCATTACCTGGGGATAGCGACTAAGGAAAACAATGTCTCTTCCTGTTTTGGTTGCTCAACGGCAGATGGGCTTCCTTTGTGACTATGTATATATGGAAAATGATTACAATTTTTAGTTTAATGTTATGAGCTAGAAGTCATTTATTAAAATTCTGATACTCAGATGTTCTGACCTTGAAGGACTAAATCATCTTTAAATAAAAAAACCTGTTACATATTACCATTGTAATGAAACACAGCCTTTATAACATGATTTAGAAAATAACAACTTGTTAAACTTATTAATTTATCAAATGATATTGATAAACATACACAAGTCAATTCCACTACATTAGGTCACATTTCCCAAAAATTGCATCCATAACACTTGTACTGGTTATAAGCCTTGTAAAATACACAGAATTTAATGTTTGCAAGTAATGATGCAATTAAAATAATGTCTCCCCATTATCTGTATGCAAACAAAATTAGATAAGGGCTGTTCTGTCAGTTTTGAACTGATAAAAATGTTGACCTAATCGTTGCACTTACCACACACACACACACACACACACACACAAACATGCATAAATGTACACAGACAAACACACAAACACTTTTCCCTGGCAGGTCCTAATTGCCTATAAATGTCAGTGTGAGTCAGTGTGCGATAGTCTTCTGGTAAATTAAATGATTGGACTGGCACCTCCTCATTAGACCAGAGATAAGCGACACAGTGAGAACACAACACACTGGTCAACACTCACTTTGCAGCTACTGGCTCCAACCCTGAACTCCCCTGGGATTTTATCAAAGACAAAAAGAGGTGGTGTGTGTCTGTGTGCATCTGTCTGTATGTGCATATACATTCTGTATTCATGCATTTGTGTTGTGTGTGCATCTGAGTCCTCCTGAGGGAAATTAGTCTTCTTTACCCTGCTCCGACTCCAGGTCCGTCCCTGATGTTTTCTTTCTCTGCCAGGACACACCCACTCCCATCGGGCCACACTGCGGCTAATTGCTAAATACAGTGGCTGTTGTTTCAGATCACTGTTGGCAACAGTCTCTGTCGAAGTGACTGCCATTGTGGCTAATTGGGAAAAAATATCCAGACATGGGTCTCCATAGTTTTATGTTGTCTTACAGAACAAGTACTGATCTTTTGATATGATCACATAAACCATGCTATCTCTTAGATAGCTACGTCCATGTTTTTGATCCCATTTATTTGTTTATTTTTACTGTTTGTTTGTTTAAAAGAATATCTTTGAAAAAAAATGTCATATGATTCTGACTGTATTTGGTGGAAAGCTCAGCCATGACCCAAGGAGCAATTGGCAAGTTTTGATGGTGGCACTAGTCAGCATCACCAGACGTATGATTCATCCTGAGGGGAATTTTATGGCACGATCCAGGAGTTGGGGAAAGATTTGATCAAAAACCAAAAATATCAACTTCATAGGCATGTATCATGAAACCATAAATGTCTGAACCTAGTGTCATGACAATCTATCACATAGCTGTTGAGATACCAAAGTAGACTGACCAACACATCAACAGTACCATCCTTTCACCCAGTAACATATCCTGTGTGGAGATGCTTTTCATTTTGGCACCCATGTAAACAGGTTGAACACATGACTGTGATCTGCAGCAGTACAGCAACACAGCCGTCACGCGCTGCTGAGGCAGGCAATGTGGCCCAGGAGTTAGAGCCATGCATGGCTAAATTTCTCTTTGCTCGTTATGGTACAGATCAGGCTCTAGAATACATTTATTTTGTGGAGAAAACACCTGAAGTGCATTTCATTGGTTGATGAGCCTGTAAAGGTATTTCATTTGGTAATGGATGTTCAGGTTATTTCTCATACTTGCTTTATGGTTGGAGGTTTTAAAAGGTAAAACTTGGTGAAAATTGTGGTAGGAATACCAGTATCGCCACAGAAAATTATGCCTACATGCAAATTTTGCTTGATTTCTTTTAACTCATTCACAAAACATTATTCATAACCGTTCACTTTATTTGAGCTCAAAAAGAGCACAGCACCATTCCTCACACCGCTCTGTGAACTTTAGTCTGATGTTTCTCTCTGTAAAGGAGTTAGATTTATTCATTCCTCAGCAGCAGTGAGCACCTGAGTGTCTACAGCTTCACAGCCCTGAATTGAAAGAGAGCGACAGAGAGAGAAAGACAGAGAGAGAGAGAGAGAGAGAGAGAGCGCAATAGATTGATAAAAATAAAAGGAGACAGAAGCCCTTTTCAGTCATGCAACTGAATGTTGTACGGTTCATGTAAACGCAGCACAAAAAGTAAGTTTGTGTTTGGTAGATTATTTCTTTGTTGTAACAATGCTTCTTGACAAGTAGAACAATGGGAGGTAAATCCAGCAAAAACCAGGAAGCTGGCGTAGGAAAGATTTCTTAACTTGTTTTAATGTTTTGTTTTAATGTATTTTAAATGCTTTTAATGTAATTTTTATGGGCCTGTAAAGCACTTTGAGTTGCCTTGTGTCTGAATTGTGCTATATATATAAACTTGCCTTGCCTTGCCTCTTGGCAATAAATCTTATACTGTTGGTGACCAGCATGAGGAGGAGGAGCCAGGCTGTTGTGGCTGTGTATGGTTCTTCCACACGCTACTGAGGCTCCTGTTTGTTAAATTAATAAATTGTTAAATTGCCAATATGTCTTGTTTCTTCAGACTTCAATCATCCAATCCACCAAACAAGAGTCAATAGCAGAATAAGCTGTTTGGCAGAGAAGATTTGGCAATTTTTTCATGGGCGCAGCCCACATACTCAGCTCTGCTGCTCATCCCACAAATGCATCTTCCTTACAAATGTGGCACCATTTAAAAGGGAAATAAACAGGCTTTCCAACAGTATAAGATTTATTGCCAAGAAGCATCGTTACAGCAAAGAAATAATCTACCAACCAAAAATTTCCTTCCTATGTTTATCTAAAATGATGTTTTTCTGACATTCAGACTGGAGGAACTTTGTACAGCTTTGATACAGCACACTTATGGAATGAGAGAAGAAAAGAGTTCCCTGTTAGTTCAGGCTGCGTTACTGATGGATTTTCACCTTTGAATTCAGAAATAATTACCATTGTGAGCATGAGGGGGGATACTCACTAATGTAACTTTTCACATAAATCTTCTAATTTCTTTGATAAATATGTTTATTGTATTTTCTGCGTTAACATGAAAAAACATAAAAATGAAAACATACATTTCACATTGAACACTGAAACACTTAAAGCACTAAAAAAAACACACCTAAACAGAACATATTACAAAAAGGCACAGAAATAATGCACATTCAGCACTTGTACTTGCTGTCACAGTACTCAAATCATATCTTGGTGGATAAAATAAATAAGCTGACACTTTATATTACCATAACCCGTCATTAGTGAAATGACCATTTACCTTTTACTATATATTTAAGCTTGCTTGTTTGGTCTATTGACAGATTTCTATGACAAAGATTTCTTTTGTTTAGGGAAACCGTGATTTGTTTTGTTTTGTTTTTGTTTTATAGACCGTAAAATGGAAAGTGGCGGTGCAAAAGATACATACCAGTAGGCTACACACCGCCCGTAGAAGTTTATACATTTGGAAACCTGTGTGGAAAGTGGTGTAAGTTAATTTTTCGTGTGTATGCATTTGGCCCCAGGTGTATTGGTGTTGATGCTATTGAGTAAAGCTGGAGTAAAGTATAGTCTCATTCATTTGTACGAAAGGAATTTATTTTGTTAATAGTTTGGACTTGAGATTGTAAAAAAATATCCTTTTATCGAGATTTGGCAACCTGCCTCAGGATGGCTTGGTATTTCTGTTCAGAAGCATTTTTTTATTATACCCAGGGCCGCCCCTGGCAAAATTGGGGCCCTAAGCAGAATTTTATTTTGAGCCCCCAGAATTTATATAGTTATTTTTACATTCTGTACTTAGGTTCTATATTCCTACACTGCTGTTTGCTGCTGCAACGCTTAAAATTTCTCCATTGTTGGTCAAATAAAGGATTATCTTAATTTATCTTATCTTATCTTATCTTATCTTATCTTATATGACTGTTATGAATTAAATTCACCAAGAGATGGCGACATTTTACCTCCATAAAAATAGCCCAAAACTTCTACTGATAGCATAGATTGATAGGCTATAAACCTGAGCCAACACACGACCACCAACTGGTCAATTAACCGCTCCTTTTTCAACAGAGGTGAATGTAGATGCAATTAACAAGACATTCAATACATGATAATCAGGGCCGCTGGAAAATTTAATCTCCAGTCCACATCTGGACAGAATTATCCCCTCTTCTGTCTCATGATTAGCATGCTAGCAGCTGGGGTGTTTATGCCACAACATACCCACCTTCAAGTGAAGCACGAGCATCCTCTTGTTTTGACTTTGTCTTTCTTTTGCTTGCTCCCGATTCATATTGCCGTTTGGAGGCCATCTCTCCACCTGCATCCAACTGCCTGTCGGCGCATCTTACCGCTGATTGGTCAGATGCTGCATGCTGTCAATCATTGCGGCAACGTGTGCGGTGTCAGATTACTCGTCTCTTTTTTTTTCTCTCCTGCCTCGGGCTGACTTGGTGCTCTGCGCGCGCCTCACAGCAGCGATGCGCGTCCCTTGCGCATTTGCAGAGAATGCGTCCCCTTGCGCAAAATGGGCCCCCCATGGATCGTGGGGCCCTACGCACAGCACGTGTTCTGCGTTTAGGGAGGGGTGGCGCTGATTATATCTGTATAAAATCTCTTAACATCCAGACAGCAATCAAAACATGAAATGCTTTGGGGAAAAAAAGGAAAAAAATAAGAGGTCTGTGGCAGGGACAAGGCTGCAAAAACTTCATCCAATCAATTTTAATCTGTGGCGGAGTGAGCTCGTTGTTTACGGACAAGAATGGCAGAGAAAGTACAGACACACTTTTCATTACCAGCTGTACCTACAGCAGCTAGCACTGTCAAACAGAGCAAGAACAGACAGACCAAACTGGAGAAGGCTACAAACAAAAAGAAGTTGGAGAGCTCAAGAGGTGAAAGGAGAGTTAACATTGGAGTGGCTGTTCAACGATGGAGACAACTGATGGAGTCGAAGGCCTGAAAACGGACGCCATGGTAGCTGTGTCTCTGTTGGACAGGTAATGAGCTGGTTTGTTTTGTTGGGGGAAATGTATTATTACTCTGCATTATGTAATCAACGTAGCTAACGTTAGGTCCCTATTTTGCTTTCATATTTATTAGCCCAACACTAACATTGTTAGCATCGGCAGCTTGTAGCTAGAGTTAGCTAGCTAGCTATGATAGACTACTGACATATGAAACATATTTACATGTAACGTTACCGTTTACACGCAGGCCAACGTTTACACATACTGTGGATCTAATCCATATAGCAGTGTTCACACATGCACTGCTACTCTGGGCTGTTTGGACATTTGCCAGACGAGCTGTATGTGAGAGGCGGATATTTCATACCAAGTTTGTTTTGCTCTGTGTGCATGAATGTGTTCCTTAGCAGGGATACAATACAAAAAGGAGTGGCATCATCTCATTAGCTGCACCAGGAAAATGCTTCAAGCACTGGTCCTAACATTCACGTTAGCCTACCGCTTGAGCTATTACTTACTAGTAAGAAATTTTTTAAGAAAGCGGTTCAACTCATGATCTGACTGTCAGCTGACCACAGCAGAATGTGGGAAACATTGACCACAATTGCTGCACACAATGCACCTACCAACGCCTTCTAATAATTGCTTGCCACCCATCACATAAGTTCCCAGGAGTCTAACCCCAGACTTCTATTTTTTACTTTTTTCACATAGTAACAGTCCTGTGTTGTCTTTCAGAGAATTAATAACATTTTTATGCCCCATAAAAACATTCAGATGTAACTTATGTCCTGTAAATACATTTTCAGTTTTCTGTAATTATTATATTTTTTGCAGAGATGATGACTTTTCAGTCACAGGAGTTGATGAGTTGGACAGATAAAGTAGTAAAGTAATCTGAAAGTTTCACTAAACTGGAACTCCTTTCTCTTATGCCAGGTACTCCAAGGTGTTCAACACAATGTGTAGTAAAAATAATAAAAATTTGATATTTCGCTAACCCCCCAATATGAAATGACTGTAAATGGTGCAATTCTGATGTGACAGAAGCTATTTCTGGTTGATGTCAGGAATATTTGTAACTGCATAAAATGCATCCAAAGTTGTGGTGTTATAATGAATTGAAAGTAATTTCAAGGTCCTTGAAAAGCTGTATTTCCTGTCAGATAAGTAATTGTGCTATTCTTTCTACAGGACAATCATGTGATCTGTGTTTGTCATCAGTCAATAAACCTCTGGATGTCCTTCCTGTATATAGTTGTTTATGCTAATTGTACTGTATGTTGTCTAAATGTTAAAAGGTATACTATTTTTGTTACTACGTGTGTTCCTGAAAATTCAATAAACAAGAGTCTTACCTAATTCAGTTGTTATTATTAGTGCATCATGTAAAGTGTAAGAACTGTAATGGGATGGCTGTTTATGCTGGAAGTGTAAAGAAATGCAATTATAATTTTCAAGACTTTATTCAAACAGTTTAGAGATAATGCAAAACAAGGAGTAAATACAGTACGACAAATAAAAATGTGTCAGGCAGAGTTCAGCACTTGATGTGATTGCTCCAAACGTAGTCCTTGAATTCTGGCCTGTAAATCAATAGATGAGCAACATGATAAGATATTTTTATGGAACAGAGCTCGACTGTCCTCAGCATACTGTGACCATATACACTTTCAATGGTCAATACTTTAGACATTCCTGGACAAAACTGTACAGATGTCCCAGTTTATATATATATATAAAAAAATCATTTTATCTATTCATGCTTTTGACTTGAAGTACCAGCCCTTTATCTTTCTTTACCTTTTTCTACTGACTGTGTTTATTGTTATGCACCAAAACACAAATCCAAATTGTGAAAAACTACTTGGCAAAAAAAGTGATTCTGATTAGGGCACATGTGTGTCCAAGTTACATGCCTGGTCAATATACTGTACAAACACAAGTAGTTTAGTTTACTTTAGATATCTACTAATGTGCGGTCCTTTGAGTGAAGTTCTTCTACTCGACGTATGTCATCTTTTCCAAGAACATCTGCTCCTTGACCTGTCGCCCTCCCACGTCCACAGCCTCTGCCTCCACTTCCTCGGACACTGCTGGTTGTCCCCCTGTCGTCCTCTCTGACCTTATTATATGCCTCACTCTGGTGTGTCCTCGTCATCAGAGTTTGGGACGAGTGGCTTTGGAGAGAGGCTACACACAAACACACACACACACACACACAGTTGCACACAGTGCAAGGGGCGGGGTTTACTGTCTTGATACTTTCAAAATCTAGCCTGGGCTTGACGGTTTTTCCATCTTACCAACCCCAGCTTCACAGCTGCCTTTTCTGTAGTATTACGATTTTTCTGACCTAGAGAATTTTGCATCTTTTTTTATCTCATCTGGAGATACTTATAAAAGTGTTTATAGCGCCACCCCTCCCTACACGCAGAACACGCTCTGTGCGTAGGGCCCCACGATCCGTGGGGGGCCCATTTTGCGCTAGGGGACGCATTCTCTGCAAATAAGCAAAGGATGCGCATCGCTGCCGTGAGGCGCGCGCAGAGCACCAAGTCAGCCCGAGGCAGGAGAGAAAAAAAAAGAGACGTAGTAATCTGACACCGCACACGTTGCCGCAATGATTGACAGCATGCAGCATCTGACCAATCAGCGGTCAGATGCGCCGACAGGCAGTTGGATGCAGGTGGAGAGATGGCCTCTAAACGGCAATATGAATCGGGAGCAAGCAAAAGAAAGACAAAGTCAAAACAAGAGGATGCTCGTGCTTCACTTGAAGGTGGGTATGTTGTTGAAATAAAAAAGAAAAACTTTGTGGCATAAACACCCCAGCTGCTAGCATGCAGAAGAGGGGATAATTCTGTCTAGATGTGGACTGGAGATTAAATTTTCCAGCGGCCCTGATTATCATGTATTGAATGTCTTGTTAACTGCATCTACATTCACCTCTGTTGAAAAAGGAGTGGTTAATTGACCAGTTGGTGGTCGTATGTTGGCTCAGGTTTATAGCCTATCAATCTATGCTATCAATAGAAGTTTTGGGCTGTTTTTATGGAGGTAAAATGTCACCATCTCTTGGTGAATTTAATTCATAACAGTATAAGATTAGATAAAATAAGATAAATTAAGATAATCCTCAAAATAAAATTCTGCTTAGGGCCCCAAGAGTGTTTAGGTTCAATTCCAAACACTTGTCTGATGTCTTATATTTTTTACTCATATCCTCACTATCTTCACTCAGTTGTCATGTACCTGGAGAATAAGAATGGCTACATCAGAATGCTGTTTGTTGATTTTAGCTCAGCATTTATCACAACCTCACCCATGAAGCTGATTGGAAAATTAAACAATCTGGGCTTGAGTAGAACACTCTGCAACTGGTCATCCTCAAAAGCAGACTGCAGAGAGTATGGATTGGTTGTCACACCTTCTTCAGGACTGTATGCTCAGCCCCCTCCTATTCAAACTGCAAAACCCATGACTGCAGTCCCAGACATAAAGAGAACTCTATTGTGAAATATGCGGAAGACACCACCATTATCGGCCGCATTACAAACAACGATGAGCATTCACATCGGGAGGAATTCAACAATTTTGCAGAGTGGTGTACAGAGAACAATCTACTGCTCAATGTCGGCAAAACCAAAGAGCTGAGAAAAAAGGAGGCAAAGACACACACCCCAGTCTATATCAGTGGAGCTCAGGTTACCATCACTGAGAACCTGTCTTGGTCATCACACATCACCACCCTGGATTAAAAAGCACAGAAAAGACCCTCCTTTCCACGAAAACTGAGAAAGGCTAAATTCCAGAGCCAGATTCTGGTCAACTTTTACAGAGGAGCAATAGAAAGCATCCTGACCGGAATATATCACGAACTGGCATGGTTCATGCATGGCCCAGGACAGGTGATTTTAACTGCCCAGAACATCACTGGTACCCATCTACAGAGCATCAGCGACATCAGTGAAGTGAGATGTCTGCGCAGAGACCAAAGAATACTAAAAGACAGGACCCATTCCAGCCTCAGTATGTTCACCCTGCTACCATCTTCCAAAAGATACAGAAGTATCTGCTTCCATACCAACAGACTGGAGCAGCTTCATTCCACAGGCTGGGAGACTCCCGAATTCATCATCAACACTCAAAGGACTCAAACATTGTTTCGTTTTTTAAACCCTTGTGATGAAAAAATCACAATAAACTAACCTTGTATACCTTTGTCCACCCGCATCTTAAACCGAAGTCATTAGAGAATTTGGATAGTGGGTAATTTTCTCCAAGATAATTAATCACATCATGCCACACTATCAGTGTAATCTTTTAAAAGGGGTTTCAAGTGTATTTTTTAAGCCTGGAAAATTTTGCTGAATAAAGATATAGATTCAAAGGTATTTTAGAGGTTGTGGCAATTTTTCTCTGTGACAAGGGTGACTTCAGCTTAAGCCAGAAAGAGGCTGCCCATAGGGAGGTTTAACCCACCTCCAAATTGCACAATTTCTACATACTGTTGCTTCACGTTGGGGCTTTGTTTTTAGTTTCTGAGAGTGTACTGTGCACGTTTGCTTGATAATCATTTGTCCATCCACACAGGATGAATGAAATTTGATAGTATGAGCAGGTCTGATGTGTGGACAGGTATGGACACTAGTTGGAAAATTGTAAGTGTAAAGAATTCAAAATTTTAAGGAAAACTTGCCAATTGTTTCCTAGAACTGAAGCGTTAGGACTTTGTCTGGACATACGGTCCCCGCCAGAAAAATCTGGGAAAAAATTGGCTGCATAAAATTTTACTGTGTAATTACCTTATGCTAGTTGCACCATGGTGGGTGGTTGGGTGTATAAAGCATGTGTCTTTAAAAGACAGTGATCTGTGTCACATATCTAACGCTTACCAAACAGATACTGAAGATGTACATTACTCAGCAATTTTCTTTAATAGCCTTGGTGCTGCAAAGGAAATGTATCAACATGATGTCATACTAAATAAATCAGGAATTCTAAAAAAGAAAAATATACATTTGATATGTAATATGTTTCTGTTTCTCAAAGGCTGCTATGGAGAAGATTTAATTTTTTTCAACTGAAAATGTGTTTTCCGTCATTATGTGTAAAACAAACAGCATTTAAACAGTTGCTGCTCCTTGAAACATCTGAGTGTGAGAATAGAAGCTAAGCAGCATGAATGAGCCATCTGTTAGACAGTGAATGTGTCTCTGCTTTCTTACTGTGACAGCTCTCACTGTGATTTACACTGTTTACTGCCAACTGTCTCTCATACTGAAAACAGTGATGCCTCTGTATACAGTATGCTGATGGTACACAGATTATAGTGGTCAGCCTGTCGTGTGCAAGAAAGAAAGAAAGAATGAAAGAAAGTAAAGAAATAAAAGAAAGAGGAAGAAAGAAATAAGTGACACTATTCAGACTGTCACATGAGTGTCTCCTCTGTGGCTTTGGATGCAGGTGTGTCTCCAAGGCTGTGTTGTCTGTCTTTGTAAAACACAATGAATAAAGACAAAACACACACACACACACACACACACACACACACACACACACACACACACACACACACACACACACACACACGGTGCAGGATTTCTTCCTCACCCAATGACTGGGGATCTTCACAGTATCACACTCAGTGCTGCCCCTTGTGATGAAACCCGCATTTCAGTCTGTGCTTGATCCTGTAACATTGAGAATTGATATTTAGGTCCTCCTCTACTAAGACCAAGCTGCATTGCTAACTCCAGCCTTCACTATTTGCCCTGAAGAACACTGAAATAATCTGCTCCTGGTTTGTTGGAGGTTGCCTGCAACAGCCAATACAAAATCTGCAATCCAGCCTTTGTCAATTATGCCCAAAGCTATGGAAACCACCTACAGATATTAAGAAAGTCAGCACACTTAATATTCTTCAAGAAGCTGAAAAGTTACCTCTTCAATTTAGCCTTCAATAACTTTTTTGACTGGTCTGATTGAAATGCATTTGCGCTTTGCCTCGCACCTAACCACTGGTACATTTCTTTTTAAATCTTGTATTTTTCTGGGTTTCTTGCATTCAATGTATGATATATTTCTGATTTTATTTTGTTTTTATAATTATTCAATGGTGTTTTGTTTTTTTTGCCACCAGCAACTGCACTGGACACAATGCTCCTGAGCAGCACTCTAATTGGCGAACTCTGATGCCATCTTTATTTTAACATGTATTGTGTTGACTTTTAGGTTAATCACATCCTTTTAATTGGAGTAGGGATTTACAGCCGGTACGAGGGTGTTAACAGGTGTCCTGCCATACATGCATACATTACAGGTTTTAATTTAGGGGAAGATTACACATGAATAGGCTGTATTGTACATATTGTACTTATTTACTTATTTACACACATACTTACAGAACTGAAATCACATCCAGGTCATTTATAACATTATTTTGCCATGTCTCATTACTGAGTATGAAATGACTCAGAAACTTGTAAAATAAAACGCAAGTTGTCCAATCACTGTTCTTCTGGTCCCCATTAGAGCACACATCACACCAATTCTAAAGTCTCTGCACTGGCTACCTGTCTGCTTCAGGATTGATTTTAAGATCCTTTTATTAGTTTTTAAAGCTCTTAATGGCCTTGGCCCAACTTATTTATCAGATTTGCTTTTATCGTGTGAACCCTCCAGGGCCCTCCGGTCCTCTGGTCACGGCCTTTTAACCATCCCAAAAGTGAGAACAAAAACTCACGGCGAGGCCGCCTTTCAATACCGCTGTCCACGTTTGTGGAACAGCCTACCAGAGGACCTGAGGGCACTGGAGAATGTTGATACTTTTTAGAGCAACCTTAAGACCTACCTTTTTAGGCTGGCTTTTAGCTGAATTCTATTTATTTATGGATTTTATCCTGCTTAAACCTGGTTTTATTCTATTTATCTATTCACTTTCTATTCATTTATTTTTATTTTAATAATCTTGTTTTATCTTGTTTTACTTTATTTATGATTATTTAATTATTTTATTATTATTAGACGTTTAAACCTCTTTTAGTTTTTTTTTTTTTTTCTTAGTTAGTTTTAGAGTTTTATTATTTTATCTTTATTTTATTTATTTTACTGCCTCTAGTGTCTCCTCAGTGAAATACATCGATGATAGCGTTTCCTCAGTTCCTCAGTTCTGCAATACCTGTTGTTAATGCCCTGTTTCATTTATCACTATTTAGTTATTTATTATTACTCACTTGTGTGTCACGTGTGTGTGTGTGCGTGTGTGTGCGTGGTGGGGTGGGATGGAGGGGGGGCTGTTGTTTTAATTGTTGCTGCTGCTACTTTTAATTTCTGTAAAGCACTTTGAGTTACATTAACATGTATGAAAAGCGCTCTACGAATAAAGTTTGATTGATTGATTGATTGATTAGGTATATCCATTGCCTTCCTAGCAACTATGGTGTGGCCTAGTTCATGACCCGAGAGACTGCACACAACCACAACAGGTACAGCATAACCCTGTAACAAAATGAATAAATCATATTTTTATGATTATATTATATTATATTATATTATATTATATTATATTTTAATTTGGACACATCTGCCATAAAAAGTAATTGTGCTTATTGGAAGAAAAGTGCTGAGTCTCATTCCCAAACTTTCCAATAACCACGCTTTGGGATGGCGGCCAACCCGTCCTACAACCCCAAAGCGTCATTATTTGACAAGTTGGGAATGAGACTCAACAATCAACTTTTCTTACAAATAGCATCTTTAAGAAATCCTCCCTTTAAGGGACTCAGGACTGACAACATGGTAATTGTTGACCCAAAACTTACATCACTGACTTTTAAGGGTATTCAAGAATATTTAAACAAAGAAAGATGGAAGAAAGCCACATGAGCGCCGAGAGACAGAAACACACAAGAACACACTATCCGAGGCCTCAGACAGAAAAGGAGGAGGTGTCTGAAGGCTACTGACTTTCTTTCCTTATTCTGTCTTTTCACACAGAGGCGTCTCTCTTCTGCAGCAGCCTTACAATACTTAACTGTTGCTGAGACTGTGTGGGGACCCGATCTTATTCTGCTGGTACACACATGCGTGCATACAGAAACACACACACCCTTTGTCCTTACTTCATATACATGTATAGTCTCTTTAGATTTGAAGCTCTGTGTGCGTGTGTGTGTGTGTTTGTGTGTGTGTGTGTGTGTGTGTGTGTGTTTGTGTTCATGTGTGTCAGCAGGAGCACAGGTATGCCCTCACATAGCTTGACATAGCTTGTTGAACTACGTCATGTCATAGTTAATATATGAAGTACTTTGTGTAAGGACCACTGTGGTGTTGTTGAGAGAGCTGCAACTAACTGTTATTTGATATTTGATTATTCTTTTATTTTTCCCAATTGTCTATTTACTTTTTTCTAGCTTGTCTGTCATGATTCTGCACCAGGAAATTTTTGATATTTTATGTCTTCTTTTTGTCTACAAAATTGTGAAAAATCCCTCTCACAATTGTACAGAATCCCAAGGTGGCATCTTCAAATGGTATGTTTGACCCACAGTCCAGAACCCAAAGATATTTAAATTACAATCACGTAAGCTGCAACTTTCACAGTTGAGAGGCTGAAACAAACAAATATTTGCCATTTTTGCACAAAAAAAATTATAATCTAATTTTGTCAGTTTTCTAAACATTAACTAAAATTGGCCATATAGTGCTAATTATAACATTTATTTTCTAATACAATTTCAGAACCAATTGGTTATCATCTGAGGATGATGTTGTCTCTGGGAACCACGGTCAATATATCAGGTCTTCCAGTGTAAACAGTGGATATACAGATTACAGATAACAAATATCCGGACCAAGACTTCCTTTACATGCAGCGGTCATTGTTTATAGTCTGATTAGCAACTTGTGATGGGAGAATGGAGTTTGGTTGAAAGAGGACTTTTAATTTATTTACATATGACTGCAGATAAGTTTTATAAAAGCTAATAAAAAGCTAAATTGTTGCAAGGTGATAGCTGATGGGTGCTGAGATTGCATTTTGGTTGTTTGTGTGTTGTTTGTTTACCTGCCCCGAACCAAAGCCCGCTCAATTTTGGTTGGTCTATACCCAGACTACAAACAGAAATCTTGTCCCTTGCCTCCAAATTCTACACATATGCAGATATCTGTTTATATAGATTCATCTGATTATAAAGACATCACTTTCAGCACTGTGTGAGTGAACACATGTATGATAGAGGGGAGGTTGTGTGTTTTGGGGGTGGCAGCAGTGTATGTGTGTGTGTGTGTGTGTGTGTGTGTATGTAGCACAATGTTTGTACTGTGGGGGTATGCAGACAGATGGCCAGGACACTTGTACGTCTGTGGTTGAACAGTCCCACCATTGTCTGTCTCACAGAGGGAGTGGATTGTTGCGGCGGCCCGTCACATTGTAGTGTCTGTAAATCTCACATGTTCACTCTGACTTCCATGATGTTGCTGCCTGCTGAACCATGATGTCAATGGAATACTGTGACAGATAATTTATTTCAAAACCCGATCTGAATGTTTCATTAAAGATCCCCTTTTTAAACCCAAGCCCATATTAACAACAAGGCTGAGTTTAACATAACCCACAATATCATTATACTACTACTTGCCATGTTTTCACAGTTAGTTGTTGCAAGTAGTCAGATAAGACAAGCAGTCAGTCAAAATCAGACATCAGTTTGTGACTATGTTAAATTCTAAAACCAATATATTTACAATTGTATATTGTATGACTACATGGCCAAACTGTGGATACCTAAACGTACAACAACACTGGAACATCATACCCATAACATATTATTACACATACGTAATTGTTAAAGATCTCATTCCAAAGCCAAGGGTTTACACTAAGTCTTCTAACAAAGGGTAATGTTAATGCCAGAGTATACAGGCATATTTTAGACAGAAGTGTGTTTCTAACCTTTTGGTAATAGTTTATGTTTTACCCCTTCATCACAATAAAGCCCTCTTTTGCAGTTTAGTATGAATGAACTCAATTGACCTGCACACAGTCTTGACCTTTACCCCACCCAACACCTTTAGCATGAACTGGAACACCGACTGCAAGCTATGCTTTATTGTGCCAGATTTCATGTGCATGTTTGCAATGTTTCCGGCCAAGTTGTATCTTTAGCAAGTAGTGCTCCTGCACAATGTTTCCTTTTGTTTTCAGTTGTTAATCCTTATAAATAGTCATTTTGCAGAATACCTTGTTACAAATACTTCCAAAAGGCCCCATACAATACAAAGCAGTACCTTGCGAGCTAGTTCAGGTAGTCAACTCGAGCTACATTGCTATAGTACATATGACATGGCTCATTCTCCACAATCATCTACCAAACACACCCTCCCAAGTTGGTGGTCTATATAAGTTGCATATATTTCAAATTTCTTACAATGCCACTGCTCCCCTGCATCAGTATTGCTGCCTGTCCTTTCAGCCCTACTACCACCCCAGCATCCACCTGCGGACACTGGCTAGTATGGAGTAAGATAGCTATCAAAACGATGTGTGCATGATTCTAACCATTCGTATTTGTAATGTTAAACATTTGTATGTCAATAAAATTGTTGTACACAAAATTCTGCTGTCATATACGCAAGTCTGAGAAATTGTTTGGGTTAGGATTGTTTTTATGTGAGTATGAATCTAAAAGCTGTAGTTACAAAGTCTAGTGAATACAACTCTAATTTCTATGACTACGAAGTCTTCACTGTGAACACGAATTCAAGTTTGTGGGTACGAGTAGAAAAGTGTTGAAATGACGTCACGTAGGTCACAGGCAGGTCACAGGGGAAAATAATCGAACCCCGATTCCTCCAAATGTGCATGCGCCAAAGGCAAAGATGGCTGACAGCAGTGGACCGTGTGGAGGTGCCAGCTCAGGTGAAGCATCGCAGGTAAAGTCAATAACGTGTATATCCAATATTTATTTCATGAAATTGTACTATTTAAAATAATATACAGTCCATGGACTTACAGACTTACTGCATTAGCTTGCAAGCTAACGACATGGCGGTGACGCAGTTAGTGCTAGTATTACTAGCATAAGAAGTTGGCTTGTGCTAGTTAATTAGCACTGACCTGCAAAATATGAAATAATTGATTTGTGACATAATGTTGATCAAAATACGACTTTTATCGATTTATAAATTGTGTCAATTGGCGTACAAATCTGTCCTTCGTATAAGTCCGGTTTCTTTTCCTCTTTGCTAACCCTCCTCTCGGTCATGTGCATTTGTTTACAACGAAGCCGGCGGAAAATCAATCAGTGGATCGATGGATTATCGTGCACTCATTATGACGTGTATATTTGTGTAGTCTTATCTGTCATAAACAAGAGGTTACGGGTTACGGGGTGCGTTTGTGTTGCGGTGCTGCAGAGACGAGAGCTGGGACACCGGGTCGGAGGCTCCATTCTCCATGTAACAAGTTACAAGTCGTTTATTTAACCAGCACTTTAACTCTGAAGCAGTTTAATTAAGGTAAAAATGAACCATAAGGCAAATATCCCGCATAGTTCCTTTTTAGCCTCTTTCCATCTGTGCTCCTCTGATCAGAGCGGCGTCCCTAGCAACGGTCTGTTATACAGAAATAACAGACCGTAAAATGCAGCGATTGACAACATTCAATAGAGCCCTATAATAATTAAGAGTTATTGTTTTAACCTGCAAGCTAATGATTGGCATATTCATTTTGCCTAAAAATACAAAAGTATTTTGAATGTCTGTCCAGCCTATGTGGAATTGATAGAGTACTGTATGTTGTTAAACGACTAAGTTAACAGTGGCATTTAATGCATCAAACTTGTATTTTGTCGTTTACAGGGACCAGTGGCTACTCAGTTATTGGAACGTCTGAAATCGAGGATTACAGATGTGTTAAATCAACCGCACTTGAATTTGGACTATTTGCAGTACATTGTAAATCAAGAAGCATTTATTCTGACGGCTGCCTCCAGTACTTTAAACATCCCAGGTGAAATTGTGGAGTGTCTTTTATCCCTGCAAAGTAAGATCCATGCAGCTGTTTCCCAAGAGAGTCCCTGTGCTTTTATTAGAGCTGGAGGACGAGGCCGACCAAAGTTCATTTTTTCTGAGGAGCTTCTGTCCCGGCTCATCAACTTCCCCTTACCAGTGTCTTGCATCGCAAATCTGTTGGGTGTCAGCCAAAGCACAATCTTCCGGCGTATGCGTGAACTTGGGTTGTCCACAAGGTCTACATACAGCAGCTTAACTGATAGTGAATTGGATGATGCTGTGCAGTCCATAAAAAGCAGGATCCCAAATGCAGGATATAGAATGGTTAAAGGCTGTCTGCAAGCAGATGGGCATAGAGTTCAATGGGATCGCATCAAGGAGTCCATGCACAGAGTTGATGCTCCAGGAGTTTTGGAAAGGATGACACGGCTGGGGTGCATAGTAAGGAGGACATACTTTGTGCAGGGGCCTTTGTCATTAGTCCATGTGGACACAAACCATAAGCTTATACGGTAAGACTTATTTAAGATTTATTTACGTATTTATTCATGGGGGGGGGGGGGTGACTGCTCATTGTCATTTCATATTTTGTTTTCAAGGTACAACATCGTCATATTTGGTGCAATAGATGGGTACTCGAGAAAGGTTTGTCACCTTTTATTACAGTGCTTTATTATCTCTGTACATGTTTGTGTTCATGTATTCACTGTTCATAAACTGCATGTTACCCACATGGTTCACACACATTATTAACAATGAATTTTCAAAACTTTTCATAATGTTTATCATATTTTACTCCATCACTTTAAGTAGATACACCCAGATGGCAATCATAGGGAGCAGTACTGACTGGCCAATCATATGGAGAAAAAATATGACGGGAGGAGGGAGGGGAGGAGGAGAAGATAATGAGAAGAAAGGGAGGAGTTTAAAGAGAGGTCAAGAGTAGCAGGAGGATGAAGAAGGCAGGTGGGAGGAGACAAAGGAGGAGGTACAGGAGGAGAAGAGCAGGGAATAAACATTTTAAAACATTGTATATTCAGAACTTTACTAAACATTTTTTTTAATTCCAATGAATTTCCATGTCTGTCATGACTGTAGAAACCCTGTACCCAGAGAATACATATGCCAATCCAGAAATTTAGGGACATAGTGCAGATGAAATGTGTCAGAAAGCTTATTTCAATTACTATCAATTTTTTTATTTTATGCTTATGCTTGCTTATGGTTCCTGACTTTTATCTATTGCTGTTCCTGCTTTTACTGCTGTTGCTATAATAACTCCTGAAATTTCCCCTGGGGATCAATGAAGATTATTTATTTTATGTGTTGTAGGCCTTAATATTTTGCTTCTGCAGATTCAAACACTGTCTTTCTATACAGATTTTCTATCTGGAACCTGCAACAAATAACCGCTCAAACACTGCTCATTCATTTTTTCTGAAGGCAGTGGAAAACTTTGGTTGGCCGTCCAGGTAAACAATGATATAAACTTGGGCTATTGTTTCCATGCCCTAATTACTCATTTCAATAATATTCAGTTTGTTGTAATGAATATGGCTGAACATTTCTTTCATGTATTTTCAAGGGTCAGGGGCGATGAAGGCGTTGAAAACGTCTCAATTGCTGAAACCATGTTCACTGTTAAAGGCGCTGGAAGAGGGAGCTTCATAGCTGGGCGGAGTGTACATAATCAGAGGTAACAATAAAAAATTCACATAATTTACAGTATATCAATAGTAAGATGTAAAATGGGAAATTATTGTTGTAAAGTAGTAATTTAAATTATTACTTTTCAGCTGAATAAGTCTTGTTTCTGATCTAGAATAGAGCGCCTGTGGCGAGACGTCTGGACCAGCGTGACACACCTTTACTATGAAGTTCTTCACAGTCTCGAGGAAGATGGCCTGTTGCATTTGGCAGATGTTGTTCATCTGTTTTGTGCCCACTATGTCTTCCTTCCACGTCTGGCAGAGGCCCTTCACACCTTCACAGAAGGCTGGGACAACCATCCTTTACGGTCTGAAGGTGGACTCTCCCCAAACCAGCTCTGGGTTTTGGGTCACATGAAGAACTCTTGTGACCCGAACGAAGATTTGCAGGTTTGTTGAAGCTTAAACTCGAGGCGCTGTTTACAAAGGCAAAGTGCAGTTGACAAGTTTTGAACCTGAATATGTGGAGGCTTAGGTTTAAATAAAAATTTTATTGTTATTTGAATGAGGTCAATATCTTCAACAGTGTAGAAGGAGTAGAAGGTTAAAATTCAGGAGTGATCACACAAATAAAGTAGGTCAGCAAAGCAAAATTTATGATAGATGTACTCCATGTTCTGATTGCTTGAACATTATACACATTTTATTCTCTGGTTAAATGTTTTCTGTTGTCACTGCACTATGCCTGTGTATGTCAGTGTGTGCTTTGGTATGTTTTTAAAATATTTATAAATCATTAACCTTATAACTTAAAGTTGTAGTTAGCGATGTGGGAGAAAACCAGTAGAGGTTGTTGATATTTCAAGTGTAAACGAATACAGACCCACCCCTCCCTTCATACTCCACCCCGGGCTCCACCCCCGAAGTTCATGGACGCGCATTGTCATGGAAACGGCTGTAGAAACAGCATAGCTGACCAACATGGTGGAGGCCGGACTGTCCAATGCTTGAGGGGGTGGACCCATGTTTTGCTGGCTCGGTCCGAGCCACATATTTATAAGATGAAATTCAGAGCCCAGGCTGTGTATTGAAACTGGATTTTTTTTTCAGCATGCTCTTAGAAGTGACAGCTTGCAGATAGTGAGGAGAAATATGGTGATTTTGACAAAAAGTGCATCGGATTATGATCGCTAACTATACCTTTAATTGCCTAAGTCATATTTTGGCTAAATTATGATATCTACCTAGTTCCCCTACCACTGCTGATTCACTGTGCATTATGGAGCTAAAATCTTAAAATATGACTCAGGCAGTTATTCTGTCAGGCTAACAAATGCTGTTTCGTACAAAATAATATTAAAAAGATTTTTTTTTTTTTTTTTTCCCCCAGAACATGGAGCTATTTGGAACTGACTGGGAGATGTTTGATGCTGTGCATGAGGAACCATATGGAGTTCAAGTCCAGGAAATTGAGTGCCCTCTGACTCTGTACATTATGGAAACTGTACAGTCCATGATAAATCCCTTGGCCTCATCAGAATCATTTGGCAGAGACATTTACATAACAGTGGTTCAGTGTGTTGAAAGTCTAATGGCAACAAGAAATACCTGAGATGTAACACGACCTTGCAAAAGATTTAATGGTATAAAGTTAAACATTTGCAGACAGTCTACTTGTTTCAAAAAAGGCTTGCTCTGACATCTGTTCAATTTAATGAGACAGGAGTCCCCAAAATTTTTATGAAAACTTTCCCATGAAATTTGCATTACAGTCATCAGAATTAAATTTGTGACTTTTCCAAAACTTGACTCCAAAACAAAAAATGACTGTGGGTATTCTGAAGAGTAACATGGAGGTAAAAACTAACTTTGGAGTAAACCATCATTAACAGAACAGCAATGGTTTTGTAACAGTGAAAACAGGAAGTTGTCACAGAAAAATGACAAAAGAATAAAACATGATCTGACATGTCGCAGTTACCTGGTTGTTTTCCTTTACACTGAGTGGTTACACCCTGTCAAAAGTTTGCCCGTGGCATATGGCTAGTGTCAAAATTTTTTTGAATTCACTGTATGTTTTCAGGTGAGCTGAAGGGAATGTGACTGTACGACTGCAGGCGCTTACAGTTGGAAAACAAACGGTGTGTTGTGTGTCACAGTCATGATGGAATTTCATATTTATGACAAAGTCCTTCTTTTCGCTTGGCAGAACAGGCTTGTGTCGTTGTCCAGTCATCCACTGCATGATGCGTCCTACAGTCAAGCCTTCTGGAGTAACGCTGTTGTTGCTGGGGCCCTCTTGTTCTTAATGAAGAGATTAACACAATGTTAGTCTGAATTGAAATAATACATTTTAGTTTTCAAGTTGATAAAATCCCTTACATATACACAAATCATATTGACCTTTTTGAGTATAAGAACATTTGATAAATCAAAGCAGAAACTACATAGATATTTTAACAAAAGCTGCATTTGTTGTGACTGGATGACAGACATTCTGTTGTGGCAATTGTTCAGACACCCTGTTATTGTCAATATAACTATGCAAGTCATCCATCTGTTAGCCCTCCATGTCTAGTTTAATGAAACTGTTATCCTAGAGGTCACAATATTACATTTAATCAATTACATTCATTTTAAATAGTGACATCAAGTTTCCAGAAACGCTTAGATTTAATGGGTTGTATAGTTTGAATCAATTAACCATTTACACTGCACTATATAAAATATACAGCAGGATAGCAGAAAAAGTTAATCTCTTTATTACCCTATCTTGGCTAAAACATACCAGAATCCTCAATTTCCTGAAGGTAGTCCTGGAGAAAGTTCATGATGTTTACTTCCTTTTGGTGCTTGGCAGAACCAATCTCACTGAAGACAGGACGGCTCCTCTCCAGAAGGAAGGCTGCATCTGCCTTTAAGAAGAAGGAAGTGCATTTCAGTCTGCATAAACATTGTAATTCTTGCAAAAGACATTTATGCTCAATTAAAAGCAGTCTAAAACGTAACAATATACCTCATCATCTTCCCCTGGAACAAACAGTGGTAGGCAGAGGTCTTGATGAGTCTTCATGATTTTTGGTAGGTCATACAGCTGCAGGCCTTTTCTGAGCTGGTCGAGCATTGGGATGACTCTCATGGTGGAGTGAAGTACGACAGTTCTAATGGACAAAATGTTTCATCAGGAGAATATACTTTAGTGGTAAACCTGTTGGGTGTAGGGGGGAAAAAAGCCAAAACTACTATTTAAAAAAAGAAAATATATATTATTATTATTTGGTGACATGTAAAGAAGTTTAACAACACAGCTTTGCATGAAACCAATGCCATGTTACTTGTAATCCATGTTTTAGACATGGCCAAACAAGTAGCCTAATTCAAGTCACAAATTCTTGTACAATACACCCTTGCCTAAATGAAACCCAAAAATGTCACCAACATACCTTATCATGATGTCTCTTTTTTCCATAGACACGATTCCAGTGTATCCGCAGGTCACAATATCGTCTACCAGGTCACTGATGTTGTCATTACTGGCGCTGTTTATCTGAAAACAGAGTAGGTGTCAAGTGAAATTAAGTTGCATTGTATCATTGTTCCCTAAAGGCAACAAACCAAAAAAGTAATTGTGCACGCCATATCATAATGCGGTTAATGCAATTACTAACTTTGTTAAAGTTGTATTTACCCTCTCAATAAGCTGTGACAGTTCGAAATCTGTTACATCACTGGCAGACACTTGTATGCTGTCAGAGTCACCGGAGCAGAGATATCTGAAGCACCACTCGCGCATTAAGTTAGGACAAGGTCCGCCTTGTGCCAGGCTAGCTGCCATGACCTCTCCTGCACTCCTAACCAAAACAAAACAACACAGCATATAAACTGCCTGAATATATTTACAATGATATAAAACAGGGTTAAGAAGTGTTGCAATTAATATGCTAAAAGAAAACACACAAGAGGAATTTAACTACACACCTGAAGTAGTTAGAGTCCAAACTGTTGAGACAATAAACAGGATTCTTCCCTTTCTTATCTGACCCTCCAACAAAGAGTCTGTTTTCGATCTCTGCCAGCATTTCTGCAAAACAGCAAATACAGGAAATTCAAAAGGTCTCTTCTGTCTCTCTCTCCCCCCCCCCCCCCCATTTAATTAGCATTTGAGCCCACTACACCACCAGAGGCCCCCTGTTGATGTTGACAGTGTGTCAAGTGTGTCTGATTTGACAAATATGGACAAACAGGAAAGAGAAGAAATTATACGCACATCAGTCCAATAAAAATTCTCGGAACTATATCCAGTGTGCGGATAATTCCTTTCCTTTTTGTTCTCGATTTATCTTTTATTCTGCACCTGGCCTTGTAAGAATTTGATGTGCACAAATTTTCTCTTATTGTGAAATGAAATATAGACAAACATTTGTACCTGTGAGGAATTCTCTGCTAAGGGCCCCAGTATCGATGCCTGCCTCGCCAAAGAATGTGACCTTAAGTCTACATTTGGGCGATGTCTTCTTCTGCCGTTGCCACTGTTGCATGCCTCTGCTGAAGAGGTCAGTTCGCGACACACAGATGGAAAATGTGTTTGTTTCATTAACTTGACAAGCGAGCCAATCCAAGATTTCCTCAGAACTGGAATTAAAAATAAAAGACAAAAATTAAACATTAAAATAGACACCAACATGTCTTTATTGCTTTATTTACTTATTTATTTCTTGCTCAACACTGAGCATTTGAATAAAAAATAAAATTAGACATGGTTATACTGTCTGTATAATTTTATAGCTGTTTGCTACTGTTGCAGGTCCCGAGTGGAGGGACAAGCAGGCAGATTACTGTTTGACTGTATAACAGAAGAAACGAAGAGCAGAAGTTGCTTTCACCATGGCAGCTCTCGTATGAGTGAGGAGGAGCTTCCGCTCCCCAGAAAAAGAGACGCTTCCCGGCCAGTCAACATGCTACTAGTGCCACCTATTGGCCCATTTGTGCCACAGCACGAGATTATCTAGTGCACAAGTACTGTTAATACTGCTCTGAAACAGAATTATATTACACATAAAAATACAATTTAAAACAAATGTGAACACATTCAGTGTGGGTCACACACTCCCCAACAAAGAAAATGACTCCCGGCATTAAAAATAAAATCTGAATTTCACTCTTTTCCTTAAATCACAACAAATATATACAGTCCAGAGGTTTTCCCTTTTGTGTAAGTGATCATGTATCTATGAGTGTGTGCATGTGTGCGTGTTAGTATGCAAAGGAAGGGACAGTGTATGGCATCATGACAGGGTAGGGCAGTGGTTGATATAGTGCATGATAGGGTGTGTAGTGTGCCACGGGGACAGAGGGCATTCCCCATGGTGGCAGTGTTTGTGTCCCACAAAGTCCAACAGTGTTCACAGACCCTTGAGGCTGGTAGGATGGCTGGCCAAAGGATTCATATGTCAATGTCTTTGGGGGTCTCCTGTCTCGTACTGGTCGCCTGGCTGATTCACACAGAGGGGTGGTAGGTCTGTCATTCTCAGTGTCACATCTGACTGGATCATTTTCATGTGGGTGTTCAGTGCCTTGTTCATGGTCATTTCCTGCTGTTTGTTCATATTCATGGTCACTTATCTGTTCAAGTTCCTGTTCACTGGATTGTTCTCGCTCCATCAATGCATGTTCCTCTGGTGTGATCCTCGGCTGCAGTTTTGCTCTTCCTGCCGGTGTGATCAACCGTGCTGGCTCATGTGAGGATGGAGAAGTCACAGTGCTTCTCTGGGGCACATAGGGAAATGTGGTATGTGGACTTTGTGGCGGAACTGGCCTGGACACTCTTAACCAATATTGTGCTCTGGGAACGTCATCATCAGGGTCAGATGAATCACTGCTTTGAACTGGTTCTCTCTGTCCATGCTTTCCTCTTTGACTCTCTTTCTTTTGTCTGTCTTTGGTTGGTGTTTTGTTCTTGGACTGTTCAGGCATACTCACAGGTAAGTCATTTACAAGGTGGAGAAGATTTCTGTGGAGTGTACGTGTTTTATTGCCACCTGTCTCGGGACACACTTTGTAAATGGGGTTCTCATTTACTTGTTCTTTAACCACATACACTGTTTGTTCCCAATATGACCTCAGCTTTCCCGGCCCTCCTCTCTCACTCATATTACGAACCAGGACTCTGTCGCCGGGCTGCAGGACCACTCCCCTCACATGACGGTCATACTGTCTCTTCCCTCGTTCACTGGACTGCTGGCTGTTCTGAGCTGCTATTCGGTAAGCCTCTTTCATCCTCACAGCCCATTTGTCTGCATACCCTTGTGCTGTTTCTGGCTCTTCTTCACTGGACAGGCCAAAGAGCAGATCTACTGGGAGGCGAGGATGGCGGCCAAACATGAGGTAGTGGGGTGAGAAACCTGTGGCCTCATGTCTGGTGCAATTGTATGCGTGCACAACCTGTGGTAAGTGTTCCTTCCAGTTACCTTTTTCTTCCTCTTGTAATGTTCTCAACATCTGGAGTAATGTTCTATTAAATCTCTCAGCAGGGTTTGCCTGCGGATGGTACGGGGTCGTTCTGGAGTGACTCACTCCAGCCAGCTTCTGCAGTGTCGTGAACAGGGCATTTTCGAATTCCCGGCCTTGATCGTGGTGCAGCCTGCCTGGGAACCCAAACCGAGGAATAAAGTCATTAAATATTTTCTCTGCAGCTGTTCTGCCTGATTTGTTCCGTGTTGCATACACTTGGGCAAACCTACTGAAGTGGTCTATACATACTAAGATGTAGTCATATCCCCCTTTGCTCTGTTCCAAGTGCATATAGTCTATAGATGCCATCTCCAGGGGTGCACTGGTCGTGATGCTTCCCATCGGTGCTCTGTCATGGGCCACAGGTTTCTTTTGTTTTATGCAGGGACATTGTTTTGTGACATAGGCTTCAATGTCCTTTTTCATGAAGGGCCAATAGAAACGATCTCTTGCTAACCCAATAACTCTCTCCGCCCCCAAATGACCCATGTCATTGTGTAGCTGCTTAAGTACAAGGGACCGATACTCAGCAGGTAGGACCAGCTGCTTCCGCTCTCCAGCCCTTCTGTACAGCAAACCAGACTCAATGTACAGCTTTCCCCATTCATGCATCAACCTTCTCACAGGGACACTTCCTTTCCTCCTGTCTTCATTTGTGAGCACTGCTTTTGACTGCTTAAGCTTGATGATCTCATTAATAGCCACATCTTGTCTCTGAGCTTTAATCAGTTCACTCTGGCTGATGGCAGGTAATGTCATTGTACTTTGTGAGTCTGAATTTTGGGTCAGGTCAAGAGAAGCAACATAGGCAACATCATGCTTTTTAGCAGCCTCACTTCCTTCCCACGCAGCACGGATGGCATCTCCATTGAGCTCCTCAATACACTCCTCAACATAACTGTCAATGTCAAGTGGGAGACGAGAGAGTGTGTCAGCATCCACATTGACTTTTCCTGGTCTGTACCTGATACCGAACCTGAAGTCGGCAAGCTCTCCAACCCATCTGTGGCCTGCTGCGTTCAGTTTTGCCGTGCTCATCACGTAAGTTAGCGGATTATTGTCTGTATACACTGTAAAATACGGGGCATAAAACAAATAATCCCTAAACTTTTCACATACTGACCACTTTAATGCCAGAAACTCCAATTTCCCAGAGTGGAGGTTGTAGTTCTTTTCAGCAGGAGTCAATGTTCTGGATCCATATGCAATGACTTTCAGCTTTCCACTCTGTCGCTGGTATAAGACTGCACCGAGTCCATGCTGACTAGCATCTGTGTGAAGGACAAAGGGCAGTTCGAAATCAGGATAGGACAGTACAGGTGGGTGTGACAGGATATCAATAAGCTGCTCAAGGACAGTCTGGTGGCCATCGGTCCACTGGATGGGAGTCTTTGAGGGCAGCTGTGCTCCTTTACTCTTTTGTCCCTTTCTCTGTACCCCATCTGGGTGTCCTTTCACCTGCAACAACTCATACAATGGCTTGGCAATACGAGAGAAGTCTTGAATATACATTCTATAGTAACTCAAGAACCCAAGTAACTGACGCACTTCCCCCACTGTGGTAGGTCTTTTCTCCCTCAGTGACATTACAGCCTGTATGTCCTTTGGGTCCACTCTCACACCATCAGCTGAGACCAGCCTCCCCACATACCTGACCTCTGACTTGAACAGCTCGCATTTTGTGGGTCGCAGTTTGACACCATGGCGTTGCAGGGATCTCAGTACACGACGTACTGCACCAACATGATCACTGAAGGACTTGGAATAACAGAGGATGTCATCAAGGTAAGGAATACAACATTCATCTCGCAAGCTGACGAGCATCTCCTCCATGCTGCGCTGAAATGCAGCAGGAGCATTGCAGAGACCAAATGGTATTCTTACCCACTCATGTAAACCCCAAGGCGATATGAAGGCTGTCATGTGGCGGGATCCCTCAGCCATGTAGCCTTGGTGGTAGGCTTTGCCCTGGTCGAGAATGCTGAACCAACTATGGCCTCCCAGAGTGTCTAAGAGGTCCTGAATACGAGGCAGTGGGTGGCGATCTGGTACTGTTTTCTGGTTCAACAGTCTGTAGTCAATGCACAATCTGAGGGTTCCATCTCGCTTCCTGACACAGACTACTGGTGCTGCAAAGGGCGACTTTGACTTCACAATCCAGCCTTTAACAAGCAGGTCTTGGATGTACTGTTTCACCTCTTGGTAGAGTGGTTTGGGAATGGAGGTATAGGATTTTTGGACTGGAATGTCATCTTTGAGGTTGATGGTCATTTGAAGACTGGGGATGTCCCCAATATCACCGTCATCTCGAGCAAAAGCCCCTGATTCCTCCAACAGCATTTGTTTCACCTCCTCCTGTTGTTCATTTGTAAGATGGCTGACGTCCACAGGTGGGTGCCACAGCGATGCAGTGGGTGTTGTCTGATCATGGCTGGATACTGGTGAAGAGTTGACAGTATTTACATGGACAAACTTTTCATCATTTTTGGGACAGTCTGTCTCTATGACCTTCACAATAGGTTCGATGCTGCCTAGAAGAGTTCGGCCTGGCAAGGTCACATCATGGTTGGAGTGATTTGACACTGGCACTTTAATGAAGGGTCTGTCTGTCTCGTGAATTTCCATTAATCCTGCCCCAATACTCAATCTCTCCAACTGTGCACTGTCAGGTGTGGGCTCAAACAGCACAAGTGTCTCTGGGGGGTTAATGTTTGCTGGGACCCTGCACTTAATGTGAGCTACATGACCTGCTGAAATGGTGACTTCTTTAAAGCCCACTTTCACTGCAGCATGTTCTTCTTTTGGAACTTTCTGGGTCTGTATTAAATTTACTATGGTCTCCACACTGGCATCATCAATCTCCATAGCACCAGCAAGGAGGGCAGACAGAATGGACATGAGCTTAGGCCGGCTCTCATTGTTCTTAATGAGTACCTGGATTACATTAACCCCAATTAATGGTCTATCCAATTCCAGGCGACTCACCAAAAAGGGTACACTGATGGATAAGTCTGGGTCATCATTGCCTTGCAGGTTTACCACCACCTCCACCCATCCATCATATGGTACGTCATCTCCAGTGACTGCAGACACATTCAGAGGATCATCCAGCAGTTCACTGAGAGGTCGAACATCTTGGCCAGGTAAGTATTTGTTCTTCCAGGCACGGTCAAGAAGGCTTACATTGGCTCCTGTGTCCAGTAGGACAGTGACAGCGTAGCCAGCTATACTGCATTTCAATAGAGATTTGCGGCCAATGAGTGGGGCTATTAACTTACATGGCGTGGTTGTTTTGTCAATCTTCGCTATGTTGGCTTCACTAGGTTTATCTGGTCTTGCTATGGAGTCTTTATGGGGTCGGGACATGTGCTCAAGACCGGTCAGGGGTTGTCCCTCTGCCTTGACCGCATCCCGTTTCCCGACTGCTTTGCTCTCTTCAAACAGCCAACAGCGCGATGGCCTTCCTCTCCACAGACAAAGCAGTGGCTGCAATTTGGATTGGCCTGCGTGATACAGTTTGGACAGCCATGAGGTTTTTGTGACTTTTTTGGTGGTCTGGATTGATCTGAGTTGCCATAATGAGTGGGGGGACAGCGCTGTTCTGGTGTTTGAGCTTGTGTCACTATTTGTTTCAGGGCCTCCATTGCCTGTGTCAGCGCTTCAACCTGTGTACTCAGTCTCTGTATTGTATCGTCTCTACTACTCACGGTCGTGCTGACTTGGGCTTCAACCTCTAATTTTTGGTCAGGATCAGCATGGGCGCTGTGGGCTTGAGTTACTTTGCGTGTAGAGCTGCGGCCCAACCTGCGCTTTCTCTCACTCTCCTCTGTTGTAGTCTTGATCACTTGTCGTAGCAGAGCCTCATCAGACACAGCAGGGTCAACAAGAAGTGGCTTAAGCTCTCGTCTGACGTCCTCATATTTCTCCCCAATTCCCTGACATATTGTGTTCAGGAAAATGCACTGTATTGTAGATGCATCATATTGGACAACAGATGCTGTGTGCTTAGCTGTGAACATTATTCTTTGCTTGAGTCCAATCATTCTATATAAGAATTGCTGTGGTGTCTCATTTTCATGTTGCTTGGCACACATGAGGTCTTGGAAGAGTTCGGTGCTACTCTTTTCGCCAAGGTGTGACTGGAGGAAGCTTTTGAGTTCCGTGACAGTGAGGTCATCTTTATTTGTCAACATATCTCTGAAGTTGCCAGGTTTAATTGCACGGAGCACCCCTCTAATGATCTCACCCTCAGTGTGTTTTTCTTGGAGTCCTTCATCAATTTGTTTGCATATGCTGTTGTATGTCATGTCAGAGGTTGTGTCACTTATTTGGCCCCCATGTAGCCTGAACTCTTTCCTCTGGAGATAGGCAAGATCTTTCAGGGAGACCAATCTCTCTGGAGTGTGGTGTGGGTTATCTGTCGCGTGGCTGTTCAGTGGGCCAGCTCCTACATGTGTGGCTGTCAAGCTTGACGATGTGGCGGTAGTGACAGTGCATTCTTGTAATTTCCTGCCCAGTTCTTCATACATCTGCTGTAGCTGTTCTACCTCTGGTGTGGTTGTATTGGTGTATGGGTTAAGGTGCTGTGGTTGTGTAATGAAATGTGGTGGTGTAGTTTGTACAATTGAGGTAGACGTCTTTGCAGCCTCATCTGAAACAACAGGCATTTCAACCAAATCACAGTGATGCATAACCTTCAAAACAACATCATTCAATGACAGCAAATGACCTATTCCCTCGTCCTCAGACTCAGCTAAATCTTCGGATTGCATATATGTAAGGATATGGTCTATGCAGTTTTCTTCATCAGCTGGACTCAACTTGTCTGCTCCCGGCTGGTCTTTTCCTAGTGCCATTGCCACCTCGTAAGCTCCAGGACCAGACAGTTTGTATAAGTTCTTTTTGATGCTCCAGATCAGTTCCTTGCGTGTTGTAGGCATGATGTGCGTTGACGTGTTGCGCCTGATGAGCTAGCAGTTCGGCTTCCTTGCAGGTGGAGACCCTCTTCCCTGGTCTCCCTTCTTGGACACCAACTGATAACTTCTTAGCTGCAGTCACGTCCCTAGTCACATCCGTGATCACACTCTGGACCGCACCTCGCTCCAGCAGCACGCAGTCGCTCTGGCCTTGGCATTCATGTATCACTGGATCAGCAACCGGTACAGCTATGGCAGCGGCGCCGATCCCGGACGAGCCCCCAAGAATCTGTTGCAGGTCCCGAGTGGAGGGACAAGCAGGCAGATTACTGTTTGACTGTATAACAGAAGAAACGAAGAGCAGAAGTTGCTTTCACCATGGCAGCTCTCGTATGAATGAGGAGGAGCTTCCGCTCCCCAGAAAAAGAGACGCTTCCCGGCCAGTCAACATGCTACTAGTGCCACCTATTGGCCCATTTGTGCCACAGCACGAGATTATCTAGTGCACAAGTACTGTTAATACTGCTCTGAAACAGAATTATATTACACATAAAAATACAATTTAAAACAAATGTGCACACATTCAGTGTGGGTCACACTACAATTATTCCAGGTGGTTGTTAGGGTGTGGCATGGTACAACAATTGCCACACCTCCTATACTGGTGAAATTCTAAGGGGTGAGAGCAGGCCTCATGTAAGTCAAGATAAGAGCAAAATATGTCACAAAAATCACACTCCACACATATTACAAAGCTTTTCAACAGGAAAAAGATGACTGATACTGCAGTATCTATTTAAAGCGTATATTATCCAGATGAAATAATTTGCCACCATAATTACCTAATGTACAATATTACCTTTGAAAGGTACTGATTTGACTGACTGGTACTGATCCACTTGACTCACGGCCGTAATTATCTGAAGGTCTGCACACATAAAGAAAACAGCTTGTCCTAAATTATCTTGACATAAACAATTGCATACATATAACATTTTGCAAGGTAATCTCCTTATATGTAATTTGTCAAATGAACGTAGGTATACATTAAAAAAGTTACACTAAAATCATTAATATTACCGTAATCCGCATGTGGCTGCATGGATCTCAATTACGTCAACTTGAAATGCATTGTTGCACACAGGACACTCTGCTGTCTCAAAATAGAATTCACAAGGCATGTGAATAAAGCCTTACATTATTCCAGAGATTAATATCTTAATTTACCAGGAAGGCACAAACAATTTCACCTTGTCTGTCAGGTTGCAAATAGAATCTGGGAATTCATCTTCATGTTCTTCATTGCAGCTTTCCTGGGGGGGGGACAAATAATAATAATAGGCAAGTGTTTAGAGCATAATACAGAATAACATCTCATTTTTCAATATAAACAGCTGTGAAGCTGTGACTTTGACATACCTCTTCAGCAGAATAGGACAAATCTACAAGTTCTGTCTTGCATTCCTTGATGTGTACTGGAAGAATCTGAAGTGGAACCATTTTCTTGCAGGTTGTACACTGGGCTTTGGGCATGTTCTCAAACTCCTTTGCTTCAGGTGGTAATGGAATTGTATCAAGTTCTTCTTGTAAAGGAGAAATGTACAATGTGTATTTTCCATTCCCGCTCACTGCTTTTAGCTGCTGGCCAGTGTATCCATGTAGATCTGGAGGTATAACAACCAAGCTCCGCCACCCACCCCCACCTAAAATTGAAAAATTAGAGATACTAAACAAACCTGAATATACAGTAACTACTCATATAGAGAGTATTTTGAAACAACATTAATCCAGTGTATACGCCTACATACCTGTGGACTTGTGCAGCATCCAGCCACCACAGATATTTGCCAGTCTTGGATATGCACTTACAAGCAAATCTGAAAACTTAAGAAACAAAAGCATAGTTAAAGCTTTATTGCAATGACTTATATTCATGAACTGCTGTGTATTTCATCATGCAAATATTAATTAAATCATGCGTCAAGATGAATTCTAAGATGGGTGTTTTTCCCTTGAGACATGACTTGACACAAGGCAGTAAATGAATGGTAGCGTACCTCTGAATGTGTCATGTTTTCATATATGGATAGTGAACGTTTTCCAAGGCCAGCCAGCATGAGTGGCAGTTCCTCTTCTCCTTTTGGTGTTTTTTCATACTGTTTTTCAAGAAGAAAAAACCTCACCGAAAAGCTCTTCCCAGATTCTTTTGCCCTAAATGGTGCAAAACGCCTTTTGCCTCTTGCCTCCTTTTGAAAGAATCCTGGAAAAGACCTAAAAAGATAGCATACTATTATTCTTATCTTTTATATTCCATCAACAAAACCAACCTAACTCAGAAGACATCTACATTCTAAATGATTCTGTTAGCTTATGTAAATTTGTTTTATGCAATAGTTTACATGGTGATGGTCTGAAGCTCCAGAAAATATTCTAAGGTAAATAACAGAATTTAAAACATCTGCAGCTGTTTCTCTGCCTTCTGCCTGAATCAGAATCAGGGACCTAGTTTGTCCAAATGTGCCTGAAATGGGAGTGCAATAAATGACCCATGTACCCTACCGCGCCATTTCTTGTTTCACTGACAGTCCAGGGCCATTGTTCTGAGATCTTATAAGTTGTTGCACTGCCTGCTGAGGCCTCACTGTTGGAACTGACTGCGCTTCCTGTCTGACAGCAGCTTCTCCTGTATTTTCCTGTCTGACTGGCCTGACATTCGCTGGTACACTGTTACTTAACATCAACACCAGATTTTGTGCTGTGTTGATGATGTCTCTTAATTGGACCTGAGTGAGAAGAAAGACATAATTGAATAGCAAATGTTACAGACATGGGTATTTTTCACGATTGTACAGAATGCCTGCAAACTAACTTCTTCTTAAAGTCTGAGCTTGGGTCAGCATCCACACCAAACAGCAAGCCAGTCTGTACCCATGCAAACCACACTTGTGCGCCTGATCTCAAGCAACTGACTGCAGGCAAATAATAATTATTATTATAGGGCTCTATTGAATGTTGTCAATCGCTGCATTTTACGGTCTGTTATTTCTGTATAACAGACCGTTGCTAGGGACGCCGCTCTGATCAGAGGAGCACAGATGGAAAGAGGCTAAAAAGGAACTATGCGGGATATTTGCCTTATGGTTCATTTTTACCTTAATTAAACAGCTTCAGAGTTAAAGTGCTGGTTAAATAAACGACTTGTAACTTGTTACATGGAGAATGGAGCCTCCGACCCGGTGTCCCAGCTCTCGTCTCTGCAGCACCGCAACACAAACGCACCCCGTAACCCGTAACCTCTTGTTTATGACAGATAAGACTACACAAATATACACGTCATAATGAGTGCACGATAATCCATCGATCCACTGATTGATTTTCCGCCGGCTTCGTTGTAAACAAATGCACATGACCGAGAGGAGGGTTAGCAAAGAGGAAAAGAAACCGGACTTATACGAAGGACAGATTTGTACGCCAATTGACACAATTTATAAATCGATAAAAGTCGTATTTTGATCAACATTATGTCACAAATCAATTATTTCATATTTTGCAGGTCAGTGCTAATTAACTAGCACAAGCCAACTTCTTATGCTAGTAATACTAGCACTAACTGCGTCACCGCCATGTCGTTAGCTTGCAAGCTAATGCAGTAAGTCTGTAAGTCCATGGACTGTATATTATTTTAAATAGTACAATTTCATGAAATAAATATTGGATATACACGTTATTGACTTTACCTGCGATGCTTCACCTGAGCTGGCACCTCCACACGGTCCACTGCTGTCAGCCATCTTTGCCTTTGGCGCATGCACATTTGGAGGAATCGGGGTTCGATTATTTTCCCCTGTGACCTGCCTGTGACCTACGTGACGTCATTTCAACACTTTTCTACTCGTACCCACAAACTTGAATTCGTGTTCACAGTGAAGACTTCGTAGTCATAGAAATTAGAGTTGTATTCACTAGACTTTGTAACTACAGCTTTTAGATTCATACTCACATAAAAACAATCCTAACCCAAACAATTTCTCAGACTTGCGTATATGACAGCAGAATTTTGTGTACAACAATTTTATTGACATACAAATGTTTAACATTACAAATACGAATGGTTAGAATCATGCACACATCGTTTTGATAGCTATCTTACTCCATAGGCTAGGGGATAGAAGATGTTCGTTCGTTACACCCCAATTATTTCTTTGTAAACATATCTGAGGGGAGGTCTAAGCCAAGATGCCAGACTTTAATTATGTTCCTAATGTGTAATGTGTGCCTCTATACTGATGATGCCCTACTCCTACTTGTCCGCACAGACCCTCTCTACTGCCACCTGCAGTATACCATTACCATATTCCCACCAAATGTTTTTTAAAAAAGATCTGGCTCTACCTTACATCTCCCTCCCATCTGTGGCAGCTCTGCAAAAGCCCTGAACAAACTCCTGTGTTCAAAACTGGACTTTTGCTTACTAGAACCCCCTTGAGAGTTCTGAATGGGTCTCACACATGAGCTATCCACAACCAACCAAAATCCTTATCATGACCCATAAGATTCCAGCTAATAAAACTAGAAAAATTGCATTTCCTGCGAAAATACAGTGTGAATGCTGACAGCTGAAGTAATTTTGGAAAAACTGCTGACTATACTGGAAAACACTTGCTTGAAATGCATGCAAGAATGAATGGTCAAGATTTTGCAGAAAAAGCTGAATTTTTCAAAAGCTGAAGAGTAATAGGCTGAATGGGCTTAAAAAGCGGAACATTTTGATAGCTGAACGGTTTCTCTAGCTGAACGTATGCTGGAGCAGTAGCAGAAGGTGACATGGATATGTTTTTTTTCTAAAACGCATGATTTAGTATATGATTTAGCGCACAAGATAGTAATTTGCGCACCCGTGATATAAATTTGTGCGTTTTAGGAAAAAAACATATCCATGTCACCTCCAAGGCTCCGCACTAAAGGGCAAGTTTGCCAAGTCGTTTTTATAATCTATTCTACTACCCTCATTAGCCAAAATATCTTTTTCAAAAAGGAGAAAAGTGGACACAGAGTGTAGAGTTTGCTAATAAAAATGAACCGCTTCCTATTTATTTACAGGGGTGAATGGGAAACCCATGTGCTTGTTGTGTTCGCAGCAGGTTTCAGTGCTCAAAGAATATAATATTTGGCGGCACTATGAGACCCATCCTGGCGAAAAATACAACAGCTTGCAAGGACAACTGAGAAGAGAGAAGATAAACAAATTGTTGGTGGGTCTGAAGAAACAGCAATCTGTTTTTACCCGTAGCCGAGATATCAGTGATGCAGCAGTGAAAGCTAGCTACCTTATTGCTAGCAAAATAGCATTAGCATCAAAGCCATACAGTGAGGGTGAGTTCGTGAAAACATGCATGCTGAAGGCTGCAGAAGTCGTGTGCCCTAAGAAGCGACAGGCTTTTGCCAACGTAAGCCTGAAGAGAAACATCGTAGCAGATAGGATGTCAGATCTTTCGGCAGATTTTGACAGCCACATGAAGCACAGAGTTAAGTCGTTTGTTGCAAATGGAGGACATGGTTTTTTTTTTTTTGTTTTTTTTAGGTCTGAATCACCTTCAGTTTGTCAGCCTCCTCAGTGATAAAGACATTACCTGTGGGCTGCCATACCTTACCGAAGTAAGGTGGTTAAGCCAAGGTGCCGTGCTGAAGCGTTTCTTTGATCTACGCGAGGAAATTGGACAGTTCAAGGAGAAAAAGGGCAAACCAGTGTTGGAATTTCAATCCCCAGAATGGCTGCAGGATCTAGCATTCATGGTGGATATTACAGAGCATTGTTATGACAGCATACGCGCATTCAAGTTGAAGCTGACTTTGTGGGAGACACAACTGTCAAGTGGTGACCCTGCTCATTTTCCTTGTCTAAAATATGTGCGTGCGACCAGAGTTAATGCTGACATGAATCGGTACAAAGATAAGATTACGGGACTGCTGCGAGAGTTTGAGTGACAGTGAACTTGAGACAGATTTCACAGTTTTTCACTCGCCATTCACAGTCAAGGTTTCTGATCCGCCCATCAACATCCAACTTGAAATAATTGACCTGCAGTGTGATACAGATTTGAAGGACAAATTTGCCTGAGTGGGCTTGGACACGTTTTATCAGTATCTCTTGCCAGAGTACTCCAAATTGACAGCCCCTGCTGCAAAAGTTTTGTGCATGTTTGGGACTACCTACCTTTGTGAACAAGTTTTCCCTGTAATGAACATCAATAAAACAAAGCTGCGCTCAAGGTTCACACACAAGCACTTAAATGACATCCTGAAATTGGCTGCTACTCAGGGTTTGATGCCTGATATTGATGCACTTGTGAAGGCTAAAAGATGCCAAGTTTCAGGAGCAAATTAAACAGCAAGTAACCCTACTTAATGTAAAATGCTGCTTCAGGCACTTTTGCATCCTGAAGAATATAGTTCTGTGAAAATGAATACTCGCTGTGGAATTATTTAAAGACACTGAACATTGTGTTTGGTTTGATGGAACCCTATTGTTCATGCATTTTTTGCAACTTTTATGTTACACACATTTACAAGGCAGGGGGATAACTCAACCTTCTTTCTTAATAGTTCGCACTTTAGTTTGTATGGTGTGGTGTGTCAGTTCAGGTGGTCAGGATTACTACACAGATGCGGAAATGAATGTAAAATTAAAATAATTTCTAGATCTTGACAAGTTATTTTGATCATAAAGTAAAATACTATATTGTTTAGTTTCAGATACCTGTGACTAACGCAATACACACCCATTATAAAATATTAAGTCGAGCTAAAAAACCTTCAAACTAAAACTGTGATGATTTCAAAACTGTAAAAGATTTTAAAAAGCTGAATACATGACAAATAGTTTGCCAACATCATTCACACTACGTAATAATCTTTGTGAGTTCACATAGCAGTATCACACACAGATGGACAGTTCATTTAAGGCTCAGAGAAAAAAGAAAAATAATGAAAAACATTTCCAATCTCCATTCCATTCTGATTCACATTTCCAATCTCCAGAATTCTCCAGAATTCTAAAACAATATCAAGCTTAAGTCTTCTGTATGTTTGTTTGTTTATGCTGAAAAGAAACAGACAGGTTGAAAGTGACACCTCACTCTAAAAGTGTACAGATGGGATCCAACACAGAACTTCAAACCAATTATCATAATCTCTCTCCCCCTCTCTCTCCTTTCATTTCTCCTCATGATTAAACATGGGAGAGTTAAATCAGACGATTAGCATGCTGTCAGGGAGAAGTCTAACTGCTGTTGTGTTTCACAGTGTGAGAGACAAAGCCTGGCCTGCACACCAACAAGCCTCCCTGGCCAGCTACAGTAAACTGGTAAACACACGTCTGTTTGGCTCAGCGGGGGATGACAAACACCTGCCGAGGAGGCAGAGACAAGAGGGCGGGAGGAACTGAGAAGAGAGCCTGTTTTGACTCTTTGGCTTCTGTGTCTCTCGGCGCCTAATGTCCAGAAATGTGGGGCCAAAAAAGTCATTCTGAAAGGTCCCGGCCTGGCTGCCAAAAGCAGAATGGATGGAGACAGAAGGAAGTGGGAAGAGGGGGGTAAAGGACAGTTTGTTCATAGTAGGAGATCAAACAGTGGGCTCACCTTCAGTTTGCTTCTACATTTTAAAGATTGGAAGGAGGGAGTGGGTGAATACAGGAGAGAAAGATGAAAAAGTCAAGAGAATTTTTTTTTTATTGGAAACATTAAACAGGGTTACATGAGAAAGAGACAAGGTCTAAAACACAGAAATGTGTTTTAATATATCAAAATATTACGTTTTCTCCATCATGTTTTTTATTTCCAAACAGATCTGAGATTATTACAACTGTTCTTGCAAACTGATTTAGAGTAAAAAACAGTTTTGATATACATTTGGACGCAGTATGTTCTGTGGAAGTATTAGACTGGAGTTACTATACATTCATTACATCACATCACATTTACTTACAATGAACTCCTACACATCACATGCAGATATTACTCATTTGCAACAGCCAGTATATTTTTGAGGAAGCTTAAAAACACAGTATGTTATTGGGGGTCTCTCAATCAAAACAATGAAAACAAAAGACGTAGTTTGATACCATTGTAAGGTAGCATGGGATAATCAGAGTTGTCCTCATTGTTAAACAACAGGAGTCCTTAATACCTTGGTATTCCAGTTGAAGGTGGTGCCTTACTGTATGTCCTGCATCACACAGATTGTTGTGTGCCTGATGCGCAATTTTCATTGGTTTGCATTTGGTGTCTCGTCCTTTGTAGCTTCAGACAGATGATTGTTTTTTTTGTTTTTTTGTGATCATCACTGTCGATGTGTGAAATCAAAAGCAAGGAAATGTTACATATTATGCTTTTAATGCTTTAATGTTAACATAATGATTAATTATTAACATTATTATCATTACCAAGGATCAACCTTCCTTGCAAGTCACAAAATCAGTATCAGTAAAATGTTCGCTGACAATGTATTTCCTTTTTTTCACAAAAATATCTGATCTTGTAATAGATCTGTGTGTAGTACTTGTAGTACTTAACTGCTTATGTTAATGCACTCACAGCACTGGTTTAACATTAAAAAATATGTTCTTGGTACAATATAGCCACAGACAGTACCAGGAATATAATCCTAATATCTGTTTCAGATCCTGTGGTTTTGTACATCCGTCAACCACCATGTCCTTCTCCATCAGACTCTGGTGGCATCATTTGTATGTCACCACTACTTAATTGGGAAAAAAATTACATACAATTAAAATGTAGGCACAGTCTCCTCCTTTGCACGTTGCCACTTTAGATTCAAACATTAATTTGAACGTGGATGTTGTCAACAGAAAGCCACTTGATGATTGTGAGGTTGTCTCATTACATCCAAAAATTCTTTAAAAAAGAGCATTGCTTTTTGTAATTGGTATAACTATGAGATGAATATTTCAGATGTACTAACAGTGATGCTCAAAAAGGACTTTTAGTTACTAGTTTAGGTCCCAGTACTATTTGGTTGAAAGAGGCATCTCTGTGTTGCTGTAAACATACATGTATCCCGACGTTTCATGGCCACACTCAGTGACATTTGGAGGTCATCGGAGTGAGCTGACATGTGCCCACTGAAAGACGTCTCCCCAAAGCTCTCATCGAGGCTGATCGGCTTGGCTGGGAGCCTGCCACGCCAAGCTTTACTGTGCCGTGTAACCATGCCGACAGGATTGGGCCAGGGTCCAGGAAGACAGTCGGCTCTGGAAGCTGTCAGCAGTAGCTCCGTTTGACAACATGCAAATGTATGCAAATGACTAGGTCCGGCCATGACACCTGCACACAGGAGGAATTGACCATGCCCTTCCCAACAGAGGACTCAGGATGGTGGGTACACTGCCCAACACACACATTCGTATTTGCAAACACAGACACACACTACAGTCCTTCAGTAGTCTTTATTATAGTCCCAAAGATAATGTACATAAACAGCCTTCAACAGCTCTTGAGGCTCTTTCAAGTGGTACGAACCTTTACCTGTTAAACACAGAGAAACTTGCTGTCAAAACACGCCCCCACCACCTCTGTTTTACTGAATGTTTGTTTTCTTTCATTAAATGTTTATCAAGTTTCCAAATTATTCACCATCATGCTGCGTGCTACTGTGTCTTCTTCACTTTTGTCTGAAAAATAGACCCTGCCATCACCAGAAAAAAAAAATAGAGCACAAAACTATGTTATACCACTTAAAGAGTTTTACAGAAAATAGTACAGTAAGGGGGGCAGTAGAGCATATTGATGGAAAAGATGTATTTTCAATTCCAATAAGTCAAGAGTCAAGAAATATGCGATTTACAATATGGCTCCTGCTAAAGAATTGTTGAGAGCAGACAGCTCAGTTTTTGTACCAAGCTGTAAACATGTTTATTTCTGCTGTAAAGTTGGGCATGGGCTCTTATTCGGATTAACTTGCTTTTGGAGCCAGCCTCAAGTGGCCATTTGATGAGCTACAGTTTTTGGTAGTTCTGTATAGTACTCAATTATAAGAGCCAGAGATTGCCACTTGCTATTCCCCACTATGTAGTGGACTGTATAGTGAGTTTGCCATCTTGTTGTGCTGTTTGAATGTATACTGAGAATTATTACCCTATATAATTGACTACCACAATGTGGGATATCCCACAATGCATCATGTGCATTGTAGTATCCCAAAATGCATCATGAAAAGTAATGATGGTCACTAACCAAGCAATACACGAGCCTGAGTCTCCAGAGGGTCCCTGTGATATGGAAGACGTCCTGCCTTGTTCCAGTGCCAAAGACGCCGCAGCCCAATGGTTTCTCGGATTACCGACCAGTGGCACTGACGTCACATATCATGAAGACCCTGGAGAGACTCGTCCTGGAGCAGCTCAGGCCTATGGTCAGGCCGCAACTGGATCCCCTCCAGTTCGCCTACCAGCCCTGGATTGGAGTTGAGGATGCCATCATCTACCTGCTGAACCAGGTCTACGCCCACCTGGACAGGCCGGGGAGCACTGTGAGGGTCACGTTCTTTGACTTCTCCAGTGCTTTCAATACCATCAGGCCTGCTCTACTGGGTGACAAGCTGATGGCAATGCTGGTGGATCCCCCCCTTGTGTCCTGGATTGTGGATTACCTCACTGGTCGACCACAGTACATGCGCTTGCGGCACTGTGTGTCAGATGGTGACAACACCGGGACAACAAGGGACTGTCCTCTCTCTTTTCCTCTTCACCCTTTACACCTCAGACTTCAGCTACCAGACAGAGTCTTGCCATCTCCAGAAGTTTTCTGAAGACTCTGCTGTCGTTGGATGATGAGGCTGAATACAGGGCTGTGGTGGACAAATTTGTCACATGGTATGAGCTGAACCACCTGCAGCTCAACACAACAAAGACCAAAGAGCTGGTGGTGGATCTGAGGAGAACCAGGACACCAGTGACCCCAGTTTCCATCCTGGGGCATGAAGTGGTCATCGTTGAACACTACAAATATCTGGGGGTGTTCATCGACAATAAACTGGACTGGACTAATAACACTGAAGTCCTCTACAAGAAGGGACAGAGCCGCCTCTATTTTCTGAGGAGGCTCCGCTCCTTTAACATCTGCCGGACTATGCTGAGGATGTTTAATGAGTCTGTGGTGGCCAGTGCTATTCTGTTTGCTGTTGTGTGCTGGGGCAGCAGACTGAGAGTAGCAGATGCCAACAGACTCAACAAGCTGATCAGGAAGGTCAGTGACGTTGTGGGGGTGGAGCTGGACACTTTGACAGCAGTGTCTGACAGGAGGATGCTGTCGAAGTTGCAGGCGATACTGCAGTATGGCTCTCCCCCTCTCCACAACGCTCTGGTCAAACAGAGGAGAACCTTCAGCGAGAGACTAATTGCTCCCAAATACGCCACTGAGTGCCACAGGAAGTCATTCCTACCTGTGGCCATTAAACTTTACAACTCCTCCCTCTGACGATCAGACTCAAATATATATATTTGAGGTGGTGGGAGACAGCAGGATGATGGACAAGCTGTCATCGCTGCTGGTGAAGGAGTCCCACCCCCTGCAGGTCACTATCACAGCACTGGTCAGCTCCTTCAGCGACAGACTGATACACCCCAAGTGTGTGAAAGAGAGGTATCGCAGGTCCTTCCTTCCTGCTGCTGTTAGACTGTACAACCAGCACTGCTCCCAGTAGACCTCACATGTGCACTGTGCAATACAAAACTATACACATATCCACATACTTTTTGGTTTGTACTAGTTGGACAATTTTTAATACTCATATTTGTTATTTATTGTTTGTAAATAAAAATAGCAAACTGTTCATACTTACACTGTTCATATTATAAATACCATGTCATATTGTAAATACTAAGTTCATATTGTAAATACTATGTATATACGAGTTAATTCTATTTCTTATCTTCTCATTATATTGTTTATTTTTTACTTTTTATTATTGTTTAGTGTGACACTGTCCTTTGGCTGCTGTGAAATTTCCCCATTTGCGGGACAAATAAAGGAATTCTGATTCTGATTCTGATTCTGATATTGTAAATACTTGTAGTGGTCATTGACCACTTGATTTCTAATTTATTATTTTATTTTATTGTCTACTTTATTATTTTATTTTATTGTCTACTTTGTTATTTTATTTCATTGTCTACTTTACTATTTTATTTATATCTTTATCTCTTGTTTCCAGTCATGCTACATTTCTATTTCTACTTTGCATGGAGCATCTGAAACAAAAACAATTTCCCCCCGGGGATTTATAAAGTATTCTGATTCTGATTCTGATTCTGAATACCATAATGCATTGAGATGATGTTTAACAGTGTTTTTTTTTTCCATTTGACTGAAGAGCTCACTGTATAGTCCTCTAAATAGAACTCCCTATGATAGGGAGCAGTGAGTGGGGGATTTTGGACACGACCCGTGATTCTAACCATACGGTACAAAAACGCTAACAAAATAGCTTACCTCATTTTGTGGCTAACTCTGCACTCTATGGTTCCCTTTACTCCTTTAACAGTCAGCAATTCTCAAAATGGCATGCAATTGGTCAAAAGCACTAATTTGTGTGTCAAAGTTGACAAAAGTGGACTCTATGTGAGTGCTCCACACACATTTCTCAAGGAAAAGGTTGAGGTAGGTGGATGGCTGTTCAAAGTTTTTGTTTTAGAACTAGAGGCAGAGGCTCACATTTGGTTTAAACCCATCAACCTTCAGATTCTTTTAACTGCAAAGTCTTTCCCTGTTCCCAACCAAGTAGATCTAGTTGGTGTGTATTTGTCATACCAATAAGAGGCATTAAAATGCCTACAGCATTTTTCTTACATGCCTGAATCCATTTCAACAGCTTTTCATTTAACATCTGATACTTAGTTTTAGCTGTAGCCATTAACGGACGGTTAAACAAGTAGAAGTTTTGACCTGTTAAGTCTTTTATGTCTTTAATTGATTTTGCAGACCTACTGTGTCAACACAGCTCTGGTTTTGTCAGAATTTGTCTAGACTGACAAATCACTTGAAGAAAGACAATCCAACGCAGGCCAGAATAAATGATGGCAATGTACATTTCTGTAAACCATGGATACGGTGGTGGTTGAATCTTTGAATTTGAAACTTTCCATTCCTTTATGTTGCAAAAGAAAACTTGGTTAGGGTGATCATGATTTAGCTTTCCTGGTTCTTTCACCATAAAAATGGCTGGACAATGTCTTGACGTTCCGTAAAAAATATCCAGCAGTTTCAAATTTAAAAATATTGAAACATGAACAGTCTCTAACTTGCAACTCCACAACCACCGTCTTCACCTCCTGCAAAATACATTCAATTTGAATGTTATATGACATGTATTGTAGAAATATTAATAACACCATGACATGTATAAATTTGAATGTACCAAAGGTTTGCATTATGGTTGACAGAAAACAGTGCTATGTTGAATATCACTCAGACAACTCTGTCAAACTAAGTTCTAAGATAAAAGCATAAGATAGATAAAAGTTTATCAGTGTTCGAGTAAGGTGAGTTTTTCTTTGATTACTGATCTCTAAGTCAGCACCACCAACACACATTCTCCACCTTTTAACTAACAGTGGAGCTTTTTCCAGCCTTCAAAGTAAAGTCACTAAGCTTAACGTTCAATGGGTCAAAATCATGTACCTGTATGATAAAAATGCACAACGCTGCTTGGCCTATCCTCGTTCCTCTGAAGTGTTTTGACTTCTGTGCTGACCCTGCCGGCTGGTTTTGGCATTCCAGCAGGCTGTAGGAGAGGAGGAGCGAACTATGGGCCCCCAGCAAGTCACACACACACACACACACACACACACACACCCATGCTCTGACAGCTACATTGCCCCCAGGCACACACACAGACACACTTGTGCCATTAGTTATCTTTCTGCTGACCAGCAGAAACCCTAAATGCTTCAAACCAAGGGCAGTGTGTGTGTGTGTGTGTGTGTGTGTGTGTGTGTGTGTGTGATTTAGAAGTAAGGAGAGGTGGGGTAGCCTCAGGGAGAGAGCTGAAGTCTAGTGGCTCTGGTCCAGACCTTGTACCATGTAAACTGACTACACACCCAACCCTTCAGAAACCTTGTATTTATAACACACACACTCACAAACACACGCACATTCACAGCCCCCCCCCCCCCCACACACACACACACAAACACACACACACACACACACACACACAAACAAAGATTCCCCCCTTTGCCCTTGGCTGTCTGTTTTGGTGTGTGTGTGAGCAGATGGACAGGTTCATTGACCCTGAAGGACGAGAGGAGCATCCTTCTCCCACAGTCACAAAATACAAACACACAAGCAGATAAAAGAATAATAACACAATTTAAACAATAGAAGCAATATTGTTCCTTAGCATTCATTGTTCTTTTCAAATACTGTATTAGTATCAAAGTCTTGGAGGAACTTGAAATCTTAGCAAGGAGATGAATGTAATGATAAATGATACCATGTTAACATTGACTTGCATCAAGTCAATTAAAATTGGTATGTGTTTCTTAGAAAAGATTAGTTAAATAGTTTTTAAATTGGCAGTGGTGGAAAGTAACTATTTAGCTACATATATTCTAGCTACATAAATTAAAGCCAGCATTGCAGTTCTGCATACAGTATATTTTGAGTCCTTCATTCTCACCCCAGTATCAGGATGCTTCACACTCATTCAGATGTGACTTCAAATAAAATAAAACCACCATTCATTCACCATTTTGGCTTCAGCTTTTTCAACAAATCTTAAAATATTCCACGTTTCATAAATTATTGCCATTATTCAAAGTTTTTACATCCAGCAATGTGTATTTAGCATCAGCCCAACATTCAGAATCAAAGTTCTTCAGAACTTGCCTTCTCTTTAAGCTTAAGTTCCCACTTGAAAATTCAGGTAAATAATAAAAAATAAATATAATCAACAAATCATTATGATGTATTATTAAATATTAAGCAGAATAAGGAATGTGAAATTAGCTGCACTTTTTTACCAGCTTCAATATTAATGTGATGAACACAGTAATGTATCAGTAATCATAATCCAGTAATATATTATACATGAGTCTGAAATGGATCATGATTCTGCATAATGTCTGTTTTTACTCTTGGTACTTTAAGAAGGCTATATGTTAATGCTTATACTAATATAATTTCTGTCATGGTTTAAGTCTTGGTTTTGTTATTGCCTGTTTTATTCTGATGTTCTGCCCTCATGCGTCTGTTTTACTTTCCATTTCCTCTCTTTGTGTGGTTTCCCACCCTTTTTCTGTGTTCACTAGTGTCCTATTTGTAAATCAGCCCTTGTGTATATAGTCTGTGTGCTCTCTGCTGTCTTTGTCAGTTTGTCTGTTCAGTTTCCCATCCTGTTCTGCTCTTGTCCTGTGTCTCCTGGTTTCATCTCCCTGTTCTATTTTTCTGGCTTTTATTCCCTGTGTCAATCCTTGTTCTAACCCTTACATTTTGATTTGATACTGTTGGTTGGTACTTTGCTTTTCTTGGTTTGAACTTTGAAAAACACGTTTTCGATCTGGATTTCAGCTATCATTAAAGCTTGCCTTTGTTCCTGGCATGGGTCCCATTCTGTGTTACCTGACACTTTCACTTAAACATAATGGCAGAGTGGCATAGTGCCTAGTGGCAGATAATTTTTGGGGTCTAGGGTTCCCTATGTCAAAACAATGAGACAAAAAATGTTGTTTGATGATGTTGTGAACTAGTGTGGGATCATGGGAGTTGTCTAAATTGTTAAACAACCACCATTGCTGATGAGAATCTATCTGACAAGATTGATGTGGTAATGTACACATATAGTCACATTTGCTGACCTCCCTCCTCACTCACAGACTGAGCGGATGTTCTAGCAAAGTTATAGCAACAGGCAATCAAAAGAAAATGCACCATTGCCTCAATGTGTAGAGTACACAACAAGAGTTATATCTGTACCATTTTTATGTGTCTATTAACTATTTCTGTAATGGTGTTAACCATTGGTGTTTTTTTATTTTCCCCTGCCCCTCTGAGGTCCTCTTTCTTTCCTTTCCACACACAGTCGAATTTGGCTGTTAGGCAGAAGTAACCAGCCACTATTCATTAGCAAACGTTCTGATAGGCTAGACATGGATCAACATCACAAGGCGGCCTGGGATCTGATTTTTACTAAATACTACGGTAAACATGACTGAAGGCTCGGTAAGACCTTATCATTCAGATGAAGAGTACCATGAAGAGCATCTTAGAGGACCATGAAGAGCAGCAGGATGTTTCAGAGTGGTAAAAAGAGTGTTTTTTCTTTCATTTTAGTATAATGTTTTGTCAGCTAGAAGTGGAAAGCTAATTATCATAGCAGGCTTAGCTGCTGTGGAGGCACATTGTTGCTGCCTCACTAGAAGCGCTGCTACTGTTTGTCCTGCTATCGACAGGGTCCAATTGTTATCCTAAGTGTGTGACATCATTATGGAAAGAATACGCGGAAGGATGTCAGAGCAGACCCTGAAGTCTGCCCTTCTTGGACTGTGCAGTACACATTGAAGGAGACAGAAGCTTCAACATTGAGGTGTACAGAAAACTTAAACACAGATCAACACTTCTGTTCAACTCTCATCACCCACTGGAGCTGGGGGTCATCAGAACCCTAAACCATTGGGCTGAGACCTTGCCCACAAAGAAAGAGGGGAAGGTGAAGGAACAGAAGCACATCAGGGGAGCACTTAAAACCTGTGGTTACCCAAACTGGACCTTTGTCAAAACCTCTAAAACAGCGGTCCCCAATCTTTTTTGCACTACGGACCGGTTTCATGTAAGACATTATTTCATGGGGGGATTACTCAGAAATAAAATAAAATGATACAACAAGCATAATAACAAACACAAAGTGCATAAAAAATACCACCCACCACTAATGCAGAATCAGTGGGATCCCTGTGCTTGTTTCTCTGCAACGAGATGGTCCCACCTAGGGGTGTTGGGAGACAACAACACCCGAAGTGTGATCCTTATATCCAGTCTACTCCGTAACTTTGTTTTGGTTGCTGTCACTGCAGAAAACCCCGCTTCACAAAGATAGGATTTGGGAAATGGAAGCAGTGTTTCGTTGCTTTTGTGACCCTCTGGAGGCTGGCTGGGACCCTTTGGAAGCTGGCAGCGGCGGTGAGGGCTAGGACCCTCTGGAGGCCAGCAACGAGGACTGGAACCCTCCGGAGAATGAGCGGGAGGTGGGGAAACCCCAGTGAGTGTCGGCTGGACCTCCAACGGAGGGAAAGGATCAGCACTAGGGTCTGGAGGGGAGTTGGCAGGCTTTTAAACTCTGTGTGGCTGTGACCTTACAGAGTCGTTAAGGACACACGTGAGCTCTGAGTTTCAGAATCGTTAGGGCCACTTGTGGGTTGTTGGTCCAACCAGCCTTCATGTGGGTTGCTAGGGCTAGGTAAGCCCAGGTGTGAATGGTTGTTAAGCTGTCTGGGGAAGGAACTCAGTACAGCATTGTAGGCATACACGTCGGAACTATATGCACCCCGCCTGACTACATACAGTAACCCTGGGCATCTGGTATAGGAGTCAGGCTGCATCTGGACCTGGTGCACTCCGAGGTGGATCGGCGTTTTGATCAGGAGGGACTCCGCATAGCTGCAGGGCGAGAGCAGGCAGTTCTTGAGGCGGCTCAGGGGAAACAAGTGGATGTGGGCTCCCCGGAACTGACCCCCTTTCCACGAGAGCGGCTAAGCCTTGAGCTGGACATACTGAGGGATGTGTGTAGGGGACGAGAAGTTAGCACCATCCAGGATGTTGTGTCCATCCTGCATACCTTGCAGCCCTAAACCCGCTCCATGCTGTCGGAGGTGGAGAAGCTCATGAAGCTCTGTCTGGCCCTGCCCATATCTGTCGCAGCATCCGAGCGCTCTTTCTCAGCCTTGCGCAGGCTGAAAACCTGGCTGTGCAACACCATGACGCAAGAGAGACTAACACATTTGACCGTTATGAACATTCACAGTGACCTTATGGATGAAAGCGATGTCTCGACCCTGCTTAAAACCTTCATCAGTAGGTCAACTGAGAGAAGGTCCACTTTTTGAAATGCATGAAAGCCCTGAGTCAGGAGCGCAGACTTTTCTTTTTTTCATTCAAGGGTACAAATAATGCTGTTATGTTCCGTAAATGGCCTGATTTAGTTATCAAAGTTTCATTTTCTTAACAATAAAGATGCCGTGTTCATCCATTCTAGTTCTCTTATAACTGCAAGCCATTATAAAATAACTTAAAATCAAATCCTTAATTATTGATAAGTGTGCGTGCTTCCCCCGCCCCTCCCAACAAAAGTCCCGCAAAAGTAATGTCTTAGGCCTCCTCCTCTGCAGTGTTAGTAGGAGTACCAATAGCAGCAATGTTGTTGATGTACAAAATAAGATGATTAACAAGGATAACCCCTGGACTAATATATTATGGAAATCCTGGCAGGTGACGGTAAAATTATGTAGATTTAGTGAATCATCTAAATTGTTTTGGTGGTGTGCATATGATACGGATTTCGTTTCAAATGGATCTGACGATGGATAATCGCTGCTTATTCCACATTTGTCCACAAGGGGACATTCCAGAGCTTTGAATCCCTACAAAGGAACGAAACGATTTTTATAGACACCTTCAAGTCCAGCATTACTTTAACCAGAATATGCATGTAGCCTTGGCAGTAGGAGGGAAAGGAGTTATGAAAATAGTCTTCAATCTTCAATATGAAAGTACACAATATGTACGAAGATTGTCTCCAGAATTTACATTTGCATTCTACAGTCAGAGTCTGAGAATACACTTTACATAAAAAGGAAATGGGAGAAAGAGGGACATTTTAATTTTTCAGATGAGTGCTGGGGAAGAATACGTTAAGTGCAAAGGAACTCAACTAGTTCCAATACATGAAATCTGCTGGAAAAACACTGAAAGGTTTTTTTATCATTCCCTTGCAAAAACAACATCAAGGAAGTGACAGTGGGTGTTGGTGACTGTGTGGGATAAATGATGCCAACCATTTTCATGTCTTCTGGAATTACCAGATCATTGTGCCCTACTGGCAGGAAATTCATGAATATATAAATAATGATTTTGGGGTCAACATCCTGTTCAGATGTGATACTGTATACATGGGTGACATTTCAGTTCAAGGGTGGAACATTAATGATAAGAAATCGGTGCAAATACTTGTGGCAGCAAGCAAAAAGGCTGTCGGGAGGAAATGGTTAAAATCAGAGCCAGCAACCATAGGGTAGAAATAATATATGGAGTATGTGCAATGAAAAAGTTGTCATTTTCCATGAATCTCCAGAGAGATAAGTTTTTAAGGATTTGGACCAAGTGGACTGAGTACATTAAATCTTTAAGGTCAGACTTTAGCTAGAATTTCTGATTTTGATTCTCTTTTATACTACAGATTTAAAATCAGAGAAGAGATGCTTTCTCTTTGTACTAAATGAGTATCTGTGTTTTATGATGTTAATTGCCTTTTCATCATCATTAATATTTCATGGCACATAACGCAAATTGACTTTTGTACATATTGGCTTACGTGTGGTCCAGACTATGGAACACTCATCCACTGGACTTAAGATCAGCGGTCTCTGATAACACTTTTAAAAGACAGCTAAAGACTCATCTGTTCAGACTGGCCTTTGTCTAGCCTCTTGTGTCTGTACTTCTGTGTGTATTTCTGTGTTATAATTTATTTATTTTTTACTATTAGCAGGCTTATATTAACTACTTTACTCATGTGAAGCACTTTATGACTTTGCCCTGTGAAAGGTGCTATATAAATGAACTTAATTTCCTTAGATGCATACCTTCTTTTTTAAATATTTTCTGCAGGCTGTGTATTGCTACTGGCCAAAACCTGACAAGAACGTGACAGCCATAGTCAAGAGGAGAGAAATCCCGGACCAAGCACATTGGACCAAAGATAAAGTAAAGATTTTAAAATTCACAGGTTAGGTATTGTACTGTTCAATCTTCAGAACTATTCCAACACACCTTCTAAAAAAACTCCTCATGCTTCCACCAAAATCATAGCAGTGACTTTGAGAGAGAGAAAACTTTGTTCACTGTCCTCAAACTGGGAAAAAAAAACCTCAAACGCAAGCTCCATGAAATTGCCAAGTGTGCTACCTGTTGTATTTGACTTAATTGATTTAACAAAAATGGGAAAATACTATTGGTGGTAGAAATCTAACTTAAGTATCACAATTTTTAAGCGGTGCAGCTGCTTCTATACATGGCTTTCATGAGGTTTCATTAGAGTCCTACAGCATGCCAGCCTGGTATACAGGTCTGAAAAGTTTAATAGATGTTTCACAATTGCAGGATTTATTGTACATTTTGTCTCATTTGGTGATACATACTGGGTTTTTTTTGTACATGATTTTACATGGAAGGTGTCACAATGCTTGGCAGGATCACTGCTGGTGATGTAATAAAAAATCAGCCGAAAAAGTGCCATTAAATGATGTTCTGGACCGACATCCCCTTCGATTGGTCCTGGATTAAGATGAACATCTCCCGCAAGAAAGGAGGGTGAAAAATAGGTATCCAGAAAGTTTCCACAGCAGTTGAAAAGCCTTGCACATTATTGCCAATCGTATTTTAATGAGCATGTGTAAATTCACTGCACTCTGACATGATATGAAACTTCTAGAATTGCACATGCTCATTGCACAGTCAACTTAACCTCGGCATCAATTACCCACTCCAGTTTCACAGCAGCAGTCAAAAGTAAAACAGCAGCACACAGGACAACACTTGGCCTTCTGGTCATTTAACAGTTATTTTCACGTGCTAGCCTCTATGTGCTACGCTAGAGTCTAGACTTTCCCTACCAGCCTCGGCTTTGATCACAACTCATTCACAGACACACTGGCCGGCCACTCGCCCTCTCTGTCTCGCTCTACCATTCACTATGTTAGCTTCCCTATTCTTTTAAAGGGCTATGCTGCTCCCATAACACAGACAGAAACATTTTCTTCATACGTGGGTTAGAGCCAATGTTAAAAAAATTAATTTGAATTTTCAGCTTTTGAATAGTATTATTTTTTTTAGACTTTGAATGATGATTTGAATCTCGAAATTCGTTCTTACAGCCCTGGTAACACAAAATGTTTCATGTCCATATAATCTTTGTGTCACTTTATGGAAGTGGTAAGACATTGCTTTCCCCATAAATTTGCATAGGCCAGGGGTAACTGTGCCAGTGCTTTTTTAAGTAGCGTACATGAAAGGACTGGTAGTCGGATATATTGTGCTATGAGCTTAAGATCAGCAAAATAGAAAAGCCTAACCAAGGACAGGGACATTTTCCTCAAGTTTCCATTTCAATACGTGAGTATAACATTGTAGTCTTTTAACTATCTCTATCTGGATCCAAAATATACCCAGGTATCGAGTCCCATCCTTGATTGACATATAAATGTGCTGCAGTGGTGTGGCTCTGAGGCTGCTGCAACAGATCAGCTCCCATCTGGAGAAAGACAGGCAGGCAGGCAGGCATAAGAAGGCAGCGTGCTTCCTGGCTCTGAGGATAAATTGTGGTTCAATGCAGGAAAATTATTTTTATGCATAATTCTATCCACAAAATATCCAGCTAAAGGGTGACATCATGAAAGGAACAGCAGCATAGAAACGGAGCTCCGTCAGATAAAATATGAAAACAGTGACAACAGTAATTATCAAACTTCCTTAACACAGGAAAGAGTACTCCTACAGTATGCATTGGTCTACGAGACAAAGGGGCTCCAACAGACAAGACATTTCAAAGGAAAAAGACGATAAACAATGGAGACCGTCTAGCCCTGATAACGCTAGCTTAAATGCTACTAGCAACAAGTGTCAGTTGGACCCAGTCGGAGGAGTTGAGGAAACTCCGCAAAAAGAACCAAGAGGGACACAATCAAACTAAAACATCCCTTGAAAGACTGGAACAGGCTGTGACAGACATAAAAGACCAGACAGGCGAACACGAAGAAAGAATTGGAAAGTTGGAGGAAAGAGTTGGCATGGCTGAAGATACAGTGATACGACAACAGAGGGCGCTGCGATACCTGCTCCACCGTGATATTGACCTCTCAAACACCTGTAATGACCTCCAAAACAGACTGAGATGGAACAACATGAGAATCTTCCAGGTACCAGAAGGAAGTGAAGGAGGAAACATGGTGGGATTTGTAAAAGATCTACTACACAAGGTGCTCAAATCCACCAGAGATGGACATTAGGATTGAAAGAGCAAATCGTTCACTCCTGTCTAAACCCAAAAACAAGACAGGCTCTCCGGGGTCAATCATAGTAAGATTTCTGGATGCAGCGGTAAAAGTTACAGCAGAAGCGAGCAAAAGTCAAAAAAGTGATCAACCAGCTTAAAAGGAGGGATATACAAGCAAAATAATACCTGGCACAGCTAAAACTTGACCTTCACCACACTGATGAGCGCGGCAGCGGTACTGAAGGACCTGGGGGTCGAGGTACACTGTGGAGAAAGGGAGCACATCGAGGAGGAGATGAAGGAAGGATGGAGGAGCAGTGTCAAGAGGAGGAGGGGTATGGTGTTGTCAGCAGCAGACCTCAAGGCCTTTCTGCAAGGGGATGATTAAATCGTCTCTAAATGCCAAGGTAGCCTAAAGACCCACTATAGCTGAAAGGATACTAGGAGTTGACTCTGTTTTACATACAGTAACAGTAACAAATAGACAATGAACATACATAATACGGTGTTACTTGTGTAAATATATAAGTTGTTGTCACAAATCATTCTTAAGTACATACTACTAAGTTCTGACAGATGCCGTTTTCTTAGGATCCGTATGAGTGGATTACACTCATTTAGACCTTTCCTACACACAGGTGTAATACTGGTCTTATTTGCACCCTATGTGCTCTCTCCCACAGAGAGGGTAGGTCACACCTCTCTGCCCCAGTACCAACGGGGATTGGACAGTTTGGGTTAAACCGCTGTGGCTGATTGGAAAAGTGGAAGTTCAATTCTGCGTTATTAAAATTTTTTTCTAGGTTTCCCCTGATATATGTTATGGACCACAGTTTGTTTATGTTTATACGGTTTGAGGTAAGTTTTCTTTTTCTAACAGATGTTTTTAAGCAGGCAGGGCAATATATTCCAACACAACATAGAGGAAATGACTTCTTTGAATTTCGTTAGCTATAATATAAAAGGAATTAACAACTCAATTAAAAGAAAAAAGATTTTGGGACAATTAAGAAAATTACAGTGTTCAGTAGCTCTGATTCAGGAAACACATCTATCCGAAATAGAGCACAGAAATAGAGAGTGGGTTGACCAGGTTTATAGTGCAACTTACGGGAAGAGGAAAAAAAGAGGGGTGGCTATCTTATTCAACAAATCTGTATATTATAACAATGAGAAAACCTTCCAAGATACTGAAGGTCGTTATATTATGGTGACTGGAACAATTGCGGGACTAAAAATAACTAATTTAAATGCGTATGCACCAAACAAAGACTGCCCACATTTCTTTAAAAAGATTGCAGCTCTTGTGTAAAATGTCAAAAGTGTATCAAGTATGATGAAAGAACTGGATTTAGTGGAGATCTGGTGCCATTTTAACCCGAGGGATAGAGACTTCACATTTATGTCCCAAGTACATGGCACCGAACCACAGTCCATTACTGCGAAAATTAACTTAGGGTTGGACAATTAATATAAGTACTGGAGGCTCAATGTCGCGTTGCTAACAGACACCCATATAAAACAGGAAATACGATCAGCTCTATCTGAATATTTTGCCCTGAATGACGGCGTTGTCTCTCCTTCAGTGCTATGGGATGCGGGAAAGGCCCTGATAAGGGGAAAAATCATCTCTATAGGATCTAGACTTAAGGAACAAAGGCTAGAAAAACAACTAGAATTAGAAATGGAAATAAAGAGATTGGAGAGGGAACATAAACAAAATAGAAAAGAGGAGGTATTTAAAAAGTTGAAGGAAGTTAGGTTGAAATTGGATGAGGTGTTAACATAGAAAGCGGAGGGAGCCCTTAGGTTCATTGATAGAAAATATTATGAAATGGGAAATAAAGCCTAGACTGTTGGCTTTTCAACTTCGGAATGCCCAGTCCAGTCGCATAATCCCTAGAATCAGACACCCTGAAACTAATCAGATTGAGACCCACCCTAAAGAAATATCAGATACTTTCACAAATTATTATGAACAATTATATAAAGGTCAAGTTCAGGAATCTAAGAAGGAGAAAATTTATGAATTTTTGAAACCCCTCAAAATGATTAAATTGACAGTCGAAGAAGCAACTGAACTAGTAGAGCCAATCAGAGAAGACGAAATTAAAGAAACTATTGCTAAACTTAATAATAAATCACCAGGAGTAGATGGGTTTGCAGGAGAATATAGTCTTTTCAAATGACCTCTCCCCTTTTGTTTAAAAGATAATCAAACTCCCCCATAGCAATGGTACATTCCGGGGGATGGGCCATTGTCACCTGCAGTGCACCTAATCAGACCACCTGTTATCCCCTATATAGCTGATCTTCTCCCACACAGCCAGTCCTTTGTCCCTCAGCATGGTGTGCGTACATGCTTACGTGAGTAATGTCATGACTTGGTGTTCTTTGATGTGATGTTTACTGTAGGTTTGTACACATTATGGGAGCTGGTGTTGGGTTTGTTGATCACATATGTTGGGATGTTGGTTCACTGGGTGCTCCATTTGTTTGATGATAATTATGGTTGACTGTTACCAATGATGCACTTATGGTGGTGCTAAAGAGCACTTTGTTTAAATCGAAAGATATATTTTACAATTTTCTTTGCATAGTCACCAGCCTGAATTTGTTACTAATTATTTCTGTTGGTTGTTTCCTTTATAGGAAACCACACCTAATTAAGTTTTCAATCATGCTCAATCACCAATTAAATAATTGAATTGAACCTGAAAACCTGGAGTTTGATTCTGACAGATCATCTATGGTGGGTTAGTTTCCCTGCACCGGCAACAGTTTCTTCAGGATAGCCAAAGTCAGCCAATCCTTTTCACCTATATTGGTTTTTTTTAGGTTTAACTCCAGTGTTTTCCCCAGGGGGGTCCTCAACACTGGGAGTTGTGCCTGGGTTGCTGCTGGGGGTGCTGTCCTTGGGTCCCTTCGGCCCGGCCAGCTGTTGTCTGTCGGGGTCGGGGGCCTGGGCACTGGTGCCCCCTGTGGCACAGCCTGTCACTCCTCCCAGTGCGGATGGCCCCAAAGGTGGTGTGTGTGTGTGTGTGTGTGTGTGTGTGTGTGTGTGTGTGTGTGTGTGTGTGTGTGTGTGTGTGTGTGTGTGTGTGTGTGTGTGTCTTTATGCTGCACAGCCGTGTATGAAAAGTGCTATATAAATAAAGTTTGATAGAAGTATATAATGTATTAAATTCAGGAGATTCCCCCAAATCATAGTCAGAAGCTATCTTCACAGTACTACATCGAGGGAAAAGACCCTTTACAGTGCACTAGCTACTGTCCCATAAGCCTTTTATGTGTAGATTATAAAATATTAACGTCAATCCTGGCAACCAGAATACAAAAATATATGAAGAAACTGATCAAGTCAGACCAGATGGGATTTATTTCAGGCAGTCAAGGAATGAATTATATAAGGAGAGCTCTGAACCTACAGTCCATAGCGGCAAAAACGATGCTTCTCAGTTTAGATGCTGAGAAAGCCTTCGCATCTGCCTGTGTGTGAAAGTCTAAGATGCGGCGAGGAGTGAAATTTCGCTGCGCCTCTGATACGCCTCTGGAGGTAGTATCAGAGGCGTAGTATTGGCAAACCGAACCAGTGTGAATGGATAAGCCGGCAGCGTGGAGCATGTCAATCTGATAACTAAACATGTCCTTCGCTCAACAAAATAAAGAGAAATGTCCCACAAAGCAACGTTACAGGACCGAGCAACAGTAATGTAGTAACAGGTAGTGTCTTTGGTAACTAATATGAGGAAAAAAATACCGCAGTTATACGTGGAGAAGTGTCGGTCAGACCAACTCTTCGTCACATTTGTCGGTCACCGGCAAAAAACTTTAAAGGTCCCATATTATGAAAAACACGTTTTCTCTGGTCTCAACATATATAAACTGGTCCTCCCTGAGCCTACTAACTCCCAGAATGAGGAAAGCGGGCTGCATGGTCTCTGCAGCCCACCCACTGGTAAAACGGGACTCCTACAGGCTGTTCAGATTCAGCTCCTGTCGTTACGTAACAACAGGAGTCCTTTTCATAGGCCGGGCTCCTCTGCGCGAAAACACTCCCCCCCCCTCCCCGGAGACATCCGAGAGGGGGATGTTCATCCCCGAGGTGAAGTTCGGTGTGTTCAGCGGTGCGACAGCAGTGTTTCGCAATGTCGTCGCTCAGAGCTAGACACGCAACTTGCTCTGTTGTTGGTTTTAAAAATCAACATAAGTGCCTATATATATATATATATATATATATATATATATATATATATTAACGACAACGTGCCGGCTACGGTTCCTGTAAGTCTGTTTGTGTGTGCTAACCACTTCACATCGGACTGCTTCAGTAACGAGGGTCAGTACAAAGCTGGCTTTGCCTCGACACTGACCCTCGTAAAAGGATCAGTCCCAACCATACGGGACCCAGCAACTGCACCCGAGCCACAGGTAAGTGTCGCCACGTTTTGATAGTATTTACAGTTGCCTACGAGTATGGTGAAGTCAGCTTGAAATTGGCTAACTAGTTAGCTCCGCTTTGTTTAATGTTAATAACATTACGAGGGAGGTTGGTTGTCACAGTAAAAAGTCTGGAAACATGTGCAGACTGGAGACAGAGACTATGCAAACAGTGTCCAAGAGTTTGGAGACTGTGTTGGAGACAAACACAGCTTTCGCTAGCTGTTTTTAGATGTTACCTGTTGCAGGTCAGTGGGGGATGGGAGCCGAGTGGTTGTGTTGGGGAGTGGGGAGTCTCTCATGTAATGGTGGACAACACACAAATTCCTGAGTGTTGGCTTATTAAGCTTATACAACCAGTTGAACGACAGCATCTCGGCAAGCGATAGCGATACATCAACCGTAAAAAATAGCGCATGCTACCGCTAGTGTAAGGAGTGGGGAGTGTAAACAATAATGAAAGGAGGTAATTATTGAATAGGTGCAGGTTCTGAGTGATGTCGGGAGAGAGCACGCTGTCGGTGACGTTAACGAACAGAGGGCAAAAGCGACAGATGCTGGTGCATACAATAATTTATTTTAGTTTTTTACAGGAGTCAACAATACAATGATAAAAACTCTCTAAATGAGGGTTTAAAAATAACTACGTTAATGTCCATTAAAAGAGAAGTCTCTGTTCCTTAAAAGAAAAAGTCTTAAAAGATTGTCAGACCGGGAGAGTTGCGTCACATGAGGTCCAGAGGAGGAGACTTGCTGCGGCGTCAGGCTTCTCCGGTCCCTCGGCTGTTTCAGCGTCCTGGAAGCCACCCGGAGAACACAAAATCACTGCCAGTACAAACGTCCAGTAAAGCACAATGCCCTAACATAGGGATGCATACACCAGAGTGTTACTAATGGCCCGAAGGGATACTCACCTGCCAGGTCTCCCCGTCTTCTCTGGACACGCTTGCCTTGCCTCTACCCTTTTGTCCGTTTCTCTTTTTCTGGTTCAAACCCCGTTCCTCCACCGTCGATTGGTTCCTGTTGGGGACAAAGGCAGAACCTCCAGGTGCAGGCAAGGCAGGCGTTGACAGATGGAGCTCATTAGCATTTAAAGGTGCAGGCACAGAAACAGCCTGCTCTCAGTAGAGCTCACTTGAGCGACTCTTAGACAGCTGAAGTTCAGGACCAGGATGGGTTTGGGGCAATACATTTCAAATACAGTGTTGTTGGACCTCTGACAGCTGTGTGAAATTGATGAAAGACAGTATAATATGGGACCTTTAACTCACCATGTGTTTGTCGCGGTAAAAAAAAATCACTGCGACGGTTAGCCCTCCAGACCGAGACTTCAGTGAACTTTCCCCCAGAAAACAGCATCCCTCCCCGCGAGTGACAGTCAGACAGCGTCCTGTTTACTGATGGCGATTATGTAGTTGTGTAATTTAGAACGAAAAACGTAACTTTGTCACTTTCCAGGATGTTTGGTGGGTCAGGATCTCAATCACAACACATTATAACAGCATCCATATGATTATAAACAGTCAGCGGGTACATGTTTGATTAACAGGAGGACACCGGGGGAAACGCGTTGAAAAAAACACATCATCGTCATGACGTGTACCGTCACGCCTCTTTTGGAGCCGCAGCGCCGGCTTTCTGTGTGAATTACATACTGGTTCGTCTTTACGGCGGAGCTGCTTGGTTCTGTGTGAACAAACAACAGCGGAGAATTGCCGAACCGCCGTTGCGGTGATAATGCGGTGTCTCTGTGTGAAAAGGGCTTCTGTCACCATCCTGTTTGCGCTATTGAACCCTTAGCAGAGGCTATACACCAAAATGTAGAAATTCAAGGACTAGTAATTAAGTAAAGATGTCTTCTTCTACTGGTCTAAACAGGGATTTAGGTACCTAGGAATTATCATCACACCTCACTCCACACAATTATTCAATGCTAAATACAATAAATGAATTACACAAATAAAGAGTGACATAACACATTGGGAGATCCTTCCACTTTCTCTATTGGGTAGGGTTGAGACAAAGATGAACCTGCTTCCTCGATTTCTTTTCTTTTTTTTTCTTTCTTTTTTTAAGGGTGAAATATGTATATTTTTTTAAACTTTATTTTTTTCCCCAAGTTTTGGAGTGAACATGAACAAGCACAGACATACATTAGGTCTAAGAGATTCAGTTCATCACATATACATTGGTTGTGAGATTGCGAGGCATTAAGGGTTGCTAAGCTATTGTCCAGGGGGGGAAAAAAACTAAAATAAAAAAGAGGGGAGAGACACCTCAGCAAGCACCAAGCTATAAACCTCCACAGTGTATCTCCAAATTACAGCACTTGTTCAGCAGTGATGATATAAATGAGTCAACATATCCTATACATGAAAATATGCAATTACAAACGTATGCACAGGGTTCAAGATCACACAACACAAAGTTTTTGTTAATTCCCTTCTGTATTAAAATATAATAACCATTTCCTCCAATAGCTGTTCCAACACCTCCTCCAGCAGTGACCATGTTCTGGTTTGCCACTCTGAAACCGCTTTATCTTTGGGGTAATGAAAAACCTAATAATGTTCTTCCACACAAATTCTCTCCATTGACTTGAACTTGAAGTAGTTACATGTGTATTACAAATGTTAAGCCAGTCCTCCTCTGTGAGAGCTATATTGGCTTCCTTTTCCATTTAGCATACACTGTGGAGTGACTCTGAGCTGAATGCAGAAATGAATAAATACTAGAAACCAATTTTCTGTGCAGATTGGATTTATATACATCAATAAATACATTAATTAGATTTGTTTCGCTTTCTTGAGAGATTCTGATATTTTTGTTGAAATGGTGCCTAACCTGAAGATATCTGAAGAAGTCCTGTTTTTCTAGGTAGTAGGAGTCTGTAAGCTGTTGGAAGCTGTCAATTCCTCTGTTGGAGCAGATCAGGCGGTATGCTGTAATTCCTTTGAAGGTCGATTGCTTATATCTTTCATCCATCTGTGCGGGTTTGAAGTCACTGTCATGTGCCATCCATCTTAGTATTTGTGCATTTTTTTCCCAATTTTAACTTTTTGCATTGTCTGAACAAAATATTCATGGGGACCTTTGTCCAACAGTTCAATTTCTCTGAATATATGGTGTAAAGAGATCTATCCCCTATTAGCGATTGAAGAGGTATGTCTAGTTGGTTTTGATCCAAATCTTTCCATTTCGCAACGTAGTGTGGGTTGCACCAGTTAACTAGATATCTGACCTGTGCGGCCTCGTAGTAACTCTCCAGACATGGAAGAGATGTCCCCCCTTTTTCTTTGGGTAACTGTAATGTGCTAAATTTAATCCTGAGATTTTGGCCTTTCCAAATAAATCCAGAAATCATTCTTTTCCACTCATTAAACTGTTTAGGAGGTATTTCTATTGACAAGGATGAAAAAGAAGAAGACATTCATCTTAACGATATCTATTCAATTGTGCATGTCCAAAGGTAATAAAGTCCATCTTTTCAGATCAGTTATAATTTCCTTAATAGGGGAATCATTTTTTGTGTAAATTGTAGATATATCTTTTGGTATTTGGACCCCTAAGTACTTAATGTTGGTATTTTCCCATTTGAAATTACATGTTTTCCATACAGTTGCCCGTGGAGAATAATTGTACACAATGGTTTGTGTTTTATGGAGGTTTAATTTAAACACTGAATAATTACCAAATTGTCTAAGACAAGACATTGATTTAGGTAGGCTGGAATCTGGGCTGGTAAGGGGTAACAGGATATCGTCCGCATACAAACATATTTTGTATTCAGTTTCTCCAACCAGGATCCCTGTAATTTCTCTGTCTTCTCTAATTGCTTGTGCTAACGGTTCAATGAATAACGCAAAGAGGGCAGGGCTTAAGGGGCAGCCCTGGCAACAACCCCTTTGAAGCATAAATGACCTGGAAAGACATGATATAAACGTTTCAAACATCCAATTACTACATTGTTAAATCATAAACGTTACAGTACTAAGTACAAGTATTCCCATCTCACGGAGTCAAATGCCTTTTCGGCATCAAGGCTAAGAATAATAGACTCTGCTTGATCCTTACTCATACGCTCCACCAGGTGTAAAGCACGTCTCACATTGTCATGTGTCTGTCTATTTTTAACAAATCCCGTTTGGTCAGTATCAATTAGGTCTGGAATTGTGTCCTATAATCTTCTGGCAATTATTGAAGCATATAATCTATAGCCTATGTTAAGAATTGATATTGGTCTATATGAGCTGCATTCAGTCTTATCCGTGCCTATCTTAGGGATTACGGATATTATTGCTTGCTTTCATGAGGCGGGCGTCTCTCCCCCTTTAAGAGTATAGTTGAAACAATTCAGAAGTAATGGTGTTATTAAATTTCTACATGTTTTGTACCATTCTGCAGGGTACCCGTCCATTCCTGGTACTTTATATGTCTTAAGTCCTGAGATGGCACTGTCTATCTCTTTCATTATCTTTTGTGTCATCATTTTATTTACATATATTTACCTTACATATATAAAAAGACTTCCACTTTTGAAGTTTCGAAATAACTTCTAAATAGGGAGGGGAAACCTGCACTTACTGGAGGGCCCCTCCATGTGTGAACCAATATCATCCTCTCATGAATATTTTCAGTACACACAGTTAGTTGTTTTTTTTTCTTCCCCTATTTAAAGCTATGGTCTACGATTTGAAAGATTTGTTATTATTATTAACATCATTTAGATGGTGGTTATGACCCAATAGTACCACCCACACAATGTGGAGAGTAAAAGGAACCAAAAAAATCCATTCTCTCTAGTGTCTGTAAAACTGAAAAGAAATTGACAAATAGGAGCCATCCGGGGATGGCTCCTATTGGATCAATTTTCTGATCCAATCCTCGTTCACTCTCCTGCTCCGGCTCACGTCTGGTCCCGACCCACTTCCGCATTTGAAACTACAAGCCGACAAGAGGTTTGTTTTGCCCTGAGCAGTTCAGCTGCCTCTGCTTGCCCCACCGACAAAGAGTCAAAGAAAGAAAGTCTGTCACTGAAAAGTAAGCTAACAATAACTTGTAAGCTAGCAACAAGCTAACATTGCTAACATGTTTACACCAAATCAGTCTATTTATTTGCTCGTGGCAGCTAAATGAAGCAGCAAGTAAGATGAATGAAGGGATGGATGAAATCCCAACGCGAAGCTGAGGGGTTTCGGATTTATTTCCGGATTTTTATCTTATTTGTCCGGATTTATTTCTCCATAACAACCTCTCGCCCGGTCACTACTCAGCTGTTTTGCTAACCCTCCTCCAGGTCTTGTCCGTTTGTTTTCAACGAAGCCTTTGCTAAATCAATATGATGGATTATCATAAACGCGTTACGATGTGTGTATTTGTGTGTCTTATCTGTCATAAACAAGAGATTACGGTTTACGGACACGTTTGTGTCTCGGAGCAGCTGTGTGTGTCCTAGCTGCTGTCTGGTGCTACTCAGACAGCAGCTGGGACACACACAGCTGCTCCGAGACTCACACAGGTTTGTTTTTCAGCCACAATGTGGAAGCGATCGTTGTGGTGAAAGCTGACGGCAGCATCTGTTAGTCTCTTGGCCCTCAATAACTTTTAGAAGTGGCTAACTTAGCTGTTGTAACTTATTACGTAGCTGTAAGGTAACGTAGCTGTAGCATGCTAATGACGTTATGCTAGCTTGGCTGTGGAGGGGCCTGCATGCACAGCAAATGATCACCATAGCAGTCTCTTCTTCATATATGTATGTCGATTTATCTATATATCTATCTCGCACACAAAAATACGTAATATTTTCCGTGTATATCAGTTACCTGCACTTGGTGCTGTGTGGTCAAGAAGCAGTGATGCCTCTTCATAACTTAATTCTGCACGCTGCAGGCCAGGAGTGCTGAGCAGACAGTGGTGAGACTGAAAAGACATAATGTGATGTTTTTCAAGCAGTCATTCAAATATATAAGTTTGATAAATGAATAATGTATGGCAGAGCAACTGAAATGGATTGTCTTAGATTGCAAAAGTGCTCCTGATGTCATGGTTGACAAGTATGTATATTAGTAACTGTAATGAATACGTAGTTGATTAATGACTTAAGTAATCATACTACATTGCTGCTGCATGCTGCACATCAGGAGAACTGAAGAGTAAGGACCAAATATCTTATAGCTCAGGAGTGATGATGACAAGGATGTTACATGTCTCTTGTTAATGATTTGTACTTGGTGGAACAGTGATGTTTACCGGATACAGGTAGGTGGTGGGTTAGTGATGTTGACTGGGGAGGAGCAGTGATGTAGCTGGGGCTGGTAGTTGGTGGAGCAGGAATATTTTCTGGATACAGGTAGGTGGAGGGTTTGTGATGGTGGCTGGGCAGGAGCAGTGACATGGCAGGGGCTGGTAGTTGACATTCATTACATGTAACCCAATGGATGCTGCCCTCTGTATTATTTCTGTAATGATTGGCCTGTACTCTGCTCCCTTGGTAGAATTGCCACTGAAATGGTATGCAACCACTTGCTTCCAGCGTGTTGTGTTTCCAGCCAACATAAACACACACGCATGTGTTGCTACCCCTGTGTGACCCGGCAAAGTCACATCGCCGTACAGCTTTCCTGACAGTGTGTGCAACTCCACACTTGGTGTTATCGCCATTTCATCCAGGGTCAACACACACTCCCTCTCCAGGTCTGTAAACCCATCTGCCTTAAGTTTGAGGAAGTCAAACACGTCTGTCAAAATACCAGGCTCAAACCTTACTGACTGCATTCTTCTCTGCAGGGTCCTAATTCCTGGCAGGGGAATCTTCAAGTCCTGCAAGGCCTTGTAGCCAGAGGAACCAGCAGCAAACCGGAGCTTTAACGCCTTCTTGACGGTATCATTGCTCCATTTCATCCCTCTTGTAGTGAGTCTGCCTAATGCTCCAATTTGATCTTTAGTCAAAATTTTCTTGATGTTTTTGTCCCTAATTTCCATTGTCCTCTTCAGAACTGCGTTTTCCTTCTTTAATTTTCTCAGTGCTGCCCTGTTTTTTTTTTATTTGATTTTCTTGTCGTTTCAATTGTTTTAGGAGCTGTGATTCTGTCGGCGGTGGCTTCCTGCTCTGCTGACTGACTGATGTGAGCTCTCCCTGTCTCTCATCTGCCATGCCCTCCCTTTCTTCTGTCTCACTTTCCCTTCTCTCACTCTGCTCATCCTGTCTTTCCTCAGCATTGGAAACTGGTTTAAGTAGAAGACATGTCACTGTTTATTTTTAAATATTAAAATAATATTGTGTTGCTTAAAGGGAAACTCTCGCTAAAATGCAACCTAGGCTTTTTTTGTGAATGTATATGAGTCAAACCTTCGTGCAAAAGCATATTTACGACAAAAGTGTGGTGTGTTTTGTTTTAAAAATAGCAATGCTAGCGTTCCTGTAGCACTCCCATTGAAAATGACTTTGAGCTGAAAACGAAAATACAGTAAATCTTAAAAGTGCCTCTTTTGTCGTAGTTGTGCTTTTATTACATGAAGGCTTGACTCGTATATATTCACAAAAAAGCCTAGGTTGCATTTAAGCGAGAGCTTTGCTTTAAATAAGAAATATTGGTATATTTATCAAGATTTGATATACATTATACCTGTGTCACTTGTAATACAGTAGCTGTGATCTGCAGCTAAGGACCCTGTTTTTGCAGGTGAAGGGGGGCATCGTGGAGTAGGGGCCCTCCGCTTTCTGACTACTGCCCGATGCACAAAGATGGTGGGTATGGCATCTTCTCTCAGCCTAGTCTTGCCCTTGCTGGTCTTGACAAACTGGCCTTCCTCAAAATGTGCCTGCAGAGTGACTTGACCTTAGTTCTCACACTCAACAACTCACTTGTATCTAGCACTATGAAAATGTCTAGCATATATCCCATAGTGGTTGAATACACACTATCACATGGCACATTACATTTAGTAGATACGTTTAAAATCTTTGCACACATAAAACATCCAGTTCCTGAGGCACCTTGACAAAATGTGTCACACATCAGTGGCTGATTATACTTAACCATGAGCAGCAAAAGCTGTTGATGATTAGAAAATGTGAATCTGTGTATCACTTTCTGCCCTTGTCCAGCACTGTCCCGAAGCACCTTCAGCTGTTCTTGGGTTGCCCGATGTTCACCTTCATGGTTTGGTTCTTGTTTCCAAGATGGCCTTTTAAGTGTTGTTTTTTTCCTGTCATTTTCTTTTTCTTTTCCCCTTTTTCTCACCCCTTCAATTTGCAACTTAACTTCCCTTGGTTTTTGCATTGTATTCCTGTTCCGTGTTCTGTTTTTAATTAAAAACATGTTAAACTACTCAGTGGTGTGGTTTTTGAAAGCATGCTAAAAGTGCAAATGCATTGTTTGAATATGATTACCTCACATATTTTTTTGTTGGTAGCATCTTTGTAGGTGGTTAAATGGCTCCTTCCAACTTTAACCATCCATGCCTTTCTCCTGTCTCGGTCTTTGGGGAAGCCATACATGCTCACACCTTTCTCAGAGCGATTGGAGCATCCCCATGCAGCACAGTACACCATGGTGAAGACTGTCAAGGACTACATGGTGAAAAGGACACAAACGGCTTGAAATGCTGATCTGTTTGACTTCTTTAGATACCGTTTCTTAGGAATTGATTGTGGTACAAAGTGCTTTGGGAAAAACAAGACTGATTTATTGTGCATCACTGAGTAGAGTAAGTTTGGCATAAGGAAGAATAGTTAACAAATGGTGATAGAACTCAGTTTTATTTGCAGTGAATTCAAATCAAAGTGTAACTTATTTGCTGTGGATTTCCTATTAGAAGACAGTTATCATCATAATGCTGTTGCGAGTCCAGAATTACTGTGCAGTCAATGGGCAAATCTGTGTTAGTCACCTTCTCCTCACTCAAAAAGTTAGTCTGAAAGTGAAAACAAACAGAAAATATTAAGATTTTTCAACGACTTTACATTAAAGTTAAGTTGGTAAACTTAATGGAGTTCAAAGCAATTAACACTAGCATATAAATGTTGCAATGAAAAGCTTTTATTGACCATTATTTACCGATCGTCGTGGTTTTCGTATTATTTTCAATTGCCCGCCAAGCACTTCCGGGAACTTTTGGAGGCTACATGGACCACGTGATCGGCCAGCGTTTTGAACTTCCGTTGTCGCCACTCTCTCTCTTTAGGACTCTAAGCGGTACGAGCTCGGAGGGGAGGGGTTAAGGAGCACAGAGGGGAGGGGTGTGTGTGGGGGGGATGCTTTTTTCAAACCTTTCTCAGATCGTAGACCAGAGCTTTAACTCCCAGACTTGTTGGTTGTAGATTAAACCTGACTTTCTTAGGACTATAATTTCTCATTTTAAGACACATTAGCAGCTGAACCATTTAAACAGATTAATTTATAAGAGCAATAACAATACACAAACCCTGAACACCTTCATAGTATTTTGTGAACAATCTTTAACAGGAAAGTAATTCAATTCGGAATGGTAGTTGCTGTTAACAGTTTTTATGTCTATCAGAAATAGTCCAGCAGTGTGGGTCGACAGTTCCGAGTAAACTGACTGATCAGGCAGAGCCTACCGGGGATTATTATTGTCACATAGTCACCCTTTTACTCACGAGGAGCTCAATTGTCATTTGCGGTGTCCGCTGGGGCTCGGCTGAATCTCTGGAGCTTGTCTCGAGCACGTTCACAGTGGATGCTTCGGTTCCGATGTCCCGCAGCTCCGGTTGTCTCCCAGGAGGATTTCCTTAGCCTCTCAATAGGTGTGGGTCCGGTGTGGCCAGCACTCTTGATGGTGTTTGCGAGTAATCCTTTCTTCATCAGGTCGTCCATCGCCTCTCCTGCATTATTATAAGTGATGGGGCCATCATCAAAAAAGACCCGGAGCTTTGAAGGCGGGGGTGTCTGGAACCGGAGCCCCCTTTCTTTTAGCATTTTTCTGATGGGGGTATACTGTATTCCTTTCTCTTCTTTAGGATTTCTGCAGGATAGTCTTGATCAAAGAAGATTCTTTTCCTGTTGAAGTGGGTCTCTCTTTTTTTTCAAGCTGAGCGCAGTATCAGTTCTTATGTTCTGTACTCGAGAAAGTATACGACCATGGATCTCGGGTTGGCCTCATGCGGTGGTTTGGGCCTGAGTGACCTGTGGCAACGTTGTATTCCAAGGTTGAGATCTTGGAGAGACAACTCTGTTTTAACTCCTGCAAGTTTTCTCCCTCTGATCCCTCGGGGATCCCCTGTATGCGTATGTTATTTCTCCTTGAACGTTGATTTCTTTTCTTATTTAAATTCTTACCCATAAGAGTTCCAATCTCTATCTTTAATGTGAAACAAATTAATATCTAAGTTCATTTGGCAGAATAAGAGACCCGGGATAAGACTTAAAACTCTCCTCATGTCAAAAGATAAAGGAGGCCAGAGGAGGCATTTTTTTAGTCTTTATTGACAATGCTAACTTAACACATTGCCATAAATAAAGGAATGTATGCATTTCTGTTGTATGTTATGTTGTTGGGATGAAGGCATATAGACAGTAATTACACTCGGCATTCTTGTGATATGATAGTAAAGTAATATGTCTACATGTCTGCTTATAAACTACTCAAAGCTAATGAAAGAGCTAGCCTTAGCTAACATGACTAATGTTAGCCCAGCCACCGTAGCCAGTCTGACTAATCGATAGCAGAAACTTTGAACCAACCAACCAGACAATACTTACTGACAGGTTTTCTTCATTAGGAGAACACAATAATACATTACTTCATATAAAATCTATGTCGCAGAACATTAACCATTGTGGCGTATTATGTTTCATGTTCATTGTACTTTGAATGACCGAAATAAGCCACTAATAAAGAAAAAGATGACTGGTCTTGATCCAGACAACACTGCACGTCTAATACCGACACACCACTCCTGCTTCAGCACCTTATGATGTCCTGCATGGACACACTGATATAAGGCTTTGGGCATCGATATACCAACTGATCCAGCGGTATAAGCCTTCGGATATTGGCATACCACTACTGTTCCAGAGGTATCCACCTTCTGACATTGGCATTACAGTCTCAAGCGGCACATACCATCATGTGTCGGTGGAATACCAGCAGCATAACAGCGGCAAACCACTCCAAGGATCGGTATATGCCACTGAGCATGTCGGTGTCACTCCAAAGATGGGCAGACAGGGGTCTCATCACAATCAACCAAGAACAGAAATCAAATCCTTCTCCCAACTTTAGGAACAATTCATGCATCCACCAAATGATTTATACAAATACCTCCAAATATGACACTATATCACAAGCCACAAAGAAAGAGAGAAAGTCTGCAAAAATCCAAATAAAATTGAAGAATATTTTATAATTATAGCAGAAAAAGGGTTTCCAACTAAATTTCTCTCATATATAAAAAAGCTCACAACTGATATCTCCCAAAATATCTGGAACATCAAAGAAAAATGGGAATTAGAATTAAATATCATAATTGAAGATGATGTGTGGGAAGACCTATGTGCTTGCAGCCATAAGGGAATAAACAGTCAATTATGGAAAGAATTTGATTGGAAACTAAAAATTAGATAATTCAATACACTTTTGTCATCTCTTTATATGTTAAGGAACCCTTGGTTGCTTTATGTTGGAGGAATTGTGGAAAGATAGGTGATCACACGTCTTTTGGGATTGCCCAGTAATTCAGGGGTTTTGGAAAACCATTAAAGAAGAAATGGAAAATATCTTAAAAGTGACTGTCCCCTTGGATCCTCTGTTGTTTTACTGGGAGTTGTACCTAAGGAGACATACAGTATGGATCAGAGATACATATTAAGGATTCTTTAACTGATTGCCAAGAAAATAACTGTGAATTGGAAGGATGTAAAACCCCCAACAATAACTCAGTGAATGCAGAGACTTAAACAGGTTTACACAATGCAAGCCTTCAAATGAAGATGGATCTTTTTACCCAAAGGTGGAACCTTGTTACAATATATTTGGGTGTTTAATTAACCCTCTCAGGTCCAGGGTATAATTGGCCATTTTTGACTACTTTTGATTTTACCTTTATATTTCACCTTAAAAACTGTTTACCTTGCCTTCTTTGGTGTCATTTTTTTTTCAGCACAAACTCACATGTGTGATTTACTTTTGAAATGTACAAAGTTATATACAACTATTTACATTAAAATGCAGGCAATGCCTTAGGCATTTTTTGTACAACTATTTACAAAACAACCAAGTGTCACAATAAGATGCCACACAAATTATTTGTGCCACTCCAAAAAACAGTTCCTGTCCACCACAAGACAGAGGGACACGTCACAGGCCTGACACTTCCAGGGTGTCACCAAAACAAAAGATGGATCAACCACTTCATCGTCAAAGTCCTCAATCTCTGGCTCAGACTGGCTCCCTCAGCTCCTTCCAGCTCAAAGAAGAGCTGCACTGCCCACTCCACTTTCAGTAGTCGCCTCATTGTTTTGACACACAAAACAAAAAAACGACTACACTACACATTAAACACACTACACTACACACTTAACTATACACGCCAAACAAGCTAAATGTCACAAATCTCTCAAACCTCAAAACTCGCTATTGCTAGCTGCTCGCTATCACTGTCTCTCTTTCACCACCGCCACTCCGACAACTTTCCCCTGTTCCTCAGCAACCAAATGCCATTTTTTGATTGGTTGATGTGGTGCATTTTTCCACCAATAGGAAAAATAGGGGTAGCCATGTTTTTTTGCTTGCAAGCACTTTCTGCTTGCGAGCACTTTCCTTAGAATAGCCAGTTTTTACAGTTTCTTCCTCCACCAAACGTGATGACAATATTCAGGAAAAAGCTTGGTGTGATTTATTTATCATAAGTCTGGTTTTACATGGCGTATCAACACAATTTAAAAACTGGTATATAGTTTGACGTCTGCACTTTCAACACAAGTTGAAACGGAGACTCAGCGAGGCTGCGTCTTGCTGCTACGTCATCTTAAATCAGTCATGTGATTTGGACGCGCTGGTGCGTCCATCAACTTCAGAGAGTTAAGTGATATGGATTGTTGTAACAGAACGGAAAATGTCTCTCTATAACTCATCCTGTCCTGTGGAGAATGTCTGTCTTCTTGTATTTATTATATATTTATTATTCATGTGTATGTATATATGTATATGCATAATTATTTATTTAAATCTTTTTCTTTCTTTTTTATTATTATTCTTTTTTTTTTTTCCTTATTATTATTTTATAAAAAGTCCTATGTCAGGGAATGTTCTATTGTGTGAAAATGAAAAATAAGAAGTAAAAAATTCCAGCTATTCAGACCACAGTTTGAAGCTGGTGAATATGGCTGTTGGGTACGCCATTGGTATGTTGCTTCGTGGTGACAGAGGCAGCACTGCGGCTGAGATACCAGGTGTTTAACAGTTCACATGAGGCATTGAAGGTAACTACTTTATAATCCATATACTGATGAGGGCAGGAACCCAACTTGCAATTTGCACATTTATTTGGAGTCTGTCTTCTGCTGGCTGCTTTGTGTTGTAGTCCTCCTTGGCTAAACAAATGAGCAAAATCAGAACCCATATTAAACATCCGAATCATACCTGATTTATTAACGGAAGGTATTATGGAGATAATATCCGTAGGCTGCTAAACACATTCACAGGGGAAGAAGCAAGAGGCAATGATTATATCACTGGACGCCCATAAGGCTTTTGACCATGTATCTTGGCAGTTCCTAATTCAAACTTTGGAAAAATTTTAATTTGGCCCCAACTTTCTGAAATGGATTCAAACATTATACTCAAGCCCACAGGCATCAGTTAAAGTACATTACAACGTGGATGCAGGCAGGGATGTGCATTGTCCCCGTTCCTGTTTGTGATCAGTATAGAACCATTGGGGGTGCCTATTATTTGGTTGAGCGGGCGTCCCATATGCAGAGGCTTTGCCCTCGCTGCAGGGTTCATGTCTGGCCTGGGCCCTTTGCTGCATGTCATCCCCCCTCTCTCTCTCTCACCCTGTTTCCTGTCATCTCTCTGAGGCGGTCCTATCAATAAAGGCCAAAAAAATAATTAAAAAAAGAACCATTGACTCAGCACATCAGGGGAGATAACAAAATAAAAGGCATGATAATGGAGAACAGCACAAAATGTCTATATATGCTGACGACGTGCTGCTTTACATGACAGAACCTGCAATGACAGTCCCTCACTTAAAAGAGACTTTTTCTAAATTGGATTCTACTCAGGATATAAAGTGAACCAAGATAAAAATTAGGCTATGAGTATAGAAAAGCAAAATTTTGCAGGAGTTTATAAATGGAGGTGGCTTTAAATGGCCCAAAGAAGGTATTAAGTATCTTGGGATATATATATCCCTCCATCATTACAAAAAATGTACAATGCCAAATATAAGAAAATAATTAAAGTATAAGCAATGATTTGGACAGATGGACAGTACTCCTTTTATACCTACTAGGACGCATAGAGAGCATACAGATGAATGTATTGCCCAGGTTGCTTTATCCATTTCAAATGCTACCATTGGAGATACCTAAATGCACATTTGAAAACTTAGACTCTACTGGGAGCAGTGCTGGTTGTACAGTCTGACAGCAGCAGCAAGGAAGGACCTGCGATTTTGGCTGATGCTCACTCAGACCCAAGGACTGCAAGCATGACTGTGAGAGCAAGCAGCAGAATGCTGATCGACGTCACTTAAGTGCCGCAAGGATCGCTAAAGAGAACCATTTTTCTAATCTTATCTGATGTCCCTTTAATGGTTCAGATCTCAATAATGGATGCAGATGTATTATATTTAAGAATGTCAAATAAATGGCACTTTAATGTACAGTTGTGGTCAAAAGTTTACACACACTTGTAAAGAACATGTGGACTTGAGACTTGTTTTCTGAAGAAACAAGTCTGTGGCAGGAAGCTAACAAATTGAGTTGAACTTCACTAATTCTGTCAAGAGGAGTGCTTAAAAATTCAGCCAGAGGACTACCAGAAGCTTGTGGATGGCTGGTAAAAGCCCCAAATTGAGGTTAAAAAAATGTCAAGAACGGTTAACCAAATATTTGAATTACTGTATGCAAATTTTTGACCCGGCAGATTTGATCACATTTTCAGAAGAACCATTAAAAATGCATTATAGAGCCACACTTTATGTAAGTTTTTTGAGACAAAGTAGTTTGTGTTCCACTCATTCCATTACAGAAAAATGAGAGCTGTAGAAATCATTGGAACTCAAGACTGCCATGTTCTTTAAAAGTGTATGTAAACTTTTCATGACTAAAATGCAAATTGCATTTTTTATTATATTTCAGGATGTTTTGTGCTCACCATGACATTGGGAACTACTGTATATTTATGTGTTTTATATAGTGTGTCTTTATATAGTGTGTCTGTGTAATTCTTAAACAATGATGGCTAATAATAACTAAATGAATTATGTATTGTAATTTGGCCAAAAATCATTTGTAGGAGTCACTATAAAATTTGTAAGAAGAAGTTGCATGACAAGACTAAAACAGACCCATAAAAGAAAAAAGAGAAAAAAAAAGATGTTCATAATATTTCCTAAATTTTACTGGGGTTCCCCCCCTAATCTGGGCCACGTTCACCCATGCAGCAGTAATGGTGAAAAACTAACCCGTCTCTGGGAGCACAATGGAGGGTACCCCCCCGCCCGTAGACTCCCCACATAGACGGTGCTGTCTGACAACCGCCTGCCAAACAACTCAATTAAGCAGAAAAGCAGGCAAGAAAGAGGAGCCCAAACAGAGTAGAGAGAGAAAGGAAGGGAAGAAAGAAGACCGGAAAACAGAGGAGGGAGAGGGCTGGTGACTGTCAGGCCTCGTCCACACCCAGCCAACATTCGGCGAGAAGCAACAGAAACACAAACAGGAAGAATAGAAAACTGATGTGATGTGTTAACTTGAATTCCTGCTTCCAAGGACACTGAAGGTTCAAAGGACAAACTGAGGGCCAGGGGTTCATTGCCACAGCGACAGTGACACACACACGCGTGCGCGCACACACACACACACACACACAGACAGAGAGAGATTAAAGAAGCATACCCTTATTTTCATTCACTTCATTATTTCTGAACTGCATGTGAGACTTTTGTGTCCATTTTATGAAAGACTGATCTAGAGATCTATATATTTTTCTTCACAAAAAAGTATGTTCTCAATTCCAATCGTTGATATGGTATCAAAATCAATTGCAGACTTGCAATTTAACTGATTGTAGTGATTAACCAGAACAACGAATGTAACATTATTGTTGAATGATAATTGAGGTTATAGTAGTGATCCAAATATTGCTGTCCAACATTTACCACATGCATCAGTTTACTGGACCAAAAATTACAGGAGGCATCACAGATGCAGTTTAAATTAGACCCCAGAGTGTGGCATTGTATCATATCATACAATCCACATAGTAAATTGCATGTTTGTGATCTGTGGACAGAAGACATGGAGAAAAGCAGGTTTACACTGCCTAAATAAAGACTTTATTCACATGTGGCGGCCGACACTAAGTCTTTCTCTAATGTACTATTTCTTTTATATATGATTTAGCATGTAGTTGAAATAGAGTATTGAAATGTAGAGTTAGAATATAGAAGTGTGAACTAACTAATACATAATACAAATAATAATCTGATATACTACATATCCATTACCTGCTGGGAAATCAAACCATCAACTCCATTGTCAAGTCAATTGGATAATCAGAAACAAAACCTCAGTGCCAATGCAATGCATTATTTATTGATATTGTTATAGTTCTCAATAGGGCTCCAAATGTTTTTGAGCTGGGAGGAAATGCAGGTATTTGTGAGAGCTGCAACAAATTATGTGAGGATGCCCACTAAAGGGACAAATTCTGGAGTTGCAATACCAAATTTGGGGATATGGGGTGGTTAAACCATTGGGCCCTCCTGTACTATTCCACTCGCCTGGTATTTGGGGGTTCCTAGGAGACTTAGACCAGCCCTGAGTAATTTCCCCTTTCACTGACTGAGGTATCATTTTTTTTTATCTGTCATCTGTTTAGCAATGCCATAGTATATATATATATATATTTAATTAATACATGCAAACTGGTTGATATATAGTTCATTTAGTGTAGTGTCTCAGTGTGAGACGCTGCTTAATATTTAACTGTTTTTTTTCACTCTTACCATCTACATCTGCAACATTAGCACATCATTTTAAAATCAGCCTTATATCACCCCAAACGAAATAATTAGCAAACTTTAGAGATGCTCTCAGATTTTGTAAAGACAATACATCTCTTGTGACCACACACCACCTTGGTCTGTCTTTTAGCTGCTTGATAGGGGTAATGAGGTGATGGTGGCCTGTAAAGTTGTAATGAGGGCTGCGATGTGAATAGGACAGAGGGCTGGAATGGGTGGGAGAGAACATGGTGCTTAATGAGCAGGCCGGTGGGCTCAGCAGTAACCCTGTTGTATCGGCTCGGTCTGAGAAAGAAGGGGTGACAGAGGGGATCGGGAATTTCAGGGTGGGACAACACAGGAGGGTCTGATGTTATTTAGGGAGCGCATGAATAAAGGCTGGGTTTGAAAGTAAATGGGGGTCCTGACCAGCCCCTGTGCCCTGCTCATTGTGGAGATTAAATTTATGGCTCAGGATTTCCTAAGCCAAGGACTCCCCACGTTGACTGGTTAAGTGCTGTGAAACAGTACGACAATAGCTGGAGGCAAACAACACTCTGAGATGAGAGGCTGTAGGAAAGGGGACAGTGGAAGACAATGTGTACCATCCACATTAGAGACACATGTTGGAGTACAGTGATGGGTTACACAATACACAACAACACCCTGTAATCCAAATGGATACATAAAGATATGAGTATTTTTTAAGTCAAATTTATAGCAACTTTCGCTGGCAAATATTTGGATGTCTAAAAACTCCAATTTTGTGAAGGCAGTTTGGCAATGACTGTTAGAAGCTCCACCCCCACTAGTTCTTTACAGCTGATGATTTACTAAATGGTAGAAATCTCTATAAGCAATGAGTCATATCTGACAGAGAAGTATTAAATATGTATACGTAAATAAGATATGGCAGTGTGTTTATCTTCACAGGGTCCATTAGTTTTCAATATCAGGACACCTGATGAGAGTGTTTTAGACAAAAAAAGTTGATATGACATGATTTTGCAAATCCAGAGGTATGACCACAGATTGTCGTTGTGATCAATACAAAGTAATAAGTCCTCCAAATTAAATAACAAAGCACGTCTATAAACATTGACTTCTGGATGGAAATGAGAAGCAAACAGGGGTCTCCCTTGTTTAAGGTCCTACAATTTGTCGGCTCATCCATGCACCCCAACCCATTGGCACCTACATTAAGAGTTATAATTCCTAAGGCTTTGGCTTTGTCAATTAAGAATAGACATACATGATATGGGGCATTCACTGAAATGACTGATGCTGTCGTTCTTCTTGGGAGATCAATCTCTTCTTGCAGGGTACTTCCCTTTGGTCATTTACACTGCAGAAAAGAAGAGAAGCGTGATGAGTCTTGTAATCTATTTTCCAGGTGTGTCCATCAGTTAAGTTAAGGATCTCGTCTGAACCGATCTGTCCGCTGGATGAAGCCTACTGGCTTGCCGACTGCCGACTGCTGCTAGCCTAGTTTGGTTTGTTTTAAGCCTGGAGACTGGATAGCCGGCCTCTCTTACCCCTCGATTCCACCAGATAAGTGTCCGGTCCAGCTCCGCTCCGTCACGGTTCCGCCACGGCTGCGGAGCTGATAGGTTTCATTCTACGTCCCAGCTCCGGCAGTCCAGAGCAGATACGCAGGACTTCCATTTCTGGTGTATGCCAGAGCACAACGCAGCAATTCAGCCGAATTTAGCACAGAACAGACAGGAAGTCAAACACGAAACAACAACATAACATCAAAATAAAACACTCCATGTTGATGCCAGCGCAAAAAACTAAAAAAAGAGACAAATACAAGCACTTCTTCTAATCCTTCAGTTGGGAACACTTCGTGTTGTCGTCTTTATAACCTGCTGAAATTACATATTGTCACCCTAGAGGCAAGACCACTGATTTTATTGAACTCATTCAAGCTCTCCTTGATATCCATCCCTCCATCCACACGCTGATTGCACATATGACTTCATGTCCAGACAGTCCGCTATGCTGCATGATTGAACTTGAGTCCCTAGCCCGTACAGTTGAAAACTGAAGAGGAGGTGCGTTCTGTCTTGACCCATTCCCACTCTGTTCAAGAGCTCTGAGCGTTGTTTTAGCCTGCACATGTGGATGCAAAATTTTACCACAGCTACTGGACTTGGTTTTATCAGTCACTTTGATTCTTTTTGGATCAGATGGGACCTGTTTAAACATGATGGGTTAAATCCTAATATGAAAGGAACAGGAAAATTGATCTCCAATTTTATCAATTTCATTGCTTTTAGTCCTTAACAATATGGGTCCTACTGATGTGGGTTTTGTCTCCTTCACAAATTCACCAGTTCCTGTTAGGATCACTGGAAGGCAGCGTGCATTACCAAAATGTACTCAGTCCACACAGAAACAATCTCATTTAATTTTATTTACTGAATTTTACTTGCTAACAAGGCTTTTATCTGCCAGGACTTTATCATGACCAACAATATTGACTTTCTTACCATCACAGTCTTGGATAAATCCTGAACATTGTGCCCCTCTCATTGAGTCATCTCCCCCAGATTATTTATTTTCCTACCAGTAAAGAATGACCTGCTGCAGAGAGGGAGTTGCAATTGGTTGTTTCTCCACCTTTGACAGTCTCAGCTTTACTCTAAAGAATAAATTGCGCATTTTATGTTTTAATCTACAGACCTCCAGAACTTTCTTAGGTACACTGTAAAACCCGATGAGTTAATTTAACTCAAATGAATTGTTGAAACTGATTACATCGAAAATTTTAATTACTATAACTCAACTTTGTAAGTTAAAGAAGCATTCTTTATTAAGTACCTTTGACTAGAAATTCTAAGTGACACCAACTTAATTTTGTAAGTTAAAAAAGCTTTCTTGATTAAGTACTTTTAACTAGTTATTTACCTTTAACAGTCAAAACAAAAACAAGTATAGCTAACTTAAAAAGTTTTTATTACCTTAAAATAAAACATTGTATTTCTCTGTACGATGTCTCATCTCATTTTCTTTCCGCTATGTCCCTATTGGGGTCGCTGCTTTTATTTTTGGGGGGGGGGTTGTGGGGCTACTGGGGCCAAATCCAGCTCTCACAGGGCCAAGGCCAGGGTACACCCCTGGATGAGATGCCAGTTCATCCAGGGCCCTCTGATGGCAGAGGCTGCCTTGCAAGGTGCCAAAACCGCATCAGGAGCAGTTTAGGGGTTCAGCATCTTGCTCAAGGATGCTTCGGCATGTAGCTCAGTTCTGCCCAGGGGAGCCGGGGTTCAAACCAGTGACCTTCTGGTGGCTGGTCACCTGCTCTACCCACTGAGCTACAGCCGCCCCTCTCTATATGATGTTGTTAACTTAACAACTGTTTTCAAGTTAAATGAAGCTGTACTAACTCCACTACAATTAAAAACTTTGTTTAATTTTAACTCAAAAATAAGGTTTAGGATACTTAAATTATTTTTTTAAACTGATTACATAAATTATTTTAAGTAGCTTTAACTCAAAAATCTCTATACCTACACACACACATTTTGAGTTAACATTCAAAAACACGTTAACACAGACCATTTAAATGCAACTCACCTTTTATTGAGTAATGATAAAATACAAACAGTGCATTGGCCTTGAGGAATGGCCAGAGAAAAAAAAAATATTGCCATTACCAAATATTGCTATATTGCTATCACTTATTTACCACATAATAGTCAAATTAAGGCAGAGATATGAAAGCATCTACCTCAGTATAGGCAGTATGGCAAAATAAGTTTGACAAACTTATAAATGTCCCCAATGCTACTTATTTCCACAAATAGTGACATCAGAACTACAAGTAACAGTAGCGGAGGAATTGAAAAATCAATGAAGGAACTCTTTATAGATGAAAGAACCAGCCCCCTAAAATCCGTGTGGTTAATTCAACAAAATAAATCCCTTACAAATTCAAGGTGTTTTACAATACACTGATGGCAGATAAAATTTCTGCTCATCTATTAACAACATGGCCCATAAAGACCTTATACACCTTCAAGTATTAAAAAAAATGAAGAATTAGAATAAGAACATTCCCTCAATTTTAAGGTAAACAGTAACAAGGTCAAACTTGGAGCACAACAATAATATTTCCAGATGTTTAAAAAACAAACAATACAATTCTCTGGAATGCCCAAAATGACAGCAGTGCTTGTGCATATGAATTGTCTGTGCTCACAGAGTGAGATTACTCCACTGCCAAAAGGTAATTTTTAAGGCTCAACACCCCGGGCCTCAACCTTCCATCGTCCAGGCCCATCAGGACTTTCTGGATGAAGTCAAAGGTATTGGCCATGTCTTTCGGATAACTTAAATGTAGTGCATAAATCAGTGCAAAAATCACGAGATATGCGTCAGCCAATGTGGGCATTTCCATAACAAAGTTACCCTCGATCACCACTGCAGTCTTATCTGGGCAAAGGAATGTGGCATCTGTTGAATTGGCACGGATCAAGACAAGGCCAATCAGTGTGTCATCAATGTCTAGTTCATCAGACTGCGAAGGCTGAAGACAAGAGAGAGACAGAGAGAGGACAAACAACTCTTAGCATACCACAATACAAAACGACTACCAAACTGCAGCCTGAAAAATGACGATGCAGTTGACAAACACCTCTCTAAAACAAAAAAACAAAAACTGAATATTATTAGCTTGATGGTGGTAGGATTTATTGCCTGGCTGTATTCGACTGTTAGTTGCCAATTTATTTGGTAAAGCTAGCTAAAACCGAACGAACAGTATCATCTCCCCTTAATACTACTACTACTACTACTACATCGACATCTTTGACATAACATCATACCTTTTTGAATGTTTTCAACTAAAATTCTGTAACATTCTACAGAATGCTCCTTTAAACGGGAACTTTGCAAATTTTCCACCAGCTTTGTATCACCACAATTTTGGTTGTATGTTAAACTTCTCTCCATTTTGCCTGCCACCCCACTTTGCTTCTGGCAAGGTGGTCATATTGACTACAGGTTGTTCTGCTTTTTGTAAGCGTGAAATCACAGATACAAAGAGTGTAGTCAGAGCGACCCCTCTCTCTCCCTCTCGGATTGGGTGAGGGGTCACTGTAAAAGCAGAAGCTGCAAAAACTAAAGAAAACACTCAAATCTGTAAAACATGGCAGTGCTGATCAAATATGAACCACCATCCTGATGTCTATTTCTCTCAACTCAAAATGTTCTCAGAAACATAATTTAGTTACTGTTTAGCTGTAATACCATATTCTTTGTTACTCGCTGCCGCCTCTCAGTTTCCTGTTCAAAAAGAATTAATTCAAAACCTAGCACTGCCAGACTCGCAGTACATCACCCATTAGCGGTTGGTCTGGTGCAGTGCAGTACATTCTGGTTGTTGTAGGTTTTCCACCTTTTGAGCAAAATGGACAGCTCCACACAACCACAACCCTTTTTCTCTGATATCTCTGGTCTTGTAGAACCAATTTAAGGAATATTAGTGTATTTCTCCTACAAGAGAAGAGACATCTTTTCAGCAGTCGAATACTTCTTTAAGTGAATTTCATAACATCAGTGTAAACTGGTTTTCTGAGTTTATACTTTCCCAACTGAATTCCTGTTTTTATTCCTCTAATCAATTCTTAACAATTAATATGCTGACTTACATCCCACAGCTTCAGGAGCTTGGATTCATCCTCATGCAGATATGCAGGGAGAGCACGGAGGACAACAGCACGTCTGACATGGATGTCAACTTGTTCCTTGAGTGAGAGAATGTATTCTTACTTCCGTTTGATGCTGAACATCATTGCCAGACAATATATATCACAATATATATCACTCGTAAGAGTCCCCATGACTGAAGAGATGAGAGTTCAAACTAACATCCACTGTGGTATTGTTATCAAGCACCAGGAAGTGTAACCAACTCACCTGGAGGTCATAAGTGCTGAAGAGTTGATCAAGTACTTTTTTTCTGAAGACGGGGGGCCTGTTGATCCAACTCAGCATAGAACTGAGTTTTCAGGTTGATGTTGGTGATCCTGTGAAACTCGGAACAAATCTGCACAAATACAAAACATGTATTTAATTTCTATGCATGTGTAGCCTGAAACAGAAAATCCTACAATACTGACCCACAGTGGCAACTCATTAGCCTTATACTATCATTGTTTCTCAGATTTGGGGTTATGCAGATCCTTAACTACCAAACCATTAGCCAAGTTTGATGAAAGTTATTAAGTTATCATGAAAAAGCCACACATAAGAATTAAATCAGTGTACTAAGGAGCATATTTTTACCTGGGACTCCATTTTAAGGGCAGGCCAGCGTTCCAGGATCTCTCCAACAGGTAGGTCATCACTGATGACCTCTTTTCGCCGCAGGGCAAAGGTAGTTTGCATTAACTTTGCAACCAAGGTAAGGTTTTTGTCAGTCTTCGTAACTTCATCTATAATTTGGAGTCTCAATTGCTCAAGGCTCCCAGCATCTTCACCTCTTTGGAAATTTAGGAGGAAATTCACTTCTGCCCTCTTTGGTCTTTTGATGTTAGTGTGGGGAGCTTGTCCGTCTGGGTTGTTTCTACTCCTCTTCCCAGAATTTACAGCTACCTCACGAAATCCTGCCCGACTCAACTTAGTGCGGAAGTTCCCCATCTTAAACTTCAGACTATTTTTCCAACCATACCATCCTGTCTGAGATCCTGGCTCTTTTAGACAAGGATGTTTAGTGACAAGCGCTTCTGCAACCACTGAAAATTCCTTATCATTGGGGTATGCTTTGAAGCTATGCATTTTGGCTGCAAGGGTCTCAAGGATGTCATGCTTTTGCCCCCTAGATAACTTAAGAGTTTCCCCTGTTCTCTCAACTGTAATATTTCCCTCCCCGAGTAGGAGTTCTACATGGCATGGGGCAATATTATTGTGTCATCGGATGCTACTGAACTGGCATCACTCTCAGCCCTTACAACTTTCAGTACAGCCTTCTGTGGAAGCTCCTCAATGTCTACAAGAGAACATAACTGCCCGTCAAAGTCTGGATCTTCGTACGATAAACTAAAGTCAAAGTCTAGTTGAAACTTTTCTTTAATCATGGTTTTCAGCTCCTCCACAGATTCTGGACGTGAAGATAATGTCATCTTCCTGACAATGTCCGTGGAAGTATGGACATGAAATAGGAAGTTTTGAGCTGACATTTCCTATCATTAAGGAGCAAGAGAAGAGAGAGAATGGATTATGAGGAACATGCAGTTTTGTCAACACAAAATCAGGCATTTTGGAGCATATTTTCAGTTTTAAATGAAAAACATAATTGAAATGTATTAGGTATCATTAGAGCTGGACTGGTACTTGATTTTTGGAGCCAATGCAGAATATTGAGATTCTTTTTTCTTATCAGCACATATAGGCCAACATACACAATGATGCCGATATATCTGTGAGAGTCAGATAAAGACATATGATGCAGAAAAATATACTTGGGATAATTTATAACTATTATATTTTCAATGAATTTTAATGTTTCAGGGCCCTGACTCATTTTAGACAACATAGTTTATTGTTAAACTGTAGAATATCCTGCCTCTGTTACATATCTTTGTTGCAAGTGTTTGATAACGACATTTGAGGGATCATTGCAAAAATATGCGTATATAGGCCAATATATTGATATCAGAATTTTTTACTCCCCAATATCAGTATCAGCCCAAAAATCTGCATATTGGTTTGGCTCTAAAATTGTCTTGGCTGGTTATAGTGGGCACTGGGCAGTGTCAGTAATAGCATATTGGTTGTTAGATTACACTAGTGTTCATTTTCTCCACACCGCTACATGGGGTGTATAGATCCCCACTTCTACAAGCTTTTTAATCCTGGAAGTCTCTGATCAAAATTAATCTTTTCTGTGTCAACATTAAATTCCCATCAATATTGTATGCTGTGAGACTTACCGTGTCATTTAGCTCTGACAGCTGAAGCACAGAGAAGTTGTCTGAGCATGTAAGCTCAAATGACCTTAGATGTTCACTGTACCAGCATTCGTAGTTTCTGCAAAGAAAGGAAACAGAGTTATTCACAAGCAGTATATGCTCAATCCTGCTGAATTTTGGAAGTCCTCCGGTGTTGCCTGCAGAAATAAACATTCCATTAGCATACTCTGTGCCATTTATGGAGATCTTTGGTGCACTGTATATGACCTGGCTATCCGTCTTTGTCACTATGAAGTCTTTTGCCGCTTGAGGGAGTGTGGCAACTTGGACAGAGATGACACTTGAGGCTTGTGTGTCGGGTTTGAAAAATTTTGCCGCACTGAAATGATATCCCATCATGTGCTGATGCCTGGTAGCGAGAGTTTTCAAGACATTCTTGAAATTGTGTGTGTCATGTATCACCCTTTCAAAAAACGATGTTTCCCCTCAAACCTCATGGTCCATAGGTGAACAAGAGGCCCAAAACACTTGGTCAGTTCTGGGTAGTGCTCGACATAATGATGCTTTGGTCGGAGCTTAAAGTCTGGAAAGACTGCTTGAAGACCCTGTCTGTGATCACTTATTTTAGCCTGCATGTACTGGATGGACTCCTCTGTGAAAGATAGACACAACACTAGTTGCACAATTTATTTAAGGTCCATCAATATGGCCCATGCTTCATCTCCTTCAGGGACTTTACTTCCTACCAGAAATGGTAATAACCTCAACAAAGTGGCCTATCGGAGTACTGATATGGAAATGTCCGAATTTGTGTGTTGAGATATTCAAGAGTGAAATACTTGCACAAGGCCAACTCAACAGGCACAATACCCTCAAACAGTTCATGAAGTATATCAGGCGGGAAACCAGTAATGGGATGAAAATGCTGCAATGCCTTGCTGAGAGCACACTCACCTGTAACACCAAAGTGAGTTGCATTTTCTCCATGAACAACATTCTGCACATGAAGATCATGGCAGGCCTTTGTTCTCATGTTAAACTCCGCTTCACAAACCTCACTGGACTGTATCTGGTCTGTAGTACAGCAACAGAATCTGCAGACATACCGTGCTCGGAAACACTGCACAAAGCCTGCAAGACCATGGGCAGCCAAATTGTCAGCTGCAACAAATAATACAGTTCCCCTAATACACTGACCAACAGTTTCAATGAAAATGCCATCCTGCTCAAGAGTGCGCAAGTCCTTCAACAAAGGTGAAAGAACACTTCGATAACCACACCTCTGAAGATCAGGTACTTTGCATAGCAGAGCTAGCTGAATGACATGCAGGCTGGACCTATATTTACAGGGTACATTGGCAAGCAACCAGTATACTGCACGAAGCTTGTGGATCTTTCTAGATGTGCCTAAAGGATTAGCTAGTTCAATGTCATCCACATACAAAATCAGTGACAGTTTCAACTCTCCTCCCTCTGACAATAACTCATTTTCTTTGAAATATGTTCCATCTTCATGAGTCATGTACATTCCAGGCAGTGATGGTTTGGTTTCTTGAATCTTGTCAAGAACATCAGTATTGATAAACATTGTTTGAAGCATCTGCAGTATTGGCACATAGACTGCCATGTGTCCACTGGAATCTATAGTGCATTACCAGAGGGTAGTTACTCTTTACAAATGTTTTCCTCCGCTTAGTCGTGGACAGGTTTGCACCTTCTGATGTAGCACTGACAAAAACATTACTTTTTGTTATAGCTTCCACTAATTCATGAAGCAGGGCATCACTGATGGACTGACCATGTTCTTGAAAAACTGTGATGAAAGAGTCTCTTACAAGAGGTTTAGACAATGAGAATATTTGCACCAAGTTTTCAACTATGTCCTGAATAGCCGTCTGTGATACATGAAGGACACTGTGCATTTTCAATAACAAAGAAGCCAAATTTTTTCGCAATTGAGCTTGCAATTCACCTGTGTCACCAACAGACTCAGGAGGGATACACTCAGGAGCATCCAGCTCAGGGGAATTCTGAAAGGGATCACTATCATCAGATTCAATTTGACTCTGCGTTGGCTGGCTATTGGTTTCTGTCTGGACAATCTCATTCTTAAAATCTGAGACATCACCATTTGGATGATCCCTACTTTTGTGGGCATTAAAGGAGGAATACACATTAGTACGGTAGTGACAATTTTTGAATGGACAATCCACCATCTCATGTTTTTTTAAATGTGCCCTTAAATGACTGAGAAGACTTTTATCGTAGAACGGCTGCTTGAATCCACATTTGGGACAGATGAATGACACACACCCCACCTGATTTTCACTGGACACAGCTGTCTCTGTATGTATCCGAGTTAAGTGAATTTTCAAAGCATTTACTGTCTGAAATGTGCAGATGCAGTCATCATAGAGACAATGCAATGGACTCACTGATGAAAAATTGCTGTAATGCAAACGATAATGCTCAAGCAACTGTGCCCTTTTACCATAGGCAGCAGCACAAAGTTTGCACCTCCAAGCCATTTGAAAAACATTCGCCTAAAATCCCAATCTGCAAGTCTTATACAGCACATACATACAGTGTGAAAACATTGAGACAGGTTTTAGATCAATTTCAGTGTTGTGCACTAAATATTTATTCACATTTTAGTAATTGTGTAATAAATGTTTAAAAGCTTATTGTTACACATCAACACACCAGTTTGAAGACGCTGTATATCAGCCAGTTGCTTCAGTTTCAGCCTTAAAAGAAAGAAGATGCAAAATTAATATAGGTTGCAAGGTTACCTTGCCTTACAAAAATGCCATACTGCCATACGGTAATTTGCAACGTTTTTGCAAAAAAATCATGTGAAAACTTAATAACGTTAAATAAATAACGTTACACTAGCTTCCACTTTTCACTGTCAGTGAGGCAGGCAAAAATTGCTAACTTTGGCTCAAATCACATTCACTGTTCGAATACATGAAATAACTGCTAACACATTAAATGCATTTCATGCAGAAAATCAAACGCAGCATTAATTATGGAGCCAAAAACGTTATCTTACCAGAGTAGAACAGTCAAAGCCAAAACCAATGTAATGGCAGTAAGTGCAATCAGCACAGAGGAGAAAGTTAGCTGAGACGGTTGAGAAAGTTGCTGCATGCCACAGCGCGTTTCACTTCAAATTTCTTCACGACCAGTCCCACGGCGTATTTTCCAGTGAAAACATCTGCTTTTCTTCAAATACATCCAAGTTATTGGCAAGCTGCAAACGTCCGTCTCAATTTCTCCGCAGTCACCAGCAGTCAATATGGCGGACACTCCACAAGCTTGGAGAAGATGCACGCACGTACGTGACGTCACACAGGTGAAGCGACTGCTGTGAAATTATTTGATTGCAATGACAAAAATGAATTATAGTGTTTGAGCACTGTACACTTAAAACTAAAAAATATGCACTAATAACTCAACATTAGTGGTGAATTAACTTTTTTAAATTTTTGCATTAACAATGCTAATTCTCTTTGACAAACTTTTACTGTTTGGTCTTACAGTGTAACACTTGATGGTAAGGGTACATGAATTATCATGAATTCATGCATGCCTTCATGCATGCCTTCATGCATGAAAGAGCATGCATTCATACATGTAGTAATTCATGAACTATCAGTAATGCACAAAGATTAATAGTATGTCATGCATGACTAAATGCAGGAACGATACGTTAATTAATGTAACAATTAAGGTATTTCAATCATCATGACTTCTGAATCATTAATGATGTTCATGTGTTCTTCATAGGTAAGGCAGATTTCTGGCCTGTAGTGACAGGCCAAAAAACTGACCAGTCCCAGCAGTGCATGTGTATTCTGTTCAATTCCAAGTGTTGTAATTATGATTAACTAAGTATTACTTCTTCATTACTTCATCATGTACTTCATCACCTGGTCCATCTTTGACATTGATAAATAAGATAAGAATTTTATGTATCATACAGTATTGTCTTAATGCTCATAAACCATTTAAGACAACTCATTCATAATATCTACAAACTTTAATTGATAATTCAAAGCCAACAAAGTAAAATTGTGTTACATGAAATTCTGTTGAATTCCAAGTGTTTAAGTCATGATTAACTAAGCATTACTTCTTCATTACTTCATTGTGTTTGTGGCCTTTCAAATAAAGTGGTGACACTGATAAATAACGTATGATTAATGGTGGCATAAAACTAAATGAAGTAAGAATTAATGGAGTGGGTTGGCAAAAATGATACTAAGGGTACTGAATTTACACAAAATGTACTGCAGATGCATTTTTATATTTGCTTTATTCACTAAAACATAAGGCACTTAAAAGTTAATGAAAAGTAAAGGTCATAAATATCCTACTTTGGGACTTTCTTCTCAGGCATTAATGTTTAAGTGTCTGTACACCTGAAATTTCTAGACAAAAAAATAAATAATAATAACAAACATCCACGAGCTACTGTATATTAGTGCAAGGTGTTAAAAACACAAACAGTAAAATATTCAAAAACAGCTTCAAGATCCAACTTTTTTCCTTTAAAAAAACTACAAAAATGCCTGAGAAGAAAGTCCCAAAGTAGGATATTTATGACCTTTACTTTTCATTAACTTTTAAGTGTCTGTACACCTGAAATTTCTAGACAAAAAAATAAATAATAATAACAAACATCCACGAGCTACTGTATATTAGTGCAAGGTGTTAAAAACACAAACAGTAAAATATTCAAAAACAGCTTCAAGATCCAACTTTTTTCCTTTAAAAAAACTACAAAAATGCCTGAGAAGAAAGTCCCAAAGTAGGATATTTATGACCTTTACTTTTCATTAACTTTTAAGTGTCTGTACACCTGAAATTTCTAGACAAAAAAATAAATAATAATAACAAACATCCACGAGCTACTGTATATTAGTGCAAGGTGTTAAAAACACAAACAGTAAAATATTCAAAAACAGCTTCAAGATCCAACTTTTTTCCTTTAAAAAAACTACAAAAATGCCTGAGAAGAAAGTCCCAAAGTAGGATATTTATGACCTTTACTTTTCATTAACTAGTAAGTGTCTGTACACCTGAAATTTCTTGACCAAAAAAAAGAAGTAAAAACAAACATCCATGAGCTATGTTAGTGCAAGGTGTTCAAAAACCAAAACCATTCACAAATAGCTTCAAGATCCAACCTTTTCCATTAAAAAACACTTAAGTTGTGGGCTCATGGTGTAATTGTTTGGAAAGAAAAAGCGACAATAAACAAATAAAACAAGGAGTTGACTTTTGAGTTCCTGTAAATATCTAGTAAGGGTCCATCTTTTTTCTTCAGAATTGCTGAAGCTGTAGGCTCCTGCTCGCAAAAGCCCCTGCAAGTTTCAGCAAACCCTTTGAGGCTGTCCTTTCTTTTAAAAGTGGACCTCAATGTCTTGAAGAGCTCTGGATTGGTAGCTGTGAGTTCAGCTATTGCTGCCTGATACACGATGGTATTCCGATCTACCCCGAGCCTTGCATAAGCTTCAGCTTTGCTGATGCCATCATTTTTCGCCATCTCCAGTACCATGTTGTACCGGCGATTGGAGTGGTTTCGGGTTTTCACTGTAAGACAAGAAAAAGCACAAAATTAGCTTGATCAAATCAAATAAAACTTAAAATCCACTGTAGTGGCACTGCTGCACAATGATTCAATATTTCGTATTTGCTTTATCATCAAACAAGTAACTCTTACACAGTCCAGTCAACCCTAGCACACACTTATGTACTGCAAATACAAATCGTGCCGAAATTGTAAGAATACAATAGAAAGGTAACTGCACATTGGAATCAGAGCTCTCCTTAGTTGCATTAGCAACGTTTCAACCCAACACAAGTCTTACTCAAGAAAACACTAGCGCTGTACCCAAATCAGAATTTCCAGAGTCGACTCAGTTGGCACTTCAGGCCGATGCCTTGAACACTGACCTTGTGAAACTTAAAAAAACTTAAAGCATAAAATGTCCCATCACTACTACCTCCCTGCACCCAAATGTCCCCCATAAAATCAAGGGCAGTATCAATGCTGTTAGCAGGCTCCTCATTTTTATATTTTATCAGCTTCATCAACTTTAATTTCGTGAGTTACTACAAAATGAAACAATTGACTTATCTGGTAAAAGTGATAAACACCAGCAGAGTGGGGTGTCTGCCAGTCAGAAAGGGAGGAAGGTGTTACCTTACTGCACACTTCCAGCTGGACAGCAGTCAAGTGCTAAGCAACAGCTAATGCTGGTGGTTAGTAATCAATAGTCCCTCAGTTATACCTTTAGTATGGGGGCTCAACTCAGCCCTAGCAGTGAAGAAAATGAGATGTATACAAAAAATGACCAGTGTCATCATAATTACTTAATCAAATTGGTATGTACCAGAACATGAAACAATTTTCAAACAAAAAAAAAAAATAATAATAATTTCATTTAATTAAAAAAGTTGGTCCCATAGGATAACTGGACAGTATGTACCTATTAAAAACATGCAGTATGTGTCAAATATTCCTAACTATATATACACACACTGTAGAAGCTGTTTCTTCTAGTTTAATAAATTAGGTATCATAAAAGAATATTGTTACTATACATATTGTTATGCCATGTGTGCATATATATGCTAGGCGGAATCAATTACCAGGCTAGGATCATATGTATGAGAGGCAAAAGGCAACATACAGTATGTCTATGAACTATGAGTTGGTGACTGTAATATTTAAAAGAGAGACAGAGACACCCCCACCTCTGCCTGTCCATTTTCATGGAAACTTCACTATGTTGGGGTTTGTGACAAACCAGTGAGTGATATAAAGCCTTCTGACAAGTAGGTGTGCACTAGTGCTGACTTGCTGCTGTATCTCTCCTAAAAAGGAGTGCCTTCTGCAGTTGCGTGACTTTTGTGATGCTTTGAAATCAGATACTAGGGAGGAAATTGTTTGGGAAAGGTATAAGAACCATTACTACATCACATACAGCCACCTCTTCTCATCAGACAATATTGTATGTTGGGGATTCATTTAGATGTATAACAACTATATTAAGTAGTAAGTGTTCATCATAAAACACAACATTACAATGCTGAGAAAAGTCAACATTATATTTCAACAATTAGGCTGGTGTAAATTCACCTTGCAATATATACAGTACTGACAATGTAATAAAACAGACATACCCTTTTCAGCCCTTGCAGATTTCTTTTGCTGATTTTGTCGAGGCTGATTCAAGGAGGGGTCTGTGTAGTAAAATTAGAGACAATGTATTGTTAGATTATATGACATTTCTTTTGAACACCATGCACTGCATTGTTGCATGGTTACCATCATTACTTCATCCTAACCACAATCTAGCCTAGTGTGCCACTTACACTTACTCTATTGGATAACACTGATCAACTAAACAGGGCAACTAATTATAGGTGTTCTGTTCAAATGAATGTGGTAATAGCATTAATGTGGTAACCTAATTAATTACTGCATTTGTAGTTGTATAAGCACTTTCAAGAGTACAAGTTTTAGAAAAAGGATTCCAGAACTGTAACCTAATGTTAGTAAGTTAGTAAGTACCATCCCTTAGTAACTTAGTCTGCTGTGTTTTCTACTCAAATTTATAAGCTAAGATTAGGAAACACGATAATGATAATATAAACTAAACCTAAATAATTTATTCACCATAACTGATGCCTGTCAGGCATTACAAATCTGACGTACAGTGACAAAAATATATATTATAAAAGAGGAAAAGGAATTGTTCACTCTAGAACGAAATTCAGTCATTATCGACTCACCCTCATGCTGATGAGAAGTCCGGTGTAGTTTCTTATTCCTCAAAGTGCAGCTGGAGACCCGCGGGGGTACCCTCCTGCAGCAAAAATCCATATAACGAGCGTAAATGGCGTCCGAGACAAAAAGGTCCATAAAACTACACAAAAACTTTGTAATATTCCTCCATACTGCTCGTCCGCTGCAATCCAAGTGTCCTGAAGTAGCAACATCTAGAGTTTACTCGAAATGACGTCATTTAGTACATTTTTCTAGCCTAAACAGCCACTATACTATGGCTGTGTCCAAATTCAGGGGCTGCCGCCCACGAAGTGCGCATTTGAAGGCCAATTACGTCACAACACTGCGCGAAGGCTGTCCAAATTCAGAGGCTCCTCCAAACGCAGCCCACAAATGCAGCCTAGCCTTCCCTCTTTTCGGAGGACGCACCGCTACTATTCTTCGCGGCCTACTATATCCCAAGATCCTTTGCGCACCGCTGCTCAGTCCCGAAACAGCAGAGGAAGCAAGAGAAAATGGCGACATCAAGTGGCGCAGACATGACATTTAAATTTAAGTAATGGGTTTATACTCGGTTTTTAGTCATTTGAACATCCAACGCCAGATATGTTAAACTTCAAAACCTCCAAATTTCAACTTTCAGTTAAAATATGTGACGCTGGTAATGCTATGGTAAATATAGTTGTTATTCACTAATGGGTTAATGTTTATTTTGTAATGTTGATGATTCAATTTAGATTTGACACATTTTGTTGTTAATTTTTATACACACACAAATAAATGTACACGTTTGATAGATTTGAACCAAAACAGACTCTAATGCATCTCTTCATTCACAATCCTGACGTAAGGGTAAGGGGCGGGTACATCTGGTGAGGCAACCAGGAAATACTCCGAAGGCTAGACCGTCCCATTTAACAACGGTGGACGAGGCCTTCAAAGACCTGTCCAAAGGACCCGGCCCTCGTGGACCGTAAAGGCTAGGCCATTGAAGGCTGCAGCCCCTGAATTTGGACACAGCCTACATCTACCTGGAGGCACGCTCCCACGTGCACGCGAGTCTACCTCACAGCCGCTTGCACTACGGAAGCCGCGCCAGACAAGTTCAACGACTGACACTCCCACACTCCCAGACCACCACACAAACCTCTGGCGTTTCACCACACCACCTGATTTGATCTTAATGAACCCTAAAGTGCAATGCACTAGTCCGTTAACGGTGTGTCCAAGTCCATTTTGCTAGTTAAACAACAGATAGATGGGCACAAATTAAGGCGCACAGGGGCTAAGGGGTTGGATTTAGACTCGTCGTTAGTCATGATGGTATTTTGGGCAAAACGAATTAAACCAATCCGTGTCGTCTCCCATTCCCTTTGAGAGCCAGGAGCGCTACCTGGCACAAATTAAACATGTGGTCCTCAGCTGCTGGACCCTCTGCCCCTGCCGTTTCACAATCATCTGTCCCATCAACTACTCTGTTTTAATTGCATATGAATAAATACATAGTTTATAACTGAGGAGGAGTGCTGTCGTGCATCCCGCTGTGTATGCCGGGTCTCAGTCCATGGATCAGGTGGGACGAGTCATAAAAGATATCATCCTGATCAATAACGGGTGGGACGGGAGTTGGTTCATTCATATTTGTTTGTGAATCTCAACTGAGTATTATTTATACACTTTTGTAGCATTTGACACTTTTCTTAGCCTGTTTATGTCTGCATTATATTTACTGTTGTGACAATGTTCTCATGCTTTCCTGATGACCAGGTAACACTCACTTTTTTTCCCCAACTTTCTCTTTATTGAGCCGTTAAAACACATGTATACATTTCACACATTTCACAATTCCGTTTTTACAACTTTTTCTTTTCAGTGGTTATAAATCCAGTCATCTCTTATTACACTCGTCTCCTCACCTTCAGTTGCATGCTTCTTACACACATACAGACATGACGTATTTTAAAAGAGATATCTGTCTTTTCACAGAAATGTCCGGCATCATTGAAACAGACAACAACAAACACAACAAAAAACAAAAACAAAGAACAATACACACCGAGAGCAGTTATGTATTCAGCCATATCATTAACCTTGACAGCCGCAGCTGCCCCACGCCACGTACTGTAACATTAAGAAAGGAAAGAGACATGGGATGTAGAAAGTACCCAGAGTTCCCAAGCCTACGCCTCACCTCCCACCTCCAGCCAAGGTGACTATCGATTCGTAAATTCTGCATTTTTTAATCTCAGCATTAAAGTTATTTTTCCCATTGTGTAAATTCCCCTGACCACTGATCTCCAGGTATCCTCGGTTGGAAGGTCTCCCTTAAGCCAACTCAATGTTATCGCTTTTTTAGCTGCTGCCAGCAGTATGTGCAGCAAGTATTTCTTTTTCCTGCTCTTCACCACATCTGGGAAAACTCCAAGGATAGCCAGCAGTGGGTCCCTGGGCAGGCGCTGGCCAATTATCCCATCAAGCTGGTCAAAAATCCCCCTCTAAAAATTATCTAAGAGAGGGCATGTCCAAAATACATGTGTATGGTGCGCAACCTCCTCTTCACACTTTCTCCAACATGCACTTGTTTGATTAGATTCCATTTTGGAAAGAATTGAGGGGGTTCTAAAGAATCTGTTAACTATTTTCCATTGGAACTCTCTCCAAAGATTTGTGTTAGTGACTTTATGAGTTTCTATACAGATATTCACCCACGTCTCGTCACTTATTTCTAATTCACACTGCATGAACAGTGGGATTTTCGTCAGTATGCGGCACTGTAAATTGACGTGGAAGTTCAGGTTTACGGCTGCACACGGCATTTTACAGGCAACACCGAAAACTGCCGTGAATTGTCAGAAATTGACGCAGGCCTTGCTTGGCAGTTGTCCCCCCATGACCCCCTTCTCCCTAATTCTAGGGGAGGCTTTAACATGTAAATGAAAATGCTGTGAGCTATACACATGCAAATCAGGGTATCGGGGAGCTTTACTCCAGGTGACATTTTTTTAAAAGGTATTAACTTCATTAGAAAATCTCTGGTATAAATAGATCAGGCTCAGTATAGCCTAATTATAGACTCTTAAATTTTAGCTTGAATTGATGTATTTAATGAAGGTATTGTAGATTTATTACTGTGTATGTCATTAGCTTTGTTGTTTTATAATAATGATCTGTCTTGCTTCAGATTAATCATATAAATGCCTCTAATTTAATGTATTTGTATTTTTTATGAAAGTATCAGGCAAAGATAGGGCTACAAATCAGATCTCTGTGAGAGCTCACTGCTACGAAAGCAGAGGCGCCACACCAACTCAGAGTAGGACTAGATTATGTGACATGTTCTGTCACGTTCACAGTTCTGTTGAACATGTTCAGTGTTCTGGTCAGGATGAGTTTAACCCTCAATGTTACTACACACTTGAGCTTTGATGACCACAGGAAAAGATGTTATCTTTGCAGTGGCAATCATGAGCTCAAACAGTGGTAGTCTAATGCAGTTACAGAGTAGCTGAGTGCCTTGTAGTTGGTCTGCTCTATAGTAAACGAATACGAGTTTGTTTTAATTAAATTAAATTAAACAATTATGATTGATGTCTGCAATACAACGAAAATATTCTACATACTCAGCTATTCTTCAATATGCATGTTCTCATTCAAAACTGTCCTGTCATCTTTACTTCTTTCCTAACATATGGCTCTTACTTTATTGCCTAGTACTAGGCAAGAGGCAGTCGGAGCAAAACCTGCACTTTACTGTTGTTAGTCCTGCGTCATTCACCAAATCCCCCGTCCCATTTCTGAAGAGTAGGCAAAAGGTGAGTGGTGTGAGACAATATAGTCAAGTGATAAAGGACAGTAGTGACATTGGACATTAGATGAGTGCCTTGAACACTATTAGCAGGAGAGAACAGGTTTTGCTCTGCTGGAGACCCCCTTATTTTCAAAATCCATTCATTTTTGTTTCTGTGTATTTTAGATGACATTATGTGATTCTCAGCCAGTTGTGCTGGTTAAGAGCAACTGCTCTTGTGTGGCTGGTTGTGGAATGTGCAACCGTTTGGTTGCGCTGCTTTATCAGACAGCCCATTACTCCGAGTGTGGCATGTCTGTCGTGCCTCCTGTCCTCTCGTACACCGAGATGGAACAGAAGTGGCATAAGCCCAGAACAATGGTTTGTATCATTTTAATATCTAACAATTTTATCACTTGTATCTAATACTTGGATCACAATCTCTTTCCTCATCCACCAAAACAGGGAGTGAAGCCAGGACCTGTGGATGCCATGGTTGTGGTGAAGCCCAAACCAGGTGCCTCCTCAGCAAGTGGAATTAGGTATGTAGCATCCAATTAAACAGGCAGGCTACAATGTTATTGAAAAATAAAAAATAAATGTTATTGATTGCCTCATAATGTCATTTCAGATCTACACTTTACAGGGGCTACAGTGGTGAGCTCTCAGACCCCTCAACCCTCAATCCTGGATTTGCGTATACTAGCATGACACCTGAGTCGCTTCCCCTTATTTGCACAATGAACATTTCTCCTGACAAACCACTTGTGGACTCCATCTTCGGCAAGGTACAGGCTGGCAGTATACTGTCATATCAACACCCACCACCTCCATCTGACTGTGTTGTGATCCATGAGGATGCACCCCCATTCCCAAGAGTGCCACTGGAGGGTTACAATTTAAATCAAAGCGAGTGTTCATATGTGCCAACACATCATGAAGAGCTACAACTAAGTTCAATGTCTGTGACTTTGTCACAATCACCCAGCATCGAAGAGGCAACCAGATGCCAAAGTGCATCACCTGAATGGCATGCTCTGAGGAAAGAAAGAGTGACTGCGTTGCGTTTCAGGGAGGTAAGCCACGTTAGAGGTCCGAGTGCAAGCGAGAACCTGGCCGAAAGAATCATCCGTGGCACACGACAAACTCATCACATGAAGAGGGGACTGGAAATGGAAGTGGGTGCCTTAAAGGATTATGCAGTTCTGAAAAACGTAAACTTGACAAAGTGTGGTCTCGTGATTCATCCACATGCACCTTGGCTGGGTGCATCACCTGATGGGCTTGTATATGACCCACTTGAACGGCCATCATTCGGTCTAGTGGAAGTTTAATGCCCCAATGCACCAAGCTACATCGACTGCAAGTTCCTCACAGCTGACCATGGCATACATAAGCTAAAAGAAAGCCATTGTTATTATTGGCAAGTCCAGGGACAGTTAGTGATCACAGGTATGGAATGGTGTGATTTTGTTATCTGCGCCCATGACGACATTTTTGTGCAGCGCATTTACAGAAATAGCAGTGTATTGAGCTCTCTAAAACAGAGGTGTGATTTGTTTTTCTTTTATACATACATGCCAAAATACCTGTCTATGCGCAAGTAATTGAATGGACACAATACTGTGCCTATGACGACATGTTTGTGCAGCACATTTACAAAAATAGCAGTGTATTGAGCTCTGACAGTGAGAGGTGATTTGTTTTTCTTTTACACATGATGATAATACCTCTGTATGCACAAGTAATGGAACGGACAAAAAACTGAGGACACGAATTCATGCATTCATTTGTTATTTTATGCTGCCAACCGTTTAGTATGTTGTATTCTGTCAAATGTAAGATAAGAAGTAAAAAACATTACATAAAATTCATTATAATGCACCTTGGCATCACAGCCTATTTTTTTTAACATAACATTAAGGGTTCTTTTTTCCCCCCTTTCAATCAACAGGTTTCATTCACAGTATACACAACAATAAATCATGTCACACACCACAGTCTGTAGAAAATGAATCTGATGAAAAGGCAAAAATATATCTCAGAACATGCAGAGTTGTTGATACAACTGTTTCCTCAGAAAGTAACAGTATGTGATCACATACAGAACACAGTGTAAAGAGTTCATTGTTAGGTTAGAAGTAAAATTTCTCAGGTGACTTTACACAAATCAAAAACTATATATACATATTACACTGCCATTCGTCTGTCACTGCATCACACTAGCGGTTGTTTGCCCAGGCTTTAACCAGTGGCCGATTCTGATAATTCACCAAGAGACAGGCAACTGTGTATAGTTGGTTGATGCTGCCTGTGAGTGACAGGGGTATCACTGTGCTGAAGATCTTGTGCTCTTTCACCCTTCGAACCAGACGCTCCACGTGGACTCTCAGTCTTGCGATGGACTGTGTCTTCCTGACCTCTGGCCCAGACAGCTGTGATCTCTTGGACAGAAAGGTAGGGATGTGGACTTTGCAGTTGACACAGTCTTCCACCACAAAACCCTTGTCCACCATTATGGCCATAGCCGGGTTTAAGAGGGCCACAATGCCAGACTGCTTCAAAATCTCCTTGTCACTGATGGCACCTTCATAGAGTGATGACACGAAGGTTACTGCACCATGTGGGGCCATCCCTATAAGTCCCTTAAAAGTGCAGTGGGATTTGTAGTTGGAGAACACCTCGCTCTGAAGAAGCAGTGAATTTGGTATTTGGCAATGCAGTTCTGTACAGTCCAAAATCACCTGTGTGTCAGGGTAGTCCTGAAATATGTCTGGCAGGTGAGCTTTCACGGTCTCATCAAGCCAGATGCCCACAGCTCCAAGTACTGTATACAGAAAGTTTGCCCATGTGTTGATAATACGGCTCACAGTGGATTGGTGGATTTTAAATCTGTGGGCCAGATCCTTCTGCATCAGACCCAATGACAAATAATTCATGAAAAGAAAAAATTCATCAATGGGCTGGAGAATCTGAAAACAATAAGATACTGTATATATTATTATTGCCTTATTAGAAGAAACACATTCTGATATAGTGATTAATTTGAAAATATGATAATAATAATAATAATAATAATAATACATTTTATTTATGGCGCCTTTCAGGGCACTCAAGGTCGCCTTACACAACATATAAACAGTCATTTAAAAAAGCAAAGGACACATATAAGTGCAATAAAAACAAAATAAAATCAGAAAACTGCAGGGTGGAAGACAACTTAAAGTGAGTATGAGAGTTTGAAGAGTTAGGTTTTTAGACGCCCGGGAGGGAATGTTGATGTGGAGGAGGTTAGAGAGATATGGGGGTGCGAGGTTGTGGATGGCCTTGAAAGTGTGAAGCAGGATTTTAAAGTCTATGCGAAATTTGACATGAAGCCAGTGGAGTTGTTGAAGAACGGGCGTGATATGACTGATGGAAGGAGTTCTGGAGACAATGCGAGCAGCTGAATTCTGGACCAGTTGGAGCTTACGGATGGACTTGTGGGGGAGACCAAAGAGGAGGGAGTTACAGTAGTCTAGGCAGGATGTGACTAGGGTGTGGACCAGGATGGCAGCGCTGTTGGAAGCGAGGGAAGGACGGAGGCGGTTGATATTGCGAAGATGGAAGTAGGCTGACCGGGTAACATTATTAATGTGAGTCTGGTATGACAAAGAGCTGTCTAGGACGACACCCAGGCTCTTAACCTGAATGGAGGGGGAAACAGAGGAGTTGTCAATGGGGATGGTGAAACTGGGAGTGTTATTGAGAGAGGATTTTGAACCAACGAGGAGGACCTCAGTTTTATCGCTGTTGAGTCTGAGAAAGTTGGAGGATAACCAGGATTTGATTTCCTGTAAACAGACACAGAGGGAGGGGGGCGGGAAGGTGGAGGTGGGTTTAGAGGCGAGGTAGAGCTGGGTGTCGTCCGCGTTACAATGGAAGTGGATGTTGTATTTTCGGAAAATATGACCAAGAGGAAGGAGATAGATGATAAATAGGATGGGACCGAGGACAGAGCCTTGAGGAACACCAGAGGAGAGGGGAGACGGTTGGGATGTGAATGACTTTAGCTGAATGAACTGAGTGCGACCAGAAAGGTAGGAAATGAACCAGTCCAGGGGTGTGTCAGATACTCCAATAGATGCTAGCCTGTCGAGGAGAATGGGGTGGGAGATGGTGTCAAAGGCCGTACTCAGATCAAGGAGGATGAGAATGGATGATAGTCCGGAGTCAGCTGCCATCAGGAGGTCGTCGGTGATCTTAAGGAGAGCAGTCTCTGTGCTATGGCGTGGGCGGAAACCAGACTGGAACTGTTCATATAGGTTATTGTTATGGAGGTGAGTATGAACCTGAGATGCCACTGCTTTTTCCAGGATTTTTGAAATAAATGGTAGGTTAGAAATCGGACGAAGGTTATTGAAGTTGTTGGGATCAGAACCAGGTTTCTTTAGAGTAGGTGTTACAGCCGCAGATTTTAGAGATGATGGGACAGAGCCAGAGGTTAGGGAGGAGTGAATGATGGCAGTTATCAGGGGCAACAGAGAGGGGAGGCATGCAGTGACTAAAGAGGTCGGCAGTGGGTCGAGCTGGCAGGTGGATGATTTGATTTCAGGATGAGGTCAGAAATTACAGTGGGAGAGGGGAGTTGGAAGCTTGAGAATGGTTGAAAGGGGGGGGGGGCATGAGAAGCCAGAGGAGACAGATTGTAGGATGAGTGAGGGGTCAGTTGCTGGTGAATCTTGCTTATTTTGTTGTTAAAAAATGTCACTAAGGAGGTACAGTGTTCTGTCGAGTAGAAATGAGGGGGGAAAGAGTCCGGGGGGCGTAGTGTATTGTCTAGCACTGAGAATAGGGCCCTGGAATTCCCTTCAGATCTGCATAGTATTGGGATTTGACTGAGGAGAGGGTGTTTTTGTAGTAAACAATGTGGGAGTGGTACATTTCCTTGTGGACAGAGAGTCCAGTTTTCTTGTAGAGCCGTTCGAGTTGACGTCCTTTGGTTTTGAGTTGTCGTAGAAGAGGTGAAAACCAGGGAGCAGAGTGGGTGAATGAAACGGTCCGAGTTTTTATAGGGGCAAGTGAGTTCAACAGAGTGCGGAGATGATCATTGTAGAGGGTAACCAGTTGAACAGGAGGGGAGGAGTAGATGAAACTGGGGAGGCTATCAATACCTGAGGAGAGAGCTACAAAATCAATGTTTTTGATATTACGGAAAGAGATAAGACGTGACTGTTTAGTTTTGGACAGTTTTAAGCTGGAGTTGAATGTAATTAGCATGTGATCAGAGATGGGAAGATCATCAGCAGAATAGTTAAAAGGAGTGACACCAGAGCAGCAGACCAGATCCAAGATATGTCCTTTAGTGTGGGTAGGGAAGTTGATGTACAGAGTCCAAAACTGTCCAGACAAGATGTAAAATCCTTAGTAATAGCCAGATTGAGGTTGTCCATATGAATATTATAATCACCAAGCAAAATTACATTGGGAAAAAGAGAGCAGATGTGAGTCAGGAGAGCAGAGAAGTCATTAATAAAATCCTTGTTAGGTTTGGGTGGGCGATAGATAGTAAGTAAAATAGTTGGAGTCGGCCCATTAAGTTGAAGAGCCAGAGTTTCAAAAGATGAATATACTGGAACTGTAACAGGTAAAACCTTCCAGGTATCGCGGTAGATTATCGCGAGACCTCCTCCTCTGCCGGTGAGACGGGGCTGGCAGGAGTAAACAAACCCAGGTGGTACAGTGTCATTCAGCTGAGAGAAGTCATTGGGTTGTTGCCACGTCTCAGTTAGACATAAGAAGTCATACTTGCGGTCACGGAGGAGGTCCCGGAGCAGTGGTCCTTTCCCCGTAAGGGAACGGATATTAAATAATCCAATTTTGACGTCGCTGCGCTCGTTGGTGAAGTTGACGTTAGCCGACCTGGCTAGGCTGGCTAATACACTGCGGTCCACTTTCCTACCGGAGTTTGTCGGAGGATGTCGAGTTGTGGACCAGATGGAGTTGATTGCAGTGGAGTCATCGATGTGGTGACTTCGTCGAGAGCCACGGTGGATGTATTTCCGAGGAGGTGGGCGAGCGATGTCAGGGCAGAGATGCTGAAGCAGTGGAGAATCGTACCGCTGGAGCCGAAACTGGAGGAGCTCAGCAGCCGTGTATTGGAGTAGGGCTGATGATGGATTAAATATGACGGACAGGACAATCCAGGCAAGCACAAACCTTACGGCAAGGTTGTGGATCTTCATGTTAAGCCAGAGAGGAGTGGCGTACCCGGAAAGCAGTAGGAGTAGGACGGCGTGGGAGCCCCACAGGTGAGCAGATCAGATCAGACAAAATTGACGAGCAGATCGTTTTGATGGGGGAGCCAATGTATAAATCCAACAGCGTCGTGTTTGCCGAAGGTAAAATATGTACTGCAGAGTCCATATATCAATAGAGTTCGCAAAAAATCACAGAAGAGGGCCAGTGAGCAGCGGCAGCCAAATGCGCCAGCGTGCACTCAACCGGAACCCATAATTATGCGTATGAACAAATCACAGTCATGATGGTGTAATATGCTTCATAAGAACAACAAGAAAGTATTCACCATTGCTTTAACTGTTTGAGGGACCTCATCAGTAGGGATGGGTATCGTTTGCATTTTCATCGATTCCGATTCCTATTTCGATTCCTCATTTCGATTCCGATTCTTTTCGATTACCGATTCCGATACCAATATTAATTAGAAAGTAAATGAATAGAATATATCAAGATTACATTTTTTTTATTTGAAAATTGGACAAACCAACACTGTTGCCTCTAAACAATAAGTCAATGTACAGTTCTACACTTGCTGCTTCATTATTTTACTTGAAATCTGCTGCTGTGTGATACACACACATTCACGACATCACTCTCTGACAAGCAAACTGTCCCATCATGCTGTCCAAACAGCATGGCATATACAAAGTAAGAATCCTATCAGTATCACCTAACAATTAACTTCAACAATTACAGCAGTCGATTGCTTGTGGATTGAAATATTCAATAACAAAAACATAAAAACAACATTTAAAAAAAAAGAGAGGTCTGGTCATAGTGCTACACAATATGAAGTCAGCAGTTTTTGAAGAGGAAAATCAGCATGTCGGCCTTCTCTGGAAGGATACGGGATCTCTCAGTGCTAATTGTATCTCCAGCAGTTGAGAAAACCCTTTCGCTGGGAGTAGAAGAGGCCTGAACACACAAGTATGACAGAGCTAAGTCTGACAACAAAGGATACACATCTCTCTTCCTCCACCACCAGGCAGAAGGGTCTTCGGAGGTCAAAGCTGGAGGAAGGGCCTTATACATTGCCAGTTCTTTTTCTGCCCTGATCTTGATGGTTGGGGCAGCAGCACTGCATATGCCTGGTGGGGGGCTTGTAGAGGGGATTCAAGGTACTGATCATTTCCCTGTGAAGAAATAATACTCATATCATTATGCTGCACCAAATAATATACAGGGAAGTAAACAAAATATTTCATCAACATGGTGCAGCAAACAATATCAAAGTTACTCTTTCAGTTCATTTATGTTTAATAATTTGCCAAAGTATGATACAGGAAAATAGCAACGGAGCTGCTATGAATCAGAACCAGAAATGTGCTGTGCCAGCTTACTTAAATGATGCTGATTCAACAGTAGCAAAGGGATGTAACCCCTTGACTATAAATCGTGTTACTGCTCTGTGACATTGCTCCGTTTGCTCCCGGCTCACAGTCGTCTTCTTTTCCCTGTTTTTCGCCGCTATAGTGAACGGACTTTCAATGCTTTGAGACTTGGGGAGGGGTGTGTCTCTCTCTGTCCCTGAGCTCTCACTGTTTTCTAGCAAAAATGTATGATATGTAACGTTAACGTCATTCATTCAAATACATGTGACTTGTCTGCTTATCTGTTTTTGTATAACGTTACTAACCTTTGCCAGCGTCGGACTCCGAGCTCGTCATGTTGTTGCTGTCCGCCGGATCTTTTTTCAGCCATTGTTCAAAGACACCACAGTCCCTCACATTTACTCCGTGAGTTAATAAATGCTTCGCCATATTACTCGTACATCCCCCCTTGCAAGAAATGTCTCTCTCACATGTGTTGCAAGTCGCCAATCCGTCTGTCTTCTTGGAAAAACTGAACCACACTTTCGACCGTTTCTGTTTTGCGCCTCTTCCCTCCATTTTCTTTGTTTCTTTGTCTAAACATACTGCGCAGCCGCGGATGTGACGTAGTAAGCTCGTCATTCACACAGGTCCTTGCAGATGCTCACTCAGAGCGCCGGGAGAACTGCCAGGAATCGAAATAAAGTATCGAAATGCGCATTTTTAAACGATTCTCGGATCTTCGGATTTCGGTTCCGGTTCCAAAATGGGACCCGGTTTTCGGTACCCATCCCTACTCATCAGTCTCCCCCACACTCTGTGCTCTTGTCACCCGTATGATCTTGTGGGTGGCTGGCTCTATCTGCTTCCAGAATGCCATCAGGTGGGCCTGACTTGCAAACCTGTGGGATGTGGGATAATATGTATTTGATGATTTTAATTGTCCATACTCCGCAGTAAGTTAAAATGGCATGATTGATTATGGGCTACGTACTACGGTAAGCGTGTTGCGTCATTGCGTCATTTCCTGTTGTTGTGTTACTGATAGTGATAGCGTACCTGTGCTGCTCCGGCTCATCCGAGCAGATTATTGTTATATTCCTTACTACAGCGGCCGAATTCCCGCTTACAATTAAGCACGTACTAGTCCACTAAAGCATTCAACAGTACTCTGTGTTTATAGCTTAATCCCTAAACTTACTGCTGTTGTAGCTCTCCCAGCTCTGCTAGCTAATCTATTGTATCCTAGCTTAGCCGCTATCAGCTAGCGATGGCTTCTCTCTCTCCCTCTCGCTCTCCTCTTTTCTCTTGCTCGGTGTGCCAGATGTTTAGTTACACCTCTGCCTCCCTTAGTGATACTGGTACATGTATTAAGTGTAGTTTATTTGTAGCGTTGGAGGCTCGGCTCCGCAGCATGGAAACTCCGACTGTAACTGCTGCAGTTAGCCAGGCCCCCTTAGCTAGTGCGGACCGAGCAACCGTAGCTTCAGCTAGCCGTCCCTCGGCAACTCCCGAGCAGCCGGGAAAGCAGGGCGGCTGGGTGACTGCTCGAAGGAAGCATAGCAACAAGCCAAAGCCCACGTTACACCATCTGCCGCTTCACGTTTCTAACAGATTTTCACCACTCAGCGACACACCCGCTGAGAAACCAACTCTGGTTATTGGCAGCTCCATAGTACGAAACGTGAAGTTAGAGGCACCAGCGACCATAGTAAAATGCATCCCAGGGGCCAGAGCCGGCGACATCGAATCAAATTTGAAACTGCTGACTAAAGCTAAACGTAAATATAGTAAGATCATAATACATGTCGGCGGTAATGACTCCCGGCTACGCCAGTCGGAAGTCACTAAGATTAATGTTGAGTCGGTGTGTAACTATGCCAAAACAATGTCGGACTCCGTAGTTTTCTCTGGGCCCCTGCCAAATCTAACCAGTGATGACATGTTTAGCCGCATGTCATCATTCAACCGCTGGCTGTCGAGGTGGTGTCCAGCAAACAATGTGAGCTTTGTTGATAATTGGCGGACTTTCTGGGGAAAACCTGGTCTGATTAGGAGAGACGGCATCCATCCCACTTTGGACGGAGCGGCTCTCATCTCTAGAAATTTAACCCATTTCATTAGCCAACAACCAGCCTGACAACCCAGAGTTGAGACCAGGAGGCAGAGCTGCAGTCTTACACGCTTCTCTGAGCTTCCATTAGATCAGTTGCACACCCAAAACTTTATTGAGACTGTGTCTGCCCCCCGACCACCTAAATTAATTAAATTAATCAAATCAAAAGTCAGCAGAAGAGGAGTTGTGCATTAAAATCTAATAAAAATTAACAACAACTCTGCAATTTCAAAACAAGACAAGAGAATTAAATGCGGACTCCTAAATATCAGATCCCTGTCATCGAAAGCTGTATTAGTAAATGACTTAATTTCAGATTGTAATATTGATTTATTCTGTCTTACTGAAACCTGGCTGCATCCTGAAGAATATGTCAGCCTGAATGAATCCACTCCCCCTAGTCATATTAATACTCACATTCCTCGAGGCTCCGGCCGAGGAGGTGGTGTTGCAGCTATTTATGACTTAAGTCTGTCAATCATTCCTAAACCTAAATTAAATTATAACTCATTTGAAAGCCTTGTTTCACATCCAACGTGGAAAACTTTACAGCCAGTTCTATTTGTTGTAGTGTATCGAGCACCTGGTCCTTACTCAGAATTTTTATCTGAATTCTCTGAGTTTTTATCAAGTCTAGTCCTCAAATCAGATAAAGTAATTATTGTAGGTGATTTTAATATTCATGTGGATGTCGTTAATGATAGCCTTAGTAGTGCATTTATCACATTATTAGACTCTATTGGCTTCTCTCAGTGTGTACATAAACCAACTCACTGTTTTGACCACACCCTTGACCTTGTTCTAGCTTACGGTATCGAGATTGAAAATCTAACAGTTTCTCCACAGAATCCTCTTTTATCAGACCATCACTTAATAACTTTTGAAGTTCTATTACTGGACTACACACCATTAGGCAAAAACTCCTTCACTAGATGTCTATCTGATAGTGCTGTAGCTAAATTTAAGGAAATTATACCGCTGGCACTAAATTCAATGCCATGTCTTAATATAATAGAGGACTCCTCCGCTAACCTCAGTTCCTCACAAATTGATCATCTTGTTGATAGCACTGCAGGCTCATTGCGAACAACACTGGACTCTATTGCCCCCCTGAAAAGGAAACCTATAAAACACAGGAGGTTAGCACCCTGGTATAACTCGGATACCCGCAAATTGAAGCAAACATCACGGAAATTTGAGAGGAAATGGCGTTCCACCAACTTGGAAGAATCCCGCTTAGCCTGGAAAGATAGCCTTAAAATATATAGGAAGGCCCTCCGCAATGCCAGAGCAAGCTATTACTCGTCATTAATAGAGGAAAACAAAAACAACACCAGGTTTCTTTTCAGCACTGTAGCCAGGCTGACAGAAAGTCAAAGCTCTACTGAACCATGCATTCCTACAACGCTCAGTAGTAATGACTTCATGAGCTTCTTTAATGATAAAATAAACTACTAGAGACAAAATCCATCATCGCTTGCCCTCAACTGGCACTATTGTATCTTTAAACACAGGAACCTCAGAAACAGATGTAAATTCTGACTTATATTTAGACTGCTTCTCTCCCATTGACCTCCACCAACTAACTTTAATTGGCACATCTCTACTAGAAATGATCAACCTGTCTCTATTAACAGGATATGTACCACAATCCTTTAAACTAGCTGTAATTAGACCGCTCCTTAAAAAGCCTAATCTTGATCCAGAAGCTTTAGCCAACTATAGACCTATATCCATCCTCCCTTTCCTCTCCAAGATCCTTGAGAAAGCAGTTGCCAACCAGCTATGTGACTTTCTTCATAAAAATAGTTTATATGAGGATTTTCAATCAGGTTTTAGAGCACATCATAGCACAGAGACGGCACTGGTGAAAGTTACAAATGACCTCCTAATCGCTTCTGACAAAGGACTTGTCTCTGTCCTGGTCTTACTAGATCTTAGTGCTGCATTTGATACCATTGATCATCACATTCTACTACAGAGACTGGAACACTTAATTGGCATCAAAGGACCCGCATTACACTGGTTTAAGTCCTATTTATCGGATCGATTTCAGTTTGTACATGTTAATGATGAGTCATCCCTGTATACCAAGGTTAGTCATGGTGTTCCTCAAGGCTCCGTGCTTGGACCCATACTATTCACCTTATATATGCTCCCTCTAGGAAATATAATTCGGAAACACTCCATAAACTTTCATTGTTACGCAGATGATACCCAGTTATACCTATCAATAAAGCCAGATGAAACTAATCAGCTTACTAAACTCCATGCATGTCTCAAGGACATTAAGACCTGGATGACCTGCAATTTTCTGCTGTTAAACTCAGATAAAACCGAAGTTATAGTACTTGGTCCTAAACACCTTAGAGATGCATTATCTAATGATATAGCGAGTTTGGATGGCATTAACTTGGCCTCCAGCACCACCGTCAGGAATCTGGGAGTTATCTTTGATCAAGATATGTCCTTCAACTCCCACATAAAACAAATTTCAAGGTCTGCATTTTTTCATCTACGTAACATTGCAAAAATCAGGCCCATCCTGTCTCAAAAAGACGCAGAAAAGCTAGTCCATGCATTTGTTACTTCCAGGCTGGACTATTGTAATTCTCTATTATCAGGCTGCCCTAACAAGTCTCTAAAGAGTCTCCAGCTGGTCCAGAATGCTGCAGCACATGTACTGACAGGAACTAAGAAAAGAGATCATATTACTCCTGTATTGGCCTCTCTGCACTGGCTCCCTGTAAAATCAAGAATAGAGTTTAAAATCCTTCTCCTCACTTACAAAGCTGTTAATGGTCAGGCACCATCATATCTCCAGGAGCTCATACTACCCTATCACCCAACTAGAGCATTATGCTCCCAGAACGCAGGATTACTTGTAGTTCCTAAAGTCTCCAAAAGTAGAATGGGAGCCAGAGCCTTCAGCTATCAAGCTCCTCTTCTGTGGAACCATCTTCCTGTTTTGGTCCGGGAGGCGGACACCCTCTCTACCTTTAAGAGTAGACTTAAGACCTTCCTCTTCGATAGAGCTTATAGTTAGGGCTGTCCTGGACTAGCTCTTAGTTATGCTGCTATAGGCCTAGTCCGGGGGACAATGACACACTGAGCTTCTCTCTCCTCCCCTCTCCTCTCCATCTGTATACATTATGCCTGTATACATGCCCCATCTCTGCATGTCACTGACTTCACTTCTTCCCCGGAGTCCTTGTGCTTTCTAGTCCTACAGGCTCCCATGGATCCTGGCCGCGCCCAGGTCGTGGATCGTGGATGCGCCTACTGCTATGGCCCTGCCTGATCGTGGATGCGCCTACTGCCATGACCCTGCCTGACACCCACCACTACTGTCGCTAATATTAGTCATATTTCTGTTACATACGTTCCACTACTATTATTGTAATGCATTACTACATACTATCCTTACCGTTAACCACTACTACTGTTATCACTAGTAATCACATTTCCATGTGCATTTCATTGTTGTTGCTGTGATGCCTCTTTATGTGCTTTCATTCCTGTCAACCATCCATTATAATTGTGTACATTGTGATCTCGTTGATCTGCTCTGTACCCACACGTCTGTCCGTCCTGGGAGAGGGATCCCTCCTCTGTGGCTCTTCCTGAGGTTTCTTCCGCATTTTTTTTCCCTGTTAAAAGGGCTTTTTTGGGGGGGGCAATCTGTACAGATTGTAAAGCCCTCTGAGGCAAACTGTGATTTGTGAATTTGGGCTATACAAATAAAATTTGATTTGATTTGATTTGATTTGATTTATGGAGGTTAACAAATTACAGTCCGTGTTCAGGAGGGCAAAAGGCCTGTAGGAGGCGCAATCTGTAGGGTCCTTAAGTATCACTGAGATAATCGCCTCCTTCCAGGCCGACGGCAGCTCCCCCGACCTCAAGGCATGAAGGTATGCCCTCTCCAACATCAGACTGATGAGATCAATAAAGGTTTTGTAAAACTCATTTGTGTACCCATCTGTACCCAGGTTTTTATTATTCTTTAGGTTTTTGATTGCATCAGCGATTTCTTCTTTAGTTATTGGCCTATCAATGAACTGATGAAATGGAGTCTATTTTAGGAAGTTTGATGGATTTCAGGTATGAGTCAATTTTTTCTGGATCGTTTTCAGCATTTTATCTGAGTTTAATTCTTCGTAAAATGCAGCAAAGGCTTCTGAAATTTCCTGTGGTTTATATAAAAATGACTTGTGGTTTGTTACTTTAAATTTTTTGGACCGTGGTAAGACTGCATTGTTTTCTCAACTGGGACACCAAGAGGCGGCTGGCTCTACTGCCATGCTCGTAGTATTTTTGTTTAAAAAATCTTAGCTTTCTCTCGACTTTTTCGATTAAGAAATCGTCAAGTGCCTGTTTTGACTCTTTAAACTTGTGGAGATTTTCGGCGGATGTGCTTTCTTTATGCTGTTTCTCCAAATGCTCTATTTTTTTAACCAGTTCTAATCATTTACTTTCCCTCGCTTTGAGATTGAGGCTAATTGAATATTTTTTTCCCCTTAATACTGCCTTTGCTGTCTCCCAAAGTATAATTGGTGAGATATCGTCTTTATCATTAAGTTCCAAATAGAGAACTCATCTCTAAGCGTAGCCTGGATTGCTGGAATCCCCAACAGGGAAGAATTTAACCTCCACCTGCTGGAGGAGACAGTTCGCCCCACGTCCCATTTCACTGACACAGGTGCATGATCTGACAAAGTTATATTATGGATCTGACAATCCAATGCTCTGAATGATTCATTACTTGGGATAAAAACTTAATCAATCCTGGAATACATGGAATGAGGGTGGGAATAAAATGTGTAGTCCCTATTCCTCGGGTGTATTTTTCTCCAAACATCAATAAAACCATATTCTTCACAGCTATTTTTAAGAGCCTTACTCATTGTTGTTGGATGTACATTTGAGTTTTTATCCAGAAATGGGTTCAACACACAGTTGAAGTCTCCTCCAATTAGTAATATACCTTGTGATTTCTCTAACACTAAGTTCAATATGATTTTCATAAATTGTGGGTTGTTATCATTCGGGGCATAAACATTTAGCATTGATACCCAGACACCATCTATTGTTCCATTTATTAACGCGTACCTCCCTTCCTTGTCCTTAAATTTAGAGTCTAATCAAAAATGGATTGATCTCCGTATCAAAATTGCTACGCCCCTCCTGCGACCAGATGCATGGGAGGAATAGAAAACTTGAAAGGCCCACGACTTTGTTAGTTTCTTGTGTTCAGCATCAGATAGATGCGTTTCTTGAAGGTAGGCAATTTTGCAGTTCATCTGTTTGAGCTGGTCCAACATTTTTCTCCTTTTTCGTGAATGTTATGTAAACCCTTTATGTTATACGTAACTACCTTACAACCTAACATAGTGGTCTTACATGCCCTTTACTAGGGCTTTGCTGCCATCTATAGGCTGGATTTTGCCATATCTCCTTTGGTGCACTACAAGTGGAATATAGCAGCTGGGCTGGCCGCGGCCGCCATGTTCCCTTTGCATGGTGCTCCTCGGTGTGCAACAAACACCAATAAAGAAAGAAAGAAAAACATAACTATATACATAATTATGAAAGAGAAAACAGTAACTTCCGACACAATGACCCAAACACCGAAGGGTCCCCTCTGCCAGCCACCCCAGGTTTTCACGTGAAGTTAAACACGGTCATAAACACAGAGATACATGGTGGTGTGGCAGAAAAGGAGTATCCAGATCATCAAGATGACTGGGCCCTAAACTGTCTAAAATGTTGAGACAGTAACGCAAGCTCTCTAGGATGTTACAAATGATTCCTTGCATTAGTTCCCTACCAAGAATCCCTCGTTGACTACCCACTCTTTCAGTACCATAAGTTTCAGTGGTTTCAATAAGCGCCATACTATAGAATATGTTAAGCCAACCACTCTGCCTTTAAGTACAAGTAAATTAGAGGAAAGGGAAGAAAAATAAATGAATAAAAAAAGAGAAAAGAAAGGTGGCAACAGAAACAGCATTTTCCACCTTTTTTATCCACCCATCAAGATAAAATTAGAGTGACATGTTGCCTTTAACTTAAAATGTTTAATATTTAATGTTTAAAGATTTAATCTAGTTTACCTTCCACATAAATCGTACCAGGAAAATACAACGAAAACCAGGTTTCTCTAACCATATCAACTGAGGATGAGTAGTAACACTACTGTTCATGCCCTAAGTGGCTTTCAGCTGCCCCATAACAGTGTAGGGGAACACTGCGCCCTGGTACAGCATCTTTGTCCATATCACAGTCTCATAAAAATAAATAAACACATACAAAAATGGAAGAATGAATAATTAAAAAAAATACAAAAACAATGCAGATATCTGTCAGGCAGAGTGTCTTTATAATAGGTTATATGGCCCAATTTTAAACTTACGCACCGCATATCTCCGCTCATCAGCTGATCACTCGTTAAAAAGCGCTGCAATATCCCTTACCAATGCGCGCAAAAGCTGCTCCCATTAGGGGCAAAGCTGACCGGGCCATCCAAGCTGATGATGCTCCTTCTCCATAAGCTCTGCCTCCAACAGTCTGGTGGTGATTCCCAGATGTTTCAGTTGTTTTTCAGCCTCCCACGCTGAATTAAAGGTCTTTTCTCTGTTGTCCAAGGTAACTTTCAGCTGTGCTGGATAAGATGAACTGAACTTAATGCGACGCTCCCTCAGTTGGAATTTTATCTCTCCATACTCCTTGCGCCTCCACTGCAGGGCTGTAGAGTAGTCATGGTCGAATGAAATGCGGTTTCCATCAAACTGCAAGGCTTTAGTGCTCCAGCCTTTGTATAGGATCCGTTGCTTTGTTTGGAAGTGCAGGAATTTTACCACAATCGATCTGGAAATAGTGGGGTTTGTAGGCTTGGACGCAAGAGACCTGCGTGCGCACTCAATGCCGAGGTCCTCTTCATCAGGGAGTTTGAGAGCTGTTTTCAGTAGTTTTATTGTGAATTCAAGCATATTCTCCTGGCCTTCGGGCCCTTCCTTAACTCCATATATACGCAGGTTAGACCTCCTTGAACGGTTTTCGTTGTTTTCACAATGTGCTTCTAGTAGTTTACGCCATCATGTAAGCCAGGAGCCGGTCCGCCCGTGCACCGTGGTCCTCCGCGTCACTTACTCTCTGCTCAGCCTCGTCCAGTCTTTTTTCACAACCTCGTAATTGCTCGGTCATGCCTTTAAGAGTCTTCAATTTTGACTAACCTTTCCAACAAGTCCTTTCTCATTTCTTTCATCTCGGTCAGAACTTCAGCCATTAGGTTGCAAGCTGCATCTGTTGGCACATTAGCCGCGGCCACGTTAGCATCTTGGCCAGTCACAGATTTACTTGAGCCTTCGGTTTTGTTGCACCTGCCTTGATTCATTTTTGTCAACAAATAAAGTCCACTTACTTTCTGTAACTATACCACCGTAAATGATTTGATAAATGTGGGTTTGTAGTCCATGAGGTCGAGAGCTCGGTTATTGAGCAGTCATCGGGTAGGGGGCGGAAACGGAAGTCCACTCCACTTTTTTAATGGGTTGATTAGAGGGGTAAGTTAGATTTTAGATACCGCCTGTTAGTGGATTTACTAAACGAGAGCAAGACACATTTAACGAGAGCAAGAAGCATTCAGTGCTAAGTCTACTTTTCTGGTTGTTGTCCCCAGTTAATGCTGTGTTTGTGTGTTACCAGCTCTCCTTGCCCCATTGAACAACAGTGATGAAATGGAGATGAGTTAAAGTGCTAACACAAAGACTGACCAGACCCCTGTGTCGCTGCAACAATCAAACCAGCAAACAGGAGAAAGTGATAGCCTCTTGGAGGAACAGAGAGAATGAGCAGAGAATGAAAGGGGGGAGATATTAAGGAGCCAAACTTGGAAAAAAGGAAAGAAGGGCTGAACCATCCCGAGAGCAGGAGGAAATGGATGGTGGGCAAAGGTGGCAGAATGGAGAGCAACTCGGAGAAAATAGCAATGTAGCTAATCCCCCCGGAGATAAAGCAGCTATATGTAAATGATATATGTGAAGTATGGCCATCTTACTTTGATCTTTGAATCTCTCCCTGCCTCCCCCTCCTCTCCTCCTTCACTCTCACCCTCTTCTCCTTCCTCTTTTTTCCTTGTGAGAAAATCAAGCCTTTTTTAGCTTAATCTCACTTAATGGCATCCAGCTCCTCTATTGTCCTCCCTGATGCTAATAGATTCCCGTCCTTTCTCTCTCACTATTCACATATCTACCCTCCATAATCCTCTTATTCTGGGGTAGTATTTTATCAGCATTATGATTATGATTATTTTCTTTATTATTATTCATGCAGGCAGTGCTAAGGGCCAGGTTGTGGCTGAGAATATCGTCCATCCTACCAGTGCCTCTTATTCTCGCCCAGAATGAAGCTGCCTGCTTTCTTCCAGAGGGATAGCGAGTTTGCAGGAGTGAACCCCATTCAGCAAGACGCATTTTCTGGGCGTTTGAACATATTGTGGAGTGAGTGTAATGAGTAGCACCAAATCACCCATCCCAGCTCCTCAACACAGAGAAACATCAAGAAATTGAGGATGGAGGAGAGAGGGGGCTTATAATCAAAAGGCCTCCTTCTGTGGAGCAGTAATTACACGGGTGGGTTTTGATCTTTTGCTTGTTGGGGTGATGAATAGGGGAAGAGATGAGGACTGTTGCACTATTTTTGGGTGGTGTGGAGGGTGGAAGGAGCTGTTGTTGAGGCCCTGTAAGCATCGTGTTTGCCTCCATTCATTTTCTGTGAGTGAATAACTTCTCAAGGAATTGTGGGATTGCAGGCAGTGAAAAGAGAGGAGTCAGAAATTGAAATATTAACTTAATGCTAAGTGTACATTCAGACCAAATCCGGTGGTGTGGCGAAACGCTGCAGGTTGGTGCAGCGGTGTGGGAGTGTCACTCCATGCTCCAAGTGTGTGACGTGTTGTGAACCCCTGCTGATCAGTTTGCGGAGTGACAAAGTTGCTATGTTGTTATGCCACTGGCATGCTGGTCCTTCTAGTGATTGTTTGTCCTTATCAACAGATTAAAAATAACAGTAAACATCCAGGATGAGGCCGATCATTTTTGTGTTTTAATCTAGACAAGACTGAACCGAAGTGAAAGTGAAACTTGACGCTACACAGAGAAATGTCTGTTGTCTTCCCTCTGAAGCATTTATTCTGCTAAATAACATTCCCCGCCACTGACCTGTTGTACTCTGCTTATGATCTCCAGTCATGCCTCTGCCAGAGTAGGTTAAGCATGCCGGTCCTACAGTGATTGTCGGCATCCATGGATGTGTTTTAAAGTGGTGCACAATGCCAAAGTGAGTGAATATACGCGACACATTAAATTACACTATGGCTTCAGTCTTAGTCTGATTGCCAGCTTATGTGATTGGCCAAAACTGACTACCCTCATTATAATGAATGGGAAGACCTGTGTTTTCGCCACACTGCCAGATTTGGTATGAAACCAGCATAATGAAGGCAAAATGTGCCAGAAAGCACCACCGTATTTTGCCAAAAACTGACAGAAGTGGTATAGTGGATTGGTCTTTCAACCTGTGGAAGCATTGTTTGTAGAGTAAACCATGTCTTCTAAAAAACTGAGGTTGTATACAACTAATTTGCAACAGAAAGAAAATTTTAGAGGGAAAGTAATTCTACCAGGATTACAATTTTTATCAAAAAAATGAGGAAATGGAGAAAATTCAATCAGAAAGCAAATATTTATGTTACTCATCTTTCCCAATTTCATTACCCCCTTAAAATACAATGACATCACAATGGGGTCTAATCACCAAAGACAGATCACATTTCTCATCTTTATTATACACATGTCAATAAATACATGTTCACTCTTAATAAGTCTCTCCTGATTGACATGTTGTAAATTAAAATGTTTGGCAAGTCACAAAATGTTAATATTGAACGTATCAGTAAAATGTTTTCTGACATATTTTCTTCATATTCCATGTATGTTTGTTTTTTTCATTTTACCAAAACCAAAATTTTTCACCGTCCTTAACAAAAGACCTTTTGTTGCCTAAACCTAATCACATCCCAAACTCTGGTGTCAAAGTCCTGCACTTTGTATACTCATCATCCACATTAAGTACAGCACATACATGTAGTATTTCATTCAATTGAGAAAATGTTGCCTATGAACATAATCCAAGAAGACATTAGACAGATTCTCTGGGTAGTATACTGTACCATTTTGAAGTGACATAAGATATATGTAAAATGATGTAAATAATGATGTTGATGTTTTTTCTAAAGATTTACTAGTTTTTATTTTTCTGAGACATTTGTGGAGCTGTTTCCTATCAGTCAACAATTTATTTTAATTTTATCTTTCATTTGCTTTGCACATTGTATTGTGAAACAATGTTTGTCCAATACGATGCAAAAAATGAAGCACAGCTAAAAGTCTGCTTCTCTAAACTTTGGACTACCACAACTCCAAGAATTAGAATCACTCATCACACAAAAACTGAAATAGACATACAATAATTATATACACTCATTTAAGCATTCAAAAAAGGGCATATGTAGAACTGCTCAGTGTTACTTTGAGCCTGATATTAAATACTGCATATTCAATAAGACAAAACAAAAGTTAGGGGAAAAAACAGGAAATAAGCAAACAAAGAACTGTCATCAGTCTCTTCGAGTATATTGCTAAATTGTTATTAGTGAGTGGAAATACATGACACAACTATTTTGTAACACAACCCTGCCCACTTCAAATCAATGTGAAGAGCAGATACAAAACCACAAATGCAAATATCTCTTATGTGAGAGATGACCTGTCTAACCCTCACCCTCTATCCTTCTCATCCCTTCATATGGTTTTCTTCCTTTTCTCCATCTTTTCAAGTAATAACACAACAATCAAACGCACCACACATACAGTCATTACACCTCAAACTTTCTAAACGAATCATCAAAACAGTCAATTATTTCTCTGTCTGTGTCATAAGAGAAGTAAAATGCAAACTATCTCTGAAACAAAAAGGGGATTATTAGATTGACTTCACAAATAAACTGGCTTATCAAAATAATAACAGAATAGATCCATTAGGTTTAAAAAAAATATATCAAAGAATAATAGTGAGTAATTACATAAATACAGTAGTTATACGCATTAAAAAGGTTAAATAACAATTCATATAAAAAAATGTCATCTTCATGTTCAGGGTGTCACTTTGAAAATCTTGGAGCTGGAGTGGAGTGGCTAAATCTGGGAAGCCTGCAGACTCCACAGGGACACAGGGGCCCTTCTGAGGCTCCTGCTGAGCTCCACTGTACAGGGGCCAGTGAGGCCTCCATGGGCCCGGGAGACAACAGTGGACATTTAGCAGCAGAGGATGATGAAGTAGAGGAAGAAGAGGAGGAGGAGGTGGGTGCTGAGGTGAGGAGGGACTCCTGGGTGAGGAGGAGCTGACTGGGGCCAGAGATGAAGGGCCAGCCTCCAGTGAGCAGCAGCCTGGGGACTGGCCCTGTGTTTACCCCCATTCCCACACTCACCTCCCCCAGCAGCCGCCGCATCTCCTGCAGAGATGAGCCCAGGAGGAGGATGTAGTTCCTGGCCAGAACCAGGGTTGAGATCTTGGAGAGCCGACGGCCTGGAGGAGCGCCGGGCTGGTGGGACTGAGAGGAGGAGGCAGAAGATGGCGAGGAGGCATAAGGCACCATGACCTCCCTCAGGGCATCCATGGCGATGTTCAAGTCTTGCATTCGCTTCCTCTCCCTGCTATTGATCTTCCTCCTGAGCTCTTGCTGCTCCTCAGGGCTCAGCTCCCTCTGAGGTTTGGTCGATTTTTGGCCACTCTGGAGGCTGAGCATGGGCGCAGGGTTTAGGCAAGAGCTGAGGTTGAACCCTTGGGGGCAGTGGGGTAAATCCTGGACAGACCCAGGGCCACAGAGAGCTAGAGACCGCTCCTGGGCCCTCATCAATGGGTTTGACAGCACATTCATAGTCTCTCCAGAGATTTGTGCTGGTCTTCTTAGGTTCAGAGTAGTCTTCTTGTCTAAGCAAAATATAAAGTTTGAAAGACAAACCAAAAATAGTCAAGAAGCCAAAGCAAAAAATATTTCACCTCTGCTTATAAAAATCCCAAAACTGCAAAAATCAAACCTTCATTCCCTCCACCTGTTTACCCCCTTCTTCTTGCAGAATACAGCTGCCATCCAGCACAAAAACGAGTCACTAGACGTTTTTCTAGGCTTCAGAGATTTCTGGCTGCACAAGTGAGTGAGTGAGTGAGTGAGTGAGTGAATGAGTGAGTGAGAGCTTCCTAAGGTGGCAGCTCAGTTTTATCTCATTTCCACAGCTGCGTGAGGCGAGAATGACAGCTCACACAGTGGAAAAGTGAGCTAAATGCTCCCCTCACATACCCCCACCTCAGCTCAACTCCTCCCAGACACATGGTGCGCTATTTAGAAACACACATATGCATGTCTGACTTTGTGATATCTGACAGTTAAATGGGAAACAACTGGTCGAAGATGGCAACACCTGCAGAATCCCCAAAACTGGGAGAATTAAAAGCAAGATGTCAGAAAATGAAAGAATGTTATGAAAAAATCTCATCGAGATCAGGATCCCTGAAAAAAACACTTCACAAAAAAGACAATTCAACATAAAAGCATTGGACATGCAAACACAGTTTAAAAATAAAATGTTCATGTGCAGTTGAGAGTTACACACATACTGTTTTGAAATCTTTTGTTTTGGAAGGTTTGTTTTTATTTTGTATTATTCCTTATGTAAGGATCATCACCATTAAAACTGATTTTACCAGTCAAATTGAATATGAGCACAACTGAAGTTAAAAACTCCCATGAACTGACATTTACTGTGTTTGCGATATATTTTTTTCAGGCTTTCCTGGAACTTCTATATTTTGTAAGCTTTTTGCGATGGCTCAGACAACATAGCCTACAAAATTGATACCGAGGCTAAAATGCTACAATTACAATAAGAATTTGGAAGATCTGAAAAAATATGAGTCGGCTTTTCACTTGTCTTCCCACGTATGTACAGATTTCCTAATTAGGTGAGATTGAACATGTGGATTAACTAAAGTAAAAAGTCATGACCTGCATCATATGTGCCAGTTTTTGTTTTTGTTTTTTTGGTTTCTGCTTGTTTGTCTGGTTGTTTTTTTGTTTGTTTTTTTACATTAGTAAAAGTAAGTAAAGACAGTTTTCCAAGAAATAAAGAGGATCCATTCCCTGCATTTTGTATAGGATAAATGCAACCAGGAGCAAAGCTGGCCCTTGGCATAGGCTGTATAGGCGAATGCTAAGGGAAACAAACAGGGGGAGAAAACAAACAAACCAAAAAAAATTACTATTTTTTACCAGTGCTATTACTACTATTATTTCGAAATATTATATGAGCCCACAGCAAAATAACTTCGTAAAGCCTATTAAATAATTGAGAGGCCTTTCTTCTGGGTTCCTGGTTGGCTCGTTGTACTGTCCCTGCCCTCTGTGAGGGTGGGGGGCTGTGGGGTCGAGTGGCGAGTTGCCTGAATCTGACTGCACCGTGACCCAAAGACCAAGAGAGAGATTTATTGATACTGTAGCAGAACCACAATGTCGAAAAGACTGAAACCATCCGGTGCCCAGGGAAGGAAAAGAAGGAAAGCAGAGGAAGAAAAACATGAAAAAGAAAGAGGTACAGTAACGTCAATGTGATGAAGCGAATGAAATGAATAGTCTAATGCATCGTAGTTACCGTTGTTGGAGCAGAGTGTTAACTTGCTAGCTTACTTTGGACGATAGTAACATTGCTTAATAATCAGTAAATAGCTGAGTCGACGTAAGTTAATGTTACTCCACCTTAAATTCATCAGGGATATTTGGAAAGTTAACGTCAGGCCTGTTCAGGTGTTATTTTAACCTGTTGGCTGTGTTTTCCTGCGTGTATGTCAGTTAAAATGCTCTTAGTTTTCCATCCCCTTTATAAGTAATAGGGCAGTTGTAAGCCTTTGGTTTATTGTGTCACAGTATATTATGTTTGTTAAAGTTTTCATCAGTGTTAAAGTGCAGTTAAAGTGTATTACTGTTAATACTCCATACCTTGAATGAATCTCTTCGTATTTTCATTATTAGTCTATATTAGTCTTATGTATAGCACACACCAAGCATCTGTTTTTTTTATTAAAATGTAACATCCAGTGGTCACATATACTTCTCTTCTCTCTTCAGATGCACTTTTCGAATATTTCACCAACACCGCCAGTGACACAGCATCAGCTGCTCCTGTCCCCTCTACCTCAGCACAGCAGAGTGACAATATTCTTTAATATGTTTGTGCAATACCTTATTTATATTGTATTTTTAATTAATTTTATGTCGCTTGTATTCGTTTCACTGTTTTTATTTTGTATGTAAATAGAATATTCTTTATTGTTGTGCAGTGCCTTATTTATATTGTATTTTCCAATTATCACTTGTTTCTTTCTTCAGTTTTTATTTGGTGTGATATTTTTTACTTAAAAAAAATAAAATATTGAATACATACATGCAGTTTCTGTGTGAATGTATGAAAATTGATTGTGAAATTGACTGCAATGCAAGGGGGCACCAGCTAAAATCTTCCCTAGGTCACCAAATTGGTCAGGGCCGGCACTGACCAGGAGTAACAGACACTGAATCAATACAGCAGGTGTATTCAGTGTTTTACAAGAGTGATTTGTAAGACGAGATAACTTTGACTGACTTTTTTTGTGTTAATGTTGGTCCTTCCACCACTTTGGTCGGAACTGGAATATCTATTTGATAGCATTAAACGTTGTAAATTCATGTTCCCTGGAGGATGAACCTTAACTTTAAACTTTTTGAGTTTTATGTTATTCTATTACTTTGGTTCATCCGTCTCAGTTACACTTTCTGTTTGATGATTATACTGAAATGTTAGCCTGCAAAGCACTAAAACAAGATAATGCTAAACATCAGCAAATTAGCATTGTCATTGTGAGCATGTTAGCGTGCTGATATTAGCATTTAGTCCAAAGCACCACTGTGCCTAAATCTAGCTTCAGAGAGTCACTGCCGGTAGGCTCTTTCTAGCACCTGACAACATGATCAACACAGTTTTTACTGTTTTTTTGAGTGAAGTCAATTGGAAGCACACACAAAAAAACAACAATGTGAGCTTAATGGAATGTGCCACTACAATCATTTAACAACTTGGAAACCATTAAAATCATCAGTACTTTGTTATGCGACAAAGAGCAGGTATTAACAATATTAGTATGGGTATAAATTGTGTCAGAGAACATTTTTGGCAACCAGTGAATGGATGCATGATTGTGTACTGGGAGTTAATTGATGGTTTTGAGGTGGAGGTTATTGTTGCTCAGTTCTGAGCTAACCAAATTGGGTGTCAGAGAGCTGGGCATGGACCCAGATAGCCAGACAACAGGCCAATTGACTTCAACTACAGGTGAAGCTGGCTTGGGGTACCAAGCAAGGCTGGAAACCTCAAATGTGCCATTCATGAGCCACAAAGACCTCAGCATCACTCCGTTCACAGCACAGTGAGCCTGGCCGTCTTCTTTTTGCACTCTTCACACCTCCTCCTCCTTGTAAAGCCCATCTGAGCAGGAGAAAAGGAAGGCAGGGGGAAGAGGGGAAGGACAGCACCATCACAAACAGAAAGCAAGTTGTTTACGATGAAAGCAGAAGGAGATGCAGAGGAGGAAGACTCATTCTTTTTTTCCCAAGCCGCTCCTCTCTTGTCGTTCAACAAGTGAGAGATGTGTGTAGAAGCGCTTTCCTTCCCTGCCAGTGGTGCGGTGGCGTCCGGCTGCCGCTGTGATTGAAGCTGAATGGACGGCTGCAGACGGACAGGAAAGGGAGGGCCTCATGAAAAGGGCCAGGCGGATGGCCCTCGCACCTGCAGGAGAACAGAGTGCAGGCAGCCACGATGAATGTGTGTGTGTGTGTGTGTGTGTGTGTGAGAGAGAGAGACAGAGAGAGAGAGAGTCTGCGTGTGTGTGTGTGTGTGTGTGTGTGTGTGTGAGAGAGAGAGAGAGTCTGTGTGTGTGTGTGTGTGTATGAGCTCAATTTGATTTCTAGTGCCTGTCTAACAATGAGAGGTACTAAACTGAGTAATGAAAGAAAGTAAGCAATGATCGTTTGGGATCTGGTTTCAGTGTCAAGAGTAAAAAAAGAACACCTGCAAGGAGCCACACATACAGAAGTCAGAAAAGAGGAGAAAGAAAGAAGCTGGTGTCTACCAGTATACCTCCCTCACTTTTTTTTTTATCCAGCACTTACAAGGGAAAGAAAAGTGAGCTTGATTTGGGGCTGCAGCCCAGCATATCCGCCTGCCAGCTTCCAGGCTCCTTTTGATGAGGGTAGACCAGGGCAGGAGCACCGGTGGCTTCAGGGCAGGGGGAAGACTAGTGTCTTTATGGTGGAAGGAGTACTATCCATCTGGGCAAGGCCTTCCAATGTGAGGTCTGCACCTGGGAGCTAAATGCCTCGTCTGTGTGGAGCCATTTCCTGCGGCTGACAGACAGGAAGATAACTCAGCCAAACTCCTGGCACAATTTATCCCCCAGTACAGCATGACAAATACACCCAAAGTGACACTACTGAAAAAAAAAATGGTTAGGAATTCTTCTCTTTGTGTTTGTCAAAAGGACTGGAATAAACACATTCCTTAAAATCATTTGATTTTCTTTTACTATCTTCCTTGTGTTGTTTCAGTTTGTTGTTTGTATTAATGATTTTGAATGCACAAATCTGTAGCTTGACTAAGTCTTTTTGTTTCATGTGTATTATAAATATCAACCTAAGAATACCAGTATTGTTATAAATGCAGAAAATTAGTTCAAAATGATTTAGACTCCCGTTTTAAATCTAAATATTTTTCCAGTTTACAGAAAATAAGGTTAATGGTAATGTGTGATAAGATTTTATGGCTCACCATTTCATTCTGGTGACTGGGGAAAATTAATCTTTTGGTAATTCATCAGACTTACTTTAAATACAAAATCAAAACAAAGTAAAATAATAAATTGTATATAACATTTACACTGCAAATGGCTTTTTCGGAAAAATGTTACGGGATTTAACAATGTACCGAATTTGACGCGATGCCATCGTGGGACCTATCATGTGGCTATTCCGCTAGTAAGGTTCATGGATTTAAGGGAAATCGGTATGAATGCAATCTAGAATCTCCCCATGTCATTGTATTGTTCTATGGAAACAGCAGAGGTCGCAATCATACTGCTCAAGAAGAGACTTGTTCTTATAAGACCCGCCATACTCCACCTCTGATTGGTTGACTATGTTGGTTTCGTTCTCAATGCTTGACTCATACTGTTAGCTTACACAGGCACTCTGGTGATGTCTGTATTTGGTGGTGTTTGAGCTGTAGTAACACTCCGACCTCATTCTCCGAAGCTGTTTTTTTCTGCAAGAGTGACTCTAAGCTCGTTGTCTGCTTCACCTAACAAGCCAAACCATACTGAAGCTGCAGTAGCCAGGTGGTGTGTTTACCAGTGGGGAAACTACTCTCACAATCCATTGCATCAGCTCCGCCGCTGGCTATTTGTTTTTCACAAGCCAGCTACGAGAAAAACCCAATGCCATTAACACCTGACAACCACTGAATATACAGTTAGAAAATAATAACGCGTCAGTTATGCTTACAGAGACTTTGGTGGCCCTGGTCGTCCACTACAGAGAGAGCAACATTTTTACTCATGTGTAGGTGTATTTTTATTTTAATTAAAAAGGAAAGCAGAAGGACCTCAAGTAAAAAGTTAATTACATCCCTATTAAATATATACAAACATGAACAAAATCTAAAGACCGGGCGAAAATTACAAGTATTCGCATTTTGCGGTGGTGGATCGTAACCAGGTTGTATGTAATGCTTCAAAATGCAAACAGGAGAAGCAGGAGCAAGAGACAAAAAACATAAATAGGCAATTTATTGAAAACTACATTTAAACTCGAACAGGCTGTTCATCAGCTGATCAAAAGTTTAAGACCATAAGCCCAAAAAACTTAAAAACAGAACTAAAAGTGTCAAAAAAGGACTCAGTGGTGAGTAGCCCAACCGTTCTTGTCGATCACTTCAAAAAAGGTGTTTCCAGGAGGCTGGTGGGAACGTTGCTCCATGTGGTGAAGATGGCTTCACGAAGGGCATCCACGGTCTGGAACTGACATCAAATCAAATCAAATCAAATTTTATTTGTATAGCCCAAATTCACAAATCACAGTTTGCCTCAGAGGGCTCCACAATCTGTACAGAGACGACACCCTCTGTCCTTCGACCCTCGATTCGAGTGAGGAAAAACTTGCCCCAAAAAAACGCGGAAGAAACCTCAGGAAGAGCCACAGAGGAGGGATCCCTTTCCCAGGACGGACAGACGTGCAATAGATGTCGCATGTACAGAGCAGATCAACGAGATCACAATGTATACAATTATAATAGATGGTTGACAGGAATGAAAGTACATAAAGATGTATTACAGCAATAGTAATGAAATGCACATAATGGAAATGTGACTACTAGTAATAACAGTAGTAGTGGTTAACGGTAAGGATAGTATGTAGTAATGCATTACAATAATAGTAGTGAAACGTATGTAACAGAGATATGACTAATATTAGCAACAGTAGTGGTGGGTGTCAGGCAGGGCCATGGCAGTAGGCGCATCCACGATCCACGACCCGGACGCAGCCAGGATCCATGAGAGCCTGTAGGACTAGAAAGCACAAGGACTCCGGGGAAGAAGTGAAGTCAGTGACATGCAGAGATGGGGCATGTATACAGGCATAATGTATACAGATGGAGAGGAGAGGAGGAGAGAGAAGCTCAGTGTGTCATTTGTCCCCCGGACTGGGCCTATAGCAGCATAACTAAGAGCTGGTCCAAGACAGGCCTGGGCCAGCCCTAACTATAAGCTATATCAAAAAGGAAGGTCTTAAGTCTACTCTTAAAGGTAGAGAGGGTGTCCGCCTCCCGGACCAAAACAGGAAGATGGTTCCACAGAAGAGGAGCTTGATAACTGAAGGCTCTGGCTCCCATTCTGCTTTTAGAGACTTTAGGAACTACAAGTAATCCTGCGGTCTGGGAGCGTAATGCTCTAGTTGGGTGATAGGGTAGTATGAGCTCCTGGAGATATGATGGTGCCTGACCATTAACAGCTTTGTAAGTGAGGAGAAGGATTTTAAACTCTATTCTTGAAAACATCTGTTTTTTGTAGACTTCTGTTACGGCCTAAGAGCAGTCAGTGCTTGTGTGTGGGTGTGGCTGCTCTCTTCTGTGCTCCTGTGTCCTCCAGGTGCTGCCCTCCCCCACCGGAGCAGGTTATTGTGCGTGGCTGTCTCCATTTACTAATCAGGGCAAGATGTGTTCTTTAAGCCCTTCTCTCACAGATGCCGTCTTATGGTTAATGGGCTGCAGTCAGCATCAGTAAGGGCCTTAATTTGGGTCAAGAATCGGCCTGTGTCGTCAAGGACAGCCCGTCGGATCCTCCGGCTCAGAGCAGGTGAAATTTTTTTGGGTCTAACACTTGAATTTCTTGTCCCATAACCCTCGGGATCTTTTAAGAAATTTAAAATGACGTGCGTCCAACCTCGGCAGCGATGGTGCGTTGTGAGAGGCCTTGCTTGTGCAGCTCAACAATCCCGCCACGTTCAAAAATGGAAAGCCTTTTTACCTTTGCCATCAGGAGGTCATGACAGTGTGAATGTCTGACAGAAAATGACACGAAAGCCAGATTTTAGCGTGGATTTTGACTTATGGTCTTAAACTTTTGATCAGCTGATGAACAGCCTCTTTGAGTTTAAATGCAGTTTTCAATAAATTGCCTACTCTCTTGCTCCTGTTTCTTCTTTTTGCATTTTGATGCTCTACTTACGACCTGGTTACAATCCACCACCGGGCTGGGCCGGGCCCTTGATCAAGCATTTGTGGTTTTTTTTAATCATTACTTTATTCATTTGTGATCCATTCCGTTCTGAATAAGCAAACAACGCAGTTTACATGCTTTGTCCTTGTTGCATTATTCAAGGTAATTCTTAACAGATTTCTGTAGTTCAAACACCTCGGAATTGTAGTTGAGAACGTCAGTTATAACAGCCCACTGTGACGTGGGCTGGTGAAGGGGAAGGTGATGGTCCACTTTAGTGCGGGTAGCTCCGGTTACTCAAGAGACGGCAGGCAACATGTGGGGGTTTCCGCACGGCACTTTTATTCATAATACTGACCATACCATGCCAGGTCTCTATGGCACTAATGTTACAGGCATACATGCATACATAACCCTAACCCTAACCCAGGCTCGGATACAACGTGCAAGGGCTCGGGTAGGGTTGGGCTCGATTTTTTGGGCCTGATCTAAGCTCTACTTGCTAGCACATATACATGTAATTTAAACATATTAAATATGTATTGTATGAAACAAATTTAACCAATCTGTGGTTTGGAGAAATGTACAATGCCAAAATTTTATTCAGGAGACTTTGCTGCTCTTTAAATATTAATAAATATCAGATAAATTCACAAATTATCTTTTAATGAGAAAACATTTAATCCTTAGTTTTGACAACTAGAGCACCACCTACAAACCTACTGGCTGCTGCTGCTCTGGATGCAATCTTGACTGGATGCAATCTTGACTGAATAAGGTCAGGAGTCTGATTGCGCTCTTTTGTGCGTCAGTTGGTGGTGTGTTGATGTGTTTGCTGGGAGGACTTATCTTAATGTTAATGTCTGAAGAAGGGCCTTCAAATTGTTGTGATTACACAGATCACACGATTTCCATTCTTAAAAAGATTGTGCTGATTGAATTAGGGTCTTTGGTGAGCTGTTTTTTAAGTTGATGGACTAATTGTAAAGAAGCTGGAAATAACTACCACGTTAAAAGCAAGATGGACAAAAACACTTTGTAGATAAAGCATGTTTTTTGAAGAAGAGGACTTTTAATCTTTGGTCATGGTATTAGTGTAATAATGTACACCACACCATTCGGAGGTTTGCCGATGTAGAAATAAATTGATTTGGTTGATGAAGGGAATCTACTAGTGCAGTTGCCTCAACTTCTTCCATTATTTTCCATCTTGGTACACTTAACCAAGGCTGACTTAACATTTTCTGGTAATCTTGGTAAAATTTAACTAAATGATATAAGTGGGCTACTGTGTTTACTATTCTATGGATATTTATAAAAAGAAATAGACAACTTTTCGAGTTTCCCTGTTGTATTACTGTTGGGACCACTGTCACAAACACCTCATTAGCAACATGGCTACAGCTTGCAGCCTGGCTACTGTCCAAAGGACCGTACACCGTAACACATTTCAAGATTACCTTTGTTTCAACTCAGAAATTAAAGTTCATTAAGTTGATTTTAATTCAATGTTCTAGTTGTCTCAACGTTGTTTTTTAAGTTGTCAACTTGATTGAACTTTTAATCACTTGTTTCAACTTAATACTGCAAGTTTAAACAAATAATTATTTTACATTATCAATGCAAGACTTACCTAGTTGAAGACGTTTCTGCATTAATGTAACTCACAGTTTTAAGTTAAGAGGATTTAAATTCCAAATTTGTTTCAACTTACATATATAAGTCTTCTTGACCAATAATTGCAAGTTTGCTCATTTTCTTAAACTTGACAATTAATTCTTGCAGTTCAGCTGTTTAAAAATATAAAAACATACATGAGCTTAAACATTGGGTTTCGGTACTTCTAAAACATGCCTTCACACCCAAATAGCTGTATAACAAATAACAACAGTTGACATCACTTTCCTGTTATTTGAGTATAACTCAGACACTTATATGGGAAGAGGGTCTGTAGTAGTGATAGGTACGGTCTTGATTTTAGATTGTACCCACAATGGACAGCAATGCACTGCATGTATACCGCACAAATAGGGGCATTTAGATAGATAGATGAATATAGTTATGAAAGTTGGTGCCTCAAAAAGGCTTTTACATGTTTGAACTACCAAACCTACAGTTCAGAACAGTATGGAAGGTTTTTTCTTTTAAATTTTCCAATCCATACTTGACTGGTTTTGACCTGACCTGCGTTGTACAAACTGTACTGTTGAAAACATGAACAATGTTTGTGTGAAGAATGATACAGTCCCGAATAACATCTTCATCCTGGTAGGTGCTTGAGATGTGCATTCATTTGTTTATAGGCAATATTTGTGCAGTTTATTTCTGAGCCCATGGATTCTCGCTGAGCACTGGTCCAGTTTAATGTTCATGATGACCCTCTGTACGAACTCATAGGAGTACTTCATATTATGGGCAGTAAGTGATTTGTTAATTTTTAACAGGGGGGATGGCCCAATGGGAGCACCACCCTGCCCCGACACACGTATGTACACCTCTCAAAGGACATTGTTGCTTAATTGTTGGTTAAGTTATCTTAACCATAACTGTGACATTTCTAATTCTACAACTCCATTTTATCCAGTTATCTTCCTTCTCTCCCTACTACAATTGTCTTTTTATAACTGTATTAAAGAAATGAGTAAATACACCTTTAAATTGTATGCAGTGGACTGAGTTTATTCAGGTAGGATTTTTTCATGTTTCTCACAATACACTACAATCATGGTCATTTTACAGTTTTTCTAAATTGTTTACACACAATTACTGGTACTTGAGACACAATGACCTCAACATGAAACTTGTGCACCAACCCCCCTGAACCAATTCTGCTAAACTACAGGCACAATTCCTGCTTTACACTCAAATTGCAGTTCTAAAACACACTTTTTTTCAGAACACTACGCACAATTCTCTGCATTTGGCACAATTTCCATGGAGAAAATCTCTTGTTTTCACAAGGAACACACTGTTATTCAAATTCTAAAGTTAATTGCCCCACTATGCACACTGACTCATCACATGGGCAAACACCTGTCACAAAGTTTTACAATTAGCAATCAGAGCTTTAGCATAAAAGGGCAACATGATGATGCAATGTGGATGAGGTGCTGTGGCCCGACCGAAACAGAAGAGAGGATGCAGCATAGTTTTTTTTTTTTTTTTTACTGTAACTGCAAATTCTTCTGTTGTTTTGTATGTCGACCACTGTGTGTGCAACTTTGTGTTGGTTGGGATGTACACCGTGTACATTGCTTTCGTGGGGAAAAAATATATATATTTGTTACTGTGTATTTGTGTGTTCTGAGTATAAAAACGATATTCTAAAATATTTTACAACACACTTATGTATGCACTGTCTGTAGTAAGTGTAACACTGAACAAAAAAGGTGAAAGATGAATGGAGAAGAAGTGTTTTCCATTCATAGTGTTTTACATTGAGCACATCAGAGTTCAACTGGTTCTTATAAATGTCTATTCATATGATGGTTTGTGTGTGTCATTTGAAAACAAAATATAATTTTGAGAAGAAATAACATTGTTTTGAATGTAAAGTTTCATTTTGCAGGAGAAGTGAGGGGTTTTGCCCATTGTGTGTGTGTTTTTTGATTTGTGTGTAGAGTTCTGAGAGTATGAGGCATGCTTTCAGAAAATGTGTGTAAACAATCGAGAAAAACTGTAAGTTACATGACCCACATGACCCCATGGAATTTCTTACCATCTAAATTCCTTGAAGGACACAAAATGAACATTGTGCAAAATAGTGGAGCCCAACCGATTTATCAGCCGATATGAGCCTCTTACAGATATATCGGTATCAGTGTATATATTGTCCGATATGCATCGATATGAAAACCTTATATTTAAAAACTATAATGGAGAAAAACATGCTTGGGGTAATTTAAAATTGGTGTAATGACATAGTTTGTCCAGCAGAGTGCACTTCAATGGGGGATAAAACAGCTGGTGTCAGGAAATGTAACAGCTACCTCACTAATGGTTAAACTATAAACCAGCACAAAAATGACAATTACCAACATAACATAAGCCACCATGTTCTGAACAGACACACTAAAAACACTTACAAAAAGTCCACCGGAAGCTGCACTATGACGTCGCGTCTGCTACAGGTTTTGTTCCACCCTCCGCACGGCATCATACCATGAATGTATAAAGAGAACCCAGCGGGAATGTTTAAGAAGCGGAGCCTTTTGCCTGCCCGATTTTGTTGACTTGCTCAGATTTTGTTGATCTGGTCATTTTTCATTTTCATACAATCGGGATTCTGCACAGGGTGTTTTATTTTGAAAATTGACCGGATGTTCTATGCCGTTCCTGTGTCTCTGACTTCTGTTATATTGATGAGGCTTGACAACCGACTTCATGTGTGAACGTAACTTTACTGTTTGTCTGCTCAACTTACAGCCATAACACAGAGTAGCATTCCTAGACACGCTTCTTGTTTTACTTCCTTATAACGTCACTCACCTGCGGGTACCTCTAAGGCTCACAAGCCTATTACATTACAACTTCCTCCTGGCGCGATCTGCTCAGTGCAGCTTGTTGCAGCTTCCGTCAAAAATCAACCAGGCAGCCGGAACGCAAAGCAGCCGTGCACGGCTTGACTCCACTGTGCGCCGGAGCTGATCGCGGCCGCTTGTGATTTGTAACACACTTTCTGCTACTAGGGGGTGGAGAGTGATGCAGGTTAACAAGGGGGATACTTTTTGGTAATTTTGCTAACAAGGGGGATGGCATCCCCCCTCATCCCCCCCTTAAATCGCCTACTGATTATGGGGGTAGTTGAGGTTCAGGCAGTAGATTGCTCCCAATAACATAGCAAAGCCTCTGGGCACATCTCTGAGCTCATGTAGGATGATCTTTACTACCACAGCCACATTAAGGATTTCCAAAGGAAATGCATCATGCAGAGGGCCTTCTTGTGCAATCAACAGTCCAACCTACATTCCTTTCATTATCAAGTCGAGGGTTTCTCCATGAGCCTGAAGACATATAAAGATATATGCATCTTAACTTACATCTACAAGTTTAAAACATCACTGACATTCTAATAAATAAAGGCTGTAAAATGTCTTCGAAATTAGTTCTAATTTACCAGTGCCAGTAGTAGCAGTGCTAATATAATTTGAAGACTGAACCTATCAATTTGATTATGTATGTATGTGTTTGTGTGTGAGTGAGTGAGTGAGTGAGTGGGTGAGTGATTGAGTGAGAGAGTGTGACCATGTGTGTGTGTGTGTGTGTGTGTGAGTGAGTGAGAGAGAGAAAGCGAGAGAGAGAGAGAGAGAGAGAGAGAGAGAGAGAGAAAGAGTGTGTAGCTCTGATTATATATGTAACCTCAACTTGCCATTTAAATATTTAAATAATCAAGTTAACCTAAACTTGATAAATAATTTTTAAAACCTATGAAAATCGTATTCGGGACATTTTATAATTTTGTTGGTTTTCAACCTCACCTCCATCTGAGTTAGGGATACAGTGTGAAAAAACGGCTGCAGGTGTTGACGTTGTTCTCTGTGTCTCTGGGGCGCCGCTGTTCTTCTGCCTCCAGCACCGTCATTTGACGCCACTGGTGGTGGAAGAAGAACAACTGTGCTTAGAGACAAGATCATCAACAACTGCAGGCGTTTTTCACACTATATCTAATTCAGATAGAGGTGAGGTTGAAGTTGAAATTGAAGTTTCCCTTTAAAAAAATTGAGGGGCCTAAAATTCTGATTATTGGATATTATTTTAAGAGTTTTTAAGGTCTGAGGAAACCCTGTCAATGTCGGGGGGTATGGTGTTTGTAGGTTCAAAAATACAACAAAACAACAAAATACAGGATTTCTATGCTGTTCTGAGTTGACAAAGGCTTACCTGTCTCTCGCTAAACAATGCAGGCCATCTGTCCATGACTGCAGAGATGAGTGGATAGTCACCAACGATCTCTTGTCTTTGCTGTGAGAATGTTGCAATCATCAATTCATCCAGGAGCTATGAATCTGTATCTCTCTTCTGCACTTCTAGAAGCATGGTCTCGCGATCCTTCTCTGATTTAACAGCAGTTTGTCCCTCAGGTGGCTCTAGCAAGTAGTGGATGGGAATTTTCCATAGATGGTAATTTCCCATCTTGAATCTCAAGCTGAAAACCCAGCAATATCACCCCTGACCTGACCCTGGCTCCCTGAGACAATGGTGCTTTGCAACAAGAGTTTTGGCTACACTTTCATAGTGGTCTTTAGCTGGATAGGCAGTGATTTTGGATTTGATATCAGCTTGTCTGTCCAGTTCATTCGTCACACCCTTTGAGATGGCCATCACAGTTCTATTCTTGGCAAAGGCATCATTTGCTACCCTCAGCTTAAACATGGAAGAAATCTAGAATAACAAAGAGATCAGGCCATTCTGTTGAATCACCACTACTCGGGGAGCCAAAGCTTACAGCATCTAATGTTGAGTCAGAAACTGGTTCAGAAAACGTGAACACAACTTTCAGCGTGGCTCGTTAAAACACTTTGTATTATCACAAAAAATCTTTTGAAGTGAATCTAAAAGAAGTTGTACATAAAAAGTAAAAAAAGCAGAGCTAGATGCATGAAATTGTACAATAAAAGAGATTCATATTCTGCAGTGGTCAAGTAGTCACTATCCTGTTATGTTGTCCAAAGGTTATGGGCGTGTTTAGTGGGCATCTCCAAATAAAATGCCAACATCAGTTGTCTTGTGGCCAAAGTGTGCAGAACATTTTTGAAGTTGCCAGCATTGTGAACCACTTTTTTAAAGAAAGAGTATTTTACCTCAAATTGTATTGTCCAGAACTCAATTAGTGGACCAAATGTCTTGATCAGCACAGGATAATGTTCAAGATAATGTTTAGGGTGTAATTAAAGCAACACTAGGTAGTTTTTCGACCTTAAAATAATGTTTCTAAACTCAGTTAAGTGGTAGAAAAACGGTTAATAGGATGAATGGTGATGTCTCTGCAGCCTGAGGGGGGTCGCACGGGCAGAAAACGCACTGTGTAACTTCTCAGAGCGGGTATGAACCTATCTGATGTTGTCCACAGTTTATAACCGTAATAAAGCTGGAGATAATCTAAGGCTGTCCGTTTCGATAGCTTGCACGTTTTCATGTAGCGACTGGAAACGATGACTAATTTACTAAAACACTATGAACGTCTTGTCTTGAAAAGTTGCAGATTCCTTAGTTCATGCAGATAATCAACGTAATTGTTGAACAGTGTCGGGAGGTAACGCTATTGTTGTTATTGGTTACGTTAGCTTGCTACTTACTGTTGTCATACCGAGTTGGTTGAAGTTATTACACCAAACACAATGCCAACTTGCGATTGTATCTAGTAACTCCGAAAACATAGTTATATTTTCAGATGTTACTAAACACATTCACGCCCAAGCGTCGTGTTTTGGAAGTAACTTAGTCGGTTCAATCACTATAACCAACTCGGTATGAGAATAATTCTAGCATGCTAAAGTGCTGTGCAGCCTATATGCTAACAAACTACCAACTGCTATCTCTGAATCTAGCTTGTTGTTGGCACTCGAGTGAGGTTTTTTCAGACGATTTCGTGAGTCGCCGGCTCCGTCAACAAATTCACGTGTATTCATTTTCCCCGGGGATGCTCGTACAGCGACAGTATTTACGACACTGGTAACAGATAATTGCGCTTCTCAACCAGCTGGGGGTAGTAATGAGTCCAAACTACCTAGTGTTGCTTTAAGTACTAGAAAATATTTCTAAAAGCAACTGTCTGTGGTCAGAGATTTTGGCTTGTAGGTAGAACAGGGTTTCTGTTGTGAATCAGGGGCTGGATAACAACTCCACAATGTCTTTCAATTCAAGGACCACAGACTAAGTTTTTTCACTTTCTGGAATGCGGCGGCCATCAACAGTGGAAGAAATCTCAGAAGCACCTCTAATCAGAGGCTTCAAAACCTTGCTGTAACCAAGTGTACAGTTTTGCACAATACAGCTAGATAAATTGATGATAATGGTGATCTAAGTCTTATGTATAAGTTCACCTAACATTTACCACACACTTCCACACAAGCCCCCAACGGATTACAAAGTTCAAACTTGTCAATGTACTGTATAAAGTAGGAGCTATACCTAAATCCTCAGTGAGGAGTTTGTTTTCTTTAAAGTATTCACCATCTTGAAACTGTTATGACCTTCTGGTTCATTGGATCTCTGTAATGTTTGAAGAATCTTACTTCTTTCCAACAACTTACTTAATAAATCTAAAATAAGAATGAAGAATGTTTTTTTGCTTGTGCATTAAGCAAAGTTATTTCTATAAAATGACTGCCTTTTACACACTGTGCCCAAAGACCCCTCCCTTGAAAGAAATGGGTGGGTTCAAAGATTGTATTTCATCAGACAATGATGTTACAATCGAGGCATCAGCTGCATAGTTATTTTCCTCCAAATCTTTCTCTATAATTTCCTTGATATTTTGCTAAGCAAATTCTCCATGTCAAATAACTCATCATTGCTTCCTGCACTGTTGAATTTCTCGATTTTCAAGAGCAGGTTCAGCCTCAGGTACAGATTCATATGAAGCTGATGCCTCTATCAGAAACATAATCATTTTCTATTACTGCATTTGTAAGTGTATAGTGTACAAAAAGCTCTGGTCTTAAACTTTTTAGGGTTGAAAACATGTGGATAGTGACTTGTATGAGCAGTAAATGTTGATAGTACATTAGACTTGATTTAACTGTTTCCCTTTTCCTCAAATGAGTCTTCAGATTAGCAAAATATTTGTTAATGTTACTAGACTCAGAGAATGTAAACAAATCACAGCGTAACTTGGTCACAATTTGATGTCCTTCTTTTGAAAGTTCTTTCAAAATGTTTTTGAGTTCAGCTTGGGTTTTAAATGTGTTCAAACAGTCTTCATAAATACAAGACAAGGCCTGAACACATCAGATTATGTCGATGACGGTCTGTATTGCTGTATTATTCTTCTTTGCCCATTGGAGGAGAATGCACAAAACTTACATTTCCACTTCATGAACTGGACATGCTTGTTGTTGACATCTGTAAACAGAAAAAACAAAAATGAATTGTATGTTTAGTTAAAATACAATGTGTTACAAAAAATGAAACCCAAATATTTATATAATTATTTCCCCAAACACTTTAATTATTAATCTTTCAAATTGTGACAAAACACATAAAACAAAACAAACAGTGATAAGTGATTTAGAAGTAAAAAAAAAAAATTCCCTAGTTCCAGCCTTCACGTTCTGAGGATTTGCTGCATTTTATTGTCTGACTTGACAGTAAAAATTACTTTTTTCTTACTGGCAGCCCTGATAGGAACCCTGCTAAGAGTTGACTTAAGAGTAAAAAAATTCTTCGCTGAAAGCTGCACTTAAAAGGTAGTTATCAAGCGTCTTACTCACACTTTCAGCGAAGTGTAGGACTGAATCCTAAGTGTCACTCTCAGAGCTGAATTACGGCAGTACTATGTGCCGTAAACGGAATTTTAGGTGACGTCACAAGAATAAAGAATAAAATGTCTAAGAATAAAGAAATATCTTAGAAATATTTAAATGGACAATGGGAGTGTATATTTTGACAATAATCTACAGAATAATACAAAATTTTTTGGCAATGAATCAAAAATAAATGTTTCCTTATCTTTCCAATTCATTAGGCTAATTAGGCAACTAACTTGAAACTGGTGTGGGTGGCTCTATATATACTAGCCTACTGCAGCCACATGCAGAAATCAACATGGAATCGAAAAGGAAACCCAATTGGCGAGAGGAGGAGACACTGTTATTAGTGGAGCTAGTCGAGGAAAGGAAGCTCATCATTAAAGGCAAGTTCAGCCCAACCCTTACCAGCCATGATAAAAAACAGGCATGGGAAGACATAGCGAATCAACTGTAGGCTTCTCAAGCCTTCTGCCATCGGTCACTAGCTGACTGCGAGAAGAAGTGGTATAACGTTCTCTCGAAAAAGCAGAACTGAAATCACAGCTTTCAAGGCCTGCTCCATGCGCACTGGTATGTAGTGCTTCTTTTTCATTTGCTTGCATGCCACCCTATTCGCTCATATCTAATTCATTTTTATATTCTTATGCAGGTGGAGGACCACCTGGCAAAGACTTGAGCGCAGTTGCAGAAGTTGTGCAGCGCATACTTGGAGAAGATAACCCCAGCATCTCTGGGTTGGATGGCGGCCAGGATCCAGCTGCGATGAAACTGGAGTTGCTTTCAAAAGGGTGAGTTTACAGATTATTCCTGTTACAACTCTATAGGGATATTGCGCTGCAGCCTAGGTGCGTTTTTATGAGAGATACATGCGTAATTGTTGTTGGATATTTGCCAATCAGTAATCAGTAATTGTCTAAAATGTGTGTTTGTTCAAGTCATAACCATAACAACAATAGAACCATTTCTGATATTTCAGCCATATTCTTTATTTTTCAGTTTGGATCGAGATGCATTAGGAGAGTCTCCTGTGTCCCCGGGCATCTCCGACGCGCACTCTTCCTGTGCTTTTGACGCGGTGCAGCCAGGCCCAAGCACTTTGTGTGAGGCAACGGGCATCAATCAAGTGGTGGGTGAAAAAGAAAAAAAGAAAAAATCAACTTAAGTTTATCACATCTTGAGCATGCCATCTCTTTTGCTTTTCAGGCCGAGGTGAGTGATTGTGGCCCAGCAGAGGAGACAGATGATCTGCAGGCACTGCGGAAACAAAAAATTAAGCTGCAAATTAAAGTGTTGCGGCTCGAAGAGGAGTACTACAGCTTGGCTTTAAAAAAAAGAAAAGATACAGAGTGACTAATAAAACGAATTGATAAAAAGCCACTGTGTATCAATGATTTATTGTTATTCTTACCCAAAGTGGAGGTTGGCGAAGTGTTGTCTGAAGGCTGCCCCATCACAAGGATGGATGTTGCCAGGGACGCTCGCGTCTCCATCTCCTCCCTCATCTCCCTCATCGTCATCATCGTCTGCTGGTGGGAGTGGGACATTGCACTCCTTACAAATGTTGTGCAGTATTGCACATGCCATAATGATATGGCACACTCAGTCTGGAGTGTGCCGTATTTCTGAATGCAGCACAAGAAATCTGCGTTTCCACTGGCCAATCCCTCTCTCCACCACACTTCTTGTGCTTTTGTGTGCTCTGTGACAAGAATAAACCCTCCTATTAAACCATATATAATATACATTTTTTAAAATTTAAAACAATTAGGCATTTCATTGGGCTTACCTATTATAGTTCATTTGGGCTTGTGTCTGTGGCATCTGAAAAGGGGTAAGAAGCCAGCGGCGTAAAGGATCCTTTATCCCCAATTAGGTGACACCCAGGTGGCACAATGTGCCTCTCAAAAAGCTGCTTCAGGCCACTTTCATTTAGTATCCGTGCGTCATGGGTGGACCCAAGCCACTTGGGTACCACATCCAAGATGTTATAGTCTGCATCGAACACTACTTGCGTGTTGATACTGTGGTACCTCTTCCTGTTAACATACACACTCTCATCCACACTTGGAGCGATGATCCTTACGTGTGTACCATTGATTGCACCGACCGCTCCAGGGAAGCCAGCTATCTGCATGAATGCAGTTTGCTTCTGCTGAATTATCCGGGGTGTAGTTGGAAAGTCAATGAAACACATGACGAGGTGAGGAGCAGTAAGGGCCATTATTGTTTCCATAACAATTCTGCTAACTGATGGTTGTGATGGCCCCAAATCATCAGCGTTACACTGTTGCATTTTCCCAGTGGTGAGATATCGAAGCATTGTGATGACCTTTAGTTCTGCCGTGAAAGCTCTGCTGCGTGATGTTGCTGATGAGATGACGCCCCTTATTAAATCTGTGACAAAAATAATACCCGCTCTGTCTAAATGATACCGTTTGATCAGCTGCTCGTCATCAAACAAAGCCAGGACATCCTTCCACTCCCGGAACGTTCGCGCACGTCTCTCTCGCCTCAGTGCCATCCCCTGCTGGGAACTCTTAACCACTTAGGACACCTCTGGAGGTCTCTTAAATATCTGGGAGAGTAGGAGTGATTCTTAGACTTAAGAAAGTTGATAAATAGCTTTTATTCTTAAGTTTGAGAGTAGGACTAAATTTCACAAATTCTCAGGACTTAAGAGTAAAATGGCACTTGATAAGACGCTTGATAAATATGGCCCCTGGAAATCAGTTCCATGATTGTCTAACATTTTTCTTCCTCACAGTGGAACTCTTTAACTCTTTGTACTGAACAATACTAGAATTACAACAACTGGAATAATGAATTCTAAATTGGACTAACATTTAGTCAACGATTAAATTGTGAAACACACTGTTATTTGTTAGTTACAAAACAACAACAACAAACAAAAAAGTATAAACCAACTATTCCACATCAAATTTTCCAATACACAGTCAGTTTATTAAATTTGGGTTAGATAAAACCTATGCAGTATAATGAATCGGCCCTACAAGAATTAAAGCTATAGTTGGTAATGTTGGAGAGCTAGCAAGATTTGAAAGTGGTACCTAATCTAAGCCCCCTCCCCCCCCTCCCATCAGTGCTTCGTCCACAGCCCCGCCCCCACAAACTTGAACGCGCATCTGACAGTAGGAGTCAGCAGGGCAGAGGAGAGCCGAGTGTCATATCCTATAACCTCTTCAATACGAGCGCCCCCTAATCAGGGGCCAACATGAGATGCGTCGAGTACAAACCCTCAATGCTCCGTGCAGGAAGCACAGATCCTATAAATTAGATAAGCAGTATGTACCGACGACCTGTAACATTACTGGCTTACACCGACAGAGAAGCTAACGTTAGCATTGGGCTAATACGAGCTACAAAAGTAGCTAAGTTGGCTAACGTTACATATTTCATGAAAATGACAAATCCCGCCGAAGCAAAACAAATAACTACCTGTCCAACAGAAAGACAGCAACCTCTGCATCACTTCTTAGGCCCTTCAGCTCCCTCAGTTGTCTCCACCGTTCAAAAGCTGAACTGATGTTGACTCTGGTTTTCCCTCTGGCTTTATCCAAAGCCTTTTTCGTTGCAGCCTTTTCCGCCTCCAGCTTTCTTTTCTCAGCCCGTTTAGCGGGGCGAGCCGTTACAAGTAACGCTGGAAGTGCTACTTTTGGCTGCATTTTCTCTGCCATTGTTCTGTCCTGCTAACTCGGTATGGAGTGTGCTGAATATTTCCGGCAACAGTGACACGTGATGAGTGCACGCAGGGAGGAGGGACGGACAGAGAGGGGCGCGGGCAGGACGAGACATGAAGCCATCTGATTGGTTCTTTCCACTCGGACCGAATGGCCGGGATTGGTCAGAGTTTTTACAGGCCTGCAGCTGCCACGGAGGTCTGATTTTTTTCGTTCCTTTTTCTGAACACATTATGTATGGACTACTCTCAGGGTGGAAGGACCATTTCACCCAGTATAACAAAAAGTGTTTCTGAACAGGATTACCAACTATAGCTTTAAAGGTTAAAATATTCAGTTTTGGTTTTGTTTTGTTCTAAGTCGTGTTGCTGTTAATTCTGGAGACTGTAGATAGTGATGTTAAATTGTATTACATCATAAACTGGACAAAATACAATATAATCCAATTCAACAGTGGTCAGCGGTCAAAGATGCGCTTCTTGTTTAAGGTGTTTGTAAAACTCCTTGTACTGTCTCTACTGGTCAATATAAAATACAAAGAGTGAGCAAAGCATGGGCAGTAACTCAGCCGTTCAAATGTGATTCCACAGCCAGAGTAACGCTGGCGACAAAGCTACAAAATGGCCGGCTTGGCCAAGCTACTTTGTCACCCGTAACTTTAGTCTGAACACAGCATAACGCTGCTTTCAGTCTCGACTGTGCAGTTACTGTTAGTGGACACTAGCAAACTAGCTAAATAGCTAGCTAATTCATGGTCGTTTGGGAGTTGGGGTTGAAAGAAAAACTTCAGTGGCTGTTAAATAAAAAAATGAATATTGCAGTCATGTTTAAAAACTATACCAATTGATGTTACTTTTACATTTGACTGATGAAATGTATCCACTATGACTCTAAGAACAAGTTCATGGGCATAATGTTATCAGAGGGGGGAAAGTGTTAGCTTAACACAAAGCCACAAATTTACATTAAAAAGCATGACCTCCATAGTGAACGTCATTGCCTGAGGTTAATGGGAAAAATCATTAAAGACCTTAATCTAAACTCACCTACTGCTGCTGTAGCTCAGTGGGAAAAAGTCTGCAACAGTTACCACTCTTCGATCTCCTCATTGCAGACAACGTTGAGTTGCTCCACCTCAATTCATAGGCCCTTGTCAGGTGCATAGAGTCCCTCCACTGGTGACAGTAGTCTGTTCTTGTTTACCACAAAGTGTCTATATTTTAGTTGGAATTTGAATATATAATTTATCTGCAGTGTATACCTAGTAAATTATGTCCATGCTTCAACTTTGCCATGGTTTAAAGAAGATAGTTTCTCTCAAACTCAAAAGTCCCGCCCTCTTCTTGTTTTGTTTTTTTCAACTGATAACTTACAAACCCAAGTTCAATCAACATTTACAGCCCTGACAAAAGTCTCAAATAATCAACACAATGAATTACTGTAAGTTTAACTTTCAAAATCCAAAACTTGTCAGAGATCTTTGAGTTGAAGAGAAGAAGTAAGTGGACGTATTGATGAAAGTTCTCAGTCATCCAGGTCATGGTAATTCTAAGTGCTGTATCATAGGCAACTAGACTTTTTTCAGTTTCTTGAAGACATTTTACCTCTCATCCAAGAGGCTTCTTCAGTTCTAACTACCTGGAGGGGAGTTGCAGGCTTTTAAACTCTGTGTGAGAGTGTCCTTACAGAGTCATTAAGGACACATGTGAGCTCTGAGTTTCAGAGTCGTCAGGGCCACTTGTGGGTCATTGACCCAACCGGCCTTCATGTGGGTTTCTAGGGCTAGGTCAGCCCAGGTGTGAATGGTTTTTAAGCTGTCTGGGGAAGGAACTCAGTACTGCATTGTAGGTTGGTGATAAGTAATGTTGTAGGCCACCTCCTCTGTTCAAAGACGGTTGTTCCAGTTTGACATAGATGGATTAATTTACTCTCTCAAACCATCTGTCTTCCCTGGCCAAGATGATTACATTGTTGTCCTCGGAGGAATGATTTTGGGGTGACAAAACAACTTCTCCATAAACAAATGGCACAAAACTGGAGGGCCAATTCCTCAGGTCAAGACTCCGCTGTCCACTTACGTCTGAAGGAAAAAAATCATTCCTTTGAGCCATTACACTGCACAATCAGTATTTACTTCATAACAATAAGTGTCATGACCACAGCCAGTTGTTTATAGTTGTCCTGTTTTCCCTCATGCCTTATCCTGTCCTTTCAGATCTCACCTCACCTGTAATCAGCTCATTCCCTGCCAGGTCTCCTCACCTGCAGCTCATTATGGATGTGCAACATGGCACGTGTTGATAACTTTTCATCTTCAAGGTCGGAGGATGATCCTGAGTGAATGTGAAGTCTGTGGTGTTAAATCTGTAGGTGGAGTTCATTTATGGCATCATTTTAGTGCCAAATTCCGCGAGCATAAAAACCATATTCAGCGCGCATAAATACCACGCTCTGCGCGCTCGCGGTCAGTCTCTGCACGCTCGCTGTCACTCTCTGTGCGCTCGCCGTCTCTACACACACGCTTGCTGTCACTCTCTATGCCTTCTATGCGCTCGACTTTGCTGAGTTTTGCCACTCTGGGGGCGGGCATTGAATAGACGGCCCCACAACCCCCCCTCCTTTCTGATTGGTCACTTTAAACGCCTACTGTCTCCAGGTCAGAGCCAATCCGAGGCAGAGTAGGGCGGGTCATCGTTGCGGTTGGCGGCAGAAATTGATGGAGAATTGCGGATCGACTCGAGATGTCAGAGAAACAAGAGGTAAGTTGAGGAACAGACAGATATTTAAATTATGAATTTATTGAAGAGCTTGGGAGTAATTGTGATGGTTTACTGACTTGCTACAAGGGAGAATGGAGGCTCTCTGCCTCCACCGCAATCGGCCTCAATCAAAGCACAAAGCCTAATGTGTGTCGTTGTTGTCTTGTTAAGTTTTACTGTTAATAAGACAAGACGTGTTAAGTGCAACTGTTGCCAAAATGCAACCTCGGCTTATTTAGTGATTGAACACGAGTCAAACCTTCGTGTAAAAGCATAATTACGACGAAAAAGCCACTTTTTAGATTCACCGTTTCCAGGTCAAACTCATTTACAATGGAGGTGCACAACTCACGTTAGCAGTAGGCAGGACGGCTAAAGTTACTGCTAACGTGAGTTGTTCAAAAGCCTTCTTTTTAGCAAACTTTGTGTACACAAACGATGTTCTCAATGCTCGTGTTCATGTGTAGAGACCCTGGTGATGCTACGAGCAAAGTTTCATGTTGTGTCGAGTCTGCTTAGTGTTTTGAAAATAGCGATTTTGATGCTACAGAAAAGTTGCCCCGTGGACCTCTATTGTAAATGAGTTTGACCCGGAAACGAAACTACGGTGAATCTTAAAAGTGGCTTTTTCGTCGTAATTATGCTTTTACACGAAGGTTTGACTCGTGTTCAATCACTAAATAAGTCGAGGTTGCATTTTGGCAACAGTTACACTTGAACAGCAAAACGATCTGCTTATATAGGCCCATTCATATACTAATGTTACTCCATGTGGACTGTTATGATAGGGAGAGTTGCAGGATGCTGCGCAGCGGCTGGTGTCCTTGCTGCAGAGTGCCCTGTCTGAGCCAGCACCTAGAAACAGTGAGGATTGTTGTTATTATCGCCTTAATATTGTCTATTAGCATGTTTAAATGCATTTCATGATGAATTAACACAATATTACCAGTGGGAGCTAAATCAGTATCATTTTGGTCATGGCACTTGATTATTCAAATGATGGTCCTTGTAAGAATGACAAATGTGTTTTTGCTGTGTTTGAAATTATGACAATTCTGCAGATTTAGAAAACCAACACCACAATGGTGGACAGGGAGTCCCACAGCAGGTCAGTAGCTCAGTAGAGCAGAACATGGCCAGGTATGTCATATGCAGGCAATAAAGTTTGACAGTTTTTTTGACAGTTCATCATTAATCATTTAATAAAAATATATATTTTGTTTGTAGTTTGAAGTGCTTAACATTGTTTACCTTATCATGCTTTTCTCATGGTGTCTTTTTGTCTTATTTTACTCTTTTATAGATCCTTCCCAGCACTCTTTGGGAAAAAAATCACAGGGAAAAAGAGAAGTTATTTTTCCTCAGATAATAAAAGAATACAAAGTACAAAGTCCAACAATACAAAGTCCTTTGCTATACAGTTTTACCTGGTTAACAAATATATGGAGAAGACTCCAAAAGCATCAGATGAACTGCGACTTTTACAGGCAGGGATGGGTCGGAGGACCATCAATGTACCAGAGGATGCTGATCATTTATGGGTAAGTTGCAACACGTTTAATTGCAGTGGTCACTCACACATTGTACTGAAATATGAATAATCTTCCTTGATAGAAATGATGATGCCATTAAAGCTTAGTACATAACCCCTTAGTATATAACCCCTGAGAGATAGAATGATAATAAAACTAATGTAATTAAGGAATACACATTATACACAGGCTTCTCTTTAACAAAAGATTTACATTATATAAATTGTACACAGTTGTTCAGTTTAATTCATAAGATTCAGATAAAAAAGTTAAAATTAGTTAAAAAAGGATTTGATGTGTTTAATTTCATATATTGCATGATGTCTCATTTGAGTAAGTTAAAAATAAGTGAGTCAAATAGCAGTACCACCATCTACTGGCCGATTTTGGTTCAGGGGCTAGGCTTTGTCAATGTTGAATAAAACCTTTATCCAGGAAGTGACAGGAAAATAACAACAAAGAAGTTCAGAGCAGCACATTTGCCAGCTTCTAGCCATGACTAGCCACTCCAGCATACATCTTCGAGTTGCATCGTCGGTATGTGTTGTTTACATGTTAATTTATGGTTATATGCTTGAGTCTTAAGTGGCAAAATATTACCGGTACATTGTGTGCTTATTTGTGTTATGTGTTTCACATTTATTTAGCCTACTTTGAGGGAGCTATTTAGGTAGCCATGCCAGGCTTTGGTAATTGTTTATTTTATGGTTTATGCATCTCCATAAATGCAATATTCATGACTGCATTATTTTGTTTGTCTCTTTTAGTTTCACACTTTACTTCATCAATAAATCTGGCAAAAGGAATACCCAGTGTGTTGTTTGGAGTGAAGAGTTTAGCTGCCTGTCAACACATGCATGATACGCATTGAGGACAGAACAGTGAAACGACGGCATCTCAGCGAACAAGGTAACGCTGAGCAGGCTAACAACAGACACTTCCAAGACGCCACTACGCATCAGCGAAGCACGGCTACCACAGCAGTGTCTCACCAGAAGCTATCAACGCCATCATGTCTGCTAAATCATATAAAACCAGATCTCAGGCCTCGTGTTCTTCTACTGGTTCAGCAGCAGCCAAGGCAAGAGCAAGAGCGGAGGCAGCAAAGACTCGTCTAACCTTTGCTCAGAAAGAAGTAACTCTAAAACTAGAGAAGGCTCAGTTAGAGGCATCCATTGAACTCCTCCAATGTGAGAAAGAAGCAGCTACAGCCACAGCAGAAGCAGAAGTCTTAGAAGCTGCTGTTAAATCACAAATAGATGAACAAACCATTGGACATGTTTTGGATGATCTGCCTTCTCTTGAAAGTGCACACTGGACTGAAAAGTATGTCGTGGCTCAAGCCCAGTTTGTAGAGAATGAAACAACTGAAATACAAGAGCCCCCATCATTTGATAAACCTCCAGCTAATATAGTTGACCCCCCTAGTGGTACTCATCCCTCACTAGAAACAAAAATGTGTTCCAAACAACCTGTGTACAGGCACCACCTTCCAGCTCCATCTCTCTTGCCTCCCCATCCACCTCCAGATGACCGTAATAGAAAACACAATTGGACACAACAAAAATCAGGTCACAGCTATGATCCTACCTGCAACTCCAGGCATTCAGGCCACGATGATGGAAACATCAATGAATTTGTCAGATACTTTGCTCGTAGGGAAATTGTAGCAACGGGTCTCCTTCAGTTCAACGACAAACCACAGAATTACAGAGCCTGGAAACGCTCTTTTGAGAACACAGTAAGAGGCTTGGATTTAACAGCAAGGGAGGAGATGGATCTGTTGTTTAAGTGGCTCGGTAAGGAATCCGCTGAGCATGTTGAACAAATCAGAGCCATACACATCAACCGTCCAGATGCTGGGCTAAAGATGATCTGGGAGAGACTTGACCAATGTTATGGCTCAGCAGAGGTAGTTGAAGATGCTCTGTTTAAACGAATTGACAATTTTCCAAAGATCACAAACAGAGACTATGTGAAGCTGAGGAAATTCAGTGACATACTCATGGAGCTCCAGAGTGCCAAGGAGGAGGGAGACCTCCCTGGCCTCTCTTTCCTGGACTCTGCAAGGGGTTTGAACCCAATTGTTCAAAAACTCCCCTTCTACCTGCAAGAAAAGTGGGTTTCAGTCGGTGCAAGTTACAAACGTGAATATCAGGTCTCTTTCCCTCCATTTCATGTTTTTGTAGATCTTGTTTGTCAAGAGGCCATTGTTAAAAATGACCCAAGCTTTAACTTTGCCACTCACCTTGACCCTGCACCCAGACCTGAGAAACCCTCCTGGAAATTTAACAGACAGAGAGAAGTGTCAGTACATAAAACAGAGGTGTTTCCAAATCCCAGTCACGAGTCATATGGGAATTCAAAGAAGACAGATGACTGTAACAAACTATGCCCAGTGCACAAAAAACCTCATGCCCTCTTGAAATGCAGAGCCTTTCGTGAGAAGTCCATTGAAGAACGCAAAACGTTTCTGAAAGAGAACAATATTTGTTTTAGACCCTTGTTTTTGTGCCTCTTCAACACATTTTGCTAAACAGTGTAAGGCCAAAGTGCAATGTTCTGAATGTGGCAATGTGAATCACAACACAGCTCTTCACCCAGGCCCAGCTCCCTGGAGCAAAGAAACTGACCCCGATGTAGAGCATGGCGGGGAGCAGGGTGCCGCCCTGCCGAGTGAAATCACTTCCAAATGCACTCAAGTTTGTGTTGAGAACCTCGCTGGCAGGTCATGCTCTAAAATCTGCCTTGTGAAGGTATACCCAGGAAGCCATCCAGACAAGGCGATCAGACTGTATGCAATTAATGATGAACAGAGTAACCGTTCTCTTGTCCATTCAGAGTTTTTTGAAGTGTTCAGTGAAAATGGCCCCAGCTCTCCCTACTCACTGAGAACATGTGCAGGCCTTAAAGAGACTATGGGAAGAAGAGCCACTGGTTATGTCGTAGAGACACTAGATGGGACACTCCACATCCCCCTGCCCAGTCTGATTGAGTGTAATGACATCCCCAACAACAGGGAGGAGATACCCACGCCCAGCACAGCACTCCATCATCCCCATTTAAAGAATGTCTCACACCTCATCCCAGAACTTGACCCCAACGCCCACATACCGATGTTGCTTGGACGGGACATCGTCAGGGTTCACAAAGTCCATAAACAGATAAGTGGCCCCAACGACGCACCCTACGCACAAAAATTAGACTTGGGGTGGATTGTAGTGGGAAATGTGTGTCTAGGTGGTGTTCATAAAACAATCACTGTGAATGCCTTCTACACAAACACAACAGAGAGAGGATGGCCTACACTTTTTCAGCCCTGCCCTAATCTGTTTAAGATAAAAGAAAGATCCTGCGGGCTCCAAATCCCCTACCACAACACACCACAACAAAGCGACAGATCTAGTTGTGAACCAGACCACCTTGGATGTTGTGTGTTTGAACAAACCAAAAATGACAATCAAGTCTCACCTTCCATTCAAGACAATGTCATCATGAAAATAATGGAAGAAGGAATGACAAAAGACACAAACAATCACTGGACAGCTCCATTACCATTCAAATCACCACGTCAAAGGCTGCCCAACAACAGGCCACAGGCTATGAGTCGGCTCATGTCCCTGATCCGCCACTTTGTCAGAAAACCAGAGATGAGGGACCATTTCATAGCTTTCATGGAAAAGATTTTCCAAAATGGTCATGCTGAAATCGCCCCTCCTTTAAAGGAGAATGAGGAGAGATGGTATTTGCCTCTGTTCGGGGTTTATCACCCCAAAAAGCCGAAACAAATCAGAGTTGTGTTCGACAGTAGTGCTCAGTACAATGGACTGTCACTTAATGATGTCTTACTAAAGGGCCCAGACCTCAACAACTCACTCCTTGGCGTCCTCATGCGCTTCAGGAAAGAAGCAGTAGCTTTCACAGCAGACATCTAGCAGATGTTTTACTGTTTCTGCGTGCAGGAAGAGGACAGGAACTTTCTCCGTTTTTTGTGGTTTCGTGACAACAACCTCTGCAATGACATCACAGAGTATCAGATGAGAGTCCACGTTTTTGGTAACAGTCCCTCTCCGGCAGTAGCAATATTTGGCCTACATCAGTCTGTCCAATGCTCTGAGATGGACTTCGACGCTGATGTCAAGCAGTTTGTGACACCTGATTTTTATGTAGATGACGGCCTTAGATCTCTTCCCACTGTAGAAATGGCCGTGACTCTCCTGCGGAAGACTCGAGATATCCTTGCCAAGTCGAACTTGAGGTTGCACAAGATCGCAGCTAACAGAAAAGAGATCCTGGAAGCTTTTCCATCTCAAGATCATGCAAAAGATCTCAAAGACTTAGATCTTGAAGCAGATGCACTGCCCATGCAGCGGAGCCTGGGTCTCCTTTGGGACCTCAAGAAAGACTGTTTCACCTTCAATGTGTCTGATGAGACAAAGGCCTTCACACGACGTGGTGTCTTATCCACCATAAACAGTCTCTATGACCCGCTAGGCTTTGTAGCGCCCGTCACAATCCACGGCAAATCCATCCTCAGAGAGCTCACTGCAGATAATGGTGACTGGGATGCTCCGCTGCCCCAAGGGATGGAGGAGTCATGGGTGCTTTGGAGAGAGTTACTGAGTGCGCTGTCTAACATCTCGATCACCAGAACATACACTCTCTCACCTTCAGAAGCGACGTGCAGAGAACTGTGCATCTTCTGTGATGCGTCAACCAAAGCCATTGCAGCAGTGGCTTATGTGAAGGTAACTGATGCAGGCGGGAACTGTGAAATTGGCTTTGTCACGGGGAAAGCAAAGCTGACGCCACGTCCTGATCAAACTATCCCCAGACTAGAACTGTGTGCTGCTGTGCTAGAAGTTGAGGTCGCTGATCTGGTCTCAGGAGAGCTGGACATTCAGCTGAACAACACCCATTTCTTCACAGACAGTAAAGTTGTTTTGGGATATATTTACAACGAGACCAGATGCTTTTATGTCTATGTTAGCAATCGGGTGGCTCGGATTAGGAGGTCTTCACAAGCAAGTCAGTGGCATTACGTGCCTACTAACCAGAACCCAGCGGATCTTGCAACACGGTCTGTTCCTGCACATCAGCTCATGCACACTAACTGGTTCACTGGCCCCAAATTCCTGCTCAAAGACAATCAAAGCTCCATCCACGACACTTATGACCTTGTTGAACCCAGTTCAGACACTGATGTCAGACCACAGGTCTCAGCCCTGAAAACCACAGCTAGCGTGAAACTGCTTGGTTCTGAAAGATTCACAAAGTTTTCCCACTGGAGCTCCCTGCTTCGTGCCATTGCTCGTCTGTTCCACATTGTTCACGCCTTCAAGCAAACCACCAATAGAGACAGTTCTTGTAAGGACTGGCACTATTGTGAAATGGGAGTCACAGTGGAAGAGTTTGAGCAAGCTAAAAACATTGTCATCCGATCAGTACAAGAGGCAGTGTACGCTGGAGAGATCAAGTGCATTAAAGAGCAACAGGAAATTCATAAGGGCAGTCCAATCAAAAATCTGGATCCCTTCTTAGACAACCATGGTCTGCTTAGGGTGGGCGGACGCATCGGCGAGGCAGATCTAAGTCAAGCAGAAAAGAACCCACTCATTGTTCCTGGCCAAGATCACATTGCAGGCCTCATCGTGAAACATCACCATGAACAGACGCGCCATCAAGGTCGGTTGTTCACAGAAGGAGCTGTTCGGACAGCAGGTTGGTGGATGGTTGGTGGTAAAAAGAAGGTCAGCTGTGTTATCCACCATTGTGTAAGATGTAGAAGGTTGAGAGCCCCCCTCAGTGTTCAAAAAATGGCCAGTCTCCCGGCACAACGTCTCTCAACTGACCCCCCATTTACAAACGTGGGCTTAGATGTGTTTGGCCCCTGGAGTGTTTCTGCACAACGCACAAGAGGAGGCATCATACACAACAAAAGATGGGCTGTCATCTTCACGTGTTTGAGCATGAGGGCAGTTCATATCAAAGTGATCGAGTCGCTTGACACGTCAAGTTTCATCAACTCACTCAGACGGTTCTTGGCCATCAGGGGTCCGGTGAAGAGTATCCATTCAGATCGTGGCACTAATTTTATTGGTGCTTGCAAAGAACTCCAGATACCCTCAAACGTAAACAATACAGCAGTCAAAACTTACCTGTCAGAACAAGGATGTTCATGGACTTTCAATCCCCCACACGCCTCTCATTTCGGCGGTGCGTGGGAGAGGATGGTGGGCTTGGCCAGGAGAATTCTTGACACAATGTTCTTTGAGCTCAAAACCACAAAACTCACTCACGAGGTTCTCGTCACCCTCATGGCGGAGGTGTCAGCTATAATAAATGCACGCCCCCTCATTCCAGTGTCAACGGACCCTACTGACCCTTTCATATTGTCTCCTGCCGTTCTCCTCACACAGAAAGTCAACCCTCTCTCAGCTCCAGCCGGTGACTTTGCTGTCTCTGATCTCTATAGACACCAGTGGCGTCAACTCCAACATCTTGCTAATGTTTTCTGGGACAAGTGGAGACGTCAGTTTCTCTCAACACTTCAAACCCGGCGCAAATGGCAGTCTAGTCATCCAAATGTGAACCCAGGGACTGTTGTTGTTCTGAAAGACATTCAGCTTCCAAGAAATGAGTGGCCGCTTGGACTCGTGACCAATGTGTTTCCTAGCACCGATGGCAAGGTGCGCTCTGTGGAGATAAAGGTGGCTGGGCCACAGGGAACCAAGCTCTTTGCCAGGCCCATCTCACTAATAGCAGTTCTTGTTCCCCCAGAGCCATAAAAACTAATAAGAATGTTGTTTTGTGTGTCATAATAGAGTGGGGTCAATTAACGCCAGGCGGGGAGTGTTCAGTTTAATTCATAAGATTCAGATAAAAAAGTTAAAATTAGTTAAAAAAGGATTGATGTGTTTAATTTCATATATTGCATGATGTCTCATTTGAGTAAGTTAAAAATAAGTGAGTCAAATAGCAGTACCACCATCTACTGGCCGATTTTGGTTCAGCGGCTAGGCTTTGTCAATGTTGAATAAAACCTTTATCCAGGAAGTGACAGGAAAATAACAACAAAGAAGTTCAGAGCAGCACATTTGCCAGCTTCTAGCCATGACTAGCCACTCCAGCATACATCTTCGAGTTGCATCGTCGGTATGTGTTGTTTACATGTTAATTTATGGTTGTATGCTTGAGTCTTAAGTGGCAAAATATTACTGGTACATTGTGTACTTATTTGTGTTATGTGTTTCACATTTATTTAGCCTACTTTGAGGGAGCTATTTAGGTAGCCATGCCAGGCTTTGGTAATTGTTTATTTTATGGTTTATGCATCTCCATAAATGCAATATTCATTATTTTGTTTGTCTCTTTTAGTTTCACACTTTACTTCATCAATAAATCTGGCAAAAGGAATACCCAGTGTGTTGTTTGGAGTGAAGAGTTTAGCTGCCTGTCAACACATGCATGATACGCATTGAGGACAGAACAACAGTTGTCCAGAAAACTTGAGGAGACCTTCACCAAAATGGTCACTTTGAAAGGGGCATGGATGTTGTACAAGGCTGTTGGTAAGACATTGAAGCTTTCTGGCTTTATTTACTGTCTTGTGTATGTTGTCCAATGGCAAATTTGATTGACTTCAGGTTGTGTACGTACATTAAACGGATTTTCCTGTAGGTGGATCTGGTCAAAGAAAATTGTGTATTGTGCCACCTGAAGCAGAAGGCTACACAGGTCCTTACCTCAATACAGTTGCACGTGGGAATTCAGCACTGTACATGGTACCGGTCCAAGGAAGTATTGATACTACACCTCTTCCCTACTCTGCAAGGGAGTTTGAAAAAATGCCAAAAGCAACATGCCTTACCTGTTCAGTAAACATGCCAGTTCAGTTACTAGCTGCACATGTGGCATCTTGCGAAAGAGAGCAATTCTCAGATGTCACCAACAAACAGGCAAGAATATTTTACTCACGATGATAGATAAGTAAATTAATTTACTTCTTTTTGTCCTCTGGCTAGTTTGTTTTTGTTTGTTCCTTCTACAGACTACAGACTTTCTGGGGTCCCCAGAAAACAGTCATACCATCCAGGAAAACTCCCCAGATGATATTGACATGTCTCTGACGGTAAGTCTGTGAAAGATGCAAATATAAAGTCAGTTATGTTTGCTATTATTCACATGTACACATGTTTACACTCATTTCAACACATTTTTGCCATTAATCTTACATGTAAAGGACTCCACAGATCTTCCTTCGCGTTCCAATGTTCCTAATGTCAAAGTAAGAACAAAACTGTCCAGGGCATGCATGCAATTTTACTTCCAACTGAACCTTAAGCTTCCTTTTTCAATATTGTTTTTAATAAGTTATTAATTAACGAATGTTTGGTGTTTACAGTATGTAACCATTGCCCTCAGGCAATTTTGTGTGAATACAGTATTAATATATTTACTAATGCTGTGGTACATTCTAGACAGCCTGTCCCATTTGTCAGCAGTTGTATCCCACCGAATATGTCGAGTTCATGCAAGCTTCTGTGGTGCAAGGTATTTCTAAGTTTTCCCATCCATTTTCTAAAGCAAAATTTCAAATGTTGGACAGTTCTTTTTGTATCTGTATCTCAGATCTTAGTATGACTAAACCTTGTCACATGTGTTCCTACAGAGCTTGTGACGAAACCAAGGCCATCAATTTAGTTTCAGATGATGAGGACACCGATGGGACAGAGATATGCCCAAAACGACGCAGACACCAAGAGATTAAAAGGTACCTAAAAAAAGTCCTTCTAAAAGTTCAGGTAATTGTTAATAAACTGTTGAATGATGCCAATCCTGCAGAGCTAGATCAGGCAGACAACACAAGCTGTGCCAATCCTGATCAGCTGATCAGTCACATGCTTTCCTCATCTGATTAGGGTGGGATATTTAAACCCCTGCTTACCTGTTCATGACTACTACTACTCTGCTGTCACTGCCACTCTGCTGCTGCTGTCACTGCTGCTACTGTTCATTGCTGCTGCTCTGGCTTCCCATGAGGTGTTTTAATCTCAACACCTCCCCAACATACTCCTGTGGGCTTTGTTTCTAAAATTCCCTACATCGTCTACAGGGCTCTGCTATTCATTCCCTGTAATCATTGTGATCATTTTCAGGGAATGAATAACTTGAGACAGAGCCAGATGCCAAACCTGCTTCAGCCATGCTATAATTATTTATGTTCTGCTTCAAATGTTTAGGCTCAATAGAAATATTGAACTCAATCCAGAGTTGTCTGACTGAAATTTATTTTTGCCTTTTTTCCCAATATTATAAGCATTGCTGATGTCATCCAAAGCATAGCTAAAAGGGTGGATGAAGCAGCAATTTTCAGCATCTGCATTACCAGGGACCAAATGCTGAATAGAGGCATGAAACAGTGGCAGCGACAAAAGAAATCTTCTCCCAAAAATCCCCTCAGAGTTTCATTTATAGGAGAGGCTGGTATTGACAGTGGGGCTCTGAGAAAGGAATTTCTAACTGGTATGTTTTCCTTTTTTGACCTTCAAAATAAATGTGTGGTAACATGTCATCAGTCTTAACAAATCTTGGTTATATTGGTCATGTAGATGATTGTTACTTCCGTATTCTATGCTGACTAATTTGTATCTCACTTTTCTGAAAAGAAATGCTGGCAGGGATAGAGAGGAGGTTCTTTGAGGGAGGCATCAGTGGCAAAGTACCAAAGTACTCAATGACAGACTTTGAAAAATACAACTTCAAGTAGGATGTAAAAAACAGGCCTATAAAGTGAAACTACAGCAATGCTTTTCTATAAGCGCAGTCTTTTCACATGCACACGGATACTCATGTTATAAGAAGTATATTATTTCAAAAAGATTAACATTAACTGTTGTCATTTTAACATCTTTCAGATTACCCATTGTGCAGTATTATTGTATAAGTAATAGTATGTCTTTTTTTTGTTTAGGGATCACAGGACTGTTGGAGAGATATTTGCCGTCAGTCTTGCACAGGGTGGACCACCACCAAACTTTTTAATGCAGTGGTGTTACGGGTACATATCCACTGGAGAACTTGACCAGGGATCAATAACTGAAAAGGACATTGTGTACCCTGAGCTGTTGGAACTAATAAAAGAGGTAGCTCATTTATGTGGGAAAAATGCATTCTGAATCATTTCATGTTTAGGTTTTGTATATTGTTGTGACATCATTATTACTTATGTACTTTTCAAAGATTGAGGCAGCTGACAATGAAACCCTGATGGAGTGCACGGACAGGATCTTATCATGTGGATACACAGGGCCTGTGTCCGTCCACAGAAAGGAAGACGTTGTGAGGTAGGACATTTCCTTCAGTGTAAGTTCAACTTCTAGGACTGTACTTTTTAAACTTTATTCAATTTACTATTTTTGTTACAGCTCTGTAGTCCTACACTCTACAGTGAGGTTACTTCCCATGCTGCAACAAATCTCCTCTGGAATGAAACTATATGACCTCCTCAGCTTGGTCCAGCAAGAAAAGGACATCTGCAGACAGCTCTTTGTTCCTGGATCTTTTTGCAAGGCAAATAATAAATAATGTCCATTGACAGATAATCTGCATTGAATCATTTAAGATATATTTTTCAAAATTAAACTTTCATGACTTTCTTCTTTTTTGAAAACTTAAGGTGGATGCTGACTTTCTAGTGAAGTCACTGTCAACTGTCTTCAGTGAGATGGGGTGGGTACAATGAGGCATCAGAGAGAGTCCACAGTGGTCAACTTTCTGCAGGACTTTGTACAGGACATGGAGGATGAAGGTGAATAATTTGTTAAAATTAAAAATATTGTTGCTTCACTTAAACTTACAAAGTACAGTTTATTAGAAGTTATTTATTCTTGGAGATAGAGCAAATAATTGGGGGATTACATATATTTTCAAGTCCTTTACTTATCAATCATCATCAATATTTAGATGATAATCGTATTAGCTCTGGTGTTGCTTAAACTATGATGTGTTTTTTTTTTATCATCAATGCAATCATAACACTTCCTGGTTCTACATCAAAAAAGGAACTGTAATTTGATTGAAAAGTCCTTATTGACAAGTAACAATACTTGTAATGAGCCTTAAAATGAACTTGGCTAACAATGCTTACATATCACTTTTTCAGCAGAGGATGAAAACAGAGAAGACATGCCTGAAGAGACCATGGGTGAAGATGAAAATGTTGACGAGGCAGAAAAACAGAAAAATGACATGCATATTAATGTTGGCAAGTTCTGCCAGTGGCTGACAGGACAGTCTCATATCCCATTAAGTCACGCAGAACGGGAAGATTTCAAAATAGTCATGGAATTTGACCATGACTGCCAGGTTCGTTATGGTGCAAACCATACCATCTGCTATCCTGTGATTAACGCATGTTCCCGCTCAGTGACATTCCCAGTTGCACACCTGAGTACATATGCACAGTTCAAAACTGTACTTTCTCAGGCCATTGTCCATGGCTATGAATTTAGCCGCTGTTAAGATGGTTAAGTTTGTGCCCGCAGTCGTTTTATATGTTCATAGCAGACAATGTATAGCTGTTCATCAGTAAAATTTGGGTCAGCAGGATCAATTAAAGTTTGGAGTTCATCCATCTCCTCCTCCGTCAGAGGGCACTCGTATTCAGGCACAACAACGCCAGTTTCAGAGTCATTGCCATTGTAGTCAACCGCAGTCTCCCAATCAATGTCTGGCTCTTGAAGGTCCTATAAAATGTATCAAAAGAAAGTATTTCAGTTTACACAAGATCATTACAGATTATATGGTTATATTATTTAAATTCACGGTATCTTTGCCTATTAAACGTGCATTCAATCCTTGTGTTTTGGGTGTTTTTTATCCAGAAACGTACAGTAAAGAAAACACTTACTGGAAGGTTCTCAGAATGGACATTGCTGTTGTTTAGCATCTGTCCAGTTTCCCACATCTGCATCGGACTCCAGTTTCCCGCAGTGCGGAGTGGATGGTGGTTCCAGCCTTCAGTGAAGATCTCCAAGTCTTTTTCGAGTCTTTGAAGAAACACGTAATGGACACAGAATATGTCGTCTGTACACGAGATGTCCAGGAAGTCATTTTCTGCAAGAGGGGTCCTATGGAGGGTCACAACAACAACAACAACAAAAAAAATTGCATTACCATGAAGGAAAACATGATATTGTGTTAATATGTGAAAGACAGAGTGATTGTACCTTTGATTGTGGACACTATTCCTCTAGATGAAACTTCCCCGATCGTTGCCACGGACAGTGAACATAAACCGGGCAATGTCCACATTCTCCACTCCCTGGTCAGCTCGTACTCTGAAATCACAGTTATGGAGGAATTAACAGAACAATTGATTTTTCTTTGTACGGCTTTGAAGGTTTTGTAACCTTTTACACTACACAATAACTATTGTCAATATTGATAAATGTGCCCAATAATCTAATTTTGTGTTGACTCTTTAAAGTCCCCTCTTCTAGTTAAAGCTAAAAACATGTAGTGTGAGGCAAAACAAATTCCACAAGTAAGGACTATGAGTGAAGAATGTCTGTGAAGTGTGTCTGTATGGAGAAATGGCATAAAATATGTTCCCATGTCTTTTCACTTTTCATCAACTTTTATAGGAAAATACTCAATGCTGTTATTCTGGCATAACAGGACATGTACACAATATTCTATGTAAATTTGACAATATATGTTGCTTTGTAACAATCTGAATAACACTACCTTGAGGGTAAACATAGATACCCTCTGCCTCATACTGTACAGCCCTCCACCGCTGCTGCCTTCTTGGCTTTAATACAAATAGTTGGGGCATAAATGTGCTTAGATCATGAGACAAATCTGACATATTGGCCAAAGGGTGGCACTACATGGAAGTTGATGGTGAAATTAAAAATTACAACGTTCCTTCCCGGGAAGCATGAGTAAATGGAGCAAATGGCTCTTGACTCATTACAATTAGATGTTATGTTCAAGTTAAATGTTTGACCTGGGGGTGGCACTTCAGTACTGTAAAGGCACTATTATAACCTCAAAAAATAAAATGTTGAAACAAACCACAGAAAGACAAAGTATTCTAATTTCATTTTCTGGATGGTTAATCAAAGCTTCTAAGTGTTACAGACTACACAATGTTTATCAAAACACAGGTCTATGCTGGTATAGCCAGTGCAGAGGAAATCTACTAACAGTCAAGTTACCTTTCTGGAAAAACCATCGATTCCTCCAAATATGACAATGTTGTATCTGGGAAGCAAACATATGACTTCAACTTAGACTAGACTTTACTGTCATTTAGGATTTGTGCACTACAGTGTACAAACAGAGTGAAATTCTGTTTCAGTGGCTCCAGAACAGTGCAAAAGTACTAAGAAAAACAATCAATACAATAAAAATATGCTATGTATTTCATATGTAAAATAAAATACCATTGTACAAATGAGAACTGGTTGTCAATTGACTTACCAGGTTAAATTTAAAAATTAAAATTTTTATACAAACCTGATCAACTTGTGATTTGTGTCCACATGTACCAGGGACAAGGGCCCTGGTACAGAGTAGACTCTGCGTACCACACAGCCAAGACTTGACAGTCTTGAGATGATGCCCATGGAATCAACTCTGTGCATGGAGGATGCAACTCGTCTCCACTGAACTCTGTCTCAGAGACTCCAGTCTGCCTTTCACCATCCTGTAGCCTGCATTTGGTAAATCACTCTTGATGGAAGAAACCAAATTGTCAAGTTCAGCATCAGTAATGGAACTATACATTTCCCTGACAGAGAGCTCATTCTCCTGCATTCGTCTATAGATTGTCCTTCTTGACACACCCATCAGTGTGGCTATGCAAGGCACAGGAAGCTGGACATCAAGCATTTCCTGCAAACGCTGCTCGTCGACCAAAATTTTGGGCCGTCCTTAGGTGCCTGTGAGCTCCACTGTGACACATGGGGCTGGATGTTCCAGTTGTACTCTCACAAGTTCAAAGATTTCCTGCAAAGCCTGGGTGATAGCAGCTGGCACTTGTATGTGGTTGGATAGGGCCTGCAGAAGATACAGCTCCTGGCGACAAACAAATTCGATGTAATCCAAATTTAGTGGGGTTGTGGTGAATGCCAATTGTATTTTCTCCAAAAGTCTTTCCAGAAGTTGATGTCTCAGCTGTTGAGAAAACATAGTATAGTTAATGAAGTGTCAAGATCAATGTCTCTCTTGTGATACACATACAACCAGTCAACAGATGTCAGTCAATCATGCAAATTAAATCTTTTAAATATTTCTCTTTCCTTGTTTGTCTGTTTTTAAGAGTAGACCCACCTGAACCCGCTTCTGTATGCTTACTTCATATCAGGACTGCAGGATTATCATGTGGGCCTAATTGTTGATGTTATAATTGCAAGTATAATTTCAATAGAATTAATTAATAGGATTTTAATATGACTTAAAAGAACAGATTTACGTTACTGTGAACAACCCAGATTAAAGTAAATTAAGGGTTGACTAGACGTCCCAGTTTATCTGGCACAGCTCCATCATGAGTGTGTCAGGGTTGTAGTTAGGGGACGCCGTCCGCCCACTTTTAACCGCAACTTTGCTGTCAAGAGGGGCTTGTGGTGACTCTGCTTGTATCAGGTGAGAATGGGTGCCAGGAAGCTTTCTACATGGTTGCTGGAGATTTTAACAATGTTTTGGACACTCTTGTGGTTTTTGTCACCAAATTTCCATAGTAACCAGGGTAAACAACACGCGTGACAATGCATACAATCAAACACTGTTTACTATGGTGATTTATGTGAAACCCATAAACATACATCCCACTAAGAAAAATCCTACTACCCCACTGGTCCCGGCATAAAATCAAGTGATATCAAAATTAAATCTGAGAGATAGGCTAACTGTGTAAGACTTACTTGCTCAGCCATGATAGCCCCATGAAAATGTTTTTTTTCCCCCAGGAAACTGCCAGGTCTCCTCCACTGTGATCAGACCACTGTAACGGAAGGTTATGAGAATGTTATGTATTGGGTCAGCAATTTTTCGCAGCAACTGTAAGCATAGCCACTGCTGTTATGGGCTAACATTGTATATCTATCTGTCTGAGCAAAAACACATGAGGGACTATCATTTGAATAATCAAGTGCCATGACCAAAATGATACTGATTTAGCTCCCACTGGTAATATTGTGTTAATTCATCATGAAATGCATTTAAACATGCTAATAGACAATATTAAGGCGATAATAACAACAATCCTCACTGTTTCTAGGTGCTGGCTCAGACAGGGCACTCTGCAGCAAGGACACCAGCCGCTGCGCAGCATCCTGCCTTGTCTTGTTAACAGTAAAACTTAACAAGGCAACAATGACACACATTAGGCTTTGTGCTTTGATTGAGGCCGATTGCGGTGGAGGCAGAGAGCCTCCATTCTCCCTTGTAGCAAGTCAGTAAACCATCACAATTACTCCCAAGCTCTTCAATAAATTCATAATTTAAATATCTGTCTGTTCCTCAACTTACCTCTTGTTTCTCTGACATCTCGAGTCGATCCACAATTCTCCATCAATTTCTGCCGCCAACCGCAACGATGACCCGCCCTACTCTGCCTCGGATTGGCTCTGACCTGGAGACAGTATGCGTTTAAAGTGACCAATCAGAAAGGAGGGGGGGTTGCGGGGCCGTCTATTCAATGCCCGCCCCCAGAGTGGCAAAACTCAGCAAAGTCGAGCACGTAGAAGGCATAGAGAGTGACAGCAAGCGTGTGTGCAGAGACGGCGAGCGCGCAGAGAGTGACCGCGAGCGTGCAGAGAGTGGTCTTTATGCGCGCGGATTTTGGCACTAAAATGACGCCATATTCATTAAAGTATGAGGCGGAAAATGCGTCAAAATGGCCGCTGTGAATCAAAATGGCCAACTTCCTGTTGGACTGAGGGTCTGGGTCCAGGGTTTTTTTTGTGCGTCTGGTCATGATACATATGCGTACTGAATTTCGTTAATGTATGTGCATGTCGGAGGTGGGGATTCATTCCAGGGGGTGCTAGAGAGTCCCCTGGCCACACCCACACCCAATGACATTGAATTATCAAATTTTTCGCCAGATGTGACGTATGTTCCGACTTTGGTGAGTTTTGGGGTATGTTCAGCCTGCCTAATATGCGATTCCGTGGATGGAACAATAATAAGAATCCGAGCAAATACAATAGGGCCTCGCACTGGTCAGTGCACGGGCCCTAATAATCCTTACAAATACAATAGTTCCTCGCAGTGGTCAGTGGTCGGGCCCTAGTAATCCTTACAGATAAAATAGGGCCTTCGCACTATCAGTGCTCGGGCCCTAATAATCCTTACAGATACAATAGGGCCTTCGCACTGTCAGTGCTCGGGCCCTAACAAACAGGTTGTTTCTTGTCGGCAGGACAATGTGAATTCTAATACTATAGGTATCTCGTTGAGACTGAGACCGACCCACTGAAGAAGCTAGCAATCCAAGTCAAGGACTAAATAAAGGCTAAGTCAAAGAAGTACGTTTTGAGTTTAGATTTAAAGGTGTCAATAGAGACAGATTGTCTGATGTCAGCTGGGAGGTTATTCCAGAGAAAGGCACGATAGGAAAAAGCCCTGCAGCCAGCGGACTTCTTCTTAACACTGGGAACCATCAGGAGCCCTGAAGTCTGAGAGCGTAATGCACAAGTTGGAATATATGGTATAATGAGATCTGACATGTACGATGGGGCAATGCCGTGTACAGTTTTGTATGTCATCAGCAGCACCTTAAAGTCTGATCTTATTTTTTTTATTCCTGTACGTGTTAAGACTCTAGCTGCAGCATTCTGAACCATCTTAAGACTTTTAGTGCTCTCATGCGGCAGACCCGAAAGTAAGGCATTGCAATAATCCAGCCTAGATGAAACAAAATCATGAATCAGGATCTCTGTGTCAGCCGTGGGCAGAAAGGACCTAATTTTAGCTATGTTGTTCAGGTGGTAAAAAGCGATCTTGGTAATTTCTTTAATGTGCTGATCGAAAGAGCGGGTAGAGTCAAATGTAACACCAAGGTTCTTTACAGTTGAACTTTGAGAAATAACACAATTGTCAGAGTTACGATCACCTGATCAAAGTGGTGTCTCTGTTGAGCGGGGGCAATGACCAGCATCTCAGTTTTATCTGAATTTAAGAGCAGGAAGTTTTCTGAAAACCATTTCTTCACTGCATACAAGCAGGTCTCTAATTTCAAGATTTGAGATTTATCATTGGCTTTTATGGGCACATACAGCTTAGTGTCGTCCGCATAGCAGTGGAAATGTTTTCCATAACTTCTAATAATTTGGCCAAGAGGTGAAATATATAAAGAAAAGAGCAAAGTACCAAGAACAGAGCCCTGAGGAACTCCATACTCCACAACAGTAAATATTGATGTAGTACTATTATAAGAAACACATTGTGTTCTTTTGGACAGATAAGACTTTAGCCATGTGAGAGCCAGGCCGGAGATGCCGAAATGACTTTCAAGTCGGTCTGACAATATGCCATGATCTATGGTATCAAATGCAGCGCTGAGATCAAGTAACAGAAGCACTGAGAGAGAGTTTGAGTCAAAGTGAGTAGAATGTCATTTACCACTTTAGTAAGGGCAGTTTTGGTGGAATGACAGGCTCTGAAAGCTGATTGAAAAAGTTATTATTATTATTATTATTATTATTAATAATAATTATTATTATTAAGAAGGTAGCCTGAAAGTTGCTGGGACAAAAATCTTTCTTAATCACAGCAGACTTAAAACTAGCAGGGTTGGCAATAGATCCTTAAACACTTTTGCTGGAAGGGGGACCAGCACACAGATAGTTGGTTTTGAGGATGAGACATGTTTAGACAATATCTCAAGAGAGATACTTTCAAAAGTGTTAAGAGCTGAGACTAACTGAGAATCAGCAGAAGGATGTTTTACAATCAACTTTGCCGAGGAAGCCAAGAGATGAAAAGATAATTAGGGCCCGAGCAGGAAACCTGCGAAGGCCCTATTGTATCTGTAAGGATTGTTATGGCCCGAGCACTGAGAGTGTGAGGCCCTATTGTATCTGTAAGGATTCTTATTAGGACCTGAGCAATGACCAGTGCGAGGGCCTATTGTATCTGTAAGGATTATTTATAATTATTAGGGCCCGAGCAGGAAACCTGCAAGGTCGCTGTTGTTTTTGTAATGATTATTAGGGCCCGAGCACGAATCTCGTGCGAGGACCTATTGTATCTGTAAGGATTATTTGTCTTTTTCTTTTTCCTTCCATTCGACTGCATATTTGGCGGCCTGAACATACCCCAAAACTCACCAAACTTTGGAACATATGTCACATTTGAGTGCTGCTATTAAAATTAAATTTTGCCGCAACAGGAAGTCCGCCATCTTGAATGGCGTGTGACGATTTTCATTTTTCCAACACTGTTTTCGGGACTTTAGGATGGTCGCAGACTCACCAAATTTGCTATGTAGCTTCTAACCCATGAGTACATTAATTCAATACCATAACTGCCCTCAGGCGCAGAACGACAGCTCAGTAGCGCCCCCTAACGCCCCCCTTATGGCTTTTCAATTCTATACGGACCCATTTTCTATGCCTCGTACTTTAACTAACTCGTCCTACAGATTTAACACCACGGACTTCACATTCACTCAGTAGCATCCTCAGACCTTCAACAGCTTGCTTTGTAAATGGTGGGGGTGGCGGTGCGGTCAATTTCGATCCTTTGCCATCACGCAGGAAGTCCTTATAACTTCAACATACAATTTCCCATCTACACCAAATTGCTCACACATATAGAGGGGGTTGCCTTTAATAGCTCTATGCATTAATACTGCGATAAGTGAAAATATGGCTCCATAGCGCCCCCTGGAATATTTCAAACTTGAAGCCCCGCCTCCTACAAGCACACACATCAAGGAAATCCGATACGCTTATGTATCATGACCAGACGCACAAAAAACCCTCTTGGACCCATACCCTTAGTTTAACAGGAATTCGGCAATTTTGGTTGAAAGTAGACATTTCGCTCAAATTTTCTCCCATTTTTATGCCTCGTACATTATTTAACTTGGCCTACAGATTTCACGCCACAGACTTCACAGTCACTAAGCCTCATCCTCATGCCTTGTTGATGATGTGTTGACAAAAACTTTCGCCTACGTTATTCCTGGTGGGCGTAGCAGTGCTGTCAATTTCGATGCTTGCCCATTGTAAGTGATTCTTGTTGGAAACAAACTGTCCCCTAGGTGGCACTGTTGCGTTTCACGTATTGCAATTCGTTGTACAAATGTATCATGACCAGACGCACAAAATACCTACAGGCACCGAAACCCTCAGTCCAACAGGAAGTTGGCCATTCTCATTCAAAGTCGATCCTTTGCCATAAAGCAGGAAGTCCGCATAACTTCAACATACAATTTCCCATCTACACCAAATTGGTCACACATGTAGAGGGGCTCGCCTTGAATAGGTCTATGCATCAATACTGTGTTAAGTGAAAAAATGGCTCCATTGCACCCCCTGGAATATTTCAAAGTTGAAGCCCCGCCTCCTACATGCACATACATGAACGAAATCCGATACGCTTATGTATCATGACCAGACGCACAAAAAATCCTCTTTGACCCATACCCTCAGTCCAACGGGAAGTCTGCCATTTTGGTTCAAAATTTAGATTTCGCCGCCATTTTCACCCATTTCTATGGCTCGTACTTTATTTAACTTGTCCTACCGATTTAACACCACAGACTTCCCAGTCACTAAGTCTCATCCTCATACCTTGATGATGAAAAGTTGCCAAAAGCTTTCGCCTACGTTACACCTGATGGGCGTGGCGGGGGTGGTCAATTTCGATTACTCGCCATAAGCAGGAATTCCTTAAAACTTCAACATACAAGTTCCCATCTACAACAAATTGCTCACACATGTAGAGGGTGTAACCCTCAGTCCTTCCATGCATCAATACTGCGTCATATCCATAGCGCCACCCACTGGACACAGGAAGTCACTGAAGATGTCACTGTTGTGTTTTGTGTTACACGTATCCCATTTAGTTAGGAAATTTCCACAGGCAATGGGTGAGCACACATCTGGGCACGCAGCCGCCGTCGGCGCCACGGCCCGATGTACGTGGGGCGAGGGCCCACTCATCACTGCTTGCAGTTTTAATTTTGATTCTAATTGCATCACTTTTATTGCAAAAGAAATCTAAGAAATCATTTGCATTAAAGTGTGCACAGCTCACAGGCTGTGGTTTTTGAGTAAGTTTAGCCACTGTGTCAAAGAGAAATCTAGGGTCGTGTTTATTATTGTTTATTAGGCCGGAGAAATATGCAGTTGTAGCACCATTAAGAGCATGCTTACAATTAAGTACACTATCAACGCATGCAAGATAAAAAATGTCCAATTTAGATTTTCGCCATGCACAATCCATTTTCCTGCAGGCCTGCTTGAGATCTCAGGTTTCATCAGTAAACCAGGGAGTAGACTTCTTTGGTTGTCTTGTCTTGGTAGAGACCGGTGCTACAGAATCATGGAGAGAAACAAGTACTAAGTTAACTTCATCAGTGAATTTTGCCACAGGTTCTGTCACAGTTGCATGTCACTGTGACAGTGTCACTATGATTGCTGGGCTGATATGACGAGAAGTAAAAACATTTGTGTGCAAGGACAGGCTAATGATGCTTCAAATGTAATTAGAAAGTGGTCTGACACGGAAGACATTCACGGCTGACACACCAACCCATGGGAAAGGATCAAGTCCAGAGTGTTACCACTGAAATGAGTAGGTTCATGAACAAGCTGAATGAAGCCAGAAATATCAAGAAGTGCCAGAAAAGCTTTACTTAGAAGGGTTATTTAAGTGGATGTTGAAATCCCCAATAATTAGGATCTTAGCTGAACTGATCTGCAAGAAATTCACTGAATTCTTCTAGGAATTGAGAATAAGGCCCTGGAGGTCTGTAGTTTACCACCAGGTGAAAGCCTGTTCTCTGGATAAGGTAATTACTACTTGATGAAGATGGTTTTAAAACCAGAGCCTCAAATGAAGTAAATTTAATATCCTGGTTGGAGGTTAAACGTTGTCAATTATAGTCAGGAGGGGAGGCTTCATTTAATGGCAGAAAAGTATTAGGTTTCAGCAATGTTTCACATAAGCCAATCATGTCCAGCTGAGTAATCAAATCATTAATCAGTAAGGCTTTGGTGGACGGTGATCTAATATTAATGAAGCCAAATTTGAGGGTTTTAAGCTCATTGGAGCTGCAGTTTCAAGTGACAGGCCGTTCAGTGGAGTTAATGGTAGATAATTTAGGAACTGGAACAAGGTACCTTTTAGTAATAGTATGTTTTGGCTGCCTTCGCAGGTAGGGATGACGGGATGCAGCAGTGATTAGCTTTGGTATTTTATATGTTAGACTGTGTAAGGTTAGCTGAGACGTTTCCCCACTGCCAAAGATGGAGATCAAAATTTGATTATTGTGATTTACACATTTAGAGGATGATTCAATGAGAAAGTGGCGAGGGAAGGTGACAGTCTCAATGTTATAAACTAAGCTATCAATCTGGTATTATACTGCACTATATCCATGACTAGCCATATTAACTAGGCTAGTAGACTCCATATCAGAACTAACTGTTTCACTAGCAGGCTCTGTAGTCACCTGCGACCTGCCGAGCGCTTCATCTCTGGTGTCAAACCTGCTTCAAACACCTGTCTATATTGCAAGACAAAACAGCAGCGCCAACTCCAGTAGGATGAAGGCCGTCTGCTCCCAGCAGGTGGGGGCGACTCCAGAAAGAGAACCTGTATCCCTGCTCCCTACACTCATGAAAATTGTGATGCTGTGATCTCAAGAACGAACAGAAATGATAAAGATCTCTTGCATTATTTATATGTTTTTGACAAAAACAGGTCAGATTGTAAGACTTCAAAATTGTACCAAATGTTTTCTTTTTCCATTTAAAAACTGTTTTGTTAAAATAATCACAACAATACCCTGCAAAGTCCTGTTTGGATAAATGACAATAATAATGTTATTAATTGTTATTGTTTTAACAATAACAATATTTCTGATATTTTTTTATATATACATAAGGTTTTTGACAGATTTGCTAACCAGAATGTTTAACGAGGAGGTGCACCTGCTATAGGCTTTACATCCCAAACTGTCTTCTGTTTACAATGAGCAGAAAGAGTCTAATGAGAAATTAACAGTTGCCAATGACTGATGATTTCACCATGTGTCCCTGCGGGCAAACAGGTGCAACAGCAACAATGGAAATATAACAGAGCAGGACGTTTGAGAGGGAAAAGGCTGCTCTGCAGCAAAGCAGGGGTGGTGGACACACTTGTCTATTGGCCCTAACTCCTGCTCTGTGAGGCCTGGCCAAAGACATGAGAAGATTACAAGCTGTTAATAAGGTGGAACCAATTGGCTGAAGGTCTGCTTTTGTCCTTCCCAGTAGGCTTTGTGAGCACCAGCCACCAGCCTGGGATAGTCACCATTTGGTGCTGATCATAGTGTGGCAGGGATAATGAAGGTGGGAGGGGTGTAAGGTTTAAGCCCTTGGGCCATTTGTGAAAGGAAACCTAAATGCTTCACACTCAATAGCTGCACACGCTCAGTTTAAATACAGATGGGCGCTGATAGCTGTTTCCTGCTACATTGAGTTGTGTTGTTACACTCAAATGAAAAGCCTTAAAATTCTTTGACATTTAAAAATATTCTTGAAGTTTTATATTGATTTGTTTGCAAAAATCCTAAAATCATCCAAAGTACTCTAATCTTTTGTTGCAGTCATTTACAATGACCTCTAACAAGCCAGAGCAAAGTCAAACACAGAGCGCCTTCTTCTTCTCAAGGCCAGTAGCACCACAGGTAAAGTCTAAATGTTGAGGGGGCGGGTTGGGATGTTTCTTTTTGGGTTTTATTAGCGGTACAAGGCCAAGGGTGAGTTTTAAGGGGTTATTCCCATCTGTATAGGTGCAGCAAGACTAAAGTCACCATTAGACCAAGTGACAACTGACAGACCAAGTGAATTCTGATAGCAGTATGATGGATGAGGATACATGTCCCCAAAATGACACTTCTGAATGAAGCATTTTAGTGAGGGAAAGGGAAGCAGACACTGAATGTGTATCCAAATATGAAGACGACAACAAAACATGGTTGCAAGATGGAAATTTGTTTGTTTTTTGTGATACATTTGCAGAACATTGGATAAAATTGGATAGTCTATTATTGTTTTCTTAATTTGTGCTGCTACCAGTAAAAAAAAGATTGAAATCGCTGAAAAGAAGTCATATGGAAGAAATATGAGCAGTCAGGCAATCAGAATATAAAGATTACACACAAACCTCTCAGTTATACAACATATTGGGAATAGAAAATGAAGGTGAATTGTAGGATTAGAACTTCCATCACATTTTGACTTTGTCCGACTATATTTGTAGCATATTACTTACATGGCAGTTCATGAAATTGTTATAAAATATAATCCACAGGAATCGTGTACATGTTCATTAATTTTTCAATTTTCATGCCTGCCACATGTTGATTGAATGAAACACTACATTTATGAATCACACGTAATGTTCAGGACTGCCACATCCAAGCAGTCATGAAATGTAATCTTTAGCTACTGTTCTTTGGTTAAGGTTGGGACAGTTTTTATTATGTAAATAGAAAATCAATTCCTGAAAAATACTGACAAAATTTCCTCTTTTAAAGGTCTTATTTGTAAGAAAAGTTGATTTCTGAGTCTTATTCCCAACTTGTCGAATAATGATGCTTTGGGTTTCCCAACTCATCAAAAACTGGCAGGTTGGCTGCCATCCCAAAGCGTCACTTTTTGACAAGTGCATTGGGTAAACATTCTGATGGGTGGCAAACAAGTGGTAAACAAGCCAATTTAAATATGTTTCGCACTCGGCCAGCTGGGAGGACACCACAAGGCAGAACCAGGACATGCTGCAGGGATCACATCTCCCAGCTGACCAAGGAGCACTGAGGGATCCACCAGGAAGAGATGAAAGATACTGCTGGGAATGAAGGTTTCTGGTTCACTAAGTGCTTGTGTATGCAGCTCTGTGAATGAATAGATCAGTGGATAAATGAAAATCTTTGCTTAGCGCTTTTCAACTTTTTCCAATTTTGGGGTTGTCTGCTGATCACCACAGGTTTTGTACCACAAACTTTTTATTTTAAATATTCAATTGTTAAACCATCTGATAGAAATTATGCCACATGACACCCCTAAATGAATGCAGCCTCATTTGCATAATGAGGTTGAGGTTTCTTTGTCTGTTTAACCTCTTAAACACCCAAATTTACCCTTAAATTTTCGCTTATTTGTCTTGGAATGGAAAAAAAACTACACCATGAGACATAATGAATATATGTTCTTTATCTGCTTTTTTCAACACTTCTGGGGGAACTGTGATGCATGATTTAAACAGTGTTTTTTATGGCTACCCTTCCCCATAAAACAGAAATGTTTCATATGTCTTATTGCAGCTCTTTGTAAATGTTGTATTCCAACATTTTTGGTATGTTTGGAAACTTTGGATAAAGTGTTCTGTTCATGGTGGGAAACCCTTTCTCATTTTCTTCTCCTCTTGTTGGTTGAATAGAGAGCATTATTTAGCATTTGAAGACATTGTTCTTATTTCACAAAATCTTGCCACACCAGGCTGGCAGATGGATTTAAGATGATTCTTTCAGGCATCTCACATCTGTCAGCCTACTCCCTGTACCACACACACCTCCCTGCTATGCCTTACAACCTCCTCATCCTCCTGCAGCTCATTCACCTCCCACTCTGCTCCTGCTTCTCAGAGCCTCTCAGCACATTGAAATCCCCACTAAGACCTGAGAGATCAGACTGAAGCAGCAATCCCTCTCCGATTCTATTCAGCCTCCACTCCGATTAAACTGTAGCAGGTTTATCAAAGATGTTGTTCAAACTCACGACGGACCTCCCGCTGAGGACTAATTGTGTGATAACAGGTGATACACACATTCTTTATTAGTTTTGTAATAATTTAATGGTTTTATATAAACCTAAAAATAAAAAACAGAGACCATCATTTTAGTTTACTTCTGTCCAGGTCACTTGTAAATCAGATGGCAGCTATTCTGAGTGTGGTGCTAATTTGATTTATGAAACAGGGACCCCAGGGGAAGCAACAACTTTAAGGGCAGACATATGTTGTAGCGCAACATGATAGCAGGCTTCAGTAACTTGAAAAATTGGGGTTGTAGTAATTAAAACATCTCACAGTGGCAAAGAAGTTACATCATATCTTTATTTCAGCATTGGTATTCAGATCTTAATTCTTAATTCTTTAGACCAGTATGTCAATTTAAAAAAAAAAAAGTGTGACTTGTGATCTGTACAGATCCATGCATCCATTTTTGGCAATGTGAGACATGTCAGAAAGGTCTGAGCACAGGTTCAAACCCTCTTAGCCAAATGGGAGTGTGCGTGTGTGTGTGTGTATGTGTGTCCGTGTGCATATGTGTTTCGGGTGTGTGTGTTTGTTTCCCCAACAGCACTTTAGTTTCTCTGAATCCTGTCATGTTGAGTTTCTTTGTCCAAACATCTCAGCTGCCAGCATTCAGAGCTGGTTGGGCCACTGCCAGGGGACATATGTGAGTGTGAGATGTTCAGCAAACCATATGGGATGTCATCCACACAGCACATACACACTTTGTTGGGTATGAAGAATTAGCTTTACATCAGTGTGAGTGTATGTGTGCGTGGTGTGTATAAGACAGAGAATGTCACATATAACACATTTTTCTTGACAGTTTTTCAAGGTAAATGTGCATGCTGTAGAATGAAGATTTGCCTTCATTGGGTCTGAGGGACCTCCTCTGATGCATTAAAAACAGGCCTGGACCGAAAGCACAAAACAGTGCGTGCGTCCAATCACTTGATCATTTTTGTTTTCTGTTAGCACCACTCTTAGCAGCTCTGACTGAGGGATGACACTAATGAGAACTTATTTTGGTAGTAAATGTTGTGCTTTGTGTATGTTTCTCAGATTGGGGAACAGGTGCACATGCCACACCATTGCACTCTTCTGAATGGCCTTCAGGAGGCCCTCATCCCAGAGTCATTCAAAGTGCTGTCCACCCACCAGGCAACCGGTCCCCAATGGCCCCCAGCACACCCCTCTGAGACCTCTGTGTCTCTCCCTTGGTGGATTCATGTTCCAGTCCTGCTCTCCTCAGATTCACTTTGATGTTTAATCCCATCCTGACTGTGTCCTCCTTCAGTCCGCAGAGCTGCTCGGCCAGTCATGAATATCCAAAGGTCTGCTTACTTGACAGGATTATCCCTCTTTTCAAAGCAACTGGGGGCGATTCTTCAGCCACAGAAAACACACTCAATGAATCTTCTGCTCTCTTGCTTTGTTTCTCTCGCTTTCCTTTACACTCTCTCTCTCTCTCTCTCTCTCTCTCTCTCTCTCTCTCTTTCTCTCTCTCACTCCCTTCTGTCTTTGTCCCTTTGAGCTTTACTAAACACATTGATCCACCCGATCAAGGAGTTCATCTGCTGCTGTTCATCCATTATTGGACAGGCACACAAACGTATGCGGTAAGTATCTTGCGTTGCAGAAATACTATATTTATTTATATATACAAATGGTATGAGGCATCTGCACCTCAGAGTTTTTTTTTACACATGAGTACATGTATCTGCACTTCTTATTAGCACCACATGGATGTTACGTTTTCGGATGTGTACGTTGATTGGTTAGTTTGTCAGTAGGATTACAGAACAACTGCTGAACAGATTTGCATGTAGCTTGGATTGAGATACAGAATAGACCCCACTTACTTTTGGTGCATATTTGGACAAAGGGACAGATCCAGGATTGTTTTCTGACTTTCTTTAATAATGCGCGACAAAGCGTTTTGCATGGGTCAAGTTGCAAATAAATCATCTCAGTGGACCTGTCAGTTGTCTCCTCAGTGGACCCAACCCAATCTGTTGTAAGACCCACAAAGCTGACCAGGACCTAATCATTCAGGATCAGAGCTGCTTGCCAGAGTATGGGTGAGTAGTATACTGTTAAAAAAGTCGGTGAAAATGACAGTGAAAAACTGTGAAATGGCAACAGAAATAAACTGTAAAACTAGAAAAAGTTTATTGTTGTAGAATAAACACAGAATTACCATAAAGGAAAAAAATGTCAAAGATGTTGTTTTTAATTGTTTTAACATGTGAAATATATGGTGAAAAGCTGAAATGGTGACAGCATTGGACAGTCATATTAAAAATAGCACATTACTGTATTATTCACAGTGTAAATACCTTAACTAAAAAACATGCTGTCAATGATATTTTTTACTATTATAATACGTGAAATACAGGGTGAAAACTGAAACGGAAATGGTAATAGATTGTAATATTAAAGGGGCACAATGTAGGATTAAGTAGTTTGCGTGGTGCCCCTGGCATGCCTGTCTCAAAATCTACACCTTCATGAAAAAATGCTGCTCGCTGTGAGAATGTTTTTCATCACAGAAGGCCAGCAGTTGATACTGCAGCAGTTGAATACGCTATGTAGGCCTAAAGCGATTTTTTTGTATGAAAAGTGTTTCCCACGACACTCGTAGCAGACCGCTCTGTCCAAAGTTAGGCCCTACATGTGGGGTTCTCAGCGGACGGACTGTCAAAGTGGTCGCGAAGATCATCGTTCACTTACTAATCACTCAAATAAGCATCGGCTGACTCGGGACAGATTTATTAAACTTTTAATCATACATAGAGCCCCTTTAAAAACAGCACATTACTATAATTAATTTAGGCACCAGCCTTTCCACAGATAAAAAAATCACCAACAAACAATATACATTCAACCAACAATGTGCATAAGCTTAGTCTGTGTGGATTCTACTGACCAAAATAGTGTCCCATGGTACACAGTGCAAGTGCTGAGAATCAAAAGCTCACACTTCCACCTATAGCCTATGTCAGTCTGGAAAATATGACTTACTGCATTAGGCCTAGTGCAGTCATTACAAATTCATTGACCTTAGATTTAGCTTTGCTTCCTGAGAAATACTAGCCTAATTCATATAATTTGTTTTCCTTATATCTTTAATAATTTCCCTTATTATTGTATCTATTTTCTGCATTATTACCATAGTCAGGCCTAAGGTAGGCTATTTAATCACAGTCTGGACCAGGCCCGTGCAGAGACCTTTGGAGGGGCAGGTGTCATTTCAAAGTAATTAGTTACATTATAATATTACTGTCTTTGAATTGTAAGGCATTACACTACTATTGCATTACTTTTAAGTTACTTTCACCAAAATAACTGGAAATATGGATTTGGCGTTCTAAATATATCTTATTGCGTTCAATAGAGTTGCGTTCAAATAGAGGTCATTCCTCAAAACCAAGTATTCATATCAATGAAAGTGTGTGTGTCATAATAAAAAAAAAAGTCCTGACACCATCATATGAACAAGATAGTCAAATGGCTTTATCATGTTTTCATTAGGACACTTTACTGGTGTTTTCCAATGCAAAAAAGCCAGATTTTTGTGACCTGAAAATGCTCAAGACAACACTTTACACAGCCATTAGAAAACTACAGTAAAAGTAACACACTTACACACAAAGTAAAGTTACACACAAATTATACCTATTAGATAGTTATCCCCTCAGTAAACAATAAATGAATGGAAAGATTACAATAAATTCAATGGTAAATACTGCATATTAAACTTATTATCTCCTATAGGTTTACTTGTATTTTGTGCTAAAATTCAAAGTATCTCAGCCTGATTCATCTCTATTTACAGCTCATCAGGCCACGTGAATGTTTACTGTTGCTATGGCAACAAGAGACCGCTGACGTTAGCATCTGTTAGCTAGCTTAGCTAAATCGTCTGAACAATAATAGCCCATAATATCACAATTCGGCGTATTTGAACAAAATCAACCACAACTACCAACAGTCACAGCCCTTCAGCTCTGAGCTAATATGCTGTCACATGTTAGATTGTCAAAGTTAGAACAATAACGGCTTCAATCCCTGAGAAGCTACGTTAGCATTAGCCGCAGCTGCGTTCATCAGTATGTTACTTAGGTCACATGACATTCAGTGAGACGGTCCTGCAGTCGGCTCAGCACTAACAGGAAGTAAACATCTGCGCGGACTTTTTTTCTCCTCTGCAAATCTCGCACTGTTGGCGAATTTGTATAAAAACAACTAACAACTTAATTTCGGGTTTAAAATGCATTGTAACGCGCGTTACTGACATTTGTACCGAGTAAAATATTACCTTTTTTTCCTTTGTAATGCCTTACATTACCGCGTTACAGCAAAACGTAATGCATTACAGTAATTACATTACTTTTGTAACGCGTTACTCCCAACACTGCTAATAACTGACTAATACTTCCGAGACATACTCCTGGCCAGAAGGTGGCGACCTACCCTCAACTTCCCACCCCTCCCTATATAAAAAAGAAGACGACAGCGAAGAATCCCTTTGCAATCCAACTGAATCAGAAGTCACGTACATTGGAGAGAAGTTCCTCATCGTTGCAGTTTACCAAGGTGAGATTCAGCATGTCCATGTGCCTTTCTTTTGTTTTGTTAATGATGTCGATCTTGTTGATTGTGAAATGCAACACGGGCGCTAAGTAAGATGCATTGGCGTGTACATTGTACAGACTTCGTTTTTTTGTCATTAGAGCGGGCATTTGCCCGGGCATGCCCATGCATACTAGCCTGGGAAACCCCATGCTACTTTTAGTTTGAACGACCTTCATCAGGTGTTAATCAGGCATGCAAACGGTAAGACTGCAAGAAAAAGTGTAATACTCAGCGAGTTTCTTAATGCATTATTAAAATCGATAGCAGGTCTATATCTGCAGTGCACCATTTTTTCTGTTAGTTAGGTAATTTCTTTTATATTCGGCTTCAGCAGTGTGGTGTCCCTGGCTGTGTGTGACCGTGGCTTTGCTCGAGATGTGTTTGCTCACTGCTGGTGTGGTGTTAACCAAGCAAGACACGTGTAATTTTTAGTTTCGAAGCAGCTAGTCGGGTATATTTTGTACAGACTTGATTCCACTTAATTTGTTTTATGTTGGGCTGCAGTAACGTGACATAGTTGTTGCAAGGCAGCCCACGTGGGTGAGTGGCTTTGCTTCAATAGTGTTTGCGCACTGGTGCAGCGTCAATCAACCAAGGCGCACGTGTTATTTTCATTTTCGAAGCATATTTTGTACAGACTCGATTCATTGTTGAAATTGCAGATAATTCCTTTGTACCGCTCTTTCTGTGTTAGGTTAAGGTTATGCAGTATTGGGTTTTATGTTGGGCTGCAGCAGTGTGAAGTTGTTTTTTTGTTGCAAAGTAGTTTGAAAACCATGTATCCTGGGCTACCTGTGAGATTTCGCTGACGTGTATGCACAGGGTCTCACCAAGTCCACATGCATGCATTAAGTGTTGTAAGGATTTGAATGTTGTTTAAGCTGCTGTATGTTGCTGTAAGTGTTCAGTAAGGCCAGGCATTTACTTTGCACAGGCTTAGTTTGTGATGAGAAATAAGTTCATTATACATTGTACTAGTGTGTGTATCCCGTAGTGAATGTTGTGTATGCATAGTGAATGTTTAAGCCCAATGGGTACTAAAGAAAAAATGTAACAGTTTTATATGGTACAACAACTACCTAGAAATGTGGCAGTGTAACTTCTGTGGGAAATCGTTAAAAACACTAAGGGGTTATGTTCTCCATTGCAAACTTCATAGAAATGAGCCACATTGTTTGTTTAAATGTTATGGCTCTGGTTGCTCCAAGACATTTTTCAGATATGGTGCATTTAAAGCACACTTCTACCGCAAACACAATGTGCCTGAATCTGATCATGTTGGTGCTGTCGTTGGTGCTTACAGGTGTCCAGTTGCATTGTGCAGCCACAAATGCCAAACGATCAAGGACCTTTTAGGCCATCTGAAGAAACACCTGGAGGAAGGGCATGAAGTATGCTGTCCGGTGAGTGGATGTCAAAGTGTTTTTAAAATCAAATCTACACTTACATCTCACATTTCACGAAAACATGGAGACATTACAGACAGCAGAATTAATGACATGTACAGGGACTTACCAAGGCGGCCATCAGAGTCAGCGGTAGGCGTAGCTACAACTGAAGTTACCGAGACTGGTAATGTGATGGAGACGGAGGGGAGAGAGGAAGAGGATATGGATGCATCAGGAGATTTTGGTGATCTGTATTTGAGAAATGTGAGTTTGTTTTATTTGAAATTGCAGGGAAAGTTTCTGCTTCCTGCTTCAACCATTCAAAGTATTGTTGAGGAAATGGTTAACATTCACGAGTTAGGCCAGGCATATACTTTGAGCAGACTTCGTTCTTTACTACAAAAGGACACATCGCTCTCTGATGATGACATAACTAAAGTTTGTGATTCTGTCAAAGAGTCTGATCTCTTTACTGAATGTCACACAGGGCCAATGAGGACTGTGTATTCAAGAACTGAGACTTTCAAAAAAATGTTCCTTTATGTGGAACCACAGAAATTACTCTTAGGAAGAGATGAAAATGGGAAAGACAGATTTGCATATTATGTTCCCATCAAAGACACTCTGAGACATTTCCTAGAATCTAAACTTTGGCTAGATCAGAGTGCACATGTGACAGAACAGTCAGAGACGGGGGTTTTGAATGACATTAGTGATGGTAGCTTATTTAAACAGAGCGAGTTTTTCAAGAGCAATCCATCCAGTTTAAAACTCGTGCTCTATGAAGACTCGTTTGAGGTCAGTAATCCACTTGGATCCGCAAAGGGTTTTTTGTTTTGTTTTGTTGTTTTTTTTGTTTCACGAAATTGGGATTTCTTCCCACTACCGGGAGCTGACTGGACAGCCACTAACAGAGACATTCCTGAGAAGTGTGGGGAAAAAAGGGAAACGACTCCTAAACTTCATGGCAACTGTTTGTGCAAACAAGACCAGACGAGTCTTTGAGACATTGACCAAGCTGAAGTTCCAGAGAGGGCAGTTGGAGGGCTGCTCGGAGGACGTGAAGGATATGCTGCTTTTGCTGAAACCAACCAGGCAGATGACGTTCAGGTGGACTGCTTGCCGGCGACGCCATGCATCATTGTGTGTGGTAAGTGAGGTTTTTTGCTTTCTGTTTTGTTTTTCCCCAGCTGCAGCCTTTAACATTGAGTCCTATGAGACCAGCTGGTGGCTAGCTGGTCTCATAGGACTCAATGTTAACTGCTAGCTTAGAGGTAAAAAATTGCACTGCCATACTCAGAACGGCAGGAAGTACAGGAGAAAGAAAGGTAAAGCTCAACCATGTAACTCAAGGAAAGGTGTACAGTAAGCTTATTTCCAAAAATGGAACAGTATCACTTTAAAGGTGTAGATTCTCTCCTTATACTGTATGTAGAAGTCTCGGGTAAATCCTTCACATTCTCAACAGATGAGTGGTGACCCTACTAACAAACCTGTAATGCCTGATATTTAAATCTTTACAGGAGCCTCCTGCTACAGTGCCAAAAGATTCATGCTGAGCATCGATGGCAAGATCGTCAATGACAACATCACCCAATTCATCGCCGCCATCAACGTAATGTTCGGCAGCTACTACTGCCTGAACATACACTATCCAGTGCAGTTGAGGTCAACGCTGGAGTTCCTTCAGAGGTGTGTGTGCGTGTGTGTGGGGGGAGGGGGGGGGGGGGGTTAACGGTTAACAACCCAGCAGCGGGATCGCCATCCCCTCCTGCTAGATGGCACAGGAAGAGCACTACAAAATGAAATGTTCAGTCCACTAATTTGCATGTTGATGGTCAAGTCATCAGAAACTGACTTCATAAGGAGAGTATGAGAGCCTGGTATCCACATTTAAGGTCTGTTTACAAGGCACCCTCATAACCCTCCTCACAAAGTCCCTTTCTGATCAGGGGACGTTTTACAACCCTGATCAGAAATGAAAATTCAATTTTAACAGTCATAATGAATACTTAAAATTTGATGGTGGTAAGTATTTGTTAAAAAGGTAAAATTCATTAATGGAATGATGAACCACTTCTGGAAATGAACTACTAAAAATATTACACAGTGCACCTTTAAGGAAAGAGATGGTGATCCCACTACTGGGTTGTAAAACGTCCCCTGATGTACTGGCATATCTCCTCGCATGTCCTCCATGCTCTGGACACAGTACGTCACAGAAGTATGCCATTGTTTTAGTGTTCTTTACTTAATGGCCTGTTCTGTGTCATTTCTGCACAATGCAATTCCCCCTTTAAACTGCACTAATTTCAATATTAAGCCCCTTTTTTGATTTGTCTAGAATATAGTGGTCTTCACTTTTTTGATGTTTGCAGCTGTCTGTTATTTAGCCTAACCAAAGCAACCATGCAAGGAACATTAATAAAGTAGTGGTATTAATTTTTTGTTAAGGGCAATTCAGAAAAGGGACTAGATGTTCAAAATAGTGAACTAGCACAGTTCTGTTGCTTCACTCTTTGTTGTTTGGTCAAAGTAGCAGACTGTGCTCAAGGATGGAAACGATTCACATCCCTAAATGTGGTCATTACAGCATTGTCATCTAGTGCTTTGCCCAAATCTTGGAAAAGCATGGTTATAGTTACACCATCTTGAATGGTGTGCTTTAGAAAATAGTTGCTGTACCTCAAGATGTTGGACATCCCGCTTTTCTGTTGCATGCATTGTCCCCGAGTACAGCATGTACTTGTTTTGTTCTTAAGCCACTGTGAGCTTGAAATGCTGGGCACATAACACAGCTTCTGCCCCACTAAGTGATACAGGTGGAGTGGATTCTCAGGGTTCCCCATGCTATAGAGCCAGATGTTTTACCTCTTTCTTGTAGTGGGTTTCATCAGCCTTGATGAAACCCACCAGTTTTGTGTTGTCCGCAAAGTTCACCTGGGGCCTACACTACAAAGCTGGTTCAGCAGTAAAGAGGTAAATAATCTAATAGAAGAGCACGGAGTCCTCAAGAAAATGAGGACTCTGCTCTTCTATTAGATTATTTACCTCAACTAAACCTGGGGTGTGTTTTTCGACAACATCTTTGCTAACTGGTTAGCAACAATGCTTTTGACAAACTGGGTCCTGTTTTTTCTCCTGAACCAGCTTTGTAGTATAGCCCCCAGCTGGTGGAAGCAGACAGTGCCTCTCGAAATACAGTGATTCGATATCAGAATTTAATCAAAAATGGGGCTGAAATTGTAAAATACTGACCTTTTTTCTTTGTTGTCAAAGTTGTCTGAACATGGCACACCATGTGTATTTGGGTGTTTCAACAACTGTGTTTTTGTGTTCTTACTTTACATAGGTGCTTTTTCAACATCAATCCAGAGAAGGGCACAAAGGTCGAGACGAAAAAAAACAAGAAGCAACTGCCGGTAAACCCTAGGGTCCTTACCCTCATCGCTGATCTAGCAGATCATGAGTGGAGAGACTAATTAACACTCTGGATACCCACTCCAGCAATGTGATGGCTTCATAGGTACGCACACTCATGCGCACTCGTGCTCCCAATCTAGTTGTGCCACTCCTTTAGCGGTGCCACATAGGCCCACATACTGCCCTGCACCTGCCTTCAGGTGTATCAATCTCGTGCGTGCGTGCGTGCGCGCGCGCACGCACACACACACACACACCTCTGAAAGAACTCCAGTGTACATACGCACACACATACTCAGCCACAACGCCCCGCAGTCGTACCGAGACTGCTCCTTGGGACTTTTCCCCAAAACAACTTCATTCTTGATGGACATTTGTGATATGCATCAAGTGATATGTGATATGCAAGTGTGGGGGCTGTTAATAACTGAGAATACTTGCCAACTAACTTTTTGGCTGTTATCGCTGGGAAAGTCGTAGGGACCGGATACCAGTCTTAAAGAGCTTCAAGCCCATATAGATAAGGGTTAACATTTTTTGTTTTCTTGGGGTTGCATGTCACTTTTTGTTTGACAAACTCAGGATTTTAAAATCTGTTGCAACAATTCTGGTCATTTCTCTTAACTGACAGAAATGATGATGGCGTGTCCGTCTCCTACGCAGCAGTCTTGTTAAAAAGCTTCAAGCCTGTATAGACGACAAAGGACACAGATTTAATGATCTATTATCAACCTTACTTTGCTATTGTAAACTAAACAGATGTTGTAAACTTACTATATGCACATTTTGGAAAGAATTTGTGCTAATTGAAATATTATACAAAATGTTATTTTTCAAAAGGAGTGTGGTGTGCTCAGGAATGTATATAATGTAGCAGGTCTGCTCCACTTCAGCAATGTGATGGCTTCATAGAAGTGCACACTCACCCATCCAACCTGGCATAACACGCGTAGGCCCACATACTGTCCTGCACCTGCCTTCAGGTACATCCATCTCTCTCGTGCTCATTCACACGCACACACATAATCAGCCACAACGACCCACGCCCTGCACTCGTGCCGAGACAGCTCCTTGGGACTGGTCCAAAAGACAACTTCAGTCTTGATGTACATTTGTGATATGCATAAGTGTGGGGGCTGTTATTGGAATTTATTGTTCTTTTTTTGTTTGTTGTTTCAAAGTCCCTCTTGAATATAAGTCTGTGTTTTACAGGTAATGTTCAAAATATCACCTCACAAGGGGTATAGTCATTATTTCAAGAAGTACATGTGCTATTTGTGCAAAATGTGCATAGAGTAAGGTTAATACATCTGCTGAGTTACAAAAGAAAAGTAAGGTTAATATTAAAATATAACTGACATAGTGTTCCAGACACCTGCTTAATGCTGATTAGGTTGACCACTTTGCATCAGAGCCTCCTGAAAAATTTTCAGTAGTAATTTCGAGGCAGGAGACCCGTCCCGAGTTTAAGAGAAGAGAAATGATCAGAATTGTTGCAACAGAGATGATGGCGTGTCTCTGTAGAAGCTTGCTTCATAGCAGACAAAGAAAAGGCTTGGAGCTGTTGAACAAGACTGTTGTATCTGGACCACCAACTTCCCTTACGATGACATCCTTTAATGACTGACGATACTTGCCAACTTGCTAACTTTTTGGTTACGTTTTAATTGTTTTTGTATTTTGGGGGTTGTACCCTGTGACATAGGAGTTGATTATTTAAAATACCTTTTTAAAATAAGTACACATGGTATCTCCAAAACGTACGTTTAATACGTTTAATAATCTGTTGAGTTACAAAAGAAAAGTAAGGTTAATAGTAAAATATAACTGACAGTGTTCCAGAAACCTGCTTAATAGCGATTGCATCAGAGCCTCCGTAAAGTTCAGTAGGAATTTCAAAGCGGTCGACCCAATGTCTCGAGGCAGGAGACTTATCCCGAGTTTAAGAGAAGTGATCAGAATCGTTGCAACAGAGATGATGGTGTGTCCGTCTCCTATGAAGCAAGCTTCTACAGAAATTGCCAAAAAGGTTGTTGGCAAGGATCCTCATTAAAGGATGTTATCGAAGGGCTAGTTGTGGGGAACAGATGCCACAGTCTTGTCAATAAAGGCTTGAAGCTGTTAGACGAGGGTCTACGTTTTGTTGTCTGACAACTGACACAGATTAAGTTGTATTATTTACCTTACTTTTTTGTAAACTCAGCAGTGTTGCTTTGCTTCTGGATTTTGGTTGGCTATCCACAGTAACTTTTTTTTTACCCCGAGACGTTGGTGGTTCTACTATTCATCCTCAAAGTTTGATTGAGTGTCGAGATGGTTTTAATGCTGTTTTAAGTTCTGCTTGAAGAGCGCCCTACTATGTTATACAATGAACATTTTTGAACAATGTTCCAATAAGTACCTATGTCGTCCACAAAATGTGCATAGTGCAAGTCTAATGCATCTTTTGAGCTTACAAAAGAAAAGTAAGGTTAATAGTATAACATGTGACAGTGTTCCATTTTTGTGCAGTTATAGAGGTGCAAAAGTGAGTGCACTTTTGATTTAACAAAAATCATGGAAAAGGGTCACTTAAGTTATATTATTGACCTTGCTTTTTCTGTTGTACTCAGCAGATGTATTGAACTTAAGCACAAGTTATTTCCAAAATGTACATGGATTATCGAAATGGGTATGATGTGCTCTTCAATGCATGAGGGCTTTGTATTTTGTCTGTTTGGTCCTGGATTTTCGTCATATCCGCCAAAACTGATTATTCAAGGTTTGGATATAATAAAAAAACCTGCTTGAATACCTGGCTACTGTGTTTAATATTGGTAATGAGTGTAATAAATGATTGAATGAATCTTAATTGTCCAGTGGTGCTGCCATCCACAGGTACTGGTATTTCTCAGATTAATCTTATTTCAGATTTTAACAGGACTTTTTGACTCTTAAATGAGGTAATTATGTGAAATTTATGGGAATTCCACTTAAATGCAACATGTATAAACTGTGAATCCTACGCCTGAGCAACACAATTGTGCTGCTGGTTTAGCAGGATTGAACCATAAAATAAGGTTATAAATTCTGTGGAATGAATAGAGATTCACCTTAAAAACAAATGCTTTATACTGTAAATTGAACAGTCATACCGTCAAGGCATAAATAATTTCTGTTGTTTTAACAGAAATTGACTGTAAAATAGGCCAATGAATGCTGTGGAATGGTTAGTATTTCACTTAAAAAACAACAGGGTTGCATTGTGAATTATACAGCTATATACCATGAGCCTACATGAGTGTCACTGTTATTTAAACAGTAACTCCCCTTTATTGTAACATCTTGAAAATGTTGATTCTACAAGTCTTAATATACCTTACCGTAAATCCATATACAAGATCTCTGTGTTTTATACGGTGAAGAAATGGCAACCACAGCTGCCAGTTTTTCACCGTAATTTTGACAAGAATTTTTTATCACCATACAGCAATACGTGACACATCGCATAACAGAAAGAGAAGAAAAAAATCCCCCAAAAAGGTAGAAAGCAAAAAGTATGTACAGAACTCACTGCATTGTAGTGTCAATTTTAGAGACTTTGACAACAGAGATGAAACAATGAATAAAAAGTGCATGGAGTTGTAGCTTAGTTTCTCTTTAACACACACTTTTACACTGATTTAAACTTGTCCATGTCCACATGTGCCATCATGCCAATGTAAAACAGCCATAAACTGGCAAAAGGTCTAACTGCCAAAGAGCAGAACAGTTCTGGAGTTAAAATGATTAACACTCTTAAATCCATCTCACTAAAATATTTTTAATCTGTGTGACTCTGCACTGTCCACCATTTTCCCCCTGCAAGTGACTTTTTCACCAAAAGTTAGTTAACATCTGTTCACTTTACCCTAAGTGCCACCATGAGGAGTCTTGAAGCCTGGAAAATGAATATGTGTATGGGAATGGACAAATTAAAATTTTGACCCAATGATGCATGAAATGACAAGTCCTAGCGGGGAACATAATAACTATGTGCCTAATGTCATGGTTTTCCATTCAATAGGCCCACTTATATTTCACTTAAACCCAGAAATTTCAACAAGAGAATTGATCCTCTGGGGAACATGTATGTGTGTACATAATTTTACAGGAATGCATCCAAAATGTAATTGCGATATTTCATTTTGGAACCAAGTGGTTGACTGATGACTGATGCCTATAACCACGCTGCTTTAGTTTGCTTATAAAAAGATGCTTGGTTCACTTGTTATTGTTTTCTTGCTAAAAGATTAAGACGATAAGATCAATATATCTGTTCTGTTAATATTAAGTGACAGCAGTTGGTTATTTTGTCTTAGCACAAAGACAGGGGGAAAAGCTAACGTGTCTGTCTGAAGGTAACTTAATTCACCTACCAGCACCTCTGAAGCTCATTAATTAGCATATTACATCTTGTTTGTTCATTTCATACATTGACTGAACTGTTTAAACAATAATTTGTGGTTTTACAGGGGCAAGCCAAGAAATTGTTAATCAGTTGTTGGCTCTAGGTTCATATTTAACTGACAGATATGAAAGAGGGATCAATTTTCGCATCTAAATTTGGCAAGATAGTAAATATGATTATTTCCAAAAATGTCTAACTATCACTTAAAGGTATAGTTGGTAATCCTGTTCAGAAACACTTTTTGTTATACTGGGTGAAATGGTCTTTCCACCCTGAGAGTAGTCCATACATAATGTGTTCAGAAAAAGGAAGGAAATAAATCAGACCAATCAGATGCCTTCATGTCTCGTCCTGCCTGCACCCCCCTCTGTTCCCCCCCCTCCTCCCTGCGCACACTCATCACGTGTCACCGTTGCCGGATATATTCAGCACATTCCATATGGAGTTAGCAGGAGATCCACTCCAGGTCAGAAGGTGGCGGTAATGCACACCTAAAAGTTGTTTGCCAACAGCCATAAAACAACAGAAGAAGAAGAGTTAGCACAGTTAGCAGGAGAGAACAATGGCAGAGAAAATGCAGCCAAAAGTAGCACTTCCAGAAGTGATGCAGAGGTTGCTGTCTTTCTGTTGGACAGGTAATTATTTGTTTTGCTTAGGGGGATTTGTTATTTTCATGAAATATGTAACGTTAGCCAACTTAGCTACTTTTGTAGCTTGTATTAGCCCAATGCTAACAGCTCTCCTCTGCCCTGCTGACGGACTGTCTGATGCCGTTCAAGTTTGTGAGGGCGGGGCTTTGGACGGAGCACTGACGGGAGGGGGAGAAGGGGGTGGAGCTTAGACGAGGTGCCACTTTCAAATCTTGCTAGCTCTCCAACATTACCAACTATACCTTTAAATAACTTAGCCAATAAAAACTTACCATTTTCTTACTGCAAAAAAAACAATTAAATACTCAGCTAAGCTACCACTTGTTGCTTGTGTAACCCATATAGTCAGTGTTTCTTTGTGCGTATTAGAGTCCATCACAGTTTTTAAGGGTGAGCAGATGAGGCTGTGTTGGAATAAACATGGGAAAGTGTGACCTCTGAGGTCTCAAATTCACCTTAGGAGCTCCATCGATTCCCTTGTAACTCCAAATCCTGCCTTTGTCTCTGACAGCTTCTCTGTTTATCTTCTCTCCCTCATTTCTCCTTTGCTCCATCATAGACTCTGTTTCTCTTTCTGTTATTCCGCCACCTTTGATGTATCCCACCAATCTTTAATCCTTTCAGCTAACACAACATGATGCGCAAAGCTGAAAGAGTGTACATCTGTGCAGTGTTTTCAGGAAGGTTTAAATCCAGTTACAACAGTGTAAGACTGATGCTCCCCTTCTGTCCAAAGTTATGAATATTTAAACCGTCACAGTATCAACCTCCGACTCTCAGCATCAATGGATAAATCAACCTGCCACCAACAGTGGATACAGAGCTGTTTATTCAACTCTAGTCACAAGCATGTGAAGCCAAGCTGAGTGTTCAGGCAGAGCTGAAAAGATGCTTCTCAGTCAGTTTCTCCTTTAGGTTTAGCACCATGTTTATCCGGTGTATTGAAGAAAAACTCTCTCATGCGTGTCAGATGTCATTGTATCAGCATAGTCCAAAATGTGTTCAAAATAGAAATACAAAAAGACAAAAATCTTCAGCATGAAGATAACTACTATCTATCAATTATTGTGGAGTTTAATTGATTGTTGAATAGATTAACTCTCATTAGAAATCTAAAAAAAACCTAATCAAAATAGTCCCTTATTCAAAACCCTTTTTAAAGAAATGTCTGACTCATTTGCATACCCGCATGGAAAAGCTTATAACAGAGGAACTGTAAGGTCAAAATGCAAGTGTGATACTTCCTTTGAAAAGTAATAGCTTCTAGTTTAGTGAACATTCATAATTTAGCATATGGCTACAACACAACCAAAACTACATCAGTTCAAACATAGCTAAAAAAACATTTTTTGTTGTCCTCTTTTATAATAAGTCATATTTAAATAACAATAACTAGGACATGCTTAATGACACATTGTCACACACCTTCTATATATTGTTGGCTTCACATATGTAAAATTTGGAATGTCTAGGCCTAACTTTGTGGGAACCAGGGACATTTTAGTTTGTTGTGTCGAAGGCGCCATCAAGTGGCCAAAATGTGAGAATTACCTTTACTAACTGCTGTGACACTGGAAATCATACTAGAGCTTTTTTATGACTATAAAACCTTTTACAATCATTGAAAACATTACAGAATGCTAGTATATTATACATAATGACAAACCACGTTGAACTGAATTCAAAACGTTTCTCTTGGTGACGGTTTTGCTTGCGTGTTCAGCTGCATAACAGGAGGGACGGCACACAGTGACGCATTGAAATAGTTTGCTAATATAGCTTGTCTCAAATGCAACCTCATTTTTCATGCATATTATCGTTGGAAAGGTAAAATGATTGGCTTACAAGTGTGACTTGTTGATAGCCAATAATACCTTGTTCTCGCATGGCCGCGAATGATACATGACAGGGTCCACTGGCCTTTCAAATAAGGAGCACTTGCCATACTCCAGAGGCTGTCCCGGGGTGAAAAATAAACAGAAAGGGATGGGGTCCCTTTCATGTTGTATACAGCAACCAAACGAAAGCAAACATACCCAACAACTCTAGCCAGGAAGAAGAGAAAACATGTCTCTTCACAAAAATAGATTTGTTTTTGTTTTGCAAACAAAGTTTCCAGACAGAGCGAAACGAACGTGACATGACAATATTCACAACTTTGATTAATTTTATGAAAAATTTATGAAAACCATTTTTTTTTATCACTGGACCCTTACGGACTAAAGGAATGTAAATTATCAAGCCATGGACACGTATTTGGACCTTATGACTGCTTCAAAGGTAAGGTGTTGCCACATTTTTCCCATCTGTACAGTTTACTATGCTGGTAAATCTGAATGAATTATAATTTGGTGGTCATGGTTTCCTTAAAAGGAACTATGTGAACTGTGGAGAATTTAACCCAACAAGTTTAAACATCTATATCCTCATATGTGGTACTGACCTACTTGGAACGGGCCGAACCGGCCCACCTACAGGCTGGTGGGCTTACAGGGTTTCAAAAAAGCCTTGACTGGTAGTTGTGTTGAGTTTATTTTTAGAAATGAGTTGAGAAACAAAAAAAAATGCTGGTGTTAAGTACACAAAATTATGTGGATCAATGCTCTACCTTTTTCAGTTACCAGATCTCAACGCACTTTTACACATGAGAACTTTTGAACAGATATTCAGTTGTGTTATTCGCCAACCCTGTTGCAAACAATACATACTTCTACTTATTAAACTGTCTTACCAAACATGTTTTGGATGAAACTTTTCTATGGTACAGTCAGAGTATGAGTGGAGAATGTACTGTGTGTACTGTGCACTATCTACGTCATTGACTCTGCCATGAATAGACAGCGCTACTCACCAGCTAGCCGGCCATCATCAGAGTGAATGATCACCAGTAGGTAAAATTGCCTACTTTAACCCTTGAAGATAGGGAAAATCTTGAAAAAACAATTTCTCAAGCTGAGATTTTAGGTGCCATTAACAATATGGCCAGTGGCAAAGCTCCCAGTGAGGACATCTTCAGTATTAACTTTTATAAAAATAGAGGCCAAAGGAAATGGTAACCTATTGAATCAACACACTTTTCACTCATTACAGTTCTACTGAAGCCAAACAAGGAGACCTTAAATTGTGGTGGACATTGTCCTACTTCACTTTTAAATTCAGAGAGAAAAATATTTGCAAAAAGACATTAGATTAAATTTAACCCAAACTCTTTCACATTGACCAAATTGGTTTTGTAAAGATCCAGACAAATTGCAGACAATATGAGAAAGCTGTTTCACATAATGCATTATGCTAATTTGACATCTGAACCAATAAATGCGGTGTCCTTGGACACTACATAAGCGTTTAAATGGTCATGTCTTTTTTAAACATTGAAAAAAATTGGATTTGGCTTTTAATTTATAAATAATATCTCAGCAATATCCTCAGTGCCAAAGGCAGAGAGTATTACAAAAAGCATAATTTCTGAACCATTTGAACTTAGACGAGGGACACCTCAGGGGTGCCCTTTGAGTCCTATGCTCTTTGTTTTATCACTAGAACCCTTGGCCAAACCTATTAGAGAAAATGAATTAATGGCTCCTGGCTATAGCTCAGGAGGTAGAGAGGGTCATCCAGTAATCAGAAGGTCGCTGGTTCGCTACCCCAGCTGCATGTTGAAGTATCCTTGAGCATGATACTGAACCCCAAATTGCTTCTGATGAGCAGTTGGCACCTTGCATGGCAGTTTGTGAATGGATGAATGTGATGAGTTTTGTAGAGCGGTCAGTAGACCAATGACATTTAGCTAACAAAATTGTTGCAGATCCTCCAACATTCCTAAGAATATATTCTAGACAAAAAAAAAATGAATTCAGATGCCATTTCTGGATACAAGATTAATTGGGATAAGTCAGAAGTGTTGCCTTTAAATGTTTATTGCCATAAGTCACATATTGCCAGTTTGCCACCTGATGGGATGCGTTATCTTGACAGGACTCTAAAATCCAATATACAAGCTTTTTAAATGATGTCAGAGAAGACATTAAAGGGATGGAAAAGCTCTCCCTCTAAGTATTTGGAGGAAAACAGATAGCTTAAAGATTAACATTCTACCAAGGATTACTTTCCTCATTGCAGCTATTCCCCTCACCTTGGATGCAAGTTTTTGTCAAAGAGGTTAATAATTATTTAGAGAATTCATATGGAACAATAAGAAACCTTATTTGCATGTAGACAGGAAAAAGGCAGGTCTTGGCCTTCCGAATATACATAAATATTAAGTTGCATTCAACTTTGAATATCCTTTGAAAGTGGGCTATAATTTTAATTCAAGAGACACAAGATGGGTATAGACCAGGAGGACTTAGACATGTTAAAAGAAAAAGGTCTCTTTGCAAGGCCTGTGGTACAGCCCCGTATGTAAGAATGTCGACAACACTTTTTAATTTAATTTTCTTGCTCCATTGCAAAAACATTTCAGAACCTGATCAATTTTAAGGTCAGTAACTCTCCTATTGTTCCATTATGGAACAACTATTGAACTACAATTTATGTTGAATGGCAGGCCACTTAGGAATGACCACTGGGATGCAAAAGGTATTAGAACTATAGACGACGTGACAAATCCACACAACAGTAAACTGAGAATTTTTGCACAACTTAAAGATGCATGCGGTATATAAAATAAAGTTATAAAATATATGCAAATAAGATCACAACTGACCAGATATTTCAGGGAAAGTGTGATTACACCAAAATTAACTGTAACTGAGTCCAAACTAGAAATTGTTACCAAACAGAAGGTCAAAATTGCGTCAAATATATATAAATTGATAAATAAAACAACAGAGAGTCATTGGAATGCAGTTCAAAGAAACTGGGAAATTGATGTAGGTATATCCTTGGAAACTTAATTTTGGAATCATATCTGCCATAAAAATTCTAAATCAGTGAAGACAAAACGATAAATTATCATTGTGTCCATAGAACATATTTCACCCCTGTCCAACTGCATAAGATGGGTGTACCTGACTTAGACCTTTGTTGGCACTGCAAACAGGATAAAGGTACTTTCTAGCATGGTATATTACCCCAAAGTGCAAATCTTCTGGAAAATGGTTATGGACTCCCTTGGAGAGATAACTGGTAATACAGTGCATTGTGATCCAGTAATGTGCCTTCTGAAATACACTGTCAAAGAAACATGGTACAAACACACCAAACAAATGATAACAACTGGATGCATGACAGCTAAAAGACTGGTAGCAACAAACTGGAAGGACATACATCAACTAAAGGAGGAACAATGGCTGCAAACTTTCCGAGAGATGATTTCAATGGAGGGAGCTGCCTCGAATCTTTCTGAGGTAATGAAGAACAGCAGCTGTGGAAGGTCGTAATGGATATTGTCTGTAAAACACCTACCTTTCCCAGAATTTTAAGACATACTTCTGATGACATAAGCAGTCAATGTTAGACAGCTTGAACTACATTGTATTTTATCAAATTTGTCCTCTGTGTGCTCATGTCATTTTTCAACAAATAGTCCCTCTCTTTTTCCCTTCTTCCCTCTTTAATATTTATTCGGGCCTTTTATTTTTTATTTATTTGTTTATTATTTGCATCTTGTACAGTTATTTGTTCAGATATGTAATATTAATGTTATTATAATGAGCTGTTTCCTGTTCTTTGAAAACTTATTTAATTTTTTTTTAGAAGAAAATTGCTCCTTTTTGTGGTCAGTAATCTGTTCTCTGTCACTAAATATGGATCCATACCTGACTGCAAGAGAGGAGTCAGAAGATACTATAGCTTGCTGTGAAAATGAATGTTGTGATGAAAGTCTTGAAATTGTACTACATAACAATAGTCGCACTGAGTAAAATTTAAAATTCTAAGTGTGAGCTTAAGAGCAGAGGAATTACATTGATTACTGTTCTGAGAGTTTAAGAGTTAAGTTAAAGAATGATCATCGTAAAGCTGAACTGTAAATAGAATAGAATGTTTTGTCGTATTGCACCAAATGACCTCTTCCTCTCTGAAACGTCCTACAAAACGCGGAAGGACTTTGAATAATTAAATCACGGTAATGAGACGAATAAACAAAAGCGTGCATGAATATTCAGAGATTTAGTTCATATCGTTCCAGCTTCAAAAGCCTTTGGAAAACATTGCAACAGCATGCGCAATCTGCTATGCAGCTGCTATCTTTTCCTAAAGTGTACCGGCTTCTTTCTGCTAACAGAGCTTTTTGTGCGCGTCCTCGACGGCAGTTTACATTGAGATTGTGCAAAGCTGACGATTCCTAGTCAAGTTTTTCATCATATGGTTTAAGAGGAACAAAGTCCAGTTGAACGTATAGCCTGTAAAATTACTCCGTTTGGTTTGTGAGATTTCCAGTAGGCTGTGTTCACTTTGTATGAATGATCACAAACATACATTTTTTGTCATCTGAACATCATTCAGCAGGAGACACGAGCTCTCAATAAGTTTGTCAAAGGTTAGTAGGCTATATCATAAAATATTAAGATTAGTCTATATTAAACTATCAAACATATTCACCATTAAATCTATAAAAACTGCAATTTTCCAACAGAAAACCTACAGTTTCATGAGATTGAACATCATGATTCTATTTCATAATTAAGATTAAAGTTACTCTAAATCCACATTCTCAAATTGAACAGCTATACATTTTTTTATTGGACAATTTCAATCTACGCTGCACGTACACTGAATGATTTTGTATAAAATCAAGTAAAAAATGTTTTATGTATATGATCCATGAAATGAAATTATTCTTAGTTTTATCTTGATGAATGGAGGGTATGTGTAAAGCTAAACTGAGGCCACCTTTCTCTTTAAGGTGGAAAAGAGATGGACCTTTCTACTTGCAATTTCTCAGTTGTAATAGGTTTCTTCTAGCTATGTTTATAGCCTGGTCGCTTGAAAATTATAATAGGATAATTATGAAAGTAAAAGTCAGTAAAGTGAAATCCTTTAAGCCTTAAGTACTTTAAATGTTTTAATTAAAAGTTGTCCCAAAAGGAGCCAAGTGTATGTGTTAAAGTGTATCAGTATTGGTGTTCAGTGTTTCTGTGATCTGTAGGTTGATCAGGGCTGCTGTTGTGGAACATGTTCATCCTTCTGTTGTGTAAGCCACACACAGATTTTTTAAAAATATGACCAGACTTTATCTTTTTTCAATTAATCGTATTTATTTTACATTTCAAACCCCAACATAATCAGAGATCCATCTGAAATCGCCGTCCAAAATAAGTAAATAAATATCATTTTCATTTTTTATTAAAAAAATAAAGAAGTGGTCATTGTTCGCCTCGGACAGAGAATATCAACCTACTAGAGAGAAAGTAAGAAGGGAAGCATTGAAGAAGACGAATAGAATAAAGCAGGTGCAACACGCGCGGGTGGGTCTCCCGCACATTAACAAGGCTCTAATATATATAATATCTCCCGCTATTTGAACAGAATAATCCATCTACATATTTACACTTGTAGTTTGATTTAGAACCTTTTCGCACTGCAGGCCCACAGAACGGAAAAGCAACGAATCACCAGATTTTATTTGATCTTTAAATAAGACACACAGATTTCTGGGCCATCAAATAGTTCCAGTAACAAGCTGAAGCTTTGTTGTGCTTTGGGAGCTCAGTGAAGAAACACCTGTTACAATTGAGGTTAATTACCATAAAATACTAAGTTAGTTGCAAAACCCCAAACTCCAAGTGAGGAAAATCAATTTGTTCATTTGTCTTTACTGGCTCCGTCGATGCAACGAATTAAGCAACAAAGATAAATACAAAAGCATAATAATTTGTGGAGGGAGTCTGTGACAGCCCCAAAAGTTCGTCTCCACCGAGTTTGGAGTCACTTGGAGTCGCTGGCCAGCCTCGGCATGGTGACAGTGCTCATGCTGGACACATGCGGAGGCGGAACTTGGCACATGCTGCATGGACAAGGCATCCCGGTGCCGACGCCCCAGTGCTGGAAGCTGCTGCCCAATGGCCCAGCACCTGCAGCGGGCGCTTTGAGGAGTCCATGATGCGGTCTGACCGAGGTGACTGCGGCGATGCCGGGCGCGGACAGAGAGGCGGTGGAGACGGCCGCGGGCGGGAGGAGTGGGTGGTGCACCGCCGGGTGTGATGCATGGGGAGCCGCCGGGTGTCCCGGTACGGGCCCCGCGTGTGTCATAGTCCCACAGGCTGATGGGTGGAAGCCGCCGTGGTGTCCACTGGTGCCGTAGATTTCGCTCACCAGCCGCTTCATCTCCTCCAGTGAGTTGCTCAGCATCAGAATGTAGTTTCTAGCAAGCAGCAGGGTGGCGATTTTGGAGAGTTTGCGCACCGACGGTCCGTGCGCATAGGGCATGACCTCCCGGAGCCCGTCCATGGCTACGTTGAGGTCGTGCATCCTTTTCCTCTCGCGGCTGTTGATCTTGAGGCGGATGGACTGCAGCTCGCCCTCTGACAAGAGTTTGCGGTCTTTCTTGGCCAGCCGGAGTGCGAGGGACTCCTCGTCGGCGGCGGAGAGGCCGCGCATGCCGGGGATATCTGACGGAGAGTCGCTCTGTGTGGAGGACACGGCGCCGGAGAAGCCGTGCACAGACTTCTTCAGGGTGGACAGGAAGATGTCGTCAACCTCGGGAGATGACGGTCTGCTCGACATGCGGCTCGTATCTGAGTCCATGGTTCTACTCCAGCACGGTGCTCTGGAGAGGAAAAACGTTTTTGAATTTAGAAACCTCCAAATCCACAAAAAAACAAAACCGACTTTTTTTTGGTGGTCACATGTAGTTGTCACTTGTTATTGCAATTGCATCCTTAATTGGGCAAATAATTAAAAGTAGCCCTATGTTAAAACTAAATGTGGCTTTGTATTAATGTTTAGCGCTAAAGCGGAACCTTAATCCTGAATGCAGCAGAACTTTAATATTTAATTAAATACAACTTAAAAGTAATTTCTGGGAAAATGTTATCTTTATAATAATTTGAGGCATAAGGGATAAGCAACTAGTCAGTGCGCATCTATTCTACATTGCATTTCTATTTCGGTTCTGTGTAAATAAAACAGAATAAAACAGCCATAAAATCTGTGTAACATGAAAACAAATAATCAAACACTTACCAAGAGAGTTTCCAAGGACGATGGTGAGTAAAACCTGAACGTCAAATCCACTTGTTACTCCAAACCGCATCTGACAGCCTATTTGGCACGCCTGCGTGCGACCGCAGGGTTTTATAATGGGCTGAGGTGCACAGAGGCCGGGTCACCAGGACAACGCAGTTTCTGTCCCGGCTGCCTCAGTCCGACCAATCAGCTCCAGTCCTGTCGGGGGTGGGGGTGGGGGGGGGGGGGAGACGACTTTGGGGTGTAATTACCAACACACAGCATTAAGTGAAATCATACACACTCCCTCCTACATGGGCCCTTCTTGTGAAAATGTTGGCCTGCGTGGGGATGGATTTAATTATAATAACACACAGAAAAAGTCATATTTTGGCTGACTACATGTCTGTATCATTATAGATCCGGAAACGGGAAAACAATAAATCCAAACAAATTTTAATGATTTATTTAAATGATAATTCCATTAGTGACAAAACTATGACTATATAATTGTTTCTTTTAAATATCTTATCATTGTGATAATCTTTAACCTGAAATATTTGCCATTATCCAATAAAATGTAAAAATTCGTTGATCTCCCTTTTTCTTTTTTTTTTTTGACATTTTTATTATTAAACCCTCCGACCTGTAGCCAATCCGACCATAAAATCAGGCATGACCTTAAAATGAACATTAAGAACGGATCGGAACCCATTAAGCAGCGCAATATGTTTCTTTCTTGCAGTTTTGGTGTTAATATGGTGTTTTCCGTTTTTACTCGCTGTCGACCAGCAGCTGCCGTTCAAGTGCATCTTTAACGTTGATTAATGAAGTGTGCAAAATTGTTTTTAACGGTTATGATCCCTAACATTTCAATTAGTCTACCGTGAACGATAGCAGTGTGGCCTGCTGCTGGCGCTCAGGCGGCCTCTGACTGACATAAGGGCCCAAACCGGTGATTTGCTCCCGGGCGTAACTGAACCTGACAGCACCATTGTCCCGAAATATGACAAGTTGTGTTGTGCAGTCAGACACAATCAGCGCTAATTGCCTCAACAAGTTGATCTGTTTCAATGAGACTGGGCTCGAAATATCCTCTCTCAGTTGTTCATGAATAAATGGGTTTTAATTTACAATAATTGTATGTGATCAGAAAATGTCCGATTTTCTGTGGATTTTAAAACAAAAAATGTATTCAAATATAGGCTATATAGCCTATATATATACATATATATATATTAAAACGGGGGTGTTAACTAATATTTTTAACTTAAATGCTCAATTAAAAAAATTTAAATAATCTTATGTGTTGCAAATTGTATCTGTCTCTTTATTTTCTGTGGTCAGTCCGAGTTAGTTTCCATTAAGACAATGTGTTGTTGCCAAGGTTACCTGCAGATTAAAACACCTTGCGCACTGACTTATAACGCTGATTAAGGGGTTATATTTGATTTTACCTGCCAGCCAATCAGAAACGAATATCTTATGTGACCATAACGGTCAGCCAACGGATGTCCCAAAATCAGGGTCGTACACCCGGGTGACACACACACACACACACACACAAACGAACACACACGCAGACACACACAAAGGAACTCACACGCAGACACGCACACAAACGCGCACACACACAGATTCCTTTTTTTCTCATCGTTACATTTGGTTGTTTCCTCCGTCCTCTGTCCGCTGTGTTAATAAATTAAATAACATTATGGTAATTTAGACAGTTAAAGTGGCATTTTCAATCAGGAGGCTTGTATCTGTGCCACCACTTCCTTCATTAGACATTCCCACAGTCTCACACTGGATTCACACAGCCGACTGGCTTTCCTCTAACTCAACATTATGCATAATTATTTTTGAAGATGGCTAAGACAAGTAGCCTAGCTAATAAAATTACTTACATCTATCAGGAATTATGGAGGTTCTGTTGTAGTCTGGACCCTCACAGGCTGCTTCAGAAAGATTGTCTCCCTAATCCTAATTTCCCTCTCCTAATGTTCAATCATAGATTTAAAAAGAGCTTCTCAACGATTGTGGCATCTCACTCATTTTCAGGTCCAAATACTTGATGTACTAGAGTCCTCAAGTAGAAAGGCTCTTATTTTTTATTTTTTAAAAAGCCTGGAAGGAGCATCAAATCGATAATATATACACAATGATACATCTCAAGCTTTTATTATAAACCTATCAAATGAATGAAAGTCGGCCTTCATCCTTAGAAATATCCTTTGAATAAAGGGGTCCCATTGATTGTGAATTTTTGCCATCTGAAAGCCAAAAGAAAAAAATTCCCAAAACCTGTGATTTTAAATTACTAAATTTTAAAACGGCTGATGTTAAATGTTATCATCAGACTGAGCTGTGCTCTCCCACATGTACTTTGTTTTTGTCTAAAAAAGGTGATTTGGAACTGAGAAAACACAATATGTATATATATGTATGTGTCATACCCCAACGGTGTAGCTAGTGCATGTCAACCCTCCATCCAGCAATTACATCATGATTCATCAGAAATATTTTCCAGATTGCTAGACACTGGATACAATAAATAAATGATATTAAAAAATGAATTTAAAATGAATGAATGAATAACTGAATGAAGGAATTAATGAATGAAGGAATAAGTAAATAAGTGGCAAATAATCTGGAAAAGCAGTGCCTCCCATTACATATCTTAAACTCTGCAATTTGTGACAGGCAAATACATTTCTTAATAATGGCTAAAATTATTTTATATATATATATATATATATATATATATATATATATGATATCTCATTATTTTGTCAAAAACAAAAGAAAGAATGAAAGAAACATTAAACCCAGATTCTCACACCATGGGCATTCATCTACTGCTTTATCAGCCTCCATTCTTCTGGTTTCAGGCTTTCCACCAGATTTTGACTGGATTTGCCCCCATCCAGTCACAAAAGCATTTGTGAGGTCCATTCTTTCAGTGAACGGGTCTGACTCACGATCTTCCAATGGAAACTGCCAAAACTATTTCTTGATGGAGTTGGCTTTATGCACAGGGGGCAATGACATGTTGAAACATGAGGGGCTTTCATCAGGTTGTTGACTGGATTTAGGTTGTTAACTTTGGAAGCAGTTTTGTTGAAAAATGTATGCTGTAGCGATAAAGTCCTACAAAGAGCTACAAACCAATTTTTGAAAACAGCCCTGAACCAAAAGTATGTTGACAGCAGTGTTTTCAGCATTTCCTTTTCCCTCCCAGCTTTGACTCTGACTAACACTCCTCACTGCCATCATCTCAATCTTTCCTTCTCTGTCCATCAGTCTGGGTGGCAGTAGGCCCAGTGCTGTGGTGAATACCAATAGTGAGGAGGAGCATATGTGAGCCATACTTAATCCTGCTAATCTTCCTCCAAAATAAAAAAGAAAAGAAACAAAAACAGCAGAAAAGAGAGGAGGATGAAAAAACAGGAGAGAAGGTTTCTCTTTCTGTCTGGGCTGAGGCCAAATGAACTGAAAGACATGAATAATGTCCTGGCTCTCTCCCTCGATCCCTTTCTCTGTGAAACGAAATGAAGCAAAATTCTTGCTTTTGTTGAAATCTGTAGTGAGGAATGTGAGTTGCCACCACCACTGCTGTTACTGTGTGTGTCACGTGTGGTCACGTCTCCTAGTTAGATTTACATGCCACTCTCCTAACCTAGCAATTTACTGTACATTTAATGACAAAGTTAAGTGCAAGTACAGGAAATGGAGTGAAAAAAAGTGTCCTGAGTTTGCATCATGTCCTCCTCACTATGACGGTGGAAATTTCCAAAAGAAGTCAGTTTATAAAGAAGCAAAAGTAATAATGTGAAAGAGTACACAAACAAAACAATTATGTTAATGCAAAAAAAGTCATAGACATAGACAATATTTAAAAATAAATCTGAGAAAAACAGTCACTATAGGACCATAGTCATCAAATGAGATGAAGGTGACAGGATTAATGCAAAAAAATCATCAGAATAGAACAATCAGAAGAGGGTAATATTTGGTGACAAATGTGACTGTTTTCCATCTCAGACCCAAACAAATTGGTTTCTTCCCTGGTGATGCTCTGTCAGGTCTGTATTGCAGGCAAACTTTTTGTTTGTTTTGGGGGCCCCTCACCCTTGGTTTGGGGTGCGTTTCATTATCTTAACATGTCCCCGGTACCCCTCACTGTCATCTCTTCCTCATGCCCTAGCTCCTTCAGCGAGGATGTGAGACAGAGATACAAGGAAGAGCTGTGAGTGAAGGAAGCTAGAAGAGGCCTGTTTCCTTGCTCTAAGCACCTCCATACTGTATGCCTCCTCTCTCCTTGCTCCTTGTCTCCTCAGGGTAGATGAAAGGAATCAGAAGATCCTCCGTGATGGTGGATTTAGGAACAATTTGGGTCACCAGAGACCAGGAATGAAAAGCACCACCTAGTCTATGAATGATTATGAATTGGATAGAGGAAGAATGTATGCTCAGAAGACCTCGAGCATTTTCATATTCTTATCCTAAAACTCTCAAACTTTATTTCTGTGAGGTTTGCTCATACAAGTGTTCCAAGTCAGAATCAGCAAACTTTTAATTGCACAAACTCATCATACGTTGCTCGTTTCAGCCTGATGGTGATGATTACCACATTCATGAGATTTGGCCATTAACATAATTAATGCCTTAAAATATTACATTGAAGGCTGCCTTTTCTGGGCAAATTTTATTCTTTATAAAAATAGCATTTTTCTGGCAAGCCAAGACACAATCTTTTCCTAACCCTAACCAAGTGTTTTTTTTGTATCTAAATCTAACCAAACTATAAACACAGTGTTGTCACAGAATAAAATAGAAAATCTAACCTAAAGAAGTGCTAAGTTTCAACATATCCATGGTTTGCAGAAACAAACATTGCCAATTTTTTTGCTTGTGATTGGATTGGAGGATGGCATTAATGTCAATGTACAAAAGCACATGGCAGTCCGTTCTGATAGTGTTGATACATTTCACTCAAAACCACAAATGCGAACCTCATGGTGGCACTAGAGGAAAAGTCAGAGGATGACAAAAGTCAGTAGGCTTAATCCTCTGGGGGCCATGAATGTAAGTGGTGAGCTGACTAACACAACTCAGCAGCTAAAAACAGAAATTAAAACACATAAGTACATGGTAAAAAGAAATATCAATGCACATGAGAAAATTAATCTGAACATTTCCTATCCACAAGTTTCCTGGGGAAACTGGAGGGGTTTCGGGGGAATCATTGGTGATTTGTCCAGTGCTCTTTGAAACTAGCTGAATAACAGAGTAGCATAATAACTGAGACACCGGTGGCACACTCAAGGCTTTAGAAGCATTAGCTAAGTGGGCTTAGCAATAATAATATTGTTAGTTGTATCTGCTCCATAAGATCTTCATGAATGAATGATACACCATACCAATCGCTTTAAGAAAGAGGATTAGAGTCCTGTTACCATGGAAAATGCTGGTTACGGTTAAGTGACAGAATGTGCCAGAGATACGTCTGGCACGTTCTGTAATAATTCTGCCCATAATTCCCATAAGGCATCATGGGAGGGACAGGGAAGGGAGTTCCTCCAAAAGTCTCTGACTGCAAAAGTCTGATCTATGTGGTGACTTATCTGATAACCTACCTATTACAGATCCATCCAAGTACATATGGGGTGAAAAGGTCACTAACCTAGTCAGGCTCAGGCCATCAAACACATGATGAACCATGTGGATCCTGGCTGTCTTCACACTTCTGTGACTCAGGGGCTGGACAGTGTTATGCTGGCTGGGGGCTTTATCTCTACAACAGCTATTAGGAGGTAATTAAGTCCTAACACTGTAGAGCCTTCCATAGTTACTATAACATATCTGCAAATGGAAGCTTACAAGGTCCTTTAGACGGCATGACAAATTGAATGGAACTCATTGGGCTCTGGCTATTATTCCAGCGGCCCCATCTGGCTGGGAAAAGATAAAGGGGATTTGCTGGAGGTTGCAAGGGGTTGAGCCTCCAAGCTTGCTGTGTGTGAGTGTGTGTGCATGAAGGATAAGTAACAAGAGGGGGGTCCAGGTCCAGTGTGAGGAGTGTTTTGAGGGTTCCAGGGGGATTTTTTTTCTTCTCTTTGGTCTGAGCTTCAATTCAACAGGCAGCCAGAGATTTGCTTTCGCCAAATGTTACAAATGTTTCGACAACCTGGTCTGTGATCCTCGGGGGTCACCCAGGGGGGCATGGGGGTACAACGGCTTTACGCCCAGAGATTTAACAAAGCAGCATGGGGATGAATATATTCAAACTTGTATTCACTCCCCAGACCTCCAGATGCTTGTTTGAGGGAGATGGAGACTAGACTGAGATGCATAGTGTGCAAAGCAGGCCAGCTGGCAGTTTCATTTTCACAGTAGGTCTGTGACCAAACTTATATGGACAAAAAAGTGTCATGTTCATGGAGTGTTGCAGTCTATTGTCACCTGTTGAGAAGATGGTGGAATTATTTTAGACTGTTGAAAGCTTTTTTTATCAATGTTTAGAAAGTTATGGACCACAAACAAAGACATTTCAACTTTGTGCTTATGGTTTGGAACAAAAGCAACAATTGAGCCATACACAGACTTTGTCTCCAAATTTAAGTGTTAAGATCATGCCCATAAGTGAAAACCATTGTGCATTAGTGTGAATGGCCTAATCCTTCCAAGCATTTCATTTACAATCAGATCCGGTGCCAGTTTTTATATGATATCTGTGCCAGAAGTGACCATATTTGGATATCTGTGGATGTGCCACGGATTAAATATTTAAATGTCTGGCTAGAGAACCTCTTGGACGACCATAGACGTCCAACAACTGGTTAATGTCTGATCGTCAGACTAAGACCCCTCTTGGATGTTTGTGGAGGTGCAAAACAGGTTAATCTCTGAACGTCACACTCAGACTTTTTTTTTGGATGTTTGTGGAAATACAAGAAAGCTAAATATCTTGACATCTAAGATGTCAGATGTTCAACATCCGAACAAATCTTATTGCCATTATTGTATAGTCATATAGTTTTTTGACAAAAAGTAATATGAAATACATGTAAAATAAAGAAAAATTATTAAATGACAGTGAAAATGGCAATTAAGAAATGAAATGGTTCCTTTATGTTATGTTATTATTTCAAAGCTAGGCTATTCAGTTAATTCCAATTACACAAGGGTTGCAAAGGGGTGGACCTTTGGGGAAATTTCCAATAACCTACCTGATGAAGGTTTGATGACACAAACACGTTACTTAACAAAGATGATGAATGAAGCATTGAGGACACTGCCATGTTCCATTGCCATTAATGGAACATGTTCTAGCACCTAGCCAGATAGCTAACTCAGTAAAGTGCCTGTCACTTACACACATTCAATCCTGCATGTAACACCATGTAATCTACTATCAAAAGAAAGGAGATAAGCTAGAAGGAATGAATCAGTGAAAGCCGTCCAAAAATGATGCCGTGAAAACTTTAATCTTGAACCCTGTAATGATATCACTTGGATGGTAACAGTAAACATTAAAAAGATGTCTAAAATGACATCGCAAAAAGCTGTCAATAGTGGACATTAAAAACACATCTTCAAGAAGAGGTCTACAAAAGACATTGCAAAACTTACAATTTAACCGTTATAAAGATGTATTTCAGACGTCAATAGTGAAGGTTAAAAAGACATCTAAAATGATAAAAACTTTCATTCTGTTTCTTCAGTGGGCATTTTTTGAATGTTTAACAAAGATGTTTAGTTAGCGTCTTTTGGACGTGTCTGTGTTCAGTGGGTTAAATACAATAGGACTTCTTTTTGTAACCAGTGGAGTCGTCCCCAGCTGGCCATTAAAAAAGGTGCAGGTTTAAGGCACCTCCGTATTGACTTCACTTCGCAGACCCAGAAGCTCTGTCCACTTATGATGTAGTCTATAGCCCCATTCACACTGCCCTTTCAAGGCGGGAATCGTGCCGATACTCCGCCTCACCGTCTGTGTGAAAGTTACAGATGCGGAGACGGGTTACAATTCTGATGGTGTGATGTTCTGATGGTGTTCACAGTCTGACAACCAAACAGACACTTCACTCATCAAATAAAAGAGAAATCTCCCAAAAACAGTAATGTAGTAACTAGTAGTGTCTTTGGCAACTTATATGAGGGAAAAAATACTGTGGGAAAAGTGTCTGTCGTCCTGTCTGCCCTACCGAGTCTTCGTCACATTTCTTCTGAAAAACAGTGGCTGTCCCCGGCAGAGGGAGCTAGGCAGCTCCCGCAGCTGAATGGCGGGGATTATGTGACGTGATTTAGAGCAAAAAACTTTAACTCACCTTGTCTTTGTCGCCTTCCACTATTGTGTTGTTATAGTTACTGCCTCTGATGGTCCGCCCCCACGGCCGAGACAGGGTCTTCTATTTACTAATGGCAATTATGTCATTTGTAATTTAGAGCAAAAAAAAGGTTACTTCCTTTCCATGATGCATGGTGGGTCCCAATCACAACACATTATATCAGCATCCAAATGATTATAAACAGTTCGCGATAAATGTTTAGATTGAAAAAAAACACACGGATGTCAATGTCACAATGTGTACCGTCATGCCTCTTTTGGTTCCGCAGCACCGGCATGCTGTATGAAATGACACACTAGAGCGGCTTTAAGCCCGCTTGGTTCAGTGTTCAGTGGTTCGTTGCGGCGATAATGCAGAGGCTCTGTGTGAAAAGGGCTTATGGTTACAAGGCAAGCAGTATAGACCAGAACGATAAAAGATACTACAAGCCAAATTTTAATAGTATTGTGTTATACTAACAGGTACTTCTTTTATTTTCGTGATCAATGCGAGTAATATGTAGCTTACTCGCATTGATCATTTCGATCAATGCGAGTAAGCTACATATCAGAAACATCTCCATAAAAAATGCAATACAATTCACCACACCACAAATTACATTGTCTAAAATGATCCTAAAGTTGAATCAACATCTCTAAAACAGTTTCAACAGAAACTGAACATCATAACGTTCATGAAGGGGAGGATTTATTGCAGGATTGTTGTATTACACTGCATTAGTTTAAGGTAGGTGTACAAAATAAACTTGCAATTAGGTGTGTCTCTCCTCTTCCTAGTCCTGCTTATAAGCACCATCATCTGATCTGCTGTAGGATTGAATGGACACATTATAAAACTCTGTTCAGTCACCTCCAACTATCTTTGATCATGTGTGATTGTATGTCTTGTATTATTAGAAATTAGAACACAGGTGTTGTCATTGACATATCAGTTTTTGTTGTCAAACAACTGCACAAAACTATGATTAGATCCCTGGTAATTATTTGGCTAACATGGTGTTCTTACAGCACACAATAAAGATATACAAATGTTAATGCTTCAGCAACACTTCATAATAACCATTAGTAAATGGTAAATGTATTGTAAATTAAACTTTAGTTATTTCGCTGTTCACATTTATAAGCCATTTAGTACACAATTGCTTATTGCAAAGTTGCAACTGATATTTATAAGGTTTTTTAAATGGTTAAGGAATACTGTGTCATTCATCTAAAAACATTATTTGGATGGCCATCATAAAATTGTAGCTGGTGTTTATAACCTCAATTCCTCAATAAACGATTTATAAGTATTTCATTGTTTTTAACAGTTAAATAACTATTAACTAAGGTTCAAATTACATACATTTATCATTCATTAATGCTGATTATTATAAAGTGTTACCAAGTAGCCAAAATATTTTAATCGTTAAAAAGCCTGAATAAAAAAATGGACTATTTCTGACAATTAGACAGCTGTAATGAATTCAATTGGGTTGAATGTTTTGCAACACTGTCGGACTGCCAAATTGCTATGAACTGTTGATATCTTACATACTGTATCTTATTTTGAAGGATTCACTTGTATATTATGCTGTGTAGTCCACCTGGAATATATATATATATATATATATATATGTGTGTGTGTGTGTGTGTGTGTATTTACAACTTAACAGCCTTTTTTAAAATGAATACAATGACCACTATTATAGGTTATAGGTCCATGTCGGAATAGGACAGTATCTGGGTGCAGACCAACATGGGGGATAGAGAGGGACGGCAGGTTGACAAGGGGGACGCATTTTGGTCATTTTGCTAACAAGGAGATGGTGTTCCCCCTCATCCCTCTTCAAATCGCCTACTGAATATATTCATGTAAACTTTAATAACACTAGCAGTAGTGTCTCATGGAGAGAACACTGGGTGATAAAAGTTTAAACATTTCTCTTTGCAATCCTCAGTTAAATAAGAGTAAATAACAAGCATCCAAAGATGGACACACAGTTGAAACAAACAAAACATATAAATAAATATATACATATATATCTTTGTCATAGTGGACACGGCCTCAGTCCTGCTTAAAGTCACTGGTAGCCCTACAATATCCTCAGCGCAGCATTACAATAGATGTAAAGGGGTCTAATGATAGAGATTTGCCAGGCTTAACATGCTCTGATTCAGTTGGCAATTGTCAGAAGGCCAGAGACAACAGGCTGAGGAGTTACAATGGTGTACACAAGCAGCCCAGGCCATTCCTGCTCTGTTGGAGGCTCTGAGAGGCCGGGTTACATTCCTTTACTCTCACTACCAGCCTCCTGATCCCCTCACACATACACATAAGCTCATCATTCCTAACAAAAGGGTGGACTACTTTATTACCACCCCACTGCTAACTGGCTGTCACCCCCCCAACACAAACAGACATACACATACACAGACATGCGCACACCTTGTAGGTTGACTCTTAAAGTTGTGTTTTTGTTTGGAGTGGTTATGGTGAGGTCAACTGCTGTTTTCCTGTAACTTAAATTTTGAAAAGGTACAGGAAATATTTACAGTCTTTACAGTGTGGCAACAATGTAAGGAGGCCAACTTTCTGTTGACCTCTGTGTAACTAAATACTCAATACAGATTTTATAATTGATATATTTCTGTCCGGGGTGAACTGGCAATCTGGCACAGATCCCGGTTCACCGCTGCATCGTTGGGCCAGCCATCCCTTCTACCAGTTATTATCATCAATCAACTGAGTTAAAAGTTCCAAATGTATCAACCTTCACAGAAAATGCCAAGCTAGCAGGTATATATACCACTTTCCTTCATTGTAATTCACTATTATGGTTGGTTTTGAGTTACAACTTATTTTTTATCTATTTGTATTTTTTGCCTTCAGCTATGGGAATGTCCAAAAAGTGTTTTATTACAAATAAAACAAATGATCATTAGACTAAGATTAGATTAGGCGGCTGTAGCTCAGGAGGTAGAGCGGGTCGTCTAGTTATCGGAAGGTCACTGGTTCGAATCCCGGCTCCCCCTAGTTACATGTCGAAGTATCCTTGAGCAAGATACTGAACCCCAAAATTGCTCCTGATGAGCAGCTGGCGCCTTGCACGGCAGCCTCCGGCATCAGTGTATGAATGTGTGTGTGAATGGGTGAATGTGGCATGTGTTGTAAAGCGCTTTGAGCTGTCCGAGTGGACTGGAAAAGCGCTATATAAATGCAGACCATTTACCATTTCATGGTGCTATCCACCATTTATTTAATTTGGTTGTTTTCTTCCCAAAGGTTACGCAGGACGACTTGCTGGGAAATTTGTTTGACCAACGCCTTGCTTGGTCAAACAAATGTTGTTTTAACAATCTAGAGACATGTATCAACAACAGATGAAAATATCAAAAAGTAAAGGAGCTGAAAAGCTTAGAGCAAAAGGGAAGCAAGTTTCAGAGGCTCAAAAAAAAAAAATCGAAAATCGAAATTGATTGGCCATAATGATCCTCAAGTGGAAAGCAGTGTTCATTTGAAGGAGCACATGGAAGCAGTAAGATTGACGATTAATTAATTATAGGCTATGGCTATGGCTATGTGTTCTGTTAAAATTAGCTTGAGCTTTAAATGAAAAATTGGTATTAGCCTACTATTTAATGCTTATTGATGCGTTTTACAAATTTCCTTTTCAGTGCCTAATGAACTGTGTCCTGGAATACAGGTAGACTTTCCAAACGTTCCATTCCAAAACTCTGACCTGACATTCAGAATCACCTGTCATTATAAGACTAGCAACCAGCAAGTACTACGGTGCTGAAGTATTTCTCTGGTGCACCTTGGTAGCCGAATGGTAACAGTACATGCCACATGACCACAATGCAGTTAGTTCGATTCCAGCAAGAAGGATTTGTTTGTTTAATGCTTGCCCCTCCCTCACCCCATTTTTACTGTTGACTTACTCTGAGTGGGGAGGTTTTGGTGGATCGTTGGCATGCGTTTGTGTCACTTCAACACCACCTCCCATCTCCTGACAGAAGTTTAAATTTCCTCTAACTTTCAGCACCGATTGGAGAGACAATGTTTTGGGGTTGACCTTAATCGACATCCCAGGTGTCCCTCTTCTACTATCAGTCAACATGTTTTAACCTTGAAGGCGATCATTCTCTGAACTTAACCAAGCAGCCTTATTTACCTAAACTAGACCAGACTTAATCATAGAGGTGGCAGGTCAGAAAAACTGAACTGCCCTTACAAGCCCTTGGGGGGGAATAATAGGGCCCACTTGGCAACTCAACACACTAGCTCTCCTTCAATTCTTCAGCAATTATGCTGTCATCAAGCCATTATGCCTTTTGGAGAATGAAGAGAGGAACACAAATAAGGGCCACACTGGTTCAATTAAACTAATACCAATTCATGATCCAGCAAACTGCTTGAGGCATTATTCAGAGAAGGGCAGAAAGGGTCTGTTCTGTGTGTTTCCGCGCTCATGAGTTGATGCATGTATGCCCATTATGTATATGAGAAATTTTGACTATGTACATCTATACACATTTTGTCTGTGTATTTATGTGGGTGTGTACCCTCACCTACAGTCCATTGAGCTGCGGTGTGGTTTCATACTCTCTGCTGCCCTGATTTTGGTCAGACAGAACAGAATATGTAGAGAGAAGGAGGGAGGCGATGGGAAGAAAGCAGAAAAAAGGAGGAGGAGCGGGTGGGGTGTGCTTGGAGGGGGCTGTTTGTCACTGTGAATCGGCTCAGGGTGGTTCACATCATCTGACCATTGATGCCCGCCCCTCCCCTGTTGTAAAACAAGCTCCTGTGGGCCTGCCTGAACACTGGGGGCATTGTGTTCAACCCTCGCAGGAAACATACCACCCAAAGTGCTGCTACCCCCACTACCATCCACCCACAGCATCCCCAATCCTTCTCACCCATTTCCATCTCCATTATTTCCACCGTCTTCCATGGACAATATGATGTCACCTCAAGCTGGAAGAAGACATAGGACAAGGAAGAGTATGATCATTTGAGAGCAACAGGTAGGACTAATGAGGCTGGACTGAAGGATAGAGGGACAGAGTCGAGGAGGCTGAGGGAGGTGCAAGGAGGAAGACAGAATTGAAGGGCTGGTGTAAAGGGGGCGTTCCCCGGGGTTTCGGTAATATGGAGGGCTAATGGGAAGATTGATGGATTGAGACAGCAAAACAAAACAAGGGGTGGTGATAAAATGTAGAGTGGGGGATTGAGCAAGTAGGGATCAGGCTGAATGGTGTCTTGCAGCTTCAATTCTGAGGATATGTGAGTGTGCGTGTTACAAGGCCAGGAGAAGGACGGAAATTTAGTGCCTTTGGGGGCAGGGAGTGGGTGTGACTTGTTCCCTAATTACCAGGGAGGTCTCGGGAGCTTGGGTACAAGACAAGTGTGAAGGGTGGGAGAATGAGACAGGATACAAGAGGTTAGTGCAGGTCAATGCTGACCACCTAGGATGCCCCTTGCAAAAGACGCACACCCCCATTCTATTTCAACTCTCCCAAAGTGCTCAGCTGAATGCTATAAATAAATATCGTGTCTTTACCTCTAAAAGCTGATAATTTACTGCCCACCCATTCCGTTCTGCCCATCTCTTCTCCATTTCTCAGCACCGTTGCCAGGCGGTGAATGGAGCTTGTGCTTTGAGTTTGGAGGACCAGGCCTGTGTTTTCTGGAGGGGCTGTCCTCAAAGTTTGAGCACCCTGGAGTGGATGCACACACACACACACATATGCTTATATGTTGAATGCCGCACATGCTCCTTTATCAGCCACCGCGGAAACAGCTACCCACATGGCAAGGATCTGAGGGAGTCTTTTAGGAGGAACCTGTTGCAGGCAAACTTTTTTCTTCTCTAATTAAATGTGGGTCTAATAGGACTCCAGGTTGATGTTCCTTACCTGTCAGAATCAAGAATGTCAAAATGTGTCCTCACTTTTTTTATTTGCATATTCCTCCACTGAGACTGGTCCATTTGTTCAAACAGATAAATCAAGCTGTTTGCTAAACATCAAACTCTTTATCTGATTATTTAATTTGTTATACCTCTGAATGTTTTAACTCATACAGTGGGTCGTTTTGCAGACATTTTGTAAAGATTCCATTATCAATATATACAAAAAGGCCTTACAAACATAAATGCAGTGTGCACAGAAAAGAAGCCCCAATGCAAAATGAATTGTTCACTCAATACAACCTTATTTACTATCACAAAAGATTAATTGTTGCGACCTGCTGTAGTGGTCAAGGCACAGACCATGTAATTGTAATGTCTCTGGTTTATATCTGACCTTTGCCGCTTTTTGTATCTGTATGTATCGCTATGATCAACTATTCAATAAAAAAGGCAAAACTGCCAAAAATAAATAAATATCTGGCAAAAGGAATTAAATTCAACCAATGCTTGTATTTTTTAAAGTTGTACTTCCAATTGTTCCTGCTCCAGCTGGTGACCTTGAGGGAGAAGTATAACTTACAGAGAAGAGCAGCAAAATGTCAAAGGTGGATTGGCATCCACTCTGATGAAGTGTCTCCTCTAACAGTCAAAGTTGTCTTTTTAAACTTTGACCACCATCTTTCTTTAAACTTAAAGCATAAAAAGAAGTCAGATGGATCAAGACACCCATAGTTAGACAAACTTTCAACATCCCGCTTCAAATTTGAATTACCGTGCTTATGTAGCCAAAAACTAATCTTTAAACATTTATTTTAAAAAGGACAACCCCACTCCGTAATGGGAGTGTCAAAACAAGCACACAGTCTATATACAATCTGGACACTTATTTCATAATTTTCTTCTCTTTCTATTTTTTTTTAGAAGGAAATTAATTTACAATGTTTATGTTGCGGCAATTTCTTTACCCAACAGCAAGGTGAGAAAAATGAAACTTCAACAACAACTGCCTGTTTTATTACAGGCTTATGTGCATGTTTTATTATCAAAACATACACATATGGGTTCACCCACCCTCTCAGAAGGAATGTGCGACAAGTCAGAATTGCCTGCACATTGTATAATCACCTGTTTCACCTCACAAATCAAAGCAGAGAAAGGAGGAGTAAATGATAAGAAACTTTACTTATCATAGTAATTTACAAAAATTACTTTCTTTCACAGAACAGCCTTGGCTAAGGCAAGAGAGAGAAAAATGCATGATATCAAAGATGCTACAAGACACAACCAATCTTGTTCTTGGATGGGAGTGCAACATGGCTCATTCGAAGATAAAAACACTTTCTATGACAGCAGTTCTACATTGATTAGATTAGATTCGACTGTCATTGTGCACAGCAAAAGTACAGAGAAAAGAAATGCAGTTAGCGTCTAACCAGAAGTGCAAAAAGCAGTAAAGTGCAAAGTATGTACAGTATAAATAGTGCAGCAAAGTCAGATATCACAGTATGTACAGTATATAAATATTACTGGCAGTACTAAAGAAAGATACAGTTTGTACAGTATATAAGTGTTATAGCAGTACTAAAGGTGGGATATAGATGAAGTGAAAAATAGTCAAGAGTAGTGCAGTGTCCGGGTAGGGTGGGGGGGATCAGTCGCTGGGTGTGTGGAGTGTGGAGGGGTGGGGTGCAGTTGGTCGTCACCGGGGTGTGGAGTTCAGTAGGATGACAGATGCAGGGAAAAAGCTTTCCTTGAACCTACTGGTCCAGCTGCGGATAGACCTGTAGTGCCTCCCGGAGGGGAGGAGGGTGAACATTCTGTGGTTGGGGTGAGAACAGTCCTTGACGATGCTGCGCGCCTTTCGCAGACATTGCTTGCTCTGGAGAGCATCGATGGAGGGTAGTGAGGATCTGGTGATGCGTTGGGAAGTTTTCATCACCCTCTGCAGTGCTTTCCGGTCAGAGACAGAGCAGTTGCCATACCATACTGTGACACAGTTGGTAAGGCTGCTCTCGATGGTGCAGCGGTAGAAGTTCACCAGAATCTGAGGAGACAGATGGACCTTCTTTAGTCTCCTCAGGAAGAAGAGACGCTGGTGAGCCTTCTTGATCAGGGTGGAGGTGTTGAGAGTCCAAGAGAGGTCCTCGGAGATGCGGACACCCAGAAACTTGAAGCTGGTGACACGCTCAACCTCCATCCCGTTGATACAGAAGTCACCATTTGACTTTCTGTAGTCCACAATGAGCTCTTTGTTCTTCTTGGTGTTGAGAGCCAAGTTGTTGTTGGCGCACCACACTGTGAGGTGCTGGACCTCCTCCCTGTAGGCCGACTCATCATTGCTGCTGATGAGACCAATCACTGTTGTGTCGTCTGCAGACTTAACAATGGTGTTTGAACCATGTGCAGGTGTGCAGTCATAGTTGAAGAGGGAGTAAAGGAGGGGGCTCAGCACACATCCTTGTGGAACGCCAGTGCTCAGGGTGAGGGTTGAGGAGGTGTGGTTATCTAACCTAACAGACTGTGGTCTGTTGGTTAGGAAGTCTAGAATCCAGTTGCAGAGGGAGGTATTGATGCCCAGGTCACTGAGTTTGGTGATCAGTTTGGAGGGGATGATGGTGTTGAATGCTGAATTGAAGTCGATGAACAGCATTCTCACATAGCTGTTACAGTTGTCAAGGTGGGAGAGGGTGGAGTGAAGTGCCATGGAGATGGCATCTTTTGTACTCCTGTTCTGGCGGTAGGTGAATTGGAAGGGGTCCAGTGTGGGTGGTAAACTGGTTTTGAGGTGAGCCAGGACCAGCCTCTCGAAGCACTTTGTGATGATGGGGGTGAGTGCAACTGGGTGGAAGTCATTAAGGCTTGCTGCAGTGGAGTGTTTTGGCACTGGCACGATGGAGGTGGTTTTGAAGCATGCGGGGACAGCTGCTTGTGCTAGTGACAGGTTGAATATGTCAGTCCAGACCTCAGTCAGCTGCACAGCACAGGCCCTGAGGACGTGTCCGGGGACACCATCAGGACCAGCAGCCTTCCGTGCATTAACCCTGCTCAGTGCCGCTCGCATGTCGTGGGAGAGAGTGTGAGGGGCTGGTGGTCTGCAAGGAGCACAGCCTTGATTGTCACCACCTTGTTGTCCCTGTCAAAGCGGCCATAGAAGTGCTCATCAGGTAAGGGGCAGCTGTGGCTCAGGGGGTAGAGCCAGCGCCTTGTTATCGGAAGGTCACTGGTCCGATTCCCCTGGTCTGCATGTTGAAGTGTCCTTGGGCAAGATACTAAACCCCAAACTGCTCCTTGCATGGCAACTGCCATCAGTGTATGAATGTATGAATTACTGTAAGTCACTTTGGACAAAAGTGTCTGCTAGATGTATATATGTATGTAAACAAAGGTAAGGAGGTTGCTGGATGGAGTGGAGGTGTTGATGGGTTTGTAGCCTGTGATGGCCTGGATGCCTTGCTACATGCGTCAGGGGTCAGAGTTGTTCTTGAAGTGGTCCTCGATCCTTAGCTTGTGGCTGTGCTTGGCCTTTTTGATGCCCTTCTTCAGGTTAGCCCTGGATGAGCTATAGGCCCGAGCATTGCCTGATCTGAAGGCAGTGTAACGTGCTTTCAGCAGGAGTCGGACCTCTCTGTTCATCCATGGCTTCTGATTAGGGAATGTGGTGATCCGTTTGAGGGTGGTAACACTGTTGATGTTGGAGTTGACACAGTCCAGAACGGAGGAGGCATATAAGTCAATGTCCGTGTGGGAGTTGAGGGTGGCCTGAGTGGCAAACATATTCCAGTCACTGTTTCCAAAATGCTGCTGAAGTGCAGAGTCTGCTCCCTCTGGCCAAACTTTAACTATCCTCACTGTGGGTCTAACACGTGTCATTGCAATCTTAGCATTAGCATCCCGTGGTATATAAGCTGCAGTCACAACAGTAGATGTAAACTATCTGGGCAGATAGAAAGGTCTACACTTAACCATGAGATACTCTAGGTTAGCTGAGCAGTGACTCCCGATGATGGTAGTGTACGTGCACCAATTTTTGTTAACCCTCTAGGAGCCAAAGTCGCATTATTGCGACAGGCAACATTGCTGAATAAAACAGCCCATATCTTTAAATCTACTGCCTTGTGCTGTTACTGCTTGCTACCACTAGATGGCCACTAGATTCAGCTTCAATCCTGACATCATTTGTGGGTGTGTTTCTATGCAAAATATCTGAGAAAAAAAAGTTTGAAACCCGACACCAGCTGTCAGAGCAGCAGCGCTGAGCTGGAGAGTGGGAGAGGAGAGAGCAGCGGAGTAGTGGAATGAGCGTGCTGGACAGATAGAGAGACAGAAAGAGATTGCAATAAATAACAAAATGCCCAGAGGACTTTACAGTGCGGATCAGGTGCTTGCACAGATCTTTGCTGATCGCAATTCAGAAGGGGACGATTTGCCCTCTGATGACGATCGAAACACCTGAAATTGAGGACTACTGGGCAGGATTTTGGCCAAGTTACACACCTGGCTTTGGCAAAGTGATGACAAGGAACAGATTTGAGATTATCCTTTCTTTTCTCCACTTTGCAAATAATGATGAGCAAGTTGAGAGGGGTCAGCCAGGCTATGACAAATTATTCAAAGTGCGTGCAGTACTTGATATGGTCATCCCCCGTTTTTCAGCCATGTATGGTCCACTCAAGGAACTTTCCTTGGATGAAATGACCATTGCTTTCAAGGGGAGGTCAACCTTGAAACTGTACAATCCAAAAAAAACACACAGCAGATGAGGATGATCATCTCGGTGCGACCCACTGTATTGTCCGTCAGCTGATGGCTCCATACATTGGAAAAGGGCAGGAGGTGTATATGGATAGCTACTACACATCACCAGCCTTAGCTAACGAGTTAGCAGCTAATGGAACTGGACTGTGTGGGACAGTGAACTGCAACAGGCGAGGGATGCCACGGGGCCTGAAACCAGCTCAGTTGCCTTCGAAATGGGGAGGTGAGCCTGTGTTCATGCGACATGGCCAACTGCTGGCTTGTGCATGGCATGACACAAAGCGTCTCACCATGCTGACATCAGTTCACGGGAACACATGCGTTCAGAAATGTATTCGTTAAAAGGCAAATGCGACTGGTTTTCGCGACATCAAGAAACCAGAGTGCGTTGACAGTTACAACTCCTTTATGGGGGGAGTTGATACAACTGATCAGCGCATGAAAACATACCTCTTTCCACACCGATCCAGGAAATGGTACAACCGCATTATCAACGCGGTTCTTAGTATCAGTGTGGTCAATGCCCACATCATCTACAGTCGGTGTAGTCCTGGCCCACACAAACCACTGAAGGCCTTCATCCAGGACATTGTAACTGCTTTACTTGAGGGTTACTCCAAGAAGGAAGGCAAGAAGGGAGGAAGGCCTTCAATGGAAGGGGGAGAAATGCCGCAGCTCACTGAACGCCACTGGCTCTGCAATACTGATGATCGTCCAGATTGCGTAGTTTGCTCAGATCGCACCCGTCCTAAGGGGCGATTCCAGACACAGTTCAGGTGCAGTCAGTGTGGAGTAGGTCTGTGTGCCGTGCCTTGCAACGAGAGATACCACACACTGAAAAAACCCAAACAATGCCATCTTGATAGATGTATATAAGTTCAAGTCGCCCCCTCCCAAAAAAAAAAATCTATAAAGACAAAAAAAAAACAACAAAAAAAAAATATATAAAAATAGAATTTTACCTGGTGATATACAAATTAGATTAGGGAATTCACTCATATCAGATTCCTGTTCATTTACTCTGAGGATGAGAGGATGAAAAAAATCTATGAAAAAATGAAATGAAATGAAAAATAAATCTACTGTGTAAATATGTTCAGAATTCCATTTTACTGAATTTTACCTGGTGATATACAAATACATTAGTAAATTTACTCCAATCACACTCCTGTTCCTTTATTTTGAGGATGAGATGACAATATAAATATTTTTTTTCTCTGTAAATATGTTCAAAAATCAGTTTTACTGAAAGTTACACAATCCAATATGGCTGCCACCTGGTGACGTCACAATATGCAAATTAGATGAGTACATTTACTCCCATCACAAACTTTAGGTCATTGTAAATATTTTTCTCATTTACATTATGGATTTATCTCTCACCACTTCCAAGCTACTGTCTTTTGAAATCTTAAAATCCAAACAGAATATTTTCCTAAATAAACTCTGGCGCCTAGAGGGTTAACAGAAATGCACAAACCTCCACCTCTGGTCTTACCGGAGTCAACAGCTATTCTGTCTGCTCGGAGGATGTAGCGCCCCGTTAGCGCGATAGCACTGTCAGGTACGTCGCTATTGAGCCAGGTTTCAGTGAAAATTATGATGTTGCAGTCCATAATCCATTTGTGGGTGGTGATCCACAGCCGCAGATCATACATTTTGTTCGGCAGGGATCGAACACTGGTGAGGAAAAGGCTTGGTAGAGAGAGCCGATGAGGAGTGAGCTTTATCCTAGCTTTTAGCCCTTGTCAGGGACCAAACAGAAAGGCTCAAGAACTCAAGGTGTAACTGTCAAAAAAAAATAAAAGTGATTTACAACTCATTTCAAAGGAAACAATATCCAAAAAGTATCTTAATAGAAATACAAAAAAAATAGGAAAATAACACCTAACTAAGGGCCCTAATAAATTAACTGAGGTCCACTTAAACAAACAGCAATTTAACTCAACATAACTGACCTGTTAAATGAGACAATAGGTGGGGGTTATAAAGACATTGGCTAGCCTAACACAAACGATAGGGGGAGATAGACACTACTACTTCCCTAATTCAACTAAAGATAAAGTGAACAGAGACTACAACTGAAAACCTATATATACTCACTCAATATAAACACTCAAATCATAAAGCAAACTTAAAATCCTTAATAATCTCAAATTAAATAAATCTCAAAGAAAAAGACAGCCTCCCCTCCGGCACCTCCAAGGTGGCCTCCTCCACTTCCTGTTCCTGCTTCCATAAGTGGCCATCTTGGAAGGCGCCGCCTCCTTTCCAGAGCTGGGGAGAGCTGCAAACAATAAGACACACTGTGAGTTTCAACTCAAACAAAGAAAATGTTAATGAACAGCCTGTTAATCAAAATGCGTGCACTCAAATTAATTAACAACTGTCAATAAACAAGATTTATGAAAGAAAAGAATGTGTGTCATTATTAAGAATAAAAAGAATAACAAAATACTCAACTTAAAGGTAGTCACGATGTGTAGCCACCACAGCCCTCCCCCTCCTCTGGATTCTCACTGAGGCAACGCGACAGGTAGTCTGCCATAACATTCATCTTGCCTGGGATGTGATGGACCTCAAACTGATAGGGCTGCATGGCTAGGTACCAGCGTGTTATGCGACTGTTTGCATCTTTCATCTTCTGTAGCCACTTCAGGGCCTTGTGGTCTGTCTCCAGGACAAACTCCCTCCCAAGCAGGTAGTATTTGAGGGAATCCACTGTAGAGTAGCGCCTTTCTCGTGGGTACAGCTTCCTGCTTATGAACGCCAGAGGACGACGATCGTCTGGAGGGCGCTGAAGCAGCACTGCGCCCAGTCCTCGGTCTGAAGCATCAGTCTGCAGCACAAACTGCTTTTCAAAGTCAGGGCAGTGCAACAATGTATCACCGCTTAGTGCTTGCTGAATATCCATGAAGGCGTTCTTTGCTTCCTCAGTCCAAAGCAACTGATTTGGATGTCGCAGACTGACCATATCTGTAAGCACAGCAGCTCGTGCAGAGTAATTAGGTATGAACCTGTGGTACCAACCTGCCATGCCAATGAATGACCTCAGCTGAGTTCTGGTCTGGGGCAAGGGGCAGGCTCGAATAGCCTTCACCTTCTGAACTTGAGGCTTAATGACTCCACTCCCAATGACATAGCCGAGGTACTCCACCTCTGCTCTGGCCAGCATACATTTGCCTGGGTTGATGGTCAGTCCTGCTTTTCCAAGGCACTCAAAAACAGATTTAAGATGTTCCAAGTGTTCCTCCCAAGAATGACTATAAACAACAACATCGTCCAAATAAGCAGATGCAAGCAGATACCTTATCCATGAGCCTCTGGAAAGTAGCTGGTGCTCCATGTAACCTGAAAGGCATGACTGTAAAATGAAAGAGTCCCCATGGAGTCCGGAAGGCGGTCAGCTCCCGAGATTGCTGTGACAAAGGGACCTGCCAATAGCCTTTAGAGAGGTCAATAGTGGTGAGGTACTTGGCCTTGCCTAACCTCTCTATGAGGTCATCAATACGAGGAGTTGGATATGAGTCAAACTTAGAGATTGTATTTAAATATCTAAAGTCCATACAAAATCTAAGGGTGCCATCCTTTTTGGGTACAAGGACTATAGGGTTACACGACTCACTCTGGGAAACCTCAATAATCCCCAGGGACATCATCAAATTAATCTCTTTCTTAAGTGGCTCAAGCAGGCATTCCGGGATTCGATAGCTCAAACGTCGGACTGCCGCACCCTCTTTAAGTGTGATATGATGATGAATGACATCTGTGCGGCCTGGGTCGGCTTGAAAGACCTCAGATGCACACAGAGCTCTCACCTGTGACTGTTGCACTTTGGATAAATGCCCAAGGTCAGCTGCTGACGGACCCGGCACTGGCAGATACTGCTCCTCCACCTCCTCATCCAATACATCTCTGATAAGAAGCACCGTCGACGCCTCCCCCGGCCGAGGGACCCACTCCTTCAGCAGGTTGACATGCAGGGTCCGAGTAGGGCGACTATGACCTGGGGTAGAGATTTTATAGGTGGTAGAGCCAAGTTTTTGAATTACCTCAAAGGGCCCTTGCCACTTGGCCAATAGCTTGCTCTCTTTAGTGGGCAACATCACCAGCACTTTCTGGCCAGGGTCAAAACCCCTCTCTCGAGTCGTTCGATCATACCACGTCCTCTGTTGATGCTGAGCAGCTGCCATGTTTTCCCGGGCCAGAGCAGTCATTTTATCCAGCTTCTCTCTCATCTGAAGAACATATGAGACAACATTAACAGGTTCTTTGCTCCCCTTATCTCCCTCCCATATGTCTTTTAGCAGGGTTAAAGGGCCTCTGACCTCATGACCAAAAAGGAGTTCAAATGGCGAGAAGCCAGTCGAAGCTTGTGGCACTTCTCTATATGCAAACATGAGATAAGGGAGCCACTGGTCCCAGTCTGAGCCTGTGTCATTAACAAATTTACGGAGCATCTGTTTCAATGTCTGATTAAACCGCTCTGTGAGTCCGTCTGTCTGTGGGTGATAGGGTGTTGTCCTCAAACCTTTGATGCCCAGCAGCTGGTACACATCCTTCAACAATCTGGACATGAAGTTAGAGCCCCAGTCAGTCAGTATCTCCTGGGGAAAACCAACCCTTGAAAAAAACTGCACCAAGCACAATGCAATTGGTTTAGCTTTAATTGTCTTCAGTGGAAACACTTCAGGGTATTTAGTGGCATAATCTGTTATGACCAACATAAATCCGTTTCCTGCCTTACTCTTCTCCGCCGGGCCCACAATGTCCATTCCCAGGCGCTCAAATGGTGTACCAATTATTGGCAAAGGTTGGAGGGGAGCTTTACTGGGGAACTTAGCTGATGTTTGTTGGCACTCTGGACAGCTCCTACAAAACTGTGCCACATCTTTCTGCAGGCCTGGCCAGTGAAAATAACGCTGGATCCTCGCTGTGGTCTTATGCTTCCCTAGGTGGCCAGCCCAAGGAATTGAATGACCCAGAGTAAGGATTGTTTCTCTGGCTACTTTTGGAACCATTAGCTGTCTCACTGACCTGTAGCAGCGGTAAAGGATGCCATTCTCTAGAAAATAGCCTCCAGTGTTAGATTTGTCACTTCTAACCCCACTGCTCCCTCTGGCTCCCTGCAGAAACCCAGCTAGGCTTGCATCCTGCTGCTGCAGCTGTCCTATATTCTCTGGGAGCTGCACACCCAGTGGTAAGTCAGGGGCAACACAGGGCTCCACAACTGTGTGCCTAAACTTCTCCTGGCGCCTCTGCTGGCGAGATTTACAAGGTTTGATGGGGCCTGATTGAATTTCAGCATCATAGAAGGGTAGTGTATTTAAAGTTTGCACCATCTCACCTGATTGTTTTGCCTGGGCCCGTGTCAAAGCTACATTACAGGACTGCACTGGGTGGATCAGATCCAAAAGGACAGGCAGATCATGGCCAAGTACTACAGGAAATGGAAGATTATCAGTGACACCGACACTCAGCAAATAAGTGTTTCCTTGCACTTTAACATACACATTTGCTGTAGGATATGGTTTTTCTTTTCCGTGAACACAACAGATTGGAACCATCTCAGTAGTACAGAAGACATGAGCAGGAACATATTGACGATGCACCAGAGTCTGTGTACTTCCTGTGTCAATGAGTGCTTTAAGATTCTGCCCATTTATCTCAACTGAGGTCACTCTTAAGGGCTGTTGAGCTTTCATCTCAGGTTCACATTTCTGTCTCGGTACATAGCATATCTGTATCAGCTTTACTGAATTTTGTGGGCACCTTGGTTTTGTGTGGCCCTCTTGACCACATAAGTAGCAGATGAGAGGTTTAAAGTTTCTTGGGGTAACATTGGAAACTGGCTGGTTCTCCTTTACAGGAGGCTTACCCACAGGCAGTGCTGCCCCTGAGGTGTACTGACCCAAGCCTGGATTTGGGCTGTGCTTGTTTGGCTTCCAGGATCTGTAGGCCCAGGGCTGGTGCTTCGGACATGCTGCCACAAACATGTCAGCCATGGAGGCAGCCTTAGCTGCAGTCTGAGGATCCTGTTCCTTGATCCAAACCTGGAGCTCAGGAGACAACATTCTTAAATACTGCTCAAGAACAATAGTTTCACCAATTTCTTCACTCGTTTTGTTTTTTGGTTGCACCCACTTCACATAAAGTTCTTTTAGTCTTACATACAGTTCCTTTGGCGTTTCCTCAGGCTCCACCTGAAGAGCTCGAAACCTCTGTCGATAATTAATTAATTAATTAATGTCATATTTCTTGAGAATCACAGCCTTCACTTCCTCATAGTCAAGGCTTTCATTGACATCCATGTGAACATACGCACTCCTGGCTTTACCTGTTAGCAGTGGAATCAGCTGAAAAGCCCACTCTGACCTTGGCCATTGACAAGCAACTGCTATTCTTTCAAAGGTAATAAGGAAATGTTCAATATCATCTGAATCAGTTAATTTTTGAAGTTTGGGTTCCCTAAAGAACCGAGGCTGACCTTGTGTGGCTCCCGTTTGCTGAACAGTTGCTGGAGGTGAAACAGTCTGAGCCTGTAGGTCAATAGAATTTGCATCTACTTGAAGAGGTGTTAATGGAGCAGGTTGAGACCCAGAGGCAGTTTGTGTCTGCACCTCCAGTTGGAGGAGACTGAACTGGTGATGTAAAGACTTGAACCTTTCATCCTGCCGAGCCACCTCTTTTTTCCATTGGGCTTCCCGTTCTCTCTGCTGTCCCATGTATGTTTGCAGAATGCTCGCCAGATCTCCAATGGTAGGTTCTTTGACCTCTTCTCCCTCGTCTAATACCCCACCTGTAGCTCCCAGTTCATCTTCCTCATTGTCTGTCTGCTCACCCGTTTCCAGCAGCTGTTCTCGGCCACAACCTGCCCTGCCTGCTCTGCTTGCTCTGCTTCCTCTTCCTCTCATCTCTTCAGCCTCCAAAAAAAATGTGAGGAGGGGGTGAAATGAGAAAAAAGAGAGAGGAAAAATATATATATTTTTTTTTTTTTAATTCACCTGGTTCTCTACTGAATGATCCCGACACTGCCACCAAATGTAAGGGACCAAACAGAAAGGCTCAAGAACTCAAGGTGTAACTGTAAAAAAAAAAAAAAAATATTTACAACTCATTTCAAAGGAAACAATATCCAAAAAGTTTCTTAATACAAATACAAAAAAAACAGGGAAATAACACCTAACTAAGGGCCCTAATAAATTAACTGAGGTCCACTTAAACAAACAGCAATTTAACTCAACATAACTGACCTGTTAAATGAGACAATAGGTGGGGGCTATAAAGACATTGGCTAGCCTAACACAAACGATAGGGGGATACAGACACTACTACTTCCCTAATTCAACTAAAGATAAAGTGAACAGAGACTACAACTGAAAACCTATATATACACACTCAATATAAACACTCAAATCATAAAGCAAATTTAAAATTCTTAATAATCTCAAATTAAATAAATCTCAAAGAAAAAGACAGCCTCCCCTCCGGCACCTCCAAGGTGGCCTCCTCCACTTCCTGTTCCTGGTTCCATAAGAGGCCATCTTGGAAGGCGCCGCCTCCTTTCCAGAGCTGGGGAGAGCTGCAAACAATAAGACACACTGTGAGTTTCAACTCAAACAAAGAAAATGCTAATGAACAGCCTGTTTATCAAAATGCGTGCACTCAAATTAATCAACAACTGTCAATAAACAAGATTTATGAAAGAAAAGAATGTGTGTCATTATTAAGAATAAAAAGAATAACAAAATACTCAACTTAAAGGTGGTCACGATGTGTAGCCACCACAGCCCTCCTCGCTTCCCCTGCCTTTTTACGGTCTGGACACCGTCTGGTTAAAATTGAGTTTGTAATTGTAAGGTGTAAGTCGTAATTTTAAAAAAGCAGTTTGTTATTATCACTGATCTTTTTCCATAACATGACCTAAACACAGATACAACAACATTTTATTTCCCCAACAGTATGAAATCACATGAATTTGGACCATAATTAGTTACCGTGCAATTTGCAGATAACCTTGTTTCAATTTACAGCTTATAGATGAAAAGAGATGCATCTCCATTAAAAAAGCAGAGGGGGAAACATCTTGGGACAGCACAGGTCAGATGCAGTTTTATATTACTTACTCTAAAAACCCCACTCACCCCGTGCAAATTACTGTCACAGCGACAACAATAAAAACGTATTTAAAATCACAAATGGACTGGATGATGATTGTGAGTTGTGAATAAAATAAGCAAAAATATTTTCAAACCATGTCCAGCATAACAACCTTCTCTGATGCTGGGCCAGGATTCTGCATACATGCCTTTCCACACGCCACGCCAGGTTATCAGAGTCGGCGCACCTGCAGATAATCAAAATAAGTACAAAATACCTTCTCAGGATCACCAGCCAATCGCAGATTAAATCAAAACAAGTTAACTACTTTACACTACAGAACACATGCACAATCAAATCAGAAAATGTATCAAATCACTAACACAAATACAAATACATACTTAAAATTCAATAAAAACTGTGCACTGGGTGTCATAGGTAGTGGCCTAATCTTGCCTCTTGTGGTAGGTCCCTGTACACTGCTGTTGTGGGTGGTACAGCTGGCGCTCAACCTGTAGTAGGGGTGGGCAGATCGATCCAAATATCGATAGTATCGATACCAACGTGAGTATTGGTATCGGATCGATACTAGCGTGATGGGATCGATATTTTTGTTGTAGTTTCTCTCCTATAAGTTCAACAAATCACTCGTATTTCTTCACAGAGTTTGTGTCGGCGCAGCATCTCTCTCAGTCCTTATGCGCAGCGCTCCTCTCCACCTCTCTCGCTCCGCTCACTCAGGTTCACTAGGAGTACACCCAAAGGTAAATGCTGAGCTGCAAAGCAAACGGAGGGAGGAGGAGGAGGGAGCTCCCCAAACCCAAACCAGACCCCTGGCACAGAGACAGACGTTACTGACAGAGGCCTTTCAAAAAAACTCAACAATATCCAGGTAGCAATTTCTAGAAGTGAAAGTTATTTCCAGCATTAATTAATGTTGTTTTTCAAAGTGTAATTGGTGGTCAGAGATGTAATTTTAGCAGAGTGATTTAACTATTATCATATATTCAGACAGTTGAAATAAATCTTAATTGTTTTACTGGAACTCAAAAATATATACTAATATTAAGATATATAGCCTACCTCAAACCTGAAGTATGAATATGGCAGAATATAATAACCCTTTTGTGTATCTGTTTTATTTTTTTTGTTTGTTTTTTTATCAAGATTTTATTTCATTACTCAAAAATGAAAAAAAAACCATAGTGAATAATACATGGCACAAGGGAGTGTAATAGATAGACAATAGACAATACTCAAAAAAAAAAGGGGGGGGGGGGACAGAACCAGAGCAGATGCACACAGAAAATAAGATAACTATTATGAAAGAAGAAAAAATAAATAAATAAAAGAATAAAATAGATGGATGAATGACAAAATAACTAAAGGTGATAATAAGAATAAATAATAAGGTAACCTTAATGTATTATACTGTAAGAGCGAAAAAAAAAGATAAAAGAATAGGGTAAATGGATAAATGACAAAAATTAAATAAAGAATAATAACAATGATGATAGCAATAGAAATACAATAAAAAAAATTCTGGTGCGGCAAGACATTTTTTAAACAAAACTACTAGTAGTCATTAATACACTTTGAGTCATAGTACCAGAACAAAACAAAAAATGAATTAAAAAGACAAGAAAAAAATAAATAAAAATGTGTATCTGTTGAAGGAACATTAGTATTCCTATTTAGGCTACATGCAGATAGGTTATAGATTTAATTATGTTAATTATTTTTTTTAATTTCACCTAGATGATTCACCAAGAGCCATGGCTATCACAAGGAGCATTGCCAAAATGATTGCAAAGAACCTACATACTTTCTCTGTGGTTGAACAGGAGGGTTTTAAGAATCTAGTAAAGACACTTGATCAATGCTACAGGATTCCGAGTAGGAAATTCTTCATGGGAGAGAAATTACCATCACTGTATAAAGAGTGTTGCTCAAGGGTAAAAAAATCTCTAGATGCTGCTAACAGTGTTGTACTGACCACTGATATGTGGACATCAAGAGCCACAGAGGCCTATTTAACTAACTCCTGCCTTGTTATTGATGAGAACTGGCAAATGCAGGCATATGTGCTAGAAACCAGTAGTTTTTCAGGAAAGCACACTGCTGACAACATTTGTGCAGAATTAAAAAGAATAGCTGATCAATGGGGCATAACTGCCAAAATCCAGGCTGTAATCACAGATAATGGTGCCAATATGATTGCTGCTGTGCGCAAAGCAGGTTGGGCACATTATCCATGTTTTGCACACACTATAAATTTAGTTGTGAAAGACTCCATTAAGGCCCTCCTTGAGCTTCTTCACATCCAGCAGAGATGCAGTGCTATTGTAACGTTTTTCCACCATAGCACAAATGCAAAAGAGAAGCTCAAAGAAATCCAGAAACAACTGAAGTTTCCAGAGCACAAGCTCATACAGTCAGTTGAAACTAGGTGGAACTCTGTGTTTTACATGTTTGAGAGACTACATGAGCAAAAGGAAGCTGTGACTACTGCACTTTGCCTTCTCGGAAAGAGCTCACAATGCTTAAATGAGGAAGATTGGTCCATGGTTGGTCTCTCACTTGATGCCTTGAGACCATTTGAAGAAGTAACAAGGGAGGTATCATCTGAGAAACGTGTATCTGTTTCAAAAGTGATCCCCCTGGTTACACTTCTTCTGAGATCAACTGCATCTTTTGAGGCCAAAGGCAGCAAGCTAGCTGCTGTGTTGTCAACACATTGCCAGCACCGTTTCAGAGGTATTGAAACCTTTTATGGCCTTAGTATCAGCACATACCTGGACACAAGATTCAAAAACTTTGCCTTTCGGGACACGGCAAATGTTGAAGCTTTGAAAAAACGACTCATCACTGAAATGCAATCAGTGAGCCAGACCTCAGTCCATTCTGTATCAGGTCCTGAACCAAGCACAAGCTCTGCCACCAGCTCTGTCTCAGCAATGACTCCTGCAACTACCTCACGCTCCCCTGCAGGGGCTTCTCCATCTCCACCTGCAGCACAAGGTAGGATATGGGCAGAGTTTGACACCCAAATCCTTGAATCCCAGCAGCATCGCACAAGTGGCACTGATGCTGTCATTGAAATGCAGCGGTACTCAGAAGAGAAGCCAATACCACGGGATGGAGACCCACTTCTTTGGTGGAAAATGAATGAATCAACATTCCCCTCTCTCAGCAAGGTTGCAAAGAAATACCTGGGAGTAATTGCAACCTCTGTACCTGCAGAAAGGATTTTCTCTAAGGCAGGACAGTTAGTGTGCCAGAGAAGAAGTACAATAAAAGGCAAAAATGTGAACATGTTACTGTTTCTAAACAAAAACATGTAGTTGTGAACATGGGAACAGGGCCCAAAGGGGCACCTCAAGGGATAATTCCTGTGAGCAAAGAGCCAGGTTCAGTAGTAGTTTGCACTTTATTTGATATTTACATTATTGTTATATTGATATTATTACATTGTTTTTGTATTAATATATTGTTACATTGTTCACAAAATATTTTATATTTAAATTACATTTCTCAGTTCTCCAGTTTTGCAGTGTTCATGTTTGCAACTTGTGTTAATAAATATTATTTTCTTATTTGGCTAAAATCTTTGTCCTGTGTTTTGTTATTATCATAATCATGATCAACAAATTAAAGGCAAGAGTACAAAATCATTCAATGATCAGGAATTGTCAAGTAAAAAGTATCGGCATCAGTATCGGTATCGGCAATACTGGCCCTGTAATTACTTGGTGTCGGATCGATACCAAAATTTGCAGTATCGCCCACCCCTAACCTGTAGGAAGAAAACCCAACCAAGGCACATCACTATTTCTCTCCCTATCACTTACACTATGGGGCTCTACAGTAAGTGGCCTATGGAGGAAAGTGCATTAACATAACATATTACGATGCAGAACACATTCTCTACCACTACCATTTTCCTGGCTGACTATATACATTGGGTGCTATGGTCTGGGCTGGCTAATAACTACATAAGAGGATGCTTCCCATTTATCTTGGAGCCTTGGACCTCAGCTCCTGTCTATCTGGTTCTTGACCAACACCCTGTCTTCTGGCAGCAATGGGGCTTCTTTAGCAGAGCAATCATAATTGTTGGTTTTTTTAATGGGTGGCTGCTTGTCCTCCTTGTTCCCACGCTTTCTGGTATGCTGACTCTAGATGCTGGTGATTAGTGATGCGCTGGTCAACCCATAACCCGTGGAAACTAGGAATGCACCTGTGGGTCAGGTGGGTTTGGGTAAGCTTTACCAGAAAATATCGTAATATGTAAGTGATTAATCGGAATCAGAATCAGCTTTATTGGCCAAGTATGTGTACACAAACAAGGAATTTGATTCTGGTAAAATTGCTTTCAATGTACAGGGAATAGTATAATAAACATCTTCTAACATAACATAATCTCCATACCTCGATGGAGGGCTGGTCGGCTCCAACTATTTTTTCAGCAGACCTGATTGTCCATAGCAGTCTGTTCCTGTCCTGTTTGTTTGCAGACCAGACAGTGACGGAAGTGCAGAGAACAGACTTATGATCCCAATGTAGAACTGGATCAGCAGCTCCTGAGGCAAGTTGAACTTCCTGAGCTGTCGCAGGAAGTACAACCTCTGCTGGGCCTTTTTCTGAACAGTGTCTATGTGGGAGGACCACTTCCAGTCCCAGGAGATTGTGGTTCCCAGAAACCATAAGGTGTCCACAGTAGACACTGCGCTGTTGAGGATTGTGGATGGGGGGAGTGTATGGGTGGCTCATCCTGAAGACAACTGTCATCTCCACAGTCTTGAGTGGGTTCAGCTCCAGATGGTTCTGACCACACCAGAGGGCCAGCCATTCCACCTTCCATCTGGATGCAGACTCATCATCATTAGGGTTGGGTATCGTTTGAATTTGAACGATTACGGTTCCGATTCCGATTCCTTGTTTCGATTCTGGTTCCTAACGATTCTCGATTCCGATTCTTTTAAAGGATAACTACCGTTTTTTACAACCTGGACCTTTTTTCTAGCAAAATATATGGTCATTTACTCACCCAGATAACTTTGGTGTCATTCGGCATCGTTCGGACGAAATTAGATCCAGTGTAGCGCCGATATATCCATACAATGCGAGTAACGGGGCATCGACACACAGCCTCTATATAACGCATTATCTGCCACGAAACTAGTTCATTTCACCAATATTTTGTCATGATATGCTAGTGCTATTCCCCTCTGAGTCCGGGCTCGTCCGTTATCAACATCCGGGGTCAAACTAGCAGTAGCAGCTACAGGTAAACAAGCCGGGCTGTCGCGGGTGCGCGCGCAGCTCAGAGACGACATCTTCCAGGTCAGAGGTAGTAGATCAACCTACAGACCCCGGATGTTGACAATAGACGAGCCCTGACTCAGAGGGGAATAGCACTAGCATATCATAACAAAATATTGGTGAAATGAACTAGTTTCGTGGCAGATAATGCGTTATAGAGGCTGTGTGTCGATGCCCCGTTACTCGCATTATATGGATATATCGGCGCTACACTGGATCTAATTTCGTCCTAACGACGCCGAATGACACCAAAGTTATCTGGGTGAGTAAATGACCATATATTTTGCTAGAAAAAAGGTCCAGGTTGTAAAAAACGGTAGTTATCCTTTAAGAGGCAGGGTCAAAAAAGTTTAGGATATTTTAAATGAGCTAGCTAACCAAAGGTCTTTCTGAATGAAATAGTCCGACCTTCTCCATCAATTTTAATTCTATGAACTTTTTACTTTTTATGAACTTTGCTATGAATTTCTCACAGGGCTGTTTTCAACTAGAATATAAATATCAAATCTATGAACTTGAATATAAATATTATAAATTATGAATACATTTTCGCAGGGGTACACTTTCCTCAAGAGAGCTTTATTTTTGAAAACCTCCTGATAACACATTTACACATGAGTGTATGATGCTGCAGGTACTTAAACATGTTACCGTGCTCCCACTGATGGGCTAACCTGGTGCAGAAAAGCAAATAAACAACAAGGAGCAACTTGCAAAACCCAGTCCAGATTAGCAGCAGGTACAGTATAAAATCAGAAACAGTTCTTGTTTAGGAAAATGACCATATCTGCCTTCTCAGGCAGGATGCGTGAGCGTTCTGGACAGATAGTGTCTCCTGCTGTGGAGAACACACGTTCGCTGGGTGTAGAAGAAGCTTGAACGCATAAATAGGAGAAAGCAAGATCTGACAGCAAAGGATAAGTCTTTTGTTGGTTCCACCACCATGCAGCAGGGTCCTCAGACATAAGGACCGGTGGAACTTCCTGGTATATCTGCAGCTCTCTCTCCACTCGTTTCTTGATGGACATGGAGCTCTGCTGTGACACTATGTTCTGTGCCTCTTCCTCAGCGAACAGCTCCTCCAGTGGAGTCTTCCTGGGCAGTTTGCAAGGAGGCTGTTGCTAAAAAACAAAACAAAAGATTCATCAGTATTATCACTAAAAAAGGGAAAACATCCATTAAAGGCATGATCATTATTTAAATTGAAAACCTATATAATATCAGCTATCGTACAGTTACACTCTCCTGCTCATCCTCATTCTCCTCATTTGCCTCATTCTCAGACTGCATGGTGTCCCCATCAGCTCCACAGTCTTCCTCTGTTGACTACAAAGAACATAATTAGCATGTAGATCTTAGATTTTAATAGCTGAAAAGGACAGTTGTGCAGAATGACATTTCACCTGTTCAATCAGCTTTCTCTGGATCTGGTTCCAGATGGTGTCATCATCATCCAATTTATGTTTAAAGCGCGGACCCAACTCTGACAGAACATCACTGATTTCCTCTGCAACAACACAACCGGTCTGTGCCTTGTACACAGCCTTTGTTTTTAGCACTTTCTGCTGCATTTTGCCCTCCACTATGTAGTGTGCTGTGATTGTGAGGTAGTGGTCCTGTGTGATGCTACTCCAGCCATCACATGTGAGTGCAACAGAGCTGACTTCACTGAGCTCTGTAATAATGTTAAACTTCTCAACCTTGTACCACGATGGGATTAATGTGTTTGACAGGTAGTCCCTGGAAGGTGGTGTGTATTTGGGGTTTAGAGTTTTCACCATGTCCCTGCAAATATAAACAAACATGTAATGTTGCTGTTACTGTTTAGCTCAGTGTTAATTAGCTTAGCTCTATCGTTATTGCTTAACCAACCTAAATGTTGGTGATTCCACCTCTGAAAAGGGATTCAGCCTTTTAACGATGTGTGCAGGGACCTTTCTGTGGCACTCTTCCACTTTCCATGGTCGATTCGCTCGGTTATGCAAAACACTTCCGGCGGATGCTTCTTCGTTGGTGTTCAGTGGCTTCTTCTTCCGGTTGGCGGACTGGGTATCGAAACTAGGAATCGTAATTTAAACTTTTGAACGATTCTGGGAGAATCGGAAAGCTAGGAAAAGCTTTTCCAATTGATACTCGATACTCGATACCCAACCCTAATCATCATCCTGGATGAGACCAGTGACTGTGGTGTCGTCTGCAAACCTCAGGAGTTTCACAGAAGGGTCCCCTGAGGTGCAGTAATGTGTGTAGAGGGAGAAGAGCAGTGGAGAGAAGACACACCCCTGGGGAGCACCAGTGCTGATAGACTGGATGCTGGATGTGATGCTCCCCAGCCTCACCTGCTGCCTCCTGTCAGTCAGGAAGCTGGTGATCCACTGACAGGTGGAGGCTGGCACAGTGAGCTGGGTGAGCTTCTGGTGGAGGATCTCATTCCACAAGTCCACAAACAAGATCCTTGCGTAGGTCCCTGGGAAGTCGAGGTGATGCAGGATGTAGTGCAGTCCGATGTTTACTACATCATCGACCTGTTTGCCCGGTAGGCAAACTACTTGTGGTCCAGCAACTGTGATGTCCTTCAGGTGGCTCAACATCAGACTCTCAAAGAATTTCATGACAACAGACGTCAGGGCGACAGGCCTGTAGTCACAAGGCTGAAGCTCAGAGGAGACAGAGCTTTTGCCGCCGCTGCTCCCAAACTTAACTTTTAAATTATTTTTGTCTCAATGTGCAGCACTTTGGCTACCCTTGCGGTTTTTAAAAATGTGCTATATAAATAAAGTTGATTGACTGATTGATTGATTTAATCCTGTGATAGAGGGTTTCTTGGGGACCGGTATGATGGTGGAGCGCTTGAAGCACGAGGGCACTTTACATAGCTCCAGAGATCGGTTGAAGATCTGGGGGGGTGGGGGTGCAGGTAAGTGGGTGAGGGGTGTGAAAGAGTTCCTTTCAAACCTGGTGTAAAAGGTGTTACGGTAGTTTTCCACAGGGTGGGGGGATGGTCTCCTGTAGTTGGTAATGTCCTACAGGCCTCTCCAAGCTGACGCAGGGTCGTTGGCTGGGAAACTGTTTCTTAGGTTCGTAGCTCCTCTTAGCTACCCTGATCTCCTTTGTCAGTGAGTTTCTAGCCTGCTTGTACAGCAAACGGTCCCCACTTCTGTAGGCCTCCTCCTTGGCCTGATGCAGCTGCCTGACTTAAGGTGTAAACCAGAATTTGTTGTTGTGTATGTGCAGAAGGTCTTGGTCTGCACACACTGTGCTCACAAAAACTGATGTAAGATGACACAGTGTCGTGAGTTCATCAAGGTCTGAGGCTGCAGCTACAAAAACACTCCAATCAATAATACTTCATTCAACAAAAATCCATCATTCAACTACAGCAGCGTAACTATGAAACTAAAACACTAAGAAAAATTCAAGCAACAAACAAGCAACATTAATAGGCATGCGGTGTGTGTGTGTGTGTCTGTGTGTGTGAGTGAGAGTGTGTGGGTGTCAGAGAGACAAAGAATTTGTTAATTAATCCGTCAATTTAAGCATGCGTTTCTCTCTTTGTCATTTGTTCTGCTGTTGTTATTCATCTTCTGTGTTCATGCATTTGCTGTTTTTCGGTCCTGTTCTATTCCTTGTGTTTGTACTTTATTTAGTATTGATTGATTCTTGGATTTTCCCCTGCCTGCCTGTTTTTTTTTCCTTTTATAACTTGCGTTTTGGATTTTTGGATTTATTGGTTATGGTTTTATTTTATTTTAATAAAGCTAGCTTTTTGTTGACTTTGGGTCCTCACTATTTTTGCTATAACTAACAGTAACCTTTACACTACAAAGGAACAAGAACATTGTTCTGTTCTCCCTCAGCGTACTCTCTGTGTGCCTATGTTGAGATCAACAGTCAGCTAAACTCTTAACCATACTATTTCCTCCCAGGAACAGTTGAGTGTTGTAGTTGGCAGGCTTTTATATGGTGTGTGAAACTGAAAATACAAGGTCACCACACGGCCATCTTAGGTACACTTCCTCCAAACAAAGTATCATTATGATGCCATCCAGTGTTGCCAACTTAGCGACTTTGTCGCTATATTTAGCGAGTTTTCAGACCCCTCTAGCGACTCTTTTTCAAAACAGCGACTAGCGACAAATCTAGCAACTTTTTCTGGTGTATTTGGAGACTCTGACGTGAAAGCACGTATCGTTCAACGAGCAGCGGGTGCTGCCGTGGGATCGTCCCAAAGCACTCACAGGCGGCCCAGTCCTCGTGCAACAGTCCCTCCCAGCTGCAGTCAGAGCAGGAGAAGTTCACTCCGCGCATTCGCGAAGCCGCCGCTGGATGATCCCACCCTGGGTTACAGTCCGGGCTGGGTGTAAATGTAAAATGTTCTTTGTCCAAAATAAATCACTGCACTAAAATAAGTTCATTTGTAGTTCTAAACACATTAAGGTTGTTTTTTTATCTCTCCCACGACATTATTCCTCTCTCCTACAGCGTCCATTACAATTAAATGCACATGGCCAGTTATGCAAATTAGGTGATGACGTCATCTAGCGACTTCTAGCGACTTTTAGGACAGCCAATAGCGGCTTTCTTTACTGAGGAGTTGGCAACAGTGATGCCATCCAGACTTGGGAGGTACCCCCTTCCAAGGAAGGACAACTTTGAACACCTCAAACTGATTTACAATAGAGGCCTAGTGAGATTACCGAGATTATTAAAAGGACAAATGACGGAGATGGGGTCTGTTTTACAGTTTGGGAATAATCAGACCTCTTCTTTAATTGATATTGACTGTTTACTTTAATGGATGTGGACATCAACATCAGACGGACTGTAAGCATCACTACAGTGTGAAGCCCCCTTTCTGTAACAGCCCTGACACACACATGGATTTTGGAAACCCCCTTTTTCAACTGGGAAGCCTGACAAATAACAACAGGGATTGTAAATCTACCTGCATATCAAGTTCACTGAACATTTAATGCTTCTACCTCTCATTTGCCATTATGCTCATCACATTCAGTCAAAGTTGTTCAAGTTGAAGAAAATTCCATTGTTCTAACTCAGGCTGTCAAAGTTAACGATTTAATGACCCACAGTTATATACACGTAGTTAACACAAATTCCACTTAACGCTGCAACATTTTTTGACTCACGTTATGACCCTCAGCCCACCCTGTAGTTGTTCGGAAATCATGAAGCGATGCAGCAGTAACATTGTGGTTGGCAAGCAGAAACATACCTCCTTGAACAGAAATGGATAAAGAAATGGGTCTTCTGAATGGCAAGTTCAGCTTCAAAGCCCTGCCAGATGGTTTTCTCAACAAGAACAAAGTTATTTGCATGTACTGTTGATGTGAATTAAGTTAGTACATCGATTCTCAAATACCACTTGCCGGCCAAGCACCCAGCTGATGCAGAGAGCCTTCCTCCTCCTTGCTAAAGGCAGACTATCATGTACTGTAATATTTGTGGGGGATTTTGGTGCTTGGTGTGGTTTCTTGTTTTCTGGTTTATGCTTACAGAGGTGCATGGAGAGGCTTGGTGGAGCTTTCCATTACCGGAGCCGCTGTCACATGCGCACCTGCAGCAGGTTGGCAATCAGCGCCCGCTGATAAAGCCCTGCAGATGATTACATCAACTTGATGTGGTACATGTCTCCAGTTAGATTGTCTATCTTCATGACTTCTAATTGTTTCGTTTTGTTCTCTTGGAAAACTAATTACTCTCGTGTTCTCTCTAGTGATCACCAGCACACTGGCTTCCTGTGTTTCCTGCTCCAGCCATCCAGCCCTCCGCACCTCTGCAGCCAGCTGTCTGACTCCGTGCTCTCTGGCATCTCAACGTACCACGCTACCACCAGCATCACCGTGAGCTACCACACCTGCACCTCCACCTCCACCTCCATGCCAGACAGGGACTCCGCCTGGAGCAATCCACTCCTTCACTTTCTGAACCAGTGTTAAATCAATAAATCACTCCTGAATCTACTTCTAGCTTCAGGGTCTGCATTTGGGTCCTCACTCAACCAAACCGAGCGCAACACAGACCTTGCAGGATAGTTTGCAACAGAGATGTCTGGACAACTCTACATGCGACAAACTTTCTCCAGCGATAGCCAAATCGGTGGCTACAGCTTGCAGGCCAATTAACATTGTTTAGTTAACCTTTACAAGTGTAAAGTTGGTCACTATCTTGTGTTAGTACTACTAAGGAATGTTACATTCAGGTCAATATGCCAAACTGTTGCTATTCTGGAGAATATTCTGGACAGTATTTGTCATTGTTTTGGATTGTTGCAATAATAATAAACATACATTTGCATAAAGTAAGCATATTTGTCCACCCCTATGTTGATAAGAGTATTGAAAACTAATTTGCGATTAATTGTGGGTTAACTATGGACAATCATGCGATTAATCAGGATTAAATATTTTAATCAATTGACAGCCCTACACTTCCCAAGCCTGAGTAATTCATTTAAGATTTTCATTGCATATCTAATATGTGACAATACTGCCATCTACCGATCATGTATGGATAATTGCTTCTAAATTAATACATATCTAAGTAACAAGGGCATATCTTATTACATGTAGTGAAGGAAATGTTGTAGAACCCCTACAAATTTATTTAGCAATGTAGTTGGGAATGATTTACTCTTTGTTTAACAGTTAACAGCATGAAGTTAACGTTCTTTACGATAATTTGCCTAAAATAAGAATTCACTCATGTAAATATTTCTATTTGTTGTTTTTATTGTTCCTTTCTCTGTTTGTTTATATACTTCAAGTGCAGATATTTTAATGTTTTAATGGGTCATGGTGGATGATATATATGTATTTTCAGCATGCAAAACTCTGTGTTTTCTTAATTTAGGGTTTGAGAGTTATGGTCTCAAACAATGAAAGGACAGGAAAGACTCCTGATTGGTTTCCTCCAAAGATAAAAACAACTGGAAATGTGATTTCATGCTTCTTTTACTTTCATTTGATTCTTTTTAATTTTGTCTCTTTCATTTGCATCTTTGTCTTTTCGTCGTCTTCTCCTTCGGTTTCTTGTTACCCTTTTGCTTTTATTCATTGTCTTACCCTCTTTTGTTCTCATACCTATTTTTGCCATTTTGTTTTGCGCACAAGTTTTTATTCTGCATTTGGCAGGAAAGTTTCAACGCCAAACCACTGCACAAGAGTGTTCACCGTGAAGAAGTTTCTGTTCACTGCATCCAGTGCTGTGGGTTCCAACCAAGCTCAATTCTTGCCTGGCCTTCGCAGCTCAAAGTAGGCATGAACCACCTTCCACTTTAACTGCTCATGACTGGGTCTATGTCAAAATAATATAATGATAATAATAATCTTATTGACAGTAAGTTAACTTCCAAATTTTGCATCTTCTGTCAGTATTAGTTACTAGAATCTGTATTGAACAGATTATTTTTTCCACCATTCCCCATTCGTCATTTAATTCACTATCATCATACTGATTGCTTACATTGTAAATATTCATGTCTGATAATCATTTCATTTAAGTCACTGGATTGGTATAAAATCATTTATTAAATATTTTCACTTAGACCCAGTCCTTGTTCTGTGTATTCCTTTTCAGTGGAGAACGGAGATCAATTTAATCGAAAAGTCACACTTGGAAATTTGACTGATAACATAATAAATTTGATTGATGTTACTTTTCCTCTTCAGAGGTGGTGCCCCTAAAACAACTGTATAATCACTGAGATTCCACTACAACATGTAAAATCAAATCAGCAAAGTCATATATCAGTTGTAGCACACAGATCAAATCACTACAAAGCAAAATATTTAAAATTCAACACAAACTCATTAGACAACTTAATGATGAACCTGATGTGTCCCGGTCACTGTAATACTTGCTGTAGGTGCACATACGGCTGTACTGCAGCCATGCTTACCAGCTGTAGCGGCAGTATTTTGGATCACACTACCTTGCTCAGCATGACCCATCCTACTCTGCCTCTGATAGGCTACATCCTGCCCATTAAGTAATGGCATGTGCAACTCTCATCAAAGATTGAATTTAGGCGAGATGACTCACTCCATAGCTAAATCGGAGCATTTGTGCAGCATAAGAGAAAATAACGTATTTTTTGAAAATTAAACTATGTAAACCTATTCTACTAGGACCCCTAAATAAAATTATGAACCTGAAATTTAGCATAATATGACCTCTTTAATGATAGAGGCAGCAGATTATTATTTGCTCCATCTCATATATTGTCTGGTATTATCCACTGGAGTCCCATTTTTTTTTAAATCTCTTTCTCGTTCTTGAAGCCATCTGCTTCCCTGGCACCCCTGTCCACATCATATTCACCTGGAGGAACAGAAAAAAATAGGAAAACAAAGAAAACACACAGAGAGCATGCTGAGACAGATAGAAGTCTTTGCCAGCACTGCCATGGTGCCACTCACTCAACTACTGTAGCTCTACAGAGGACTGAGAGCGAAAGACTAGGAGAGAGGGAAAAAAAACAGAATTCAAAGAGAAGAAGACTATGCTGGCAGTTTCTCTCTGTCTCTGCTGCCATGGCAAGGTCAAATAGACCCACCTAAGAAATTGTTACCCTAACCGAGGCACGGAAAAGGCAGTGCAGGATAGGAGAAATGGATGGGGAAAGGCTCTGTTGAGGAAGAAAATAGTGTCTGTATTCCCCAGTAAATCAGTGTTGTTGAGAAACCCAGTTCAGTGCTAGTTGACAGAGAGGAGGCTTTTGTTTGCAGCACAGGCGACCCAGTGAACAGCCTAGGGTGGTATGGTCTGGAATGTGACATTATTGTTTATCTTTCAAGAGACCAGGGGTCCGTTTCACAAAGCAGGTTTAGTGAAAACTCTGAGTCTGTTAACCCTGAAATGAGGGAAACTCTGAGTTTTCCGTTTCACAAAGGGAGGTAACTCAAACCAGAGAAAGAGGGGTAACTCTAGCCTGTTTCACAGAGAGAGGTAACTTAAGCTCTCGGTCAGTTACCATGGTAACATACTCTATGAACCTAACCTGGTCGGGACCAGGTTTTTCTCAACAAACCTCGAGTTTCTCTCTGTCTCCGCCCTCTTTCAGCCACACACGGTATTTGATTTCCTTATTCATTCAGTCAGCAGGCGAGTTTTGGCGTAATATATTTCTGCCGTCTGTTTTTTGAGAAAATCATTGCAAAAATCAGTCAGTAGGCCTACATTAGAAGTTACATTAGGTGGCGACTATTTTCACTACCGTGGCATGTCCTTTTGATAATGATCCAGTGGATGAAGGTGCAGCATGATGATTATTATAATCATGATTATTATAAGATGATTATCAGACCGCGCATAGATGTTCTTGCATTTCCAGACAATTATCTTTTTGAGCGGTACCGTTTCACGTCACTGTCCATCATTTACATACACAACCTAATCCGTCCTTACATTTCCAACATTACCAACCGAAGTCATGCTCTCACATCCCAGCAGATATTGTGTGTTGCGCTGCGTTTTTTTGCAAATGGGAGTTTTTTATACAACGTCGGAGATGCAGAGCACTTGAGCAAGGCAACTGTATGCAGAGCGGTCAGAAAAGTGTGCCTCGCCCTGAAACGGCTACTAGCCATCTTTATCATTTTCCCCGGACATGTTAGAGGTGGTGGTGCTGGGCCACCACCCGTTTTACGGGCATCTGCTTTCTTTCTGTTAGCTGAGTAGAAGTCTGTGTTAGTTTAAATAGGCTTAATTATTTTACAGAACATGATATAGATGAAGACATTTATGTGTGTGAAAACAGCATTATGTTGGGGATAAAACAACTGTACAGTCAAACAGCCACTTAATATTTACTTTACAATGTAAAACATGATCAAAATGAGGTACCCCCATGAGATTATGCCGAGGTCTTACCTGTTTGAACAATGTTTTTATGTTTCATCTTAAGCTGCTGCCAAGTGCGCTTCTCCCCCGCGGGATTGCACCTAAATGAAATAAATTAATAGGCTACCACTCAAGCAGTTTCCCCCTGTAATATTATTGTGATTGCAAAGGACTACATTTAAACTATTGACCCGAGCACCAATGTTCTCCCACGCTGTCTCCCTCTCTTTTGCTGCTGCAGCGGTGTTACACTTCCTTCTAAAAACGTGCTCAAACTCACCGTATGAGCGCATTAATATTTCCAATTCCAGTGGGGTGAAAAACGTAGCCCTCGCCGTTACCATGGTGACTCGTTGAATCGGGGCTCCATTGATGCTGTCTTTTTATACTTGTGGTGCACGCACTTAACTCCAGGTGAAACTACTCCGAGTTGATCAAACTAACTCAAATCAGCTGTTCTGGAACCGAAAACTCAGAGTTTCCTATCTCAGAGTAGATCAACTCAGAGTTCAAGGTTAGACTCAGAGTTTGTTAAACCTGCTTTGTGAAACGGACCCCAGGTCAAAATGGGATACACTGTAGGGGAAATTAAGAGAGAAATTCTGTTTGTGTCTATGTTTGAGTGCATATATAATGCATGTGTACCAGTTGTAGCCAGTACCGACTGTAAGAATGCCCGAGCGGCCAAAGGAGGCAATAAGGAGATTTGTCCACAACTGACGATCCAAAGACACTTTTATTTTTCTCAATACTCAATACTCACAATTCACAATTCCAACACCTACACCAACCCCAACACTTTCAGACTGACTCCTTATATACATTGTTTTCTCCGGTAATTGAGCTGGACTATACCATTCGTACCTAGGTAAAATCAGAAACATACACATATTTAATAACCACACTATTTACACAACCCATTACCAGAAAATATATTTCATCTTAATAACTATTAACACACCCCAAAATAAACCTCATAACCATATCTATCTTACATTAATTAAATACATATTTACACACCATGAAACTCCCCTCCACCTATATTCCCACTTGTTCCACTCCCTCCCGGAACTATAAGGTGTGCGTGTTCCTGGGGAACTCTTTTGCCCGCACACCTTGGGAGACCGGACGATCCGCGGAGGTAAGCTCATGCAAGCCATCAATTCTTACGTTCTTCTTTCAGTTCGCTTTCCATTCAATTATCAACCAAGGTAAATCGACTTAACTGTCTCATTCACAGGTGAACACCGGAACGCGTACGCCCCGTGTCCCTCTCCGTGCAACGATCCTCTCCGTCATTGTGATGTATCACCCCAATCAATTCCTTTAAACCCTCACCTGGTGCGTCTGTGTTTTATCCAATGCGTGAATGCTTATGCATCCTTTGCATAACAATCATTGTAAACGTCACTCTGTGCGTAGTGACGGCGGCTCGTCGTCACACCGACCAACAGCCAACGATCTTAGTTTTAAGATTATATTTTTGTTGCCCAAAAATACCTGCAGCTTTTTGCATCATAAAAGAAGTAACTAACATTGTGTACAGTGTTTATGTAAAGTCAACGCTTACTTCTATGTTATAACTAGTTTCACACTAAAAAAATAAAAACAAATTGCTGCTTGTTCAGTTGCACTATTTCTACTTCAGGAAGAACAGGGCAAAATTAGCCGCTTTTTTTTACTTTATTACTTTACTTTAACTTTTGTTTCATTATTTAAATGCAAATAAAGGTGTATTTCTTTCCAATAATAGTTACTATATATCTCTCAGGTTGTTCATGGAAAAAACACTTCATAGCAACTCACATAAAATAGAAGCTCTCAACTGGAGAAATAAGGACATCAATAACACAACACAGCACAACAGGACATACAAGAGAAGTATGTGAAAAACACCCAACCGGAGAGGGATGTCCTTGCCAAAGGACTGAACAACAAGTTGGCAGACACAGAGGCAGAACAGTTTCGGTTGAAGGTATCAGCCACTCTTGCTAATCCAAAAGCACCTCCCTTCAACCTCACTACTGAGGAAAGGAAAGCCCTGGCATCACTCAAAAGAGATCAGAACATCACCATCTTGCCTGCGGACAAAGGGAAATGCACTGTAGTGCTAAACACAGCAGACTGCCACACCAAAGTCACTGATCTGCTCAATTATACTAACACCTATGAGTCACTGAGACAAGATCCTACCAGTAGCTACAAAAAGAAGGTTATAGCAAATCTGACCACTGGAAAAGGAGACAAAGCCATTGACAGGCCATTATATTACCGACTGTACCCTGGGGAAGCAAGCCCATGTATCTATGGACTCCCAAAGATACACAAGGAAGGAGCACCACTCAGACCCATCATCATCAGCATCAACTCAGTTACCTATAACATATCCAAGCACCTGGCCAGCTTAAAGGAATAGTTCACTCTAGAACGAAATTCAGTCATTATCGACTCGCCCTCATGCTGATGAGCAATCTGGTGTAGTTTTATATTCATCAAAGTGCAGCTGGAGACCTGCAGGGGTACCGTCCTGCTGCAAAAATCCATATAATGGGCGTCAATGGTCCCCAAGACAAAACGGTCCATAAAACGACACAAAAACTTTGTAATATTCCTCCATACTGCTCGTCCGCTGCAATCCAAGTGTCCTGAAGTGGCGACATCCAGAGTTTACTCGAAATGACGTCATTCACTACATTTTTATAGCCTAAACAGTCACTATACTACATTTGCCTGGAGGCACACTGCTGCGTGCACGCGAGTCTCCCTCATAGCTGATTGCACCGATTGAGCTCGCAATAGATACACACCGGTATTTACATCCAGCTGTGAGCGACCGAGCGACACACAAACACAAGAGGGATCTGCCTGCACTAATGATTTAAACTTTAAAAGAAAGAAAAAATGTCCGAGGACTTCGGCTTCGGACTACGGCTTCCGTAGTGCGAGCAGGGATAGAATACAAAAATAAATGGCATCATTTCATTAGCTGCACCAGGAAAATGCTTCAAGTACTGGTCCTAACACTCACATGTTAGCCTACCACTTGAGCTATTGCATATCATTTTTTTTAACAAAATAAACTCCAATTCATGATCTGACTGTCAGCTGACCACGGTACAATGTGGGAAGCATTGACCATAATTGCTGCACACAATGCACCTACCACTCCCTTCAAATAACTGCTTGCTACCTATCACATAAGCTTCCCATCACCCAACTAACCCTAGACTTCTATTATTACTTTTTTTTTTTACGTAGCAACAGTCCTGTGTTGTCTTTGAGAGAATCAATAAAGTTTTTATGCCCCATAAATACATTCAGATGTAACTTAGTGTAATTTTTGCAGAGACGATGACTTTTCAGTCACAGGAGTTGAGGAGTTGGACAAGTAATGTTGTAAAGTAATATGATATTTCATGGTCCTTGAAAAGCTGTATTTACTGTCATATATGTAATTGTGCTATTCTTTCTACATGATTGCGACAGCACCGACATCAGCAGCCTAACCTGTTAGGCAACACTGATCTGTGTTTATAATCAGTCAAGAAACCTCTACGTGTCCTTCCTGTATATACAGTAGTTGTTTATGCTAATGGTACTGTATTGTCTAAATCAGGGGTTCCCAACCTTTTTTGTGCCAAGGACTGGCAGAAGCATAAACAAAAATTCACGGACCGGTTGGCAATTTATGTCAACTTTAATATACATTGTAGAAAAAACAATGCATTTCAAAATGCTATCATTCTTTTACAGTGCTAAATGCACAATGGTTTCATATACACTCACAGAAATGAATCATGGTAGAGTTTATATTTAAGCATATACATCTATTAGATTTTATTTAAATTAAATATTTTTTAAATGTATGTATTGAAATTAATTATAATCTGTATAATTCTGTCAATTCTAAAATATATTAAATGTAATTACTTAATGTATATTAACATGGTTTAAATAATCAAAGCTGTGAAACAAAATTTAAAATGTATGTGATTGGTTTGCATACAATTTAGGCTACCGGTAAGTGAAAACAGGAAATGACATTAGGAAATGACATCCTCATTTTCCACTGGACGCCATCTTCCTAGCTCAGGCTTAATGGTGAGTAATCCGAGTCATCCTTTGTCTTCTTACATCAATCTGTGTATTATTCGTGCAGTTTTTATCGTATTACATTAATATCAATTCACTGATGATCAAATCTGCGTAGTTCGTGATGATTGTAAGCAGTTTTATCTTGAGTCCTACTACCTCATGTGCACTGGCACCCGCTAGCTAACGTTAGCTAGCAATTCACTAAACTTCGTGCTGTATGCGGAGCATGGATGTATTATTCATCCACGATGTGGAGTAGGAAAAACAATCAATGATTGGCGAATTGAAATGTATTTCATTCAAAGCTTTTCGGGTATCTGGGTAAATGGGTAAATGGGTAAATGGCGGGGACACACCGGACGTGGAAGCGAATAGCCGCGAAGCTTTGCCATTTTCCTTTCGGGGTACATATTAACCAATTATGTCGTTCACACCAGAAGCAGAATTATATCCGGTCTGGTCTAGACCCTCCAACCCCCCGCCGCTGCCGCCTCCCTCGCCCCCCGCCCGCCAGCACGCCAGTAGCCATTAGCCATTAGCCGCAGCTAGTTAGCGGTTAAATGCTGACGTTAATGATTAAAGACAACATTATCAGGCATGCTCATCTATTACGTTAATGTGACCAAACGTCCTCTTTTGTCCGGACATGTCCACTTTTCATGTCCTGTCCGGGGCGTCCAGGTTTTTTTTATTCATTTATGAAATCATGAATGTTCGTTGTTTTTCACGGGGCCGCGGACCCTGACAGATTAAATTACCAGATGCGGTCAGCCATACTGGGGTTGAAGCCCGAACCCGGCCCGATTTAATTGTCGGTACCGGCCTATTGAGAAGTTAAATGTAGGAGCTCAGAGGAACAGACAAGGACACACACACACACACACACACACACACACAGACTGACAGTTCATGTGATTTTAAAATTGTTTAAGATATCAAAGCTAAAATTTTTGAGTCAATAGGATAAATTCATTGATAACAGAAAATACAAATGGCCTAACATTTCTGATCTTGTAGAAGGTTGGGTGTGTGGGTTTTTCAGTAGTGCTGTAGATTATACATGCACTTTGAAAACTGGTGTTTTTGTAGCCATGTGGAACTTGTTTTTTGTTTGTTAATAACATACTGTGACTGACTTATTGTTCTTTGTATTCATTCACAGGTGCTGTGTTAATGTGGCCATGCAGATTGTGTGACAGTATATTATCTTCAAGGTATGAGTTAATAAAACACTTCAGGCTAAGACATTTCCACCATGCCCGCACATGCAAATATCCCTGTATATATGTAGAGTGTCCTTGCACATTCACAACCTGGAAGAACCTTTTGACTCACATATATCGAGAACACAGAAAGCTAGAAACAGCAGTTGCTCAGTCAACTACATTCAAATGTCAGACGTGTGGGTGTGAAGAACTTTCAACTGAGAAAGATTACTTTAGTCATACTTATCAACATCTTAGACAGTATGAAAATGCAACTTGTATGTTTGAGGGATGTGCATTTCAGACACATATATATGGTACTTTTAAGTCACATAAAAATCGTAAACATAATCCCCACAGTCTATCAGATTTTAAGGCAGGTGTAGTTAAGGTCACTGTTCAGTCTGCTAGTCCTGATGATGGGCCCACATCCTCTGCAAACATAGATGATAGTCAGTCAGATGCAGATAGTGATATTGATAATTCAGAGGACCTTCCTGAAGTTGTAGAAAAAAAACTTGCCTCTGTTCTATTGAAATTAGAAAACATTTTTCATGTTCCATCTATAGCAGTAGATGACTTGGTTGAAGAGCTACACTACCTGCTGAGTACAGTGTCTGTGCCAATAACTTGTAGCAGACTTTCAGATTTTTTCAAAAACAAAGACATTGAGGTTGATGGTGTTGTTGTTAATGAATTAGCTGATTTACTGTGTAAATCTAATCCTTTGGTTAATGCACTGGGGAAAGGTGGTGCACTTTCTACAGCGTATAAGAGAAAAGAATACTTTAAAAAAGTGTTTAATGTTGTTGAGCCTGTAGAGTTTGTTCTAGATCAAAAAAATTGCAGGTCCTTTCAATATATCCCATTACTGCGATCGTTGCAGCAGATACTTGATTCTACTGAAGTGTTGAATAGAGTTATTGATACCCACAGAACACAGAGCAGTAACACTGACCAGCCTGAAAACCAGCAGTATCACTCCATAAGAGATGGTGTGTACTTCAAGGAAAACCCGTTCCTCTCAAGTGATGATTTAAAACTTTGTTTAACCTTATACATTGATGACTTCGAATTGTGTAATCCTTTGGGCATGTCACGGAAGAAGCACAAGTTGTGTAGTGTATATTGGATTCTGAATAACTTGGCACCAGGCTCTCACTCAGCACTCACCTCAATTTATTTGGCAGTTTTGTGTAAGAGTGACGATGTAAAGGCATATGGATATGGAAAAATATTGGAGCCACTTTTACATGATCTTGTTACACTAGAAGAGCATGGTGTGTTCATTCCAAAGCTTGGAACTTTTGTCAAAGGAACAGTGCATAGTGTAATTGCTGATAATTTGGGCGCCCACGGTTTGGCTGGTTTTATAGAGAGCTTTTCTGGGCAATATGGGCCGATTTTGTACTGCTCAGAAAGTAGAGATACAGTCAAAGGATGTTCATTCAGGCGCTTTTTGTCTACGAACCAAAGAAATACATGACGCACATCCGAAGATTGCACAGGATACTCAAACAAGTTGCTTTGGAGTGAAGAGAGCTTGCCCTTTAACTAAACATCTTCAACATTTTCACGTCAGCACAGGCTACCCCTCAGATATAGTACACGATTTGTTTGAGGGCATTGTCCCATTTGAACTAGCACTGTGTTTGAGCATTCTGATCTCCAAGAAGTTTTTCAGTTTGGATTATCTTAACACGCGTATACTCAAATTTCCTTATAAGTGGAGTGACAAAAAAAATCGGCCTCACATCATACCACTTACCTATTCCAGAAGGAAAACGATAGGTGGCAACTCCCATGAGAATTGGTGCCTAATACGTTTCCTTCCATTTCTCATAGGGGACCTTATACCAGAGGGTGAGCTGGCTTGGCAAGTCATACTAGACCTGAAGGAAATCGTAGAGTTGGTTGTGGCACCTGTTCACACGCACGAGACCATCGCATACCTTGATGTCAGAGTGTCTGAGCACAGACACAGGTTGCTTGAGCTTATCCCAGGTCAGACGCTGAAACCTAAACACCATTATATCGAGCATTACTCACACTTGATTAGGTGCTTTGGGCCTCTTGTGGGTGTATGGACTACAAGGTTTGAGGCCAAACACAGTTTTTTTAAACAAGTAGCTCGACACACAAATAATTTTAGGAATATTGCACACACTCTCGCAAACAAACACCAGCAATTAATCAGTTACCACTTGCATTCATCCAGTCTCAGTGCATCAAGTGTGGAAGTAACAAATGTCTCCATAGTCCCAGTTGATGTTTTGAATGAGGAGGTTGTATTGGCTCTCAGACAAAAGTATCCAGACATCAGTCAAGTGAATCTCACAAAGAATGTCACCACTAAAGGGATCAACTACAGAAATGGGATGTTTTTGGCATGTGGGTCAACGGCTGGAATGCCTGAATTTGCAGACCCTGAAGAGACACATCGTCATTACAGGTTTGATTTTGATAATTTACAGTGCCGTGTAAAATTCTTCAGTAACAAATTTGGTTTTAGTCCACCACATAAACTTTGTGGGTACCTCTCTGTACTCATGTCTGCTCTCTATTGACCTTTTCACTCTCCTAGTCTCCGCTCTCTACTGACCACCTCACTCTCCTAGTCTCCTCTAGCCTCCTCTCTACTAACTTCCTTTGTTACCCTCCTCGCTCTCCTAGCCTCATCAGATCTAGGCAATGACTGTGTCCTGACCATGTACTCTGCCTGAGTGATTGAATATTTGAATAACAAGACTAATACCTGTCTACTCTGTATTTCTGTATCCACCTTAGATTAGCAAAGCAGGATGGCAGCACGAGTAACCTTCAGAGTCCTCTTTGGAGGTGAAGAGGATGCAAGAAAACTCGCCATTGAATCCGGAATACCAAGAACTGTGGAGGACTTGGCTCTTAAAATCAAGACTTTCTTTGAAGTGACTGAGCAGTTCAGACTTCAGTACAAAGACATGGATAATCAGTTCATGAATCTCTTGTCAACATCAGAACTTGAAGATAAAGGGACTTTGAAAGTGGTGTACATGCTTTGTGAGACAACCAGGTCCGCTCCACTCACGGAAGATGCCTGCTGCACAATCCCAGGTACTCCTTCCAAAGCCAGCTCTTCATCACAAGAACCAAGTGATTCAGACTCCTACTCCAGCAATGATACCATCATCTTGTCATCGCCTGAGACCCGATCCTGCTCCTGGCCTAAACCCTTTGTCGTGCCCCGCTTCTCATCCTGTGCTGAGATTATGCTCCAGAAAAGAAATGATGAGTTCAAGGCACACGGAACTGTCCTGTGTCCTACGCCAAAAGTACGCTCAGATATCCTTGAAGGCCTAGCTGAGGAAATAATAAAGTACACAGCTTACCCAAGGGATGAGCATTTAGAGGAAGTGGCAAAGGCTCTGATACAGTCACATCCATGTTTACTGGAAAAAGTAACACGAACTGGATACTGTGGCTGGAAGCATTACTTGAAGATAAAAATGATGAACTTCCGCACCAAGCTGAGGTTTGTGTTTTATTTAATGGGTTCTTTTTTTGTTGCTGTCCTAAGTACCAAGGCTTATGCTTTATATTTGTGCCAGCAGAGGGTGGAGCAAGATATTAAATGCCAGTCCGACAGAGTAGAAGTCTTGCATTTAAGGTCTTGTGCCACTTTGCGCCAGCATAAATGTATGAAAGACATGGCTAAGGACAAAACTAAAATGGAGCCCATTGTGTTTAAATTGTGAAGCAATTTTTGATCGTCAGTGAAAGGTGCTGAAAAAATATCATTGTTCTTCTCCTCAGCCGAGCTGGACACCCCGAGGTTGCCATCAACTCTCTGAAAAACAAGCGAAGTGGCCAGCAGACTCCAGCAGCCAGCATCAAGAAGCCCAGGAAGGGAGATGTAAATTTCTGTCCGAACATCCCTAGTGGTGAAACAAAAGACAGTTTGGAGATGGAAAGGGTGGCTCTACTGACAGAGGTATAATGTGCAATACATTGTATCTTATCTTACCTATCCATGATTACACCATGTTCACGGCATGGCCAGTATGTACATAAGAGCTTTTCACCTGTCATGTTTTTTGCACTATACTTCCTGTCCAGCTCAGCTCAAGCAGCCCAACAGTTCATTTTGCACAGCAATGGACACTTTAGCTGTTTTGTGGTTACTTTGCACAGTTCATTTTTCTTTATCTATTACACTCAGTTTGTAAAATATTCTTACTCCCTAATCATATTGTTAATATTTCTGTTTCCAATTGTAATGTGTACCATTGCTGAGAGTTTCTCATCATATCTCGTTATACAAGTATCTTTACTGTATATGACAATGAAGTTTCATTCCATTTCAGGTAAAAAAGAAGAAAAGGGATGAGGCCCTCATCAAGGATAAGATGCAGCGTACATTCTCCCTCAGGAGACAGGAGGTTCTCCAGGAGCCAAAGATTCCAGAGTTTTTCAATAAATGGCCAGCACTCTTTGACGTCATTGAGGCAAGTGCGAATCTGAAGTTTAGTAACTTATGTATTCAATGTCACACATTGTCACACATGTGGTAATTGGTCTGCACTTAAATGGCGCCTTTGTGCACCCAACAGGGCTCGACAGTGCGACTGTTTTGCTCGCATTTGCGAGTTGATAATTTCCAGTGCGAATATTAAATTACATTCAGTCGCATCAGTGCGACTCCGACAGAAACTGTAGTACATGCACCGTTTTGCATGCTGTTTAACGTGAGCAGTATTTTTTTCCCCCCTGCCTGTTTGGTGATTTTGGCCGCCGCCTTGATTAAAGCTTGTGTACATTGGGGCCGTTCAGATGCAGCGTCTTTTCCGCACATTACTTTCAAGGTAGACGCGGTCATGCACGCCAAGGCGACGCCGTAGCAGTGCACATTCGGTGCGACGCGCTTTTTTTTGTGCACGTTCGACCTGCTTCTCCCTCCGGTACACGGTCTCGGGCTGTGTCTCCTACTGTTTCACGGAGCTCTGCTCCGTTTGAAAGATGAAGGAAGCCAATGGGTGGAAAGACGTGGCCTCCGAGATGTAGAATATGTTTTATAGAAGAGAAACACACATTTCAGGACAGCCGCCGACACTGATCACTGCCTGAAGAGTTTCAAAGTACTGTACAACGCAGCTCAAACCAATCGGCTGCCTCAGCGACCAAGATTTGATAAATACATTGTGTCCTCCCGTGTTTCAGTCGTGTCGATACCGCGGAGCTATTAAAAAAAAAAAAAAACGCTCGTCGCGGTGGAGCTGAGAACAGCTGACATGTGGTCACAGTCTCACAGTGCAACATTCATTAATATAAACTTCAACCTCAAAGCTCTCTGTCTGACCTGACCTGTCCCTGATCATCACACAGGGGCAACATGGAGATGCTTGTGTGACAGGTTCTTGAGTTTTATTAATGTTAAAAAAAAACATTAATAAAAGTATACAGATATAGCTTCTGATTTGTTGAACATCAGGCTGAGTTCAACAAATCTGTATATAACCTAGGCTACTATGGTTTAAGAGATGTAATTCATATCAGAGTAATGGCAGGAAAAACCAATTAACCAAATATTGTGTTGGTCAAGATATAGCCTACCTAGAACAAGTTACTGCTTGTGTCTGTTGATTTAAAAAAAAAAAATTGAAATATTTCCAAGTATGACCCATTCTTGGTCACATAAGAAGTCAACTTAGGAAAAATGTTTGGTGATTTTACTGTTCTCAAATGTAAAAATGGGTCATGTTGGACCATCAACATTATTTAAGGCTTAAATGCTACTTAAAAATGTTTCATTGTGCTTCTAAAGTAAACAAACAAATGTTAGTGTAGAACCCTGGATAGGCAATGTTCAGCTTTTTTATACTGAGGGAAATATAGGTTTGCTGCTCATCAATACCCCCACCCCAGGGCCTTTGCCACCTTGGTCTCAAAACCCAGGGAAAATCAAATCGGACCTGTAATCAGATCCGATAGAGAGCTTCTCTAATCAATGCAGTCCTTCCATAACAGACACGTGACATGCGCACACACAGTGAAGACTGCAGCGCGAAACTAAAAACCAATATTGGTTGTAATAAATATTCTATTTTCTCACACTCATTTGCATTGTTTGTCTTTCCTAATTTTTGTTAAGGCAAAGAGCCAGTTATAACATAAAAAATTAGCAGGGTTAGGATTAGGCTAAAGTACTTTATTTGTTTCAAAATGACGTCTTTACCAAAATTGCTGAATTTTCATTGTGCTACTACAAAATGTTGTGTGCTACTAAATTTTTCAGTGTTTTTTTTCCAAGTGCTACTTGGAAAAAAGCTTAGCGTCAAGCCCTGCCCAAACCTAAGTGCTTTACAATGGCTTTCTCTCATTCACCCAGTTAACAATTCAATGGCGGCAGCCAGCTGCTGTGCAGCGCTCTAGCCTTGCTCAAGGACACTTTGACATGTGGACAGTCAGAGCCGGGATTTGAACCACTGACCTTCGGTCTGTGATTGACCCCTCTACCAACTGAGCAACAGCCACCCCTGTTTAAGTCTGTGTCCTGTCTCTGTTGTCTTTTACAGATCAACTTGGAGTTTATGCGGCTGACAACTGTACCACTGACCTCAAAATTTCTGGGGGAACTGGACCGCCTGACCGGCGACCTGATCAGGGTTTTCAACACTAAAGGGGGAGCTGCAGGAAAAAAAATCGGAGCCATGATGGCAAAGATGGAGAATGTAAGTATTTTTTTGGTCTAACCCAGGGGTGTCAACCTCATACGCCGTGGGCCAAATTTTTAAAATTTGTACAAGTCGAGGGCCAGACTGGTTGTTTATTGAGAACTTATTGAAATTACATTTTTGCACATATTGAACCTAAAACTAACATAGCCTGTAAATTATTGCATATAAAACAACATTAATCATTAAATAAAATCCTCAATAGTATTGAAAAAAATCCTAGAGGAAACACTGCTGTGTGTTTCATAACGGCAAGAGAAAAAAAAAGACATCGTCAGTCGCTCTCTCAATCGACAACAGGTTGCTGGCGCGGATGAACAAGTGGGACGAGGACTCACGCGCGGCCCCCTGATAGACGTACTGGCAGTGCATTGTGGGATTTGTAGTAGATTTGTAGTGTAGTGGCACATGCAACATACCGGCGGGCCAGCTCTAATAGTAATCAAATATTATCATGCGGGCCAAAGATAATTCCATCGCGGGCCGGTTCTGGCCCGTCGGCCCTGAGTTTGACATATGTGGTCTAACCTGATACACATATGGTTTGTTTGACTCAGCCATATGAGAAAGCTCCTTAGTTGATGGTTTGGAAAAGGATAGACACTTTAAAAATTACTATGTAGTGAACAGGCTCAGACCTGGGTGAGCTTTAATGGAGTGTAGTGAAACCAGTTGAGTTCAGGATGGTCAAGGAGTGAAATGTTAGTGGCTTGACTGGCCTCAGCACATGCGTGTTAGTGTGTATCTGACACTGACCAGCATGGAATCATGTAATGTTTGTTTCAGAATCAAGACATCAACGTGAGGCGTGATTGCGTTTTGAGATGTCTCAGCATCTACCTCTGTGAAGACCTGGACACATTGGTCAAAGAATACGTGGTAAGTATGTCATCTTTCTGTCCTTTGTGCCAGATGTAATTAATTTCCCTCTAGGTGTGCCTGATAACATGTGGTGTTCATGAGAATGGGATGGGCATTAGGTCACATTGACCTTGACCACCAATAGTTCGTCATTGAGTCCAATGGGTTGTTTGTTTTGAGTAAGAAATTCCCTCAAGGCAATGGTGGTAGTGCTGTCACTTGTAGGAAGTAAATCCAAATGATCCGGAGGGGCCTGAGGTGAAGGGACGAATCCTGGCACCTAAGCGTCTCCAATCTGCCAGCAACAATTCTGCCCCAAACAAGAAGGTGAGTACACAGAAACTTGATAGTTCTCATAAAGCAGCAGTTATGTAATTGACACCTGTTTTGGAAATGTTATTTAGTAAGAAATGCCTTTCAGATTATGTTAGTTCGGTTTTAATTCTTGATTCTGATCAGCTTGATTCTCCTGTGTGTGTGTGTGTGTGTGTGTGTGTGTGTGTGTGTGTGTGTGTGTGTGTGTGTGTGGGTGTGTGGGGTCAATAGGATGCATGTAACGCCTTAAGAACATCAGAGAGAGGGAAGCCTTCTTATCATCCTTGAATTTATTGGAAGTAAGTGGACATGTTGACTGGAACTCTAACCAACACAAGATTGATCAACTGGTCTCTCTCTCCCTCTCTCTCTATCCTATCAGACTTTGTCTGTCTCCCCCTACTCTCTCTTTTCTTTCTCCCTCCCCCTTTCTGTGTCTGACTATCTCCCTCTGTCTCTCCCTCTTCTCTCTGTCTCTCCGTCCTGCCTTTTCTCTCTTCCCCTAGGTCTTCTCCCTCTCTGTCTGTCTCTCTCTCTCTCTCTCTCTGTCTCCCACACACATCACACATATAGCTTTGTGTTACCTCCTATCACAGTGTTACTTCACACATACATAAAGCATGGGATTTTAAAAAGATGTAAAAGTAGGGCTAAATTGTTACTTCTCAATTTTTTCTACAATGAGGTTTACAAAGATAATGCCATTCCTGTCTTCATCCTTTACCATACCTTGTAGTGTATTTAGGGCTGATATCTGTGGTATTGTTTTTTTCTGTCAAAAGGCAGCTGAGGATCTGAGGCAGACTATAAAGCCAGAACCGGTTGTGAAGAGGTAAGGTTCCCGGTCCTGTATTTTTTTCTTTTTTTACATTTTTAAGTTGGGATGTTTTGTTGACTCCATTTTTATTGTGGCAGGTCAAAGGCTTCATTGGATGAAGTGCAGTCTCTTCTGTCTTCCCGGAAATCCTTGCGTCTTAAGGAAGCACAAAACCTTAGCCTCAGAGGAGGACAAACCTATGAACATGTAAGTTAGTCTCTTATGTTTCATGTGCACCATTAAATATTCACTAAATTAAAGGATTACCGTAAGAGTATTAATTTTAAGCAATGAGACACGACATGCCATTCTTTACGGCACAGAGTAACCACAAACATGGTAAAGAATGGCATCGAGATTCTTTGACACAACCCTCATTGTGATCAACAATGCTCAAACACCACTTTTTTTAAATCATTTTTAAATAGTTGATGATCATTAAATGTACAACTCCATTTATACATAATGTGACTTTTTGTTTTGTTTTCCAGGCTTTTAGGGAGTCAAAGATCTTGAGGTCATTGTAACCTTGAACTCCATCCCATTCTCATGAACGCTATATCTACAGTGCCTTAAGGGAATTTTTTCAAATTAACACGCACTTGGCCTCAATGATGAGCTGCTTAGAATTTGGTGGTCAAAGGTAAGGGTGACACAACTCATTGTTCTCTGTTCCCTCCATCTTTCAGGACATAGAATGCAGTGAGGCCGAGGCAGATGTCGCAGGGACAACCATGGCAATCTACACCGTTCAAGCTGAGGGTGATGATCATGATGGTCCTGGTGGACTCTTTGCAGATGTCGGTGTGGTCCTGGAAGGGGTCGAAGTTCTCCACAACCTCCAAAGTATCAACCATGCATGCGTAATGCTTTATGGGTTGATCTATGCTTTTAATCTAAGCTATCCAAAAAGCTTGAAGAATACATTCGAAGCTTACCAGAAGATCCTGATGGACCTGGAATCGTCCAAGCTTTCCCCCAAAGTACGAGCACTGAAACTCAAATTGCTCAGGTGACTCTTTTTTGGGGTGGGGCAGTGATGGGAGGAGGAAGTACAGGAAGAGACCGCCCACACATGCCGATAACCATGTGTTTATAGTGTTCCTGTACGTTCACAACCTTGAAGATTCACACATCGAACACACAGAAAGCTAGAAACGGAAGGTGCTCAGTTAACTATGTTCTACTACTTTAAAAAAAAAGTGTTGAATGTTGTTGAGCCTGTAGTTTGTTCTTGATCAAAAAAATTGCAGGTCCTTTCAATATATCCCATTACTGCGATCGTTGCAGCAGATACTTGATTCTACTGAGTGTTGAATAGAGTTATTGATACCCACAGAACACAGAGCAGTCACACTGACCAGCCTGAAAACCAGCAGTATTGCTCCATAAGAGATGGTGTGTACTTCAAGGAAAACCTGTTCCTCTCAAGTGATGAGTGATGAGTGTTTGATGTGTTGATAATGTATTGAATGTTGTTGAGCCTGTAGTTTGTTCTAGATCAAAAAAAAAATTGCAGGTCCTTTCAATATATCCCATTACTGCGATCGTTGCAGCAGATACTTGATTCTACTGAAGTGTTGATTAGAGTTATTGATACCCACAGAACACAGAGCAGTAACACTGACCAAGAAATGGTGTGTACTTCAAGGAAAACATGTTCCTGTCGAGTGATGAGTGTTTGATGTGTGATATGTGTGATAATGTAAGGAATGTTGTTGAGCCTGTAGTCTGTTCTAGATCAAAAAAGAGCAGGTCCTTTACTGCCATTGTTGGAGCAGATACTAACTTGCCTTTGTTCTATTGAAATTAGAAAACATTTTTCATGTTCCATCTATAGCAGTATGACTTGGTTGAAGAGCTACAGTACACTACCTGCTGAGTACGGTGTCTGTGTGAAGAGGAGCTTTAATGTTAATAAATTAGTTGAATCAACAAGGTGGTCTGATTGTATGCATCATTGAGATATTGTTGAATTTCAAACAAATACACAATCATCTTGAATAGGTAACCTAATAGAAAAAATGCATTGAATATGAATCATAAAAATACATAAAAATAATTTAAGCTTAATTGTTATGTATTTCAAAAACATACACATTAATCATCTTGAATAGGTAACCTAATAGAAAAAAATTATTGGATATTAATCGTAAAAATACATAAATCTAATGCATTTTGATTGAATTCAAGCTTAATTGTTATGTATCTTAAACACGTACACTTTATTCATCTTGAATAGGTAACCTAATTACTATGTAATTCAAACAAATATACTGAATGTATTCTAAATATATAATCTGAATAATATGCATTTAAATTCAATAAATTCTATCAATACTGAATACATAAACCTGGGGAATATGCATTTCAAATGAATAGGCTTTATTACATTGATGCATATGGATGATGTAAAGTTTATTAGGTAGGTTTATGTTCAAAATATTTAAAAAATCAAATGGAACTTTGTTATTAATTATTTTACATAAATCTTAACAGTTGGGGTTAAATATTTCTGTGAGTGTATTAACCCACCAACAGGTGGCGACAAACGCTTATTTTATGAAAATAACAGCCTATTTCTCCTGGCAACAGTATTGTTTGAAAGTGGAACCTTTTCCACCATGTCATGCTTTTCCCCCAAAAGTTCGAGGCAGATGTCTTTTGCAGTGGGCAGTATTAGCTCCTCTCCTATTGTGAAGGGCTTTTTAGCTTTGGCAATCCGGTGAGCAACGAGATATGAAGCCCTCGTTGCAGCTAAGTTAGCTGATGTTGTGGCTTTCAAAGCTTGCTTCTGCAAATCCAACTCACGTTTTTTCCTGTCAAAAAAATCCACTGGTTTATCTTTGTGAGAAGGATGCTTGTAGCTAAGTGCCTTTGGAGTTTGGATGGCTTCATTGCTTCGCTGGCGAGCGTTTCTTCACATAAAACACACAATGGGTTTTGCACCTCCGAATCGCCCGTTGCAACAAATCCATATTTTATATAGGAGATGTCATACTTGCGAGTGAAGCTCTTTTTGCTTTTTTTTTTTGGTAACATTTTCCACTTGTTCACTATTTCTTTTACTCGAACAACCCGCGAAGAAACGGCTCATGGAGGCTTGCTGAGGTCCACTCATCTCTGCGTAGGCTAATGTTTCACCCTAACCTGCATACGGCACCTGTGCGTTGCTAATCCGCCAAGCCATCACAGGGCTGCTCATAGACACCTGCGGCTGGCCGTGGGGGGGCCGACCGCGGCCAGCCGAAATGGCTCATAATAATAAAAAAATATTATGAACCATTTCACGGCCCGGTAGGAACAGCCAGTCCTCGGACCGGGGGGTTGGGAACCACTGGTCTAAATCAGTGGTCCTCAACAGGCAGCCTCTGGGACGCATCCAGCCCGCCAGCCACCTATTTGTGGCCCCTGAACTGTTATTCCTTCACTATGTGTTTTGGTTGGGTCAGCACGTGTATACCGGGACTTGTCTCCATGCCAACGATACACAGACAGCCTGTTACTTGGTCACTCACTGCTACGAGCGCAATTTTTCACTTTCACTTTCCTTTTTGGAGTAGTTCGCATATTGACATTTTGCCGGCTGTAGGAGCCTAGATTGCACGAAAATGGCGTGTTCCAAGTTCACTGCTAGAAGAAAAGTGGACAGTGAAAATCGGCAATTCAAAGAAGAATGGACTGAAAAATTTGCATTCATTCTCCCTCCAAACAGCACAAGACCCATGTGCTTAATATGCCAGGAGACTATAGCTGTGATGACTCAACGTAATTGTTGAACAGTGTGATCGGGAGGTAATGTTAGCATGCTACTTACTGTTGTCGTACCGAGTTGGTTGTAGTTATTACGCCAAACACAACGTGACAACTTGCGATTGTATTCAGTAACTCCCGAAAACATAGTTATATTTTCAGACGTTACTAAACACATTCATGCCCAAGCGTCGTGTTTTGAAAGTAACTTAATCGGTGCAATCACTATAACCAACTCGGCATGAGAATAATTCTAGCATGCTAATGTGCTGTGCAGCCTATATGATAACAAACTACCAACTGCTATCTCTGAATCTAGCTTGTTGTTGGCACTCGATTGAGGTCTCATGTTTTTGATGTTTCCAAACAAGGCTTTGTGATTCGCCGGCTCCGTCAACAAATTCACGTGTATTCATTTTCCCCAGGGATGCTCATACAGCGACAGTATTTATGACATTAGTAACAGATATTTGCACTTCTCAACCAGCCGGTGGTAGTGATGAGTCCAAACCTAGCAAGCATCATTTGACTAACGTTGAATTAGCCGTCTAGGAAAGCAAACTACCGATAACCTGACCTGAGATCACAATAACACTCAAACAGTGGACACACATAAATTGAACACATGTATAACATCAACCAGAGTTTAAAGTCCTGTGCTTAGCCGTGCTATGCTATGCTATCTAAGCCCAGTTCAAAGTGACCAGTCTTTGAAGAAAAGGTGCTAGTGGTTGCAGGAGAACGTTGGGATTCCAATGTTGAATGCTGTTCTTGCTGTGCAAGGACTGATGAAAGTCGGCAGAGGAGGGAACGGTTCGCTCCTTTCCTTTGCAAGGATAGCAGCTCGGTGCTAACCTGCTTGGTGTTCCTCAGATTGTGAAGGTAGCTGGCAAGCTTTGTGTCGCAGCTGCTGGTGCTAACTGATCAGGAATCCTGGCAGGACCTCGTGTCGGTGCAGTGAGGAGAAGTTCTTTGGCCTGCTGCAAATGAAGCTTGCAGCTCTCCGCAGCTGTTAGGCCCAGAAGAAGAGATCTTGAGGGCAGGCAGCGCCGTGGGGAGGAGATGGAGAGGAGCCCTTGAAGATAAGAAGTTGGAGGAGAAGAGAGGCTTGAGGAAAAGATAGACTTGAGGAGAAGAGAGAGAACAAAGGAAGGTGCTGCAGTTTGACTATCTGATCAGAGGGGGGTCTATCACCCTGACCAATAGTAGCTCAAAGCTGAATTTTGCACCGAGGTGTGAAGAATGGGGAATTCTGGGACACTGAGTTCAGTTCAGAGTCTATTTTGAAATCCACAATGAATGACTTCATCTGTGGGTCCCAACAACGTTGTAAAACCAAAAGCACTCACAGACTATGTCACAGAGTTGCAGCCAGCAGAGACAGTTTGTGCACTCTGTCCAGGACCTGTAAATCTTGAAAAGTCAGCAAGGATCTCCAGAAAAGCCAGAATAATCACCATGAATGGGGTAATTGAAAGTAAGGAATTTGTGTTTTGCCTCTTATTATGGAAGTTTGCAGAGAAGGTAACACAGTGTTAATGATATATTCATGGTTTATTTACACCAGATGTATCAACCTATTTCCGGCTATGTCCAGTGTGTCACATGACCTATAGATACCAGGAATGGCAGGACGGTCTACATAACTTCAGTGACCATACTATATTGACCCTTCAAATCAAAGCAAATCAAATCAAATTTTATTTGTATAGCCCAAATTCACAAATCACAGTTTGCCTCAGAGGGCTTTACAATCTGTACAGAGACGACACCCTCTGTCCTTCGACCCTTGATTCGAGTGAGGAAAAACTTGCCCCAAAAAAAAAGCCCTTTTAACAGGGAAAAAAAAAAAAACCTCAGGAAGAGCCACAGAGGAGGGATCCCTCTCCCAGGACGGACAGACGTGCAATAGATGTCGCATGTACAGAGCAGATCAACGAGATCACAATGTATACAATTATAATGGATGGTTGACAGGAAAGTACATAAAGAGGTATTACAGCAATAATAATGAAATGCACATGGAAATGTGATTACTAGTGATAACAGTAGTAGTGGTTAACGGTAAGGATAGTATGTAGTAATGCATTACAATAATAGTAGTGGAACGTATGTAACAGAGATATGACTAATATTAGCAACAGTAGTGGTGGGTGTCAGGCAGGGCCATGGCAGTAGGCGCATCCACGATCAGGCAGGGTCATGGTAGTAGGCGCATCCACGATCAGGCAGGGCCATAGCAGTAGGCGCATCCACGATCCACGACCCGGGCGCGGCCAGGATCCATGGGAGTCTGTAGGACTAGAAAGCACAAGGACTCCGGGGAAGAAGTGAAGTCAGTGACATGCAGAGATGGGGCATGTATACAGGCATAATGTATAGAGATGGAGAGGAGAGAAGGAGAGAGAAGCTCAGTGTGTCATTTGTCCCCCGGACTAGGCCTATAGCAGCATAACTAAGAGCTGGTCCAAGACAGGCCTGGGCCAGCCCTAACTATACGCTCTATCGAAAAGGAAGGTCTTAAGTCTACTCTTAAAGGTAGAGAGGGTGTCCGCCTCCCGGACCAAAACAGGAAGATGGTTCCACAGAAGAGGAGCTTGATAACTGAAGGCTCTGGCTCCCATTCTGCTTTTGGAGACTTTAGGAACTACAAGTAATCCTGCGTTCTGGGAGCGTAATGCTCTAGTTGGGTGATAGGGTAGTAAGAGCTCCTGGAGATATGATGGTGCCTGACCATTAACAGCTTTGTAAGTGAGGAGAAGGATTTTAAACTCTATTCTTGATTTTACAGGGAGCCAGTGCAGAGAGGCCAATACAGGAGTAATATGATCTCTTTTCTTAGTTCCTTTCAGTACACGTGCTGCAGCATTTTGGACCAGCTGGAGACTCTTTAGAGACTTGTTAGGGCAGCCTGATAATAGAGAATTACAATAGTCCAGCCTGGAAGTAACAAATGCATGGACTAGCTTTTCTGCGTCTTTTTGAGACAGGATGGGCCTGATTTTTGCAATGTTACGTAGATGAAAAAATGCAGACCTTGAAATTTGTTTTATGTGGGAGTTGAAGGACATATCTTGATCAAAGATAACTCCCAGATTCCTGATGGTGGTGCTGGAGGCCAAGTTAATGTCATCCAAACTAGCTATATCATTAGATAATGCATCTCTGGTGTTTAGGACCAAGTACTATAATTTCGGTTTTATCTGAATTTAACAGCAGAAAATTGCAGGTCATCCAGGTCTTAATGTCCTTGAGACATGCATGGAGTTTAGTAAGCTGATTAGTTTCATCTGGCTTTATTGATAGGTATAACTGGGTATCATCTGCGTAACAATGAAAGTTTATGGAGTGTTTCCGAATTATATTTCCTAGAGGGAGCATATATAAGGTGAATAGTATGGGTCCAAGCACGGAGCCTTGAGGAACACCATGACTAACCTTGGTATACAGGGATGACTCATCATTAACATGTACAAACTGAAATCGATCTGATAAATAGGACTTAAACCAGTGTAATGCGGGTCCTTTAATGCCAATTAAGTGTTCCAGTCTCTGTAGTAGAATGTGATGATCAATGGTATCAAATGCAGCACTAAGATCTAGTAAGACCAGGACAGAGACAAGTCCTTTGTCAGAAGCGATTAGGAGGTCATTTGTAACTTTCACCAGTGCCGTCTCTGTGCTATGATGTGCTCTAAAACCTGATTGAAAATCCTCATATAAACTATTGTTATGAAGAAAGTCACATAGCTGGTTGGCGACTGCTTTCTCAAGGATCTTGGAGAGGAAAGGGAGGTTGGATATAGGTCTATAGTTGGCTAAAGCTTCTGGATCAAGATTAGGCTAGTTTAAAGGACTGTGGTACGTATCCTGTTAATAGAGACAGGTTGATCATTTCTAGTAGAGATGTGCTAATTAAAGGTAAAGTTTCTTTCAGCAACCTAGTTGGGATGGGGTCTAGGAGACAAGTTGTTGGTCTAGATGAAGAAATCATCGAAGTTAGTTGGTGGAAGTCAATGGGAGAGAAGCAGTCTAAATATAAGTCAAAATTTACAACTGTTTCTGAGGTTCCTGTGTTTAAAGATACAATAGTGCCAGTTGAGGGCAAGCGATGATGGATTTTGTCTCTTATAGTTAAAATTTTAACATTAAAGAAGCTCATGAAGTCATTACTACTGAGCGTTGTAGGAATACATGGTTCAGTAGAGCTGTGACTTTCTGTCAGCCTGGCTACAGTGCTGAAAAGAAACCTGGTGTTGTTTTTATTTTCCTCTATTAATGACGAGTAATAGTTTGCTCTGGCATTGCGGAGAGCCTTCCTATATATTTTAAGGCTATCTTTCCAGGCTAAGCAGGATTCTTCCAAATTGGTGGAACGCCATTTCCTTTCAAATTTCCGTGATATTTGCTTCAATTTGCGGGTATCCGAGTTATACCAGGGTGCTAACCTCCTATGCTTTATAGGTTTCTTTTTCAGAGGGGCAATAGAGTCCAGTGTTGTTCGCAATGAGCCTGCAGTGCTATCAACAAGATGATCAATTTGTGAGTAACTGAGGTTAACGGAGGAGTCCTCTATTATATTAAGACATGGCACTGAATTTAGTGCCAGCGGTATAATTTCCTTAAATTTAGCTACAGCACTATCAGATAGACATCTAGTGAAGGAGTTTTTGCCTAATGGTGTGTAGTCCAGTAATAGAACTTCAAAAGTTATTAAGTGATGGTCTGATAAAAGAGGATTCTGTGGAGAAACTGTTAGATTTTCAATCTCGATACCATAAGCTAGAACAAGGTCAAGGGTATGGTCAAAACAGTGAGTTGGTTTATGTACACACTGAGAGAAGCCAATAGAGTCTAATAATGTGATAAATGCAGTACTAAGGCTATCATTAACGACATCCACATGAATATTAAAATCACCTACAATAATTACTTTATCTGATTTGAGGACTAGACTTGGTAAAAACTCAGAGAATTCAGATAAAAATTCTGAGTAAGGACCAGGTGCTCGATACACTACAACAAATAGAACTGGCTGTAAAGTTTTCCACGTTGGATGTGAAAGACTAAGAACAAGGCTTTCAAATGAGTTATAATTTAATTTAGGTTTAGGATTGATTGACAGACTTAAGTCATAAATAGCTGCAACACCACCTCCTCGGCCGGAGCCTCGAGGAATGTGAGTATTAATATGACTAGGGGGAGTGGATTCATTCAAGCTAACATATTCTTTAGGATGCAGCCAGGTTTCAGTAAGACAGAATAAATCAATATTACAATCTGAAATTAAGTCATTTACTAATACAGCTTTCGATGACAGGGATCTGATGTTTAGGAGTCCGCATTTAATTCTCTTGTCTTGTTTTGAAATTGCAGAGTTGCTGTTAATTTTTATTAGATTTTCATGCACAACTCCTCTTCTGTGGACTTTTGATTTGATTAATTTAATTAATTTAGGAACAACTGATCTAATGGAAGCTCAGAGAAGCGTGTAAGACTGCAGCTCTGCCTCCTGGTCTAACTCTGGGTTGTCAGGCTGGTTGTTCGCTAATGAAATGGGTTAAATTTCTAGAGATCAGAGCCGCTCCGTCCAAAGTGGGATGGATGCCGTCTCTCCTAATCAGACCAGGTTTTCCCCAGAAAGTCCGCCAATTATCAACAAAGCCCACATCGTTTGCTGGACACCACCTCGACAGCCAGCGGTTGAATGATGACATGCGGCTAAACATGTCATCACTGGTTAGGTTTGGCAGGGGCCCAGAGAAAACTACGGAGTCCGACATTGTTTTGGCATAGTTACACACCGACTCAACATTAATCTTAGTGACTTCCGACTGGCGTAGCCGGGAGTCATTACCGCCGACATGTATTATGATCTTACTATATTTACGTTTAGCTTTAGCCAGCAGTTTCACATTTGATTTGATGTCGCCCGCTCTGGCCCCTGGGATGCATTTCACTATGGTCGCTGGTGCCTCTAACTTCGCGTTTCGTACTATGGAGCTGCCAATAACCAGAGTTGGTTTCTCAGCGGGTCTGTCGCTGAGTGGGGAAAATCTGTTAGAAACGTGAAGCGGCAGATGGTGTAACGTGGCCTTTGGCTTGGTATTATGCTTCCTTCGTTCAGTCACCCAGCCGCCCTGCTTTCCCGGCTGCCCGGGAGTTGCCGGGGGACGGCGGGCTGAAGCTACGGTTGCTCGGTCCGCACTAGCTAAGGGGGCCTGGCTAACTGCAGCAGTTACAGTCGGAGTTTCCATGCTGCGGAGCCGAGCCTCCAACTCACTGAGCCTCGCCTCCAACACTACAAATAAACTACACTTAATACATGTACCAGTAACACTAAGGGAGGCAGAGGTGTAACTGAACATCTGGCACACCGAGCAAGAGAAAAGAGGAGAGCGAGAGGGAGAGAGAGAAGCCATCGCTAGCTGATAGCGGCTAAGCTAGGATACGATAGATTAGCTAGCAGAGCTAGGAGAGCTAAAACAGCAGTAAGTTTAGCGATTAAGCTATAAACACAGAGTACTGTTAAATGCTTTAGTGGACTAGTACGTGCTTAATTGTAAGCGGGAATTCGGCCGCTGCAGTAAGGAATATAACAATAATCTGCTCGGACGAGCCGTAGCAGCACAGGTACGCTATCACTATCAGTAACACAACAACAGGAAATGACGCAATGACGCAACACGCTTACCGTCGTACGTACAGCAGGGCTAAACACAGTTCAGGGCTTGAACTGTTTCTAAACACAGTTCAGGGCTTGAACTGTGTTTATACCTGAGACTTAACCTACAGGTATACACAGTATATTTTTTATGACAAATACTTAAATATCTGTGTGGGTATATTTGTCTGTATAAATCTTGCATAAACATGTTTTTTTGTTTTGTTTTTGCCTCTAATGTGAAACAACGTCTCAAGTATCCAAGATATTAAATGCACTTGAAAGCCTAAGGAAGGTTACAATTCCTGCCAGAGATACAGTTCTGCAAACCTACTGCCACTTTGAGGCATTGACAAGCCATGATTACTCTTTTTCTTGTGTTTGCCGTGGCTACTATCCTCAAGTAGTTGTCATGGACCTACACAAAAAAGGAGTGTTCAACTTCCCTGGTAAGTCACAGTGGCCCTCATTTATCAAACAAACGTACAACAGAAAACTGGGCGTACGGTCATTTCCACGCAAAGCTTGGCATTTATCAATTTGGACGTGAGCAGAGGCTACTATCAATTCTGGAGTCCCAGAATTGTTATTAGACCATATATGCCTGACATTAAAGGTATTATTTATTTATTTAATGTTTATTTAACAGGGACAATACATACAACATTGCCACAGATAATGGGAAAATGCGATGCATATAAGACGTCTAGCTTCAGCTAATTTGCAGTCTTTGTCCCTGGTCAGGCTTTAGAATAGAATAAAATATACTGAATACAATAAATGCAATGATGCAAATACAGTGGATAATACAGTGAGTAGGTACCATGAATAAATAAACACAGCTGCAGTAATACATTTCAGATTCAAACAAAAAAGTTAAATTTAGCATTAAACATTAGTAAAGTGCTGTATTGACAATGACTTGAGAGAAGTTAATGTTCACATTTCTGCTGCTGCTTAAGCCAATGTTTAACTTTCACATTAAACCTCTTTAGTTCTGTTTGGGATTTAATTTCTGATGGCAAAGAATTCCATAAGTGTGTACTTCGCACTGAGAGAGATGATTGGCCAAATGTTGTCCTGCATCTTCGAATTTTACAGTTTTGCTTGGTTATGCTCCTTGTCATTGTCTTACAGTTGTCTGTCTTTTTAAAGATCTGAGACCTCGCTTGTGGGGCCAGTCCATTTACGCACTTAAAAACAACTTTCAGAAAAGAGAATTTTATAAAATTGGAAAACGTCAACAAATTGTATTTCTCAATAAATTTGCAATGGTGCCATTTTTGTGGCTTCTGGTCTAAAAATTTTAAAGCTTGTTTATAGAGAATAGAGGTCTAGTAGCCGAGTCAGTGCCCTGGCCTCAGTGACTTGTCATATCCACCATGAAGTAAAACTTTTCCAGCCAGTCGAGGTCTCCCAGTTCGGGATAGCTGAGGCCTTTGCTTTCCAAGAAGGCTTTCACATGCTCCAGACAGGTAGCGAAGCGTTTCAGCACCTCTCCCCTGGACAGCCACCGGACTCTGTTGTGCAGCAGGAGATCCGAATATGCGTTGTCGACTTCTTCTAACAATGAACAAAACTGTTGGTGGCTTAACCCGTTTGCAATTATTTTGTTCACTATCTTGATAACTGAGTTCATTACTTCCACACATTCAGGGGGGAATGCTTGGGCGCACAGTGCTTCTTGGTGGAGGATGCAGTGAAACGTCATCAGCTCTCGATCCAGTGACTTTTGAAGTAAATTCACAAAGCCCTTGTGTGCTCCTCTCATACTGGGTGCCCCATCAGTAGACACTGACACCAGGTGAGTGGTGTTTATTCCTTTTGCTTGTAGACAACTCACAACAGCCTCACAAATGCCTCACTGTATGAGTTCAATCAGTTCTTCCTGCGACCCATCAGAGTTCACATACCTGCAAAACAGAGCTGTCTGCTCAATATCGTTCACATCACTGGACTCATCACAGGCAATTGAAAATGCTTGCTTGCTTGCTGGTGATGTTTGTTGCCATTTTAATTGTCCTGTCCTTGACGGTCTTTGCAGACAGAGGCATTTCTCTAATTTTCTGAACAATTTCCCGTTTGTTCTTGAAGACGCAGAATAGATGCTCTGATATTTTTATGAACGATTCTTTCATGTATTCTCCGTCCATGAACGGCTTCCCCCTCCTTACGATCTCCTGAGCTGCCACAAAACTAGCAGCTGTTGTTGACTGTGGAGAGGTTATCCACTTCTTGAAAGTATGTTTGCTCTGCTCACCTTTTCATTGCAGTTCCGAAATTGCTCATCTTCAGTCGGGTATTTTTCAGCGAATGCTAAGTGCTTGTTTCGAAAGTGTCTTTCAACGTTACATTTTTTGTTGTTTGATAATTTCTCGCCACATATCAAGCACACAGGTAAGCCAGCGTCGTTGGCGGTGAAGGCAAATGAATCTGTCCACACAGAATTAAACTGTCTATTTTCTTCTGAGACTTTTCTTTTTTGGGATTTATTCATGGTTAGTGCAGGGGTCGCACACTCCAAAAGCCGCCAGCAGGTAAAGGCGAGGGCTATAGACGTTGCTGTGACGTATATTTTAGTTGACAAATTATAGCCTAAAGAAAAAAAACGTTTAAAAAATTTGATGTTAAACCTATCACCTCGAACTCCAACATAACTGTGCAACAAAATAAACAAAAAAATAATAATATATAAATAAAAATTAAATTTTCATGATTTTTTTTTTTTTTTTTTGTCAAGGCCAAAGGGAGTCACCACAAGGATGCTGAAGAGCCGCATGCGGCCTGAAATTGAAGCAGACCCAATTAGCGCGGCCACCCGCTCCTCTTTCTACATCAGATTGATAAATGAGGGCCAGTGTCTTGTGTGTTGGGAGGGAGTTATATCATATTAAAAACTAGTTAAATGAATTACTTTTTTTCAGTGAGTGACATTGAAGATGCCCCAGAGAACTTCTCTGGTGAAGTTAACATTGAAGAGTTCTGGGACATCTAAACAGCTGGAGATGATTTCTCGTGGCTTTTTCCAAAGTATGTACATATTAATTTTTCTGTAAATTAGTAATTACCCTCACTTAATGATGCAATGCACTTTATATTAAGAATGTCACGTGTACTTTTCACAGGTCGTGCAAAGAACAGCTTCAGTGTAAGACCTAGTTTTGAGTACTGGGGCCCATGGATTGGAAAGAATACACGTCAATCTGAGATGCTGTTAAACACAGAATTTGAAAAAGGATCCTCTGCTAAGTCCTCCACTGAAGCTGAAGTCAGCATGGTGTTAGAGGACCGGCTGGTGGATGAGCTCATGAAGCAGAAGGTACAGTTGTTGTGTATGCATGTATGTTTGTTTGAGTTGCATTGTGCAGTAACATCTTACTTTATTTCTTGTCTGTATTTCAAAAGGTTTCAACTGTGCGTAAGCTGTGCAAGGCCTGTAATTTGGATGTGAAGGGATCGTGGATGGATCTGATTCTTAGACTTAGGCAAGAGATGAAGACACAACACTCATACGACAATATATTCAAGAAAATCTGGGGAGCATCTGGTAAGGGCCACAATTAACTGCATGATAACTGCCTAAGATTAGCTACTTGCAAGTTTACAATTAAACTTTTTTTTTCAATTTTCCATTGAAGGTGGGTGGTCAGTGATTCTCTGCCCACATGGTGTGGTGTACAGTTTGAAGTTTAACCTGCATGCAGAGTCTCCACGAGATTTTGCTGACCTCCTTCTATCCCGGAAACACCTGCCAAATGTCACTGTTTATGACTTTGCTCCGGATCTGGCAACTAGGCTTTACACGATCAGGATCTTTGGGGCCGATCACCGATCACCAATTAGTGAGTTTAAATAAACCCATCCGATCACGTGAGGGAGCAATATTCATTGAATATGATGCATTAAATCATATATTTCTGTGTGAATGATGAATGCATTAACAGAACTACAGTTTCAGCATCAACAGCTAAAAGATGCCCGGATGATTTCTGCGGTTTCTTCTCCAAGGTTCCCTCCCAAAATCAGATGGAGAACTGTCCTCCAATCACCAGGTCTATGCTGCTGATCTCTGAGAGGAATGCCCGTCATGTAGTCAGGGTTATGCATCACCTGGTGTCGATCCACTGGGCCGTCAAACTCAGCAGTGACATGGGGCTGACGTCTGATGACCAAATGTCTGTGGTGAAACTTATCGAAGGACTGTCTTCTTTCAGGAGGCTCTTGACGTGCGAATACACATCCCGGTGTAGCTCATTTAGACCAGTATCGCCACAGTATGTGTGCCCTGGGAGGAGGTAGCGTGGATCAAAGTATGCCAGCAAATGTTGAAATGCGGGGTTCTCCACAATATTAAATGGGAGGGGGGCCAGCACGATAAACTTCATAAGTTTCCTTGTGCCACCCCTTGCCTTCTCACTGTCATGGCTATACGGACGGGTACTGTCTAAAGTAGTTTGCTTTAGCATCTGTTTCGGTGTTTCTTTTTCTTTATCCACGCTCCGTTTCTTGAACTCGGCATGCTCCTCCTTGTGTTCCTTATCCAGGTGCCTGATTAAATTTGTCATGTTGAAACATTTTGCAGTTGCTCCCCCACGAGGTACTCTGGTGTTGCACAGATTTCTCATTCACTTTGAAGAAGTCCCACACCACCGACACGTTTGTTTGAATCCGACAGCTAATGATTCAAGATTAAAAAAACTTCATTGTCCACCACATCGTGACAGGGCTCAAAACTAGCTGTCGGATTCAAACCAACATGTCGGTGGTGTGGAACTTCTTTGGAGTAAATGAGACGGATAAAACACAAGCCATCTGCAATCTATGCAACGGGAGCATCTGCAAAAAGTTTCAACACGACAATGACGTCATTGATCGGATCGGTGAATTAAGACATTACAGCCGATCTCACAAATTGCATAAAATGCAAAATATCGGCCGATCTGATATAGCCGATCAGATTGCCGGAAAGCCTACTGGCAACTCATGTCAACCTACGTTGGCCAACTGTGATACCTTTCAAGCCACATGAAGGGATATCGGCTGCATCGACACCACAGAACATCACAGCAGCTCAGCAGAACAAACTCAAGATCTCCCTACCATGGCTGACTGAAATGTTGCAGAATCCTGATAAAGATGGGCATCCATGCACTGGTTCCCCAGACCACTTTGTCTTGTATGACAAATTCCATGAGGCCAATACCAAAGGCCCACAGGAAGTGTTGAGGAGGATCAACCTGGTTCCAGAACTTCAGGGTTCATTGAATAGCCAGGTGGCCGAGCAACTTTTTTTATGTATGCGCAAAAACAACTACTTCCTCAATAACATGGCACCCTCAACACACATTTTTTTGATGACAAACCTAATACATAACAGAAACAACAAAAGGAATGCACAGCTTTTAGAAAAGCAACTACAGAGAGGACGTGAGTCACATCGTTTGCAAGACATCACACTGGACAAATTTGGACAGGCAGTATTTGGTAAAAACTAATTTAGAGATATGTTTTGTTTCGTAGTGGTAATTTGAAATATAATGCTTATGTTGCCTGATAATGATTTCTTAAACCTCAGGACCCCCAGCACTGGATATGCCTACACGGCATCATCCTGCAGTAGCTGGAACACCTCAGCAGCTACATTGGCTCCCCACCGACCCAAACACAGGTAGGTAGTAGGTTTAAAAACACAAAATAGTATTGGCAAGATTTTATATTTTAATTCCCTTTAATAGACACTAATGCATGTGGACCACATTGTAAAATGATCACAAAATGTGAGAATGTGAGACGATGCCGAGCATTATGGACCTTCAAGCTTCATCCTGCCCAAGAGCAGCTGGTATGTATTCTTAAAGGAAAGAAAGAGCTGTGTGATATATTAGACAGAGATATGTGCTTCTCATCTTGAAGCCCTACCACCCATGTTCCTATATTATAATTTTAAATATTATGCTTGTTATGATTTAGTTTTTTTCTTCAACAATCATCAGTTTAAATACGTATTGGACACCGACAACCCAGCGGGCGAGCTCATTGTAAAAACAGGAAAAAGTTGCCTGACCTGAGCTGACTTCTGGGGGCTTGGATTGAACAAGGAAATGGAATCAATTGTGAGTTAAAGGTGACATATTATGCTCATTTCTGCTTGTTGACGTGGGTCCTTGATGTCTAAATGGAATGATAGTAACATGCTTTGGTCGAAAAAAACGAAGGATTGAGCACAGCAGGGTTGTTTACACACCAGTTTCACAGCCCTGCTCTAAGCGGCCGGATTCAGTGACTTTTTTTCATTATGCTAATGAGCTACTGCGTGCGCCGCCCACTTCTTCCTGGCGACCGGAAGACGTGAGGACGGCATCGCGGGACCATGGCAACGAGTGATACACAGCAACTTTCAATAAAGTTGAGAAAAAAACCCAAAAACGAGCAATACACAGCGCGGCACAGCTTTTCAGTGTCCGTGCCTGCAAATAACTGATAGTAGCACAGCAGACATGTAGCAGGTAGCCCCTGTCTCCAGCTCCAAAACAAAGTAGTGATTGCTTTACTGCAGATAACGTTTTGATATTCTCAGGTCTCATGCCAGCAGCTAACGCTACAGGCTGTAGCATTAGCTGTATCGTTAGCTGTACCGTTAGCTGTAGCCTACAGCTAACGCTGCACACGTATTACATGTATACCAACACACAGAAAAACGGTCAGAGGACAGTCTCCCAGAGCCATGACATCTGCCAAACTACAGCAGCTCCTCGGGCTGTCACACAGTCAGCAGTGCATTCAGACAAGACACGCTTCTAGAAGTTTGCTTACACACTGTCCTTTAGCACAACATGCTAATGAATGAACGTAGCTCACTGGCCGTGAATAACAGAGACCAGTTCATACCGTTTCCTCTGCGTGTTCACCGCGGAACAGCAGCTAAACGTCCACGAACAACTGACACACACAACTGAGGCGATCTCACCCCGTCTCCTCTGTTTGTTCACCGCAGAGCAGCAGCTCACTGTCCGCGAACAACTGAGACATTTCACCCCGTCTCCTCCCCATGTTCATGGCCGAGCAGTGGTTCACCGGCCGGTTAGAAGCGATAAAATCTCAATATCCCAATTCATTTTCTCAATTCACCGTCATGTTTTAAAAGAGTGCTGGTATGACACATTAACGTTTCGTATCATTAACATTATCGTGAATCCTACGGCCAGTAAGCCCAACGTTGACAACTTCACACGTAATGTTAGTTCAGCCTATTTACACCCACGGTTAGCGTTAGCTCATGTGCTAAACGGCCAAAGTAACACAAACTATACTGTTTTTTAAATACTTACAGTTCCATCATTGACAGTGGGTATGGATCCATCTTTTAAGGGACAATCTCGTTGCCAGTCCAGCGTTATACTGACCCTGGTTGCTGAAACAGTCCGGCGTGAAGTGACTGGCACAGACCATAACGCTTCTGCTCACTGAAGCTGGGACCCTGATAAATAAAAAGTAGCCACTTCGCTCTGATATCCTCTTTGGTAGGGAGGCGATGTAGCGAAACATTAGGATCTGTGCATCCGACGACAGAGCAGCAGTGCTTGGCTTTCGGGTTGTACATGGTAGCGGTCAGGCTGTCACGTACAAGTTAGCGAGGGGAAAAAAATGGCGGATCCTCGTTCAGGTAGCTGGCGTAATGTGGGAGGAGATACGCAAAGAGTATGCAAATACCCGGACTGTTACTTAACAATCCGGGTGAAATCCAAACGGCTCGTTTAGAGACTCAATTCCTGACTCTGCCAGGTACAAAATATTGACTTAGTTGTCAAAACTCATGCTTAGGGGGTGGGGAGGCACTCCGGATACGCAAATATACATACTAAAGCAAGGAAAAAGTCAGTTTTGCATAATATGTCCCCTTTAACATTTGAAGCCATTTAATTGTGAGCTAATTAGGTTTGTATGTCATTGCCAAGTTTTTGTTTTTTGTTTAGTTTGCAGATTGGAAATGCGTGCTTTGAAGTTATTGAGAAAATTGCTCAATCACAGGTATAAAACATAAATATTGTTTTCGGAATATACTTTTCCTTTTTATATTATATGGGTATTTGCTCACATTTTAATTTGTATTCCACAGGGGAAAACCATTTTTGTGGCTGACCTCTATATTGTACCAACCTGGCGAAAACCAACATTGTGTGATCCACTTGCAAGCTTACCTGTAAGTGCAACTTGTCCTACTGATTTTTATTCAAATTACATTTCTTGTGTATTTTACCAGTTTGCTTTTGAACTTTTCCTTTGTATTAGAATGATGCTTCAATCAGAGATGCCATTGTCATTTCTGTGTGGAAACCTTGGCATTTCCTGCTCTCTGTAAGTAGTGATGCTTACTTTACAGGTGGTTTGCATGTCACGGAAAATTTGTATCAAATGTTAACAAAAGTATCTTCATTTTCTATTACAGTACTGTTGTTGTGTTGTGTTGTGTTGTGTTGTGTTGTGTTGTCCTTTCACACAATGTTGAGTTCAAATGTCACTAACTGACAGAAATAGTCTTTCTTGACTCCAAATGTGCTCAAGCACCGTTGGTGATAAGCAGATGAGGGGACTGCTGAGGTCACTAACAAAAACTTTTTTGTGTGTGTGCTTTTTGGAGTTCATGTTCCAAAGCTGTTCTAAAGAGTTCCGTTTTTTGTTTTTTAACCAGATCATGTTCAGATCAGTGTGACAGCCTTTTTATGGTGCAACATAAGTATAATTGTATTTTTTTGTATCAAATCATGGTTATACATTTTATATTAGTTTTACAGATTTAACATGATGACCTACCAACATTAACACATTTCATACAATTGAGTCAAGAAAGTGGCACCTTAAAAAGCCTGTTGAAATGATGTGTTGAGTGTGACTGCATGGAAAGGGATGCATGGATGGTCTGTCCCAAAATCGGAACCAGTGACGCATGTTCATGAAAAGAGCCCATATTGATAATTTTAATGACTATTATTTATCTTTATTGCAACTGTCTTTTAGAAACCTTTCCCAGTCACTAAATCCTGGCAACTGGACAGCGAAAACTGGATTACAAATTCAGGTAAGAGTATAAAGTATGTATAATATATAATAATGTATGTATATATTAATAGTTGAATACTTTAATATTGTAAAACAACAATTACATAATTGACTTCTTTCTGATATCTAGGGTTTTCCACGACAACGATACAGGATTGACTGTGGCATCTTAATGTTGATGGTAGTAGACATTATTTGTTATATGTTAATTATTTGTGTAATTCTGTGTGCGTTAAAGATATCAGCATTAAATTAAAATTACTACGTTTTATTCCTAGAATGCCCTTTACACCACACTGGATGCTCCCTATGACTTTTCTATTGTAAGTTGATTCATGCAATCAAAGTAAGCTCAAAATTACAACAAAACATTTATTATGACATAGTGTGTTTTGTTTTTTTTTTTATCTTCATTTTTCGGATGGACATGCCACTTTTGTGACAGTGGTGGTGTATCATCCTTATGGAAAATTTTGACCTTGGAAGGTGAGACAGCAAAGATTTTGATATTTGATTGACTTGAAGTTGTTACAAGAATTTTTTATTTCTATTGTTTAATCATTTTTTGAGCCATGGAAAGCTGTTCACCCACTGGACAGATGCATCAAAAGCCCTCCTGCAAGGTGAGCTGCCACCAGTGTTTAGGCTGATGAAAAGGAAGGTGGATGACATTGCTGAGATCAGATTTTAATTTTGTTTGAGTTCCATCTGAGTTTTTCTTTTGTTTCAGGTCAGAAACCAGCATTTCCATTTCCCTATTTTTTTACCAATCTTTTTTCCAATTGTACTGCAATTGTGGGGTCGCTTTGAAGAATATGCCATTCACAAGTTAAGGTCAGACCTGCTGTCTGCAATTTAAAAATAGTGTGTATCTAAGTGTCTAGATAATGCATGATTGGATTGGAAAATTAACATTTGTTGAGCTCTCTAATATGCCTAGGTGGACATATTAGAGGAGGGCACTGATGGGATCTTTTACTTTTTCTTCTTATTGGAGCTTGTGTTTTGAATATTACAACTGATCATTTTGCTTATCTATATATTTTCAGGAAGAAGAGCAGCAGGCTGAGGTCTCAGTCAGACCTCAGTCTGTGGAAAGAAGAAGTGGATGAGCATGAAAAGGAAGCAATCCTGGAGCCCTTCAAGTTCACATTTTACAACACTGAGGACATGTGGAAATTCTGCGAAGAAATAATGGACCAGAGAAATTATTTGACCTATTGTGAATGTCACACAGATGAGTGAGTTTACTGTGCTCGAGAATAAAGGGCTACAGAATATTTGATCATGTTGTGATTTGGTGTGTTTTTTTTTAATGTTTTTCTCATTGATCACTTAATAATTCACTTGGATTATACTGTACATATCAAGAGTTAGGGTAGTATTTAGTGGTACTTAGGTGTTCCAGCAGCACAAGAACATAATTAGCATATACATAGAACCAAACATGAAATTTATGGTGGTTAAGAATAAAAATACAGAATAATACAACAGAAAAACATATTTTAAAAAAATATATAGAAAAAGAGCAGTGCAATAAACTCAAAGTTAAATGATAATGAAAAGTACTGTATATACTGTATTATACACAATAAAATGTATAGGCCTATGACATCTTATGAGATGTTGGCTTTTGAATATGAGTAAAATTTGTGCACTGAGCAACGTTATTCCTGCCCTCCATTGTTTTCATTGATCAACTATTTGACCTTCTCTTTTCAAGATCCTCAGCTTTATAGTAGGCTACAAATAGACAATTGAGCCCCGAGTCATATCACCCACCATTTGTTTTTCGTAATGACTAAGTTGTAAAATTATGCAGTGCAGTGTATATTAGTCTACATATATATAGCAATCATTAATAAGAAGTGTTTTGAAAAAGACAAAGGGTAACGCTTCAATCGCCAAATCAAAAGCTTTATTTTTTTTTTTTTAAGTTAATACAGGTCATGGATGGCTTTTTGTCCTAGATTTGGACAGAATAAATCAAAATGCCCACGTTGGGGCTCATGCGCAACATAAAAGGAAAACTCATTCTGTGAACATACACTTTCAATGTTCAATACTTAAGCCATTCCTGGACAAAACTGTACAGATGTCTCAGTTTATATGACATGTTTTTTCATTTTATCTATTCATGCTTTTGACTTGAAGTACCAGCCCTTTATTTTTCTTTACATGTTTATACTTACTGTGTTTATGGTATTAAAAACAATGAGCGCTACCGGTAACACAAGGCACAAAGTCGTAAAAAATGTCTGTTGATCTCTTTGGACTAATGTCACATAATGAAAAAGAACATACTCATGCAAACACAGACACACACATGCACACATACAAACACACACAGCTATTTTCCACAATGCTACAGTTAACAAGTCAACACCTGATTTCAATCTGGCAGCACCTGCAGTGTACTTGTGTGAACTCTCAAGAGCATGTGTGCATGTATGCTCGTTTGTGTGTGTGTGTGTGTCCCTGCACGGATGCATGTGTGAGTTTAACAGGCAGGTGGTAATGAGGCAGATTGTGCTGTACTGGCCTCTATAATGAGGTGCCACTAATGGGCCCCTATAGCCTCTAATAAGCAGTAATTATAGTGTGTGTTTACCAAGTGGCTCAAACAAGGTTGAAAAGGTTACCTTCACACATAGCTACTCCACTGGCCTCCCCCACAGAGACACTAAGTGACAACACTGGAAAGTGCTTTATGTGTCTCGGAATTAGCATGCATGTTAGATTTGGGGAGGGATGAACTATTACAGGTGTTCTATCATTTCTCAATGTAATATATTTTTATTAATATACAAATTCCTGTTTTCTAGATGGCTTCTGCTCAGCAAGTGTCTGTAAATTACTGCATCTTATAGGAACAGTCTTATAGGAGTTTTTTCATCATTCTTTCTGACAAGCTCAGAAAGTTATTCTGCATCAAGATAAATTCCCAATACTTCAATAGTTAGTAATTTAAAGTCATCTGGTATTGAGAGACATATGTCTCGAAACTAATTGTAAATGCACAAACCATGATCCATAAACATTCCATGATTTACAAATGAGTTTTGCTATCCCCATACACAAAATTCCTTACTCATGGCTTGTAAGTTGTCATGTAAATGAATGTGCTATGATTTGTAAATATATTGCTTGTAATTTGTAAAATACTTTTTGTGTGTACATTTTTTATGTTTTTTAAAATGTTATTTATTTATTCATTTATTTGATTAGGACAATGCACATTAATCAACATATCAGCGAAAAGCATCAATGTAAATAAGCCGGAGTTAGCACAGTTGCTAAATTTCATCCGTTGTCCTAAGGCAGGTATCATAGAAAAATACAGACATTACACAATTAGATAAAACATGTAGTTAACATGTAAGAGGTTACCCATGAGAGCAGGTCTGGGTTGTTTTCAACCACTGTTTAAGGGTATTTTTAAAGGTGGTGTAATTGTCACAGTTTCTAACATGAGCTGGCAGTGTGTTCCAAGACTGTGTTCCTCTGATGGACACTAAATTTAGTCCTGCGCCGTTGTACATCACAGTCTCCCCTAATCAGTGATCTGGTGTTTACTCTAGAGGATTTTTTCTTTATGAAGTCCTGTAATGGTGGAGGGGCTTGTCCATTCAAAACCTTAAAGATGAGACAGACATCCAAAATAACTCATAGATATTAAAGTCCAAAATGTTGTACTTGTCAATAATTTTATAATAATGGTAATGTATAGGTTTTTTGTCAAATGTTTTAAGTGTTCTCTTGAAGAGAGACTTGACTGGTTTTAAAGTACTCTCTGATGTATGTGACCATGTTGTATAACAGTAGGAAATGTGAGTAAGTATCATTGCATGCATATAGGTCTTCCCTGACTCCATAGTCAGGAAAAGTCTTATATGTTTGAAATTTGATAAGTTAAATTTAATTGTATTTGTGACTTTTTTAACATGTTGCTTAAAATTAAGATTAGAATCGAATATTACCCCAAGGTACTTAAAGTGTTCAACCACATCAAGTCTCTCTCCTACCACCATAACTAATGGTTGCTGCCCCTGTGTTGGCTGTCAGGAGAAAAACATACAGATGTTTTTTTTGTATTCAAATGTAAACAACAGTTTTGGAGCCAATGACTTGGCTGACACTGGCACCATGGCTCCTGAGAGTATTGCAGCAGCTTCTTGAATTGAGTTGGCATGACAGTATAATACAGTGTTGTCAGCATATAGTTGCATTTTTATATTTCTACAGACATTTGGCAAGTTATTGACATATAGGCTGAATAAGACACGACCCAGTATTGACCCCTGTGGTACTCCAGCAGAACAAGTGAGGTATGAAGACAGCGAATCACCAATTTGAACTGCCTGACAGATATGATTTCATCCAGCAGAGGACACTATTTGAGAAGTTGAAATGAGTTAATTTAGCAATAAACACATCATGATTAATGGTGTCAAAAGCACGCTTTAAATCAAGAAATACAGCAGCTACAAAGCCGCCCTGATCCAACAAGCTCTTACAGGAAATAACAGGTAGCTGTCTCTGTTGAATGAAATTTCCTAAGTCCAAACTGCATTGGATGAAGAGTGGCATGGCCATTATTTAAGTGTTCTGTCAGTTTTGTGGTAACCCATTTCTCCGCTACTTTGGAGATTATAGGTAAAATACTTATTGGTCGATAGTTCTCAGATTTTGTCTTGTCCCCAGCCTTAAAGACTGGGGTGACCCTAGCAATCTTCCATGTAGATGATACCATTCCTTGTTTTATGGATAGATTTACAAGATGTGCAATTGGGTCAGCAAGAGCCTCTTTATGGGTCTTTAAAAATTCACTAGTAAGACCAAATGTATCTCTGGCCTTTGAGCTTTTTAGGGATGAAATTATTTTTATAACCTCAGGGACAGATATTTCTTCTATGCTAAATATTGGTTTACTTGTATCAACAGGATTGTGAGGAATATGTGAGCATTTAAAGTGCTTTGTGAGTTCCTCAACTGAGCCAATGAAAAATCTATTGAGATAATTCACAATAATGTCTAGATTGTCAGTTAGCTCATCATTTACCTGGAGCTGTAGATCACTAAGATAGTTAGATTTGTCCCTTCTCAATAACTTATTGTTACGCCCCCACTTGTGGTGTCCAGGGGAAAGGGGGAGCAACAATTAATATTAGACCGGGTGGTTCAAGAAGGAAAGGAAACAGCAAGATTTGAACTATTTAGTTATTTAGCCGTAAATGAGTCCAATGCTAACACAAAACAACTTCCTTTTCGAAGCGAAGGGAAAAACCATTTAAATCAGACAAACTACCGATCCAACCAATAACTATGGATAACATGAAGAGCACCATGCAGCTGTTATTCACGACCGACACAACACTTGGCCCACTGGCCCCGTCTGCTTCCATCCCTGTAACCTTATAGCAGTCCACCCGACTGCTGATGTGCTGCAGGTGCGCCTGACCAGTCAGGTGGGGAGGGCGGTACCTGGAGCAGGACATGAGAAAGCAGAGGATACACGAAACACCCCCTCCCATAAGTGCAAACTAATAGTTTGCTACATTCAACACCATCAACAACACGATTACCGATCCAACATACTACACATCAGAACTGTTCCTCTTTTTTTTTTTTTTCCTTCTCACCCACGGGACAAGGCATCAGCCACCACATTGTCGGTCCCCTTTTTGTGTTTGATCTCCAGGTTGTATCCTTGCGCCAACAGGGCCCAATGCATCAGTCGCTGGTTGTGGTTGTACATCTGTTTTAGAAAGACAAGAGGGTTATGGTCTGTGTATACAACCACAGGAGATGGACTGGCACCGACATACACTTCGAAATGTTGAAGCGCGAGTAGCATAGCTACTAGTAGTTCAGTTGATGGCGTTTGAACTTGACCGAGAAGTAACACACTGGATGACACACGTCACCCTCCCCATCTTGTATCAGCACATACCCAGTTCCTGAAGCATTCGCATCAACCTCCAGCTTAAAAGGACGGGTGCACTGCAGAGGAGAGATTTTGCTGCCTCGGGCTACACAGACTGGTTAAGGGGTTAACTACCACAGAGAAGTTTTTGCAGAAACACCGGTAGTAACCAGCCATGCCCAAGAATCGCCGTAGCTCACGCCTTGACGTGGGAACCGGATAGGACAGCACGGCCGAGATTTTAGCATCTACGGGCCGCATCTGCCCGCGGCCGACCTGCTTCCCCAAGTATGTAACTGTGGCTTTACCGAACTTGCACTTGGCTAGGTTAAGAGTCAAGGATGCTTCTGCAAGTCGTTGAAACACTTCCGCCAAGCTAGCAATATGACTGGCCCAATCGCTTGAGTACACGACGACATCATCTAGGTAAACACTACAGTTCTTGACAGCCCCTAGCACCAGATTCATCAGACACTGAAATGTAGCAGCCGCATTTCTCACCCTAAATGGCATAACTGTATACTGCAGGAAGTGGTCTGGGGTTACAAAAGCCGAAATCTCAGAGGCTCTGGGTGTTAATGGAACCTGCCAGTACCCTTTCAGCAGATTGAGCTTTGTAATAAACATGGCCGGCCCAATACTATCGACACAGTCCTCCATGCGAGGTAGAGGAAATGAGTCCGGCACTGTAACTGCATTAACCTTGCGATAGTCGTTACAAAAGCGCGCGGTGCCATCAGATTTAGGAGCCAGCAAACAGGGGGAACTCCAAGAGCTAGGTACAGCTAAACCATTCAACAGGTAATTAGCTTCCTTTTTCATCAGCTCCCTCTTGGCTAAAGGACAACGGTAAGCATGCTGTTTAATGGGAGGCGCAGCACCAACCTTGATGTCATGTTTTAACACGCTGGTACTAGATGGCACATCACCAAACAGAGATGGATGGAGCGTATTAAAGAAACTATCTCTAGTCGTTGATCTACAGGGAGATAGTTCAAGATTCCACACAAACCAAGGAAGTAGGTGTTTCGCAAGGGGCAGCAGTCTCCAGAGTTTTTTCCTGCTCCCCCTGGACGGCTTCCCTGGAATGATAGGGTTTAAGCATGTTAATGTGGAACAATCGCACCTTACGTCTGCGTTCAGGCGTGTGAATGACATAGTTTGTGTCGGACACCTTGCTTTTTATGACATATGGGCCTGAAAAACGGGCAGTAAGAGCAGAGCCAGGCGTCGGTAACAGCACCATAACTCTCTCACCAGGTTCAAACTCACGCTTAACTTCTTTCCGGTCAAACCGTTCTTTCATACTCTCCTGGGAGAAGAAGAGTGCCACTTTAGCCAGCACAGAAACATGACTTAAACGCTCCTTACATCGCGATACAAAATCTTGCACTGTAGTCTGCGGAGAAATGTTACTCAAGAACTGTTCCTTTAACACTTTCAGTGGGCCACGCACATTGTGCCCGAACACAGGCTCAGCTGGGCTGAACCCCAGGGACTCCTGTTTGGCTTCACGCATGGCGAACAATGCAAAGGGGACCCCCTCATCCCAGTCTCTCCCTGTATCATGACAGTACTTACGCAGCATGGACTTAAGAGTTTGATGCCAACGCTCAAGTCCCCCCTGTGACTGTGGGTGATACGCACTAGAGACTGAATGAGTGATGCCAAGAGACTGCAAGGTCTGTCTAAAAGATTTTGACAGAAAGTTAGTTCCTTGATCAGTCTGTACAACTTTTGGTAACCCAAACATGGTAAAGAACTTGGTCAACCCCCTTGTGATGGCAGGTGCAGTGATTTTTCGCAGTGGAATGGCCTCAGGGAAACGAGTGGTCACGCACATTACCGTTAACAAAAATTGGTTACCAGACTTTGTCCTCGGCAATGGACCAACACAATCGACCAGTACCCGTTCAAAGGGCTCACCAACAGCAGGAATAGGGTGTAAAGGAGCTGGAGACGAGCTAAGCGCAGCTTTAGCCGCGCGTCTATCCTGGAGCCAGGGGTCGTTTCCACAGAAAACGGTTCAAAACGCGGCAATGTAAACTGCTTCTCATCCCTGTCATGTTTTACACCGGGGGTCATGTTAACAATGTCTCGCTGCAGCCCAGTCGCTTCCCCCCCTCGAAACTCGGAGTGGACCTCCCCTACGGACTCAGCCACGGCCACAGTCGCCGGCAAACTACACGTCCCCCCTTCCACTAATCCGTCAACCACGGCAGCTTTCAGCTCCTTCTTAAAGGAAAGAGGCTGAAACTTGAATACCGTAGTGGTCGGCAATCGCAATTAAATCAACTTTCCTACAGATGTCTAATTGACTCAGCGTAGGCTCCGCCACAAACTCCTCCACACTAAACACCACCCCACTTGCCATCACACCGGCAATAGCGCTTAGCCGCTAGGCTAAGCTACAAACAAATCAGCGTGTAGTCCACTCACCTCGTGGTAAACGTTATAACTATTAACGCCGGATGCTACACACACAAACAAACCCAGCCTTACAACAAACAAACATCCCCCAGATCCTACCTAACAAAAACTAACCTGCTTGGCCCACTGGCCCCGTCTGCTTCCATCCCTGCAACCTTATAGCAGTCCACCCTACTGCTGATGTGCTGCAGGTGCGCCTGACCAGTCAGGTGGGGAGGGGGATACCTGGAGCAGGACACGAGAAAGCAGAGGACACACGTAACACTTATTTAGATTGTTCCATATTAGCTTTCCATTACCATTTGCCCCTTTTATGGTCTCAATATAGAACTCTGCTTTCGCTTTACAGGTCATCCTTAAGACTTTTTTTCATAGTGATGTAAAGATTTGTCTGTCACTTGTAGTTCTTGTTTTTAAAGATTGCTTTAGAGCGCTATCTCTATTTTTCATTAGTTTTATAATTTAATCGTTTAACCAGTGCAGATTATTTCTATGTTGCTTGTGTAGCGTCCTCAGTGTCAATCAAGTAGAATTAAGACACTAACATCCATCTATGTCCGATGAGCAGTTGTCTTGAATAATTCAGGGAGTGAATTAATGTATGGCTGAACAGTGACAATTTATTGCCTCAAACCTTATACACAACACTACACAACACTGTAATTCTTTTTTGAAAAAAGAATGGAAAATGACAAATAAAGTAAATAAATCAAAATGAAAGAATCAACAGAAATAGTCCGTTATGGAAGTGGAAAACTTCCAATGAAATGTCCTTCAGTTTCCTAATCGTTCCTTTAATCCACAGGTACTCTTTATGGTTAAAGAGCTCAAGAGTTCAGTTCAAAGTTGTTTGTGTTGTATCTGTTCAAAGTGTTCACTTCTGTTACTACTACTACCCGGGTAGGATAATGAGTGTTTGTGTCTTATCTGTAACCCACTGAAACTGGGTATCACTTTAAATCAGGTGTCCTCTGTGGGCAGTTCCTACGGTTGGCCAACACCGTTTCTCCAACCGTCCACAGGGTCACGGGCTGGGCTCGCCATCCTTGATTGTATCTGGTCACAAAAAAACCAACCTACACAGATAGTCAAATCAAATCAAAATCAAATCAAATTTTATTTGTATAGCCCAAATTCACAAATCACAGTTTGCCTCAGAGGGCTTTACAATCTGTACAGAGACGACACCCTCTGTCCTTCGACCCTCGATTCGAGTGAGGAAAAACTTGCCCCCAAAAAAAGGCCCTTTTAACAGGGAAAAAAATGCGGAAGAAACCTCAGGGAGAGCCACAGAGGAGGGATCCCTCTTCCAGGACGGACAGACGTGCAATAGATGTCGCATGTACAGAGCAGATCAACGAGATCACAATGTATTCAATTATAAGCGATGGTTGACAGGAGTGAAAGTACATAAAGATGTATTACAGCAATAATAATGAAATGCACATGGAAATGTGATTACTAGTGATAACAGTAGTAGTGATTAATGGTAAGGATAGTATGTAGTAATGCATTACAATAATAGTAGTGGAACGTATGTAACAGATGTGACTAATATTAGCGACAGTAGTGGTGGGTGTCAGGCAGGGTCATGGCAGTAGGCGCATCCAAGATCCGGCAGGGTCATAGCAGTAGGCGCATCCACGATCAGGCAGGGCCATAGCAGTAGGCGCATCCACGATCAGGCAGGGCCATAGCAGTGGGCGCATCCACGATCCACGACCAGGATCCATGGCCAGGATCCATGGGAGCCTGTAGGACTAGAAAGCACAAGGACTCCGGGGAAGAAGTAAGTCAGTGACATGCAGAGATGGGGCATGTATACAGGCATAATGTATACAGATGGAGAGGAGAGGAGAGGGGAGGGGAGAGAAGCTCAGTGTGTCATTGTCCCCCGGACTAGGCCTATAGCAGCATAACTAAGAGCTGGTCCAGGACAGGCCTGGGCCTGTCCTGGACCAGCTCTAACTATAAGCTCTATCGAAAAGGAAGGTCTTAAGTCTACTCTTAAAGGTAGAGAGGGTGTCCGCCTCCCGGACCAAAACAGGAAGATGGTTCCACAGAAGAGGAGCTTGATAGCTGAAGGCTCTGGCTCCCATTCTACTTTTGGAGACTTTAGGAACTACAAGTAATCCTGCGTTCTGGGAGCGTAATGCTCTAGTTGGGTGATAGGGTAGTATGAGCTCCTGGAGATATGATGGTGCCTGACCATTAACAGCTTTGTAAGTTAGGAGAAGGATTTTAAACTCTATTCTTGATTTTACAGGGAGCCAGTGCAGAGAGGCCAATACAGGAGTAATATGATCTCTTTTCTTAGTTCCTGTCAGTACACGTGCTGCAGCATTCTGGACCAGCTGGAGACTCTTTAGAGACTTGTTAGGGCAGCCTGATAATAGAGAATTACAATAGTCCAGCCTGGAAGTAACAAATGCATGGACTAGCTTTTCTGCGTCTTTTTGAGACAGGATGGGCCTGATTTTTGCAATGTTACGTAGATGAAAAAATGCAGACCTTGAAATTTGTTTTATGTGGGAGTTGAAGGACATATCTTGATCAAAGATAACTCCCAGATTCCTGACGGTGGTGCTGGAGGCCAAGTTAATGCCATCCAAACTCGCTATATCATTAGATAATGCATCTCTAAGGTGTTTAGGACCAAGTACTATGACTTCGGTTTTATCTGAGTTTAACAGCAGAAAATTGCAGGTCATCCAGGTCTTAATGTCCTTGAGACATGCATGGAGTTTAGTAAGCTGATTAGTTTCATTTGGCTTCATTGATAGGTATAACTGTGTATCATCTGCATAACAATGAAAGTTTATGGAGTGTTTCCGAATTATATTTCCTAGAGGGAGCATATATAAGGTGAATAGTATGGGTCCAAGCACGGAGCCTTGAGGAACACCATGACTAACCTTGGTATACAGGGATGACTCATCATTAACATGTACAAACTGAAATCGATCCGATAAATAGGACTTAAACCAGTTTAATGCGGGTCCTTTAATGCCAATTAAGTGTTCCAGTCTCTGTAGTAGAATGTGATGATCAATGGTATCAAATGCAGCACTAAGATCTAGTAAGACCAGGACAGAGACAAGTCCTTTGTCAGAAGCGATTAGGAGGTCATTTGTAACTTTCACCAGTGCCGTCTCTGTGCTATGATGTGCTCTAAAACCTGATTGAAAATCCTCACATAAACTATTTTTTTGAAGAAAGTCACATAGCTGGTTGGCGACTGCTTTCTCAAGGATCTTGGAGAGGAAAGGGAGGTTGGATATAGGTCTATAGTTGGCTAAAGCTTCTGGATCAAGATTAGGCTTTTTAAGAAGCGGTCTAATTACAGCTAGTTTAAAGGATTGTGGTACGTATCCTGTTAATAGAGACAGGTTGATCATTTCTAGTAGAGATGTGCTAATTAAAGGTAAAGTTTCTTTCAGCAACCTAGTTGGGATGGGGTCTAGGAGACAAGTTGTTGGTCTAGATGAAGAAACCATCGAAGTTAGTTGGTGGAGGTCGATGGGAGAGAAGCAGTCTAAATATAAGTCAGAATTTACAACTGTTTCTGAGGTTCCTGTGTTTAAAGATACAATAGTGCCAGTTGAGGGCAAGCGATGATGGATTTTGTCTCTAATAGTTAAAATTTTATCATTAAAGAAGCTCATGAAGTCATTACTACTGAGCGTTGTAGGAATACATGGTTCAGTAGAGCTGTGACTTTCTGTCAGCCTGGCTACAGTGCTGAAAAGAAACCTGGTGTTGTTTTTGTTTTCCTCTATTAATGATGAGTAATAGCTTGCTCTGGCATTGCGGAGGGCCTTCCTATATATTTTAAGGCTATCTTTCCAGGCTAAGCGGGATTCTTCCAAGTTGGTGGAACGCCATTTCCTTTCAAATTTCCGTGATGTTTGCTTCAATTTGCGGGTATCCGAGTTATACCAGGGTGCTAACCTCCTGTGTTTTATAGGTTTCCTTTTCAGGGGGGCAATAGAGTCCAGTGTTGTTCGCAATGAGCCTGCAGTGCTATCAACAAGATGATCGATTTGTGAGGAACTGAGGTTAGCGGAGGAGTCCTCTATTATATTAAGACATGGCATTGAATTTAGTGCCAGCGGTATAATTTCCTTAAATTTAGCTACAGCACTATCAGATAGACATCTAGTGAAGGAGTTTTTGCCTAATGGTGTGTAGTCCAGTAATAGAACTTCAAAAGTTATTAAGTGATGGTCTGATAAAAGAGGATTCTGTGGAGAAACTGTTAGATTTTCAATCTCGATACCATAAGCTAGAACAAGATCAAGGGTGTGGTCAAAACAGTGAGTTGGTTTATGTACACACTGAGAGAAGCCAATAGAGTCTAATAATGAGATAAATGCAGTACTAAGGCTATCATTAATGACATCCACATGAATATTAAAATCACCTACAATAATTACTTTATCTGATTTGAGGACTAGACTTGATAAAAACTCAGAGAATTCAGATAAAAATTCTGAGTAAGGACCAGGTGCTCGATACACTACAACAAATAGAACTGGCTGTAAAGTTTTCCACGTTGGATGTGAAAGACTAAGAACAAGGCTTTCAAATGAGTTATAATTTAATTTAGGTTTAGGAATGATTGACAGACTTAAGTCATAAATAGCTGCAACACCACCTCCTCGGCCGGAGCCTCGAGGAATGTGAGTATTAATGTGACTGGGTGGAGTGGATTCATTCAGGCTGACATATTCTTCAGGATGCAGCCAAGTTTCAGTAAGACAGAATAAATCAATATTACAGTCTGAAATTAAGTCATTTACTAATACAGCTTTCGATGACAGGGATCTGATATTTAGGAGTCCGCATTTAATTCTCTTGTCTTGTTTTGAGATTGCAGAGTTGCTGTTAATTTTTATTAGATTTTCATGCACAACTCCTCTTCTGTGGACTTTTGATTTGATTAATTTAATTAATTTAGGTGGTCGGTGGGCAGACACAGTCTCAATGAAGTTTTGGGTGTGCAACTGATCTAATGGAAGCTCAGAGAAGCGTGTAAGACTGCAGCTCTGCCTCCTGGTCTCAACTCTGGGTTGTCAGGCTGGTTGTTGGCTAATGAAATGGGTTAAATTTCTAGAGATGAGAGCCGCTCCGTCCAAAGTGGGATGGATGCCGTCTCTCCTAATGAGACCAGGTTTTCCCCAGAAAGTCCGCCAATTATCAACAAAGCCCACATCGTTTGCTAGTGCAGGATAATAAGTTATTTGGTTCTCTTTATGTGTCTTAGATGAGATCTCACTAAATTCTTTCCTCTCTCAGAATATCATACATCATATAACCAACAACTTAAGAATATACTTGTACTACAATTACCTTATTTTAACAACTGGTAGTTTTAACATGAACCATTTACCATGAATTGTCTTTTTTAACCTTAACAATAAATGATTTACAATGAATTTTCCCTCGATCATATCAACATCTGTATTCTTACAGTAACAGATTGCTTATTCTGTATTTCTTATGTCAAAACAATTACTATTTTAACATCAACCTCAATTATTTGCTGTATTATTACAATTTTATGCACCACTTCAATGTACTGTTAACTTAATCATGAAAATGAACTAAATTATCTTTTATGATCCTCTTAACATGTACTTCTTATCAACCAAAATCAGTTAGATTACCATTCAATGGCATTACAAAGCATTAAAGTGCACAAATCAAATTAAAACATACTGAGTGTAATGGTAGAAAACAGCACCATTGTCCTTTAAAGTTTTGACACCGTGTCAGTCGCTCCATTAGCCATAGCTAGCGGTTAGCTTATCCATTAGCGATTAGCTTGTAGCTGTTCGCAGCTAACACTTAGCCGTTAGCGATTTTCTCAGACTATACAATGATACACCAAAGCATTTAATAAACATTAGACCACATTTCACAATCACCGGTTGGTTTTTATGACCAATATCTTGACTCAACTGCAAGTTTAATGCAGCTTCCTACACAATGGCTAACAACAGACTAGCATACACTATGGTAACACACCGGAGTTTCTCAACATTAATAGCTCGACAGTAGCTGCTTCCCTCTTGCTCACAGTTGGACCTCTATTAAAAGAGCAACGTATTAGTGTTGTTACATGGACATTAATCTGACTTTATGACTATTTTAGGGGGTTTCATACCAGGAATTGCTTGTTTGATGTTTGCATGCTCGTACATCTGCGGTGTTGGGAGAGCTGCTGCGGGGAGAGGGAAGAGGTCGCATAGTCCCCTCAACACATAGGTGACCAGTGTATATGCGCCCCCTTGAGGGAACAACATGTAATTACACCTCTAAATCACATATATGGAGTTTGTAGCCCTAAAATCCATGTGGGTTACACTTGGGTTTACCTTTTTTTGTAAAATGCGTTATAATGTCATTGACTTTTTTAATGAAATTATCTGAGCTAACCTCAGTGTCATTATTTTCAGAATACTAGACCAATCTACCATTGGGATTTCCTCATTCAGGAATTGTTGCTGGCTTTTGGGTATGAAATAGTAATGGTGACCTCTTAATTTTCCTTGAGCACAAGATACAATTGTGATCTGACAAGCCAGATAATAGATTAAAGGACTTGGAGATTCTTTCATGATTATTAGTAAATATTAGATCAATTGTTGTATTTGACGTATTTGTTTTTCTTGCTGGTCCTTTTATAATTTGTGTCAAATTGTAGGCTACTTATCCGTAAGCTGTTTCATTTTTTTCCTATCTGACTTAATGTCCCAGTTGATATTGAAGTCACCAAGTAGGATGATTTCCTTTTTCGAGTTGCAATGATTTAAAATTGTCTGAAGATGATCATAAAATACATCCTTTGCTGAGGGAGGTCGATACACACAAATCATGATATATTAAGACCAATACACTCAGCATTAACTTCTTTAGGCCACCTTGTTAGTTCACATTTAAACTTTTCTCTGACATAGGTTAATATAAATGGTCTGCATTTCTATAGCGTTTTTCCAGTTCTCTGAGTCCTACAATACATGCCACATTCACCCATTCACACACTGACGCCGGAGACTGCCATGCAAGGCGCCAACTGCTCATCAGGAGCAATTTGGGGTTCAGTATCTTGCTCAAGGATACTTCGACATGTAGGGGGAGGAGCCGGGATTTGAACCAGTGACCTTCCGATCACTAGACAACCCACTCTACCTCCTGAGCTACAGCCACCCTGTATACTCCCCCACCTCGCCCTGCTTCTCTATCTTTTCTAAATACATTATATCCTGGAATACTGATAGCTGCTGCAGATGATGAACGTGTCAACCAACTTTCAGATATTCCAAGTATATCAATATAAGAGTCACTTAATAAATGTTCCATTTGCTCCGTTTTGTTGACAATGCTGCGGATGTTGATATGGCCCAGTAAAATTCCCCTTGGTTTAGATCGTGAGTCCCAAATGGTTTTAGCATTATTAAGGGTTTGAAAAAATGCATTTTGTGTTGCTTCTTAATTGCTGGATTTAGCACATTTACTTTTTTCTTTGTTGAATGAGTCCCAGTTACCTGAGGTTGTAGCACATGTTGTGAACATGGCCCATATTGCAACGGTTGCTGCTCAGTTTGGCAGCTTAACTGAGGTAATTGCTCAGTCTGATGCGGTGGTAGCCCAGCTAGAGGTGGAGGAGGCCTGGCCTGGTATGGTGGAAGCCCGGCTAGCTGTGGTGGGAGCCTGGCCTGGTGAGATGGTAGCCCAGCTAGTGGTGGTGGAAGAGTTGTAATGTAATTTGTACATTTGCAAATTGCCGTGTGTGTTGAAGCACGATCTGATATCACCAAGTAATTAACAGCCCAGGATCAATGTCAAAGTTGTTCGCCCAGGAGCGCTGTTATAACCAACCAATCAGGACATTTTTTCTTGTTTCCTTTTTTCTTTTTTTCTTGTTTCTAATCTACAACCTTCCCTGTGGTTTCCTCTAACCCTAATCTCACTGTCTCAAATGCCTAACCCTAACCCCTGATTGGTTGGTTATAACAGCGCTCCTGGGCGAACAACTTTGTCATTGATCCTGGGCTGTTAATTACTTGGTGATATCAGGAACATCGTGTGTTGAATCTGCATTTATGGATCGAGTGGTACACGCATTCATTATTTCTTCCAATGATGACAAAATGTAATTTTGTGACATTTTTTTTGCCTTCCTGCAATCCACACATTCCTCCTGTTCCAAAACTAGCTCCTGATTCTTGACACCTGTTCTCTTTCAAAAATCACTATATATAGTTTGCCAAATCTGGACTACATTATCCAGGCCAAAGACACATTTGTGACAATGCAACAAATTTAAATTTTGGAGGGAAAAAAACAACAAAAGTTATCTGTACATTTTGAAAAACAATCAGAATATATTTGTAGATTGGTCAATTGATTAATTCACTGTTGTAATTCTTTAAAAACATTACTGTTGTTCACTCACCTTTCATCGAACTGACCCTGCTCTCTCACTGCCTCTGCCAGTGTTTTCATCCTTAATTTAACCAAAGCCTGTTCCGTAGCCTGTGTACCATAATAACCAGTACCATAATTCATCCATTAATGTGCTCGTTTTTCATTTGATCTATACTGTATATGAAGACATTTTGATTTTAAGCTTTCCTACTTTGATGATTGTGGACTTTGTATAGTGTTTTTTCTGTGTTCCCTGTGTGCTTTGAGGTGTCTTTTCAGAGGCTGGGCATGGCTTTCCTGGTAGCTGGAGCTCCTACCTCTCACACACACCTGCCACTCATCTACTCATCAGCTTCTGCTTAACTACACTATTCTTCCCTCCACTTGCTGCCAGATTGTTTCCGCTTGTCCTTGCGATATCTATGGTAAAACCTCTCAAGCTTAATTCTACTGATTCTATTTTCAGTGTTATTTTGTTTGAACCCCAAGTCTTACTCCTGAACTCTCCTCATCGTTTCCAGAGCCAGTTCCACAGCCACACTGCCTCCCAGCCTCCTCCACCTCAGCCTCAAGACATACACCTCTGCTTCTCCACTCTCCAGTGCCTCTACCTCACACCTGCCCGCTGACATGATGCTCATTACCCCATTATCCAAATAGTCTATACATTTAAGCTGTGCAAAAGCCTAGACATTGTGCATTGTCACCTAGTCGTAGCATTGCAGCCCTTTTGTTTTACCTGAATCTGCCTGCCTGCACTTATGATTTTGAACAATACTAGTGTTTTGGCTTTTTCCTGCCTGCCTTTACCTGTTCATCCTGTTTGCATAATGTGTTCTGCCTACTGACAAATCAAACCCTTTTTTAAATTCTTATCTTATCTTATCTTATCTTATCTTATCTTATCTTATCTTCTTATCCTGTGAGTCTGCTTTTTGGTCAAAGCAGCATTTCTCAGTTTTTACTGTCACTATTGCTGTAAAGTACTGCTACAGCATTTGGTGGCACTGGTAGCTATAATAGAGATATACATTTTTACAGGGGGACTGGCCCCTGTAGGCCCCCGTGTAGAACTGCCACTGCTCCCAAAACAGCTGAAAGTGAAAACGACAAAACAGTTAAACACAGCAGATGTTTGAAGTACAAACAGGGCAAGAAATTCAGTTAGAAGCTACAAAAGTACTGAGAGCTGAACAGACTGACTTTTAAAATTGTCTTTCTCTCAGGTTTCCTGCACAGACATGAGTTTAGTTTGGATTTTAGGGGGAGATGGGTTCTTGTTACAGGTTGGCTGCAGTCCTGAGACATCACCGCACGCTCGCTTGGAGGTGGGGTGGCTGCGGCTTGGCCCTACTCCGGAGCAGGTCCATCGCTGGCTCGGTGCTGTAAAACTGGTAATGGAAAAGCAAATCAGCTCAGCTCGGTTTGACTCAGTGCGGCCAAAAGTGCAGGTGGAAAAATAGAATAACTTTTCCCTTAACTGCTGAATTGGAAGCCAATTTTAGGAAGAAAAACATAGTGAAGGCAGAATAAATGTGGGTTATCTCTTTGTTCTGTTGAAAACAATATAATACAACAAAATACATATGCTAGCCATATTTTAGAGTTCAGTGCTATTAGAAAATTCAAAGCATACCTCTGGTTATAGACACTTTTTCCAGCTATAATGCTCTCGGGTCAAAGCGTGGTAAACATCAAATGGACAACACCAACATCTTCTCCCCCTTTATCTACTCACACTCTCAAGTAAAGACACTGATACAATCAAAATACAACAAACTGATAGTGGACTTTTCGAACAACATGACAGGTCTTTATCTTAAAAGAATCCTAATCTCATATCAATCTATTTTCTTTCTTACCTCTTCAAAGCCTGGTTAACTCCAGTGGTGGTGGTTGGACTGGGAGCAGGGATGATTGTGTGGTGACATGGCACGTCTGAGCTGTTGTGTTGGAGAAAATGCAGGGTTATGTTGATGACGTCACAGGAAGGATTGAAGTATTGGCTGCCCTTATTATTGTAGTCAAAGACACCTGAGCCATACAGTAGTCTTGACCAGTTTGTTTCTGTAATCAAAAGATAGACTTCACATTCTAAATGTTATTAAAAACAGATATTATCTTTTCAGTCTAGTCTAATTGTAATAACAGAGCTGCAAACTGTTTAACTCTACTGTTACCATGCATCTGCCGATTTAACTTCTTAACCAACCTTTCTGTTGACAAGTATCTTTGGTGTTCTAAAGGGTTAGGTCGGATCCAAACCAAGTCACATAATAACAAAAAACACAAGATCTTAGTCTTAAAAGGTTTAACCCTAACCCTTAACGGTACATAGCTAACATATTAATTGGAGGCAAAATTCCGTTATGTAAGCTAAAGCTAATGTAGTAATTGGTAACTAGATTTGTCAGGCAAATAAAGTTGAGTAAAGGAAGTACAATATTTTGCCACTGCGATGTAGTTGAGTACAAGTATAAAGCTGTATAAAATGTAAATAAAGTACCTTGAGTTTGTACTTGAGTAAAGTACAGTACTTGGTTACATTCCACTACTGTCTAAGATATTACTGACATCTGGCTTCAGTTAACATTGATTAATGTCAGGCATTGTTTTTTACCAGACAGAAAGCAGACACATAACTTCAACAAAGTGTTGAAACACTCTGGCCGTGAAATAGGTTCACATGTACAGTGTGAGTTTGTGAGGAGCACCACTACAGCCATCTAGGAGCCTTTTTCATCCAAACATTTCCCTGACACCATAAAGGTCTGATATGATCTACAGAGAGTATACCTAAGAATAATTTGACTGACTTTTCATGTGGTTCTTCAGACTCTGCATCTCACCTTTGGTTGCACTCTGACCTTTACCCAACCTCTGACTGACCCTTTGAAGACACATACATTTCGGGGAAGCCCTCTCAATGGCATCATCAATCACAACACCAGCAGCCAGGCAGTAGGTTCACCCTTTTTCTGTGGCTGCTGCTGCATTGTTTTCTGTCTGCCTCCTTCTCTACATAGATATGCTGCCCTTCTTCTCTTGTTGCAATCTTCTTCTTTTGCCTTCATCGCACCCTCAAAGCTGTGACTTTGATTAGTGTGCAGCTGCCAAACCTGACAAATTACAGAGTTGTCCTCCATGCTGCAGCTCAACAGATTAGTAAGGTTCCTTTATCACTGCCTTCTATTGACTTGTTCAACCACTCACCTTACCACAAAAGTGTGATTTGATGTGGCAGTGCAGGACTTCGTGCTGGACATCCCAGTCCATACTTTTGTGTCCTTCTTTCTGGTTTGGACCACATAGTCCCAATTCGGAGAAACTTTCATAATAATGTGCTTCCAACTTTGTTTTAACAGTTTGTGTTTGTCCCTTTCCTATTTCAAAATGACATACCCCTGTGCACAAAGCCAGGTCCATAAATAAATGGCTGTGAGCCAGGCCTCATTACTAAAGATCAGTGTTGGACCTTATTAATGCTCTTGTGGCTGAATGGGAAAATACCTTCAGCCAGCTTCATAATCTGGTGTAATATCTGAAACCAGAAGAGTCGAGTCTGTTATAGGATCAGATAAATGCCACATAATCTCGTCACTTACCTATGTTGTGTGTTTGGTAACACTGAAACAAAAAATAAGTGATCTCTGACAGGTGCAGTTGACAACAGATGTTTAATGAATACAAAGAGGTGGATTTTAAGCTCAAATGCATCATTCTGATGATTAGAGGAAGATAGTTTAGCGGGCTAAACAATGCAGGCAACTTGGCCTGATCAGATATCAACAGTCAGTGGTGGTCCTAGATTGAATAACGCCCTGGGCGTCACCTGCGGGTGACTGTCCGCTCTCTTTTTTCTTTTGCGGGTGCTCGTGCCGTTCTCATAAACACTACACAAGCTACTCTCTGCTGTCAGATGTCTAATCCAACATTAGCAGCAGGTGCTTTACTCTCTTTCTGGGTGGTGGTATTCCTCTGACCATTGGGCTCATCTTTGATGTGGAGATGAATGTGTATGATGTTGGTCCACTATCTCACTGGCCATTCACATGTCATGAGAACAGCAAACCAGTGAAAAAACTCCAATCTCCAATCCGGTGCCCATGTAGGGCCACTTTGGTTTGGGGGGGGTAATGCTCTGTGTGTGTGTGTGTGTGTGTGTGTGTGTGTGCGCGTGTGCGTGTGCGTGTGCGTGTGTGTGTGTGTGTGTGTGTGTGTGTGTGTGTGTGTGTGTGTGCGTGTGCGTGCGTGTGTGTATGTGTGTGTGTTATGGGTGTAAGTATATTCTAATCCTCTAGTTTTACATGTAGTGATGCATAACGTTCTAAGCTGTTCATGTAATTTGTGTGTAAAATATTTATCAAAAGTATGTAATAGCATAAATAATCTAATAAATGTAAAGTAAAAGGTTTGAGCCTGGTTTATCTTAAAATTAAACAAAGTTTTGAAGGCAGGATTAAGGATATTTGAATATCCGAACCATAAAAATGACAAAAGAAAAACGACAATACATTTGTCACAAAAAAAGACGACAAGCATGGATGAGATTGACACAGCTGTACAGGTTGATGCACATTTTAAAATCTGTATGGGTAAGTGGCCGGTTGCCAATGTTATGATAAAAAATTGTTTATATATATATATATATATATATACATATATTACAATTCAATCCACAAATAGTGGATGAAGTCCTAAATTAGGGCTGCAATTAACAGTTATTTACACAATTGATTTATCATTTGATTACTGTGTTTTTTAAAATTCATTGATTAATTGTTTGTCAAGAAAAAAAACTCTAAAATCCTGAGTGAAATCATCTCTGCCTTGTTGGTTTTGTTCGATCAATTACACAATACCCAAAGATATTCAGTTCATTGTGATATAAAAGAGGGAAAAGCAGAACAACAACAAGAAGATTTAGATTCAAGTGACAAAGTCCTACTCCTTGTGGCCGTAGGAATTATGAGGGGAGGAAAAGAGGAAGTCAGGTGACAGTAATATAGAGTGACAGAGTCCTCAGTTGGGGGAAATTGATGGATGGTTTAACAAAACATCAGACTTTATCACAGGAGACCACTTTTGTTTCCCTTATCCAACCAACAATCAGCATTGGTTTCTTTAAACCATGACCACATCATTCTTCACTGATTGGATCCAACTGGGGGTTTTTTGCAGCAATGGTGGCTGCTGTGATGAATTTTGTCATTTGATTTGGAGGAAGTCCTCACACCTTAGAGACTAGAAACAACACATTTGGGGGATTTTGTATTCCATTAAAGAATCAATATCAGCAAAATTGATGTCAATTATTTCTGTCCATTATCTAGTAAACAAATTACTTTAGCTCCATAGTATTTTTTCATTGATTTACATGATTAACAATCAATCCCTATTGCAGATTTTTGTTTACAAATTTTTTTTACTGGAACCCCCACAATACCTAAACAGGAAACAGGTATGAACGCACATATCAGACTGAATAACAAAGTGAAATAAAATATTTGATTATGAGGCTAAAAAGTGCAACATTTCTCCCTTAACAGAGTAATATGAAATGGGAATACTTATGTATGAGTATGAGTTAGTGTACTGAGTTACTTCCTCCAGCAAAAAGGTTTTTGTTGATGTCCTCGTCCTGCCCGTATTTGTGAAAAGAAACTGAGGCTACATGTGAGTAGCTGAGTTATCACTTGGCCCATTGCTGTTTTTCCATGACAAAGAAAACAAATCCAGCTTACACTCATTTATGTTGTCTCTCAAACCCTATGTGTGAGAGAGAAAGCCTCCCTCTGTCCTCCTTCTATAAAGGCTTGATCTCTTCCTCTGTTAAATATGTTAATCCATCTGATGGTCCCCTTGCTCTTTCTCTCTGCTCACGAGACCACCACTACCCCACTCTCCCTTCCCAAGTAGGCAAAAAGGGATCTGGAATCACTTCAACATAGGCTTGGTGGGCCAGGACTTTATCCCCGGGTTGATTATGTGTGGTGGAGAGAAGAGGGAGAAGGAGAGGTGCACGACATAATCCTATTGACCATCCCTGCCCCATATGGCGAACGCACTGGCCTCTCTAGTGGTACAGTCATTGGAGTGGCACAGCCAGCTTACATCTCCAATCAGGACGCATTCTCACTAAAGCTCCACATCTCAGGTTCTCATGTTGCAAAGTCCACTGCCAGCTGATTACAATTTAATTTTAAACTTGTAATGTTTATGGTTGAAAGATTGCCAAGATTACATTTGGTTTTATTCTACTACTGAATGCCTGATGTACAGAAATAAAACAATGAGCAGTAAAGTCTTATGTTAGGCAGGATTTATGCCTGCTAACTTTTCCATTCTATTCCAGGGGATCTTAAACGATGCACAAAGGATGCAATATTAATGTAAAGCATTTATTAGAAATGTCAGTGTAGTTAGATGCTAAAAACAGAAAGTCAGTTTAATTTTTGTATTGAGTAAATTATTGAGGTGGTAGCCAGGTTGCATTCAAAAGATTTGTTTATAAGAATGTCTATTTTATGTTTTCATCTACTTTTAACAGTTTTATTGTCCTTTTGATTTCACTTCTAGTTTTTACTTTGAATTTGCTTTTGATTCTTTGTTTTTTGTTTTGTTTTTTTCTTGTAAACAGGGATGTAGTGGTATTTATTTCAGTACCAAAACTCACCAAAGACGCAGACACGTGTGCGCACACAGCCAAGTTTAACAATATCATGAACTTTTACCTCTACTCCATAAATGAAAGGATATTTTGCTGCCTTAAGCCTTACAAATGTATTCATAAAGAGTCTTTTGAGACAAAAGGGTGGGTCTGAGGTCATGCATAGGCCAACTAGAAGGAGTAGCAATAAAAAAGGAATTCCCCTGATATGTATATACATACATACACACGAACACACACACACACACACACACACACACACACATATATATATATGAAAATTTTTTTTATATATATATACATAGATAGATAGATAGATACAAGATCTCTTTGTCATTCAGCACAGAATAAAAAAAGTATACATATGTATGTATATATATATATATATATATATATATATGTATACATATATATATATATATATATATATACATATATATATATACATATACATATACATATACATACATATATATATATATATATATATATATATATATATGGAGCCGAACCCGAATACGGTATTCGGAAAGGCACAAATAACTTGTTTTTTACGAATACTTATTTCGAACAAATACTTTAAAAAATATTTGTATTCGGGAACAAGAAATCAAAAATCAAATCATATCAAAAAGCTACATTTCCTCATGAGACCGCAGTACATGCCCGGATGGGTGAGTGAGTGACGTTCAGCAGTTGGGGGTGGGGGCGGGGGGGTCGAAACACCGCTGTTCCGACCCCCCCGCCCCCGCAGCTGTCCATGGTGCTGCTGAACCTGGTGACGTTGTTTACACTCTGCGTTGTGGCTTGTCTATGAAATGCGTGCTGCTCAGGGACTGGGCAGATCTGTCCCACTTGCTTTGTCCCTCACTCCGTTGGGAGATCTTCCACAGAGTAAAAGAAATACACATTGTTTCTCTCCCCCGCTCCGCTCGAGCGCGGCTGAATGCGGCTTGAGCCCACTTCACGGACGCCAGGCTGCTGCAGCCGGCGACCCTGCTGACAGCAGACCCGGGGAGAAAAAAAAATTCTTTCCTTGGTGCTTTGGTTGGGTTTTAGGCAATGAAGAAAGGAGTTGGTTAAGATTAGTAAAAAGACCAGGTAGAGGCCAGAAGCATAATGACCGTTAGCTATAGGCTACTATGTCATATTATTTACAGATCAAGTTTAGTTCTTGGAATTCTGTGCATTAGAAAGAACAGTTCTTTTAAGTATTATTTGTTTTTATTCTGTCTGTTAAACGTCCTCCAACAAGGACGGGTGGTGGTGGGGTTCATAATGTTCACAATGATATTTTATTAGTTGTTGGTTTAACCATGGATCAAATCAAATCAAATCAAATCAAATTTTGTTTGTATAGGCCAAATTCACAAATCACAGTTTGCCTCAGAGGGCTTTACAATCTGTACAGAGACGACACCCTCTGTCCTTCGACCCTCGATTCGAGTGAGGAAAAACTTGCCCCCCAAAAAAAGCCCTTTTAACAGGGAAAAAAAAATGCGGAAGAAACCTCAGGAAGAGCCACAGAGGAGGGATCCCTCTCCCAGGACGGACAGACGTGCAATAGATGTTGCATGTACAGAGCAGATCAACGAGATCACATCCATGGGAGCCTGTAGGACTAGAAAGCACAAGGACTCTGTGGAAGAAGTGAAGTCAGTGACATGCAGAGATGGGGCATGTATACAGGCATAATGTATACAAATGGAGAGGAGAGGAGGAGAGAGAAGCTCAGTGTGTCATTTGTCCCCCGGACTAGGCCTATAGCAGCATAACTAAGGGCTGGTCCAAGACAGGCCTGGGCCAGCCCTAACTATAAGCTCTATTGAAAAGGAAGAGGAGCTTGATAACTGAAGGCTCTGGCTCCCATTCTGCTTTTGGAGACTTTAGGAACTACAAGTAATCCTGCGTTCTGGGAGCGTAATGCTCTAGTTGGGTGATAGGGTAGTAAGAGCTCCTGGAGATATGATGGTGCCTGACCATTAACAGCTTTGTAAGTGAGGAGAAGGATTTTAAACTCTATTCTTGATTTTACAGGGAGCCAGTGCAGCGAGGCAATACAGGAGTAATATGATCTCTTTTCTTAGTTCCTGTCAGTACACGTGCTGCAGCATTTTGGACCAGCTGGAGACTCTTTAGAGACTTGTTAGGGCAGTCTGACAATAGAGAATTACAATAGTCCAGCCTGGAAGTAACAAATGCATGGACTAGCTTTTCTGCGTCTTTTTGAGACAGGATGGGCCTGATTTTTGCAATGTTACGTAGACGAAAAAATGCAGACCTTGAGATTTGTTTTATGTGGGAGTTGAAGGACATATCTTGATCAAAGATAACTCCCAGATTCCTGACGGTGGTGCTGGAGGCCAAGTTAATGCCATCCAAACTAGCTATATCATTAGGTAATGCATCTCTAAGGTGTTTAGGACCAAGTACTATAATTTCGGTTTTATCTGAATTTAACAGCAGAAAATTGCAGGTCATCCAGGTCTTAATGTCCTTGAGACATGCATGGAGTTTAGTAAGCTGATTAGTTTCATCTGGCTTTATTGATAGGTATAACTGGGTATCATCTGCGTAACAATGAAAGTTTATGGAGTGTTTCCGAATTATATTTCCTAGAGGGAGCATATATAAGGTGAGTAGTATGGGTCCAAGCACGGAGCCTTGAGGAACACCATGACTAACCTTGGTATACAGGGATGACTCATCATTAACATGTACAAACTGAAATCGATCCGATAAATAGGACTTAAACCAGTGTAATGCGGGTCCTTTAATGCCAATTAAGTGTTCCAGTCTCTGTAGTAGAATGTGATGATCAATGGTATCAAATGCAGCACTAAGATCTAGTAAGACCAGGACAGAGACAAGTCCTTTGTCAGAAGCGATTAGGAGGTCATTTGTAACTTTCACCAGTGCCGTCTCTGTGCTATGATGTGCTCTAAAACCTGATTGAAAATCCTCATATAAACTATTGTTATGAAGAAAGTCACATAGCTGGTTGGTGACTGCTTTCTCAAGGATCTTGGAGAGGAAAGGGAGGTTGGATATAGGTCTATAGTTGGCTAAAGCTTCTGGATCAAGATTAGGCTTTTTAAGGAGTGGTCTAATTACAGCTAGTTTAAAGGACTGTGGTACGTATCCTGTTAATAGAGACAGGTTGATCATTTCTAGTAGAGATGTGCTAATTAAAGGTAAAGTTTCTTTCAGCAACCTAGTTGGGATGGGGTCTAGGAGACAAGTTGTTGGTCTAGATGAAGAAATCATCGAAGTTAGTTGGTGGAGGTCAATGGGAGAGAAGCAGTCTAAATATAAGTCAGAATTTACAACTGTTTCTGAGGTTCCTGGTTTAAAGATACAATAGTGCCAGTTGAGGGCAAGCGATGATGGATTTTGTCTCTAATAGTTAAAATTTTATCATGGACCAAGTAAAGTCATTACTACTGAGCGTTGTAGGAATACATGGTTCAGTAGAGCTGTGACTTTCTGTCAGCCTGGCTACAGTGCTGAAAAGAAACCTGGTGTTGTTTTTATTTTCCTCTATTAATGACGAGTAATAGCTTGCTCTGGCATTGCGGAGGGCCTACCTATATATTTTAAGGCTATCTTTCCAGGCTAAGCGGGATTCTTCCAAATTGGTGGAACGCCATTTCCTTTCAAATTTCCATGATGTTTGCTTCAATTTGCGGGTATCCGAGTTATACCAGGGTGCTAACCTCCTGTGCTTTATAGGTTTCTTTTTCAGAGGGGCAATAGAGTCCAGTGTTGTTCGCAATGAGCCTGCAGTGCTATCAACAAGATGATCAATTTGTGAGGAACTGAGGTTAGCGGAGGAGTCCTCTATTATATTAAGACATGGCATTGAATTTAGTGCCAGCGGTATAATTTCCTTAAATTTAGCTACAGCACTATCAGATAGACATCTAGTGAAGGAGTTTTTGCCTAATGGTGTGTAGTCCAGTAATAGAACTTCGAAAGTTATTAAGTGATGGTCTGATAAAAGAGGATTCTGTGGAGAAACTGTTAGATTTTCAATCTCGATACCATAAGCTAGAACAAGGTCAAGGGTGTGGTCAAAACAGTGAGTTGGTTTATGTACACACTGAGAGAAGCCAATAGAGTCTAATAATGTGATAAATGCAGTACTAAGGCTATCATTAACGACATCCACATGAATATTAAAATCACCTACAATAATTACTTTATCTGATTTGAGGACTAGACTTGGTAAAAACTCAGAGAATTCAGATAAAAATTCTGAGTAAGGACCAGGTGCTCGATACACTACAACAAATAGAACTGGCTGTAAAGTTTTCCACGTTGGATGTGAAAGACTAAGAACAAGGCTTTCAAATGAGTTATAATTTAATTTAGGTTTAGGATTGATTGACAGACTTAAGTCATAAATAGCTGCAACACCACCTCCTCGGCCGGAGCCTCGAGGAATGTGAGTATTAATATGACTAGGGGGAGTGGATTCATTCAGGCTAACATATTCTTCAGGATGCAGCCAGGTTTCAGTAAGACAGAATAAATCAATATTACAATCTGAAATTAAGTCATTTACTAATACAGCTTTCGATGACAGGGATCTGATGTTTAGGAGTCCGCATTTAATTCTCTTGTCTTGTTTGGAAATTGCAGAGTTGCTGTTAATTTTTATTAGATTTTCATGCACAACTCCTCTTCTGTGGACTTTTGATTTGATTAATATAATTAATTTAGGTGGTCGGGGGGCAGACACAGTCTCAATAAAGTTTTGGGTGTGCAACTGATCTAATGGAAGCTCAGAGAAGCGTGTAAGACTGCAGTTCTGCCTCCTGGTCTCAACTCTGGGTTGTCAGGTTGGTTGTTGGCAATGGCTGTTATGTTATTTTCTTTTCAATGACATTCCTTGTTACATGTTCATTGCTGGATTTATGAAAAAACATCATCCAATATTGCATATCCATAATTATTATAATGGATAATTAAAGAATACTTACACTATAACAAAAATTAGAAGTGTAATTAAAAAAAAAATTTTTTTTTAATTTTACTCGTATACAAATACAAATACAAATACTTTTCCCCCCCCCAACAAATACAAATACAAATATCAGCTGCTCTACACACCCCTAATATATATACATATATATATATTAGGGCTGTCACTTTTTCAAAAAATGAAGTTCGAACGAATTTGAAATGACACGAATAATTGTGAATAATTGTCGACTAAATGTCGAATAAATCCCCCCCACGACATTATTTTAATTATTTTCTTAACTTCACAGGCAGTCTAACATCACTTTCATGCAGCACTCGAATGTTAATATAAATGTTTTTTAAACAGCTGTGTCCTAGCTTTGAACTAAAAATGTAGCAAACAAGGTAAAACATAGAATTGATAGGCAAGCCGAACGGCATGGCGGCCCGGCTTAATCTCTAATATTATTAGCCAAAAACACAAGTCTATCAACGTGATCGGGATCAAGTGCGGCACTCTTTTCATTTACAATATTACCTGCCGACAAGAACACCCGTCCATAGCGTACAGGTTCCTGGCACACACAGGTATTTACGAGCCACTACTTCTCAGATGCTTTGGTGTCGTGATTGTCCGCTCTCGACGGCTTTGCTCGCTAGTTTCCTCCATTTTCGTAGCAAACAACATAATATTACTAGCTGAATTGATAGGTCAATAGGGCGTGCAATAGGTCAAGCTGATAGTGAAGTTTTAGAGCGCCCTCTGCTGGATCACAAGGCGAACTACTTCAAACGGTCTGTTGCGCTTATAGACTGTACATTTTGATTTCGAACAGGTCATTACATTCAATTAAGAACTTTTCCCCCCACTTTCGAATTTCGAATAAAAAGTGACTGTAATCTCCTAGTCGACTGGTCGATTTATTGGTCGATATGTTCTGGTTCGACCAAAATTCCTCGGTCGATTTTTGGCGTGTTAATTACATGCTGTCCTCTCCATCCCAATGCTGTATCCCCTACATATGGCATATTTGACTTCATCAGGAGGAAAGTACCAAGTGCTAATGGGGGGTGTTTTCAGAGCACCCCTGTTTCACAGGTAACAGTGTCTTCAGATCACTATTTCACTATTTTTGATTAGCCCAACCCACTACAGACAACAGATTGAAGAACGTACTAGAAGGCCTAGGTCCGGTGGTTTGTTAAATATTTATTTATTTTTAAGCGTTTCATTTACAGTCATTCCTATTCTACCATGTCAAAGATATCAGCAGTGTGGCAGCATTTTATAAAAATAGAAAATGGAAAAAAAGTCGAATGCAAAGTTTGCAAACAACAGTTTGTATATCACAGCTCGACTACAAACATGGCATATCACCTAAAAACGGTAAGCTGACTTGTCTGCGTTAGGTTGCGCCATCCGTTTTAAGTATATGAACATATCAGAGTTGGCATATTTCAATGTTTTAGTCTAATAATCGTTATATAACTGCAGGCGCACCGGCCCGCAATGGCAGCATCCCCTAGTTCATGTCTCAGCCACGAAGCTGAGCTCCTGTGTTCAGTCTCGCTCTGTGCGAGGACACGCACAGAGCGAGTCACAGGATGTCTGTTTTGTGTTGTGATTAAACAGTAAAATTCATCATGGCCCATGATAGATAGATAAACTTTGAAAATGCTTGAAAAAGTGTGAAAATGTCAGATTTTTTTAACATTCTGTCATCTGCTTGAATTGGGAAAAATGGCAGAAAAACGTTGAATATCTCTGAAATTATGAATGGTATCATTGAGAAAAATAGACGCAGTTGATTCCCAATTGAGATGATTATTTTGGTGTTTGAATGGAGTGAATATGTTGAAAAATGTGGAAGGAGTTTGTCATGGTTCAGTGTCTGTTTGTTTCTGTTTCCTGTTTTACTTTGAAGTTTTGTTCTTGTGTGTCGCGTCCTGCTTGTCAGTTCCTCCTGTGTGCTTTCCGTTGATTCCCTCACCTGTCCACACGTGTCCCTCCTCACTCCACCTGTTTCTCATCCCCTCATTAGTGTTGTCAGTATTTAGTCTTTGTCCTCCCTCTTGTCTTCGTGAGTTCGTTTTGTTTTCCCTCCGTGATGTTCTGTGATTTCCCGTTCCCGACTTTCTCCGTGTTAGTGTGTTAGCCTGTGTTTAGACTGTGTGCATCTTGGTCTGTCTTCCTCTGTGTTCGTCCGTGTTTCCCTGTGATTTCCCCTGTGATGTCCGTGTGACCCTGTGTTCTCCACCAGCTACTTCCCCAGTGTTTCCTCCTGTGATTCCTCGTGTCTTCCGTTTTGGTATGTTTGTAGTTTTGGTGTTTGGTTTCTCTTTTGATTTGTACTTTGCTTTTGTTTACACTTTGTTTTAGCTTTTAGTTGCTACTTTGTTTTTGTCCTCGTGACGCATTTTTAATTCTGTATTCCTCGTTTGTTTGTATTCAGCTTGTTTATTAAAGCTCGCCTTTTGTTTCCCCTTATCCTGCCTCTTGTGTGTGTGCCTGTGTCTGCACTTGGGTCCTCCATTTTTGTATAACTTTAAGTCACCTGACAGAGTTAGTGGCTAAAATATCAGACCCGGAAGATACAATAATAAAATTAAAGCTGCAAGCAGCGATGAACGGGCCCTCGGTGTCAGGGTTTTAAGGGAGTTAGGGGGAAAGGTAAGGAGGGGAGGACCCAAATGCAGACACACACAGGAACGCACACACACAGGATCACACACAGGCAAACACAGGAGACAGTATAAGGGGAACAGAAAGCGAGCTTTTAATAATTAAAGCTGAATTAAATACAAACAAGGTGAACACAGACAAACTAACAAGAGAACAGAATACAAAAACTGAAATAGCACAAAGGCTAACACAAAGAGCAACAAAAAGCAAAGTATAACTTAAAAGAGAAACCAAACTACAAACATACCAAGCTGGAAACAAGAGGAGACACTGGAGACACGAGGAGACACTGAGGACGAAACTGGGAGATAACACAGGGAAGACAAACCAAGACGGACAAGACGAACACAGGCTAACACAAGCTACAAGCTAACACAATGAAGGACGGGAAGAACAAAGGGAAGACGGAGTAAACACTGACCAACCAGCAACATGGAAACGAACGAACGAACAAAGCAACATGGACATGAACGAAACGATCCGACAAAGACAAAAGGGAGAACAGAGGCTAAATACACAGACACTAATGACGAGACGAGGTACAGGTGAGTGAAGACGGACGCGGACAGGTGAGGTAATCAATGAAAAACCACAAGAGGAAGTGACAAGTAAGACACGACACACAAGGGAACAATTTCAAAATAAAACAGGAAACTAAACCAAACAGACAGAATCATGACACTCGGAGTCCACGCGCGTCAGGGCATGCTGCTGTCGCAGCGTGCTGCTGTCGGGGCTTGCTCATGCAACAACTTCCGTTGAGGAAACAAGAGTGAAGGCAGTCAAGCTGTTTTTTCATCATTTAGCAATAAAAGCTGCCACTATTGGCCGATTTGCACCAAATTTTTCACAAACCGTCATCGGGCCAAGGAACACAATTAAAAAAACTTAAGTGTTAATGGGACTGCATTTTGTCAAGATATGCAAGACTGTCTTTTTGACCACAATATACAGGAAATTTTTGTTTTATATTATGGTGGTTCTTTGGACTATCACAATTCTTTTAATAACTTTTGGTCAGGAGGGTCCACAGATGCTGTTTGCAAAGTTTGGTGCAAATCGGAGAAATTGCCTGGGAGGAGTTCAAAAAGTAGGTTTGTGACATCTGGCGAATTTGCAAATGGAAATTTAGCGTGAAAGTGGGTGTGGCATACATCACACAATTCAGCTGAATGTAGGGAACACGTAGATATAAGGTTTAACAATGTGCACCATGTTATGTGGGAGTTATTAGCCAAAAATGGTTTTGTGTTGATAATAGCACCACCTGCTGGTCATTTTTGGTGTGTGAGTTATAGGGGCCAATCTATACCACCCCTATGAACTTCATATCCATAAGTGTTATGGTGTGGGCACAGTGCAAAATATAAAATTAGACTGGCACCAAAGCGCCACCTAGTGTCAGATTGGTAACCCCTTTGTCAGCTATCCTGAGGAGGGCACTGGAAATGAGTGTACCAAGTTTTGTTTTAATCCAAGCAACCGATGTGGAGATATAAAATACTTCAATTTAAAGATCGCCACCTAGTGGTCACCAGGCAAAATTTTGCACAGAGCCTAAGGACCTTATGTGGAAGTAGTATCCTGAGTTTCATGTCATTTGGACACACCAATGTGGAGATATGCAACACTTCCTGTTTGGAACGAAATCTGCAGGAAGTTGTTATTTAATAACTTGAGTATTCTTTAGAATATGCAAATTCTTTTAATAACTTTTTGTCAGAAGGATCCACAGATGCTGTGTGCAAAGTTTTGTGCAAATTGGTGAAATTGCCTGGGAGGAGTTCGAAAAAGTAGGTTTGCTACATTTTGCAAATTTGCGGAAAAAAAAAAACGGTAGGCGGAAAATGGATGTGGCCTATATCAGGAGATTCAGCACAATTCACTGAAGGCGTGGATATGAGGTTTTTGTGGGAGTTATTAGGCAAAGCGCACTGTCCTTGATTATAGCGCCACCTAGTGGTGGAAATTCACAACAACAACAGATTATACAATTTTTCGCCAGGTGTGACGTATATTCCAAGTTTGGTGAGTTTTAGGGTATGTTCAGGCAGTGAAAAATGCGATCATTTTGGACAAAGAAAAAAAAAACTAATAAAAAGAAATAATAATAATAATAATTAAAGCTGCAAGCAGCGATGAACGGGCCCTCGCAGTCCACGCGGGTCGGGGCACAGCTGCTGTCGCGGCGTGCTGCTGTCGCTACATGCTTCTGTCGGGGCATCCTGGTGTCGACAGCAGGGCTTGTTCATGCAAGAACTTCCGCTGAGGAATCAAAAGTGAAGGCAGGCAAGCTGTTCTTTCGTCATTTAGCAATAAAAGCGCCCCCTATTGGCCGATTTGCACCAAATTTTTCAGAAATCGTCATTGGGCCATGAAACATTATTAAAAAAGCTGTAGTGTTAACCTTCTAGGCGCCAGAGTTTATTTAGCAATATATTCCGTTTGGACTTTAAGATTTCAAAAGGCTGTAGCTTGGAAGTGGTGAGAGATAAATCCATACTGTAAATGAGAAAAATATTCATAATGACCTAAAGTTTGTGATGGGAGTAAATTTACTCATCTAATTTGCATATTGTGACGTCACCAGGTGACTGGATGTAACTTTCAGTAAAACTCATTTTTGAACATATTTACACAGAAAAAAAATATTTATATTGTCATCTCATCCTCAAAATAAAGGAACAGAAGTTTGAGTGGAGTAAATTTACTAATCTAATTTGTATATCACCAGGTAAAATTCAGTAAAACGGAATTCTGAACATATTTACACAGTAGATTTTTTTTCATTTCATTTCATTTTTTCATAGATTTTTTTCATCCTCTCATTCTCAGAGTAAATGAACAGGAATCTGATAGGAGTCAATTTCCTAATCACTCACTCTCGCCGTGATCAGTGCGTGTTGCTTGTGTGACAGTGTCTGCAGCTGCAGCATGATCAGAGTCACTCGTCTCTGACGGGCGATCGTCATCAGAGGGCAGATCGTCCCTTTCTGAATCGCGATCAGCAAAGATCTGTGCAAGCACCTCATCCGCACTGTAAAGTCTTTGGGGCATTTTGTTTTTTATTACAAAAATCGCTATCTGTGTCTCTATCTGTCCAGCACACTTCTGCCACCGCTCCGTGGCTCTCTCCTCTCCCACTCTGCCGCTTAGCCGGTGCCGCTCTGACAGCCGGTGTCGGGTTTCAAACTTTTTTTTCTCAGGTATTTTGCATAGAAACACACCCACAAATGACGTCAGGATTGAAGCTGAATCTAGTGGCCATCTAGTGGTAGCAAGCAGTAACAGCACAGGGCAGTAGATTTAAAGATATGGGCTGTTTTATTCAGCAATGTTGCCTGTCGCAATAATGCGACTTTGGCGCCTAGAGGGTTAATGGGACTGCATTTGGTCAAGATATGGAAGACTGTCTGTTTGACCACAATTTGCAGGAAATTGTTGTTTTATATTTTGGGCGTTCTTTGGACTATCACAATTATTTTAATAACTTTTTGTCAGGAGAGTCCACAGATGCTGTGTGCAAAGTTTGGTGCAAATCGGAGAAATTGGGTGGGAGGAGTTCGAAAAAGTAGGTTTGAGACATTCCGGAATTTGCAAATGGAATTCAGCGTGAAAGTGGGCGTGGCCTACATCACACAAGTCAGCTGAATTCAGAAAACACGTAGATATAAGGTTTAATATTTTGCAAGAAATTATGTGGGAGTTATTGGCAAAAAACGCCTTTGTGTTGATAACAGCGCCACCTGCTGGTCATTTTTGGTGTGTGAGTTACAGGGGCCAGTGTATACCACCCCAATGAATTTCATATCCATAAGTGTTATGGTGTTGGCACAGTGCCAAATCTAAGATGAAACTGCCACCAGAGCGCCACCTAGTGTCGGATCGGTAACACATTTGTCAGCTATCCTCATTAGGGCACTGGCAATGATTGTACCAAGTTTTGTGTAAATCAGAGTAACCGATGTGGATATATAAAAATGTTCAATTTAAAGAGCGCCACCTAGTGGTCATGAGATAAAATTTAGTACAGAGGCTGAGGGGCTCATGGGGAAGTAGTACCCTGAGTTTCATGTCCTTCCAACAAACCAATGTGGAGATATGGAACACTTCCTGTTTGGAGCGAAATCTGCAGGAAGTTGTTATTTAATAACTTGAGTATTCTTTGGTATATCAAAATTATTTTAATAACTTTTTGTCAGAAGGTTCCACAGATGCTGTGTGCAAAGTTTTGTGCGAATCGGTGAAATTGCCTGGGAGGAGTTAGCAAAAGTGGGTTTGTGACATTTAGCGAATTTGCGAAAAAATAAGGTAACTGGAAATGGGCTCGGCCTATATCTCAAGATTCAAGTCAATTCAGGGAACGCGTGGATATGAGGTTTTTGAATGTGCAACAAAGTATGTGGGAGTTATGAGCCAAAACGCACTTTCCTTCATTATAGAACCACCTAGTGGTGGAAGTTCACAACGACAACAGATTATTTTTTCGCTGGGGGAACATGGGAGAACGAAGGAATAGATCCAAGTTGACGAGGAGAGAAGGAGGAAGAGAGAGACAAGATGAAGTTGATTTAGAGCAAATTGTTTGGGTATGTGTAAGAGGGAGAGAGAAAGAAAGACAGTAAGAGATAAAAAGAGAGACAAAGAAATGATTCAAATGTAAATGTAATCTGAAACAGTTAAACTCACTAGAAAGAGCTTAACATCAGTCCACCGACATGATTGGAGGATCAGTCTAAGGCTGGAAATTGCTGTATCATTGAGAGAGAAATATGGAGAAAACTGAAAAAACTCCACTTAAAGACAGCAGAAAAACAGCTGCTAGTACTACTGGTGCTATTGGTTATATTTTAAAATTTTGAGTGAGAGGACAAGTAGACTATTGCATTCATGTCTTTTTTATTTCTGTAGAGTGGAAAATGAGGGAGCTAGAGTGAGAGACAAATCTGGTACTGTCTGCTCTCCTCCAGAAAATTTAGGCTCAAAATTAGCATTGTGGCTTTTGCATTTGCAGTTCTGATGAATCTTTTGAGCAGCATGCTAAAGATCTTTGTAAACATTTTAAGATGACATGTTATGAGGAAAAACTAATTGGAGAACCAGCTGAACAGAGTATGCCAATTTCAACAGTCTGATTTACTTGAATCTAGGTCAAGAGACACGTCTTCTCAGGGTCCTACATTGGTATCCACTTAAAGTCCAATATCCAAGTTTGTCAAGGTGAAGTCTGGTCGGGAGCTCGTTCCACCACTGAGGCGCCAGAACAGAGAAGAGTCGTGCCGTCGCTGAGCGACCTTTCTTTGCTCTCAGCAATGGCGGTACCAGCCAGCTAGCTGATGTAGTGTAGCAAAGTGCTCGCGCTGGGGTGTGTGGTCTGACCAGTGTTTGGAGGTAGATGGGTGCAGTTCCGTTGACGGCCTTGGCGGCCAGTACCATCGTCTTGAATCTGATGCGGGCTGCAACAGGAAGCCAGTTGAGGTCACGGAGGAGGGGGGTCACATGGGAGAATTTAGGTTGATTGAAAACGAGGCACGCTGCAGAGTTCTGGATATGCTGCAACGTTTTGGTCGCAGAGGCTGGGAGTCTAGCCGAGAGCAAGTTGCTGTAGTCCAGGCGGGAGATGACCAGCGCTTGGACCAGGAGTTGCGTTGCATCCTTTGTGAGGAAAGACCGGATCCTGCGGATTTTGTAGAGGGCAAATCTGCAGGAACTGCCACAGCAATGATGTTGGGGGTGCAGGAAAGTCTGTCGCCAAGGATTACGCCCAGGTTTCTCGCAGTTGATGAAGACAATACTGTGACATCCTTGACAGTGACTGACCACTATCCATATGAGGGTAGTCTTTCCTCAGGATGAAGAGAGTTGTCCAAGCAGAGATGTCTGCCAGACATTCCGAGATGCGAGTTGCAATGTGGGTGTTGGAGGATGGGGGAAAAGAGGAACAGTTGGGTGTCGTCTGCATAACAGTGGTAAGAGAATCCATATGAAGTGACTGCAGAGCCTAGTGATCTAGTGTATAGTGAAAACAAAAGTGGTCCTAGTACTGAGCCTTGAGGGACACCAGTTTCCAGAAAGCAGGGTTTGGACAAGGAGCCATTCAATATGACCTGAAAGGTGCGATTTGTCAGGTATGATGTGAACCAGGTTAGAGCAGAGTCAGCAATGCCAAGTTCAGCCAGAGTGGAGAGGAGGATTTGGTGGTTGACTGCGTCAAACGCAGCAGATAGGTTGAGGATGGATGAGTGGGACGAGGCTCTGGCGGCACGGAGGGACTTGGTCACTGTGAGGAGGGCTGTCTCAGTGGAGTGAGCAGTCCTAAAGCCTGACTGATTAGGGTCAAGGAGGTCGTTTTGTGAAAGATAGGAGGACAGTTGGTTGTAGACGGCGCGTTCCAGCGTTTTAGAGAGAAATGAAAGAAGAGATACAGGTCTGTAGTTTCAGATGTCAGCTAATATTCCAATATTCACTCTCTTTTAGCTCTGTTTTTGGTCTCTAGACCCAGGGCTTACCTGTGGTATAGGCAAATGCTAGGGGTTACTGATACTATTTTAATAGTTATTTCTAAAACTTGCAAAAAAGCCCACAAAAACATAACTACGTCACCTATTAAATAAGCCCTATTTTCTAAGTTTCCTGCAGCATCAAAAGAACACTGGCTCAACACACTGGAGTTACCCGTGACTGACTTTGTGATTCGAGCCGGCGAATCACAAAGCGTTGTTTGGAAACATCAAAAACATGAAACCTCAATCGAGTGCCAACAACAAGCTAGATTCAGAGATAGCAGTTGGTAGTTTGTTAGCATATAGGCTGCACAGCACATTAGCATGCGGGAATTATTCTCATACCGAGTTGGTTATAGTGATTGCACCGACTAAGGGCCAGATCTACTAAGATCCCAAATTGCTTGTACTAATCTGCATGCTCAATCTAGAAATTTGCGTGTGGGGTTGAACCGCGGTTCATGGTTTTCAGCATGGCGAGTTTGAGAGAGCGAAAGCGTAAAGTGAAATTGGACCCTTTGGAATTAGAAGTGTTGGTAGAGGAAGCGAATAAACATTTCAATGAGCTGCAGCAAAGGAATCTGACGGTCGCGCAAAGGAACACTGTGTGTGTGGGAGAAAATCGGTGAAAAAGTTAATACTGTTGGAAAAAACAGTCGAACAGTGGATGAAGTGAAAAGGAGATACCAAGACATCAGAAGAACAAAAGAAAAATTGGCGTATAATAATAAATATAATAATAATAGTAAACTTGCAAGGAGTTTTTTTTTCCAACAGCTCCAAAATGGCAAGGCTGGATAGGCGATATGTTCCAATGATAGTTTCCTCATTCATCCCAAAAATGTTCACACGAGGGTGAAAAATGCGTTATCGGCGTCTCCATCCATTGTTTCGGCGTCTCCTTCTTGCAACAATAACAGCAGCCATGTGTGCGCAACTACGCATACAAACCGTTTGCACCTCCCTTTGAGATGTGTTAAATATAGACGCAGTTTCTATTGGCAAAATTGCTTTCAGGTTTGATGAATCACTTTGCGTGTGCTAAATTAATATATTTACATTTTCTCCACCCACAACACGCACAATTGGGTGTAAACGCCCCATGTTGCATATTCATTGCTGCAAAGGTACTAACTGAATGCAGACGCGCTATTTTGCACCTTTGACAGACGCAACCCTTTTTGCGCACTGTTAGTAAATCAGTTTCTACATTTTTTTTGCGTGTGCAAGGAGTTTGCACACATTTTAATGCAGGCAAACCTTTAGTAGATCTGGCCCTAAGTTACTTCCAAAACACGACGCTTGGGCGTGAATGTGTTTGGTAACATCTGAAAATATAACTATGTTTTCGGGAGTTACTAAATACAATCACAAGTTGTGACGTTGTGTTTGTTGTAATAACTACAACCAACTCGGTATGACAACAGTAAGTAGCATGCTAACGTTACCTCCCGATCACACTGTTCAACAATTACGTTGCTTATCTGCATGAACTAAGGAATCCGCAACTGTTCAAGACAAGACGTTCATAGTGTTTTATTAAGTTAGTCATCTTTTACAGTCACTACATGAAAATGTGCAAGCTGACGTTGTGCTTGGTGTAATAACTACCACCAACTCGGTACGACAACAGTAGCTAAGTAGCATGCTAACGTTACCGATAACAACAATAGCTTAACATTACCTCCCGACAACACTGTTCAACAATTATGTTGATAATCTGCATGAACTAAGGAATCCGCAACTTTTCAAGACAAGACGTTCATAGTGTTTTAGTAAGTTAGTCATTGTTTACAGTCACTACATGAAAACATGCAAGCTATCGAAACGGACAGCATTAGATTATCTCCCGGCTTTATTACATTTATAAACTGTGGACAAATAGTGCCCCAATGAACACCACATAACAACAAATCAACTCAAAGTAAAAGTCGGTAAGATAATAAATATGTATATATGTAACATATGACATACAAATCCAGTAGCATCTAGGCTTGGTCGCCATCAGTCTTGAAACCTATTTCTTCTCTCAGCTCACTCCACCAGTGACCAGTGTAAGCTGGTCCAATATTTATCTGTGTCCGGCTCATGTTATATCACTTTCTCTTTTTCTTTTCTTCGCCTCCTCAGACAATACCTTCTTGGCTTTTTTAGCTGGCTTGGCCATGGCGTTGGTTTACAAAAAATCCAAGTTGCTGCTGGCTAAATCCACCGACGAATAAACGTGTCGTAAAGCAGGTCGCACTAGACTTCTTTACGTCAGGTAGGTACCTACCCGATCTGGGAAGTTACACAGTGCGGTTTCTGCTGGCGCGACCCCCCTCAGGCTGCAGAGGCGTCACCGTTCATCCTATTAACCGTTATTCTACCACTTAACTGAGTTTAGAAACTACCTAGTGTTGCTTTAAGTGTGATGCACAAACCATCCACTGTCTGCCTCAAGAAACCAGGCATATATTTCTATTGACATCTCAGTCAAGTTAGCCAATGTTAGCCCTGATACGTTAGTCAATTAAAATGCCCTCCCATTCCCATCTCATTTTATAATTATTGGTTTCAAGCCTTTGCATTTTTATAAGTCAAAGTGAACAGCATGCATCATTCGAGAGAAGTGCTCATTGAATACATGTTTTGTGCATGAATGCAGGTGTAATTACTCTTGCTGGTTGTGTTATGTTTATGTTATAGGTTATAATCAGTAGTGATATGTAACTAAGTAGGCTACATTTACTCAACTACTGTACTAAAGTACACTTTAGAGGTACTTTATGCTTCCACTCCACTCCATTTCAGAGAGAGAAATATTGTACCGTCTGCTCCACTTCATTTATTTGACAGCAAAAGTTAATAGTTACTTAAATATAGAGATAGATAGATTTTACACAGTGGATAGCGTAACAAGCTTTTAAAATGTGACACATTGTGCACCAAATAGTGTTTTTTCCATCAATGATTCTCACATGATTTCATTTCAATAAATGTTTAAATGATCCAATATCTCACCAAAAAGCAAAGGCTGGTGAAGTCCAGAAACTAAAAACAGATCAGAACTTTGTTTTTTCTTTTTCCTCGCCCATGAATCATCACACAACCCCTCAGATTTATCTGATGTCCCTGTACATAAAACTGTATATTAAGTACTTCAAACTAGCTCCACCTCCAGCTAACTACAGAAAAACAACTCACCTTTATCCTTTGCCTCCCTTCTAGCTCGACGAGTGATTCTGCTCAGATGGAGGGAGGCCTCCCCTCCCACTCACGCACAATGGCTGGAAATTATCATGTCCTGCTTAAAACTGTAGAAAATTAGATGCTCACTTCAGCAATCAAATGGGAAATTCAAGAAAGTGTGGGGTCCTTTCCTAAATGCATTCCAGACCCTGTAAAGGCTTGACCATTGGGTGCAGTGGGCTTGCACTACGTCTAGTACTTTGGCAGTGACTGGGGAGGGATTATTTTATAGGTTGCTGTTAGTGTATTTTTGAATTTTTCTTTGTGTGTGTGTGTTCTGTCACCCTTTTTTTCTTTTTCCCCTGTTCATACCTGTCTAACTCATGCTTATCTTTGGTATATCACTGCTAGCTGCTGTTGATATACATCAATGTTCATTCCATAATTCTGTAATGATCATTACAGATAAATAAAGATAAAAAGATTTTGATTTTTAAAAAGACTAGCTTCACTTCCAGCAATGATGGTAACATGGGTTTCACTATCAGCAGCTTTATTTATTAATATAATGAATAAAACACCCACTGTTCACAATTACTCCTCTCTTCGGATGCATTTTGATACAACACCTCGACCTCATCACCTTCCAGACATGCAGCAGCAAGTGCTCCTGTCCCCCTCACCTCAGACATGCCCAGCGGTGCAGCAACAGCTTCTACAACATTATCAGTCAGTGAGTATATGAACATGATTGGTGTGCAACAGTAATTGTCAAGGGGAGGGGCAAGGGGCACCGGCTAAAATCTTGCTGAGGTGTTACGGCCCTAGTGTTGTGGCCATGTTTGTGTTTTAAGCGCTGCTGGTGCCAGTGGGCAGTCGGCGGCTGTAGTGTACTGTGAGAGACAGAGTATATGACGGCATCTTACTTTTTTGAAGAGGCTTGTTTGTTAAATGGCTTATTTGATTTATGATTAAATCTTCTTTTTTGTTTAAAAGCCTACATTCAGCTTCTTGGTTCTGATGCAAGGGGCAGCAGCTAAAATCTTGCCTTGGGTTTTTACATTTTTTTCCTGGAAAACAGCCATTCCTGTTATATCATTATGATTATGAAAATGTGTATTTATAAAAAATCTGTATATGTATCATCCCTTAATCAAATCTTACCTCAAGCACGGTTTCAAAACAAGAGTCTATTTTCCATACAATCAGAAACAAATGACATAGTTCTGTCCAGGAAATGATTACATCCTCTGCCTGTCTACTTAACAGAGCATTGTTCCTGGTGAAGCCTCACCGTAATGTAAATTCATTCTAGATTTACTAGCCTATATTTTGAATTTCTGAAGTTTAACTGCATATATCAAATCTTATTTGCTCAGGTGTAATTTTGTTTCCTAAAAGTTCAGTCATATCATATCAAGCCATTGATACTCAATTGGAATTTTTCTTTAGTTTGACCCCTTGGACATGTGGTGGCTTTATTCACAAATTAATGAAACTATCCACATGTGAATTACACACATTCATATCCTTTTTCCACATGTAGATTAGAATTTCCACATGTGGAAACAAAACAATTCCTTATTTTCACACATTTTCACTTGCGATTGGCTGTATGAACATGGGAACTAAAAGTTTAAAAATGAAAAAAATAATGCCACATGTGAAAATGGCATTTTCAATATTGGCTGGCTTTTTACTATATAAATGACAGTTCCCATATAAGAAATTTACATTTTAACATATGAATTACATTAATTTAAACACAATTAGCTTTTTTCACATGTGGAAGAAAAATTCTATGGATGATACAACATTGAGCTTGTTTTTAAAATTGATTTTTACCTTCAAATTCTTCACTTGCATTTCATGATACTGAGCTCAAATAACAAACTTTATTTCCTGTACATCAAAGGCACCTGCTGTACCTGTAATGTATGAGCTTACTATCGTAGCCAATATCATGGTGCATCACGTCTAGCAACAAAAATACCAAAAGTAAACCAGTACACCCTTAGAGCACAGGACACAGCTCACTAGACTAAACACTGGCCCTGTGTATGACCCATGAAAGTGGAGCCCTCGCTACTGTTTTTAACTGACGGTTTGTTCTAGTTTTGTGGTCAAAATGGCCTGTACCCATCCAGTATGGTTCACATCATCAGGAGGTCTGTGTTATGTAGGTTAATACCCAATGCAGTGAAACAGCTTTTTCAGACAAGACACACCTAACTGTGTCTGGGAGCAGGCCTGTCGCTGTCTGCCTGTCAATCACTGTCTGTTACAAATTTTAATTTTCCTTGACACTTGTTTGATGTTCATATGCTATCATGCTAAATAAATTGAATTACATTTTTTTCTGCAATCACGCTGTTTATAGCAGTGATTATTAAATATTCCTTGAACTGCTTAGGTTTGGATTAGGTTGCTATTGTTTTATATCATACTCTCACGCGCACATACACTACTCTTAGTTCTAACGGCAGCTAGAGGCCATTGTTACTGATTCATTAATGAGCATTTTTTTTTGTTCGTGGTAAACTAGGATTAGCATATTCATAAGGGCAGACATCTTTCAGACAGCTTTGAACGAGTGTGGTGGGTCTGTTTTCTCACCATGTTCTTGTTTGTACCCATACATAACCCCGTTTGTTGACCAGAGTCCTACCCCATTAACTCTCATGATCCTCCATGTCACAGATGCAGAGATCGAAACACAGGAGTAAGAGAGAGAAGCGTGACACATATGGCCCCATTTTCACACTTGAGAGAGCACGCCCCCGGGATTACAGACTAAATTGGTCAGGGTTACAAACTGATTACCATGTGGTGTTACATCTTTACTCTCCTACTTCAGAAACAATGAGCAACTATTAAGACATGTTTTACTTAATGCCACAAACCTCAAGACAAACCAGACTAATCAAATAGAATTGAAAAATTTAATAAAAACTGTAATCACATACTGAAAATACTACTGTAAGGACATAGTTTATTCCAGTGAATACAGCAACAAGTTTGATGTTTTCATTGTTTTAGATTAATGGATTACTGTGTCTACAAATCCACTTTATGGCCTTCTAAATTGATTTGTATCTCATATTACTGCAACTTAATTTAAGATCATTTGGATGATTCCTTATGATTCCCCTTATTTGCTTAATTTGTTCTTAATAATGCATCAATAGCAATAATAAATCCACAACAATGATATTCACATTTATTATGAAATAGTAGTAATTAATTAATAACTTGTGTGTATGAAGTTGAGTCTATTTGTATGTTGGAATTTAAGCTCTGGAGAAGTGACTGTGATGTCTACATTTCAGCTAGAGGCATAAAAACTATTCTCATGTCATCTTAAAATTCTTCTGCTTCTTACATCAAGTTAACCAAATGCACAGGGAAGTCTCAGATATACAACATATGTTGTGAACAATAAATGTACACAAGTACACAGTACACAGTAAAGTAAATATGGTATATAGAGCAAATACTATACTAGAGATATAAAATGGAGCTTATACCTTGAGTTTCAGTAGTGTCTGTTGTGTGCATCCAGTATTCTTCTCTAGTGTAAAGTACTGTTAAACTGTCATCTCCTTTCGTGGGCCATGTTGCACACCCACACAGGTGTTTTCAGTTACTCTGGCTGATAAGACATCTGCTCAGGGTGACGATAGGCAGATCCTATGAATTATGTCAGCAGATATAAAAGAATATGAGTTGTCAACCCAGACAGGTACAACAAAACCAACAGTAAAGTGAAGGAGATACTAATCAAACAGAGGCTCAAGCCATTAAGGGGCCTTCAACAGTCAGATTTACTCTCAAAAAAGAGTATTTTTGAAATCTACAGTATTTTCTTTTACATTTTTGTTTTGTTGTGTAGCTATGGAACAAAATACCAGATAATATACCCACAGGATATGTGAATATACTGCCAGGACAAAGATATCCAATTCGAAAGGGATCCCTGCAGTGGAAGATCAATATACTTGATATGTTGTTCTGTCTATGTAAGATTGAAAGAAGAAATATTAATCTTTACTGAGACAGTAAGAATTTATCATAACTATTTGAAGATCATAACTGTAGGTAATGTTTAATGTAGGTGATTTCTTCTTTTTTTTTTTCTTTTTTTTTAACTTCTCAGTTATTCAAACCCGGTCAGCACAACAACAGCCTGCATCACAATGGGCTTGGGTGATAAGATGATAATAACGTGACAGATAATTGTTTACTAGGATCAGTTGCATTATAGTTATTAAATATCTTGATTTATCATATATTATATCATTTGTAGTAGCCAAAACAGTCCAATCTGTTATTTTTTACAATACAATTTTAATAAAATTCACAAAATATATAATATTATATATTAATAAATATTATTCTTAGAATAATGTAGATTAAGATCGTGGAAGTTGACATGCAGGGTGCCTATGCATTGTAAAAGTCTAAATAGCTGTACTGTTTAAGAAATGGTAAAAATGTTTTCCTTAATTCAATTTTCCTTGAACACACTGGGGTATTGGAATATTGAGAATATTAAAATACTGTGTAGTAACTTGTGTCTTTGTGTATTTTCATCTGTTTTATAGCAATTAGAGCATTGCTATGTTCTGGTCCAGTTAATGATAGCCGCTGGCAGCCTGATGGGACTGTAAAAGGCCAAGTTTGAGTGACTTATCCTTTTTCCGTCACATTTCTTCCCATTTCTTATCTCAACTGATCACTGAGCCACACCTCTGCCTTATTAGTAACGTCCATCTAACTTTCTCTGACCTGCTATTTCGATCTCTGGCAACACACAGACAAAACTCATTGCTTATTTACACCCACACACATTCATACATGTGCACACAAGGACACAGACATGGGCTCATACACTACTTGCACACATGCAGAGTGACACACTCCCCTACTCACCAGCAATTTGTTGCCTGTGACATCACATTGTATGTTAAATGCCGTACTGGCACCAGGCTGCAGCTTCGTTAACTTTCCTCTTTAATGAGCAGTTTAATTGAGCTGTCTAGCAGGCCACCTGTCGGCCCACAGCCTCATTACCATACTAATGGACTGGGATTGTTGCTGCTCTGACAGCTCGGGCTGCTTGGCGCTAACGGGGGAGAGAGAGAGAGAGAGAGAGAGAGAGAGAGAGAGAGAGAGGTCAAGTAGAAAAAGGGGACTGAGGGCCACACTGGGAGAGAAAGATTACCAGAGAACAGGAGAGGAGAGAGTAAAACGTGTGAAGAGGAGAATGGACTTTGGTTTATACTATTCAAGGATAAGGCTGGCAACATTCTATAGGTTACTGCAGCAAAATGCTGTAAAAAGACCAAACCAACAATACTTTGATCTACTAACAAGTATTGTCTGGTCCAGAGCCTGATTTATCTTCTTTCTCTTTACCATAGAGCTCCATTGTTTTCTAAAAACTCACTGAGTCACATTGTTGCATTGACTGACAAGTTTCTCCACTATCTGAGCTCATACACTAAATGTTATTTTGTCTTAATCCCACATATACTGCCTTGCTGCTTCAAACTAAGGCACCAAATACTGCTGAAAATAGTCCCCAACAAATGCACTATGTCCTCCTGTGGAGTAACATTTTCATAGAACTACAGTACACAGCTGTTTTATGAAATCACTGAGGTTTTGTTCAAGGTTTTGCAAGCTTATGTAGAAAACAATTGACTTAACAATGAACAAGGTAGGGAAAATTCAAAAGTAATACTTTTTTATATTTTATAATAATCAGAAAAATATAGAATCCTAGTGTATAACAGCATCATATCCACATTATGGAAGCTTGTTATTATTACGTTTGCTCAATAACAGGAATCAGTGAAGGCTGTATGATACTTCAAAACATATACATCATTTTGTTATACATAATGGCTGCAACATTACATGAAATGACAATATTTTAGGTGTCTTGTACACAAACCAAACTTTTGTTTCTGAAATGCCTGTTACCTTTGAAAAGTTTTGGGAACTCATCTAGAACCATTTTTGCGTTTCAACATTTGGCTCCAAAAGCTTTAATAGATTAACTCAATGTAATTGGAAGTATTCCGAGTGATTAATTGGCGGACTTTCTGGGGAAAACCTGGTCTCATTAGGAGAGACGGCATCCATCCCACTTTGGACGGAGCGGCTCTCATCTCTAGAAATTTAACCCATTTCATTAGCCAACAACCAGCCTGACAACCCAGAGTTGAGACCAGGAGGCAGAGCTGCTCTCTGAGCTTCCATTAGATCAGTTGCACACCCAAAACTTCATTGAGACTGTGTCTGCCCACCGACCACCTAAATTAATTAAATTAATCAAATCAAAAGTCCACAGAAGAGGAGTTGTGCATGAAAATCTAATAAAAATTAACAGCAACTCTGCAATCTCAAAACAAGACAAGAGAATTAAATGCGGACTCCTAAATATCAGATCCCTGTCATCGAAAGCTGTATTAGTAAATGACTTAATTTCAGACTGTAATATTGATTTATTCTGTCTTACTGAAACTTGGCTGCATCCTGAAGAATATGTCAGCCTGAATGAATCCACTCCACCCAGTCACATTAATACTCACATTCCTCGAGGCTCCGGCCGAGGAGGTGGTGTTGCAGCTATTTATGACTTAAGTCTGTCAATCATTCCTAAACCTAAATTAAATTATAACTCATTTGAAAGCCTTGTTCTGAGTCTTTCACATCCAACGTGGAAAACTTTACAGCCAGTTCTATTTGTTGTAGTGTATCGAGCACCTGGTCCTTACTCAGAATTTTTATCTGAATTCTCTGAGTTTTAATCAAGTCTAGTCCTCAAATCAGATAAAGTAATTATTGTAGGTGATTTTAATATTCATGTGGATGTCATTAATGATAGCCTTAGTACTGCATTTATCTCATTATTAGACTCTATTGGCTTCTCTCAGTGTGTACATAAACCAACTCACTGTTTTGACCACACCCTTGATCTTGTTCTAGCTTATGGTATCGAGATTGAAAATCTAACAGTTTCTCCACAGAATCCTCTTTTATCAGACCATCACTTAATAACTTTTGAAGTTCTATTACTGGACTACACACCATTAGGCAAAAACTCCTTCACTAGATGTCTATCTGATAGTGCTGTAGCTAAATTTAAGGAAATTATACCGCTGGCACTAAATTCAATGCCATGTCTTAATATAATAGAGGACTCCTCCGCTAACCTCAGTTCCTCACAAATCGATCATCTTGTTGATAGCACTGCAGGCTCATTGCGAACAACACTGGACTCTATTGCCCCCCTGAAAAGGAAACCTATAAAACACAGGAGGTTAGCACCCTGGTATAACTCGGATACCCGCAAATTGAAGCAAACATCACGGAAATTTGAAAGGAAATGGCGTTCCACCAACTTGGAAGAATCCCGCTTAGCCTGGAAAGATAGCCTTAAAATATATAGGAAGGCCCTCCGCAATGCCAGAGCAAGCTATTACTCATCATTAATAGAGGAAAACAAAAACAACACCAGGTTTCTTTTCAGCACTGTAGCCAGGCTGACAGAAAGTCACAGCTCTACTGAACCATGTATTCCTACAACGCTCAGTAGTAATGACTTCATGAGCTTCTTTAATGATAAAATTTTAACTATTAGAGACAAAATCCATCATCGCTTGCCCTCAACTGGCACTATTGTATCTTTAAACACAGGAACCTCAGAAACAGTTGTAAATTCTGACTTATATTTAGACTGCTTCTCTCCCATCGACCTCCACCAACTAACTTCGATGGTTTCTTCATCTAGACCAACAACTTGTCTCCTAGACCCCATCCCAACTAGGTTGCTGAAAGAAACTTTACCTTTAATTAGCACATCTCTACTAGAAATGATCAACCTGTCTCTATTAACAGGATACGTACCACAATCCTTTAAACTAGCTGTAATTAGACCGCTTCTTAAAAAGCCTAATCTTGATCCAGAAGCTTTAGCCAACTATAGACCTATATCCAACCTCCCTTTCCTCTCCAAGATCCTTGAGAAAGCAGTCTCCAACCAGCTATGTGACTTTCTTCAAAAAAATAGTTTATATGAGGATTTTCAATCAGGTTTTAGAGCACATCATAGCACAGAGACGGCACTGGTGAAAGTTACAAATGACCTCCTAATCGCTTCTGACAAAGGACTTGTCTCTGTCCTGGTCTTACTAGATCTTAGTGCTGCATTTGATACCATTGATCATCACATTCTACTACAGAGACTGGAACACTTAATTGGCATTAAAGGACCCGCATTAAACTGGTTTAAGTCCTATTTATCGGATCGATTTCAGTTTGTACATGTTAATGATGAGTCATCCCTGTATACCAAGGTTAGTCATGGTGTTCCTCAAGGCTCCGTGCTTGGACCCATACTATTCACCTTATATATGCTCCCTCTAGGAAATATAATTCGGAAACACTCCATAAACTTTCATTGTTATGCAGATGATACACAGTTATACCTATCAATAAAGCCAAATGAAACTAATCAGCTTACTAAACTCCATGCATATCTCAAGGACATTAAGACCTGGATGACCTGCAATTTTCTGCTGTTAAACTCAGATAAAACCGAAGTTATAGTACTTGGTCCTAAACACCTTAGAGATGCATTATCTAATGATATAGCGAGTTTGGATGGCATTAACTTGGCCTCCAGCACCACCGTCAGGAATCTGGGAGTTATCTTTGATCAAGATATGTCCTTCAACTCCCACATAAAACAAATTTCAAGGTCTGCATTTTTTCATCTACGTAACATTGCAAAAATCAGGCCCATCCTGTCTCAAAAAGACGCAGAAAAGCTAGTCCATGCATTTGTTACTTCCAGGCTGGACTATTGTAATTCTCTATTATCAGGCTGCCCTAACAAGTCTCTAAAGAGTCTCCAGCTGGTCCAGAATGCTGCAGCACGTGTACTGACAGGAACTAAGAAAAGAGATCATATTACTCCTGTATTGGCCTCTCTGCACTGGCTCCCTGTAAAATCAAGAATAGAGTTTAAAATCCTTCTCCTAACTTACAAAGCTGTTAATGGTCAGGCACCATCATATCTCCAGGAGCTCATACTACCCTATCACCCAACTAGAGCATTACGCTCCCAGAACGCAGGATTACTTGTAGTTCCTAAAGTCTCCAAAAGTAGAATGAGAGCCAGAGCCTTCAGCTATCAAACTCCTCTTCTGTGGAACCATCTTCCTGTTTTGGTCCGGGAGGCGGACACCCTCTCTACCTTTAAGAGTAGACTTAAGACCTTCCTTTTCGATAGAGCTTATAGTTAGAGCTGGTCCAGCTCTTAGTTATGCTGCTATAGGCCTAGTCCGGGGGACAATGACACACTGAGCTTCTCTCTCCTCCCCTCTCCTCTCCTCTCCATCTGTATACATTATGCCTGTATACATGCCCCATCTCTGCATGTCACTGACTTACTTCTTCCCCGGAGTCCTTGTGCTTTCTAGTCCTACAGGCTCCCATGGATCCTGGCCGCGCCCGGGTCGTGGATCGTGGATGCGCCCACTGCTATGGCCCTGCCTGATCGTGGATGCGCCTACTGCTATGGCCCTGCCTGATCGTGGATGCGCCTACTGCTATGACCCTGCCGGATCGTGGATGCGCCTACTGCCATGACCCTGCCTGACACCCACCACTACTGTCGCTAATATTAGTCACATCTGTTACATACGTTCCACTACTATTATTGTAATGCATTACTACATACTATCCTTACCATTAATCACTACTACTGTTATCACTAGTAATCACATTTCCATGTGCATTTCATTATTATTGCTGTAATACATCTTTATGTACTTTCACTCCTGTCAACCATCGCTTATAATTGAATACATTGTGATCTCGTTGATCTGCTCTGTACATGCGACATCTATTGCACGTCTGTCCGTCCTGGGAGAGGGATCCCTCCTCTGTGGCTCTCCCTGAGGTTTCTTCCGCATTTTTTTCCCTGTTAAAAGGGCCTTTTTTTTGGGGCAAGTTTTTCCTCACTCGAATCGAGGGTCGAAGGACAGAGGGTGTCATCTCTGTACAGATTGTAAAGCCCTCTGAGGCAAACTGTGATTTGTGAATTTGGGCTATACAAATAAAATTTGATTTGATTTGATTTGATTTGATTTTAATGTTGGACTGCTGAACAGCGTCCTTTGGCAGTGCAGAAGAAAAAAATGTTTTTGTCTGTGAGAAAATAAAATCTAGATCTAAAAGAAAAAAAAATCCATTGTACAACCATTTCAAATGACAACAAACAAATAACAGACAACGCACTCAACTCACGTATATGGCTTCAGTACGGGGTGTGTCTTTGTAGTGAATAAAAAAAGCAAATGCAAATTTATGCCCGTTTCCATTCGTTATTGTTTGCGATTATTGGGAGAGGAGGAGTGCGCCGTGAGATTACGTCATAGGAGAGCGTGAATGTATCCATGACAACAGTTGACACTCAGCTGACACTCAACATCATGGACAATTTAGTGGTGAACCTGTTGGCTCTTGGGAGAACATTAGCTACAATTTTGTCAGCGTTCACAGCCTACAAAACCCTCCTGAAGAGAAGGAAAAGAAGATTTTTAATGTTACGAGTGCTGTCGGAGTTTGCTGGAGGGAGACCGCATCGTTCTCCATTTGTTTGGGAACGTCGCCGGGTGAAGGACTTTTGGGAAGTCGTCATCCAGCAGCACTTCACCCACAAACTCTGGCTCAAACATTTTCAGGTGTCAAGGGCCACATTTGAAGATCTGTGTGCTATAATCGGGCCATTTGTGGGACCACTTCTCCCGAGCATTGTGCGAAATTAACCCATGAGACCCCCTGAAAGCCTCAAAAGCAACATTTGAAGAGGGTCTCAAATTTTGCCAAAAAAATTAAAAATAAAATATTTTATTGTCACTAATGGTCACTAAAATGTGTTTAAGCTCACCATGTCCAGTATTCAAAATTCAAAACATGTATTCACAGATATGTTGTATTTGTTGACAAGTGGAGCAGCCATCCTGCGCACATATGCAAATTAGCCATGTGCGCCAAACAGAAGAAAGACATAACGTTCAGAAATCATACTAAAAATGGCTAGCAAGCGACAGCTAAACCAGAGTGTATCACTCACACACTTTGGGTTCACATCCAAAAAGGTGCCAGTCTCCGACAGGCTATACCTGGCATTTATTCCGTTGATTGCGCTTGTAAGTGCGCCAGATTGGTGCTAATTATTGTCGTGTCTGCATTGTAATGCACAACTTTGCCTCTCCTTGTTATAAAAAAACGTGCATCCAAAACACTTTAGCCAATGCAACCTCCTGTCAGTGTTGCTTTATGAATACTATAGCATATCGGATTATCAAAAATTGTTAAGTGTGTGGTGTGTGTGTTGTCATGTAGGCTATAGACTGATTGGCTTGCATCCATGAAATATTGTAATGTTATAGGCCTACTGCATATTGAGAAAATTTAGATTGGTATTGCACAACAATCGGGAGATGGGGACCCCCCGAATATTGACGGGTATTTCGCACACTGCTCCCGAGCCACCGACCACCTGTGTCGACAGAAAAAAAGGATTGCCATAGCTCTGTATAAGCCTGCTTCATGCGCGGCGTACCGGGTCGTCGGGGAAACTTTCGGCGTGAGTAAGTCCACGGTCCATCGTTGCGTGTGACACAATAGGGGGGTTAGTCATGATTTATTCGCAAACCTGTTTCCATAACAAAAAGTTGCATTTTCCTTTTATCGATACGCTGACAAATCCACCCCCTCCAAGCGTAACAACTTTTTTGCGAATTTACTGCCTTTTTTCAAATTTCTGGCATTTCCATCCAAGTATTTCTTCGCAATTTTTGAAAATGCGAATAAGAAAAGGTGGATGGAAACTCAACTATTTTTACACAACAACAGAATTCCGATTCACATTATAATTATGGAATAGGGATATTTTAATGAGCAATATGAACAGAAGGAAATATTAGCTAATCTGTCCTCTAATTCTTTAACAAGCAGCTTCATGTTGGGTGTTCAATAAAATTCAGGACACAGGGCATGGACCATGCAAGTTTCAGAGTTTCCACTTGTGAACGTGTGTTTGACCAAAATCACAATGATAACCTGGTCAGTCTACAGCAATACAGTGAACTGACAAATAAACTACACAAAAGACAGGAAAGTTATTGAAAATTATGTCATCTTCCCGTCTGTTGCACTGTTCATGAACAGGAGCACACTGGTTTACATACAGTGAACAATGCATAGTAATTGTGCACATCGAAAGACAGTAAAGGAAGGTGCTTGACCAACCAAAGATGAAAAACAAAACATGTAATATACTGTAGCAGTAGTTGTGCTAGTGACTACAGTAAGTATAAGATGAAACATGACATAACAGCCATTACCTCATCCATGGTTAAACCAACAACTAATAAAATATCATTGTGAACATTATGAACCCCACCACCACCCGTCCTTGTTGGAGGACGTTGAACAGACAGAATAAAAACAAATAATACTTAAAAGAACTGTTCTTTCTAATGCACAGAATTCCAAGAACTAAACTTAATCTGTAAATAATATGACATAGTAGCCTATAGCTAACGGTCATTGTGCTTCTGGCTTCTACCTGGTCTTTTTACTAAACTTAACCAACTCCTTTCTTCATTGCCTAAAACCCAACCAAAGCACCGAGCAAAGAATTTTTTTTCTCCCCGGGTCTGCTGTCAGCAGGGTCGCCGGCTGCAGCGGCCTCGCGTCCGTGAAGTGGGCTCAAGCCGCATTCAGCCGCCCTCGAGCGGAGCGGGGGAGAGAAACAATGTGTATTTCTTTTACTCTGTGGAAGATCTCCCAACGGAGTGAGGGACAAAGCAAGTGGGACAGATCTGCCCAGTCCCTGAGCAACGTGCGTTTCACAGACAAGCCACAACGCAGAGTGTCAACAACGTCACCTGGTTCAGCAGCACCATGGACAGCTGCGGGGGCGGGGGGGGGGTTGGAACAGCGGTGTTTTGATGCCCCCACCCCCGACTCCTGAACGTCACTCACTCACTCATCCGGGCATGTACTGCGGTCTCATGAGGAAACGTAGCTTTTTGATATGATGTTTTTCTTGTTCCCGAATACAAATATTTTTTAAAGTATTTGTTTAAAATAAGTATTTGCAAAAAACACGTTATTTGTGCCTTTCCGAATATCGTATTCGGGTTTGGCTCCACCCCTAATGCTGAATTATCATTCTGCCCAAAGCACACAAACTACAGACAAACAACTTTGTTTCTGTGTGGATTGTGTTACTCAGTGTCTTGATGTGCACTAATGTGACAAGGGAAAGCTGGCACGAGGTGATCTTAGCACAATGGAGGGAAAGGCACCGCACTGGGCCTGCTAGTTTGCTCTTTTTCAGGCTCATATAGCAGAGACAACAAGCTTGTATATGCTTAAGTCAAATTCAAGTCAAAATTAGTTTGTATTGTATCCTCAGAAAGCCTGCAGGAACCACTGAATAACATCCACAGTTCTTGGTCAATCATTCTGTACAAGGTATCAAATTAATATCTGGGTCTAACACAAGAAGATAAGCTTATTCTGTTATTGGTGTTGAGCCTACCGACTAGTGTCTGACATTTCATTTGTTCCTACATCTAATTATCCAGCTTCATTTGTTTTGATTTCGGGATTCCAGGGACACTAGCCAGCATGATGGCATGAAAAGTTGAAGGCAACAGAAAAAACGAAGAGACTAAATGAAAAAGGAGGCTAAATGGGGCGATTATAGTGAAAGCTGGCCGTAGGGATGATGGACAGACTGAGGAGAAGAGAGGTGGGGTTACGGCCGTGGTGGCGAAGCAATATACATTCAAGGATTGAATGAATACACCCCAACTCTACAAAGCCACATGCTAATGAGTGCCACCATTTAATGTGTCAAATTCACAATTCCCTTCCTTCTTACCTCTCTCTTTCCCTCTTCTCCGTGGGGCTAATTGGTCCGTCCCCTCCATTTTGACAGAAAGGCTGTTGGTATTGTGACGTCCCTCCCCAACCTGCTACTCCCAAAGCAGGAGAACATGCATACGAATCTGCAAAAAGACACACACATGGTGTAACGAAAGCATTATACCCTTTTCACATGTTTTTAGAAATGATTAATTTTAATGTAATAAATGAACATTAATGAATGTAAACTTGGAAATGATGTATCAAATGTGGTTCTGTCTAAATTCGGCTTTGTCAAATCATTCTCAAGACTTATTTGCCACACTAAAATGACAATAACTAAGAAAATCTGAACATCTTCTCTCATCTTTGGCACACATCAATATTCAATAGTTTGTTTTGATTTACAGAGAATACATGAAGACTGCACATCAAACCATATCCATTACAGTTGCTACCAAGTTGCTGAACACTAATTCTGTCTTAGCGCAACAGAGCAATGTGTAATAAATACATGTGCACTTTGGCATTTTAATTATTTTCCTTTTGGTTTTTTTTAAGCCACCGTGTTGTCAATGGCAGAGTCAAGAGTCTCTTCTTTATGTTTTAAGATGTTTTCATTTAAAACAATTATCAAGTATTTCTTTCTAGAGAACAGGCCTATAAACCTTTTCATATAGGAAACCAGCTAATGTTTTGAGAAACTGCAGGTCCAGAAAGTCCAACAGACACCCAAAGTTAACAGTAATGATGCAGAGTTTGTGTTTCACGATTCTCAAGAAATTGTCAGCAACAAGGAAATTCTCTCTTTCCAGTATGATGTATGTATATACATACTGTATATGCAAAACCATTGCTGTACTCCTTCCCAGCCAGGATGTCCATGCGGGGCCCATAAGGGTTAAATTTGGGCTGCAGATAAGGGTCCCAAGTGGGTTTGTCCGCAGTTTCCATGGTGGCCTCACCTGTGTTTGTCCATATGGGTTTCAAGTTGGTTCTGACTGGGTTTCAGGTGGGGCCCAACTTGGTGAGTTGCACAGGACCCACGATGGCCCCATATCTTTGCCCACATGGGCACGAAGAGGGATCAGACTGGACCTTAAATGGGGCCCAACTGGGCAATTTATCCGAGACCCTTTTAGGCCCCACCTGTGTGACCTTAAGAGGGAACTGACTGGGCTTTAAGTGGGACCCAAATAGGCTTCATTATGGGTTTCAAGTGGGTTTGTCCGCAGTTTCCATCGTGGCCCCACATGTGTTTGCCCATATGGGTTTCAAGTTGGTTCTGACTGGGTTTCAGGTGGGGCCCAACTTGGTGAGATGCACAGGACCCACGTAGGCCCCATATCTTTGTCCACATGGGCACGAAGAGGGATCAGACTGGATATTAAATGGGGCCCAACCGGGCAATTTATCCGAGACCCTTTTAGGCCCCACCTGTGTGACCTTGAGAGGGATCTGACTGGGCTTTAAGTGGGACCCAAATAGGCTTCATTATGGGTTTCAAGTGGGTTTGTCCGCAGTTTCCATCGTGGCCCCACCTTTGTTTGCCCATATGGGTTTCAAGTGGGTTCTGACTGGGTTTCAGGTGGGGCCATGTAGGCCCCATATGTTTGCCCATAGGGGCACGAAGAGGGTTCAGACTGGATCTTAAATAGGGCCCAACTGGGCAATGTACCTGGGACCCATTGAGGCTGCACCTGTGTGACTTTAAGAGGGATCTGACTGGGCTTTAAGTGGGACCCAAGAGGGAGACTTTTATGAGACCCATGTAAGCCCCACATGTGTGTGCCCCCACATTGTCTTGAAGTGAGCTCAGGCTGGGTTTTAGGTGGGGCCTAAGTGGGTGAGCTCCACAGATATATATAAGACGACTAGATGGCTCAAGCAACGCTATTGCCCAATGACAGGGCATCGCCACACGGCCACCATCTTGGCTCGGTCCGCTGGCTCCCTCAGAGCATTAAGCCTATGGTGCATGTTCTACTAAAATAACCAGAACTTGCTCAGTTTTTGACTGATTTTCAAAGGGTTTGGTTTGTTATGAATTATAATTTTATTCATGTACTTTTCTATGAAAGTAACACTATAGTAACATTATGCAAATAGTTAAAGTAATAGCTGTATACAGTCAAAATTTCAGAGTTTTAAGTAGTTTTTTTTAGTGCAGATGACTGGATCATCCATCTACTGCAGCCAGGGTCAGAGCAAGTCGACTGACGCAATATGGCCGCCTATGAGTTATGTCTACGCATAGTCCGATCCACTCCCTTGGGTAAGTTCTATCAGACCCATGAAGGCTCCACCTGTAGGTTCCCATGTGGGCTTGAGGGATTTTACCAGTTTAGACGCATTTGAAGTGAATTTGTACACGAAGCCCAACTGGGCAATTTATCCAAAGTGGCCCCACCTTTGCTCACATGGCCTTTGTTCATTAAGTGAGGCTAATAACCCATATTTCAGGTTTGATAGTCATATTTAAAGGGGTACTATGCAAGTCTGGTCACTTTTTCGCTGTTTTGCTAACCCTCCTCTCTCCCCCACCTGGCCATGTGCATTTTTTTTCAACAAAGCCGACCAGAACGCAATCCGTGGAGCGTTGGATAACGTCACGATGTGTATGTTTGTGTAGACTTACAGTATCTGTCGTAAACAAAAGATTACAGATTACGGGGCGCGTTTGTGTTGTGGTGCCGTCGAGACGAGAGCTGGGACACGGGGTCAGAGACTGATCCTGCAAGGTTGTTTTTTGGCCACGAGATGCTAGGTGGAAGGCAGAAAGCAGCCATTCAACAGTACATGCTACAGTTTAGAAACTTTCACCAAACTGTAGCCCCAATACTGCTGAAACTTTAGTCCACTTAAACTCATTACAAATTATGAAGTCCATCACTCAGTTTTTTTCAAAACCTGTAAAACTTATAAAACCTATCTCCTCCCACAATTTTTGCCCAATTGTCACCAAACTTGCTAGAGAGCATCTTCAGACCGTCCTCCACAAAACTTGTTTCTCGGATTTTTGATTTATCAAAAATTAAGCCTACAGTGCATCAAAATGTTTGACTGTAAACAGTACTGTAAACATATACTATCAAATTCTTGCTAAATACATTTTCAATCTTCCTGAAAAAAATTTAGAATATTTTGCAGTCATGGTTGATGGAGTTTAGCAAATATCAGAATTTTATCTCAAAAACTGAATTTTTGAGAACATTTTGAATTCTGCTCTCATGGGAACAACTGGAGTCAATGTTAGTGACATTTTTAAACATCAAATTTTCTCTTATGAAGCAAAACACTTTAAGTTAAAAACAAATCACCAACATTTCCATGCTGTCAAGATGCAATTTATGTATTATCAGATTTTTGTTCAGGTAACAGAATTTCTGACATTTTGACCATTTTTGAAATCTGCCTTGACAACAGCTGCACGGACAGTGACTCCCTGAGTCGACAAATGAAGCCACACAGCGGGTCTCACTTCCAGCCAATAAGCTCAGTGAGTTAGGAGCTGGTGCTTGGTGTCAGGGGTTGTGGATTCAAGACCCAGCAAGGATGATGATGATGACAGATCAAAATGTCAGATGTCCTCAACACAAAACACAAGACCATTGTCCTGACGGTGGCATCACAGCAAGCCTCTAAATTAAATAAAAACAAATAGCTTGGACTGGACCATGGATGAAAGCTAACCAAATTTTGCACAAAGGTCCAGTCTCATGCCAGATTACCTCAGCTGTAAACCCAAGCCAATAGTCCTGATGGTGGTGCTACAGCAAGCGTCTAAAGTTCAAACCTTTGAAAATTCATAACAAATCAACCATACTTGCTACAGCTTCAGAACTTTCATCAAACTGTAGCCTCAATATTGAATAAACTTTTGTACATTTAAACCTATTAAAAATTACAAAAGTAATAAAGTACATCACTGTTTTTTTTCAAAAACTGTAAAACTTCTTAAACCTATTTCCTCTCTCCTCCTTTGATTTATCAAAAACTGAATTTTTCACAGCATTTAAAATTTTTCTTTCATGGGAACAATTGGAGTCAATGCAATGATGACATAGCTAAACACCAGTTATTCACTTATGGAGCAAATCAATCATTTTTAAAGTTACCAACATCTCCATGCTGCAATATGTGTATTTTCAGATTTTTGTCTTGATAACTGATTTTTTTATAGTGGTTTCAAATCTGCCTGCACAACAGTGAATGGCTTACTCAATTTGTGAAGCCACTGTTGTATTCCCACTTGCCAGTTAGCTCAGAGCGATAGATGACAGTCTTTGGTCCCAGAAGTTGTGGGTTCAATACTCAAGTGGTCCAAAATGAACATTGTTGTCAACTGTCTTGTCTTCCTATTCTCCTGTTTGTTGCTCAGAATTGCCTAAATTTGCCAAAAATAGCCCGGACCCGACCCATCGCTGCGCAGCAGCTATAATTTAACCATCACAATTACTCCCGAGCTGTTAAATAAATAATTTAAATATAATAAAGGTAAAAAATTTGCATTGTTCCTCTTTAGTTACAAAAAAAGTGCTACAATTTAGCAACAAAAACCACAACATAAAGTTATATTTCTGGATGAATGTTAAATAAAACTTGTTTTAAACATAAAACATTTGAGCTGCACTTCTTTTTTTTAAAAAAAAGAAAAAAAGAATGGGGCAGAAAACATTACAACGAACTCAAGTCCACAACACCTTAGCAAAACCTGGGTGGTGCAAATTTTTACCTACAGGGACTCTTCTTGGCGGAGTACCCCGCTTTCCAACTTTTTTTGAAGGTCTCTCTGAGCTCTTACAGTTCTGTTTCCGCCTCTGTCACAGGCTCCGATGAACCACTTGGAGAGGGCCCTTTCTGCATCCTTCTGTGTAATTCCTTGTGTCAATGCGTTCCTCTTGAGCGCTCCTAAAAATAAATCACAAGAGGCAACTTAATAACTCTAGCCTAATTTTTACACTATGAAACCATTGTGACAGACAGAAAAAACAGACAGCCATTCTAAAGGTTGTAGCCACTGCAATGTTTTTTTTTTCCTCGAAGGAGCACAGTCCAATGGATGCACAATTGTCTAATCTAAATCCCATTAGGCATTTGTGAGAAAAACTATTATTAGTGTATTATTAGTGTTACGGCAAAAAACAGGTAGGTTCACATCCTTCTATTATTTCAAGTGCTTCACACAAAAAGAACAGATCATTTCTTAGCCTTCCTGAACTCAAAAACAGCTATATGATGTTCAAGTTGCTCTTTCTTCACAGGAACTCACTGAGCAAAAATGAAGAACTCCAGTCAAACTTGACAATGAGAAGGGACACCTACTGGCAAAATAAATGTACTGCATCTCTTTATCGCTAAACTGCTGCTGTAGAACCATTTTAACCATATTTTTAGAATGTTGTACATATACAGAACCAATCATGGAATGGAAATTATTTATCATTGCAAAAGGAATTATTGTCACCTGTTTGTATATATATATATATATATATATATATATATATATAAATAATTAAAAGAAAAGTATGCCAATATACACAGATTATACCCAATCAAACAGTATGGCAAGTATTTCATGAAATGGACAAAAAATGTTCCTGAACTAGAGAGATCTAATGAACCTGATAGTTGTCCAAGGTCTGTAAAAATGACATGATTACACATTTTGATCAATAGAGTATTTGAAGAATAGAGCAATGAATACTTGTGTATAGTGAAAGTCTAGTGAAAATCAGCCTGAGGCATTCAAATGATGTCTGTAAATTCCAAGAGAGGTTATGGTTTCACTCTCCGTACAAGAAATAGAGGTGTAAAACCAAATCATGCATTTGGTGAACCATTACACTCCCAATTACTTCAAATAGAAGTAGTAGTATTTAACATTATCAAAACCTTTTGATCATTTTGATGCTACCTTGATGAAGAAAAGTATTGGGTTCCTTAAAAAAACCCTAGAAGGTTATCAATGATAACAAACTTTTAAAAGTATAAGTACAACTTTTTAAAGTATAGGAAGGGCTATCATCACTTGTCTAATTACACAAAGCTAAAAAAAAAAAACATCACCAAGTTGTAGCACAGAATAACAAAGTTCATGTGCCACCATGAAGAGAATATGGAAAACCACATAAATTGCAAACAGTGGCCTCAGATTTGTTGTGCCCCCTTTTCACCGATTAGGCCAGCTGTAAGCTGCAGCACACATCTACAAATTTCAACATTTTAAGCTACAAAGATGAAGGAAGTTACATTAGGTAACATTAACTGAAATTTACCGTATACAACATCAAAAAGACGCAGCTCTCTGAACTTGTTCTTGCCATGGCGTCCAAAAAGGTTGAACTGGAGTGCCAATTGATTGGACATGAGGAATGCCATCATTCTTCTGGTGGCATCATCCAATGACGTACCTCCTATTTCTCCCACCATAGCAATCTGAGTGTATGGAGTGAAAGGCACAGGAAAGAAAGAAGAGTAATCAGTTAACAGCTTAGATTATATTTCAGTGGCAAATAAAAATAAAATGAAACGTGAATCAGAGTTTGAACTTACAACTCCAGACATGAACTCTGAGTTGCAGAGCTTCTCGTTCATGGCCTGCACATCTTGGATTGTGTTTAAAGGAAAAACTGCCCCTTCAGGTGGTTCCAGCACTGGCACGGCCACTTTCTGCTTCAGTAGTGTGTTCAACATTTTGCCATGTACTCTTTGAATGTCCTTCACTTCTTCCAGGAGAGTTACCAACTTTACAAACATGGCCCCTTCAGTGTCACTATGGCTGCTCACACTTGAGGAAGCACTTTGAACACTCGGGGTCAAGCTGGGGCTTCGAACACTCGGGGTCGTGCTGGGGCTTCGAACACTCAGGGTCACACTGGGGCTTCGAACAATCTGGGTCACGCTGGGGCTTCGAACAATCTGGGCCACACTGGAGCCACTCCCTCTCGAGGTGATTTTAGGCTCATATCCTACTGCTGGTCTGCCAAATTCAGGGGGAGGAGAAGGTGGCACTTCGTCCTCATCACAAGACTCTGCTTCGTCCTCACTTGAAAGAACTTGGGTTCTTTTGGATGGCCTACATTCAGGTAAAAGATGCTTTAGCAAACAATAAAAAACTTGAACACGTAAAGGTTATTTACAAGTTACTTACACATAGCAATGTCTTGGTAAATACACAGGGAAAATATTAGCATTGATTATCAATTATGCATTATTGAAGGAGTGGTTTCGTTTTGGATAGTTAATACAGATTGTAAACATTAGAATTTGCTGGACCCTAAAATGTGTCAGTATTGTCTGTTGGTCCAAGCACTACAGGCATACACATACAAGTTTAAGGAAGCACAATAAAATTTGAGCCGATAATGGCCTATCACCAGGGCCTGAAATTAATTTTCCAAAAGTGGGGGGAAATTTTACTTTGTTGGGGGGGGACTACAGGTCGTGTATGTCCTATTATTTGAAATTACATTTTATCGCTCTCCTTCAATCTTAAATTCTCTGAACTTTATACATTACATTACATTATACTGTTCTTGTCTCTTCCTCCTTCTCCTCTCTGAGTGGTCATCTTTTGGAGCTGCATCTGTGTCTGTGTCAGTCTTTTTTTTTTGGTGGCTCCCTGTTCTCTCTAGTCTCCTCGCTCTATTCATTCCGGAGCCCAAATATCTTTATTATATTTTATGCTTCAGATATAAATGATGTTGCAACTACACAGCACATCCTGACAGCTGAGAATATTACGGTCAGGCATTGTTCCCCCTCTATTAAATATGAAAGGTTACTGAAAATCATAGGACATGTCTGTTCTGATGATACAAATCAGCGGTTCTGAAATGTGACTTTGTCTTTTATAATACACATTCTACATCTCGGAGGCGACATCTTTCCACATACAGGCTTCCTTTGCCTTTCTAACGGGGGTTTGTGCAAGATGCTACATCTGAAGGTCACCCATGCACGCACACACACTTTAATCAAGGCGGTGGCCAAAATCACCGAGGCCTTTGCATTAGATAGGCAGGGGAACTCCTGTTGGGCAGACATCAACGCGTGCTTCACCTGTAAAGACGGCGCCGCTAAAAAAAAAAGAAAGAAAGAAAGAAAAGGACGGCACTGCTCTCTCCAGCCGTCTCACCTGGAGATGCACAGACGAGCTGTCAGAGGAGAGCTCTGCTGTTCTTCTCTCTTCAGCCTGGTGTTTGGCTGCATTTTGTATAAAAAGAGTTTAACATTGGAAGACCTAACCGCCATCTGAGCACCGATCAGCTGAGCCATAGCACAGTGGATGTGGCTCGGCACAGGTGTAGCAGCCTGTGTGTGTTTTATAACATCGGCAAGAAAAAAAACATCTAACATTATTCAGTAAACCATAAACACAAAGACGTGTGTCATTAAAATCGGACTGTCTGATGCAGCGCTCCTGTGTGTACCAGTACTAACATTGGGCTGTTTGAAATGTGTGCGGGAATTTCCCGCCTATCACCATGTTATACTGTATATCGATATTGTTGTATACAGTATGTTGTTTACTATGGTTCATGATGAAACTGTGCAACTTGCCTGGCACAAAAGATGAAAATTAATCGTTTGGCCAGTTGTGACATATTTACAGCAATTAACACCATAAAAATAAAAAAATTTAAATAAAAAAAAAGATGCTTGGGCCAGTTGAGAAATCAAACAATTATTAAATGAAGTTGACAGTTCATTTCAGAGCACTGTCCAAAATGTGAAATAATCAATCATGTGTCACATGTGTCAGCCATGACAGGCAGGAACTTTTTAGTTATGCTGGCTGAAAATAATTCATAAAGAATAAGTCATATTTTTTTCATACAGTTGCAACCCTACAACTATTTTTTATACTAATAAAAAATTGTTAAGAAATGCAAACTCATCCTTTATGAGCTGTGAAGGTAAACTATAAAATTTCACTGAGGACAGTAAGAGGTTTAAGTAAATTTACATTACCTTCTTGGTCGCTTCTTTGGAACATCAGTGTCCGTCTGGAGGTCAGATGTAACCTCAGCTCGTGCAAGTTTACGCCAAGCATTTCCATATGTTTCTTAGAAAGACAAAAAAAAGAAATATAGGTTAATCCAAATCTCATATAGCTTCACTTATCCCACACCCCAAAAATCAGTTTTTTACCTGCATTTCCAATAACACGTACGCTGTATGTCCTCCATGACACATCTGGCTGGACTTGGTGCTTTACTGCCTTAGTAATATTAAGACTAAGGCCTGATGGCCAAAAACACTCTGTCTTGTCCTCATCAGTAAACCAGCACGATGGGATTATATCCACTAGAGCCTTCCCTTCTCCTGATTCTTCATCTCTGAACTCCACAATGCTGAAGAGTGACATGCTGCAAGGTTCATAAGGTTAATCACTCATCATGTAACTGTGGAAAAGCCACATACTCCTTTTGCATAGGAAGCAGTATGAGTTTTTTTGTTAAGTCAGTCACAGGCACACCATGAAGCTGGTCAGAGAGTTGTGTCACTGTTCTGATCCCCACACAAGATGAATCAATAGGGTAATTGTAAAAGCATCCCTGTCTCTCAAAAAACTGACACACAGTGTACATAGCTCCTGATAACACCTCTACAATATTCCTCAAAACAGCAACTCTGCCCTCAACATCAAAGCAGTTGTTGCCTTGAGAGCATGAAATAATATTTCCCTCATGTCTATACTTTTTGTATTGTACACAAGCAGGGAACTCTTGGAGAGTTGGACCATACAGATGTGGTTGTTGAGGCGTATTCCTCATTTCCTTTCCACTGTCAAAGGGGATAGGTTTTTCACTTAAACGTCTTACAACTTGTTGAAGAGGATTTTGGGGCCTTCTTACCAAATGCTTTAATGTGCCGAGATAGTTTTCAAAAGGGAAACATGAAACACTGTCTAAGGCACCAAACTTTCTTGCATCATCAGCCAGATGTATAAGACTGTGGGTATTATACACAAGGTGCTCTGATCCATATATCCTCACAAAGTTTGTCACATAACATTTCAATAGTTTGTCTGCATAGTCACAGTATTCAGAACACAAGGCTGGGCTGAGAAGAATTCTCATTGCTACTGACAGTAGCATAAAGTTCTTATACAGTCGTGTAGGTAAGCGTCCTTGGAGAACAGCAGGGCCGGTATACAACAAAAATTGTCTGAATTCAGTGGCCTTCCACTGACTGTATTCCATAAGTGACCGTGGCTTTCGAGAAAAATTCCTTGGAAGATGTTCTCTAATTGATTTTAAATGGTTAGAGATAATGGTGATGGTGGTTGCAGAAATCCGACACCTTAGAGGTCCTTTGATCCACAGACTTACAAGTTTTCTAACATTTCCTAAGCAAACTAAATGCATGTAATCAAGCACAAAGCTTGACACCATCCCTATGCCAAGCTCTTGTAGGGGTGAAACACCATGATGATGCTCTTCATCTATCATATCTGTAAACTGTGCATCTGTTCTAAGTGGTGCTTTCAAATCAGGAAACACCACCTTATTGTCCATGTGAATCCCATGCTTTGTACAGCGTTCACAGGAGTTGTAACCAGAATGACCCTTGGTACATTTCAAGAAGGCACGGGCAGGTGCATCACAGATGAAGGCATCCGGCAGGGCAATATTGTAATGCTTTCCATTGTAATGCAACCCCTCATTTGTTATAACCTTCAGGTCCTGAATGAAATCGTTTAAGTAATCCTCAACAGAATTAGGCTTTGTTGGGCCTGCATACAGACCAATGATAATAACATTAGACCTTGGCAGTTCTTCGATCTTGGCCAAAATAGGCCATAACTCCATTTTGGAGCTTCTGAAGAGCGGTAATCCATCTATATTAACACGGAGAGTTAGAGTTTCTGTTGAAGGATCTGACTCATGTGACAGCTGTGAAATAATTGCATTTGACACTCCAAAATGATAGTAGCTACCATGTCCAATTTCTTTGACTTCACAGGTTGTTAAGGTTGACAAAAGAGTCCTTGGATCTCTGGGTAAATCCAGGCCAGACTGCACTAAAATATGCAATAGTTCTGACAATGCGCTGTGTGAAATATTGTGATTTGGGGCCCAATCAGCCAATTTCCTTTTCAGAGCATTACAAGGATTAGTTTCTTCAGTGCTGCCATCCAAATTTTATTCTTCACTGCTATCACTGTAGAACATCTCAGAATCTGATTCTTGGCCACTTTCAATGTAAACAGCCTCAGTCTGAGAGTCCAACTCTTCATTAGGAATCTGGCTGTTCATTTCCGCGACACACTCCAGATTTGAAGACACTTTGTTTTTGGCACGCAAGTCTTCCAACATCTCCAAGTGCTCTGCAACTTTGGCTTTAATGCGTCTTCGTTTGGTTTGAGAACTACCACAGTAATCCATTTTTCTGATCTGTAACAGACAAATATGTGACACTTACACGTATATACCTGACTATTTGTCTAGTCACTTGTTGGACAGATATTTGGATTTCAGATTTGGGGTATGTTTAGTTACTTTGCAAAAAGCACAAGTCTGGCACTATGATCCCAGGGACATAAGTTACAGGGGGGTCGTCAGAACAAATCAAGACTGAGCAAGTATTCTGACTTGCAGGCTTCACTGTCTATGCAGAGAGGCATTTAGACTCTATTTGGCAAAGGTAGCACAGAGAAAGAAGGCAATAAATACTACATTGACAACACTCTACAACAAAAGAGTAACAAAGAACCCCTCAAAACATTTGCCTTAGTGTCATCAAAATATGTCCAAGTGTTCATTTACCTTTTTGGATCTGTTGGAACCTCTTGATACTCCCTGCTCAGGGTTCTACCCTTCTCCCACGGTGGACTTTGCCTCTACTTGTCAGGGATCTACAGTGGATGCTGGCAACTCACCAACCTGTAAACACAGGTTAACGTTAATGAAATTATAAATAGCATTGTTTTCTGACATTCTTGTTCTAATGATACCTATTCCTTTCTACATTATGCTAAGATGCGAAGACATTCCAATTGATTTTCAAAATGTGGCATTGTTATTTGCAAAGATAACAAAGAGCCCCTCACAATACTCTGGTTACTGGTGATGCCCACAAAACATCAGATGCTCAGAGACCTGCAAAAACATACAATAAAATGCAACATTGCATGCAATGAAAGAACCATACTAAAAAAATAAAATACACCAAAGAAGCATGTGTTTTATTGGCCAAAATAATACATTTCCTTTTGCATACATACATACAACAGCACATATACAAGAGATAATAATGTTCTGTGTTGAATATAAGTTTGATGGTCATAGCCAAATTTGAATCAACTTTATTTAAATACATTGGTTAGTGGTTAATAAATGCATTGAATTCAGAGTTGAATTGAAAATTAAAATCCAAACACAACTGAATAAGTCTTGGTCTCTAGATTATGCTGAATGTAGATGCCAACACTGTAATGGCATAAATGTCACATGCTTAAAACCATTTTATTTTGTATACTGTGCAGCCATAAGTTAAATCAAGGTTCAAATTACACAAACAATCAAATTCATAAAATGAATCAATAACATTTAAAAAAAATGTTTAAATGAATGTGAATCACAGAAGCAGATTCACTATAGTCTCAGCTCGAGGGGTAGGGGGATAAATGACAAGCAACCAAGCCACAATGTTACTTATTTACTGGCAATGCTTTCTGATTTAACATGTTTTGTAGGCTACCCCATGGTCGGAAAAAGTCAACATGAGAGGCAACATCGGCTAAATTGGCTTGTAAATGAGCTGCCCAGGCATGTTTTGCTAGCTAGCGAAGCCGTGCTAAGCGTGTTTATTCCCTCCAAGTTTTAGTAAACTACATTCTGCACACATAAAACAAACTGGAAATATCCACTCGTGTTGACAAATCATTAGTCTTACCTTAATCAAGCCGCGACAGAGGAAAGGAGACGAGGAGCAGTCTGAGCGCCAAACGGTTAAGCCAGGGAGCTGGTTTTCAAACAGCATATCCATCCGCAGAGAACCCGCTTAACTCCTCCGTCTAATCTTTAAATTTCAAATATTTGCAACTCGTATGATATGACGGCTATGATTAAACTATAACTTGTATGTATGTATGTATGTGTGTGTATATATATATATATATATATATATATATATATATATATGTATATATATTAAGGTGCATTCCATACATTCAAGGTTCATCCCATATATTCAAGAATTCATATATTCAAAGACTAATTTCCTGAACGGCATGCCACAATATGTATGTATGTGTATATATATATATATAATTTTTAAAAAGTTTATTTAGTCAGTGTTTCTTTTATTTTTTTAAGTTCTTATAATATCAAGTATCAAGTCTTATCAAGTATATTTTTGAGCCAGTAATTCAAGCTCAGGTCTCTACCCTGCTCCCATTAACTACGATGGACTTACGGTGCCTCCACTTGTCAGGGATCTACAGTGGATGCTGGCAACTCACCGACCTGTAAACACAGGTTAACATTAATGAACATTAATAAATAGCATTTTTTTCTGACATTCTTGTTCTAATGATACCTATTCCTTTCTACATTATGCTAAGATGTGAAGACATTCCAATTGATTTTCAAAATGTTGCATTGTTATTTGAAAAGATAACATTTCTAGGCAAGCTGTGTTAGCCCAAGATTAGTCCCAGCAAAGCGTTCTGGGATTTTTCTTCTACCCCTCGGTGTTGAGGCAGTATCTGAAAAACGGAAGCCCCATTTACACTGCCTTTTCAAGGTGGAAACATTACTCTAATTTTCTACCCCATCATCTGTATCTGGTCCAGAGGTGGAAGGATTGCACTGAATTGATGTGGCTCTGAGGTAGTATCAGAGGTAAATCAACCAAGGCTTATAGGTAGACTTTCTTTACACACAAATTCTGTCTAAAAGGGGCTTCATATTCTTTATAGGCTTCAATTGTGGGGCCCACATTATTAAAACCAAACATGCCCCAGTGTTTCCCACTTTCACACCATGCCCACTTAGCCCACTTATATTCCCTATAGGGGAATGTTAGCATGTTATGTTAGCAAGTTCCAGCCCAGACTCACTTAGCCCACGTATATACTTTATAGGGCCCATTTAGCCAGCCTACATGGGCTCCCCATGTGGCAACCATGTAACTAAAACCAAATGGGTCCCACGTAGTGTTTCCCAGTCCCATACCGTGCCAACTTAGCCCACTTGTATTCTCTATAGGGCCCATGTCCACGTTACCCAGCTCCAGCCCAGACTCACCGGGCCCACATATATACTTTATGGGGCCCATTTAGCCAGCCCACATGGGCTTCTCATGTGGGGCCCATGTTACTGAAAAAATATGGGGCCCTTAGAATTTGCCCTGTTTATGCCCATGCCCACTTAGCCCACTTACATCCCTTATGGGGCTCATACAGCCAGCCCACATGGGCTGCACATGTGGGGCCCATGTAAGTGAAACAACATGGGACCTGCAAAATTTGCCCAGTTCAAGCCCATGCCCACTCAGTACCCACATAGCCCGTATTTAACCCTTGTGGGCCCCACATGGACATGCTGGCTGGGTTGTATAGCAAAAAAAATGTTTTGCTTTTTTCTGGTGGTGACAAGAACATACTGTAAGATGTCTGTTGACAGCTGTTAGGAGAATGTTTTAAGGTGAACAAGTGCTGACTTAATGGAGAAGGAAACCCAAAATGAAGAACAAAAAGATAAGGTTTTGGACTTGCCTCCTGGGCCAGGAGCAGGGGTGCCACTTGCCAACAGGCAAGGCAGGCAATTGCTTGGGGCCCCAGGCCCGTAGGGGGCCCCTGAGGGCTGACAAATCTTAAACAACAGCAGTGTCAATGCATAAAGTTTGAATGACAGTACGAGATGTGAGCTCCCTAAGGCGGCCCCACCTGACTCCACCTACTCCCGACTCAAGTGGCGTGTGCTTGATCGCATTATAAACAAACTTCATGACAACAAAGTGGAAAGCCACAAACAAAAATTTAAACTGCAAGCAGTGATGAACGGGCCCTCTCAGTCCACGCGCGTTGGGGTGTGCTGCTGTCAGGGTGTGTGCTTATCCGGCCCCATTTGCCGATTATTGTGTATGCGTGTCTTAACTGTCCATGTGTGAATAGGACTGTATTTGGACAAGATATGCAAGACTGTGTGTTTGACCACAATGTGCAGGAAATTGTTGTACATTTTGGGTGTTCTTCGGACTATCACAATTCTTTTAATAACTTTTTGTCAGGAGGGTCCACAGATGCTGCGTGCAAAGTTTGGTGCAAATCGGAAAAATTGCCTGGGAGGAGTTCGAAAAAGTAGGTTTGTGACTTTTGCGAGATAGCGAAAAAAAATGGATATGGGCGTGGCCTATATCAGGAGATTCAGCAGAATACACTGAGCGCGTGGATATGAGGTTTTTCAATGTGCGACAAAGTATGTGGGAGTTATTAGCCAAAATGCACTTTACTTGATTATAGCGCCACCTAGTGGTGGAAATTCACAACGACAACAGATTATAACATTTTTCGCCAGGTCTGATCTATATTCCAAGTTTGGTGAGTTTTGGGGTATGTTCAGGCAGTGAAAAATGCGATCATTTGGGAAAAATACAAATTAAAACTGCAAACAGTGATGGACGGGCCCTCGCAGGGTATGCTGCCGTCGGGGCATGCTGCTGTTGGGGCATGCTGCTGTTGGGGCTTGTTCATGCAACAACTTCCATTGAGGAAATGAAAGTGAACCTGGTCAAGCTGTTATTTCGTCATTTAGCAATAAAAGCGCCATCTATTGGTCGACTTGCACCGAACTTTGCACAAACCCCCATGTGGGCATGGAACACAACTGAAAAAAGTTTTGTGTTAATCCGACTGTATTTGGTGGAGATATGAAGAACTGTCTGTTTGACCACAATGTGCAGAACATTATTTTTCTGTATTTTGGCTGTTGTTTGGACTATCAAAATGTTTTTGATAATTTTTGTGATAAGGGTCCACAGATGCTGTGTGCAAAGTTTGGTGCCAATTGGTGAAATTGGCTGGAAGGAGTTTGAAAAAGTAGGTTTGCGACATTTGGCCAATTTGCGAATGGAAATTTAGCGCGACAGTGGGCGTGGCCTACATCACACAATTCAGTTGGATTAAGGGAACGCATAAACATGAGGTTTAAAACTGTGCAACAAATTATGTGGAAGAAAACGCCTTTGGCTTGATAACAGCGCCACTTACTGGTGATTTTTGGTGTGTGAGTTAAAGGGGCCAGTCTATACCACCCCGAAAACTGCAAGCAGTGATGAACGGGCCCTCCCCCACCCACGTACGTTGGGCTATGGTGCCGTCGGAGGCTGTGCGCCCAGATGTGTGCTTGCCCTTTGCCTGTGGAAATGTCCTACCTAAATGGGATTCGTGTCACACAAAACACAACAGTGACATCTTCAGTGACTTCCTGTGTCCAGTGGGTCTGGTCATGATACATATGCGTACTGACTTTCGTTAATATGTGTGCATGTAGGAGGTGGGGCTTCAAGTTTGAAATATTCCAGGGGGCGCTATGGAGCCATTTGTTCACTTATCACAGTATTAATGCAAAGACCTATTCAGGGACAACCTCTCTACAATTGTGACCAATTTGGTGTACATGGGAAATTGTATGTTGAAGTTATAAGGACTTCCTGCACGATGGCAAAGGATTGAAATTGACCGCACCGCCACGCCCACCAAGCACAAAACAGGCTGTTGAAGGTCTGAGGATGCTACTGAGTGAATGTGAAGTCTGTGGTGTTAAATCTGTAGGATGAGTTAGTTAAAGTACAAGGCATAGACATATTGGGTCTGTACAGAATGGGAAAAGCCATAAGGGGGGTCATCGAAATTGACCGCACTGCCACACCCACCAGGAATAACATAGGCAAAAGCTTTTCACAACTTTTCATCATCAAGGCATGAGGATGATACTTAGTGACTGGGAAGTCTGTGGTGTTAAATCTGTAGGCAAAGTTAAACAATGTACAAGGTTTTCTCTGGGCCCCTGCCAAATCTAACCAGTGATGACATGTTCAGCCGCATGTCATCATTCAACCGCTGGCTGTCAAGGTGGTGTCCAGCAAACGATGTGGGCTTTGTTGATAATTGGCGGACTTTCTGGGGAAAACCTGGTCTCATTAGGAGAGACGGCATCCATCCCACTTTGGACGGAGCGGCTCTCATCTCTAGAGATTTAACCCATTTCATTAGCCAACAACCAGCCTGACAACCCAGAGTTGAGACCAGGAGGCGGAGCTGCAGTCTTACACGCTTCTCTGAGCTTCCATTAGATCAGTTGCACACCCAAAACTTCATTGAGACTGTGTCTGCCCACCGACCACCTAAATTAATTAAATTAATCAAATCAAAAGTCCACAGAAGAGTTGTGCATGAAAATCTAATAAAAATTAACAGCAACTCTGCAATCTCAAAACAAGACAAGAGAATTAAATGCGGACTCCTAAATATCAGATCCCTGTCACCGAAAGCCGTACTTGTAAATGACTTAATTTCAGACTGTAATATTGATTTATTCTGTCTTACTGAAACTTGGCTGCATCCTGAAGAATATGTCAGCCTGAATGAATCCACTCCACCCAGTCACATTAATACTCACATTCCTCGAGGCTCCGGCCGAGGAGGTGGTGTTGCAGCTATTTATGACTTAAGTCTGTCAATCACTCCTAAACCTAAATTAAATTATAACTCATTTGAAAGCCTTGTTCTGAGTCTTTCACATCCAACGTGGAAAACTTTACAGCCAGTTCTATTTGTTGTAGTGTATCGAGCACCTGGTCCTTACTCAGAATTTTTATCTGAATTCTCTGAGTTTTAATCAAGTCTAGTCCTCAAATCAGATAAAGTAATTATTGTAGGTGATTTTAATATTCATGTGGATGTTGTTAATGATAGCCTTAGTACTGCATTTATCTCATTATTAGACTCTATTGGCTTCTCTCAGTGTGTACATAAACCAACTCACTGTTTTGACCACACCCTTGACCTTGTTCTAGCTTATGGTATCGAGATTGAAAATCTAACAGTTTTTCCACAGAATCCTCTTTTATCAGACCATCACTTAATAACTTTTGAAGTTCTATTACTGGACTACACACCATTAGGCAAAAACTCCTTCACTAGATGTCTATCTGATAGTGCTGTAGCTAAATTTAAGGAAATTATACCGCTGGCACTAAATTCAATGCCATGTCTTAATATAATAGAGGACTCCTCCGCTAACCTCAGTTCCTCACAAATCGATCATCTTGTTGATAGCACTGCAGGCTCATTGCGAACAACACTGGACTCTATTGCCCCCCTGAAAAGGAAACCTATAAAACACAGGAGGTTAGCACCCTGGTATAACTCGGATACCCGCAAATTGAAGCAAACATCACGGAAATTTGAAAGGAAATGGCGTTCCACCAACTTGGAAGAATCCCGCTTAGCCTGGAAAGATAGCCTTAAAATATATAGGAAGGCCCTCCGCAATGCCAGAGCAAGCTATTACTCGTCATTAATAGAGGAAAACAAAAACAACACCAGGTTTCTTTTCAGCACTGTAGCCAGGCTGACAGAAAGTCACAGCTCTACTGAACCATGTATTCCTACAACGCTCAGTAGTAATGACTTCATGAGCTTCTTTAATGATAACATTTTAACTATTAGAGACAAAATCCATCATCGCTTGCCCTCAACTGGCACTATTGTATCTTTAAACACAGGAACCTCAGAAACAGTTGTAAATTCTGACTTATATTTAGACTGCTTCTCTCCCATCGACCTCCACCAACTAACTTCGATGGTTTCTTCATCTAGACCAACAACTTGTCTCCTAGACCCCATCCCAACTAGGTTGCTGAAAGAAACTTTACCTTTAATTAGCACATCTCTACTAGAAATGATCAACCTGTCTCTATTAACAGGATACGTACCACAATCCTTTAAATTAGCTGTAATTAGACCGCTCCTTAAAAAGCCTAATCTTGATCCAGAAGCTTTAGCCAACTATAGACCTATATCCAACCTCCCTTTCCTCTCCAAGATCCTTGAAAAAGCAGTCGCCAACCAGCTATGTGACTTTCTTCATAAAAATAGTTTATATGAGGATTTTCAATCAGGTTTTAGAGCACATCATAGCACAGAGACGGCACTGGTGAAAGTTACAAATGACCTCCTAATCGCTTCTGACAAAGGACTTGTCTCTGTCCTGGTCTTACTAGATCTTAGTGCTGCATTTGATACCATTGATCATCACATTCTACTACAGAGACTGGAACACTTAATTGGCATTAAAGGACCCGCATTAAACTGGTTTAAGTCCTATTTATCGGATCGATTTCAGTTTGTACATGTTAATGATGAGTCATCCCTGTATACCAAGGTTAGTCATGGTGTTCCTCAAGGCTCCGTGCTTGGACCCATACTATTCACCTTATATATGCTCCCTCTAGGAAATATAATTCGGAAACACTCCATAAACTTTCATTGTTATGCAGATGATACACAGTTATACCTATCAATAAAGCCAAATGAAACTAATCAGCTTACTAAACTCCATGCATATCTCAAGGACATTAAGACCTGGATGACCTGCAATTTTCTGCTGTTAAACTCAGATAAAACCGAAGTTATAGTACTTGGTCCTAAACACCTTAGAGATGCATTACCTAATGATATAGCTAGTTTGGATGGCATTAACTTGGCCTCCAGCACCACCGTCAGGAATCTGGGAGTTATCTTTGATCAAGATATGTCCTTCAACTCCCACATAAAACAAATCTCAAGGTCTGCATTTTTTCATCTACGTAACATTGCAAAAATCAGGCCCATCCTGTCTCAAAAAGATGCAGAAAAGCTAGTCCATGCATTTGTTACTTCCAGGCTGGACTATTGTAATTCTCTATTGTCAGGCTGCCCTAACAAGTCTCTAAAGAGTCTCCGGCTGGTCCAGAATGCTGCAGCACGTGTACTGACAGGAACTAAGAAAAGAGATCATATTATTCCTGTATTGGCCTCTCTGCACTGGCTCCCTGTAAAATCAAGAATAGAGTTTAAAATCCTTCTCCTCACTTACAAAGCTGTTAATGGTCAGGCACCATCATATCTCCAGGAGCTCATACTATCCTATCACCCAACTAGAGCAATACGCTCCCAGAACGCAGGATTACTTGTAGTTCCTAAAGTCTCCAAAAGTAGAATGGGAGCCAGAGCCTTCAGGTATCAAGCTCCTCTTCTGTGGAACCATCTTCCTGTTTTGGTCCGGGAGGCGGACACCCTCTCTACCTTTAAGAGTAGACTTAAGACCTTCCTCTTCGATAGAGCCTATAGTTAGGGCTGGGCCAGGACAGGCCCAGGCCTGTCCTGGACCAGCTCTTAGTTATGCTGCTATAGGCCTAGTCCGGGGGACAATGACACACTGAGCTTCTCTCTCCTCCCCTCTCCTCTCCTCTCCTCTCCATCTGTATACATTATGCCTGTATACATGCCCCATCTCTGCATGTCACTGACTTATTCTTCCCCGGAGTCCTTGTGCTTTCTAGTCCTACAGGCTCCCATGGATCCTGGCCGCGCCCGGGTCGTGGATCGTGGATGCGCCCACTGCTATGGCCCTGCCTGATCGTGGATGCGCCCACTGCTATGGCCCTGCCTGATCGTGGATGCGCCTACTGCTATGGCCCTGCCGGATCGTGGATGCGCCTACTGCCATGACCCTGCCTGACACCCACCACTACTGTCGCTAATATTAGTCACATCTCTGTTACATACGTTCCACTACTATTATTGTAATGCATTACTACATACCATCCTTACCATTAATCACTACTACTGTTATCACTAGTAATCACATTTCCATGTGCATTTCATTATTATTGCTGTAATACATCTTTATGTACTTTCACTCCTGTCAACCATCGCTTATAATTGAATACATTGTGATCTCGTTGATCTGCTCTGTACATGCGACATCTATTGCACGTCTGTCCGTCCTGGGACAGGGATCCCTCCTCTGTGGCTCTCCCTGAGGTTTCTTCCGCATTTTTTTTTTCCCTGTTAAAAGGGCCTTTTTTTGGGGGCAAGTTTTTCCTCACTTGAATCGAGGGTCGAAGGACAGAGGGTGTCGTATCTGTACAGATTGTAAAGCCCTCTGAGGCAAACTGTGATTTGTGAATTTGGGCTATACAAATAAAATTTGATTTGATTTGATTTGATTTGCTTAGAAATGGGTTCCTACAGAATAGGAAAAGCCATCAGGGGTGTCACTAAGTTGAACACACTGCCACGGCCACCAGGTATAATGTAGGCGAAAGCTTTTCACAAGGTGTCATCATCAAGGTCTGAAGATGATATTTAGTGAGTGTGAAGTCTGTGGTGTTAAATCCGTAGGATGAGTTAGTTAAAATACGAGGCATAGACACAGACACCCCCAATCAAATCAAATCAAATCAAATCAAATTTTATTTGTATAGCCCAAATTCACAAATCACAGTTTGCCTCAGAGGGCTTTACAATCTGTACAGAGACGACACCCTCTGTCCTTCGACCCTCGATTCGAGTGAGGAAAAACTTGCCCCAAAAAAAAGCCCTTTTAACAGGGAAAAAAAAAAATGCGGAAGAAACCTCGGGAAGAGCCACAGAGGAGGGATCCCTCTCCCAGGACGGACAGACGTGCAATAGATGTCGCATGTACAGAGCAGATCAACGAGATCACAATGTATACAATTATAATGGATGGTTGACAGGAAAGTACATAAAGAGGTATTACAGCAATAATAATGAAATGCACATGGAAATGTGATTACGAGTTATAACAGTAGCAGTGGTTAACGGTAAGGATAGTATGTAGTAATGCATTACAATAATAGTAGTGGAACGTATGTAACAGAGATATGACTAATATTAGCAACAGTAGTGGTGGGTGTCAGGCAGGGCCATGGCAGTAGGCGCATCCACGATCAGGCAGGGTCATGGCAGTAGGCGCATCCACGATCAGGCAGGGCCATAGCAGTAGGCGCATCCACGATCCACGACCCGGGCGCGGCCAGGATCCATGGGAGCCTGTAGGACTAGAAAGCACAAGGACTCCGGGGAAGAAGTGAAGTCAGTGACATGCAGAGATGGGGCATGTATACAGGCATAATGTATACAGATGGAGAGGAGAGGAGGAGAGAGAAGCTCAGTGTCTCATTTGTCCCCCGGACTAGGCCTATAGCAGCATAACTAAGAGCTGGTCCAAGACAGGCCTGGGCCAGCCCTAACTATGAGCTCTATCGAAAAGGAAGGTCTTAAGTCTACTCTTAAAGGTAGAGAGGGTGTCCGCCTCCCGGACAAAAACAGGAAGATGGTTCCATAGAAGAGGAGCTTGATAACTGAAGGCTCTGGCTCCCATTCTGCTTTTGGAGACTTTAGGAACTACAAGTAATCCTGCGTTCTGGGAGCGTAATGCTCTAGTTGGGTGATAGGGTAGTAAGAGCTCCTGGAGATATGATGGTGCCTGACCATTAACAGCTTTGTAAGTGAGGAGAAGGTTTTTAAACTCTATTCTTGATTTTACGGGGAGCCAGTGCAGAGAGGCCAATACAGGAGTAATATGATCTCTTTTCTTAGTTCCCGTCAGTACACGTGCTGCAGCATTTTGGACCAGCTGGAGACTCTTTAGAGACTTGTTAGGGCAGCCTGATAATAGAGAATTACAATAGTCCAGCCTGGAAGTAACAAATGCATGGACTAGCTTTTCTGCATCTTTTTGAGACAGGATGGGCCTGATTTTTGCAATGTTACGTAGATGAAAAAATGCAGACCTTGAAATTTGTTTTATGTGGGAGTTGAAGGACATATCTTGATCAAAGATAACTCCCAGATTCCTGACCGTGGTGCTGGAGGCCAAGTTAATGTCATCTAAACTAGCTATATCATTAGATAATGCATCTCTAAGGTGTTTAGGACCAAGTACTATAATTTCGGTTTCATCTGAATTTAACAACAGAAAATTGCAGGTCATCCAGGTCTTAATGTCCTTGAGACATGCATGGAGTTTAGTAAACTGATTAGTTTCATCTGGCTTTATTGATAGGTATAACTGGGTATCATCTGCGTAACAATGAAAGTTTATGGAGTGTTTCCGAATTATATTTCCTAGAGGGAGCATATATAAAGGGAATAGTGTGGGTCCAAGCACGGAGCCTTGAGGAAGACCATGACTAACCTTGGTATACAGGGATGACTCATCATTAACATGTACAAACTGAAATCGATCCGATAAATAGGACTTAAACCAGTGTAATGCGGGTCCTTTAATGCCAATTAAGTGTTCCAGTCTCTGTAGTAGAATGTGATGATCAATGGTATCAAATGCAGCACTAAGATCTAGTAAGACCAGGACAGGGACAAGTCCTTTGTCAGAAGCGATTAGGAGGTCATTTGTAGCTTTCACCAGTGCCGTCTCTGTGCTATGATGTGCTCTAAAACCTGATTGAAAATCCTCATATAAACTATTGTTATGAAGAAAGTCACATAGCTGGTTGGCGACTGCTTTCTCAAGGATCTTGGAGAGGAAAGGGAGGTTGGATATAGGTCTATAGTTGGCTAAAGCTTCTGGATCAAGATTAGGCTTTTTAAGGAGCGGTCTAATTACAGCTAGTTTAAAGGACTGTGGTACGTATCCTGTTAATAGAGACAAGTTGATCATTTCTAGTAGAGATGTGCTAATTAAAGGTAAAGTTTCTTTCAGCAACCTAGTTGGGATGGGGTCTAGGAGACAAGTTGTTGGTCTAGATGAAGAAATCATCGAAGTTAGTTGGTGGAGGTCAATGGGAGAGAAGCAGTCTAAATATAAGTCAGAATTTACAACTGTTTCTGAGGTTCCTGTGTTTAAAGATACAATAGTGCCAGTTGAGGGCAAGCGATGATGGATTTTGTCTCTAATAGTTAAAATGTTATCATTAAAGAAGCTCATGAAGTCATTACTACTGAGCGTTGTAGGAATACATGGTTCAGTAGAGCTGTGACTTTCTGTCAGCCTGGCTACAGTGCTGAAAAGAAACCTGTTGTTGTTTTTATTTTCCTCTATTAATGACGAGTAATAGTTTGCTCTGGCATTGCGGAGAGCCTTCCTATATATTTTAAGGCTATCCTTCCAGGCTAAGCGGGATTCTTCCAAATTGGTGGAACGCCATTTCCTTTCAAATTTCCGTGATGTTTGCTTCAATTTGCAGGTATCCGAGTTATACCAAGGTGCTAACCTCCTGTGTTTTATAGGTTTCTTTTTCAGAGGGGCAATAGAGTCCAGTGTTGTTCGCAATGAGCCTGCAGTGCTATCAACAAGATGATCAATTTGTGAGGAACTGAGGTTAGCGGAGGAGTCCTCTATTATATTAAGACATGGCATTGAATTTAGTGCCAGCGGTATAATTTCCTTAAATTTAGCTACAGCACTATCAGATAGACATCTAGTGAAGGAGTTTTTGCCTAATGGTGTGTAGTCCAGTAATAGAACTTCAAAAGTTATTAAGTGATGGTCTGATAAAAGAGGATTCTGTGGAGAAACTGTTAGATTTTCAATCTCGATACCATAAGCTAGGACAAGGTCAAGGGTGTGGTCAAAACAGTGAGTTGGTTTATGTACACACTGAGAGAAGCCAATAGAGTCTAATAATGTGATAAATGCAGTACTAAGGCTATCATTAACGACATCCACATGAATATTAAAATCACCTACAATATAATTACTTTATCTGATTTGAGGACTAGACTTGGTAAAAACTCAGAGAATTCAGATAAAAATTCTGACTAAGGACCAGGTGCTCGATACACTACAACAAATAGAACTGGCTGTAAAGTTTTCCACGTTGGATGTGAAAGACTAAGAACAAGGCTTTCAAATGAGTTATAATTTAATTTAGGTTTAGGATTGATTGACAGACTTAAGTCATAAATAGCTGCAACACCACCTCCTTGGCCGGAGCCTCGAGGAATGTGAGTATTAATGTGACTAGGGGGAGTGGGTTCATTCAGGCTGACATATTCTTCAGGATGCAGCCAGGTTTCAGTAAGACAGAATAAATCAATATTACAATCTGAAATTAAGTCATTTACTAATACAGCTTTCGATGACAGGGATCTGATGTTTAGGAGTCCGCATTTAATTCTCTTGTCTTGTTTGGAAATTGCAGAGTTGCTGTTAATTTTTATTAGTTTTTCATGCACAACTCCTCTTCTGTGAACTTTTGATTTGATTAATTTAATTAATTTAGGTGGTCGGGGGGCAGACACAGTCTCAATGAAGTTTTGGATGTGCAACTGATCTAATGGAAGCTCAGAGAAGCGTGTAAGACTGCAGCTCTTCCTCCTGGTCTCAACTCTGGGTTGTCAGGCTGGTTGTTGGCTAATGAAATGGGTTAGATTTCTAGAGATGAGAGCCGCTCCGTCCAAAGTGGGATGGATGCCGTCTCTCCTAATCAGACCAGGTTTTCCCTAGAAAGTCCGCCAATTATCAACAAAGCCCACATCGTTTGCTGGACACCACCTCGACAGCCAGCGTTTGAATGATGACATGCGGCTAAACATGTCATCACTGGTTAGATTTGGCAGGGGCCCAGAGAAAACTACGGAGTCCGACATTGTTTTGGCATAGTTACACACCGACTCAACTTTAATGTTAGTGACTTCCAACTGGCGTAGCCGGGAGTCATTACCGCCGACATGTATTATGATCTTACTATATTTACGTTTAGCTTTAGCCAGCAGTTTCAAATTTGATTCGATGTCGCCCGCTCTGGCCCCTGGGATGCATTTCACTATGGTCGCTGGTGCCTCTAACTTCACGTTTCGTACTATGGAGCTGCCAATAACCAGAGTTGGTTCCTCAGCGGGTGTGTCGCTGAGTGGGGAAAATCTGTTAGAAACGTGAAGCGGCAGATGCTGTAATGTGGGCTTTGGCTTGGTATTATGCTTCCTTCGTTCAGTCACCCAGCCTCCCTGCTTTCCCGGCTGCTCGGGAGTTGCCAGGGGACGGCTAGCTGAAGCTACGGTTGCTCGGTCCGCACTAGCTAAGGGGGCCTGGCTAACTGCAGCAGTTACAGTCGGAGTTTCCATGCTGCGGAGCCGAGCCTCCAACTCACTGAGCCACGCCTCCAACACTACAAATAAACTACACTTAATACATGTACCAGTATCACTAAGGGAGGCAGAGGTGTAACTAAACATCTGTCACATCGAGCAAGAGAAAAGAGGAGAGCGAGAGGGAGAGAGAGAAGCCATCGCTAGCTGATAGCGGCTAAGCTAGGATACGATAGATTAGCTAGCAGAGCTAGGAGAGCTAAAACAGCAGTAAGTTTAGCGATTAAGCTATAAACACAGAGTACTGTTAAATGCTTCAGTGGACTAGTACGTGCTTAATTGTAAGCGGGAATTCGGCCGCTGCAGTAAGGAATATAACAATAATCTGCTCGGACGAGCCGGAGCAGCGCAGGTACGCTATCACTATCAGTAACACAACAACAGGAAATGACGCAATGACGCAACACGCTTACTGTCGTCACGTGTCATCATGTTGAATTATCACATTTTTCACCACATGTGACGTATGTTCCAAGTTTGGTGAGTTTTGGAGTATGTTCAGGCCGCCAAATATGCGATCTTGGGGAAGGACAAAAAATAATAATAGTAAAAACTGCAAGCAGTGATGAACGGGCCCTCGCCCCCCCACGTACGTTGGGCTGTAGCGCCCTCGGAGGCCTGTGCGCCCGGATGTGTGCTTGCCCGTTGCCTGTGGAAATGTCCTACCTAAATGGGATTCGTGTCACACAAAACACAACAGTGACATCTTCAGTGACTTCCTGTGTCCAGTGGGTGGCGCTATGGATATGATACAGTATTGATACTTAGACGTATTCAAGGCCAGCCCCTCTACATGTGTGACGAATTTGGTGAAGATGGGAAATTGTATGTTGAAGTTATGAGGACTTCCTGCGTGATGGCGAAGGATCGAAATTGACCGCACCGCCATGCCCACCAAGCACAACTCAGGCTGTTGAAGGTATGAGGATGCTACTGAGTGAATGTGAAGTCTGTGGTGTTAAATCTGTAGGATGAGTTAGTTAAAGTACAAGGCATAGACATATTGGGTCAGTACAGAATGGGAAAAGCCATAAGGGGGTCATCGAAATTGACCACACTGCGACACCCACCAGGAATAACGTAGGCAAAAGTTTTTCACAACTTTTCATCATCAAGGCATGAGGATGATACTTGGTGACTGGGAAGTCTGTGGTGTTAAATCTGTAGGCCAAGTTAAACAATGTACGAGGCTTAGACATGGGTTCCTACAGAATGGGAACAGCCATAAGGGGGGTCGCGAAGTTGAACACACTGCCACGCCCACTAGAAATAACGTAGGTGAAAGCTTTTTACAACTTTACATTACCAAGGTCTGAAGATGATATATAGTGAGTGTGAAGTCTGTGGCGTTAAATCTGTAGGCCAAGTTAAACAATGTACGAGGCTTAGACATGGGTTCCTACAGAATGGGAACAGCCATAAGGGGGGTCGCGAAGTTGAACACACTGCCACGCCCACTAGAAATAACGTAGGTGAAAGCTTTTTACAACTTTACATTACCAAGGTCTGAAGATGATATATAGTGAGTGTGAAGTCTGTGGCGTTAAATCTGTAGGCCAAGTTAAACAATGTACGAGGCTTAGACATGGGTTCCTACAGAATGGGAACAGCCATAAGGGGGGTCGCGAAGTTGAACACACTGCCACGCCCACTACAAATAACGTAGGTGAAAGCTTTTTACAACTTTTCATTACCAAGGTCTGAAGATGATATATAGTGAGTGTGAAGTCTGTGGCGTTAAATCTGTAGGACGAGTTAATTAAAGTAAGAGGCATAGCAATGGGTACCTACAAAATGGAAAAAGCCATAAGGGGGTCATCGCAATTGAACGCACTGCCACGCCCACTAGGAATAACGTAGGTGAAAGCTTTTTACAACTTTTCATTATCAAGGTCTGAAGATGATATATAGTGAATGTGAAGCCTGTGGCGTTAAATCTGTAGGCCAAGTTAAATAATGTACGAGGCATAGAAATGGGTGACAATGGCGGCGAAATCTCAAATTTGAACCAATATGGCAGACTTCCCGTTGGACTGAGGTTATGGGTCCAAGAGGGTTTTTTGTGCGTCTGGTCATGATACATAAGCGTATCGAATTCTGTTCATGTACGTGCGTGTAGGAGGCGGGGCTTAAAGTTTGAAATATTCCAGGGGGCGTTGTGAAGCCATTTAGCGCCCCCTGCTGGTAATTTTTGGTGTGTGGGTTACAGGGGCCAGTCTATACCACCCCTATCAATTTCATATCCATGAGTGTTATGGTGTGGGCACAGTACCAAATATAAAATTAAACTGCCACCAGAGCGCCACCTAGTGGCAGATCGGTAACCCCTTTTTCAGCTATTGTAAGGAGGGCAGTGGCAATGAGTGTACCAAATTGTGTGATAATCCGACCAACGGATGTTGAGATATAAGTTACTTTAATTTAAAGAGCACCACCTAGTGGTCATCAGCCAAAATTTTGCACAGAGCCTCAGGGGCTCATGTGGAATGAGTATCCTGAGTTTCATGTCATTCAGACAGACCAATGTGGAGATATGCCACACTTCCTGTTTGGTACGAAATGTGCAGGAAGTTGTGATATAATAACTTGAGTATTCTTTGGAATATAAAAATTCTTTTAATTGGTTTTTGTCACGAGGGTCCACAGATGCCGTGTGCGAAGTTTGGTGCAAATCGGAGAAATTGGCAGTGAGGAGTTAGCAAAAGTAGGTTTGCGACATTTTGCGAATTAGCGAAAAAATTAGGTAACCGGAAATGGGCGTGGCCTATATCAAGAGATTCAGCACAATTCACTGAACGTGTGGATATAAGGTTTTTGAATGTGCGGCAAAGTATGTGGGAGTTATGAGCCAAAACGCACTTTGCTTGATTATAGCGCCACCTAGTGGTGAAAATTCACATGGACAACAGATTATAAAATTTTTCGCCAGGTGTGATCTATATTCCAAGTTTGGTGAGTTTTGGGGTATGTTCAGGCCGCCAAATATGCGATCTTGGGGACAGACAAAAAATAATAATAATAATTAAAACTGCAAGCAGTGATGAACGGGCCCTCGCAGTCCACGCGCGTCGGGGTCTGCGGATGTCAGGGCGTGCCGCTTACCTGGCCCCATTGCCGGATTATTGTGTATGCATGTCTAAACTGCAGTGTTCAGATGTGTGTTCACCTGTTGCCCGTGGAAATGTCCTACCTAAATGGGATGCGTGTCACACAAAACACAACAGTGACATCTTCAGTCCTGTGTCCAGTGGGTGGCGCTATAGATATGATACAGTATTGATGCATAGATGTATTCAGGGCCAGCCCCTCTACATGTGTGAGCAATTTGGTGAAGATGGGAAATTGTATGTTGAAGTTATGAGGACTTCCTGCATGATGGCGAAGGATCGAAATAGACCACACCGCCATGCCCACCAAGCACAACACAGGCTGTTGAAGGTCTGAGGATGCTGCTGAGTGAATGTGAAGTCTGTGGTGTTAAATCTGTAGGATGAGTTAGTGAAAGTACAAGGCATAGACATATTGGGTCAGTACAGAATGGGAAAAGCCATAAGGGGGTCAACAAAATTGACCACACTGCGACACCCACCAGGAATAACGTAGGCAAAAGTTTTTCACAACTTTTCATCATCAAGGCATGAGGATGATACTTGGTGACTGGGAAGTCTGTGGTGTTAAATCTGTAGGCCAAGTTAAACAATGTACGAGGCTTAGAAATGGGTTCCTACAGAATGGGAACAGCCATAAGGGGGGGTCGCGAAGTTGAACACACTGCCACGTCCACTAGAAATAACGTAGGTGAAAGCTTTTTACAACTTTTCATTATCAAGGTCTGAAGATGATATATAGTGAGTGTGAAGTCTGTGGCGTTAAATCTGTAGGCCAAGTTAAACGATGTACGAGGCTTAGAAATGGGTACCTACAAAATGGGAACAGCCATAAGGGGGGTCGCGAAGTTGAACACACTGCTACGCCCACTAGAAATAACGTAGGTGAAAGCTTTTTACAACTTTTCATTATCAAGGTCTGAAGATGATATATAGTGAGTGTGAAGTCTGTGGCGTTAAATCTGTAGGACGAGTTAATTAAAGCACGAGGCATAGGAATGGGTACCTACAAAATGGAAAAAGCCATAAGGGGGTCATCGCAATTGAACGCGCTGCCACGCCCACTAGGAATAACGTAGGTGAAAGCTTTTAACAACTTTTCATTATCAAGGTCTGAAGATGATATATAGTGACTGGGAAGTCTGTGGTGTTAAATCTGTAGGCCAAGTTGAACGATGTACGAGGCTTAGAAATGGGTTCCTACAGAATGGGAACAGCCATAAGGGGGGTCGCGAAGTTGAACGCACTGCCACGCCCAGTAGGAATAACATAGGTGAAAGCTTTTTACAACTTTTCATTATCAAGGTCTGAAGATGATATATAGTAAGTGTGAAGCCTGTGGCGTTAAATCTGTAGGATGAGTTAATTAAAGTAAGAGGCATAGCAATGGGTGACAATGGCGGTGAAATCTCAACTTTGAACCAATATGGCAGACTTCCCGTTGGACTGAGGTTATGGGTCCAAGAGGGTTTTTTGTGCATCTCCTCATGATACATAAGCGTACCAAATTCTATTCATGTACGTGCATGTAGGAGGCGGGGCTTAAAGTTTGAAATATTCCAGGGGGCGTTGTGGAGCCATTTAGCGCCCCCTGCTGGTCATTTTTGGTGTGTGGGTTACAGGGGCCAGTCTATACCACCCCTATCAATTTCATATCCATAAGTGTTATGGTGTGGGCACAGTACCAAATATAAAATTCAACTGCCACCAGAGCGCCACCTAGTGGCAGATCGGTAACCCCTTTTTCAGCTATCGTCAGGAGGCCAGTGGCAATGAGTGTACCAAATTTTATGATAATCCGACCAACGGATGTTGAGATATAAATTACTTTAATTTTAAGAGCGCCACCTAGTGGTCATCAGCCAAGATTTTGCACAGAGCCTTAGGGGCTCATGTGGAAGTAGTATCCTGAGTTTCATGTCATTCAGACAGACCAATGTGGAGATATGCCACACTTCCTGTTTGGTACGAAATGTGCAGGAAGTTGTGATTTAATAACTTGAGTATTCTTTGGAATATCAAAATTCTTTTTATTAGTTGTTGTCAGGAGGGTCCACAGATGCTGTGTGCAAAGTTTGATGCAAATCGGTGAAATTGTCTGGGAGGAGTTAGCAAAAGTAGGTTTGCGACATTTTGCAAATTAGCGAAAAAATTAGGTAACCGGAAATGGGCGTGGCCTATATCAAGAGATTCAGCACAATTCACTGAACGCGTGGATATAAGGTTTTTGAATGTCCGACAAAGTATGTGGGAGTTATGAGCCAAAACGCACTTTTCTTGATTATAGCGCCACCTAGTGGTGAAAATTCACAACGACAACAGATTATAAAATTTTTCGCCAGGTGTGATCTATATTCCAAGTTTGGTGAGTTTTGGGGCATGTTCAGGCCGCCAAATATGCGATCTTGGGGACAGACAAAAAATAATAATAATAATAATAATAAATAATCCTTACAGATACAATAGGTCCTCACACGAGATTCGTGCTCGGGCCCTAATTAAAACTGCGAGCAGTGATGTACGGGCCCTCGCAGTCCACGCGTGTCGGGGCATGCTGCCGTCGGGGCTTGTTCATGCAACAACTTCCGTTGAGTAATGAAAAGTGAAGGCAGTCAAGGGAAAAACGGTTTTGTCTTGATAACAGCGCCACCTAGTGGCAATTTTTGGTGTGTGAGTTACAGGGGCCAGTGTGTACCACCCCAATGAATTTCATATCCATAAGTATTATGGTGTGGGCACAGTGCCAAAAACAAAATGAAACTGCCGCCAGAGCGCCACCTAGTGTCGGAGCGGTAAGACCTTCGTCAGCCATCCTCAGGAGGGCATTTGCAATAAGTGTACCAAGTTTCATGTCAAGCAGACAAACGGATGTGGAGATATAAATTACTTCAATTTAAAGAGCGCCACCTAGTGGTGGTCGGCCACAATTTGGCACAGAGCCTTAGGGGCTCATGGGGAAGTATTATCCTGAGTTTCATGTCATTCGGACACACCAATGTGGAGATATGCAACACTTCCTGTTTGGTACGAAATGTGCAGGAAGTTGTGATATAATAACTTGAGTATTCTTTGGAATATCAACATTCTTTTAATTGGTTTTTGTCACGAGGGTCCACAGATGCCGTGTGCAAAGTTTGGTGCAAATCGGAGAAATTGGCGGTGAGGAGTTAGGTCTGATTAGGTCTGCGACATTTTGCGAATTAGCGAAAAAATTAGGTAACCGGAAATGGGCGTGGCCTATATCAAGAGATTCAGCACAATTCACTGAACGCGCTGATATAAGGTTTTTGAATGTGCGACAAAGTATGTGGGAGTTATGAGCCAAAACGCACTTTGCTTGATTATAGCGCCACCTAGTGGTGAAAATTCACAATGACAACAGATTAAAAAAATTTTCGCCAGGTCTGATCTATATTCCAAGTTTGGTGAGTTTTGGAGTATGTTCAGGCCGCCAAATATGCGATCTCGGGGAAGGAAAAAAAATAATAATTAAAACTGCAAGCAGTGATGAACGGGCCCTCGCCCCCCCACGTACGTTGGGCTGTGGCGCCGTCGGAGGCCTGTTCGCCCAGATGTGTACTCACCCTTTGCCTTTGCCTGGAAATGTCCTACCTAAATGGGATACGTATTCAGGGTGAGCTCCTCTACATGTGTGAGCAGTTTGATGCAGATGGGCAAGTGTATTTTGAAGTTATAAGCACTTCCAGCGTGATGGCGAAGGATCACAATTGACCACACCGCCACGCCCATCAGGTATAACACAGGCTGTTGAAGGTATGAGGATGCTACTGAGTGAATGTGAAGTCTGTGGTGTTAAATCTGTAGGACGAGTTAGTGAAAGTATGAGACTTGGAAATTGGGATCGCACAGAATGGGAAAAGCCATAAGGGAGACATTGAAATTAATCACACCGCCACACCCACCAGGAATAACGTAGACGAAAGCTTTTGACAACTTTTCATCATCAAGGTATGAGGATGCTTCTAAGTGAATGTGAAGTCTGTGGTGTTAAATCTGTAGGACGAGTTAGTTAATGTACGACGCTTAGAAATGGGTTTCCTACAGAATGGGAAAAGCCATAAGGGGGTCATTGAAATAAACCGTATCACCACGCCCACCAGAAATGATGTAGGCAAAAGCTTTTCACAACTTGTCATCATCAAGGCATGTGGATAAGGCGTAGTGACTGGGAAGTCTGTGGTGTTAAATCTGTAGGCCAAGTTAAACAATGTACAAGGCTTAGACATGGGTTCCTACAGAATGGGAACAGCCATAAGGGGGTCATCGAAATTGAACACACTGCCACGCCCACTAGAAATAACGTAGGTAAAAGCTTTTTACAACTTTTCATTATCAAGGTCTGAAGATGATATATATTGAATGTGAAGCCTGTGGCGTTAAATCTGTAGGAAGAGTTAATTAAAGTACGAGGCATAGAAATGAGTACCTACAAAATGGAAAAAGCCATAAGGGGGTCATCGCAATTGAACGCACAGCCACGCCCACTAGGAATAACGTAGGTGAAAGTTTTTAACAACTTTTCATTATCAAGGTCTGAAGATGATATATATTGAATGTGAAGCCTGTGGCGTTAAATCTGTAGGCCAAGTTAAATAATGTACGAGGCATAGAAATGGGTGACAATGGCGGCGAAATCTCAACTTTGAACCAATATGGCAGACTTCCCGTTGGACTGAGGTTATGGGTCCAAGAGGGTTTTTTGTGCGTCTGGTCATGATACATAAGCGTACCGAATTGTGTTCATGTACGTGCGTGTAGGAGGCGGGGCTTAAAGTTTGAAATATTCCAGGGGGCGCTATGGAGAAATTTAGCGCCCCCTGCTGGTCATTTTTGGTGTGTGAGTTACAGGGGCCAATCTGTACCACCCCTATCAATCTCATATCCATAAGTGTTATGATGTGGGCACAGTACCAAATATAAAATTAAACTGCCACCAGAGCGCCACCTAGTGGCAGATCGGTAACCCCTTTTTCAGCTATCGTCAGGTGGGCAGTGGCAATGAGTGTACCAAGTTTTGTGATAATCCGACCAACGGATGTTGAGATATAAATTACTTTAATTTAAAGAGCGCCACCTAGTGGTCATCAGCCAAAATTTTGCATAGAGCCTCAGGGGCTCATGTGGAAGTAGTATCCTGAGTTTCATGTCATTCAGACAGACCAATGTGGAGATATGCCACACTTCCTGTTTGGTACGAATTGTGCAGGAAGTTGTCATTTAATAACTTGAGTATTCTTTGGAATATCAAAATTCTTTTAATTGGTTTTTGTCAGGAGGGTCCACAGATGGCGTGTGCAAAGTTTGGTGCAAATCGGAGAAATTGGCGGTGAGGAGTTAGCAAAAGTACGTTTGCGACATTTTGCGAATTTGCGAAAAAATTAGGTAACCGGAAATGGGCGTGGCCTATATCAAGAGATTCAGCACAATTCACTGAACGCGTGGATATAAGGTTTTTGAATGTGCGACAAAGTATGTGGGAGTTATGAGCCAAAACGCACTTTCCTTGATTATAGCGCCACCTAGTGGTGGAAATTCACAACGACAACAGATTTAAAAAAAAATCGCCAGGTCTGATCTATATTCCAAGTTTGGTGAGTTTTGGGGTATGTTCAGGCCGCCAAATATGCGATCTCAGGGAAGGAAAAAAAATAATAATAAATAAATAATCCTAGCAGATACAATAGGTCCTCGCACGAGATTCGTGCTCGGGCCCTAATAAATTAAAACTGCAAGCAGTGATGAACGGGCCCTCGCTCCCCACGTACATTGGGCTGTAGCGCCGTCGGAGGCCTGTGCGCCCGGATGTGTGCTTGCCCGTTGCCTGTGGAAATGTCCTACCTAAATGGGATTTGTGTCACACAAAACACAACAGTCACATCTTCAGTGACTTCCTGTGTTCAGTGGGTGGCGCTATAGATATGACGCAGTATTGATGCAGAGACGTATTCCGGGCCAGCCCCTCTACATGTGTGACCAATTTGATTCAGATGGGAAATTGTATGTTGAAGTTGTAAGGACTTCCTGCGTGATGGCGAAGGATCGAAATTGACCGCACTGCCATGCCCACCAAGCACAACTCAGGCTGTTGACGGTATAAGGATGCTAGAGTTAATGCAAAGTCTGTGGTATTAAATCTGTAGGATGAGTTAGTTAAAGTACAAGGCATAGACATATTGGGTCAGTACAGAATGGGAAAAGCCAGAAGGGGGTCATCGAAATTGACCACACTGCCACACCCACCAGGAATAACGTAGGCAAAAGTTTTTCACAACTTTTCATCAACAAGGCATGAGGATGATACTTGGTGACTGGGAAGTCTGTGGTGTTAAATCTGTAGGCCAAGTTAAACGATGTACGAGGCTTAGAAATGGGTTCCTACAGAATGGGAACAGCCATAAGGGGGGTCGCGAAGTTGAACGCACTGCCACGCCCACTAGGAATAACGTAGGTGAAAGCTTTTTACAACTTTTCATTATCAAGGTCTGAAGATGATATATAGTGAGTGTGAAGTCTGTGGTGTTAAATCTGTAGGCCAAGTTAAACGATGTACGAGGCTTAGAAATGGGTTCCTACAGAATGGGAACAGCCATAAGGGGGGTCGTGAAGTTGAACGCACTGCCACGCCCACTAGGAATAACGTAGGTGAAAGCTTTTTACAACTTTTCATTATCAAGGTCTGAAGATGATATATAGTGAATGTGAAGCCTGTGGCATTAAATCTGTAGGCCAAGTTAAATAATGTACGAGGCATAGAAATGGGTGACAATGGCGGCGAAATCTCAACTTTGAACCAATATGGCAGACTTCCCGTTGGACTGAGGTTATGGGTCCAAGAGGGTTTTTTGTGCGTCTGGTCATGATACATAAGCGTACCGAATTCTGTTCATGTACGTGCGTGTAGGAGGCGGGGCTTACAGTTTGAAATATTCCAGGGGGCGTTGTGGAGCAATTTAGCGCCCCCTGCTGGTCATTTTTGGTGTGTGGGTTACAGGGGCCAGTCTATACCACCCCTATCAATTTCATATCCATAAGTGTTATGGTGTGGGCACAGTACCAAATATAAAATTAAACTGCCACCAGAGCGCCACCAAGTGGCAGATCGGTAACCCCTTTTACAGCTATCGTCAGGAGGGCAGTGGCAATGAGTGTACCAAATTTTATGATAATCCGACCAACGGATGTTGAGATATGAATTACTTTAATTTAAAGAGCGCCACCTAGTGGTCATCAGCCAAAATTTTGCACAGAGCCTTAGGGGCTCATGTGGAAGGAGTATCCTGAGTTTCATGTCATTCGAACAGACCAATGTGGAGATATGCCACACTTCCTGTTTGGTACGAAATGTGCAGGAAGTTGTGATTTAATAACTTGAGTATTCTTTGGAATATCAAAATTCTTTTAATTGGTTTTTGTCAGGAGGGTCCACAGATGCCGTGTGCAAAGTTTGGTGCAAATCGGAGAAATCGTCTGGGAGGAGTTAGCAAAAGTAGGTTTGCGACATTTTGCGAATTTGCATAAAAAATTTGGTAACCGGAAATGGGCGTGGCCTATATCAAGAGAGTCAGCACAATTCACTGAACGCGTGGATATAAGGTTTTCGAATGTGCGACAAAGTATGTGGGAATTATGAGCCAAAACGCACTTTGCTTGATTATAGCGCCACCTAGTGGTGGAAATTCACAACGACAACAGATTAAAAAATGTTTCGCCAGGTCTGATCTATATTCCAAGTTTGGTGAGTTTTGGGGTATGTTCAGGCCGCCAAATATGCGATCTCGTGGACAGGAAAAAAATAATAATAATTAAAACTGCAAGCAGTGATGAACGGGCCCTCGCAGCCCCACGTACGTCGGGCTGTGGCACCGTTGGAGGCCGCGCGCCCAGATGTGTGCCCGCCCGTTACCTGTCGAAAGTTCCTACCTAAATGGGATACGTGTCACACAAAACACAGCAGTGACATCTTCAGTGACATCCTGTGTCCAGTGGGTGGAACTATAGATATGACGTAGTATTGATGCAGAGACGTATTTTGGGTGAGCCCCTCTACATGTGTGACCAATTTGATGCAGATGGGAATTTGTATGTTGAAGTTGGAAGGACTTCCTGCGTGATGGCGAAGGATCAAAATTGACCACACGGCCACGCCCACCAGGCACAACGCAGGCTGTTGAAGGTATGAGGATGCTGCTGAGTGAATGTGAAGTCTGTGGTGTTAAATCTGTAGGATAAGTTAGTTAAAGTACGAGGCATAGACATATTGGCTCAGTACAGAATGGGAAAAGCCATAAGGGGGTCATCGAAATTGACCGCACTGCCACACCCACCAGGAATAATGTAGGCAAAAGCTTTTCACAACTTTTCATCATCAAGGCATGAGGATGATCCTTGGTGACTGGGAAGTCTGTGGTGTTAAATCTGTAGGCCAAGTTAAACAATGTACAAGGCTTAGACATGGGTTCCTACAGAATGGGAACAGCCATAAGGGGGGTCGCGAAGTTGAACACACTGCCACGTCCACTAGAAATAACGTAGGTGAAAGCTTTTTACAACTTGTCATTATCAAGGTCTGAAGATGATATATAGTGAGTGTGAAGTCTGTGGCGTTAAATCTGTAGGACGAGTTAATTAAAGTACGAGGCATAGAAATGGGTACCTACAAAATGGAAAAAGCCATAAGGGGGGTCATCGCAATTGAACGCACTGCCACGCCCACTAGGAATAACGTAGGTGAAAGCTTTTAACAACTTTTCATTATCAAGGTCTGAAGATGATATATAGTGAATGTGAAGCCTGTGGCGTTAAATCTGTAGGCCAAGTTAAACAATGTACGAGGCATAGAAATGGGTGACAATGGCGGCGAAATCTCAACTTTGAACCAATATGGCAGACTTCCCGTTGGACTGAGGTTAAAGGTCCAAGAGGGTTTTTTGTGCATCTGGTCATGATACATAAGTGTACCGAATTTTGTTCATGTTTGTGAATGTAGGAGGCGGGGCTTAAAGTTTGAAATATTCCAGGGGGCGCTATGGAGCCATTTAGCGCCCCCTGCTGGTCATTTTTGGTGTGTGAGTTACAGGGGCCAGTCTGTACCACCCCTATCAATTTCATATCCATAAGTGTTATGGTGTGGGCACAGTACCAAATATAAAATTAAACTGCCACCAGAGCGCCACCTAGTGGAAGATCGGTAGCCCCTTTTTCAGCTATCGTCAGGAGGGCAGTGGCAATGAGTGTACCAAGTTTTATGATAATCCGACCAACGGATGTTGAGATATAAATTACTTTAATTTAAAGAGCACCACCTAGTGGTCATCAGCCAAAATTTTGCACAGAGCCTTAGGGGCTCATGTGGAAGTAGTATCCTGAGTTTCATGTCATTCGGACAGACCAATGTGGAGATATGCCACACTTCCTGTTTAGTACGAAATGTGCAGGAAGTTGTCATTTAATAACTTGAGTATTCTTTGGAATATCAACATTCTTTTAAATGGTTTTTGTCAGGATGGTCCACAGATGCCGTGTGCAAAGTTTGGTGCAGATCGGAGAAATTGGCGGTGAGGAGTTAGCAAAAGTACGTTTGCGACATTTTGCTAATTTGCGAAAAAATTAGGTAACCGGAAATGGGCGTGGCCTATATAACAAGATTCAGCACAATTCACTGAACGCGTGGATATAAGGTTTTTGAATGTGCGACAAAGTATGTGGGAGTTATGAGCCAAAACGCACTTTGCTTGATTATAGCGCCACCTAGTGGTGAAAATTCACAACGACAACAGATTAAAAAAATTTTCGCCAGGTCTGATCTATATTCCAAGTTTGGTGAGTTTTGGGGTATGTTCAGGCCGCCAAATATGCGATCTCGGGGAAGGAAAAAAAATAATAATAATAAATTAAAACTGCAAGCAGTGATGAACGGGCCCTCGCAAGCCCACGTACGTCGGGCTGTGGCGCCATTGGAGGCCGCGCACCCAGATGTGTGCTTGCCTGTTGCCTGTCGAAAGTTCCTCCCTAAATGGGATACGTGTCACACAAAAAACAACAGTGACATCTTCAGTGACTTCCTGTGTCCAGTCCAACTAAGGCTGTTGAAGGTATAAGGATGCTACTGAGTGAATGTGAAGTCTGTGGTGTTAAATCTGTAGGATGAGTTAGTTAATGTACGAGGCTTCGAAAAGGATTCCTACAGAATGGGAACAGCCATAAGGCGGTCATCGAAGTTGAACACACTGCCACACCCACCAGGAATAACGTAGGTAAAAGCTTTTCACAACTTTTCATCATCAAGGCATGAGGATGATATATAGTGAATGTGAAGTCTGTGGTGTTAAATCTGTAGGCCAAGTTAAACAATGTACGAGGCTTAGACATGGGTTCCTACAGAATGGGAACAGCCATAAGGGGGGTCGCGAAGTTGAACACACTGCCACGGCCACTAGAAATAACGTAGGTGAAAGCTTTTTACAACTTTTCATTATCAAGGTCTGAAGATGATATATAGTGAGTGTGAAGTCTGTGGTGTTAAATCTGTAGGCCAAGTTAAAAGATGTACGAGGCTTAGAAATGGGTTCCTACAGAATGGGAACAGCCATAAGGGGGGTCGCGAAGTTGAACACACTGCCACGCCCACTAGAAATAACGTAGGTGAAAGCTTTTAACAAGTTTTCATTATCAAGGTCTGAAGATGATATATAGTGAATGTGAAGCCTGTGGCGTTAAATCTGTAGGCCAAGTTAAATAATGTACGAGGCATAGAAATGGGTGACAATGGCGGCGAAATCTCAACTTTGAACCAATATGGCAGACTTCCCGTTGGACTGAGGTTATGGGTCCAAGAGGGTTTTTTGTGCGTCTGGTCATGATGCATAAGCGTACCGAATTCTGTTCATGTACGTGCATGTAGGAGGCGGGGCTTAAAGTTTGAAATATTCCAGGGGGCGTTGTGGAGCCATTTAGCGCCCCCTGCTGGTCGTTTTTGGTGTGTGAGTTACAGGGGCCAGTCTGTACCACCCCTATCAATTTCATATCCATAAGTGTTATGGTGTGGGCACAGTACCAAATATAAAATTAAACTGCCACCAGAGCGCCACCTAGTGGTGAATCGGTAAGACCTTCATCAGGGTTCCTCAGGAGGGCAGTGGCAATGAGTGTACCAAGTTTTATGATAATCCGACCAACGGATGTGGAGATATAAATTACTTTAATTTAAAGAGCGCCACCTAGTGGTCATCAGCCAAAATTTTGCACAGAGCCTTAGGGGCTCATGTGGAAGTAGTATCCTGAGTTTCATGTCATTCGGACAGACCAATGTGGAGATATGCCACACTTCCTGTTTAGTACGAAATGTGCAGGAAGTTGTCATTTAATAACTTGAGTATTCTTTGGAATATCAACATTCTTTTAAATGGTTTTTGTCAGGAGGGTCCACAGATGCCGTGTGCAAAGTTTGGTGCAAATCGGAGAAATTGGCGGTGAGGAGTTAGCAAAAGTACGTTTGCGACATTTTGCTAATTTGCGAAAAAATTAGGTAACCGGAAATGGGCGTGGCCTATATAACAAGATTCAGCACAATTCACTGAACGCGTGGATATAAGGTTTTTGAATGTGCGACAAAGTATGTGGGAGTTATGAGCCAAAACGCACTTTGCTTGATTATAGCGCCACCTAGTGGTGAAAATTCACAACGACAACAGATTAAAAAAATTTTCGCCAGGTCTGATCTATATTCCAAGTTTGGTGAGTTTTGGGGTATGTTCAGGCCGCCAAATATGCGATCTCGGGGAAGGAAAAAAAATAATAATAATAAATAATCCTAGCAAATACAATAGGTCCTCGCACGAGATTCGTGCTCGGGCCCTAATTAAAACTGCAAGCAGTGATGAACGGGCCCTCGCTCCCCACGTACGTTGGGCTGTAGCGCCGTCGGAGGCCTGTGCGCTCGGATGTGTGCTTGCCCGTTGCCTGTGGAAATGTCCTACCTAAATGGGATTCATGTCACACAAAACACAACAGTGACATCTTCAGTGACTTCCTGTGTTCAGTGGGTGCCGCTATGGATATGACGCAGTATTAATGCAGAGACGTATTCCGGGCCAGCCCCTCTACATGTGTTAGCAATTTGATGCGGATCAACAATTGTATGTTGAAGTTGTGAGGACTTCCTGCTTGATGGCGAAGGATTTATATTGACCGCACGACCACGCCCACCAGGCACAACGTAGGCTGTTGAAGGTATGAGGATGCCACTGAATGAATGTGAAGTCTGTGGCGTTAAATCTGTAGGATGAGTTAGTTGAAGTACGAGGCACAGACATTGGGTCAGTACAGAATGGAAAAAGCCATAAGGGGGTCATCGAAATTGACCACACTGTGACACCCACCAGGAATAACGTAGGTAAAAGTTTTTCACAACTTTTCATCATCAAGGCATGAGGATGATACTTGGTGACTGGGAAGTCTGTGGTGTTAAATCTGTAGGATGAGTTAGTTAATGTACGAGGCTTAGAAAAGGATTCCTACAGAATGGGAATAGCCATAAGGGGGTCATCGAAGTTGAACACACTGCCACACCCACCAGGAATAACGTAGGTGAAAGCTTTTTACAACTTTTCATTATCAAGGTCTGAAGATGATATATAGTGACTGGGAAGTCTGTGGTGTTAAATCTGTAGGCCAAGTTAAACAATGTACGAGGCTTAGAAATGGGTTCCTACAGAATGGGAACAGCCATAAGGGGGGTCGCGAAGTTGAACGCACTGCCACACCCACTAGGAATAACGTAGGTGAAAGCTTTTTACAACTTTTCATTATCAAGGTCTGAAGATGATATATAGTGACTGGGAAGTCTGTGGTGTTAAATCTGTAGGCCAAGTTAAACGATGTACGAGGCTTAGAAATGGGTTCCTACAGAATGGGAACAGCCATAAGGGGGGTCGCGAAGTTGAACGCACTGCCACGCCCACTAGGAATAACGTAGGTGAAAGGTTTTTACAACTTTTCATTATCAAGGTCTGAAGATGATATATAGTGAGTGTGAAGTCTGTGGCGTTAAATCTGTAGGACGAGTTAATTAAAGTACGAGGCATAGAAATGGGTACCTACAAAATGGAAAAAGCCATAAGGGGGTCATCGCAATTGAACGCACTGCCACGCCCACTAGGAATAACGTAGGTGAAAGCTTTTAACAACTTTTCATTATCAAGGTCTGAAGATGATATATAGTGAATGTGAAGCCTGTGGCGTTAAATCTGTAGGCCAAGTTAAATAATGTACGAGGCATAGAAATGGGTGACAATGGCGGCGAAATCTCAACTTTGAACCAATGTGGCAGACTTCCCGTTGGACTGAGGTTATGGGTCCAAGAGGGTTTTTTTTACGTCTCCTCATGATACATAAGCGTACCAAATTCTATTCATGTACGTGCATGTAGGAGGCGGGGCTTACAGTTTGAAATATTCCAGGGGGCGTTGTGGAGCCATTTAGCGCCCCCTGCTGGTCATTTTTGGTGTGTGGGTTACAGGGGCCAGTCTATACCACCCCTATCAATTTCATATCCATAAGTGTTATGGTGTGGGCACAGTACCAAATATAAAATTAAACTGCCACCAGAGCGCCACCAAGTGGCAGATCGGTAACCCCTTTTACAGCTATCGTCAGGAGGGCAGTGGCAATGAGTGTACCAAATTTTATGATAATCCAACCAACGGATGTTGAGATATGAATTACTTTAATTTAAAGAGCCCCACCTAGTGGTCATCAGCCAAAATTTTGCACAGAGCCTTAGGGGCTCATGTGGAAGGAGTATCCTGAGTTTCATGTCATTCGGACAGACCAATGTGGAGATATGCCACACTTCCTGTTTGGTACGAAATGTGCAGGAAGTTGTGATTTAATAACTTGAGTATTCTTTGGAATATCAAAATTCTTTTAATTGGTTTTTGTCAGGAGGGTCCACAGATGCCGTGTGCAAAGTTTGGTGCAAATCGGAGAAATCGTCTGGGAGGAGTTAGCAAAAGTATGTTTGCGACATTTTGCTAATTTGCGAAAAAATTAGGTAACCGGAAATGGGCGTGGCCTATATCACGAGATTCTGCACAATTCACTGAACGCGTGGATATAAGGTTTTTGAATGTGCGACAAAGTTTGTGGGAGTTATGAGCCAAAACGCACTTTGCTTGATTATAGCGCCATCTAGTGGTGAAAATTCACAATGACAACAGATTAAAAAAAATTTCGCCAGGTGTGATCTATATTCCAACTTTGGTGAGTTTTGGGGTTTGTTCAGGCCGCCAAATATGCGATCTCGGGGAAGGACAAAGAATAATAATAATAATTAAAACTGCAAGCAGTGATGAACGGGCCCTCGCAGTCCACGCGTGTCGGGGTGTGCTGCGGTCGGGGGCTGCCAGTTACCCGGCCGCATTGCCCGATTATTGTGTATGTATGTCTTAACTGTCCGTGTGTTAATGGGACTGCATTTGGTCAAGATATGGAAGACTGTCTGTTTGAACAGAATTTGCAGGAAATTGTAATTCTATATTTTGGGTGTTTATTGGAGTATCAGAATTGTTTTAATAACTTTTTGTCGTGAGCATGTACAGATGCTGTGTGCAAAGTTTGGTGCAAATTGGTGAAATTGCCTGGGAGGAGTTCGAAAAAGTAGGTTTTTCAGTTAGCGCGATTTTGCGAATGGTAATTTGGGGTGAACGTGGGCGTGGCCTACATCGATCAATTCATCTAGATTCAGGGAACACGTAGATATAAGGCTTTAGACTGTGCGACATATTATGTGGGAGTTATTCATCAAAAACGCTTTTGTCTTGATAACAGCGCCACCTGCTGGTCATTTTTGGTGTGTGAGTTACAGGGGCCAGTCTATACCACCCCAATGAATTTCATATCCATAAGTATTATGGTGTGGGCACAGTGCCAAAAACAAAATGAAACTGCCGCCAGAGCGCCACCTAGTGTCGGAGCGGTAAGACCTTCGTCAGCCATCCTCAGGAGGGCATTTGCAATAAGTGTACCAAGTTTCATGTCAATCAGACAAACGGATGTGGAGATATAAATTACTTCAATTTAAAGAGCGCCACCTAGTGGTGGTCGTCCAAAATTTGGCACAGAGCCTTAGGGGCTCATGGGGAAGTATTATCCTGAGTTTCATGTCATTCGGACACACCAATGTGGAGATATGCAACACTTCCTGTTTTGACCGAAATCTGCAGGAAATTGTTATTTAATAACTTGAGTATTCTTTGGAATATCAAAATTCTTTTAATAACTTTTTGTCAGGAGGGTCCACAGATGCTGTGTGCAAAGTTTCGTGCAAATCGGTCGAACTGCCTGGGAGGAGTTCGAAAAAGTAGGTTTGCGACATTTTGCGAGCTAGCGAAAAAAAACGGTAGGCGGATATGGGCGTGGCCTATACCCAGAGATTCAGGAGGATTCACTGAACGCGTGGATATAAGGATTTAGAATGTGCGACAAAGTATGTGGGAGTTATTAGGCAAAACGCACTTTCCTTGATAACAGCGCCACCTAGTGGTGAAAATTCACAACGACGACAGATTATAAAATTTTTCGCCAGGTGTGACGTATATTCCAAGTTTGGCGAGTTTTGGGGTATGTTCAGGCAGTGAAAAATGCGATCATTTGGGATAAATAAAAATAATAATAATAAGAAACACTACAAAAACAATAGGGTCCTTGCAGGTTCCCTGCTCGGGCCCTAATAATCATTACAATTACAATAGGGTCCTCGCAGGTTCCCTGCTCGGGCCCTAATAATAATAATAATCATTACAATTACAATAGGGTCCTTGCAGGTTCCCTGCTCGGGCCCTAATAATAATAATAATAATAATAATAAACATTACAATTACAATAGGGTCCTCGCAGGTTCCCTGCTCGGGCCCTAATTAAAACTGCAAGCAGTGATGATCGGGCCCTCGCAGGGTATGCTACCGTCGGGGCATGCTGCTGTCGAGGCATGCAGCTGTCGGGGCTTCTTCATGCAACAACTTCCATTGAGGAATGAAAAGTGAAGGCAGTCAAGCTGTTCTTTCATCATTTAGCAATAAAAGCGCCATGTATTGGGCAATTTGCACCAAATTTTGCACAAACCATCAGTGGGCCATGGAACACAATAGGTTAAGGCCTTGTGTTAATGGGAGAGTATTTGGTCAAGATACGCAAGATTGTCTGTTTGACCACAAGGTGCAGGAAATTGTAATTCTATATTTTGGGTGTTTAGTGGACTATCAAAATTCTTTAAATAACTTTTGTGGTGAGCATCCACAGATGCTGTGTGCAAAGCGTGGTGCAAATCGGTGAAATTGCCTGGGAGGAGTATGAAAAAGTACGTTTATCAGTTTTCGCGATTTTGCGAATGGAAATTGTGGGCGAAAGCGGGCGTGGCCTACATCAATCAATTCATCTGGATTCAGGTAACACGTAGATATAAGGTTTTAAACTGTGCGACATATTATGTGGGAGTTATTCACGGAAAACGCTTTTCTCTTGATAACAGCGCCACCTGCTTGTCATTTTTGGTGTGTGAGTTACAGGGGCCAGTCTATACCACCCCAATGAGTTTCATATCCATAAGTGTTATGGTGTTGGCACAGTGCCAAATCGAAGATGAAACTGCCACCAGAGCGCCACCTAGTGTCGGATCGGTAACACATTCGTCAGGTATCCTCTGGAGGGCACTGGCAATGAGTGTACCAAGTTTCATGTTAATCCAACAAACGGATGTGGAGATATAAATTACTTAAATTTAAAGAGCGCCACCTAGTGGTGATGTCCCGAAATTTTGCACAGAGCCTTAGGGGCTCATGGGGAAGTAATATCCTGAGTTTGATGTCATTCGGACACACCAATGTGGAGATATGCAACACTTCCTGTTTGGAACGAAATCTGCAGGAAGTTGTAATTTAATAACTTGAGTATTCTTTGGAATATTAAAATTCTTTTAATAACTTTTTGTCAGGAGGGTCCACAGATGCTGTGTGCAAAGTTTGGTGCAAATTGGTGAAATTGCCTGGGAGGAGTTCGAAAAAGTAGGTTTGCGACATTTTGCGAGCTAGCGAAAAAAAACGGTAGGCGGATATGGGCGTGGCCTATACCCAGAGATTCAGGAGGATTCACTGAACGCGTGCATATAAGGATTTAGAATGTGTGACAAAGTATGTGTGAGTTATTAGCCAAAACGCACTTTCCTTCATAATAGCGCCACCTAGTGGCGAAATTTGACAATGACAACAGATTATAAAATTTTTCGCCAGGTGTGATCTATATTCCAAGTTTGGCGAGTTTTGGGGTATGTTCAGGCAGTGAAAAATGCGATCATTTTGGCAGAAGAAAAATAACAAAAAATAATAATCATTACAAAAACAATAGGGACCTCGCAGGTTTCCTGCTCGGGCCCTAATTAAAACTGCAAGCAGTGATGAACGGGCCCTCGCAGGGTATGCTCCCGTCGGGGCATGCTGCTGTCGAGGCATGCTGCTGTTGGGGCATGTTGCTGTCGGTGCATGCTGCTGTTCAGGCTTGTTCATGCAACAACTTCCATTGAGTAATCAAAAGTGAAGGCAGTCAAGCAGTTCTTTCATCATTTAGCAATAAAAGCGCCATCTATTAGCCGATTTTCACCAAATTTTGCAAAAACCGTCAGTGGGCCATGGAACACAATAAGTTAAAGTCTTGTGTTAATCGGACTGTATTTCGTCAAGATACGCAAGATTGTCTGTTTGACCACAATGTGCAGGAAATAGTAATTCTATATTTTGGGTGTTTATTGGACTATCAAAATTCTTTTAATAAGTTTTTGTCGTGAGCATCCACAGATGCTGTGTGCAAAGTTTGGTGCAAATTGGTGAAATTGCCTGGGAGGAGTTCGAAAAAGTACGTTTATCAGTTTTCGTGATTTTGCGAATGGAAATTTGGGGCAAAAGTGGGCGTGGCCTACATCAATCAATTCATCTGGATTCAGGTAACACGTAGATATAAGGTTTTAAACTGTGCGACATATAATGTGGGAGTTTTTAACCAAAAACGTCTTTGGCTTGATAACAGCGCCACCTGCTGGTCATTTTTGGTGTGTGAGTTACAGGGGCCAGTCTATAGCACCCCAATGAATTTCATATCCATAAGTGTTATGGTGTGGGCACAGTGCCAAATATAAAATGAGACGGCCACCAGAACGCCACCTAGTGTCGGATTTGGAACACATTTGTCAGCTATCCTCAGGAGGGCATTGGGAATGAGTGTACCAAGTTTTGTGTTAATCCGACAAACTGATGTTGAGATATAAAATAGTTGAAATTAAACAGCGCCACCTGGTGGTCATCATCCCAAATTTTGCACAGAGCCTTAGAGGCTCATGGGGAAGTAGTATCCTGAGTTTGATGTCATTCGGACACACCAATGTGGAGATATGCAAAACTTCCTGTTTTGAGCGAAATCTGCAGGAATTTGTAATTTAATAACTTGAGAATTTTTTGGTGTATCAAAATTCTTTTAATAACTTTTTGTCAGGAGGGTCCACAGATGCTGTGTGCAAAGTTTTGTGCAAATTGGTGAAATTGCCTGGGAGGAGTTCGAAAAAGTAGGTTTGCGACATTTTGCGAGCTAGCGGAAAAAAACGGTAGGCGGATATGGGCGTGGCCTATACCGAGAGATTCAGGAGGATTCACTGAACGCGTGGATATAAGGATTTAGAATGTGCGACAAAGTATGTGGGAGTTATTAGGCAAAACGCACTTTCCTTGATAACAGCGCCACCTAGTGGTGAAAATTCACAACTACGACAGATTATAAAATTTTTCGCCAGGTGTGACGTATATTCCAAGTTTGGTGAGTTTTGGGGTATGTTCAGGCAGTGAAAAATGCGATCATTTGGGATAAATAAAAATAATAATAATAAGAAACATTACAATTACAATAGGGACCTCGCAGGTTTCCTGCTCGGGCCCTAATTAAAACTGCGAGCAGTGATGTACGGGCCCTCGCAGTCCACGTGCGTTGGGGCGCGCTGCAGTCAGGGCATGCTGCTGTCAGGGCATGCTGCTGTCAGGACATGCTGGTGTTGCAGCATGCTGCTGTCGGGCACGCACATCCTTCCTTTAGAAAATTTAAGACAAATATCATTTGAGCTGTGAATAGATGTTTGGCAAAATGTTTGAACAAAGCTTAAAGAGTCTTAAAAGTAGTATTGTCAGAATCCTCTAATCCACAACAACTTGTCTAATTTCCAACAGTTATTGAAGTTTTTTTTCTGCTTTATTTCCACAGTATAACCAAAATCAGAGCGTTTGTGAAACACAAACTCGCTCTGTCATCCAACAGAAAAGACAGCCATCGGATACACTTCAAGCTTTTATTAATGTACCACAAATACATCCAATAACTGTAGCCTACTGGCTGATTATGTTACTATACTGTAACTACTCTACAGCAATTTAATGTGATGTAATGCTGTTATTTTACTTATGCATGTCAATAAAGGTGGAAAAGATTTAGCAGAGGAGAGCAGTTTGTATTGGAAACACTTCTGCCTCCTCTGCATTACTGTTGCATTTAAATCTCCTCTGAAAAGGCTTTGACATTTGTCTCTCCGCTTGAAACGGGATATAATGGGTTTGGATTTAAAACTGGGAGGAATCCATTTTAGTCAGTGTTAATCTTGGCTGGGATTGTCTTTAGTTTTTTAATGATTGTGATTGTAAAATGTATCAGTTATAAGAGAATACATTTATTGTGTCATCATAGAAATGTAAATATTTCCAGTGTTTTCTGTTGTATATAATGGCAGATTAAAGAATACACATAATTAAAAAAAATTCCAAACGATTATTTTTGTTATCACAAAAACCTGTAAATAAGTTTTAGCCATGTTTATCAGTAAGTTGTCAATTGTGTTGCCTCCTCATTAACGGTGATGTTTCTGCTTGAATGTGAACATAATAGTTTTTCAGCTATATGTTATTTGTATAAAATGTGCTATATCAATAAAGTCTGATTGATGGATATGAGGCTAACTTCCTATTTTTAGTTGGTGGTGCCTTGGAAAGGTGCCTACCTAAATATGATACATGTTACCCCAAACACAATAGTGACAGTTTTCACCTGCAATCTGTAGGAGTTACTTAAATTTATACCTGTGTTATGTTTGAGAGAAAGTGTGTGTGACAAAAGAGGCGTGACGGTACACGTCATGATGATGACGTGTGTGTTTTTTTCAAGGTGTTTCCCCGGTGTCCTCCTGTTAATTTAAACACGTACTGGTTGAGTGTTTGTCATGACATGGATGCTGTTATAATGTGGTGTGACTGATATCCTCACCCACCATGCCTACTGGAAAGTGACAAATGTTTTTATAATTCAGACTGAAGAATTAGGTGGCATTTATGGTAATGTATGTATTTCTCGCGGTAATATGCCCACCTGGTAGCCAACAATATATCTTATCTGTTGATTATGGAAAATGCTGCGAAAAAGCAGCGGAGATTGATTTAACTTAGCTTTTGTAATGGATTTGAACGCATCAACCAATCACGTCGTGAGAAAAAACTTGACGTCAGAGCTGCAACGTTTGAACGGTTGTCTGTTACTTGACTCTCGTCCTGTGCAGACTGCTTCACCTTGGCTCTACTGATTTTTCAACAAATACACACAAATATATACAGATATTCGCAGACATTTCCAAAACTTTCGGATTAAGACAGCAGCATTCTCTTCAAGGACTTTCAACTTGCTCAACACGGTGAGTTAATTTTGATTAAATCCGCTGTTTCCCATCGCGGCACAGAGAAGGCTGCTCGGACAACGAGCTAGCGGACAACGAGCTAACATCCATGCTAGCTGCCTCATCGAACCGTAATTTTGAATGTATAATTCTGAATGTATCTAAAATACTGCTAACTTCAGTAAGGTACATTGCGTGTGTATGGTTTGTAAATGAGTATTATAAATGCTGTTATTAACACTGTTGGCTACTCTGCTGTCACGAGACAGCTAGTTAGCAAGCATTATTAGCATCGCTCGGCAGCAGAAACCTTTGGGTGTTTTTTTCTAAACGGGCTAAAAGTTACCGAGCCTTCTCCTGCAGTAGCTACTGTAACTAGCTTCCCTGTAGTCATAGGAGAGGTGGTTGGCTGTTAGCACAGGTTATTACCACATGTTTGGTAGCATATGAGTGCCTTTGGTGTGTTTGCTAAAGCAGCTACAAGCTACTAGCAACGCCAGTCTTTAGACAATATTCATTTAATTTAATATCAAGTCATTTCAACTGTCACATCGCCGCACTGGTAAACGACTCCGTTATTGCGCTGCGATTGGCGCGAGTATATTTGAAATTTCGCCGGGGTGTTCGCGCTGTGGTTGTCGGGAGCACATTTCCAACTTCGGGGCGTTTAGCGTCATGATTGGCTGGAGTACATTTTTGAACTTCGCGGTAGTCGTAGGAGAGGCGGTTGGCTGTTAGCACAGGTTATAACGACATGTTTGGCAGCATATGCCTTTGGTTTGTTTGCTAAATCAGCGACAAGCTACTAGCAACGCCAGTCTTTAGACAATAGTCATTTAATTTAATATCAAAAGTCATTTCAACTGTCACATCGGCTCACTGGTAAACGACTCCGTTATTGCGCTGCGATTGGCGCGAGTATATTTGAAATGTCGCGGGCGTTGTAGCGCTTCACTGCACTCTGTCACACACACACACACACACACACACACACACACACACAGAGATGACTATTCATGTTGATTTTATGATGTTCTGTGAATTTGGTCTGTGTTTTGATTATTATTATTATTATAATTTTCAGTGTCTATTGTTTGGATATTTACTGCAGTTATTGATGTTCACTGGTAGTTGGATACACTATGTACAGTATTAAAAGGTCTTAAATAGAATTTGGTGCCGATTATGTTGAAATGATGTTTTTTGTGTTAATGTGAGAGCAGTTAAACCACACTGGTCAAATTTGACTGGGAACACCAAAGTAAAGGGGGACAAACAAACATAATACAAGGGTTAAAGTAAACTATCAGCATTTTAGTCTAGTATTTGTCAGTGTTGTATGAATACTTTGATTTAAGTAACAACTTTAATTTTTCTGCTTCCATCACTAGTTGCTTGTTAAACATGTGTATAAGATGTATTTTTCCAATTATTGCAGGCTAAATATGAGTTGTAATGTCGATATTAATCAATTGTCTACTTGTTATTAGATGCCACGGGGCAAGTCTTATCGCCGTTCGGAGGCAGCCAAACGGCGTATGGCAGAACGGCGAACGGTTGACGTGGAACCGCAGCGGCCCGCCAATGTCTCTGTCGCACGTATGTAAATCTTTTCCTTGTATGTGTATGTATATTTTGCTAGTGGCAAGGTGTGTTGCGTTTACATGATTTGTGATGATGATTTGTAATGTTTTATGAACTATGTGTATCTCGGTGTCTTTTTCTTCTGTGTATTAGTTGGCACCGGTCAGCGCCACGCTGTGCGACAATGGCCAATCTCGTCGCTGACGGGAAAACAACACAAGTTGGTCATTCCGTCGCAAGTGCCTGATGAGAAGGTAAAATAATAATAGTAATAATAATGATATTAATAATAAGACTTATAATAATTAGTGATTTTCATTCTACAACATTGTAATCTTTTTTTCCAGTTTGTTCTTCTCATAGGCGCTTCCCATCTGCGCGCTTTCGCAGATGGCATTGTTCCGATGCCAGAGGGCTCGCTCTCCTTTGGCATCATGTCCACGCCCGGGGCCTGTGCGAGGGAGCTGAGGACCGAGTTGCTGCACGCTGCTGTTCCTCGGACTCCTGACGCAGTCCTGGTCATGGCACCCAGTAACAACCTGACAACCAGCAAGACCATCGACGAGGCAGGGGCAGACTTCGCTAAGTTCCTGCAAGCCGCTTGCAGTCGATGGTCTAACGTAGGTTTATTTTCTATTGTTTTCATTGATATATTACCACAGTTAATTTACTTGTATGAACTGTTGCAAAATAATGTATATTTATATGATATTAGTTATTGCATTTTCAGAAAGAAATTACTTTGTCATTAACAACCACTTTGCTCTCCAGGTGTGTGTCGCAGACTTCGTACCTCGTTTGACCGTTGAAGTCCTTCAGCAAGACTTCATGCGTCAAGAGTTCCGCCGCGTGGCAGCACGTATGGGTAAGTTTTAAAAAGACTATAGTTTAAGTACATTTCCACGTATAATGCATCATATGTTGTTTGGCAGACCGTTTGAACGAATATTACAATTTCCATAATCATTCAGGTAAAACTTTAAATATAGCCCATAGAGATGTTAAAATAATGTATGTTATTTTTCTTTTTTAGGTGTCAGGTACTTCCCTACAGCTGAGCATTTCCCCATGAACCGCCGTGAGCTGTGGTGCAGAGATGGTGTAAGTAGAATACATAGCGTCATCGACACTGTCTGTAGTCGAATGGCAAGTTTATTGCACCGCGTAATCCGTTTCATTTTTGTTATTTTTGCAGGTTCACCTCAGCGATAGTGACGGCATGCCCGTTCTAGCCGGGCTGCTGTGGAACGCTGCATTTGAACAACTGCAGCCTCCGACACCAACGGTACAGCCTGCTCCCAGAGCGTCGTTGCCTCGTAGGCACGTCGTCCCAAAGGTGGTTGTCAGGGGACAGGTCGCCGTACCTCGTCCCTCAAACCCCTTTGAGTGGACAGTCGTCGGCAAGGGCAGGAAGGTAATTGTTTACGCATTGTAATGCTGCGGTTGATGTATTTTTGATCAGCTGACCTCTGCAATGTTCGACTGGTGGTTTAATACAAAGTATCTTATTTTGTCATTACAGAGGAGAGCACCTGAGGAACGTGAGCAGTCCTCTGGTGCAGAGAGGGTGGTTCAGCAGCAGGTATGTTACACTTGATTTAACCTAGCCTGTTTTGGATACGATTGTTGATTTGATGATGGCGTTTTGACAGAGGAGTCGTTCTCTATATGCATTTCACAGGTTGACGCAAGCGCACTCCAACTCATCCAGCCAAACCCTGTTTGGTTCAGCAGTTCGGTGTTGGCTGCGATGGATGCTGCTGTGCCATCCCATCTTCCTACCCCTGATTCTGCCGCTGTTCCACGAAGCTCAAAGGTAAACTGCGTGCAAGTTGTATCTCTTGGTTTGTTGAAGCCTGTTTAGCATCTCCTTTTTCCTGATACACTCACAACAATATGCAAAACTGCACAATATTGTCCACAAGGGCATTTGCCCAAATATGGCTTCAGAAAGTGTTTTTTTTTTTTTCTTCCTTTAGCGTCCAAAAGTGGAACATCGTCGTCGGACTTCTGCAAGCCAGAAGGTTTGTCTCGATTTTATTCGATATTTGACTTATTGGGCTTTTTTTTGTGTGCACGTCTGCAGTATTACGGCAATAATTGGATAATCATTGGGAAAAAATGTTCTCTAGGTCCCGGCGAGAGCTTTGCCCGTGGTGAAACCCGTGCCACCGCCTGCAACTGCTCATCTGAAAGCAGACGCCAGGGAGGAGGTTAGTACAGTTTTTGCGTCTAGTACCTTTTATAAAAATAGTAGTCTAGTTTATTTATAGATCATTTAATGTTTTTCTTGTCTTCTAGGTCGCCGTCGCCACCTCCGCCGGTGACACTCCTGTCGTCGCTGCGCCGGGTGGCTGCCTTCGGCCTGTCGTCGATCTCGGTGTCTCGCCGACACCGAGATCCAACAAAGGTAAGTGTGACGCTAACCCCGTTCCCTGCAGGTGTGAAGAGGTCTTGCAGTCTGTTGTTCCTGGTATTCGTGTCAAAAGTGCACCAGTCACTTACGACATAAATACACCCATGGCATGTGGCGTTGCAGCAGTCATGAAACATGTCATTTCTCCAGTGTGTACGTGGAAAGGGACAGATGTCGATAGCATAGGCGTAGAAGGTGGCAAACTGGCCAGTTACATCGAAGCTAGTCAGAAGAGCGAGGATAGACAGGACTTGTGCAAGTTGCTCGAACAGCACAATGTGTTTGGCAGGCAGTGGCAGGTAGCTATTCCTCCTCCAGCACGTAGCGATTTTAATTGGCTGGAGGGAGACACCGCGATGTACGAGAAGCTGCAAGAGCAGTTGTTTATCCACGGCGCGTGTCTGTTGAACCTCGGTGGTGCGGTCAGTGCCGTTATTCTCCATAACGGGTACTTTGTTGTTGTTGATTGTGGCACGCGTGACGCATCTGGGATGGCATCTGGTATTGGCACATCTGTGGCTGTGTTCAACACATGCCTTAATGACTTGATGCTTCACATCGGTCATTTGCAGGAGTCTTTAGGTGCGAAGTGGTATGCCGTGCATGGCATTTCTGTCATGGCGTGTCCAGTAGACAATGACAAGGAGAGTGCTACATTGTTTGCAGGCGAGACTGTTGATGTCGGTGTTGCAGCAAAGCTCGAGGATGGTAGTTCAGTCAGGCCAGAGACCGATGTAAGTTCCATCAGGGGAACTTTTCACCAAGGGGACGCTCGGTTCCAACACGGAGGGCTTCAGTGTGTGGCTGTTAGTTTGGTAGCTATAGCCAAACACAGCATTGATACTGTGTTTTCGTGGCAGTCTGGCGATCTGGATAAGGTTGTAGAGTTAGGGGACGAGCTCTACACGTCGTTGCGGGAAAGTAAGTCCATCAGTGGGAGGTCTGAACTGCTGTGCGTTCCAGATTTGCCTAAAAAGTCCATTATTGATGGAGAGAAATTTCAGTTTGAGTATGGTGACTACGTTTCTGGTGACGTTGATGTGGTTCAGGGACAGCTTGTTGATGCAGGTGTGTACACCACTCTCAGGAATGGTTTGGGAAAGATGTGTAGCAAATATGACACATGCTTTCTGACTGTGAGTGGCAGCACGAGTGCTATCATTGCTCAAGATGGGCAGTATGCAGTTGTTGACTCCCACGCACGCGGTGCAGATGGCATGGTAGATGTGAACGGGTTTAGTGTTGTTGTGTATCTTAGTTGCCTTGACCGTGTGTTTGATCACATACGCAAATTTGCCACCGCAATGAACGCTCCAAAGCTGTTTGAGATTGCAGGTGTTTGTGTCACTCACAAAAGTCAAAGCGCAACTGTGGAAAGCAGAGAGGTCGACTTTGGTCGTAGCTTACCTCTTCAGCCACCGCTTAAAGTGTCGGCTGAACAGGTAAGCCTTGGCAGCAGTGGCAGCAGTCAGACAGGTGTGAAACGCAAGATTTCAGTGGGTAATCGTGGATCCAAAAAGTTGAAAAGCAGTGATGTTAATCTGGTTAATTCAGATGTTGTATTTGTCAGCGATGTGACAAGTAAAAGATTTGAGTTTAATCCGCTGCGTAGTGAAGTTGCTCAAGCTTTGTGCAAACAGTTGAACGTAGAGTCGGAGAAACTCGATCTGGTATCGACAGAGGTCGGTGCATTAGGGGCTCCTTGTAAGAACGTGCAAATAGTAGGTGATGGTAATTGTTTCTTTAGAGCGGTTAGTCAAGCTGTGTGTGGCACACAGAAGAATCATAGAAAAATTAGATTTGCTGTGTTTAAGCAATTACAGGCCAATCCTCTAGCATATATGTTGCGTCCTGAGTATTCCTCAATGGCAGATTATCTGAGTAGATCAAGAATGCGCTATGTTGGTAGTTGGGCCACTGAAGTCGAGATTCAAGCAGCAGCAGATTGTTTAGGAGTAAATATTTTCACGTTTTGTGGTGATCGCTGGCTTGAATACAGTTGCAAGAATAAGCAGTTGTGTAATCAGGCAGTGTATTTAGAAAATTGCAACGGCAACCATTATGAGACTGTTGTTTGTGTAAAGCAGCCTCAGAGGCAGACTTGTTATTGTTACTGCGGGTCTTTTTCCAGAGGATACAATTTGAGACGGCAAAGTAGAGAGAGTAGTGTTTGTGCTGACACTTCCAGTCCATTTGTAGCTTCAGGTTGTGTAGCTGAAGAAGTCATAGATGTTGACAATGTTAGACAACAGCAGTATAGTGCAGTGTCTACACAAGAGGCAACCACATTTACATTTAACCCAACTTATGTTAGTCCTTCTAAGTATTTGAAAAATAAAAACAAGTTAAAAAAAATTAAAAAATACCAGGAAAATGATTTGCATAGGGAGAAAGTCAAGGAGATTGGTAAAGTGAAATATAAGTCAAATGTGTTGCATAGGATTAAAGTCATTGAAATGATTAAAAAGAAATACAGGGAAAATGTAGTATATAAGCATAACGTGAAGGAGATGAGTAAAATGAAATATATGGAAAATGTAGTACATAAGCATAAAGTTAAGGAGATGAGTAAAATGAAATATAGGAGAAATGCAGTACATCAGCATAAAGTTAAGGAGATGAGTAAAATGAAATATAGGAGAAATGCAGTACATCAGCATAAAGTTAAGGAGATGACTAAAATGAAATATAGGAGAAATGCAGTACATCAGCATAAAGTTAAGGAGATGAGTAAAATGAAATATAGGGGAAATGTAGTACATCAGCATAAAGTTAAGGAGATGAGTAAAATGAAATATAGGGGAAATGTAGTACATCAGCATAAAGTTAAGGAGATGAGTAAAATGAAATATAGGGAAAGTGAAGTGCACAGGCAGCATGTAAAAGACATGAGTTTAAGGAAGTATCATGGAAGTGTTGAGCATAAGAAGCGTGTTATAGAAGGAAACAAATTGAAGAGGGAACAAAATAAAGAAAAGGCAGAGCAGTTTGATTATGTTAGAGAACAGTTTTGTGAAAAAGTTAAAGATGGGCCAGATTTTGTGTGCTGTGTATGCCACAGAGGGTTGTTTAAGAATCAGGTTTTGAAGTGTAAAAGAGATGACTATAGTAAAAGGAAAGAAATAGGTTTAATTGCAGATAAATGTATTAGTGAAGAGTATTTACATAAATGTAATCAAGACTGCATATTGCCGTGTAAGTGGTTGGATACAGCTAGAGGAGAGCTGTGGATTTGTAGCACGTGTCATTCTAAGATTAGTAAAGGTGTAGTGCCACCTGAATGTGCATTGAACAATTTGGCGGTTTGTCCCATTCCACCAGAATTGGCGTGTTTGAATAGTTTAGAGCAACATTTGATCGCGTTGCATATTCCGTTTATGAAAATGTTGGCGTTGCCTAAAGGTGGGCAAAATGGAGTACATGGACCTGTTACGTGTGTTCCTGCAAATATTGTGCAGACGAGCAATTTGCTGCCACGTACAGACATGGAAGGATCTTTGTTGCCAGTAAAGTTGAAGCGGAAGCTAACTTATAAAGGACATTATGAGTATCAGTTTGTTGATAGTACGCGCATAAGGCAAGCTTTGCAATATTTGAAAGGGACAAATGTCCATTATAAAGATGTAGAGTTTAATGAAGCGTGGATAAACCAGTTTTGTAGGCAACCGGACACTGATTGTAATGGTGGCGTTGAAGCATCTGCAGATGTTGGGGAAGATGAGCTTCTGCATGATAGACAACAACATTGCATGTTCCAGGACACTTGTCTTATGCCTGTAGATATTGGTCAGGAAACACTTGATCAATATTTTGATGATATCTTGAATTTGGCTCCAGCAGAAGGGAACTCTCCTGTCAGGTTGTTGTCTGATCATACAAATGAAGCAAAATGCTTCCCAGTGTTGTTTCCTAGCGGACTTGGTACATATCGCGATAGTAGACAGCATCGTTTGACTTTGTCGCGTTATTTTAATAACAGGATTTTACATGCTGATGGTAGATTTGCACAAAATGTTGAATACATCTTTTTTGCTCAGTACTTATCTGAGGTAGAACAGGTTGTGTCAAATGTATCAATAGCATTGCGGAAGGGCAAAGGATGTGCTTCTTCTCAAAAAGTTACCAGAAATGCATTGAATGATGAAGAATCCTTAAAAAAGTTGTTGCATGTTGATGATGGGTTTCGTTTTCTTAAACCTATTAGAGGTACCCCATGTTTTTGGCAGGGAGCCCAGCGTGATTTGTTGGCTTGTGTTCGTCAGCTGGGTGTCCCAACGTGGTTTTGTTCGTTTTCTTCGGCTGACATGCGGTGGAAAAATCTCCTCAATAGTATTTTGAAGCAGGCAGGTAGAACAGAGACAGCTGAACAGTTGGAATGGGCAGATAGGTGTCAACTTTTGCGTGGCAATCCGGTCACTGCAGCCACAATGTTTGATTTTCGCTGGCATTGTTTTTTGAGAGAGGTGCTCATGTCTCCATCTAATCCTATTGGCAAAATAAAGGATTATTTTTATAGGGTGGAATTCCAGCAGCGTGGATCACCACATGTTCACTGCCTCTTTTGGATAGAGAATGCCCCAATAATTGATAAAAACACAGATGAAGAGGTAGTTCAATTTATTGATCAGTATGTGACATGTGAATTACCAGCACAGGATGAAACATTATTGGAAATTGTAACAACTGTGCAGCAACATTCAAAACGACATTCAAAATCTTGTAAAAAGAATAAAACTGTTTGTCGTTTCAATTTCCCTAAGCCGCCGTCCGCCAAAACTTTTATTTCACGTCCAGTCAGTGAAGAGGATGGCAAAGAATCTTGTAAATGTAAGGTAGATGAAGCACAGAAATTGGACAGCTGTGCATGCAAAAATGAGGGTCAGAAAAAAACAGAAATCATGAAAAAAGAGATCGCAGTCGCTATTATGACAAAAATTAAAACGGCTCTTTCAGATGAGAATGCCAGTTTTGATAGTGTGGAACAGTTGTTTAGACATTTAGGTTTAAATCAAACCGTTTTTGAAGCTGCATACAATCGTGTTGGCAGGAAGACACATGTCGTTTTGAAGAGGCAGGCGAACGAGGTTTGGATCAATCAGTATAGCAAACCACTTTTGAAATGCTGGAATGCTAATATTGACATCCAATATGTCGTTGATGCCTATGCTTGTGTAGTGTACATTATTTCTTACATCTCCAAGGCAGAAAAGGAGATGGGGTTGTTGTTAGGAAATGCTCAGAGGGAAGCAGCTAAAGAGGGTAATAGTAGTGCTAAAGATGCATTGAAAAATTTAGGAAGTGTGTATTTACACAATAGGGATGTTTGTGCTCAAGAGGCAGTGTATCGATTGACAAACATGCATCTTAAGGAGTGCTCTAGGAAAGTTGTGTTTGTGCCGGTAGGGGAGAATACAATTAGAATGAGTTTGCCTTTAAGTGTGTTAAAACAAAAGGCATCATCACATGATCTTACCAATGAAGATATGTGGATGAAGAATACTGTCGACAGGTACAAGAATAGGCCGAAAGATATTACATTTAATGACATGTGTATGGCAACATTTGCGTCAGAGTATCGTGTTTTGAGTAAAAATGAAAAGTGCGTCAATAGGGTTAAATTAAGCAATGATTGTGGTTTTGTTGTGAAAAGAACACGTACGCAACCCGCCGTTGTTCGTTACGTGCGCTTTTCGGAGACAAAGAATCCGGAATTGTTCCATCAGAGCATTTTGCAGTTGTTCCTGCCGTATCGTAAAGACGGGCAGCTGAAACCGGCAGGGTTTGAGACGTTTGAGCAGTTTTATAGTCACGGTCGTGTGAGATTATGTGATAAATCGCTACATTCGGTTAAAGCGGTTGTCGATCAGAATAGATGCAAATTTGAAAGAGACGCAGACGAGTTGGATGATATCCAAAATTCAATCAGTAGTGACGGTGTTGTAGAAGATGCCTGGTGCGAGCTGTGCCCAGAGCAGGAGTTGGAGCGTTTAGAGTGTATAGAGGAACGTAGAGAGACAGAGCAGATAGTGGACGAACCTGTAGATAGTATTCCAGATTTAGCGGTAAACGGCAAAGACGTTGCACATTTACAAAAGAGGAACAATGTCCTCTGCAGGCGTGACGGTTTGGCTTTAGTTAGGTCTCTGAATGAGACACAGATGTGTATTTTTTATCAGATTAGGCAATGGTGCTTAGATAGGGTAAATGGAGCAAAGCCAGATCCGATACATGTATTTATTACAGGCGGTGCAGGGACAGGTAAGAGCCATTTGATCAAGGCTTTACAGTACGAGGCAATGAGGTTGTTGTCGAGAGTGTGTCGCGATCCGGACAACATTTGCGTTCTACTAACAGCTCCTACGGGGATAGCGGCACACAATTTAAATGCGACTACTATTCACAATGCATTTAGCATTGGTAAAGATGTACGCTTACCTTACACGCCACTGGGTGAGGAGAAGCTGAATTCTTTACGTGCTAAATATAGTAGCTTGCAGCTTTTGATAATAGATGAAATCTCCATGGTTGATCACAAACTATTGGCTTATATCCATGGAAGATTAAGACAAATTAAGCAATCTGGTGACTATTCCCCTTTTGGAAATGTTAGTGTAATTGCAGTTGGAGATTTTTATCAATTGCCTCCAGTGAAAGGGAAAGCTCTGTATTTAGATGACGTAGGTGTTGATTTGTGGTCTCGGTTGTTTAAGATTGCAGAATTGAAAATAATCGTTCGTCAGAAAGATCAGGTATTTGCAGAGTTGTTGAACAGAGTTAGAACTCGTTCAAAAGGTACCCCGATGTTGGATAGCGACATAGAAATATTACAACGTTGTGAAACCGGCGAAGTCAGCTCAGCTTTGCACATATTTCCCACAAATCGTCAAGTAAATGAGCATAATGTAAAGCAGTTGTTTGAAAGTTGTCCAGATTATGTCGAGATAGAGGCTCAGGATTATGTGAACAGTAAGAAAACAGGCAAGCTGGAGTTGATAAGCGGACATCATTCCAGAGCATACGACACATGTCTGGATGAGACGCTGCTTTTAGGGAAAGATGCTCGTGTAATGCTGTTTAAAAACTTGGATGTAGCGGATGGTCTAGTTAATGGGGCGTGTGGCACTGTCACACACATAGTTTATCCAGAGAATGACGAAACGAGGTTTCCTCAGACGGTATATGTTAAATTTGATGACGATAGGGTAGGCGTACAGAAGAGGAAACGCTGTGCATTTGCCTCTGCGGTAGAAATGGGTTCCACGGGCATTGAACCTGAAGAGGATAGGGTAACTAAAAAGGGTGGAATGCGTAGGCAATTTCCACTGAAGCTTGCCTGGGCTTGTACAGTACATAAAGTACAAGGCATTACAGTAGATGAAGCGGTAGTGTCGCTTGAAAGAATTTTTGCAGCTGGACAGGCGTATGTAGCTCTGAGTCGGGTTAGAAATTTGTCAGGGTTGGTGATCAGGGATTTTAAGGAGAAAGTCATCTATTGTAAGGATGCGATTAAAGATGCAATTGAAAACATGCCTCCCTTCATGGTCGAGAATATTACAAGGCACAAATTCAATACGCAGACCTTTACTGTGTTTTTGATGAATGTGCAGAATTTGACCCAACATGTATCCGATTTGGCATTGTGTACACAGCATTTGCAGCTTAACTGCATTGCTGTTACAGAAACATGGCTGCCTGCAGTTTCCTCATTTGAAACTGTAAAGATGGAAGGTTATGGTTTTCATAATCAGCCAAGGAATTTATCCTACAATAGCAGCGACCCAATATTGACAGAAATTCAAGGCCAACAACATGGTGGAGTTGGCCTTTATAGTGCAGACAATTTGGCATGTAATGTTCTCCAGGTACCAAATGTAAATTTAGAATGTTTGGTTTACCACTGCACTACATACAGCATATTGATAGCAGTAATTTACAGACCACCATCTTATCCCATGACTTTGTTTAAACAAAATTTAAGCAAATTACTTGATTGGCTGAATCCACAAAGTGACACAATTGCTGTCATGGGAGATTTCAATGACGACATTTTGAAATCATCGTCAATTGCCAAATTCATGACAAACAAAGGGTTTGTTCAATTAGTGAAACAACCAACAACAGAAAACGGCACACTAATTGATCATGTGTATGTGAAAACAACACATTATATTGTTGAATCATTAGTGGTGCCAACTTATTTCAGTGACCATGAGGGGATCATGTGTTCTTTTACATCTAGGACATAGAAGAATCGTTAGGGACAAGAGCACAAATAGCAGTAGTAATTGTAGTAGCAGTTTTGTAATTAACCTTCTTTTGCTGTGGAGTTGTTTATATATGTATGTTTTGTGTGTTCAAAAAAAAAAAAAAAAAAAAAAAAAAGACCAAAAAATAATTGTTGATAGTGTTTATATTGTAGTATTTATATATGCATGTTGCCTTTTAGGAGTTTTGTGTGCTATGTTGTGTGTTTTTAATTTATTTAAAAAAAAAAGTTTTTCATAACGTTTAGTTATTTGCATGTTTTCGTATGAGTATGTTGTAATTCTATATTTTGTGTTCAAAGTTTAAAAAAAAAACAAAAAAAAAAACTTGGATATAAAAAGGGTTTCGTTTCCTGCATTACAACAGCATTTTAAACTAAAACATGTAATGACAAAAAGTAATAACTGTAATCACTAAGGCCAATAACACACATTTGGAGTTTTATAACTCAGACATTTTATTGAAAACGATTAAGCTCATATATAGCACTTACTATACTGCAGTAATCGCATAATATGAATTGCTGCCAGTCTTATGCTGTTGCTAATGCAGGTTTTGCTTTACCTTTCATGTAGCCACAAAAAGCAAAAGGCACTGGTAATGGTACTCCTGGTTTACTGGGATGGGGTTCGATTCCCTGCGGTGTCTTGCTGATTGTGTTGGCATTTACATGAAAGGCCATATTTTACTCAATTACATGTATAACAAGTGTGACTAGACTCCATAAGAGAAAATCAACACCAAATTACATTTCCACAAAAAAGTAGTGAAAATACACTGAAAATGATGATAATTATCTTGTCACGATCTGTGGCTGCAGTGTCTGTGTAGATTTTTTTGTGCTTATGTTTTATGTTTGCGTGTAGAGGTGCACTGGGAGGCTTGGCAAAGTTTGCGGGCTCGTGAAGGATGAGACTGAAACGCACCTGCAGCAGGTTGACAATCACCGCCCACTTAAAAGCCTTTATCCTGACTGTAGCTGCTGCCGGATGATTATGTGAACAACATTCTTTTGTAGTCTTACTGTAGTGCACCAGTATTTTGCAGTACAATGACTAACTTTGCCTTTGTGTAGTGTCGTCCTGAGCGCCGACAAACATGTGACTCTGCTCCAGCTTGTTGATTCCTCAGCAACTCTGCAGCACTCAACCTGCCCTGCGCTCCTCCGAGAGGGCAAACACCACACAGCTCTTAAGCCCCACTGCAACAGACAACCTGATCTGCGCTCCTCCAAGCAGCCAGACACCACGCACCTCTCCAGCAGCCTGAACCTCAAACCATTATCAGCTATGAATTAATTTGTGTTGAAATAAAGAACCTTTTCATCCTGCTCCAGCCGTGTCCTTGTATCCTTGGTAATGCAACACTGTGTGTTTTGATGACAATGTTGTTGAAACTGTTGTATTATATTTTGGACTATCACAATTGTTTTGATAACTATGCCAGGAGGGTCCACAGATGCTGTGTGCAAAGTTTTGTGCAAATTGGTGAAATTGCCTGGGAGGAGTTTGTGAATTTGTTGTGAAAGTGGGCATGGCCTAGATCACATAATTGAACTGAATTCAGGGAACACGTACATATAAGGTTGAAAAGTGTGCAACAAATGATGCGTGAGAGTTCCAAACATAAGAAAATAAAGCGTTCACCAGAGCACCACCTACTGTCGGATCGGTAACACCTTCGTCAACTATCGTCAGGAGGGCATTGACAATAATTGTACCAACTTTCGTGTTAATCCCATCAACCGATGTGGAGATATAAAATAGTTGAATTTAAACAGCGCCACCTAGTGGTCATTATGGGAAATTTTGCACAGAGTCTTAGGGGCTCATGTGGAAGTACTAACCAGAGTTTTATGTTATTGAGAGAAAACAATGTGGAGAAAAGTTTGGTGCAAATCGGTGAAATTACCTGGGAGGAGTTTGAAAACGTAGGTTTGCGACATTAGGCGAATTTGTGAATGGAAATGTAGCGCGAAAGTGGGCCTGGCCTATATCACACAATTCAGCTGGATTGAGGGAACACGAAGATATAAGGCTTTGAACTGTGCGACATATTATGTGGGAGTTATTCACCGAAAATGCTTTTCTCTTGATAACAGCGCCACCTGCTGGTAATTTTTGGTGTGTGAGTTACAGGGGCCAGTCTATACCACCCCAATGAGTTTCATATCCATAAGTGTTATGGTGTGGGCACAGTGCCAAATCTAAAATGAAACTGCCACCAGAGCGCCACCTAGTGTCAGATCGGTAAGACCTTAGGCAGCTGTCCTCAGGACGACATTGGCAATGAGTGTACCAAGTTTCATGTTAATCCGACAAACGGATGTGGAGATATAAATTATTTCAATTTAAAGAGCGCCACCTAGTGGTCATGAGATAGAATTTAGTACAGAGCCTTAGGGGCTCATGGGAAAGTAGTATCCTGAGTTTCATGTCATTCGGACAAACCAGTGTGGAGATATGCAGCACTGCCTGTTTGGAGCGAATACTGCAGGAAGTTCTTTTTTAATAACTCGAGTATTCTTTGGTATATCAAAATTCTTTTAATAACTTCTTGTCAGGAGGGTCCACAGATGCTGTGTGCAAAGTTTGGTGCAAATCGGTTAAATTCCCTGGGAGAAGCTCGAAAAAGTAGGTTTGCGACATTTGGCGAGCTAGCGAAAAAAAACGGTAGGCGGAAGTGGGCGTGGCCTATATCAGGAGATTCAGCAGAATTCACTGAACGCGTGGATATAAGGTTTTTGAATGTGCGACAAAGTATGTGGGAGTTATTAGCCAAAACGCACTTTTCTTTGATAATAGCGCCACCTAGTGGTGAAAATTCACAATGACAACAGATTATAAAATTTGTCGCCAGGCCTAATGTATTTACCAAATAAAATCGCGTTTTCATCCATGTTCAGGCAGTGAAAAATGCGATCATTTGGGGATAAGAAAAATAATAATAATAATAATAATAATTAAAACTGCGAGCAGTGATGTACGGGCCCTCGCAGTCCACGCGTGTCGGGGCATGCTGCCGTCGGGGCTTGTTCATGCAACAACTTCCGTTGAGTAATGAAAAGTGAAGGCAGTCAAGGGAAAAACGGTTTTGTCTTGATAACAGCGCTTCCTAGTGGTAATTTTTGGTGTGTGAGTTACAGGGGCCAGTGTGTACCACCCCAATGAATTTCATATCCATAAGTATTATGGTGTGGGCACAGTGCCAAAAACAAAATGAAACTGCTGCCAGAGCGCCACCTAGTGTCGGAGCGGTAAGACCTTCGTCAGCCATCCTCAGGAGGGCATTTGCAATAAGTGTACCAAGTTTCATGTCAATCAGACAAACGGATGTGGAGATATAAATTACTTCAATTTAAAGAGCGCCACCTAGTGGTGGTCGGCCAAAATTTGGCACAGAGCCTTAGGGGCTCATGGGGAAGTATTATCCTGAGTTTCATGTCATTCGGACACACCAATGTGGAGATATGCAACACTTCCTGTTTTGACCGAAATCTGCAGGAAATTGTTATTTAATAACTTGAGTATTCTTTGGAATATCAAAATTCTTTTAATAACTTTTTGTCAGGAGGGTCCACAGATGCTGTGTGCAAAGTTTCGTGCAAATCGGTCGAACTGCCTGGGAGGAGTTCGAAAAAGTAGGTTTGCGACATTTTGCGAGCTAGCGAAAAAAAACGGTAGGCGGATATGGGCGTGGCCTATACCCAGAGATTCAGGAGGATTCACTGAAGGCGTGGATATAAGGATTTAGAATGTGCGACAAAGTATGTGGGAGTTATTAGGCAAAACGCACTTTCCTTGATAACAGCGCCACCTAGTGGCGAAAATTCACAATGACAACAGATTATAAAATTTTTCGCCAGGTGTGACATATATTCCAAGTTTGGTGAGTTTTGGGGTATGTTCAGGCAGTGAAAAATGCGATCATTTGGGAAAAATAAAAATAAAAATTAAAACTGCAAGCAGTGATGAACGGGCCCTCGCAGTCCACGTACGTTGGGCTGTGGCGCCGTCGGAGGCCTGTGCGCCCAGTTGTGTGCTTGCCTGTTGGCTGTGGAAATGTCCTACCTAATGTAAATGGGATTCGTGGCACAGAAAACACAACAGTGACATCTTCAGTGACTTCCTGTGTCCAGAGGGTGGCGCTATAGATATGACACAGCATTGATGCAGAGACGTGTTCAGGGCGAGCCCCTCTACATGTGTGAGGAATTTGATGCCGATGGGAAATTGTATGTTGAAGTTATCAGGACTTCCTGCTTGATGGCGAAGGATTGAATTTGAAGGAAAATGGCGGACTTCCTGTTGGACTGAGGGTATGTGTCCAAGAGGGTTTTTTGTGCGGCTGGTGATGATACATAAGCCTACCGAATTTTGTTCATGTACGTGCATGTAGGGGGCAGGGCTTCAATTTTGAAATATTCCGGGGGGCGCTATGGAGCCATTTAGCGCCACCTGCTCGTCATTTTTGGTGTGTGAGTTACAGGGGCCAGTCTCTAACACCCCAATGAATTTCATATCCATAAGTGTTATGGTGTGGGCACAGTGCCAAATCTAAGATGAAACTGCCATCAGAGCACCACCTAGTGGCAGATCTGTTACCCCTTTTTCAGCTATCCTCAGGAGGGCATTGGCAATGAGTGTACCAAGTTTCATGTTAATCCGACAAACCAATGTGGAGATATAAATTACTTCAATTTTAAGAGCGCCACCTAGTGGTCATAGGCCAAAATTTTGAACAGAGCCTTAGGGCCTCATAGGGAAGTAGGATCCTGAGTTTGAAGTCATTCGGACACACCAATGTGCAGATATGCAAAACTTCCTGTTTGGAGCGAAATGTGCAGGAATTTGTAATTTAATAACTTGAGTATTTTTTGGTATATCAAAATTCTTTTAATAACTTTTAGTCAGGAGGGTCCACAGATGCTGTGTGCAAAGTTTTGTGCAAATTGGTGAAATTGCCTGGGAGGAGTTCGAAAAAGTAGGTTTGGGACGTTTCGCGAGCTAGCGAAAAAAAACGGTAGGCGGATATGGGCGTGGCCTATATCAGCAGATTCAGCACAATTCACTGAACGCGTGGATATAAGGTTTTTGGATGTGCGACAAAGTATATGGGAGTTATTAGGCAAAACGCACTTTCCTTGATAATAGCGCCACCTAGTGACGAAAATTCACAATGACAACAGACTATAAAATTTTTCGCCAGGTGTGACATATATTCCAAGTTTGGCGAGTTTTGGGGTATGTTCAGGCAGTGAAAAATGCGATCATTTTGGCCTAAAAAAAAAAATAACAATAATAATCATTACAAAAACAATAGGGACCTCGCAGGTTCCCTGCTCGGGCCCTAATAATAATAATCATTACAATTACAATAGGGTCCTTGCAGGTTCCCTGCTCGGGCCCTAATTAAAACTGCGAGCAGTGATGTACGGGCCCTCGCAGTCCACGCGTGTCGGGGCATGCTGCCGTCGGGGCTTGTTCATGCAACAACTTCCGTTGAGTAATGAAAAGTGAAGGCAGTCAAGGGAAAAACGGTTTTGTCTTGATAACAGCGCCACCTAGTGGCAATTTTTGGTGTGTGAGTTACAGGGGCCAGTGTGTACCACCCCAATGAATTTCATATCCATAAGTATTATGGTGTGGGCACAGTGCCAAAAACAAAATGAACCTGCCACCAGAGCGCCACCTAGTGTCGGATCGGTATGACCTTCATCAGCTATCCTCAGGAGGGCATTGGCAATGAGTGTAGCAAGTTTCATGTTAATCCGACAAACGGATGTGGAGATATAAATTACTTCAATTTAAAGAGCGCCACCTAGTGGTCATTGGCCAAAACTTTGCACAGAGCCTTAGGGGCTCATGTCGAAGTAGTATCCTGAGTTTCATGTCATTCGGACACAGCATTGTGGAGATATGCAACAGTTCATGTTTGGAGCGAAATGTGCAGGAAGTTGTCATTTAATAAGTTGAGCATTCTTTGGAATATCAAAATTCTTTTAATAACTTTTAGTCAGGAGGGTCCACAGATGCTGTGTGCAAAGTTTCGTGTAAATTGGTGAAATTCCCTGGGAGGAGTTCGAAAAAGTAGGTTTGCGACGTTTCGCGAGCTAGCGAAAAAAAACGGTAGGCGGATATGGGCGTGGCCTATACCCAGAGATTCAGGAGGATTCACTGAACGCGTGGATATAAGGTTTTTGAATGTGCGACAAAGTATGTGGGAGTTATTAGGCAAAACGCACTTTCCTTGATAATAGCGCCACCTAGTGGCGAAAATTCACAACGACAACAGATTATAAAATTTTTCGCCAGGTGTGACGTATATTCCAAGTTTGGTGAGTTTTGGGGTATGTTCAGGCAGTGAAAAATGCGATCATTTCGGAAGAAAAAAAACTAAAATAATTAAAACTGCAAGCAGTGATGATCGGGCCCTCGCAGGGTATGCTCCCGTCGGGGCATGCTGCTGTCGAGGCATGCTGCTGTCGGGGCATGCAGCTGTCGGGGCTTCTTCATGCAACAACTTCCGTTGAGGAATGAAAAGTGAAGGCAGTCAAGCTGTTCTTTCATCATTTAGCAATAAAAGCGCCATCTATTGGCCGATTTGCACCAAATTTAGCACAAGCCGTCAGTTGGCCATGGAACACAATAAGTTAAAGTCTTGTGTTAATCGGACTGTATTTCGTCAATATACGCAAGATTGACTGTTTGACCACAATGTGCAGGAAATTGTAATTCTATATTTTGGGTGTTTATTGGACTATCAAAATTGTTTTAATAACTTTTTGTGGTCAGCATCCACAGATGGTGTGTGCAAAATTTGGTGCACATCGGTGAAATTGCCTGGGAGGAGTTCGAAAAAGTAGGTTTGAGACATTCCGGAATGTGCAAATGGAAATGTACGTCGAAAGTGGGCGTGGCCGACATCACACAATTCAGCTGAATGCAGGGAACACATAGATATAAGGTTTAACAATGTGCTCCATATTATGTGGGAGTTATTAGCCAAAAACGGTTTTGTGTTGAAAATAGCGCCACCTGCTGGTCATTTTTGGTGTGTGAGTTACAGGGGCCAGTCTATAGCACCCCTATGAATTTCATATCCATAAGTGTTATGGTGTGGGCACAGTGCGAAATATAAAATGAGACGGCCACCAGAGCGCCACCTAGTGTCGGATCTGGAACACATTTGTCAGCTATCCTCAGGAGGGCATTGGGAATAACTGTACCAAGTTTTGTGATAATCCGACCAACCGATGTTGAGATATAAAATAGTTCAATTTAAACAGCGCCACCTGGTGGTCATCGTCCCAAATTTTGCACAGAGCCTTAGGGGCTCATGGGGAAGTACTATCCTGAGTTTGAAGTCATTCGGACACACCAATGTGGAGAAATGCAACACTTCCTGTTTTGAGCGAAATCTGCAGGAAGTTGTAATTTAATAACTTGAGTATTATTTGGAATATCAAAATTATTTTAATAAGTTTTTGTCAGGAGGGTCCACAGATGCTGTGTGCAAAGTTTGGTGCAAATTGGTGAAATTGCCTGGGAGGAGTTTGAAAAAGTAGGTTTGCGACATTTTGCGAGCTAGCGAAAAAAAACGGTAGGCGGATATGGGCGTGGCCTATACCCAGAGATTCAGGAGGATTCACTGAACGCGTGGATATAAGGTTTTTGAATGTGCGACAAAGTATGTGGGAGTTATTAGGCAAAACGCACTTTCCTTGATAATAGCGCCACCTAGTGGTGAAAATTTACAATGACAACAGATTATAAAATTTTTCGCGAGGCCTGATGTATTTACCAAATAAAATCGCGATTTCATCCATGTTCAGGCAGTGAAAAATGCGATCATTTGGGACAAAGGAAAATAATAATAATAATTAAAGCTGCAAGCAGCGATGAACGGGCCCTCGCAGTCCACGCGTGTCGGGGCATGCTGATGTCGCGGCGTGCTGCTGTCGCTACATGCTGCTGTTGGGGCATGCTGCTGTCGCGGCTTGTTCATGCAAGAACTTCCGCTGAGGAATCAAAAGTGAAGGCAGGCAAGCTGTTCTTTGGTCATTTAGCAATAAAAGCGACCCCTATTGGGCGATTTGTACCAAATTTTTCACACACCGTCATCGTGCCATGGAACACAATTAAAGAAACTTTAGTGTTAATAGGAGTGTATTTCATCAAGATATGGAAGATTGTCTGCCTGACCACGATATGCAGGAAATTTTTGTTTCATATTTTGGCCATTGTTTGGACTATCACAATTGTTTTAATAACTTTTTGTCGTGAGCATCCACAGATGCTGTGTGCAAAGTTTGGTGCAAATTGGTGAAATTGCCTGGGAGGAGTTCGAAAAAGTACGTTTATCAGTTTTCGCGATTTTGCGAATGGAAATGTACGTCGAAAGTGGGCGTGGCCTACATCACACAATTCAGCTGAATGCAGGGAACACATAGATATAAGGTTTAACAATGTGCTCCATATTATGTGGGAGTTATTAGGCAAAAACGGTTTTGTGTTGAAAATAGCGCCACCTGCTGGTCATTTTTGGTGTGTGAGTTACAGGGGCCAGTCTATAGCACTCCTATGAATTTCATATCCATAAGTGTTATGGTGTGGGCACAGTGCGAAATATAAAATGAGACGGCCACCAGAGCGCCACCTAGTGTGGGATCTGGAACACATTTGTCAGCTATCCTCAGGAGGGCATTGGGAATAAGTGTACCAAGTTTCATGATAATCCGACCAACCGATGTTGAGATATAAAATAGTTCAATTTAAACAGCGCCACCTGGTGGTCATCATCCCAAATTTTGCACAGAGCCTTAGGGCCTCATAGGGAAGTAGGATCCTGAGTTTGAAGTCATTCGGACACACCAATGTGGAGATATGCAAAACTTCCTGTTTTGAGCGAAATCTGCAGGAATTTGTAATTTAATAACTTGAGTATTTTTTGGTATATCAAAATTCTTTTAATAACTTTTTGTCAGGAGGGTCCACAGATGCTGTGTGCAAAGTTTGGTGCAAATCGATGAAATTACCTGGGAGGAGTTCGAAAAAGTAGGTTTGCGACATTTTGCGAGCTAGCGAAAAAAAACGGTAGGCGGATATGGGCGTGGCCTATATCAGGAGATTCAGCAGAATTCACTGAACGCGTTGATATAAGGTTTTTGATTGTGCGACAAAGTATGTGGGAGTTATTAGGCAAAACGCACTTTCCTTGATAATAGCGCCACCTAGTGGCGAAATTTGACAATGACAACAGATTATAAAATTTTTCGCCAGGTGTGATCTATATTCCAAGTTTGGCGAGTTTTGGGGTATGTTCAGGCAGTGAAAAATGCGATCATTTGGGAAGAAAAAAAACTAAAATAATAATAATTAAAACTGCAAGCAGTGATGAACGGGCCCTCGCAGCCCCACGTACGTCGGGCTGTGGCGCCGTTGGATTCCGCGCACCCGGATGTGTGCTTGCCTGTTGCCTGTCGAAAGTTCCTACCTAAATGGGATACGTGTCACACAAAACACAACAGTGACATCTTCAGTGACTTCCTGTGTCCAGTGGGTGGCGCTATAGATATGACACAGTATTGATGCAGAGACGTATTTTGGATGAGCTCCTCTTCATGTGTGACCAATTTGATGCAGATGGGAAATTGTATGTTGAAGTCACAAGGACTCCCTGCGTGATGGCTAAGGATCGAAATTGACCGCACCGCCATGCCCACCAAGCACAACTAAGGCTGTTGAAGGTATAAGGATGCTACTGAGTGAATGTGAAGTCTGTGGTGTTAAATCTGTAGGATGAGTTAGTTAAAATACAAGGCATAGACATATTGGGTCAGTACAGAATGGGAAAAGCCATAAGGGGGTCATCGAAATTGACCGCACTGCCACACCCACCAGGAATAACGTAGGCAAAAGCTTTTTACAACTTTTCATTATCAAGGTCTGAAGATGATATATAGTGAATGTGAAGCCTGTAGAGTTAAATCTGTAGGCCAAGTTAAATAATGTACGAGGCATAGAAATGGGTGACAATGGCGGCGAAATCTCAACTCTGAACCAATATGGCAGACTTCCCGTTGGACTGAGGTTATGGGTCCAAGAGGGTTTTTTGTGCGTCTGGTCATGATACATAAGCGTACCGAATTCTGTTTATGTACGTGCATGTAGGAGGCAGGGCTTAAAGTTTGAAATATTCCAGGGGGCGTTATGGAGCCATTTAGCGCCCCTTGCTGGTCATTTTTGGTGTGTGAGTTACAGGGGCCAGTCTATACCACCCCTATTAATTTCATATCCATAAGTGTTATGGTGTGGGCACAGTACCAAATATAAAATTAAACTGCCACCAGAGCGCCACCTAGTGGCAGATCGGTAACCCCTTTTTCAGCTATCGTCAGGAGGGCAGTGGCAATGAGTGTACCAAATTTTATGATAATCCGACCAACGGATGTTGAGATATAAATTACTTTAATTGAAAGAGCGCCACCTAGTGGTCATCAGCCAAAATTTTGCACAGACCCTTAGGGGCTCATGTGGAAGTAGTATCCTGAGTTTCATGTCATTCGGGCAGACCAATGTGGAGATATGCAAAACTTCCTGTTTTGAGCGAAATCTGCAGGAATTTGTAATTTAATAAGTTGAGTATTTTTTGGAATATCAAAATTCTTTTAATAACTTTTTGTCAGGAGGGTCCACAGATGCTGTGTGCAAAGTTTTGTGCAAATTGGTGAAATTGCCTGGGAGGAGTTCGAAAAAGTAGGTTTGCGACATTTTGCGAGCTAGTGAAAAAAACGGTAGGCGGATATGGGCGGGGCCTATACACAGAGATTCAGGAGGATTCACTGAACGCGTGGATATAAGGTTTTTGAATGTGCGACAAAGTATGTGGGAGTTATTAGGCAAAACGCACTTTCGTTGATAATAGCGCCACCTAGTGGTGAAAATGCACAACGACAACAGATTATAAAATTTTTCGCCAGGTCTGATCTATATTCCAAGTTTGGTGAGTTTTGGGGTATGTTCAGGCAGTGAAAAATGCGATCATTTTGGCAGAAGAAAAATAATAAATAACAAAAAATAATCATTACAATTACAAGAGGGTCCTGGCAGGTTCCCTGCTCGGGCCCTAATAATCAATACAATTACAATAGGGTCCTTGCAGGTTCCCTGCTCGGGCCCTAATAATCATTACAATTACAATAGGGACCTTGCAGGTTCCCTGCTCGGGCCCTAATAATTAAAGCTGCGAGCAGCGATGAACGGGCCCTCGCAGTCCACGCGCGTTGGGGCGTGCTGCTGTCGGGGCATGCTACTGTCAGGACATGCCGGTGTTGCAGCCTGCTGCTGTTGGGCGGACACATCCTTCTTTTAGAAAATTTAAGACAAATATCATTTGAGCTGTGAATAGATGTTCGGCAAAATGTTTGAGCAAAGCTTAAAGAGTCTTAAAAGTAGTATTGTCAGAATCCTGTAATCCACAACAACTTTTCTAATTTCCAACAGTTACTGAATTTTTTTTCTGCTTTATTTTCACAGTATAACCAAGATCAGAGCGTTTGTGAAACACAAACTCGCTCTGTCATCCAACAGAAAAGACAGCCATCGGATACACTTCAAGCTTTTATTAATGTATCACAAATACATCCAATAACTGTAGTCTACTGGCTGATTATGTTACTGTACTGTAACTACTCTACAGCGATTTAATGTGATGTAATGCTGTTTTTTTTTACTTATGTATGTCAATAAAGGTGGAAAAGATTTAGCAGAGGACAGCAGTTTGTATTGGAAACACTTCTGCTTCCTCTGCATTACTGTTGCATTTAAATCTCCTCTGAAAAGGCTTTGACATTTGTCTCTCTGCTTGAAACAGGATATAATGGGTTTGGATGTAAAACTGGCAGCAATCCAGTTTACTAAGTGTTAATCTTGGCTGGGATTGTCATCAGTTTTTTATTTAGTGATTGTAATTGTAAAATGTAGTCGTTATTAAGAGTACATTTATTGTGACATCATAGAAAATATAAACATTTTAATTTTTATATAATGGCAGATTAAAGAATACACATAATTTGTCTTTGTTTTAAAAAGTCCAAATGATTATTTTTGTTATCAGAAAAAGCTGTGGCCATGTTTATCAGTAGGTTGTCATCTGTGTTGCCTCCTCTTTAATGGTGATGCTTCTGTTTGAATGTGAACATATAGTTTTGTAGCTAAGTCTACATGTTGTTTGTATAAAATGTGCTATCTAAATAAAGTCTGATTGATGGATGTGAGGCCGAGTTTTTATTTTGAGTGGGTGGTGGCATGTCACCCAAAACACAACAGTGGTAGTTTTCATGTGAAATCTGTAAGAGGAGTTAGGCTACTCAAATTCATTTCTGTGTTATGTGTGACAGAAAGTCTATGAGTGTGTGTGTGTGTGCGCGCGCGTGTGTTTGTGTGCTTGTGTGTGCGTGTCTGTGGCTTTTGTCACATTGTTATGACACTGCAAACAAAAAAATCACTACACTACACAATACACTAAAGACACTACACTAGACACACAGTCGCCCCTTTAGAGACTGTGCATTTTCGCCGCAGTTGCGTGTTAGGCGATTCTCCACCATTGTTTTGTACACAAATACTCAAGCATCTCCGGCATAACCAAGCAACCAAGCTGGCGCTTCTCCTCCAAAAGATGCGTCACGGTACACGTCATGACGATGACGTGTGTGTTTTTCATAAGTGTGGTTTTAGTTTGCCTATCAGCAAATCGGAAAAGTGCTAGCCTACATAGTCAGAAGTTGTCAGTTTCGACACAAGTTTTGAAAGAAAACAATTCGGCTGCGTGAGGCTGCATGTTGCTGTTACGTCAAGTGTGACGTGATTGTCAGTCAACGTTGTCTCCATGGTTTCCAGAGTTTTCTCATAGGTTGTTTCAAACACTTCTCCTCCCATAAATCAGCAGGCTATAAAGTCAGCGGTACTTGTGCTTTGCCGGTCTTTTTCTCCGCGGAATGAAAGGTAACTACCTCACGTCTCATTCACCTGTAAGACGACAGCTAATATGACGATATTAAACGTCAATAATGGAACATAGCTATTAGCAACACTGATAATAGTCAAGCTAGGTTGTTTTACCATTCAGACATTGTGTTGGAAGTGTGTACTGATGTTGCAAGTTATTGCGGGGTTACGTGCTGCTATTCCGACATGCTGCTATTTAGACAGTGACCTCTAATTGTCGGAATAGCGGCATTAAGTTATTTTTCAAGCGTCCCACTATTTCGACATTGTTCTTTGCCATTGTCGGAGACATGTCGGAATAGCGGCATGTCTAAATAGAGACATGTCGGAATAGCTTGATGTCGGAATAGCAGGCGGACCCCTTATTATTATTTTGGCGGGTTAGCTAGCTATCTGACTAACGTCAGCTACAAAGTGGCAACGTTAGCGTTGGTTGAACACACAAATGAAAACGTGCATTTTACAAGTAATATTAATATTGTTGTCGTTAGTGCTGTGATTAAGTGATATGTAATAATTGTGGATGGGTTGTATGTTTCTACAGAAAATGGCTGGTCTACCGTCGCCCACCAAATTCCCTGAGAGTCAGGACCCAGAGGTCGACGCACTGAGAGCGAGGTTTACTCTGTTTTGTGTAAGTAGACGTATTTAATGTTGCATTTGGTGAGAGTGGTGTCATGTAATCAGTGTTGGGAGTAACGCGTTACAAAAGTGATGCAATTACTGTAATGCATTATTTTTCGCTGTAACGCGGTAATGTAAGGCATTACAAAAACCGAAGTTACAAATTTTACTCGGTACAAATTTCAGTAACGCGCGTTACAATGCATTTTAAACCCGAAATTAAGTTCTGAGTTGTCATATACAAATTCGCCAACACCGCGAGATTAGCAGAGGAGAAAAAAATCTTCGTAAATGTTTACTTCCTGTTAGTGCTAGAGAACTACCGATTGAGAATATATCTGTGTCCAAATTCAGGGGTTGCATCCCTTGAAAGTGCACAGCCTTTGTGGACTTCGAAGGCCGGGTCCTTCGGACAATCCTTCGTCGGTCGCGTCAACCGTTGTAAAATTGCACGGTCTAGCCTGCAGGACCGTCTCGACTGCAGGACCGTCTCACTGAATGTGTTGTGAGCTAACTAACTGCATAGGCCTACTGATGAATGCAGCTGCTGCTAATGCTAACGTAGCTCCTCAGGGATTGAAGCCGTTATTTTAGTAACTTTGACAATCTAACATGTGACAACATATTAGCTCAGAGTTGGAGGGCTGTGACTGTTGGTAGTTGCGGTTGATTTTCTTCAAATACCCCGAATTGTGATATTATGGGTTATTATTGTTCAGATGATTTAGCTAAGCTGGCTAACAGATGCTAACGTCAGCGGTCTCTTGTTGCCACAGCAACAGTAAACATTCACGTTGACTGATGAGCTGTAAATAGAGATGCAGAATCAAGCTGAGATACTTTGCATTTTAGCACAAAATACAAGTAAACCTATAGGAAATAATAAGTTTAATTAGCAATATTTACCATTGAATTTATTGTAATTTTTAAATTTATTTATTGCTTACTGAAGTGATAACTATTTAAGAAGCATAATTTGTGTGTAACTTTAATTTGTCTTTAAATGCGTTACTTTTACTGTAGTTTTCAAATGGCTGTGTGTAGTGTTGTCTTGAGCATTTTCAGGTCACAAAGATCTGGCTTTTTTGCATTGGAAAACACTAGGAAAGTGTCCTAATGAAAACATGATGAAGACATTTGACTATTGTCTTCATAAATTATGGTGTCAGGACTTGTTTTTAATGACACACACACTTTTATTGATATGAATACTTGGTATTGAGCAAAGACCTGTATTTGAACGCTACTGTATTGAATGCAATAAGATAATATGGATTTGGCGTTTTATATATATTATATTTAGAACGCCAAATCCATATTTCCAGTTATTTTGGTGAAAGTAACTTAAAAGTAATGCAATAGTAGTGTAATGTGTTACAATTCAAAGACAGTAATATTATAATGTAATGAATTACTTAGAAATGACAGTAACAACTAATAAATAAATAATGCATTATGTTTGTAAAGTAACTTGGTCAACACTGCATGTAATGTGTGTTAGTGTGCAAGTTGTTTTACTTGTGAGTAATGTTAGATACATTTGTGTATCTTCTGTATGTTTTAGTATCGTTGTCGAGATGTGGCTATCCCACCTGATGACCGCTATAGGGAGGCGATTCTTCTTGCTGAAGACAGCATTCAGCTTGCCCTACGGCATAAGAGGAAAGCCCAGGCTGTGTCCAAACAGGTTGCGTCACTGCGCAATGAGGTTTCCAAGAGGGACAAGAGGGTGCTTCAGCTGCAGGCAGACCTGGAGCAGCTTCAAAAAGCGGCACAGCCTGTTCCAACTGGTAAGTAGAGTCATTGTGTAAGCCAGCAGTATATGTATATGGAATGTAACAGGATGGTGATTGTGGTTATTATTACACTGCAGAGATCAGTGATGCTGATATTGTGGAGGCCTGCAGGGATGGTAAGTTTGAAATGTGTTAGTCAGTTACATTTGATCCCTGCCTTTATATCAGCGTGTAATTGAAGTGTAATAACTTATTTAACTGTGTTGTTTATGTTGTTTGTTGTAGGAGCAGAAGGTGTAGGAGCAGAGGTTTAGCAGCAGAACGTGGCAGTCCTGCAAATCCTCCTGGCGACCTTTCAACATTCTTCTTGTTGTTGTTTGTTCATGGTCGTCTTTGTTTGAAGTTATTAATAAAGTTATTGTTCGGAATTTAGATGTGTGTTTGTTTTCTTTTGTACACATTTTGTATGCTGTTGAGGGTCTTTGAAATTGTCTTAAGTTTTGACACAGGAAACAATCATAATTTCACAGTATTTGAAGTCTTCCAGATGTGTTATTGTTAGCTATTAGTTATCTTTGTGTGTGTAAAAGATGGAAGTCAATTTTTGTGATGTCTGACTGTAGCATGTGAGAGTCGGTTTGTTTTGTAATCAAAAACTTAAGATTATTGATGGAGGCAAGTAAGCATTATTTGAAGTATAAAGTTAAGTTTATATTTTTCCTTAAAAGCTGTTTATGTTGACTTGTTTGGTGTCATTGTTTTAAGCACAATTTCACTTTTGATTTTAGACTTGAGACTTGTTCATCCCACATTGGGGAAATTTACTTTGCAGGTAGACATACATACAATAAATACAAGAGCAGGTAAACAGACATCCAATATGTACAGGTGATAACAGAAGTAGACTTGACAAAACAGAAAAAAGATTTAAATAAGATACAGAAAATATAAATGTAGAAAAAGAAAATGGTATTATTGTACTGGGTAGTTGCACAGGATGGCAGAGGTAGAAATGGTAAGTAGTGCAAGATAAGAAAGGTGCTTATGGTGTTACATTACTTTTCCAGCAATAATTTCATTTTGACATTGTATTAATGTATCTAACTTAAAATCATACAAAATAATACAATGTCAGTAGGAAACAGTGTGATTTATTACTGTCAACACATTGTGTTTTTCTACCAGTAACAAAACGGGGTTGGCATGTTATCTTGACTGCATGCAGTGAGCTGTGTGTCAATACTATGTCATGTCAAATCTGTCATCTGCCAACTGCTCGTCATTTTTGGTGTGTGAGTTGCAGTCACCAGTTTATATGACTGATGAATTTTGTTGACATAAGTATTCTGGGATTGGCACAGTGTGAAATGTTTAATATTTCAGACTGAAGAATTATCTGGCATTTATGGTAATCTGTGTCTTTCTCGCGGTAATATGATCATCTGGCAGACATAGTCTTCTAACAATGTATCATATCTTTTGATTATGGAAAACGCTGTGAAAAAGTAGCAGAGTTTCATTTCACTTAGCTTTTTAAGTGGATTTGAACGCATCAACCAATCACGTCGTGAGAAAAAACTTGACGTCAGCGCTGCAACGTTTGAACGATTGTCTGTTACCTGACTCTCGTCCTGTACAGACTGCTTTACCTTGGCTCTACGGATTTTTCAACGAATACACACAAATATATACAGATACTCGCAGACATTTCCAACATTTTCGGATTAAGACAGCAGCATTCTTTTCAAGGACCTTCAGCTTGCTCAACACGGTGAGTAAATTTAGATTAAATCCGCTGTTTCCCATCGCGGCACAGAGAAGGCTGCTCTGTCAGTGCAGCGGACAACGAGCTAATATCCATGCTAGCTGCCTCATCGAACCGTAATTGTGAATGTATTCTGAATTTATGTAAAATACTGCTAACTTCAGCAAGGTACATTGCGTGTGCATGGTTTGTAAATGAGTATTATCAATGCTGTTATTAACACTGTTGGCTACTCTGCTGTGACGAGAAAGCTAGTTAGCAAGCATTATTAGCATCGCTCGGCAGCAGAAACCTTTGGGTGTTTTTTTCTAAACGAGCTAAAAGTTACCGAGTCTTCTCCTGCAGTAGCTACTGTAACTAGCTTCCCTGTAGTCATAGGAGAGGTGGTTGGCTGTTAGCACAGGTTATAACCACATGTTTGGTAGCATATGAGTGCCTTTGGTGTGTTTGCTAAAGCAGCTACAAGCTACTAGCAATGGCAGTCTTTAGACAATATTCATTTAATTTAATATCAAGTGATTTCAACTGTCACATCGGCTCACTGGTAAACGACTCCGTTTTTGCGCTGCGATTGGCGCGAGTATATTTGAAATGTCGCTGGGGTTGTTGCGCGGTGGGTGTCGGGAGTAAATTTTCAACTTCGAGGCGTTTTGCGCCATGATTGGCTGGAGTACATTTTTGAACTTCGCGGGCGTTGTAGCGCTTCACTGCAGACAGACAGAGTAAAAGAGAAATGTAACTTACTGATTGTACCCTCTACTATACTCCTAATTTAGCAATATCATCAAACTGTAAAACGGCAATCCACTAGCTGTACAGAGCTTTTCAGTAATTATTGTTTTCATTAATATAGCTATGTATTGGGGAGAAGGTCATTGTAACATGGCTACATGGAAATGAAATGTGTTTTTAACCCTCCTGTGGTGTTCACATAAAATCTGACTGATTTATAACATCATAATATCATAAAAATCTGGTTGTTGTGATTATTTATGTAGATTTTCTGATGTTCTGTGAATTTGGTCTGTGTTTTGATTATTATTATTATAATTTTCATTGTCTATTGTTTGGATATTCACTGCAGTTATTGATGTTCACTGGTAGGTGGATACATTATGTACAGTATTAAAAGGTCTTAAATAGAACTTGGTGCCGATTATGTTTAAATGATGTTTTTTGTGTTAATGTAAGAGCAGTTAAACCAGACTGGTCAAATTTGACTGGGAACACCAAAGTAAAGGGGGACAAACAAACATAATACAAGGGTTAAAGTAAACTATCAGCATTTTAGTCTAGTATTTGTCAGTGTTGTATGAATACTTTGATTTAAGTAACAACTTTAATTCTTCTGCTTCCATCACTGGTTGCTTGTTAAATGTGTGTATAAGATGTATTTTTCCAATTATTGCAGGCTAGAGATGAGTTGTTATGTCAATATTAATCAATTGTCTACTTGTCATTAGATGCCACGGGGCAAGTCTTATCGCCGTTCGGAGGCAGCCAAACGGCGTATGGCAGAACGGCGAACGGTTGACGTGGAACCGCAGCGGCCCGCCAATGTCTCTGTCGCACGTATGTAAATCTTTTCCTTGTATGTGTATGTATATTTTGCTAGTGGCAAGGTGTGTTGCGTTTACATGATTTGTGATGATGATTTATAATATTTTATGAACTACGTGTATCTCGGTGTCTTTTTCTTCTGTGTATTAGTTGGCACCGGTCAGCGCCACGCTGTGCGACAATGGCCAATCTCGTCGCTGACGGGAAAACAACACAAGTTGGTCATTCCGCCGGAAGTCCCTGACGAGAAGGTAAAATAATAACAATAATGATAATATTAATAACAAGACTTAAATAATTAGTGATTTTCATTCTATAACAATGTAATCTTTTTTTCCAGTTTGTTCTTCTCATAGGCGCTTCCCATCTGCGCGCTTTCGCAGATGGCATTGTTCCGATGCCAGAGGGCTCACTCTCCTTTGGCATCATGTCCACGCCCGGGGCCTGCGCGAGGGAGCTGAGGACCGAGTTGCTGCATGCTGCTGTTCCTCGGACTCCTGACGCAGTCCTGGTCATGGCACCTAGCAACAACCTGACAACCAGCAAGACCATCGACGAGGCAGGGGCGGACTTCGCTAAGTTCCTGCAAGCCGCTTGCAGTCGATGGTCTAACGTAGGTTTATTTTCTATTGTATTCATTGATATATTACCACAGTTAATTTAGTTGTATGAACTGTTGCAAAATAATGTATATTTATACGATATTAGTTATTGCATTTTCAGAAAGAGATTATTATGTCATTAACAACCACTTTACTCTCCAGGTGTGTGTCGCAGACTTCGTACCTCGTTTGACCGTTGAAGTCCTTCAGCAAGACTTCATGCGTCAAGAGTTCCGTCGCGTGGCAGCACGTATGGGTAAGCTTTAAAAAGACTAGAGTTTAAGTACATTTCCACGTATAATGCATCATATGTTGTTTGGCAGACCGTTTGAACGAATATTACAATTTCCATAATCATTCCGTTAAAACTTTAAATATAACCCATAGAGATGTTACAATAATGTATGTTATTTTTCTTTTTTAGGTGTCAGGTACTTCCCTACAGCTGAGCATTTCCCGATGAACCGCCGTGAGCTGTGGTGCAGAGATGGTGTAAGTAGAATACATAGCGTCATCTACACCTTGTCTGTAGTCGAATGACAAGTTTATTGCACCGTGTAATCTGTTTCATTTTCGTTATTTTCGCAGGTTCACCTCAGCGATAGTGACGGCATGCCCGTTCTAGCCGGGCTGCTGTGGAACGCTGCATTTGAACAACTGCAGCCTCCGACACCAAAGGTACAGCCTGCTCCCAGAGCGTCGCCGCCTCGTAGGCACGTCGTCCCAAAGGTGGTTGTCAGGGGACAGGTCGCCGTACCTCGTCCCTCAAACCCCTTTGAGTGGACAGTCGTCGGCAAGGGCGGGAAGGTAATTGTTTACGCATTGTAATGGTGCGGTTGATGTATTTTTTATCAGCTGACCTCTGCAATGTTCGACTGGTGGTTTAATACAAAGTATCTTATTTTGTCATTACAGAGGAGAGCACCTGAGGAACGTGAGCAGTCCTCTGGTGCAGAGAGGGTGGTTCAGCAGCAGGTATGTTGCACTTGATTTAACCTAGCCTGTTCGAGTTCGAAAAAGTAGGTTTGCGACGTTTCGCGAGCTAGCGAAAAAAAACGGTAGGCGGATATGGGCGTGGCCTATATCAGGAGATTCAGCACAATTCACTGAACGCGTGGATGTAAGGTTTTTGAATGTGTGACAAAGTATGTGGGAGTTATTAGGCAAAACGCACTTTCCTTGGTAATAGCGCCACCTAGTGGCGAAAATTCACAATGACAACAGATTATAAAAATTTTCGCCAGGTGTGACATATATTCCAAGTTTGGTGAGTTTTGGGGTATGTCCAGACAGTGAAAAATGCGATCATTTTGGCAGAAGAAAAAATAAAATAAAAATAACAATAATAATCATTACAATTACAATAGGGACCTCGCAGGTTTCCTGCTCGGGCCCTAATAATAATAATTAAAACTGCAAGCAGTGATGAACGGGCCCTCGCACTCCCACGTAAATTGGGCTGTGGCGCTGTTGAAGGGCGCGCTCATACTTCCTTTTGACAATTAAAGACAAACATCATTTCAGCTGTGAATAGCTGTTTGGCAAAATGTTTGAGCAAAGTTTAAATTTTGATAGTTGAACGGTTTCTCTAGCTGAACATGAAGCTGAATGTTTTGATAGTTGAATGGTTTCTATAGCTGAACATAAAGCAGAATTTTTGAAAAAGTTGAAAAGGTTGAAAAGCTGAAAGTAATAGGCTGAAAGAGCTTAAAAAGCTGAACAGTTTGGCAGCCAAACAGTTTCTGTAACTGCACAGATGCTGGAGCAGTAGCAGAACCAAAAGTGAAAATGTCCCCATAAGAATGAATGGGAAAACACCTCCCAAACACCTGCAGGTTTAGAAAAAAGTGTAATGGTTATGGCCAAAATATGCATACAGTGAGTAACAGGAGACATTGCTGAACCATGTGATGTATTTTTTATTTCTGTAGAGTGGAAAATGAGGGCACAAGAGCGAGAGACAAAACCGGTACCGTCTGCTCCACTCCAGAGATTTAGGCTCAAAGTTAACACTGCGGCTTATGGCGGAGTTGCTGGAGTTCTTGTCACTCTAGGGCTTCCACAGCCAAAAGTTTAAGTCGCACATCTGAAATAAGACGATCATGTGAAAGCCAACAAGATTTCCTACATTTCTATGTATATATTGTCTATGTGAAGTAAAAGCTGTGGGACCCAAATCAAGCGGAAGAGAGTTTTTTCTAAAGTTTTTGCAGCTGCTCTGCACTCTAGCGATGATGTCACCCACTCTAGCTCACGCAATACACACCCATTATAAACCCAGAAGACGAGCTAAAAATCCTTCAAACTAGCTGTTCTTTCATCATTTAGCAATAAAAGCGCCACCTATTGGTTGATTTGCACCAAATTTTGTACAAACCCTCATCAGGCCATCCAACACAATTACAAAAAGTTTAGTGTTAATTGGACTGTATTTCATCAAGATAGGCAAGACTGTGTGTTTGGCCTCAATGTGCAGGAAATTGTTGTTTTATATTTTGGGCGTTCTTTGGACTATCACAATTCTTTTAATAACTTTTTGTCAGGAGGGTCCATAGATGCCGTGTGCAAAGTTTTGTGGAAATGGGATAAATTGCCTAGGAGGAGTTCGAAAAAATGGGTTAGCGGTATTTAGCGAATTTGCGAATGGAATTCTGGCGCGAAAGTGGGCGTGGCCTACATCACACAATTCAGCTGAATGCAGGGAACACATGGACATACGATTTAACAATATGCACCATGTTATGTGGGAGTTATTAGCCAAAAACGGTTTTGTCTTGATAACAGCGCCACCTGCTGGTCATTTTTGGTGTGTGAGTTACAGGGGCCAGTCTATACCACCCCAATGACTTTCATATCCATAAGTGTTATGGTGTTGGCACAGTGCCAAATCTAAGATGAAACTGCCACCAGAGCGCCACCTAGTGTCGGATCGGTAACACATTCGTCAGGTATCCTCTGAAGGGCACTGGCAATGAGTGTACCAAGTCTTGTGTTAATCCGACCAACCGGTGTTGAGATATAAAATAGTTGAATTTAAACAGCGCCACCTGGTGGTCATCATCCCAAATTTTGAACAGAGCCTTAGGGCCTCACGTGGAAGTAGGATCCTGAGTTTTAAGTCATTCGGACACACCGACGTGGAGATATGCAACACTTCCTGTCCGGAGCGAAATCTGCAGGAAGTTATAATTTAATAACTCGGGTTTCTTTGGCATGTGAAAATTCTTTTAATAACTTTTAGTCAGGAGGGTCCACAGATGCTGCGTGCAAAATTTGGTGCACATCGGTGAAAATGCCTGGGAGGAGTTCGAAAAAGTAGGTTTGCGACATTTGGCGAGCTAGCGAAAAAAAACGTTAGGCGGAAGTGGGCGTGGCCTATATCAGGAGATTCAGCACAATTCACTGAAGGCGGGGATATAAGGTTTTTGAATGTGTGATAAATTATGCGGGAGTTATTAGCCAAAACACACTTTCCTTGAGTATAGCGCCACCTAGTGGTGAAAATTCATAACAACAATAGATTATAAAATTTTTCGCCAGGTCTGATCTATATTCAAACTTTGGTGAGTTTTGGGGTATGTTCAGGCAGTGAAAAATGCGATTTTGGGGATGGAACAATAATAATAATAATAATAATAATAATAATCCGAGCGGATCCAATAGGGCCTCGCACGAGATTCGTGCTCGGGCCCTAATAATCATTACAATTACAATAGGGTCCTTGCAGGTTCCCTGCTCGGGCCCTAATTAAAACTGCGAGCAGTGATGTACGGGCCCTCGCAGTCCACGCGTGTCGGGGCATGCTGCCGTCGGGGCTTGTTCATGCAACAACTTCCGTTGAGTAATGAAAAGTGAAGGCAGTCAAGGGAAAAACGGTTTTGTCTTGATAACAGCGCCACCTAGTGGCAATTTTTGGTGTGTGAGTTACAGGGGCCAGTGTGTACCACCCCAATGAATTTCATATCCATAAGTATTATGGTGTGGGCACAGTGCCAAAAACAAAATGAAACTGCCGACAGAGCGCCACCTAGTGTCGGAGCGGTAAGACGTTCGTCAGCCATCCTCAGGAGGGCATTTGCAATAAGTGTACCAAGTTTCATGTCAATCAGACAAACGGATGTGGACATATAAATTACTTCAATTTAAAGAGCGCCACCTAGTGGTGGTCGGCCAAAATTTGGCACAGAGCCTTAGGGGCTCATGGGGAAGTATTATCCTGAGTTTCATGTCATTCGGACACACCAATGTGGAGATATGCAACACTTCCTGTTTTGACCGAAATCAGCAGGAAGTTGTTATTTAATAACTTGAGTATTCTTTGGAATATCAAAATTCTTTTAATAACTTTTTGTCAGGAGGGTCCACAGATGCTGTGTGCAAAATTTGGTGCACGTTGGTCAAAATGCCTGGGAATAGTTGGAAAAAGTAGGTTTGCGACATTTTGCGAGCTAGCGAAAAAAAACGGTAGGCGGATATGGGCGTGGCCTATACCCAGAGATTCAGGAGGATTCACTGAACGCGTGGATATAAGGTTTTTGAATGTGCGACAAAGTATGTGGGAGTTATTAGGCAAAACGCACTTTCGTTGATAATAGCGCCACCTAGTGGTGAAAATTCACAACGACAACAGATTATAAAATTTTTCGCCAGGTCTGATCTATATTCCAAGTTTGGTGAGTTTTGGGGTATGTTCAGGCAGTGAAAAATGCGATCATTTTGGCAGAAGAAAAATAACAAATAACAAAAAATAATCATTACAATTACAATAGGGTCCTTGCAGGTTCCCTGCTCGGGCCCTAATAACAATAATAATCATTACAATTACAATAGGGTCCTTGCAGGTTCCCTGCTCGGGCCCTAATTAAAACTGCGAGCAGTGATGTACGGGCCCTCCCAGTCCACGCGTGTCGGGGCATGCTGCCGTCGGGGCTTGTTCATGCATCAACTTCCGTTGAGTAATGAAAAGTGAAGGCAGTCAAGGGAAAAACGGTTTTGTCTTGATAACAGCGCCACCTAGTGGTAATTTTTGGTGTGTGAGTTACAGGGGCCAGTGTGTACCACCCCAATGAATTTCATATCGATAAGTATTATGGTGTGGGCACTGTGCCAAAAAGAAAATGAAACTGCCGCCAGAGCGCCACCTAGTGTCGGAGCGGTAAGACCTTCGTCAGCCATCCTCAGGAGGGCATTTGCAATAAGTTTACCAAGTTTCATGTCAATCAGACAAACGGATGTGGAGATATAAATTACTTCAATTTAAAGAGCGCCACCTAGTGGTGGTCGTCCAAAATTTGGCACAGAGCCTTAGGGGCTCATGGGGAAGTATTATCCTGAGTTTCATGTCATTCGGACACACCAATGTGGAGATATGCAACACTTCCTGTTTTGACCGAAATCTGCAGGAAATTGTTATTTAATAACTTGAGTATTCTTTGGAATATCAAAATTCTTTTAATAACTTTTTGTCAGGTGGGTCCACAGATGCTGTGTGCAAAGTTTCGTGCAAATCGGTCGAACTGCCTGGGAGGAGTTCGAAAAAGTAGGTTTGCGACATTTTGCGAGCTAGCGAAAAAAAACGGTAGGCGGATATGGGCGTGGCCTATATCAGGAGATTCAGCACAATTCACTGAAGGTGGGGATATAAGGTTTTTGAATGTGCGACAAAGTATGTGTGAGTTATTAGCCAAAACGCACTTTCCTTCATAATAGCGCCACCTAGTGGCGAAATTTGACAATGACAACAGATTATAAAATTTTTCGCCAGGTGTGATCTATATTCCAAGTTTGGCGAGTTTTGGGGTATGTTCAGGCAGTGAAAAATGCGATCATTTGGGAAAAATAAAAATAAAAATTAAAGCTGCAAGCAGCGATGAACGGGCCCTCGCAGTCCACGTACGTTGGGCTGTGGCGCCGTCGGAGGCCTGTGCGCCCAGTTGTGTGCTTGCCCGTTGGGTGTGGAAATGTGGTAGCTAATGTAAATGGGATCCGTGTCACACAAAACACAACAGTGACATCTTCAGTGACTTGCTGTGTCCAGAGGGTGGCGCTATAGATATGACAGAGTATTGATGCAGAGACGTGTTCAGGGCGAGCCCCTCTACATGTGTGAGCAATTTGATGCCGATGAGAAATTGTATGTTGAAGTTATCAGGACTTCCTGCTTGATGGCAAAGGATTGAATTTGAAGGAAAATGGCGGACTTCCTGTTGGACTGAGGGTATGTGTCCAAGAGGGTTTTTTGTGCGTCTGGTGATGATACATAAGCCTACCGAATTTGGTTCATGTACATGCATGTAGGAGGCAGGGCTTCAATTTTGAAACATTCCAGGGGGCGCTATGGAGCCATTTAGCGCCACCTGCTCGTCATTTTTGGTGTGTGAGTTACAGGGGCCAGTGTCTAACACCCCTATGAGTTTCATATCCATAAGTGTTATAGTGTAAGCACAGTGGCAAATAAAAAATGAAACTGCCACCAGAGCGCCACCTAGTGTCGGATCGGTATGACCTTCGTCAGCTATCCTCAGGAGGGCATTGGCAATGAGTGTAGCAAGTTTCATGTTAATCCGACAAACGGATGTGGAGATATAAATTACTTCAATTTCAAGAGCGCCACCTAGTGGTCATTGGCCAAAACTTTGCACAGAGCCTTAGGGGCTCATGTCGAAGTAGTATCCTGAGTTGCATGTCATTCGGACACACCAATGTGGAGATATGCAACACTTCCTGTTTGGAACGAAATCTGCAGGAAGTTGTCATTTAATAACTTGAGTATTCTTTGGAATATTAAACTTCTTTTAATAACTTTTTGTCAGGAGGGTCCACAGATGCTGTGTGCAAAGTTTGGTGCAAATCGGTGAAATTGTGTGGGAGGAGTTCGAAAAAGTGGGTTTGCGACATTTTGCGAGCTAGCGAAAAAAAACGGTAGGCGGATATGGGCGTGGCCTATACCCAGAGATTCAGGAGGATTCACTGAACGCGTGGATGTAAGGATTTAGAATGTGCGACAAAGTATGTGGGAGTTATTAGGCAAAACGCACTTTCCTTGATAACAGCGCCACCTAGTGGTGAAAATTCACAACGACGACAGATTATAAAATTTTTCGCCAGGTGTGACGTATATTCCAAGTTTGGCGAGTTTTGGGGTATGTTCAGGCAGTGAAAAATGCGATCATTTTGGCAGAAGAAAAATAACAAAAAATAATTAAAACTGCGAGCAGTGATGTACGGGCCCTCGCAGTCCACACGTGTTGGGGCATGCTGCCGTCGGGGCTTGTTCATGCAACAACTTCCGTTGAGTAATGAAAAGTGAAGGCAGTCAAGGGAAAAACGGTTTTGTCTTGATAACAGCGCCACCTAGTGGTAATTTTTGGTGTGTGAGTTACAGGGGCCAGTGTGTACCACCCCAATGAATTTCATATCCATAAGTATTATGGTGTGGGCACAGTGCCAGAAACAAAATGAAACTGCCGCCAGAGCGCCACCTAGTGTCGGAGCGGTAAGACCTTCGTCAGCCATCCTCAGGAGGGCATTTGCAATAAGTGTACCAAGTTTCATGTCAATCAGACAAACGGATGTGGAGATATAAATTACTTCAATTTAAAGAGCGCCACCTAGTGGTGGTCGTCCAAAATTTGGCACAGAGCCTTAGGGGCTCATGGGGAAGTATTATCGTGAGTTTCATGTCATTCGGACACACCAATGTGGAGATATGCAACACTTCCTGTTTTGACCGAAATCTGCAGGAAATTGTTATTTAATAACTTGAGCATTCTTTGGAATATCAAAATTCTTTTAATAACTTTTTGTCAGGAGGGTCCACAGATGCTGTGTGCAAAGTTTCGTGCAAATCGGTCGAACTGCCTGGGAGGAGTTCGAAAAAGTAGGTTTGCGACATTTTGCGAGCTAGCGAAAAAAAACGGTAGGCGGATATGGGCGTGGCCTATACCCAGAGATTCAGGAGGATTCACTGAACGCGTGGATATAAGGATTTAGAATGTGCGACAAAGTATGTGGGAGTTATTAGGCAAAACGCACTTTCCTTGATAACAGCGCCACCTAGTGGTGAAAATTCACAACGACGACAGATTATAAAATTTTTCGCCAGATGTGACGTATATTCCAAGTTTGGCGAGTTTTGGGGTATGTTCAGGCAGTGAAAAATGCGATCATTTGGGATAAATAAAAATAATAATAATAATAAACATTACAATTACAATAGGGACCTCGCAGGTTTCCTGCTCGGGCCCTAATTAAAACTGCGAGCAGTGATGTACGGGCCCTCCCAGTCCACGCGTGTCGGGGCATGCTGCCGTCGGGGCTTGTTCATGCATCAACTTCCGTTGAGTAATGAAAAGTGAAGGCAGTCAAGGGAAAAACGGTTTTGTCTTGATAACAGCGCCACCTAGTGGTAATTTTTGGTGTGTGAGTTACAGGGGCCAGTGTGTACCACCCCAATGAATTTCATATCGATAAGTATTATGGTGTGGGCACTGTGCCAAAAAGAAAATGAAACTGCCGCCAGAGCGCCACCTAGTGTCGGAGCGGTAAGACCTTCGTCAGCCATCCTCAGGAGGGCATTTGCAATAAGTTTACCAAGTTTCATGTCAATCAGACAAACGGATGTGGAGATATAAATTACTTCAATTTAAAGAGCGCCACCTAGTGGTGGTCGTCCAAAATTTGGCACAGAGCCTTAGGGGCTCATGGGGAAGTATTATCCTGAGTTTCATGTCATTCGGACACACCAATGTGGAGATATGCAACACTTCCTGTTTTGACCGAAATCTGCAGGAAATTGTTATTTAATAACTTGAGTATTCTTTGGAATATCAAAATTCTTTTAATAACTTTTTGTCAGGAGGGTCCACAGATGCTGTGTGCAAAGTTTCTTGCAAATCGGTCGAACTGCCTGGGAGGAGTTCGAAAAAGTAGGTTTGCGACATTTTGCGAGCTAGCGAAAAAAAACGGTAGGCGGATATGGGCGTGGCCTATACCCAGAGATTCAGGAGGATTCACTGAACGCGTGGATATAAGGTTTTTGAATGTGCGACAAAGTATGTGGGAGTTATAAGGCAAAACGCACTTTCCTTGATAACAGCGCCACCTAGTGGCGAAAATTCACAACGATGACAGATTATAAAATTTTTCGCCAGGTGTGACGTATATTCCAAGTTTGGCGAGTTTTGGGGTATGTTCAGGCAGTGAAAAATGCGATCATTTGGGATAAATAAAAATAATAATAATTAAAGCTGCAAGCAGCGATGAACGGGCCCTCGCAGTCCACGTACGTTGGGCTGTGGCGCCGTCGGAGGCCTGTGCGCCCAGTTGTGTGCTTGCCCGTTGGCTGTGGAAATGTGGTACCTAATGTAAATGGAATCCGTGTCACACAAAACACAACAGTGACATCTTCAGTGACTTGCTGTGTCCAGAGGGTGGCGCTATAGATATGACATAGTATTGATGCAGAGACGTGTTCAGGGCGAGCCCCTCTACATGTGTGAGCAATTTGATGCCGATGGGAAAATGTATGTTGAAGTTATCAGGACTTCCTGCTTGATGGCAAAGGATTGAATTTGAAGGAAAATGGCGGACTTCCTGTTGGACTGAGGGTATGTGTCCAAGAGGGTTTTTTGTGCGTCTGGTGATGATACATAAGCCTACCGAATTTGGTTCATGTACGTGCATGTAGGAGGCAGGGCTTCAATTTTGAAATATTCCAGGGGGCGCTATGGAGCCATTTAGCGCCACCTGCTCGTCATTTTTGGTGTGTGAGTTACAGGGGCCAGTCTGTAACACCCCAATGAGTTTCATATCCATAAGTGTTATGGTGTGGGCACAGTGGCAAATAAAAAATGAAATTGCCACCAGAACGCCACCTAGTGTCGGATCGGTATGACCTTCGTCAGCTATCCTCAGGAGGGCATTGGCAATGAGTGTAGCCAGTTTCATGTTAATCCGACAAACGGATGTGGAGATATAAATGACTTCAATTTAAAGAGCGCCACCTAGTGGTCATGAGACAAAATTTAGTACAGAGCCTTAGGGGCTCATGGGGAAGTAGTATCCTGAGTTTGATGTCATTCGGACACAGCATTGTGGAGATATGCAACACTTCCTGTTTGGAGCGAAATCTGCAGGAAGTTGTTATGTAATAACTTGAGTATCCTTTGGAATATCAAAATTCTTTTAATAAGTTTTTGTCAGGAGGGTCCACAGATGCTGTGTGCAAAGTTTCGTGCAAATCGGTGAAATTCCCTGGGAGGAGTTCGAAAAAGTAGGTTTGCGACATTTTGCGAGCTAGCGAAAAAAAACGGTAGGCGGATATGGGCGTGGCCTATGTCAGGAGATTCAGCACAATTCACTGAAGGCGTGGATATAAGGTTTTTGAATGTGCGACAAAGTATGTGGGAGTTATTAGCCAAAACGCACTTTCCTTGATAATAGCGCCACCTAGTGGTGAAATTTCACAACAACAATAGATTATAAAAATTTTCGCCAGGTCTGATCTATATTCCAAGTTTGGTGAGTTTTGGGGTATGTTCAGGCAGTGAAAAATGCGATCATTTTGGCCTAAAAATAATTTAAAAAAAAATAATAATAATCACTACAAAAACAATAGGGTAATCATTACAATTACAATAGGGTCCTCGCAGGTTCCCTGCTCGGGCCCTAATAATCATTACAATTACAATAGGGTCCTTGCAGGTTCCCTGCTCGGGCCCTAATAATCATTACAATTACAATAGGGTCCTTGCAGGTTCCCTGCTCGGGCCCTAATAATCATTACAATTACAATGGGGTCCTCGCAGGTTCCCTGCTCAGGCCCTAATTATTTCAAGTTTTCTTTAAAAAGGAAATTATGTGAATTCTTTAATCTGACATTATATCAAACAGAAAACAGTGAAAATCTTTACATTTCTATCATGACACAATAAATGTATTCTTCATGACTGATACATTTTACAATCACAATCATTAAAAAGCTAAAGACAATGCCAGCCAAGATTAACACTGATTTAACTGGATTCCTCCCAGTTTTAAATCCAAACCCATTATATCCTGGTTCAAGCAGAGTGACAAATGTCTAAGTCTTTTCAGAGGACATTTAAATGCAACAGTAACACAGATGAGGCAGAAGTGCATAGAGTACAAACCGCTCTCCTCTGCTAAATCTTTTCCACCTTTATTGACGTGCATAAGTAAAAAAAACAAAAAAAAAAACATTACATGTACATCACTGTAGAGTAGTTACAGTATAGTAACATAGTCAGCCAGTGGGCTACAGTTATTGGATGTATTTGTGATACATTAATAAACACTTGAAGTGTACCCGATGCCTCTATTTTCTGCTGGACGGCAAAGCAACTTTGTGTTTCACAAACGCTCTGATTTTGGTTATGCTGTGGAAACGAAGCAGAAAAGCAATTCAGTAACTGTTGGAAATTAAGGAAGTTGTTGTGGATTTGTTAAGATGAAATGACACAACAGGATTCAGACAATTCTAGTTTTAAGACTGCTTAAGCTTTGCTCAAACATTTTGCTAAACATCTATTCACAACTCAAATGATATTTGTCTTACATTTTCAAAAGGAAGGATGCACATGCCCCGACGGGAGCATACCCTGCGAGGGCCCGTACATCACTGCTTGCAGTTTTAATTAGGGCCCGAGCACGAATCTCGTGCGAGGACCTATTGTATCTGTAAGGATTATTAGGGCCCGAGCACGAATCTCGTGCGAGGACCTATTGTATCTGTAAGGATTATTTATTATTAGGGCCCGAGCACGAATCTCGTGCGAGGACCTATTGTATCTGTAAGGATTATTTATTAGGGCCCGAGCACGAATCTCGTGCGAGGACCTATTGTATCTGTAAGGATTATTTATTATTAGGGCCCGAGCACGAATCTCGTGCGAGGACCTATTGTATCTGTAAGGATTATTTATTATTATTAGGGCCCGAGCACGAATCTCGTGCGAGGACCTATTGTATCTGTAAGGATTATTTATTATTAGGGCCCGAGCAGGTAACCTGCGAGGACCCTATTGTAATTGTAGTGTTTCTTATTATTAGGGCCCGAGCAGGGAACCTGCAAGGACCCTATTGTAATTGTAATTAGGGCCCGAGCACGAATCTCGTGCGAGGACCTATTGTATCTGTAAGGATTATTTATTAGGGCCCGAGCACGAATCTCGTGCGAGGACCTATTGTATCTGTAAGGATTATTAGGGCCCGAGCACGAATCTCGTGCGAGGACCTATTGTATCTGTAAGGATTATTTATTATTAGGGCCCGAGCACGAATCTCGTGCGAGGACCTATTGTATCTGTAAGGATTATTTATTATTATTAGGGCCCGAGCACGAATCTCGTGCGAGGACCTATTGTATCTGCTAGGATTATTTATTATTAGGGCCCGAGCACGAATCTCGTGCGAGGACCTATTGTATCTGTAAGGATTATTAGGGCCCGAGCACGAATCTCGTGCGAGGACCTCTTGTATCTGTAAGGATTATTTATTAGGGCCCGAGCACGAATCTCGTGCGAGGACCTATTGTATCTGTAAGGATTATTAGGGCCCGAGCACGAATCTCGTGCGAGGACCTATTGTATTTGCTAGGATTATTAGGGCCCGAGCACGAATCTCGTGCGAGGACCTATTGTATTTGCTAGGATTATTAGGGCCCGAGCAGGGAACCTGCGAGGTCCCTATTGTTTTTGTAGTGATTATTTTTTGTTTTTATTTTCCTTCTGACAAAATGATCGCATTTTTCACTGCCTGAACATACCCCAAAACTCACCAAACTTGGAATATAGATCAGACCTGGTGAAAAATTTTATAATCTGTTGTCGTTGTGAATTTTCACCACTAGGTGGCGCTATTATCAAGGAAAGTGCGTTTTGCCTAATAACTCCCACATACTTTGTCGCACATTCAAAAACCTTATATCCACGCGTTCAGTGAATCCTCCTGAATCTCTGGGTATAGGCCACGCCCATATCCGCCTACCGTTTTTTTTTGCTAGCTCGCGAAATGTCGCAAACCTACTTTTTCGAACTCCTCCCAGGCAGTTCGACTGATTTGCACGAAACTTTGCACACAGTATCTGTGGACTCTCCTGACAAAAAGTTATTAAAAGAATTTTGATATTCCAAACAATACTCAAGTTATTAAATAACAATTTCCTGCAGATTTCGGTCAAAACAGGAAGTGTTGCATATCTCCACATTGGTGAGTCCGAATGACATGAAACTCAGGATAATACTTCCCCATGAGCCCCTAAGGCTCTGTGCAAAATTTGGGATGATCACCACCAGGTGGCGCTGTTTAAATTGAACTATTTTATATCTCAACATTGGTTGGTCGGATTAACACAAAACTTGGTACACTCATTCCCAATGCCCTCCTGAGGATAGCTGACAAATGTGTTCCAGATCCGACACAAGGTGGCGCTGTGGTGGCAGTTTCATTTTATTTTTGCCACTGTGCCCACACCATAACACTTATGGATATGAAACTCATTGAGGTGGTATAGACTGGCCCCTGTAACTCACACACCAAAAATGACCAGCAGGTGGCACTGTTATCAAGCCAAAGTCGTTTTTGGTTAATAACTCCCACATAATATGTCGCACAGTTTAAAACCTTATATCTACGTGTTACCTGAATCCAGATGAATTGATTGATGTAGGCCACGCCCGCTTTCGCCCACAATTTCCATTCGCAAAATCGCGAAAACTGATAAACGTACTTTTTCATACTCCTCCCAGGCAATTTCACCGATTTGCACCACGCTTTGCACACAGCATCTGTGGATGCTCACCACAAAAGTTATTTAAAGAATTTTGATAGTCCACTAAACACCCAAAATATAGAATTACAATTTCCTGCACCTTGTGGTCAAACAGACAATCTTGCGTATCTTGACCAAATACTCTCCCATTAACACAAGGCCTTAACCTATTGTGTTCCATGGCCCACTGATGGTTTGTGCAAAATTTGGTGCAAATTGCCCAATACATGGCGCTTTTATTGCTAAATGATGAAAGAACAGCTTGACTGCCTTCACTTTTCATTCCTCAATGGAAGTTGTTGCATGAAGAAGCCCCGACAGCTGCATGCCTCGACAGCAGCATGCCCCGACGGTAGCATACCCTGCGAGGGCCCGATCATCACTGCTTGCAGTTTTAATTAGGGCCCGAGCAGGGAACCTGCGAGGACCCTATTGTAATTGTAATGTTTATTATTATTATTATTATTATTATTAGGGCCCGAGCAGGGAACCTGCAAGGACCCTATTGTAATTGTAATGATTATTATTATTATTAGGGCCCGAGCAGGGAACCTGCGAGGACCCTATTGTAATTGTAATGATTATTAGGGCCCGAGCAGGGAACCTGCAAGGACCCTATTGTTTTTGTAGTGTTTCTTATTAGGGCCCGAGCACGAATCTCGTGCGAGGCCCTATTGGATCCGCTCGGATTATTATTATTATTATTATTATTATTATTGTTCCATCCCCAAAATCGCATTTTTCACTGCCTGAACATACCCCAAAACTCACCAAAGTTTGAATATAGATCAGACCTGGCGAAAAATTTTATAATCTATTGTTGTTATGAATTTTCACCACTAGGTGGCGCTATACTCAAGGAAAGTGCGTTTTGGCTAATAACTCCCGCATAATTTATCACACATTCAAAAACCTTATATCCCCGCCTTCAGTGAATTGTGCTGAATCTCCTGATATAGGCCACGCCCACTTCCGCCTAACGTTTTTTTTCGCTAGCTCGCCAAATGTCGCAAACCTACTTTTTCGAACCTCTCCCAGGCATTTTCACCGATGTGCACCAAATTTTGCACGCAGCATCTGTGGACCCTCCTGACTAAAAGTTATTAAAAGAATTTTCATATGCCAAAGAAACCCGAGTTATTAAATTATAACTTCCTGCAGATTTCGCTCCGGACAGGAAGTGTTGCATATCTCCACGTCGGTGTGTCCGAATGACTTAAAACTCAGGATCCTACTTCCACGTGAGGCCCTAAGGCTCTGTTCAAAATTTGGGATGATGACCACCAGGTGGCGCTGTTTAAATTCAACTATTTTATATCTCAACACCGGTTGGTCGGATTAACACAAGACTTGGTACACTCATTGCCAGTGCCCTTCAGAGGATACCTGACGAATGTGTTACCGATCCGACACTAGGTGGCGCTCTGGTGGCAGTTTCATCTTAGATTTGGCACTGTGCCAACACCATAACACTTATGGATATGAAAGTCATTGGGGTGGTATAGACTGGCCCCTGTAACTCACACACCAAAAATGACCAGCAGGTGGCGCTGTTATCAAGACAAAACCGTTTTTGGCTAATAACTCCCACATAACATGGTGCATATTGTTAAATCGTATGTCCATGTGTTCCCTGCATTCAGCTGAATTGTGTGATGTAGGCCACGCCCACTTTCGCGCCAGAATTCCATTCGCAAATTCGCTAAATACCGCAAACCTATTTTTTCGAACTCCTCCTAGGCAATTTATCCCATTTCCACAAAACTTTGCACACGGCATCTATGGACCCTCCTGACAAAAAGTTATTAAAAGAATTGTGATAGTCCAAAGAACGCCCAAAATATAAAACAACAATTTCCTGCACATTATGGCCAAACACACAGTCTTGCCTATCTTGATGAAATACAGTCCAATTAACACTAAACTTTTTGTAATTGTGTTGGATGGCCTGATGAGGGTTTGTACAAAATTTGGTGCAAATCAACCAATAGGTGGCGCTTTTATTGCTAAATGATGAAAGAACAGCTAGTTTGAAGGATTTTTAGCTCCTCTTCTGGGTTAATAATGGGTGTGTATTGCGTGAGCTAGAGTGGGTGACATCATCGCTAGAGTGCAGAGCAGCTGCAAAAACTTTAGAAAAAACTCTCTTCCGCTTGATTTGGGTCCCACAGCTTTTACTTCACATAGACAATATATACATAGAAATGTAGGAAATCTTGTTGGCTTTCACATGATCGTCTTATTTCAGATGTGCGACTTAAACTTTTGGCTGTGGAAGCCCTAGAGTGACAAGAACTCCAGCAACTCCGCCATAAGCCGCAGTGTTAACTTTGAGCCTAAATCTCTGGAGTGGAGCAGACGGTACCGGTTTTGTCTCTCGCTCTTGTGCCCTCATTTTTCACTCTACAGAAATAAAAAATACATCACATGGTTCAGCAATGTCTCCTGTTACTCACTGTATGCATATTTTACACTTTTTTCTAAACCTGCAGGTGTTTGAGAGGTGTTTTCCCATTCATTCTTATGGGGACATTTTCAACTTTGGTTCTGCTACTGCTCCAGCATATGTGCAGCTACAGAAACTGTTTGGCTGCCAAACTGTTCAGCTTTTTAAGCTCTTTCAGCCTATTACTTTCAGCTTTTCAACCTTTTCAACTTTTTCAAAAATTCTGCTTTATGTTCAGCTATAGAAACCATTCAACTATCAAAACATTCAGCTTCATGTTCAGCTAGAGAAACCGTTCAACTATCAAAATTTAAACTTTGCTCAAACATTTTGCCAAACAGCTATTCACAGATGAAATAATGTTTGTCTTTAATTGTCAAAAGGAAGTATGAGCGGGCCCTTCAACAGCGCCACAGCCCAATTTACGTGGGAGTGCGAGGGCCCGTTCATCACTGCTTGCAGTTTTAATTATTAGGGCCCGAGCAGGAAACCTGCGAGGTCCCTATTGTAATTGTAATGTTTATTATTATTTTTATTTATCCCAAATGATCGCATTTTTCACTGCCTTAACATACCCCAAAACTCGCCAAACTTGGAATATACGTCACACCTGGCGAAAAATTTTATAATCTGTCGTCGTTGTGAATTTTCACCACTAGGTGGCGCTGTTATCAAGGAAAGTGCGTTTTGCCTAATAACTCCCACATACTTTGTCGCACATTCTAAATCCTTATATCCACGCGTTCAGTGAATCCTCCTGAATCTCTGGGTATAGGCCACGCCCATATCCGCCTACCGTTTTTTTTCGCTAGCTCGCAAAATGTCGCAAACCTACTTTTTCGAACTCCTCCCAGGCAGTTCGACCGATTTGCACGAAACTTTGCACACAGCATCTGTGGACCCTCCTGACAAAAAGTTATTAAAAGAATTTTGATATTCCAAAGAATACTCAAGTTATTAAATAACAACTTCCTGCTGATTTCGGTCAAAACAGGAAGTGTTGCATATCTCCACATTGGTGTGTCCGAATGACATGAAACTCAGGATAATACTTCCCCATGAGCCCCTAAGGCTCTGTGCCAAATTTTGGCCGACCACCACTAGGTGGCGCTCTTTAAATTGAAGTAATTTATATGTCCACATCCGTTTGTCTGATTGACATGAAACTTGGTACACTTATTGCAAATGCCCTCCTGAGGATGGCTGACGAACGTCTTACCGCTCCGACACTAGGTGGCGCTCTGTCGGCAGTTTCATTTTGTTTTTGGCACTGTGCCCACACCATAATACTTATGGATATGAAATTCATTGGGGTGGTACACACTGGCCCCTGTAACTCACACACCAAAAATTGCCACTAGGTGGCGCTGTTATCAAGACAAAACCGTTTTTCCCTTGACTGCCTTCACTTTTCATTACTCAACGGAAGTTGTTGCATGAACAAGCCCCGACGGCAGCATGCCCCGACACGCGTGGACTGCGAGGGCCCGTACATCACTGCTCGCAGTTTTAATTATTATTATTAGGGCCCGAGCAGGGAACCTGCAAGGACCCTATTGTTTTTGTAGTGATTATTATTATTTTTTTTTTTATTATTTTTAGGCCAAAATGATCGCATTTTTCACTGCCTGAACATACCCCAAAACTCACCAAACTTGGAATATAGATCAGACCTGGCGAAAAATTTTATAATCTATTGTTGTTGTGAAATTTCACCACTAGGTGGCGCTATTATCAAGGAAAGTGCGTTTTGGCTAATAACTCCCACATACTTTGTCGCACATTCAAAAACCTTATATCCACACCTTCAGTGAATTGTGCTGAATCTCCTGATATAGGCCACGCCCATATCCGCCTACCGTTTTTTTTCGCTAGCTCGCAAAATGTCGCAAACCTACTTTTTCGAACTCCTCCCAGGCAATTTCACCAATTTGCACCAAACTTTGCACACAGCATCTGTGGACCCTTCTGACAAAAAGTTATTAAAAGAATTTTGATATTCCAAAGAATACTCAAGTTATTAAATTACAACTTCCTGCAGGTTTCGCTCCAAACAGGAAGTGTTGCATATCTCCACATTGGTTTGTCCGAAGGACATGAAACTCAAGATACTACTTCCCCATGAGCCCCTACGGCTCTGTACTAAATTTTGTCTCATGACCACTAGGTGGCGCTCTTTAAATTTAAGTAATTTATATCTCCACATCCGTTTGTCGGATTAACATGAAACTTGCTACGCTCATTGCCAATGCCCTCCTGAGGATATCTGACGAAGGTCATACCGATCCGACACTAGGTGGCGCTCTGGTGGCAGTTTCATTTTTTATTTGGCACTGTGCCCACACCATAATACTTATGGATATGAAATTCATAGGGGTGGTATAGACTGGTGCCTGTAACTCACACACCAAAAATGACCGGCAGGTGGCGCTATTTTCAACACAAAACCGTTTTTGGCTAATAACTCCCACATAGCATGGTGCACATTGTTAAACCTTATGTCTATGTGTTCCCTGCATTCATCTGAATTGTGTGATGTAGGCCACGCCCACTTTCGAGGTACATTTCCATTTGCACATTCTGGAATGTAACAAACCTACTTTTTCTAACTCCTCCTAGGCAATTTGTCCCATTTCCACCAAACTTTGCACACAGCATCTGTGGCCCCTCCTGACAAAAACTTATTAAAAGAATTGTGATAGTCCAAAGAACGCCCAAAATATAAAACAACAATTTCCTGCACATTGTGGTCAAACACACAGTCTTGCGTATCTTGATGAAATACAGTCCAATTAACACTAAACTTTTTGTAATTGTGTTGGATGGCCTGATGAGGGTTTGTGCAAAATTCGTCGCAAATCACCCAATAGGTGGCGCTTTTATTGCTAAATGATGAAAGAACAGCTTGACTGCCTTCACTTTTGATTCCTCAGCGGAAGTTGTTGCATGAACAAGCCGCGACAGCAGCATGCCCCGACAGCAGCATGTAGCGACAGCAGCACGCCGCGACATCAGCATGCCCCGACATGCGTGGACTGCGAGGGCCCGTTCATCGCTGCTTGCAGCTTTAATTATTATTATTTTTCTTTTTCCCAAATGATCGCATTTTTCACTGTCTGAACATGGACGAAAACGCGATTTTATTTGGTAAATACATCAGGCCTCGCGAAAAATTTTATAATCTGTTGTCATTGTGAATTTTCGCCACTAGGTGGCGCTATTATCAAGGAATGTGCGTTTTGGCTAATAACTCCCACGTACTTTGTCGCATATTCAAAAAACTTATATCCACGCGTTCAGTGAATTCTGCTGAATCTCCTGATATAGGCCAAGCCCATATCCGCCTACCGTTTTTTTTCGCTAGCTCGCAAAATGTCGCAAACCTACTTTTTCGAACTCCTCCCAGGCAATTTCACCAATTTGCACAAAACTTTGCACACACCATCTGTGGACCCTCCTGACAAAAAGTTATTAAAAGAATTTTGATATACCAAAAAATACTCAAATTATTAAATTACAAATTCCTGCAGATTTCCCTCAAAACAGGAAGTTTTGCATATCTCCACGATGCTGTGTCCGAATGACATCAAACTCAGGATCCTACTTCCCCATGAGCCCCTAAGGCTCTGTACTGAATTTTATCTCATGACCACTAGGTGGCGCTCTTTAAATTGAAGTAATTCATATCTCCACATCCGTTTGTCTGATTGACATGAAACTTGGTACACTTATTGCAAATGCCCTCCTGAGGATGGCTGACGAAGGTCTTACCGCTCCGACACTAGGTGGCGCTCTGGCGGCAGTTTCATTTTGTTTTTGGCACTGTGCCCACACCATAATACTTATGGATATGAAATTCATTGGGGTGGTACACACTGGCCCCTGTAACTCACACACCAAAAATTACCACTAGGTGGCGCTGTTATCAACACAAAACCGTTTTTCCCTTGACTGCCTTCACTTTTCATTACTCAACGGAAGTTGTTGCATGCACAAGCCCCGACGGCAGCATGCCCCGACACGCGTGGACTGCGAGGGCCCGTACATCACTGCTCGCAGTTTTAATTTTAGTTTTTTTTCTTCCCAAATGATCGCATTTTTCACTGCCTGAACATACCCCAAAACTCGCCAAACTTGGAATATAGATCACACCTGGCGAAAAATTTTAGAATCTGTTGTCATTGTCAAATTTCGCCACTAGGTGGCGCTATTATCAAGGAAAGTGCGTTTTGCCTAATAACTCCCACATACTTTGTCGCACAATCAAAAACCTTATATCCACGCGTTCAGTGAATCCTCCTGAATCTCTGGGTATAGGCCACGCCCATATCCGCCTACCGTTTTTTTTCGGTAGCTCGCAAAATGTCGCAAACCTACTTTTTCGAACTCCTCCCAGGCAGTTTGACCGATTTGCACCAAACTTTGCACACAGCATCTGTGGACCCTTCTGACAAAAAGTTATTAAAATAATTTTGATACTCCAAACAATAACCAAGTTATTAAATGACAACTTCCTGCAGATTTACCTCAAAACAGGAAGTGTTGCATATCTCCACATTGGTGTGTCCGAATGACATGAAACTCAGGATAATACTTCCCCATGAGCCCCTAAGGCTCTGTGCCAAATTTTGGACGACCACCACTAGGTGGCGCTCTTTAAATTGAAGTAATTTATATCTCCACATCCGTTTGTCTGATTGACATGAAACTTGGTACACTTATTGCAAATGCCCTCCTGAGGATGGCTGACGAAGGTCTTACCGCTCCGACACTAGGTGGCGCTCTGGCGGCAGTTTCATTTTGTTTTTGGCACTGTGCCCACACCATAATACTTATGGATATGAAATTCATTGGGGTGGTACACACTGGCCCCTGTAACTCACACACCAAAAATTACCACTAGGTGGCGCTGTTATCAAGACAAAACCGTTTTTCCCTTGACTGCCTTCACTTTTCATTACTCAACGGAAGTTGTTGCATGAACAAGCCCCGACGGCAGCATGCCCAGACACGCGTGGACTGCGAGGGCCCGTACATCACTGCTCGCAGTTTTAATTAGGGCCCGAGCAGGAAACCTGCGAGGTCCCTATTGTAATTGTAATGATTATTATTATTATTATTATTATTATTTTTCTTATCCCCAAATGATCGCATTTTTCACTGCCTGAACATACCCCAAAACTCGCCAAACTTGGAATATACGTCACACCTGGCGAAAAATTTTATAATCTGTCGTCGTTGTGAATTTTCGCCACTAGGTGGCGCTGTTATCAAGGAAAGTGCGTTTTGCCTTATAACTCCCACATACTTTGTCGCACATTCAAAAACCTTATATCCACGCGTTCAGTGAATCCTCCTGAATCTCTGGGTATAGGCCACGCCCATATCCGCCTACCGTTTTTTTTCGCTAGCTCGCAAAATGTCGCAAACCTACTTTTTCGAACTCCTCCCAGGTAATTTCACCGATTTGCACGAAACTTTGCACACAGCATCTGTGGACCCTCCTGACAAAAAGTTATTAAAAGAATTTTGATATACCAAAAAATACTCAAGCTATTAAATTACAAATTCCTGCAGATTTCGCTCAACACAGGAAGTTTTGCATATCTCCACATTGGTGTGTCCGAATGACATGAAACTCAGGATAATACTTCCCCATGAGCCCCTAAGGCTCTGTGCCAAATTTTGGCCGACCACCACTAGGTGGCGCTCTTTAAATTGAAGTAATTTATATCTCCACATCCGTTTGTCTGATTGACATGAAACTTGGTACACTTATTGCAAATGCCCTCCTGAGGATGGCTGACGAAGGTCTTACCGCTCCGACACTAGGTGGCGCTCTGGCGGCAGTTTCATTTTGTTTTTGGCACTGTGCCCACACCATAATACTTATGGATATGAAATTCATTGGGGTGGTACACACTGTCCCCTGTAACTCACACACCAAAAATTACCACTAGGTGGCGCTGTTATCAAGACAAAACCGTTTTTCCCTTGACTGCCTTCACTTTTCATTACTCAACGGAAGTTGTTGCATGAACAAGCCCCGACGGCAGCATGCCCCGACACGCATGGACTGCGAGGGCCCGTACATCACTGCTCGCAGTTTTAATTAGGGCCCGAGCAGGGAACCTGCGAGGTCCCTATTGTAATTGTAATGATTATTATTATTTTAGTTTTTTTTCTTCCGAAATGATCGCATTTTTCACTGCCTGAACATACCCCAAAACTCACCAAACTTGGAATATACGTCACACCTGGCGAAAAATTTTATAATCTGTTGTCGTTGTGAATTTTCGCCACTAGGTGGCGCTATTATCAAGGAAAGTGCGTTTTGCCTAATAACTCCCACATACTTTGTCGCACATTCAAAAACCTTATATCCACGCGTTCAGTGAATCCTCCTGAATCTCTGGGTATAGGCCACGCCCATATCCGCCTACCGTTTTTTTTCGCTAGCTCGCGAAACGTCGCAAACCTACTTTTTCGAACTCCTCCCAGGGAATTTCACCAATTTACACGAAACTTTGCACACAGCATCTGTGGACCCTCCTGACTAAAAGTTATTAAAAGAATTTTGATATTCCAAAGAATGCTCAACTTATTAAATGACAACTTCCTGCACATTTCGCTCCAAACATGAACTGTTGCATATCTCCACAATGCTGTGTCCGAATGACATGAAACTCAGGATACTACTTCGACATGAGCCCCTAAGGCTCTGTGCAAAGTTTTGGCCAATGACCACTAGGTGGCGCTCTTTAAATTGAAGTAATTTATATCTCCACATCCGTTTGTCGGATTAACATGAAACTTGCTACACTCATTGCCAATGCCCTCCTGAGGATAGCTGATGAAGGTCATACCGATCCGACACTAGGTGGCGCTCTGGTGGCAGGTTCATTTTCTTTTTGGCACTGTGCCCACACCATAATACTTATGGATATGAAATTCATTGGGGTGGTACACACTGGCCCCTGTAACTCACACACCAAAAATTGCCACTAGGTGGCGCTGTTATCAAGACAAAACCGTTTTTCCCTTGACTGCCTTCACTTTTCATTACTCAACGGAAGTTGTTGCATGAACAAGCCCCGACGGCAGCATGCCCCGACACGCGTGGACTGCGAGGGCCCGTACATCACTGCTCGCAGTTTTAATTATTATTCTTATTTTAGTTTTTTTTCTTCCCAAATGATCGCATTTTTCACTGCCTGAACATACCCCAAAACTCGCCAAACTTGGAATATACGTCACACCTAGCGAAAAATTTTATAATCTGTCGTCGGTGTGAATTTTCACCACTAGGTGGCGCTGTTATCAAGGAAAGTGCGTTTTGGCTAATAACTCCCACATACTTTGTCGCACATTCTAAATCCTTATATCCACGCGTTCAGTGAATCCTCCTGAATCTCTGGGTATAGGCCACGCCCATATCCGCCTACCGTTTTTTCTCGCTAGCTCGCAAAACGTCGCAAACCTACTTTTTCGAACTCCTCCCAGGCAGTTCGACCGATTTGCACGAAACTTTGCACACAGCATCTGTGGACCCTCCTGACAAAAAGTTATTAAAAGAATTTTGATATACCAAAAAATACTCAACTTATTAAATGACAAATTCCTGCAGATTTCGCTCAAAACAGGAAGTTTTGCATATCTCCACATTGGTGTGTCCGAATAACTTCAAACTAAGGATCCTACTTCCCTATGCGCCCCGAAGGCTCTGTGCAAAGTTTTGGCCTATGACCACTAGGTGGCGCTGTTTAAATTCAACTATTTTATATCTCAACATCGGTTGGTCGGATTAACACAAAACTTGGTACACTCATTGCCAATGCCCTCCTGAGGATACCTGACGAATGTGTTACCGATCTGACACTAGGTGGCGCTCTGGTGGCAGGTTCATCTTAGATTTGGCACTGTGCCCACACCATAACACTTATGGATATGAAACTCATTGGGGTGGTATAGACTGGCCCCTGTAACTCACATACCAAAAATGACCAGCAGGTGGCGCTGTTATCAAGAGAAAAGCATTTTTGGTGAATAACTCCCACATAGTATGGTGTACATTGTTGAACCTTATATCTACGTGTTCCTCGAATCGTAGGCCACGCCCACTTTTGCAGTACATTTCAATTAGCACATTCCGGAATGTCGCAAACCTACTTTTTCGAACTCCTCCCACGCTATTTCTCTAATTTGCACCTAACTTTGCACACAGCATCTGTGGACCCTCCTGACAAAAACTTATTAAAAGAATTGTGATAGTTGAAAAAACGGCCAAAATTTAAAACAATTTCCTGAACATTGTCGTCAATACAGACAGTCTTGCATATCATGGCCAAATACAAACAGCTTCATTTTCTTCACTTTTGACTTTACCTTCAGCATGGGGAGCATTGGACATGGTAGACCTCCAAGCCTACATGGCTCAGTTGATTCTGGACGGAGCACACGTGATAGAATCTGGTTGAAGCCAAAAGCAGACACGCGTCTGAAGCAGGATGAAAAGGTTCTTTATTTGAATACAACTGAATTCACAGCTGCTGATGGTTTGAGGTTCATGCTGCTGGAGAGCTGTGTCGGTGTGTTTGTTTGAGCGAAGACATACAACGACGTTCCATTTAACTATTTATTTACAATTGTATCAAGCAAGCATGATCATGGACCTTTCTCTGTTAGACAAATCACAGTCAGTGGATTGCTGTTACTCTGTAACCCATCACCCAGAAAAACATTGACATATTCACTTTACAATAACAGTTAAATTTTTGCTGTTGAGGTGTTTTAACTTCTCATTGGTCAAAAAGGTGAGGAGGCCGTGGTCTAGACTTGGCTTCTCCTGTCGTTGGTGCACAGGCTGGTCCCTGCCTCTTGGCAACACGATTCCTCCAATCCGTGAAGACATCGCTCTGTTGAAAGACCCTCCCTCTTCCTGTTCGCTTCCCGTCTCATCCTGCACTGGTCTGCACTACTTAGAGTTCATCTAAGACACACTTTGCTATCATTTCACAGACGGATACCGTTCACCTTAAGCTCATCATGTGCAGGCAACATTGTTACAGAGACAAAGGCAGCTGTGTTCTCTCTCTTATCCTGGCTTGTTTCTCCAATGTCTTAACCTTTCATAACATGGTGTCAATGCTTGGATCAATCTCATCAATCAACGGGATAAGTACAGCTATATATATAGGGACATCATTAAGTGAACATGTGGAGTAGCATATGACTGGTGCAAAAAAACAACAACTATTGTATCTCAACAGGAGTTGAGGTGCAACGTAGTGGGTAGCCGCTCATAGGAGTGCAGATCAGGTGCTGTGTTGCAGTGGGGCTTAAGAGTTGTGTGGTGTGTAGCTGCTAGAAAGGAGCGTAGCGGAACTGTATTGCTGCAGCCTTGCTGAGGAGATGGCCACTCGGAGGAGCGCAGGGCAGGTTGAGTGCTGCAGAGGTGCTGAGGAATCGGTACGCAGGAGCAGAGTCACATGTTGGTCGGCGCTCAGATGGACACTGTACACAAAGCAAGGTGAAGGTAGTCGTTGTACTGGAAAACACAGGTGCGTGTCGTTCACAAAATCATCTGCCAGCAGCTACAGTGAGGATCAGGGCCTTTAAGCGGCCGCTGATTGTCAACCTACTGCAGGTGCGTGTGATCCCTCCCGAGACAGCAAACTCCACCCAGCCTTCCAGTGCACCTCTGCAAGCAAACACAACACACAAGCACAAAAAACACAACACAGACACTGCAGCCATAGATCGTGACAAGATGATTATTATAATTTTCAGTGTCTATTCTTTGTATTTTCACTAGTTGGAAACACTGTTTACAGTATTAAAAGCTGTTAAATAAAATTTGGTCATGAATATGTTTGAATGATGTTTTTTTGTGGTAATTTAATGTTGATTTTCTGTTATGAACTTTAGTCACACTTGTTATACATTTAATATAGTAAAATATGGCCTTTCATTGTAAATGCAAAAACAATCAGCAGGACACCGCAGGGAATCGAACCCCATCCCAGTAAACCAGGAGTACCATTACCAGTGCCTTTTGCTTTTTGAGGCTACATGAAAGGTAAAGCAAAACCTGCATTAGCAACAGCATATGACATTGATATTATGTGATTAATGCAATGTAAGTGCTATATATGAGCTTAAACGTTTTCAATAAAATGTTTGACTTATAAAACTCCAAATGTGTATCACTGACATTAGTGATTACAATTATTATTACTATTTGTCATAACATGTTGTAGTTTAAAATGCTGTTGTAATGCAGGAAACGAAACCCTTTTTATATCTAAAGTTTTTTTTTGGGGGGGTGTTTTTTTGGTTTTGTTTTGTTTTTTGTTTTTTTTGTTTTTTATATATTGAACACACAATACAGAATAACACAAACCTCCTAAGGAAACATGATGAATGTAATGAAAAACTTTTTTTTGTCTTTTTATATATTAAAACACACAACATAGCACACAAAACTCCTAAAAGGAAAACATCCATATATAAAGAACTACGATATAAACAACAACAATCAACAATTATTTTTTGGTCATCTATCTATCTATCTATCTATCTATCTATCTAGTACGAGGCAACGATATACGAGGCAACAATATATATATATATATATATATATATATATATATATATATATATATATAAAATTATTACTGCTCTTGTCCCTAACAACTCTTCTAGGTCCTAGATGTAAAAGAACACATGATCCCCTCATGGTCACTGAAATAAGTTGGCACCACTAAGGATTCAACAATATAATGTGTTGTTTTCACATACACATGATCAATTAGTGTGCCGTTTTCTGTTGTTGGTTGTTTCACAAATTGAACAAACCCTTTGTTTGTCATGAATTTGGCAATTGACGATGATTTCAAAATGTCGTCATTGAAATCTCCCATGACGGCAACTGTGTCGCTTTGTGGATTCAGCCAATCAAGTAATTTGCTTAAATTTTGTTTAAACAAAGTCATGGGATAAGATGGTGGTCTGTAAATTACTGCTATTAATATGCTGTATGTAGTGCAGTAGTAAACCAAACATTCTAAATTTACATTTGGTACCTGGAGAACATTACATGCCAAATTGTCTGCACTATAAAGGCCAACTCCACCATGTTGTTGACCTTGAATTTCTGTCAATATTGGGTCGCTGCTACTGTAGGACAAATTCCTTGGCTGATTATGAAATACATAACCGTCCATCTTTACAGTTTCAAATGAGGAAACTGCAGGCAGCCATGTTTCTGTAACAGCAATGCAGTTAAGCTGCAAATGCTGTGTACACAATGCCAAATCGGATACATGTTGGGTCAAATTCTGCACATTCATCAAAAACACAGTAAAGGTCTGCGTATTGAATTTGTGCCTTGTAATATTCTCGACCATGAAGGAAGGCATCTGTTCAATTGCATCTTTAATTGCGTCCTTACAATAGATGGCTTTCTCCTTAAAATCCCTGATCACCAACCCTGACAAATCTCTTACCCGACTCAAACCTACATACGCCTGTCCAGCTGCAAAAATCTTTTCAAGGGACACTACCGCTTTATCTACTGTAATGCCTTGTACTTTATGTACTGTACAAGCCCAGGCAAGCTTCAGTGGAAATTGCCTACGCATTCCACCCTTTTTGGTTACCCTATCCTCTTCAGGTCCAATGCCCGTGGAACCCATTTCTACCGCAGAGGCAAATGCACAGCGTTTCCTCTTCTGTACGCCTACCCTATCGTCATCGAATTTGACATACACCGTCTGAGGAAACCTCGTTTCGTCATCCTCCGGATAAACTATGTGTGTGACAGTGCCACACGCCCCATTGACCAGACCGTCCGCTACATCTAAGTTTTTAAACAGCATTACGCGGGCATCTTTCCCTAAAAGCAGCGTCTCATCCAGACATGTGTCGTATGCTCTGGAATGATGTCCGCTTATCAACTCCAGCTTGCCTGTTTTCTTACTGTTCACGTAATCCTGAGCCTGTATCGCAACATAATCCGGACAAGTTATAAACAACCGCTGTAGATTATGTACATTTACTTGCCGATTTGTGGGAAATATGTGCAAAGCTGAGCTGACTTCGCCGGTTTCACAACGTTGTAATATTTCAATGTCGCTATCCAACATCGGGGTACCTTTTGACCGAGTTCTAACTCTATTCAACAACTCTGCGAATACCTGATCTTTCTGACGAACGATTGTTTTCAATTCCGCAATCTTAAACAACCGAGACCACAAATCAACACCTACGTCGTCTAAATACAAAGGTTTCCCTTTCACTGGAGGCAACTGATAAAAATCTCCAACTGCAATTACACTAACATTTCCAAACGGGGAATAGTCACCAGATTGCTTAATTTGTCTTAATCTTCCATGGATGTAAGCCAATAGTTTGTGATCAACCATGGAGATTTCATCTATTATCAAAAGCTGCAAGCTACTATATTTAGCACGTAAAGAATTCAGCTTCTCCTCACCCAACGGAGTGTAAGGTAAGCGTACGTCTTTACCAATGCTAAACGCATTGTGAATAGTAGCTGCATTTAAATTGTGCGCCGCTATCCCCGTAGGAGCTGTTAGTACAACGCAAATGTCGTCCGGATCGCGACACACTCTCGACAACAACCTCATTGCCTCGTACTGTATAGCCCTGATCAAATGGCTCTTACCTGTCCCCGCACCGCCTGTAATAAATACATGTATCGGATTTGGCCTTGCTCCACTTACCCTATCTAAGCACCACTGCCTAATCTGATAAAAAATACACATCTGTGTCTCATTCAGAGACCTAACTAAAGCCAAACCGTCACGTCTGCAGAGGACATTGTTTCTCTTTTGTAAATGTGCAACGTCTTTACCGTTTACCGCTAAATCTGGAATGCCATCTACTGGTTCGTCAACTATCTGCTCCGTCTCTCTACGTTCCTCTATACACTCTAAACGTTCCAACTCCTGCTCTGGGCACAGCTCGCACCAGGCATCTTCTAAAACACCGTCACTATCGATTGAATTTTGGATATCGTCCAACTCATCTGCGTCCCTTTCAAATTTGCATCTATTCTGATCGACAACCGCTTTAACCAAATGTAGCGATTTATCACCCAATCTCACACGACCGTGACTATAAAACTGCTCAAACGTCTCAAACCCCGCCGGTTTGAGCTGCCCATCGTTATGATACGGCAAGAACAACTGCAAAATGCTCTGATGGAACAATTCCGGATTCTTAGTCTCCGAAAAGCGCACGTAACGAACAACGGCGGGCTGCGTACGTGTTCTTTTCACAACAAAACCACAATCGTTGTTTAATTTCACCCTATTGACACACGTTTCATTTTTACTCAAGACGCGATACTCTGATGCAAATGCTGCCAAACACATGTCATTAAATGTACCATCCTTCGGCCTATTCTTGTACCTGTCTACAGTATTCCTCATCCACATATCTTCATCGGTAAGATCATGTGATGATGCCTTTTGTTTTAACACGCTTAAAGGCAAACTCATTCTAACTGTATTCTCCCCTACCGGCACAAACACAACTTTCCTAGAGCACTCCTTAAGATGCATGTTTGTCAACCTATACACTGCCTCCTGAGCACAAACATCCCTATTGTGTAAATACACACTTCCTAAATTTTTCAATGCATCTTTAGCACTACTATTACCCTCTTTAGCCGCTTCCCTCTGCGCATTTCCTAACAACAACCCCATCTCCTTTTCTGCCTTGGAGATGTAAGAAATAATGTACACTACGCAAGCATAGGCATCAACGACATATTGGATGTCAATATTAGCATTCCAGCATTTTAAAAGTGGTTTGCTATACTGATTGATCCAAACCTCGTTCGCCTGCCTCTTCAAAACCACATGCGTCTTCCTGCCAACGCGATTATACGCAGCCTCAAAAACCGTTTGATTTAATCCTAAATGTCTAAACAACTGTTCCACACTATCAAAACTGGCATTCTCATCTGAAAGAGCCGTCTTAATTTTTGTCATAATGGCAACTGCAATCTCTTTTTTCATGATCTCTGGTTTTTTCTGACCCTCATTTTTGCATGCACAGCTGTCCAATTTCTGTGCTTTATCTACCTTACATTTACAAGATTCTTTGCCATCCTCTTCACTGACTGGACGTGAAATAAAAGTTTTTGCGGACGGCGGCTTAGGAAAATTGAAACGACAAACAGTTTTATTCTTTTTACAAGATTTTGAATGTCGTTTTGAATGTTGTTGCACAGATGTTACAATTTCCAATAATGTTTCATCATGTGCTGGTAATTCGCATGTTACATACTGATCAATAAATTGAACTACCTCTTCATCTGTGTTTTTATCAATTATTGGGGCATTCTCTATCCAAAAGAGGCAGTGAACATGTGGTGATCCACGCTGCTGGAATTCCACCCTATAAAAATAATCCTTTATTTTGCCAATAGGATTAGATGGAGACATGAGCACCTCTCTCAAAAAACAATGCCAGCGAAAATCAAACATTGTTGCAGCAGTGACCGGATTGCCACGCAAAAGTTGACACCTATCTGCCCATTCTAACTGTTCGGCTGTCTCTGTTCTGCCTGCCTGCTTCAAAATGCTATTGAGGAGATTTTTCCACCGCATGTCAGCTGAAGAAAACGAACAAAACCACGTGGGAACACCCAGCTGACGAACACAAGCCAACAAATCACGCTGGGCTCCCTGCCAAAAAGATGGGGTACCTCTAATGGGTTTAAGAAAACGAAACCCATCATCAACATGCAACAAGTTTTTCAAGGATTCTTCATCATTCAATAAATGTTTGGTAACTTTTTCAGATCTAGCACCTCCTTTACCCTTTCGCAATGCTATTGATACATTTGACACAACCTGTTCTACCTCAGATAAGTACTGAGCATAAAAGATGTATTCAACATTTTGTGCAAATCTACCATCAGCATGTAAAATCCTGTTATTGAAATAACGCGACAAAGTCAAACGATGCTGTCTATTATCACGATATGTACCAAGTCCCGTAGGAAACAACACTGGGAAGCATTTTGCTTCATTTGTATGATCAGACAACAACCTGACAGGAGAGTTGCCTTCTGCTGGAGCCAAATTCAAGATATCATCAAAAGATTGATCCAGTGTTTCCTGACCAATATCTACAGGCATAAGGCAAGTATCCTGAAACATGCAGTGTTGTTGTCTATCATGCAGAAGCTCATCTTCCCCAACATCTGCAGATGCTTCACCACCACCATTACAATCAGTATCCGGTTCCCTACAAAAGTGGTTTATCCACGCTTCATTAAACTCTACGTCTTTATAATGGACATTTGTCCCTTTTAAATACTGCAAAGCCTGCCTTACGCGCGTACTATCAACAAACTCATACTCATAATGTCCTTTATAAGTTAGCTTCCGCTTCAACTTTACCGGCAACAAAGATCCTTCCATGTCTGTACGTGGCAGCAAATTGCTCGTCTGCACAATATTTGCAGGAACACACGTTACAGGTCCATGTACTCCATTTTGCCCACCTTTAGGCAATGCCAACATCTTCATAAACGGAATATGCATCGCGATCAAATGTCGCTCTAAACTATTCAAACACGCCAATTCTGGTGGAATGGGACAAACCGCCAAATTGTTTAATGCACATTCAGGTGGCACAACACCTTTACTAATCTTAGAGTGACACGTGCTACAAATCCACAGCTCTCCTCTAGCTGTATCCAACCATTGACACGGCAATACGCAGTCTTCATTACATTTATGCAAATACTCTTCACTAATACATTGATCTGCAATTACACTTATTTCTTTACTTTTTGTATAATTATCTCTTTTACACTTTAAAACCTGATTCTTAAACAACATTCTGTGGCATACACAGCACACAAAATCTGGCCCATCTTTAACTTTATCCCAAAACTGTTCTCTAACATAATCAAACTGCTCTGCCTTTTCTTTATTTTGTTCCCTCTTCAATTTGTTTGCAGCTATAACACGCTTCTTATGCTCAAGACTTCCATGATACTTAGTTGCACTCATGGCTTTTACATGCTGCCTGTGCACTTCACTTTCCCTATATTTCATTTTACTCATCTCCTTAAGTTTATGCTTATGCACTTCACTTTCCCTATATTTCATTTTACTCATCTCCTTAAGTTTATGCTTATGCACTTCACTTTCCCTATATTTCATTTTACTCATCTCCTTAAGTTTATGCTTATGCACTTCACTTTCCCTATATTTCATTTTACTCATTTCCTTAAGTTTATGTTTATATACTGCATTTTCCCTATATATCCTTTTAACCGTTTCAATAACTTGATGCTTATGCACTACATTTTGCCTATATTTCATTTTCTTCATTTCAAGAACTTTATGCTTATGTATTACATTTTCCCTATATTTCCTTTTCATCATTTCAATAAGTTTATGTTTATACATTACATTTTCCCTATATCGCCTATTATTGATTTCAATGACTTTCATCCTATGCAAATAATTCTCCTGGTATTTTTTCATTATTTTTAATTTCTTTTTATTTTTCAAATACTTAGAAAAACTAACATTAGTTGGCTTAAATGTAAATGAAGTCTGCTCTTGCCTAGACACAGCACTATCCTTCTGTTCTATAACATTATCTTCAATATGGATGACTTTTTCAGCTACACAACCTGGAGCTACAACTGCACTTGAACTCTCAGCACAAACACTACTCTCTCTACTTTGACATCTAAAATTGTACCCTCTAACACAAGACACGCTCACTTTGCAGTAACCATAACAAGTCTGCATCTGAGGCTTCATAACACAAACAACAGTCTCATAATGGTTACCGTTACAATTCTCTAAATACACTGCCTGATTGGACAACTGCATATTCTTGCAACTGTATTCAAGCCAGCGATCACCATAATACGTGAAAATATTCACTCCTAAACAATCTGCTGCTGCTTGAATCTCTACCTCAGTGGCCCAACTACCCACATAGCGCATTCTCGATCTACCGAGATAATCTGCCATTGAGGAATACTCAGGACGCAAAATATATGCTAGGGGATTTGCCTGTAATTGCTTAAACACAGCTAATCTGATTTTCCTATGATTCTTCTGTGTACCACACACAGCTTGACTAACCGCTCTAAAGAAACAATTACCATCACCAACTATTTGCTCGTTCTTACAAGGAGCCCCTAATGCACCAACCTCTGTCGATACTACATCAAGTTTCTCCGACTCTACGTTCAACTGTTTGCACAAAGCTTGTGCAACGTCACCACGCAGTGGATTAAACTCAAGCCTTTTACTCGTCACATCGCTGACAAATACAACATCTGAATTAACCACATTAACATCCCTGCTTTTCAACTTTTTCGATCCATGACTACCCACTGAAATCTTACGTTTCACGCCTGCCTGACTGCTGCTACTGCCAAGGCTTACCTGTTCAGCCGACACTTTAAGCGGTGGCTGAAGAGGTAAGCTACGACCAAAGTCGACCTCTCTGCTTTCCACAGTTGCACTTTGACTTTTGTGAGTGACACAAACACCTGCAATCTCAAACAGCTTTGGAGTGTTCATTGCGGTGGCAAATTTGCATATGTGATCAAACACACGGTCAACGCAACTAAAATACACAACAACGCTAAACCCATTCACATCTACCATGCCATCTGCACCACGTGCGTGGGAGTCAACTACTGCATACTGCTCATCTCGACCAATGATAGCACACGTGCTGCCACTCACAGTCAGAAAGCATGTGTCATATTTGCTGCACATCTTTCCCAAACCATTCCTGAGAGTGGTGTACACACCTGCATCAACAAGCTGTCCCTCAACCACATCAATGTCACCAGAAACGTAGTCACCGTACTCAAACTCAAATTTCTCTCCATCGATAATGGACTCTTTGGGCAAATCTGGAACGCACAGTAGTTCAGACCGCCCACTGATAGACTTACTTTCCCGCAACGACGTGTAGAGCTCGTCCCCTAACTCTACAACCTTATCCAGATCGCCAGACTGCCACGAAAACACAGTATCAATGCTGTGTTTGGCTATAGCTACCAAACTTACAGCCATACACTGAAGCCCTCCGTGTTGGAACCGAGCGTCCCCTTGGTGAAAAGTTCCCCTGATGGAACTTACATCGGTCTCTGGCCTGACTGAACTACCATCCTCGAGCTTTGCTGCAACTCCGACGTCAACGGTCTCGCCTGCAAACAATGTAGCGCTCTCCCTGTCGTTATCTACTGGATACTCAATGACAGAAATGCCATGCACGGCATACCACTTCGCGCCTAAAGACTCCTGCAAATGACTGATGTGAAGCATCAAGTCATTAAGGCATGTGTTGAACACAGCCACAGATGTGCCAATACCAGATGCCATCCCACATGCATCACGCGTGCCACAATCAACAACCACAAAATACCCGTTATGGAGAATAACGGCACTGACCGCACCCCCGAGGTTCAACAAACACGCGCCGTGGATAAACAACTGCTCTTGCAGCTTCTCGTACATCGCGGTGTCTCCCTCCAGCCAATTAAAATCGCTACGTACTGGAGGAGGAATAGCTACCTGCCACTGCCTGCCAAACACATTGTGCTGTTCAATCAACTTGCACAAGTCCTGTTTATCCTCGCTCTTCTGCCTAGCTTCGATGTAACTGGCCAGTTTGCCACCTTCTACGCCTATGCTATCAACATCGGTCCCTTTCCACGTACACACTGGAGAAATGACATGTTTCATGACTGCTGCAACGCCACATGCCATGGGTGTATTTATATCGTAAGTGACTGGTGCACTTTTGACACGAATGCCAGGAACAACAGACTGCAGGACCTCTTCACACCTGCAAGGAACGGGGTTAGCGTCACACTTACCTTTGTTGGATCTCGGTGCCGGCGAGACACCGAGATCGACGACAGGCTGAAGGTCCCCGCCCGGCGCAGCGACGACAGGGGTGTCGGCGGCGGAGGTGGCGACGGCGACCTAGGAGACAAGAAAAACATTAAATGATTTATAAATAAACTATACTACTATTTTTATAAAAAGGTACTAGACGCACAAACTGTACTAACCTCCCTCCTGGCGTCCGCTTTCAGATGAGCAGTTGCAGGCGGTGGCACGGGTTTCACCACGGGCAAAGCTCTCGCCGGGACCTAGAGAACATTTTTTTCCAATGATTATCCAATTATTGCCATAATACTGCAGACGTGCACAAAAAAAAATCCCAATAAGTCAAATATCGAATAAAATCGAGACAAACCTTCTGGCTTGCAGAAGTCCGACGACGATGTTCCACTTTTGGACGCTAAAGGAAGAAAAAAAAAAAACACTTTCTGAAGCCATATTTGGGCAAATGCCCTTGTGGACAATATTGTGCAGTTTTGCATGTTGTTGTGAGTGTATCAGGAAAAAGGAGATGCTACACAGCCTTCAACAAACCAAGAGATACAACTTGCACGCAGTTTACCTTTGAGCTTCGTGGAACAGCGGCAGAATCAGGGGTAGGAAGATGGGATGGCACAGCAGCATCCATCGCAGCCAACACCGAACTGCTGAACCAAACAGGGTTTGGCTGGATGAGTTGGAGTGCGCTTGCGTCAACCTGTGAAATGCATATAGAGAACGACTCCTCTGTCAAAACGCCATCATCAAATCAACAATCGTATCCAAAACAGGCTAGGTTAAATCAAGTGTAACATACCTGCTGCTGAACCACCCTCTCTGCACCAGAGGACTGCTCACGTTCCTCAGGTGCTCTCCTCTGTAATGACAAAATAAGATACTTTGTATTAAACCACCAGTCGAACATTGCAGAGGTCAGCTGATCAAAAATACATCAACCGCAGCATTACAATGCGTAAACAATTACCTTCCCGCCCTTGCCGACGACTGTCCACTCAAAGGGGTTTGAGGGACGAGGTACGGCGACCTGTCCCCTGACAACCACCTTTGGGACGACGTGCCTACGAGGCGGCGACGCTCTGGGAGCAGGCTGTACCGTTGGTGTCGGAGGCTGCAGTTGTTCAAATGCAGCGTTCCACAGCAGCCCGGCTAGAACGGGCATGCCGTCACTATCGCTGAGGTGAACCTGCAAAAGTAACAAAAATGAAACGGATTACGCGGTGCAATAAACTTGTCATTCGACTACAGACAAAGTGTAGATGACACTATGTATTCTACTTACACCATCTCTGCACCACAGCTCACGGCGGTTCATGGGGAAATGCTCAGCTGTAGGGAAGTACCTGACACCTAAAAAAGAAAAATAACATACATTATTTTAACATCTCTATGGGCTATATTTAAAGTTTTACCTGAATGATTATGGAAATTGTAATATTCGTTCAAACGGTCTGCCAAACAACATATGATGCATTATACGTGGAAATGTACTTAAACTCTAGTCTTTTTAAAGCTTACCCATACGTGCTGCCACGCGGCGGAACTCTTGACGCATGAAGTCTTGCTGAAGGACTTCAACGGTCAAACGAGGTACGAAGTCTGCGACACACACCTGGAGAGCAAAGTGGTTGTTAATGACAAAGTAATTTCTTTCTGAAAATGCAATAACTAATATCATATAAATATACATTATTTTGCAACAGTTCATACAACTAAATTAACTGTGGTAATAAATCAATGAAAACAATAGAAAATAAACCTACGTTAGACCATCGACTGCAAGCGGCTTGCAGGAACTTAGCGAAGTCCGCCCCTGCCTCGTCGATGGTCTTGCTGGTTGTCAGGTTGTTGCTTGGCGCCATGACCAGGACTGCGTCAGGAGTCCGAGGAACAGCAGCGTGCAGCAACTCGGTCCTCAGCTCCCTCGCGCAGGCCCCGGGCGTGGACATGATGCCAAAGGAGAGCGAGCCCTCTGGCATCGGAACAATGCCATCTGCGAAAGCGCGCAGATGGGAAGCGCCTATGAGAAGAACAAACTGGAAAAAAAGATTACATTGTTATAGAATGAAAAGCGCTAATTATTATAAGTCTTGTTATTAATATTATCATTATTGTTATTATTTTACCTTCTCGTCAGGGACTTCCGGCGGAATGACCAGCTTGTGCTGTTTTCCCGTCAGAGACGAGACTGGCCATTGTCGCACAGCGTGGCGCTGACCAGTGCCAACTAATACACAGAAGAAAAAGACACCGAGATACACGCAGTTCATAAAATATTACAAATCACAAATCATGTAAACGCAACACACCTTGCCACTAGCAAAATATACATACACATACAAGGAAAAGATTTACATACGTGCGACAGAGACATTGGCGGGCCGCTGCGGTTCCACGTCAACCGTTCGCCGTTCTGCCATACGCCGTTTGGCTGCCTCCGAACGACGGTAAGACTTGCCCCGTGGCATCTAATAACAAGTAGACAATTGATTAATATTGACATTACAACTCATCTTTAGCCTGCAATAATTGGAAAAATACATCTTATACACACGTTTAAAAAGCAACCAGTGATGGAAGCAGAAGAATTAAAGTTGTTACTTAAATCAAAGTATTCATACAACACTGACAAATACTAGACTAAAATGCTGATAGTTTACTTTAACCCTTGTATTATGTTTGTTTGTCACCTTTACTTTGGTGTTCCCAGTCAAATTTGACCAGTCTGGTTTAACTGCTCTTACATTAACACAAAAAACATCATTTAAACATAATTGGCACCAAGTTCTATTTAAGACCTTTTAATACTGTACATAATGTATCCAAGTACCAGTGAACATCAATAACTGCAGTGAATATGCAAACAATAGACACTGAAAATTATAATAATAATGATGACAACACAGACCAAATTCACAGAACATCAGAAAATCAACATGAATAATCAAAACAACCACATTTTTATGATATTATGATGTTATAAACCAGTCAGATTTTATGCGAACACCACAGGAGGGTTGAAAACACATTTCATTTCCATGTAGCCATGTTACAATGACCTTCTCCCCAATACATAGCTACATTAATGAAAACAATAATTACTGAAAAGCTCTGCACAGGTAGTGGATTGCCGTTTTACAGTTTGATGATATTGCTAAATTAGGAGTATAGTAGAGGGTACAGTCAGTAAGTTGCGTGTTTCTTTTTCACTATACATTTCTCTTTTACTCTGTCTGTCTGCAGTGAAGCGCTACAACGCCCGCGAAGTTCAAAAATGTACTCCAGCCAATCATGGCGCAAAACGCCTCCAAGTTGAAATTGTACTCCCGACAACCACCGCGCGACAACCCCAGCGACATTTCAAATATACTCGCGCCAATCGCAGCGTAATAACGGAGTCGTTTACCAGTGAGCCGATGTGACAGATGAAATGACTTGATATTAAATTAAATGAATATTGTCTAAAGACTGGCATTGCTAGTAGCTTGTAGCTGCTTTAGCAAACACACCAAGGGCACTCATATGCTACCAAACATGTGGTTATAACCTGTGCTAACAGCCAACCACCTCTCCTATGACTACAGGGAAGCTAGTTACAGTAGCTACTGCAGGAGAAGACTCGGTAACTTTTAGCTCGTTTAGAAAAAAACACCCAAAGGTTTCTGCTGCCGAGCGATGCTAATAATGCTTGCTAACTAGCTGTCTCGTGACAGCAGAGTAGCTAACAGAGTTAATAACAGCATTGATAATACTCATTTACAAACCATACACACGCAATGTACCTTACTGAAGATAGCAGTATTTTACATACATTCAGAATTATACATTCAAAATGACGGTTCGACGAGGCAGCTAGCATGGCTGTTAGCTCGTTGTCCGCTACACTGGCAGAGCAGCCTTCTCTGTGCCGCGATGGGAAACAGCGGCTTTAATCAAGATGAACTTACCGTGTTGAGCAAGGTGAAGGTCCTTGAAGAGAATGCTGCTGTCGTAATCCGAGAGTGGTGTAAATATCTGCGAGTATCTGTATATATTTGTGTGTATTTGTTGAAAAATCCGAAGAGCCAAGGTGAAGCAGTCTGCACAGGACGAAGCCAAGTAACAGACAACCGTTCAAACGTTGCAGCGCTGACGTCAACTTTTTTTCTCACGACGTGATTGGTTGATGCGTTCAAGTCCATGACAAAAGCCAAGTAAAATCAATCTCCGCTGCTTTTTCGCAGCGTTTTCCATAATCACCAGATATGATATATTGTTGGCTGCCAGGTGGACATATTAGCACGAAAAAGACACAGATGACCATAAATGCCAAGTAATTCTTCAGTTTGAAATGTTAAACATTTCACACTGTGCCGATCCCTGAACACTTATGTCAACAAAAGTCATCAGTCATATAAACTGGTGACTGTAACTCACACACCAAAAATGACTAGCAGTTGGCTGATGACAGATTTGAGATTACATAATATTGACACACAGCCTCACTGCATGCAGACAAGATAACATGCCAACCCCGTTTTGTTACTGGTAGCAAAACACAAAGTCTTGACAGTAATAAATCACACTGTTTCCTACTGACATTGTATTATTTTGCATGATGTTAGGTTAGATATATTAATACAATGTCAAAATGAAATTATGACTGGAAAACTATTGTAACACCATAAGCACCTTTCTTATCTTGCACTACTTATCATTTCTACCTCTGCCATCCTGTGCAAATACCCAGTACAATACCATTTTCTTTTTCTACATATTTATATTTTCTGTATCTTATTTAAATCTTTTTCCTATATTTGTCAAATCTACTTCTGTTATCACCTGTACATATTGGACATCTGTATACCTACTCTTGTATGTATTGTATGTATGTCTACCTGCAAAACTACATTTCCCCAATGTGAGATAAACAAAACTCTCAAATCTGAAATCTAAAGTGAGATTGTGCTTAAAACAATGACACTTAACAAGTCAACATAAACAGCTTTTAAGGAAAAATATAAACTTAGCTTTATACTTCAAATAATGCTTACTTGTCTCCATCAATAATCTTAACTTTTTGATTACAAAACAAACCGACTCTCACATGCTACAGTCAAACATCACAAAAATTGACTTCCATCTTTTACACACACAAAGATAACTAATAGCTAACAGTAACACATCTGGAAGACTTCAAATACTGTGAAAATATGATTGTTTCCTGTCTCAAAAGTGAAGACAATTTCAAAGACCCTCAACAGCATACAAAATGTGTACAAAAGAAAACAGACACAAATTTAATTATGAACAATAACTTTATTTATAAACCAAAACACAACCATGAACAAAAGAACAAAACTTAAATGTCATCCCCATTTCTACTCCACAACATCTCCACCTTCTGCACCTTCTGCTCCTACAGCAAACAACATAAACAACACAGTTCAATAAGTTATTACACTTCAATTACACACTGATATAAAAGCAGGGACCAAATGTAACTGACTAACACATTTAAAACTTACCATCTTGGCAGGCCTCCATTATCTGAGCATCACTGATCTCTGCAGTGTAATAATAACCACAATCACCATTCTGTTACATTCCATATACATATATTGCTGGCTTACACAATGACTGTACTTACCAGTTGGAAGAGGCGGACCTTGTTGCCTCAGCTGCTGCAGCTCCTTCTGCAGCTGAAGCAGTCTGCAATCCCTCTTAGCCACTTCATTTCTAAGTGCAGCAACTTGTTTATCCACAGCCTGTGCCTTTCGTTTGTGCCGCAGGGCAAGCTCCATGCTATCGTTGGCCAGACCGATAGCCTCTCTGTAACGCTCATCCGGCGGGATGGCGACATCTCGGCAACGATACTAAAACATACAGAAGATACACAAATTTATCTAACATTACTCACAAGTAAAACAACTTGCACAGTAACACACATTACATGCAATGTTGACCAAGTTACTTTAAAAACATAATGCATTATGAATTTATTACTTGTTACTGTCATTTCGAAGTAATTCATTACATTATAATATTACTGTGTTTAAATTGTAACGCATTACACTACTATTGCATTACTTTTAAGTTACTTTCACCAAAAAAAAAACCAGAAATATGGATTTGTCGTTCTAAATATAATATATATAAAACGCCAAATCCATATTATCTTATTGCACTCAATAGAGTAGCGTTCAAATACAGGTCTTTGCTCAATACCAAATATTCATATCAATAAAAGTGTGTGTCATTAAAGAAAACTCCTGACACCATAATTTATGAAGACAATAGTCAAATGTCTTCATCTTGTTTTCATTAGGCCACTTTCCTAGTGTTTTCCAATGCAAAAAAGCCAGATCTTTGTGACCTGAAAATGCTCAAGACAACACTACACACAGCCAATTGAAAACTACAGTAAAAGTAATGCATTTACAGACAAATTAAAGTTACACACAAATTATACTTCTTAAATAGCTATCACTTCAGTAAGCAATACATACATAGAAAAATTACAATGAATTCAATGGTAAATATTGCTAAATAAACCTATTCTTTCCTATAGGTTTACTTGTATTTTGTGCTAAAATTCAAAGTATCTGAGCTTGATTCTCCATCTCAATTTACAGCTCATCAGTCAACGTGAATGTTTACTGTTGCTGTGGCAACAAGAGACCGCTGACGTTTGCATCTGTTAGCCAGCTTAGCTAAATCATCTGAACAATAATAACCCATAATATCACAATTCGGCGTATTTGAAGAATATCTACCGCAACTACCAACAGTCACAGCCCTCCGACTCTGAGCTAATATGTTGTCACATGTTAGATTTTCAAAGTTACAAAAATAACGGCTTCAATCCCTGAGGAGCTACGTTAGCATTAGCAGAAGCTGCATTCATCAGTAGGCCTACGCAGTTAGTTAGCTCACAACACATTCAGTGAGACGGTCCTGCAAGCTAGACCGTGCAATTTTACAACGGTTGACGCGACCGACGAAGGAATGTCGGAAGGACAGATTTTTTCTCCTCTGCTAATCTCGCGGTGTTGGCGAATTTGTATGATTACAACTCAGAAGTTAATGGCGGCGTTAAAATGCATTGTAACGCGCGTTACTGGATTTTTTACCGAGTAAAATATTAACCTGGTTTTTGTAATGCCTTACATTACCGCGTTACAGCAAAAAGTAATGCATTACAGTAATTGCAACACGTTTGTAACGCGTTACTCCCAACACTGATTACATGACACCACTCTCACCAAGTGCAACATTAAATAGGTACACTTACACAAAAGAGAGTGAACCTTGCACGAAGTCCTGCAAACTCCGTGTCCTTACTGTCGGGAAACTTTGTTGGGGAGGGTAAAGCAGCCATTTTCTGTAGAAACATACAATCCATCCACAACTATTACATATCACTCAATCACAGCACTAACGACAACAATATGAATATTACTTCTAAAATGCACGTTTTCATTTGTGTATTCACCCAACGCTAACGTTGCCACTTTGTAACTGACGTTAGTCAGATAGCTAGCTAACCCGAAATTACTTGCAACATCATTACACACTTTCAACACAATGTCTGAATGGTAAAACTGCCTAGCTTGACTATTATCAGTGTTGCTAATATCTATATTCCGTTATTAACGTTTAATATCGTCATATTAGCTGTCGTCTTATACGTGAATGAGACGTGAGGTAGTTACCTTTCATTCCGCGGAGAAAAAGAAAGGTGAAACTTAACTACCGCTGACTTTATAGCCTGCTGATTTATGGGAGGGACAACCTATGAGAAATCTCTAGAAACCATGGAGACAACGTTGATTGACAATCACGTCACACTTGACGTAACAGCAACATCCAGCCTCACGCAGCCGAATTGTTTTCATTTCAAAACGTGTGTCGAAACGGACTACTTCTGACTATGTAGGCTAGCACTTTTCCGATTTGCTGATAGGCAAACTAAAACCACACTTATGTAAAACACGCACGTCATCATCATGACGTGTACCGTGACGCATCATTTGGAGGAGAAGCACGAACTTTATTGCTTAGTTATACCGGAAATGCTTGAGTACTTGTGTAGAAACAACGGTGGAGAGTCGCGTAACACGCAACTGCGGCGAATATATATTATAAATATATATATATATATATATATATATATATATATATTATATATTATTATTATATATATAGTTAGGGCCCGAGCAGGGAACCTGCAAGGACCCTATTGTTTCTGTAGTGATTATTAGGGCCCGAGCAGGGAACCTGCAAGGTCCCTATTGTAATTGTAATGATTATTATTAGGGCCCGAGCAGGGAACCTGCGAGGACCCTATTGTAATTGTAATGATTATTATTTTTTGTTATTTTTCTTCTGCCAAAATGATCGCATTTTTCACTGCCTGAACATACCCCAAAACTCGCCAAACTTGGAATATAGATCAGACCTGGCGAAAAATTTTATAATCTGTTGTCTTTGCCTAATAACTCCCACATACTTTGTCGCACATTCAAAAACCTTACATCCACGCGTTCAGTGAATCCTCCTGAATCTCTGGGTATAGGCCACGCCCATATCCGCCTACCGTTTTTTTTCGCTAGCTCGCAAAATGTCGCAAACCTACTTTTTCGAACTCCTCCCAGGGAATTACACCAATTTGCACAAAACTTTGCACACAGCATCTGTGGACCCTCCTGACAAAAAGTTATTAAAAGAATTTTGATATACCAAAAAGTACTCAAGTTATTAAATTACTAATTCCTGCAGATTTCGCTCAAAACAGGAAGTTTTGCATGTCTCCACATTGGTGTGTCCGAATGACTTCAAACTCAGGATCCTCCTTCCCTATGAGGCCCAAAGGCTCTGTTCAAAATTTGGGATGATGACCACCAGGTGGCGCTCTTTAAATTAAAGTAATTTATATCTCAACATCAGTTTGTCGGATTAACACAAAATCTGGTACACTCATTGCCACTGCCCTCCTGAGGATAGCTGACAAATGTTTTCCAGATCCGACACTAGGTGGCGCTCTGGTGGCCGTCTCATTTTGTATTTGGCACTGTGCCCACACCATAACACTTATGGATATGAAAGTCATTGGGGTGGTATAGACTGGCCCCTGTAACTCACACACCAAAAATGACCAGCAGGTGGCGCTGTTATGAAGACAAAAGCGTTTTTGCCTTGACTGCCTTCACTTTTGATTCCTCAACGGAAGTTGTTGCGTGAACAAGCCACAACGGCAGCATGCCCCGACAGCAGCACGCCCCGACACGCGTGGACTGCGAGGGCCCGTAACATCACTGCTCGCAGTTTTAATTAGGGCCCGAGCAGGGAACCTGCAAGGACCCTATTGTTTTTGTAGTGATTATTATTATTTTTTTTTTTATTATTTTTAGGCCAAAATGATCGCATTTTTCACTGCCTGAACATACCCCAAAACTCACCAAACTTGGAATATACGTCACACCTGGCGAAAAATTTTATAATCTGTTTTCGTTGTGAATTTTCACCACTAGGTGGCGCTATTATCAAGGAAAGTGCGTTTCGCCTTATAACTCCCACATACTTTGTCGCACATTCAAAAACCTTATATCCACACGTTCAGTGAATCCTCCTGAATCTCTGGGTATAGGCCACGCCCATATCCGCCTACCGTTTTTTTTCGCTAGCTCGCAAAATGTCGCAAACCTACTTTTTCGAACTCCTCCCAGGCAGTTCGACCGATTTGCACGAAACTTTGCACACAGCATCTGTGGACCCTCCTGACAAAAAGTTATTAAAAGAATTTTGATATTCCAAAGAATACTCAAGTTATTAAATAACAATTTCCTGCAGATTTCGGTCAAAACAGGAAGTGTTGCATATCTCCACATTGGTGTGTCCGAATGACATGAAACTCAGGATAATACTTCCCCATGAGCCCCTAAGGCTCTGTGCCAAATTTTGGACGACCACCACTAGGTGGCGCTCTTTAAATTGAAGTAATTTATATCTCCACATCCGTTTGTCTGATTGACATGAAACTTGGTACACTTATTGCAAATGCCCTCCTGAGGATGGCTGACCAAGGTCTTACCGCTCCGACACTAGGTGGCGCTCTGGCGGCAGATTCATTTTGTTTTTGGCACTGTGCCCACACCACAATACTTATGGATATGAAATTCATTGGGGTGGTACACACTGGCCCCTGTACCTCACACACCAAAAATTACCACTAGGTGGCGCTGTTATCAAGACAAAACCGTTTTTCCCTTGACTGCCTTCACTTTTCATTACTCAACGGAAGTTGTTGCATGAACAAGCCCCGACGGCAGCATGCCCCGACACGCGTGGACTGCGAGGGCCCGTACATCACTGCTCGCAGTTTTAATTATTTTAGTTATTTTTATTTTTCCCAAATGATCGCATTTTTCACTGCCTGAACATACCCCAAAACTCACCAAACTTGGAATATATGTCACACCTGGCGAAAAATTTTATAATCTGTTGTCATTGTGAAGTTTCACCACTAGGTGGAGCTATTATCAAGGAAAGTGCGTTTTGGCTAATAACTCCCACATACTTTGTCACACATTCAAAAACCTCATATCCACGCGTTCAGTGAATCCTCCTGAATCTCTGGGTATAGGCCACGCCCATATCCGCCTACCGTTTTTTTTCGCTAGCTCGCAAAATGTAGCAAACCTACTTTTTCGAACTCCTCCCAGGCAATTTCACCAATTTGCACGAAACTTTGCACACAGCATCTGTGGACGCTCCTGACAAAAAGTTATTAAAAGAATTTTGATATTCCAAATAATACTCAAGTTATTAAATTACAACTTCCTGCAGATTTCGCTCCAAACAGGAAGTGTTGCATTTCTCCACATTGGTGTGTCCGAATGACTTCAAACTCAGGATACTACTTTCCCATGAGCCCCTAAGGCTCTGTACTAAATTCTATCTCATGACCACTAGGTGGCGCTCTTTAAATTGAAATAATTTATATCTCCACATCCGTTTGTCGGATTAACATGAAACTTGGTACACTCATTGCCAATGTCGTCCTGAGGACAGCTGCCTAAGGTCTTACCGATCTGACACTAGGTGGCGCTCTGGTGGCAGTTTCATTTTAGATTTGGCACTGTGCCCACACCATAACACTTATGGATATGAAACTCATTGGGGTGGTATAGACTGGCCCCTGTAACTCACACACCAAAAATTACCAGCAGGTGGCGCTGTTATCAAGAGAAAAGCATTTTCGGTGAATAACTCCCACATAATATGTCGCACAGTTCAAAGCCTTATATCTTCGTGTTCCCTCAATCCAGCTGAATTGTGTGATATAGGCCAGGCCCACTTTCGCGCTACATTTCCATTCACAAATTCGCCTAATGTCGCAAACCTACGTTTTCAAACTCCTCCCAGGTAATTTCACCGATTTGCACCAAACTTTTCTCCACATTGTTTTCTCTCAATAACATAAAACTCTGGTTAGTACTTCCACATGAGCCCCTAAGACTCTGTGCAAAATTTCCCATAATGACCACTAGGTGGCGCTGTTTAAATTCAACTATTTTATATCTCCACATCGGTTGATGGGATTAACACGAAAGTTGGTACAATTATTGTCAATGCCCTCCTGACGATAGTTGACGAAGGTGTTACCGATCCGACAGTAGGTGGTGCTCTGGTGAACGCTTTATTTTCTTATGTTTGGAACTCTCACGCATCATTTGTTGCACACTTTTCAACCTTATATGTACGTGTTCCCTGAATTCAGTTCAATTATGTGATCTAGGCCATGCCCACTTTCACAACAAATTCACAAACTCCTCCCAGGCAATTTCACCAATTTGCACAAAACTTTGCACACAGCATCTGTGGACCCTCCTGGCATAGTTATCAAAACAATTGTGATAGTCCAAAATATAATACAACAGTTTCAACAACATTGTCATCAAAACACACAGTGTTGCATTACCAAGGATACAAGGACACGGCTGGAGCAGGATGAAAAGGTTCTTTATTTCAACACAAATTAATTCATAGCTGATAATGGTTTGAGGTTCAGGCTGCTGGAGAGGTGCGTGGTGTCTGGCTGCTTGGAGGAGCGCAGATCAGGTTGTCTGTTGCAGTGGGGCTTAAGAGCTGTGTGGTGTTTGCCCTCTCGGAGGAGCGCAGGGCAGGTTGAGTGCTGCAGAGTTGCTGAGGAATCAACAAGCTGGAGCAGAGTCACATGTTTGTCGGCGCTCAGGACGACACTACACAAAGGCAAAGTTAGTCATTGTACTGCAAAATACTGGTGCACTACAGTAAGACTACAAAAGAATGTTGTTCACATAATCATCCGGCAGCAGCTACAGTCAGGATAAAGGCTTTTAAGTGGGCGGTGATTGTCAACCTGCTGCAGGTGCGTTTCAGTCTCATCCTTCACGAGCCCGCAAACTTTGCCAAGCCTCCCAGTGCACCTCTACACGCAAACATAAAACATAAGCACAAAAAAATCTACACAGACACTGCAGCCACAGATCGTGACAAGATAATTATCATCATTTTCAGTGTATTTTCACTACTTTTTTGTGGAAATGTAATTTGGTGTTGATTTTCTCTTATGGAGTCTAGTCACACTTGTTATACATGTAATTGAGTAAAATATGGCCTTTCATGTAAATGCCAACACAATCAGCAAGACACCGCAGGGAATCGAACCCCATCCCAGTAAACCAGGAGTACCATTACCAGTGCCTTTTGCTTTTTGTGGCTACATGAAAGGTAAAGCAAAACCTGCATTAGCAACAGCATAAGACTGGCAGCAATTCATATTATGCGATTACTGCAGTATAGTAAGTGCTATATATGAGCTTAATCGTTTTCAATAAAATGTCTGAGTTATAAAACTCCAAATGTGTGTTATTGGCCTTAGTGATTACAGTTATTACTTTTTGTCATTACATGTTTTAGTTTAAAATGCTGTTGTAATGCAGGAAACGAAACCCTTTTTATATCCAAGTTTTTTTTTTTGTTTTTTTTTTAAACTTTGAACACAAAATATAGAATTACAACATACTCATACGAAAACATGCAAATAACTAAACGTTATGAAAAACTTTTTTTTTTAAATAAATTAAAAACACACAACATAGCACACAAAACTCCTAAAAGGCAACATGCATATATAAATACTACAATATAAACACTATCAACAATTATTTTTTGGTCTTTTTTTTTTTTTTTTTTTTTTTTTTGAACACACAAAACATACATATATAAACAACTCCACAGCAAAAGAAGGTTAATTACAAAACTGCTACTACAATTACTACTGCTATTTGTGCTCTTGTCCCTAACGATTCTTCTATGTCCTAGATGTAAAAGAACACATGATCCCCTCATGGTCACTGAAATAAGTTGGCACCACTAATGATTCAACAATATAATGTGTTGTTTTCACATACACATGATCAATTAGTGTGCCGTTTTCTGTTGTTGGTTGTTTCACTAATTGAACAAACCCTTTGTTTGTCATGAATTTGGCAATTGACGATGATTTCAAAATGTCGTCATTGAAATCTCCCATGACAGCAATTGTGTCACTTTGTGGATTCAGCCAATCAAGTAATTTGCTTAAATTTTGTTTAAACAAAGTCATGGGATAAGATGGTGGTCTGTAAATTACTGCTATCAATATGCTGTATGTAGTGCAGTGGTAAACCAAACATTCTAAATTTACATTTGGTACCTGGAGAACATTACATGCCAAATTGTCTGCACTATAAAGGCCAACTCCACCATGTTGTTGGCCTTGAATTTCTGTCAATATTGGGTCGCTGCTATTGTAGGATAAATTCCTTGGCTGATTATGAAAACCATAACCTTCCATCTTTACAGTTTCAAATGAGGAAACTGCAGGCAGCCATGTTTCTGTAACAGCAATGCAGTTAAGCTGCAAATGCTGTGTACACAATGCCAAATCGGATACATGTTGGGTCAAATTCTGCACATTCATCAAAAACACAGTAAAGGTCTGCGTATTGAATTTGTGCCTTGTAATATTCTCGACCATGAAGGGAGGCATGTTTTCAATTGCATCTTTAATCGCATCCTTACAATAGATGACTTTCTCCTTAAAATCCCTGATCACCAACCCTGACAAATTTCTAACCCGACTCAGAGCTACATACGCCTGTCCAGCTGCAAAAATTCTTTCAAGCGACACTACCGCTTCATCTACTGTAATGCCTTGTACTTTATGTACTGTACAAGCCCAGGCAAGCTTCAGTGGAAATTGCCTACGCATTCCACCCTTTTTAGTTACCCTATCCTCTTCAGGTTCAATGCCCGTGGAACCCATTTCTACCGCAGAGGCAAATGCACAGCGTTTCCTCTTCTGTACGCCTACCCTATCGTCATCAAATTTAACATATACCGTCTGAGGAAACCTCGTTTCGTCATTCTCTGGATAAACTATGTGTGTGACAGTGCCACACGCCCCATTAACTAGACCATCCGCTACATCCAAGTTTTTAAACAGCATTACACGAGCATCTTTCCCTAAAAGCAGCGTCTCATCCAGACATGTGTCGTATGCTCTGGAATGATGTCCGCTTATCAACTCCAGCTTGCCTGTTTTCTTACTGTTCACATAATCCTGAGCCTCTATCTCGACATAATCTGGACAACTTTCAAACAACTGCTTTACATTATGCTCATTTACTTGACGATTTGTGGGAAATATGTGCAAAGCTGAGCTGACTTCGCCGGTTTCACAACGTTGTAATATTTCTATGTCGCTATCCAACATCGGGGTACCTTTTGAACGAGTTCTAACTCTGTTCAACAACTCTGCAAATACCTGATCTTTCTGACGAACGATTATTTTCAATTCTGCAATCTTAAACAACCGAGACCACAAATCAACACCTACGTCATCTAAATACAGAGCTTTCCCTTTCACTGGAGGCAATTGATAAAAATCTCCAACTGCAATTACACTAACATTTCCAAAAGGGGAATAGTCACCAGATTGCTTAATTTGTCTTAATCTTCCATGGATATAAGCCAATAGTTTGTGATCAACCATGGAGATTTCATCTATTATCAAAAGCTGCAAGCTACTATATTTAGCACGTAAAGAATTCAGCTTCTCCTCACCCAGTGGCGTGTAAGGTAAGCGTACATCTTTACCAATGCTAAATGCATTGTGAATAGTAGTCGCATTTAAATTGTGTGCCGCTATCCCCGTAGGAGCTGTTAGTAGAACGCAAATGTTGTCCGGATCGCGACACACTCTCGACAACAACCTCATTGCCTCGTACTGTAAAGCCTTGATCAAATGGCTCTTACCTGTCCCTGCACCGCCTGTAATAAATACATGTATCGGATCTGGCTTTGCTCCATTTACCCTATCTAAGCACCATTGCCTAATCTGATAAAAAATACACATCTGTGTCTCATTCAGAGACCTAACTAAAGCCAAACCGTCACGCCTGCAGAGGACATTGTTCCTCTTTTGTAAATGTGCAACGTCTTTGCCGTTTACCGCTAAATCTGGAATACTATCTACAGGTTCGTCCACTATCTGCTCTGTCTCTCTACGTTCCTCTATACACTCTAAACGCTCCAACTCCTGCTCTGGGCACAGCTCGCACCAGGCATCTTCTACAACACCGTCACTACTGATTGAATTTTGGATATCATCCAACTCGTCTGCGTCTCTTTCAAATTTGCATCTATTCTGATCGACAACCGCTTTAACCGAATGTAGCGATTTATCACATAATCTCACACGACCGTGACTATAAAACTGCTCAAACGTCTCAAACCCTGCCGGTTTCAGCTGCCCGTCTTTACGATACGGCAGGAACAACTGCAAAATGCTCTGATGGAACAATTCCGGATTCTTTGTCTCCGAAAAGCGCACGTAACGAACAACGGCGGGTTGCGTACGTGTTCTTTTCACAACAAAACCACAATCATTGCTTAATTTAACCCTATTGACGCACTTTTCATTTTTACTCAAAACACGATACTCTGACGCAAATGTTGCCATACACATGTCATTAAATGTAATATCTTTCGGCCTATTCTTGTACCTGTCGACAGTATTCTTCATCCACATATCTTCATTGGTAAGATCATGTGATGATGCCTTTTGTTTTAACACACTTAAAGGCAAACTCATTCTAATTGTATTCTCCCCTACCGGCACAAACACAACTTTCCTAGAGCACTCCTTAAGATGCATGTTTGTCAATCGATACACTGCCTCTTGAGCACAAACATCCCTATTGTGTAAATACACACTTCCTAAATTTTTCAATGCATCTTTAGCACTACTATTACCCTCTTTAGCTGCTTCCCTCTGAGCATTTCCTAACAACAACCCCATCTCCTTTTCTGCCTTGGAGATGTAAGAAATAATGTACACTACACAAGCATAGGCATCAACGACATATTGGATGTCAATATTAGCATTCCAGCATTTCAAAAGTGGTTTGCTATACTGATTGATCCAAACCTCGTTCGCCTGCCTCTTCAAAACGACATGTGTCTTCCTGCCAACACGATTGTATGCAGCTTCAAAAACGGTTTGATTTAAACCTAAATGTCTAAACAACTGTTCCACACTATCAAAACTGGCATTCTCATCTGAAAGAGCCGTTTTAATTTTTGTCATAATAGCGACTGCGATCTCTTTTTTCATGATTTCTGTTTTTTTCTGACCCTCATTTTTGCATGCACAGCTGTCCAATTTCTGTGCTTCATCTACCTTACATTTACAAGATTCTTTGCCATCCTCTTCACTGACTGGACGTGAAATAAAAGTTTTGGCGGACGGCGGCTTAGGGAAATTGAAACGACAAACAGTTTTATTCTTTTTACAAGATTTTGAATGTCGTTTTGAATGTTGCTGCACAGTTGTTACAATTTCCAATAATGTTTCATCCTGTGCTGGTAATTCACATGTCACATACTGATCAATAAATTGAACTACCTCTTCATCTGTGTTTTTATCAATTATTGGGGCATTCTCTATCCAAAAGAGGCAGTGAACATGTGGTGATCCACGCTGCTGGAATTCCACCCTATAAAAATAATCCTTTATTTTGCCAATAGGATTAGATGGAGACATGAGCACCTCTCTCAAAAAACAATGCCAGCGAAAATCAAACATTGTGGCTGCAGTGACCGGATTGCCACGCAAAAGTTGACACCTATCTGCCCATTCCAACTGTTCAGCTGTCTCTGTTCTACCTGCCTGCTTCAAAATACTATTGAGGAGATTTTTCCACCGCATGTCAGCCGAAGAAAACGAACAAAACCACGTTGGGACACCCAGCTGACGAACACAAGCCAACAAATCACGCTGGGCTCCCTGCCAAAAACATGGGGTACCTCTAATAGGTTTAAGAAAACGAAACCCATCATCAACATGCAACAACTTTTTTAAGGATTCTTCATCATTCAATGCATTTCTGGTAACTTTTTGAGAAGAAGCACATCCTTTGCCCTTCCGCAATGCTATTGATACATTTGACACAACCTGTTCTACCTCAGATAAGTACTGAGCAAAAAAGATGTATTCAACATTTTGTGCAAATCTACCATCAGCATGTAAAATCCTGTTATTAAAATAACGCGACAAAGTCAAACGATGCTGTCTACTATCGCGATATGTACCAAGTCCGCTAGGAAACAACACTGGGAAGCATTTTGCTTCATTTGTATGATCAGACAACAACCTGACAGGAGAGTTCCCTTCTGCTGGAGCCAAATTCAAGATATCATCAAAATATTGATCAAGTGTTTCCTGACCAATATCTACAGGCATAAGACAAGTGTCCTGGAACATGCAATGTTGTTGTCTATCATGCAGAAGCTCATCTTCCCCAACATCTGCAGATGCTTCAACGCCACCATTACAATCAGTATCCGGTTGCCTACAAAACTGGTTTATCCACGCTTCATTAAACTCTACATCTTTATAATGGACATTTGTCCCTTTCAAATATTGCAAAGCTTGCCTTATGCGCGTACTATCAACAAACTGATACTCATAATGTCCTTTATAAGTTAGCTTCCGCTTCAACTTTACTGGCAACAAAGATCCTTCCATGTCTGTACGTGGCAGCAAATTGCTCGTCTGCACAATATTTGCAGGAACACACGTAACAGGTCCATGTACTCCATTTTGCCCACCTTTAGGCAACGCCAACATTTTCATAAACGGAATATGCAACGCGATCAAATGTTGCTCTAAACTATTCAAACACGCCAATTCTGGTGGAATGGGACAAACCGCCAAATTGTTCAATGCACATTCAGGTGGCACTACACCTTTACTAATCTTAGAATGACACGTGCTACAAATCCACAGCTCTCCTCTAGCTGTATCCAACCACTTACACGGCAATATGCAGTCTTGATTACATTTATGTAAATACTCTTCACTAATACATTTATCTGCAATTAAACCTATTTCTTTCCTTTTACTATAGTCATCTCTTTTACACTTCAAAACCTGATTCTTAAACAACCCTCTGTGGCATACACAGCACACAAAATCTGGCCCATCTTTAACTTTTTCACAAAACTGTTCTCTAACATAATCAAACTGCTCTGCCTTTTCTTTATTTTGTTCCCTCTTCAATTTGTTTCCTTCTATAACACGCTTCTTATGCTCAACACTTCCATGATACTTCCTTAAACTCATGTCTTTTACATGCTGCCTGTGCACTTCACTTTCCCTATATTTCATTTTACTCATCTCCTTAACTTTATGCTGATGTACTACATTTCCCCTATATTTCATTTTACTCATCTCCTTAACTTTATGCTGATGTACTACATTTCCCCTATATTTCATTTTACTCATCTCCTTAACTTTATGCTGATGTACTGCATTTCTCCTATATTTCATTTTAGTCATCTCCTTAACTTTATGCTGATGTACTGCATTTCTCCTATATTTCATTTTACTCATCTCCTTAACTTTATGCTGATGTACTGCATTTCTCCTATATTTCATTTTACTCATCTCCTTAACTTTATGCTTATGTACTACATTTTCCATATATTTCATTTTACTCATCTCCTTCACGTTATGCTTATATACTACATTTTCCCTGTATTTCTTTTTAATCATTTCAATGACTTTAATCCTATGCAACACATTTGACTTATATTTCACTTTACCAATCTCCTTGACTTTCTCCCTATGCAAATCATTTTCCTGGTATTTTTTAATTTTTTTTAACTTGTTTTTATTTTTCAAATACTTAGAAGGACTAACATAAGTTGGGTTAAATGTAAATGTGGTTGCCTCTTGTGTAGACACTGCACTATACTGCTGTTGTCTAACATTGTCAACATCTATGACTTCTTCAGCTACACAACCTGAAGCTACAAATGGACTGGAAGTGTCAGCACAAACACTACTCTCTCTACTTTGCCGTCTCAAATTGTATCCTCTGGAAAAAGACCCGCAGTAACAATAACAAGTCTGCCTCTGAGGCTGCTTTACACAAACAACAGTCTCATAATGGTTGCCGTTGCAATTTTCTAAATACACTGCCTGATTACACAACTGCTTATTCTTGCAACTGTATTCAAGCCAGCGATCACCACAAAACGTGAAAATATTTACTCCTAAACAATCTGCTGCTGCTTGAATCTCGACTTCAGTGGCCCAACTACCAACATAGCGCATTCTTGATCTACTCAGATAATCTGCCATTGAGGAATACTCAGGACGCAACATATATGCTAGAGGATTGGCCTGTAATTGCTTAAACACAGCAAATCTAATTTTTCTATGATTCTTCTGTGTGCCACACACAGCTTGACTAACCGCTCTAAAGAAACAATTACCATCACCTACTATTTGCACGTTCTTACAAGGAGCCCCTAATGCACCGACCTCTGTCGATACCAGATCGAGTTTCTCCGACTCTACGTTCAACTGTTTGCACAAAGCTTGAGCAACTTCACTACGCAGCGGATTAAACTCAAATCTTTTACTTGTCACATCGCTGACAAATACAACATCTGAATTAACCAGATTAACATCACTGCTTTTCAACTTTTTGGATCCACGATTACCCACTGAAATCTTGCGTTTCACACCTGTCTGACTGCTGCCACTGCTGCCAAGGCTTACCTGTTCAGCCGACACTTTAAGCGGTGGCTGAAGAGGTAAGCTACGACCAAAGTCGACCTCTCTGCTTTCCACAGTTGCGCTTTGACTTTTGTGAGTGACACAAACACCTGCAATCTCAAACAGCTTTGGAGCGTTCATTGCGGTGGCAAATTTGCGTATGTGATCAAACACACGGTCAAGGCAACTAAGATACACAACAACACTAAACCCGTTCACATCTACCATGCCATCTGCACCGCGTGCGTGGGAGTCAACAACTGCATACTGCCCATCTTGAGCAATGATAGCACTCGTGCTGCCACTCACAGTCAGAAAGCATGTGTCATATTTGCTACACATCTTTCCCAAACCATTCCTGAGAGTGGTGTACACACCTGCATCAACAAGCTGTCCCTGAACCACATCAACGTCACCAGAAACGTAGTCACCATACTCAAACTGAAATTTCTCTCCATCAATAATGGACTTTTTAGGCAAATCTGGAACGCACAGCAGTTCAGACCTCCCACTGATGGACTTACTTTCCCGCAACGACGTGTAGAGCTCGTCCCCTAACTCTACAACCTTATCCAGATCGCCAGACTGCCACGAAAACACAGTATCAATGCTGTGTTTGGCTATAGCTACCAAACTAACAGCCACACACTGAAGCCCTCCGTGTTGGAACCGAGCGTCCCCTTGGTGAAAAGTTCCCCTGATGGAACTTACATCGGTCTCTGGCCTGACTGAACTACCATCCTCGAGCTTTGCTGCAACACCGACATCAACAGTCTCGCCTGCAAACAATGTAGCACTCTCCTTGTCATTGTCTACTGGACACGCCATGACAGAAATGCCATGCACGGCATACCACTTCGCACCTAAAGACTCCTGCAAATGACCGATGTGAAGCATCAAGTCATTAAGGCATGTGTTGAACACAGCCACAGATGTGCCAATACCAGATGCCATCCCAGATGCGTCACGCGTGCCACAATCAACAACAACAAAGTACCCGTTATGGAGAATAACGGCACTGACCGCACCACCGAGGTTCAACAGACACGCGCCGTGGATAAACAACTGCTCTTGCAGCTTCTCGTACATCGCGGTGTCTCCCTCCAGCCAATTAAAATCGCTACGTGCTGGAGGAGGAATAGCTACCTGCCACTGCCTGCCAAACACATTGTGCTGTTCGAGCAACTTGCACAAGTCCTGTCTATCCTCGCTCTTCTGACTAGCTTCGATGTAACTGGCCAGTTTGCCACCTTCTACGCCTATGCTATCGACATCTGTCCCTTTCCACGTACACACTGGAGAAATGACATGTTTCATGACTGCTGCAACGCCACATGCCATGGGTGTATTTATGTCGTAAGTGACTGGTGCACTTTTGACACGAATACCAGGAACAACAGACTGCAAGACCTCTTCACACCTGCAGGGAACGGGGTTAGCGTCACACTTACCTTTGTTGGATCTCGGTGTCGGCGAGACACCGAGATCGACGACAGGCCGAAGGCAGCCACCCGGCGCAGCGACGACAGGAGTGTCACCGGCGGAGGTGGCGACGGCGACCTAGAAGACAAGAAAAACATTAAATGATCTATAAATAAACTAGACTACTATTTTTATAAAAGGTACTAGACGCAAAAACTGTACTAACCTCCTCCCTGGCGTCTGCTTTCAGATGAGCAGTTGCAGGCGGTGGCACGGGTTTCACCACGGGCAAAGCTCTCGCCGGGACCTAGAGAACATTTTTTCCCAATGATTATCCAATTATTGCCGTAATACTGCAGACGTGCACACAAAAAAAAGCCCAATAAGTCAAATATCGAATAAAATCGAGACAAACCTTCTGGCTTGCAGAAGTCCGACGACGATGTTCCACTTTTGGACGCTAAAGGAAGAAAAAAAAAAAAACACTTTCTGAAGCCATATTTGGGCAAATGCCCTTGTGGACAATATTGTGCAGTTTTGCATATTGTTGTGAGTGTATCAGGAAAAAGGAGATGCTAAACAGGCTTCAACAAACCAAGAGATACAACTTGCACGCAGTTTACCTTTGAGCTTCGTGGAACAGCGGCAGAATCAGGGGTAGGAAGATGGGATGGCACAGCAGCATCCATCGCAGCCAACACCGAACTGCTGAACCAAACAGGGTTTGGCTGGATGAGTTGGAGTGCGCTTGCGTCAACCTGTGAAATGCATATAGAGAACGACTCCTCTGTCAAAACGCCATCATCAAATCAACAATCGTATCCAAAACAGGCTAGGTTAAATCAAGTGTAACATACCTGCTGCTGAACCACCCTCTCTGCACCAGAGGACTGCTCACGTTCCTCAGGTGCTCTCCTCTGTAATGACAAAATAAGATACTTTGTATTAAACCACCAGTCGAACATTGCAGAGGTCAGCTGATCAAAAATACATCAACCGCAGCATTACAATGCGTAAACAATTACCTTCCTGCCCTTGCCGACGACTGTCCACTCAAAGGGGTTTGAGGGACGAGGTACGGCGACCTGTCCCCTGACAACCACCTTTGGGACGACGTGCCTACGAGGCAACGACGCTCTGGGAGCAGGCTGTACCGTTGGTGTCGGAGGCTGCAGTTGTTCAAATGCAGCGTTCCACAGCAGCCCGGCTAGAACGGGCATGCCGTCACTATCGCTGAGGTGAACCTGCAAAAATAACAAAAATGAAACGGATTACGCGGTGCAATAAACTTGCCATTCGACTACAGACAGTGTCGATGACGCTATGTATTCTACTTACACCATCTCTGCACCACAGCTCACGGCGGTTCATGGGGAAATGCTCAGCTGTAGGGAAGTACCTGACACCTAAAAAAGAAAAATAACATACATTATTTTAACATCTCTATGGGCTATATTTAAAGTTTTACCTGAATGATTATGGAAATTGTAATATTCGTTCAAACGGTCTGCCAAACAACATATGATGCATTATACGTGGAAATGTACTTAAACTATAGTCTTTTTAAAACTTACCCATACGTGCTGCCACGCGGCGGAACTCTTGACGCATGAAGTCTTGCTGAAGGACTTCAACGGTCAAACGAGGTACGAAGTCTGCGACACACACCTGGAGAGCAAAGTGGTTGTTAATGACAAAGTAATTTCTTTCTGAAAATGCAATAACTAATATCATATAAATATACATTATTTTGCAACAGTTCATACAAGTAAATTAACTGTGGTAATATATCAATGAAAACAATAGAAAATAAACCTACGTTAGACCATCGACTGCAAGCGGCTTGCAGGAACTTAGCGAAGTCTGCCCCTGCCTCGTCGATGGTCTTGCTGGTTGTCAGGTTGTTACTGGGTGCCATGACCAGGACTGCGTCAGGAGTCCGAGGAACAGCAGCGTGCAGCAACTCGGTCCTCAGCTCCCTCGCACAGGCCCCGGGCGTGGACATGATGCCAAAGGAGAGCGAGCCCTCTGGCATCGGAACAATGCCATCTGCGAAAGCGCGCAGATGGGAAGCGCCTATGAGAAGAACAAACTGGAAAAAAAGATTACAATGTTGTAGAATGAAAATCACTAATTATTATAAGTCTTATTATTAATATCATTATTATTACTATTATTATTTTACCTTCTCATCAGGCACTTGCGACGGAATGACCAACTTGTGTTGTTTTCCCGTCAGCGACGAGATTGGCCATTGTCGCACAGCGTGGCGCTGACCGGTGCCAACTAATACACAGAAGAAAAAGACACCGAGATACACATAGTTCATAAAACATTACAAATCATCATCACAAATCATGTAAACGCAACACACCTTGCCACTAGCAAAATATACATACACATACAAGGAAAAGATTTACATACGTGCGACAGAGACATTGGCGGGCCGCTGCGGTTCCACGTCAACCGTTCGCCGTTCTGCCATACGCCGTTTGGCTGCCTCCGAACGGCGATAAGACTTGCCCCGTGGCATCTAATAACAAGTAGACAATTGATTAATATCGACATTACAACTCATATTTAGCCTGCAATAATTGGAAAAATACATCTTATACACATGTTTAACAAGCAACTAGTGATGGAAGCAGAAAAATTAAAGTTGTTACTTAAATCAAAGTATTCATACAACACTGACAAATACTAGACTAAAATGCTGATAGTTTACTTTAACCCTTGTATTATGTTTGTTTGTCCCCCTTTACTTTGGTGTTCCCAGTCAAATTTGACCAGTGTGGTTTAACTGCTCTCACATTAACACAAAAAACATCATTTCAACATAATCGGCACCAAATTCTATTTAAGACCTTTTAATACTGTACATAGTGTATCCAACTACCAGTGAACATCAATAACTGCAGTAAATATCCAAACAATAGACACTGAAAATTATAATAATAATAATAATCAAAACACAGACCAAATTCACAGAACATCATAAAATCAACATGAATAGTCATCTCTGTGTGTGTGTGTGTGTGTGTGTGTGTGTGTGACAGAGTGCAGTGAAGCGCTACAACGCCCGCGACATTTCAAATATACTCGCGCCAATCGCAGCGCAATAACGGAGTCGTTTACCAGTGAGCCGATGTGACAGTTGAAATGACTTTTGATATTAAATTAAATGACTATTGTCTAAAGACTGGCGTTGCTAGTAGCTTGTCGCTGATTTAGCAAACAAACCAAAGGCATATGCTGCCAAACATGTCGTTATAACCTGTGCTAACAGCCAACCGCCTCTCCTACGACTACCGCGAAGTTCAAAAATGTACTCCAGCCAATCATGACGCTAAACGCCCCGAAGTTGGAAATGTGCTCCCGACAACCACAGCGCGAACACCCCGGCGAAATTTCAAATATACTCGCGCCAATCGCAGCGCAATAACGGAGTCGTTTACCAGTGCGGCGATGTGACAGTTGAAATGACTTGATATTAAATTAAATGAATATTGTCTAAAGACTGGCGTTGCTAGTAGCTTGTAGCTGCTTTAGCAAACACACCAAAGGCACTCATATGCTACCAAACATGTGGTAATAACCTGTGCTAACAGCCAACCACCTCTCCTATGACTACAGGGAAGCTAGTTACAGTAGCTACTGCAGGAGAAGGCTCGGTAACTTTTAGCCCGTTTAGAAAAAAACACCCAAAGGTTTCTGCTGCCGAGCGATGCTAATAATGCTTGCTAACTAGCTGTCTCGTGACAGCAGAGTAGCCAACAGTGTTAATAACAGCATTTATAATACTCATTTACAAACCATACACACGCAATGTACCTTACTGAAGTTAGCAGTATTTTAGATACATTCAGAATTATACATTCAAAATTACGGTTCGATGAGGCAGCTAGCATGGATGTTAGCTCGTTGTCCGCTAGCTCGTTGTCCGAGCAGCCTTCTCTGTGCCGCGATGGGAAACAGCGGATTTAATCAAAATTAACTCACCGTGTTGAGCAAGTTGAAAGTCCTTGAAGAGAATGCTGCTGTCTTAATCCGAAAGTTTTGGAAATGTCTGCGAATATCTGTATATATTTGTGTGTATTTGTTGAAAAATCAGTAGAGCCAAGGTGAAGCAGTCTGCACAGGACGAGAGTCAAGTAACAGACAACCGTTCAAACGTTGCAGCTCTGACGTCAAGTTTTTTCTCACGACGTGATTGGTTGATGCGTTCAAATCCATTACAAAAGCTAAGTTAAATCAATCTCCGCTGCTTTTTCGCAGCATTTTCCATAATCAACAGATAAGATATATTGTTGGCTACCAGGTGGGCATATTACCGCGAGAAATACATACATTACCATAAATGCCACCTAATTCTTCAGTCTGAATTATAAAAACATTTGTCACTTTCCAGTAGGCATGGTGGGTGAGGATATCAGTCACACCACATTATAACAGCATCCATGTCATGACAAACACTCAACCAGTACGTGTTTAAATTAACAGGAGGACACCGGGGAAACACCTTGAAAAAAACACACACGTCATCATCATGACGTGTACCGTCACGCCTCTTTTGTCACACACACTTTCTCTCAAACATAACACAGGTATAAATTTAAGTAACTCCTACAGATTGCAGGTGAAAACTGTCACTATTGTGTTTGGGGTAACATGTATCATATTTAGGTAGGCACCTTTCCAAGGCACCACCAACTAAAAATAGGAAGTTAGCCTCATATCCATCAATCAGACTTTATTGATATAGCACATTTTATACAAATAACATATAGCTGAAAAACTATTATGTTCACATTCAAGCAGAAACATCACCGTTAATGAGGAGGCAACACAATTGACAACTTACTGATAAACATGGCTAAAACTTATTTACAGGTTTTTGTGATAACAAAAATAATCGTTTGGAATTTTTTTTAATTATGTGTATTCTTTAATCTGCCATTATATACAACAGAAAACACTGGAAATATTTACATTTCTATGATGACACAATAAATGTATTCTCTTATAACTGATACATTTTACAATCACAATCATTAAAAAACTAAAGACAATCCCAGCCAAGATTAACACTGACTAAAATGGATTCCTCCCAGTTTTAAATCCAAACCCATTATATCCCGTTTCAAGCGGAGAGACAAATGTCAAAGCCTTTTCAGAGGAGATTTAAATGCAACAGTAATGCAGAGGAGGCAGAAGTGTTTCCAATACAAACTGCTCTCCTCTGCTAAATCTTTTCCACCTTTATTGACATGCATAAGTAAAATAACAGCATTACATCACATTAAATTGCTGTAGAGTAGTTACAGTATAGTAACATAATCAGCCAGTAGGCTACAGTTATTGGATGTATTTGTGGTACATTAATAAAAGCTTGAAGTGTATCCGATGGCTGTCTTTTCTGTTGGATGACAGAGCGAGTTTGTGTTTCACAAACGCTCTGATTTTGGTTATACTGTGGAAATAAAGCAGAAAAAAAACTTCAATAACTGTTGGAAATTAGACAAGTTGTTGTGGATTAGAGGATTCTGACAATACTACTTTTAAGACTCTTTAAGCTTTGTTCAAACATTTTGCCAAACATCTATTCACAGCTCAAATGATATTTGTCTTAAATTTTCTAAAGGAAGGATGTGCGTGCCCGACAGCAGCATGCTGCAACACCAGCATGTCCTGACAGCAGCATGCCCTGACAGCAGCATGCCCTGACTGCAGCGCGCCCCAACGCACGTGGACTGCGAGGGCCCGTACATCACTGCTCGCAGTTTTAATTAGGGCCCGAGCAGGAAACCTGCGAGGTCCCTATTGTAATTGTAATGTTTCTTATTATTATTATTTTTATTTATCCCAAATGATCGCATTTTTCACTGCCTGAACATACCCCAAAACTCACCAAACTTGGAATATACGTCACACCTGGCGAAAAATTTTATAATCTGTCGTAGTTGTGAATTTTCACCACTAGGTGGCGCTGTTATCAAGGAAAGTGCGTTTTGCCTAATAACTCCCACATACTTTGTCGCACATTCTAAATCCTTATATCCACGCGTTCAGTGAATCCTCCTGAATCTCTCGGTATAGGCCACGCCCATATCCGCCTACCGTTTTTTTCCGCTAGCTCGCAAAATGTCGCAAACCTACTTTTTCGAACTCCTCCCAGGCAATTTCACCAATTTGCACAAAACTTTGCACACAGCATCTGTGGACCCTCCTGACAAAAAGTTATTAAAAGAATTTTGATACACCAAAAAATTCTCAAGTTATTAAATTACAAATTCCTGCAGATTTCGCTCAAAACAGGAAGTTTTGCATATCTCCACATTGGTGTGTCCGAATGACATCAAACTCAGGATACTACTTCCCCATGAGCCTCTAAGGCTCTGTGCAAAATTTGGGATGATGACCACCAGGTGGCGCTGTTTAATTTCAACTATTTTATATCTCAACATCAGTTTGTCGGATTAACACAAAACTTGGTACACTCATTCCCAATGCCCTCCTGAGGATAGCTGACAAATGTGTTCCAAATCCGACACTAGGTGGCGTTCTGGTGGCCGTCTCATTTTATATTTGGCACTGTGCCCACACCATAACACTTATGGATATGAAATTCATTGGGGTGCTATAGACTGGCCCCTGTAACTCACACACCAAAAATGACCAGCAGGTGGCGCTGTTATCAAGCCAAAGACGTTTTTGGTTAAAAACTCCCACATTATATGTCGCACAGTTTAAAACCTTATATCTACGTGTTACCTGAATCCAGATGAATTGATTGATGTAGGCCACGCCCACTTTTGCCCCAAATTTCCATTCGCAAAATCACGAAAACTGATAAACGTACTTTTTCGAACTCCTCCCAGGCAATTTCACCAATTTGCACCAAACTTTGCACACAGCATCTGTGGATGCTCACGACAAAAACTTATTAAAAGAATTTTGATAGTCCAATAAACACCCAAAATATAGAATTACTATTTCCTGCACATTGTGGTCAAACAGACAATCTTGCGTATCTTGACGAAATACAGTCCGATTAACACAAGACTTTAACTTATTGTGTTCCATGGCCCACTGACGGTTTTTGCAAAATTTGGTGAAAATCGGCTAATAGATGGCGCTTTTATTGCTAAATGATGAAAGAACTGCTTGACTGCCTTCACTTTTGATTACTCAATGGAAGTTGTTGCATGAACAAGCCTGAACAGCAGCATGCACCGACAGCAACATGCCCCAACAGCAGCATGCCTCGACAGCAGCATGCCCCGACGGGAGCATACCCTGCGAGGGCCCGTTCATCACTGCTTGCAGTTTTAATTAGGGCCCGAGCAGGAAACCTGCGAGGTCCCTATTGTTTTTGTAATGATTATTATTTTTTGTTATTTTTCTTCTGCCAAAATGATCGCATTTTTCACTGCCTGAACATACCCCAAAACTCGCCAAACTTGGAATATAGATCACACCTGGCGAAAAATTTTATAATCTGTTGTCATTGTCAAATTTCGCCACTAGGTGGCGCTATTATGAAGGAAAGTGCGTTTTGGCTAATAACTCACACATACTTTGTCACACATTCTAAATCCTTATATGCACGCGTTCAGTGAATCCTCCTGAATCTCTGGGTATAGGCCACGCCCATATCCGCCTACCGTTTTTTTTCGCTAGCTCGCAAAATGTCGCAAACCTACTTTTTCGAACTCCTCCCAGGCAATTTCACCAATTTGCACCAAACTTTGCACACAGCATCTGTGGACCCTCCTGACAAAAAGTTATTAAAAGAATTTTAATATTCCAAAGAATACTCAAGTTATTAAATTACAACTTCCTGCAGATTTCGTTCCAAACAGGAAGTGTTGCATATCTCCACATTGGTGTGTCCGAATGACATCAAACTCAGGATATTACTTCCCCATGAGCCCCTAAGGCTCTGTGCAAAATTTCGGGACATCACCACTAGGTGGCGCTCTTTAAATTTAAGTAATTTATATCTCCACATCCGTTTGTTGGATTAACATGAAACTTGGTACACTCATTGCCAGTGCCCTCCAGAGGATACCTGACGAATGTGTTACCGATCCGACACTAGGTGGCGCTCTGGTGGCAGTTTCATCTTCGATTTGGCACTGTGCCAACACCATAACACTTATGGATATGAAACTCATTGGGGTGGTATAGACTGGCCCCTGTAACTCACACACCAAAAATGACAAGCAGGTGGCGCTGTTATCAAGAGAAAAGCGTTTTCCGTGAATAACTCCCACATAATATGTCGCACAGTTCAAAGCCTTATATCTACGTGTTCCCTGAATCCAGATGAAGTGATTGATGTAGGCCACGCCCACGTTCACCCCAAATTTCCATTCGCAAAATCGCGCGAACTGAAAAACCTACTTTTTCGAACTCCTCCCAGGCAATTTCACCGATTTGCACCAAACTTTGCACACAGCATCTGTACATGCTCACGACAAAAACTTATTAAAACAATTTTGAGACTCCAATAAACACCCAAAATATAGAATTACAATTTCCTGCAAATTCTGTTCAAACAGACAGTCTTCCATATCTTGACCAAATGCAGTCCCAGTAACACACGGACAGTTAAGACATACATACACAATAATCGGGCAATGCGGCCGGGTAACTGGCAGGCCCCGACCGCAGCACACCCCGACACGCGTGGACTGCGAGGGCCCGTTCATCACTGCTTGCAGTTTTAATTATTTGTTATTTTTCTTCTGACAAAATTATCGCATTTTTCACTGCCTGAACATACCCCAAAACTCGCCAAACTTGGAATATATGTCACACCTGGCGAAAAATTTTATAATCTGTTGTCATTGTGAATTTTCGCCACTAGGTGGCGCTATTATCAAGGAAAGTGCGTTTTGCCTAATAACTCCCACATACTTTGTCGCACATTCAAAAACCTTATATCCACGCGTTCAGTGAATCCTCCTGAATCTCTGTGTATAGGCCACGCCCATATCCGCCTACCGTTTTTTTTCGCTAGCTCGCGAAACGTCGCAAACCTACTTTTTCGAACTCCTCCCAGGCAGTTCGACCGATTTGCACGAAACTTTGCACACAGCATCTGTGGACCCTCCTGACAAAAAGTTATTAAAAGAATTTTGATATTCCAAAGAATACTCAAGTTATTAAATAACAATTTCCTGCAGATTTCGGTCAAAACAGGAAGTGTTGCATATCTCCACATTGGTGTGTCCGAATGACATGAAACTCAGGATCCTACTTCCCCATGAGCCCCTAAGGCTCTGTGCCAAATTTTGGCCGACCACCACTAGGTGGCGCTCTTTAAATTAAACTATTTTATATCTCCACATCGGTTGGTCCGATTAATGCCAAACTTGGTACACTCATTGCCAGTGCCCTCCTGAGGATAGCTGATGAAGGTCTTACCGATCCGACACTAGGTGGCGCTCTGGTGGCAGTTTCATTTTACATTTGGCACTGTGCCCACACCATAACACTTATGGATATGAAACTCATTGGGGTGGTATAGACTGGCCCCTGTAACTCACACACCAAAAATGACCAGCAGGTGGCGCTGTTATCAAGACAAAAGCGTTTTCGGTGAATAACTCCCACATAATATGTCGCACAGTTCAAAGCCTTATATCTACGTGTTCCCTGAATCCAGATGAAGTGATTGATGTAGGCCACGCCCACGTTCACCCCAAATTTCCATTCGCAAAATCGCGCAAACTGAAATACCTACTTTTTCGAACTCCTCCCAGGCAATTTCATCGATTTTCACCAAACTTTGCAAACAGCATCTGTACATGCTCACGACAAAAAGTTATTAAAACAATTTTGATACTCCAATAAACACCCAAAATATAGAATTACAATTTCCTGCAAATTCTGTTCAAACAGACAGTCTTCCATATCTTCACCAAATGCAGTCCCATTAACACACGGACAGTTAAGACATACATACACAATAATCGGGCAATGCGGCCGGGTAACTGGCAGGCCCCGACTGCAGCACACCCCGACACGCGTGGACTGCGAGGGCCCGTTCATCACTGCTTGCAGTTTTAATTAGGGCCCGAGCAGGGAACCTGCGAGGTCCCTATTGTAATTGTAATGATTATTATTATTATTTTAGTTTTTCTTCCCAAATGATCGCATTTTTCACTGCCTGAACATACCCCAAAACTCACCAAACTTGGAATATATGTCACACCTGGCGAAAAATTTTATAATCTGTTGTCATTGTCAATTTTCACCACTAGGTGGCGCTATTATAAGAAAATTACGTTTTCCCTAATAACTCCCACATACTTTGTCGCACATTCAAAAACCTTATATCCCCGCCTTCAGTGAATTGTGCTGAATCTCCTGATATAGGCCACGCCCATATCCGCCTACCGTTTTTTTTCGCTAGCTCGCAAAATGTCGCAAACCTACTTTTTCCAACTCCTCCCAGGCTATTTCACCAATTTGCACAAAACTTTGCACACAGCATCTGTGGACCCTCCTGACAAAAAGTTATTAAAAGAATTTTGATATTCCAAAGAATACTCAAGTTATTAAATTACAACTTCCTGCAGATTTCGCTCCAAACAGGAAGTGTTGCATATCTCCACATTGGTTTGTCCGAAGGACATGAAACTCAAGATACTACTTCCCCATGAGCCCCTACGGCTCTGTACTAAATTTTGTCTCATGACCACTAGGTGGCGCTCTTTAAATTGAAGTAATTTATATCTCCACATCCGTTTGTCGGATTAACATGAAACTTGCTACGCTCATTGCCAATGCCCTCCTGAGGATATCTGACGAAGGTCATACCGATCCCACACTAGGTGGCGCTCTGGTGGCAGTTTCATTTTTTATTTGGCACTGTGCCCACACCATAATACTTATGGATATGAAATTCATAGGGGTGGTATAGACTGGTGCCTGTAACTCACACACCAAAAATGACCGGCAGGTGGCGCTATTTTCAACACAAAACCGTTTTTGGCTAATAACTCCCACATAGCATGGTGCACATTGTTAAACCTTATGTCTACGTGTTCCCTGCATTCATCTGAATTTTGTGATGTAGGCCAACCCCACTTTCACGACAGAATTCCATTTGCAAATTCCGGAATGTCTCAAACCTACTTTTTCCAACTCCTCCCACCCAATTTCTCCGATTTGCACCAAACTTTGCACACAGCATCTGTGGACCCTCCTGACAAAAAGTTATTAAAATAATAGTGATAGTCCAAACAACGGCCAAAATATGCAACAACAATTTCCTGCACATTGTGGTCAAACCGACAGTCTTCCATATCTTGATGAAATACACTCCCATTAACACTAAAGTTTTTTTTATTGTGTTCCATGGCCCGATGATGGTTTGTGAAAAATTTGGTGCAAATCGCCCAATAGGGGGCGCTTTTATTGCTAAATGACGAAAGAACAGCTTGCCTGCCTTCACTTTTCATTCCTCAGCGGAAGTTGTTGCATGAACAAGCCGCGACAGCAGCATGCCCCGACAGCAGCATGTAGCGACAGCAGCACGCCGCAACATCAGCATGCTCCGACACGCGTGGACTGCGAGGGCCCGTTCATCGCTGCTTGCAGCTTTAATTAGGGCCCGAGCAGGGAACCTGCAAGGTCCCTATTGTAATTGTAATGATTATTATTAGGGCCCGAGCAGGGAACCTGCAAGGACCCTATTGTAATTGTAATGATTATTATTATTATTATTATTATTATTTTTCTTTTTCCCAAATGATCGCATTTTTCACTGTCTGAACATGGACGAAAACGCGATTTTATTTGGTAAATACATCAGGCCTCGCGAAAAATTTTATAATCTGTTGTCATTGTGAATTTTCGCCACTAGGTGGCGCTGTTATCAAGGAAAGTGCGTTTTGGCTAATAACTCCCACGTACTTTGTCGCATATTCAAAAAACTTATATCCACGCGTTCAGTGAATTCTGCTGAATCTCCTGATATAGGCCACGCCCATATCCGCCTACCGTTTTTTTTCGCTAGCTCGCAAAATGTCGCAAACCTACTTTTTCGAACTCCTCCCAGGCAATTTCACCAATTTGCACAAAACTTTGCACACACCATCTGTGGACCCTCCTGACAAAAAGTTATTAAAAGATTTTTGATATACCAAAAAATACTCAAGTTATTAAATTACAAATTCCTGCAGATTTCGCTCAACACAGGAAGTTTTGCATATCTCCACATTGGTGTGTCCGAATGACATGAAACTCAGGATAATACTTCCCCATGAGCCCCTAAGGCTCTGTGCCAAATTTTGGCCGACCACCACTAGGTGGCGCTCTTTAAATTGAAGTAATTTATATCTCCACATCCGTTTGTCTGATTGACATGAAACTTGGTACACTTATTGCAAATGCCCTCCTGAGGATGGCTGACGAAGGTCTTACCGCTCCGACACTAGGTGGCGCTCTGGCGGCAGTTTCATTTTGTTTTTGGCACTGTGCCCACACCATAATACTTATGGATATGAAATTCATTGGGGTGGTACACACTGGCCCCTGTAACTCACACACCAAAAATTACCACTAGGTGGCGCTGTTATCAAGACAAAACCGTTTTTCCCTTGACTGCCTTCACTTTTCATTACTCAACGGAAGTTGTTGCATGAACAAGCCCCGACGGCAGCATGCCCCGACACGCATGGACTGCGAGGGCCCGTACATCACTGCTCGCAGTTTTAATTAGGGCCCGAGCAGGGAACCTGCAAGGACCCTATTGTAATTGTAATGATTATTATTATTCTTATTTTAGTTTTTTTTCTTCCCAAATGATCGCATTTTTCACTGCCTGAACATACCCCAAAACTCACCAAACTTGGAATATAGTTCAGACCTGGCGAAAAATTTTATAATCTGTTGTCATTGTGAATTTTCGCCACTAGGTGGCGCTATTATCAAGGAAAGTGCGTTTTGCCTAATAACTCCCACATACTTTGTCGCACACTCAAAAACCTTACATCCACGCGTTCAGTGAATTGTGCTGAATCTCCTGATATAGGCCACGCCCATATCCGCCTACCGTTTTTTTTCGCTAGCTCGCGAAACGTCGCAAACCTACTTTTTCGAACTCCTCCCAGGCAGTTTGACCGATTTGCACCAAACTTTGCACACAGCATCTGTGGACCGTCCTGACAAAAAGTTATTAAAAGAATTTTGATACTCCAAACAATAACCAAGTTATTAAATGACAACTTCCTGCAGATTTACCTCAAAACAGGAAGAGTTGCATATCTCCACATTAGTGTGTCCGAATGACATGAAACTCAGGATACTACTTCCCCATGAGCCCCTAAGGCTCTGTGCAAAGTTTTGGCCAATGACCACTAGGTGGCGCTCTTTAAATTGAAGTAATTTATATCTCCACATCCGTTTGTCGGATTAACATGAAACTTGGTACACTCATTGCCGATGCCCTCCTGAGAATAGCTGACGAAGGTCATACCGATCCGACACTAGGTGGCGCTCTGGTGGCACTTTCATTTTTTATTTGCCACTGTGCCCACACCATAATACTTATGGATCTGAAATTCATCGGGGTGATATAGACTGGTGCCTGTAACTCACACACCAAAAATTACCAGCAGGTGGTGCTATCTAAATAACAAAATAACAGCTTTACTGCCTTCACTTCTCTTTCCTCATCGGAAGTTGTTACATGAGCAAGCCCCGACAGCAGCATGCCCTGACAGCAGCACGCCCCGACACGCGTGGACTGCGAGGGCCCGTTCATCGCTGCTTGCAGCTTTAATTAGGGCCCGAGCAGGGAACCTGCGAGGACCCTATTGTAATTGTAATGATTATTATTAGGGCCCGAGCAGGGAACCTGCGAGGTCCCTATTGTAATTGTAATGATTATTATTATTTTAGTTTTTTTTCTTCCGAAATGATCGCATTTTTCACTGCCTGAACATACCCCAAAACTCACCAAACTTGGAATATACGTCACACCTGGCGAAAAATTTTATAATCTGTTGTCGTTGTGAATTTTCGCCACTAGGTGGCGCTATTATCAAGAAAAGTGCGTTTTGCCTAATAACTCCCACATACTTTGTCGCACATTCAAAAACCTTATATCCACGCGTTCAGTGAATCCTCCTGAATCTCTGGGTATAGGCCACGCCCATATCCGCCTACCGTTTTTTTTCGCTAGCTCGCAAAATGTCGCAAACCTACTTTTTCGAACTCCTCCCAGGGAATTTCACCAATTTACACGAAACTTTGCATACAGCATCTGTGGACCCTCCTGACTAAAAGTTATTAAAAGAATTTTGATATTCCAAAGAATGCTCAACTTATTAAATGACAACTTCCTGCACATTTCGCTCCAAACAGGAACTGTTGCATATCTCCACATTAGTGTGTCCGAATGACATGAAACTCAGGATACTACTTCGACATGAGCCCCTAAGGCTCTGTGCAAAATTTTGGCCAATGACCACTAGGTGGCGCTCTTTAAATTGGACTAATTTATATCTCAACATCAGTTGGTCGGATTAACACAAAATCTGGTACACTCATTGCCACTGCCCTCCTGAGGATAGCTGACAAATGTGTTCCTGATCCGACACTAGGTGGCGCTCTGGTGGCCGTCTCATTTTGTATTTGGCACTGTGCCCACACCATAACACTTATGGATATGAAACTCATTGGGGTGGTATAGACTGGCCCCTGTAACTCACACACCAAAAATGACCAGCAGGTGGCGCTGTTATCAAGAGAAAAGCGTTTTCGGTGAATAACGCCCACATAATATGTCGCACAGTTCAAAGCCTTATATCTACGTGTTCCTTGAATCCAGATGAAGTGATTGATGTAGGCCACGCCCACTTTTGCAGTACATTTCTATTAGCACATTCCGGCATGTCACAAACCTACTTTTTCGAACTCCTCCCATGCTATTTCTCCAATTTGCACCAAACTTTGCACACAGCATCTGTGGACCCTCCTGACAAAAAGTTATTAAAAGAATTGTGATAGTCCAAAGAACGGCCAACATATGCAACAACAATTTCCTGCACATTGTGGTCGGACAGACAATCTTCCATATCTTCATGAAATACTGTCCCATTCACACTAAAGTTTTTTTAATTGTGTTCCATTGCCCGATGGCGGTTTGTGAAAAATTTGGTGCAAATCGCCCAATAGGGGGCGCTTTTATTGCTAAATGACGAAACAACAGCTTGACTGCCTTCACTTTTGATTCCTCAACGGAAGTTGTTGCATTCGCAGGCACCAACAGCAGCATGCCCTGACAGCAGCACGCCGCGACACCAGCATGCCCCGACCCGCGTGGACTGCGAGGGCCCGTTCATCGCTGCTTGCAGCTTTAATTATTATTATTTTCCTTTGTCCCAAATGATCGCATTTTTCACTGCCTGAACATGGATGAAATCGCGATTTTATTTGGTAAATACATCAGGCCTCGCGAAAAATTTTATAATCTGTTGTCATTGTAAATTTTCACCACTAGGTGGCGCTATTATCAAGGAAAGTGCGTTTTGCCTAATAACTCCCACATACTTTGTCGCACATTCAAAAACCTTATATCCACGCGTTCAGTGAATCCTCCTGAATCTCTGGGTATAGGCCACGCCCATATCCGCCTACCGTTTTTTTTCGCTAGCTCGCAAAATGTCGCAAACCTACTTTTTCAAACTCCTCCCAGGCAATTTCACCAATTTGCACCAAACTTTGCACACAGCATCTGTGGACCCTCCTGACAAAAACTTATTAAAATAATTTTGATATTCCAAATAATACTCAAGTTATTAAATTACAACTTCCTGCAGATTTCGCTCAAAACAGGAAGTGTTGCATTTCTCCACATTGGTGTGTCCGAATGACTTCAAACTCAGGATAGTACTTCCCCATGAGCCCCTAAGGCTCTGTGCAAAATTTGGGACGATGACCACCAGGTGGCGCTGTTTAAATTGAACTATTTTATATCTCAACATCGGTTGGTCGGATTATCACAAAACTTGGTACAGTTATTCCCAATGCCCTCCTGAGGATAGCTGACAAATGTGTTCCAGATCCGACACTAGGTGGCGCTCTGGTGGCCGTCTCATTTTATATTTCGCACTGTGCCCACACCATAACACTTATGGATATGAAATTCATAGGGGTGCTATAGACTGGCCCCTGTAACTCACACACCAAAAATGACCAGCAGGTGGCGCTATTTTCAACACAAAACCGTTTTTGGCTAATAACTCCCACATAATATGGAGCACATTGTTAAACCTTATATCTATGTGTTCCCTGCATTCAGCTGAATTGTGTGATGTCGGCCACGCCCACTTTCGACGTACATTTCCATTTGCACATTCCGGAATGTCTCAAACCTACTTTTTCCAACTCCTCCCAGGCAACTTCACCGATGTGCACCAAATTTTGCACACACCATCTGTGGATGCTGACCACAAAAAGTTATTAAAACAATTTTGATAGTCCAATAAACACCCAAAATATAGAATTACAATTTCCTGCACATTGTGGTCAAACAGTCAATCTTGCGTATATTGACGAAATACAGTCCGATTAACACAAGACTTTAACTTATTGTGTTCCATGGCCAACTGACGGCTTGTGCTAAATTTGGTGCAAATCGGCCAATAGATGGCGCTTTTATTGCTAAATGATGAAAGAACAGCTTGACTGCCTTCACTTTTCATTCCTCAACAGAAGTTGTTGCATGAAGAAGCCCCGACAGCTGCATGCCCCGACAGCAGCATGCCTCGACAGCAGCATGCCCCGACGGGAGCATACCCTGCGAGGGCCCGATCATCACTGCTTGCAGTTTTAATTTTTTGTTATTTTTCTTCTGCCAAAATGATCGCATTTTTCACTGCCTGAACATACCCCAAAACTCGCCAAACTTGGAATATAGATCACACCTGGCGAAAAATTTTATAATCTGTTGTCATTGTCAAATTTCGCCACTAGGTGGCGCTATTATGAAGGAAAGTGCGTTTTGGCTAATAACTCACACATACTTTGTCACACATTCTAAATCCTTATATGCACGCGTTCAGTGAATCCTCCTGAATCTCTGGGTATAGGCCACGCCCATATCCGCCTACCGTTTTTTTTCGCTAGCTCGCAAAATGTCGCAAACCTACTTTTTCGAACTCCTCCCAGGCAATTTCACCAATTTGCACCAAACTTTGCACACAGCATCTGTGGACCCTCCTGACAAAAAGTTATTAAAAGAATTTTAATATTCCAAAGAATACTCAAGTTATTAAATTACAACTTCCTGCAGATTTCGTTCCAAACAGGAAGTGTTGCATATCTCCACATTGGTGTGTCCGAACGACATCAAACTCAGGATATTACTTCCCCATGAGCCCCTAAGGCTCTGTGCAAAATTTCGGGACATCACCACTAGGTGGCGCTCTTTAAATTTAAGTAATTTATATCTCCACATCCGTTTGTTGGATTAACATGAAACTTGGTACACTCATTGCCAGTGCCCTCCAGAGGATACCTGACGAATGTGTTACCGATCCGACACTAGGTGGCGCTCTGGTGGCAGTTTCATCTTAGATTTGGCACTGTGCCAACACCATAACACTTATGGATATGAAACTCATTGGGGTGGTAAAGACTGGCCCCTGTAACTCACACACCAAAAATGACAAGCAGGTGGCGCTGTTATCAAGAGAAAAGCGTTTTCCGTGAATAACTCCCACATAATATGTCGCACAGTTCAAAGCCTTATATCTACGTGTTCCCTGAATCCAGATGAAGTGATTGATGTAGGCCACGCCCACGTTCACCCCAAATTTCCATTCGCAAAATCGCGCGAACTGAAAAACCTACTTTTTCGAACTCCTCCCAGGCAATTTCACCGATTTGCACCAAACTTTGCACACAGCATCTGTACATGCTCACGACAAAAACTTATTAAAACAATTTTGAGACTCCAATAAACACCCAAAATATAGAATTACAATTTCCTGCAAATTCTGTTCAAACAGACAGTCTTCCATATCTTGACCAAATGCAGTCCCAGTAACACACGGACAGTTAAGACATACATACACAATAATCGGGCAATGCGGCCGGGTAACTGGCAGGCCCCGACCGCAGCACACCCCGACACGCGTGGACTGCGAGGGCCCGTTCATCACTGCTTGCAGTTTTAATTAGGGCCCGAGCAGGGAACCTGCGAGGTCCCTATTGTTTTTGTAATGATTATTATTGTTATTTTTTTTTTTAGGCCAAAATGATCGCATTTTTCACTGCCTGAACATACCCCAAAACTCGCCAAACTTGGAATATATGTCACACCTGGCGAAAAATTTTATAGTCTGTTGTCATTGTGAATTTTCGTCACTAGGTGGCGCTATTATCAAGGAAAGTGCGTTTTGCCTAATAACTCCCATATACTTTGTCGCACATCCAAAAACCTTATATCCACGCGTTCAGTGAATTGTGCTGAATCTGCTGATATAGGCCACGCCCATATCCGCCTACCGTTTTTTTTCGCTAGCTCGCGAAACGTCCCAAACCTACTTTTTCGAACTCCTCCCAGGCAATTTCACCAATTTGCACAAAACTTTGCACACAGCATCTGTGGACCCTCCTGACTAAAAGTTATTAAAAGAATTTTGATATACCAAAAAATACTCAAGTTATTAAATTACAAATTCCTGCACATTTCGCTCCAAACAGGAAGTTTTGCATATCTGCACATTGGTGTGTCCGAATGACTTCAAACTCAGGATCCTACTTCCCTATGAGGCCCTAAGGCTCTGTTCAAAATTTTGGCCTATGACCACTAGGTGGCGCTCTTAAAATTGAAGTAATTTATATCTCCACATTGGTTTGTCGGATTAACATGAAACTTGGTACACTCATTGCCAATGCCCTCCTGAGGATAGCTGAAAAAGGGGTAACAGATCTGCCACTAGGTGGTGCTCTGATGGCAGTTTCATCTTAGATTTGGCACTGTGCCCACACCATAACACTTATGGATATGAAATTCATTGGGGTGTTAGAGACTGGCCCCTGTAACTCACACACCAAAAATGACGAGCAGGTGGCGCTAAATGGCTCCATAGCGCCCCCCGGAATATTTCAAAATTGAAGCCCTGCCCCCTACATGCACGTACATGAACAAAATTCGGTAGGCTTATGTATCATCACCAGCCGCACAAAAAACCCTCTTGGACACATACCCTCAGTCCAACAGGAAGTCCGCCATTTTCCTTCAAATTCAATCCTTCGCCATCAAGCAGGAAGTCCTGATAACTTCAACATACAATTTCCCATCGGCATCAAATTCCTCACACATGTAGAGGGGCTCGCCCTGAACACGTCTCTGCATCAATGCTGTGTCATATCTATAGCGCCACCCTCTGGACACAGGAAGTCACTGAAGATGTCACTGTTGTGTTTTCTGTGCCACGAATCCCATTTACATTAGGTAGGACATTTCCACAGCCAACAGGCAAGCACACAACTGGGCGCACAGGCCTCCGACGGCGCCACAGCCCAACGTACGTGGACTGCGAGGGCCCGTTCATCACTGCTTGCAGTTTTAATTAGGGCCCGAGCAGGGAACCTGCGAGGACCCTATTGTAATTGTAATGATTATTTTTTGTTATTTGTTATTTTTCTTCTGCCAAAATGATCGCATTTTTCACTGCCTGAACATACCCCAAAACTCACCAAACTTGGAATATAGATCAGACCTGCCGAAAAATTTTATAATCTGTTGTCGTTGTGAATTTTCACCACTAGGTGGCGCTATTATCAACGAAAGTGCGTTTTGCCTAATAACTCCCACATACTTTGTCGCACATTCAAAAACCTTATATCCACGCGTTCAGTGAATCCTCCTGAATCTCTGGGTATAGGCCACGCCCATATCCGCCTACCGTTTTTTTTCGCTAGCTCGCAAAATGTCGCAAACCTACTTTTTCGAACTCCTCCCAGGCAATTTCACCAATTTGCACAAAACTTTGCACACAGCATCTGTGGACCCTCCTGACAAAAAGTTATTAAAAGATTTTTGATATTCCAAAGAATACTCAAGTTATTAAATTACAAATTCCTGCAGATTTCGCTCAAAACAGGAAGTTTTGCATATCTCCACACTGGTGTGTCCGAATGACTTCAAACTCAGGATCCTACTTCCCCATGAGCCCCTAAGGCTCTGTGCCAAATTTTGGCCGACCACCACTAGGTGGCGCTCTTTAAATTGAAGTAATTTATATCTCCACATCCGTTTGTCGGATTGACATGAAACTTGGTACACTCATTGCCAGTGCCCTCCTGAGGACAGCTCATGAAGGACTTACCGATCCGACACTAGGTGGCGCTCTGGTGGCAGTTTCATTTTAGATTTGGCACTGTGCCCACACCATAACACTTATGGATATGAAACTCATTGGGGTGGTATAGACTGGCCCCTGTAACTCACACACAAAAAGTGACCAGCAGGTGGCGCTGTTATCAAGAGAAAAGCGTTTTCGGTGAATAACTCCCACATAATATGTCGCACAGTTCAAAGCCTTATATCTTCGTGTTCCCTGAATCCAGATGAATTGATTGATGTAGGCCACGCCCACTTTCGAGGTACATTTCCATTTGCACATTCCCGAATGTCTCAAACCTACTTTTTCGAACTCCTCCCAGGCAATTTCACCGATGTGCACCAAATTTTGCACACACCATCTGTGGATGCTGACCACAAAAAGTTATTAAAAGAATTTTGATAGTCCAATAAACACCCAAAATATAGAATTACAATTTCCTGCACATTGTGGTCAAACAGTCGATCTTGCGTATATTGACGAAATACAGTCCGATTAACACAAGACTTTAACTTATTGTGTTCCATGGCCAACTGACGGTTTGTGCAAAATTTGGTGCAAATCGGCCAATAGATGGCGCTTTTATTGCTAAATGATGAAAGAAGAGCTTGACTGCCTTCAGTTTTCATTCCTCAACGGAAGTTGTTGCATGAACAAGCCCCAACAGCTGCATGACCCGACAGCAGCATGCCTCGACAGCAGCATGCCTCGACGGGAGCATACCCTGCGAGGGCCCGATCATCACTGCTTGCAGTTTTAATTATTTTTTGTTATTTTTCTTCTGCCAAAATGATCGCATTTTTCACTGCCTGAACATACCCCAAAACTCGCCAAACTTGGAATATAGATCACACCTGGCGAAAAATTTTATAATCTGTTGTCATTGTCAAATTTCGCCACTAGGTGGCGCTATTATGAAGGAAAGTGCGTTTTGGCTAATAACTCACACATACTTTGTCACACATTCTAAATCCTTATATGCACGCGTTCAGTGAATCCTCCTGAATCTCTGGGTATAGGCCACGCCCATATCCGCCTACCGTTTTTTTTCGCTAGCTCGCAAAATGTCGCAAACCTACTTTTTCGAACTCCTCCCAGGCAATTTCACCAATTTGCACCAAACTTTGCACACAGCATCTGTGGACCCTCCTGACAAAAAGTTATTAAAAGAATTTTAATATTCCAAAGAATACTCAAGTTATTAAATTACAACTTCCTGCAGATTTCGTTCCAAACAGGAAGTGTTGCATATCTCCACATTGGTGTGTCCGAACGACATCAAACTCAGGATATTACTTCCCCATGAGCCCCTAAGGCTCTGTGCAAAATTTCGGGACATCACCACTAGGTGGCGCTCTTTAAATTTAAGTAATTTATATCTCCACATCCGTTTGTTGGATTAACATGAAACTTGGTACACTCATTGCCAGTGCCCTCCAGAGGATACCTGACGAATGTGTTACCGATCCGACACTAGGTGGCGCTCTGGTGGCAGTTTCATCTTAGATTTGGCACTGTGCCAACACCATAACACTTATGGATATGAAACTCATTGGGGTGGTAAAGACTGGCCCCTGTAACTCACACACCAAAAATGACAAGCAGGTGGCGCTGTTATCAAGACAAAAGCGTTTTCCGTGAATAACTCCCACATAATATGTCGCACAGTTCAAAGCCTTATATCTACGTGTTCCCTGAATCCAGATGAAGTGATTGATGTAGGCCACGCCCACGTTCACCCCAAATTTCCATTCGCAAAATCGCGCGAACTGAAAAACCTACTTTTTCGAACTCCTCCCAGGCAATTTCACCGATTTGCACCAAACTTTGCACACAGCATCTGTACATGCTCACGACAAAAACTTATTAAAACAATTTTGAGACTCCAATAAACACCCAAAATATAGAATTACCACAATTTCCTGCAAATTCTGTTCAAACAGACAGTCTTCCATATCTTGACCAAATGCAGTCCCAGTAACACACGGACAGTTAAGACATACATACACAATAATCGGGCAATGCGGCCGGGTAACTGGCAGGCCCCGACCGCAGCACACCCCGACACGCGTGGACTGCGAGGGCCCGTTCATCACTGCTTGCAGTTTTAATTATTTTAGTTATTTTTATTTTTCCCAAATGATCGCATTTTTCACTGCCTGAACATACCCCAAAACTCACCAAACTTGGAATATAGATCAGACCTGGTGAAAAATTTTATAATCTGTTGTCGTTGTGAATTTTCACCAGTAGGTGGCGCTGTAATTAAGGAAAGTGCGTTTTGCCTAATAACTCACACATACTTTGTCGCACATTCAAAAGCCTTACATCCACGCCTTCAGTGAATCCTCTTGAATCTCTGGGTATAGGCCACGCCCATATCCGCCTACCGTTTTTTTTCGCTAGCTCGCAAAATGTCGCAAACCTACTTTTTCGAACTCCTCCCAGGCAATTTCACCAATTTGCACAAAACTTTGCACACAGCATCTGTGGACCCTCCTGACAAAAAGTTATTAAAAGAATTTTGATATACCAAAAAATACTCAAGTTATTAAATTACAAATTCCTGCAGATTTCGCGCAAAACAGGAAGTTTTGCATATCTCCACATTGGTGTGTCCAAATGACTTCAAACTCAGGATAGTACTTCCCCATGAGCCCCTAAGGCTCTGTGCAAAATTTTGGCTGATGACCACTAGGTGGCGCTCTTTAAATTGAAGTAATTTATATCTCCACATCCGTTTGTCGGATTGACATGAAACTTGGTACACTCATTGCCAGTGCCCTCCTGAGGACAGCTCATGAAGGACTTACCGATCCGACACTAGGTGGCGCTCTGGTGGCAGTTTCATTTTAGATTTGGCACTGTGCCCACACCATAACACTTATGGATATGAAACTCATTGGGGTGGTATAGACTGGCCCCTGTAACTCACACACAAAAAATGACCAGCAGGTGGCGCTGTTATCAAGAGAAAAGCGTTTTCGGTGAATAACTCCCACATAATATGTCGCACAGTTCAAAGCCTTATATCTTCGTGTTCCCTGAATCCAAATGAATTGATTGATGTAGGCCACGCCCACTTTCGAGGTACATTCCATTTGCACATACCCGAATGTCTCAAACCTACTTTTTCGAACTCCTCCCAGGCAATTTCACCGATATGCACCAAATTTTGCACACACCATCTGTGGATGCTGACCACAAAAAGTTATTAAAAGAATTTTGATAGTCCAATAAACACCCAAAATATAGAATTACAATTTCCTGCACATTGTGGTCAAACAGTCAATCTTGCGTATATTGATGAAATACAGTCCGATTAACACAACACTTTAACTTATTGTGTTCCATGGCCAACTGACGGTTTGTGCTAAATTTGGTGCAAATCGCCCAATAGATGGCGCTGTTATTGCTAAATGATGAAAGAACAGCTTGACTGCCTTCACTTTTCATTCCTCAATGGAAGTTGTTGCATGAAGAAGCCCCGACAGCTGCATGCCCCGACAGCAGCATGCCTCGACAGCAGCATGCCCCGACGGGAGCATACCCTGCGAGGGCCCGATCATCACTGCTTGCAGTTTTAATTAGGGCCCGAGCAGGGAACCTGCGAGGACCCTATTGTAATTGTAATGATTATTATTTTTTGTTATTTTTCTTCTGCCAAAATGATCGCATTTTTCACTGCCTGAACATACCCCAAAACTCGCCAAACTTGGAATATAGATCAGACCTGGCGAAAAATTTTATAATCTGTTGTCATTGTGAATTTTCGCCACTAGGTGGCGCTATTATCAAGGAAAGTGCGTTTTGCCTAATAACTCCCACATACTTTGTCGCACATTCAAAAACCTTATATCCACGCGTTCAGTGAATCCTCCTGAATCTCTGGGTATAGGCCACGCCCATATCCGCCTACCGTTTTTTTTCCCTAGCTCGCAAAATTTCGCAAACCTACTTTTTCGAACTCCTCCCAGGGAATTTCACCAATTTGCACAAAACTTTGCACACAGCATCTGTGGACCCTCCTGACAAAAAGTTATTAAAAGAATTTTGATATACCAAAAAATACTCAAGTTATTAAATTACAAATTCCTGCAGATTTCGCTCAAAACAGGAAGTGTTGCATATCTCCACATTGGTATGTCCGAATGACTTCAAACTCAGGATCCTACTTCCCTATGCGCCCCTAAGGCTCTGTGCAAAGTTTTGCCCAATGACCACTAGGTGGCGCTCTTTAAATTGAACTAATTTATATCTCCACATCCGTTTGTCTGATTGACATGAAACTTGGTACACTTATTGCAAATGCCCTCCTGAGGATGGCTGACGAAGGTTTTACCGCTCCGACACTAGGTGGCGCTCTGGCGGCAGTTTCATTTTGTTTTTGGCACTGTGCCCACACCATAATACTTATGGATATGAAATTCATTGGGGTGGTACACACTGGCCCCTGTAACTCACACACCAAAAATTGCCACTAGGTGGCGCTGTTATCAAGACAAAACCGTTTTTCCCTTGACTGCCTTCACTTTTCATTACTCAACGGAAGTTGTTGCATGAAAAAGCCCCGACGGCAGCATGCCCCGACACGCGTGGACTGCGAGGGCCCGTACATCACTGCTCGCAGTTTTAATTATTATTATTATTTTTATTTATCCCAAATGATCGCATTTTTCACTGCCTGAACATACCCCAAAACTCGCCAAACTTGGAATATACGTCACACCTGGCGAAAAATTTTATAATCTGTCGTCGTTGTGAATTTTCGCCACTAGGTGGCGCTGTTATCAAGGAAAGTGCGTTTTGCCTTATAACTCCCACATACTTTGTCGCACATTCAAAAAACTCATATCCACGCGTTCAGTGAATTCTGCTGAATCTCCTGATATAGGCCACGCCCATATCCGCCTACCGTTTTTTTTCGCTAGCTCGCAAAATGTCGCAAACCTACTTTTTCGAACTCCTCCCAGGCAATTTCACCGATTTGTACCAAACTTTGCACACACCATCTGTGGACCCTCCTGACAAAAAGTTATTAAAAGAATTTTGATATTCCAAATAATACTCAAGTTATTAAATTACAACTTCCTGCAGATTTCGCTCAAAACAGGAAGTGTTGCATTTCTCCACATTGGTGTGTCCGAATGACTTCAAACTCAGGATACTACTTCCCCATGAGCCCCTAAGGCTCTGTGCAAAATTTGGGACGATGACCACCAGGTGGCGCTGTTTAAATTGAACTATTTTATATCTCAACATCGGTTGGTCGGATTATCACAAAACTTGGTACAGTTATTCCCAATGCCCTCCTGAGGATAGCTGACAAACGTGTTCCAGATCCGACACTAGGTGGCGCTCTGGTGGCCGTCTAATTTTATATTTCGCACTGTGCCCACACCATAACACTTATGGATATGAAATTCATAGGGGTGCTATAGACTGGCCCCTGTAACTCATACACCAAAAATGACAAGCAGGTGGCGCTATTTTCAAGACAAAACCGTTTTTGGCTAATAACTCCCACATTATATGGAGCACATTGTTAAACCTTATATCTATGTGTTCCCTGCATTCAGCTGAATTGTGTGATGTCGGCCACGCCCACTTTCGACGTACATTTCCATTCGCAAAATCGCGAAAACTGATAAACGTACTTTTTCGAACTCCTCCCAGGCAATTTCACCAATTTGCACCAAATTTTGCACACAGCATCTGTGGATGCTCACGACAAAAAGTTATTAAAAGAATTGTGATAGTCCAAACAATGGCCAAAATATGAAACAACAATTTCCTGCACATTGTGGTCAGGCAGACAATCTTCCATATCTTGATGAAATACACTCCCATTAACACTAAAGTTTTTTAATTGTGTTCCATGGCACGATGACGGTTTGTGAAAAATTTGGTGAAAATCGCCCAATTGGGGGGCGCTTTTATTGCGAAATGACCAAAGAACAGCTTGCCTGCCTTCACTTTTGATTCCTCAGCGGAAGTTCTTGCATGAACAAGCCACGACAGCAGCATGCCCCGACAGCAGCATGTAGCGACAGCAGCACGCCGCGACATCAGCATGCCCCGACATCAGCATGCCCCGACACGCATGGACTGCGAGGGCCCGTTCATCGCTGCTTGCAGCTTTAATTATGTTTGTTATCACAAGAAGCTGTAAATAAGTTTTAGACCTGTTTATCAATAAGTTGTCATCTGCATTGCCTCCTCCTTAACGGTGATGTTTCTGCTTGAATGTGAACATATAGTTTTGCAGCTACATGTTATTTGTATGAAATGTGCTATATAAATATAGTCTGATTGATGGATATGAGACTGACTTCCTATTTTCAACACAACTATTGTTGTATATATAGTATATATATAGTGACAGTTTTCATCTGCAATGTGTAGGAGGAGGTATTGATACGTATGCCTGTGTTATGTGTGAGAGAAAGCCCCTAACCCTGACACTACACTAGCACTTTTGTGTAGGACTACAATTGTGTAGCACTACACTACACAATACACTAAAGACAGTATACTACACACTAACCTTTATTACATGGAGAGTCATCAACAGCGATGCATCATCGCCACAGCTGCGTTTCGCCAATTCTCCGCCATTGTTTCTCCACACCAAGCACCTCGTAAAATACGAACCAGAGTATAATTCACACAGCAAGCCGGCGCTTCTCCAGAAGAGGCGTCACAGTACACGTCATAATGATGATGTGTGTGGGTTTTTTTCAAGGTGTTTCCCCGGTGTCGTCGTGGTAATGTAAACATTTACCAGCTGACTGATCATATGGATGCTGTTATAATGTGTTGGGATTGACATCATCGCCCACCAAACATCCAGTAAAGCGACAAAGTGACGATTTGCGCTCTAAATTACATAATAAATAAATCACCATCAGTAAACATGACGCTGTCTGACCCATTTACTCGCGGGTAGGGAGGATGTTTTCTGGGGGAAACCTCACTGAAGGCAGGGATAATCCTCGCGGTGATTGCGACAAAGACTCGAGTTAGAGTTTTATGGCGGGGATTGACGCTGTTTTTCGGCCAGAAATGTCACTAAGAGTCTGTCGAACCGACAGGCTGAAAGACACTTCTCGACGTATAACTGCAGTATTTTTTTGCTCACATAAATTGCCTAAGACAGTAGGTTACCAATTACTACATCACTGTTGTTTTGTCCTGTAACGTTGCTTTGTGGGACATTTGTCTGTATTTTGTTGAGTGCACGAAATGTTTAGTTATCAGTGTCACATCGACGACGCCTCTGATAACACCTCCGGAGGCGCATCAGAGTCGGATGCGGAGAATCAGCTCAGCATCCCCGCATGTAATCGGCTGTGTATGGGGTAAGTATACAGTCCTAACACGCTAAATGTCACAAATGTCAGAAATCACTAAGGTTGTTATCGCCAGCTGGCCGCTTTCTTTCGCTGACGTCACTCCGACAACTTTCTCCTGTTGCTTAGCAACCAAATGCCGCGCGCTTACATATCATTTGTTGATTGATTAATGTGCTGTATTTCTTCATCAATTACAACAGGGTGTAGTGGTGTTCATATCCTTGCAATCGATTTCGCTTCCTTCCTTCAGCAAACGCACACCAAACGTGAGAAGAATATATTGTAATTGTAAATTATTTTTCCGAAGTGTGGTTTTACTTTACCTATCAGCAAATGGAAAAACTCGTATATAGTCAGACGCTGCTACGTGAACTTAAACGTCTCATGTGATTGTCAATCAACGTTGTCTGCATGGATACCAGAGATACGTGATTGGTTGTTCCGAAAAAATATCATTCACCTGTAAGACAACAGCTAATATGATCATATTAAACGTTAACAACAAAACATAGCTATTAGCAACACTGATAACTGTCAAGCTAGGTTGTGTTAGCCTTCAGACATTGTGTTGAACGTGTCTTCTGACGTCGCAAGTTATTGCTGGTTAGCTAGCTAGCTAGCTACAACATTGCAACGTTAGCGTTGGGTGAATGCACAAATGAAAAGGTGCATGTTACAAGTAATTTAACTATTGGAGTTGTTAGTGCTGTGTTTGAGTGATATGTAGTAATTGTGAATGGATTGTGTGTTTCTATAGAAAATGGCTACCTCTCCACTTAAGTTTGCCGAAGTGCAAGACCCTGAGCTGAAGCAGTTCAGGCAGGATTTTCAAATTCTGTGTGTAAGTATTTAATGTAGCATTTGGTGAGAGTGGTCTCATGTAATGTGTGTGAGTTGTGGTAGTTGTGAGTATTGTTAGGTAAATGTATGTATGTTGTGTATGTTGCAGTATTCCTCTGTAGATCCTGACGTCTCCCCACAAGACCGGTATGCCAAGTGCGTGAGCATGGGGCACCGCACCATTGCCATGACCTCCAAATATCTTAAGATCAGCCAGGCGGCCAACAAGCAGCTCACTACCCTTCGCAATGTTGTCGAGCAGCAAGAGGCAACAATTAAGCAGCTGCGGGCAGAATTGCAGCTGTTGAAGGTGAAGCCTCTGCTTCTGCCAGCTGGTAAGTATAGCTGTTGTGTCAGTCAGCAGTATAAGTATATGGAAAGTAAGTGTGGGAATAATTGAAAGAGTTTGAGTAACAGAATGGTGATTGTGACTATTTGCAGATATAACTGATGCCGAGCTAGTAGAGGCCTGTGTGGATGGTAAGTTTAAAATGTGGTAGTTTGTGATATTTAATCCCTGCCTTTATATCTGAGTGTAATTGAAGTGTAATAACTTATTTGACTGTGTTGTTTATGTTGTTTGTTGTAGGAGCAGAAGGTGTAGGAGCAGAGGTGTAGGAGCAGAAGGTGGCAGTCCTCCAAGTCCTCCTGGCGACATTTAAATATTGTTCATCTTGTTGTTTGTTCGTGGTCGTCTTTGTGTTTTAAGTTCTTAATAAAGTCATTGTTCAGAATTTAGATGTGTGTTTGTTTCCTTTTGTATACATTTTGTATGCTGTTGAGGGTCTTTGAAATTGTCTTAAGTTTTCACACAGGAAACAATCATAATCTCACAGTATTTGAAGTCTTACAGATGTGTTACTGTTAGCTATTAGTTATCTTTGTGTGTGTAAAAGATGGAACTCAATTTTTGTGATGTTTGACTGTAGCATGTGAGAGTCGGTTTGTTTTGTAATCAAAAACTTAAGATTATTGATGGAGGCAAGTAAGCATTATTTGAAGTATAAAGTTAAGTTTATATTTCTCCTTAAAAGCTGTTTATGTTGACTTGTTTGGTGTCATTGTTTTAAGCACAATTTCACTTTTGATTTTAGACGAGACTTTTATTCATCCCACATTGGGGAAATTTACTTTGCAGGTAGACATACATACAATAAATACAAGAGCAGGTAAACAGACATCCAATATGTACAGGGGACAACAGAAGTAGACTTGACAAATACAGAAAAAAGATTTAAATAAGATACAGAAAATATAAATATGTAGAAAAAGAAAATGGTATTATTGTGCTGGGTAGTTGCACAGGATGGCAGAGGTAGAAATGGTAAGTAGCGCAAGATAAGAAAGGTGCTTATGGTGTTACATTACTTTTCCAGTAATATTTTCATTTTGACATTGTATTAATATATCTAACTTAAAATCATACAAAAAAATACAATGTCAGTAGGAAAAAGTGTGATTCATTGCTGTCAACACATTGTGTTTTTCTACCAGTAACAAAACGGGGTTGGCATGTTATCTTGACTGCATGCAGTGAGGCTGTGTCAATACTACGTCATGTCAAATCTGTCATCTGCCACCTGCTCGTCATTTTTGGTGTGTGAGTTACAGTCACCAGTTTCTATGACTGATGAATTTTGTTGACATAAGTATTCTGGGATTGGCACAGTGTGAAATGTTTAATATTTCAGACTGAAGAATTATCTGGCATTTATGGTCATCTGTGTCTTTCTCGCGGTAATATGATCATCTGGCAGACATAGTCTTCTAACAATGTATCATATCTGTTGATTGTGGAAAACGCTGTGAAAAAGTTTCATTTCACTTAGCTTTTTAAGTGGATTTGAACGCATCAACCAATCACGTCGTGAGAAAAAACTTGACGTCAGCGCTGCAACGTTTGAACGGTTGTCTGTTACCTGACTCTTGTCCTGTGCAGACTGCTTTACCTTGGCTCTACGGATTTTTCAACGAATACACACAAATATATACAGATACTCGCAGACATTTCCAACACTTTCGGATTAAGACAGCAGCATTCTTTTCAAGGACCTTCAGCTTGCTCAACACGGTGAGTAAATTTAGATTAAATCCGCTGTTTCCCATCGCGGCACAGAGAAGGCTGCTCTGTCAGTGCAGCGGACTACGAGCTAATATCCATGCTAGCTGCCTCATCGAACCGTAATTGGTTGTGAATGCAGGAGGCATTCACAACATATGTTCTTCTACGCACGGAATTCTTTATTTTTATTAGTGTGAATGCTTCAAAGCATTCACACTATTGTTCTTCTGGAATTTATTAGTGTGAATGCTTCAAAGCATTCACACTATTGTTCTTCTGGAATTTATTAGTGTGAATGCTTCAAAGCATTCACACTATTGTTCTTCTGGAATTTATTATTATTATTATTATTATTCCTGCTTCCGTACGTTTTTCAGCTCTCTTCAGCTCCTTCAAATTTTGAGCTACAGAAACCATCCAACTATCAAAATGTGCAGCTCATTAAGGACATTCTTGCTTGTATTTTTGGTATTTCTATCTTTTATACTTTTGGAAATATTCAGCTTTTTCTGCAAAATTTTCCCCATTCATCCTTATGGGGAATTTCTCAAATTTCGCCCTGCTACTACTTCAGCATACGTTCAGCTATAGAAACCGTTCAACTATCAAAATGTTCAGCTTTTTATGCTCTTTCAGCCTTATACTTTTCAGCTTTTTAGCTTTTCAACTTTTTCAAATATTCAGCTTTTTCAAAACTAAAACCAATTTTTTTTCCCATTCATCCTTATGGGGATTTTTTCAAATTTCATTCTGCTACTACTTCAGCATACATTCAGCTATAGAAACCGTTCAACTATCAAAATGTTCAGCTTTTTAAGCTCTTTCAGCCTTATACTTTTCAGCTTTTTAGCTTTTCAACTTTTTCAAATATTCAGCTTTTTCAAAAAAAAATTTAACATGGAAACAAATGGGAAAATCTTCAAATCCTCCTCAAAACTCATGGACTTTCAACCTCTTCTGCTCCCTCATACTTTGAGCTAGATACACCGTTCCAACTTTAAAATAGTCACAAGACCTTGAACTATTAGGCATGTGTTTAGTTTTTGAAAATCTTTTACGGTTTTGAAATTATCACAGTTTTAGTTTGAAGGATTTTTAGCTCCTCTTCTGGGTTTATAATGGGTGTGTATTGCGTGAGCTAGAGTGGGTGACATCATCGCTAGAGTGGAGAGCAGCTGCAAAAACTTTAGAAAAAACTCTCTTCAGCTTGATTTGGGTCCCACATCTTTTACTTCACATAGACAATATATACATAGAAATGTAGGACATCTTGTTGGCTTTCATATGATGTTCTTATTTCAGATGTGCGACTTAAACTTTTGGCTGTGGAAGCCCTAGAGTGACAAGCACTCCAGCAACTCCCCCATAAGCCGCAGTGTTAACTTTGAGCCTAAATCTCTGGAGTGGAGCAGACGGTACCGGTTTTGTCTCTCGCTCTTGTGCCCTCATTTTTCACTCTACAGAAATAAAAAACACATCACATGGTTCAGCAATGTCTCCTGTTACTCACTGTATACATATTTTGGCCATAACCATTACACTTTTTTCTAAACCTGCAGGTGTTTGGGAGGTGTTTTCCCATTCATTCTTATGGGGACATTTTCAACTTTGGTTCTGCTACTGCTCCAGCATCTGTGCAGCTACAGAAACTGTTTGGCTGTCAAACTGTTCAGCTTTTTAAGCTCTTTCAGCCTATTACTTTCAGCTTTTCAACTTTTTCAGCTTTTTCAAATATTCAGCTTTATGTTCAGCTATAGAAGCCATTCAACTATCAAAATCTTAAGCTTTTTAAGCTCTTTCAACCTTGTACTTTTCAGCTTTTCAACTTTTTAAGCTCTCAAATATTCAGCTTCATGTTCAGCTATAGAAACCGTTCAACTATCAAAATGTTCAGCTTTTTAAGCTTTTTCAACCTTGTACTTTTCAGCCTTTCTGCCTTTTCAGCTTCTGAAAAAAATCAGCTTTTCCTGCAAATTCTTGACTATTCATTCTCATAGTTTTATGCATGTTTTGTGGATTAGGCAAGTGTTTTCCAGCACATTCAGCAGATTTTGCGAAATCACTTCAGCAATCAGCATTCACACTGTATTTTCGCAGGAAATACAATTTTTCTAGTTATTATTATTATTATTCCTGCTTCCGTACGTTTTTCAGCTCTCTTCAGCTCCTTCAAATTTTGAGCTACAGAAACCATTCAACTATCAAAATGTGCAGCTCATTAAGGACATTCTTGCTTGTATTTTTGGTATTTCTATCTTTTATACTTTTGGAAATATTCAGCTTTTTCTGCAAAATTTTCCCCATTCATCCTTATGGGGAATTTCTCAAATTTCGCCCTGCTACTACTTCAGCATACGTTCAGCTATAGAAACCGTTCAACTATCAAAATGTTCAGCTTTTTATGCTCTTTCAGCCTTATACTTTTCAGCTTTTTAGCTTTTCAACTTTTTCAAATATTCAGCTTTTTCAAAACTAAAACCAAATTTTTTTCCCATTCATCCTTATGGGGATTTTTTCAAATTTCATTCTGCTACTACTTCAGCATACATTCAGCTATAGAAACCGTTCAACTATCAAAATGTTCAGCTTTTTAAGCTCTTTCAGCCTTATACTTTTCAGCTTTTTAGCTTTTCAACTTTTTCAAATATTCAGCTTTTTCAAAAAAAAATTTAACATGGAAACAAATGGGAAAATCTTCAAATCCTCCTCAAAACTCATGGACTTTCAACCTCTTCTGCTCCCTCATACTTTGAGCTAGATACACCGTTCCAACTTTAAAATATTCACAAGACCTTGAACTATTAGGCATGTGTTTAGTTTTTGAAAATCTTTTACGGTTTTGAAATAATCACAGTTTTAGTGTGAAGGATTTTTAGCTCCTCTTCTGGGTTTATAATGGGTGTGTATTGCGTGAGCTAGAGTGCGGAACATCACCGCTAGAGTGGAGAGCAGCTGGAAAAACTTGTTAAAAAATTGTCTTCAGCTTGATTTGGGTCCCACAGCTTTTACTTCACATAGACAATATATACATAGAAATGTAGGAAATCTTGTTGGCTTTCAGATGATGTTCTTATTTCAGATGTAGGACTTAAACTTTTGGCTGTAGAAGCCCTCGAGCGACAAGCACTCCAGCAACTCCCCCATAAGCCGCAATGTTAATTTTGAGCCTAAATTTCTGGAGTGGAGCAGACGGTACCGGTTTTGTCTCTCGCTCTTGTGCCCTCATTTTTCACTCTACAGAAATAAAAAACACATCACATGGTTCAGCAATGTCTCCTGTTACTCACTGTATACATATTTTGGCCATAACCATTACACTTTTTTCTAAACCTGCAGGAGTTTGGGAGGTGTTTTCCCATTCATTCTTATGGGGACATTTTCAACTTTGGTTCTGCTACTGCTCCAGCATATGTGCAGCTACAGAAACTGTTTGGCTGTCAAACTGTTCAGCTTTTTAAGCTCTTTCAGCTTTTTCAAATATTCAGCTTTATTTTCAGCCATAGAAACCTTTCAACTATCAAAATCTTAAGCTTTTTAAGCTCTTTCAACCTTGTACTTTTCAGCTTTTCAACTTTTTCAGCTCTCAAATATTCAGCTTTCTGCCTTTTCAGATTTTTCAAGTATTCAGCTTCATGTTCAGCTAGAGAAACTGTTCAGCTATCAAAATGTTCAGCTTTTTAAGCTTTTTCAACCTATTACTTTTCAGCCTTTCTGGCTTTTCAGCTTTTTCAAGTATTCCGCTTTTTAAAATATTCAGCTTTCTGTATTTCAGCTTTTTCAAGTATTCAGCTTCACATTCAGCTATAGAAACCGTTCAACTATCAAACTGTTCAGCTTTTTAAGCTCTTTCAGCCTATTACTTTTCAGCTTTTTCAAATATTCAGCTTTATGTTCTGCTATAGAAACCGTTCAACTATCAACATGTTCAGCTTTTTAAGCTCTTTCAACCTTGTACTTTTCAGCTTTTTCAAATATTCAGCTTCATGTACAGCTAGAGAAACTGTTCAACTATCAAAATATTCAGCTTCATGTACAGTTAGAGAAACTGTTCAGCTATTAAAATATTCAGCTTTTCCTGCAAATTCTTGACCATTCATTCTTATAGTTTTATGCATTTCCAGCAGCACATTCAGCTGATTTTGCAAAATCACTTCAGCCGTCAGCATTCACACTGTATTTTCGCAGGAAATACAATTTTTCTAGTTATTATTCCTGCTTCCGTACGTTTTTCAGCACCTATCTCCTCCTACAAATTTTGAGCTACAGAAACCATCCAACTATCAAAATGTGCAGCTCATTAAGGACATTCTTGCTTGTATTTTTGGTATTTCTATCTTTTATACTTTTGGAAATATTCAGCTTTTTCTGCAAAATTTTCCCCATTCATCCTTATGGGGAATTTCTCAAATTTCACCCTGCTACTACTTCAGCATACGTTCAGCTATAGAAACCGTTCAACTATCAAAATGTTCAGCTTTTTATGCTCTTTCAGCCTTATACTTTTCAGCTTTTTAGCTTTTCAACTTTTTCAAATATTCAGCTTTTTCAAAACTAAAACCAAATTTTTTTCCCATTCATCCTTATGGGGATTTTTTCAAATTTCATTCTGCTACTACTTCAGCATACATTCAGCTATAGAAACCGTTCAACTATCAAAATGTTCAGCTTTTTAAGCTCTTTCAGCCTTATACTTTTCAGCTTTTTAGCTTTTCAACTTTTTCAAATATTCAGCTTTTTCAAAAAAAAATTTAACATGGAAACAAATGGGAAAATCTTCAAATCCTCCTCAAAACTCATGGACTTTCAACCTCTTCTGCTCCCTCATACTTTGAGCTAGATACACCGTTCCAACTTTAAAATATTCACAAGACCTTGAACTATTAGGCATGTGTTTAGTTTTTGAAAATCTTTTACGGTTTTGAAATAATCACAGTTTTAGTGTGAAGGATTTTTAGCTCCTCTTCTGGGTTTATAATGGGTGTGTATTGCGTGAGCTAGAGTGCGGAACATCACCGCTAGAGTGGAGAGCAGCTGGAAAAACTTGTTAAAAAATTGTCTTCAGCTTGATTTGGGTCCCACAGCTTTTACTTCACATAGACAATATATACATAGAAATGTAGGAAATCTTGTTGGCTTTCAGATGTTGGTCTTATTTCAGATGTAGGACTTAAACTTTTGGCTGTGGAAGCCCTTGAGCGGCAAGCACTCCAGCAACTCCCCCATAAGGCGCAGTGTTAACTTTGAGCCTAAATCTCTGGAGTGGAGCAGACGGTACCGGTTTTGTCTCTCGCTCTTGTGCCCTCATTTTTCACTCTACAGAAATAAAAAACACATCACATGGTTCAGCAATGTCTCCTGTTACTCACTGTATACATATTTTGGCCATAACCATTACACTTTTTTCTAAACCTGCAGCTGTTTGGGAGGTGTTTTCCCATTCATTCTTATGGGGACATTTTCAACTTTGGTTCTGCTACTGCTCCAGCATATGTGCAGCTACAGAAACTGTTTGGCTGTCAAACTGTCCAGCTTTTTAAGCTCTTTCAGCCTATTACTTTTTAGCTTTTCAACCTTTTCAGCTTTTCAACCTTTTCAGCCTTTTCAACCTTTTCATCCTTTTCAAATATTCAGCTTCATGTTCAGCTAGAGAAACTGTTCAGCTATCAAAATGTTCAGCTTTTCTGCCTTTTCAGCTTTTGAAAAAATCAGCTTTTCCTGCAAATTCTTGACTATTCATTCTCATAGTTTTATGCATGTTTTGTGGATTAGGCAACTGTTTTCCAGCACATTCAGCAGATTTTGCAAAATCACTTCAGCAATCAGCATTCACACTGTATTTTCGCAGGAAATACAATTTTTCTAGTTGGTTGTGAATGCAGGAGGCATTCACAACATATGTTCTTCTACGCACGGAATTCTTTATTTTTATTTTTTTTATTTTTATTATTATATCTTCCGGGTCAGAAAGTTTGGCCCTTAACTCCTTCAACATTTTTCAACGTATTCACTCCATTCAAAAACCAAAATATTCATCTCAATTGGGAATCGACCGCGTCTATTTTTCTCATTCATATCATTCATAGTTTCCGAGATATTCAGCGTTTTCCGGCCATTTTTTCCCATTCAAGCAGATTACGGAATGTTCAAAAAATCCCACATTTCACACTTTTTCAAGCATTTTCAAAACTCATCTAGTCATTCACACTTCAAGATAGAAACTCCATTCAAACTCTGAAATATTCCACTATTTGTCTACATTCAAGCCTGTATTCATCTTTCTCACAGCATTCATACTTTTTGCACAGTCGCAGTTCAAACATCGGTAACGTTTCAGATTTTTGCATTGGTGTGTATTGGGTGGATCACACTTTTTCAAGCATTTTCAAAGCTCAGCTAATCATTCACACTTCCAGATAGAAACTCCATTCAAACTTTGAAATATTCAACTATTTGTCTACATTCAAGCCTGTATTCATCTTTCTCACAGCATTCATACTTTTTGCACAGTCGCAGTTCAAACATCGGTAACTTTTCAGGCACTTTCAGATTTTTGCATTGGTGTGTATGGGGTGGAATGTTGAGAGCCAGAGTGGAGGAGCCAACTGACAGAGTGGGGAGCACCTCAAAAAAATTCAGAAAATCTCGTCTTCAACTCGCGCTTGCATCCACAATTTTCACTCCAGCAGAAAAATAACCACATCAGCTTGTAGGAAAATTCGTGCCGGTCGCTAGAGTGGTTCTCTGGAGCCAATCGGACAAAAACTCTTGGCTCAGTGGGCGTTTAACTGAAAGCAACACCGACCAACTGCCGCATCAAGTCCCATGTAATTGATAGGAAAAAAATCTGGAGGCAGGCAAACACATCCACTTTTCTGAACTGCTCCAGAAGACACATTTTTGACCACACACACACAAAAATTTCACAAAATGTTGACAAGACTCTCATAGTTTCGACCATATCATTATTTGAGTGATAGCAGTTACTGTTTTGGAGGGAGAAGCATGTTAATGTGAGGTGAACCTCAGCAGAAATCACTATTAAATCAACTCCCACAGTCCGTTGCCGCGACCACCCTGGTTACCGTCACTGTGGCAACCGAGATAGAGAGACAGATTTATCAATGAGTCAGTTTACTACACCCAGTGTATTACAGACTATATTTCCCAACATTTCAACTATATTTAACTATTATCTTTTCATTCATTCAAGCCAGAATCTCCATCTAAATATTGAAATGTTCCCAATCACTGACACATTGACATTTATTTAACGTTTCAGTCCCATTCAGAGTATTTGATCCATTCTCACTGTAACATCTCTTCATACTCCTGTTTGGCTCACAGCTTATATTCTATTTTTAATCCTTCATTCTCACCCAACTATTAGGAAGCTTCATTGTCTTCAGACGAGACTTCAAATAAATTCAAGCCACCAATTCAGTTTGGCCTTAGCTTTTCAACAAACCCTAAATTATTTCACAGTTTTTAGATATTCTGGACATTATTCAAAGTTTTCAAAGCCAGCAGTCCGCATTTGGCGTCAGCTCTTCAAAAACCTTAAAATATTCAACATATTTCATATATTCTGGACATTATTCAAAGTTTTCAACACCAGCAATCCGCATTTGGCGTCAGCTTGTCAACAGGGTGCATTCACAACCGCAAGTTCTTCAGGACTTGCCTTCTCTAGTTTTTTTTATTTTTATTATTATATCTTCCGGGTCAGAAAGTTTGGCCCTTAACTCCTTCAACATTTTTCAACGTATTCACTCCATTCAAAAACCAAAATATTCATCTCAATTGGGAATCGACCGCGTCTATTTTTCTCATTCATATCATTCATAATTTCCGAGATATTCAGCGTTTTCCGGCCATTTTTTCCCATTCAAGCAGATTACGGAATGTTCAAAAAATCTCAAATTTCACACTTTTTCAAGCATTTTCAAAACTCATCTCGTCATTCACACTTCAAGATAGAAACTCCATTCAAACTCTGAAATATTCCACTATTTGTCTACATTCAAGCCTGTATTCATCTTTCTCACAGCATTCATACTTTTTGCACAGTCGCAGTTCAAACATCGGTAACGTTTCAGATTTTTGCATTGGTGTGTATTGGGTGGATCACACTTTTTCAAGCATTTTCAAAGCTCAGCTAATCATTCACACTTCCAGATAGAAACTCCATTCAAACTTTGAAATATTCAACTATGTGTCTACATTCAAGCCTGTATTCATCTTTCTCACAGCATTCATACTTTTTGCACAGTCGCAGTTCAAACATCGGTAACTTTTCAGGCAGTTTCAGATTTTTGCATTGGTGTGTATGGGGTGGAATGTTGAGAGCCAGAGTGGAGGAGCCAACTGACAGAGTGGGAAGCACCTCAAAAAAATTCAGAAAATCTCGTCTTCAACTCGCACTTGCATCCACAATTTTCACTCCAGCAGAAAAATAACCACATCAGCTTGTAGGAAAATTCGTGCCGGTCGCTAGAGTGGTTCTCTGGAGCCAATCGGACAAAAACTCTTGGCTCAGTGGGCATTCCCATGTAATTGATAGGAAAAATATCTGGAGGCAGGCAAACACATCCACTTTTCTGAACTGCTCAAGAAGACACATTTTTGACCACACACACACAAAAATTTCACAAAATGTTGACAAGACTCTCATAGTTTCGACCATATCATTATTTGAGTGATAGCAGTTACTGTTTTGGAGGGAGAAGCATGTTAATGTGAGGTGAACCTCAGCAGAAATCACTATTAAATCAACTCCCACAGTCCGCTGCCGCGACCACCCTGGTTACCGTCACTGTGGCAACCGAGATCAACTGGGCCAACACAGAGAGAGACAGATTTATCAATGAGTCAGTTTACTACACACAGTGTATTACAGACTATATTTCCCAACATTTCAACTATATTTAACTATTATCTTTTCATTCATTCAAGCCAGAATCTCCATCTAAATATTGAAATGTTCCCAATCACTGACACACTGACATTTATTTAACTTTTCAGTCCCATTCAGAGTATTTGATCCATTCTCACTGTAACATCTCTTCATACTCCTGTTTGGCTCACAGCTTATATTCTATTTTTAATCCTTCATTCTCACCCAACTATTAGGAAGCTTCATTGTCTTCAGACGAGACTTCAAATAAATTCAAGCCACCAATTCAGTTTGGCCTTAGCTTTTCAACAAACCCTAAATTATTTCACAGTTTTTAGATATTCTGGACATTATTCAAAGTTTTCAACGCCGGCAATCCGCATTTGGCATCAGCTCTTCAAAAACCTTGACATATTCAACATATTTCATATATTCTGGACATTATTCAAAGTTTTCAACGCCAGCAATCCGCACTTGGCGTCAGCTCTTCAAAAACCTTAAAATATTCCGCATATTTCAAATATTCTGGACATTATTCAAAGTTTTCAACACCAGCAATCCGCATTTGGCGTTAGCTTCTCAACAGGGTGCATTCACAACCGCAAGTTCTTCAGGACTTGCCTTCTCTAGTTGTGAATGTATTCTGCATTTATGTAAAATACTGCTAACTTCAGCAAGGTACTTTGCGTGTGCATAGTTTGTAAATGAGTATCATCAATGCTGTTATTAACACTGTTTGCTACTCTGCTGTGACGAGAAAGCTAGTTAGCAAGCATTATTAGCATCGCTCGGCAGCAGAAACCTTTGGTTGTTTTTTTTCTAAACGAGCTAAAAGTTACCGAGCCTTCTCCTGCAGTAGCTACTGTAACTAGCTGCCCTGTAGTCATAGGAGAGGTGGTTGGCTGTTAGCACAGGTTATAACCACATGTTTGGTAGCATATGAGTGCCTTTGGTGTGTTTGCTAAAGCAGCTACAAGCTACTAGCAATGCCAGTCTTTAGACAATATTCATTTATTTTCTTATCAAAAGTAATTGCAACTGTCACATCGGCTCACTGGTAAACGACTCCGTTATTAGTAGTATATGAGTATATTTGAAATTTCGCTGGGGTTGTCGCGCAGTGGGTGTCGGGAGTAAATTTTCAACTTCGAGGCGTTTTGCGCCATGATTGGCTGGAGTACATTTTTGAACTTCGCGGGCGTTGTAGCGCTTCACTGCACTCACTCACTCACTCACACACACACACACACACACACACACACACACACACAAAGAGATGACTATTCATGTTGCTTTTCTGGTGTTCTGTGAATTTGGTGTGTGTTTTGATTATTATTATTATAATTTTCAGTGTCTATTGTTTGGATATTCACTGCAGTTATTGATGTTCACTGGTAGTTGGATACACTATGTACAGTATTAAAAGGTCTTAAATAGAATTTGGCTCCGATTATGTTTAAATGATGTTTTTTGTGTTAATGTGAGAGCAGTTAAACCAGACTGGTCAAATTTGACTGGGAACATCAAAGTAAAGGGGGACAAACATAATACAAGGGTTAAAGTAAACTATCAGCATTTTAGTCTAGTATTTGTCAGTGTTGTATGAATACTTTGATTTAAGTAACAACTTTAATTCTTCTGCTTCCATCACTGGTTGCTTGTTAAACGTGTGTATAAGATGTATTTTTCCAATTATTGCAGGCTAGAGATGAGTTGTACTGTCAATATTAATCAATTGTCTACTTTAGGGCTGTAACGATTCATCGAGTTACTCGAGTTACTCGATTACAAAAATTGGTCGAGGCAAAAACTCTGCCTCGAAGCGTCGTTAAATTCCTATGACGCGCAGGGATCTTGAATGTTCCACACAGACCGTTGTTACTACTGCGTAAAGTGCCGTACACGGACACGGAGAGCCCTCTCCGTCGCCGGAGAGCCTGACGGAGAGCCTCTCCGGGCGCATGAAAGATTTTTTAAGTGTCCGTCACTCCGTCGAGGGGAAACGGAGACTGCAAGGGCTGTGATTGGTCCTCTAAACTCACGTGCTCACGCTGGTTCTCCAGCAGCCCGGGGGGGATTGCATTGCGTATCCGCCACCACGACGGAGAACTGCGAAGGCTCGAGATGACATGCCAGAGCAGAATCAGTTTGTGCGCGTTTGAAAAACGTAGATATGATATCTGCTTTACAGACAGTTGAGACCGACGTGACATGTTCTCTCTCTCTGTCTGTCTGTAAGTGTGTGTGCACATGTGTTTGTTTACGTCGGTCCGGAGCTCCTCCCTTCGTAAAACAGAGCGGAGGAGAATTGTAGATGCGCGACGATGAAGAAATTATTAGGGCTGTAACGATTCATCGAGTTACTCGAGTTACTCGATTACAAAAATTGGTCGAGGCAAAAACTCTGCCTCGAAGCGTCGTTAAATTCCTATGACGCGCAGGGATCTTGAATGTTCCACACGGACCGTTGTTAATACTACTGCGTAAAGTGCCGTACACGGACACGGAGAGCCCTCTCCGTCGCCGGAGAGCCGGAGAGCCTCTCCGTACTCTCCGGGCGCGGAGTGTCCGGCACTCCGTCGCGGGGAAACGGAGACGGCAAGGGCTGTGATTGGTCCTCTAAACTCACGTCCTCACGCTGGTTCTCCAGCAGGAGATTGCATTGCGTATCTGCCACCACGACGGAGAACTGCGAAGGCTCGAGATGACATGCCAGAGCAGAATCAGTTTGTGCGCGTTTAAAAAACGTAGATATGATATCTGCTTTACAGACAGTTGAGACCGACGTGACATGTTCTCCCTCTCTCTCTGTCTGTCTGTAAGTGTGCGTGCACGCGTGTTTGTTTACGTCGGTCCGGAGCTCCTCCCTTCGTAAAACAAAGCGGTGGAGAATTGTAGATGCGCGACGATGAAGAAATTATTAATTAAATGAACACAGTCCGGACCGGTTCTATAGGAAAAGTGACCTTAAATGACTTCTGTTGTGATTTGGTGCTGTGTATAACATAAAATTATATATAACACAGCATGCGTGCACACACATAGGTTGCTAGGTTACCATAGCAAATAGGCCTATCCCAGAGATTATATATTATTTGTTAGTAGGTGGTTAGAAGGTGCAATCCCTTTTTGTAATGTTGTATAAGACAACACTAAGGCAAAATGGCCGTTACTATTTAAGTTTGTATTGATTCATAGTGTTACATGTTATACATGTTTTACAGTAAGTTGAAACTGTATTGTTATTTAATTGTTTGCACTTGCACTAAATGAGTAAATTGCAATAAAGTTTTGGAGCCAAATGTTGGAGTTGTAAGAAATACCTCTGTTATTTAAAGAAATAAAAGCCAAATGGTTGATCATTTTACAGCCACATCATTTTCGTCATGCATTATTTGTTTTGGTTGTTTAAAAATGCAAAAAATATATATATACGATTAATCGATTAATCGATCGATAAAGTGCTAGATTAATCGATTCCAAAAAGAATCGATAGCTACAGCCCTAGAAATTATTAATTAAATGAACACGGTCCGGACCGGTTCTATAGGAAAAGTGACCTTAAATGACTTCTGTTGTGATTTGGTGCTATGTATAACATAAAATTATATATAACACAGCATGCGTGCACACACATAGGTTGCTAGGTTACCATAGCAAATAGGCCTATCCCAGAGATTATATATTATTTGTTAGTAGGTGGTTAGAAGGTGCAATCCCTTTTTGTAATGTTGTATAAGACAACACTAAGGCAAAATGGCCGTTACTATTTAAGTTTGTATTGATTCATAGTGTTACATGTTATACATGTTTTACAGTAAGTTGAAACTGTATTGTTATTTAATTGTTTGCACTTGCACTAAATGGGTAAATTGCAATAAAGTTTTGGAGCCAAATGTTGGAGTTGTAAGAAATACCTCTGTTTTTTTAAGAAATAAAAGCCAAATGGTTGATCATTTTACAGCCACATCATTTTCGTCATGCATTATTTGTTTTGGTTGTTTAAAAATGCAAAAATATATATATATACGATTAATCGATTAATCGATCGATAAAGTGCTAGATTAATCGATTCCAAAAAGAATCGATAGCTACAGCCCTAGTCTACTTGTTATTAGATGCCACGGGGCAAGTCTTATCGCCGTTCGGAGGCAGCCAAACGGCGTATGGCAGAACGGTTGACGTGGAACCGCAGCGGCCCGCCAATGTCTCTGTCGCACGTATGTGTATGTATATTTTGCTAGTGGCAAGTGCGTTTACATGATTTGTGATGATGATTTGTAATGTTTTATGAACTATGTGTATCTCGGTGTCTTTTTCTTCTGTGTATTAGTTGGCACCGGTCAGCGCCACGCTGTGCGACAGTAGCCAATCTCGTCGCTGACGGGAAAACAACACAAGTTGGTCATTCCGTCGCAAGTGCCTGATGAGAAGGTAAAATAACAATAATAATAAGACTTATAATAATTAGTGATTTTCATTCTACAACAATGTAATCTTTTTTTCCAGTTTGTTCTTCTCATTGGCGCTTCCCATCTACTGACCACAGTCAGTAGGATTCATGATGAGGATGTTGAGATTGTGAACTCTTATAAATACCTCGGCACCGTGTTTGACTCCCAGCTTAAGTTTAACTTCAATACTGAGTCAGTAGTCAGACGGTCCCAACAGAGAATCCACTTGTTGCGGAGGATCAGCTCCTTTGGCGTCTCAAAACCCATTCTGTGTTCTGTGTATCTGTCCTACATTGAGAGCCTCCTTACTTTTTCCTTCCTCTGCTGGTTTAATAGCCTGGCAGTGAAAGACAGGAACTGTCTAAATAAAATTGTAAATGTCTGCTCTAAAATCATAGGTACACAAATGACAGATCTAAACTCTCTTTGGGAGAGACGTGTCCGTAAAAAGGCAAAAGGCATTATTAATCAGGAGCACGCCCTTCACAAAGAATTTGTGCTGATGCCATCAGGACGGCGATATAAGCAGCCTCTTGGGAAGACCTGTCGGTATTCCAGGTCATTTGTGCCTTCATCCATTCGGCTGCTAAATGCAGAGAACTGAGCCAGAAATGTGTGCAATGAAATAGTGTTCTGTTTTATTTATTATAATATGTCTAAGTATGTATGATTTATGTTGTATGAATGTTTTTTATGACGGTGACATCTACTGTAGAAACTGAATTGCCCTTTGGGGATAAATAAAGTATTCTTCTTCTTCTTCTTCTGCGCGCTTTCGCAGATGGCATTGTTCCGATGCCAGAGGGCTCGCTCTCCTTTGGCATTATGTCCACGCCCGGGGCCTGTGCGAGGGAGCTGAGGACCGAGTTGCTGCACGCTGCTGTTCCTCGGACTCCTGACGCAGTCCTGGTCATGGCGCCTAGCAACAACCTGACAACCAGCAAGACCATCGACGAGGCAGGGGCAGACTTCGCTAAGTTCCTGCAGGCCGCTTGCAGTCGATGGTCTAACGTAGGTTTATTTTCTATTGTATTCATTGATATATTACCACAGTTAATTTAGTTGTATGAACTGTTGCAAAATAATGTATATTTATACGACATTAGTTATTGCATTTTCAGAAAGAAATTACTTTGTCATTAACAACCACTTTACTCTCCAGGTGTGTGTCGCAGACTTCGTACCTCGTTTGACCGTTGAAGTCCTTCAGCAAGACTTCATGCGTCAAGAGTCCCGCCGCGTGGCAGCATGTATGGGTAAGCTTTAAAAAGACTATAGTTTAAGTACATTTCCACGCATAAAGCATCATATGTTGTTTGGCAGACCGTTTAAACGAATATTACAATTTCCATAATCATTCCGTTAAAACTTTAAATATAACCCATAGAGATGTTACAATAATGTATGTTATTTTTCTTTTTTAGGTGTCAGGTACTTCCCTACAGCTGAGCATTTCCCTATGAACCGCCGTGAGCTGTGGTGCAGAGATGGTGTAAGTAGAATACATAGCGTCATCTACACCTTGTCTGTAGTCGAATGACAAGTTTATTGCACCGCGTAATCTGTTTCATTTTCGTTATTTTCGCAGGTTCACCTCAGCGATAGTGACGGCATGCCCGTTCTAGCCGGGCTGCTGTGGAACGCTGCATTCGAACAACTGCAGCCTCCGACACCAAAGCTACAGCCTGCTCCCAGAGCGTCGCCGCCTCGTAGGCATGTCGTCCCAAAGGTGGTTGTCAGGGGACAGGTCGCCGTACCTCGTCCATCAAACCCCTTTGAGTGGACAGTCGTCGGCAAGGGCGGAAAGGTAATTGTTTACACATTGTAATGGTGCGGTTGATGTATTTTTGATCAGCTGACCTCTGCAATGTTCGACTGGTGGTTTAATACAAAGTATCTTATTTTGTCATTACAGAGGAGAGCACCTGAGGAACGTGAGCAGTCCTCTGGTGCAGAGAGGGTGGTTCAGCAGCAGGTATGTTACACTTGATTTAACCTAGCCTGTTTTGGATACGATTGTCGATTTGATGATGGCGTTTTGACAGAGGAGTCGTTCTCTATATGCATTTCACAGGTTGACGCAAGTGCAAGCGCACTCCAACTCATCCAGCCAAACCCTGTTTGGTTCAGCAGTTCGGTGTTGGCTGCGATGGATGCTGCTGTGCCATCCCATCTTCCTACCCCTGATTCTACCGCTGTTCCACGAAGCTCAAAGGTAAACTGCGTGCAAGTTGTATCTCTTGGTTTGTTGAAGGCTGTGTAGCATCTCCTTTTTCCTGATACACTCACAACAACATGCAAAACTGCACAATATTGTCCACAAGGGCTTTTGGCCAAATATGGCTTCAGAAAGTGTATTTTGTTTTTCTTCCATTAGCGTCCAAAAGTGGAACATCGTCGTCGGACTTCTGCAAGCCAGAAGGTTTGTCTCGATTTTATTTGATATTTGACTTATTGGGATTTTTTTTGTGTGCACGTCTGCAGTATTACGGCGATAATTGGATAATCATTGGAAAAAAATGTTCTCTAGGTCCCGGCGAGAGCTTTGCCCGTGGTGAAACCCGTGCCACCGCCTGCAACTGCTCATCTGAAAGCGGACGCCAGGGGGGAGGTTAGTACAGTTTGTGTAAAATGTGTGTCTAGTACCTTTTTATAAAAATAGTAGTATAGTTTATTTATAGATCATTTAATGTTTTTCTTGTCTTCTAGGTCGCCGTCGCCGTCTCCGCCGCCGACACCCCTGTCGTCGCTGCGCCGGGCGGGGACCTTCAGCCTGTCGTCGATCTCGGTGTCTCGCCGACACCGAGATCCAACAAAGGTAAGTGTGACGCTAACCCCGTTCCTTGCAGGTGTGAAGAGGTCCTGCAGTCTGTTGTTCCTGGTATTCGTGTCAAAACTGCACCAGTCAGTTACGACATAAATACACCCATGGCATGTGGCGTTGCAGCAGTCATGAAACATGTCATGTCTCCAGTGTGTACGTGGAAAGGGACAGATGTTGATAGCATAGGCGTAGAAGGTGGCAAACTGGCCAGTTACATTGAAGCTAGGCAGAAGAGCGAGAATAAAACGGGACTTGTGCAAGTTGATTGAACAGCACAATGTGTTTGGCAGGCAGTGGCAGGTAACTATTCCTCCTCCAGCACGTAGCGATTTTAATTGGCTGGAGGGAGACACCGCGATGTACGAGAAGCTGCAAGAGCAGTTGTTTATCCACGGCGCGTGTCTGTTGAACCTCGGGGGTGCGGTCAGTGCCGTTATTCTCCATAACGGGTATTTTGTGGTTGTTGATTGTGGCACGCGTGATGCATGTGGGATGGCATCTGGTATTGGCACATCTGTGGCTGTGTTCAACACATGCCTTAATGACTTGATGCTTCACATTGGTCATTTGCAGGAGTCTTTAGGCGCGAAGTGGTATGCCGTGCATGGCATTTCTGTCATTGAGTGTCCAGTAGATAACGACGGGGAGAGCGCTACATTGTTTGCAGGCGAGACCGTTGACGTCGGTGTTGCAGCAAAGCTCGAGGATGGTAGTTCAGTCAGGCCAGAGACCGACCTAAGTTCCATCAGGGGAACTTTTCACCAAGGGGACGCTCGGTTCCAACACGGAGGGCTTCAGTGTATGGCTGTAAGTTTGGTAGCTATAGCCAAACACAGCATTGATACTGTGTTTTCGTGGCAGTCCGGCAATCTGGATAAGGTTGTAGAGTTAGGGGACGAGCTCTACACATCGTTGCGGGAAAGTAAGTCCATCAGTGGGAGGTCTGAACTGCTGTGCGTTCCAGATTTGCCTAAAGAGTACATTATTGATGGAGAGAAATTTCAGTTTGAGTACGGTGACTACGTTTCTGGTGACGTTGATGTGGTTGAGGGACAGCTTGTTGATGCAGGTGTGTACACCACTCTCAGGAATGGTTTGGGAAAGATGTGTAGCAAATATGACACATGCTTTCTGACTGTGAGTGGCAGCACGAGTGCTATCATTGGTCGAGATGGGCAGTATGCAGTTGTTGACTCCCACGCACGCGGTGCAGATGGCATGGTAGATGTGAAGGGGTTTAGTGTTGTTGTGTATCTTAGTTGCCTTGATCGTGTGTTTGATCACATATGCAAATTTGCCACCGCAATGAACACTCCAAAGCTGTTTGAGATTGCCGGTGTTTGTGTCACTCACAAAAGTTCAAGTGCAACTGTGGAAAGCAGAGAGGTTGACTTTGGTCGTAGCTTACCTCTTCAGCCACCACTTAAAGTGTTGGCTGAACAGGTAAGACTTGGCAGTAGCAGCAGTCAGACAGGTGTGAAACGCAAGATTTCAGTGGGTAGTCATGGATCCAAAAAGTTGAAAAGCAGGGATGTTAGTGTGGTTAATTCAGACGTTGTATTTGTCAGTGATGTGACGAGTAAAAGACGGTAGTGGCGTAGTGACGTTGCACAAGCTTTGTGCAAACAGTTGAACGTAGAGTCGGAGAAACTCGATCTAGTGTCTTCAGAGGTTGGTGCATTAGGGGCTCCTTGTAGGAACGAGCAAATAGTTGGTGATGGTAATTGTTTCTTTAGAGCGGTTAGTCAAGCTGTGTGTGGCACACAGAAGAATCATAGAAAAATTAGATTAGCTGTGTTTAAGCAATTACAGGCCAATCCTCTAGCATATATGTTGCGTCCCGAGTATTCCTCAATGGCAGATTATCTGAGTAGATCAAGAATGCGCTATGTTGGTAGTTGGGCCACTGAAGTAGAGATTCAAGCAGCAGCAGATTGTTTAGGAGTAAATATTTTCACGTTTTGTGGTGATCGCTGGCTTGAATATAGTTGCAAGAATAAGCAGTTGTGTAATCAGGCAGTGTATTTAGAAAATTGCAACGGTAACCATTATGAGACTGTTGTTTGTGTAAAGCAGCCTCAGATGCAGACTTGTTATGGTTACTGCAAAGTGAGCGTGTCTTGTGCCGGAGGGTACAATTTTAGACGGCAAAGTAGAGAGAGTAGTGTTTGTGCTGAGAGTTCAAGTGCAGTTGTAGCTCCTGGTTGTGTAGCTGAGAAAGTTATCGATGTTGAAGATAATGTTATAGAACAGCAGGATAGTATTGTGTCTATGCAAGAGCAGACTTCATTTACATTTAAGCCAACTAATGTTCATTCTTCAAAGTATTTGAAAAGTAAAAAGAACTTAAAAAAAAAAAGAAAATACCAGGTGAATGATTTGCATAGGAAGAAAGTCATCAAAATCAGTAAAAGGAAATATATGGAAAATGTAGTGTATAAGCAGAAACTTATTGAAATCAATAAAAGGAAATATAGGGAAAATGTACTGTATAAGCATAAACTTATTGAAATCAACAAAAGGAAATATAGGGAAAATGTACTGTATACGCATAAACTTATTGAAATCAATAAAAGGAAATATAGGGAAAATGTACTGTATAAGCATAAACTTATTGAAATCAATAAAAGGAAGTATAGGGAAAGTGAAGTGCACAGGCAGCATGTAAAAGACATGAGTTTAAGGAAGTATCATGGAAGTCTTGAGCATAAAAAGCGTGTTATAGCAGGAAACAAATTGAAGAGGGAACAAAATAATGAAAAGGCAGAGCAGTTTGATTATGTTAGAGAACAGTTTTGGGATAAAGTTAAAGATGGACCAGATTTTGTGTGCTGTGTATGCCACAGAGGGTTGTTTAAGAATCAGGTTTTGAAGTGTAAAAGAGATGATTATACTCAAAGGAAAGAAATAAGTTTAATTGCAGATAAATGCATTAGTGAAGAGTATTTACATAAATGTAATGAAGACTGTGTATTGCCGTGTAAATGGTTGGATACAGCTAGAGGAGAGCTGTGGATTTGTAGCACGTGTCATTCCAAGATTAGTAAAGGTGTGGTGCCACCTGAATGTGCATTGAACAATTTGGCGGTTTGTCCCATTCCACCAGAATTGGCGTGTTTGAATAGTTTAGAGCAACATTTGATCGCGTTGCATATTCCGTTTATGAAGATGTTGGCGTTGCCTAAAGGTGGGCAAAATGGAGTACATGGACCTGTAACGTGTGTTCCTGCAAATATTGTGCAGACGAGCAATTTGCTGCCACATACAGATATGGAAGGATCTTTGTTGCCAGTAAAGTTGAAGCGGAAGCTAACTTATAAAGGACATTATGAGTATCAGTTTGTTGATAGTACGCGTGTAAGGCAGGCTTTGCAGTGTTTAAAAGGGACAAATGTCCATTATAAAGATGTAGAGTTCAATGAAGCATGGATAAACCAGTTTTGTAGGGAACCGGATAGTGATTGTAATGGTGGTGGTGTAGCATCTGCAGATGTTGGGGAAGATGAGCTTCTGCATGATAGACAACAACATTGCATGTTCCAGGACACTTGTCTTATGCCTGTAGATATTGGTCAGGAAACACTGGATCAATCTTTTGATGATATCTTGAATTTGGCTCCAGCAGAAGGCAACTCTCCTGTCAGGTTGTTGTCTGATCATACAAATGAAGCAAAATGCTTCCCAGTGTTGTTTCCTAGTGGACTTGGTACATATCGTGATAGTAGACAGCATCGTTTGACTTTGTCGCGTTATTTTAATAACAGGATTTTACATGCTGATGGTGGATTTGCACAAAATGTTGAATACATCTTTTTTGTTCAGTACTTATCTGAGGTAGAACAGGTTGTGTCAAATGTATCGATAGCATTGCGGAAGGGTAAAGGAGGTGCTAAAGCTCAAAAAGTTAGCAGAAATGTATTGAATGACGAAGAAGCCTTGAAAAAGTTGTTGCATGTTGATGATGGGTTTCGTTTTCTTAAACCTAATAGAGGTACCCCATCTTTTTGGCAGGGAGCCCAGCGTGATTTGTTGGCTTGTGTTCGTCAGCTGGGTGTCCCGACGTGGTTTTGTTCATTTTCTTCAGCTGACATGCGTTGGAAAAATCTCCTCAATAGTATTTTGAAGCAGGCAGGTAGAACAGAGACGGCTGAACAGTTAGAATGGGCAGATAGGTGTCAACTTTTGCGTGGCAATCCGGTCACTGCGGCCACAATGTTTTGATTTTTGCTGGCATTGTTTTTTGAGAGAGGTGCTCATGTCTCCATCTAATCCTATTGGCAAAATAAAGGATTATTTTTATAGGGTGGAATTCCAGCAGCGTGGATCACCACATGTTCACTGCCTCTTTTGGATAGAGAATGCCCCAATAATTGATAAAAACACAGATGAAGAGGTAGTTCAATTTATTGATCAGTATGTGACGTGTGAATTACCAGCACAGGATGAAACATTATTGGAAATTGTAACATCTGTGCAACAACATTCAAAACGACATTCAAAATCTTGTAAGAAGAATAAAACTGTTTGTCGTTTCAATTTTCCTAAGCCGCCGTCCGCAAAAACTTTTATTTCACGTCCAGTCAGTGAAGAGGATGGCAAAGAATCTTGTAAATGTAAGGTAGATGAAGCACATAAATTGGACCGTTGTGCATGCAAAAATGAGGTTCAGAAAAAAACAGAGATCATGAAAAAAGAGATTGCAGCCGCCATTATGACAAAAATTACAACGGCTCTTTCAGATGAGAATGCCAGTTTTGATAGTGTGGAACAGTTGTTTAGACATTTAGGATTAAATCAAACCATTTTTGAGGCTGCGTATAATCGTGTTGGCAGGAAGACGCATGTCGTTTTGAAGAGGCAGGTGAACAAGGTTTGGATAAATCAGTATAGCAAACCACTTTTGAAATGCTGGAATGCTAATATTAACATCCAATATGTCGTTGATGCCTATGCTTGTGTAGTGTACATTATTTCTTACATCTCCAAGGCAGAAAAGGAGATGGGGTTGTTGTTAGGAAATGCTCAGAGGGAAGCAGCTAAAGAGGGTAATAGTAGTGCTAAAGATGCATTGAAAAATTTAGGAAGTGTATATTTACACAATAGGGATGTTTGTGCTCAGGAGGCAGTGTGTAGATTGACAAACATGCATCTTAAGGAGTGCTCTAGGAAAGTTGTGTTTGTGCCGGTAGGGGAGAATACAGTTAGAATGAGTTTGCCTTTAAGTGTGTTAAAACAAAAGGCATCATCACATGATCTTACCGATGAAGATATGTGGATGAGGAATACTGTCGACAGGTACAAGAATAGGCCGAGGATGGTACATTTAATGACGTGTTTGTAACATTTGCGTCAGAGTATTGCTTTTGAGTAAAAATGAAACGTGTCAATAGGGTTAAATTAAACAATAATTGTGGTTTTGTTGTGAAAATAACACGTACGCAGCCCGCCGTTGTTCGTTACGTGCGCTTTTCGGAGACTAAGAATCCGGAATTGTTCCATCAGAGCATTTTGCAGTTGTTCCTGCCGTATCATAACGACGAGCAGCTCAAACCGGCGGGGTTTGAGACATTTGAGCAGTTTTATAGTCACGGTCGTGTGAGATTAGGTGATAAATCGCTAAATTCGGTTAAAGCGGTTGTCGATCAGAATTGATGCAAATTTGAAAGAGACGCAGACGAGTTGGATGATATCCAAAATTCAATCAGTAGTGACGGTGGTGTAGAAGATGCCTGGTGCGAGCTGTGCCCAGGGCAGGAGTTGGAGCATTTAGAGTGTATAGAGGAACGTAGAGAGACCGAGCAGATAGTGGACGAACCCGTAGATAGCATTCCAGATTTAGCGGTAAACAGTAAAGATGTTGCACATTTAGAAAAGAGGAACAATGTCCTCTGCAGACGTGACGGTTTGGCTTTAGTTAGGTCTCTGAATGAGACACAGATGTGTATTTTTTATCAGATTAGGCAGTGGTGCGTAGATAGGGTAAATGGAGCAAAGTCAAATCCGATACATGTATTTATTACAGGCAGTGCAGGGACAGGTAAGAGCCATTTGATCAAGGCTATACATTACGAGGCAATGAGGTTGTTGTCGAGAGTGTGTCGCGATCCGGACGACATTTGTGTTCTACTAACAGCTCCTACGGGGATAGCGGCACACAATTTAAACGTGGCTACTATTCACAATGCATTTAGCATCGGTAAAGATGTACGCTTACCTTACAGTACGTTGGGTGAGGAGAAGCTTAATTCTTTACGTGCTAAATATAGTAGCTTGCAGCTTTTGATAACAGATGAAATCTCCATGGTTGATCACAAACTATTGGCTTATATTAGGGCTGGGCAAAACGATTATTTTTTCGATGCATCGATTAATCTAACGATTAATTTTTCAATTCGATTCTATTCCGATTCGATTAGCGATTATTTCCCCATAATTTGACCTATATAGCAATTTACATATGCTAATTTATGTATCTCAATGAAAAAACACAAATTTCTTCATTCCAATACATTTTTATTGCTCTTAATTACCAAATTCCAAAATAAAATTCAAGTAATGAATAGCAAGCGGCCTCATGTCTTTCAGCACTTTGAGGTGCTGGTGCATAGCCATCATGCTCTTATGATAGGCCATTTCCATTTTACAAAGCTGACAAACAACACAGTTGCTCCCTTTTACTGTAAAATAGTCCCATACCTTCGAAATACGTGTTAGTAGCCCCATTCACACTGCCATTTGCATGCGGTTTCAGATGCGGCGAGGGGTGAAATTTCCCTCCGCCGCCTCTGATGCTCCTCCGGAGGAGCGAGGGGCGTGTCGGTCTGATGGTGTTCACTGTGTGATAACTAAACAGGTCCATCACTCAACAAAATATAGAGAAATGTCCCACAAAGCAACGTTACAGGACCAAACAACAGTAACGTAGTAACTGCTTGTGTCTTTGGCAACGTATGGGAGGAAAATAATACCGCAGTTATTCATGGAGAAGTGTCTGTCAGCCTGTCAGCCCGACCGACTCTTCGTCACATTTCTGCCCGAAAAACAGCATCTGTCCCCGGCAAAAAACTTTAACTCACCAAGTGTTTGTCACGGTGAAAAAAATCCCCAGGACGGTCAGCCCTCCACCGAGACTTCAGTGAACTTTCCCCCAGAAAACAGCCTCCCTCCCCGCGAGTGAAAGAGTCAGACAGCGTCCAGTTTACTGATGGTGATTATTTAATTATGTAATTTAGAGAAAAACGTAACTTTGTCACTTTCCAGGACGTTTGGTGGGTCAGGATCTCATCACAACACATTATAACAGCATCCATATGATTATAAACAGTCTGCAGGTACATGTTTAGATTAACAGGAGGACACCGGGGAAACACGTTGAAAAAAACACACGTCATCACCATGACGCGTACCGTCACGTCTCTTTTGGAGCCGCGGCGCCGGCTTACTGTGTGAATTACACTCTGGTTCGTCTTTTACGCCGGAGCTGCTCGGGTCTGTGTGAACAACCAACGGCAGAGAATTGGCGAACCGCCGCTGTGGCGATAATGCGGTGTCTGTGTGAAAAGGGCTACTGGCGTTGCTGCTGCCGCTACTCGCTGCCGCCATTTTTTGTTTTGGTCGGTTGACGCGTCGACGTACAGTTTTTGCGTCAACTTATTTTTGCGTCGACGCAATCGATGACGTTGACGCGTCGCCCCAGCCCTAGCTTATATCCATGGAAGATTAAGACAAATCAAGCAATCTGGTGACTATTTCCTCGTTTGGAAATGTTAGTGTAATTGCAGTTGGAGATTTTTTATCAGTTGCCTCCAGTGAAAGGGAAAGCTTTGTATTTAGATGACGTAGGTGTTGATTTGTGGTCTCGGTTGTTTAAGATTGCAGAACTGAAAACAATCGTTCGTCAGAAAGATCACGTATTCGCAGAGTTGTTGAACAGAGTTAGAACTCGTTCAAAAGGTACCCCGATGTTGGATAGCGACATTGAAATATTACAACGTTGTGAAACCAGCGAAGTCAGCTCAGCTTTGCACATATTTCCCACAAATCGACAAGTTAATTTGCATAATGTACAGCAGTTGTTGGAGAGTTGTCCGGATTATGTCGAGATAGAGGCTCAGGATTATGTGAATAGTAAGAAAACAGGCAAGCTGGAGTTGATAAGCGGACATCATTCCAGAGCATACGACACGTCTGGATGAGATGCTGCTTTTAGGGAAAGATGCCCGTGTAATGCTGTTTAAAAACTTAGATGTAGTGGATGGTCTAGTCAATGGGGTGTGTGGCACTGTCACACACATAGTTTATCCAGAGAATGACGAAACGAGGTTTCCTCAGACGGTGTATGTTAAATTTGATGACGATAGGGTAGGCGTACCGAAGAGGAAACGTTGTGCATTTGCCTCTGCGGTAGAAATGGGTTCCACAGGCATTGGACCTGAAGAGGATAGGGTAACTAAAAAGGGTGGAATGCGTAGGCAATTTCCACTGAGCTTGCCTGGGCTTGTACAGTACATAAAGTACAAGGCATTACAGTAGATAAAGCGGTAGCGTCGCTTGAAAGGATTTTTGCAGCTGGACAGGCGTATGTAGCTTTGAGTCGGGTTAGACATTTGTCAGGGTTGGTGATTAGGGATTTTAAGGAGAAAGCCATTTATTGTAAGGATGCAATAAAAGATGCAATTGAAAACATGCCTCCCTTCATGGTCGAGAATATTACAAGGCACAAATTCAATACGCAGACCTTTACTGTGTTTTTGATGAATGTGCAGAATTTGACCCAACATGTATCCAATTTGGCATTGTGTACACAGCATTTGCAGCTTAACTGCATTGCTGTTACAGAAACATGGCTGCCTGCAGTTTCCTCATTTGAAACTGTAAAGATGGACAGTTATGTTTTTCATAATCAGCCAACAAATTTATCCTACAGTAGCAACAACCAAATATTGACAGAAATTCAAGGCCAACAACATGGTGGAGTTGGCCTTAATAGTGCAGACAATTTGACATGTAATGTTCTCCAGGTACCAAATGTAAATTTCGAATGATTGGTTTACCACTGCACTACATACAGCATATTGATAGCCGTAATTTACAGACCACCATTTTATCCCATGACTTTGTTTAAACAGAATTCAAGCAAATTACTTGATTGGCTGAATCCACAAAGTGACACAATTGCCATCATGGAAGATTTCACATGTTGAAATCATCAAACAAAGGGTTTGTTCAATTTGTGAAACAACCAACAACAGAAAACGGCACACTAATTGATCATGTGTATATGAAAACAACACATTATATTGTTGAATCATTGGTGGTGCCAACTTATTTCAGTGACCATGAGGGGATCATGTGTTCTTTTACATCTAGGACATAGAACAGTAGTTAGTGTAATAGTAGTAGTGATTTTAGTAGTAGTTTTTTAATTAACCTTTTTTATATTGTAGTTATTTACATATGCATGTTGAGTTTTGTGTAATTGTGTATTGTATATATATATATATAATAATAATAATAATAATATATATATATACAGTACAGACCAAAAGTTTGGACACACCTTCTCATTCAATGAGTTTCCTTTCTTTTCATGACTATTGACATTGTAGATTCACACTGAAGGCATCAAAGCTATTAATTAACACATGTGGAAATATGTACTTAACAAAAAAGTGTAAAACAAATGAAAATACGCCTTATATTCTAGTTTCTTCAAAGAAGCCACCTTTTGCTCTGATTACTGCTTTGCACACACTCTGCATTCTCTTGATGAGCTTCAAGAGGTAGTCACCTGAAATGGTTTTCACTTCACAGGTGTGCCATGTCAGGTTTAATAAGTGGGATTTCTTGCCTTATAAATGGGGTTGGGACCATCAGTTGTGTTGTGCAGAAGTCAGGTGGATACACAGCTGATAGTCCTACTGAATAGACTGTTAGAATTTGTATTTTGGCAAGAAAAAAGCAGCTAAGTAAAGAAAAACCAGTGGCCATCATTACTTTAAGAAATGAAGGTCAGTCAGTCCGAAAAATTGGGAAAACTTTGAAAGTGTCCCCAAGTGCAGTCGCAAAAACCATCAAGCGCTACAAAGAAACTGGCTCACATGAGGACCGCCCCAGGAAAGGAAGACCAAGAGTCACCTCTGCTGCGGAGGATAAGTTCATCCGAGTCACCAGCCTCAGAAATCGCAGGTTAACAGCAGCTCAGATTAGAGACCAGGTCAATGCCACACAGAGTTCTAGCAGCAGACACATCTCTAGAACAACTGTTAAGAGGAGACTGTGTGAATCAGGCCTTCATGGTAGAATAGCTGCTAGGAAACCACTGCTATGGACAGGCAACAAGCAGAAGAGACTTGTTTGGGCTGAAGAACACAAGGAATGGACATCAGACCAGTGGAAATCTGTGCTTTGGTCTGATGAGTCCAAATTTGAGATCTTTGGTTCCAACCACCGTGTCTTTGTGCGACGCAGAAAAGGTGAACGGATGGACTCTACATGCCTGGTTCCCACCGTGAAGCATGGAGGAGGAGGTGTGATGGTGTGGGGGTGCTTTGCTGGTGACACTGTTGGGGATTTATTCAAAATTGAAGGCATACTGAACCAGCATGGCTACCACAGCATCTTGCAGCGGCATGCTATTCCATCCGGTTTGCGTTTAGTTGGACCATCATTTATTTTTCAACAGGACAATGACCCCAAACACACCTCCAGGCTGTGTAAGGGCTATTTGACCAAGAAGGAGAGTGATGGGGTGCTGCGCCAGATGACCTGGCCTCCACAGTCACCGGACCTGAACCCAATCGAGATGGTTTGGGGTGAGCTGGACCGCAGAGTGAAGGCAAAAGGGCCAACAAGTGCTAAGCATCTCTGGGAACTCCTTCAAGACTGTTGGAAGACCATTTCAGGTGACTACCTCTTGAAGCTCATCAAGAGAATGCCAAGAGTGTGCGAAGCAGTAATCAAAGCAAAAGGTGGCTACTTTGAAGAACCTAGAATATAAGACATATTTTCAGTTGTTTCACACTTTTTTGTTAAGTATATAATTCCACATGTGTTAATTCATAGTTTTGATGCCTTCAGTGTGAATCTACAATTTTCATAGTCATGAAAATAAAGAAAACTCTTTGAATGAGAAGGGCCGCGTTTCCCAGATTCGTTAAGAAGCTCTTAAGTGCTAAGATCTTCTTAGGAGCGCTCTTAAGAACGCTGTGAAAGAAGGATGTGTTTCCCAGAGTCGCTCTTAGCTTAAGAAGATCTTTCACTAAGAAGGAAATGTAAGATCGAGCTGACCCACTCTTAACAGCCTTCTTAGCGACCGAATGCTCAGTGATCAAGCGCGTCAGGGAAATTTATATCCTCCACTTTGCGAAATAATAAAACAATGCTCAATGTTGAAATGCGCTCATAGCTGCGGACCACTGGCGCAAGAAAAAAAATAAGAAAATGGTAGATGAAAAAAACCTTTTTATTGAATTACACGTTTAAGTTTTCCGCAACATCTGCATATATGAGTTTATAGTACTACACATAGTCACAGATATCAAGGGAACAGATGTATTAAACTCAGCTGAACCTCATCCAGAGAGGCTTCACCTGCTACTCTGCGTTGCCAAAGTCCGCGCGTGTGATAAACCACGGCTGCAATACAGCACATTCTCCCTGCGAACCAACAGCGTCGCCGAGCGCGAAGCCAGACGGTTTACATAAATGCATACGTGCGTCAGTACTTCTCCCCACTGGACGTGCTGTCAGACCGGGCTGTCCAGGCAAAGTACCGGCTGCCCCGTGCGGAGAATTAACAGCCGTTGGATCTCTTTGCCTGGACAGCCCGGTCTGACAGCGCACACACACACACACACACACACACACTTATGCGCTGATAAAGAGGTGGGTGATCGATTTGCCTGGCATCGATTGATTCAGCACAGCAGCACCGCGGTGGACAGCTCCCACTAAGAGCTTCTTCAGAAGCTTCTTTGGCTTGATCTTAAGGTTCTCCTAAGAAGGCAGTTAAGAACGCATCTGGGAAACACCCGTATCTTAGCGCTCCTTCTTAGCCGAACCCTTCTTAAGAGCCTTCTTAAGTCCTTAAGAACGATCGAATCTGGGAAACGCGGCCAAGGTGTGTCCAAACTTTTGGTCTGTACTGTATATAGTTTTGCAGCCACGTTATTTGTATGAAATGTGCTATATAAATAAAGTGTGATTGATGGATATGAGGTTGACTTCCTATTTTCAACACAACTATTGTTGTATATATAGTATATATATATATATATATATTCTCCATCGTTGTTTCTACACACACAGCCAAGCACCTCCGGCGTAAAAGACTAACCAACCAGAGCCTAATTCACACAGCAAGCCGGCGCTTCTCTTCCAAAAGAGGCGTCACGGTACACGTCATAATGATTACGTGTGTGCGTTTCTTCAAGGTGTTTCCCCGGTGTTCTCCTGGTAATTTAAACATATACCCGCTGACTGTTTAAAATCATATGGATGCGATTATGTGTTGTGATTGACATCCTCACCTACCAAACATACAGGAAAGTGACAAAGTTACGTTTTGCGCTCTAAATTACACAATAACATAATCGCCATCAGTAAACATGACGCTGTCAGACTCATTCACTCGCGGGGAGGGAGGATGTTTTCTGGGGGAAACTTCACTGAAGTGAAGGGAGGGGTTATCATCACGGTGACCACGACAACGACTTGGTGAGTTAGAGTTTTATGGCGGGGATTGACGCTGTTTTTCGGGCAGAAATGTCACTAAGAGTCTGTCGAACCGACAGGCTGAAAGACACTTCTGGACGTATAACTGCGGTATTTTTTTACTCACATAAGTTGCCAGAGACAGTACCAATTACTACGTTACTGTTGTTTTGTCCTGTAACGTTGCTTTGTGGGACATTTGTCTGTATTTTGTTGAGTGAACAACATGTTTAGTTATCAGTGTCACATCGACTACGCCTCTGATACCACCTCCGGAGGCGCATCAGAGTCGGATGCGGATGCAGAGAATTAGCTCAGCATCCCCGCATCCAACCAGCAGTGTGAATTGGGTAAGTATACAGTCCTAACACGCTAAATGTCACAAATGTCAGAAATCACTAAGGTTGTTATCGCCAGCTGGTCGGTTTCTCTCTTTCGCTGACGTCACTCCAACAACTTTCCCCAGTTTCTTAGCAACCAAATGCCGTGCATTTCTCCATCAATTATAACAGGGTGTAGTCGTGTTCATATCCTCGCAATCTAGTTCGCTTGCGAGCACTGTCCTGAGAATATTAATCGTTTCTTCCTTCACCAAACGCACAGCAAACGTGACAAGAATATATTGTAATTGTAAATTATTTTTCCGAAGTGTGGTTTTACTTTACCTATCAGCAAATGGAAAAACTGGTATATATATAGTCAGAAGTAGGCACTTTCGACACAAGTTTTGAGAGAAAAAGATTCAGCTGTGTGAGGCTGCGTGTTGCTGTTACCTCAACTTAAATGTGTGATGTGATTGTCAGTCAACGTTGTCTCCATGGATACCAGAGATTTGTGATTGGTTGTTCAGAAAAAATATCCTCCCATCCAGTAGAAGCCTATAAAGTCAGTGGCAACTCAGCTTGTCGGTCTTTTTCTCTCCGCAAGAACAGGTAACTACCTTACGTCTCATTCACGTGTAAGACAACAGCTAATATGATGATATTAAACGTTAACAACAAAACATAGCTATTAGCAACACTGATAGCTGTCAAGCTAGGTTGTTTTAGCCTTCAGACATTGTGTTGAAAGTGTCTTCTGACGTTGCAAGTTTTGTCTGGTTAGCTAGCTAGCTGGGTAACGTCAGCTACAACGTGGCAACGTTAGCGTTGGATGAATACACAAATAAAAATAATTGTGATTGGGTTGTGTGTTTCTATAGAAAATGGCTTCTCTGTCATCTCCGACAAAGTTCACTGAAATGGATGACCCAGAGCTCTCTGGGCTCAGGCAAAGCCTGCAAGTGTTTTCTGTAAGTATTTAATGTTGCATTTGGTGAGAGTGGTGTCATGTAATGTGTGTTTGTGTGCGAGTTGTTGTAGCTGGGGGTATTGTTAGGTAAATGTCTAGATCAGGGGTCTCCAACACGTCGCTCGCGAGCTACCAGTAGCTCGCAGCCCCTTTCCAAGTAGCTCGCCAAAGGGTAAATGAATCGTACATAAATGTGAAAACTTGATTGGTCACACGGCTAACTGCCACCTTATATCCAATGAAATTCACAGGTGTCCCTCCCCCTTCTGACACAGAGTGATTATTTGCCAATTAGTTGTCAATCAAACGGTTGCGCTGCTGTCAATCTTGATGTGTCAGTGGTGAAGAAGCAGCAGTAGCAGTCATGTCCGCAGGAGCAGCTCATACGAGTAAGAGGCAAAAAACTAGGCCTACATATAATTTCCACGAAGAATGGGAAACAGAGTTTTGTTTTACCAACGTTAACGACAAGTGTGTGTGTCTGCTCTGCGGTGCTGGCGTGTTGATCGGTAAAAAGTGTAATGTGGAACGCCATTTCACCAAAGTCCACAGCAACTTTTCAAGGGACTTTCCAGCAGGTAGCAGTCTACGAAAAGAAACGCTTCAAAGACAACAGGATTTGTTCACCAAACTGACAAAGAAGGTCAATGCAGCAACAGAGGCCTCGTTCAAAGTGGCGCACATCTTAACGAAGCACAAAAAGCCGTTCACCGATGGTGGCATCGTGAAAGAGGCAATGACTGCAGTGGCTGAAACGTTATTCAAGGACCATAAAAGTAAGACAGAAATTTTGTCTGCTATTGCCGATGTACAGCTTGGTGCTAATACTGTGACAAGGAGAGTGTCTGTGCTGTCTGCAGATGCGGCAAAACAGTTGGAGTCGGACATGAAAAGGTGCAAATGGTTTTCAATACAGTGTGATGAGTCTGTAGTGTCTGTCTGTTTTCATTCGCATGGTGTTTGATGACTTTTCCACCAAAGAAGAGTTCTTGACCTTACTTCCACTGAAAACTATGACCAGGGGAGTGGATCATACACCAACAGGCTATATGCGCAAAAGTTATGGGATTTGACCATGTCATGGCGCCTGTTATTAAGATCATCAATTCCATTCGGGCAAAGGCAAAACAACACCAGAGCTTCAAGCTGTTCCTGGATGAATGCTCTGCGGCGTATGGGGATCTCCTCCTCCACACTGACATCAGATGGCTAAGTCGAGGTAAGATACTACAGCGCTTTCTTTCCTTGCTGGATGAAATCAAGGCTTTCATGGAAACGAGGGAGGAGGATACAACCCTGTTATCTGATCCAGAGTGGCTGCTGGATCTTGCTTTCCTGACTGATGTAACTGAGAAAATTAACCACCTGAACCTACAGTTACAAGGCAAAGATAAAAACATATCTGATATGATCAGTGCTGTCAATGTATGTCAATATATTCAAACAAAAAGTTTCAGCACTTCCCCTCTGTCTCCAAGATGTTGGAAAGTCACACAGGTGCAGCCAGTGTTTTAAATGTTTCCCAGTATTGTGACCTCTTGTCAAGGCTGGGACAGGAGTTTGCAGACAGATTCAGTGACTTTGAGAGACTTGAGCCCTGTGTGACATTTATGGCCAACCCTTTCATGGATGTGGACACAAGTGAGATTTCAGGACAGATGGCTGAACTTTTCTGTGTTGATCCTGTTGAAATGGAAATTGAGGTTGTAACACTTCAAAATAATGTGCAGCTTAAGTCTCGGCAGCATTCTCAACTTTTTTGGAGCTTAGTAGACCCAGACAACTACAAAAACCTTCACCAAGCAGCTTTGAAAATGTCTGCTTTGTTTGGGTCTACATACCTCTGTGAGTCAGCCTTTTCTGATATGAATGTAATGAAATCAAAGTTCAGAACAAGACTGACTGATGACCATTTGAATGACTCCATAAGAGTGAACCTAAGTGGGTATACTCCAGCATACACCTCTCTTGTTGGCTCCATGCAGTGCCAATCATCTCACTAACTAAAAAAGACTGCATCACACATACCACTATGCATGTGAATACTCTTGTGAAGTGTGATACAGTCACATGAGCAGATATAACAAAATGATGACTGAATAGTTAACTATCTGTATTTGTAATGGCATTGTTTTGTTTTGCTAGCCTTCTCATTTCAATTTAGCTAATAGTGTGAGATACACCAAAAAGTATACAGAAAGACAAAATGCACATGATGATTTATTGTTTGATGTTTTGATACAAAATGTGAGCTGTGGACACTGATATTTTGTAAATGTTCAGTTAAAACAAGCTTATTGAGTTTGTTTGGGTTAAAATAAAGTATAAGAATAAATGTTACAAAACATGAGTAGCTCACATCCATTTTGATTTTGTAAAAGTAGCTCTCAGAGGGAAAAAGGTTGGAGACCCCTGATCTACGCGGTGCTTGACAATATCCTGTGCTACATATTGAACCGACCGAGCGGCCAGCTGGCCCCGGAGATAGACCGTGCGCTAAGGCCGATGCCAAATCCCATCATTCTACGCCTGCTGCGCTGGAGAGACAAGCAAGACATCATCAGATCCGCCACCGGGAAACGGCTCACCTGGAGCGGCCAGTGTTTCTCAGTCTATCAGGACTTTTCTGCAGAGGAGTCGAGACGACGTGCCCAATATAATGACATGAAAAAGCGGCTTCACAAGGCTGGGGTGCGCTTTGGCCTCGTCTACCCGGGGTCCCTCATTGTCACCATGAACGGGCAAAAGTTCACCTACAACTCGCCCAAGGATGCAGAAAAGGAGCTGAAAAAGCATCTTCCAGAGTTCTTCTGACCGGGGAAGGCCGTGCCCACGACGATGGAGCTTCTAATATACAGATACAGGTTGGATCCTGAAAATAACTGTTGCTTATGACCCACCGGCGGGACCATGATAATTTCTCCCCTCTCTCTTTGTTTTCTTATGTATTCCCCATGATTGCTAAAATAGATTATGACAGTCGTTATGACCCAGTCTAATTCAGGGAGTTAATTACTATTATAATTATTTAAAGAAACATAAACTTTTTCATAATGTAGGGGCATTGAATATGAATTTGAGTTGTATTGTAAGCATATGAAAAGGGGAAGCCAGGCTCTAGTTGTGTTTTCGCCGCATCATCGCGGATATGGGAGTTTGTGTCCCACCAGCTGGCTTGATAGCCAGATTTGGCCACTTGGCCATTATGTCCTTGTCTTTGTCACTTAATTGTTTTTTTCCTTTGTTAAATTGTGTTTATATATCCCTCTCCCTTATTGATGCAAGAGTGTCACCCTTATTAAGTTTATATTCATATGCTATCTCCTGTAGCGGGCTCTGGGTGCACACGAGAATGCTGTCCCGCCTGGTGCGCACTTGTAGTTGCTTAAGGTGTGCGCCATCAGTATTTTGATTCATATGATGCACTTGTTATATTATGGATAGTAAATTGAACAAAATTACGTTGGTCAGTTTGAATGTAAATGGAATCAACAATCCAATTAAACGATACAAAATTTTGATGTATCTTAACTCTATTAATTGTGACATTGCCATGCTGCAGGAAACCCATCTGAATGCTACAGAATCAAACAAGCTGAGACAGAAATGGGTTGGGCAGGTGTTCTCCTCCCCTGGTTTCAAAGGAAGCAGAGGTGTTAGTATTTTAATTTTTAAAAAACTGCCCTTTAAATTTTCTAGTGTGCATCATGATAATGATGGGAGATATGTTATTACCTCAGGCTGCTTGCAAAATGAAAAACTGACCCTTGTGAACTTGTATGCTCCAAACACACAACAATCTTTGTTCTTTGCTTCTCTGTGCCCAGTGATATCTCAGTTCATGGAGGGCCCTCTTATTATAGGTGGTGATTTTAATTCTGTTTGTGACCCTACATTAGACAGATCTAGTTCCCCCCTTTCCTCAGGTAAATGGATATCAGCAGCTTTTAAGGAGTTTCAAACTCGGCTTGCTGTAATGGATGTGTGGCGCTTGATTAATCCAACAGCTCGAGAGTATTCTTTCTATTCTGGTGCGCACAATTCCTACTCCAGAATAGATTATATTATGATGTCCTCAAATTTAGTACAAAATGTTCTTGATATTAAGATGGATACTATTGCTGTAAGTGACCATGCCTCAGTCTCTGTCACATTCTTTCCTTTGACCAACCCTTGTAAATCAAGGCAGTGGCGACTCAATACATCGTTTCTTAAAAATGAAAACTTTACCTCCCTTATAAAAAAACGAATTCCTGAATTTTTTGAGGTAAACCTAAATTCTGTATTATGTGTAGCAACTGTCTGGGAGGCATTTAAGGCGACCTGCAGGGGCTGGTTAATCAGCCTCGCATCTGGGGTGAAAAAGGAACGTGAGGGGGCTAAATCCCAATTAAACAGTAAACTTAAGAGTTTAGAGGAACAGCATATGCTGGACCCATCTAATTTAGATTTGAGAAATTCATTACTCGCCACCAGGGCTGACTTGCAAAGGTTAATTCATGAGGAGACAGCATTTGCTCTCTTTCGATTGCGTAGATGTTATTTTGAATCTGGAGACAAAGCAGGGAAAATGTTAGCCCATGGATTAAAGTGTATAGAAAATAGACAGACTATTCCAGCAATTAGAGATGAGAACGGAATGTTACAATGTGATGCTGTCTCAATCAATGAATCTTTTAAAAATTATTACTCAAAACTTTATAGTGCATAGAGTTGTGTTAATGACGCTGAAATGGACAGTTTCTTTAAAGGTCTTAATTTGCCGAGGGTCAGTCCAGCTGATGGGGACGCACTTGACGCCCCTCTCACACAAACAGAAATTAAGACGGCAATTATGAAAATGGCTTCAGGCAAAGCTCCAGGGAATGACGGCTTGGGAATTGAATTTTATAAATGTTTTAAAGAACAGCTTTCTCCATACTTGTTGCTATTATTCAACAAAATACTGGACTCCAAATCTATGCCTCCCACTATGTGTAATGCTATTATTTCTATGTTACCCAAACCAGGCAAAGACCCAGTTCAGATGAGTAACTACCGTCCCTTAAGTTTGCTTAATTGTGACTATAAAATTCTTGCTAAGATTTTAGCACTCCGTCTGGAGAAGGCAGTTCCGTCCATAATCCACCCAGACCAAGCAGGTTTTATCCCAGGCCGTCTCTCTTCAAACAACGTGCGTAGGGTCCTTCAGATTATATTACATGCTGGTTCTAGTAGCTCTCCAGTCATTGCAGCATCATTAGATGCTGAAAAAGCTTTCGATAAGATACTATGGCCATATTTATTTTATACATTTAAAAAATTGGTTTTGGTTCAAAATGTATAAACTGGGTTAAAGCTCTTTACAGCTCTCCACTCTCCTCTGTTAAAACCAATGGCTTAATTTCCAAGCCCTTTGATCTCCAAAGAGGAGTAAGACAGGGTTGTCCTGTCAGTCCCCTGCTCTTCATTATTGCTCTTGAACCATTAGCCTGTGCGATACGTTCCAGTACTGATATATGTGGTGTGGACTTCTCTGGATATAGTTTTAAATTGAATATGTATGCTGATGATATCTTACTCACTTTAAGTAAACCAGCATCCTCGATACCAGCAGTTCTTAAACTGGTTAATTTATTCAGCAGTTTTTCTGGTTACAGGATTAATTGGAACAAAAGTGAGGCAATCCCACTTAACTCTCATACATTTAAATCTGATTTAAAGGACGCCCCTTTTTTTTGGAAAACAAATGGAATGAAATACTTGGGCATTACCATAATCTCTCCCATCACTAAAATCTTCAGTCTAAATGGTCCTAGCATTCTCCAGTCCATCAAGAATGATATCATCAGATGGACAGCCCTGCCACTGTCTCTGTGGGGCAGAGCTGAAATATTGAAAATGAATGTCTTACCAAGACTTGCACATATCATCACCTCTATCCCTCTTAAATTTCCCAAAAGCTGGTTCAGAGACATTGAATCCCTCTTCATCCGATTCCTTTGGAATAATAAAAAACCCAGAATTTCTTTCAAGAAACTAACTATACCCAGATCCAGGGGAGGGTTGGGAGTCCCAGATATATATCAGTACTATCTCTCATATAATGCACGGTACCCACTAACCTGGGCTTATAAGTCTGATGCCCTGATAGGCAGTTGGCAATGGTTGGAGGAAACTATTCTTTCATGCAATAAGGCCATATCATTGGCATCCCTATGGTACTGTCCCAATCCCCCACCCCAGCTGGACAACATCATTATCAGGTTCTCTTGCTCTATTGTGAAGCAGCTGCACAGGAGACTTGGTATTGAGGGGCTCTCTCTCCCATCATGCCCTATCTGGTGTAACCCTATTTTATCAACCGGAGGTGGCACCTTAAATAATAAAATCTGGCAGCAACATGGTATACTAACTGTTGGTCAAATCTTTAGTGATACTCTTCTTTCTTTTCAACAAATTAAAAATGTATTTCACGTCACAGATTCATCATTTCTAGCATATGCACAGATATTATCCGTCATACATAGGAAATGCAAAGAAGGAGCTTCTCCTGCCTCCCGCCCTGATTGGGATGTACTACTGAGGAAGGCAACCCTGTCAAACTTGGTAAAAGACCAGGCAGCACCCCAGGAGTCACAGTGGACCGGCTCTGGACTTTGGGCTGTCTTACAATTAAAAGACTCATCCTTATGAATTGGAAAGTTTGCAAACCGGGTTGTTTCACTAGAGAGTCATGGCTTGGAGAATTTTTAGATCTCCTGAATATGGAACGGGCAGCGTGCCTGCTAAAAGACTTTGATGTGGAAGACCACTGGGACATTGTTTACAACAACCTTATGAATTGATTTGTATGTCCTTTTATATGAACTCTGGATGACACTCTTGCAAACCCCCCCCCCCCCCCCTTTTTTTCCCTCCCCTCTTCCCTTGTTGTGTGTTCTGTCCTGTATGTGTGTGTGATTTGTCTGTATGTTGTCTTGTTGTAAAATAAAAAACTCTTAATAGCAAAAAGAATGAAACGTAGCAGAGATGGTTACATGCTGGCATTCCGACATCCCAAAAGTCCAACATACCGCCATTCCGACATACCACTATTCCGACATGCGAACGTCCCGGCATTCCGACAAAGTTTCACCATAATCCGCAACCCATAACCCTAACCCTTTTAAAAGATGTGTCGTAATGGCAAGACATTTAAAAAAGAAATAAATACCACCATTCCGACCTTAGGAGGCAAAAAATGTCAGAATGATGGGATGTTTCATTAAAGGTTTAAGTGTTGCCATTCCGACAATTAGGGCCTAATGTCGGAATGGCGTTATGTCGGAATGGCGGTTGCCTCCCACCAGAGATAGGCATGCACTCTGATTTTCTCCAATTAATTTTATAACCTGATAGTTTAGAGTAAGACTGGATTGTCATCATTAAATGTGGAAAAGATTTCAAAGGGTCTCTAATCTGCATTAAAATATCGTCCGCATGTAATAATAATTTGTGCTCTTTCCTCCCTCCCTCCACTCCCCTGATGCTTGCATCTGATCTGATAGCAATGGCCAGTGGCTCAAGAACAATATTGAACAGTAAAGGGGAGAGTAAACAACCCTGTCTGGTACCTCTGGTGAGGTCAAAGGCCTTCTCAGCATCCAACGAGATGGCCAAGATCGGGTCCTGGTTTGAATGGTTCAGCCAAATCAGGTGTAATAAATCTTCTCATATGACCTGCAGAAGACAGTTTTTTCGTAAATCCACCCTGATCTGTGTGTATTATATTAGGTAGTGCTCTTTCTAGACGTAGGGCTAGAATCTTTGTAAGGATTTTTTCAGTCCACATTTAATAAGCTTATAGGTCTATAATTAGAGGGTTCTGTAGTATCCTTGTCTTTTTTAGGAATCACTGATATTAGAGCCTCATTAAATGATGGGGGGAGAGAACCCACCATCAGTGCCTCATTATACACTTCCAATAGTTTTGGCATTAGTATATCTATATAATGTTTATAGTATTCTACAGGGAATCCGTCAATACCAGGTGATTTCCCTGTTTTCATGAGTGACACTGCGACCTTGATCTCCGCCTCAGTTATTGGACTATCTAGTAATTCCACATGTTCAACAGATAATTTAGGTAGAGTAATATTAGAGAAAAAGTAACTAATTTCCCTTTGATTTGGGCTGACCTGAGATGTGTATAATTCCCTATAAAATTGTTTTAGGACCTCATTTATTTCTTTACTATATGACACCAAGTTATTTCCCTTCTTAATTGCTGGTATCATGTTGAAGGAGTTCTGTTGTTTAAGTTGCCTGCTAAGTAACTTGCTTCTTTTCTTGCCCTCTTCATAAAAAGTTCTTCTGAGCCTGAATAATGCATAGTCAACCTTTTTATTATAAATTTCCTGTAGTTGAAATTTAAGTTTGCATATATCCTGGTATAATTTATCTGAAAAGTGTTTTGATAGTTCAGTTCTAATTTGATATTCCATATCCTCAATTTTACTCCTATATTCTTTTTTCTGTTTTGATGCCTGTCCTATAATTTTCCCTCGGATAAAAGCTTTGGATGCTTCCCATTCCATTGCCCTTGTGGCCGTGCTTCCTGAAGTAAAAGTAGTATTTAAGATCCTCTCTCAGTGTCAGAGCAAAGGCTTCATCACGTAAAAGTTAAGTGTTTAGCCTCCACCTACCTTTTCTCTCTTTATCTGTATTGATATCAACACCTAGCGCTATAGCTGCATGATCCGACAGGGCCATCGCATTTATTGTACACTCTGTTACTGATTCTTGAGTATTACTTGAAATTAAAAAGAAGTCTATCCTAGAATATGATTTCTGACAGTGGGAGAAGAAGGTGTAATCCCTTTCTCTGGGATTTGCCAGTCGCCAAATATCTACCAAGCCTAAATCTTCACATAAAGTCTCCAGCTAGAATAATCTGGCCCTCCATTTCCCCTAAAACTTTGTTCACCTCATTAAGAAAGTTTGGGTCTTCTTTATTAGGTGCATATATGTTACACAGCACCATCTTTATCCCGTTAATAACTGCCTCTATACAAACCATTCTACCTTCATCATCTTTAAATTCCTTGACCAGAACAAAACTCAGATTTTTGTTTATTAGAATGCAAACCCCGTTCCTCTTGCTAGAGTAAGAGCTATGAAAGATGTGGCCCACCCATCCCCACATCAGTTTGGCTGCCTCTTCTCCCCTAAAGCAAGTCTCTTGAATGAAAGCAATATCCGCTTTGTTATGTTTAAGGTATGTCAGAACCTTCCCTCTCTTTTTAGGATCCCCACAGCCATTGATGTTCCAACTTATACATCTAACAAAGTTATTAGCCATGTCTTGAGTAGGAAATAAAAAAGAGTAAACATAAATTTTTATTGCAAGAGAAGACTGGCTACATTGTGACCTGATATCACCAATGTTGCGCTTTAAAACTGATGTCTCACATGTATTAATACTGGAAACTGTCTCCCTATTAACTTCAGTCAGTACCACACCCTCATAGAAATATACGGGAACACTGACAATCTGAGGTTCTCCCACAATATACCATGTTTTTCTCTCTTTCCAAGGCAAGCACTTTCTACCTTGCCGATTGTCGAAGAAATCTAATAAGCACTGGTCTGGGCAGCTGGTCCACGCCTGGTCTAGGAGCAGCCACCCGGTGCGCTCTCTCTACCTCAATCTTCCCAACCCAAATCGATGTCGAGCCCCTCGCGCAAAACTTTCTTCACACACGCCTCCATGGTGCCGTTTGTTCCATAAGTCTCCTTTAGTCCCACAAGTCTCATGTTGTTTCTCTTGCAATGGTTTTCCAGCTCTTGTAAACAGTTCTGTAACATTTCCACCATTTTATCACGGCCGTCATTATCGCTCACCAACATGTCGGCTAAGTAAACACTCTTTCCACCACTGAAATGAAGTTTCACTGAATTTTGCCATCCCAATTAAAACAATAACATTTAAATCCAATCCACATTAGAAACATTAAGTTGATGAATGCCTTTGGTGTCATCAGTGAAAGAAATGTCTGTTTTAAATTATATATGTTACATATAAGCTCCTCTCATAGTGGGTGGACTCACCAAAAAATACGAAATGGTATTTTATGGCAATTTAAAGGCTAGCATCAAGCACTTTTTCAACCTCTGAGACCAGTGGTTCTTAAACTGTGGGGCAGGCCCCCCTGATGGTGCAAAGAAGCAACTGTATGTGGGGCATGAATGACCAGCGGAACAGTTGAGTGTGAGACTGAGCTGAATGAATATGATTTATATTTATTAAAACAAGAAGAATTGTGTTATTCTATCTTGCTGACCTTTATCAAACTAAAATTCTATTTGGATCAACAACAATCTCAGAGTTTGGATAGGCAAGGACCTATTCTCACGGTGAGCAGGACACAGCACTGCTGCTGGCCTCAGGGACATGGTCTGATTTGTGATAGTTTTAAGTGAGCAGGGCACAGCGTAGGCAAATTATTTTGTTGAACCCATTTAGACATTAGTTTTTTTCTCTGCGTAGACCAGGTAATGAAAACAAAATATATGATTGCTTGTTTTCCTCACAAATAAAAATAATGTTTAAAAATAGTAGTAGTTAATTTACAAGTCTTTCAGTATGTGTGCTCTAAGTGACAGATATAGCGTTATGGCTTCACTGCATGGTGGGTGAGTAAGAAGTTCTCTGCCATTATAAGGCAACACAAGCTAAATACAGTTTCATCACAGGGATAAGGTCCTCTCTGTTGGCATTCTTGTTTACATGCCTCAACTGCTTCCTGAGAGACCTTTTTCAGGTGATCTTGTTCTCCAATTAGATGAGGGACGTGTTATGATTTGGACTTTGTGGTGGCCTGTTTTTGGTCTGTGTTTCTGTGCCTGCAGCACATTGAGTATAATCAGCACCTGCACTTATATCCAGACCTTACCTCTGCACGGTGTCAGATTATTGTCGCCAGCCCCAGTGGTACTTGATCACTCTCAGTATCTCTTGAGTTTATGTATTTAGGAAGCCTTCTTGTGTTTACTAGCCAGCACTTTAACCCTGCCTTCCTCCTCTTCCAGTGCGACCGGACCATACCTGAGAACCAGCTCCTCCACCTCCTGCGCATCTGCCACCCCTCACAATTTCAACTGCCTGAGCCAGCCTACTGTGTAGACAGTGTGTCTCCACCTGCACCACCCAGGGAGCCCTCGGCCTGTGCTGGAGCTCACCGTCTCATCCTACCAGCAAAATCATTCTTGTGTTCAATAAATTCACCTTTCAAGTCGCTACTTGTTTGGCGTTACTTTTGAGTCCACCTGTTCCTTACTACAACCGTTACAGAATAATCTGGCCAACATGAATCCAACCAACCCAAACTCCATCCATCACGCTCTCAACGCGCAAGAATTCCTCGTAGGAAGACACAAAGACATGTTTCAAGACGTCATGACCAACTTACAAGGACTCTGCTCCAGTGTTTCTCAACTCAGTGTCCAACTCGACCAACTCACTACTCAGACGACGTCCTCCACCCCCTCCCCTCCTGCATCAGTGAGTAACCTACCTGCCTCTAGTTCTGCCCAATTTCCCCTCTCCCCTGCTAAAAAGCCTTTTGTTCCCCCTTCCGGAGCATTTCTCAGATGAGTTAGGCACCTGTGGTAGATTTATTCTCCAGTGTTCTTATGTTTTCGACCTACAGCCTTCTGGTTATGCCAATGATAAAGCCTGCATAGCTATATCATTAATTTGTTAAGGGGTAGAGCAGATCAGTGGGGAGCCACATTATGGGAGGGCAACTCACCTGTTATCTCTACCTATTTGTAGAAACACGTCCATCGCCTCTGCATTCCATTGAGGCTTTGTTTCCTGCATTAATTACTCCTTTCATCTGCAAGCTGACAAGATTTTTCAGGAAAGAGACGCCATGAAGTCTCTCACCTCTTCAGTGCTTTAAGTGGGCCGGTACACACCGGTATGGAGTACCGGCACTTCTCAATTTTAGCCTCTGGCGTACCGGGACTTTTTACGGCGTACCGGGACTTCTCATGAGCTCATAGCACCCTGTCCTATTCTATTTCTCTCTTTGCGATTCCTGATACTCATACTCCTATGGCTATACTACATTACCCAGTGTGCACTGGTACGCACCACACTCTTGCCCCTCGCAAGAGGAGGTCTCGCGAGTCAAGTGTGCCGGAAAGGACGTCACATGAAGAAGAAGAGATCTCGCGGACGGTGAATGTCAACATCAACGCCAGTCGAAACCAGTTTGATTTGCCGCTTGTTTGAGTCAGATGGTTTAGTGAACCTAGTTACAAATGTTGGCGTGGCTCCAAAAGGGCCAAAAGAAGATTAAAAAACACCGAGATTCTAAGTCACACATAAAAGCAGCAGAGATAGAAAAAATCTTGTCACGCAACGAAATACAAAAACACATTCAAGATATGCACAAGACTGAGTATGACACTAGTTGCAGAGTGTTCCGAACAGCGTACAAAATTGGTAAGCATGGACGTCCATTTACGGATATGCCAGTTGATGTGAGACTGCAGGAGCTGAACGGAGTCAACATGGGTCGAGTTCTTCACTCAAATAACACGTGCTGATATCATTGATCATGTTTCAACAGAGATGAAGAAAAAAGTAGCTGATGACATAGTCAAGAACAGACGAAAATTGTGTGTGTTGATTGATGAATCCACCACAATCATTGGAAAGTCTGTATTGGTGGTGTGTTTGCGGTCAGCTATTGCCAACGCAGAGCCCGACACAATATTTTTTGACCTGCTTGAGTTGGATGGGACCACAGCAAATGATATAATTGGGATGTGATGGAGCATCAGTAATGCTGGGCAGAAGAGCCGGAGTTGCTACACAACTTTGCACCAGATTTCCACACCTGTATGTGTGGCACTGCTCAAATCATCGCCTGGAATTGGCAGTTGGCGATGTTGTCAAGGAGGTCAGTGGACTTAACCATTTTAAGATTTTTTTTTGGTAAGCTCTACATTCTCTATCATGCCTCACCCAAAAACAAAAGAGAACTGTGTCATTGTGCACAGAGTGTTGGACAACATCTCCTTTCAATTGGACGAGTTTTGTCAGTAAGATGGGTTGCTTAAAGTGAGAGGACTGTTAAAGCTGTATGGGAAAGCTACAAAGCTCTTCAGGCGCATTTTTCCAGTGCTGCCAGTGATGTTACAAGGGATTCAACAGAGGGAGCGAAATACAAGGGACTCAATGATGTTTTCACCTCAATGTCCTCGGTTTTCAATCTTGGTGTGATGTATGATGCCCTCACAGAACTCAGTGATCCTGTCAAGGTTGCTCCAAAAGAGAGACATGACGCTGCCTGAAGCAGACAAGCTGCTGGCTCGACAGGTTCGAGTCTTTGAGTCAATGGTTTCCTTACCAGGCCCATACACAAAAAGTGATCTTCAAGCTCAAACAGAGGGGTCCTTCAAGAATGTAGCCCTGCATGAAAATCTGAGAATTGTGAAGATCAACACAGGACAGTTCTTCCGCAGCATGGCTGAAAATATTAAATGCAGGATGTCTCCAACAACTTCCTCTCATTTCAGCACACAAAAGAGCTCCTCACACAAAGGTCAACTGACAACAGACGTGAAGGCTCTACAGCCAGACACTTGGCCTGAGGGAGAACTGGACATACAACATGGTCAAGAAGAGGTGGTCCGCTTGTGTGACAGGTTAAAAGTGGAGAGGAGAAGAAGTATACAAGGATTTCGGGAATACAAGGAGCTGAGGGGATCCAAGACACCAGAAGCTCTGAAGCCTCTGCTAAAAGCTGTCCACACCATTGCTGTGTCTACCAGTGAATGTCAGCGAGCCTTCAGTTGCATGAACAACATTCTTACTGACAAAAGGAACTCCCTTGCTGTTACCAGACTTTCAAACCTCATTTTTCTGAAATAAAATGGGCCACCATTAGAACAGTTCAGTCCACAAAGTTATGTGATGTCATGGCTGGCGAAGGGGAGACGAAACGCAGATGAGAGGGAATGTGAAGCTCCAAGCCATTCGAGCACAGATGGCCCAAGACCTGCTGGAGCCTTTTTTAAGTAGGTTGAAATATAATCACAATTGTCTTATATACTCATATTCCACTTCTTTTGACACATCTGTACAATATAATGCCATCCAGAACAGCAACATTGCCATGAATTCTGCTTCAAAAAAGCTTAGTAGTTTTTAACATTTGTTGTCTGGAAAAAAATTATATATATTGTTATGATAGAAACACAGGAGTATGTCATTTAATTGATTTACTTGTCAACTGCATAACTTCTCCAATTTTCTTCATGTCCGTTCTCCATCTCTTATCCATGTCTGTCTTTGATGTGTGTGTCCACAGGGTATGTTCAGTGCCAGTTGCCTTGTACGTCAACCTCCTTTCCAGGATTTGTTTGCATTTGTGTAAGTATATGAAGAGCTTATTCATCAATAATATCAATTATGTGGGTCCTCCTAAATCTGTGTATTTGCCCATTTAAGTTACACTGCAATCAAATATATATTTAGGTCTAAAATAATAGACAGTCATTGTCTACTGTTTTGTTATGATAGAAACAAACACAGGAGTATGTCATTTAATTGATTTACTTGTCAACTGCATAGCTTCTCCAATTTTCTCCATCTCTTATCCATGTCTGTCTTTGATGTGTGTGTCCACAGGGTATGTTCAGTACCAGTTGCCTTGTACGTCAACCTCCTTTCCTGGATTTGTTTGCATTTGTGTAAGTATATGAAGAGCTTATTCATCAATAATATCAATTGTGTGGGTCCTCCTAAATCTGTGTATTTGCCCTTTTAAGTTACACTGCAATCAAATATATATTTAGGTCTAAAATAATAGACAGTCATTGTCTACTGTTTTGTTATTATAGAAACAAACAGGAGTATGTAATTTAATCAATTTACTTGTCAACCACATGGCTTCTCCAATTTTCTCCATGTCTGTTCTCCATCTCTTATCCATGTCTGTCTTTGATGTGTGTGTCCACGGGGAATGGTAGGTGTCAGTTAGTTACCTTGTGGTTGCCCCCCTGAAGACCTCCCTTGGGCCACATGCAAGTGAACAAACATAATTTGTCTGGAAAGTAGAACGTTCAATAAAACGATCTTCTTTTTAAAAATCAACATCATGCTAGTATTTGAATATAGCACTTAATGATCTGCTGGAACTGACCGCCCACCGCCTAATTTACCTGGCAACAGTTGTATAAGGGGAGTACCGGCACTTATTTTTTTCCACTTAAAGCACTGCACCTCTTCACTTGACTTGTTTTGCTTTCAATGAAACCGTCAGATGGACGCTTCACATTACAACTTTGAATAACCATTTGCCCTCTTCCCCCCTCTGAAGACAGATTCACTCCTTTCCCTCATGTCAGTCGAGGTCAACATGGAGAAATCCACTCTCTAAACGTCAAGAGGGACAGAAAACTGTTTTGTGACAAAGATGTGTTAAAATTGAATGTCTTTGCAATTGCAAATAAGGTAACAACTCTGATGTTCTGTGTCTCTCCTGACAGAATTAACAAGTCTCCAGAGTAAAAGTACTCTGGGCCTCTTCTTTGTTTTTCTAATCCTCCTGCCCAAATGGTTTATGACTGTTTCTCTTATCACACATTCCAACTTATAATGGTTTCTGCACTCATCCAGATCTCAAGCAAGTTCTAAATAACCATTAAACCAGGACCTCATCTTCTTAATTTTAACAAATTATTAAACAGGAAGAAAAGTTATTAAAACAGATTTTTCTTACATTTCTCTACGATTAAGATTGACTGAGATAAATTTAATGTGTAAAAATGTCCTGTCCCGTCTGTAGTCCCGCCTGCCACTCGGGACAACAAAACTGAGAGACATCGCTCTCTCTAGCTCTCTTCTTTTAATTTTTCAACTCTTTACTCTACTTTGCGACATGCTCCAAGGCAGCAATCTCCACAGAATTGACCACGTGTTGATTTTTCTCATTTTTATAATTTGCGGTGTTGACTCACTTTCTTTAAGTGCTTTCACTTTTGTTAAGTGCTAACAGAATGAAGTTCTACTTTGATTTTTTTTATATATCGTTAAGTATCACAACCTGATTCAGAGGAAGTGAATTCAATTTAATTAATCTTGTATTGAGTAACAACGGAAGATCCGCCCGGCCAGCGTTTCATCCTCTCGTTATTTTATTCAAGAAGGTTGAATAAGTTTACGAATCAGACACTTAAGAGCCACCACTCGAAGCAAGAAGAACATCTTTATGAAGACCACCATCATTAGTAAAGACTTGCAGTAGCCTTCTGCTTCAACAAACCATGCGAGCAGTTCGCAACAACAGAAAGACACTGTGCCAAGCCGAGACCGGTCCTGCCTCCAATGCTCACAGGTGGTGCTATTCCGCTGGGCAGCGGACCGAGATTATCATCAGCTGAGTGCTTGACTAGTTGCGCTCTTCCTCCGACATCGGAACGAGGGCATCACCCACTGTGAAATCGGACGAACCGCGACTCTCCAGACAAAGTAGGCTAAGCACCTTGCACACTGCTGGATTCACACGCATGAAAGAGTTGGTGTCTTCTTGGCTCCTGATTCATATCTTTTAGCTTAAGAGAAATTTGGTTAGGGTCTCGTTAGTATTAAAATTACTCTCGTAATATTTGAGTGCTTCCCCGACCCGCAATTTCACCATCTGCACATGTTCATATAATCCCATTACTTTAATCATTACAGTCTCCACATTTCCTGTTATCATTATTGTTTATTTAAATCACCATTTCATTTATTTACCCCGATTTATGTAGTTAATAAACATATTTAACCGTATGTCGTTGTCTGTGCAGGTTTGTTTTTAATGTGGAGAACCGATGGAAACTGTGTAGAAATCACTGCTTCATTTATGAGATTGAATACATTGATTTAAAATTGATTAGGATTGTTCCAAGTAATCTTGTCCAGTCAGATTTGATTAATTCCCTCCGGATTATTCAAATGGACAAAACAACGGAGTAGGTGCCCCATTTACGAGTGCTTTATTGATCGGCAGTGATTAATAAATTACATTATTATTAGTGTATCTCCTACATATTCTACCTTTATAGATGAGATGCGTAAGGTTTTCGATCACCCAGTTCAAGGCTCAGAAGCAGCAAACAGATAATTGGGGTTATGACAGGGCACACAGTCTGCAGCAAGCTTCTCTATTGATTTCAGCTTTCTCGCGGCAGAGAGTGGTTGGAACAAGCTAGCACTCGTCGACTTATTTCGGAAGGGGTTATCAGCCAGTTTTCAGGAAGAGTTAGCCACACAAGATCCGCTTAGCACACTTGAGGGGCTAAATTACTTATGCTATTCGCATTGATAACCGCCTCAGAGGGAGACAGAGGGAGCCAATAACTGCTAGCCGTAGGTCAACTAACCATACCTTTAGCCAATCTCCCTTCTCTCCCTGTGAATCTCACTCTCCTTCATGCCCCTCTCCCAACCTGTTGCGCCCCCTGCTGCTGAGTCCATGCAACTGGGACAAGCTCGCCTGATGCCTGAGGAGCACTAACGCCATTTCCCAAAGAATCTCTGCATTTACTGTGGTCTGCCTGGACATTTCCTAGCCAACTGCCTGTCCATGTCAAAAGACTAGGCTCACCAATGAAAGGGAGCACATTGGTGAGCCAGACCACCTCCTCTAGCTCCCTTAATCGAGTCAACCTCACTGCTCCCTCCAGTGGTCACATGGGTCCCTGCACATCAACATGTTTGTAGATTCTGGTGCCGATGACAGCTTAATTGATTCTACCCTGGTCCAGCAAGCGTCTATTCCTATTGTGCCTCTCGACGATCCCAATCAATGCCCCAGATGGTAAGCTACTGGCTAAGGTCCGCCTCTCCTTATCTCTGGCAATCACAGAGACCAAGTTCAACTGTTTTTCATCTCCTCGCCTACTTCCCCTGTGGGTCTTGGTCTTCCCTGGCTCCAACTTCACAACCCCCACCAAGGCTGGTCATCTGCCTCTATTGCCAGGTGGAGCATATTTTACCATTAACACTGTCTCTGCTCCACCATACCCACCTCCAGAAGTCCAGCTTCACCTCCTCCTGACCTGTTTCTAGTGCCCACTGAATATCACAACCTCACCTGAGTTTTTAGCAAGGAGCTAATCCTCTCCCTTCCCCACAAAGACCCTACGATTGTGCCATTGAGCTCCTTTCAGGCACCCCCGCTGCCTTCTAGCTGTCTCTACAATCTGTCATGTCCAGAGAGGGAGGCCATGGAAAAGTACATTACTGACTCTCTAGCTGCAGGACTCCTCTCCTCTGGGTGCCAGATTCTTCTTCGTAGAGAAGAAGGATAAATCTTTACGCCCCTGTATTGATTACCGTGGCCTCAACAAACGGTAACGGTAAAGAACAAGTACCCTCTTCCTCTCATTGACCCGTAATCTGAGCCACTTTGCCATGTCCAAATCTTCACCAAGCTGGATCTTTGAAACGCCTACCACTTGGTCCGGATTCGGGAGGGAGATGAGTGGAAGACGGGATTTAACACACCCTTGTGCCACTTTGAATACCAGGTGATGCCCTTTGGCTTGAACAACGCCTCAGCTGTCTTTCAGGCCCTTTTCAATGACACTTCTGCACTTCGTGCACGTCTACCTAGACGATATTTTGATTTTCTCATGCTCCACTGAACAACATGTACAGCAGTTGTGTTTGATCCTCCAGAGACTGTTGGAAAATAAACTACTCTGTCATACCCAGTGGCGGTCCTAGCTTGCATGATGCCCTGGGTGAACCTCACCTTAAGCGCCCCCCCCCAAATAAAAAGACAGAAAAAACTCATACACAATATTACTTTTTACTAAACTAATAATCACAATATAATTGTACAATATTAGTCTGTTGTTGTTAGCACTGTTGGGACCCACAGATGAAGTCATTCATTGTGGATTTCAAAATGGACTCTGAACTGAACTCAGTGTCCCAGAATTCCCCATTGTTCACACCTAGGTGCAAAATTCAGCTTTGAGCTACTATTAGTCAGGGTGACAGACCCCCCTCTGATCAGATAGTCAAAACTCCAGCGCCTTCCTTTGTTCTTTCTCTTCTCTTCTCTTCACATCAAGCCTCTCTTACTCTAATGCTCTCCACTCCTTCGACTTCTTATCTTCAAGGGCTCCTCTCCATCTCCCCCCACGGGGCTGCCTGCCCTCGAGATCTCTTCTTCTGGGCCTAACAGCTGCGGAGAGAACCAAGCTGCATTTGCCACAGGCCCAAAGAACTTCTCCTCACTGCAGCGACATGAGGTCCTGCCAGTATTCCTGATCAGTTAGCACCAGCAGCTGTGACACAAAGCTTGCCAGCTAACGTCACAATCTGAGGAGCACCAAGCAAGTTAGCACCGAGCTGCTATCCCTGCAAAGGAAAGGAGCGAACCATTTCCTCCTCTGCCGACTTTCATCAGTCCTTGCACAGCAAGAACAGCATTCAACATTGGAATCCCAACGTTCTCCTGCAACCACCAGCAATTTTTCTTCAAAGACTGGTAACGTTGAACTGGGCTTAGATAGCATAGCATAGCACGGCTAAGCTCAGGACTTTAAACTCTGGTTGATGTAAATTAAACTCTGGTTTAAATGTCTGGTGTTCAATTTATGTGTGTTCACTGTTTGAGTGTTATTGTGATCTCAGGTCAGGTTATTGGTAGTTTGCTTTCCTAGATGGCTAATTCGATGTTGAATGATGCTTCACACAGACTCAGGGTCTTTGCATGCAACTTACCATCTTCTATAACCTGGCATCATGTCACACACACACACACACACACACACACACACACACACACACACAGTCCTTGAGCCTGGAGCATATCACACCCACATGTGAGATCAGTGACCACCATTGATTCTTTGTTCTGCCAGACACACACACACACACACACACACACACACACACACACACACACACACACACACACACACACACACACACACACACCTGTATATAGTACATGTTAGTGTGTTTTCATCTCTGTGAAAATAAAAGACTTCTGAACCCTCAAGCTGCCTATTTTATATTGTACAAGAGTGAATGTTGCCAACCTCTACTCTGTCAAGAACTCCAAAATCCTTCAACCATTACTAGCTGTTATGGTAATATTGGTTGTAGTTATTAAATTCATTATTAATCAGAGTTACAAACAGTTTAGTATCTTTTCTGAGACTGATTTGGTGAATTGGCTATCTTTTTCCTTCTTCAAGGGTGGTGCCCCGAGGTGATCTAATGTAAATTGGATCTTATTAGTAATCATAATTAATAATTTTCCCTGATAATCATTAATTATTATTGATTAATTTAACCCAAAACTCCCTATTACTGTTGCATGAAGCACTACATTATGGTGCCTTGTGTGATGTGAGCACAACAGCACCATCTTCTTCGCTGTGGTGTCCTGGGGTGCAGGCATCAAAATGAAAGATGCTAACAGACTGAATAAACTCATCAAGAAGGCAGGGTCAGTTTTTGGCTTTAAGCTTGTCACCCTGGAGGAGGTGTTGGAGGACAGGATGCTAGCAAAACTGCTGGCTATCATGGACAATGTCTCTCACCCCCTCCACAAAATTCTGGACAAGCTTAAGAGCAACTTCAGCAACAGACTCATTCAACCCGCTGCCCAAAGGAACAGCACAGGAAATCATTCATACCTGGTGCCATCAGACTTTATAACACTCACTCCATAACACAAATAATGCTTTTTAAATTATTATTAGCGTAAATACTGCACCTTATCCTCTTGCACCTTATGTTCCACTTACCTTTTCGCTTCGATACCTCAGTATTTTATTTTATTTACTTCAGTATTTTATTTTATCTACCTCAGTATTTTATTTTATTTTAAAGCTACTTAAGCATTTTATTGTAAATAGTATTGTATTGTTTTTTGTATATTGTATATAGTACTTTTCTATATACTATTTACGTTTCTATATTTGCCCTTGTATTTTGATTGTATTTGTACTTGAATTTACCAGCTGCTATGATAACCTAATTTCTAATCAGGGATTAATAAAGCTATCTATCTATCTATCCATCTATCCATCCATCCATCCATCCATGAATGACTGAAATGTGCTTTATTTGGAAGCAATTCGTGATGTGATTGACTTTAGCCTTCTAGTTGCATTAGTTAGATGAATCCCCTTCTTCACCGCTCCCCCGCACCAGTAGGGAGAGCTGAGGTCCAGAGATGAACCTATCCAAATTTAAGGCAGCCGGTACGGGTCGGCACCGGGGGTGATCGGCTGCAATAAGCCCAGAGGCGGCTGCTACAGAGCCGGTTACTGTGGGTGACTGTCTGCTCTCCTTTTTTTTGTGCGGGCGCTCATGCCGCCCCTAAATGTCGCCCTGGGCAGCTGCCCATATTGCCCATATGAGGAACCACCCCTGGTCATACCAGAGAAATGTGAGTTTCACTCCCCAGCAGTGAACTTCCTGGGTTACGTGGTGGCGAAAGGACAGCTCCAACCAGATCCAACCAAGATAAAAGCTGTTGAGGAGTGGCCCACACCAACTTCTGACGACAGTTGCAACATTTCTTGGGCCTGCCAATTTCTACCGGAGATTGGTCCAGAACTACAGCCAAGTGGCCGCCCCCCTCACTCAGCTCAACTCTACCTGGTCCTCCGAGGCTGAGTCAGCCTTTTTGAGGCTCAAGGGGCAGTTCACTAACACTCCCATTCTTTTTTTTCAGAATATTTTATTTTTGGCTTTCAACACTCCCATTCTTAAGTACCCAGATCCCAAGTTGCAGTTCTTGGTCGAGGTAGATGCCCCTGACTCCGGGGTTGGAGAGGTTCTGTCCCAACACGACGTCACCTAGCAAAGACTCTATCCCTGTGCTTTTTTCTCACAACACCTCTCGCCGGCAGAGAGTAATTATGATGTGGGAAACAGAGCTGTTGGCAGTGGTGTTGGCCCTCTAAGAATGGTGTCACTGGCTGGAGGGTTCCCAACAGCCCTTTATTATATGGACAGACCACAGGAACCTCTCCTATCTACGCTCCATCAGACAACTCAACTCCGGGCAGGCCCGCTGGTCTCTTTACTTAAGTCGCTTCAACTCTACCCTCTCTTATCGCCCTGACAAGCCTGACGCTCTTTCTGGGCTCTACTCCATGGATTCGTCACCCTTGGAGCCTGAGCCCATTGTGCCCTCATCCCGGATTTTTGGGGCAGCCACCTGGGAGATTGAGATGCTGGTGAAGGAGGCCCAGCGTACCTCTCCAGATCCTGGTACAGGTCCCACCAACTGCCTGTTTGTTCCTGAGACAGCACGTTCACAAGTGTTGCAGTGGGGGCATTCCTCCAAATTAACCGGCCATCCAGGAGTTCAACGCACTCAGTTATTCGTTTGTCAATGCTTCTGGTGGCCAGGACTGACTAGGGATGTCAAGGAGTTCTTGGCAGCCTGCATGGTTTGTGCCTGGAGCAAGGCCTCTCACCATCCCACCGCTGGACCCTCCACCCTCTACTCGTGCCCAGCCATCCCTGCTCCCATGTGATGGTGGATTTCGTCACTGGATTGCCGCCTTCAGAGGGCAATACTGTCATACTCACCATAATCGACTGCTTCTCCAAATCAGTCCATTTTGTCCCATTACCCAAGCTGCCCTCGGCTTTTGAGACAGCCCAGCTCCTCGTCCTCCACGTGTTTCGGCTCCATGGGATCCCATTCAACATCCTCAGCCTACGCCTCTCCAGGTAGTTATAACTGAAGAAGCCTCTTGGATGAGAAGTGAAATGTCATCAAGAAACTGAAACAAGTCCAGTTGCCTACAATATAATTTTGAGTTAGCTAAATTCCTCCTGGACTGGAGTCCTCTGGAGTCCTCTGATATTCATATCAATATAAATAGACAATGATGGCCTCTGAACAGTGTGCGAAATACCCGTCAATATTCGGGGGGGGGGTCCCCATCTCCCGACTGTTGCGCAATACCAATCTAATTTTTTTCAATATGCAGTAGGCCTATAACATTACAATATTTCATGGATGCAAGCTAAGACAATCAGTCTATAGCCTACATGACAACATACACGCACACACTTAGCAATTTTTGACAATCCAATGCTACAGTATTCGTAAAGCAACACTGACATTGGAGGCTGCATTGGCTAAAGTTGTTTGGATGCACGTTGTTTTATAACAAGGAGAGGCAAAGTTCTGCATTAGCTACAATGCAGACATGACAATAATTGGCACCTATCTGGCGCACTTACAAGAACAATCAACTGACTAAATGCCAGGTATAGCCTATCGGAGACTGGCACGCAATCAGTGCACTTGCAAATACACAAAGCACATTCGCCTAACCATGTAAACAGGCCATTTCTCAAATTGAAAAAAGCACCATGGCAGATGCTGACAGACAGCCTACAACAAGCCAAACATCACCACGGCGGGTGCTCTCTCTAAGACCACAACCAACCACAAGGCCTACATAACTTGCGGTTTTTTCATTCGCCCACCTGCTTCGTTGTCCAACCAGCCGGCAAGTCGCTTGTGCTAGCAGCAGTAGCAGCTAACATTACCTCAGCACCTGCTGCGTCTTCAGAGCACTCAGCCTGAACTTCACGTTGTTCTTCTGTGGAGTCACTGGGTGAGAGAGGATCCTCTGTTCTGGTAGTGAGTGGGCCCACTGTGCTAGCTGCACCAGCATAGTCTTTCGGTGCCTCTTCATCTCTGTGCCGCCTTTTTGAATGTGAACCCAAAGTATGTGAGTGATACACTCTGGTTTAGCTTTCGCTTGCTAGCCATTTTTAATATGACTTCTCAACATTATGTCTTTCTTCTGTTTGGCGCACATGGCTAATTTGCATACGTGCGCAGGACCGGCTGGCTCCGCTTGGCAACAAATACAAAATATTTGTGAATAAATGTTTTGGATTCTGAATACTGGACATTGTGAGCTTAAAAACATTTTAATGACCATTAGTGACATTTTATTATATTTTATTATATTTTATTTTTTTGTCAAAATTTGAGATATAAATAAATGTCAACTCTGGAGCAAGAAATGCCTAACAGATCATCATTCTTGCAGAAGGGGGAAAAAAAATGTCCTGCAACTTCACTAGTGTCGCACAGCAAATGCATTCATGTGTTGGGAAAATGCAAGTAAACACTAATCTGTGAAATAAACAACATTTGATTCATCCATGTTGATATAAAGACAGTAGGTTTGTATTTTCAGATTAGTTTAAAAAACTGACTCATCACACCTCATATGTACTTAAAGCTCCATAGGGGAAACAGTGGAGTGCATAGTCATGATCTTTCATGTTTTGCATCAAAATCTCCATCAATTCCCTTCAATCTTTCAAAGATGATTTTACTGAGGACACCAGTTACTGCTTCACATGCATCATGTTTTTGCCTTAAATCAGCTGGTGCCACATGACCCCTTTTTACAATGTAGAGTTTGAACTGACAACAGGCAGAAAATGTGGAGACATAATGCATTTTATTCACTTGTGAAAAGTAATTACTACATAAAAATAGTATGATTTTTATTAGATTTTTCAATGTGCAAGTACTGAGGCAGCACTACCCTCTACCGAGGAGCTGCCACTGGTGCATGCAAGTGCGTGGTCCTCATGATATGCACCTGCTCACCTTTTTGTGTGGGTGCGTGCCCACATGTACCTCATCCTCGCTGCATGCCTTTTCCTTTCTGTAGTGTGCTCTTGATTCAATGCCGTCTCTGGGGCCCAATCCCCTAATCAGCATGCCAGGAGAAAACAGGGGGATGCCTAGTTCCAGACACTTTCTCAGATTGTGTCAGTCACATGCACTGCAGCTTCAGCTTATTGTTGAGCAAACGGCAGAGGTATAAGGGGACCACATCCCCCTCATCACCCATCTGCTCCCCATCAATCCGCCCACCCTGACCCCCTCTTCCATCTAGCTAAGAGCATGGAAGAGAAACGAGTGAGGATAACAAAAGCATGTATTGAGAAAAAGAAAAATTAGATGTTATTCCTGGACAATAGACTGATCGTTCAAAATACAGAATGTAATCGTAACTGAGCGGAAAACTTGAATGGCACTTTCCCTGGTCCACTGTGTCAGGTTCAATTTAGTTACGTAGCAGACAAAGACCAGGGTGAATAGAGAGACTTGAGACCAGGGGATTGAGGGGAGTTGCTTGGCACACAAACAATTACCACTCGTCCCTGCATAGCTTGCTGTGGCCCCAAATCCCCACATTTGTCCAGACAAATTGACTGGACCCCAGGTCTTGTTTGTCTAGCTCTGCTGGTCTGATGGAGAGCGCTTGAGGGCAATGGGGAATTCCTCCTCTAAAGAGCACAACCCATGGAAACAGAACCAAAAATGTGTTCTGGTCAGAAAATCAGCCTACCAAAACTTAAAGTTTAAAGTGTGCCTTGAGGTCAGTCCAAATCATATCATTGTTTATTAATTGTAGATTTGAACATCTCACCACATGAAAGATTTTGGTGACATTTCATTAACTAAGTTGATGTTATATCAAACTGTATTTTAGACTGTTTAATATGCAGCTATGTCAACGCTAATCACATGACAATTCCAGGTGCGATAGTTGTAGTTCTGGCTCTGATGTTTTTCAGGAGCACGGCAGAAAAATAGTGATCATCAAAGCAGTAATAGAAGGATTTAACCTGGTAAACGGAACTATAAAAAATACACCGATACATCTCAGGTATCAACAGCATCTGAGCTAATCAATAAAACAAAAATCAGACTGACTGAACTCTACTCAGAAAACAGCTTAAAAGAAGGAGAAAGACATCCATTCTCTGTGGCATTGTGCATACCCAGCACTTAGCCTTCAATTCTGTGTATCATTATCCAGTATCATGGAGACTGGTAATAACTTTCTATTTTTTCTACAACCTACATATAAAAGGGGAATTTAATTAATTATTTACTTCTAGGCCAAATTTTGTCTTTCTACTTTCTGTACTTAAACCACTTTGTTTTAACATATTCACTAGTACGCTTAATTCCAAATTGCTAGCCTCAAAATGTACTAGCCGTTACTTAGGCAAAGTAAAAATAAAGTACGATTGGTGCTGTAGGACTGCAGTACTTTGTCATGATAAAAAAGAGATAAGCGAAGTAATTAAATGTAACGTAAATACATACTTAGCTTGGACAAATATCGAATTAAGTAAAGTTCAAACCGAAAAAAAAAATTAGGGATTACTCGACGCAATTCCACTGATTCTATCATGTTCTGATTTCATTTCTTCAGGCTTTTTTCCATCATTTTTGTAGCTAATTTTGGGAGAAATTTGCAATCATGTTTCATTCTGTCTGTTACATCCCTTTGTTATGTCCAAGGGGAACAGGAAATGGCAACACAACAAATCAAGGATTCAGACAAGACAAAGTTAACGGTTAAAGAAAAATTCTTTATTGAGGATGAACTCAACTCACAACTTGGTTTACAAAATGTGGGGGAGGAAAGGAGGGAGGTGGAGTGCCAAAGCAATGAAATCAATAAAACAAAACCTATACTAATCCTTATTCAAAACGCAACACAAAAACCTCTGTCTTCTCTAAAAAAGGAGTGTTCAAAACAACTTTCAAAACAATACACAAGTGGCATCCATCCACCGCTAAACTAGTGTTTTCAGACAGAGTTTACTACGTGATGAAATGTATAGGGCACCCCAACTTACCTTACTCCTTTCTCCCACTACATACCTTTAGAAATCCACAGCAAAACCAAGTCTGCCAAAGCATCTGTATTATGTGAGGGCCAAATGCAAAACAGGAGTGTGAGCTCCTCAGCTAGGCTCCCTTTTATTGGGCCTCCAGACAGGTGATTGGCCACGCCAGAAATTACTGCAACAGGGGGCAGTGGCTTCATGGCCTGTCAGGTGCAGCTCATCACCTTGTCAGCACCTGAAGGAAAACTATGGGAGGGAGGGACAGAGAGAGGGAGAAAGAAAACAAAACCCTCTGCCCCTGCTGAGCACGTAACACTGTCTCATTAAAATGTTTCATTTGTGCATTGGAATGGTTATCCACTGTTCTTCACACTTGGCATACCTAGGTTTGCAGACTCTTGATGTCTGTAGGTAGAGACAAAGATGATCCTTATGAAATTCCAGACTCCATTTGAGCTAATGGATGACACTGACCAAAAATCACATACATACTGTCTGGTGCCCTCCTGTCAGATGACATGAGAATCTGTATGACATATGACAACTGTATAAAGCTGAGCAAATGTAATGCTACTTTAAGGTTTTGGTGTGACTGTTAACAAAATCTTCCCTGTTAAAAGATCTGCGTTTGTAATAGGAATAAAATATTCAAGTCAACTAAGAAGCACAGGGTTTTTTCAACACCACCAATTAAGCAATACAGAGAAGATATGATTTGAAAAAGTTGAGGAGGATTAACCTGATGCTAATGAGCTGTGACTTGAGGTCTTCTTTGCCATGAGAAAATGTGCAGTGGTGTTTTTGAGGTCAAAACTTTACAGTCATGTAATAGTCATTTCCACAGAATGTATCTCTAGTTACTGTTAGTGTCTTGAATAGCTACTGTAGTGTATCCTTGAAAGGCTACTTTGAAACATTATCTTTTAATGTTGTGTTAGACTGCCATCCATTGCTTACTTAGGAATCTATGATATATATAGTTAAAAAGTTTTTACAGATCAGGGGTCTCATTCATTAAACTCCATGCAGAATCCACCCCACAAAAGCTGATATGTACCTATGCCAAAAAAATAATAATCAGATTTTAAAAACCTACATTCACCCGATAGTGCACCATTTCCCTTTTATAAATCCCAACTCAATTTGCTAATATGAATAATGAAACATTTTATAATGAGAAAAAGTGAAAAATAATTTCAATTGTTTTTCAATTCATTTTTGGTCCAAAGCCATTTTGAGCATTTCTCTGCCAAATAAGCGTCTTTTTGCATGGTAAGGTAAGGTAAGGTTTTTTTCACTCCTGTCGGAGAGAAAAGCTCAAAATGGACACAATTGAAATCATGTTTGGCATAATATTTATCCACTTTACACATTCCTTGGTAGGAAACTTAAATAAACACAAATAAAAACATGTTTGTCTCCTTCAGTGTCTCCTCATGTCTCCAGTCTGGTATGTTTCTAGTTTTGGTTTTTGGTTTCTCTTTTGATTTGTACTTTGCGTTTGTTTGCACTTTGTTTTAGCCTTTAGTTGTTACTTTGTTTTTGTCTACTTGTCAATAGTTAGTTTCCCTGTATTTTCCCATTTGTTTGCGATTCAGCTTTGTTTATTAAAAGCTCGCCTTTTGTTTCCCCCTAATCCTGCCTCCTGTGTGTGTCTGCACGTGGGTCCTCATTTAAATATACGTAAAACATAACAATAACTCCAAAATTGACGTTACTGTTTTCTACACAAATTGAAGGGGAATGAAGGGGAAATTGATTGAAACCATGTTTGCCATAATATTTATCCAACTTTAAACATTCCTTGATAGAACACTTTCTTGAAAAACCTTTTTTCATTAAAAATACACCTTAATTTACATTACTGTCCAAAAAGACGCTGATTTCGATGGGGAAAGCTCATAATGGTTAGAAGTGACCTTGGACCAAAAATGAATTACAAAACAAGTGAAACCATGTTTTGCTTTAATATTTATCCAACTTTAAACATTCCTAGTTAGAAAACTTGCTAGAAAATACATTTTTCACCTAAAACCAGCTTAGAGGTGTAGAGGCTAACCTAACCCTAACCCTTAGAGAGGGTTTCCCTCTTCCCTCCCCCCAATTATACTTAAACCTATCACATCCTGCGTCACTGATTTAGGGAATTCCGCCCTATATCAGTCGCGCATCCCGATCGCTGCATCTGCCTTTTCCCTCTGAAGAAGCAATACTCTTGCGAAACGTCAGGGATTTTGGTTGACCAAACTGGGCTTGGAAACCTCTCCTCAGCCTTTTTTAATCGTTTTTATTCGGGCTCTTTTGCCCTCAAATTGGATCCTATTTTAACCTTTTATTGTTTAAATAAAGTGGATTTTAACTGTTTTTGGAGGCTCAACCGCACCAAACTCGCCTCTCTTCGGCCTTGGAAGGCCACATCAGCTGACAAATTGCACTCCGCAAACTACAAACTGCATCAGAAACACTCTTTTCTAAGAACTACTATGCTTTTTGTGAAAGACTCAACATAAACCGCTCTGCCTAACTCCATCCTCTTCCGGAAACTGTCTCTGAGCATCTCTCCAGGAAACCACCCACCGCCATTCACCACGAGGAGCCACAGACGCTGAGAAAGAGGGATCCCACTCTAAAAACAACCCTCAACGCTCTAGCTGGCTCCTCTCCCCCCACACACACGCGGATACAGGGAGGTGAGCATGCTGTCAGGTAAGCACCCACTCACAGTCTATTATTCCACACACAGGAGACAACCCACCCATTTTGGCCATCATCCTCAGGCAGGTGCAGCTTTTAGCAATAGACAGCCTTTTTCTCACTGCTCCGCACCCCCTAATGCGACCGCTCAACCCCACTATGGGAGGTGCGCTGACAACCCCAGAAGCCACATTCAGACCACCGCAACCCCGATTAGACAGGCACTAGATCCAGACACCAAAAAACGGTGCCCATTTTGTGCCCATTTTGTGAAGTGCAAGTTGAACAGAATATTAATTTAAATCCCAACATAATATAAATACAACTAAGACCAAGAAATAAATTAACCAATATAAAATAAAATTCACAACAAACTGTCATAATCATCATAATAAAAACAGCAGTGTATCAAAACCAGCAGCAATACAGAATACAGAACATACAGAACACAGAACATGCAAACAAATCACAAGATTTAACAGTACTTTCAATCAACTTTAAATTTTTAAGTGTTTCAAAATCACCTAGCAACTTTAAACTTTCAGCTGTTTTTCTGCAAAAAGATGACCATGTTAGCCTCTTGGCTGATGGTATGCCCAGCACAAGAGAAAACCCTTTCGGAGGGCGTTGATGAGACTGGGACACACAAGTATGTATCTGATAGGGCAGATAAATTGGGGAAAGTATCCCTCTTACCCAACCACCAGGCTACAGGGTCTTGTCCAGAGGGAATTGCAGGCAAACCTTTGTAGATGTCCAGCTCCTTCTGCACCTGCTCTGTGATGGAGGGGGCACTGCTTGCTGTTTGAGAAGCTGCCTGGAGAAGCTCTCTGTCCTCAACAGCTGTTCCAAGCCCAACTTCCTCTGGACCTTTCTTGGCTGGAAAGCAAAAAAGAAGTGTAAGGCTTGTAAAAATAGAGATCAGTTTTAGAATATAGTGGTACATGCTTCTTCGGATTGAAAAATTCTGAACTTACACGTTTTTCTGGCTTGTCCATCTCATCATCATCAACCTCACAGTCTGCCTGAGGGCCCTCTATAAGAGGCTGTGGAGACACAGATAGTACAAGAGCATTCCTTCAGCACAGAAACTACAACATGATGCAAAAGAACAAAGATGAACACATGCAGAAATACCTGTACAACTGCTGCTGTGGCATTTGCCACTGCTGCCTTCTCCAACCTGTCCCAGACGTCAGCAGCCTCACCTACATCTAGCCTGCCTTTAAAACGTGGGTCCATCAGTGTGGCCTCCTTCAGAAACTTCTGAAGGTTTTCATCCTGTAAGGAAAACAAGATATAATATAATACTTGCCCTCCCCGTAAGGACACATTGAAGCATCAGAGTCCGGTCCACATCCCGCCAACCTCTCGCATCTGCAATGCGCTCAAACAGTGTAAAGAAGGTATCAGGGTCCCTCTCATTGAACTTGGGCACTAAACGCAAATTAGCACCCACATCAAAAGAACGCGGCACAGTACCAAAACCCCCGGCACCCTCTGACCCTGACTCACCTGACAGCTTACCTTCCCTAATCAACTCCAATTTCATTTTTTCAGTCTCCTGCCGAACTTTCTCCAGCTCCATCTTACCCTCCATCTCTACTCTCAGTCTATGCTTTTCCTGCTCAAACTGCAACAAAGTAAAATTTGACACTGACGCAGACACTGGCACGGAGCCTGGCGCACAGGCCGAGGAGACCTGCAGTGCAGCCAGTTCCGACAGAGGATCTTCCTTTCCCAAGACACCTTTCTCTAATAGCATGGACAAGATAACACACCTAATCTCATCCTTTCGCTTTTTGTCTGCAACCTTAATCTCAAAGTGCTCCGCTATCTGCAATAACTTCTCCTTAGTACAGCTATTTACAAACCCCTCTGAAGGCGCAGCAACAAAGCCCAACATGGAAGCCATAATAACCACAAAAAACAACGGTCCGAACAGAATATACAGCAGTACTCACCCACTCAAATGCACACAGGAGGCAAAACTAGCCCCAGGAGTACTCCCCCTAACTGCCTAACCAAACCTAATTACAACTCACCCCTAGTCTTCGTGTGGGTTTGGGGCGGGTATTACCCAGCAGGCTTTGAGAAGCGACCTTAACAGGCCACCCCACAAAAATCCTCTGGATGTGCTCCCGAGACTGCTGCCCAAGGACAGCTGACACTAACCACGTCCCCACCACTCTAACCAAGAAAACAACAAACGGACACTGCCCAAAGGGGGAGGTGTCCCTAAAGCCTAACGGGGAAACTCCAAAAGAGCGAATCGGGGTGGTAACACTTACATTCTCTTCGGCGAAATAATCCTTCTGCAAGAAACATAGAGTCAACACAGAATTACTGAGCACTAACATGTGGTGCATCTCCCAAAATTCATTCGGGAAACAAAAAAAAAAAAGCAAAGATCAAGACACTAAATGCGCACCAAAAAATCTGTGCGCAAATAACACGCGGCAACAAAGACTCAAGCGTGCCAAACAAATCTGACTCTACAAACTATCAAATCAATCCAACTTTAACTTTAACCCCATTTGTTACAGGTGGCTCTAGGCCATGACAAAAAGAGAGACGCACCGTTTCAAAGGAATAACAAAGGATGTTTATTTAACATAACCGTAAGAATAAATCAGGCAAAATGAATGAACATGAGGTATGAAAGTCAGTAAGATCAGGGGGGTATTCCAGAAAGCGGTTTTGTGAAAACTCTGAGTTTGTTAACCCTGAGATGAGAGAAACTCATCTCAGAGTTTTCAGTTCCAGAAAGAGAGATAACTTAAACTCTGGGTCTGTTACTGCGGTAACTTACTCTGTGAACCTAACCTGCTCACTGGCAGGTTCACCTGAAGAAACCCCGAGTCTGACGGAGCTGTCTGACAGCGGCTGTCCTTTCCTTCTCAGTCCGATCATGTTGAAGCAGAAATAATTCGCACAGTTTTACACCAGGAGGAGAATTTAGATTAATTTAGATGAGCTCTCACTCCCTGACGAGGACTGAACCGAACAGTAGACCGCTTCTCATCAGTCCGTCATTTATATTTTCCGGCCACGCAGCGAATATCAGGCTACACGTCATCGCTGACGTGCTCTCAGATCTGAACAATCCTCTGCGGTTTTTTTTGTTTTTTTTAATCACTTCGCAGGTTAATCAATCACCTTCCAGCAGCCAGAAAAAGAGAAATAACTCACATTTCATTTGGCTTTCAGTATTTCACACAGATAGCTACAAAAGTAACCATCAGTATAGCCTATTGTACTTTTTCCAACAACGTAATTTCAAAGTCCGTGTTTCTAGTTTGCCGCCGCATTGAGTATAAGATTAAATGACTTCTAGTTCAATCTGTAGACAGTACGTGTGTGTCTGCCTCTAATGTTGGGTCCTGGGGGTGAGTGATGCCCTCAGCCTCTGGTCACCCAGCGACCTGACTCAGGACCAGCTCCTCTGCCTCTGGCGGACGTGGTGGAGGTGGAGGTGAGCACCACTTCATGTTCCTCTACTCAGCAGGATGTTAGGACACAGATGTGTGTTAAACAGCATCTGTTGGTGGTAAAAGCTACTACAAGTTAAAATATCCACTGAATAAACTTTTACTTTGTTTAATATGTGAAATAAAACCAAAGTGAGGAGCCATCGTGAGACTGTTTTTATATTTCATTTTCAGCTGATTTAAATTAAATAAAATAGCCTAAAATAAAATAAAACATTGAACAACATTCAACCACTTCCTCAAAGGCTAATATAAAATAAAGTGATGTTAACTTCAAAATGAAAAGATGACCGCATCTAAAACTCTGTCAGTGATTTTTATTATGGCCGCAGCCGTGTTACTTTTTTTCCCCCAGAAAATGTCTGCTTCCTGTTTTCTCCCCTGTTGCCATGGTGAATCACAGCATCGGAGCTCCATTGATGATGGCTTTTTACTAGTCGTCAGGCCCGAGCTCAACTCAGAGTTAACATACTCAGTCGACTTACCTAACTCAGATCAGCTGTTCTGGAACTGAAAACTCAGAGTTTCACTTCACAGGGTAAGTCAACTCAGAGTTCAGGAATAGACTCAGAGTTTGTTGAACCTCCTTTCTGGAATACCACCCTGTAGTGTAGGATGGGCATGCATGATGAGTGTAGGGTGTGTAGGTGTTGTAAGGTGCATAAAAAAGAACAAAAGAGTAATTAAAGCTAAGGCTGCTGCATCACCCGGGGAGACAGGCATCCATCTGGGAGGAGAGAGAGACACAATGAATGAGAAACTGCTTAAATAGTAAATCAGATCACCGGGCCCAGGTGTCTTCAGTTACCAGATTGCCAGGCTGGCCCAGCCCACTGCCAACCAGCAATCAACTCCAAACCCAACTGGCAAACACCAACAGGGGTTGCCACAATGCAACATATGGTTCTCTTATACACATACGCCAAATATGAGCGTGCCTATGATAAACATCGCTAAGGTGGTCCTGCAGCTTCAGGTCAATGTTCTGATGTTGAGGAAAGTCGACAACATAGACCTACAAAACACAGAAAATTATTACAAAACTATATTCCTGCTCCAATGTATTACTTAATGAATCAACATAAAAAGCTGTTCTACAAATCATACATCCAAATCACCTACAATACAAAGTAATACAGATATTTTTTCAAATAATAAAGAATAAATTTAGGTCACAAAGGCTTACCTTGGGCCACGATTGCAGACAGTGGCGAGGAGCCTGCCAAGATCGTCCCCTGCCTCGAAGATGGTCCTGCTCTCTGTCAGGTTGGTGCCCGGAGCCAACACACAAACTGCGTCAGGGACCAAAGGCACAATTGCCTGCTCCACCTCCATCCTCAAGTCAGCTACACTGGTGCCTGGTGTCGACATGAAACCAAAGGCAACACGACCCTCTGGAAGCTCCGCGATACCAACCCGCAGCTTTGCAGAAGGGAGTCACCAACAACCAGCACAAACTAACACAACACAAAAAATAATATTAAAATTGTCATCATGGATCATTCACAGAGGATTCTGTTCACAGTTTCACAATAATTCATACCTGCTTATCAGGAGACAACGCTGGAATGACCAACTTCCGTTAACATTCGTTAACACGATGCCTGAGACCGGTTCCACTCCTTAAAAACAAACAATAACCATTATTGACACAGTACAAACCATACCTGATGTTACTACAAGAAACACACTAACTCTCACTCAGATACAACACAAAAACACGACATAACATATTTGTAAGGTCACAACTAGAGACAGTGGCGGTGCTAGCTTACATGACTAATAAAGGAATTCTGATTCTGATTCCCCGCACCAGCAGGGCTAGCTGAGGTCCAGAGGTGAACCTATCCCCCCTCCCCCTCCCCATTCTTCTTCCACCTCTGTATGTGAGACTTCCTCAGCAGCAGCAGACACACCTTTACAAAACAGAGGGCGCCCAGCCACCCACTCCCCACATGGCAACATGACATAATTGATTTGAAGTGTAAATGAGCAATACTTGAACCGGATTAAATGAATGCAAACAAATTTAAGGCAGCTGGTACGGGTCAGCACCGGGGGCGATCCGCCGAGATGATATAAGCCCAGAGGTGGCTGATACAGATCCGGTTACTGTGGGCGAATGTCCTCGGCAGGTCGCTGAGGGTCCATCGTTGGTGAATGACGGTTCACCATCCTCTGCTTAGCTGCCTGGGAACGCCTGTAGGACTTTCCACGAGGCATCTGACAATGTCCAAATCAATGTGTTACTTCTACATGCATGCTGTGTTCAAAACTCTTTCCAAACCAACTGTAACAGCTACATATAAGAAGTAGTCATGTATACTCTGCTCTTACGCAAGCTAACATAGTGCTTACCTTGCAAGATTGGTAGATGAAACTCTTTCAATGAAACAACTATGCAGGTGACACCAGCAACCAGCAAAGCAAAGGTCCTTTGTTCCTCGCTCCTTTATACCCTGCTCATGTATGGGTGGAGCATTTTTCAAAACAACCAATCAGAACTCTCTGGAGTTGGCGGACACGCCGGCACGTCAGAATCACATGACCAATTTAAGGTGACGTTACAGCAAGACGCAGCCTGATTGAGTCTCCATTCCAACTTGTGTCGAAAGTGCGGACTTCTAACTATATACCAGTTTTTAAATTTGTCGATAGGCCAAGTAAAACCAGACTTATGATGAATAATTTACACAATGCTTTTTCCTGAATATTGTCGTCACGTTTGGTGCAGGAAGAAACGGTAAAAATGGGCTATTCTCAGGAAAGTGCTCGCAAGCGAAAGTGCATGCAGGCAAAAAAACATGGCTACCCCCTTTTCTTATTGATGGATAATACACTATTATTTACATATTTTCATGTTTAAATCTTTTCACTAGCGCAGATAACAGCTACGATAATGTGTTTAATGTACCTTTTGTGTTACTGTACATTTACCTCAGTTAAGTCCTTCTGATTGGTTGGTTCAGTCACATGTGAGTGAGAACAAGGAAGTGTTGTTGTTGTCGTTGTAAAGCTGAAGCGCCGACAGAAAGTAAAATGCTGCATAAGGAAATTATCGGTCTTCATTCTGCTCTTTCTTATCATTAAGAGTGATCAAACCACCACACACCGAACCCTCACGTTACACTATTATCATCGAATACTTATTTATCACTGCCTACTTTCAATTATCACTACAATTACTATTAGCACCATCATTATCTACATTGTTTATCCCCACTGTTACTATAACTACCATCAAATACAGTAATAGCATTTTATTCTTTTATACAGACACGCACATGTATAGACATATATATATGTGTGTGTGTTTGTGCGTGTTTGAGTATGTGTGTATATATCTATATACAATTTTATATCCTTCCTATGCCCACCCTACCACTGTCAAGTCACAAGACACACACCCTTAACGGATACTGCTGGGCTTGCGACAACATCGACCGTCACCGCATTCCCAAAGTTTCTCCCGGAACACTTGCCGTACCAAGCACTTATTTTCCCCTTCCTCTTCCTCCCCATGTCTCTCTCCAAATAAAATCTTCTTAAAACCCTGTTCTCGGAGCCTGCTTTAACCTATTTATTACTTACTTATTTATTCTTTATTTATACACACCCCTCATAAATGTATGACTGTAAATACTTCTTATTTGATGTTTTTAGATATGTTTTATGATGTCTTTTACTCTATACCCTACTTTTTATTTTACAAGTAAGCATTTTATTATCTAATTTATTTTGAAAGTATGGTTTCACATAGACAGGACATGGAGGTCAGTGGGATGGTTATTTGGCTGGATTTCCCACTCAGGGTCCTCGGACCTAGCATGCTTTGACTTACACCATTTTATCTCACCTGTTTTTTGTACCTACCTTTTTTATTCGATAATTATTTACATTTGTATTCATTAACCCTTTCTCATCTCAGGGCGCTGCAACCCACGCCATCCCCCACCCTACCGATGCTCCATTCCTCTTTTTACAGATATTTCCTATGAATTCTTATTTGACAAATGAATATATATCCCCCCACTCCTATTACCCCTTTCCTCCTCTCTTTTTCTATGTTTCTGCCACTTTAATCCGGCAATCATTTTAAATGCCCCCACAGAGCCAATGGCACCAGGGTTTGTGTCCACCACTCAACCATGTATATCTTCCTTATTAGTGTGAATGCTTCAAAGCATTCACACTATTGTTCTTCTGGAATTTATTAAACTTTTTATTCTTCTTCCGTACGTTTTTTGGCTCGCTACTACTCCTACAAATTTTGTGCTACAGAAACCATTCAACTATCAAAATGTTCAGCTTTTTAAGGACAGTCTTGCTTCCATTTTTCTTTTTTCTATCTTTCATACTTTTGGAAATATTCAGCTTTTTCTGGCAAATGTTCCCCATTCATCCTTATGGGGATTTTTTCAAATTTCGCTCTGCTACTACTTCAGCATACGTTCAGCTATAGAAACCGTTCAACTATCAAAATGTTCAGCTCTTTATGCTCTTTCAGCCTTGTGCTTTTCAGCTTTTCAGCTTTTCAACTTTTTCAAATATTCAGCTTTTTCAAAACTAAAACCAAAATTTTTTCCCATTCATCCTTATGAGGATTTTTTCAAATTTCATTCTACTACTACTTCAGCGTACGTTCAGCTATAGAAACCGTTCAACTATCAAAATGTTCAGCTTTTTAAGCTCTTTCAGCCTTGTGCTTTTCAGCTTTTTAGCTTTTCAACTTTTTCAAATATTCAGCTTTTTCAAAAACAAATTTAACATGGAAACAAATGGGAAAATCCTCAAATCCTCCTCAAAACTCATCCACTTTCAACCTCTTCTGCTCCCTCATACTTTGAGCTAGAGACACCATTCCAACTTTAAACTATTCACAAGACCTTGAACTATTGAACTTGTTTTTCAGTTTTTGAAAATCTTTTACGGTTTTGAAATGATCACAGTTTTAGTTTTAAGGATTTTTAGCTCCTCTTCTGGGTTTATAATGGGTGTGTATTGCGTGAGCTAGAGTGCGGAACATCACCGCTAGAGTGGAGAGCAGCTGGAAAGACTTGAGAAAAAATTGTCTTCAGCTTGATTTGGGTCCCACAGCTTTTACTTCACATAGACAATATATACATAGAAATGTAGGAAATCTTGTTGGCTTTCAGATGATGTTCTTATTTCAGATGTAGGACTTAAACTTTTGGTTGTAGAAGCCCTTGAGCGACAAGCACTCCAGCAACTCCCCCATAAGCCGCAATGTTAACTTTGAGCCTAAATTTCTGGAGTGGAGCAGACGGTACCGGTTTTGTCTCTCGCTCTTGTGCCCTCATTTTTCACTCTACAGAAATAAAAAATACATCACATGGTTCAGCAATGTCTCCTGTTACTCACTGTATACATATTTTGGCCATAACCATTACACTTTTTTCTAAACCTGCAGCTGTTTGGGAGGTGTTTTCCCATTCATTCTTATGGGGACATTTTCAAATTTCATTCTGCTACTGCTCCAGCATCTGTGCTGCTACAGAAACTGTTTGGCTGTCAAACTGTTCAGCTTTTCAACCTTTTCAGCTTTTTCAAATATTCAGCTTTATGTTCAGCCATAGAAACCATTCAACTATCAAAATCTTAAGCTTTTTAAGCTCTTTCAACCTTGTACTTTTCAGCTTTTCAACTTTTTAAGCTCTCAAATATTCAGCTTTCTGCCTCTACAGCTTTTTCAAGTATTCAGCTTCATGTTCAGCTATAGAAACCGTTCAACTATCAAACTGTTCAGCTTTTTAAGCTTTTTCAACCTATTACTTTTCAGCCTTTCTGCCTTTTCAGCTTTTTCAAGTATTCCGCTTTTTTAAATATTCAGCTTTCTGTATTTCAGCTTTTTCAAGTATTCAGCTTCATATTCAGCTATAGAAACCGTTCAACTATCAAACTGTTCAGCTTTTTAAGCTCTTTCAGCCTTGTACTTTTCAGCTTTTTCAAATATTCAGCTTCATGTACAGCTAGAGAAACTGTTCAACTATCAAAATATTCAGCTTCATGTACAGCTAGAGAAACTGTTCAACTATCAAAATGTTCAGCTTTTTAAGCTCTTTCAACCTATTACTTTTCAGCCTTTCTGCCTTTTCAACTTTTGAAAAAATCAGCTTTTTCTGCAAGTTCTTGACCATTCATTCTCATAGTTTCATGCATTTTTTATGCATTAGGCAAGTGTTTTCCAGCACATTCAGCAGATTTTGCAAAATCACTTCAGCAATCAGCATTCACACTGTATTTTCGCAGGAAATACAATTTTTCTAGTTGTGTTAGATATTGCTCCTCCTGTCCAGCACAAGGAGGAACACTTCTCAGAATGACACATAAGTCAAATCTGGCAGCCATTCAATATAACCCTACAGTGTCAGCACTATCAGATTCTGATGGCATAAGACATAATCCTCCTGCCTACCACTTCGGGGACCCGGGTTCAAGTCCTTCGTCAACCTTCTGAGCACTTCTCCTTATGCTCATATTGACACACACCCACACATTATAGCTGAGTGGACGGGGCCTAGCTCTTCCCTGCTGCCCGTGCAAACAAACCTCCCCAGGTAACTTAACAACATTATTTCCTCTACCTAACCCTAACCCTAATCTTTAAATTACCGATGCACTATTTATTGCTATTTATATGACTGAGCACTTTTATTCAGCACTTTTTCTGCACTTAATTTAAATTAAACCCCAGCTTTTGTGTGTCTGTGTGTTTATTTGGGGCTGATTTATTAATACATGTATTTATTGATTATGTTTTTATTATTTATTTATTAATGTATTATTATTAAATATTTTACCTTTTAGGCATTTGCCCTACCAGCTCGAATGATTGTCTCCCTTTCTGAAGAGCCACCAAATATCCCTGTCCTCACCCAAACAAAGGGAGCAAGCCAGCAACACAAGGTTGTCTCCCACATCTCTGCCCACTGGTCCTTGGCCCTGGTTGGCCTGATGGGCACCCCACCTACCGATATCGCTATATGGGTGGGGTGCCATGGGCGGCTGTCCTGATTGGTTCCCATTGATCCATCTCTACAGCTGCCAAAAGACTTTGATGGAATTTGGTTTGTTATAAATGTGACAGATTGACCATGATAGTGGTTACTTGTTTCAATTACATTCAGTTACCGGGGGAAATCTAATCAGCTCTATGCCAAAACATCAATCTGTTGAATAGCCACAACACTGGGACACACAGGCTCCCATCTCTGAAACATCAAGTGTAAATTAAGAATTTCAGCTTTTGTGAGTTTTTAATTTTTTTTTTAGATTTTTATACATTGTTATAAAGCCCCCCAGCCCCCCACTATGCAGGCTGAACAGTTCACAATGTTTTGAGTACTTGCACTCTAGTTTTTCCCTTGTATGCTTCTTTGTACTTCCACTCCCATACATTTCAGAGGGAATTATTTTATTTTCTACTCCATCAGCTGACATTTATTTGACAGTTTTAGTTACTTTTAAAATTAATATTGAACACAATAGATAAAACGACAAGCTTTTACAAAACAAATCTTAGTTTCAAACCTTAGACATTTTACAAAGAGCAGTTTTTTTTCAGATGCAAAGTATATGAGTTAACAGCTTTTTCCCTCTGAATTTCTCACATGCTTTCTTTTAAATAAATATTGAAATGCTCTTCTGCATTTGTTGCCTCAAAATGTACACTATTTTAATCATATTTAGGTGTACTGTTTATCTGTAAAAAAAAACACCCAAAAGTTTAAAACCAGGAGGCTGCTCTGGCTGTTTTATAACTTTCTTTGGTATGGTGTCCAGAGGTGGATTACTGAAGTGTCGGCCACATGCAAAAAATCTGTTCAAGGTGGAGCTTGTAATTCATGTAAGGCTGAATAGTTCAGTGAAATATTGTCTTTAGTTTTATCATGCTCATGAACTTCACTTTGTACTGAATTGAAATCTTTAGCTCATAAACGTAGGGATGTGGCTCCCTCTTGTGGACCACATAGGAAACCTCTATGAACTTGACTTTTTTATTTTCACCTTTTCATCACTGATAGACTTGCTTTCATTATAATGGGGAAAATGTGTTTAATGTGTTCTATGTTGTTTTGTTTGGCGTGTTTTTTTTGTTTTCCAATTAAAACAACGAAAGAGCGCTGAAAACAAATCATGCCATGTGTTTTTTTCATTATGTGTTCGTGCATTTTTAATTGCATTGAATTTGGTGTCGGCCCGTATTATTATTCATGCACTTACACCTTTCATTGTTAAAGAGCACTAGAGATAGACAGACAGACAGCTGGTTTCATGTTACTTAGCAGCAGTTCAGTCTCACCTCCAGTAGAGTTAGACCAGTTCTTCAGTTGAACTCAGGACAGACCGACTACAGGACTACTGCTAGTGAGACAGGATTTGTTCCTGACCTGGTCTTGGTTTAGCCAGCAGCAGGACCTTGGAACAATCTGGATGGACATTTTTTATCGTTTTTTACATGGAAGAGATGATAAGAGAGAAATTAAACTGGATAACCCCTCTGGTTTCTGTTATTTGAACTGGACTGCCATCAGCTGAATCAGAGCCATTCTGAGCTGAGCCAGACCAAAGCTGAAGATCTGAAGAAACAGGTTTTTATCATTTACATCATATCATACACTTACATAAAGTAAATCCTCTATATCAAATTGATTTACTTCTCCATGATTATTTTATTGTTCTAGCTGAGTGAAATGACCAATGAATGTGAATCAATGAAATGACCAGTGAATTGGACAAAATAGCATGAACCAGCCTCCATGTTAATCCTTCCTCTGCAAAACTGAAAGTATTTAGTTACTTTTAAACCTGTGCTCACTTAAAAAGTTTGGAGTTTTGTCTCATAATGTACACCTTTACAACTACAAACTGCTATGTGACGACCATATCCAAATATGTGACATCAGATATCTATATAGCTTTTATTGATATGAAGTCTAGTGGAAATACTTGGTCGCTGGATTGCTGACAAGTGTTTATAAGCTCAAACATTGTTTCTTGTTAGATGTAACATATGTACATATTAATGTATGAATTCATTAGTGGTTTGATGGTTAGACCAAAAATACTTAATCACATTAGCTAAAAGAAGTTTGAAATGCTTGTCTGTTTTTTGTAAATTTGGGCATAATAGTGAAAAGACACTGAGAAGTCCAGCTACAGAAACAAGACTACTGTAGGGTGTACAGCCATGCTGTGTGCCAGTAACTCTGTGAAGATGTATTTAGACACTGTGCTTAGACACTGTGATTTGCTTTGAAAGTTAATATGCAAACATTTACTAATTATCCCAAAACACAAAGTAAATGGATGGAAGAAAGCTCAGGAAGAGCCACAGAGGAGGGAACCCTCTCCCAGGACGGACAGACATGCAATACATGTCACATGTACAGAACAGAATGACAAAATCACAATTTACAATTTGCATTGACAGAATATCACAAGTCAGCATTTTAAAACAAGTCAGTACTTGGAAAAGATAAATATGAATCAAATAAAGATAGAATAAAATAGACTAAGGGGCAGGGGTGGATGGGAGTTTAGGAGCTGAACAGCCTTGGGAACAAAGGTTGCTCTGTGTTCTGCAGCCCAGGCAGCGGAGCCGCCGTCCTGAGGGGAACCACTCAAATGCTGGGAACAGAGCGTGGGAGGGGTCCTGAAGGATCCTGAGCTGTCCTCAGTGTTTGCTGCTCACACATGGTGGAAAGTGCTCTGACCGGCAGTCCAGTGATTTTAGAGCAAACTTTGACTGTGCTCTGCAGGCATGTCCTGTTTTGCAAACTTATGGAGTGGAACCAGTAGGTGATAGAGAATGTGATGACACTCTCTATGAAGGAGTAATAAAATGTCTGAAGAATGTTCTTATTTACCCCCAAAGTGTTGAGCTTCCTCAGGAGATACTGCCCCTGCTGGCATCTCCTGAGGATCTCCTCAGTGTTGGAGGCAAATTTAAACATATGTAAAGATCTTTTAAAGTTGAATGGGAATCAGTTTCGAAGTTTTGGAGTCACTATCAATGTCACATGGATATATGTCCAATTAATAATATATTATAGAAGACCAATCAAAAGCTTTAAAGCAGCATCCCAGATCACTTGTAAGCTATCCAGGGATGGCTTGCTTAGGCAGATGAATAAAGAGTTACACTCTTATACAAATTGGAGGCCACAAAATGTGTGAGGATAATCTCAACATGTCCCATATGTCCCTAGCATGGATGTAGACCCTCATTTTTTTTAATTAATCATTTTCTACACCTCATCCTGTATTGTCACTTTCATATCGAACATACTGTATATATGTATTGTCATCTAACAGTTGTACCTTTATTCATTTCTCTTGCAGATTCACTACAGCCTGATCTAGTGCATTCCAGTTCAGTGCAGTCTATTCATTTCCAGTCTGGCCAGTCATGCAGTTCCTGACTGAGGAAATACAAAGTTTCTCTCGGACTCGACTGAGGAAGCAGTGTACCCGTGTGACATCACTGAGTGGCCGTCGCATCATCGAGACCTGGAAAGGTTCAACGATCACTGTGGTTGAAGACCCCAGCCCCCCAGAGATGATGCTGGGATATGTCCCTGACAGTTCTTGGGACCTGCAGCTTGGCACTGTCATGCCCTACCTGCTCTTTGGTGAGTGAATGTGATGTACGATGACTGACTCAACAACACATTAAACCAGTGTCGACAGATGTTGACCAATAGTAGAAATGTGTCATCAGGTAACGCCCAAAATCCTGAGACCAAATAGAAATGGACAGTGGCAGAGTGGAACCGACAACACATTTACACTGACAGAGATGTTTCTGTTCATCACCGTTGGCAGTTGCCCACTTTAACAATGAAGGGCCCTGCATTTTAATCAGAAGAAAGTCAAAGACGAATGTTAAAACTGGACTAAATTTGCTGAAGAGTTTAAAATTGTCAGTAACACTTAAACCACTTTTACAAGATCTGCTCAACAGATTTCTTGGCAAAAAACGCTAAATAAATGACATTTTTAACAGAAATTTCGGTCCTATATGCAGGTTCACAGGTAAAGGGCCACTGCAGAAAGGGTGGCATGTCTACTTCCACGAATAACCCAGATTCATCTTATGAAAGAAACAATTACCCACCTATCACCTGTCTGCCCCTCCTCCTGCCCTGACCTGGAAGCCACCTACCAACACAGATAACTGTCAGCTCAGAGTAGAGGGTAACATGAGCACCGTTGTGGGGGAGTATGGGGTAGACGTGACCCATCAGGGTTTACTGGTTCACAAGTGGAACATAAATGACCCTGTGACATGCAGTAGACGCTGTGCATGCACACAGCAGGGTTTGCCCTTTTCAGGTCAGCGTTTTGTTTGGCAACATGTACAGTGTCATGTGCCGAAACAGTTCCAGGACAAATCCTGAACTATCAACTGTGTGTGTGTGTGTGTGTGTGTGTGTGTGTGTGTGTGTGTGTGTGTAGGTTCTCAAGATGCTGCACATGACTTTGGCACTCTGAGAAAACACAAGGTAAGGTTCTTTTCCTATTGAACTGAAAAAAATGTTTTTTTAAAAACAGCAAGACAACAGTCTTTCTACATGTAGTTATTGCTTTGGTTTGTGCAGAGTACTGGAAGGCTATCAGACACATACTGAATTTATGTGCAGTATTTATCTTTTCATTTAGTAGGGACCATACAGATGGACATTGTTACAAAAGGATAAGCAAAGCAAAAGATGTAGTTATGTATACTGTAGGACCACTATTCTCAACTGAGTACCACTGGCTTCCTCAAGTGATATGCAGATGATCCCAGAAATGTTTTTTGAAAATGTAATTAATTAATTTGAAAACGTACAGGTAATATTATCAAAATCCTGCAGAATTTTGAAGTTATGTCTTTCCTGTAATATTTTTGTTTCAGTTAGGCTGCTTAGTCACTTTTTTATGCATATCACATGTGCAGACGTCTTCCATGATTAGCAGGCCCACATGAAATCTGTGCCTGCAGAATTCTTACGACAACTTTACAGTTTTTCTATTTTCAACAAATAGAGATGCTGCTTGTAAAACTCTGAATATTAACACATCTCCACCCCTTTGTGCATGTGTGTGACTTTTGAGTGTTTTTCAGTTAGCGTTAAGATCAAAGTTAGTGGTGCAGTGTGACAATATGTTAAAAAAATTTATTTACTGCTGGGGAGCCATTTGTCAATGCAGATAACTGCGAGGGATTGTAACGGAAATTCTCCTTGTTGAGGTAGAGAGTTGCTAATTCTCCGAAGAATTATAGACTCAGATCTCTTTAAAACATGCAGCATGGAGAGAAGACCCGAAGTGTTCTCTGCAGTCTTCCAAATGTTTCTGACTTAAATACAGTGGTTGCATACTTTACGACAGTAAACCAACATTGAGCTTCAAAACTCGTGCTTCAGAAACCTATGGGTGACGTCACTGTAGCTCTATTCACTATTTTATTAAGTTAATGAATGTACTGCACAACAAAGCTGAAAATGACAAAAAATAAATACAGTAAAAACAAAAACGGAAGAAACTATTTTATTACATAGCCTGCTCACTGATGGTAGAGCAGAAAAGATCAGGAAAAATTATGAAATAAATCAGAGCAAGTGAACAATGACAGGCAGGCATGATGTTCAGCTTCTGAAATGCTCCCGTTGGGATATGAAGCCGAGTGGCAGACGGAACAAACCAAGTCACAGAGACTTGAAATTGACATTTGCTGTGAATACACATTTTAAAAGGGTGTTTGACCTGGTTAGTGTTCCAGGTCAAAACACCCTTACAACATAGAAATGTCTAAGGCACTGCTATAAAGCTATTACCTGCATAGAAGGTTCTGTAACTTCCAAGTGATTATGTTTGTTATTCTGATTTTATGGATGTGCAGAAACTTCACTCTGGACTTATCAAGATAAGGTTTCTTCATCATCTTCTTTCTCAGGTGTCTCACATCCTGAATGTGGCCTTTGGGGTGGAAAATGTGTTTCCTGATCTGTTCATTTACAAGACTGTCAGCATTCTGGATCATCCTAATACTGATGTACTGCTTCACATCCAGGACTGTTGTGATTTCATCCAGCAGGCTCGAAGTGAGGTAACACATAATTCTCAGGAAACAGATCAATGTTTTATTTATTTATCAACGAATCATTTAATTAATTAGTCTAGAAAGTGTAAGTCTCAAAATAACACCAAATGTATACAGTTTTGTTTTAAACAGCCTGACAGTCCTAAAAAACAAAGCATGAACTAGAACACACTGAAAAGCAGCAAATCTGCACATGGGGGAAGCTAGAACCAGTGTGTTTGGAGTTTTTCATGGAAAGATTTTTTATCATTATTTTTCCATTGAAAAACCAGCAAATTACATTCAATACAATGATTTTCTGATTACATTTACACTGTTTTAACCCATCATTCCTCAGCTAAGACCCACCTTCAACTCCACCCATTTGATGTCTAATTCTTGGTTGTTAGATATGCTCTATAACCGAATTTCAAATGTTTATACTGGTGATTTGGATTTTTGGAAGCAACAGCCACATTATCCCAAATTGTATTCCAGTTTAAGTCTTGTCACACTTCAGATATGTCCCTGTCCCCAGCTTTCATTCCTGATGTGGGCATATATTGCTGGAAGTATAATTCATCATAGATATATGCCACTATCTGTTTTACAGTAATCTGTATCAAGTTTAAGATGGGATGGTCCTTTATATCTGACCCCCCAAGGAACCCCTTAGGCTCCACAAGCTGATCTTATTCTAAAGCAGAAGAAAAGAGAGTGCTTATCAAAATTACATTGAGATATAAGTTTTTGAAAGTAAGGGATAATGTCTGTCCCATTAATATGTTGAATAGAAGATGAATACCTTTATCCTCCCAGGCTTTGTTGTTAGAGAATGGTTTTCCCCCAGACAGAATTTGATTATTGTTTTATTATGAAGATGATTTCATTCATTATCTCGCTACAATAGCGCCTGTCAGTGGTTGGGATATATAAGAAAGTAAGTGAACATTTTGTCCTCAAACTTCATGTGTTGGAAGCAGGAAAAATGGGCCAGCATAAGGCTCTGAGTGACTTTGGACCGAATTATGATGGCTAGGCAACTGGGTCAGAGCATCTCTGAAACTGCAGTTCTTGTTGGGTGTTCCCGGTCTCCAGGGCTTAGAACCTACCAAAAGTGGTCTAAGGTAGGACAACTGGTGACTGGCACAGGGTGATGGGCGCCTAAGGCTCATTGACGCACATGGGGAATGAGGGCTTCAGAAATCCTGGGTTCTGCCCTTCATGCGGATGTACTTTGACATATACCACCTACCTTAACATTGTTGCCGACCAATGCCATTTTTCCATTACATCTGCCAGCCTGGCTATACTCGGTTTGACTCGGTGCAGTAGCCCAGCACAGCAGGGATTTGCATTACCATCATAACTGGGATAGGTGTGTCTTTAACTAATGACACACTTGTCCTGAACCCCACAGTACTATCAAAGAATGACTGCTAAAAAAGTGGCTCCACTTATTCACTTACAAACATGTTTCATTTCCTATAACTTTTTCACAATAAAAGAAATTTAAAAGCTTTTATTATGAAGCAGCATTACAAGAAACGCTTTTTCACCAGCAGTAACTCAACATGTCTCCCAAAACAGCTAAAAAGCAAATATGATGAAACAGTAACAGCAGATGTTTGAAACAGGACGAGAGAAACTGAAGTGATTCATTAAGAAGCTACAAAAGTGCTGAGAGCTGAACACACAGACTTTTAAAAACGTCTTTCTCAGTTTCCTTCACAGACATAAGTTGAGTATCAATTTGAAATACACACTCGCTTAAGGGGGAGATGGATGCTGTAGTAGAATATAACCATAGTAAGTAGTTTGTGGTAAATGACAACTGGTAATAATTGCTGTGTTGTTAAAAAGATCGGTCTGGGAGGCTCTACATCTTTTGGTTTCGCCCTCAGAGACCAGTGTGCCTGCTAAGTGGTCTAGATCACGTCTTTTAGACGTCATTTATGGACATCCAAGACGTCTAAAAGACGTCATCTGGAGAGCCAGAATGAAAGTTTTTTATATGTTTTCTCTCGACGTTGTATAGACGTTTATATGTCGTTTGTTGACTAATTCTGGCTGTCCATGGATGTCCAGATCATAGCCAGTACGAACGTCTATTCTCAACTAATTCTGGATGTCAGTGGATGTCTACATTATGGCCTGACTGGACGTCTTTTCTCAACGTCATTTATCGACTAATTCTGGCTGTCAATGGATGTCCAGATCATGGCCTGGCCCGACGGACATGATATCGACCTGTTTTGGACGTCCACAGACGTTGCCTGCTCAGTGGGTATTGATGATTTGACGTTGCTAGTCATTTCAGAGCTTAAAATGCCCAAAGACTTCTGGAGCTGCCCATAACTTAGCTTTTCATCCCCTGTGCAGGTAGTAGAGTCGCTAGGTGAGACTGCCAAATCTAGTGTCGTGGCTTTCCTGCGGCCTGCAGGTGGAGCATCCACTCTGGTCTCCTTCACTGCCATAATGACAGTGTCAGGATGCTTGGAGAAACTGAACCTGCCATGGACTAAATTGCTGAATGTTACCACTGGTAGATCTTCAAACCTTACAGGGAAGAATGTCGGGCCCCTGCGCAGGATACAGAACTGGGTAAGAGAGGACAGTCCTAACGCAGATTTGATATTACTACACTGCATCATTTAACAGTCGAAACCTGTGAACTTTATCCGGCCCGCAGGCTTACCCATCGCCAGTTCATCCAGTTACTTGAGGAGAGTGAGACGGAACACACTGAAATGTTTGCTGGTTGAGCCTTGGAAAGGTGTGTTGCCGGTTGAGGGAGATGAAAAGGGAGATAGAGACATTTCTGGTGTCAGAGTCGCAGGACCCAGAATGGGTGTGTGACTTGGCTTTTGGGACGGATATAAACGGCCATCTGGATGGCCTGAATCTGAGGTTGCAGGGAAAGAATCTCTTCATGCACGAGCTGTATTGACATGTGCGAGCATTCAAAGCCAAGCTGATTCTCTTTTCCTGACAACTGGCCAACAAGTGCTTCTCACATTTCCCAATGCTGGCTACCAAGGATATGCCACTACTCTCACAGACCTCCACATCGAGTTATGCATAAAGTGTAAGACCACGTTTTTTTCATGAATAGTTAATATGAGTCTGGTCTTTTCTTCATTCACTGCCTCAGGTCAGTCTCTCACACAGTTAGACAAGTAATAACAGAACAGAAAATGATTTGAGTAAAATGAATGAATATTTCATGAATATGACCATGCATTTGTTCACAGTGTCTGTGTATATTAATATTTTCTGCATTTATTGGTGTAAGTATGTCCTCTAATGGTGAAGATTAAACTTTGACCATTGTGCCACAGTCTGCCTTAAAGGAATAGTTCACTCTAGAACGAAATTCAGTCATTATCGACTCACCCTCATGCTGATGAGCAATCCGGTGTAGTTTTTTATTGCTCAAAGTGCAGCCGGAGACCCGCGGGGGTACCATCCTGCAGCAATAATCCATATAACGAGCATTAATGGTCTCCGAGACGAAAAGGTCGATAAAACTACCCAAAAACTTTGTAATATTCCTCCATACTGCTCATCCACTGCAATCCAAGTGTCCTGAAGTGGCGACATCCAGAGTTTACTCGAAACGACGTCATTTAGTACATTTTTATAGCCTAAACAGTCACTATACTATATTTGCCTTGACTTTTCTCCCTCACACTCCCTCCCACATCTTAACATCCTGACAGCGATCAAAATATAAAATGATTTGAGAAAAAAACTAAATAAATCCATTGTCTCTGGCAGCCACAGGGCTGTAAAAACTTCATCCAATCAATTTAACCGGCCCAACAATTTTGTATGGACAGACTACCTGTCAATCAATCTGCCCTTACCTGACCACCCTCCCCACCCTGTGCTGACTCCGCCCATCAGTCATTGCGCGTGACTGGGTTTCTACACTAGAGTTATGGTGGACTATTTACGACGAGAACAGCAGAGAAGCTACAGCCACACTTCTCATCACCAGCGGTACCTACAGCAGCTTACACTGCTGAACAGAGACAGAAAAGAAAGACTGAACTCGAGAAGGCTACCAAATAAAGAAGTTAGACAGCGCAAGAAGTAAAACGAGAGTCAACAACGGAGTGGCTTTTCAGCCATGGTAGCTGTGTCTCTGTTGGACAGGTAATGAGCTGGTTTGTTTTGTTGGGGAAATGTATTATTACTCTGCATTATGTAGTCAGCGTAGCTAACGTTAGCTCCTTATGTTGCTGTCGTATGTATTCACCCAACACTAATGTTGTAGCTGACGTTAGCTAGCTAGCTAGCTAAAATAGCAGACTACTGCCGTATGAGACATATTTCCATGTAATGTCACCGTTTACATGCAGGCCAACGTTTACATGTACTGTGGATCTAATCCATACAGCAGTGTTCACACATGCACTGCTACCCTGGGCTGTTTGGACATTAGCCAGACGAGCTGTATGTGAGGGGTGGACTAATTCTTGTGTGCTACACCTGTGAAAGGCCAAGTCCACTGTTCAGAGGTCCTGGGGAGATTACATATATCTGTGAATATAGTTTGCATTGTATTTGTGAGCCAATGTTGTGAGATGGTACTTCATTCATATAGACTTTGAACTAGATGTTTTACAAATGTGCTGATGTTGCCTATTTCTGTCTCATAGTTATGTGAGGGACGCATCAACTTCCAGCCTTGAAGTGCCAGTTCAGAGCAGAACCATGTCCTGATGTTTCCACTATTTCTGTAGTCTCTAGTGATGGTATACTCGATTCCTTTTACTGACTCAAGTTTGTATGAGTCACTCACTAAAGTGAATCGGGTTTTCGAGTCACTTGAGTCACTTGAGTCAGTCACCCAGAGTGTGCGCCACCGAATGCGAGTTTCTCAGGTAAGGGAGGGGCTCTACGAGCTGGGAGGGAGAGCAAGTGAGCTGTGAGCTACGAGTTGCAGCTACCGAGTCCTGAACGGTGCGGAGCAGCGAGTTTCTCGGGTAAGGGAGGGGCTCTACGAGCTGGGAGGGAGAGCGAGTGAGCTGTGAGCTAGCTTGATACATTTACGCAATTGCAGTTAGAATAACAGTTGTGTGGCATGTCTCCTCTTTGCAGTTAGCTAGCGGTAGCAGCGGTGAGTCAGTGAACGAGTTAATTGAGAAAATGACTCGTAACTTCCGAGTCAGTAAAAAGAATCTCGAGTTCTGAACGATTCGTTCATGACTCGCACATCACTAGTAGTCTCTCTCTGACAGGTGAGTGTAACTTGATGCTGATAGCAACATTGATCAGACCGCTGTTATTCATGGAATATTTGTTTTTGATAGATACATTTCATAAATGCATGTGTCCTTTTTTCATATTAAGTTGGTTTGCTTCATGTGCATGAATGTGCTCCTTAGCAGGGATACAATACTAAAAGGAATGACATCATTTCTTTAGCTGCACCAGGAAAATGCTTCAAGCAGTCACATGTTAGCCTACTGCTTGAGACTATTGCATATTAATAAGACATTTTTTAAAAGAAAATAGACTTTGCATTTCAGTTCATGATCTGACTGTCAGCTGACCATAGTGGAATGTGGGAAACACAGAATGCACCTGACAATCCCTATAAATAATCACTTGCCACGCATCACATAAGCTTCCCATCACCCACCTAACCCTCATTTTTTACAAAGAAAGTCCTGTGTTGTCTTTGACAGAATCAATAACATTTTCCTGCCCCATAGACACATTTAGATGTAACTGTATATCCTGTAAACACATTTAGTTCTCCATCCTTATCCAGTTTTCTGTAATTATTTTTTTTAATATAATTTTTGCAGAGATGATGGAACTCCTTTCTCTTAGGCCAAGTGCTCCAAGGTGTACAACAAAAAGTCCAGTAAGTAGAGCTTGTACACACTACTGTCAAAATGCATAGAAAAAATGAGAATGTGAAACTATGTAAATTACTCTGAAAGTGACATTTTGCTGACTCCCCCAAAAAGTAGAATTGGTAAATATGAAATGACTGTAAATGGTGGAATTCTGATGTAACAGAGGCTATTTTTCTGGTTGTTTTCAGGAATATTTGTCACTACATAAAATGCAACTCAAGTTGTGGTGTTATAATAAATTGAAAGTAATTTCAAGGTCCTTGCTGCATTTTAGTCAGATAAGTAATTGTGCTGTTCTTTTTACAGGACAATCACTGCCAAAACAGTAGAGGATTGAGACAGCACTGACATCAACAGCATAACCAGTCAAGAAACCTCTGGATGTCCTTCCTGTATATAGTTGTTTATGCTAATTGTACTGTATATTGTCTAAACGATAAAGGTATACTATTTTTTTTTCCAAGAAATGGAATAAACGAGTCTTGCCTAATTCAGTTGTTATTAGTGCATCATGTAAAGTGTAAGAACTGTAATGGGTTGGTGTTTATGCTGGAAGTGTAAAGAAAAGGCATTTATTATTTTCAAGACTTTATTCAAACAGTTTAGAGATAATGCAAAACAAGGAGTAAATACAGAACGACAAAAAAATAGGTGTCAGGCAGAGTTCCAGCGCTTCATGTGATTGCTCCAAATGTAGTCCTTGAATTCTGGCCTGTAAAGCAACAGATGTACCAGCCCTTTATCTTTACATGTTTCTACTCACTGTGTTTATTGTTATGCACCGGAACACAAATTCAAATGGTGAAAAACTACTTGGCAAAAAATGTGATTCTGATTAGGGCACTTGTGTCCAAGTTACATGATCAATATACTGTCCAAACACAAATAGTTGTAGGTGGTGTTGATCAGGATAAAAGCACACGTAATGTTCTACTTTAGATGCTGACCTGCTCATGTGCAATCCTTTGAGCTTGAAGATCTTCTACTCGACCTATGAACACCCGCTTCTCGACCTGTCGCCCTCACACGTCCACGGCCTCTGCCTCCACTCATGTTGTCCTCTGACGGGATGATGTACTTCGCTCTGGTGTGTCTTCGTCATCAGATTCAATGATGCTCTCATCATGGAAGCTCTAACATGCAAAACATATCATCATGAGTCCAATACAATATTCATGTTCGTCTGTGAATCACTGAGGGTAACAGAATAAACATTTAGCAGGCCCACCACTAATCTTGATGTTTTAGCTTTGCCATATCTAATGTTACCATAGCCAGCTGCTGCTAGCTAACCAGCAATGAGTTACAACATCAAAATACACTTTCGCAACAATGTCTGAATGCTAAAAAAGCTAGCTTGACAGCTATCAGTGCTAGCAATGGCTATGTTAGTTGTTTACATTCAATTTGATAATATTAAGTGTTTACTCACAGGTGAATGAGACATGAGGTAGCTACTTGTTGTTAGATGTTGTGATAAAAACAATGCACTGGTAGGGGAGACTGGGGTAAGTTGAGCCAAAGGGTAAGTTGAGCCACCCCTTGTTGCTAGGAAACGGTAAAAAACATTAATCATGTGACCAAATATTTAGGAGGAAGGCATCATTTCATGGAGTCTGTGAAGGTAAGAACCACATGGGTAAAGTGGTTGGACATTTATTTCCAAAAAAACATTTTTCACTCTTGAAAATGAATTTAGTCTATCATAAGTTTCATGAGAATTGTGTTTAGACCAAAATAGATAATTTTACATTTCAACTTTTCAACTTCAACTTTCGACTTTATTGTCCCCAAAGGGAAATTCATGTTGCAGAAAGGCCAAAAACACAGAACATATAGAGCACATCCACACAAACTCTACACAACATTGAAATGGCAAGTACCCCAGAGGGCAAACTGGGAGCTGTTCCATACAGTCGAGGAAATAAATAAATAAATTATAGCTGCTGCGCAGCGATGGGTCGGGTCCGGGCTATTTTTGGCAAATTTAGGCAATTCTGAGCAACAAACAGGAGAATAGGAAGACAAGACAGTTGACAACAATGCTCATTTTGGACCACTTGAGGATTGAACCCACAACTTCTGGAAACAAAGACTGTCATCTATCGCTCTGAGCTAATTGGCAAGTGGCAATACAACAGTGGCTTCACAAATTGAGTAAGCCAGTCACTGTCGCGCAGGCAGATTTGAAACCAAAAAATTCAGTTATCAAGACAAAAATCTGAAAATACACATATTGCAGCATGGAGATGTTGGTAATTTTAAAAATGATTGATTTGCTCCATAAGTGAATAACTGGTGTTTAGCTATGTCATCATTGCATTGACTCCAATTGTTCACATGAAAGAAAAATTAAAAATGCTGTGAAAAATTCAGTTTTTGAGGCTAAATTTTTGATAAATCAAAGGAGGAGAGAGGAAATAGGTTTAAGAAGTTTTACAGTTTTTGAAAAAAAACTGAGTGATGTACTTCATAATTTTTAATAGGTTTAAATGTACAAAAGTTTCTTCAATATTGAGTTCTGAAGCTGCAGCAAGTATGGTTGATTTGTTATGAATTTTCAAAGTTTTGAACTTTAGACGCTTGCTGTAGCACCACCATCAGGACTATTGGCTTGGGTTTACAGCTGAGGTAATCTGGCATGAGACTGGACCTTTGTGCAAAAATTGGCTAGCTTTCGTCCATGGTCCAGTTCAAGCTATTTGTTTTTATTTAATTTAGAGGCTTGCTGCGATGCCACCATCAGGACAATGGTCTTGTGTTTCATGTTGAGGACATCTTGATCTGTCATCATCATCATCCTTGCTGGGTCTTGAACCCACAACCCCTGATACCAAGCACCAGTTCCTAACTCACTGAGCTAATTGGCTGGAAGTGAGACCTGCTGTGTGGCTTCATTTGTCGACTCAGGGAGTCACTGTCCGTGCAGCTGTTGTCAAGGCAGATTTCAAAAATGGTCAAAATGTCAGAAATTCCTTGACTTAAAAAAAATCTGATAATACATAAATTGCATCTTGACAGCATGGAAATGTTGGTGATTTGTTTTTAACTTAAAGTGTTTTGCTTCATAAGAGAAAATTTGATGTTTAAAAATGCCACTCTTCCATTGACTCCAGTTGTTCCCATGAGAGCAGAATTCAAAATGTTCTCAAAAATTCAGTTTTTGAGATAAAATTCTGATATTTGCCAAACTCCATCAACCATGACTGCAAAATATTCTCAATTTTTTTCAGGAAGATTGAAAATGTATATAGCAAGAATTTGATAGTATATGTTTACAGTACTGTTTACAGTCAAACATTTTGATGCACTGTAGGCTTAATTTTTGATAAATCAAAAATCCAAGAAACAAGTTTTGTGGAGGACGGTCTGAAGATGCTCTCTAGCAAGTTTGGTGACAATTGGGCAAAAATTGTGGGAGGAGATAGGTTTTATAAGTTTTACAGGTTTTGAAAAAAACTGAGTGATGGACTTCATAATTTGTAATGAGTTTAAGTGGACTAAAGTTTCAGCAGTATTGGGGCTACAGTTTGGTGAAAGTTTCAAAACTGTAGCATGTACTGTTGATTTTGTAGGTATTTTTAAAGTTTTTAAATTTAAACGCTTATTGTGCCCCCCCCCCAGGAGGAATATTGACATGTCCTTGGAATTAAGTAAATCTGGCATGGGGCCAGACATTTCTGTAAAGTTTGGTGAGTTTTCGCCCATGGGAAGTATGACTTCCTCAGAAGAAGAAGAAGAAAGAAAGAAAGAAAGAATTCCTAGGAATACAATAGGTTCCTGGCAGCTTAGCTGCCCGGACCCTAATAAGTAAGTGGAGTGTATCATAACTGTTTAGAATTTGAATTAAGTTGGGTAATGACTTGTGTTATGAATGAGTTTTTCAGTCTATTTGATTTGGCTTTTGGCAATCTGAATCTCCTGCCAGAGGGAAGGAGCTCAAACTCGGCATGGAGAGGATGATCAGGACACTGAATAATGTCCTGAGCCTTAGAGATTATCCTCCTGTGAAAAATTATGGACAGATCAGGTAATGTGACCCCGATGATTTTACTGGCTACTTTGACAATTTGTTTTATACATCAATTGTGGTATCTATGAGCTACAACATGAGGTCATAAACCTAGCATAAAAGTGCACCCTTTTAGCAGTGGGGACTAATAAAGTCAAAATGGTAGCTCTGGGGTAAGTTGAGCCATTTGGCCAGGGGTAAGTTGAGCCGGTGGGTTATGGTAAACCCACCTTTACTTTCAAAGAGAAAGATGAAGAATTCTTCCCAAGATGCGATGTAATTGCAAAACTCCCCAAACCTCACAGAGTTGGTGGCACAGCAAGGAGGTCCCAGCAGTTTGTATTTCCCTTCAACCTCAACAGGTGGAATATTGAGTAAAAGCGGAGGTGGGAGGTGGATGGATCGAGGGAGGGATGGGGATAGATGGAATGAGAGGAAGATGGAGGGAGGAGTTTAATGAAGATGGAGAAGAGAGGATAGATAGAGGAAGGAAGGAAGGATGATGAAAGGATGAGAGTTTCAGTTCAGATTGTTCAAATGTGTTACTAGTCCATAACTGACCTTACTGTCAGCAAGGACACCAAAAAACTATGATTCTGGACCAAGGATTCAGTTCCCGTGTTTTCTTTCCAAAAACACAGCTGTTAATGTTCTCTTTCCAAGCACACTTTAATACGGCTCAACTTACCCCGCTCCTATGCTCAACTTACCCCATACACGGGGTAAGTTGTGCCACAAAACAGTTATGTTTACACTCATTCTGTTTGTTTGAAGGGATGCACAACATCCTGAAATATATGCAGATATATTAGTTTGCGACAAAACTATGATTGCCTTGTTGTAATTATCCTAAATAAGAAAAATGGCTCATCTTACCCCAGTCTCCCCTACTCTTCTTCACACCGCTCGTGAGGACTCGGACTCCGACGGCAGTATTCGGCTGTTGTCGGACGGTGCGTGTTCATGGTTTGGGGGGAGTGGCATGGAGAGAAAACTGAGTGCAGGGGGTGGAGTTTAGTGGCTGGATACTTTCAAATCTAGCCTGGACTTGAGGGTTTTTCCAACTTACAGACCCCAGCTTTAAGTCCATATTTTTGATGGAATGCAATGGGTTTTTATCACTGACCAGTGCAGTATTACATATCAGACAATTGGCAAGGTGTAAGCAGATTTAAAAGATAAGTAAGATCCAGACATAATTTTAGTTTAAAACATAAAAAAAATGAAATAACCTTATCAACAGAGTGTGAAGAAGGAACAGATCTGGCGTTATGTCCAAGATGTCTATGCACTGTACTGCAGAGATATCCACTGCTAAGCAGCCGAGGTCTCTTTTGTAATAAGTCTGTCTGGCCTGGGGGGCAATCGTGAGTCACTGTAGCATCTAGTGTGCCGCAGGAGAGGATGAAGAAGTTGAGCCGGCAAGAGGGTTCTAACGCAGGGAAGTTAACAGCCTCAGTAAGTTATTCCGTAAAGACAAAGATGCAAAAGCTCCAGAAAAACAACTTCTATCATCATCTTAAACAACAGCTCCTGAAAAGAAACTACATCCGTGGCGAAAGGAAGCAACATAAAAAGAAGCTAAACAGGATTACATTTTGTCGAGGCTTTTAATTCAATTCAATTCAATTCAATTCAAAAAACGTTTTTTGTCCCGGGGGGCAATTCAAGGCAAGGCATGAGGAGCAGTTGTACACAACACAACACAACACAAAACTTAACAGATATACAAAACAAAACACAGAACAGTCAGCTAGTAAAAATAAAAAAAAAAAATAAAAAAATATAAAAAAAAGGTATAAAATATGTAAACAAACAAAGAAAAAACAGCGGAGCCGACGAGGACGTCACGCGAGGGAGAAAAAGTTTTAAATAAAGTTAGAAAAAAAGCAGCCAGATGCCGATGACACAGATGGTTGGTGTCTACAGACAACATATACGTCCACAAAACTATAAAAAATGCACGAACAGAACATTAAATAAACAAAATAGGGGAAATAAACGAACTAACCGGTCAACCGCACTAGCAGCGACTAGTACTTTTCTAACACCGGAGACAGCTTTGGACGAGTTAAAAGATGAACTCAACGTTTCTTTAGACCAGTAAGTAACATCTAACATTGTCTGCTTACTGAAACATATCTTTAGTGTGACTAATGACAACACTAACTGTAACAGCGTGATGTGGCTGTTTTCTAGGTACTGTGTTGTTGCTAAAGCTGAGCTATTATGTAGACGTACTGTATACACAAATGCTACAATTGAAGATCATACTATACCAGTCTTATTTTGACTGGCTGTATTCTTGCTCTGCTGTCAGTTATTAGTAGCCTTCATTTGTAACAGCTGACTGTAAATTGCAATTGTATGGACCCAGTAATAGACCGAATATTGACAGTCAAGTCATTATATTGTAAAGACGTGGAATATGGTTATGAGACTTCGCTAGACATTTTTGAGTACATTACAAGGTTTTTTACGTGACGCTTGATGCTACCTGTAGCAATGACACTGGTAAATATTGTGTACAGTCGGTAATTCATGAACTTCTTGCTCCAGGAAAGAACAAGGAGCAGCTCCGACTTTTACACCCATGAAGAAACAACCAGGCCTGTAGAGCTGGAAGATCCTGCTGCATCAAGTAATAGACCAAGTGACAGTGTAAGTAAGTCGAAATTGGGTGAAGATCTCAGTTAGTAGCACTTTGTAAACTGTGTGCCCTCTGAAAACCATGTGGGTGTTGAGGAACATGTCTTTCTCTGCAGTCCATGTTTCCACTATGTGGAAAAATAAAATGATTAGTTTTGTACACAACTGTTCCTTACTTTCTTCCTGAAAGAGGGTGATGTCAAGATGACACTGCGATGTATGTATTATGAGTACTGACATCAGAGTGAAATAATGAATAAATCCTGTCTGTAATATCAAAATCACAGATCTTACTAATCATATCTTACATGTACAGAAGGCTTTACAAAAAACATTCAAAACACTACAGAGTTCACACTGTATATATCTTAGCCCGATCACATCACTGTTTAGACTGAATGATAAACAGTGCTAACATGTTCTAATAAAAACAATTTCATTTTTTAACTGAACTAACTTCCCTGCCACACCTTTGTCTTTTTAGGACCAGAATTCCAGTCCAGCTACCCCCAGTGATGAATTACCACCCTGCCCTTTTTCTCATCTGCAGCTGGTCTCCCCAGTGGATGTCTGTCTCTTTATATTACATCAGCTGACATCTTTGACCATCTTCCCATGACATATACTCTCTATAATGTGCACTTTTGCACATACTATGATGAAGAGGTTTGCACAAAACAGCAAAGTACAGCTTTGTGAGTCTGAAGCATACATACTTGCTATAGTATTTGTTATAGTATTTCCTTACATTTTATTGTAATTTTTGTGTTCTATACTTATGTTGTTGACTGTTGCAGTAATGAGTAGGGGTGTGCATCTCTCCAATAAAAGACGATTCAATGCGTATCTCGATACATGGGGTACAATGCGATTCAGGAACGATACATTTTAAAATTGAACGATTCGATTCAGTTCAATTCAGAAGGATTTCGATTCGATGAGGCACGGCTCAATTCGAGAGGGTATGATGCAATGGATTTCTTGTTGAAAGTAGACAATCATTTCATAAAATGAATAAGCTTGTAAATGTGGCATTTCCTTCAAAAAGATTTATCAAAGACTGGAGAAGAAGTGTATTTGTAGTTTTTGTCATGTTTATTAACATGTAACAACACGTAAGAGCTCTCCAACGTTAATTAAATTCAAAGAAACAACAGAGAGATCTGTGTAGCCTCAGATCAAGACACAATGAGCTAGTGAGGTAGAGCATAAAATTTCAAGACATCCCTTGTACATTTTTTTTTCTGAAAAGAGAACATAAAGTGGCTAACTGTAAGTAAGCAGATTGTCAGTCATTTAAAGTGCTGTTTTAACATGCTGTTGTAAGGTGAGGTGCAGGATAGCCAGGTGGAAGATAAACATCATGCAGGCAGGGAGTTTTGAAGGAAAAAATAGTCAGACTTTTATTCAGTCTCAAACAAACATATTACAAAGAAAATCTCTTTCGCACTGCTCTGGTGCTACTCTTACAGGAAAAAACAAACAAACAACCTGCTCTCTCCCCGTTCACTCACATATATAGCAGGTGAGTCCGCCTATCCAGTTCAAACTGGCCTATCAGAGCAGATCTCTACAATGAAGAGTTGATCAGGTTAAATAACAAATACACACAGTTTTCTACACTTTACACCTACCAGCAAGATCTAAATTAATTCTTGCACGTTTAAGAGAATTACTGTACATCAAAACAAACAAATCAACTGTGCGTCACTCTGCATTTTATCTCAATTACCTGAATTTCCTTACACATCCATGATCCAATCAGACATGAGCATACGCCTACTCATACCCCACATAAAAGGGCTTCTCTTGAGGCGCGCCTCCTCTTTCCTCTCCAGCACAAGATGGCCACCACAAAGGACCCAAACTCTTGCAGGTTATTGTCTTGATTATGGCATGTTTTTAATATAATTTGAGGAATAAACTTCTTCCCTTCTTGAACTATCATGTTGTGTACAGTCCTTTATATTTCTTAAGAATGTTTTGGAACATAATTTAAATAAAGAAAACAGAAAACTGTGTGTGGAAGTATGTCAACCTTCTAGAACAATAAAAAAGGTTAAGCAAGCAGTGAAGAAGCGGGTGCTTCATCACATTTCACACATCCTCCCCCTCTGGCTTGCACAGGTCAGGCAAACGGGAAAGATAGTCCGCAATTAGGTTTTCCATACCAGGACAATGCTGTATGGTGAACTGGTATGGCTGGAGGGCTAGGCACCAACGCAGGACTCTTGCATTTTGATGCTGCTTTGACTGCATCCATTTTAAAGGTCTGTGGTCAGTCTGCAACACAAACTCTCTTCCCAGAAGGTAATACTTAAATGAATCAATAGCCCACTTTATAGCCAGCCCCTCTTTTTCCACAGTAGAGTACTTTTTCTCCCGGTCAAACAGTTTCTTACTCAAGAACAGGATAGGTTTCTCTTCGCCAGGCTCCCCCTGGGCTAGTACTGCTCCAAGTCCAACATCAGAGGCATCAACCTGCACAAGGAATCATTTAGTGAAGTCAGGGCTCTGCAACACAGGATCTTGACAGATCTGCCTCTTTAATGTCTGGAAGGCACGTTCACATTCATCACTCCAAGTCAACTTAGTGGTAGATTTTTTTGTTAGGTCGGTGAGAGGTGCTGCCAAAGTAGCAAAATGGGGAACAAACCTTCTGTACCACCCCTGCAGTCCTAAAAAGGACCTCACTTGCTTTTTGGTCAGGGGTCTGGGGATCATCTGGATGGCCTTTATCTTTTCTATTTGTGGCTTTATTTGCCCACGGCCAACCAGGTACCCAAGGTATTTCACCTCCTCTTGAGCCCAGGAACACTTTCAGGGTCAGACCGGCTTCCTGTATCTTACCCAGAACGACTTCAAGATGCTGCAGGTGTTCTTCCCAGGATTCACTGTAGATTACCACATCATCAAGGTAGGCAGCTGCAAACCTGGAGCAATCATTAAGAACAATGTCCATTAGTCTTTGAAAGGTTGCAGGGGCTCCGTGAAGTCCAAAAGGTAACAGTGTAATGGAGCAAACCCATTCCTGGAATCTGGAAAGCCGTATATTCTTTGCAAGCTGGGTTGAGAGGCACTTGCCAGTAACCTTTACAAAGGTCCAATGCTGTGATATACTTAGCTTTTCCCAACCTCTCCAGCAGCTCATCGATACGTGGCATGGGATAAGAATCAAAACAGGAAATGCTGTTCAGTTTCCTCATGTCTGAACAGAAGCGAGGTTGAGTGGAGTTTTTCTTAGGAACAAGCACTATAGGGTTTGACCACTCACTTCTAGATTGTTCAATGACTCCCATGTCCAACATCACCTGCACCTCCTTCCTCAGCGGTTCCATCATTCGTTCTGGAATTCTGTAAGGCTTCAGGCGAACAGGTTTAGTGTCCTTCAGGATAATATTATGTTTGATCACATCAGTTCGGCCAGGTCTTTCTGAGAACAACGACGGGAAACATTGTTTAAGCTCACCAAGTTGATGCCACTGGTCCACCCTCAGATGCTCTGGAGGGGTCTGGGGTTTACCCTTCTCTCTGAGGGGCACCATATCAGCCTCCACCACATCATCTCCATCAGGCTGGACATCCTGGACCATCAGCACATGCTCCCCGCCCGTTTCCTGGTTGTTTCTTTCCTGGTATTCCTTTAACAGGTTTACATGGAACAGTTGTTTTTGTTTACTTTTATCAGGACAGAAAATTTCATATGTTACTGGGCCCACCTTTCTGGTCACAGCATAGGGGCCTTGCCACTTAGCTAGTAGCTTGCTTGGCCCAGTCGGAAGCAGTACCAACACTTTCTGGCCATTCTTCAGTTCTCTTTCACGAGCATGTTTGTCGTACCATACCTTTTGTTTATGTTGAGCTTCCTGCATGTGTTCTTTGACCTTTCCTCTGCAACTTTCCAGTTTGTCTCTCATCTGCAGAATGTAGGAGATGATGCTGGTTGTTGTTGACGTTGCCTCACCAGCCACCCAGTTCTCCTTCAGCATGTCCAAAGGGCCTCTAACCTGTCTGCCATACAACAACTCAAAAGGGGAGAAACCAGTTGAAGCCTGTGGAACTTCTCGATATGCGAACAAATTGAAAGGCAACCATTTATCCCAGTCTTTGCCTGTATCATCCACAAACTTCCTCAACATTTGTTTCAGTGTACCATTAAACCGCTCAACAAGACCATCTGTTTCTGGAAGGTATGGCGTTGTTCTTATCCCTTTCACCCCAAGTTGGGAATACAGTGTCTTCATCAGATGTGACATAAAGTTTGTACCTTGATCGGTTAAGATCTCTTCAGGGATGCCAACTCTAGAAAATAACTCGACTAGACATCTAACTAAATGTTTGACCTGAATAGAGCACAGAGGATAGACATCTGGGTATCTGGTTGCATAGTCACATATGACCAGGGCAAACTTGTGTCCACTGCTACTTTTTGGCAGGGGACCAATTATATCCTTGGCTATTCTCTCATAAGGCACACTCATGATAGGTAATGGTTGTAATGGGCCTCGGTCTGAAAGTTTTGTGGGGGCTACAACCTGACATTCATGGCATGTTTTACAATATTCCAGTGCCTCTTTGTATATGCCCGGCCAATAGAAGCGCTGAGCAATGCGGTTATAGGTCTTAGCCCGTCCTAAATGCCCAGCCCACGGAAAAGTATGACCCAAATGCAGGATTACTTGACGAAACTCTTTAGGAATAACAAGCCTAGGTTTTTTAATGTCTGCCAAATACAGAAGGTTGTTTTTTATGATGAAGGGATCCCCAATTAACCTTTTTAGCCCCCCTGTGCCTGCTTCCTGCACCCCCCCCCCCCCCCCCCCCCCCCCCTTCATACAAACTATCATCTGCATCTGGGAGGGGTTCTAACCCCTTGGTCACAGAGTGTGTAACTACAGCACAGGAGTATGCTACAGAATTCTGCTGGACCAAGTTGTCTAGGATGGGCAAATCTTCTCCAAGGATCACATCATAGGCTAGGTGATCTAGCACTCCAACAGTTAGCATAAAGGCTTGCCCTTCAACCTCAATGATCACGTCTGCAGTTGGATAGTCTTTCTTACATCCATGAACACATGTGATATTTACACTTTGATCAAAGTTAGTTAGAGTACTACAGAGTAAGCTGGACTTTACCAAGGTTTGTGAACTACCAGTGTCAGCCAGCGCCTTTGCCAACTTACCATTAACCGTGACATCCACTACATGTTTGTGGGGAATCATTTCATTGTCATTAACATTGTCACCACTTTCTGAACGGGGTACAAAACACAACTCAACTGACTTTTTCTTAAAGGAAACCTTTCTTAAAGGACACAACGAAGCTTTGTGGCCAGGCTGCTGACAGTAATAACATATAAAGTTAGACTTTAAGTTTGGTTGAACAGGTTTCTTACCAACCCCAGGGTCCTTAGTGCCAACAACAGGCAAACTGTAAGGTCTGCCCTCTCCAAACCTTGGCTTCCCAAAAGTCACCTTTTTATTTAAAGGGTCCCGATGGGCGGCAGCATAGCGCTCCGCCAGGTCCGCGGCTTCCTCTCCTGGCTGGGGATTGTGCTCCTTCACCCAGGTGCGGATGTCTGGATGGAGCACACGAAGGTATTGCACTAACACAATGGTTTCCCCTATCTGCTCCTTAGTGCGGCTGTTTGGTCGCACCCATCGTTTGTAAAGTCCCTTTATCCGGTTGTAGGTCTCTCGCACAGTCTCTCCCAGCGGCACAACAGTGCTCCGGAAACGCTGTCTGTAAGTCTCTTCTGTTACATTGAACTTCATTAACACTGCAGCTTTAACCGCCTCATAGGATTCTGACTGTTCTTCATCCATTCCTGCATAGGCCTCAAGTGCTTTTCCTGTCAATAAGGTGACCACTCTGGTCACTCTGCCATCTCCATGTTCTAGCTATCCGCTCAAAGCGAACAAAGAAGCTCTCTGGATCTTCTCCTTCTTTAAAGTCAGGTATTCTGGGTTCACTGACATGGGATCCTGTAGTTCTGGTTGGTGGAGCAGCCTGCAGTTGACGCTGAGTGGGCAGCTGTTGTGATGAAAAGACAGGCCCACTTGCTGGGAGTGGAGGGAATTTTCCAGGTTGCTCATCTGTTAGCAGAAGTGTGGGGGGTTCAGCTTGCAGCCTTGGGACACCAACAGGCACAGGAAAGGGATAACCTTGGACAGGCTGTTAAAAATGTTCTTCTGACGACCAGTCCTTTGTCACACGACCTCTTCCACGTCCTACACCTCTCATTTAGTCAGTATTCCAACTACAACTCTTCACAGGCGTATTAATATCCCACCGCTGCCACCAATTGTTGTAAGGTGAGGTGCAGGATAGCCAGGTGGAAGATAAACATCATGCAGGCAGGGAGTTTTGAAGGAAAAAATAGTCAGACTTTTATTCAGTCTCAAACAAACATATTACAAAGAAAATCTCCTTCGCACTGCTCTGGTGCTACTCTTACAGGAAAACAAAAAACCAACCTGCTCTCTCCCCGTTCACTCACATATATAGCAGGTGAGTCCGCCTATCCAGTTCAAACTGGCCTATCAGAGCAGATCTCTACAATGAAGAGTTGATCAGGTTAAATTACAAATACACACAGTTTTCTACACTTTACACCTACCAGCAAGATCTAAATTAATTCTTGCACTTGTTTAAGAGAATTACTGTACATCAAAACAAACAAATCAACTGTGCATCACTCAGCATTTTATCTCAATTAACTGAATTTCCTCACACATCCATGACCCAATCAGACATGAGCATACGCCTACTCATACCCCACATAAAAGGGCTTCTCTTGAGGAGCGCCTCCTCTTTCCTCACAAGCACAAGGACCCAAACTCTTGCAGGTTATTGTCTTGATTATGGCATGTTTTTAATGTAATTTGAGGAATAAACTTCTTCCCTTCTTGAACTATCATGTTGTGTACAGTCCTTTATATAGAATGTTTTGGAACATAATTTAAATAAAGAAAACAGAAAACTGTGTGTGGAAGTATGTCAACCTTCTAGAACAAAAAAAAGGTTAAGCAAGCAGTGAGGAAGCGGGGTGCTTCATCGCACATGCGAAAGCCATCATTCTCCACGACAGAGTATGGTCTCATGTCTTTAACAATGAACCTGGTTATTGAGGCTGTTATTACCTTTGCTCTCGCCGAGTTGTTGGTGAGTTTTGGCTGGAATAAGTCCTGTATTTCTGTCGGTGTCTTTGTGCTAGCTGTGCTAGCCTCCTCCTCGCCTGTTTCCCCATGCCGTCTCACCAAGTGAGTGTTGAGATTTGTCGTACTACCAGAGTACTTTATCGCAGTTTTACAGTCTTTGCATATAGCGACGCTTTTATCCAGTACTCCATTCTTCAAATAAAATCTGAATTTCTTCCACACTTTAGACTTTAACCTTGCCGGAGCGTTGTGGATCCTGCCCGAGTCAGCCATTCCACTTTCCCTCACAAACTCACAGCACTATCTGACGTAACTGCAGGCCATCGGCCGGTTCAAGCTACATTAAGACCAATTTATTAGTCCGTGTACCGATGCACTCACATCTTTTAAATCAAAAATCGATTTTCCAATTCAAATCGGTTTTTGTTACACCCCTAGTAATTAGCCTTTATTTTTTATGCACCAAACACCAATACATGCTTCCTCTAAAAAAGGAGTGGCATTTTAGTGTCCTCTGTTGTACTGATATTTTTTGTAAACTTTGTAATAAATGTCAGAACATGAAAGGCTTTTTGTGTTGGCAATTACTAAAATGAAACATTCCAACCTGCTGAAAAGGCTTTTGTGCCATCTTTACCCAAATGTAGGTTGTAGTGGTTGTTTAGTACCCCTGCTTCGATGGATATATATATGTATGTATTGAACTAAACCTCGAGAAAGGGGGAAATACTGCCCCCTTCTTGTTTGATGAATGTGGCTGGAAATACACAAATAGCTCCTTTAAGTTATAACCTCAGAGTAACCCAGTTTACACACAGCTGTAAAAAGATCTTGTTTTTTGAAAAATGTAAACAGTCATTCTGGGTTGGCAAATATCCTGTTGTAGAGCAGTCTGTCCAATTTGTACCAAATCCATGTAGTTTATGGAACAGGAGGTAATCGAAGAGCTCCTTGTGGAGCTCCTTGTGGTTAAGGCTGGTTGGAACTGTAATGTTACAAACATACAGCTTCTCGCGGATGCGATGCACGAGCCATCTGGCTAGTTGTTTGCTGTTGATACAGGAGCTCGGGCGCGGGCAAGGTTTGTTTGATCCATTCTTGGAGCGAACCTTCGTGGACTGAGCCTGGGTTTTGGGAATGAAACAAACGTCTTCCCCTGAGGACTAAGACTCACTTTCAAAATCAGAGATAGCAAGAAACATCATGACCAACAGAGTCAGAAGATTAAAATAACAGTCGCATGAGCAACGACCGCAGAGTCTACAGCTAAAAGAATATGCAGCAATAACAACGCAGAGCAGTGGTGCATTGACAGGCAGAGGGAGAGATAGGAGACTTTTGCAGTTTAAATAGACCACCAAATTGACAGGGTGCGTTTGGTTGATGAGTGTGGAGAGTGGGGCATGTCATGTGTATAGCAGTGCAGCTGAAGTTGCCTGCCTAAACAAGCTCGCAGGCGTCGCTCCATTTTCTTCAAGGTAATTTTTAATGGTCTCATTTTTTTTTCTGTTGAGGATACTACTCCATGCTTAACACATCTAATTGTCTGTATAGACCCTTTAGACCTCTTGTCGCTTGAGTTATTGGCTAAACATGGCTCGGTCTGCTGCCCACAGCATAATACTTATGTCTGGTTATATGGATCATGTATTTTGCCCTGCCTCTTAATATATCGTATAATTCTGCTTTTCTAGTTTTTTTTGCCGTTAAGTTTCCTCACAATTTTGTTAGAAATTAATTGTTTTTTAGAAGAGTGACATTGGACCTCCACATAGCAGCCCTATTTTTGCTCTTTCCATAACTGAAAGGAAAGTGTGTATTTTCCACATGTGCACGCACAAACAGTTGTTGCACATCTTTTCTAAATATATATGTTATAATTACAAATGAGTTTTTTCCCCATTTTTTTGTGATTATTAAAAAAATTATTGTAGTCTTTCCTATAAAGACTAATATATTTGCGTCGCTGAGGCGGCAATCAGGGAGAACTCTTTGTTCGGACGGGTGTGCTTGAAAAACAATAAACCAATGTCCAATTGTGCTGTAACTTTCAGTGCAAAGACCCGTTTATTCATTTACATTCATGCCATTAAATTTAACTCGCTAATACTTACTTCTATATTAACACACTCTCTCTAACACGGTCAAAAAACTATATGCGGTCCCCTCTCACACACCTGCCGCTCATTACCGGGCGCATACCTATATGCCTTCTCTGGCGCTTGTGACACCTTGTGTTGAGACCACAAAACTACAAGTAAATAAAAATAGAACAAATCAAAATATTGTTATATGGCTCCAACAATTATATTTCCTGGGAAATGGGAAATCACTTTAATGGGTAGTTCCAAAACCCTCATATGCATAAACATCTCATCCTTTTTGGTCTATATGATTCTTATATATGTCTACATTTATATGAATGCTTAATAGGTTCTGTTTGATTCTACATTGCCTATTTTAAACCATATATCACCTCACACGTGTTGAGAAAAAAAAGCTTGTTCATCATTGCTGTGTATCACTGCCTGAGCCTGTAGCTTCTAGTTTGCTGGCCTGAATAAGGTCACTTGCACACCTCTACTCAAGCCAGGAGTGAAACTTTCATGCAATGCACACATGCTGCTTCAGGTTGGTTGTCGCCGACAGTATCTAACGAAAACTGCCCACACTAAAATTCCCTGCAGCATAGATATTTCTGTTTCTGTTGGCATTGGAGGGCGATACAAGCAAAGGCTTCATCAGTTTGCTGTCCGCAGCTTGAGATAAGTGCTGTCGACCATGTCCTCTGACTCTAATTCAGCTGCAGCTCGGCCTCTCTTGTCTGGATTCCCTAAGCTGTTTACTCTGACTCAAATAGATATATCCCTTGAATATACCAGGGTGCAGTGGCAGTTCTAGGGAGGGGCCAACAGGGGGCCAGTGCCCCCTTACGTAGAGTCTGCATCAATAATACAATGACAGAATTCTTGCGATGATTTTGTACTGAAGGAAAAGACGGAAATAAAGTGTCTCAGCAGGTTTCCGGTCAGGACGACTTAGAGCGGCACACACTGTGCACCGCCTTGAGAGAGCCAACCGGACTACAGCGAGTGAAGAAAGCGGAGTAAAAGAGCGCGGAAAATGTTGAATTTATCAACCAAACAACTGAATTGAAGGTGAGTAAAACTATTTTATTTGTGTAATTGAAAACACAAGACAAGATTTTCATCTCCAAAATATAAGCAGCAATGATAGTGGACTAGATTATCCAGATGGGACACAGACACAGACAGGAAATGAAGAGAGGCAGCTGGAAGTAGAGAGGGATCCAGAGGAGTTAGATCAAGAGGTCAGCGATGAAAGTGATGGAACAGAGCAGGAAGAAAGGACAGGCAGAAGAACAAATGCAGACTGAGAGACAGGCAGAGGATAGTGCTTCCTCATCTACATGCACTGGACCATCAGGTTAGTGATGCTGAAAGAACATTTGCTTGTTTGGGAAAAAAAAAGTAACAATATGTTCATGTAGACATGTTTAGTCTCATGATTTATTTATATTAATCAAATTCTCCAATGTCATTGGTCTATAAATATCCTATTGGTGTTTCTTTATTGTTCTAGTATATCTGTTGACATATGGTTTGTCTTTCTCCAGATATCAGCAAATGTCGGCAAGAAGCAGGAGCAACCTTGATGGGGGACAGGAGAAGAAGCTTTAAAGTAGCCTGGTATGACCTGTCCTTTAACCCTAACATCCTGTTCGGGTCAAATTTGACCTATTTTGACATTTGACAGCTGTAAAACACCCCAAATATCTTTTACTCTGAAATTCGATGACTTTTCCTAAAGTGGCTCAAAATGCACACAAATTAAAATATTTTAAAATGTTGCCTTTTGTATAGATGCTACAAATGTTTGTCCATTGAGGCTTTTCCCATTCAAATTTGACCGATATCTATTGACATGTCTTTTTGCTGAATTAATAGTTAATAGTTTTAATAAGATAGTAGTTATGAGGAATTATTTTTTATGATGTAGCAGTGAAGACTGGCTCTAATGGTTATACAATAAACCCCACAGTCCCATAAAGTTCTTGTCATTTTCACTTTCAATAAAATACATGTAAATAGTTATTGCTATGTCATTATTTGTTTATATACTTAACTTTAGAGACTTTTTAATTTAATTTACTATTTTTATTTATTTTCATTTTTTTCAGTTTCAGTTTCATGTTTTTCTGTCATTGTATTAGTTTACTTACCAATTAAAAATTTTTAAATTGTAAACACTGTTTTTCAGTCTCATTTATCCCTTGTCTGAATGAGGCATTTGTCTTTTTTTTTCCTGGGTTGTATGTGCCCCTCTAGCCAAAAAGCTGGCCCCAACTTGGCCCCCCCATTAAAACTGGTCTAGAACCGCCACTGCCAGGGTTAGGGTCAGCCGAAACACTGTGAGAAGTCTCGCCCTTCATAACTTCCTCTGCTCTCATGCAAAAATGATGCTTTCACCCTTGAACACATAGCTAATTCACATACAAGCAAGAAAGAAGTTTTGTTTTTTAGCTCAATCTGACACGCCCCACCATGAATGTATCAGATACCCAGAGGTGGAGACTATAAATCCAAGCTGAAATGGCCTGTAGTGTCTCTGAGTTCCAGTGATGTAGGTGGTTGCCGGAAGAATGGCAGGTTTTAAAGTGGCCCCCTCGAGACACAGAGAGCATTAAGAAACCTTGTTGGGGTGTCCTCAGCATGCACCAAAATCAAATAAATAGAGTTTAAGGTTGAAATTTGGCTAAGTTATTATACAAGTTATTATTTACCAAAGTATTTATGTATGTATATAAAAGGTGTGTTTCTTGCAGCAGGGCAGTATAGTTTCATTCTGCATAAGAAATCACTTTCTAAGGAGAGTTTAATCCTCTGACATTAAAGGTACAATATGTAAGAACTGTCTAACTGTTGAAGGTCACAAAAAAATGTGGGCAGCATATCACCAGAGTGAACGCTAACTGCTTCATAATCTATGTTGTAGGTATAGTATATGGCTGTGACCACTAGCTGATGTAAACTAGCTGAGTTAGCTGAGCAGCTGTAGATGACTTTGCCTGGTCCAGAAGCTGGGAGCATCAGCCAGCCAGCTAGTAAACACAAATGGACAGGGACCAGGTATTAAGAGACAGGAAAGGCAAGGGGCTAGCTAATTAGCATGCTACCTTTAGTAAATATATCTGCAATACATCCATAGATGTCTGTGACATAAAATCAAAACTGTTTTTTTTAACATTCTGTTCATAATTTCAGTTTATTTGTGAATGTTTTAAACTAAAAATATTGCATATATATTGTATATTGCACCTTTAAAAGATACAATAGTAAAATGTGTCTGTGCCCTAAGATAACCCCCTCCAGCCCTGTCAACCCTTTACTTTGTAACATCTGTGTGTCACTGAACAATGTCAAATACTGAACGCTAACTGCCCCCTCTTAACATCAAAAGATTAGTAAGTTAAAGTGGTTCTCATAGACACTCACACAGAGAGAACCTCATAATCAACCCTATTATTTAATATAATTAACATCACTCCCATCTCAAATACAGTTAAACACATGTTCAAAACCTCAATGTTGCCATGGTCTGCCATACTTCTGTATAGAGTCGAGAGCTCTTTCCATCTTTTAGCATGTTGGTCACTGTTTCCTGTCAGGCTTCTATCTTCATTCTCACTGTTTTCTTTATGCGCATGGTTAGGGCTATCCCCTCAGGTGAATAGTTGCTTGTTGCCGTCTGGTGTCTTGTTTCTTGGTTAAATTCAGATCTTTTTTTGAGGTCATGCCTTTAGTTAAAACTTTCTCCAAGTCAAACTTCTAATATGACTGTCTATAAGCTTTTCTGAATGGAAAGAGGGAAGTTTTGTTCAAAGCCCAGAGCTTTGCCATCTTGTTTCATACCTCACCGAAAGTCCCATGGAAAGATTGTTGAAACAATGAATTACTAATCTAAACTGGCTTTTGGCAAGTGAGAAATTAATTTGTTAACAAATGACTTGAGCTCTGATGTTAACATAGTACAGCCGGCAGAACTTGTTTTCATTACCCTTTTTCTTCAAACATCACACAATTCCAGAAGGCCATGGGATTATGGGATGGAGACTGATGTAAGGGTCTTAAAATGAGGCAAGGGTTGACGTGTGATACGTGGTTCAAAATCTTCTTTCTTCTCCTCTCTTCTCTCCTCAGTTGTGAATAATAGATGTGTAGTTTTGCTCATGTTTTATTAAACTGCTCACAGATCAGATCTCAATGTCATACAACCTTTTAGCAGGTTTGAATGTAGGGTATTGATGCAGTGTTACGAGAGATCAGAAGTCTGTGGAAGATGGCACTGAGTTGAAGATGGCACTGAGTTGAAGCTGGCGACTAGAATTAGGACACGGGGCACCTGTAATAAGTTTGGCTGAGAAATTTGTGCCACTAAGGTACACAACGACAGTATGGCCCACCTTGAGGAATTATGTGCATGACAAAGTTCAGGTGACCTAGACGGAAGAGTGGTTGCCGTTTTGTGCAGCAGGTTGGTAAGGAGAAAGTTGTTAATGGAAAGATTTTTGCGATCAAATTTCTGTATTTCAGTGCTGGGATGATGATGGGCGTTGAAGTGGACATGGCTAGTTATTGGTTGGTTGGGTTGTGGGGACAGGCAGGTCGAGACTGGCCACACCCACAGAAGGAGCACGTGCAGGAATCTGCACTGAAACATGCTGCAGCCAGATCCATTGAAGTTACTGCTGATGGATCGACATCGTAACTGCAGCACTGTTCTATCTTTTTTGTCCACGTAAGGTTATGGAGGCGGCAAAGCTTGTGGCTTCTGAAATGTTTTTGTTTTGGAGGGGGATGTGCAGTGGTGGGGTGGGGTGAGACTTGAAGGAGCTGCGAAGGTGACAGTTCAACTCCTGGTCGAGGCACCCCCAGTAGGTGTCCTGATTAAATGGTTGAAGCTGTGCTGCTGCATTGGAGGCGAACTGAACGTGATAGTGATCGAAACCTGTTCCTCCCAGGTGGAGGGCCAGCTCAAGGAAGAGAATCAGGTAATCATCAAACTCCTCTCAACAAGCTGGGTAAGCGGAGCAGAAAATATCTCTAAATGGAGAGAAAGTAATACGGCTGTTAGCTCTTAAGAACATGTTGTGACTTCAGCATGAGTATGCCTTAGTGGCTGTCAATCAGTCTGGGTTGAGAAGGTTGGTCAAAGGAATAAAGTTCACCTAGGTCGATATATTTACCAGTGTTGCTTCATTGACGAAGGTATGCTGAGACAGGAGAGGGTTGAGGAGGAGGTTTGCTTGATAGAGATCGCTGAAAAGAGGTCAGAGAAAACCAAATGTGCCTATAGAAGTAAGGAGGGGGCGAGTAGGAATTGCCGAGGGAGGAATTACCTTTTTGTTTGCTTTTCTGGGGGTGGCGTATTGTTGGATGCTGGTATGCTGGAGAACTGTTTTTTGGGCCGGTGGACATGGCAAGCGAGGTTTCCCGAGTGACCATGGTCCCATTTCCCCCAAGCCTTGCTGCAGTGGGAGGAATCTTGGGCCAAGCTGAAGAGCTACTCGTCAGATGGGCTGAGGGATACGAGATCTGTGTTAGAGGGATCCATGGTAAGTCCAAGCTTCACATAGACTCGAACGTAGTTTGAACTTACATGCAATGGGGTTCGATATTCCATGCATGAGAAACGAGAACAGACAGGCATGAAGGGTAGTAAGACTTACATAGGCACATGACAGGAAGGGGAGTGACTGAGGTGTGGTCCTGCTCTTGAATTTCAGCTAAAACTTTGAGTGAAATTCAGTAGTAGGCTAGCTAAATCTGGTTCAAAGTGTTGCTTCTCTCTGAGATCACTGTTTTTGTACATGATCTCTGTTTGTATCAATCAAACAATCTTAGTCATCCCTCCCAGCATGCTGCGACAAACATGCTGTGCAGCGAGCCGCTGCCAGCGCTGTACTTCAGAGCTCTGTGTGTTTGTACCTGAAAATGACAAGATCAGGGGGCAGGCAGTGAGGGACTTTGGAGGCAGGCTGTAGGCTGGGATGTAACAATACCAAAAACTCTAACAATATCATCATTATAAATACTCCACAATATGATATTTATCACAATATTAAAAAAAAACAAGATGACATTTTCTTGGGTCCCACCCTGTGGCCAGCTGGCCTGTTTGTTCCTCCTAACAAGCCTAGAGACACTCTTGCCGTGAAGAGTGGCTCCTGAGGATGAGTGACCCTGAAAGGAGCAACAGAAGCCCAGGAGAGAGGCTGAAGGTGTTGGTGTGAAGAGGTCAGAGTGTTACTACAGGTTAAACACTGTGTAAAACAGACATTACCAGAGGTTCTGTCTGAGTTAACAGTTCGACTGAAGCATAGAGAACACAACCAACAAAGCCAACCAATCAGAGGCGGAGTCACGGCCACGTGCCCAGAACTGGTCCTGACCTCCCTGAGGCCCTAAGCAAGATGCTGCTAACCCATGAGCCATGTAAATCAAATCAAATCAAATTTTATTTGTATAGTCCAAATTCACAAATCACAGTTTGCCTCAGAGGGCTTTACAATCTGTACAGAGACGACACCCTCTGTCCTTCGGCCCTCGATTCGAGTGAGGAAAAACTTGCCCCCAAAAAAAGGCCCTTTTAAGAGGGAAAAAAAATGCGGAAGAAACCTCAGGGAGAGCCACAGAGGAGGGATCCCTCTCCCAGGATGGACAGACGTGCAATAGATGTCGCATGTACAGAGCAGATCAACGAGATCACAATGTATTCAATTATAAGCGATGGTTGACAGGAGTGAAAGTACATAAAGATGTATTACAGCAATAATAATGAAATGCACATGGAAATGTGATTACTAGTGATAACAGTAGTAGTGATTAATGGTAAGGATGGTATGTAGTAATGCATTACAATAATAGTAGTGGAACGTATGTAACAGAGAGGTGACTAATATTAGCGACAGTAGTGGTGGGTGTCAGGCAGGGTCATGGCAGTAGGCGCATCCACGATCCGGCAGGGCCATAGCAGTAGGCGCATCCACGATCAGGCAGGGCCATAGCAGTGGGCGCATCCACGATCAGGCAGGGCCATAGCAGTGGGCGCATCCACGATCCACGACCCGGGCGCGGCCAGGATCCATGGGAGCCTGTAGGACTAGAAAGCACAAGGACTCCGGGGAAGAAGTAAGTCAGTGACATGCAGAGATGGGGCATGTATACAGGCATAATGTATACAGATGGAGAGGAGAGGAGACGGGAGGAGAGAGAAGCTCAGTGTGTCATTGTCCCCCGGACTAGGCCTATAGCAGCATAACTAAGAGCTGGTCCAGGACAGGCCTGGGCCTGTCCTGGCCCAGCCCTAACTATAAGCTCTATCGAAGAGGAAGGTCTTAAGTCTACTCTTAAAGGTAGAGAGGGTGTCCGCCTCCCGGACCAAAACAGGAAGATGGTTCCACAGAAGAGGAGCTTGATAGCTGAAGGCTCTGGCTCCCATTCTACTTTTGGAGACTTTAGGAACTACAAGTAATCCTGCGTTCTGGGAGCGTAATGCTCTAGTTGGGTGATAGGGTAGTATGAGCTCCTGGAGATATGATGGTGCCTGACCATTAACAGCTTTGTAAGTGAGGAGAAGGATTTTAAACTCTATTCTTGATTTTACAGGGAGCCAGTGCAGAGAGGCCAATACAGGAGTAATATGATCTCTTTTCTTAGTTCCTGTCAGTACACGTGCTGCAGCATTCTGGACCAGCTGGAGACTCTTTAGAGACTTGTTAGGGCAGCCTGATAATAGAGAATTACAATAGTCCAGCCTGGAAGTAACAAATGCATGGACTAGCTTTTCTGCGTCTTTTTGAGACAGGATGGGCCTGATTTTTGCAATGTTACGTAGATGAAAAAATGCAGACCTTGAAATTTGTTTTATGTGGGAGTTGAAGGACATATCTTGATCAAAGATAACTCCCAGATTCCTGACAGTGGTGCTGGAGGCCAAGTTAATGCCATCCAAACTCGCTTTATCATTAGATAATGCATCTCTAAGGTGTTTAGGACCAAGTACTATAACTTCGGTTTTATCTGAGTTTAACAGCAGAAAATTGCAGGTCATCCAGGTCTTAATGTCCTTGAGACATGCATGGAGTTTAGTAAGCTGATTAGTTTCATTTGGCTTTATTGATAGGTATAACTGTGTATCGTCTGCATAACAATGAAACAGATCATTTGCCATGCAATCAGTGCTCTCTGTCAAATACTGTATTTCAGTACAATTTTCAGATACTTTACCCTAACATTTCAATTTATGGTGCTTCATACTTCTACTCCACCACACTGAAGAGAAAAAATTGGTATGTTTTACTCCTCTACAGTTACATAGTTAATATTACTTTTCAGATTAAGATTTTAAATGTAAAACATGATAAGAGATAATAAAATATAAAGCACTTTGGGTCTAATTACAATTTACTATATAATTACCCAAAAGCAGACAGAGTTAGCATTTAGTTGGTGAAGAAATGAAAACAATTAGTAGCTGATCAGCCAGATGTTTTTTAAGGAACCAAAAACAAAGCTAAAAGAAAGTAAAAATTTAGGTTACATTCATCAGGTTGACACACACATGTTGCTGCTGCTGTTGTCTGCTGTGTGTGTAAATGTTTGTTAACACATTTGGCATAGCAACTCCACAAAAAGAAAACACAGTCCTGGTCAAAAGTTTACATACTTGTAAGGAAAATGTATATCATGGCAGTCTTCAGTTCCAATGATCTCTACAGCTCTAATTTTTCTGTGATGAATGAGTGGAACACATGCTACTTCGTCATAAAAACAGTCATGAAGTTTGCTTCAAATCTGAATTCATTATAGGTCTTTCTGAAAATGTGACCAACTCTGCTGGGTCAAAAATATACATACAACAAATTGAATGACTAATTTAGTGATGTAGAAAGTTTCTTTTAATCAAATTTTTTCTTTGTAGCATGGTCGCTTAACTTCTTCTGAGTGATTCTGATTGATAACAGCTGGTGACTTTACTGGGCCCATTTTAATAGGGCTTGATTGACACACATTAGACTCAGCACTACAGTGAGAAACACTACATTTTAAGGCAGTAACAGGTCCCAAGGTTTCTCCAAAGCTCTGAAAAATCAGGTGCTGTCAGACATATGGCCCTCTACACCCTCTCATGCAGCTGGCTGCTTTGGAGAAACTTTTGTTCTAAAAGTCGTGCAGGTCTGAATTGTTAATATGTGGTTTGGCGGCCCGGGATGAGCGCGTAGACGTCCGTTCGGTGCCGATCGGACCCACGCTTCTCGAGAGGTGGGGCTTTAGACAGATGCTTTCTGCGGCCTTCTGGAGGCCGCCGTTTCCATGGAGATGGACCGAATCGTTTGAAACTTGGCCTGTGGAGTGGTGACAAGGCTTAGATGAATCCCCCCAAGACCCAACTCTGTGGGCCAATCAGAAAGCCAAGTAGCCTCACGGGGGTCCGATCGCAACGGGACCAAAAGTTTATGATAAGAGGCCGTCTCACGAGCAACATACTGAAATTTCAGGGTCCTATCTCAAAGCGTTTGTGAGATATTAAAAAAGAGCAGTCGTAAAGGTCAAATACCAAGAAAACGGTGACCTTTGACACTTGTGAAGGTCACACGGGCCTGAATCTGCACATAGTGGGTGGCCCTAGCCCCCTGATACACTTGTTAAAAATTCAGCCTGATAGGCCAAAGCATCTGTAAGCTATTAAAGAATTGCTGTTGAAACATTTCTCCTTTAATATGAGGTCAGAGAAAGGAGCATTATTTCTGACCCTTCTGAATGTCACAGAGCTCTGAATGTTTGCACACACACTCTACTAGACATTCTGGGACAAATATTAAAAGCTCATCTTCATCTCAGCTTCCTGCATCAAAGTCTAAGTGATTTATTAATTTAACACTAATCAGTGACCTCTGACCCTTGAATTCATAATAATGTTTTTCAGATAAAAAATTAAATTTCACTCATTGAATTAAAAATTACATTAAATGTGATGTGATGTGGACCAGAAAGATGCTGGTGAAAATTATGAAAAAAAGAAAAAAAAGAAGTCAAAATTCAAGCCAACTTTCAACTTTCACTTTTGTTGTTGAATTTTAACAATATAGCACCATTTCATTCAATTCGACCAATCAGACACGTCGCTGATAGACGGGGTAATGTAGTGCTTCTCCGTGATATGACGTTGGAAATAATACGTGTTTTTTTAAAATAAAGTTGATATTACACGGGGATTTTGGACTCGACAGAAGCACATACTATCGTTACACAGTCTGCCTTGGATGGTTACAACGTTATGGCTAATAATCAGATCTTTCTTCAGAATATCGATTAATCTACATTTGCACTTCCGGGATCCATGAAACAACACCTACAGCGTGACGTCTTTGAAGTTCGACCAATCAGACACGTCGCTGATAGACATGAGGATGACGGGTAATGTAGTGCTTCTCCGTGATATGACATTGGAAATAAAACATGTTTTCTTAAAATAAAGTTGATATTACACGGGGATTTTGGACTCGACAGAAGCACATACTATCGTTACACAGTCTGCCTTGGTTGGTTACAACGTTATGGCTAATAATCAGATCTTTCTTCAGAATATCGATTAAACTACATTTGCACTTCCGGGATCTATGAAACAACACCTACAGCGTGTCGTCTTTGAAGCTGACAATGCGTGTGTCCGCCACGAAACGGATCCTAATTGACTTTCAGTGAAGGCTGTTTGCGTGGTGATCACACGGAATTCTTACACAATGCGTGCCAGGAGCACGCAATGCGTTATTAAGAGGTCATGGAGATCAGGTTGACTATCACCTACTGCTGAGAGAAAACTGGACAGGATGGTCAAGAGTCAAACAAAAACCACCAAAAAGCAAGCTATGTAGTAGAGGGTACTAGAAATTTTGGGCCCCCTCCACGCTAGGTGGGTCGGGGGCATGCCCCCCTCTGGAAGAAAAATTTCCCCTTAAATGATGACTTCTAGTGAATATTGTGAAAACTAATTGATAAATTGAGATAAATATATTTCATACATCATAGCATATTACAATACAGCCTATTAGGCCTCAAGAAAACCTACACTGGTTATTATAGTCAACTCATTAATAGAATAGCAAAGTAGTATATATACGCAAGACACCATCAGTATCTTTGTTTTGGAGTTTGCATAATTTGGATTATAGAAATGTGTCTCAGACAGGGCATGTGATTACAATAAGATATTATATTTTAACTGTTATGTCTTACACTTCCATTCTAACATTTATTTTTTAAATGTGAAATTTATACCACCAAATATAATGTGCTTTTGTAATCACTCAGAAACATTTGTAGGCCTATTTAGTAATTAGGTCTATAAATGGCCTTGAATTGTTTGAACATCATGGAGTTATAATCAGGTTTGGCTGTTTTTGTTTGTTTTGACCAGCACAGGGCAATGGACAATTACAGCTCGCTTTCTCTTTCTCTCACCTCCATCACCTCTCTGTCTCTTTCTCTCAGTCTCCTTTCCAGTACAAAAGTTTAGCTTTGCCTGACGTAGACACGTAAACACACGGTCAACTGATCTGAACAGTCTGCTAGAATTAAGTCATGTAAATACCAAGGCTAGCTACTGGGCAGAGTTTACACAGATGACGCAATCCAAGGATGAAAAAGCACCAACGTTTCCATAACAACGCATTTTTACACCACTTGTTGTAACAGTCAGTAAATTTGCATTTGTTTTTGTAATTTTATACCATACCTGCTCAAACCAGAGCTGAAGTTTTTCTTAGATGTAATACTTATTTCATATCATACATATCAAACGCGTTCGGCCCGCCGCCTGTTATTGGTGAGTCGATTTTAAGAAACTTTGTTTGAGTCTAATGTTACACCAGCCATGGTTCTGAAGTATTTACAGACATTTGGACCGTCACAAAAGTCTAGCGTAAACTCTGCCAGTGGGTATGCTACCTCGTAACATACATCCATTTTGATTTTCATAGTTTATCAGTCTATGGTTGGAGGGATGACTTACAAATACTCTGGTGTCTCTGTCCGTATTGAAAACATCACTGGTATTGATCTGTTATTTTTTTTTGTCTTTCGTTCTTGTCTTTAGGTAGGGTTCATGGTTGGTTTGCTTTTGCAGCGCCACCCATCGTCAGTTGATAGAAGTGACAAAGTAATACTTTTATACTGACGTTTCACGGACCGCAGCATTTAATTCGGAGGCTACTAAAATGACTCTCTCGATGTATGTAGGCTAATAAACCACCGTTATTCCAGTGCCACTGGTCAGATGATAACATCGGTTATCTTAGCGAGGTACAATATTTTTGTTGTGTCTTTCAAGTGGAGTTATGTTTAGGTAATTATTGGAAAACTTTTATAATGTGTACTTGGAAAAAAATACAGATGTCCGGACCTAGGTGACCTCAATGCTGGGTACGGCCATGGCTGTGGGGCTGTTTTGCTGCCAGTGGATCTGCTGCTCTACAGAAAGTAAATGGTATGATGAAGGAGGAGGATTATCTCCAAATTCTTCAGGAAAACCTAAAATCATCAGCCAGAAGATTGGGTCTTGGGTGCAGTTGGGCTTTCCAAAAGCACAATGATCCCAAACACACATCAGAAGTGGTAAAGGAATGGATCAATCAGGCTACAATTGAGGTTTTGGAATGGACTTCCCAAAGTCCTGACTTGAACCTCATTGAGAACATGTGGACTGTGCTGAAGAAACAAGTCTGTGCCAGGACCCAACAGTTGAACTTCACAAATTCTGTCAGGAGGCGTGGTTAAAAATTCAGTTTGTGGACGACCAGAAGCTTATGGATGGCTATCAAAAGCACCTAACTGAGGTGAAAATGGCGAAGAGACATTTAACCAAATACTAGAATTACTATATTTTCCACCCAGCAGATTGGGCACATTTTCAGGAGACCTACAATAAATGCATTACTGAACCAAACGTATTGAATGGCTTTTGTGACAAAGTAGTACACCTTGAAAACCTTGCAAAAACTCAAAACATCAAGGCAACATGATGCAATAGATTTTTGAGTTTTCTCAACTTTCACTACTGTTGTTGAGTTAACCTAGATTTATGGGTTAGTATAGTCTTAACCGGTAGGCTAACATGTGACTGCTAGGACCAGTACTAGTGCTAATGAGATGATGCCATTTCTTTTTGTATTGTATCCCTGCTAAGGAGCACATTCATGTACATAAAGCAAACCAACATGATATGAAAGAAGGAGAAATGTATCTATGAAGTGTATCCATCAAAGACACATATTACATGAATAACACTGGTCTGATCCATGTTGATATCAGCATCAAGTTACACTCACCTGTCAGAGAGAGACTCTGCAGAAATAGTGGAAACATCAGGGCATGGTTCTGCTGTGAACTGACGCTTCAAGGCTGGAAGTTGATGCGTCCCTCTAATAACTATAGAACACAGAAATAGGCAACATCAGCACATTTTGAATACATCCAGTTCAAAGGCTATATGAATGAATGTCATATAAATACCATCTAACGACATCTGCTTATAATTACAATACAAACTATATTCACAGATAATCTTCCCAGGACCTCTAAACAGTGGACTTGGCCTTTCACAAGTGTAGCACACAAGAATTAGTCCACCTCTCACATACAGCTCGTCTGGCTAATGTCCATACAGCCCAGGGTAGCAGTGCATGTGTGAACACTGCTATCAGAATCAGAAATACTTTATTGATCCCCGAGTGGAAATTGCTTGCGTTACAGCTTGCTTAATATATGGATTAGATCCACAGTACATGTAAACGTTGGCTTTCATATAAACGGTCACATTACATGTAAATATGTTTCATATGGCAGTAGTCTATCATAGCTAGCTAGCTAACATTAGCTACAAGCTGACGATGCTAACGATGTTAGTGTTGGGCTAATACATACGACAGCAACATAAGGAGCTAACGTTAGCTACGTTGACTGCATAATGCAGAGTAATAATACACTTTTCTCCCAACCAAAACAAACCAGCTCATTACCTGTCCAACAGAGACACAGCTACCATGGCGTCCATTTTCAGGCCTTCGACTCCATCGGTTGTCTCCATCGTTGACCAGCCACCCCAATGTTGACTCTACTTTCACCTCGTTAGCTCTCCAACTTCTATTTCAATATTTTTTATTAAGGAAAATCATGATACAACACAAACAATGACATAAGCACAAAAATATTAAGTATTGAATGCAAGCTGCGCATGTATGAAAATTGGATACGATTACGAGAACCCAGCTACCCACGCACACTAATTAACTAACTTCGCTTACCTGCCCTTGCCAACTACACCCTTCCTAGCAGTGACGGGCCTTGGCCGCTGCATGTTCAGCTCCCATACCCGGACCCGCCCCCGCTGATTAAACTATAAAGTGCACGAGCAGCCAGGTGCCTGTGTATCCCAACTTGATGGTGTCCGCTTTGATAATTTTGCTATATTTATGATAATAAAACGAATGTAACGTAACAAGACATGACACGGAGGTCTATTTGTAATTCCGAAGCTAATAACATCTTGACCATTCTTCTTTCAAGAATATGGACAATGGGGACCAGTCTCTTACGAATTGCTCAAGAGTGCCTCTTAGCACATGTGATAATCTCTCCAGTGGTAAAATGGACATTAGCTTTTCATACCAAGTTTTTATATCCGGAGGATCTTCGTCCAACCACTTCTGTAATATTGTGAGGCGTGCTGCATAAAGAGCAACTCTAAGAATGTACTTGTATCCACAGAGATAATTGAAGTCTAGTCCCAGTACAAGATTTTGTGGATTTAAAGGTATAGCCATCCCAAGGATTTTATTGATCTCGTTTTGGATAGCTATCCAAAAACTTTAAATTTTGGAGCATGACCACATTAAGTGACTATAAGTACCACAACTGTTTTTGCATTTCAAACAATGGGGATCACATAGCATCATATTTACATCTGATATTTGGGGTGACATGTAATCTGTGAATAATCTTGTATTGGGTTTCATAGGATTTGTTGGAGCATGTACATTTTTTTGCATTCAATAAGATATTCCACCACATGTCATCATCAATATGGGACCCAAATTCTTCCCCCCAAGATGTTTTATTATTAATAAAAGGGATGTTAACAAATAATTGATCATAAACATAGCTTATAACCAGTGTTGGGGAGTAACGAATTACATGTAACAACGTTACGTAATTTAATTACAAAATTTACGTAATTGTAATCCGTTACATTACTGGGAGAAAATATGTAATTAAATTACAGTTGCTTTTGGAAATTTCAATGATTACAACTTAAGTTACATTTGAAAAATCGCCACAAAAGCTCGGATTTATAAAATAGTTTTTTTCCCCCCCATGGATTCATGTTTGTTTTTAGTTTTTTTCAAATCAACATCCTCCTTCCAAAACTGACGCTTGTGATTGGCTCTCTCTGGTCATGTGCCATTCGGCTCAACCGACAAACCGTACGGCGGCCGTCAGACTCAGCAGCAACCATGTCGGCGGCGCACAAGATGTTCCTGGGCTGGAAATACAAAAAACACTTCATACAGACAGAAGATAAGGGCCCAAACATTTCAGTACAATGCAAAGAGTGTTTGCCGGCAGTTAAGGTGTTGTCGACGTCGAAACTGTCGATGTCGAACCTGAAGACACATCTAAAGGTACGTAGCCTGATGTAGCTGTAGCCTACGGTAACTGCAAGCATTCACATACAATAAAAGGGGAAGAAGTGTCAAACTTCGGTGTGTCTTTTATGCTAGCAGATTAAATGATGGGAAAAGTCAGCTTTAGTTTCACATAAATTCTGATGCAAGAACAGTTATGTTATTAATGTACATTGTCCTTTTTAAATAAATAAACTGTATTATGAAGTAAGATGTAACCTAGCTAAGTTTTTTCAAATATGACCTCAAAGCGCCACCATGTGGTGCAATCTTTATTAGTTTATCTGAGCTTTTGAAAAGGTTAGACCCTGAGGGGTGTACTGCAAAGCCAGTTTAGTGTTTTAGCGAGCTAAAGCCAGGCTTCCCTGTATTACAAAGGTGGCTCTCTCCCGACTAGATCACCATGGTAACTTATGCTTAGCTGATAACCTGGTCCCGACCAGGTTCTGTTCAGAGTTTAATCATAAAATCGGCTATAAAAGCACCGCTGTTTCCCTATTTAACTCATTTACAGCTGGCGTCACCTTTACTTTGAAAGTCCAGTGGAGCTGGATCAGAACGGAGCATTTGTACGGAGGGAGAGATCGCGCTGATCCGCTGCTGTTTGCTTTCTCTCTGAGCGTCTCCGCCTACAGATGTTCAGCTGAGGGGATACGCTGCTCAGCTGTTGATCCGACTCGCGTCAGGAGGTCATTTATTAGGCTATAGCCTATTTACTTTTATATACAGTCAGTCACCACTGAAAGAAGTTGTGCGCTCGCAGCAGGACAGATAATTTAACTTAATGTGGCCATGAATAAATTAATTGTTTCGCCTGTTATGTGTTGCCCAAACCCAAATCTTGAGTAGGTCTACTCTGTTTTCTCACATTTAAAAAGGTCTTTGTACAGAGACGACATGAGATTTGCTTGTAGCTACAGCACCTAAAAAACCCACTGTAACCTATTTTCATACGCACATCCAGCCTCGCTTTCAATAAAACACACACTGGCATTTTATAATTGCGATCAGTGAAATATATGAAAACAGTATAAAACACAGTTTAAAACAACAGTTGTTGCTCTAAAGCTTCATATTTAAAAGCAGTGCAATGTAGAGCTGTCAGAAATTAAAATCAGCCTCCTCTTGTCATATTTGCAGCAACACTGTTGCTTCAGGCTGTGATCAGGCTTTTTTGTATCGCTCATACTCTCTCCATTAAAACAACCTGCTCCTCTTGGCTGAAATCCGCCCGTTGTCGCTCCATTTAGTGAGGAAGTGAGCCTCGTTCGCAGTACAGGCCTAAGGTCAGACTCATAATATATGGTTAAACCTTTGAACATATAAAAGAACAACTTTTGAACAGTTTCATCTTTATAATTTTGGTCTATTTTATGGAACATTAATGCCATCACTTATCTGGGTTGTGCTATTGTCTAAATTGTGCAATTGTGGTATCATGTTTTCCACATGCTGTACATAAATAATGCAACAAACACTTTTTTTTATTTACATTTCAACATGTTTTGTTATCAGCTTATTATTTGTGTAAAGAACAAATATGTGCTCAATTCCAAAATACTGATCTATGGTTTTAATAAACTTTTTTCAGAGGAAACATCCAAGGGTCCTGTTGGTGCAAGAACCATCCAAACCGTCTGATGAGAGGGAAGATGAATCACCAATCCCTTCATCTCAACCTGCTTTAAAACAAGCCAGGCTGGCAGCAGGTTTCAATGTGTCACAGGAACGTGTCAACAAACTGGTGTTTGATTTTGTTATTGATGATGTTCAGTGCTTCTCAGTGGTGGAACAGAAGTCATTTCGGAAGTTGATAGAGGGAATAAGTGGCGGGAGGAAACCTATGTGCCGAAAAACCCTGATGCAGCGCATTGAAAAAGAGTTTGCATCTATGAAACAGTCTTTAACCTCAAAGCTGATGGATGTGGACAGGGTCTGCACAACAGCAGACATTTGGTCGGCACAAAACCGCAGTTTCTTTGGAGTGACATGTCATTGGATTGACAAAGGCACACTTGAGAGACATTCTGCAGCTTTGGCATGTGAACGCCTTAAAAGGACGACACACCTTTGACGTAGTGGCAGCAAAACTAAATGAAATCCATGCCGAATATAACATTTAAAGCAAAGTCAAGTCCACTGTGACTGATAACGGCAGCAATTTTGTAAAGGCATTTCGTGTGTTTGGTGCAACTGAGGAGGAGTCAGGTGACCACAATGATGGAGTGGAATTTCTGGATGTAGATGGTCTTTTTCAAGAAGAGGGAGATGAGGAGCACTTTTTCCTCCCACAACACCAGCGCTGCTCTGCTCATACCTTGAATCTAATTGCCACCAATGAGGTTCACAAAGCAGGATCGAATGGCCCATCACGTAAGCTGTATAGAAGTGCCATGGCTAAGTGTTCATCTATCTGGAACAAAGCACATCGATCTCTGTTAGCCACAGAGGTGATTCAAGAGATTGCCAACATGCAGCTCATCATCCCGTCAGTCACAAGGTTGAGCTCTGAGTTCAGGGCCCTCACAAAAGTTCTAAGGGTACCAGAAGACCAGCTGAGGATCATCTGTGACAAGCTTGGTGTCCCAATGCTTCATCCACAAGAGTCTGCATTCTTGAAAGAGTACACTGAGGCTCTGCAGCCTCTAGCTGTTGCCATTGACATTCTCCAGGGCGAGAACAAATGTTACTTTGGATTTGTGATCCCAACTCTGCTGAGCCTCAAGGCAAAGCTGTCTGAAAAACTACCTCATGTGACTTATACAGCACAGATCATCACAACTATCATTAAGGCCATAGAGCACCGCTTTGGATCGGTGTTGGATAGTCATGAAGCAAAGATGGCGACTGTGACCCTGCCAAAGTTCCGTTTAAGCTGGCTAAGCCCTGAGAAGAGAGATGATATGAGAAGAACCCTCCTGCAGGAAGCAGTTGCTATGGAACAACAACAAAAACAACCGAGTCCTGTTGCAATGACACAGGGTGACACTTCAAAGTCTGATGCCGATTCAGATGAAAGCTTTTTTGTCTTTGACAATGCCGAATCCTCATCAGACAGCACAGCTCACAATGAAGTCAGAAAGTACCTAGAAGATTCAGATATCAATCTGAAATCTCTTCAGGCGTTTCCCATTGTGAAGAGACTTTTTCTAAAGTACAACACCAGATTGCCCTCCAGTGCTCCAGTGGAGCGTCTGTTTAGTCATGGAGGCAATCTTTTGACAGCACCTCGAAACAGAATGAGGGATGACCACATGGAACAGGTCCTGCTTCTCCGTTACAACCACCATCACTATCCCACTGATACTATCCACAGTGAATGATGTACAGTGTGTGGACATCTGTTAGCTTTATGTATCATTCCCTTTGCCACTTTTGATTTTTGAATGATACAGAGCAAGTGCTTTAATTTAAGTCCTGCTCCAAATTTGCATTAACTGTTGAAGGTGTTGTGTGAAAGTTAACGCATATGTTAAGATAATGGAAAATTACGGAAGCGTATTGCTGCCACACCAGAAAAAATTAAAATTGATCAGTATCACGTTATAACGTGATACTTATCATGAAATAACGTGATACTGATCATGAAATAACGTGATACTTATTATGAAATAACGTGAAACTTATCATGAAATAACATGATAAATAATGGTCTCGGACGGAGGTAGTCCCTACATGATCTACTTCCGGTTGTGAACCGCCAGTGGTCTTTAGCAATGAACTCGCATAACCATGGCCCAAAACACGGATGTTTACGGAAGCGTGAAAGGCACTCCTCTGGTACACCGCGATATCGTAAAAATCTGAAAAGTAGGGTAACATCCGTGTTTTGGGCAATGGTGATGCGAGTTCATTGCTAAAGACCACTGGCGGTCTTTAGTCATCTGTAATGATTGTGGGAGTTTCTTGATGGATAAGGAATGTTTAAACATTCTTACTAGGAGGGGGGAGAAGATACCTTTAAAGGCTTTGTACATTTCTGGTGGAAGACCATCTGGTCGCAAGCCTTGCCTGAAGCCAAAGTGTCTGTTATGTTTGTAGGAAGTAGTGTGTTGTAAGATTTAAGATGTTACAGTTCATTTAATGTGTACCGTGTCTTTAAGAGACCGTAATCTCGTTGATAAGGTTGTGACCTGAAGTCTTGCGAGATTTCAGTTAAGGAAGTAGGGAAGCATGGAGGATCATGTGTGTTCTTCCTCCATCCGCCAACATCCGCTCCACGTCAGCCTTTACAGAGCATTGTCGGTAGGCAAATTATTGGTTTGCTTCATATCTTGTATCTTCTTTGTTATTTGTCCAAATAATATTTCATAGGAAGAGTGATTCATTCATATTTGATTGGGTAATACATAGCCATGTAAATCGGCCATGTTTTGAGTTATTGATTGTAAACTACATGAGGACGTGAACATGGTATCGTTTACTAATACTTATTTGTTGTTTTCTCCTGTGAATACAAATAAGAGGATTTATTTTATTATCTTGCACATATGTTTACATATGATTTGTGTTCTTTTACAGTCTATGTACAGACTACTTACCGCATTGTATATTTTACAGTTTTACCCACCTCTTGATGACCAATAAACAAGTTGAATCAGACATCGACTTCTCGTGGTGATTGGAGGAGGAGTTAGCTGCCTGTTAGCTAATGCAGGGAGCATGAGAGCAGCAGAACAGTGTCTATCACATCTTCAACCTCCTTACTTGTAATATCCATATCACACATGGAAAGTTATTCGCTCCAAGTAGACCAGGAATCAGGCGTTTCAGAAAGGCCCCGGTGTCGGCTCCCTCCGATCCCTCCGTGACTCCAACAACCAACAGGTTTGACTGTCGGCTGGTATTCTCCATATAATCCACTTTTGATTGAAGTGTGGCCACAATAGTCTCCAGCTTTTTTATGGAACTTTGCGCGGTAGCCAAGTCATCCTCGGTTTTACTCACTCTTTCTTCCATTGCGGCGTTTAGGTCTGTCAAGTTTGACATAGACAGTTCAAGATTAATGACTTTAGCTTCTATTCCTTGAAGATTTGTTAGGAGTTCTTTTTTGCTGGCCTCAATCGCCTGGAGTATCTTCTCCATTTCACCTGCCATTGTTCTATTGTTTGACATGCGGTGCATAACGTGTCTGGTGGCGTGGAGAGCGTTTCTCATGGTGTAGCCTGCAACCTACTCGTTTACGAGGATTTGCAATGGATCAGTTCAGCTTTGAGTCTTTTGTTCAGAATGTCAGTTTTCTATTCAAAATTTCACTCTGAAATCATTTAGTTCGGTATATTTTTGATCAGACAGGCTCGGGTGCAGAGCTCGGTCATGCACGTCCTTCCGCTTTTGCCATCACAGCTCCAGTGGGTCATCCAACTTCTTTTTGTTTGTAGCCTTTTCGAGTTCGGTCTTTCTTTTCTTGCTCTGGCAGTACAAGCTGCTGTAGGTACAGCTGCTATTGAAAAGTGTGTCTGTACTTTCTCTGCCATTCTTGTCCGTAAACAATGAGCTCACTCTGCTACAGGGTGGGCAGGTAAGGACAGGGTGATGGACAGGTAGGCTGTCCATGCAATACCTTTAGGCCGTTCAAATTGATTGGATAAAGTTATTACAGCCCTGTCGCTGACAGAGACCATGGATTTTTTTCTTTTTTTTCCCAATCCCTTGATATTTTGATTGCTGTCCGGATGTTAAAGGTCCCATATTATACTGTTTTTTTCATCAATGTCACACAGCTGTCAGAGGTCCAACAACACTGTATTTGAAATGTATTGCCCCAAACCCATCCTGGTCCTGAACTTCAGCTGTCTAAATGTCGCTCAAGTGAGCTCTACTGAGCTCTACTGAGAACAGGCTGTTTCTGTGCCTGCACCTTTAAATGCTAATGAGCTCCGTCTGTCAACACCTGCCTTGCCTGCTACACGCCCCTCTCAGGGAGAGGATGCTGCTTACGCTAGTGGTAGCATCCGCTAATGTTTACGGTGGATGTATCGCTATGGCTCGCCGAGATGCTGTCGTTCAACCATACCAGTTTGACTCAGAATCAGACCCAGAAGGAGATATACTTACATGAGAGACTCCCCACTCCCCAACACAACCACCCGGCTCCCATCCCCCACTGACCTGCAACAGGTAATGTCGTGTGACGACTTCTTAATCTTTGTTTGTCCAAAAAGGTGTTTCAGAGTTTCAAAAAGTCACCAATAAAAAGGAAATAATCTCCAGGAGTCCTCCAAAGCTGAGTGCAGTAATGTTTAATTGTCGACAATTAAAACATGAGATCATACAGACAAAAGTTCATCTGATAAGACCCAACTTCTCAATACAAAACATACTCCTTATATTCACTAATTCGGGGGCTGGGCCCCATGATTTGTCCAATCCTGGCTCGTTCTTTTGTTTACATCCAAATTTTGCTGACTTGGGTACTTTCCTTCTTGTGGCAAATGCACGTGCCCCCTCCCCTTTCTGCTTGTGCCCGTCTTGTGACCTCTTTACGATATTCTCTACTCAGCATTAAAACACGTGCCCCCTCCCCTGTCGATTCTTGCCCGTCTTGTGACCTCTTTATGATATTCTCTGCTCAGCCTTTTCTGCTCCACCATGGCGGCAACTTCAAATCTAGGAGGCCGGGCAAGGCGAAACTGGAAAGGCGGGGCTGGCAGCTGCACTGACTCCTTATCTACATGTTTGGCCTTGGCTTTTCTGTGAGCAGAGCAACTCCTTCTCTCCTCCATGATCTGCTCTACTGACTGAACAACAATAATATTACATGACTTCACTCTTTCATTTGTGGTTATATTTCACTCCAAAGTAACACAACTCAGTAGTTTAATCATCACTTCAATCAATAGGTGCCTGTTCAATCAACTAGTGCAGAGCAATACGTGTTTTAACCATTCATTTATGATTCATTCACATTCAGATTAGATTCTTTAATATTTCAGTACTTGTTACCAGTTGTTATATGTTACCACTAACTACTTATTTATGATTATATGATTATATTACACTACATTTCCCCCCTTTGTGACTCGAAGTCACATTGACGCACGCCCCCTCACACAATGGTTCAGTAACCATGCACTACTGACATGAACTCACAGGGGTAGTGTGTCAATGCAAATACCAGCCATTAAAGGTGCAGGAACTGTCAAGCTTCAGGCCGTGGGAATGATTCATGCCATGCTTTCATTAAGATCTATTCGCCAGTAATGAGAATCCACTAGTCATCGCATTTCTGTGTCCCATGAGGAACATTCTATTCTACTTCAAATAATGTTGGGAGAAATGCTCCCTATACATGTTAGCACATTTCTGGTGTTACCATATGGTTCCATTACTGGCACACATATAGCTTTTCGTGCTACGTGCCCCATTGCACGGTACTTAAGGTACATAGTATGGCAATACCTTTATTTTGTTGTTGTTGTGTGTTTTTTTCTTCTTCTTTTAAACAACCAAACAAACACAAAAATACAAAGTATAGCAGTACTTCTTCTGGTGCCTTCAAACGCTGTATGGTGCAATCTTCAGTGTAGACTACGTGACTGTTCCAGTATACTTCTTCTGGGGCCTGCAACTGGGTATACAGTTCAGTCCCCTTTTACTCCATCAGTAGTGGCAATCAGTGGCAGTGTGCCACATTCCAATTTATGTACTCAGTGATGTCATCATCACTGGGGGTTGGGCTTCCCCCACTGTTTGTGTGGCAGGCCAGATTGGTGATGGGGTTGCTTGGTGGGGAGGTGACTGAAACTCCTCCTCCCACACTCGCTGTCCCCCTGTCGGAGTCACATTTGCCAGCTCACGCTCTCTTTCTCTGATCAGGTGGTTGTCTGGTAGGACAAACTGGCTCTGCCTCACATGGGGTAGCCAGGAGGGTGCGCTCATTAAGGTGAGCTCAGTTGTGGTGCTGTTAATCGGGGGGTCGGTGTCGGGGATGCCATAGGGTCCGCTGATCCGATGTCTCCATGTCGGTGGGGATATGGGGGGTGCCTGCCAGTCGATCACCCCTCTGGATGGTCCTGGTCCCAAGAGCCTGGATCCCTGTGGGCGAGGTAGCCAGCCGCTGTCTTGGAATGACCCGGGGGCCATGTTCGAAAGGTCCTGGCTTGGCCCTGCGTTTGGATATGAACTGTTTGGCCACATGTCTGTTTGGAAGACATTAATGAGAGGATGGTTTTAATTCATGACGCCAGTTATCTTTGTCACTGGAGTAGACACTACCTTGCCTGCCAGATAAGGTCTGTCTATATGTTCTCTGTACTTCATTGGGCTGACAGTCTTTCTATTCCTGCCTTCCCAAGCTTCTGAGGGGCCAAACCTGTGCTAAATAATATTTCTGACCCTAAACACACAGAATATATCTCTATTCTCCACACGTGCCATTTTTCCTATGCTCTACTAAATCATATTTGTACAACAGGAGTGCGTTATAATGCTCATCATAATCAATCATAATGCATTACAACTACACTCATAGACACACATAAAGCTTTATGATGCACTATATCAACAGTTATAAATCTAGCTTATACTGACTTATAAATCCAAGGGCCTTATGAGTGCTCTTGACTGGTTATAAACTACAGGCTGGCTGCTGGGGCTTATAATACATTATAACTACTTATACCCCTCTATACACACACCTCAACAATCAACTGTTATAAGGACTCATAGGATGCCATAAGTATATATAAGTTATCAATGTATGCTTTAAGTAAAGTGAGGTTCATATTGATGCATCTATAATGCAGTATACCTAATCATGATGTTTCATTGTTGGCGTTAAGTAAAGTGTAACACATTTGCATGCATTTAAAAGAAGCTATGCTGCATCATAAGTCATTTTGTCAGATACCAAATATAGAGAATTACACTAAGATTAGGAATATAACTGTAAAGCTTGGTTTCAACCTGTAGGGGGCAATCCACGTGCATATTTTGACCACAAAATGTATATTTTTAAGATTTACAGATTTGGACCTGAATCAATCACCAACACTACTAAATACAGACATAATAGTTTACAGCTGAAAACATTGGTTTGGGGGTTTAGTTACTGTTTAAGGTTTAAACACAAAAAGGGAGAAAAAGACATAGTACATTTTTCAAGCTTTATTTTACCAATGAAAACAGTTGTGTTAATTTCACTGTTAACTGTTCTACCATCTTAAACGTTAAATGCGTAGGATTTAGATGCATCTACTTGTGAAACTATGCAGCCACTGGTCTCTATTTACATTCATGAGTGTTGAATTTCCTCCTATCACGAATGAGCTGGCGGTGAGGAGGTGAAAAATCCAGGTTTTAACTTCTTTCTTAATAAACTGTAAAGTGCAAACATGGGCATGGAAACTACTTCAAGCCACTGCTACAAATATACAAGTGTAACATACTACATACTGTAGGTGTGAACTGCCAACCTAACCTTTAATACAACAATTCACATGTTTATAACTGGGTGGCGATTGCAAGCTGAGTGCCCTCTTCCTTCATTTTCAAAATCTTTTCTTTGACCTCTGGGATCATGGCACTGCGGCACCTATCAATGAATGTTGACAGCTTTTTTTTCTGCTCATTCCAGGCCCCCACATGAAACTATGCCACTGTAAAGGTCTCTATTTACATTCATGAATGTTGAATTTCCTTAGATCATGAATGAGCCGGCCAAGAATGCCATATCTGTGACATCGTCCAAGCCAATACTCCCACTCAATAACTCGTAAATGTTCTTTTAAAAGCCCTGTACTCCTATTTCCTCTATGACGCCAAACATCACATTTAAAGGTTTGCCAGGCTCTCTCTAAATTCTGTGTGTGACCTCTGGAAACAGGATCTACAAAGTGTCTCTTGTGGCAGACAGTATGATGATCATATCCTTCCTCTGACAGTGCTCTCTTGTAAGCTCTCCACTCATCAGTCACAATGCTTGATCCTCTCTTAACATGGCGCTTTATGATAGGCAGAAGCTGGTCCGTGGAACGCCTCCTCACGATCTTGAGAATGGGTCTCCTGGTGGTATGTGATACTTCCAAGATGCCAAAGACCCATTTTTTATTCCGTCTCCATGCTGGTCCCATCCTCCCACGGTTGTACTGTCAAACATTGTTAGGGATATAGTACATCAAATTAATATAAGCACTTTGAAATTCAATTTACATGGGTGTTCAAAAGACTTGAGTCTAACTTCATAGTACACAGATGGATTATTAATTTTGCTGGTCAAGGAATAAATCATAAGGTCTATTATTTGTTTACTCATTTCAGTCTAAAAGCCATAACCAACAATAAACAGCACAAGTACAATCAACTATCAATTTCAAATGGGATGATTTACTTTGTCATTTGAAAACTGGTTCTATCAAATAAAGTTCCACATATTGAGCAAATGTATCTTACCTTCCTTTTGTGTGAGAATTTACTTTCATCCAGCATAACAAAGCTATGTCGGCTGCCAACTTTCATTTTACCTTGACTGCGCAACTTGTGAATAGCACGTCTGCAGACCTGCATATAGGAAAACACAAAGCACAACATTACTAACTGCTAAATACTAACTGGAAAGTCTGGTTTCTGACATAAGAGAATAATGTATAGCCATAAAGAATAATGTATAGCCAACCATATTTTTTGAGCAATGAAGGATCTCTAATTATCTTGATGTGGCTTATAAGCCAGTTTACCAATGGTATTTCTAATTTTACTAAAGGAAAATGTGGTGTGACATACTTTTCTCAGAGACGAAGCCATCTTTGTTAAGGTTCTGCTACTTGCTGCAACACCGTCCTCGATAAGGTCAACTTGTCTCATGCGCAGTCCCTGGGAAAATCTACAAAGACATGAAAACAAGAACAGATCACTAGCCCAATGGATAAAAACTGAATATAAAAACTCACACTGATTGTTTTTTTTAATTCTAAGAGCCCGAGGCCTATTCCAGAAAGTAGAAATGAGAGGAGAGAAACTCTGGGTTTTCAATTATATACCACCAACTTTATCAATAGAGCACATTTTGAAACAACAAGGTTGACTAAAGTGCTGCACAGTAATAACATAAATGCATTGTTGTAAACTCTGGGTCAGTTACCATGGTAACACATTGTCTCTGTCTCCTCCCTCTTACAGAGCTGACATACTGTTTTTTTTTACCCATTGATTCAGTCCATAGCAAACTGCATATTGAAGCATAGTGGTGGTATCCTGGTTGGATATCAGTTTACTCAGTCTTCAAGTTACCACTTTTATGTCCTGTCACTTTCAGAATAAAACACCTGCATGTACTCTTTACCTTTAAGTGATATCTTAATACTGCGCAGACAAGATAGCTTTATTTACTCATTGGTCTGATTTCAACTGAGTTCCAAAGAGAGACAAAACAAACCCACCTGTAAATGAATTCCAGGTGGTTCTGGAGGGATCTGCGGGACTTGTAAAACATGGATCCTTGGCGAACTGAAACACTTCTTCCTCTGTGTTGCCTGCAAATCCTGTAAAAACAACTTGGTCATGTACTTGATCATGTATCCATTACAAACACAGACAGCAGCCTAAAAATGTAGAATATTTTAAATAGAAATTTTAAAAAAATACAAAAGAGAAAAAAATATTGTATTTCCTCAATTTAAAGATGGCCCAAATTAGCAGCCGGCCTCTTTTAATAACAGGTCTAAATAAATAAACGAGCGATAAACACACACACATCCCTTCATCCACGTGTATGCGCACTCTCAGACAGACAAAATGAGCAAATTCACAGTAAATTTTAAAGTTGAGGCTTTGAAATATGCTGCAGTGATATCGGGGAACACGCTGTGAGGCATTTTCATATTGCTGGCAGTCAGGTGAGGGCTTGGAAAAAGCAAAAGTCAGCACTCTCAGTGGAGGTTGACCAGGGTTTCCCCCAGAAAACTTGTTAAGCCCGGTGGTAGGGTGGCCCACCAGCGGCCCCATGGTGCCCAAGCGTGTTCTTTTGTGTCAGGGGCCTGACCCTGACCATTGACTGATGGCAGGGCCCTATAGGTAACAGATTCATTAATGGAGTAGTAGAATTTAGAAGGAGTGATTCCATAAGGCTTTAAGATCAATGTTAAAAGTTGACTGGAAATTTAAAAATATTATCATTATCATGTGTTATTATAAGACATTTATGTAACACCAGGTCTTACAGACTGCACTCTTGAAATGTTGTTCAACCAACCACAAAAATAAATAAATAATAAAAATACTATTTAGATAAATAATATCAACTGTCTGCACTAAAAACTAAAAAACAACTGCCTGGTGTCTCCAGAGATTTCTTTTTTTTTCCTCAGAGATTTTTACGATCTGGAGTCACGTAAACATGACCACGCGTCTTTTTCCGGTCAGTCGTCATGGAAACGTGACAATCACGGATCTATCAAAGATACTCTGTAATCTACTGTTTGGACCAGAGAAAACAAACGTGTGTAAACGCGAACCGTACAAGCTGAAAAATGAAACGCTGGGTCATTTTCACATCTGGTGAAAGCACCTCGGCTCACAGAAGTCCGGAGCTCTGACGCTGCAGGGGACGACGTGCTAACAGCTAACAGCTACTAGCCGCTGCAGCAGCTGGCTGAGCCTCTAGAGCCGCGGCTCGGCTCAAGGTAACGGCTACGAGGTCGACGTCGACTTGGTGCGTTCCTCTCGGTCAGCTGGTGAAGCAGCGGTCTGATGAGCATGATGCCCGTGACATGTCCCGTTATGCGCGACGAAGTTGTGACGTTGTCAGGTGATGAAAGTGTAGTGGTAAATTTGAATATTCCTTTTTACTTGAGACGACTCCACACCCTGCTTCCCCCAAGTCATCAGATCTCTTTTGTTTACTACCCATTTGTGTATTTTAATGTCTAGACCTTGTGATTGCATTTCAAGTTTCTGAGACACCCAACCTCTCACTTTCTCATGATATACTCAAACCCTTTTGTATTTGAAATTGTGTTGATTAGACCTCTTAATCACACTCCAGGATGTCAGTGCCGATACCTGTGAAAGACAAAAGTGTGATAAGACACCCTGAGTAGGGGGCCGACCCCACAGCAGACAAAGGATGTAAAACACACCCAAGGGGTGGGCTTTTCCTCAGGTATAAATGTTCAAGTTTCCTGATGTTCAGGGTCTTTCTTCATTTTGAACCGCTCGCATGTTGATTGACCTTTTCTTTGCAAAGAAAATAAAACTTTGTCGGCCGGCAAGAAGTCTCTATTTCATTCCCCACCAAGAGCAGAAAATTTCCACGACAAAAAAGACACCTGATCACGTGTTGATGGAGCGCAAAAACTGATTTAAAAAAAATAAATAAACGATGCTTAGCCTAGCGGGGGGGCAAGTAAGACCTGGCGGCCCGCCAGGCTTGTAATACACTGGGGGAAACCCTGCGGTTGACGTACACGGGTCAGACTGCAAGGCGTAAATAATATGATATAGCATTTTTTTTTCAAAAACATGACAATATATTTTACAAACAAGAGCAAAACATTTCCACTAACGTTAGTCTTGTTGAAAGTGGCTAGCTAGCTTTTCTTACCAGTGGAAGCCGTCCTGTCTTGAAACCTGCACAGCAGTCATCGGAGTATCACATGATTTACACATCATTTGGCGCTTCAAGAGTCCCTTCCTCTGCATCCAAAGAACAATCTTTCTTCGATTGTCAACAGTATCTCTTGCACGCAATAAATCGGTTAATCCTTGCTTTAATTTATCCATGTTGAGACTAGAGCACTGCAAAAGTGCTCTAGTTGAGACCACCCTCGCTTTTCGTTTCCCCAAATGGCACTCAGTTTGAAAGTTGCGGGAGGTTCTCCTCGCGCATGCGCATTGCGCCCAATCAGGAACAGCTCTCTCTTCTTCTTCACTTCTGGCGTCGTGTGGCTGCAGACCCGAGACCGCAGACCTGAGCTGTGTGCGTTTGTGAGCTGAAAAACGTGTAAGTGTCATACTTTTTTGTTTGCCACAAACTTTACTTTCTACTGTTAGTTAAAAAAATCAGTTTGCTTTTAGGAAGGAGCCAAGACAGGTAACTTCCTTTTTTCCCCCCTTTCTCATGGTTAGTCTTTGGTGAAGTCTGACACATTTGAGTTACTTTCCTGCACGTGTTCAACTTGAAAAAGGTGCATTGACTGGTTGTATTGGTAAGAGATGAAAAACAAAACAGTAGCAAGACAAATTAAATATGTGACTCAAGATAAACTAAAAATAGAATCACCTGCAAATACAGACTGCGAACATACAACAGACCGAGCTAACGTTGAGTTTGCTTGCTAGCAAGGAACCTGCTAACTGACACTGCACATATTTTCTCCTGTGATGAGCTTGTTGTAGGATATTTCATTTTATAGCTGTTGTTATTTTTCAAAATAGCTGAAAAGCTCAAAATTGTATTATTGGGTAGATGTTAACTAGGATGACCATAATTCGATTTCCAAAAAAATAGGACTATGTTGACCCCCTCCCCCCACCCGCCGCCCCACGGTTGTAAAAAGTGTACATGTCCCAGCAAAAGAAAACTGGCATAAATAGCCAACTATTTTTATTGGCATCTTTTATATTGTTTCTATATTTAGATTGTCATAGGTATTAAGAATTTTCATTCATGAAGTGCATCCCTCATGTTTTTGTATATTTGACTGCTGCACAGTATGTAAATTATTATTATGTATATGCAAGTTAATAATTAACAGGTAGGCTAATGCATCTGTAATAGATATCATAATGCAGAAATTATTGTAACAATAATAGCATTTTCTTGAAACTCATAACATGTGCCTTGCTTTTTATTAATCTAGCCCGCTTCAACCATGAGTCGTCGCAAGGTGAAAGCCAATCCCAAGGCTGAGTCATCTCCCAAGAACAGCATAAAAGGTCTGGTAATATCCTTTTTTTCTGGTATTGTAACTAATTGTCGAGATGTGGGTCATTGACTACCAAATATTAACAACAGCATTGTTTTTAATAATGTGTGGCTCAAGGTTTTTACAATACTGTATAGTGTTTTATACTGTACACTGTGTCTTGCTGCTGTGACAAGAGAATTTCCCAGTTTGGGACCAATAAAGTAGGTTCTCAGTATGGTCCATGTCTATGGCTGATGCCGTGGCTGTTCAATACATTGTTTCAGCATCAACATCACATAAGCAATAGTCATATTGTATTACACTTGATATAAGACAAAACAAAAAAAAAGCAAAACTGAGAGGGCAGGCAGGTGATATACAGATTCTACATGCACAGCAATTACAAAGAGTGTACAGTGACACAATGACCCAATTGCAGCACGCAATTAGTTACATCTTAGAATCTTTGAGACCTTTGTGTTGGCACACATAGATACACAATCAGGGATTCTTAATTTATGTGTTGCAATTATACATACCTCCTGTAATTATTATTATTTATTCCTGTTATTATTGTAAGAGAAATTCTTATGTAAGGGTTACTTCATTTGTAATTATTTCAACAGTCTCACCAAATGAAGTTATGGAGGTTCAAAAACTCAAAGAACTCCTGGAGGCAGAGAAAGAGAAGGGGCAATTTCGTGATGAAACCATCTCCCTCCTCAAAGATGATAAGACTTACCTGCAAGGAGAACTTCAGAAAAAGGATGAGCTCATCCATCAGCTACTCTCCAAGAAGGATGAAGATAATTCCACAATCATGTCTGGCAAGTCAGGTGAGTAGTTATCCATTCACATTCATACAGTACAAGTATATTTTTTTCACTCTCAGGTTTTCTCCAGTACACAGACAAAATGTGTATTCATATTTATTCCTTTCTCACAACTAGATCACCAGCCACAGAATTTGTTTTGTTATTTGCAGGTGTCAAACGCAAGCATGGGAAGAAAGCCAAGCAATTAATGAGCATTGCTTCTGACAAGGAAGATGAAGACTCCAGTTCTGTTCTTTCTGATTCATCTGAAGGTAACAAAGGCACATACAGATGAATCAAATCCCACATTTTTTCTCATTGTCTGGTAGGGCTAGGCGATGTATCGGTATTAAGAGTTATACTGGTATATTAATGAATAATTAGCGGTAGGTCACACTCTTCGTTTTAGCTTTTACTTGTTATGCAGTGATCTGCTGTCCACTGAAAGCTTGACAAAAGGGCTTTGCCTTCACTGTCAGTTCTGCAGGCAATAATGTCATATTTCCCTTAGTGCATCTGCTTCATCAACAAGTTTTGGTTGGTTGGAAGAGGCCATGTTTATCACTCTCTCACCTCAAACCTGTTTCATTTAATTGACAAATTCAGATGCTTGTCATCATGATGACATTCTTTTTTATTACCTGAGCCTGTACTGCCAAAAACAATCTCTAGCTACCCAGGGGGCAAAATCCCAGTTTTTTGAAAAACGGACACGGAGCGTTGTAAAAGGTTTGACACCAGAAATGATATCTAGGAACTTCAAGGATTAAAACCTGGGTGGACAACCCGGTCAACTAGCTGCTGGAAAGCTACAGGGGGCCAAAACCCCTTTCTTGGGTCATTTTGCTGGCGAAATGATGTTAATGCAAATATTTAGGTACTACAATGGCATAAATAGTCATACAACTATAAAATTTGGCAGAGAGTATCTTGACACATAGGGGGAGGCATGAAAAAAAGATTCTGGGGTTTGTTGCAACTCGATTTTAAGATATCACCCTCAACATCCCAAAAAAGACAAAAAAAAGTACTGTTCGCCTGACAAATTCTCATGAAAATTATTATTTTTCAGCACTTTATGGAGAATATCTATGCCTAACATGTAAATAGAAAATTTCCTTAATTCATAAGCTTCCATTTGAGTCCAAGTCTCCGAGGATAGTGGTGGGAAATAAGTCCGGCCTCGGACTTGGGCAGAGAATCTAACTCTACCTCCAAGCAGCACAGCACAAGGGAGAAGTGGGTGTAATGCGGAAAGCGTAGCTGGCGCTGGAGCCAGGTCAAACCAACCAATAGAAACTCTTCTCTCATCCACCAGCGTAGGCCCCGCCCATCAAGTGCAGTTGAATTCGCAAGCAAAACTTTAGAACTTGCAACCAAAGAGGACTGATTTGCAAGCAAAGGTTTTTAACTTGAAAGCAAAGAGGACTGATTTATAAGTAAAATGGTCATATGTTTTTCCTAACAAACATTAGTTTTGATTGAAATTGAAGAAATATGCTCTCTCATATTTATTTTTTCAATTGCAACCTGTTCTGTTTCGATCTAAAAAAAAAATAATTTGATTGCCACTTACTCTCTTTTGCTCTCAAATCTCTTTTTTGGTTTCAAATCTATTCTATTTGATTGAATAATAAAAGAACAAAATTCTGACAGGTTTATGTCCAGGGAAAATGATAAAGATGGGTAGTAGCCGTTTCAGGGCGAGGCACACTTTTCTGACCGCTCTGCATACAGTTGCCTTGCTCAAGTGCTCTGCATCTCCGACGTTGTATAAAAAACTCCCATTTGCAAAAAAACACAGCGCAACACACATTATCTGCTGGGATGTGAGAGAATGACTTCGGTTGGTAATGTTGGAAATGTAAGGACGGATTAGGTTGTGTATGTAAATGATGGACTGTGACGTGAAACGGTACCGCTCAAAAAGATAAATGTCTGGAAATGCAAGAACATCTATGCAGATAATCATCTCCCGACGAATATTTAATTCTCTGCGCAGTAATGCTTCACCTTCATCCACTGGATCATTATCAAAAGGACATGCCATGGTAGTGAAAATAGTCGCCACCTAATATAACTTCTAATGTAGGCCTACTGACTGATTTTTGCAATGATTTTCTCAAAAAACATACGGCAGAACTATATTACGCCAAAACTCGCCTGCTGACTGAATGAATGTGGAAATCAAATACCGTGTGTGGCTGAAAGAGGGCGGAGACAGAGAGAAACTCGGTTTGTTGAGAAAAACCTGGTCCCGACCAGGTTAGGTTCATAGAGTATGTTACCATGGTAACTGACCGAGAGCTTGAGTTACCTTTCTCTGTGAAACAGGCTAGAGTTACCCCTCTTTCTCTGGTTTGAGTTACCTCCCTTTGTGAAACGGAAAACTCAGAGTTTCCCTCATTTCAGGGTTAACAGACTCAGAGTTTTCACTAAACCTGCTTTGTGAAATGGACCCCTGGTACCTTCTGTCTGTTTGCTGTTTTTGTTTCACTGTCTGATCTGTCTTGGTTACTAACTTCATCCTGATTATCTGGACTACTGTCTTGACTTAGTCTAAGTGCTAGTGATCCACTACTCGCAGGGCTTATGTTTTCTCTTCATCGTTTCTCAATCAGTCTCTGTGATTGTCTTGCTGCATGTGGGGAGGCGTCGCCTTCCCCGAGACTCTTAATCAGTCTCTGTGATTGTCTTGCTGCATGTGGGGAGGCATCGCCTTCCCCGTGTCTCTCTTCCTGAGGTGCTGGGGGCTGGCTACCTTCTAGTTCGGCGGCGTCGCCGTCCCTTTCTGGTTCACGATGTACTCTTGGTGTCTCACTTGGATCTCTGGCTCGACAGCAATGGTTTAAATGGAACCAAACACTAAACGCTCTTACCTTCGACTTTGAGCGCGGTTGGGGTGGCTAGGGTGACCTTAAAAGGACCTTGTCATCTGAGTTGGTCCCACTTTCGTTTGAACACCTTTACGTAGACCCAGTCACCTGGTTCGATTCTCAGCTGTGAGTCTGGGATAGCTGCGTCTCTGTTCTCAGTTGCACCTTTTACCTGTTGGGATATAACTTTGTGTATTTGCGTTAGATGTTGCAGATAGTTTGTTAGTTCTTTTTCACATTGTTCAAGTGATGGTCCGTTGTAAGGACCTCTTAGGTAGGGAACCGGCATTGGTCTCCCTGTCATCATCTCATGCGGTGTTAGGTGGGTTAGTCTGTTAGCTTGTGTTCGCATAGACATAAGCGCCAGTGGCAGTGCATCCACCCAATTAACCTTATACTCACTGTGGCCATGTTTTTGGCCAGTTTTGCTTTCAACGTTCCATTAGTGCGTTCTACAGCACCCTGTGATTGTGGATGATAGTCATAGAAGTCAAGATGGATGACTTCTGTTTGATCCCTAACATTTTCATTGCTACTTTCATCATATCTGCAACAAATGCTGGTCCGTTATCAGAACTTATACAATCTGGGAAGCCAAAACGCGGAAACACCTCTTTGTATATGAATTTTGCTGCTGATCTGCAATCTGGGCCCTTTGTTGGGACGGCCTCCACCCATCTGCTGAATCTGTCAACAACAACCAGAATGTATCTGAACCCTTTCACACGTTCTGTCATATCTATGTGGTCCATCATTAGATGGCGAAATGGTCCACTAGGTGGCGGGATGTGTGCAATCGGTCCTGAAAATGCTTTCCTTACATTACGGTGTGCACAAACATCACATTCTGCTAATGTTCTGTCAACTGTACTTGCCAAAAATGGTGTCCACCAAACAGCTTGAAGCCTTCTGATCCCCTCCCCCCTTGCGCAATGGTAGGAGCCATGCGCATCACGAATAGCAATTTTCAACAACCCTGCGGGTAACACAAAATGACCATGTACACTACGCCATAAACCCTTTTGTGGTCCCTCTTGAGTATTTTTGATAGCACCTTGTTTAAACCATACTGATTGTTCATATACACCAGCTTTTTCTTGGGCTGTTATTAAAGACGCTAAGGTGGTGAGTGGTTCACAGTCTTCAGCTACCAACAGTGGTCCTACACATGTGCTAGTTACAGCTTGTTTAGCGGCTTCATCTGCCAGATTGTTGCCTTTGGCTATTAGGGAATTTGTTTTTTGGTGTGCTGCACATTTGATGATAGCTACTGCACTTGGTAGATAAATAGCTTCTAATAGTGCAGAGATGGCCTTCCCATGAGTTACAGGTGTGCCATCTGCTCTAAGAAAACCTCTGTTTCCAAATATTACCATGCACGTGACAAACTGCATATGCATACTTTGAGTCTGTGTACACATTTAGGTGTATATCTTGTGCTAATCTACGTGCTGCAGTTAATGCTTTAACTTCTGCAAGCTGTGCTGAACATGGCTGAGCAAGTTTAGTTGTTTGGACTGTGGTGAACGTGTCATCTGGCAGTAACTGTACGATGGCATAACCTGTATGGTTACCTGTCACGTCTCTGAAGCAGGATCCATCTACAAACAAAGTGAGATCTGCTGTTATTGGTTGGTTATTCATATCTTCACGAGGTTTCAGAAACACATCTGTGGCTTGAAGGCAGTCATGTGGTGACCCATCTATCGGTATCACCATCCTTGTTGCAGGGTTAACTGTAGTGTAACGTTGAACTCTTAGTTCTGGTGCTGAAAGCACAACTTCGTAACCTGTTTTCCTAGCCTGTGTAAGTACAAACCTGGGACTAGTGAGGAGGGCATGTATTTGATGGGACGTGTGCAGGATGGTTGAGTGTCCCATAGTTACTGTTGAGGATTTCTGAAAAGCAAACACTGCTGCTGCAAGTCCCTGATAACAGGGAGGCAGACCAGCCTCAGTGTGGTCTAATTTGGTGCTGTAATATGCTAATGGTTGCTTACCAGTTGGAGTGTCCTGCATCAAAACTCCACATGCAAACCCAGCCCTCTCTGCAACATACAAATGAAATGATTAAGCATAGTCAGGCTTACCAAGTGCAGGAGCTGACTGCATATCCGATTTCAGAGAACTTCTGCTTCTGCTGTCCACTGTAATTCAGTGGAGGATTTTGTTTGACCTGCTGCGTGGATTAAACCTCGTAAAGGAGCTGCTTTGATAGCATAATCACAAATCCACGGCCGGCTGTACCCCGCAATCCCCAGGAAAGACAACATTTGTCCAACTGTTTGTGGTTTAGGAGCTTTGATTATAGCTTCAACCTGGGAGGGAGCTATGCTTCTTTTATTTCCCTTCAAGGGTCTGCCTAAGTATTCAACCTCAGTTTGGCATAACTGCAGTTAAGTTTTACTTACTTTGTGTCCCCCCTTTGCTAATGCAGTTAACACTGCAATTGAGTCTTTTTCACACTGCTCTTTGGTCGGACTACAAATCAGGAGGTCATCTACGTACTGAATTACTGTACTTGCTACATTTAGATGCTGCAAGTCATCGGCAAGCACTTTTTTTTAAAATGGAGGTGCTGTCTACATAGCCTTGTGCAAGCCATGTGTACGTATATTGTTGGCCTTGATAAGTAAATGCAAACAGATATCGTGAGTCTGTATGCTGTGGTACACTGAAAAATGCAGAACATAGATCAATCACCGTGTACCATTGAGCAGATGGAGGGATGTTTGACAATAGAGTACGAGGGTCTGGGACAATGGGTGTTTCAACATCCACAATAGCGTTGATAGAGCGCAGATCATGTACCAGTCGATAATCATCTGATTGTGGCTTCTTGATTGAAAAGATTAGGCGTGTTACAGGGACTACGAGTTTTAATAAGTACACCTGCCTTTATCAGACCTTCAATTGTTGGCCTGATGCCATCTACACCTTGTTGTCTGAGAGGATATTGTCTCTGATATGGCAGCACTATTCCACTTTTTAGCTTGATCTGAATGGGTTGTGCTGATCTCACCAAACCCATATCTGTTTTATGTTGTGACCATAATTCCTGTGATATTTGTTTTAGCAAAACCTCTTGTTCTATTGATGTAATCATTTGTGTGGGTGAACTGCTACTCACTAATACCCTTTCTGCTGTCCCTTCATCACTTGCCCTCAATGATATTCTTATATATTGTTTGTTAGCAGTGATGCTGATTTCATCATGGGCCCGAGGTCGTGTGACTCATGACCGTCTGCTATCATGAGTGTGACATATGGGACGGAGTCTGGGACTTGGAACCATGATTATAATTCGGTTGGGAGGGTTACTGCGGCTGCTGCTCCTTGTGGTCCTATATATATGTTAGAGCTGACCACATAGAATGGTTTCTTGTTGATCAGTTCTTCTCAACACTCCTTATAGTCTGTGAATGGTATGTATGGGTTTGTGCGTGAGTGTGTGTGCGTATGTGCAGGATGTTTGGATGATTGCTTAAATGAATGATTAGCTACATGTAAAGAATTTCACCATATATTCGAAAGGCCTTCAGCAAGTTTGAGCCACTGTCTGTTGTCGTCCTGGTCACTTTCTCCCTGATGTGGTATTCAGAATGGATTTCTTCTAATGCTGCAGCAAGGACATCAAACGTGTGCGAGCCTTTGACACGTCTACAATGCAGCGGAATCTTTTCGGCTATTTTTCAATTTAGTTTTAGTCTTAGTCTTGTGTCAAATGCCCTTATTAGTTTTAGTCATATTTAGTCAGCTTGTATTCTTTTTTGTTTAGTCACATTTTAGTCGACGAAAAGTCTTGGCATTTTAGTCTAAGAAAATCCAAAGTATTTTAGTCAATAGTCTTTTTTTAGTCTTTGAAAGCAGATTGACAGTAATGTTAATCACAATTATAGCTGCTCCGCAGCGATGGGTTGGGTCCGGGCTATTTTAGGCAGGAGAATAGGAAGACAAGACAGTTGACAACAATGTTCATTTTGGACCACTTGAGGATTGAACCCACAACTTCGGGAACCAAAGACTGTCATCTATTGCTTTGAGCTAATTTGCAAGTGGCAATACAACAGTGGCTTCACACATTGAGTAAGCCATTCACTGTTGTGCAGACAGATTTAAAACCACTGTAAAAAATTCAGCTATCAAGACAAAAATCTGAAAATACACAATTTGCAGCACGGAGATGTTGGTAATTTTAAAAATTATTGATTTGCTCCATAAGTGAATAACTGATGTTTAGCTATGTCATTATTGCATTGACTTCAATTGTTCACATGAAAGAAAAAATTAAAATGCTGTGAAAAATTCAGTTTTTGAGGCTCAATTTTTGATCAATCAAAGGAGGAGAGAGGAAATAGGTTTAAGAAGTTTTACAGTTTTTGAAAAAAAACTGAGTGATGTACTTCATAATTTTTAATAGGTTTAAATTTACAAAAGTTTCTTCAATATTGAGGCTACAGTTTGATGAAAGTTCTGAAGCTGTAGCAAGTATGGTTGATTTGTTATGAATTTTCAAAGTTTTGAACTTCAGACGCTTGCTGTAGCACCACCATCAGGACTATTGGCTTGGGTAATCTGTGATGCCACCATCAGAACAATTGTCTTGTGATTCATGTTGAGGACATCTGACATTTTGATCTGTCGTCATCATCATCATCATCATCATCCTTGCTGGGTCTTGAACCCACAACCCCTAACACCAAGCGCCAGCTCCTAACTCAATGAGCTAATTGGCTGGAAGTGAGACCTGCTGTGTAGCTTCATTTGTCGACTCAGGGAGTCACTGTCCGGGCAGCTGTTGTCAAGGCAGATTTCAAAAATGGTCCAAATGTCAGAAATTCTGTTACCTGAACAAAAATCTGATAATACATAAATTGCATCTTGACAGCATGGAAATGTTGGTGATTTGTTTTTAACTTAAAGTGTTTTGCTTCGTAAGAGAAAATCTGATGTTTAAAAATGCCACTCTTACATTGACTCCAGTTGTTCCCATGAGAGCAGAATTCAAAATGTTCTCAAAAATTCAGTTTTTGAGATAAAATTCCGATATTTGCCAAACTCCATCAACCATGACTCCAAAATATTCTCAATTTGTTTCAGGAAGATTGAAAATCTATTTAGCAAGAATTTGATAGTATATGTTTACAGTACTGTTTACAGTCAAACATTTTGATGCACTGTAGGCTTAATTTTTGATAAATCAAAAATCCGAGAAACAAGTTTTGTGGAGGACGGTCTGAAGATGCTCTCTAGCAAGTTTGGTGACAATTGAGCAAAAATTGTGGGAGGAGATAGTTTTTTTCAAAACCTGTAAAACTTATAAAACCTGAGTGATGGACTTAATAATTTGTAATGAGTTTAAGTGGACTAAAGTTTCAGCAGTATTGGGGCTACAGTTTGGTGAAAGTTTCAAAACTGTAGCATGTACTGTTGATTTTGTAGGTATTTTTAAAGTTTTGAAATTTAAAATGCTTATTGTGCTGCTTAGTGTACTCGCCGCACTTAGCACAGAGCACTGGTGTTGTGTGTGCTCCTCACTCAGGCACACACACACACACACACACCCCTGGCAGCAGCGCAGGAGGAGAAAAAAACTGATGCGCATCCAGTGAAGGCACTTTTTGGATTGTAATTTAAAAGTCTGTGACGAAAAAAGACGAGACATTTGATTAAGTAGATTTCGTCTCGTCTTTTTTCGTCAACAAAAAATGTGTTAATTTCGTCACAGTCAGTGTTTAAGGGCATTGATTTCGTCTCGTCTTCGTCTCGTTTTCGTCATGAAAAAAACCATTGTTGACGAATATTTTTCGTCTCGTCTCGTCTGAAGAAATTAACACTGATCCCTCCCTGTTAGAATCCCTCTCTGTTATTCAGACTTTCTCATTACTCTCTAACTATTCTCTCAATCTGTCCAAATCCACCCTCCTCCCTCTCTGCATGGATGAAGGGGATGTGGTAGCCCTCACCTCACAGTTCCGACTACCTACAGGAAATATTAAATATCTAGGTCAGAGGTGGGTAGTAAAGCGCTACATTTAATCCGTTACATTTACTTAAGTAACTTTTTGGATAAACTGTACTTGTAAGAGTAGTTTTAATGCAACATACTTTTTACTTTTACTTGAGTATATTTGTGAAGAAGAAACGCTACTTTGACTCCGTTACAGTGAGATACATTCCGCTCGCTACTTTTATTTGTATTCATCTGTTATTCAGTACACAGTTGTTTGTTTTGTTTTGTCAGAGACTTCCACCAAAGGCTCTGTCACATGACTCTTTTTCGCCAATCAAAAGTAGCCACTAACAACGTTTGACTCCGTTTCACCAATCAAACGGAGCCAGGCAGTCACATGACTGCACACAAAATCTCCGTGGCCCCGCACAGAAGCAAAGTGACAAACAAGAAAGCAGAAAACAATGGCGGAAACAACGGCGTGTGATTCGGAACCAGAAGAGGCAGAAAACCCCTGGCCTCACATCCAATCTATGTTTACCTTACAGATTATAAAAAAGAACAGCTATGTCATGCGCTGTCATATGTGTCTGCCTAAACATGTCGACATTTCAGCCTACAAGAACTCCACTTCGAACTTGCGAAAACACGTTGCGGTAAGTGTATATGTGTTTTGGCTGTGGATAGGCTAACGTCAGCCCTTTTATAACGTCATAAATAACTGTCAAATATACATTGTTTTGGAGTAATTTATTATCACACTGCAGCCTCACAGACACACACACACATACACACACACAGAGTCAGTGAACAGCAAAGCAGTCACCATGGTGGAGAGAAAGTAAAGTGAATTTCAGTGAATAAAACAATTTATAATAAACAAAACTTTTTTTCTGTTAGGCACTGAGCATGTTTTTTCAAATATCTAAGTCATAGAGTATCCCACCGTCATGGTGTGGTGTGGTGATGAGTCTCCCTGTAGCCTCATTGATATTTTTTCTGTCAACAGAGGGTTCACCCCAACAAACTGTTGTGGTAGCAACTGCTGGTCTGCCAGACAACGTAGTTACTTAGGTGTCACCTGTCACTGGATAGACCACAATTCTCTAGAGAGGCACTCCGCTGCATTGGCTTGTGAGATTGGACCGTTTGTGGTGATAGTGGCTGTCGGTGAAGTGTACAGTGCCCTAATCCAGTTTATGAATGACTCTCCAAACCCCAACCTCTGTAGAGTAGCAAACAGGAACTTCCAGTTGACCCTGTCAAATGCTTTATGTGTATCTAGTGAAAGAATTATGGTTTTAAGTTTCTTGTTTTGCGAATATTGCATTAGGTTTAACAGCTTCCGAGTGTTGTGGGATGACTGTCTTCCTTTGATAAAACCTGTTTGATCTGGGTGTATAATAGAGGTGATGACCTTTTCAATTCTATTTGTTAGTGCCTTACTTATGATTTTTATATCTGTGTTAATCAGGGAGAGAGGGCGGTAACTGGATGGAAGGGTTGGATCTTTGTCAGGTTTTAACAGTAAGATGATTAAAACTGTGTTCATGGTGGAAGGTATTGTGTTAGTTTTAAGTATTTTGTCTATCATTCTAAAGAAGAGTGGAGAAACTGTAGACCAAAAATGTTTGTAGAACTCAGCAGGGAAGCCATCTGGACCGGGTGCCTTGTTGTTTGGCATCTTATGGAGTGCATTGTAAAATTCTTCTGCGGTTAATAATTGTTCCAGTGCATTAGATTGTTCTGATGTTAATTGGGGTAGATTGATATTGTTCAGAAATTTGTAGATGTCTTCAATATTTGGGTTATGAGGGGATGTATACAGATCTTGATAATAATTTTTGAATACATTGTTGATGTCTGTGGGATTGTAGTATGGCTTCCCTGCTGAGTCCTTGATTACTGTTATGGTTGCTTTTCTTTGTTTTGTTTGACCATCTTTGCCAGGTAGGCCCTTGGCTTATTGCTGTGTTGTGTTGAGTTCAGTTTGAGTCTTTCAATAAGAAATTTGTTTTTTTTGTTTAAAAGGTTACTTAATTCTGTCTTGTGTTTCTGTAGTTCATTATAGATGCTTTCAGATGGATTAGCTGCGTGAATTTCGAGGTCTTTAATTTTCTTTTCCAAATCATTTTCTAGCCCTGCATCCTTCCATTTTTTGTATGATGAATATGAAATTATTTTCCCTCTTAGCACAGCTTTACCAGTTTGCCAAAGTAGAGAAGCGGAGATGTCCGGAGAGTCATTCGTTTCCATAAAGGATGTCCACTCTCTCTTAAAGTAGCTGTCAAAATTCTTGTCTTCTAGCAGTGAAGTGTTAAATCTCCATCTAGTGGAGGAGCTGTTGTTTCTTTTTGTGTTTAATGTAAATGAAACGGTTGCGTGGTCACTGACTGTATTTGGGTGGATTTGTGTGTTGTGTATGATGGGGTGTAGGGAATTACTAGTAAGAAAATAATCAATTCTAGAGTATGTATGATGAACCTTGGAGAAATGGGTGTATTCGTCTGCCACCACTACTATCATTTGGTGAAGTGCTCGTCCTCACTGACTGCCGTCGGTATCGGGTTTTAAAGCAACACTAGGTAGTTTGGACTCATTACTACCCCCGGCTGGTTGAGAGGTGCAATTATCTGTTACTAGAGTCGTAAATACTGTCCCTGTATGAGCATCCCTGGGGAAAATGAATACACGTGAATTTGTTGACAGAGCCGGCGAATCACGAAATCGTCTGAAAAAACCTCAACCGAGTGCCAACAACAAGCTAGATTCAGAGATAGCAGTTGGTAGTTTGTTAGCATATAGGCTGCACAGCACATTAGCATGCTAGAATTATTCTCATACCGAGTTGGTTGTAGTGATTGCACCGACTAAGTTACTTCCAAAACACAACGCTTGGGCGTGAATGTGTTTAGTAACGTCTGAAAATATAACTACGTTTTAGGGAGTTACTAAGTACAATCGCAAGTTGACGTTGTGTTCGGCGTAATAACTACAACCAACTCAGTATGACAACAGTAAGTAGCATGCTAACGTTACCTCCCGATCCCGATCACACAGTTCAACAATTACGTTGATTATCTGCATGAACTAAGGAATCCGCAACTTTTCAAGACAGGACGTTCATAGTGTTTTTGTAAGTTAGTCATCGTTTACAGTCACTACATGAAAACGTGCAAGCTGACGTTGTTTGGTGTAATAACTACAACCAACTCGGGACGACAACATTAGCTAAGTAGCATGCTAACGTTACTGAAAACAACAATAGCCTGACGTTACCTTCCAACCACACTGTTCAACTATTATGTTGAATATCTGCATGAACTAAGAAATCTGCAACTTTACAAGACAAGACGTTCATAGTGTTTTAGTAAGTTAGTCATCGTCTACAGTCACTACATGAAAACGAACAAGCTATCGAAACGGACAGCATTAGCTTATCTCCCGGCTTTATTACGGCTATAAACTGTGGACAAATAGAGCCCCAATGAGCACCACATAACAACAAATCAACTCAAAAGTAAAAGTCGGTAAGATAATAAATATGTATATATGTAATATATGACTTACAAATCCAGTAGCATCAAGGCTAGGTCGCCATCAGTTCTTTCAGCTCGCACCACCGAGCGTAAGCTGGTCCAATATTTATCCATGTCCGGCTCATGTTATATCACTTTCTCTTTTTCTTTTCTTCGCCTCCTCAGACAATACCTTCTTGGCTTTTTTAGCTGGCTTGGCCATGGCGTTGGTTTACAAAAAATCCAAGTAGCTGCTGGCTAAATCCACCGACGAATAAACGTGTTGTAAAGCAGGTCGCACTAGACTTCTTTACGTCAGGTATGTCCCTACCCGCTCTGGGAAGTTACACAGTGCGGTTTCTGCCTGCGCGACCCCCCTCAGGCTGCAGAGGCGTCACCGTTCATCCTATTAACTGTTATTCTACCACTTAACTGAGTTTAGAAATATTATTTTAAGGTCGAAAAGCTACCTAGTGTTGCTTTAACTCGGTTTTACGCTATATTTTTACGATACACTTTTTAGATCTTGATCGTTCTTAACTGTGTCTTTTAGCCAGTTAGAGGATTTGGTCATCGGACGTGGATTTTAACTGTTTTGAACTAAGACACTGCACCCTCCCAAACTAAACGTTAGCTTAGCAAGGTTTGTTTTTAGCCGGTTGCTATTGCTAGCGGTCCTGACGCTATCATGGCTATGTGTGAACTTTGCCAACCGGCTTACTCACAGCTACAGGAAAACTTAAGACGGCTGAAACAGGACATTCTACACAAGAATGAGTTAATCCTGGGCTTTTCGTCCGTAGCCGCTGCTCAGGCACAACATCTCTCTCGGAGGTCACAACTCTCTAGGGTTAACTCCACCTGCTGTGCCGGCCCGTTCACCGAGTGCTCAGCTCACGACGAAGCCACTCTTCCGTGGTCTGGCTCTGTCACCACCGGAGGGGAGCTGATCTTCTCAACTGATGCCCGGACCCTTAATGATGACATCTGGCCCATCCTCGAGGCTAAACCCAGGACCCAAGCCTGCTCCACTCCCTGCAACTCGGAGCCGTGGGTCCAGGTCGGGAGCGGCAAGTCTCGGGCTAGACACTCCCCCCGGCTGCGCGCATCTGACACTCTGCTGCTGAGCAAAAAATTCCAGGCCTTGGACAGCGGGGATGGGCCGCGCTCTCCAGTGGGGCTCCAGCTGGACGACCATCCATCTTCTGTCCGGGCCTCCGCCCCCGAGCCGGTTGGTATCTCCACCGCTACTGCAGACCATGCCTTGCCTTCTGCCGCCCAGGTTCAGCCCCCCAGGCGGTCAGATGCGCACACTCAGGTGCGGTGCCCACCCTCGGTACCTCGCTCCCGCGAGGTTCACCATCAGCCGCCGGCAACTCGGCTCAGACCTCCGTCCGTGCTCATTGTCGGATCATCCATGGTGGACACATCACTCTGCCCGCGGCTAAAACACTCTGCTACCCGGGTGCCCGCGTCCAGGATATAGACTCCAAAATCCGACAGTTGCTGGATGAAAACCCATCTGCCACCACTACTATCATCCACGTTGGAACTAATGAGCTCAGGAACAATCAATCAGAGACACTTAAAGAGGACTTCATGACGCTTATGGACAGTCTTCTACAGTCAGACCGCAAGTTCATCATCTCCGGCCCGCTGCCGTGTCCCAGCTTTGGAAACATAAAATTCAGCCGTGTCCGTCAACTTCATACATGGCTCAAGGGATACTGCTGCTTGCTCAACATACCGTTTGTGGACAACTTTGGTACCTTCTTAAACCGCCCATACCTCTTCAGACACGATGGAGTACATCCAAACTCGCAGGGATCACGTCTCCTCGCTATGAACATGGAACTTACATTAAAATCCTCTCTTCACTACTGATGTTTGGTGAGTCCAACCTGTTCTACTAACAGTAATGACTGTCATTCTGCTATACAAATTCCTGTATTAGTAAACCATAGACCCACATCCAGAAATGTCGCTGTAACATACAGGAATCAAAACCATTTATTACTGGTTCGGACTCAAGCTATCAGTCCTCCACAAAGCCATGCACCTCAAACAATAAAAATGGCTTTATTAAACGTCAGGTCACTAACTAATAAGTCATTTATAGTTAATGACCTTATAAGCACTCATAACCTGGACTTCACTCTACTTACTGAGACCTGGCTGGACAGAAATGGTACAGTTGCACTCATTGAGACAGCACCTCCTAATTTTAAATTCCTCCAAACCACCAGACCTGATAAAAGAGGCGGTGGGATAGCTGCTCTCTTCCCTGATTTCTATAACTGCAAGGAAATCCCCCTCGGGGAATTTACATCTTTTGAGCACCTTGCTATATCTATAAATTGCAATGCTCCAATTTTAATCATCACGGTCTATCGGCCACCAAAATCTGATATGGCTTTCTTGATGAATTCTCTGTGCTACTGTCCAAGGTCTCCACCGACTATGATAGTATAATTATATCAGGTGATTTTAATATCCATGTTGATAATAAAACAGACCCAGATGCTCAAAACTTCATTAGCTTATTGGAGGCATTTGACTTCACTCAGCATGTCTCAGGGCCCACCCACAATAAGGGCCATACTCTGGACTTAGTCATATCAAAAGGACTTAACATGACCATGGATGTTGCTATTTCAGATCACTGTTGCATATTCTTTGATGTGTCTGTTTTTCCTGTACAACAGAAGGGTACCAGAACAATCAAAAAACGTATCATTAACAATAACACCATTGAAACCTTCAAGAAAACTGTGAATGAGTTATCGTTGTTCATGGCCTCATCAACTGAGGATCCTGTGAACAACTTCAACTCAAAAATACAAAATATCATTGATAACATTACACCTGTTAAAACTAAAAACATAGAAAAACAAAAAGCCCCCTGGAGAAATGGAGCGGCTGTTAGGCAGCTTAAGAGAGAGTGTCGCCAGGCAGAACGAAAGTGGAGAAAGACCAAACTTCAGGTTCACCATGAAATCTACAAGGATAGACTCAATCATTACAACAAAGAAATTAAACAGGCCAGACAGTCCTTCTTCTCTAAAATCATTAATGAAAATATCAACAACAGTAAAGTGCTCTTCTCCACTGTTGACCGACTTATTAATCCACCATCTACAACCCCATCAGAGATGCTGTCCACTGAAAAATGTAAAGAATTCGCTACATTTTTCAACGATAAAATTATATCTATCAGACAGAACATTAGTGCATCAACATCCAGAAATGAACCTACCCTCCAGTTCTCCAGGAATATGACTGCTGCTGTATCACTTTGTCCTGTTAGACCAAAAAAAACTAGACGATATCGTTGGGCAGCTCAGGTCCTCCACCTGCTACTTGGACCCTCTCCCTACCACATTCTTTAAAACTGTTTTTAACTGCTTAGCACATGAAGTATTAAAAATTATTAACTGCTCTCTTCAATCAGGTATATTTCCTGCAGCACTTAAAACAGCTGTCATTACACCACTTCTGAAAAAGAGCAATCTTGATGCAACAGTTATTGCTAACTATAGGCCCATTTCCAACTTACCATTCCTCAGCAAAATACTTGAAAAAGCAGTTTATTTACATCTTAACAACTATCTAACATCAAACAGCCTATTAGACTTTTATCAATCTGGTTTTCGACCTCACCATAGCACAGAAACAGCACTTATCAAAGTTGTGAATGATCTGCATATAAACACAGATTCTAATAAACTATCTTTCCTTGTGCTCCTTGATCTCAGTGCTGCCTTTGACACTGTTGACCATGATATCTTATTAGAGAGACTAGAACAATGGGTTGGCCTATCCGGCCCAGTTCTAAACTGGTTCAGAACTTACTTACAGGACAGGCAGTTCTTCGTGTCCATTGGAGACTTTGTCTCGGACAAAGTGGGTGTTAGGTGTGGAGTACCCCAAGGCTCGATTCTTGGACCATTACTATTTAATCTTTATATGCTCCCACTCGCACATGTTATAAAGAAACACAACATAAATTACCATAATTATGCAGATGACTCACAACTGTACTTATCTATATCTCCGGATGACCTACATCCCATTCACTCCCTAACTCAGTGTATTGATGACATCAATCTGTGGATGTCACAGAACTTTTTACAACTGAACAAAGATAAAACCGAAATGCTCATCTTTGGTGCAAAGGCTCAGAGACAGACAATTGCAGCTCATCTCAGTTCTCTGTCCCTGGAGAGCAAAAGTGAAGCCAGAAATCTGGGTGTAATCATAGACAGTGATCTAAACTTTAAGAGCCATATCAATCACATCACAAAATAAGCTTTTTATCATTTAAAAAATATTTCAAAATTAAGAGGCTTCCTGTCAAAAGCAGACTCTGAAAAATTAATTCATGCATTCATAACAAGTAGACTAGACTACTGTAATGGTCTATTCACCGGCCTCCCAAAATCAGCTGTACAGCGATTACAGTTAATTCAAAATGCGGCTGCACGCGTTCTCACTGGAACAAAAAAGTTCGAACACATTACACCCGTTCTTAGATCCCTACATTGGCTCCCCGTCAAAACTAGAATTGATTTTAAGATTCTGCTACTTGTATATAAAGCTCTAAATGGCCTCGCACCTCAGTATATAAAAGACATGGTCCACCGGCAGCGGTCTTTTAACCATCCCTCGTACTAACTCTAGAGCAGGGGAGGCTGCCTTCTGTATCTATGCCCCAAGTAAATGGAATACCCTGCCTGAGGACCTGAGAGACGCTCCTACACTGAGCACTTTTAAAAGTAGGTTAAAAACCTTACTTTTTTCTAAAGTTTATGACTAAGTTTCTGCGTGTGTGTGCATGTGTGTATGTGTGTGTATGTGCGCATGCATGTGTCTGTTCTGTATATTGTAAGATTAGTATAGGCTGCATGCACTGGTTCTTTGTATAATTGCACAGACTTTGTCTTGTAATCATGTTGTCGCTGTGTGTAAAGCACATTGTGTTACATTGATTTGTATGAAATGTGCTATAGAAATAAAGTTTGATTGATTGATTGATTCTTTATCGGTTGGGTGATTTAGCCTCCAACCATCGCCAAGACCACAATCCTCCATGTATTGTTTTATCCAATAATATCCAATAAACTTTATCCAATCCATAAAGTTTTTATGACACCCACAGATGATCTCTGCGAGAACTTTGCAGACCACTTCAGAACCAAAATCAAGGACACCAGATCCTGCCTCTTATCCCATCAAGTTTTATCTGTAAACACACCTGAACTGTTGTCCTTGCCTGAGGAAATCAAATCAAATCAAATCAAATTTTATTTGTATAGCCCAAATTCACAAATCCCAGTTTGCCTCAGAGGGCTTTACAATCTGTACAGAGACGACACCCTCTGTCCTTGGACCCTCGATTCGAGTGAGGAAAAACTTGCCCCAAAAAAAGGCCCTTTTAACAGAGAAAAAAAATGCGGAAGAAACCTCAGGGAGAGCCACAGAGGAGGGATCCCTCTCCCAGGACGGACAGACGTGCAATAGATGTCGCATGTACAGAGCAGATCAACGAGATCACAATGTATACAATTATAAGCGATGGTTGACAGGAGTGAAAGTACATAAAGATGTATTACAGCAATAATAATGAAATGCACATGGAAATGTGATTACTAGTGATAACAGTAGTAGTGATTAATGGTAAGGATGGTATGTAATAATGCATTACAATAATAGTAGTGGAACGTATGTAACAGAGATGTGACTAATATTAGCGACAGTAGTGGTGGGTGTCAGGCAGGGTCATGGCAGTAGGCGCATCCACGATCAGGCAGGGCCATAGCAGTGGGCGCATCCACGATCAGGCAGGGCCATAGCAGTGGGCGCATCCACGATCCACGACCCGGGCGCGGCCAGGATCCATGGGAGCCTGTAGGACTAGAAAGCACAAGGACTCCGGGGGAGAAGTAAGTCAGTGACATGCAGGGATGGGGCATGTATACAGGCATAATGTATACAGATGGAGAGGAGAGGAGAGGGGAGGAGAGAGAAGCTCAGTGTGTCATTGTCCCCCGGACTAGGCCTATAGCAGCATAACTAAGAGCTGGTCCAGGACAGGCCTGGCCCTGTCCTGGCCCAGCCCTAACTATAAGCTCTATTGAAGAGGAAGGTCTTAAGTCTACTCTTAAAGGTAGAGAGGGTGTCCGCCTCCCGGACCAAAACAGAAAACACTGGAGAGTTTTGCCCTGGTTGATGCAAGGACACTTGGTCGAGTTTTCGCCCAAGTAAACCCAACAACCTGCCTTTTAGATCCAATTCCCACATCACTCTTACAATCGTTTTATGGATTCTTTGAGGAACAGTTTTTAAACATCATGAATTGCTCTCTTCAGACAGGTGTCTTTCCCACTGCCTTCAAAACAGCGGTGGTGAAGCCCCTTCTGAAGAAGAGCAATTTAGACCCCAACGTTTTTAATAACTACCGACCTGTATCCAACTTACCATTTTTAAGTAAAATTTTAGAAAAACTGGTTTTTAACCAGGTTAATGACTTTTTAAACAGAAATAACATCTAAGAGAAACATCAGTCTGGTTTTAGGAGAAACCACAGTACCGAGACAGCACTTTTAAAGATTTTAAACGACATCAGGTGGAATTTAGATAACAAAAAGCTCACAGTGTTGGTTCTACTGGATCTAAGCGCAGCTTTTGATACAGTAGACCATCACATTTTATTAAACAGACTCAGACATCTGGTCGGCTTCTCTGGTACTGTTCTTAACTGGTTTTGTTCTTATCTCACAGACCGATGCTTTTATGTAAGTATGGATACATGTTCTTCAGGAACCCATGAAAGTGGATGTGGGGTTCCCCAAGGGTCAATTTTAGGTCCACTTCTTTTTAATCTTTACATGCTTCCTCTTGGGGACGTCATCAGGAGACACAGCATCAGCTTCCATAGTTATGCTGATGATACACAACTGTACATTGCCGTGTCTCCTGATGACACATGGCCAATTGATGCCCTTTTTAATGGCATTGTAGACATCAAGTCGTGGATGGCAGTGAATTTCCTACAGCTCAACCAGGACAAAACTGAGGTTTTAGTTATAGGTCCTGAAGGCCAGAGAGAGAAACTTTTACCAAAACTACAAGATCTTAAACCAACACAATCCGTAAAAAATTTGGGCGTGATTTTTGATTCTGAGCTGAATTTTATTCCACATATTAAAAATATGACGAAAACAGGTTTTTATCATCTTAAGAACATAGCCAGAGTCCGCCCGTTTCTCTCCCAGGCCAGTACGGAGGTGCTGATGCATGCTTTTATTTCCTGTTGCTTAGATTACTGTAATGCCCTGCTCTCTGGTCTTCCCAAAAAGTGTAGAGTATTTTAAATCTCCAATTATTACAAAACTCAGCCGCACGCGTGCTGACGAGGACCAGAGGGCGGGAGCACATTACACTGGTTTTAGAGTCGCTGCATTGGCTCCCCGTCTGCTTCAGGATTGATTTTAAAGTTCTTAACGGCCTTGCGCCCTCTTACTTATCTGACCTGCTTTTACCATATCAACCCTCGCGGACCCTGAGGTCCTCCGGCACCGGCCTTTTATCCGTACCAAAACCAAGAACTAAAACCCACAGTGAGGCGGCATTTAGCCGCTACGGCCCCCACCTGTGGAACAGCCTGCCGGAGAACCTCAAGTCTGCAGAGACTGTGGATATTTTTAAGGGAAGGTTAAAGACACACCTTTTTAATCAGGCTTTCAACTAATATTTTAAATTCTTCTTAAGTTCTTATGTGGTTTCATCTTATTTTACGTTGTTTCTTCTATCTTGTTTTTTAACCTGTTAAGCCCGTTCGGCCCGTGGGCGGGCCGAAAATACCCGACAGTAATAAACACAGGGGAAAAAAGTAGTAAGACAGGACAACGGTCTTTACTTTCAATTGTTGATCAAAGTTTATACTCTAATGTTCACAAAAGACAAAAGAAGGTCGGACGTGCTTTTTAGTGAAAACGTTAGTATTTAGAGATGATTTTAAACCTTGTTGGTGTGAAATCCGCTACATTTAAAAAGTGTGATCCGAGGAAATAAATGCTTTGCATCATAGTAAAACACAATGTGGTGCGACCATGTTTGTAGTCCTTTGAAAGGGGAGGAGCACCTGAATTGAATGAGACCAAGCCTTCTATGGACTACAATACCCAGCAGAGATTGAAACCCCGTGTAAAGGTAACAGCGAAAATGCCTTGCAGTGCGCCATTACGAACAGTGCACGTAGGGTGGCGCCAGCTCTGTCACCAGCGTCACCACCTGTCGTCGTTGTTGTTGTAGCGTAAACTCTGTCAGTAGTAAGTGTTTTTTGTTGTTGTTTCTTTAGTATTTAGTGTTTCTTGCCACAATGGCAAAGAGAAAGTATAAGGACATCGCGGAAATTTTGGACGAGATTCAGAGAGGGTCGGACATTGATTTTTCGGACTCATCCGACTCATCTGACGGCTTGGAGGAAGAGGCAGTTACGCTGCGATTGGATCAAGTTCACGAGTAAGTATTTGTATTTCTTTCTAATGGTTCATTTTTGTGCTAAAAACCCATCCTAACCAAACACACCTCAAACCCCAAGCAAGTAACGTTATGTTGGCATGTAACAAAAACGCGAAAACAGCGCAGGTCCACTTTTCTGCCACTTCTCATTTCACCACGTCATGCTAACAGATGCTAACCAAAAAAACGACATTCACCACGTCATGCTAACAGATGCTAACCAAACAAACGACATGTCATATGAAAGCAGAGGCTCTGCTGACTACAAAGATGTCTCCCCCTTCACTGTGCGACGTAAACTCGGCGAACTAGCAGCCTTTTTGGAAAGGCTGTGCTCTGTACTGTACAGAATATGCTGAAGAGGATATATGTAAACACAGTACAGTACAAAGCAGGGCAATTCAATTCAATACTATTTTTTGTGTAGATGTTTCACTGCGTTTGTCTCTTTTGGCCGTGGTTTGCACACATTGTATGTGTGTCGTCCCAAATACTGTATCCAAAAATATATACACATATATATATATATAAAGTACATACAAGTGCAAACACAATATAGTATAGGTCAGGGCTACTCAATTATATTGAATATTTTTACACATGTCCACTACCTTTGTCTCCTTTAGTCGAATGTACATACATCATTACATATTTTGTCCAAAATACTAATTATTATCATCATTTTCATAGCCAACAAGAAGAGGAGAGTGAGACTTCAGGCCCATCATCTCCTCAGCCCCCCCCTACTCCAGACACTCAGCCACCCGTGTCTCCATCTGAGACACCTGGCTGCTGGAGACTTTGAGCCTCAGCAGGGGAGATGGAGGACAAAGGAAGAGCCAGATGTTGAACCCCCAACACCACAGTTTGAGCCGAAACACCCACCTGGCCCCAGGATTGACACCACTGTCGACTGGTCTCCCCTCAGCCTCTTCAAGCTGTTCTTCAGCAGCAGCAGTCTGCACAGCATTATAAACAATACAAATGCTAATGCTGTGCGACGATTGGCACAAGGTTCCAAGTACAAGTGGTTTCCCCTCTCAGTTGACTCATTTTACGTCTTTCTTTCCATCATCCTCTTCTTTGGCTTGGTACATGTGCACTCCAGGGCAGACTTCTGGAGGAGGGAGTGGCCGTACCAATTCGCTTTCCCCAAGAGCAGCATGTCCAGGGGCCGGTTTGAGGCCATCTTTTGGTCTCTTCACCTCTCTGATGTTACAGAAGATGAAGAGAATGAAAGAAAGAGAGGGACACCTCAGTTCGACAGGCTATTCAAAATCAAGCCACTCTATGGTGAGATTGTGAATGAATGAAAGGATGGTAGCAAGCAAAGCCTGCATTGGATTCAGGCAGTACATGAAAGATAAACCAACAAAATTCAGCTACAAATTGTTTGTATTGGCAGACTCTAAAACTGGCTACACCTCCAATTTTTTTGTTTATCAGGGTAAAGATAAGAGTAAGGTCAAACTGAGGGGACAGAAGGATGATGGCCTCAGTGTCACATCCGTCATGGACCTGATGAGGTTTGACCTCCTTGGAAAAGGATATCATCTTTATGTTGATAACTTTTACACCAGTCCACTCCTTTTCAATAAACTTTTAAAAAATCACACGGCAGCTTGTGGCACCATTAGGACAAATAGAGAGGGATTTCCAAGGACGACAAACAACGACCTCCCAAAGATCTCTGCAGCACCTTTCACAAGGCGTACAGCGGAGACACTGCTCCTGTGGATGTGCCTGATGCATGCAGGGACTACAACACCAACATGGGTGGGGTGGACCTCTCAGATGCCCTCATCCACTACTACTCGGTGCATGGCAAGACAATGCGGTGGTACAAGACGTTTTTTTATCATTTCATCGACATTGCTGTCGTCAACAGCTACATCCTGCATAAAGCTGTGGCCAGCAGCCACAACCAGACCCCCATGTCCCACAAACAATTCAGAGAAGTTCTGATGAGGGAGATGGTTGAGCAGGCTAAAGCTTTGGTCGCTGAAGCCACCCCCCGCCCAAGCCTCACCAACACCTGCATGCCTGTGTTCAGAGGGAGCACTGGCACTCAGGACTGCAGGAAGTGTGTGGTCTGTGCAGCCAAGGAGAAGATGAAGGCCAAGCAGATGCCAGGCTACAAAATCAGGGACATGAAGACATCCGTGTACTGCTCAAGGTGCAATGTGTCACTTTGCCTTGTTCCTGACAGAAACTGCTTCCTTGAGTACCATGGCATGGGACTTCAAAAATGAGCCTGCTTCTGCCAAGCCATCCCTCCCACCCCCTTACAGCCCATTGTAAATAGTTGCATTTGTTGCACTTTTTTACTCTGTTTGTTATACTTGCTGTTACAATTGTTGTTTTCAAGAGTACATTATTCTCTAATTGTGATTGTTGTTTGTTGTTTTGTTTACTTACACATCAACGTTCTTGCACATTGACATTCTTGGCCATGGTTGTATCCTTACTAAAACCTTTGTGGAGGCTTAGCCCTTTGCTCAAATTCTATCAAATTTGATAAATATGTAGTCAAGGATTTGCTGAAAGTAATCAATGGCATCTGTCTGAATGGAATCATTGTTGGCATAGTTTTATCCTCTGTCAAATAGGGGGGAAAATCAGGCGAGGATAGAAATTTCACATTTCTCCACTGGTTTATTCCAATTTACTCAGGCATAGTGGCAGACACAACATTTTTTACACCGGGAATACATTCTCTGAAGTCCCTAGATGTCCAAGGACACCAAGAACATGTATATAAACGTTTTTATAGTGGAGTAATTCTTCATTGACTTTGGGTATGTCTTTTTCGGCATTTTTTCTGAAAATATGGCCAGGGCTTAAGAGGCTAAGACAATATTAATCTTAAATAATTTTATTTGTTTGATTTATCCTTCGGTACTATTTTATTTATTATCTTACATATTTTAATCTTTTTAACTGTTCACTCTTTTTATTCATCTTTTGTCAGGGTTTTTATCCTATCTTATGTTTTAAGTTTTTAGGTTTAACTCCAGTGTTTACCCCAGGGGGGTCCTCCACACTGGGAGTTGTGCCTGGGCTGCTGCTGGGGGTGCTGTCCTTGGGTCCCTTTGGCCCGGCCAGCTGTTGTCTGTCGGGGTCAGGGGCCTGGGCACTGGTGCCCCCTGTGGCACAGCCTGTCACTCCTCCCAGTGCGGACGGCCCCAAAGGTGGCGTTTCCTCAATCCTCAGTGCCATGCCATGTCTCCCTATTTTCAGTAGTGAGAGTGTGCAGGTGTGTGTGTGTGTGTTTGTGTTTGTATGTATGTATGTGTGTGTGTGTGTGTGTGTGTGTGTGTGTGTGTGCATGTGTGTGTGTGTGTAGTATGGAGGGTGGGAGGGAGGGGCTTTCTTTGAAATTGTTTAGTCTTTTATGTGTAAAGCACTTTGTGCTGCACATCCGTGTATGAAAAGTGCTATATAAATAAAGTTTGATTGATTGATTGATTGATTATGACAGTAGTTGATTGAGGTGTTCTGATATTTCCTGTGCTGTTTGATTTGTCTATTGTTGGGTCAAGAATGGCATTAAAATCTCCTCCTATTATTAAGTCTGAGCTAGGAAGTTCGTTGAGAATGGAAAAGATTTTATGAAAGAAGGCGGGGTCATCGTTATTGGGGCCGTATAGATTAGCTATTGTTAGAGGGGTGTTGTCAATAGATATATGAATGATGACATAACGTCCCTCCGGATCTGAGATTGAGGTGTGGTGCTTAAATGTTACTCTGTTATAGTTGCAACCTTCCTCCTTGTCTCGAGTTGTAATTTACGGTAAATATGTGTGGAAACGATGTAGATTTCAAAACAGTGCTTCTTGATTCAATTAGATGGGTTTCTTGCAATAAACATATGTCGGCCTGTATTCTTTGGAGGTGGCTGGTCACTTTCAGCTGCTTTGATTGACTTCCTTTTCCACAAATTTTCCAACTTACAAATTTGAGCGTGGACATAATTCAATTATTTCAACATTACTTTGAACAGGCTCTGGGTGGTGTTGTTGACGTTCCAGGCGTTGCCAGTCTCCTCCCTCCATTTTCCCTGGAATGAGCGTAGGAACTTGGCTGGACATTCCCCATCTTTCAGTGTCTCTCCTTCCAGCTTTGAGGGATCCATCTTCTCTGGATATTGTTTTCTTAATTCGGTCCAGTTGTTGGGAGATTTCTTCATTTTCCTCACCGTTATTTGGCTCCATTGATCCTGTTAGCTTCAGTTTCACCATTGGAGGACATGCTTTTATTTTGTCTGCTTCCTCTTGTAGTTTTGCCAGTCCAGCTTCAAGCTGTCTCTCTTCATTATGTAGTTTCTCCAACTGTTCAAACTGTTCTTCAAGCAGCTGTGATCCGCTGCGCCACTTCTCCACTTTCTCCTTGGTTCGAAGCTGCGTGAGGAATCGTTCTTCTATCTCTCGAGGTCGATAGCTTCTTGGGGTGCTGTGTTTATTCTGGTACATCGCTTTGGCGTTGGTTTCTTATTTGCTTTCTTCCCCCTCTGAATCGTTCTTCGACCTTGTCCCCAGGTGTCGGTATCGGTTTCTATCTCCTTCTGATGGGCTTTCATCTTTGACCAGCTTCTCATATCTTTCTCTTGCTGTTTGGGTTCCAGAGCTGCATGTCCTTTGAGCTCCCTGCCCATCTGTGTTCTTTCCGCTCTGGCGCCCTCTGGTGCTGGCTCCGCTTTTTCCTGATACCATGCTGTCGGTGCATATGCAGACATCATCTTCTTCTCTCAGGCTGATCGATTCTTGTTCGCTGTTATCTTCTGTTTCTTCTGTTTTTGAATTCCAATTTATTTTTATTTTTATCCCCTCCATGGTGCCCTGGGCTCGTCTGACCAGAAATTGTCCTGTTGGAGCTTCAGTGTTATTGCACCTTCCAGTTGTATTTGGTGCATATGGGGGTGGAGCTAGCTACTGAGGGGCAGTAGGTGTGGCTTGTGGGCTCTCGTTAGCTTCTTGGGTCTTATTACTCTGCAGTGCTGGCATTTGTCTGATATTCAACACGTTTTTGTGCAGCCAGTCTAAACCACCTCAAAACTTCCCTTTTTTTCTGGCTCGTTTGCCCTCTCTTCTGTTGCTCGTGTCTTTAGCTTTGTAATGTCTGATGTTCGCTTCTACCTCATTACAACAAGCAAATTCAAAAATTCAAATGTTCCTTCCAGAGGCCACTGTAACCTTCCTGATGTACGTTTGTGCCATTTTTTCATGCAGTCTAATCTGCTTTTCATGGTCTGGCTGCATTCTTACTACCAATGCCAATGGAGCTAACACCCCTTCCGTCTTTGTCATTTTAGCCCCCATGTATCCCTGATTTGCTTCTCCCTCTGCTCTAGTAATCTCTGGGTGTCTTTTTTTTTTTTTTTTTTCATCTTTTGTTCTTATTCACACCACTATTTTACTAACTTGTTACACGTGGTTTAAGTCTTTTTTTTCCCTTTTTTCGTTTTTGTTTTATTTATTTATTTGTTTCTTCTGAGTTGGATTATACTTTAAAACTTCATCCAACTGTCTTCTGTGACTTCTTTAATAATGGTATCACATTTGCCTGTTTCTCACTCAACTTTCCCAGAAGACAACACAGCACTGTCCAGCCGCAGATCTACTGCCCCTCTCTTACTCCCTGTGAGAGTTAACCCCTTCAGGGATCCCTAGAATGGGATTTAATGGAATAATTGTTTTAGTTGTTTTATGTTTCCAGACTTTTTACTGTGACAACCAAGCTCCCTCGTAATATTATTAACATTAAACTTGCTTCAAACGCCATTGCATAGCGGACTGAAGCGGAGCTAACTAGTTAGCCAATTTCAAGCTGACTTCACCATACTCGTAGGCAACTGTAAATACTATCAAAACGTGGCAACACTTACCTGTGGCTTGGGTGCAGTTGCTGGGTCCCGTATGGTTGGGACTGATCCTTTTACGAGGGTCAGTGTCGAGGCAAAGCCAGCTTTTACTGACCCTCGTTACTGAAGCAGTCCGATGTGAAGTGGTTAGCACACACAAACAAACTTACAGGAACTGTAGCCGGCACGTTCTCGTTAAAAATGAAACACAACCACTGTCTCTTCTGTTCTTCTGTAGCTGGGACAGAATATAGGCACTTAGGTTGATTTTTACAACCAACAACAGAGCAATTTGCATGTCTAGCTCTGAGCGACGACATTGCGAAACACTGCTATCTTACCGCTGGACACACCGAACTTCACCTCGGGGATGTACGCCCCCCTCTCGGATATCTCCGGGGAGAGGGGGGAGTGTTTTCGGCCTATGCAAATCACTCCTGTCGTTACGTAACAAAAGGAGCTGAATCTGAACAGCCTGTAGGAGCCCTGTTTTATCAGTGGGTGGGCTGCAGAGACAATGCAGGACTTGTTTGCTTTCCTCATTCTGAGTTGGTAGGCTCAGGGAGGACCAGTTTATATATGTACAGACCAGAGAAAACGTGTTTTTCATAATATGGGACCTTTAGGAGATTTTCTACAACTATAATAAATGCTTTTGAACAGGGTTACCAACCCCATCCTTAAGTATGATTTCAACAGCTATTATGGGGTTTTAAATAGCTGTAGGAGATACACTAATAATAAATGTAATTTATAAATCACTGCCGATCAATAAAGCACTCGTAGGAGGTAATTAATCAAATTCGACTGAACAATTCTAATCAATTTCAAATCAATATATTCAATCTCATAAATGAAGCAGTGACTTCTACACAGTTTCCATCGGTTCTCCACATTAAAACAAACCTGCACAGACAACGACATACGGTTAAATATGTTTATTAACTAGATAATTCAGGGTGTTTAAATGAAATGACAATTTAAACGAACAACACAAGATAACAGAAAATGTGGAGACTGTAATGATTAAAGTAATGGGGTTATATGAACATGTGCGGATGGTGAAATCACTGGTCGGGTGAAGCATTTAAATATTATGAGAGTAATTTTAATACTAACAAGACCCTAACCGAATTTCTCTTTAGCTAAAAAGATGGGAACCAGAACTTAAGACACCAACTCATTTCATGCGTGTGAATCCAGCTGGGTGCAAAATGTTTAGCCTACTTTGTCTTGAGAGTTGGGAAGTCCGCGGCTTTGGGTCTTTACTCCGGTGTTCGTAGCTTGAATGTGGGCTCGCAGTGCCGGTCCAATAGCTGGTAGGGAAGTCGCGGTTTGTCTTATAGATCAGTGGGTGACGCCCTCGTTCCGATTTCGGAAGAAGAGCGCAACTCGTCCAGCACTCAGCTGATGATAATCTTGGTCGGCTGCCCAGCGGGATGGCACCGCTTGTGAGCATTGGCGGCAGAGCCTGTCTCGGCTTGGCACAAAGTCTTACTGTCATTGCAAACTGTTCGCACGGTTTGTTGAAGCAGCCAATTACTGCATGTCTTTATCAAAGATGATGATCTTAATAAAGATGTTCTTCTTGTTGCGTCAAGTGGTGGTACTTAAGCTCTGGTTCGTAGATTAATTCAACTTTCTAAACTCACAAAACTTAATTAAACTAAACTATCGTTTTTAATGTTTCGAGATCGTGTTTCACCTTTCCCAGAATTTCACCATGGCTAAATAGGTGGACTTTGTGTAATAATATGACATGGTTAACATCACTTAACATTCAAAAGTAATTAAAACTTTATCAAAACCTAAAAACACACTTGAATATACAGTGTATCATACATATTTCTTCTAGTTCTAGCTTAATACTTGTTTAAAAAGACATATAAGAGACATTTACTGGTAATAAAATAACGTATTAAACAAAAGATCTCCTGACGATCTATCCCAATCGTACCAGGACTCACCATCAGGAGGTGCTGTGGTTCCACTGAACACAGGACACATTAAACATTAAGGCTGGATTGCACCAACAAGGTTTAATTTAATCTGAGATTAGCTCTAATCAGAGATTTGTAAAACTAGGTTTAAAATGAGTTAATCCAGGTTTAAAATTAAGCAGAGCTCTGTTGCACCATTTAAAATTAATCTCAGTTTAGTAAAACTCAGTTTAACTGAATTTAAACTTAGTTTAAACTGATTTAAATCAATAGGGATACTTGTGGATATCGAAATTAAAATTAATAATTAAATAAGCAATTAAATATATAGGCTACATCAGAAGCGTGCTGTCAGGGCCCCGGATTTATATAAAAAAAAAGAGGGAGACTGTTTCAATGGGTGCTTTTACAGCAAATGTTACATTGTTGCTAGCTAGCAAAAACGTTAGCCTAACGTCACTTGTGACAGATCGGATACGTTACTATGGCTCGGCAGAGAAGCTCAAACTTTTCCTCCTTTGAAAAACACCTGCTGACCGAATTAATGGAGCAATATGGGCAAATAATAGAAGACAAGAAAACGAACAACAGCACGGTTTCCACTGTTGGAGAGAATCGGATGTACTGGTTCTTCGAGATGCAATGGACCGAGACACTGCTGACAATACGGCAAACAGTTCAGTTGTGTAGACCGAACAGGTCTCCATCCACCCTCTGGAAACAGCCAGTAGCGTAGAACCTCAGGGCAACCAGGAGTTGTAGCATCGGTGGTACAGCTGCATTTCTGTCACTGCTATGTTTGACAGTTGGTCCAGTCTTCCTGTTCAGCTCCAAAACTGTCTCCTTGGTAAACCGGTATCTCACCAAAAATTCCTCTTCATCATAAAATTCAAGAGGATTGAGGCTGTCTCTCAGTTTTCTTCGAGGAACTTCATTATTTTGCTCTATCCACCTCAAAAATGCAGCCATTGTTAAAGTTAAACCTTCCCAACTGTCAGTTTAAAATTAATTCTCGATCACAGTTTAAACTGGAGTTTAAAGTTCTGGTGCAACAGAATTAAATTTAAACTTGGTTTAGAGTAAAAATTAAACTGAGGTTTAAAGAGAGGTTTAAATTTAATCTGTCTTAATTCTAAACTAAGTCTAAAGTTTGGTGCAACAGAATTTAAACTTAAACCATGATTTAATCTGATTTTAAGGTTAAACCTTGTTGGTGCAATCCAGCCTAAAACTTGATCTTAGCCAAACTTCATCGCAGAGAAACGTGGGAAAAGTCAGTTTTATGAACTTCTTTTACTGTTTCCTAATTTGTAAAAAATTAAGAGGATGAGATCCTGGTTTAATGGTTATTTAGAACTTGCTTGAAATCTGGATGAGTGCAGAAACCATTATAGATTGGAATGTGGCAGATAAGAGCTCTTTACTGTCCAGACAGCCCCCCGCCCCACCACACTTTGGTTTCCGGTGCAGGTCTGGATTTTTTTCTCCCCTAACAAGCCATGCTATGAGTCAATTTTAAACAACCAGGGAGCTTCAATGTAAATACTTGTTTATTGTCGACTTATTTGCTGGGTAATTAACTGTGCTTAGCAGATGACTGTTGCTTAACATTAGCTAACTACCTTAACTTTACCTTTGGAATTTCGGTTTAAGAAGTACAAAGCACTGTTAACATTTCTTGGCTAGTAAAAAGAAAAAAATCACTTACCTGCTTAGGAAAACTTAAGTGGTGAACGTATTCCAAAAATTCCCAAGTTACAGATTCATGTCCATCCAAAAATGTCCAACAAGCTCCACTGCTTCTCCACACTCTCACATGGCGGCCCAGAATACGCGAAAACCTCGTAGCTGACTGCATCACACATGCGTAATGCATACATGTACAGGTCTGAAATAGTCTACGGGATTTCCTTTTAGGAAAATAAGTCTGCCGGAATTTCAACTCAGCAATCATTGTTATACTGATAATAATATACTTGTAATAGGGGTGTGCAGAGCAGCCGATATTTGTATCTGTATTTGTATTTGTTGAGGGGGGAAAAGTATTTGTATTTGTATTTGAGTAAAATTCAAAATAGGCGTAACCTTTTTTTTTTTTTGAGTTACACTTCTAATTTTCGTTTTAGTGTAAGTATTCTTTAATTATCCTTTATAATAATTATGGATATGCAATATTGGTTGATGTTTTTCCATAAATCCAGCAATGAACATGTAACAAGAAATGTCATTGAAAAGAAAATAACATAACAGCCATTACCTCATCCATGGTTAAACCAACAACTAATAAAATATCATTGTGAACATTATGAACCCCACCACCACCCGTCCTTGTTGGAGGACGTTGAACAGACAGAATAAAAACAAATAATACTTAAAAGATCTGTTCTTTCTAATGCACAGAATTCCAAGAACTAAACTTGATCTGTAAATAATATGACATAGTAGCCTATAGCTAACGGTCATTATGCTTCTGGCCTCTACCTGGTCTTTTTACTAGACTTAAACAACTCCTTCCTTCATTGCCTAAAACCCAACCAAAGCACCGAGCAAAGAATTGTTTTTTTCTCCCCGGGTCTGCTGTCAGCAGGGTCGCCGGCTGCAGCAGCCTCGCGTCCGTGAAGTGGGCTCAAGCCGCATTCAGCCGCGCTCGAGCGGAGCGGGGGAGAGAAACAATGTGTATTTCTTTTACTCTGTGGAAGATCTCCCAACGGAGTGAGGGACAAAGCAAGTGGGACAGATCTGCCCAGTCCCTGAGCAGCGCGCGTTTCACAGACAAGCCACAACGCAGAGTGCAAACAACGTCACCTGGTTCAGCAGCAGCATGGACAGCTGCGGGGGCGGGGGGGGTCAGAACAGTGGTGTTTTGACGCCCCCACCCCCGACTCCTGAACGTCACTCACTCACTCATCCGGGCATGTACTGCGGTCTCATGAGGAAACGTAGCTTTTTGATATCATGTTTTTCTTGTTCCCGAATACAAATATTTTTTAAAGTATTTGTTCGAAATAAGTATTTGTAAAAAACACGTTATTTGTGCCTTTCCGAATACCGTATTCGGGTTCCGCTCCACCCCTAACTTGTAAAGACAACGATAGGGCGAAGTCTGCTTGACAAACAAGTTTTTAATAGTTGCAAATGGCCAAGCTTTATTTCTGAGTCACATTAATTTAAAAACTTTACTGAGACTGTTGTATCTAAAGTGTCGTAACAATGCCAAAAGTAAATCTAGGGTGAACTTTTTTTGCTAGCATGAGAGAGATGTAAAAGCAGTGCAATGCCGTGCGTTTGTCAATGTAATGATGCTCAGTTGTTAAGTTAAAGGTTAAAAGTCAAACGTGATGTTCCGGTCATTTTTTGGTAGAAGTTACAGCAGTCCCCATGGAGACCAACAATTGCTGGTTATCGTTTTTACAGTGTGTGTTCCACTCATCCATCACAGAAAAATGAGAGTTTTAGAAATCATTGGAACTGAAGACTGCCATGATATACATGTTCTTTACAAGTGTATGAAAACTTTTGACCACGACTGTATGTTAAAACAGTGTTACCTCTTCTTGTCGAGTTTTACTCTCCCCCAGTGGCAGAAATCAAAAAACACGGCTTTAATATTATCATTTACTTCTTTTTTGTAGGCAACTGGACACACTAAAATGTGTCCAGTTGCCTACGATGTAGCATTTAGAATCATTTACTTCTGTTTCTCCCTCAGAACGGCGTGGTGTTGGTCCACTGCAACGCCGGCATGTCACGGGCACCAGCAGTGGTCATTGGCTACCTGATGTCATGTGATGGCCAGTCCTTTGATGCTGCCCTCTCATTGGTCAAATCAGCTCGGCCCGCCTCATCTCCCAATCCTGGCTTCCTGGAACAACTGAGAGGCTACAAAACACAGCAAATAAATGGATCACTAAATAACACTAAATAAGGCGGTGAGAATGTCCAGGGTAGTTATACCTGAGTAAATAAAATAAAGTAAAAATAAGTATTTTTAATGCAAAAATGTCGACTTCCTAGAACTGAAAAGTTACTGGCACCAGAATGAGTTTTGATGTTGGTGCACAGTAGGTGTATCTGAGTGAAAATACAGCACATACAGTAGGCTGATGTTAGGTGACCATTATATGATCGGGGCTGGCCAAGGCGAACTTGACACACAGAACACCCAAAAAAACGCTGCATATTTTCCTTAGTTGTTCTCAAAGAGCACCTAAATCTACCCCGACCACACGAGTGAGAGAAAGCAAGAAACAGTTAACAGTTAGCCATACAAAACTCAATAAAATCAGCACAGTCAACACATTTTTCAAATCGGCCCAATTATTAAAAACATATTCCAACCCACCATTGCTGTGCAGCAGTTTTTGTTGACATTGTGTTGTTATCCCATATACCCATAACCTCTTCTGTCCGAGGACAGAAAACAAATCCATCCACAATACAATTCATACTTCATACTAATTTGGCTACTGATGGTAGAATGAAAACAAAAGCGGACACATGAGAACCCAGTAGTCATTGCTACATTATAACATGACTACTCTCAGGTTCTCAGGGGTCAGACCAATCCCATCTTCCAGATTGACACAAATTTCATGTGTCTTGAACAGTTGTGATGCCATAGCCTTGACAAAAACCTGTCCACAAACAGAGAGACTTTTCACATTTGACATGCACACATCAACATGCATCCTGAGTGATCCAATCAGAAGTGGACAGCTCTACAACCACCTGACGTTCTCCTCGAAACAACACGAAGAAGCCACAACAACAATCATAATGGATTGAATGCTGTAGATTTCCATATAGTTCACTCTAACATGAATTACATGTTTGGGCTCTCTTAACCTGCCAATGATGTTTGTGACCTGTGTGTGTGAACTTTTGTGTTTGTGTGTCTGTTTCAACTTACCATTGAACTAGAAATGACAATATCCCACACTCCCTTGTAAATCGTATGATTTGTTGCACAAGGAGAAACTTAAACTTTGTGAAACAGATAAAGCAAATTCTAAGTCATTGGTGTCTTCTTGTAAATTCAGCATTAAATCCAATACATTAAGTCGTTTCTGTCGTTGTAAAAAGTGTTGCAACATCGCTTTAAAAGCACTGTTTTTCATGTTTTCATGTACTGCCTTGTCTAACATGCCTCTCTTCTTACCTTCCAGTAGCTCTTTCAACACACTGAATTCACCATCTACACCAAATCTATTAAAGAATATAACATTTTGGTGGTAAACAAGTCACATTTTACAAATACAGTAAACAGTAAGTAATATATTCCACTTCTTTTTCGTCACCAGATTCCCTTAAAAAATGCTCGGTTTTGTTCAAATCTGGCTCAAAAGGTCACAACAAAAAGGGAGGCCACACAAAGGCAAACATTTTAAATAATATTGTATTAAATCAAATTGAACCAAATTAGACCAAATCTAAAAGAGCACAATCAAGCTAAAACCCTGCTGGTTGGGAGCACAGGGGAAAGAGGGAGATCTCAGCCCTCTTATAGCAGGTGCACTTCAGGTGTGGCCCATTCACTTGCCACTCCTGCCACTGCCTGAATATGTGCCAGGACCTGACACATATTAAACAGTAGCACTCATCTTCGCTGAGGGAAAGGAATGTGATCCTCGCTGCTGGACCCTCATCTGTCCATCAACAACTCTGTTTGACTGCATATGATAAAATACACTGATATTAAACTGAGGAGGAGGAGGAGGAGTGATCTTACCTGCAGTGATCCTCCAGCAGAAGAAACCATGTGTATCTCTACATTAACATTCGCATTTGCACACGAGGAACAGCCGATAAACTTAATTGATTATTTAAAACTCCTGACTCGTTTATAACTACAGCTTTTAGTTTTGTTGATTAAATGAGCCACGATATTTGTTACAGTGACATGAATGTTCATGGAAATGTTTAAAACAACTGAAAGCAGCCTCTCAGACTGTATGAACGGTGTGAACTCTCCTGTGTAGGAGCATCTAATGCTTCCTTTAAATATCAGGAAACAGACTGCACCTTTGACTTTAGACTAGCTTTTTGTTGGTCTGTGGTGCTGTCACTTTCTGCTGCCTCAAGATAGCAATCCACCATCAGTGCACCTGACCACACCTCACTTTAAGACAAACACACCCAGGGGAGCACAGGTGGGTGCAGGTACATTTGCTATTTACATAACGTGGGCGCTGGCTGTGAAAATTACAACTGCATCGGTCTGAAACTAACAATAATACTTGCGCTGTGTGCCGCTTTGTGCCGAGCACAAGATAGAACTCATTGTATTCCGTTTGCACTGATTGCAATAATACCTTAAAGTGGGGGAATAATAAGTCTTGTTTTGACCCCTGTTGGGCACCAGTGGTCTGGGTCTGCTCTGGTTAAATGATCCAGAATAATATTATACATGCAGGAAATGTAAGGATGAGTCTGTCAAAATCACCTCATCCAAAGTTTACAATAAACAAGCATTCTTTCTTCACTCAAGTAATTTCTGTCAGTTTTGGTTATGTTTACGTTTAAGTTTAGAGACAAAATGTCAATCGTAACTTCAAACCACATTATTTACTTGTTTTTGTGTTATTATTGATGATGTCCTCTTTTTGTTTTGGTGCTGTTGTCCTCTTGGTCGCTCTGTGTTTCATTAAATTAGATTAGGATAAATAAGATAAGACTTCAGCAGGGATATTCATTTGTTTCAACAGCTCAAGAGTCATAAGCAGAGGGAAAATTTGTGGGGAAAATTCATTGGCTGCATTTAACCCATGCTCACTGTTTTGGAGCAGTGGGCTGCAACAAATTCCCGTATGGTATTTGTAAACATCAAGAAAGACTAAACACTTAAATAACAGAAGCAGAAATGTTTACTGTTCCAGCTCACTTTTATGACTCTGACTATGAATCGATCTTAACAGACTATGTCAAAATCTAGTATATGGCTGGACCATGTCTAGTCAAGGCGCAAAAGTGTGGCCAATTTGTTACTGGGGTAGTCAGTGGTAGAGTTGATGATGTGAATTCCTGGGTATAAAAACGTGCAAAAAAATGCCACAATATTCCTTGATCAGTGTGCAGTAACTTACAGTGGGCATGAGTTGAGTTGTTATTACTCTAACCCTAACCCTGGGATAACTTTTTCACACACAAATTGTTAACTCCCACTCATTGAGAGCGCGTCTCGATTTGCGTGGCTTCATTATCCCCGTGACTAGATAAAGATATACGTAATAGTAAGAAAAATACCACTTTTATAGAATCTGCTTATTATAATTTATAATAAAGAATTGTATCGAATCATCTTATAAGGGAGAGATGCACACCCCTACCATTTATGTATTTATTTGTTAATTTTTAGTCTACCATAGTTAGCCAACTACAGCTTATAAAATTGTTTAAAAAATTTAACAATTTAATTTGTTAAGGTAAATCTGCTACCATTTTAATTGTAAACTGCAGATGATAATATAGATGAGCAGGGGGCAGGTCTTAGCTAACATTCAATTCACGGATAAGAGAGATCCAATGTTAGAACAGGAAACCGTTTTCTGTCTGAATCAAGTAGAAATTAAAATCCTGTTGCTATACTTTGAGCTAAAACTGAAATTCTAATCACACACAAACAAAGACACACACCCGCACACACAGACTGACCCTCCTAATTGCTACGTCCTGCAAGAGCCCTCTATACACTTCTGAATGTGAGAGAGTGAGAGAAAACAACACAGAGCTGTGCTGAGCAGCATGTGGATGAAAGCAGGTGGAAGATGTCTCTCCAGTTTTTAAAATGCACAAAGTCTAAAACATACAGAGTCGTCTGTGTGTTTGGAGTTTCTTTTCTCCTCCTCCCGTGATTTCTGCTGACAATGGGCTCCTTCTGTTCGACTAAGTTAGCGGTGGTGTCAGTGACGTTACCTGAGGAGTCACCAGTTCAGCCAGAAACAGGTCAGATAGTCATTTTTTACCCATCTATAGCTAGTTCCTCTGTAAACTTTTAAATTTCAAAAGCTTACTGTTGCAATAAGATTGAACTCCATGCTCATCATCATTCATTCCCTCACCATTCTAATATTGATTCTAATATGCTGCCATTTTGTCCAGATCCTCATGTAATGTATCTCAAGAGACATCTTGGTGAATTCCTGGTAAATTAAAGAGTTGAGGCATCAAAGTTGAAGCATGTATAACATGATCCTCAAATGAAACTATATATATGTAACTATAATGTGTGTGTTTTTTTTTTGTTTTTTTTTACTAAAGTAAAAAGAACATTCAGATTTTTAAAGTAAAAAATGTGCAATGCATATAGTTACTTGATTTGGATGTTTGAGCCTCACTGTGCAAAATGATGTGCATGTTTGATGTGCGGTTTGTCTTCACATTCATATACTCGAAAGGGGAAGCTTCTCTGTACTCACCTGAAAACTAAACTTAACACGTGGATGTGAAAACTTGAAGCCTCCAGTGCCCATATGCTGAAAACTGACACGTTTACTCGAAGTTAAACTGTTGAAATTAAGAATATTTGCATATTCACTAATTCTAAACTTTGATATGTCGGAGAAGGAGAAGATGTAATTTTAAGATAAATCTTAACTAGTTAATTGAACATTTTGTGGAAAAAATTATGAGACAAATTACTATTCAAAGCATATTTATTTTGTATGTCCTAATACATTTCTCGACGTAAAATAAAAATTAATAAAAAATAGTGTGTGATGCTTAAGTGATTTTGGAGCTTCTATTAGATGTAAGTCTAAAAATAAATAGCAAGTCCCTCAGCTCTGCTCAGTCCCTCAGCTCTCTATGTTATTCTACTTGTTGCCTCAAAAGCCTTTTGACAAACAAAGGCCTTAATATATTAATGAAAACACACACACACTCTTCCAGCCACTCACACGTCATCACACTCATCTTTATTTGTCTCTTCAGTGTTGGCACTGATTATGAAGAACCAATTAACAGTCAATTAGCCAGCTGACCAATCAGACAGTCCACTGTTGTCATGAGGGTTTGTTTACAACCATGAGAGTTGCTCTGTTGGACAACATGTACACACATGGACTGTAAACACACATTAACTCACATTAACCTACTCTGCTTATCCCACTGTTTGTCTCACAAGTCATAGGACAGAAGAATACTGCTGCTGTGTAATCATTCCAGAGTTGTAGAAAGTAGAGTAAATGAGGAGGGGGCAAGACATGTCACTGTGGTAGAGAGGGAGAGACATGTCACTGTGGTAGAGAGGGAGAGCCATGTCACTGTGGTAGAGAGGGAGAGACATGTCACTGTGGTAGAGAGGGAGAGACATGTCACTGTGGTAGAGAGGGAGAGACATGTCACTGTGGTAGAGAGGGAGAGCCATGTCACTGTGGTAGAGAGGGAGAGACATGTCACTGTGGTAGAGAGGGAGAGACATGTCACTGTGGTAGAGGAGGAGAGATGTGTCAGTAGCCCCATTCACACTGCCGTTTGCATGCAGGGATCCTGTGCCAATTCTCCACCTCCTCTTCTATGTGAAAGTTTCAGATGCGGCGAGGGGTGACATTTCGTTGTGCCTCTGGAGGTAGTATCAGAGGCGTAGTATTGGCGAACCGAACCAGTGTGAATGGATAAGCCGGCAGCGTGGAGCGGGGGTGTGTCGATCTGATGACGTGTTAAGTGGTTGACCCACAGCCAGGGGATTTAAAAATCAGCTGGCAGCAGTAAACAGGTAACATTTACCTGACATTTACCTGGATGGCCCATTGCTTGAAATGCTGGCGAAATGCCTGAATGAGTGTGGCTACGCAAGGGACAAATCCAAAGTAACGACAAAGTTAAAGTCACTTCGGAGAAAGTACCACCAGGTAAACAACCACAACAGCAGGAGTGGTCGAGGACGGCTGGAGTGGCCATATTTTACCCTTTTCCAGTCCATCTGGGGGGCAAGCCACTTTGCTAATCCGGTGTGCCTGATTAGCAGCATGGGCAAAGTGGCTGAGGACGTTGGCGAGGTGTCTCCCTCCTGCAGCAGCAGTACAGCCACAGAGGAGGTTAGTGGCCTCAACCCTGACGCAAGCAGAGAATGGGATCCCTGTTTTGAAAAACCAGGTAAAACTTTGTTATTCGTGCTTTTGTTACGTGTTTTTCTCCGTGTGCTTTTCTGTGTGCTTGCCAACAAAGGGCCATCTCGATAACGCCTTTTCTATTGTTCTCTAGAATGCCCACCGCCGCACAAAAGGGCGGAAGTTAACTAAGGCCCAGGCAGTCAGTAAGGAGATAAAGGACATTCTACAGGCGATGGACTGCGATGATGTGGAGCGAGATCAGCTACGTCTCCAGGAACAAAAAGCCCATGAGGAGGAACTGAGGAGAGGAGAGAGGCGAGGGAGGCAGAGAGAGAAGCATGTGAGTCTGCCAGACAGGAGAGGACGCAACAGATGCAGATGTTCAGTTCGATGTACCAGGACATCCAGCGGGACATGCAGAGCCAGACCTCGCTTCTGCATGACTTGATCGCGCGGATCCCAGCTCCAGCACAGTAGCACCGTAGCACCAAGCACATGGAGATGGAAATGTTATCTCTTTTTTCCCCTTTTTTTTGCACAGTTTTTGTATTACTTGTTACTTTCATTAAACACTTGTACTTGATCCCTTTAAGTTTCTTTTATTGTGTCATACGTGCATCAGAGTACTATAAATGACAACGCACATTTATCCAGGTACTGAGGACACAAATGAGCAAGCTGCTCACCATGAACAAATCATTAAATTTGAACATCGTTTCTATGGGCAAATGGTATGAAAGTGGGCCTCCGATATACCTGGTGGGCGTGGCAGTGCAATGACCCCTTATAGCTGTTCCCATTCTGTAGGAACCCATTTCTACGCCTCGTACTTTAACTAACTCCTCCTACAGATTTAACGGCACAGACTTCACATTCGCTCAGTAGCATCCTCATACCTTGATGATGAAAAGTTGTGCTAAGCTTTTGCCTACGTCATTCCTGGTGGGCGTGGTGATACGGTTTATTTCAATGACCCCCTTATGGCTTTTCCCATTCTGTAGGAAATCCATTTCTAAGCATCGTACATTAACTAACTCGTCCTACAGATTTAACACCACAGACTTCACATTCACGTAGAAGCATCCTCATACCTTGATGATGAAAAGTTGTCAAAAGCTTTCGTCTACGTTATTCCTGGTGGGCGTGGCGGTGTGATTAATTTCGATGACTCCCTTATAGCTTTTCCCATTCTGTGCGATCCCAATTTCTAAGTCTCATACTTTCAATAACTCGTCCTACAGATTTAACACCACAGACTTCACATTCACTCAGTAGCATCCTCATACCTTCAACAGCCTGTGTTATACCTGATGGGCATGGCGGTGCGGTCAATTGTGATCCTTCGCCATCACGCAGGAAGTCCTTATAACTTCAACATACACTTGCCCATCTGCATCAAACTGCTCACATAAGTAGAGGAGCTCACACTGAATACGTCTCTGCATCAGTACTGTGTCATATATATAGCGCCACCCACTGGACACAGGAAGTCACTGAATATTCTACTGTTGTGTTTTGTGTGACACATATCCCATTTAGGTAGGAAATTTCCAAAGGCAAAGGGCGAGTACACATCTGGGCGCACGGCCTACTACGGCGCCACAGCCCAACGTACGTGGGGGGGCGAGGGCCCGTTCATCACTGCTTGCAGTTTTAATTAGGGCCCGAGCAGGAAACCTGCAAGGACCCTATTGTAATTGTAAGGATTATTATTTTTGGTTATTTTTAGTTTTTCTTCTGACGAAATGATCGCATTTTTCACTGCCTGAACATACCCCAAAACTCGCCAAACTTGGAATATAGATCACACCTGGCAAAAAAATTTTATAATCTGTTGTCATTGTCAAATTTCGCCACTAGGTGGCGCTATTATGAAGGAAAGTGCGTTTTGGCTAATAACTCCCACATACTTTGTCGCACATTCAAAAACCTTATATCCACACGTTCAGTGAGTTCTGCTGAATCTTGTGATATAGGCCACGCCCACATCCGCCTACCGTTTTTTTTCGCTAGCTCGCAAAATGTCGCAAACCTACTTTTTCGAACTCCTCCCAGGTAATTTCACCGATTCGCACCAAACTTTGCACACAGCATCTGTGGACTCTTCTGACAAAAAGTCATTAAAAGAATTTTGATATTCCAAAGAATACTCAAGTTATCAAAAAACAACTTCCTGCAGATTTCGTTCCAAACAGGAAGTGTTGCATATCTCCACATTGGTTTGTCCGAAAGACATGAAACTCAGGATACTACTTCCACATGAGCTCCTTAGGCTCTGTACTAAATTTTATCTCATGGCCCCTAGGTGGCGCTCTTTAAATTTAAGTAATTTATATCTCCACATTTGTTTTTCGGATTAACATGAAACTTGGTCCACTCATTGCCAGTGCCCTCCTGAGGATAGCTGACGAAGGTCTTACCGATCCGACACTAGGTGGCGCTCTGGTGGCAGTTTCATTTTACATTTGGCACTGTGCCCACACCATAACACTTATGGATATGAAACTGAGTGGGGTGGTATAGACTGGCCCCTGTAACTCACACACCAAAAATGACCAGCAGGTGGCGCTATTTCCTCACAAAACCGTTTTTGCCTAATAACTCCCACATAATATGGAGCACATTGTTAAACCTTATATCTATGTGTTCCCTGCATTCAGCTGAATTGTGTGATGTAGGCCACACCCACTTTCGAGGTACATTTCCATTTGCACATTCCGGAATGTCACAAACCTACTTTTTCCAACTCCTCCCAGGCAATTTCTCCAATTTGCACAAAACTTTGCACACAGCATCTGTGGACCCTCCTGACAAAAAGTTATTAAAAGATTTATGATAGTCCAAATAACGGCCAAAATATGAAACAACAACTTCCTGCACATTGTGGTAACACAGACAATCTTCCATATCTTTATGAAATACAGTCCCATTCACACTAAAGTTTTTTTTATTGTGTTCCATGACCCGATGATGGTTTGTGAAAAATGTTGTGCAAAGCGGCCAATAGGGGGCGCTTTAATTGCTAAATGAAGAAATAACAGCTTGACTGCCTTCACTGAAGACTCCTCAACGGAAGTTGTTACATGAGCAAGTCCCAATAGCAGCATGCCCTGACAGCAGCACGCTGCGACAGCAGCACGCCCCGACACGCGTGGACTGCGAGGGCCCGTTCATCGCTGCTTGCAGCTTTAATTATTATTATTTTTCTTCTGCCGAAATGATCGCATTTTTCACTACCTGAACATATACGAAAACGCGATTTTTTTTTTGGCAAACGTATTAGGCTTGGCGAAAAATTTGATATTCTATGGTCGTCGTGAACTTCCACCTCTAGGTGGCACTATAATCAAGGAAAGTGCGTTTTGGCTCATAACTCCCACATACTCTGTCGCACATTCAAAAACCTTATATCCACGGGTTCAGTGAATTGTGCTGAATCTCCTGATATAGGCCACGCCCATTTCCGGTTACCTAATTTTTTCGCAAATTCGCAAAATGTCGCAAACCTACTTTTGCTAACTCCTCACCGCCAATTTCACCCAACAGAAGATCGTAGTAGGCTTGTTCATCTTGATGGGGAGCGATGATGGGAATGTGTGTGCCATCTATGGCACCAACACACATTGGATAGTCCTTCAGCAGGTCAACAAACCGTTTAAAAAAGGGCATTTTTCAGCACTGCTGTGACTTGGCGTACCAATACACACACAGTGGAGACACCCACACAAAAAATACAACTAATGGATCGGTATTCACCTGGCGTAGCATACCACCACAAAGCAACGCCGAGTCGAAACCGAGGTTCCAGAGGCTGTCGGCAGTTTGTTGTCCTGCACCTCAGGTGTGGCTGAACAAGCTCCAACAGGAAGTCAAATGTGTTCCGCGACATACGAAAATGACTCCGCCACTCATCTTCATCAAAATTGTTGAGGACATTTGACTAGAACACAGGCCCGTGTGGTCTCTGTCGTCCACATTCTCCTACGCCAAGACCGGCGCAGACAGGATTCAGATTAATCCAACATCTTTGTTTGCGGCCTCTAAGGTCTGCGTGCCTTTTTGCCTCAAACCGCTCCATGCTTCTCTCCAACTGCTCATCCAATGAAGATCTGATAGCCCAGACACATTGCTCACTCGAATCAGCCGTTGTTTGCATCATGTTGTATACGATGAGGTGCAACTTTTTTTGCGTTCGCAGAAGTTGCACAGCCAGCAATACCATAACGCTGAGTTCCGCCATTGTTGTTAGGATGTCGATGCCTGGCGCATTCTTTATATGTCACACGAGACGCCGACTCTGTTGTATAACACGTCACGCCAGTAGCGTCATTGGTCACACCTCTTTTGGAGCCGCAGCACTGGCTTTCTGTGTGAATTACACTCTGGTTCGTCTTTTACGCCGGAGCTGCTGGCTCTGTGTGAACAATCAGCGGCGGACAATTGGCGAACCACTGCTGTGGCGATAATGTGGCGACTATGTGAAAAAGGGCTACTGTGGTAGAGGGGGAGAGACGTGTCACTGTGGTAGAGGGGGATTGACGTGTCACTGTGGTAGATGGGGAAGAGATGTGTCACTGTGGTAGAGGGGGAGGGCGTCGCTGCGGTGGGCAGTGGTGGAAAAGCTGAGGTAGGGGAGGTGGAGATCCTGGGCTGGAGCTTATGAAGGTTGTCACGGTGGGATGGTGTCAGGTCTGCTCCATTGTCTTTCAAATCGACGGTAGCACTCATTCAGTTAGTTGGCCAGGCGCAGGTCATTTATGGAGTGGGGGGCTGTAGATTTATAGTTTGTAATCTTCCTGAGCCCACTCCAGACAGTCATAGCAGCAGAGTGATTGGCTGATAACTGATTTCTCAGAGTACTGTTGTTTAGCTTCTCTCACCGCCTTGCTAAACTTGTATCCCCACTCCTAAATGCTTCCCCCTTCTTCAACCTTAACTGTCTTAGTTTGGCTGTGAGCCAGGGCTTGTTATTGTTATAACTCACCCTGGTGCGTGATGGTACACAGTAGTCCTCACGGAAGCTGATGTATGACGTCACAGCCTCTCTGTACTCATTGTAGCAGACCTGACAGCATCCCAGTCAGTACAGTCCAAGCATGCCTGAAGATCCTCCACGGCCTCGCTGGTCCACTTCTTAGATCCTTTGGTCCTAAAAACAGGTTTGCAGACCTTTAATTTCTGCCTGTATGCAGGAATCAGATGGACAATGAAGTGGTCAGAGTGGCCCAGTGCAGCGCGGGGGATGGCATGATAAGCACCGCTGACTGTGGCGTAAACAGTGATCCAAAACATTCCCCCATCTGGTCGGACATTGGATAAACTGTTTGTATTTGGGAAGTTCGTGGTTGAGGCGTCCTTTATTAAAGTCATAGAGGACAATAACTAAAGAGTCCGGGTAGGTGCGCTCCACAGACAGTAGCTGTTCGGTGAGCACGTGCTGCATGTCCTGCACATTGGCCTGCGGTGGAACGTAAACATGACCAGAATGAATGAAGTGAACTCACAGGGGGAGTAAAAGGATTTACAGTTAATTAAAATAATTCCTTTCGCTTTACCAGAGAGTTGTGTCATGAGAGTGTTGTGATCCGCTCTGAAGAATTGGAAGCCTGCCAGCTGCAGCCCAGAGTCCAGTATCGATCTACACAGTCACATATCCATGCAACACAGAACGGAAGATGAAGGAAAGTCTCTGTTTTTCCCCACCAGTAGCTGAATTTCGTCCAGTTTATTGCACAGTCAGTGCACGTTGGATAGGAATATTCCAGGTAGTTAAGTCCGGTGCCCGCGCTTGTGCAGATGCAATTAAAAATAACACACTATTGTCCCAGGATGCTTTCTTCTTTTGTTGGATGAGAAGGAATGTAGTGTAAGTAAACAGACAAGCATGTAGATTAGCATCTACACAAGCCACAGCACCCTTGGGTCCAAGGTCCTGAGAAAGCAGTTCACACTTGTTCACACTTGAGTTATTTACACTTTAAAAATAAAGTTGCTTTTGTTTAATCTAAATATAAGACTATTTCACTTCGTTAGATGGTCAGTTTTTGCAGTGTGACCCCTGCAGTGGGTAATGTCACTGAATGGCTACTCGTAAAATGCATCGAATGCACAGATACCGATACAGATACACTTACTAAACTGAAAAGTTGGCAGCCCTGATTAAAATACATTTTGAAATAAAAAACAATATACTACACAATTTACTATACTCTCTCTCTCCCCCCCTTTCTCTAGCCCCATTCACACTGCCCTTTCAGTGCGGGAATCATGCACCGATTCTCCACATTGCAGGGGAGACAGTTTTCGCTGCGGCTCTCATCCGCCTTCGGAGTTAGAATCAGAGCCCCAGCAGAGGCGAGATGACTTCTGTGTGAATGTAAAAGCTGGAGGCGCGGAGCAGGCATGTGTCGATCTGATGGTGTTCACAGTCTGATAACTAAACAGGTCCTTCACTCATCAAATAAAAGAGAAATGACCCACAAAGCAACGTGACAGGACCAAACAACAGTAATGTGGTAACTGGTAGTGTCTTTGGCAACTTATGAGGAAAAATCTGCAGTTATACGTGGAAAAGTGTTTGTCATCCTGTCTATCCTCCTCTCTGTCATCCTGTCTGTCCTAACGAGTCTTTGTCACATTTCTGCCCGAAAAACAGCGTCTGTCCCCAGCAAAAAACTTTAACCCACTATGTGTTTGTCAAAAATCAGTCAGCCCTCCCGACCAAGACTTCAGTGAACTTTCCCCCAGAAACAGCATCCCTCCCTGCGAGTGAGAGAGTCAGACAGGGTCCTGTTTACTGATGGTGATTATGTAATTATGTAATTTAGGGTGAAAAACTTAACTTTCCAGGATGTATGGTGGGTCATAAAAAAAACCACACAGATCTCAACGTCATGATGTGTACCGTCACGCCTCTTTTGGATCCGCAGCGTCGGTGTGCTGTATGAACTGACACACTGGTGCGGCAACAAACAAAGGAGGAGAAATGGCAAGTGTTCAGTGCACTGATAATGTAGACTCTCCGTGTGAAAAAGGCTTCTGTCTTTCTCTCAACCCAACAGCGGTCGAGGCAGATGGCCGCCTAGCATTGAGTCCAGTTCTGCTCGAGGTTTCTACCTGTTGAAAGGCAGTTTTTTCTCACCATTGTCGCCAAGTGCTCGCTCATGGGGAAATGATGGGTCTCTGTAAATAAATTAATCAAGGAGTATGATTTAGACCTACTAAATTGGAAAGTGTAATGAGATAACTTTTGTTGAGAATTGGTGCTATACAAATAAAGATCGATTGTTTGAGATTGATTGATACACATACTATATCACTCCACAACAATCTTTCAACTGATAAGTCATCATGTCATCACATTTCACCGATATTTTGTCTTTAAAGCTGAATTTACATTGAGGCTACAGTGAAAGTTATTTTTCTCTTGTATTTATTTGAATATTTGTTATTGGAGTAATCCAAAAGTAATGGAAAGTAATCAAGTTACAGTAGTAACCGTATCGGAATACATTATTAAAGTAACCCTCCCAAGTTTGCTGGTCCAGCCTTTGGTATCTTGTGGCTTCTAGCTTTCTGGTCTCTGTTGGGTATTGTGTGGTCTGGTCTTTGATTGTCCTGGTCTCTGACTGTATCTTCTAGTGTCATCTAGTTTGTGGTCTGGTTTCCAAGGATCCACAGTCGCATCCTTTTTAATTCAGATAAATCCAAGTAAGACCAGCCAAAACCAAGTCCAATCAAAGTAACCGAGATAATTCAGCATCTTACCAGCAGAGGGAGGTGCACACACACACAGATATATTCGTTCTGACATTCTTTCCCCCTCTGTTCTCCTCCAGCCTTATAGTGCAGTGGAATCCTCAAAGAGGCATGATACGGTGGCCGACAAGGGCAAACACACTGCAACTTAAAAAGACATGCAAATAGACAAAACATGAGCAAGAAAATGTCTTCATCAGTTTGACATCATATGGGCATATAAATACACAATACAAAACCAAATACATGATTGCACTGCAACTGCCCAAAACACATCCATTAAGAAAAAACACATGCGACTACAGAAAGTCAAAAACACACAAACCCTGAAAACACTTAAGTGGCCACAACGGAAGCTGCAAGACCCTTATCCTATTAACAGAAAACATGTTGTGTAGCTGATGGTGACAATTAGTAGTAAATAGGTTTACATTTTAAACTGCATTGCGCACTTCCATTGTGAAGTGTTTCTCTGTTGCATGTGTTTTCGGGGTTTTTGACTTTGTGTGTTTTTAACATTGTTTTGTTTCCATGTTTTTCCTGATGGAAATGTTTTGGTTGTGTTGTATGTGTTTGCTGTGTGTTTCCTAAATGCTGTGCCTGTGTTGTCAATTCGATGAAGATGTTTTTTTATTTTGCTCATGTTTTGTGTTTTTTTAAGTTGCCGCACATTTGACTTGGTGGCCACCATAGCACAGCACTCAAAAAAACATTAGAAAAAAACCTTTTTTCTCCTCCTCTTCCATCAGGGGACTCTCTACAGCGAGTCAAAGCAGTGAGTTGGCCGCAGCATCGACTCACTGATGCTGCGGCATCAGTGAGGCGAGTCCGTGGGCCCACCGGTAGTTTTGCTGTGAAAACCCTCAAGACTTGGTAAGAACTTCAAGCTTTATTGTCACATGCAAGGAGAACAAGTTGCACTGTACAATGAATCCCCTTAGCTTACTGTCCTCTCTGACTGTTGAAAGTTGAAAAGGGAAAGGAGAGCACAAGCAGTAAGAAAGTCACTCAGCTAAACAGATAAGTAGATAGCAGTTACAAATTGAACAAAAAGAGTATGTTGCACAGTGGTAGAGAAAATTGTGAAACAGAGTCCAATCACTGTTATGCATATTTTGACATGATTCTCAAATCAAAACAAAACAAAACAAACAAACTGTATTTGCAACCTATAGATGATTATTGGAGCACCCTGGAATACTTGTCTGCAATGTGCAAATGAATGTTTTTGTGTGCGAGTAGTGCTTGCAACTCACTCTTGTAAAACACTTGTTTGTACCATGACTCAGATATACTACAGTGGTATGATTTGTGCAGTATGCAGTTCCAGCATTTTGGATACGGAGGCAGCATAGGTTATTCTTTATTTTTCATGCTTCTGTGTCGGCAACAGCAATGGCCAAAGGCAATATCTTTTTGGGATGTCCATGAACTGATTAGAATGTGGTCTTCAAAGGTCACTGTGACCTCACAAAGCCATAATCACACAAATGTCGAACAGGATCAAAAGTCAACTTTACTGTGACATCACAATGTTCTGCTAAAACAGTTGTTTGTTCTGACTGTTATTCAACACAATAACTCAGTAACAGAAGGAGCGATTGTGACCTTATTAGACATTTGGTCAGATACTGAATTTGTGACATTAATCTTGGGTGTGTGACAGCCTCTACTTGTGTGAAATTTGGGTGTTGTGGAAAAGTTTCTGTGTGGTACTGCTTCTCTTTAAAGGTGGAGGAGGTAGCAGTAGCCAGCCTGATATGGATCACCTGGGTTAAGTGCTCCCACATATTATGTGGTTGAAATGACACACTGGTGCGGCTTTAAGCCGGCGCTGCTTGGTTCAGTGTGAACAAACAAAGGCAGCTTAAGGCAAGCCTTCGTTGCAGCGATTATGCAGAGTCTCTGTCTGGGCGGCTGTGGCTCAGGGGTAGAACCAGGGTCTTGTTATCGGAAGGTTGCTGGTTCGATTCCCCTAGTCTGCATATCAAAGTGTCCTTGGGTGAGATACTGAACCCCAAAACTGCTCCTGATGTGCTGGTCGGCACCTTGCATGGCAGCCACCACCATCGGTGTATGAATTACTGTAAGTTGCTTTGGACAAAAGCGTCTGCTAAATGTCTCTGTGAAAAGGGCTTTTGTTTACCAGTGCCGGCCGAGCTGCTCATGCTTGCTGAACAGTATTTAGTAGAGGTTGTTGGAGACAGGCATCTTAAGGAAAATATTACAGTATCAATATAAAATCTAAATTAGTTCAATCTGGTGTAATGGCTGAAGTTAAAGGGGTTTCTCCTCCCAAGTGCTACTGCCCTGTCTTTTTTCAGCAATGCTTCCACACCAAAGTCTAAGTTTAGGAATTATTATCATAACATTACACAATATACAGTTGTACACAGTCAGTCCAAGTCACTAGAAATCTGATACAAAAGTCCAGGTGACAGTGCTCTGAAAAATATCAGACAACTCAAATCTTAAATTAATATTACCCCATTGAGTGCTGTGCCATCATTCCCTGTCCTGGAGCGCAGCAGAGAGGGCTAGACTCTTTCGTAACTAACTGATCCAGTAATCATATTTGATGGTAGAAATCCAAGATTAAATCAAAAAGCATTAAAGAATGAATAGCCTACTGTTCATGTTTCACCAAATTTGGTATTTGGTAATTTGTGTGTGAAACTGCTGCAGTGGACACAACTGTGCTGTCAGGTGCACTCGGTGCGCTCTGCTGCACAAAGCGCACTGAAGACAGACAGACTCCACACACACACTCTGCCTTCTCCAGTCAGCTCATCTGGATCATCCTCACCACCTGCGAATATGGATTGTATGATTAATGAAAGCCTGTAAATAAAGTCAGTGACAGCTGTCACACAATCGTTACACTCCATATCCTTACTGTAATTCCTAATCATGATGCAGGCTGAGTTCACCATAACTACACTTCAATGAATAAATAGTGTTCACCTATCAAACTTCCATTTTCAAATGATATGCCAGGCTGAGGGATGCCACTGATTGTCACGCACAATTTGGGTGAAGTGAAGCAGTCAGTCTGATCACTGTAAACATAGAAATACTGAGCTGACACTTGTGCGTAATGCTGATGGATGCATGGACTTTCACTGTCCTCGTGCTGCTGAAGGACAACGAGAATTGCAGAATTAATAAAGAATGTTTTCCAGCCTCCATCTCAAACCCATACAACTCATTTTCTGTGCCAGTAAAATGCACTTTCTTGGTCTTCGTCTCAGTTGTGGCTGTCACTCACTATTCACTGTAGACATCCATTGATTAGAAGGCTGATAATACAAAGTATTCCACCCGTGACACTTCCGGCAGCTTAGCGCCAAATATGACACATCTCACATTCTCACCAAAAGAAACATAAGTCATGTTACATAACCTGTTAACATATAATAGATGCATGTTGTGTTTAGAGTGCAGAGAGAAATGAAAACTCTGGACGAACATGGATGCTTTTTATCTTATTTAGGACATGAGTAGTGGTGCAATTCTGCCCCTTGTGGTCAAAATGAGTATTACAGAAGGACACATGGAAAAAAAACTTTTTTCACTTCGGCTCGACACATGAAAAAAATAAATGTTGAGAACTTAGAAAATGGAGCACCAGGAAAAAAAAAATTCTCATTTGGCTCTCAGGGCTTCCGTATCAAACACATGACCTAGTTGATTTTTTTGAGTGTATGGAGTTAGTGATTTCCTCAATTGATTCTGTTAATGCCAGAAATGTTTAATTGTTTGTTCTGCATCCGTATTGACTGTCGGTAAGTGATTTGTGTTTATCAATTAATTTGTCCAGTCTGTCATTAAAAACATTTTCCAGAATTTTGGAGAATTGTGGAAGAAAGAAAAGGGTCTGTAATTTGTGGTGTCTGTTCCCCAATTTTGTACAGCAATATGACTTTGGAAATGTACCAGTTTGGAATGATAAGTTACAGATGTATGTGAGTGGTTTTGAAAACCCATCAATAACCGTTTTCACTGCTGTCATGTCTGTGACATAAGGGTCAGTAGACATCTTGTTTTTTCACATTTATTAACAATATCTATCATTTCGTTCTCTTCCACTGCTGTCAGAAACATAGATCTGGGGGTCAGTGTATCCTTTGGTCATTTGATTTTCGTTTCAGGAATGAAAAAAACAAAACAAAACACAAATACAAAAGTTAAAATTGAAATACAAGATGAGTGAAATTTTTAAAATGCTTTGATTTTCATTTTCTATTTCATATAACAAAAAATAAAATCACTTGACAACAGAAAAGGAAAAAAGGCCTGTTTTTTTCATTTTCTGAGACCGGATGTTGTCATTTACAATGCAAGAGCACTAGCACCACAGGTCCGTGTATCATCTGATCATTCAATTTTTCCATTTAATCTGGCAAACGAGAAAACGAGTCAATATTTAATTTTTCTGTTTTTCTGTATGCACCAAACATTGAAAACTGATGTTTGTTTTCCTATTTTCAGCCCAAAATGGAAAATATAATAAACAAGGGAACCAAAACGAAATAATAAATCTAATTTACATTTTCCTTTATTGTTATACCATTTCCCACGGTACATTTCTGAGCACCAAAAGTCCCACGGTCCAGTCCATTGACTGTATACAGTCTATGGTCCAGTCCCAGTAGACTGCTGGAGTCCCACGTTCTAATGGCCTCACTCGAGCCATACATGTCTCTAATTAATGACATGTTTATGAATGGAGTGACGTATCATGAGATCTCAGAAAAGTTGCGAGAAATGGGTGTCCAGTGGGGAAGCTCTGAAATCACACAGAGACGCTGCATTATCCCCATTCACACTGCTGTTTGCATGCTGGGATCATTCGCCAGTTCTCCACATCCGCATGCGGCGAGGGGTGAAATTTCGCTGCGCCTCTGATGCGCCCCAGAGGTAGTATCAGAGGGAGTATTAGAGGTAGTATTAGAGGCGCAGTATTGGCGAACCGAACCAGTGTGAACGGATAAGCCGGCGGCGCGGAGCGGGGCGTGTCGGTCTAATGGTGTTCACTGTCTGATAACTAAACAGATCCTTCACTCAACAAAATATAGAGAAATGTCCTACAAAGCAACGTTACATGACCATACAACAGTAACGTAGTAACTGGTAGTGTCCTTGGCAACTTCTTCTATGAGAAAAAGCCTCTGTCCTCCTGTCTGTCCGACCGACTCTTCGTCACATTTCTGCCCAAAAAAAAGCGTCTGTCCCCGGCAAAAAACTTTAACTCACCAACTGTTTCTCTGTTTTTACACCGCGACGGTCAGGCCTCCCGACCGAGACTCAGTGAACTTTCCCCCCAGCCTCTCTCCCCGCGAGTGAAAGAGTCAGACAGCTATGGAAGAATTATCCTATCTTTATTCAAGAGCATAGATTTTCAGTTTGAGAGCATGATTTCATTCCTTTTCAGTGACACAGCTCCTTCTCGTGCTCAGATGTATTCTCCTCATACTCACATTTTGTGCTCGCACTGAGATGTTTGCTGCTTTCTTTCAAAATGTCTGCTTGAACTCAAAAATCACACGCTTGTGCTCACACATCTTCTTGCACACAAAAATTTCCCTAGCATTCAAATATGTCCTGTGCTCGCTCAGATCTAAAGTCTGCGCGCTCAGATCTAAAGTCTGCGCGCTCAAATCTAATGTGCACGCACTCAGAACAAGCACCTCCTCTCCGGTTGAGGAGTCTGCTCAGACTCAAGGCTGTCCCTCCCTGCGCTTAAAATATTGTGTTTCACCAGCCAATAGGGAGACAGCTAGAGTGTGGACCAATCAAATGACGGATGCCGCCTTGGCTGCGTTCCTTCGCACTTTTTTTGAGTGCTCCATAGGGGCGGGTATATGGTCTGTTTGTAAAACTGCTTCTATCAAAATACACCAATTTACCATATTAGCCAGCTATTTGAATAGTCACCTATTTAAGACGCCAGCATATTTATGTATAATTAATCTTAAGTAATCCTAAAAAGAGTTGTCGTAGTTTAGGTTTTTTTCAATTTAATATTGCCCTCGCCCCACGTACGTCGGGCTTTGGCGCCGTCGGAGGACACACAGACAGATGTGTGCTTGCCCATTGCCTGTGGAAAGGTTCCTACCTAAATGTGATTCGTGTCACTGAAAACACAACAGTGACATATTCAGTGACTTCCTGTGTCCAGTGGGTGGTGCTATAGATATGACACAGTATTGATGCAGAGACGTATTCAGGGCGAGCCCCTCTACATGTGTGAGCAATTTGATGGAGATGGGCAATTGTTTGAAGGTATGAGGATTCTACTGAGTGACTGGGAAGTCTGTGGTGTTAAATCTATAGTAAGGACATGAATGAATTTATTGAGGAAAGTAAAATTTGCCAGGGACGTGCTTATTCAAAGACAGAGCTTTATTAGCAGAAACACAAACACACAACTATGTACAAATCAGAGCTCGGTGAGCTCCTGGCTACGAAAGAACGGAGGTCGCACAATCCATCCAGACACGCCGCCAATGATGCCGTCTTCCTTATCGGACATTAGGTCTATGGTGGCGCACTTCCAAAGCTCCACCTCATCGTCGGCAAGCACACTCTGTCTCGCTTCCAGCAGCTGTAAAAACAATCAATACTGCGTGATGCACTGCATATGGACACAATGCACCTGAAAAACAGTCACATTAACCAAAAACGGATCTAATCTAATAAGTCTTACCCTCTTTCTTCTCAATTGACTCCGAGCTGAACACAGCTTCCGCCTGCCATGCAAGATCTGGCTGTCTGTACCTGAAGCTCCTGCATACTGTCTCATAGTACGTCTTACAGGCAGCTGGAAAACAATTAAATGGTATGAATAAAAAAAACGTAAGTCACAGTAAAATTAAACAAGGAAGGAACAGGAACAAAACAGTTCAAGTTACTTACACACAATGGCGTCACTATCAGCGTCATGTAAATCTGGACTTGCGGACATAGCTCCGAGCAAATAGGAGGTCACGGCCTCATTATGAGGCAAGGTTAGTCTGTGAAAACAAAATGAACGGTTAAGATCGGTATCTATTAACGTATCTGTTTCCTTATACAGCAGAATGAAAGCATATTCTTTAAATCTTACCCTTGCTCCGGTTCGTAGCGCTGTCCGGGCTGAAGAGAAACTCACGCAGCTGACGATCTTGGCAAAGTCCACCACTCGGCAGTGCTATCCGGCCCCCATCGGTCTCACAGCTCCACACAGGCTTTACTCATCAGGTTTGCTTGTCGCTAGCTTGTTAGCAAAGTCCATGCAAAAGCACTGCTAGCCACTAGGTCAGAAGCTAACTTAAACTCCTCTCTGTTTTCTTGTGCTGAGTAGTCCACTCAAACGGACAGATCTCTATCACCAATAACATTTTTAGAAGAGTCCTGGTTGAACACTTTCACTCAAACTGGCGTAGATATTAATTAAAAAGTTTGTGTTTTCACTTTACAGTAGACAACCTGCATCCGTCATCTTCCTCCGCTCGTCACTCTCTCGCATCTCCACCCACTTCCCCTTCACATCAGTTCCTCCACCCCCTCGTCCTTTGACCTCAAAGGTGAATTAGAAAGGTCCCGAAAATAACAAAGTCGCAAAAGGTCCAAGGATAACAAATCCACAAAACATTTGTGCAACTCTCTTTCCTAATCTTACAGGCATTTTAACGAATATTATTACACAACCACTAATTAACATTTTAAATGCTGCATTCAGTAAACCTTGAATATTATCCAATATTCATTGTTCTCATTGAGCAATATTATAACTTATATATACACTGCTGGTCAATGAATTTTAACATTTTAACATTAAATGCTATTTATTGACCTATGACCTTATTTATTTAAATACATTCTTATTATCTTGTTTACATTTCAACAGGGTTTCACTTTCTCCGGTTCGTAGCGCCTACAATTTGTCTCCGAGTTGTGAAGACGGCGTACTGCTTCCTGTAAATTAAAAGACCAAAAACATACACTTTTATAAAACAACTTACACTGGTTCTGCTCACTTGTTCTTTTACAAGGCTACTAGGCTACTTTTAGCTTAGCTAGCAGTAATCGAACATATTCTTACCGCAATCTTGGGATTGTGCACCCGTCTTCTCTTCTTAGAGTTAGTCTCTTCCACACACTTTTTCGACTCCAAAGCAGCCAACCTATCCTCTATGGACAGCTACCTGGAGTTTACTACGGTGAACTGCTCATTTACATCGGCAGCAAGCAGAGTAAGCTGACGAGACAGCCCACTGATAGCATTCAGCAGTTTCTTCTCGCCGGAAAAATGTCACCTGGGGTAAAACTCCCCCTGCTACCCTGATTTGCATGTGTATAGCTCACAGCATTTTCATTTACATGTTAAAGCCTCCCCTAGAATTAGGGGGAGGGGGGTCATGGGGAGACAACTGCCAAGCAAGGCCCACGTCAATTTCCGACAATTCACGGCAGTTTTCGGTGTTGCCTGTAAATTGCCGTGTGCAGTCGTAAACCTGAACTTCCACGACAATCTACAGTGCCGTTTACTGACGAAAATCCCACTGTTCATGCAGCGTCAGCTATGAACAGTAACAGATTCACAAGAAACAAAGGCATGTTTTCAAGCCTTGGAACAACAGTGACAGCAGAGATGCATGAGAACATTACCTGGGGTGCTAGAATTGACTATTATACTCACCAAGTGCTACAACATTGTCCTTTGATTGTAGCTTTGACACTATTTCCGCTCTTTTGTCCTCCCAAAAGTCATTAATTGTATCAACACAGTACGTGTCCTGTATTTGGAAAAATGATGACGGAGCCACCATTCCGACATTCATGAACTTGAACAACAGTGCAACTTTTGCATAGTTGTTATCAGAGAGGATTATGTTTGATGCCAACATGAAGTCCCCAGCTTGCATCCCATATTTGAATGTTGGTTGGGAGTTCCATTGCCAGACACTGATTGTTCAGACAGATCTGGAAGACATAAGGTAAGAATGCAAGATTAAATTCAGCATTACACTGTAGCTATAAAAGTAATGAAGATACAAAGGAGTAGTAAATCAAAGACACAGTTGTGTTGCATAGTTTTAACATACCCATTGTATGATGACACCTGTTCCTCTGCACTTATCTGGATTCGGAATGGTCCAGGCGCCCGACATTCCACAGATGTCAGTGGGTCTTTGACTGTACAAAGTGGAATTGGAAGTAAAAGATACTCTGCAAGTTGCTGCAAGCAGGCATGATAGGCAATTGATGCTGGTTGACCAATGATGTCATCCTCACTATTGACTTTAATTCTGTATGGTAATACTTGTGCATCAGTTTGCTCTGTGTCTTCTGTGTCATGCACAGTGTCTTCCATGCTGATTGGCTGAAGGGCACCCAAACATATCCTACTTTGCATGGCACCACCAGTACTGTTAGAATAGAAAAGCAATGAGAAAAGATAATTATTGTCATCAAACTGAACTTTTGGTTAGGATGTTTCCGAACACATAAACGGGGGAGGTAATCATCATCACTGTCATGCTCATCACTGTCCTCCTCGATGGCTTCCTCTTCCTCTTAATGTGAAATATCCCCCGTTTCCTCACCTGGAGACCATGTTTGTCCTCAGTTATCAACTTGCCTCTAGTTAGGGCCCGAGCACTGACCAGTGCGAGGCCCGTATTGTATTTGTTCGGATTATTTATTATTCTTCATCCCCATTAAAGATCGCATATTTGGCAGCCTGAACATACCCCAAAACTCACCAAACACGGAACATACATCACATGTGGTGAAAAATGATTGGGGGGTGGGTGTGGCAGGGGACTCCATAGCGCCACCTAACGTAGGAAAATTTGCGCAAATATCATTTTTGATCGTCATGAAATTCACTCGACTCATAGGTCTCATCGATTTAGCCACAAATTTGTTTTGTTGGAATTTTTGCTACAACAGCAAGTCAACCATCTTCAATGGCGTGCGGCGATTTTGACACATTTCCTGTCTCGTACTTTAACAAACTCCTCCTACAGATTTAACACCAGAGATTTCACATTCACTCAGCATCATCCTCAGACGTTGAAGATGCAAAGTTATCAAAAGCTTTCGCCTAAAGCAAGAAGTTCTTATAACTTCAACATACAATTTCACATCTACACCAAATTGGTCACACATGTAGAGGAGTTCAGCCTGGATACATCTATCCATCAATACTGTGTCAAGTGAAAAGATGGCTCCATAGCTCCCCCTGGAATTTTTCAAACTTGAAGCCCCGCCTCCTACATGCACATACGTGAACAAAATTTGGTATACATATGTATCATGACCAGATGCACTAAACAAGAATCAACACCCATACCCTCAGACCAACAGGAAGTCGGCCATTTTGATTTGAAGTTCAGATTTCCTGCCTCGTACTTTTACAAACTCCTCCTACAGATTTAACACAACAGATTTCACATTCACTCAGGATCATCCTCAGACCTTGAACATGAAAACTTATCAAAAACTTTTGCCTGGTGGGCGTGGCGGTGCCATACATGTTGATGCTTCGCCATAAGCAGGAAGTCCTTACAACTTCAACATACAAGTTCCCATCTACAAGAAACTGCTGACACATGTAGAGGGGTTTGCCCTGAATACGTCTATCGATCAATACTGTGTCATATCTATAGCGTCCCCTAATGCCGGGTCATGTGAACAACAACTTTCACTGATCTTCATGAAATTTGCAGCACTCGTAGGTCCCAGCCATTTAGACAGGAATTCATTTTGTTGAATTTCTCGCCCCAACAGGAAGTCGGCCATCTTGGATTGCGTGCAGCAATTTTCTTTTTTAACATACAATTTCCCATCTGCACCAAATTTGTCACACATGGAGAGGGGTTCGCCCTGAATACGACTGTGCATCAATACTGCGTCATATCCATAGCGCCACCCACTGAACACAGGAAGTCACTGAAAATGTCACTGTTGTGTTTTCAGTGACACGGATCCCATTTAGGTAGGAACCTTTCCACAGGCAACGATCGAGCGGACATCTAGGCGCGCACCCTCCGACGGCACCACGGCCCGACGTACGTGGGTCGAGGGCCCCTTGCTTGCAGTTTTAATTTTCAATTGAGCCTATATTTGTAGAAGGTCATGGTCAGATTCTGACGTGACATCTAATAATAAACCATACAGCTTCTGTATATTTGATATTTGACTGGTGTTGACGTAATGGTGGAAGAACCTGCCTGATATCTGCAAGACACCATGCAATACATACTTCATCAGCCTGTTTTAAAATTATAAATAAATAACTTTGGGTTAAATCCTCCTAACATATACCAGTTGATATCTTATAAAAAGCTGGTTTACAGACAAAATGCGAAGCAGACCCAGGATTATTTTGCCACTACACATGGTGAAAGTGGCCACAGCTAACAAGGCTACACATTACTTGATGTAATGTAATTATCTACTTGGTAGAAGAACTACTACACATTGTTCAGTGCTTAGGTATTACAGAACAAACACTCTCGTAAATAATAGTACAACACTGATTATGAGCTCATTTAGCGGAGTGAACAAAAGCACACATAAATTGGAAAAAACCCGCTAACGAAAACTAATGGTGTTCAACTAAATTACAATGATGAGTGCCTCATGCCGAGTCACTGTAGATATCTCGAGTAACAAATAATATTCTTTACATGGAAATAGATGGAGTTACCAGGTAATCATTACCCAGTGCAACATTTTTATCATGCTGCCTTTCTGAAGCGTGAGTAACGTTATTTCTCCAAACTAATTCAACCACTCCAGAGCATACTGAACACAAACTAACGTTATAGCTGCCTGGTCACTTGAAAGACACTTTTGCTAACCAGTAGCCATAAAGACAAAGCTAACACTGGAGTTAACCAACAAGCTACGTAGCTCAACTGCAACATCGTAACGAGATATGCGCTATTGCGAGTAGTACTGTAACTGCCGCCATCTTAGCCTTGTGGTTAAAAAATAGAATGAAACATAGCAGGGGTACTTACTTGTCCAGCAGAAAAGCGGCCAACTCTGCCTCGCTCTTGAGTCCTTGCAAATCCCGCAGCTCCCTCCATCTGTGAAATAACGCTCCGATATTTATCCTAGTTTTATTTCTGGCACGGTCCAATTATTTCTTTTTTACACTGCTTTTCTTCGTCAGCCTTCTTATTTCTTCTCTTTGACGTGGGCAATGGTCGTGCCAACCGTGGGATAGGCATTTTTTCACTCTGTTGCCTCTGAGCTTGAACATATCTGACCAGGTGAGTGCAGGCGCTGCGTGGGGGAGGGGCACTGCCGAGTACGCGCTGTGCGAGGGAGGGGGGCTGCCAGCAGCATATGCACGAGCATGATTGACACTTCTCAGACACTCCCCTTGGCTGTGATTGCTTGTGTTGATTCAGGAGCGGTGGATTCTTGCAAACCATATTACAGCCACTGGCTGGACCCACAGACAGTGGATTTTTTCACAGTTGATCTGTATCTTATTCTACTGTAAGATCATAATGACAATTTTAGCAAATATAACAAAAAAAATTGTTACAGACTGCAGCTTTAACTATTATATGAAAAAACAGGCCATATTTTCATTTGTTTTCTAATGATTATATTTTAGTTGTTAATTTTTCTATTTTAAAATGAAAATTAAATAACCACTTGCTTTTTAATACCCGTTTCTGACAGGAAAATCAAATGACCAAAAGATACACTGACCTCTCCTTTAGAATTATCATTCATTTCTTCAGTTGTTGTTGATGGATCAGGGATTTTTCTGCCATGTTTGGTCGAACACACAAAAAAGTATTAAAGCTATCTACCACATCATCCATATTACAATTTTCATTATCATTATCAATAAAATACTGAGGATAACTTGTATAAAACAATTTTTAATAATGCAATTTAATATATGCCATATTCCTTTAACATTATCTCCTAATATTTTACTGTAGCAGTCCTTCCAACATCTCCTTGTAATATTAGTTAACTTATTCTTATAATTTTTATATTTATTTTCTGCCCCTTAGTTCTCTGTCTTATTAAATCTTTGTATAGTGTATTTTTCTTCTTGCAGGTGTTTTGTAATCCCCTGGTGATCCATGGATGATCTCTGTTTATGTTTTCTGCAATTTTGTGTTATGGGACAATCTTTATCATATAATGATCTGAATATGTATCAAAATGTTTCATATGCACTGTCAATATTCTTTTCCTTATATAATGTTTCACAATTTTGTGCCAGTAAATCTTCTTTTAGTGCGTTCATTGATTCCTCTGTCCTCATTCGTATTCTATTTTTTCTTTTCTTTTTTTAAAATCTCTTTTGATCTTTTTTGTGTTAAATGTCATAAATTGTAAAAAAAAAAAAAAAAAAAGATGGTCACTAATATTAATTATTACACCGCTCATTATATTGTTTTCAATATCATTAGCGAATAAGTTATCTATTAAAGTGACACAGTGGGATGTTACTCTATTAGGTCTGGTAATTCTTGGAAATAGGCATATACCTTACATTTTGTCATTTTTTGTTTATTTGGATTCAACAGATCAATATTGAAATCCCCACAAATGTAAAGTAATTTCCGACTTATTTTTGAAAAAATCTCCTCCATCCAGTCCCTGGAAGATTCAATACCAGACCCTGGTGCCCTATAAATACAATAAATAAAATTTTTGTTTTTCTCTATGCAGATTTCAGTTGTTATACTATTGTCTAATAAGTTGTCCACCACAGACACACATATTTATATATTTTAGTGGTTTTAGGGAATGTACTGGAGGCAAAAGGCAAGCCTTTGTCACATCTACAACCCTGAATATCCTCAGTATGCTTGATGACGATGGACAGTCAGCAGGGGCTGGGCCTTCATGTGCTGCACTTCCACAGAGGACACAGGTCTTCAGGACATACTCAGCCTAGTCCTCCGATGGTTTCTTTATTGACGTCCTGTCAAAACATGTGAATCGGTGCTCAGATGTAATATACTGTACATGTTTTCTGAATACACAGTCTACACATACAATAATGTAACAGAAATAAGATGTTTAGAACAGGACATTGTTTAAATATTGACTTACTATTAAAAGTACCTACTGACTTTCATGATTGTTCCCTTTTAAGTAGATAAGGACAAGTTATTATGTGGGGAATTTGTATTTACAATTTCTTAGTCCACATATGACTTACAAATGATTAGCTTTTTTCCCCGTGCAGAAAGTAAAAGAAAAAATACTTGTGTTCAGTGTTACTGAACACTGTGTACAATGAAACCCTGGCGCAACATGAAAATGAGACTCCCCTCTTCCCATCCCTCAAGCAGCAAAGCATTTTTAAAGGTTTTATTTAAAAACACATCTCACACACAAACAGATATGCTGCTAGTCTGGCTGAATGAGGAGAGCCCACAGGAACTGGGAAGAGCCTGGGAAGAGCCTTTAATCTCCTGGCTTCAAGGCAGGAACCAATCAGCTCCCTGGACAACCTACAATAACTCACTAACACAACACACCTGCAACCAATCACACACACACTCAGGTAAGAGAGGGTTATTTAAGCAGAGAGACAATAAAAACATTTATATGACCTCTGGGGTCGTAACATTCAGTGTAGCAGAAATGAGGTAGGCTTTGGGTATTACAGGCTCAAATCTTTCCACTGATGAACACATTTTGTATTAGAATTTTGAAGAATTGAATGGAAAAAATATGAAAATTGAATCAATAAACAAAGTACAACAACGTGTTTGCTTTTATCATTTCAGGGATATTAAATGTCAATTTAATTGACCCAAATTTGAATTAAACTCAATTAAAAGGAAAAAAAGTTTTCATTTTACCTACACAGTAGCATGAGTTACTCACCTGCAGGCTATACAAGAACTCCTTCAAGCAGCAGATGAATTTTCTTTGGGGAGGACTCCCAACTATCCCACCAAATATCTACATCTAAGTCTTCCACAGATCTAGGGAAAACAATTGTATTTAACACAAACTGTGACGATTGTAGTGGTGAACAGGTGGACCCAAAAGTTGACGCCAAACAGGGAGCAGATTTAAAGGTGAATTTATTAAACACAAGAGCAATGGCTGGCAAGTAGAGGTGGTGAGCTCAGGCGTAGGCAGGTGGCTCCACAAGTGCTGCAGGGGGAGACTCATGGTAACGCAGATAGCTCCACCGAATTGGGAAATCTAAAGATGGAGGATCCAACCAGTCAGTGAGGCCAGTAATCATTAGGTTAACTACAACTACTACAACTACCTGGAGAACAACCGGCTCCTCTTCAAATAAATCAAATCAAATCAAATTTTATTTGTATAGCCCAAATTCACAAATCACAGTTTGCCTCAGAGGGCTTTACAATCTGTACAGAGACGACACCCTCTGTCCTTCGACCCTCGATTCGAGTGAGGAAAAACTTGCCCCCCAAAAAAAGGCCCTTTTAACAGGGAAAAAAATGCGGAAGAAACCTCAGGGAGAGCCACAGAGGAGGGATCCCTCTCCCAGGACGGACAGACGTGCAATAGATGTCGCATGTACAGAGCAGATCAACGAGATCACAATGTATTCAATTATAATAGATGGTTGACAGGAATGAAAGTACATAAAGAAGTATTACAGCAATAATAATGAAATGCACATAATGGAAATGTGACTACTAGTAATAACAGTAGTAAATAAATAAATAAATAGTAAATAAGATCCGACTTCGACTGACACAATCAAATCAAATCAAATCAAATCAAATTTTATTTGTATAGCCCAAATTCACAAATCACAGTTTGCCTCAGAGGGCTTTACAATCTGTACAGAGACGACACCCTCTGTCCTTCGACCCTCGATTCGAGTGAGGAAAAACTTGCCCCAAAAAAGGCCCTTTTAACAGGGAAAAAATGCGGAAGAAACCTCAGGGAGAGCCACAGAGGAGGGATCCCTCTCCCAGGACGGACAGACGTGCAATAGATGTCGCATGTACAGAGCAGATCAACGAGATCACAATGTATTCAATTATAAGCGATGGTTGACAGGAGTGAAAGTACACAAAGATGTATTACAGCAATAATGATGAAATGCACATGGAAATGTGATTACTAGTGATAACAGTAGTAATGATCAATGGCAAGGATGGTATGTAGCAATGCAGTACGATAATAGTAGTGGAACGTATGTAACAGAGATGTGACTAATATTAGCGACAGTAGTGGTGGGTGTCAGGCAGGGTCATGGCAGTAGGTGCATCCACGATCAGGCAGGGCCATAGCAGTGGGCGCATCCACGATCAGGCAGGGCCATAGCAGTGGGCGCATCCACGATCCACGACCCTGGCGCGGCCAGGATCCAAGGGAGCCTGTAGGACTAGAAAGCACAAGGACTCCGGGGAAGAGTTGTCTGCAGTTGTCTGTTAGATAGAAGGCAGAATTTGCAAGGCAGGGAAGGGTCAAGACAAGACACCAGTGAGTTGCATCGTGAGTAATGTTGTATCCAGTTTTTGGAGCTTGATCATACTACTAAGTACTATGACAGTATATCTCATCTTCTGCTGCTTCTATTTTTATTTTTGAAATTGTTTCTGACTTTTACATGCAGTGATCCTGGCTTTCTTGGACCCCAGAGGATGAACCCTTTAGATTTTAATGACCACGTGACCTCTCCTATAGCTCCCTCCTTAGGATAAACTACAGTTTTCAATATTGGCTGTCACAAAGTGGTGGACTGTCCTACACTTTCATTTTGTGAGTGCAATGCCCACTGTAGCCTGTAGGGGACGCCAGCGGGACCAAAGACTGTTTGTCTGCTTGTGCTACTTGACTGGAGAGGGTTTGTTTCTCCAGTTTTCTGGAACATTTTACCATCATCATCTAAAAACCACACACACACACACACACACACACACACACACACACACACACACACACATCTCAGCACTGTTCACTCTATCTCTCTCTCAGTCTCAGATGTAGCTCTCGGTGAGCATGGGCAGGGACATATTGAGTTGCCTGTTTGCATCTGAACAGAGCGTAAGTTATGTGTGCTTGGATTTGGGAGGGGGTGAGGAGGAGTAGGAAGAGGAGGGAGGTCTGTCTGCTGCAGGATTCCATCACTCTTAGCAACCGTTACTGAGTTACCAAGGTAACGCTCTGCAGTGTTTTACGCTTCTCCTTTGTGCTCCTCCATCAGTCCTCTCTCTCTCTCTATCCTGTCTTTATTGCTGGTCGGCTTCCTCCTTGCGTTGCTACGGTGATGCTCTGGGACAGGATGCAGCTGGATCATTCTGCAGCCGCAGTGATGGAGTGCAGAGCTCAACTGTTATCTCTGAACTCGTGAAGGAAGTTGTCAGCTGATCACCCTGTTTCATCTTTTCCTGTTTTTCACATTTATAACAAAAACAACAATTTGTCTTTTGACACCTCGGCTTCTCTAACCGATCAGAGATCATCATTTTGGATTGGCCAGGCTGTCAGGTGACCAAGTTGGACATTGGAAGTTCCATCGACCCCAACGCTCTAGGCTGTAAACAGCGTTGATGTTTTCACAACTCCAACAGTCTGAGAGACACCCGAGCGCTTCACAGAGACCAGACTTTGCTCCGTAAACACTTATCCATTCGTAAAAAAAACCCCACCTCCTCTTCACCTCCACCACGCCAACATGAACGAGGGGGTGGAGGAGTCACAGCTGCCAGAGGAGGTGCTGGAAGCTGACGAGCAGGAAGTGGTACAACAACAGGAGATGCAGCAATGGGAGGAGGAGAAGCCACAGAAGGGAGAGCAGGAGAAGATGAACCGACAGGACATAGGTCAAGAGGAGGAGTTTGGGGGGGTGCAGCAGGAGGGGGATATGCTCCAGATAGAAGAGGAGCAGGAACAGCAAGAGGAGTTGCAGCAACAGGAAGAAGAGCAGCAGGAGTGGAAGATGCAACAGGAAGAGGAGGTACAACATGAGGAAGAGGTTCAACAGGGACAGGAGGAGATTCAACAGACTAAGGCAGAGGAGTCCCAGCAGGAGGAGGTGCAGACTGAGGAGGTGTCACAGACTGAGGAACAGGAGACCGATGTGCAGCAGCACACTGAACAGGAGCGACAGTTTGAGGAGGATCAGCAGTTTAAAGAAGTGCATCAGTTTGAGGAGGAGCAGGACTTTGAGGACACTCTGGAGCAGAACCACAACAACCAGGTCCTGAATCGACTGAGAGGAATGTGAGTAAACAGATTACAATGTTGATGATAATAATTTAATAGTCCTATTGAAAACTGGTGATCATATGAGAATCACTTGATTACTGTTAGGTTTGGTATCAGACTGACAGCCTCGCTGATGGCATCAGCGTGATCATGTGGTTGCCGTGGTGATGTTGGCACAGGCAGGATGGAGAGAAAACAGATGACAGAAAAGGTGCAGAAATCTGTGTGCTACATCACTGAACATAAGAAAGAGAGACTGTGTGTGATTTTTGATTAGGTCACCGCCCCCTGTCTGTCCGTCAGATATTTTCTCTGTAATGGGCACTAACAAGATACCATCACAGCAGGAACGACATCACCCCACCTGTCTGAATTTGAAGCTACAGCAGCAGATGTAAAACATAGTTGCTATGGTAATGGCACAGTGTTGCGATGCAGTAAACTCTCTGCAAAGATAGACAGAGAGAGAGAGAGGTGGAGGCAGGGCATGAAAACACAGTGGGTGAAGAAAAGAAAAGAAGACTCAAATTGGACATTGAAATATTTGAATTAATGTCCTGTTGATGTTTCATGGGTCTGTTTACATACCAATAACAGCCTTATTACATCATCAGTACTCACTGAGAACACACGTCTTTACTGGAGTCTAATGAGAGCAGGAACACTGCAGAACTTATAAATATGTTTCATGTAACAACAGCATTGGAAATTATGAAATTAAAGAAATACTTAGGCATTTCTGGAAATCTGATTATTCACTTCCTCTTCTGAGTTAGATAAGAAGATTGACACCACTCTCACATGCGTCAAGGCTATTGCTTAGCTTACCTTAGCATAAAGGCTGGAAACAGGGGAAAACAGCCTGTCTCTGTGTAAAGGTAACAAGATACCAGTGTCTTCCTAAAGCACCCAAAACCTGTTAAGCTGTTAGCTAAGTGATGTTGAAATGATTTTTCTTTTTTTTTCTTTTTTTATGGGCTCAGATTCAGTCTTGTCAGATTATGTTGAGGGCTGGCATGTAGAAGCATTTCTTTGAGATCTGTTTACTGCGTCAAATTATTCCATCGCTCCTCTGATTGTCAATATTATTCTGACTGCTGAGATCCTGAAAAGCTCATATGCCAGAATGTGTGCTGTGTTACTATGACAACCATCAACTGAATGTTGTCATGATATTACCTGCAGAATAACTGCAGAGTTTGTATTTAATCTATTTTGATATGTTCAAAAGTTTAACACAACACACAGCTAATGTAAATGTACCCAATTTTTTAATGCGGTGAAACGTCATTGAGAACGCACAGTAAACAAACGATAGTCTTGCAGCACTCTGAGCCCATTCTCAAGGCACCCAAGGGTGATGTTTTTAACATTGAACAGAGCCAGGCTACCTGTTTCCCCTGTTTGATATCATTTGACATTTAATATTAAATCTACAATTGTTAAAACTGTTAACATTTGTGTACAATGAAATGGGCATTGGATGGCTTGGATTGCCATGACAATAATACAATCCTGCCAAGGGATGCCATGGTTTAGAAAAGTTTAAACCACTGCTCTAAAGCTCAATAATCAATTACTGAGCTTGAGCAGTGCTGACAGGGAAATATGCTCGTTGTGAGCAGTATCCAACCTGATGTTTGTTACACAACAATTTGGAAGTGCGCCCTTAGTAACTGTTTGAAAAAGGGCAGGCTCTTACAAAAAATACTTGGAAGATGATTGGATGAACCATCTGTCTATCAGCATCTTATAGCATGCCAACTTCAACCAATCGCATCAATAGTATGAGAGCACTACCAACAGCAGAGCCAGTTGGTAAATCTAACTCTTATTGAAGTCAGTTGGGAGAAGAGTGAAAACATTGTGTCCTTTGAGCAGGGGCAATTTTAGGATTCAAGAACATCAGGGGCTAAGGGGAAAAGAACAGGGGCTGAAGTTGTGCGCGCGCGAGTGTCAGTGTGCTTCTTTGTGTGTGTGTGTCTTCCTCGTTGGTCTGCTTCCTGTGTGTGTGTGTGTGCTCACACTCTGCTTGCTCTGCTTCCCTCTCCTCCATCCCAGGATCTGAAAAACATAATCACAAAGATATGGAGTTACAATCCAGTCAGCACAATAAGACTAATAAGACTAATAAGACAAAGAAAATAAAAATTGACAGTCTCTCTTGTCATTGGTTTAGTTCAGTACCTGAACTGGACCATCAGGGTGCAGTGATGCAGTCCAGCCCAGCCTGGTAGACGAGTGTGATTCCTCTACACACATACAAATTCTGACGAAGTATGTTTGGTTTTTGTAACTTTGTACATACACTGATCACATCACACACACAACATAATTTTGCCATTTTGAGGAATACTTTCCTTCAACGGATAGCCCGGCGCTTGTCTGGACTAAAACAGAAGATAAACTAACGTAGCTAACAGTTTGTTTGGAACAACACGTGTGAAAGGGCATGTACAGACTCGCGTGACGTGAGTAAGCAAAACGGCTGGTTAGCAGCTTAGCCTATTTGACAGCTCCTGAGTCGTGCAGGCAGCTGTGCTAAACAGTTGCCTGTAAAGTAAGCAAGTAGCAAGTAACGTTAACGTTATTGTGTTGTCTTGCTTTATCTTCAATAAGCAGACGAGGCGTGATAGCTGGTTTTTTATATTTACTTCCTGGTTTATGCACATGTAAACATTTTCGTGCTACCTGCATGGCTACCTAGAACTGACATACAGGCGGGGCTTCCACGCATGCTCATAACTGCTCTGGCCTGCTGGGTAATGTAGTTCTCATGTTACTATACTCATAACATCACATCTTTCCCCCTATAAAAGAAATGATATTTACCCCTTAAAACAAAACCATACTTTTTCTATACCTTGGCATTTATCAATAACTTCAATCAGCATTGTAACTTTACTTGTAAACAACTTTTCTATTTAAACACTTTTTCTGCAATAGAAAAATAATAAAGTGCAAACTTTCTAAGCATCATAACACACCTAGAATCATGTCAACATTTTTTTTTCATTTACATTAACATTCTTTTTTTTTTTTTTTCAACATTTACTTATTTATCTTTGATGAACTTAAATGTCCATGTTGCTTCTTCGTCCAGCAACTTGTAAACAAGAGTCCTTAGCAACTCTCGATCAGCCTCTTAGGTGGCTGAACATGTCTTACAGGTCTGGACAGTCTTTCAACAGCTGGCGACAGTCTGGAACGTCTCACAACAGCTGGTGACGCAGACGCTGCTGTCAGACTACAGTCAGTGTGGTCAGTCCCACTGTTAGTTGACTCTGTAGATTCAGCCGTGCCCTGCTGAACCATCTCCTGAGCTGTAGTGTCCTTTTCAGTCGGCTGTAGTTGAAGATCCGTGCGGTTCCTTCTCAGAGACAATCCACTCTCTGTCTGGATCCTGTAGGAGCGTGGGGCAACTTCCTCCTCCACCTGTCCTTTTTGTCTCCATGCGCCTGTAGAGATGTCTCTGAGTCGTACCATGTCTCCTGGCTTCAGCATAGGCAGGTGTTTAGCCGTTCTGTCATGCAGCTGTTTTTGTTTCACTTTTTGTTCCTCCCTTGTGTTTCTGACTTTGTGTGCATCTTTCGGCGTCAGCAGGTCCTCATTTACTGGTAGGTTAGAGCGAATGCGCCTACCCATCAGCATTTGGGCTGGTGACAGTCCATTCTGTAAAGGTGTACTCTGGTAAATCAGTAAACTTTTCTGAAAGTCATCTCTGTCCTCTGCTTTTTTCATCATTGTTTTTACTGTCTTTACAGAGCTTTCTGCCAAGCCGTTGGACTTTGGATAGGTTGGACTCGATGTAGAGTGTTGAAACCCCCATTCTTTGGCAAAGGCAGCAAACTCGCAGCTAGAAAACTGGGGCCCATTATCCGAGAACAGTTCACATGGGGCACCATGTCTAGCGAAGACAGTCTTGAGGTAGCTGATGACTGCTTTGCTTGATGTTGACTGCAGCGCTCCAACTTCAGGATAGTTTGAGAAGTAGTCGGTGACCACTATGTAACTCTTACCATCACAGTCAAACAGGTCAGTGCCAACCTTGTAGTAGGGTCTGTGGGGCACTGGATGCATCATCAGCGGCTCAGCTTGTTGTTTTGGCCTGTAGGTGCGACAAAGTTCACATGACGCTGTCGTCTGGCTTATATCTAAATTGATTCTCGGCCAGTACATCACTTCTCGAGCCCTGCGTTTACACTTGACTTCTCCAAGGTGGCCTTCGTGAATCTTTTGGAGCATTTGTTTACGTAGTGAGGATGGAATAACGTATTTGCTCCCTTTCAACACTATGTCATCCACCACTGTGAGCTCTGCCCTACAGTTCCAGTAGTCTTGTATTTGCACAGGGCAATCCTTTTTGTTTTCAGGCCAGCCTTTCTGTACTGTGCGCTTGAGTTCTTTCATTGTTTCATCTGCATTAGTCTCTCTTCGTATTTGTTCTGTTCTGTCTGCAGTTACTGGCAGAGACGTCACAATCATGTCCACATATGCCTGTATGTCTGCACTGTTCTCACAGTCTGCACATTCCTCCTTATCCACTGCTCTAGACAAGGTGTCGGCGGTAAACATGTATTTTCCTTGTGTGTATATCATGTGCACGTCGTACTTTTGCAGCCTGATCAGCATGCGCTGTATCCGTACAGGACAGTCATTTAGAGGTTTGGCCATGATGGACACTAAAGGTTTATGGTCAGTTTCTACCTCAAAAGATTGACCATACACGTATTGATGAAAACGCTCACATGCATACAAACTCGCTAACAGTTCTTTTTCAATTTGAGCGTACCTGGACTCGGCGCTTGTCAAGGCTCTGGATGCATAAGCGACAGGTAGCCACTGCTCGTCGTGTCGCTGCAGCAGCACCGCTCCCAGGCCGTACTGTGACGCGTCTGCTGAGATCCTGGTACTCTTCTCTGGGTCGTAGAACTTTAGCACGGGTTCCTGTGTGAGAGTCTCTTTCAGTTTCAGAAAACATTGTTCCTGCTCATGGGACCAGATCCATTCATTCTTTTGTTCGAGAAGACTCCTGAGAGGTGCCGACCGTGTTGACAACTGTGGGACAAACTTGGCAAGATAGGTGACCATCCCTAAAAACCGTCTGACCTCATCTTTATTGTTTGGTCTTTCCATGTTGTTGATCGCTGATGTTTTTCTCGGGTCAGGCTTCACCCCCTCTTCACTGAGAACATCTCCCACAAAGGTAAGTGTTTTCACACCGAACTCATATTTGTCTTTGTTAAGTTTCAGATTAACTTCTCTTGTCTTGTCTAGCACTTGTCTCAGTCTTTCGTCGTGTTCTTCTCGAGTAGCCCCCCAGACAATAACATCGTCCATCATCGTCTCTACTCCTGGAATGTGCTCAAAAATCATGTGAATAGTCTTATGGTATACTTCAGGCGCTGACAAGATACCGTACGGCAGACGAAGAAACCTGTACCTGCCCTCCGGTGTGTTGAACGTACACAGTCTCGAACTCTGCTCGTCTAACCTCGGTTGCCAGAAACCTGACGAAGCATCTAGTTTACTGAACCATTTAGCTCCAGCAAACTGTGCCATGATTTCTTCTCTGGTTGGTAACTAAAAGTGTTCTCTTCTGATTGCTCTGTTTAAATCCCTGGGATCCAAACAAATCCTCAGAGCACCTGTTTTCTTTTGCACAATAACCAGCGAGCTGACCCATTCCGTTGGTTCATCTATTTTCTTGATGACCTCTAATTTTTCCATTCGCGCTAGTTCCTCTTTCAGTTTTTCCCGCAGCGCAAACGGGACTTTCCTGCAGGGATGCACAACAGGAGACACACTTTCATCCACACGTATCTTATGTTTTCCAGGTAGACATCCAAGTCCTTCGAAACAGTCTTTATACTCCTCCATGAGTGAGTCATGATCATTTGCAGTACCTGGTGATGTCACAACAAACACTCTTTTGACCAGATTGAGCTTTGTACATGCACTGAGTCCCAGGATTGGTTGTACACTCATATCCACGATCAGAAGCTGTGCTCTTATCTGCCGACCCTTGTGTTTGAAGGTTGCGATGCATCCGCCTTTAACAGGAACACGTTCTCCGGTGTATCCAGTCACTTTTGTTTTTACAGGATGAATTTTGCTCTTCACTGTCAGTGTTTTGTAGTCTTCCAATGATAGCAGGTTTACATGAGCACCTGTGTCCAACTTGAATGGTATTATTGTTTTGTTCACCTCGATAGGCACAATCCATTCCTCTTTTTCAGTTGTACAGGCCTGCACCACATCCACAATAAACTCATCATAATCCTCTTCTCCCTCATCGACTGTGTGAACTTTTTGTTTTAGAGCTGCTTTGCAACATTTAGCATACTGATTGCTCCTTCCACAGTTGTTACAGGATTTTCCAAATGCAGGACAAGATCTTGGCATGTGGCTGCCTCCACATTTACCACATTTGAACTCAGGAGATTTCTCTTTTTGGTCTCTCTGTTTGGTAAATGTATTCTTTTTCCTCTGTTCTTTATTTATTGCGTGCACAGTTGTCTCACCTCTCCGAAGCTCTTTTGCTTGTGCTCGAGTGGTTTCAGCTGCTCTGCACATACTGACACACTTGTCCAGTGTCAGTCCTGTCTCTCGGAGCAGTCTTTCTCTGAGTGCATTATCCACTGTTCCACAAACGACCCTGTCTCTCACTAATGAGTCTCTTAAGGTGCCGAATTCACATGTCTTGCTTAGCGTGTGAAGCTCTGCTAAGTACTGGTCAAATGGTACTCCTTGCTTTTGGTCATGGGTGAAAAACTTGTACCTCTCAAAAGTCACGTTCTGTCTAGGCACGAAGTATTCTTCAAACTTTGTCATTAGCTCTGTCAAAGTCAGATTAGCTTCATCCAGCTGAAAGCTATTATATATGTCCAATGCATCTTCTCCTATAACATGCAAAAGAATGTGAGCTTTCAGTTTTTCATCATCACCCTCAGCTCCACTTGCTGCTAGATATATATTAAATCGTTGCTTGAAAAGCTTCCAGTTATCAGCAAGGTTCCCAGTCAATTGCATGGAAGTGGGTGGACTTAACTTATCCATGACTGCACGTCGGGGTATCGGGACTTACACAGCCCTCTCCTGGTGCTGGTTATCCTCCAACACAGGTACGAGATCCTCTTCTACTTGTTCGATCCGTCCCTCATCCTCGCTTTACTTCCACTGCTGCTCGTAGCCATCACACACCGCAGCAAACTCTGTTAGCATGTAGCTTTATTAGCCCGTAGCACTCACGCGACCGGAGACTTTTTCTTTCTCTCTTCCGTGGCTCCACCGTGGCGAATCTTCCGTCCGAAGCTGCTCACGGCCACTTCTGACACCATGTGTTGTCTTGCTTTATCTTCAATAAGCAGACGAGGCGTGATAGCTGGTTTTTTATATTTACTTCCTGGTTTATGCACATGTAAACCTTTTCGTGCTACCTGCATGGCTACCTAGAACTGACATACAGGCGGGGCTTCCACGCATGCTCATAACTGCTCTGGCCTGCTGAGTAATGTAGTTCTCATGTTACTATACTCATCATCACAGTTATGTCATGTGGTTGCAATTAAACTGAGCTTAAGCTGCTGTTTTGCGACTCTCATAACAAAACACAATATTTTACTGCTAGCCAAACTGTTACTCTGTTTCCACGTTAAAGCAACACTAGGTAGTTTGGACTCATTACTACAGCTGCTTGAGAAGCGCAATTATTTGTTACTAGTGTCGTAAATACTGTCACTATATGAGCATCCCTGGGGAAAATGAATACACGTGAATTTGTTGACGGAGCCGGCGAATCACAAAGCCTTGTTTGGAAACGTCAAAAACATTAAACTTCAATCGAGTGCCAACAACAAGCTAGATTCAGAGATAGCAGTTGGTAGTTTGTTAGCATATAGGCTGCACAGAACATTAGCATGCTAGAATTATTCTCATACCGAGTTGGTTATAGTGATTGCACCGACTAAGTTACTTCCAAAACATGACACTTGGGCATGAATGTGTTAAGTAACGTCTGAAAATATAACTATGTTTACGGGAGTTACAAAATACAATCACAAGTTGTGACGTTGTCTTTGGCGTAATAACTACAACCAACTTGGTATGACAACAGTAAGTAGCATGCTAACGTTACCTCCCGATCATACTGTTCAACAATTACGTTGATTATCTGCATGAACTAAGGAATCCGCAACTTTTCAAGACAGGACGTTCATAGTGTTTTTGTAAGTTAGTCATCGTTTACAGTCTCTACATTAAAACGTGCAAGCTCACGTTGTGTTTGGTGTAATAACTACAACCAACTCGGTACGACAACAGTAGCTAAGTAGCATGCTAACGTTACCGATAACAACAATAGCCTAACGTTACGTCCCGGTCGGGAACAGCCTGACGTTCTGAAACACCTCCATTGCAAAACCCCTCCATCCCGACACACCCCACTCCGACACACTGCTGTTCCGAATCTGACTTTCAACTTCCAATTACTTCCCAATATGGTTAGGGTTAGGGGTTAGGGTCAGGGGTACCACAATAGCCTTTTCGGAATAGCGGGGTCTTTAGAAAAAATGAGAAACCACGCCATTACGATGAATGGAAGTCTATTTTCGGAACAGCAGGGTTTCGGAAAAGCGGGGTGTAACCCTTCCGACCACACTGTTCAACAATTACGTTGATTATCTGCATAAACTTAGGAATCCGCAACTTTTCAAGACAAGACGTTCATAGTGTTTTAGTAAGTTAGTCATCGTTTACAGTCACTACATGAAAACGTGTAAGCTATCGAAACGGACAGCATTAGATTATCTCCCGGCTTTATTACAGTTATAAACTGTGGACAAATAGAGCCCCAATGAACACCACATAACAACAAATCAACTCAAAGTAAAAGTCAGTAACATAATAAATATGTATATATGTAATATATGACTTACAAATCCAGTAGCATCTAGGCTAGGTCACCATCAGGCTCATGTTATATCACTTTCTTTTTCTTTTCTTCGCCTCCTCAGACAATACCTTCTTGGCTTTTTTAGCTGGCTCGGCCATGGTGTTGGTTTACAAAAAATCCATGAAGCTGCTGGCTAAATCCACCGATTAATAAACGTGTCGTAAAGCAGGTCGCACTAGACTTCTTTACGTCAGGTAGGTACCTACCCGATCTAGGAAGTTACGCAGTGCGGTTTCTGGCGGCGCGACCCCCCTCAGGCTGCAGAGGCGTCACCGTTCATCCTATTAACCGTTATTCTACCACTTAACTGAGTTTAGAAACATTATTTTAAGGTCGATAAACTCCCTAGTGTTGCTTTAAGAGAAAATACCACTGTGCAGATGAATAGCCTACAGGTGAGGTGCTATCTAACGTTATCGTTACCTAAGGTAACGTTACCTGAAGTTGGTTCTTGATTCTTTGCCAGCATTGCCTTTGGCCTGAAAAAGCTACGGATATCCATGTCTGCGACGTCTGCACATGCTTGTCATGCTCTGTGAAGGAGTTACTTTAACGTTGTTGAGGCATCTTCTCACGTGCAGTGATCTCTGCAGTTAGGTCTGGGCTCGTGTGGGCGGAGGGGGCGGGTGAGAGTTGTGACCAGAGTCATAGGGTTGTGACTGTCTGAAGTGGGGGATTTGATGTGTCTATTTCTGTATTAAAAACTGTAATTTTTGCTGGAAAAAAACGTCCGGGGCTAGGTCTAATACATCCGGGGCTCTAGCCCCGGAAGCCCAGGGCTAATGACGCCACCGCCTTTGAGAAAGCCTTCAGTATTGGTCTTTGCTCTACTTTCAATGAAATATACTCTCCATTTCTGACATCACTGATGCTATAGCAGCTACGCTCACCTCTGGAAAAGGTCACTTGATTAGTTCCTCAGTGTCTCTAAAACCACTGCACTGTAACACTTTTACCAATATACACCCTACATTTTCCTTTTTGAATGTTTCTGATGGGATGTGGCCAAAAGTAGTATAGGTTTGGCAAACAAAGACACAAATGCAGACATAATGGCGCAGGCCAGATGAAGTCTGGTTTAATGAAGAGAAGCTGTCGCTCATAAATCCAAAATTCCAAAGGTAACAAAAGGCAAACAAAAAAGGTTAGTAACAAAAAAGGAGTAAGCTAAGATAAAAAAAACTAAACTAAGTACAAATCAAAAACTAAGCCAAGTACAACCCAGGTTAACAAGTAACAAATGCAGGTAAAACATGACAAGAAGACTAGACTAGTTCATCAGAAATTGTATCTGCTGGGTCCATGTTTTGTTAGTTTTCACTGTTAAGGTTTGGCAAACAAAGGTGAGAACCCAAATGCAGACACAACAGAAGCAGGCCAGTTAAAAAAAAGTCAGCTTTAATGACGAGACATTGTAGTCCATAAATCCAAAATGCAAGTTACAAAAGGCAGGCACCTTTGCCCAATTGCTTTCTCTAGTGTACTTGTGGTCTGGGATTGTTGTTTCTGGTTTAGAGGGAAATGTTTACAGTTTTTGCCTAATGCTTAAACACTAAGGGCCGGATCTACTAAAGGTTTGCGTGTATTACAGTTTTTGCCTAATGCTTAAACACTAAAAGTTGTTGCTATGCCCAAAGCTTCACAACCTCTAACTCTGGTGACCATGCCCTAAACAAAAGCACCAACCCTGCAAACACAATATATGCTTTGCACTGTGTTTGAAATTCTCCAACACACTTCTTGCAAAACACTGCACACTGTTTTTTACATAAGACACATTGTTCAAAAAGGAAATCTAATGCAATCATTGGGAAAACACATCTATTTAAAATACAAAACACAACTAATATTGGAAAAGCACACAGATTCACACACATGAAAACATTTAAAATCTCATTGTAGACAAATCAGTCTAAGCCATAGCATTACAAATACACCTGATGTGATTTCTTCTGATGTCTTGGTATCTCCTCACTTCATCCACTGTTCGCCTGTTTTTTCCAACAGCATTAACTTTTTCACCGATTTTCTCCCACACGGCGTTCCTTTGCGCGACCGTCAGATTCCTTTGCTGCAGCTCATTGAAATGTTTATTCACTTCCTCTACCAACACTTCTAATTCCAAAGGGTCGAATTTCACTTTGCGCTTTCGCTCTCTCAATCTTGCCATGCTGAAAACCATGAAACACGCTAAACCCTCATTTACAGTTTTTCTCGATTGTTTACACTAGGGGTGTGCATTGGCACTGCCCTCACAATTCGATTCGATTACGATTCACCAGGTAACGATTCGATTCAATTCGATTCTACGATGCATTGCGATGCATTGTGATGCATCAAAATTCTACTGCACACAACAAGGCAAATTTTTCATCAGTCATGAGGCAATACAAGCAGTCAGATATTGAACAACAGATTTTATTGGCTGCTATGTGTGTATTATCACTCTCCTGTATCTTTGACATAAATGTCATTAAATAAAATAAAATTGAATGGTACAGGGTATTGGATATGGCATTTTCAAACCTGAAAAAGAAAACATAAATCATTGCTTTCAGTGCTTTGAATGAGAAATGTTTCTCTTCTCTCTGCTTTAGAACCATTTGAAATTAAATAGAGCAATAACAGCCAACTTTTTCCAGCAGTGACCATAAGTGTTTTTTTACACACAGTCTACGACAGGGCACTTCCTGAACTCCTGTGCAAACATTAATCAGTAATCACAGTCACACTATTGTAACAACCACAATAGTGTGACTATGACTTCTCACTGTTCAGCATTTCGGAATTTCAAGGTTCTTGTGTTAGAACACAAGCTGATCGACATGGTCCGGTTTGAGAGTGCTTCGTTTGGCAGTGATAACATCTCCTGCAGTGGAGAACACTCTCTCTGCTGACACGCTTGTCCCTGAGATGCACAAGGATCTCTTTGCCAACCTAGAGAGGAGAGGAAATGTGCCCTTATGGCGATGCCACCAGTCCAAGGGATCCTCAGACAGAGGCACAGATGGGGATCTACAGTACAAGTCCATTTCCTCCTCAGCACTGGCATCGGCGGTCTTACTTTGTACGGCAGGTTCACTGATGTCATTGAAAGCAGGTCCCAGCAAACTCACAAGCAGCGATGAGGCCCTTCTTTTGGGAGCAGAGGGGCCTGTTGAGTCTGACACATTGTCATCTACGGACAGCAACTCTTCCTTGGTTCCTGAACTTCCTGTTCCGCCAGGCGCTCTATCTGCTTCTGTCCTACGTCTCCTCTCATACTGTGTTTGAACAAAATAAATAAGAGCAAAAAACAGCAGTTAGCAGCACTTTCTCAGCCAATGCTGCAGCTCACATCACAACAGATTACTATTTTTCTCAGTCTTAACATTTTACTGACTATGTAGCTGCTTATTTAACATTACATTGTTATTACAATTGAATTGAAAGTTATTCCATAGGTTTTACAAGTAGAAATTAAATTACCTCCAGGGATGCAGCCTCTGAAGTCACTCCTGCGTAGACATCCAATCTCTCCTCCTCTGTCAGGAAAGGTAACCCCTTAAAGCGAGGATCCAGGGCAGAGGATGTGTGAAGTATCTTCTTCTCTGCCCCACTGTTGTATCTCTTAAGGAGATCTGTCTTGATGGCATTCTTCACATCGCGGATCAGTGGTTGGTCTCCAATAGTGTCTGACATGCTCTGGAGGAGTTGGGCATATACTGGTGCAATGAGGCTGACTGTAGGACTGCTCTCCTCTGACATAAAAACAGTGGCATCCTTCACTGGTTTTAATGTCTTCACTGCTTCCTCCACGTTCGCCAGATCTGCTCTGCTGAGAGTGACGATGTCACTTTCATCTACATTTAGGGCAGACGACAGCAGGGTGGCATGCACTGCAGCTTGCAGTTGCAAAAACCTCTCCATCATATCGTGAGCACTATTCCACCTTGTGGCGACATCAGTTATCAGTTTAAGAGGACTTGTCAGTTTAAGAACAACTCTCTGGTTTTCTTCAAACAGGTGCTTTGCCTTTGTGCTGCGGTGGAAGTATGCTGAGATACGTCGGACTCTGCCCAGAAGCCTGGAGACCGTCGGTAGCTTAAGGGCCCGCTGTGCAGCGAGGTTCAACGTATGCGCGAAGCATTTAACATGAGGGAACTTCCCAATTTCAGCAGCACTTATCATATTAGCGGCGTTGTCCGTCACCAGCACAACACTTTTAGGTTAGCTGCCATTCCTCCACAACATCCAAGAGTAGCCTCGCCATATGAGCACCAGTGTGGCTCTCATAAACTGCTCTCGTCTGCAGAACATGTGAGACAATCTGCCAATCCTCGCTAATATAATGTGCCGTTATGGTTACATAGGAAGCGCAGAATCAGTGAAGGTAGCTCTTGTCGGTAGCTTATACCGGGGCTCAATTGTTTTAAGCATGTGGCGAAACCCCGCATTTTCTACCACAGAATAGGGTCGTAGATCCTTCGCTATGAAACATGCCACCGATCGTGTGATCCTCTTTGCTCTCTCGGAGTTGTGTGGCAACGTTGACACTAGCGACTCGTCAATTCTTGGCTGGGATGTGTCGACTTTTTGTGTTGTTGTTGTTGTTGTTGTTGTTGTTGTTGAAGCCAACTCAGGATGCCAACGATCAACATGGTTCGTGAAGTTAGTTGTATTGCCAACGTGCTTGATTTTAGTGTGGCAGGTTTTACACACCGCGTAAGTCTTGTCTAGTTTCCCATTAACTTCGTAGAATCCGAAATGTGCCCAGATGTCCGCTTTCCAAGCTTTGGGTGCGTTTTTAATTACCCGTCTATCGCGGTCATCTCCCTCCGCCTCAGCCATCTTTGGTGTTGTTGTTATGCTAGCTAGTGCTGCCGCTTAGCATGTAGCTACAGGCTGCGCATGTCATTGCAACGTTGCTCCGGAAATGCCCCCGGAAGTAATTGAAACTTCACAACTTTATTGTCCACTCGAGGCCAGAAAATAAACAGTGACATAATCAATTATGGCACGTTGCCGCATCGATGCTTAATCGTGCATGCCCCGCATTGCGATGCATCGCCGAATCGATTATTGTTGACACCACTAGTTTACACACATTTTCTGAAAGCATGCCTCATACTCTCAGAACTCTACACACAAATCAAAAAACACACACACAATGGGCAAAACCCCTCACTTCTCCTGCAAAATGAAACTTTACATTCAAAACAATGTTATTTCTTCTCAAAATGATATTTTGTTTTCAAATGACACACACAAACCATCATATGATTAGACATTTATAAGAACCAGTTGAACTCTGATGTGCTCAATGTAAAACACTATGATGAATGGAAAACACTTCTTCTCCATTCATCATTCACCTTTTTTGTTCAGTGTTACACTTACTACAGACAGTGCATACATAAGTGTGTTGTAAAATATTTTAGAATATTGTTTTTATACTCAGAACACACAAATACACAGTAACAAATATATTTTATTTTTCCCACGAAAGCAATGTACACGGTGTACATCCCAACCAACACAAAGTTGCACATACAGTGGTCGACATACAAAACAACAGAAGAATTTGCAGTTACAGCAAAAAAAAACTAAAAAACTATGCTGCATCCTCTCTTCTGCTTCGGTCGGGCCACAGCACCTCATCCACATTGCATCATCATGTTGCCCTTTTATTCTAAAGCTCTGATTGCTAATTTTAAAACTGTGTGACAGGTGTTTGCCCATGTGATGAGTCAGTGTGCATAGTGGGGCAATTAACTTTAGAATTTGAATAACAGTGTGTTCCTTATGAAAACAAGAGATTTTCTCCATGGAAATTGTGCCAAATGCAGATTTACATAAGACACATTGTTAAAAAAGGAAATCTAATGCAATCATTGGGAAAACACATCTATTTAAAATACAAAACACAACTAAAATTGGAAAAGCACACAGATTCACACACATGAAAACATTTAAAATCTCATTGTAGACCAATCAGTCTAAGCCATAGCATTACAAATACACCTGATGTGAGCTCAGCTCCTTTGTGCCAACTTTGGAAACATGGAGGCAGAAAGAGGAAGAGGGAGAGTAAGAGCAGTAGCAGGACGAGGAAGAGGACGAAGAAGGGCAGCAGGCAACAGAAGGAGACAAATATCTGATGCAGGGGTGCAGATCCAATGTCAGGATTGGGGGGGACACAAAAGTGTTTGTTTTTTTTGCCCATACGCAACTCATACCATGCCACCATAAATCAAAACTTCGTAGGCTCCCCATATCATTCAAAAAGTACTGCATTTCTTTTTAGATGTGAATCTAAAATGTGAAGAATGTGAAGTCTGAAAATACATTTGTTGAATAATTTAGGGCATTTTTATTGGGGGGGACATGACTATGTGCAAGTAAACCCCCCCAGTCAGTTATGACACAGTGAGCCAAAGTCTGCAACATTTGTGTAAGCATTCGGCAAAAACTGTAAAAGGAACTCAGTGTCTTTTTGTGGGTGCTGTAATACTTGATGTTAATAAAAAGTTGCATAAAGCCTAAGTTGACTCAGAGGTAGCTGTAGTAATGTAGGTGCCAAGTTTTGACAAGGAAAAAGAATGTGTGAAAAATCTAAAGCTTTTTGATTTTGATCCTTTAAAAAAAATAAACCTCCATCGTCAATTCACCCATGCTATATGAATGTAAAACCTAAATAGGTGCAGTGTTCTTTTACAGTTTTTGCCAAATGCTTCCACACATGTTGCAGACTTTGGCTCACTGTGTCATAACTTAACACACAGGCCGAGTAAGACACAGCACATGAAGATAAACTCCTAACTTATACGGCAAAATGAAACTCTTGAAACAAAACCTAACAATCCCATTTCAAAACTGTTTTCGGCATCAAAACATTAAACACATGCACCTTTGAATTACTGTTTCCTAGCAGCAACAACACACATATGTGCTTTATGCAAAACACAGCTCTATTCAGTACTTTGGATGGTTTTTGACTTTAAAAGACTCATACAGATTTTTTTTTGTAAAAGATTGATCCACTAGAGTTGATCTAGACACATGAAAACAAAATGGAAACGCTTCAGAATTTATTTTTGTTTTTCAGGTTTTTGCAAAAGTTAAAAAAGAAAAAACACAAAGACATGGTACAACTAGAATGTTCTACAAAACATAGTGTTGTAAGGGAATGATTGGAAGAGCAGTGTGTGTGTCCAGAAAGCGAATAATGAGGGGTGTGTTGTAGGGACCGAGGATGGAGCAGTGATGCAGGGGGCGTACTTGCACATAGTCATGACAGAGGTCTTTGACTCTCGCATTTTTTCTCTCAAATGGAACTCTGCAGCTGCTTCAGTGAAATGCAGTGCTTTTTAAGGATGCCGGAGAGTGTAAATATGCTGACAGTGTTGATGTCAGCGAAGGTTATTTGATCTGCGATGATCTGCTCTCTCAATTCACGAAGCCGGATTTCGTTATTTGCCAAAACAATGTTAACTACGGCCACCTCCTGTTCATCACTGAATATAATCTGCCTTCCACTCTGTGCAGGTCGTCTGGCAGTTCTGTAGAAAATGAAACATCATACATTTTGTACTTTAGACCCATAGACCTACAGTAATACAGCAATGTATTGTACTGTGCGTTTGAACAATGTGCAATACTGTAATTTCTTTGGTACAGTTTAGTGTGGAAACTTCAAAACATACCTGTTTTCCAGTCTGAAAGTTCTAATAATTGAGGCAACTGAGTAGTGACTTAGGTTTGGCTGGACTCTCTGCCCAGCCTCCCTTATTGTAAGGCCATGATTTATTACATGGTCCACCAAAGTGTCATCAGATATTTGTCTCCTTCTGTTGCCTGCTCCCCTTCCTCGTCCTTTCTGCCTCCATGTTTCCAAAGTTGGCACAAAGGAGCTGAGCTCACATCAGGTGTATTTGTAGTGCTATGGCTTAGACTGATTTGTCTACAATGAGATTTTAAATGTTTTCATGTGTGGGAATCTGTGTGCTTTTCCAATTTTAGTTGTGTTTTGTATTTTAAATAGATGTGTTTTCCCAATGATTGCATGAGATTTCCTTTTTGAACAATGTGTCTTATGTAAAAAACAGTGTGTAGTGTTTTGCAAGATGTGTGTTGGAGAATTTCAAACACAGTGCAAAGCATATATTGTGTTTGCAGGGTTGGTGCTTTTGTTTAGGGCATGGTCCCCAAAGTTAAAGGTTGTGATGCTTTGGGCATAGCAACCACTTTTAGTGTTTAAGCATTAGGCAAAAACTGTAATACTACAGCATACAATGATATTTTAGATAAATTTTATTTTTTACTGTATGTTAAGTGTGCATTTTCACAGGTGTCATATTTAAGATAGGAAACATGTATTTCAAGTGCTTTAGTTGTAACACTGATTCTTTTAATGGTCTGGTGCAGTTTTGGAAAATGTGAAACCCTCCACTACACGAGAACCATGACTGAAACTCCTCTAATCAGAAACATCTTGTGTTTCTGCCGAGATCCTGAAAATTAGATGAATGAGGGGGGGCGCTGTCGAGCAATGAGCGAGTAGGACTTTAACGGGAACCTCTCACAGGTGATCATACAAGACGGCTGTTGCCGGGGTTTATTGTATACATTACAGGTTAAACTACACAATGTCCTTGCTAATACGTTAGCATCACAAAGTTTTGCAGGCTAGCCGGTTCAGGGGCTTGAGTTTATGTTTACTAACTTATTTTTGCTAGTGTACCGACTAAAATAGATATGTTTACATTATGCAAATGGCTGTTTTATAATTCGTACTGTTTTTCTTGTCTGAATTCTATACTGTGTGTTATTAGATAAGTATTCAAATGCTCAAGTTAAGTTGGAAGTGGCCAAACTAGACAGGAGCACTTGTCTCAATAATGTTTCTTTGGGATCTTTGTTTGCTTTCCAATATTTGAACCAGACTTCCCCTTCCTTAAATCATCTAACTGATAAAACTATTAGAAGTCTTGATTTGTGGTCAACTATAATTGTGGAGCTACACTTGTAGGAGAGGATGGTTGGGATTAAGAACTGGTTGCTAGATAGTTGGTGGGGAGTTTTGACTTCTGAGAAGGAGGGCTGGCCCCGCTTCCAGAGGTTTAACTGTAGGAGCAGTCAGGAGAGGATGACTGTTTTTGTTTTTTTGTGGTTTATCTCTGGGATGGAAAGAGGGGTAAGGGCAAAAGTGGGGTTGGGAGGGGTGCCACCTAGACTGTATCATATAATGCTAAACAACAGTGCATCAGGACACACTGCAGGAGAGTGATCTGCCCTTATGGCGGATGTGGCTGATAAGATAGGAGACACAGGAATAGGAGGAAATTAAACGTTTTTGTACTTGGAATGTGAACGGAATTAACGAGCCAGTAAAACAGGGCAAGGTGCTGTCTCATCTGATAGAGCTATGCGATGAGATGAGATGTGATCTTCCTACAAGAGACACATCTGAAAAACGATGCACATGGTAAAATTAGATTTGTGGTAGAAACGTATCCATTTGGCTCTGATAATCCGGGAGGACTTTAATTTAGAACTGGATACTTTATTTAGACAGAATTTAGGAGACTGGATTTAGACAGATCATCAACACAGAAAGTAGGACCATCTAATGCCTCTAACTTTCTGAAAACATATGTCAACAATACAAACTTATTTGATGTATGGAGGATTCTGAATGCAACAGGCAGAGAGTATTCATTCCATTCCAGAGTTCATAATGTATATACCAGAATCGATTATTTTCTGTTAGATATTTTCTGCAAACTGCTGCCTGGAGTTCATAATGCTGAATACCACAATATTATCATTTCTGACCATTGTCATGTTTCTGTTTCACTGAGACTGCTTGACCCAACAAAGAATTATAGATCCCGGAGGTTGGATCCCCAATTGCTGGCAAGGAAAAAGTTTTAGAGACTCAGATGAGATTGTTTCTTGAGACGAATGATAAGGATGATGTTTCACCAGTTTTGTTATGGGAGACCTTTAAAGCTTACGTGAGAGGATGCATTATCTCCTGTCAATCCTTGCAGAGGAAATGTGACAGCTTAGAGCAATTACAATTGGAGGAACAAATATGAAAATTGGATGCCAAAATGCGGCTCAGCCATCCACGGAGATGCATAATAAAATAATAAGAGTCTGGGGCCAGATGGGATATGCAATGAATTTTATGAAAAGTTCCACATTATATTAACCCCATATCTGCAGAGGATGTAAAGAGAAGGCCCTTGAGGTTGGCATGCTACCACCCACATTAAACAAAACTCCAACACTCATTCCAAAGAAAGGGAAAAATTTAGAGCAAGTAGGTTCATATCCAGTGTCATTATTAAATACCGACCAGAACATTTTGACCAAGTCTTTAGCTAGAAGACTTAGTCCTGATATCACATAGACGCCTCACTGAGCGGGTTGGCCCGTTGCTGCGATACGTCAACGTTGCTGCCATATTGGATGTGGCAGATCTGCCCCGTGATCTAATACAAGTCAATGGAATGAACTTTATAAAGTGCCCTTCTACAAAGTGGTATAAGTTAATGCCTCTCATTTACCCATTCACACACGTACGAATATATTTGGGTAACAGACAGGTACCAAAAACAACGTATTGTAGTAAATGTGGGTTTTGTCCTTTAGCAGGAAAATACTGCCAGTGTCAGAGCCTTTAAATAATCACACAGCGGCATAGTACAAAGGCAATCTTCATTTAATCATCACAAGTTAAATATAAAAGCTAATTCATAGAGGTGAGGAGGGTCAGTCATAACAGGAGAGCCAATACACGCTTCATTTAAGTGAAGAACCACTACACACAGCACTAGGCTCTAGCTTAAGACACACCATTTCAAACCATGGCACGTAGCACCCTCAACGCAGGAGGCACCACAAATTATCAACCACAGCAACTTGAGAAATCACAGCAATCCACAGCACACCGTTTAAAGTGAAACCATGTGGATGTACTGCTTATGACTTAGTTACCCCTCCCTCACCTGCAACCTACTCCCTCCCCGCTCTATGCAAACTACACAATAGGCCTATATACACATACATACAGAAATACACATAACAACAATATTTAAACCATACTTAACTCGCCCGCTTGGCGAGACCCTCCCGGGGTCTGAGCTTGAGATGCCGTCCAACTCCCCGGGGAATGACTTCGCTGCACGGTGTGGACAGAGTTCGGCCGGGCGTCAGTGTCACCCACGACCACAGGAAGAACATACAAGGAGCAGTAGCGGCTACTGCACTCTTCCACAGTCCCGGCCCTGACTTTCTACAGGAGGCAGCAACCCTCCCCTCCTAACACAGGAACAGCTAACCCCCTGCTCTATCTGTCTTCATCGCCGGCAGTCCTAAATGGCTGCGAACGACACCCTCCCTCCCCAAAAGAGTGCTGAGCCGCAGCAGTAAGATGCTCTCTAAATACCCCGTCTGTCCAGTCTTTTGTCTCCTTCCAATCCTCCTCCCGCCCGCAATCACACACACCAGTATTCAATTCCATCAATACGCGAGTAATGCTCATTACGCCACTGATTGTGTCCCACAGACCATTCACATCACAGTATGTAACGTTCTCTGATGATTATAAACGTTAATTACTCCTTATATGTTTAGTAAACAGGTAGGCACCAAACCGACATATGTATTTTTCTAATGTTTTGATTATGGGTTGAACAGAGAAGCTAAAAACATTCTCTGTTCAGGATGCCATAACTCTACTTCATCTTTACATGGCAATTGTTTAAATATCTATATATAACCACCAGTTTTTATGAATTACAATTTCCCCAGAAACTGGCTACACAACCTGCCCCACAACAACTCTGCATGCCGTAAAACTGCAGATGCAGCACAGGAGCCTAATTTTTCTACCATTTGAGACACACAGGTGAAACATCCGGCAGTCCGGAGCAGATACGCAGGGCTTCTATTTCTGCCGGATGCCAGCGCACGACGCGACAATTTAGCCGAATTCAGCACAGAGCAGACAGGAAGTCACACACTGAAACAACAACAGTTAATTTTAATAATAAAGACAAAAAAAAATAATAAAACACTCCGTGTTGACGCCAGCACAAAAATCTCAGAAAAAGAGACAAGTACAAGCACTTCTTCCAATCCTTCAGTTGGGTACACTTCTTGTTTTGTGTTTATAACACATACGTATAACTGCGGTCATGCAGGAACTCCTCGGTCTCGTAACTCGTAAAGCTGTCCGGTGTTGCTGCGCCGTGCTGGACTCAAATCGAGCTGGTGGGGGTTGCCGGGCGGCGGACGATGGAGCAAAACCGTGCCGGAGTCGGAACGCAACGCACATGCATCCAGTGGAATTCTAGAGTTAGATATCATCTACAGAGAATTATGTGTTACTTCTGTTTGGGGTGCCCAGCTTTAAAAATAGTTAAATGCAATTAATTTTCATTTGCTCCATTTGATTGCTGTTGAAAATGTTTTTCTTCTCCTACCAAACAGAGGTCACGTCAACCAAATTTTTTCCGTCATTGACTGATATTTTTTTACATCATGTCATTTTGACAGATTGTAATTCACACCCCTGTCCAGTTGGTGGCGGGTGTGAGATATTAATTAGCTACTGTCTAGAGTATTGTCTTTGATCTCAAGTTTTTCTTTGCCATTGCAAAATGTCACGGCAGCTAACTATCCAAAGTTTCTTTAAAAAGCCCAATAATCGTGATGGTGTTGATAAACGAGGTGAAAAAATAGGAACTGGTGTGGCAGAGGATGGACAAGCACATGGCAGAATGACATAAATGAGCCAGCAGCAACTAATAACCTTAAGGACCTTAAAAGGGAATACCGGGCTCATTGGGAGCAGGAGTTCATGTGGCTGAGGTGGAATGATGGAAAAATGTTCTGTGACATCTGTATAAAAGCTAACATGAGTAACGGATTTGTCCAAGGGTGCACAACGATGCAGAAATTGGCACTGAATGACCACAAAAGCAGCCAGGGTGTGTGACTATGATAAAACATATGGAGAAATCACCAGTAACAGGGCATTAAAAACACAACTTAAGGTTGTGTTGTACATGGCAAATACGAACACGGCAAGCCACCTGTGTCCTAAACTACTAAACCTTTTACAGTCTGCTGGGTGTCCAAACCTGAACAGTGCACAGACATACACCCACCATGAGACAGTGAGTCAGTCAGATGGAGGAGTCAATAACCATGACCATAACCAGCGCTATCCATGACTGCATTGCTAACCGTGAATATGTCAGGGTAATAGTAGATGAAACTACTAATATCACCGTTGAGAAAATGCTGATTACATACCTGACGTTTCAGCTGAAAGGGGAGCCTGAAAGCGTGGTCATTGGCAACTATGCTATACCTTCTGGCACTGCAGAATGCATGACAGCAAAAACTAAAGAAGTAGTATTGGGCCGTGGCGTAGTTATGGCTCGTGTTGTTGGGCCGAAAGCCTGGAGTTGCACAACAGTTACGCCAGAATGACTGTCCCTATTTCGTTAACATTCACTGTGGTGCGCACAGATCTCTGGCTACCCACGATGCCTCCAAGGCTGTGCGTGAAATAAGTGTGCTTACTACAAGAATTACACCATTCAAAAACACAGACTAAATGAACTCCAAAATGAAAAGGAAGAACATGACCTGCTGAGCTTAAAAAAAACATCGGCTACATGGTGGCTGCCGCTGGAGAGGGCAGTTGAGGGCATACTCTGGTGTTGGAGCTTGAGGAGGAGGAAGCTGCGAGGAACTGCCCAGCTATGAGTCTCACCCCTAAATTCCACCAGATCCATGTTCAGTCCGTCTCTGCTCCTCCACACCAGCCGGTGGGGGTTGACGGACGATGAAGCGCGGAGCAAAAGTGTATTGGAGCCGTTCCGCAACGCACATGCATCTAGTGGAATTCGGATTTGTGGAATTGGCTGGGGTAAAAGGCATGAACCTCACCTTTAACAAAAAGAGGATGTTAACATCTCCTCCATCCAACCTTTCATGAACATGGCCCTGGCTAGCCTAGAGGACTTGATGAAAGGGCCAGGTGAGGAGGAAATGAAATTCACTGAGGCTTTACCAGACAGCAAGTTTTGCGAGATCATGCTCACACAACCAGATGTGCAGACCTTCTTCATTTTGCAAGTACATCGTGGAAGTTACTAAATCTCTCAAAAAAAGATTCTCTCTTAGCATGTGGGCATCATTGCTGACCTGGACACCGTAGTCAATGCATCTCGTTATCCAGGCGCTGACAGCGCGTAGAAGAACTACTGAAGAATCCCAGTCTCCAGTGTGGCAGCAGAGCTCGGCTTCAACAAAATTAAAATGGTGATGAGAAGTCGTCTGTCTGAGGCAAAAACACAAAACCTGATGACAATCGCCTCTGCAGCTATTATCATCATCATCCAGCCTTGATGCATTTTGATTACGCACAAGCAAGCACACACTTTAAATCTATACGGACGAGGAGGAAGGTTTGAGTTCAGGCAAGGCTACATTTAGTTCAGTTAAATTAAGTTATATTTTTGTCATGTTCATTGTACGTTGTTGTGGGAGGATATCCAAGATAGTCTATCTGACGCAAGAGGCGTCACTTGGTTTTGTTTTGGTGGCCCAGTGTATACTGAGGCTCAAAATGAGTATTTTCGGTTTGTTTGGGAGATCTCGAAGATTGTTTATTTGACACACGAGGCATCGCTTGGTTTTGTTTTGTTTTGTTGACCAAGCTTATACTGAGACTCAAACTGAGTATTTTCTGTTTGTTTGGGAGATCTTAAAGAGGAGTGATTTGTCTGTTGAGAAGAGACACTTTTAGGGTATTTGAACTGTGGGTTTGTATTGGGGCACTGAATGTATAAATACACTGTTTTGATCTGCTAAATTCTTGTGTGGGAGTTTCTTATTGCCTGCTGATTTCTGAGTGTTAAGTAAGGAGGCATGCACTGAAATACATGGGTCCTTTTTGTAGGGTTGACTTATAACTAAACAAAAATTATTCTGGTCAGATTTATACTCCGACTGGCACCCCGGCACCGTCAAACCGCTACAATGTTTCCTGCACGGCATTATATCAATCTGACAAAAATCTGTCAAGAGATCGTCAGATATAAAAACACCTACCAAAACACTGAAAATCGCCTCAGCATTCGTTCCTGCTACAGTATGTGTCTCCAGCACCACGTTTTGCCATAACACACATAAACACACACTCACAAGGTGAAAAAACGTATAAACCTCTTATAAATCAACAAGTTGTTGACAAGCATCTGAATGCTTCATTTGATCAGGATTTAGTCATTTACAGCTGTGGAATCTGACCCTGAAGGCTAATCACACCTCTGACACAATGCAGCTTTGAATCTGACAAAAAGGACCTGCTATTTCATGGTCCATCAGTAATTGTACACTGGCCTGTGTTGGCAGATCAGTGCTGAATTATAGCATTTGCTGTGGAGTGAGCAGTTCCAGACTCCTGCATTGTGTAATTGGTCAAAGTAACAAAAGCATGCTGCAGCACCAACACTGACAGGTGAGACAGACACTGAAGGAAATTGTTTCTGGAGAGTGACTCACCACATTGTCCTGACTTTTCCAGGCTGATGCCTTCAGTGAGGGAATTTGCATCTTTTCATCCTCATGTGATTTTCCTTCTTCTATCACAGGGTGTGTATCGTCCGTGTGTATCGTGTTTAATTTTTAGTGGTTGCCTCCATCTACACTGCCCATGTGTATTCTATTGTTTTGGAGTTACATTTTAACAGTAAATAAATATAAGGAAATTGAAAAAATAAAAAAGCTGTCCCTCTTCTCTCAGCAGAGACTTCACTGCAGCAAATTGCTCCACTGTTACCACGGAAACTAGGGAGAACAATGATAAAACATATGTGTACACTTGTATTCCCTTTCAAACAGTACAGATCTATATAGTTTATTGATCTGCATTTACAGTTTACAGCTATCAGGAAGAAGTCATATGATCAATATACACAAAAAAGTTCAAGCACTGTTCCCACCAATGACCAAACACAAAAAAGCACACTCACAATTCAAGGTTTAATATTAATGAGGCAGCTAATTTTGTGATGAGAATGATGAGCTGAATGGATTTTCTTGTTTGACATACTAATGTGTCTTTGAGCTGTTTGTTTTTTTTTTGTTGCAGTTCTATGGAGAACTACAAATGTCAAAATCATTAATAAATGAATACATTTCTCAATAAATAAATTAATGACATTGAATGCACTGAAAATAAATGTAGGTATAATGTGACATAAATCGATATTTCTGCTGTTGAATTAATACAAAGGCAAATAAACTATGTATTTAATTTCCATTAATGTATTATTTTTGTTAATTTTTAGATGTATTTCTTTATTTCTTTATTTGTTTCTGTATTATTTTAGCTTCAAATTCATTACTCCCTATTTATTTCCACAAATGTTTTTTTGCCTGTATTTGTTTTCATTTTTCTTCATGCATTTCTGCTTCATTATACAAATGATCAGCTGTCATTTAAAGCCAATCACAGGACTAAGTTAAACAGTCTTGAAAGGAAAAAATTGATGCTCACCAAGCAGGATTCTGATTTTGATGTCCTCCAACTTCTCTGCCTAAATTCTGAGTGACTTACAAAGCTTCCTGGTGGACATATAGCTTTACTTGGTGTTAAAGTGATGGCTAACTGCTGCTAAATTTAGGGTTAGCTGGGATTAACTTGTAGCTGTCTTATTAGCTGACTCTCCCTGCTGGGTCCCACCTGGCCTGGGCCTGAAAAACCTCCTCCACCCAGCTGTCTGAGGTGTGAACATCAAGTAGCTCTTGTTATCCCAACCTAATTTGCATCTCATTTGTTGTCTGATAAACAACAAATTCAAGTCACTGAAGCTGTCATACTTTGCGGAACCCATGTGAGTGCGGATTAAGTTGGTAAATAAATAGCCACGTACTATAGTGAGGCTCGTGAGCTGGCTGAAGACCCACAGTGAGAGAGCCTGGCCAGTGGTTACCACTGTGTGAGCAAGGCATGTGTAGTTGATCTATGCACGCTGATGTCGATCAATCAAGAGGTGAAAAGTTAACCCCATGACTCACTGTGATTGACCACCCCTTCTTTGGTAAATACAGAAATAAAAAAGTTTGTAGAAATAAATAGGAGGAAAAAAGGAAAGGGAGAAGAAAAACATAAATAAATACAAAAGTGCATTTAAAAAAAAGATAAATGAATAAATTAAATGGAAAATGTAATTAGAAAGTAAATAAATACAGAGGCAAATCAAAGCATGAGTATCATTTTGTCACATTTTATAAATTAATTAAAGCCTTCATTATTTTTTTGGTGCATTTAATAGCCTATTTGTTACTGATTTGATTTATTGATTTCACAACAGTTCTGCAAGTGAAGGAGTTGAGCACTCCAGGTGGAGTCCCCGTCTGGTAGCGTGGAGGTGCGGTAGCTCATGGTGACACTAGTGGTAGCGTGGTGCATTGAGACGCCGGTGCGCACGGAGAGAGGCTGCTGGCTGCAGATGTGTGGAGGGCTGAATGGCTGGAGCTGGAAACACAGGAAAATGGAGTGATGTCGAACACTGATCGCAGAGAGAACACAAGAGTAATTCGTTTTCCAAGAGAACAAAACGAATTAGAACAATTAGAAGTCATGGAGATCGACAGTCTAACTGGAGCCATGTACCACATCTAGTTTATGAAATCTTCTGGCAGCAGGTAGCGTGAAGAGCAGGGCTTTATCAGCGGGCGCTGATTGCCAACCTGCTGCAGGCGAGCGTGGGACAGCAGCTCCAGTAGTGGGAAGTTCCGCCCAGCCTCTCCATGCACTTCTGTAAGCACAAAACAGAAACAAGAAACCAAACCGAGCACCAAAATATCTAGCACAAATATCACAGGACATGACACTATTCAAGCATCTATTGAGCCATTTGTTTATTTTTTTTTTTACTTATTTTAGATTTTGGCAGGCCTAGATATAATGTGAGCTCAGCTCAACTCAAGTGAAGCATTGCTCAGTGCTCAAGGAAGCACAATGTTAGGTCTAATTTTGTTTGATTTAGTTTTAAAAAAACAAATTTAAAAAAAAAGCTGCAACCAGCAATAGCGCAGACCAACCAATCCCTCCCTTTTGAACTGCATGTTTTGAATGGGCACTGCACTAGTTGCTGTAAATGCCCCAGAGTTAGCCAAGATGCTATTTTTCAGCTGTAGACCCTGAGCAGAAAAAGTCATGGGAATCTCTGTGGATATCATAGCAATTGAATATTTAGAACAGCTGTAAGAGCAGCTTTCAGCACTCCTTACCTGCAGGTGGAGCAAGCATTCAACACAGAAGTAATCAGTAGCCCCAGTCACACTGCCCTTTCGGCATGGGTTAGGCGATTCTTTGCATCGCCATCTGTGTGAAAGTTACAGAGGTAGAGAGGGGGGACAGTTGCTGCAGCTCTGATCCGCCTCTGGAGGTAGTATCAGAGCCACAGTCGGCGGATACATGTTTAGATTAACAGGTGGACACCGGAAGAAACAAGTTGAAAAAAACACACAGATGTCAACGTCATGATGTGTACTGTCACGCCTCTTTTGGATCCGCAGTGCAGCTTGGTTCAGTGTGAACAAACAAAGGTGGACAAAAGGCCTTCGCTGCAGCGATAATGTGGAGTGATGATGCAGCAACGTCACATCCACAAAGCATGGTAAACAAAACAAACAAGATGAGGTAAACAAGTTTAATGCAGCTCACAAATAGTCAAAAAACAAATTATTTTGACAAGACATCAATTAAATGAAGCAAAAGTGGTTGTGTGTTGAACTGATTTATTGTTGGGGAGTAGACATGTTTTGCTGAAACAACAGCACATCACACAATATTGGAGATCTTTTGAGAAGTGTAAAAATATTTGCGTTTCGTTTTACAGCTATGGCGGGACAAATTAGACCAACACATCCACATTCTTAAACAACTTAATAGGTTGATTGTCAACATGTCCCAAAACAACATATATCACCATTCCCAAAAGACAACATGACAGTTGCTGTGTACCAGTTAGGTTAGGTTTAGGCAAGAAAACTACTTGGTTAGGTTTAGGAAAACATGGTGGTTTGGTGGTTCTGTAACTTCCGTTACAAAGGTCACATGATGCTTATGAGGCAACTTCACTACGTTAAAGTTAAGTTAAAATAACTCACCATTGACTTCTGGTTTCACACTGGACACGAACAGCAGTCTCCTAGATGAAAGTCCTGTACTTGCTTAACCTGACTGTCCATCCCCACCTTCCTCCCTATATAGACTTTTCGCTCTTTATACTTCTTTTCTTCACTTGCTCCTTTTCAGCTGTAATAATTAGTACAGCCAGTAGAGATCACCACCCTAATGACAAAATTTGGTTGTAATAAGCTGTTTTTAGGGAAGGGAAACGCTGAGGGCTTTTTTTCTCCAGCACCCAAAACAGAGTATTAGAATATTAACAAAAAATGTAAATAGAATAAACAGTATATTATTGATATATATATTAAAGATATATAAAATTACAATTAAAATGTAAAAAAAAAAGACGATCTTTGTTATATTTTTTGTTGAGTTTTGTACTTGCATTATCCCAAGTATTTGAGTCTGTAATTTTATATTATGTTTCATTTGGTCGCCTGTAGCTATAACTGTGAAGAAAGTGAAGAAACACTACATGATACCTGTTGAAATCAATGGGGAATATTAACTGATTATTGACAATAATTAAGTTATTAATGTTAATCAATGAAATGTATGTTATCAGTATTCATTAATAATCACTGGAGCACCATCCTGGAATTAGGGATCAATAATCAAATGATATGCTTTTAGTCTCAAGGCCTGAAGTTTATCAAAAATTATTAATATGAGAAAAATATCAATAATTAGAGAAATAGAAGGTGTAAATCCGAGCACTGACCATCTCAACCAGCTGTTATTATAACATTAGATTTTGGATAATAATCACAGAAAACTGCTCAGTTATAATCAACAGTGTTTATTAAAGCTTGTCCTCAATCCATAAACCACTTACTTAACAAACAACAGTTGCTAACTACAACCAGCAATTCTCCAAAACAACATAAGCAGGCACAGACATATATATGGATGGAGATCTGTATATGTGTATGTGTGTGTGTAAATATGGCCGACAGGAAGTCACGTTCATAAGACTACAAAATGGCAGACGTGACTTGGGGAATACATGTTCGTAAGACTACAAAATGGCTGATGTGACTTGGGGAAGTCACGTTCGTAAGACTACAAAATGGCGGACGTGACTTGGAGAAATCATGTTTGTAAGACTACAAAATGGCGGAGGTGACTTGGGGAAGTCACATGCGGACACGAATTCAGAGATGATGGTAGTGATTGTGCTGAATCATGTACCTGGCAGGCGTGAATATGTCAACCAAAGGTAGTCACTTGAACGAACGCGCGAGATTTGAACAACGGCAATGGTTACAACACCTTTGGCTTCATGTGCACTATGACTACACTCAAAATGGATTAGGAGGAACAGTAACACACTATTTCAGAAAGGTAGCCTTGCTACCACGAGGCGTCCGCATCTAAAGTTATAAAAGGGAGATACCACGACACACACGTATCTAATATTATAGTGAGGTCATTAACCATAAGTCCCCCGGAAATGTGTATATGGGTGTGTATATGTATGTAGGTTAGTAAAAGGGAAAGAAAGTAAGCAAAAGCAACAACAAAGAATCTCTCTCTCAGTCAGAGATCAGCAAGCGAACCGAGGTTTGTTTACCGTCCGCTGATCGGACAGTACCACGACGTACTATGGACTCACGGCCTCAAGTCTATAAAGGCTATCCACTGAGTGGATCAGTGCAAATTAGCTCCTAGAGAGCATAAACACATGTAATCAGCATACAGTGGGTTATACCATAGGTAGGACTTGGCGGTCCATTCACAACAAAAACTTAAAGTGTAACTAAACCCCCAAACCACTTTTTTCTGCTGAAAACAAATGTATTTGGGTATGAAGTAGTGTTGTTGATGTATTCTGGTCCAACTCTTGACATTATAGTCAAAGTATTTCAATTTGGTGTATTTTGTTGTAAAAATGTAAGAGTTACTGCCCTCTTATGGGTTGAAACCCGGCTATTACAATCGAATTTTGCTATTGGCTGAGATGGAGGCCGATGAGTTTTGGAGACAGCTTACATCACGAGCCACCACTGTTCGCCCCGCCCCTCTGTGTGTGTTTTTGCATGTGTGAGTGTAGTGGTGTGGGAGGGGGCTCTGTTGGAGGCTGCACAGAGTGACTGGACGTGTCTTAACTGCTCCTGGAGCCCCGCCCACAATCAAGGCATTTTTTAAAATTTCCAGCCTAGATGCACCTCAGCCAAAACCTAGGGGTTTAGTTACACTTTAAGCAACACGCTTTAACTATCTGTCTCTGCCCAAACAAAAGCCTGTTACCTGGGTTGTCGTTGCAACTAGCGTGCGTCCCGTCAAACTCCAAACTCGTTTTGGATGCGAGTATGGGGTCAGCTGCAGCGTCCTGTAAAAAAGTAATAAAGAACATTCTAACAAAAAGGAAAAGAAAAAGAGTCTCTGTCTCGTCCAGTGAGTTAGGAACTGTGGCCTAGGTCAAAGCAAATTCAAACATTTCACCAAAAACACACCCTTGCGGTAACTGCTGAATAAAAGCTGGAGCTTCTTCACAGCATTGAGATCAAGTTTCATTGATTGTGGCAACTTTTGTCCAATAGGGAGCGGGGTTAGAATTTGGAACGTAAATTGCATCGAAGTACAATTTGCCGGACCTTTGGGCGTTGGCTCAGTTCCTTTGTTCTAAAGTCCTGCTAGTTTGAGAGGGACTTGTAGTAAGGCTTCTGGTTTTCCTTACAGGCCTCTCTATTGTTTGCAGTATGTGGATGAGGTCTCAACATACCTCTAAAGAAAAGGAAGTAAGAAAGTGAACGTGACTGGAAATAATCATTTTTGAAACATTAGCCCGTCTGTACACCTGTCAGATTCAGATAGATTTTATCAGCAAAACCGGTTGTTAACAATAAACACAACAACTCCCATGATCCCATGCTATGTCACCATGTCATTAAACCGTTTGTTTTGTTTTCATAGTTTTGACTGAGAAACCCCTAGAGGCAGAAATTACATTCTGTGTGTTTAAAGCAAGGAGTTGGGTTAGGGTTAGGGTTGATAATTCTGTAATGATTGTGTTTGGGGGAAAAAGTTATTTTGCCCAAGTGTGCATCATGTAACCTGAAATACTGAATGTGGCCACTTTGCCAAAATGTTCCTGGGAGCAAGGTCATTATGACCTGGACAAACATACCTGGTCATAGTCAGTTTATGATAAGGGCTGCTTGTATCCAGCGTGTGATTGGTATATTTAAGTGACTGTTGTGTTGTTTTTCTTTTTCATGTTTACAGGCAGAAATATAAAAGTACTTCGCAGAGGTAAGACACACACACACACACACACACACACACACACACACACACACACACACAAACAATATGAGGAAGCACAGGATTAAAGTACAGGAGTATAGCATTTACTCCAAAGAGACATTCCCCTTGTAAACTTCTCCCATTGTTTCATTTAAATAACTGGTGGAGGCCTAAAGAGTTTCACTTATTCAAGAGAGAAAAGTCCAAAAAAACAGCTTCTTGCAGATTTAGTTTTAAGTATCTAAGTACCAGTAAAATGAGCATGTTTATCAGCCATGTTGAAAACTGACATGAACCGATGATGATGATAATAATTGAATATTATTAAAATTGTAGGTTTTTTTAGGCAAAAGAAATGCTTGAATGTCTGCAGACTTGAACTTGAATTCTCTCTCACTCCGTCTCCCTGTCTGATTCCAGCTGTAACCATGGCTACTAAAACAGATTTCATCCAGTTTACAAGGAGGTGTTTGGTTACCATGACAATGGCACAATGCCTGGCCACAATGGTGTCTTTATGTCTCCCTGCAGTCAGTCTGTTGTTCAAATCTCAAACAATTTCTTCATCCTGAATGTAAGATCAGAATCACAGCCTAGCACAAAATATCCATCGGCCCATACATCTATTCATCCATCTATCCGTTCACTCTCAGTTTGTACACCGGGACTGTATAGGAGTTATTGGATACATGTACAGAATGCCACTTCACACCCACTCAGAAACTCCTCACATGCACATTCTGATATCATATTCAATTGAAGTAAGGAACCGTGTTACAGTATTGTGGGAAGCCTTTTGTCTATCATTAGAGAGGAGAAGATTAATATGGAACATGGGTTCAGCCTAGCTTGGAATAGCTTAGAATTGCAACATGAACTGTTGTCCTGGCTGGTGAAGACATGGTGAGAATAAATGGATACCACAGTCGCACCTAAAAGGTGACATGTTTCATTCCTGGAAGAGACTCCTATTTCTTACTGTGGGAGTGAGATGATTGACAGGAGGCAGTAAACAGATTTCCATGTTCTGGTTCTGTGGTGTGAAGCGTCTGTGTGGGTGCAAAGTATGAAGACTGGTACTTCCTTCTGTCAGTAGCAGGTGTAAGAAGACTGGCCAATCATAGATTTATTGGTATTCGTCATACATATACATACTGATATACAGCCATATAAAAACCTTTTTTTAAGAGGTTACCAGTGAATTCCCAATGAAGTTTACTGTTCGGTGTTCTGTTCATCAGCGCACTGATGTCATTCTAGACAATGAAGTTTGTTAAACTGTAACATATCCTGCCTCTGTTACATGCATTTTTGTTTTTGACCACCACATTTAAAGGATGATTAAAAATAATGTGTGTATATTGGCTTTTATATAGATATCATAATTTTTTTCCCCCCTTATATTGGCATCGGTATTTCCTCCATAAATCAAGTATAAGTCGGTCTCTTTTGCTCATTTTAAGGTGTGTTAAGAAGAATACCATACATCGCAATAGAGGACATGATAGTACAGTAGGTACTACTTCAAAGTGGCCATTTCACTCGCGGGGAGCGAGATTCACGCAACGCGTGAAATGTAAGTGACAACTGTAGCCACTAGGTGGAAGCATAGTACTGAATTGCAGCTCAAACGATTTTGGGACAATTCCACATTTGACCACAATGTAGCTGCAATGGAGAGTGGCGCTGTTTTAGGCTACAGGTAGAGTGAATGGAGAGGGGGACTGCTAAACCGTATCAGATTGATTCAGACTGACTGTTTCACAGCGGTGGGACACCTCAATTATCTGGGTGACCTTGGATAATCACTTGTGCTTTCTTTGTTTTACAGTAGAGCTAAAATATGGACATTAGTTGTTTTTTAAGGAACATTTGTTTACTGGTAAAATTGCCGACCTGAATTATTGTCCCAGTCCGCCCCCGTGAGCCTATATCACGGCCTGACTGGATGTTGCTTAAATATAAGAATAGCCTATAATAATATCTGATACCCTAAAGACATCTGAGGTTGTAATTTCGCTTGCTCGCTCGCTGCAGCCACGGCTAATAAGCGGAGGCAGAAACAATTACGCACAGCCTGCAGAAGTTTCAACGTCCATACAAGCATTTAAGAAATGATTCTTATCAGTTCCATAATTCAGAGAGGATTTTTACTCAACGAAAAAATGTATAAAGATCAGTTTTTAGGTTGAAGACACGACAGCAGCACGTATGTCCAGACGCTGATGTGTGTCGGCTGGGGCAGCGGGTCGCTGATCCATAAGACACATGAGAGCATTGTGACTGACGTATAGCTCCCCTGGTAGCGCAGCTCCCTCAGTAAGCAGAATTTGCCGCTTATATGAGTTCAGATCTCAGTATAGGCAGTACCTTTAGTTAATGTGTTTTCTTTTCTCATCATTATGATCACATATGGCTCCAAGTTTGAGCAAATAAATGAGCAAATGAGCATTAATTCTCCGCTGGCCGCGGCACCAGCTTTCCTGCTTGTGTACATAAAATACATTCAATTCTGACACCACAACTGTAGCGTACCGAATATCATTAGATGATAACCAGAAAAAAAAAACGTTCTATTGATCTGATTCACTGGCTGCTTTCTTTCTTTCAGTTTTGGTGTCAGAATTTAACACAAATATTTGTGCTTTCTATTCCTTTTATTTTCTACAACAGGCTTATAGAAAGAAGAACAACGCCACGTCATGTCAGACAGTTTTCTCTAGCTTTATTAAAATACATAATCAGCAGCTTCACAGTAGTCGGATATACAGAAGGTTATTTAAAGCGGACTGAGTCCCTGAAGCAGTCTCCCTGCAGGAGGAGATCCCTTGGCCAAGTGATCAATGTATTTGTTGCAGACCTCTTTGCTGTCCTCAGCGCGCGGGGGTGGGGGCACTGGTGTAGCAAGCTTTTCAAAAGTGTGGGGGATGGATGTGGTCTTTCCAGTTAAGCGAACTTGTTCCAGATGCCTTAACATTTGCATTCCCCCATACTGAGGAATGTGTGTAGGGGACGAGAAGTAAGCACCATCCAGGATGTGTCCATCCTGCATTCGGAGGTGGAGAAGCTCATTAAGCTGTGTCTGGCCCTGCCAATGGCCGCATTTCCCAGATTCGTTAAGAAGCTCTTAAGTGCTAAGATCTTCTTAGGAGCGCTTTTAAGAACGCTGTGAAAGAAGGATGTGTTTCCCAGAGTAAGAAGATCTTTCACTAAGAAGGAAATGTAAGATCGAGCTGACCCACTCTTAACAGCCTTCTTAGTGACCAAATGCTCAGTGATCAAGCCGCGTCAGGGAAATTTACATCCTCCACTTTTCGAAATAATAAAACAATGCTCAATGTTGAAATGTGCTCATAGCTGCGGACCACTGGCGCAAGAAACATAGGTTAATAGAAGAAGAAGAAAAAAACTTTTTATTGAATTACACGTTTAAGTTTTCCACACACATCTGCATATGAGTTTATAGTACTACACATAAAAATACAACAACCTGTGGCATTTCACAGATATCAAGGGAACAGATGTAATTAAGCTCAGCTGAACCTCATCCAGAGAGGCTTCACCTGCTACTCTATATAAATGCGTTGCCAAAGTCCGCGCGTGTGATAAACCATGGCTGCAATACAGCACATTCTCGCTGCGAACCAACAGCGTCGCCGTGCGCGAAGCCATACCGTTTACATAAATGCATACGTGCGTCAGCACTTCTCCCCACTGGACGTGCTGTCAGACCGGGCTGTCCAGGCAAAGTACCGGCTGCCCCGTGCGGAGATCCAACGGCTGATCACTCGGTGTCTCCACACATCCAGAGAGCAACCCGCTGCAATTTTGCCCTCAGCCCGGAGGTGCAGCTCCCGGCTGCGCTGCGTTTTTACGCAGTGGGGAGCTTCCTGGAGGTGGTGGGGGACGGCACTGGCCTCAGCAAGGCATCGGTGTCACGGAGTGTGGCAGCTGTTACACCGATTCTCCTGCGCCATGCCATGGATGGCACCCTCATTCCAATCCACAATCCCTCCCTGGTGGATCCGTGCTGGATCGGTAGAAAGCACTACGCGGCTGTCAACACACCCACACACACACCTGCACCCCGCCCACACACACACACACACGATATATGCGTAGCCTAATTGCGCTGAGGACAGCAAAGAGGTCTGCAACAAAGACATTGATCACTTGGCCAAGGGATCTCCTCCTGCAGGGAGACTGCTTCAGGGACTCACTCCGCTTTAAATAACCTTCTGTATATCCGACTACTGTGAAGCTGCTGATTATGTATTTTAATAAAGCTAGAGAAAACTGTCTGACATGACGTGGCGTCGTTCATCAGCCTCCCTACCCACGGGAGGATACGAGAAGTAAGCACCATCCAGGATGTGCATATGGACCTGGTGCGCTCCGAGGCGGAGCAGCGTTTTGATCAGGAAGGACTCCGCATAGCTGCAGGGCGAGAGCAGGCAGTTATTGAGGCGGCTCAGGGGAAACGAGTGGATGTGGGTTCCTCGGAACTGACCCCCTTTCCACGAGAGAGGTGGAGAAGCTCATTAAGCTGTGCCTGGCCCTGCCAATATCTGTCGCGGCATCCGAGCGCTCTTTCTCAGCCTTGCGCAGGCTGAAAACCTGGCTGCGCACCATGACGCAGGAGAGACTAACACATTTGACCGTTATGAACGTTCACAGTGACCTTATGGATGAAAGCGATGTCTCGACCCTGGTTAAAATCTTCATCAGTGGGTCAACTGAGAGAAGGTCCACTTTTGGATATGCATGAAAGCCCTGAGTCAGGAGCGCAGACTTTTCTTTATTTCATTCAAGGGTACAAATAATGCTGTTATGTTCCTTAAATGGCTTGATTTAGTTATCAAAGTTTCATTTTCTTAACAATAAAGATGCCGTGTTCATCCATTCTAGTTCTCTTATATCTGCACGCCATTATAAAATAACTTCAAATCAAATCCTTAATCATTGATAAAGGTGCGTGCTTCCCCCGCCCCTCCCAACAAAAATCCCCCCATCTCAGAAAATAGTTCCGACGTCCATGAAGCCGGTGAATCAGATCAATAGAACTTTTTTTTTTTCTGGTTATCATCTATTGATATTCGGTACGCTACAGTTGTGGTGTCAGAATTTAATGTATTTTATGTAAACAAGCAGGAAAGCTGGTGCCGCGGCCGGCGGAGAATTAATGCTCATTTGCTCATTTATTTGCTCAAACTTGGAGCTATATGTGATCATAATGATGATGAGAAAAGAAAACACATTAACTAAAGGTACAACCTATACTGAGATTCGAACTCATACCAGCAGAAGATTCTGCTTACTGAGGGAGCTGCTCTACCAGGGGAGCTATACATCAGTCATAACGCACATCAGCGTCTGGAAATCCGTGCTGCTGTCGTGTCTTCAACCTAAAAACTGATCTTTATACATTTTTTCCTTGAGTAAAAATCCTCTCTGAATTATGGAGCTGATAAGAATCATTTCTTAAATCCTTGTGTGGACGTTGAAACTTCTGTAGGCTGTGCGTAATTGTTTCTGCCTCCGCTTAGCCGTGGCTGCAGCGAGCGAGGAAAATCACAACCTCAGATGTCTATAGGGTCTTTGACATGTGCACAAAAAAAGACCACAGTTAAACATAAAAGCAAAACGAAAACAGATAAACATAAAATGGGAATATCACCGATAAATACAAAATACAAAGAATAAGACCTTAAAAGACATTTAAAAGGCTTCATAATGAGTTGTTGATGATGTTGATGGCGGATGAGATGAATGATTTTTTTCACTAAGTATGTCCTTGCTAGAGGGACCCTGTAGCGACAGGTTGAAGGAAGGAGTTGGAATGAGGTGTGGGGTGGGTGAGGTATTATTAGCTACATTCTTGTATTTAAGCAACAACGAACAGAAACATAAATCAGGCAACTCTGTCCATTCCCCGTTCATGGTCATTGCTCCCTGCTGCTGCATGTTGTCGTCCTCCTGCTCACAGATGCCACCTGGTGGTTGTTTGGGCACATTGCCGCTTCTCATGAAAACACAATTGATCCTCCACTAAAAAGGTGCGTGATTCACGCGAGAATCACGCGTGAACTCGGCCACAACGAAGTAGTACCTACTGTATATAACAGTGCACTAGAGTGCAGTACAGACAACAGAACAGTGCAGCATCATTTTACTGATGTATTGCTTGCTGCCGTGCCTGAATGACTTGAACATTAACCCCACCACTTTGTCACTAACTATTTAGACTATGTCCACTCCGATTTCAGCTGACCAAAATGCTTAAACATGGAGGAAGCCTTTGAATGTCCAGAAACATAGTGTTCGTATAATTCTTCTCAGCATTCTGAGCACAACACAGCAGGTAAGACTGTGTAAGAAATGGGCTGCTTTTTATTGTGGGTGGCAAGGCTGTGATTGAAATCTGGCAACATTGAGCTCAGGCAGGTTAGCATTAGAAGCCTCAATGAAATGAATGACGACAAGATGAAGACAACAACTGGTACAAAATATTTCCTGCCAATCCCAGTTTTTAAGGCCTAATACTGAATAGTTCTTATTTAAGAGGAGTGGCTGGTTGTGCTATTTTGCTGCCAATAATGCACACAAACTAAACTTCAGTCAGGACCACTTTGTCAAAATAATCTTTATTCACTTGCACAAGTTTCATTTGGCGGTATGGTACTGTTCTGGGACCCCCTGCTCTTCCACGCGCTTGCGTGGAAAGCCTGAGGCAGGAAGAGCACACCTTCCTGCCCTTCACGAGCCATCATGAACGGCATAAGCAGGGAGCGCAACAGCAAAGAAAAACCCAGACAGAGCAGAGCAACCAACAAGATACAATGTAAGATTCATAACAGATGACAGGAGGCGCTGGGGTGGAGGTGGGTTGCAAAAAAGCCAGCAGAGGAAGCAGCAAGTGAGGTCGGGCTAGAGCAGTTTAAATAGCGCGCTCTGAATGCAATTTCCCAATAGGAAGCGGGCACGGGGAGTCAGCTGAGCCATCAGCTGATCTGCTCCGTGTTGACAGCTACGCTGTTGATGCCGATTTAGAGCTTGACGACGTGGCCTGCCAGAACTAACGCTACGCTTGATTTCAGTCAGGACCACTTTGTCAAAATAATCTTTATTCACTTGCACAAGTTTCATTTGGCGGTATGGTACTGTTCTGGGACCCCCTGCTCTTCCATGCGCTTGCGTGGAAAGCCTGAGGCAGGAAGAGCACACCTTCCTGCCCTTCACGAGCCATCATGAACGGCATAAGCAGGGAGCGCAGCAGCAAAGAAAAACCCCCAAAACGACCACACCGGCAAATCCCTGGACCTTCTTGCTACAAGAGATGTCAGGAGGCTATCTGAGTTTAAATAATATCTATCCCGGGATGCAGATAACGTTCGTAAGCAGATGAGGACCATCTGCCCACGAACGTTACCATGGATTAATGGTGGATACAGGAGCGACCATTGCTGCTGTTGTTGCCGCTCCTATGTGGAACGAATGAGCTGTGTAGCGGTCTGGAGGGATTGACAGAGGAGGCGGAGGCGAGAGGTGAACCGGCTCGCGACATGGGTTCCCCTCCTATTTGCGCCCGCTCCCTCTCCCCTCTGTGATGAACAGCGGCTCCTGTGGGCTGGCTGGAGCACGGCTTCTCAGATGGCAGACCATGAAAGACAATGGACAAAATCAGGATTAGTTTGAGAAATGGGACTGATGTTCCCCTTCTGTCTCTATCAGTTTAGGAATGTTCAGAAAACACAAAAGTAATGACTGTGGACTGTTACATCGCCTATGCAGAGGTCTTGAGAGGGATCAAAAGATCGTGAGCGTGTGGTGAATTTTCCGCACCTTAAAACCCATGAAAGGCTGTGAGGAAGACTGTTTCTAACAGTGAGTCTGTATATGAACCCAAGCACCTGTTCCTTAAGTGAGTGATTAATTTGTGCAAAAGTGGAGGAGTGAAAGGGAGACGAATGTCGTGCCTTGTGGTTTCTCTCTTTTAAAGCCGTTTAGCAGGAGCTTAATGGATGGGTCTCTAGCCAGCTGTGGCGGATGGATCCAATCAGCGCAGGTGAAGCTGAACACCTGCGAGGAAGCCTTTGATGGAGGACGGCTGCATTTGCGGGACTCAAAACGGTGAACCAGAAAGCACATACAGTGGGAATACTTATGGGAAGAATTGCAACAGAGAAGGTGGAACAAATGCAGTGAAGTAGGACCATGCAGAGACAGTCTGGACATGGTCTGCGGAATTTCTGAAATTCAAATCGAGACAGAGCATCGGCAACTATCCAATCCTGGAATGTGAGCTGCTTGAATGATGAAGTTCCCCAGCACGGAAGCCCAAGTAAGGCGTCTTATAAATCTGTTAATTAAGGTATGGTGGAACGCCCTTGTGATAATGTGAGCAGCTGCTTATTGTAACAAAATTATAATTTTCTTCCTGGACCAGTGTTTCCCCCAGAGAAGACAAGCTACGATTGGGTATCCATTAGGCAGAAGAAGCACTGGCTGGTAGAGATGACAATCTTGCCCATGCATCGGCAAACCAGGCTATTAAAGAACCCCCAAAACCCACGGAAGGAGCTGCGTTTGTAGATAATCTAATGGCCAAAGAAGGTTCGGTATTATCATTAGCTAAAGAAAAAGAAATGCCGTTAATTTTTATTTTTTTATTTTTTTATTTTTTTATTTTTTTATTTTTTTTAAAAATTTATTTATTTATTTATTTATTTATTTATTTTTTCCCCAAGCACAAAGACCAGAACCGGAGCTCTGATTTGCGCCCTTCATCGAAGTTACTGTGTCATGTAGATTTCAACTGTTTTTGAGAGGTGGAGAGGCCTGGATATGAATGAGCGGCCCTGAGGAATCACGCGCATGGCGAAATTGAGATGACCTAGCAAGGAGAGCATCTCTTTTGAGATGGTTTTTGAAAGCTGTTCCTTATTATCTCCCTGATGCCATTTAATTCTCGAGAGGCAGGGAAGCTTGCCTGAGAATACTGTCTAATTAATACCCAGAATTTCAATGCTTGGAACGGGCCTGAAGTTGTTTTTATTTTATTTTATTTTATTTTATTTTTATTTATTTATTTATTTATTTTTTCCCCCTAGATTTTTAAAGTAGGCCTATCTTTAGCTGTGGTGATAGCATGATCTGGCTGGCATGAGGGTATTCTATGAGCAAAAAGTCTAACAGTTGAGCACGAATGCAGCTACAATTATTAACGGGATCCAGCAAGAGCTTCTGACAACCTGTCAAAGATTTGGACTGCTGCGACGCCCGAAAGTGAGCCCAACTGCAAAATACATTTTCTCTCTCCTTTTAAACGCGTCTGTGATGTCGGCCTTGATACCCACGCACATCTACCTGCTTGTTGGATGAGCTTAAGCATCGTCGATTGAGCATAATACGGAGAGAAAGGCTGTACAGAATGAGCAGAAATCGATGATGAGATGCTTTTGCCAGAATATTCCGGGTAGCAACACCTTACATTAATGAGACACTTAGGCAACCACATCAGGCCAGCAATGAACCTTTGTACCAGTCCAGTTAACGAACTGACAAGGCAGCGGTTTGAAGCTTCTAAAGCCTCCCCCAGCTCGGGCACGTGACTGGGGTTGAAGGTTTTTTTTTATTTATTTATTTATTTATTTTTATTTATTATTATTATTATTTTTATTATTTTTTATTATTTATTTTTTTTATTTTTTTTTTCCTTCCTCAGAAGGCAGGTTTGTCTGGGGCACACTGACTTTGGATGCCCGTCCCCGCAATAGCTTATTTCATCGGCTTTTGGGCCTGCCGGCGAATGGACTATAGCCACAGCTTGGGACACATATTGGAAGAGTGCGAGGAACTACAAATGGAGCAAAGAGCTTGGCGGCCAGTGCAGTGCCTGCTGATTAGAGCCAGGTCAACCACGGCTAGATTGACACCATACCTGCGAGGATCTGGCTTCTCATATTGCAGGAGATGGCAGCACAGGAGGGTAGAATGGGACACCAGTGGAGATTGGGACTGCACTTCCCAGAGTTCTGCACGGGATGGAGACGCCGTCGAGGTGTCGGAATGACGTCATCGGCCCACATCGAGGAGGAAGCAGCAGGTTCCCGGGATGTAAACACGGCAGCCTGGAGAGAAGAGCTGGAGATGAAGCGGTTGCGGCCTCTAAGGTCTGGATCCTGGAGTTCATGCTGGAAAGGGACGTCTGAATGGGAGACAGCGCTGCCATGATTGCGTCGTTTGCCGGAGCTGCAGAGGCGACTGCCGAAATCGGGGCTCTAGCTCTTTTGGTCGGCGGGGCAGCGGCTGGAGTCGGAGCGACTGCTGAGATCCGGGAGCTGTGTTTGCCTTTTGCTGTGGCTTTCCGAGGAGAAGAGACAGGAAGCTGATCGACGGGTGGAGGTTAAACCCAGCGCAATTTACAAATAAAGTGAACAGATTGAAGCTCCGACCGGAGCGGTAACATCGTTGTCAAACAGAAACTCCCAACAGCTTTGGAATCGGCCAGTCATGGATCGATGGGACATCTGTGGCGTTACCTTTGCCTGCCAGGTGAGAGCTTCGACGGAGAGAAGGAGCCCTCTCATCGTCGTAGATGGCTTCCTCTGTTTCAGAGTTTTGCTGAGGCTCCAATATAGCCTACCGTCACTTTGCCACGGATCCTCATCATGGACGGAGGCAACGACATCACGAGCAGCAGGGTGAGTACGAACACGAACGGCGATCTTTCCTTCATACGGGAGCTTGTTTGCAAAAAAGCCAGCAGAGGAAGCAGCAAGTGAGGTCGGGCTAGAGCAGTTTAAATAGCGCGCTCTGAATGCAATTTCCCAATAGGAAGCGGGCACGGGGAGTCAGCTGAGCCATCAGCTGATCTGCTCCGTGTTGACAGCTACGCTGTTGATGCCGATTTAGAGCTTGACGACGTGGCCTGCCAGAACTAACACTACGCTTGATTAGTCCAGCAATTAAACTAGTGAAATGAGGAAAAATGGGGAGTTTTTATGAATTGGAATGCAGTGTTTTTTGGTTTTTTTCAAATTTGTGTATGCCTTGATCATTTGCAGGGATCGAGAGGATCTTTCATATATGCATGATATTAATTATTCTTTGGCCCTGTAAATATTACCCTGGCTTTATGTTTAAATTCTACAAGGAATTATTTTTTAAACCTTTTACGAAAATTATCACCTCACAACTGTGTGTTACTTGCTGTTTGTATTTTGTCACTTTGATAAGTAAAGTCTAACCTTAGCACCAAGTATTATTGACTAAAGTAATGAAAAGCAAGTAAAATGTAAAACACTTGTTCAAGTTTACCGTGTGCACAGCGGTTAGGGACCGCCATGAGCAGAGGAGAACTTGCACTCCTTACCTGAGGGCTTGGACACTCATTTTACGTGAATATTCTTGGAATATTCTTGTGGACACAAGTGAGTAAGTTTATGTGCTTGGTTTACTTTTAAACATTCCTGTTAGCTGTCAGCTGAAGTCATTGTTATTGAAAATGTAACATTAGTCAATCCACCTAGCTAGCTTGTTACCGTGCTAACGAGCAAACTTGAACCGGTTGCATGCATGTGTCATGTCGCTACTTTCTGTGGCCAGTTGCAGGTAAAATATTTCTTCTGAGTTTCAGACTTGTCATCCTATGGCTAAATTCACCATTTTGAATAGGAAGCATGGCACTTTGATCCGAAGAGCCTTTTATTGGGGAAAGGGTGGCCCCCAGCTGGACACATCACACACTCACCAGTCACCCGTTGGCACTAAGGCAGGAGTTTTGCGTAATACTAGTGAAAACATTTTATTTCAGATGCAGATGAAATGTGTCTCCATACCGTTGTCTTGTGGTGAGCTGTAAGCTTAGTTTATGCTTCTGCGTCGCGGCGACGGCGTAGCTACATCGTCGGCCCTACGCCGTCATTGAGCATTTGAAGTTCTGCGTCGAGGGAACGCGTTGGTCTGCAATTCACCGCCAAGCCGCGAGGGGGGGGGGGGTATGGCTGTGTCTTTGTTTGGTTTCGGGGAGTTCTTGCTCTCTTGCACTGCAGTTGCGGTCAGAGCGGATATGCTGTGTAGCATTCTGGTCACAGTGTGGGGCTTACAAGCTACATGCTGCACAACACCAATACTCCTCCTGCCCTGCTGGGATCTCACAAAGCATGGAGGTCACAAGCAATAGGAGACAAGCATGCAAGCAGCAGAAGTAACTGGCGGTGTTGTTATACTGTTGACCGGAAAAGCAACTGCCGGAAATGACGGTCTGAGCGCACCAATCCCAGTCCTTGCCGTTCGCGTCTCGACGCATCGACGTGGCGCGTAGTCAGGATTTTTTGGAGGCGCACGTCAGGCTACGGCGCAGGGTCCGCGTAGGGGTCTGCGTCGACGACGTAGCTACGCCGTCGCTGCGACGCAGAAGCATAAATCAGGCTGTAGTGGGAAAATATTGCACATTTGATGTTGTTTAAGTGACTGACATTTTTACATTACCTGTCAGGCCTTGAATGATATTTGGGACACATAACCTTGGTTCCAATATGGACAGGGGTAAGGAGTTATTCCTGAACAAAGTTGTTTTCGTGTTTCTTGTGTTAAAAGCCCCCTATGTCTTATTCTTGGCTTGGAGCCACAAAAGGTAATTCTGTCAAGAGTAGTGATGTATGAACTACAGGTGTGGGTGTAAGTTAAGGTTGTGTGCATGTATAAAGCAAACCACAAAAAGGTGTTTCACGCCTTCAGCCAGAGCATTCTATGTTGATGGTTGAAGCATCCACCTGCAAGTCTTTGAATAAAAAAAAACACTACTCTCTCCTGTGTTCAGTCTTCTGTTCACAAGAAATTAACACAACAGTACATTGTCTCTTAATGCATCATAGACAACAGTGTGTGCAATGTGCATGTAAACTGTTGTGCCCATTTGTTCATGTGTAAACTGCAAGAGACCCCAGCATCAGCACTCCAGGAAAGAAACACACAAACACTTGAGAAGCAAACATGTCACACTGCAGCGTTCTGGATATGCTGTAACGGTTTAGTCTCAGAGGCTGGGAGTCCAGCCAAGAGCGAGTTGCAGTAGTTCAGGTAGGAGATGGACAGCGCTTGGACCAGGGGTTGCGTTGCATCCTTTGTGAGGAAAGACCGGATCCTGCGGATGTTGTAGAGGGCAAATCTGCAGCATTGGGCCACAGCAGTGATGTTGGGGGTGCAGGATAGTTGGTCGTCGAGGATTACGCCCAGGTTCCTTGCAGTCGATGAAGGCGATACTGTGATGTCCTAGACAGTGACTGACAGTTCCATGCGAGGGCAGTCTTTCCCCGGGATGAAGAGTTGTTCAGTTTTATGAAGGTTGAGCTTGAGGTGGTGCACAGTTGTCCAAGCGGAGATGTCTGGCACCTTGTAGGCCAGGCTGGTTCCCAAGAAATTAGACACATGGGGACTGGAAGGCCCTGGAGCAGACAGGAGGCCAGCCGGTTGACGGCTAGCAAACACCGGAGCTGACAGATGGCTAACAGGCTGATGTCAGCTGGGTCCATTCTGGTCAGTTCGTTCTGTTACAATTTACAGTTAAACAAGGTGAGAACCCAATTGCAGACAACACACGGGAGGCAGGATTGGACAACAAAAAGCGAGCTTTATTTAAAAAAAGCTGAATGTACAAAAACCAAGGAATCCAGAAAAAACAAAAAACGAGTCCCGAGGACAAACTGTGAAGTCTAGTTTGGCTAGTTTGCCAAACTTTAGAAGCAAATAGGCAAACTCCTCAATTTAAGCGCATGGTCGTGTTATTAATAGTTCGAAAGCTTAGATTCTCATAATTCTATTCATGCAAACCACTTCAAGATAAAACCACATCACCAAGGTACAATCAACTAACAAACAAACAAGCTAACAAACTAGTACGTATCAAGTTTGGCCAACTCACCCATTAAGTGTCTGGGTCTTTCAGTACTGCATCAAACTAAGGAAAACTTAATTCCAAATGTTCAGTAGTTCCATTTCACGAACATTTTTTGTCTAAAACACAGTATTCCGTACATAAATGGTAACAAAATGGCAAAAAACCTGCAATCACAGTTACTTTTCCAGGCTTCTATCCATCAAAAAATTACTCTCATTTAACAGCAGACACCATTATACCTCTACATTGGAGATCCTGAGAGAGCAGCCTTTTGATTGACAACTCATTTGAGCAGATAGGATATTCTAAGCCCGCCCTAGAGCATAAAAAAGCCAATGACTGAACGTGTAGACAAGTGACCCTCTCCCTCTTCTTTGTTTTCTCTCCTGAGCCACTTACACTCCAGCCTGATGATTGACGCATCATCTAGCCAATGAAATTTCACATTTTCAAATAAGTTTCTAAACAGACCCATGGACCTCTGACCTTAAGGCAAAAGGATGTCAACTTTGGAAGAATAACAACTTTGATTGCTCTACATAAACATTGATTGACCACTAGATCTCTCTAGGGCCGTAAATTGTGGGGGTTGACCAACATTCATCGAGTGTGTTTCGCCCTGCTCCTGATCCGAATTCTGCTTCAAAATCTGCTAATTTACAGGATACCACACTGCTGTCTAATGAGTTTTGGTAATAACGTTCAACACAGTGATATAAGGAAATGGCAGTACAACATGAGTGTATTAGATGCTTACAAGTATGATTTACTTATGATTTAAGTTCTATTATAATTTATTATTTTAGACGTTCTCCACTGTTGCGTATATAATCCTAAAGTACAGATAAGAAAATGTTCATTTGCTTATTGTGCTGCCTTGGGGCTCTTTCAGCTCATCCTTGACTTTTGTTTTTTCACTTTTACTGAGCGCTAAGCAAAGCTCTAGAATATACTCTGAATTGAGAAGACAGACTGCACAGTTTCCTAAAAGCCACAAGCAAAGCCTGGTGTTTGCTATAAGAATAATCATATGTTTTGTAATCCTCCTTTTTTTTATGTAGTTAACTTTTGACTTTTGAAGACTTTTTGGCTCCATGCATTCCAACTCTGACAGATAGGCCTTGTCTGAGACTGGATTCATCATCCTGAAGAAGAGAGACCAGCTGCTTTACTGAACCTAATATACAGCGGTTATCATCTGGCCATCTGTCACCATCGCTCCAGATCACTGAGTCTGCTTGCCATATTATGTTCTTTGCAGGAGGTTTGCCTCATCATCAACCCATCCATCACCGCAGAAAAATGTGAAATGACCAAATTCATATGTTCAGTCTGAGAGTTGATGCAGATGTAATTCTTAAATGATTTTTGCTTTTATTGAACCTAGTTAAATATTCCCTGATTTGTGTTTTTGAATCATTCATCATTCATTGATTAATTCCCTCTGTCAGCAATAGTTTGTTGACTAATTTGACCATTTAATCAGGCATTCACTCAGTGAATCATTCTTGTAAATATGTACAGTCCCCTCCAAAACGATTGGAACAGCGAGGCCAATTCCTTTATTTTGCTGTACACTGAAAGCCTTTGGGTTTGACACCAATAGATGAATATGAGACAAGATATCAGTATGTCAGCATTAGGGATCGACCGATATGGGCCGATGCCGATACCAATTTTTTTCCATCACCCTTAGCCGATGACCGATTATGGACTGCCGATTTTCTTGGGCTGATTTTTGGGGCCGATACTGCTTTTGCTCCCTCAATTTACATAAAAAAAAATTACACAATGATAACAGGTCTCAAGTTTAAACAAACATTTATTGAACAGTAAAATTTAAGCTTAAAGGATAACTACCGTTTTTTACAACCTGGACCTTATTTCTAGCATAAAATACGATCATTTACTCACCCAGATAACTTTGGTGTCATTTGGCGTCGTTCGGACAAAATTAGATCCAGTGGAGCGCCGCGTATATCCATATAATGCGAGTGATCCGGGCACCGAAGCGCAGCCTCTATGAGCATTATCTGCCACGAAACTAGTTCATTTCACCAATATTTTGTTATGATACGCTAGTGCTATTCCCCTCTGAGTCCGGGCTTGTCTGTTATCAACATCCGGGGTCTGTAGGTTGACCTACTACCTCTGACCTGGAAGATATCATCTCTGAGCTGCGCGCGCACCCGCGACAGCCAGCTTGTTTACCTGTAGCTGCTACTGCTAGTTTGACCCCGGATGTTGATAACAGACAAGCCCGGACTCAGAGGGGAATAGCACCAGCGTATCATGACAAAATATTGGTGAAATGAACTAGTTTCGTGGCAGATAATGCATTATATAGAGGCTGCGCTTCGGTGCCCCGTCACTCGCATTATATGGATATAGCGGCGCTACACTGGATCTAATTTCGTCCGGATGACTTCAAATGACACCAAAGTTATCTGGGTGAGTAAATGATAATATTTTATGCTAGAAATAAGGTCCAGGTTGTAAAAAACGGTAGTTATCAATGCTACAGGCATGAATAAAACTACTGTACACTGTACACAGTAGGATTCAACAGCTTTGTTCAACTTTAGACCACACATACTTTCAATGTTGCCACACCGGGTTCTTGCGTTCAGCCATCTGTATGAAGAATAAATAAAAACACAGATTAGTATTAGATTAGATTAGTATCAATATTTTTGGAATCATCTTACATTCATATCACCCATATCATCACCCTTTCATCAATATCTACAACACAGCCCTGATGATGCATTGCTTGCTGATAAGACAGGTATAATTCATTTTTTCTGCACAAAATAAAGTGATCATGTCTTAGGCTACTATGCTGTCAGGTTTGGCAACACCAGAACATAAATCAGCAGGAAAATAAGTGTGATGTCAGAAGCACATTAAGCAACAAATTGTTCAAGTTTAAGTTTTAAATGGCATTATCAACTTTAAAAGGAATAAATATTCAACCATGTACGAAACATTTCTCTCATAGTTTCAGTTAAATCTCTCATCGATGTGATGGCTGCTCCTCCCCAGTGAGACACGCACCCCCCCTCCACACACAAACACACACACACACACACGTCAGCTGAGCTGACACTGACTGAAAAACTCCACCACCGCTGGATGATAACGGCAGCAAACGGCTCTAAACACGTTTTCACGAAACACTGACACAAAGTACTACATATAAAACATTTCTCTCATCATTAAAGTTCTTCTAGTACACACTAAAGACCTCTGATAGCCCCGCAATGGCTGCTCCACTCTGCTCTGCTGAGGGAGAGAGCACGCACACGCACACACACACACACACACACACGACACGCATCTCAGCCCGGCGTTCGCTTATTTAAACTCCTACAAACACCATGGAACTGAATTGACAACTTTGACATTACTACTAATATTACTTCATTACTAATATTTCAACTAAGTTTAACAGTTAGAGGCTAATTGAAAGTTTAAAACTTACCGTTGTTCTGAAGCAGCCTCCTGGGCAATGCCGCTTTCACCACTCTTCCAGTGGGGGAGGGGTAACGCGTCTGAATGTGCTGCAGGGTCTTCTGGCAACACAGAGCTGCCCGTGGATGCCTGTTTGTAAATCATGCCCAGAAAAAAACATTGGCGAAACCATCAAATATCGGCCCGATATATTGGCCGGCCGATGTATCGGTCGATCCTTAGTCAGCATTCATTTCCAGGTATTTACATCTAGATCTGTTAAGAAGATAGAAGATAGAAGATGGCACCTTTTATTTGAACCCATCCATTTTTCAAGTGAGCAAAATTAAACAATAAATAGCACTGAATGTCTACTCTCAGTTTCAGCTTTGAGTTTTGCCTTTGCCGACTGCATTTATAGTTAAAAAGGTGTAACCAACATAAAGACCAGAGAGCTGTCTATGGGCAAAAAGCACGAAATTTGGAGCTGAGAGAAGATGGAAAATCAATCAGAGCTTTTGCACAAACCATAGCTGGCCATAGCCATTACAACCACTTGGACTGTCCTGAAGAAGAAAGAAACCACTGGCGTACTCTGCAACAGACGTCCGACTGGTAGACGAAGAAAAACATCAGCTGAGAGCTGTAAAGAAAAACCCTAGAACAACTGTCGGGACATCACCAACAACCTCCAGAGGGCAGGAGTGAAGGTATCACAATCCACTGTTCGCAGAAGACTGGGAACAAAAGTACAGAGGCTACACCAGAAGATGCAAACCACTCATTAGCATAAGAATAGGAAGGCCAGAGTGGAAGTGGAATTGCAAAAAATTACAGAGGCAAGGCTCATAAGTTCTGGGACAAAGTTTTATGGACTGATGAGACAAAGATTAACCTTTACCAAAGGAATGGAAAGGCTAATGTGTGGAGAAAGAAAGGATCTGCGATGGGCTCATCGATCTTCATAGATGATGGCAGCAGCAAAATAAACCCTTCATCATGCAACAGGACAACGACCCAAGGAGTTCATCAGGGAAAAGAGGTGGAAGGTTTTAGACTGGCCAAGTCAATCTCCAGACTTAAACCTTATTGAGCCTTTTTTGAGGAGACTGAAGGGAATCACTGAAGGCTATTAGTTTCAAGTCCTCATCAGTTTTCTTGAAGTGTAACTCGTAGTCATAAGTACCTTTTAGGTATCTCAAAATATGTTTAGCAGCCACTAAGTTCTCTGCTTTTGGCTTTGCCAGTGTTTGCGACAGTTTACTCACTATCCAACTAATATCCGGTCTGGTACAAGCAATGGCATATATCAGACTGCCTACAATTTCCCGGTGTTCTTTGGGATTTTCAACATCATTGCTGTTGCCCTCCTTCTCGCTGTCACTTTCCATTTTTAGCTCACATGGGGTAGATCTAGGTTTACAGTCTGACATGGCAAACTATGGCATTTTTAGGATGTACCTTTTCTGACTCATTTTGATTTCCTTTCCCTTTTATTCAAACTCAATGCCCAGGAAGAATGTTATTTTCTCCAGATCTTTCATTTTGAATTGGGATTTCAGTCTCTTTGAACCTGTTGAGCAGATCGTTTTTGCTAGCTGCAATGATAAAATCATCCACCCAGATTAATACAATAATAGTTTCATTTCCTATCTGCTTTCTATATACACAGTGGTCAGATATATTTCTCACAAAGCTGTTTTCTTCTAGATCAGGGGTGTCAAACTCAAATACATAGTGGGCCAAAATTTTTAAAAATGGTACAAGTCGAGGGCCGGACTGGTTAAATGTTTATTGAAAACTTATTGAAATGACCTTATTGCACATATTGAACCTGGAACCAACAAAGCCTGTAAGCCCATAAAATAACATTAATCATTAAATAAATTAAATAAAAATAAAGAATAAATAAAATCAGTTGCATTTATTTTTTATGGCTCTATTTGCAGTTTTTTCAGAGTAAATTCAATTGAACACATTTTTCTACAGGCAAACAACAGCCAAAAAATTATTTCCCTCAAAGAAAAATCAAATATCCTGTTGTAGCAAGAAAAAAAAAAGAAAAAATGCAATTGGATTAAAAACTGAAAATTAGTTAAAGCTCAGTTTGCTGTTCTGTGATGCTCACTAGTCTGAGCCAGATACTTGGTGTCTCATCTTGGACACAAGTTCATCAATGTTTGGGGTCAGGTTCTGAGCTGAGGAAATCCTCAGGATTGAGTGGAGGTGTTCATCAGTAAGGCCACTCCTGTGTGATGTTTTGTTTATCTTCATCAAAGAGAACAGATGTACACACAGGTATGTGCTGCCAAACATAGAGAGCATTTGAGCAGCTTGGGTGCGCAGCTGGGTCATTGTGTTGGGGATGAATGAGGAAACTCTGCAGCGCCCACAGACTAATATTTTGCCTTAAGTGTGTCACTACACTGGAGCTCAATCAGCTCCATTTGGAGGTTTGATGGTGCGCTTTCCATGTCAGGTGCAAATGGATTACTGAGCAGTTCACACCTGCTTTTTTGGGCTTCAAAATCGGCAAATCGCCGTGTGAAGTCGGCACCAAGTATGCCGAGTTTTTCAGCAACTGTGTACTTGGGAAAACGGCGGTAGAGACCTGCTCTTTCATAGTTTGACAGCACGGAAAATGGCTCAAGTTTTCTTGCAGCATCTGCGTACATGTCAGTGATGACACTGCCCCGAACCTGAAGCTGCAGGTTGAGCGCATTAAGGTGGCTCGTGATGTCACACAGAAATGCCACTTCACACAGCATTTTTTTTATCTCGGAGCTGTGTTGTGTCTTTCCCTTTGCTTTCCGTGAACTCACATATCTTCTCACGCAACTCGAAACATCTTTTCAGCACCTTTCCCTGGCTTAGCCATCGCACATCTGTGTGGTAGGGCAAGTCACCATATTCTGAACTTAACTCCTCCGGAAAAGTCTTGAACTGGCGGTGATTTAAACCTTTGGCTCTGATGAAGTTAACTGCTTGTGTTATGGTGCTCATCACATGCTCCATTTTCAAGGCTTTGCCACACAACGATTCCTGGTGAATGATACAGTGATAAGCTGTCAGCTCACCTGTCATGTTTTCCTCCTTCATCTTCTCCCAGATCCGTCCCACCAAGCCACTCTTGACCGCAAATCGCGGGCGCTCCATCAGTTGTTAATCCAACAAGCTTATCCTGAAGCAAACCAAATTCATTTATACATCTGGATACCTCTTCAAAGAGATCTTTCCCCGTAGTTGTGCCATGCATTGATTGTAATCCCAACAACTCTTCTGTTATGCACAAGCTTGAGTCCACTCCACAGATGAAAATTGACAGCTGGGCATTGTCAGAAGTATTGGTGCTCTCATCCACAGCAAGGAGTATGCAATGAAATCTTTTCCCTTTCCCACAAGCTGTTGTTGAAGATCGGTGGCAAGCTGACATACATGATCAGCAACAGTGTTTCAGCTCAAGCTCACATTGAAAAAGGCTTGCTTCTTTTCTGGGCACACAGTGTCTCAAACTTTCATCATGCAGTTTTTGACAAATTCTCCCTCGGTAAAGGGCCGCGACCTCTGCTGCCACAACAAAACTGGCCTTAACAGCAGCCTCGCTTTGTGATTTGGCTTTTGTGAACATAGCCTGCTGTGACATCAGACTTCTTTTTAACTCTTCTACCTTCTTGAGCCTTTATTTCGTGTCCAGATGCTTGTTTCTGTCGTGGTGCTTCATTTCAAAGTGTCTTCTTACAATGTATTCTTTCATTACAGCCACACTGTCACCGCACAGAAGCACACAGCTTTGCCCTTTACATCCACGAACATATACTCTGCCTCCCACCTGCCTTGAAAACCTCTGTTCTCAAAGTCAACCTTTCGTTTAGCCATTTTTTGGGGGAGAGAGGTAGTTGAAAGTTGACACAGGTGAGTAGCTCCATAGGGCTGCTGATGAACGAGTAAGGCATGTTCCCGCGGGCCCGAGATTGACGCGCCAACGCACTGGCAATGCATTGTGGGACCTGGAGTATTATTGTGGTGCGTGCAATATACCGGCGGGCCAGCTTTAATAGTAACTAGATATTATCATGCGGGCCAAAGATAATTCATTCACGGGCCGGATGTGAGTCTTTTAATGAGTTCTTGAGTTTGACACGTGCAATAGGGCCTTCGCAGGTTTCCTGCTCAGGCCCTAATTAAAGCTGCAAGCAGTGATGAACGGGCCCTCGCCCCACGTATGCTGGGCTGTGTCCACGATGTGGCCCTAGAGCTCACACATCAATTATATGTCATGTTGTAGTGTATAGTGCCTTAGTAAGCTTCTGTCAGAAATGTATATATCTGTTATTTGTGAGAGAAAGTGTGTGTGTGTGTCTTTTGGTTTCACTTCGGTTTGGTTTTGCTTGCTTTTATTGTGTGAAGCTCTTTGTGCTACATTGTATTTGTATGAAATGTGCTATATAAATGACATCTGATTGATTGATATGAGGCTGACTTCCTGGGTCCTGTGGGTGCTGCCATGGAAAGGTTCCTACCTAAATAGGTGCATGTGACGCAAAACACAACATAGCCACCTAGTGGACAGTTTGTGTCCAACACACACCATACATTGACATGGCTCTTACAATGGCCAAGCATCGAAATTAACGGTCAGCTCACCAGGTACAACATAGGCGAAAGCTTTTGACAGAAATGTATGTATGTGTTATGTGTGAGAGAAAGTGTGTGTGTGTGTCTTTTGGTTTCACTTCTGTTTCGTTTTGCTTGCTTTTATTGTATGACACTCTTTGTGCTACATTGTATTTGTATGAAATGTGCTATATAAATGACATCTGATTGATTGATATGAGGCTGACTTCCTGTGTCCAGTGTGTGCTGCCATGGAAAGGCAAAACACAACATAGCCACCTAGTGGACAGTTCGTGTCCAACACACACCATACATTGACATGGCTCTTACAATGGCCAAGCATTGAAAGGTCGGACCATCACGCCCACCAGGAATAACGTAAGCAAAAGTTTTTGACAACATTTCATCATGAAGGTATGAGGATGAGACTTAGTGACTGGGAAGTCTGTGGTGTTAAATCTGTAGGACAAGCTAGTTAGGCTATGAGGCATAAAAATGGATTTTAAATGGGAGAAAATGGCGATGTTCTGAACTTTGAACCAAAATGGCAGACTTCCCGTTGGACTAGGTTTGCGACATTTTGTGAATTTGCGCATAGAAATTTAGCGCGACAGTGGGCGTGGCCTACATCACACAATTCAGCTGAATTTAAGAAACATGTAGATATAAGGTTTAAAACTATGCGACATATGTGGGAGTTATTGGGAAAAAACGCTTTTGTCTTGATAATAGCGCCACCTGCTGGTCATTTTTGGTGTGTGAGTTACAGGGGCCAGTCTATACCACCCCTATGAATTTTGTTGACATAATTGTTATGGTGTGGGCACAGTGCCAAATATAAAATTAGACTGCCACCAGAGCACCACCTAGTGGCGGATTGGTAACACTTATCATGTGGAAGTAGTAACCTGAGTTTCATGTCATTCGGACAGACCAATGTGGAGATCTGCAATACTTCCTGTTTGGAACAAAATATGCAGGAAGTTGTTATTTAATAACCTGAGTATTCTTTGGAATATCCCAAAATATTTTGATAACTTTTTGTCAGGAGCGTCCACAGATGCTGTGTGCAAAGTTTCGTGCAAATCGGTGAGATTTCCTGGGAGGAGTTAGCAAAAGTAGGTTTGCGACATTTTGTGAGTTTGCAAAAGAAAACAGAGGTGGAAATGGGCGTGGCCTATATCACGAGATTCAACACAATTCAGGGAACGTGTGGATATAAAGTTTTTTTTAGATTATAAAATTTTTCGGCATGCCTAATGCGTTTGCCAAATAAAATCGCATTTTCATCCATGTTTAGGCAGAGAAAAATGTGATCATTTGGGACAAAGAAAAATAATAATCACTTGAAAAACAATAGGGAACTTGCATGTTCCTGCTCGGGCCCTTATTAAAACTGCAAGCAGTGATGAATGGGCCCTTGACCCATGTACGTCGGGCCGTTGCGCTGTCAGAGGGCGCGGGGCCGGATTTGTGCTTGCCCATTACCTGTGAAAAGGTTCCTACCCAAATGGGATATGGAGACACAAAACACAACAGTGCCATCTAGGGGACTATTTGTGTCCAACACACAGCATACATGGACATGGCTCTTACAATGGCCAAGCATCGAAATTGACCTCACCGTCACGCGCCACCAGGTATATCGGAGGTGAAAGCTTTTGATAACTTTTCATCAACAAGGTCTGAGGATGATACTGAGTGAATGTGAAGTCTGTGGTGTTAAATCTGTAGGACAAGTTAAATAAAGTACAAGGCTTAGAAATGGGTGAAAGTGTGAGCAAAATTTCTACTTTGAACCAAAATCGCCAAATTCCTGTTTGACTGAGGGTATGGGTCCAAGAGGGTTGTTTGTGCTTCTGGTCATGATACTTGTGTGTACCGAATTTCGTTGATGTGTCTGCTTGTAGTAGGCGGGGCTTCAAGTCTGAAATATTCCAGGGGGTGCTATAGTGCCATTTTTAAACTTAAAAGACCCAAACCCATATCAGATATCTGTGTTCGTGACTGGGGATGCATGTGCAAAATTTGGCGTGTGTATGTGTTTGTCTGTGCGTACGAAATGGGTAAAGCCATTAGGGGGCACTACTGAGCTGTCGTGCCGCACCTGAGGGCAGTTATGGTATCGAATTTACGTACTCATGGGTCAGAACCTACATGCCATATTTAGCATGTATGTGGTGAGAATGCTACGATACACTTTGGATGATCCGTGTTGATTTCTTTCTTTGTCTTCTACTGTATTTGGTAATCAGGCTTATTTGCATTCCAATAACTGAGCGTATGTGTGTGTGTGTGTGTGTGTGTGTGTGTCTGTTTCTGTTGTCAGGCTGAAGGGGGTCCTGGAGCAGATGGACCGTGGTGTCGTAGACTTGCGGGAACTCAGAAGGAACCTGGAGCTGGCTGCTGCCATGTTGGACACTGTTTACACTGATGAGACAAGGTAGGAGTGAATAGACTGATGGGCGAATGGATATGAAATATGAATGCATAATTGAATCCTTGTCACTGGTTGTCCAAGCTGTGACTGACAGATGTTTCTTTCTGTTCTGAAGGCGTCTGTTGGACACTGAGGATGAGCTCAGCGACTTTCAGGCGGAGTCAGTGCCCAGTGAAGTACGTGATTGGCTGGCATGTACCTTCAGCAGGAAGATGGGTGTGGCCAAGCGTCGTCCTGAGGAGAAGCCAAGATTCCGGAGCATTGTCCATGCAGTACAAGCTGGCATATTTGTAGAGAGGTAAAAAAAACCTTTTTTTTTTATAGAATAAATAAATAACAGTTTAGGCCCTTTTCAATTATATATATTTTAAAGTATTTGACCTCACCTAAGTAGATTTGCAACAAGCTACAAAATCAACATTCGTATCCAAGTTATATTTCAAAATTCTTATCCTTTTTTTAACAGCTAAGAAACATTTTATTAACCATTGATTAAGCAATTGTAAAGGTTTAGAAATTCCATTCATTGTTTGTTTACAGTGAAATAACTATTAACTAAAGTTTAATTCACAATAAATTTACCATTTATTAACAATGGTTATTAGAAACGGTTACCTTTCTACTTTCTACACCAATTACATCCTTAACACTCTTTCTACAAGGACAAAAACAAAACAAAACAAAAACAAAACTGGTATATTTAACCTGGTGTATTACCCATAAATGTGGCTATTGCAGGTCTGTGGGTCGTGCACTTTGCCACCTCTGTGATAGAGATTCAGGGAAATGAGAGCTGCCAGAACTGCTTTCCTGTCTAACTAACTTAGGGATCAGTACCTGGAGCTACATGACGCTCTTATATTTAGTCATGCCCTAAGATTTGAATTTTGTAGTCTTTTTTTTTATTGGCAATATATAGCCAAAAGAATATGTACACCTTTTTCCACATACGTTGCCAAGTAGTAGCCATAGTGACAATTGTGTGTTTCTAAATTTGTGTCAACAGTTTGTATTTGTCCATTTCCTGTTTCAACATGGCAACATACCCATGCATAAAACCAGCTCCATAAAGAAATGGTTTTCCCTGCTTGGTTTGGACGAACTTGCTCTGCACAGAGCTCTGACCTCAATGCCATCCAACACCTTTGGAATAAACTGAAACACCCGCTGTGTACCATGCTTCATCATCCAACATCAATGTTGGACCTCAATAATGTGACTGACAGGGAGCAGGTCCCTGCAGCCAGGTTCAACATTTGGTGGAAGGACTGAAACCTGTGGGTGACTGAACCTGCCAAAATCAGAAATATATAAAAATATATAAATGGTTGATGAATAAATAATATACCATTACAAACAAAATTGAAAGTAAATGTATTAATTTATAAAATGTGACATATGAATGTGAAATATTTCTGCTTTATTTTGCCTCTGTATTTATTTTCCTTTCCTTTCCTACAACTATTTATATATTTTCCCATTTTCATTAGGGCATGAGCACGAATCTCGTGCGAGGACCTATTGTATCTGTAAGGATTCTTTATTATTATACTTCTTTGGCGCATATTTGGCGGCCTGAACATACCCCAAAACTCACCAAACTCGGAATATACGTCACATGTGCGCGCCCACATCTGAATTCAAAATGATTGGGGATGGGTGTAGCCAGGGGACTCCATAGCGCCACCTAACGTCGGGTCAGGCCGCGAAAACATTCTCGGATCGTCGTGAAATTCGCAGGACTCATGGGTATCAAGGATTTAGCCAGGAATTATTTTTGTCGGAATTTTTGGTGCAACAGGAAGTCGGCCATCTTGAATGGCGTGTGGCGATTTTCATAATTTCGACGCTGTTTACTGGACTTTAGGATGTTCGCAGACTCACCAAATTTGGCCCGTAGCTTCTTACCCATGAGTACTTTAATTCGATACCACAAGTGCCCCCATGCGCGGCACGACAGCTCAGTAGCGCCCCCTAACGCCCCCTTATGGCTTTTCCCATTAATTTTTTTTCATGTTTTCGCCTCATACTTTATGTAACTTGTCCTACAGATTTAACGCCACAGACTTCACACTCACTACATATCATCTTCAGACATTGATGATGACACCTTGTGAAAAGCTTTTGTCTACGTTATTCCTGGTGGGCGTGGCAGTGCGATGACCCCTTATGGCTGTTCCCATTCTGTAGGAATCCGTTTCTAAGCCTCGTACATTAACTAACTCCTTCTACAGATTTTACACTACAGACTTCACATTCACTCAGTAGCATCCTCATACCTTGATGATGAAAAGTTGTGCTAAGCTTTTGCCTACGTCATTCCTGGTGGGCGTGATGATACAGTTTGTTTCAATGACCCCCTTATGGCTTTTCCCATTCTGTACGGACCCAAGTTCTATGGCTTGTAGTTTAACTATCTTTTCCTACAGATTTAACACTACAGAGTTCACATTCACTCAGCAGCATCCTCATGCCTTCTACAGCCTGTGTTGTGCCTGGTGGGCGTGGGCGTGGCCGTGCGGTCAATTTCGATCCTTCGCCAACAAACAGGAAGTACTTTTAACTTCAACATACAAGTTCCCATTTACACCAAATTGCTAACACATAGAGGGGCTGGCCCTGAATACGTCTCTGCATCAATACTGTGTCATATCTATAGCGCCACCCACTGGACACAGGAAGTCACTGAATATTCCACTGTTGTGTTTTGTGTGACACGAATCCCATTTAGGTAGGACATTTACACAGGCAAAGAGTGAGGACACATCTGGGCGCGCAGCTTCCGACGGCGCCACAGCCCAACGTACGTGGGGGGGCGAGGGCCCGTTCATCACTGCTTGCAGTTTTAATTAGGGCCCGAGCACAAATCTTGTGCGAGGACCTATTGTATCTGCTAGGATTATTTATTATTAGGGCCCGAGCACGAATTTTGTGCGAGGACCTATTGTATCTGCTAGGATTATTAGGGCCCGAGCACGAATCTCTTGCGAGGACCTATTGTATCTGTAAGGATTATTTATTATTAGGGCCCGAGCACGAATCTCGTGCGAGGACCTATTGTATCTGTAAGGATTATTAGGGCCCGAGCACGAATCTCGTGCGAGGACCTATTGTATCTGCTCGGATTATTTATTATTATTATTATTATTATTAGGGCCCGAGCACGAATCTCGTGCGAGGACCTATTGTATCTGTAAGGATTATTAGGGCCCGAGCACGAATCTCGTGCGAGGACCTATTGTATCTGCTAGGATTATTTATTATTAGGGCCCGAGCACGAATCTCGTGCGAGGACCTATTGTATCTGTAAGGATTATTAGGGCCCGAGCACGAATCTCGTGGGAGGACCCATTGTATCTGTAAGGATTATTAGGGCCCGAGCACGAATCTCGTGCGAGGACCTATTGTATCTGTAAGGATTATTTATTATTAGGGCCCGAGCACGAATCTCGTGCGAGGACCTATTGTATCTGTAAGGATTATTTATTAGGGCCCGAGCACGAATCTCGTGCGAGGACCTATTGGATTCGCTCGGATTATTAGGGCCCGAGCAGGGAACCTGCAAGGACCCTATTGTTTTTGTAGTGTTTCTTATTATTAGGGCCCGAGCACGAATCTCGTGCGAGGACCGATTGTATCTGCTAGGATTATTTATTAGGGCCCGAGCACGAATCTCGTGCGAGGACCTATTGTATCTGTAAGGATTATTTATTATTCTTTGTCCTTCCCCGAGATTGCATATTTGGCAGCCTGAACATACCTCAAAACTCACCAAACTTGGAATATAGATCAGACCTGGTGAAAATTTTTTTAATCTGTTGTCGTTGTGAACTTCCACCACTAGGTGGCGCTATAATCAAGCTAAGTGCGTTTTGGCTTATTACTCCCACATACTTTGTCGCACATTTAAAAACCTTATATCCACACGTTCAGTGAATTGTGCTGAATCTCGTGATATAGGCCACGCCCATTTCCGGTTACCTAATTTTTTCGCAAATTCGCAAAATGTCGCAAACCTACTTTTGCTAACTCCTCCCAGACAATTTCACCGATTTGCATCAAACTTTGCACACAGCATCTGTGGACCCTCCTGACCCAGAGTTGTGCTAAGCATGTTGATATTCCAAAGATTACTCAAGTTATTAAATAACAACTTCCTGCACATTTCGTAACAAACAGGAAGTGTGGCATATCTCCACATTGGTCTGTCCGAATGACATGAAACTCAGGATACTACTTCCACATGAGCCCCTCAGGCTCTGTGCAAAATTTTGGCTGATGACCACTAGGTGGCGCTCTTTAAATTAAAGTAATTTATATCTCAACATCCGTTGGTCGGATTATCATAAAATTTGGTACACTCATTGCCACTGCCCTCCTGACGATAGCTGTAAAAGGGGTTACCGATCTGCCACTTGGTGGCGCTCTGGTGGCAGTTTAATTTTATATTTGGTACTGTGCCCACACCATAACACTTATGGATATGAAATTGATATGGGTGGTATAGACTGGCCCCTGGAACTCACACACCAAAAATGACCAGCAGGGGGCGCTAAATGGCTCCACAACGCCCCCTGGAATATTTCAAACTGTAAGCCCCGCCTCCTACGTGCACGTACATGAACAGATTTTGGTACGCTTATGTATCATGACCAGACGCACAAAAAACCCTCTTGGACCCATAACCTCAGTCCAACAGGAAGTCTGCCATATTGGTTCAAAGTTGAGATTTCGTTGCCATTGTCACCCATTTCTATGCCTCGTACATTATTTAACTTGGCCTACAGATTTAATGCCACAGGCTTCACATTCACTATATATCATCTTCAGACCTTGATAATGAAAAGTTGTAAAAAGCTTTCACCTACGTTATTCCTAGTGGGCGTGGCAGTGCGTTCAACTTCGCGACCCCCCTTTTGGCTGTTCCCATTCTGTAGGAACCCATTTCTAAGCCTCGTACATCGTTTAACTTGGCCTACAGATTTAACACCACAGACTTCCCAGTCACTATATATCATCTTCAGACCTTGATAATGAAAAGTTGTTAAAAGCTTTCACCTACGTTATTCCTAGTGGGCGTGGCAGTGCGTTCAACTTCGCGACCCCCCTTATGGCTTTTTCCATTTTGTAGGTACCCATTCCTATGCCTCGTGCTTTAATTAACTCGTCCTACAGATTTAACGCCACAGACTTCACACTCACTATATATCATCTTCAGACCTTGATAATGAAAAGTTGTAAAAAGCTTTCACCTACATTATTTCTAGTGGACGTGGCAGTGTGTTCAACTTCGCGACCCCCCTTATGGCTGTTCCCATTTTGTAGGAACCCATGTCTAAGCCTCGTACATTGTTTAACTTGGCCTACAGATTTAACACCACAGACTTCACAGTCACCAAGTATCATCCTCATGCCTTGATGATGAAAAGTTGTGAAAAACTTTTGCCTACGTTATTCCTGGTGGGTGTGGCAGTGTGTTCAACTTCGATGACCCCCTTATGGCTGTTCCCATTCTGTAGGAATCCTTTTCTAAGCCTCGTACATTAACTAACTCATCCTACAGATTTAACACCACAGACTTCACATTCACTCAGTAGCATCCTCATACCTTCAACAGCCTGTGTTGTGCTTGGTGGGCATGGCGGTGCGGTCAATTTAAATCCTTCGCCATCAAGCAGGAAGTCCTCACAACTTCAACATACAATTGTTGATCTGCATCAAATTGCTAACACATGTAGAGGGGCTGGCCATGAATATGTCTATGCATCAATACTGCGTCATATCTATAGTGCCACCCACTGGACACAGGAAGTCACTGAAGGTGTCACTGTTGTGTTTTGTGTGACACGAATCCCATTTAGGTAGGACATTTACACAGGCAAGGGGCAAGCACAAATCTGGGCGCACAGGCCTCCTACAGCGCCACAGCCTAATGTACGTGGGGGGGCGAGGGCCCGTTCATCACTGCTTGCAGTTTTAATTATTATTTTTTTTTTGTCCTTCCCCGAGTTCGCATATTTGGCGGCCTGAACATACCCCAAAACTCACCAAACTTGGAATATAGATCAGACCTGGCGAAAATTTTTTTAATCTGTTGTCGTTGTGAATTTTCACCACTAGGTGGCGCTATAATCAAGCAAAGTGCGTTTTGGCTCATAACTCCCACATACTTTGTCGCACATTCGAAAACCTTATATCCACGCGTTCAGTGAATTGTGCTGAATCTCGTGATATAGGCCACGCCCATTTCCGGTTACCTAATTTTTTCGCAAATTCGCAAAATGTCGCAAACCTACTTTTGCTAACTCCTCCCAGACAATTTCTCCGATTTGCACGAAACTTTGCACACGGCATCTGTGGACCCTCCTGACAACAACCAATAAAAAGAATTTTGATATTCCAAAGAATACTCAAGTTATTAAATCACAACTTCCTGCACATTTCGTACCAAACAGGAAGTGTGGCATATCTCCACATTGGTCTGTCTGAATGACATGAAACTCAGGATACTACTTCCACATGAGCCCCTAAGGCTCTGTGCAAAATTTTGGCTGATGCCCACTAGGTGGCGCTCTTTAAATGAAAGTAATTTATATCTCAACATCCATTGGTCGGATTATCATAACATTTGGTACACTCATTGCCACTGCCCTCCTGGCAATAGCTGTAAAAGGGGTTACCGATCTGCCACTTGGTGGCGCTCTGGTGGCAGTTTAATTTTATATTTGTTACTGTGCCCACACCATAACACTTATGGATATGAAATTGATAGGGGTGGTATAGACTGGCCCCTGGAACTGACACACCAAAAATGACCAGCAGGGGGCACTAAATGGCTCCACAACGCCCCCTGGAATATTTCAAACTTTAAGCCCCGCCTCCTACATGCACGTACATGAACAGAATTCGGTACGCTTATGTATCGTGACCAGACGCACAAAAAACCCTCTTGGACCCATAATCTCAGTCCAACGGGAAGTCTGCCATATTGGTTCAAAGTTGAGATTTCGCCGCCATTGTCACCCATTTCTATGCCTCGTACATTATTTAACTTGGCCTACAGATTTAACACCACAGGCTTCACATTCACTATATATCATCTTCAGACCTTGATAATGAAAAGTTGTAAAAAGCTTTCACCTAAGTTATTTCTAGTGGACGTGGCAGTGTGTTCAACTTCGCGACCCCCCTTATGGCTGTTCCCATTCTGTAGGAACCCATTTCTAAGCCTCGTACATTGTTTAACTTGGCCTACAGATTTAACACCACAGACTTCCCAGTCACCAAGTATCATCCTCATGCCTTGATGATGAAGAGTTGTGAAAAGCTTTTGCCTACGTTATTCCTGGTGGGTGTGGCAGTGTGGTCAATTTCGATGACCCCCTTATGGCTTTTCCCATTCTGTACGGACTCAATGTCTGTGCCTCGTACTTTAACTAACTCATCCTACAGATTTAACGCCACAGACTTCACATTCACTCAGTAGCATCCTTTTACCTTCAACAGCCTGCGTTGTGCTTGGTGGGCGTGTTGGTGCGGTCAATTTAGATCCTTCGCCATCACGCAGGAAGTCCTTATAACTTCAACATACAATTTCCCATCTGCATCAAATTGGTCACACATGTAGAGGAGCTCACCCAGAATACGTCTCTGCATCAATACTGCATGATATCTATAGTGCCACCCACTGGACACAGGAAGTCACTGAAGGTGTCACTGTTGTGTTTTGTGTGACACAAATCCCATTTAGGTAGAACATTTACACAGGCAAGGGGCAAGCACAACATCTGGGCGCACAGGCCTCCGACAGCGTCACAGCCCAACGTACGTGGGGGGGCGAGGGCCCGTTCATCACTGCTTGCAGTTTTAGTTAGGGCCCGAGCACGAATCTCGTGCGAGGACCTATTGTATCTGCTAGGATTATTTATTATTAGGGCCCGAGCACGAATCTCGTGCGAGGACCTATTGTATCTGCTAGGATTATTTATTAGGGCCCGAGCATGAATCTCGTGCGAGGACCTATTGTATTTGCTAGGATTATTTATTATTATTATTCTTTGTCCTTCCCCGAGATCGCATATTTGGCGGCCTGAACATACGCCAAAACTCACCAAACTTGGAATATAGATCAGACCTGGCGAAAATTTTTTTAATCTGTTGTCGTTGTGAATTTTCACCACTAGGTGGCGCTATAATCAAGCCAAGTGCGTTTTGGCTCATAACTCCCACATACTTTGTCGCACATTCAAAAACCTTATATCCACGCGTTCAGTGAATTGTGCTGAATCTTGTGATATAGGCCACGCCCATTTCTGGTTACCTAATTTTTTCGCAAATTAGCAAAATGTCGCAAACGTACTTTTGCTAACTCCTCACCGCCAATTTCTCCGATTTGCACCAAACTTTGCACACGGCATCTGTGGACCCTCCTGACAAAAACCATTTAAAAGAATGTTGATATTCCAAAGAATACTCAAGTTATTAAATGACAACTTCCTGCACATTTCGTACCAAACAGGAAGTGTGGCATATCTCCACATTGGTCTGTCCGAATGACATGAAACTCAGGATACTACTTCCACATGAGCCCCTAAGGCTCTGTGCAAAATTTTGGCTGATGACCACTAGGTGGCGCTCTTTAAATTAAAGTAATTTATATCTCAACATCCGTTGGTCGGATTATCATAAAACTTGGTACACTCATTGCCACTGCCCTCCTGACGATAGCTGAAAAAAGGGTTACCGATCTTCCACTAGGTGGCGCTCTGGTGGCAGTTTAATTTTATATTTGGTACTGTGCCCACACCATAACATTTATGGATATGAAATTGATAGGGGTGGTACAGACTGGCCCCTGTAACTCACACACCAAAAATGACTAGCAGGGGGCGCTAAATGGCTCCATAGCGCCCCCTGGAATATTTCTAACTTTAAGCCCCGCCTCCTACATTCACAAACATGAACAAAATTCGGTACACTTATGTATCATGACCAGATGCACAAAAAACCCTCTTGGACCTATAACCTCAGTCCAACGGGAAGTCTGCCATATTGGTTCAAAGTTGAGATTTCGCCGCCATTGTCACCCATTTCTATGCCTCGTACATTGTTTAACTTGGCCTACAGATTTAACGCCACAGGCTTCACATTCACTATAAATCATCTTCAGACCTTGATAATGAAAAGTTGTTAAAAGCTTTCACCTACGTTATTCCTAGTGGGCGTGGCAGTGCGTTCAATTGCGATGACCCCCTTATGGCTTTTTCCATTTTGTAGGTACCCATTTCTATGCCTCGTACTTTAATTAACTCATCCTACAGATTTAACACCACAGACTTCACATTCACTCAGCAGCATCCTCAGACCTTCAACAGCCTGTGTTGTGCTTGGTGGGCATGGCGGTGCGGTCTATTTCGATCCTTCGCCATCATGCAGGAAGTCCTCATAACTTCAACATACAATTTCCCATGTTCACCAAATTGCTCACACATGTAGAGGGGCTGGCCCTGAATACATCTATGCATCAATACTGTGATAAGTGAACAAATGGCTCCATAGCACCCCCTGGAATATTTCAAACTTGAAGCCCCACCTCCTACATGCACACATATTAACGAAAGTCGCATATGCATCATGACCAGACGCACAAAAATCCCTCTTGGACAAATGCCCTCAGTCCAACTGGAAGTCCGCCATTTTCCTTCAAAATCAATCCTTCGCCATCAAGCAGGAAGTCCTGATAACTTCAACATACAATTTCCCATCTGCATCACATTGCTCACATGTGTAGAGGGGCTCACCGTGAATACGTCTCAGCATCAATACTACGTCATATCCATAGTGCCACCCACTGGACACAGGAAGTCACTGAAGATGTCACTGTTGTGTTTTGTGTGACACGAATCCCATTTAGGTAGGACATTTACACAGGCAAGGGGCAAGCACACATCTGGGCACACAGGCCTCCGACGGCGCCACAGCCCAACGTACGTGGGGGGGCGAGGGCCCGTTCATCACTGCTTGCAGTTTTAATTAGGGCCCGAGCACGAATCTCGTGCGAGGACCTATTGTATCTGTAAGGATTATTTATTATTATTAGGGCCCGAGCACGAATCTCGTGCGAGGACCTATTGTATCTGTAAGGATTATTTTTTATTATTATTATTATTATTATTATTTTTTGTCTGTCTCCGAGATCGCATATTTGGAAGCCTGAACATACCCCAAAACTCACCAAACTTGGAATATAGATCACACCTGGCGAAAAATTTTATAATCTGTTGTCGTTGTGAATTTTCACCACTAGGTGGCGCTATAATCAAGCAAAGTGCGTTTTGGCTCATAACTCCCACAAACTTTGTCGCACATTCAAAAACCTTATATCCACGCGTTCAGTGAATTGTGCTGAATCTCTTGATATAGGCCACGCCCATTTCCGGTTACCTAATTTTTTCGCTAATTCGCAAAATGTCGCAAACCTACTTTTGCTAACTCCTCACCGCCAATTTCTCCGATTTGCACCAAACTTTGCACACGGCATCTGTGGACCCTCCTGACAAAAACCATTTAAAAGAATGTTGATATTCCAAAGAATACTCAAGTTATTAAATCACAACTTCCTGCACATTTCGTACCAAACAGGAAGTGTGGCATATCTCCACATTGGTCTGTCTGAATGAAATGAAACTCAGGATACTCCTTCCACATGAGCCCCTAAGGCTCTGTGCAACATTTTGGCTGATGACCACTAGGTGGCGCTCTTTAAATGAAAGTAATTTATATCTCAACATCCGTTGGTCGGATTATCAAAACATTTGGTACACTCATTGCCACTGCCCTCCTGACGATAGCTGAAAAAGGGGTTACCGATTTGCCACTAGGTGGCGCTCTGGTGGCAGTTTAATTTTATATTTGGTACTGTGCCCACACCATAACACTTATGGATATGAAATTGATAGGGGTGGTATAGACTGGCCCCTGGAACTCACACATCAAAAATGACCAGCAGGGGGCACTAAATGGCTCCACAACGCCCCCTGGAATATTTCAAACGTTAAGCCCCGCCTCCTACATGCACGTACATGAACAGAATTCGGTACGCTTATGTATCGTGACCAGACGCACAAAAAACCCTCTTGGACCCATAACCTCAGTCCAACGGGAAGTCTGCCATATTGGTTCAAAGTTGAGATTTCGCCGCCATTGTCACCCATTTCTATGCCTCGTACATTATTTAACTTGGCCTACAGATTTAACGCCACAGGCTTCACATTCACTATATATCATCTTCAGACCTTGATAATGAAAAGTTGTAAAAAGCTTTCACCTACGTTATTCCTAGTGGGCGTGGCAGTGCGTTCAATTGCGATGACCCCCTTATGGCTTTTTCCATTTTGTAGGTACCCATTTCTATGCCTCGTACTTTAATTAACTCGTCCTACAGATTTAACGCCACAGACTTCACACTCACTATATATCATCTTCACACCTTGATAATGAAAAGTTGTAAAAAGCTTTCACCTACGTTATTTCTAGTGGCCGTGGCAGTGTGTTCAACTTCGCGACCCCCCTTATGGCTGTTCCCATTCTGTAGGAACCCATGTCTAAGCCTTGTACATTGTTTAACTTGGCCTACAGATTTAACACCACAGACTTCCCAGTCACTAAGTATCATCCTTATGCCTTGATGATGAAGAGTTGTGAAAAACTTTTGCCTACATTATTCCTGGTGGGTGTCGCAGTGTGGTCAATTTCGATGACCCCCTTATGGCTGTTCCCATTCTGTACTGAGCCAATATGTCTATGCCTCGTACTTTAACTAACTTATCCTACAGATTTAACACCACAGACTTCACATTCACTCAGCAGCATCCTCATACCTTCAACAGCCTGCGTTGTGCCTGGTGGGCGTGGCCGTGTGGTCAATTTTGATCCTTCGCCATCACGCAGGAAGTCCTTCTAACTTCAACATACAATTTCCCATCTGCATCAAATTGGTCACACATGTAGAGGGGCTCACCCAAAATACGTCTCTGCATCAATACTACGTCATATCTATAGTTCCACCCACTGGACACAGGATGTCACTGAAGATGTCACTGCTGTGTTTTGTGTGACACGCATCCCATTTAGGTAGGAACTTTCGACAGGTAACGGGCGGGCACACATCTGGGCGCGCGGCCTCTGACGTTGCCACAGCCCAACGTACATGGGGGGGCGAGGGCCCGTTCATCGCTGCTTGCAGTTTTAATTAGGGCCCGAGCAGGGAACCTGCAAGGACCCTATTGTAATTGTAATGATTATTATTAGGGCCCGAGCACGAATCTCGTGCGAGGACCTATTGGATTCGCTAGGATTATTATTATTATTGTTCCATCCCCAAAATCGCATTTTTCACTGCCTGAACATACCCCAAAACTCACCAAACTTGGAATATACGTCACACCTAGCGAAAAATTTTATAATCTGTTGTCGTTGTCAATTTTCGCCACTAGGTGGCGCTATTATCAAGGAACGTGCGTTTTGCCTAATAACTCCCACATACTTTGTCGCACATACAAAAACCTTATATCCACGCGTTCAGTGAATCCTCCTGAATCTCTGGGTATAGGCCACGCCCATATCCGCCTACCGTTTTTTTTCGCTAGCTCGTGAAACGTCGCAAACCTACTTTTTCGAACTCCTCCCAGGCACTTTTTACCGATTTTCACCAAACTTTGCACACAGCATCTGTGGACCCTCCTGACAAAAAGTTATTAAAAGAATTTTCATATGCCAAAGAATACTCGAGTTATTAAATTATAACTTCCTGCAGATTTCGCTCCAGACAGGAAGTGTTGCATATCTCCACGTCAGTGTGTCCGAATGACTTCAAACTCAGGATCCTACTTCCAGATGAGGCCCTAAGGCTCTGTTCAAAATTTGGGATGATGACCACCAGGTGGCGCTGTTTAAATTCAACTATTTTATATCTCAACACCGGTTGGTCGGATTAACACAAGACTTGGTACACTCATTGCCAGTGCCCTTCAGAGGATACCTGACGAATGTGTTACCGATCCGACACTAGGTGGCGCTCTGGTGGCAGTTTCATCTGAGATTTGGCACTGTGCCAACACCATAACACTTATGGATATGAAAGTCATTGGGGTGGTATAGACTGGCCCCTGTAACTCACACACCAAAAATGACCAGCAGGTGGCGCTGTTATCAAGACAAAACCGTTTTTGGCTAATAACTCCCACATAACATGGTGCATATTGTTAAATCGTATGTCTATGTGTTCCCTGCATTCAGCTGAATTGTGTGATGTAGGCCACGCCCACTTTCGCGCCAGAATTCCATTCGCAAATTCGCTAAATACCGCTAACCCATTTTTTCGAACTCCTCCTAGGCAATTTATCCCATTTCCACAAAACTTTGCACACGGCATCTATGGACCCTCCTGACAAAAAGTTATCAAAAGAATTGTGATAGTCCAAAGAATATAAAAAATATAAAACAACAATTTCCTGCACATTGTGGCCAAACACACAGTCTTGCCTATCTTGATGAAATAGAGTCCAATTAACACTAAACTTTTTGTAATTGTGTTGGATGGGCTGATGAGGGTTTGTACAAAATTTGGTGCAAATCAACCAATAGGTGGCGCTTTTATTGCTAAATGATGAAAGAACAGCTAGTTTGAAGGATTTTTAGCTCCTCTTCTAGGTTTATAATGGGTGTGTATTGCGTGAGCTAGAGTGGGTGACATCATCGCTAGAGTGCAGAGCAGCTGCAAAAACTTTAGAAAAAACTCTCTTCCGCTTGATTTGGGTCCCACAGCTTTTACTTCACATAGACAATATATACATAGAAATGTAGGAAATCTTGTTGGCTTTCACATGATCATCTTATTTCAGATGTGCGACTTAAACTTTTGGCTGTGGAAGCCCTAGAGTGACAAGAACTCCAGCAACTCCGCCATAAGCCGCAGTGTTAACTTTGAGCCTAAATCTCTGGAGCGGAGCAGACGGTACCGGTTTTGTCTCTCGCTCTTGTGCCCTCATTTTTCACTCTACAGAAATAAAAAATACATCACATGGTTCAGCAATGTCTCCTGTTACTCACTGTATACATATTTTGGCCATAACCATTACACTTTTTTCTAAACCTGCAGGTGTTTGGGAGGTGTTTTCCCATTCATTCTTATTGGGACATTTTCAACTTTGGTTCTGCTACTGCTCCAGCATCTGTGCAGCTACAGAAACTGTCTGGCTGTCAAACTGTTCAGCTTTTTAAGCTCTTTCAGCCTATTACTTTCAGCTTTTCAACCTTTTCAGCTTTTTCAAAAATTCTGCTTCATGTTCAGCTATAGAAACCATTCAGCTATCAAAACATTCAGCTTCATGTTCAGCTAGAGAAACAGTTCAACTATCAAAATGTTCAGCTTTTTAAGCTCTTTCAACCTATTACTTTTCAGCCTTTCTTCCTTTTCAGCTTTTGAAAAAATCTGCTTTTTCTGCAAATTCTTCACCCAAAATACGTCTCTGCATCAATACTACGTCGTATCTATAGTGCCACCCACTGGACACAGGAAGTCACTGAAGGTGTCACTGTTGTGTTTTGTGTGACACGAATCCCATTTAGGTAGGACATTTCCACAGGCAAGGGGCAAGCACACATCTGGGCGTGCGGCTTCTGACGGCGCCACAGCCCAACGTACGTGGGGGGGCGAGGGCCCGTTCATCACTGCTTGCAGTTTTAATTAGGGCCCGAGCAGGGAACCTGCAAGGACCCTATTGTTTTTGTAGTGATTATTAGGGCCCGAGCAGGGAACCTGCGAGGACCCTATTGTAATTGTAATGATTATTATTATTTTTTTTATTTTTCTTCTGACAAAATGATCGCATTTTTCACTGCCTGAACATACCCCAAAACTCACCAAACTTGGAATATATGTCAGACCTGGCGAAAAATTTTATAATCTCTTGTCATTGTGAATTTTCGCCACTAGGTGGCGCTATTATCAAGGAAAGTGCGTTTTGCCTAATAACTCCCACATACTTTGTCGCACATTGAAAAACCTTATATCCACGCGTTCAGTGAATCCTCCTGAATCTCTGGGTATAGGCCACGCCCATATCCGCCTACCGTTTTTTTTCGCTAGCTCGCAAAATGTCGCAAACCTACTTTTTCGAACTCCTCCCAGGCAATTTCACCAATTTGCACAAAACTTTGCACACAGCATCTGTGGACCCTCCTGACAAAAAGTTATTAAAAGAATTTTGATATGCCAAAAAATACTCAAGTTATTAAATTACAAATTCCTGCAGATTTCGTTCAAAACAGGAAGTTTTGCATATCTCCACATTTGTGTGTCCGAATGACTTCAAACTCAGGATCCTACTTCCCTATGTGGCCCTAAGGCTCTGTTCAAAATTTTGCCCGATGACCACTAGGTGGCGCTCTTTAAATTGGAGTAATTTATATCTCCACATTGGTTTGTCGGATTAATATGAAACTTGGTACACTCATTGCCAATGCCCCCCTAAGGATAGCTGACGAAGGTCATACCGATCCAACACTAGGTGGCGCTCTGGTGGCAGTTTCATTTTATATTTGCCACTGTGCCCACACCATAACACTTATGGATATGAAATTCATAGGGGTGGTATAGACTGATGCCTGTAACTCACACACCAAAAATGACCAGCAGGTGGCGCTATTATCAACACAAAACCGTTTTTGCCTAATAACTCCCACATAACATTGTGCACATTGTTAAACCTTATATATATGTGTTCCCTGCATTCAGCTGAATTGTGTGATGTAGGCCACGCCCACTTACGTGGTAAATTTGCATTTGCACATTCCGGAATGTAGCAAACCTCCTTTTTGGAACTCCTCCCACCCAATTTCTCTGATTCGCACCAAACTTTGCACACAGCATCTGTGGACCCTGCTGACGAAAACTTATTAAAATAATTGTGATAGTCCAAAGATTGGCCAAAATATGAAACAACAATTTCCTGCACATTGTGGTCAGACAAACAATCTTCCATATCTTGATGAAATACAGTCCAATTAACACTGAAGTTTTGTTTATTGTGTTCCATGGCCCAATGACAGTTTGTGAAAAAATTGGTGGAAATCATCCAATAGGGGGCGCTTTTATTGCTACGTGACGAAACAACAGCTTGACTGCCTTCACTTTTGATTCCTCAATGGACATTGTTGCATGAACAAGCCCCGACAGCAGCATGCAGCGACAGCAGCATGCCCCGACAGCAGCATGTAGCGACAGCAGCACGCCGCGACATCAGCACGCCCCGACACGCGTGGACTGCGAGGGCCCGTTCATCGCTGCTTGCAGCTTTAATTATTAGGGCCCGAGCAGGAAACCTGCGAGGTCCCTATTGTAATTGTAATGTTTATTATTATTTTTATTTATCCCAAATGATCGCATTTTTCACTGCCTTAACATACCCCAAAACTCGCCAAACTTGGAATATACGTCACACCTGGCGAAAAATTTTATAATCTGTCGTCGTTGTGAATTTTCACCACTAGGTGGCGCTGTTATCAAGGAAAGTGCGTTTTGCCTAATAACTCCCACATACTTTGTCGCACATTCTAAATCCTTATATCCACGCGTTCAGTGAATCCTCCTGAATCTCTGGGTATAGGCCACGCCCATATCCGCCTACCGTTTTTTTTCGCTAGCTCGCAAAATGTCGCAAACCTACTTTTTCGAACTCCTCCCAGGGAATTTCACCAATTTGCACAAAACTTTGCACACAGCATCTGTGGACCCTCCTGACAAAAAGTTATTAAAAGAATTTTGATATACCAAAAAATACTCAAGTTATTAAATTACTAATTCCTGCAGATTTCGCTCAAAACAGGAAGTTTTGCATATCTCCACATTGGTGTGTCCGAATGACTTCAAACTCAGGATCCTCCTTCCCTATGAGGCCCAAAGGCTCTGTTCAAAATTTGGGATGATGACCACCAGGTGGCGCTCTTTAAATTAAAGTAATTTATATCTCAACATCAGTTTGTCGGATTAACACAAAATCTGGTACACTCATTGCCACTGCCCTCCTGAGGATAGCTGACAAATGTGTTCCAGATCCGACACTAGGTGGCGCTCTGGTGGCCGTCTCATTTTGTATTTGGCACTGTGCCCACACCATAACACTTATGGATATGAAACTCATTGGGGTGGTATAGACTGGCCCCTGTAACTCACACACCAAAAATGACCAGCAGGTGGCGCTGTTATGAAGACAAAAGCGTTTTTGCCTTGACTGCCTTCACTTTTGATTCCTCAACGGAAGTTGTTGCGTGAACAAGCCACAACGGCAGCATGCCCCGACAGCAGCACGCCCCGACACGCGTGGACTGCGAGGGCCCGTACATCACTGCTCGCAGTTTTAATTATTTTTAGTTTTTTTCCTTCAGCCGAAATGATCGCATTTTTCACTGCCTGAACATACCCCAAAACTCGCCAAACTTGGAATATATGTCACACCTGGCGAAAAATTTTATAATCTGTTGTCATTGTGAATTTTCGCCACTAGGTGGCGCTATTATCAAGGAAAGTGCGTTTTGCCTAATAACTCCCACATACTTTGTCGCACATTCAAAAACCTTATATCCACGCGTCCAGTGAATCCTCCTGAATCTCTGGGTATAGGCCACGCCCATATCCGCCTACCGTTTTTTTTCGCTAGCTCGCAAAATGTCGCAAACCTACTTTTTCGAACTCCTCCCAGGTAATTTCACCGATTTGCACCAAACTTTGCACACAGCATCTGTGGACCCTTCTGACAAAGAGTTATTAAAAGAATTTTGATAGTCCAAAGAATACTCAAGTTATTAAAAAACATCTTCCTGCAGATTTAGTTCTTAACAGGAAGTGTTGCATATCTCCACGTTGGTTTGTCCGAAGGACATGAAACTCAGGATACTACTTCCCCATGAGCCCCTAAGGCTCTGTACTAAATTTTATCTCATGACCACTAGGTGGCGCTGTTTAAATTGAAGTAATTCATATCTCCACATCCGTTTGTCGGATTAACATGAAACTTAGTACACTCATTGCCAATGCCCTCCTGAGCATAACTGACGAAGGTCTTACCGATCTGACACTAGGTGGCGCTCTGGTGGCAGTTTCATTTTATATTTGGCACTGTGCCCACACCATAACATATGGATATGAAATTCATTGGGGTGTTAGAGACTGGCACCTGTAACTCACACAACAAAAATGACCAGCAGGTGGCGCTTAATGGCTCCATAGCGCCCCCTGGAATATTTCTAAATTGAAGCCCTGCCTTCTACATGCACGTACTTGAACAAAATTCGGTAGGCTTATGTATCATCACCACACGCACAAAAAACCCTCTTGGACACATACCCTCCATCCAACAGGAAGTCCGCCATTTTCCTTCAAATTCAATCCTTCGCCATCAAGCAGGAAGTCCTGATAACTTCAACATACAATTTCCCATCGGCATCAAATTGCTCACACATGTAGAGGGGCTCGCCCTGAACACGTCTCTGCATCAGTACTGTGTCATATCTGTAGCGCCACCCTCTGGACACAGGAACTCACTGAAGATGTCACTGTTGTGTTTTGTGTGACACGGATCACATTTACATTAGGTAGGACATTTCCACAGGCAATAGGCAAGCACACAACTGGGCGCACAGGCCTCCGACGGCGCCACAGCCCAACGTACGTGGACTGCGAGGGCCCGTTCATCGCTGCTTGCAGCTTTAATTAGGGCCCGAGCAGGGAACCTGCAAGGACCCTATTGTTTTTGTAGTGATTATTATTATTTTTAGTTTTTTTCCTTCAGCCGAAATGATCGCATTTTTCACTGCCTGAACATACCCCAAAACTCGCCAAACTTGGAATATATGTCACACCTGGCGAAAAATTTTATAATCTGTTGTCATTGTGAATTTTCGCCACTAGGTGGCGCTATTATCAAGGAAAGTGCGTTTTGCCTAATAACTCCCACATACTTTGTCGCACATTCAAAAACCTTATATCCACGCGTCCAGTGAATCCTCCTGAATCTCTGGGTGTAGGCCACGCCCATATCCGCCTACCGTTTTTTTTCGCTAGCTCGCAAAATGTCGCAAACCTACTTTTTCGAACTCCTCCCAGGTAATTTCACCGATTTGCACCAAACTTTGCACACAGCATCTGTGGACCCTTCTGACAAAGACTTATTAAAAGAATTTTGATAGTCCAAAGAATACTCAAGTTATTAAAAAACATCTTCCTGCAGATTTAGTTCTTAACAGGAAGTGTTGCATATCTCCACATTGGTGTGTCCGAATGACTTCAAACTCAGGATCCTACTTCCCTATGAGGCCCTAAGGCTCTGTTCAAAATTTTGGCCGATGACCACTAGGTGGCGCTCTTTAAATTGAAGTAACTTATATCTCCACATTGGTTCGTCGGATTAACATGAAACTTGGTACACTCATTGCCAATGCCCTCCTGAGCATAGCTGAAAAAGGGGTTACAGATCTGCCACTAGGTGGTGCTCTGGTGGCAGTTTCATCTTACATTTGGCACTGTGCCCACACCATAACACTTATGGATATGAAATTCATTGGGGTGTTAGAGACTGGCCCCGGTAACTCACACACCAAAAATGACGAGCAGGTGGCGCTAAATGGCTCCATAGCGCCCCCTGGAATATTTCAAAATTGAAGCCCTGCCCCCTACATGCATGTACATAAACAAAATTCGGTAGGCTTATGTATCATCACCAGCCGCACAAAAAACTCTCTTGGACACATACCCTCAGTCCAACAGGAAGTCCGCCATTTTCCTTCAAATTCAATCCTTCGCCATCAAGCAGGAAGTCCTGATAACTCCAACATACAATTTCCCATCGCCATCAAATTGCTCACACATGTAGAGGGGCTCGCCCTCAACACGTCTCTGCATCAATACTGTGTCATATCTATAGCGCCACCCTCTGGACACAGGAAGTCACTTATCTTGTCACTGTTGTGTTTTGTCTGACACGGATCACATTTACATTAGGTAGGACATTTCCACAGGCAATAGGCAAGCACACAACTGGGCGCACAGGCCTCCGACGGCGCCACAGCCCAACGTACGTGGACTGCGAGGGCCCGTTCATCGCTGCTTGCAGCTTTAATTAGGGCCCGAGCAGGAAACCTGCGAGGTCCCTATTGTAATTGTAATTAGGGCCCGAGCAGGGAACCTGCAAGGACCCTATTGTAATTGTAATGATTAGGGCCCGAGCAGGGAACCTGCGAGGACCCTATTGTAATTGTAATGATTATTAGGGCCCGAGCAGGGAACCTGCGAGGACCCTATTGTAATTGTAATGATTATTATTTTTTGTTATTTTTCTTCTGCCAAAATGATCGCATTTTTCACTGCCTGAACATACCCCAAAACTCGCCAAACTTGGAATATAGATCAGACCTGGCGAAAAATTTTATAATCTGTTGTCGTTGTGAATTTTCGCCACTAGGTGGCGCTATTATCAAGGAAAGTGCGTTTTGCCTAATAACTCCCACATACTTTGTCGCACATTCAAAAACCTTATATCCACGCGTTCAGTGAATCCTCCTGAATCTCTGGGTATAGGCCACGCCCATATCCGCCTACCGTTTTTTTTCGCTAGCTCGCAAAATGTCGCAAACCTACTTTTTCGAACTCCTCCCAGGGAATTTCACCAATTTGCACAAAACTTTGCACACAGCATCTGTGGACCCTCCTGACAAAAAGTTATTAAAAGAATTTTGATATACCAAAAAATACTCAAGTTATTAAATTACAAATTCCTGCAGATTTCGCTCAAAACAGGAAGTTTTGCATATCTCCACATTGGTGTGTCCAAATGACTTCAAACTCAGGATAGTACTTCCCCATGAGCCCCTAAGGCTCTGTGCAAAATTTTGGCTGATGTCCACTAGGTGGCGCTCTTTAAATTGAAGTAATTTATATCTCCACATCCGTTTGTCGGATTGACATGAAACTTGGTACACTCATTGCCAGTGCCCTCCTGAGGACAGCTCATGAAGGACTTACCGATCCGACACTAGGTGGCGCTCTGGTGGCAGTTTCATTTTATATTTGGCACTGTGCCCACACCATAACACTTATGGATATGAAACTCATTGGGGTGGTATAGACTGGCCCCTGTAACTCACACACAAAAAATGACCAGCAGGTGGCGCTGCTATCAAGACAATAGCGTTTTCGGTGAATAACTCCCACATAATATGTCGCACAGTTCAAAGCCTTAAATCTTCATGTTCCCTGAATCCAGATGAATTGATTGATGTAGGCCACGCCCACTTTCGAGGTACATTTCCATTTGCACATTCCCGAATGTCTCAAACCTACTTTTTCGAACTCCTCCCAGGCAATTTCACCGATGTGCACCAAATTTTGCACACACCATCTGTGGATGCTGACCACAAAAAGTTATTAAAAGAATTTTGATAGTCCAATAAACACCCAAAATATAGAATTACAATTTCCTGCACATTGTGGTCAAACAGTCAATCTTGCGTATATTGACGAAATACAGTCCGATTAACACAAGACTTTAACTTATTGTGTTCCATGGCCAACTGACGGTTTGTGCTAAATTTGGTGCAAATCGGCCAATAGATGGCGCTTTTATTGCTAAATGATGAAAGAACAGCTTGACTGCCTTCACTTTTCATTCCTCAACGGAAGTTGTTGCATGAAGAAGCCCCGACAGCTGCATGCCCCGACAGCAGCATGCCTCGACAGCAGCATGCCCCGACGGGAGCATACCCTGTGAGGGCCCGATCATCACTGCTTGCAGTTTTAATTAGGGCCCGAGCAGGAAACCTGCGAGGTCCCTATTGTAATTGTAATGTTTATTATTATTTTTATTTATCCCAAATGATCGCATTTTTCACTGCCTTAACATACCCCAAAACTCGCCAAACTTGGAATATACGTCACACCTGGCGAAAAATTTTATAATCTGTCGTCGTTGTGAATTTTCACCACTAGGTGGCGCTGTTATCAAGGAAAGTGCGTTTCGCCTAATAACTCCCACATACTTTGTCGCACATTCTAAATCCTTATATCCACGCGTTCAGTGAATCCTCCTGAATCTCTGGGTATAGGCCACGCCCATATCCGCCTACCGTTTTTTTTCGCTAGCTCGCAAAATGTCGCAAACCTACTTTTTCGAACTCCTCCCAGGCAGTTCGACCGATTTGCACGAAACTTTGCACACAGCATCTGTGGACCCTCCTGACAAAAAGTTATTAAAAGAATTTTGATATTCCAAAGAATACTCAAGTTATTAAATAACAATTTCCTGCAGATTTCGGTCAAAACAGGAAGTGTTGCATATCTCCACATTGGTGTGTCCGAATGACATGAAACTCAGGATAATACTTCCCCATGAGCCCCTAAGGCTCTGTGCCAAATTTTGGACGACCACCACTAGGTGGCGCTCTTTAAATTGAAGTAATTTATATCTCCACATCCGTTTGTCTGATTGACATGAAACTTGGTAAACTTATTGCAAATGCCCTCCTGAGGATGGCTGACGAAGGTCTTACCGCTCCGACACTAGGTGGCGCTCTGGCGGCAGTTTCATTTTGTTTTTGGCACTGTGCCCACACCATAACACTTATGGATATGAAATTCATTGGGGTGGTACACACTGGCCCCTGTAACTCACACACCAAAAATTACCACTAGGTGGCGCTGTTATCAAGACAAAACCGTTTTTCCCTTGACTGCCTTCACTTTTCATTACTCAACGGAAGTTGTTGCATGAACAAGCCCCGACGGCAGCATGCCCCGACACGCGTGGACTGCGAGGGCCCGTACATCACTGCTCGCAGTTTTAATTATTTTTTGTTATTTTTCTTCTGCCAAAATGATCGCATTTTTCACTGCCTCAACATACCCCAAAACTCGCCAAACTTGGAATATACGTCACACCTTGCGAAAAATTTTATAATCTGTTGTCGTTGTGAATTTTCGCCACTAGGTGGCGCTATTATCAAGGAAAGTGCGTTTTGCCTAATAACTCCCACATACTTTGTCGCACATTCAAAAACCTTATATCCACGTGTTCAGTGAATTGTGCTGAATCTCTGGGTATAGGCCACGCCCATATCCGCCTACCGTTTTTTTTCGCTAGCTCGCGAAACGTCGCAAACCTACTTTTTCGAACTCCTCCCAGGGAATTTCACCAATTTACGCGAAACTTTGCACACAGCATCTGTGGACCGTCCTGACTAAAAGTTATTAAAAGAATTTTGATATTCCAAAGAATGCTCAACTTATTAAATGACAACTTCCTGCACATTTCGCTCCAAACAGGAACTGTTGCATATCTCCACAATGCTGTGTCCGAATGACATGAAACTCAGGATACTACTTCGACATGAGCCCCTAAGGCTCTGTGCAAAGTTTTGGCCAATGACCACTAGGTGGCGCTCTTTAAATTGAAGTAATTTATATCTCCACATCCGTTTGTCGGATTAACATGAAACTTGCTACACTCATTGCCAATGCCCTCCTGAGGATAGCTGATGAAGGTCATACCGATCCGACACTAGGTGGCGCTCTGGTGGCAGTTTCATTTTTTATTTGCCACTGTGCCCACACCATAACACTTATGGATATGAAACTCATAGGGGTGTTAGAGACTGGCCCCTGTAACTCACACACCAAAAATGACGAGCAGGTGGCGCTAAATGGCTCCATAGCGCCCCCTTGGAAGATTTCAAAATTGAAGCCCTGCCCCCTACATTGCACGTACATGAACAAAATTCGGTAGGCTTATGTATCATCACCAGCCGCACAAAAAACCCTCTTGGACACATACCCTCAGTCCAACAGGAAGTCCGCCATTTTCCTTCAAATTCAATCCTTCGCCATCAAGCAGGAAGGCCTGATAACTTCAACATACAATTTCCCATTGGCATCAAATTGATCACACATGTAGAGGGGCTCACCCTGAATACGTCTCTGCATCAATACTGCGTCATATCCATAGCGCCACCCACTGGACACAGGAAGTCACTGAAGATGTCACTGTTGTGTTTTGTGTGACATGAATCCCATTTAGGTTGGACATTTCCACAGGCAACAGGCAAGCACACATCTGGGCACACAGGCCTTCAACGGCGCCACAGCCCGACGTACGTGGGGCTGCGAGGGCCCGTTCATCACTGCTTGCAGTTTTAATTAGGGCCCGAGCAGGGAACCTGCGAGGACCCTATTGTAATTGTAGTGTTTCTTATTATTAGGGCCCGAGCAGGGAACCTGCAAGGACCCTATTGTAATTGTAATGATTATTATTATTCTTATTTTAGTTTTTTTTCTTCCCAAATGATCGCATTTTTCACTGCCTGAACATACCCCAAAACTCGCCAAACTTGGAATATACGTCACACCTGGCGAAAAATTTTATAATCTGTCGTCGTTGTGAATTTTCACCACTAGGTGGCGCTGTTATCAAGGAAAGTGCGTTTTGGCTCATAACTCCCACATACTTTGTCGCACATTCTAAATCCTTATATCCACGCGTTCAGTGAATCCTCCTGAATCTCTGGGTATAGGCCACGCCCATATCCGCCTACCGTTTTTTTTCGCTAGCTCGCAAAATGTCGCAAACCTACTTTTTCGAACTCCTCCCAGGCAGTTCGACCGATTTGCACGAAACTTTGCACACAGCATCTGTGGACCCTCCTGACAAAAAGTTATTAAAAGAATTTTGATATTCCAAAGAATACTCAAGTTATTAAATAACAATTTCCTGCAGATTTCGGTCAAAACAGGAAGTGTTGCATATCTCCACATTGGTGTGTCCGAATGACATGAAACTCAGGATAATACTTCCCCATGAGCCCCTAAGGCTCTGTGCCAAATTTTGGCCGACCACCACTAGGTGGCGCTCTTTAAATTGAAGTAATTTATATCTCCACATCCGTTTGTCTGATTGACATGAAACTTGGTAAACTTATTGCAAATGCCCTCCTGAGGATGGCTGACGAAGGTCTTACCGCTCCGACACTAGGTGGCGCTCTGGCGGCAGTTTCATTTTCTTTTTGGCACTGTGCCCACACCATAACACTTATGGATATGAAATTCATTGGGGTGGTACACACTGGCCCCTGTAACTCACACACCAAAAATTACCACTAGGTGGCGCTGTTATCAAGACAAAACCGTTTTTCCCTTGACTGCCTTCACTTTTCATTACTCAACGGAAGTTGTTGCATGAACAAGCCCCGACGGCAGCATGCCCCGACACGCGTGGACTGCGAGGGCCCGTACATCACTGCTCGCAGTTTTAATTAGGGCCCGAGCAGGGAACCTGCAAGGACCCTATTGTAATTGTAATGATTATTATTAGGGCCCGAGCAGGGAACCTGCGAGGTCCCTATTGTAATTGTAATGATTATTATTATTTTTTTTTTTCTTTGTCGCAAATGATCGCATTTTTCAATGCCTGAACATGAATGAAAACGCGATTTTATTTGGCAAAGTCATTCGGCTTGGCGAAAAATTTGATAATCTGTTGTTGTTGTGAATTTTCACCACTAGGGGGCGCTATCATCAAGGAAACTGCGTTTTGGCTAATAACTCCCACATACTTTGTCGCACATTCAAAAACCTCATATCCACGCGTTCAGTGAATTCTGCTGAATCTCCTGATATAGGCCACGCCCATATCCGCCTACCATTTTTTTTCGCTAGCTCGCAAAATGTCCAAAACCTACTTTTTCGAACTCCTCCCAGGCAGTTCGACCGATTTGCATGAAACTTTGCACACAGCATCTGTGGACCCTCATGACAAAAAGTTATTAAAAGAATTTTAATATTCCAAAGAATACTCAAGTTATTAAATAACAACTTCCTGCTGATTTTGCACCAAACAGGAAGTGTTGCATATCTCCACATTGCTTTGTCCGAAGGACATGAAACTCAGGATACTACTTCCACATGAGCCCCTTAGGCTCTGTACTAAATTTTATCTCATGACCCCTAGGTGGCGCTCTTTAAATTTAAGTAATTTATATCTCCACATCGGTTGTTCGGATTGACATGAAACTTGGTACACTCATTGCCAGTGCCCTCCAGAGGATGGCTGACAAAGATCTTACCGATCCGACACTGGGTGGCGCTCTGGTGGCAGTTTACTTGCCACTGTGCCCACACCATAACACTTATGGATATGAAATTCATTGGGGTGTTAGAGACTGGCCCCTGTAACTCACACACCAAAAATGACCAGCAGGTGGCGCTAAATGGCTCCATAGCACCCCCTGGAATATTTCAAAATTGAAGCCCTGCCTCCTACATGCACGTACATGAACCAAATTCGGTAGGTTTATGTATCATCACCAGACGCACAAAAAACCCTCTTGGACACATACCCTCAGTCCAACAGGAAGTCCGCCATTTTCCTTCAAATTCAACCCTTTGCCATCAAGCAGGAAGTCCTGATAACTTCAACATACAATTTCCCATCGGCATCAAATTGCTCACACATGTAGAGGGGCTCGCCCTGAACACGTCTCTGCATCAATACTATGTCATATCTATAGCGCCACCCTCTGGACACAGCAAGTCACTGAAGATGTCACTGTTGTGTTTTGTGTGACACGGATCCCATTTACATTAGGTAGGACATTTCCACAGCCAACGGGCAAGCACACAACTGGGCGCACAGGCCTCCGACGGCGCCACAGCCCAACGTACGTGGACTGCGAGGGCCCGTTCATCGCTGCTTGCAGCTTTAATTATTATTCTTATTTTAGTTTTTTTTCTTCCCAAATGATCGCATTTTTCACTGCCTGAACATACCCCAAAACTCGCCAAACTTGGAATATACGTCACACCTGGCGAAAAATTTTATAATCTGTCGTCGTTGTGAATTTTCACCACTAGGTGGCGCTGTTATCAAGGAAAGTGCGTTTTGGCTAATAACTCCCACATACTTTGTCGCACATTCTAAATCCTTATATCCACGCGTTCAGTGAATCCTCCTGAATCTCTGGGTATAGGCCACGCCCATATCCGCCTACCGTTTTTTTTCGCTAGCTCGCAAAATGTCGCAAACCTACTTTTTCGAACTCCTCCCAGGCAGTTCGACCGATTTGCACGAAACTTTGCACACAGCATCTGTGGACCCTCCTGACAAAAAGTTATTAAAAGAATTTTGATATTCCAAAGAATGCTCAAGTTATTAAATAACAATTTCCTGCAGATTTCGGTCAAAACAGGAAGTGTTGCATATCTCCACATTGGTGTGTCCGAATGACATGAAACTCAGGATAATACTTCCCCATGAGCCCCTAAGGCTCTGTGCCAAATTTTGGACGACCACCACTAGGTGGCGCTCTTTAAATTGAAGTAATTTATATCTCCACATCCGTTTGTCTGATTGACATGAAACTTGGTACACTTATTGCAAATGCCCTCCTGAGGATGGCTGACGAAGGTCTTACCGCTCCGACACTAGGTGGCGCTCTGGCGGCAGTTTCATTTTGTTTCTGGCACTGTGCCCACACCATAATACTTATGGATATGAAATTCATTGGGGTGGTACACACTGGCCCCTGTAACTCACACACCAAAAATTACCACTAGGTGGCGCTGTTCTCAAGACAAAACCGTTTTTCCCTTGACTGCCTTCACTTTTCATTACTCAACGGAAGTTGTTGCATGAACAAGCCCCGACGGCAGCATGCCCCAACACGCGTGGACTGCGAGGGCCCGTACATCACTGCTCGCAGTTTTAATTTTAGTTATTTTTTTTTTCCCAAATGATCGCATTTTTCACTGCCTGAACATACCCCAAAACTCACCAAACTTGGAATATAGATCAGACCTGGTGAAAAATTTTCTAATCTGTTGTCGTTGTGAATTTTCACCAGTAGGTGGCGCTGTAATTAAGGAAAGTGCGTTTTGCCTAATAACTCCCACATACTTTGTCGCACATTCAAAAGCCTTATATCCACGCCTTCAGTGAATCCTCTTGAATCTCTGGGTATAGGCCACGCCCATATCCGCCTACCGTTTTTTTTCGCTAGCTCGCAAAATGTCGCAAACCTACTTTTTCGAACTCCTCCCAGGCAATTTCACCAATTTGCACAAAACTTTGCACACAGCATCTGTGGACCCTCCTGACAAAAAGTTATTAAAAGAATTTTGATATACCAAAAAATACTCAAGTTATTAAATTACAAATTCCTGCAGATTTCGCGCAAAACAGGAAGTTTTGCATATCTCCACATTGGTGTGTCCAAATGACTTCAAACTCAGGATAGTACTTCCCCATGAGCCCCTAAGGCTCTGTGCAAAATTTTGGCTGATGACCACTAGGTGGCGCTCTTTAAATTGAAGTAATTTATATCTCCACATCCGTTTGTCGGATTGACATGAAACTTGGTACACTCATTGCCAGTGCCCTCCTGAGGACAGCTCATGAAGGACTTACCGATCCGACACTAGGTGGCGCTCTGGTGGCAGTTTCATTTTAGATTTGGCACTGTGCCCACACCATAACACTTATGGATATGAAACTCATTGGGGTGGTATAGACTGGCCCCTGTAATTCACACACAAAAAATGACCAGCAGGTGGCGCTGTTATCAAGACAAAAGCGTTTTCGGTAAATAACTCCCACATAATATGTCGCACAGTTCAAAGCCTTATATCTTCGTGTTCCCTGAATCCAGATGAATTGATTGATGTAGGCCACGCCCACTTTCGAGGTACATTTCCATTTGCACATTCCCGAATGTCTCAAACCTACTTTTTCGAACTCCTCCCAGGCAATTTCACCGATGTGCACCAAATTTTGCACACACCATCTGTGGATGCTGACCACAAAAAGTTATTAAAAGAATTTTGATAGTCCAATAAACACCCAAAATATAGAATTACAATTTCCTGCACATTGTGGTCAAACAGTCAATCTTGCGTATATTGACGAAATACAGTCCGATTAACACAAGACTTTAACTTATTGTGTTCCATGGCCAACTGACGGCTTGTGCTAAATTTGGTGCAAATCGGCCAATAGATGGCGCTTTTATTGCTAAATGATGAAAGAACAGCTTGACTGCCTTCACTTTTCATTCCTCAACGGAAGTTGTTGCATGAAGAAGCCCCGACAGCTGCATGCCCCGACAGCAGCATGCCTCGACAGCAGCATGCCCCGACGGGAGCATACCCTGCGAGGGCCCGATCATCACTGCTTGCAGTTTTAATTTTATTTTATGTTATTTGTTTTTCTTCTGACGAAATGATCGCATTTTTCACTGCCTGAACATACCCCAAAACTCACCAAACTTGGAATATATGTCACACCTGGCGAAAAATTTTATAATCTGTTGTCATTGTGAATTTTCGCCACTAGGTGGCGCTATTATCAAGGAAAGTGCGTTTTGCCTAATAACTCCCACATACTTTGTCGCACATTCAAAAACCTTATATCCACGCGTTCAGTGAATCCTCCTGAATCTCTGGGTATAGGCCACGCCCACATCCGCCTACCGTTTTTTTTCGCTAGCTCGCAAAATGTCGCAAACCTACTTTTTCGAACTCCTCCCAGGCAATTTCACCGATTTGCACCAATCTTTGCACACAGCATCTGTGGACCGTCCTGACAAAAAGTTATTAAAAGAATTTTGATACTCCAAACAATAACCAAGTTATTAAATGACAACTTCCTGCAGATTTACCTCAAAACAGGAAGAGTTGCATATCTCCACATTAGTGTGTTCGAATGACATGAAACTCAGGATACTACTTCCCCATGAGCCTCTAAGGCTCTGTGCAAAATTTGGGATGATCACCACCAGGTGGCGCTGTTTAACTTGAACTATCTTATATCTCAACATCGGTTGGTCGGATTAACACAAAACTTGGTACACTCATTCCCAATGCCCTCCTGAGGATAGCTGACAAATGTGTTCCAGATCCGACACAAGGTGGCGCTGTGTTGGCAGTTTCATTTTATTTTTGCCACTGTGCCCACACCATAACACTTATGGATATGAAACTCATTGAGGTGCTATAGACTGGCCCCTGTAACTCACACACCAAAAATGACGAGCAGGTGGCACTGTTGTCAAGCCAAAGTCGTTTTTGGTTAATAACTCCCACATAATATGTCGCACAGTTTTAAACCTTATATCTACGTGTTACCTGAATCCAGATGAATTGATTGATGTAGGCCACGGCCGCTTTCGCCCACAATTTCCATTCGCAAAATCGCGAAAACTGATAAACGTACTTTTTCAAACTCCTCCCAGGCAATTTCACCGATTTGCACCAAGCTTTGCACACAGCATCTGTGGATGCTCACGACAAAAAGTTATTTAAAGAATTTTGATAGTCCACTAAACACCCAAAATATAGAATTACAATTTCCTGCACCTTGTGTACAAACAGACAATCTTGCGTATCTTGACCAAATACTCTCCCATTAACACAAGACCTTAACCTATTGTGTTCCATGGCCCACTGATGGTTTGTGCAAAATTTGGTGCAAATCGGCCAATACATGGCGCATTTATTGCTAAATGATGAAAGAACAGCTTGACTGCCTTCACTTTTCATTCCTCAATGGAAGTTGTTGCATGAAGAAGCCCCGACAGCTGCATGCCTCGACAGCAGCATGCCCCGACGGTAGCATACCCTGCGAGGGCCCGATCATCACTGCTTGCAGTTTTAATTAGGGCCCGAGCAGGGAACCTGCGAGGTCCCTATTGTAATTGTAGTGATTATTCATTAGGGCCCGAGCAGGGAACCTGCAAGGACCCTATTGTAATTGTAATGATTATTATTAGGGCCCGAGCAGGGAACCTGCAAGGACCCTATTGTTTTTGTAGTGATTATTATTATTTTTAGTTTTTTTCCTTCAGCCGAAATGATCGCATTTTTCACTGCCTGAACATACCCCAAAACTCGCCAAACTTGGAATATATGTCACACCTGGCGAAAAATTTTATAATCTGTTGTCATTGTGAATTTTCGCCACTAGGTGGCGCTATTATCAAGGAAAGTGCGTTTTGCCTAATAACTCCCACGTACTTTGTCGCATATTCAAAAACCTTATATCCACGCGTTCAGTGAATTCTGCTGAATCTCCTGATATAGGCCACGCCCATATCCGCCTACCGTTTTTTTTCGCTAGCTCGCAAAATGTCGCAAACCTACTTTTTCGAACTCCTCCCAGGCAATTTCACCAATTTGCACAAAACTTTGCACACACCATCTGTGGACCCTCCTGACAAAAAGTTATTAAAAGAATTTTGATATACCAAAAAATACTCAAGTTATTAAATTACAAATTCCTGCAGATTTCCCTCAAAACAGGAAGTTTTGCATATCTCCACAATGCTGTGTCCGAATGACATCAAACTCAGGATCCTACTTCCCCATGAGCCCCTAAGGCTCTGTACTGAATTTTATCTCATGACCACTAGGTGGCGCTCTTTAAATTGAAGTAATTTATATCTCCACATCCGTTTGTCTGATTGACATGAAACTTGGTACACTTATTGCAAATGCCCTCCTGAGGATGGCTGACGAAGGTCTTACCGCTCCGACACTAGGTGGCGCTCTGGCGGCAGTTTCATGTTGTTTTTGGCACTGTGCCCACACCATAATACTTATGGATATGAAATTCATTGGGGTGGTACACACTGGCCCCTGTAACTCACACACCAAAAATTACCACTAGGTGGCGCTGTTATCAAGACAAAACCGTTTTTCCCTTGACTGCCTTCACTTTTCATTACTCAACAGAAGTTGTTGCATGAACAAGCCCCGACGGCAGCATGCCCCGACACGCGTGGACTGCGAGGGCCCGTACATCACTGCTCGCAGTTTTAATTAGGGCCCGAGCAGGGAACCTGCGAGGACCCTATTGTAATTGTAATGATTATTATTATTAGGGCCCGAGCAGGGAACCTGCGAGGTCCCTATTGTAATTGTAGTGATTATTCATTATTTTTAGTTTTCCTTCCTCCCAAATGATCGCATTTTTCACTACCTGAACATATGTGAAAACGCGATTTTATTTGGCAAACATATTAGGCTTGGCGAAAAATTTTATGATCTGTTGTTGTTGGCAATTTTCACCACTAGGTGGCGCTATAGTCAAGGAAAGTGCCTTTTGGCTAATAACTCCCACATACTTTGTCGCACATTCAAAAACCTTATATCCACACGTTCAGTGAATTGTGCTGAATCTTGGGATATAGGCCACGCCCATATCCGCCTGCTGTTTTTTTTCGCTAGCTCGCGAAATGTGGAAAACCTACTTTTTCGAACTCCTCCCAGGCAATTTCACCGATTTGCACAAAACTTTGTACACAGCATCTGTGGACCCTCCTGACTAAAAGTTATTAAAAGAATTTTGATATTCCAAGCAATACTCAAGTTATTAAATAACAACTTTCTGTAGTATTCGCTCCAAACAGGAAGTGTTGCATATCTCCACATTGGTTTGTCCGAATGACATGAAACTCAGGATCCTACTTCCCCATGAGCCCCTAAGGCTCTGTACTAAATTTTATCTCATGACCACTAGGTGGCACTGTTTAAATTGAAGTAATTTATATCTCCACATCCGTTTCTTTGATTAACATGAAACTTGGTACACTCATTGCCGGTGCCCTCCTGAGGACAGCTGATGAATGTGTTACCGATCCGACACTAGGTGGCACTCTGGTGGCAGTTTCATTTTAGATTTGGCACTGTGCCCACACCATAACACTTATGGATATCAAACTGAGTGGGGTGGTATAGACTGGTCCCTGTAACTCACACACCAAAGCTGAACAGCAGGTGGCGCTATTTTCAACACAAAACCGTTTTTGGCTAATGACTCCCACATAATATGGAGCACTTTGTTAAACCTTATATCTATGTGTTCCCTGCATTCATCTGAATTGTGTTATGTAGGCCACGCCCACTTTCGCGCCACACTTCCATTTGAAAATTCCGGAATGTCACAAACCTACTTCTCCGAACTCCTCCTATGCAATTAATCCCATTTCCACCAAACTTTGCACACATAATCTGTGGACGCTCCTGACAAAAACTTATTAAAAGAATTGTGATAGTCCAAAGAACGCCCAAAATATAAAACAACAATTTCCTGCAAATTGTGGTCAAACCGACAGTCTTTCATATCTTAATGAAATACAGTCCCATTAACACTAAAGTTTTTTTAATTACATTCCATGGCCCGATGACGCTTTGTGCAAAATTTGGTGCAAATCACCCAATAGGTGGCGCTTTTATTGTTAAATGACCAAAGAACAGCTTGACTGCCTTCACTTTGATTCCTCAACTGAAGTTGTTGCATGAACAAGCCCCCACAGCAGCATGTAGTGACAGAAGCCTGCCCCGACAGCAGCACGTAGCGAAAGCAGCACGCTGTGACAGCACACTGCGACAGCAGCATGCTCCGACGCGCGTGGACTGCGAGGGCCCGTTCATCGCTGCTTGCAGCTTTAATTATTATTGTTATTTTTATTTTATTTTTTCTTCTGCCAAAATGATCGCATTTTTCACTGCCTGAACATACCCCAAAACTCGCCAAACTTGGAATATACGTCACACCTGGCGAAAAATTTTGTAATCTGTCGTCGTTGTGAATTTTCACCATTAGGTGGCACTGTTATCAAGGAAAGTGCGTTTTGCCTAATAACTCCCACATACTTTGTCGCACATTCTAAATCCTTATATCCACGCGTTCAGTGAATCCTCCTGAATCTCTGGGTATAGGCCACGCCCATATCCGCCTACCGTTTTTTTTCGCTAGCTCGCAAAATGTCGCAAACCTACTTTTTCGAACTCCTCCCAGGCAGTTCGATCGATTTGCACGAAACTTTGCACACAGCATCTGTGGACCCTCCTGACAAAAAGTTATTAAAAGAATTTTGATATTCCAAAGAATACTCAAGTTATTAAATAACAATTTCCTGCAGATTTCGGTCAAAACAGGAAGTGTTGCATATCTCCACATTGGTGTGTCCGAATGACATGAAACTCAGGATAATACTTCCCCATGAGCCCCTAAGGCTCTGTGCCAAATTTTGGCCGACCACCACTAGGTGGCGCTCTTTAAATTGAAGTAATTTATATCTCCACATCCGTTTGTCTGATTGACATGAAACTTGGTACACTTATTGCAAATGCCCTCCTGAGGATGGCTGACGAAGGTCTTACCGCTCCGACACTAGGTGGCGCTCTGGCGGCAGTTTCATTTTGTTTTTGGCACTGTGCCCACACCATAATACTTATGGATATGAAATTCATTGGGGTGGTAGACACTGGCCCCTGTAACTCACACACCAAAAATTGACACTAGGTGGCGCTGTTATCAAGACAAAACCGTTTTTCCCTTGACTGCCTTCACTTTTCATTACTCAACGGAAGTTGTTGCATGAACAAGCCCTGACGGCAGCATGCCCCGACACGCGTGGACTGCGAGGGCCCGTACATCACTGCTCGCAGTTTTAATGATTATTATTATTATTTTATTTCTGCCAAAATGATCGCATTTTTCACTGCCTGAACATACCCCAAAACTCGCCAAACTTGGAATATATGTCACACCTGGCGAAAAATTTGATAATCTGTTGTCATTGTTAATTTTCGCCACTAGGTGGCGCTATTATCAAGGACAGTGCGTTTTGCCTTATAACTCCCACATACTTTGTCGCACATTCTAAATCCTTATATCCACGCGTTCAGTGAAACCTCCTGAATCTCTCGGTATAGGCCACGCCCATATCCGCCTACCGTTTTTTTTCGCTAGCTCGCAAGATGTCGCAAACCTACTTTTTCAAACTCCTCCCAGGTAATTTCACCGATTTGCACAAAACTTTGCACACAGCATCTGTGGACCCTCCTGACAAAAAGATATTAAAAGAATTTTGATATACCAAAAAATACTCATGTTATTAAATTACAAATTCCTGCAGATTTCGCTCAAAACAGGAAGTTTTGCATATCTCCACATTGGTGTGTCCGAATGACTTCAAACTCAGGATCCTACTTCCCTATGAGGCCCTAAGGCTCTGTTCAAAATTTTGGCCAATGACCACTAGGTGGCGCTGTTTAAATTGGAGTAATTTATATCTCCACATTGGTTTGTCGGATTAACATGAAACTTGGTACACTCATTGCCAATGCCCTCCTGAGGATAGCTGACAAAGGTCATACCGATCCGCCACTAGGTGGTGCTCTGGTGGCAGTTTGATTTTTTATTTGCCACTGTGCCCACACCATAACACTTATGGATATGAAACTCATTTGGGTGGTATAGACTGGCCCCTGTAACTCACACACCAAAAATGACCAGCAGGTGGCGCTAACTTGCTCCATAGCGCCCCCTGGAATATTTCAAAATTGAAGCCCTGCCTCCTACATGCACGTACATGAACAAAATTCGGTAGGCTTATGTATCATCACCAGCCGCACAAAAAACCCTCTTGGACACATACCCTCAGTCCAACAGGAAGTCCGCCATTTTGCTTCAAATTCAATCCTTCGCCATCAAGCAAGAAGTCCTGATAACTTCAACATACCATTTCCCATCGGCATCAAATTGCTCACACATGTAGAGAGGCTCGCCCTGAACACGTCTCTGCATCAATACTGTGTCATATCTATAGCGCCACCCTCTGGACACAGGAAGTCACTGAAGATGTCACTGTTGTGTTTTGTGTGACACGGATCCCATTTACATTAGGTAGGACATTTCCACGGGCAATAGGCAAGCACACAACTGGGCGCACAGACCTTCGACGGCGCCACAGCCCAACGTACGTGGACTGCGAGGGCCCGTTCATCGCTGCTTGCAGCTTTAATTAGTTAGGGCCCGAGCAGGGAACCTGCAAGGACCCTATTGTAATTGTAATGATTATTATTAGGGCCCGAGCAGGGAACCTGCAAGGACCCTATTGTAATTGTAATGATTATTAGGGCCCGAGCAGGAAACCTGCGAGGTCCCTATTGTAATTGTAATGATTATTAGGGCCCGAGCACGAATCTCGTGCGAGGCCCTATTGGATCCGCTCGGATTATTATTATTCTTCCATCCCCAAAATCGCATTTTTCACTGCCTGAACATACCCCAAAACTCACCAAACTTGGAATATAGATCAGACCTGGCGAAAAATTTTATAATCTATTGTTGTTGTGAATTTTCACCACTAGGTGGCGCTATAGTCAAGGAAAGTGCGTTTTGGCTAATAACTCCCGCATAATTTATCACACATTCAAAAACCTTATATCCCCGCCTTCAGTGAATTGTGCTGAATCTCCTGATATAGGCCACGCCCACTTCCGCCCAGCGTTTTTTTTCGCTAGCTCGCCAAATGTCGCAAACCTACTTTTTCGAACTCCTCCCAGGCATTTTCAGCGATTTGCACCACATTTTGCACACAGCATCTGTGGACCCTCGTGACAAAAAGTTATTAAAAGAATTTTTATATACCAAAGAATACTCGAGTTATTAAATTATAACTTCCTGCAGATTTCGCTCCAGAGAGGAAGTGTTGCATATCTCGACGTCGGTGTGTCCGAATGACTTCAAACTCAGGATCCTACTTCCACATGAGGCCCTAAGGCTCTGTTCAAAATTTGGGATGATGACCACCAGGTGGCGCTGTTTAAATTCAACTATTTTATATCTCAACATCGGTTGGTCGGATTAACACAAAACTTGGTACAATCATTGCCAATGCCCTCCTGAGGATACCTGACGAATGTGTTACCGATCTGACACTAGGTGGCACTCTGGACACAGTTTCATCTTAGATTTGGCACTGTGCCAACACCATAACACTTATGGATATGAAACTCATTGGGGTGGTATAGACTGGCCCCTGTAACTCACACACCAAAAATGACCAGCAGGTGGCGCTGTTATCAAGAAAAAACCGTTTTTGGCTAATAACTCCCACATAATATGTCGCACAGTTTAAAACCCTATCTCAACGTGTTCCCTGAATCCAGATGAATTGATTGATGTAGGCCACGCCCACTTTCGCGCCAGAATTCCATTCGCAAATTCGCTAAATACCGCTAACCTATTTTTTCGAACTCCTCCTAGGAAATTTATCCCATTTCCACAAAACTTTGCACACAGCATCTATGGACCCTCCTGACAAAAAGTTATTAAAAGAATTTTGATATACCAAAAAATACTCAAGTTATTAAATTACAAATTCCTGCAGATTTCGCTCAAAACATGAAGTTTTGCATATCTTGATGAAATACAGTCCAATTAACACTAAACTTTTTGTAATTGTGTTGGATGGCCTGATGAGGGTTTGTACAAAATTTGGTGCAAATCAACCAATAGGTGACGCTTTTATTGCTAAATGATGAAAGAACAGCTAGTTTGAAGGATTTTTAGCTCCTCTTCTGGGTTTATAATGGGTGTGTATTGCGTGAGCTAGAGTGGGTGACATCATCGCTAGAGTGGAGAGCAGCTGCAAAAACTTTAGAAAAAACTCTCTTCCGCTTGATTTGGGTCCCACAGCTTTTACTTCACATAGACAATATATACATAGAAATGTAGGAAATCTTGTTGGCTTTCATATGATCGTCTTATTTCAGATGTGCGACTTAAACTTTTGGCTGTGGAAGCCCTAGAGCGACGAGAACTCCAGCAACTCCGCCATAAGCCGCAGTGTTAACTTTGAGCCTAAATCTCTGGAGTGGAGCAGACGGTACCGGTTTTGTCTCTCGCTCTTGTGCCCTCATTTTTCACTCTACAGAAATTAAAAACACATCACATGGTTCAGCAATGTCTCCTGTTACTCACTGTATACATATTTTGGCCATGACCATTACACTTTTTTCTAAACCTGCAGGTGTTTGGGAGGTGTTTTCCCATTCATTCTTATGGGGACATTTTCAACTTTGGTTCTGCTACTGCTCCAGCATATGTGCAGCTACAGAAACTGTTTGGCTGTCAAACTGTTCAGCTCATTAAGCTCTTTCAGCCTATTACTTTCAGCTTTTTCAAAAATTCAGCTTCATGTTCAGCTAGAGAATCTGTTCAACTATCAAAACATTCAGCTTTATGTTCAGCTAGAGAAACTGTTCAACTATCAAAACATTCAGCTTTATGTTCAGCTATAGAAACCATTCAACTATCAAAACATTCAGCTTCATGTTCAGCTAGAGAAACCGTTCAACTATCAAAATGTTCAGCTTTTTAAGCTCTTTCAACCTATTACTTTTAAGCCTTTCTTCCTTTTCAGCTTTTGAAAAAATCTGCTTTTTCTGCAAATTCTTGACCATTCATTCTCATAGTTTTAGGCATTTTTTTATGCATTAGGCAAGCGTTTTCCAGCGCATCCAGCAGATTTTGCAAAATCACTTCTGCCGTCAGCATTCACACTGTATTTTCGCAGGAAATACAATTTTTCTAGTTTTAATTGTGTTCCATGGCCCGATGACCGTTTGTGAAAAATTTGGTGCAAAGCGGCCAATAGGGGGCGCTTTTATTGCTAAATTACGAAACAACAGCTTGACTGCCTCCACTTTTGACTCCTCAACGGAAGTTGTTGCATGAGCAAGCCCCGACAGCAGCATGCCCCGACGGCAGCATGTAGCGACAGCAGCACGCCCGGACACACGTGGACTGCGAGGGCCCGTTCATCGCTGCTTGCAGCTTTAATTATTATTATTATTATTATTATTTTTCTTATCCCCAAATGATCGCATTTTTCACTGCCTGAACATGGATGAAATCGCGATTTTATTTGGTAAATACATCAGGCCTCGCGAAAAATTTTATAATCTGTTGTCATTGTGCATTTTCACCACTAGGTGGCGCTATTATCAAGGAAAGTGCCTTTTGCCTAATAACTCCCACATACTTTGTCGCACATTCAAAAACCTTACATCCACGCGTTCAGTGAATTGTGCTGAATCTGCTGATATAGGCCACGCCCATATCCGCCTACCATTTTTTTTCGCTAGCTCGCAAAACGTCGCAAACCTACTTTTTCGAACTCCTCCCAGGCACTTTGACCGATTTGCACCAAACTTTGCACACAGCATCTGTGGACCCTCCTGACAAAAAGTTATTAAAAGAATTTTGATATACCAAAGAATACTCGAGTTATTAAATTATAACTTCCTGCAGATTTCGCTCCAGACAGGAAGTGTTGCATATCTCCACATCGGTGTGTCCGAATGACTTCAAACTCAGGATCCTTCTTCCACATGAGGCCCTAAGGCTCTGTTCAAAATTTGGGATGATGACCACCAGGTGGCGCTCTTTAAATTAAAGTAATTTATATCTCAACATCAGTTGGTCGGATTAATACAAAATCTGGTACACTCATTGCCACTCCCCTCCTGAGGATACCTGACAAATGTGTTACCGATCCGACACTAGGTGGCGCTCTGGTGGCCGTCTCATTTTGTATTTGGCACTGTGCCCACACCATAACACTTATGGATATGAAACTCATTGGGGTGGTATAGACTGGCCCCTGTAACTCACACACCAAAAATGACCAGCAGGTGGCGCTGTTATCAAGAGAAAAGCGTTTTCGGTGAATAACTCCCACATAATATGTCGCACAGTTCAAAGCCTTATATCTAGGTGTTCCCTTAATCCAGATGAAGTGATTGATGTAGGCCACGCCCACTTTTGCAGTACATTTCTATTAGCACATTCCGGACTGTCACAAACCTACTTTTTCGAACTCCTCCCACGCTATTTCTCCAATTTGCACCAAACTTTGCACACAGCATCTGTGGACCCTCCTGACAAAAACTTATTAAAAGAATTGTGATAGTCCAAAGAACGGCCAAAATATGCAACAACAATTTCCTGCACATTGTGGTCAGACAGACAATCTTCCATATCTTGATGAAATACAGTCCCATTCACACTAAAGTTTTTTTAATTGTGTTCCATGGCCCGATGGCGGTTTCTGAAAAATTTGGTGCAAATCGCCCAATAGGGGGCGCTTTTATTGCTAAATGACGAAACAACAGCTTGACTTGTTGCATGAGCAGGCACCAACAGCAGCATGCCCTGACAGCAGCACGCCGCGACAGCAGCATGCCCCGACCCGCGTGGACTGCGAGGGCCCGTTCATCGCTGCTTGCAGCTTTAATTAGGGCCCGAGCAGGAAACCTGCGAGGTCCCTATTGTAATTGTAATGTTTATTATTATTTTTATTTATCCCAAATGATCGCATTTTTCACTGCCTTAACATACCCCAAAACTCGCCAAACTTGGAATATACGTCACACCTGGCGAAAAATTTTATAATCTGTCGTCGTTGTGAATTTTCACCACTAGGTGGCGCTGTTATCAAGGAAAGTGCGTTTTGCCTAATAACTCCCACATACTTTGTCGCACATTCTAAATCCTTATATCCACGCGTTCAGTGAATCCTCCTGAATCTCTGGGTATAGGCCACGCCCATATCCGCCTACCGTTTTTTTTCGCTAGCTCGCAAAATGTCGCAAACCTACTTTTTCGAACTCCTCCCAGGGAATTTCACCAATTTGCACAAAACTTTGCACACAGCATCTGTGGACCCTCCTGACAAAAAGTTATTAAAAGAATTTTGATATACCAAAAAATACTCAAGTTATTAAATTACTAATTCCTGCAGATTTCGCTCAAAACAGGAAGTTTTGCATATCTCCACATTGGTGTGTCCGAATGACTTCAAACTCAGGATCCTCCTTCCCTATGAGGCCCAAAGGCTCTGTTCAAAATTTGGGATGATGACCACCAGGTGGCGCTCTTTAAATTAAAGTAATTTATATCTCAACATCAGTTTGTCGGATTAACACAAAATCTGGTACACTCATTGCCACTGCCCTCCTGAGGATAGCTGACAAATGTGTTCCAGATCCGACACTAGGTGGCGCTCTGGTGGCCGTCTCATTTTGTATTTGGCACTGTGCCCACACCATAACACTTATGGATATGAAACTCATTGGGGTGGTATAGACTGGCCCCTGTAACTCACACACCAAAAATGACCAGCAGGTGGCGCTGTTATGAAGACAAAAGCGTTTTTGCCTTGACTGCCTTCACTTTTGATTCCTCAACGGAAGTTGTTGCGTGAACAAGCCACAACGGCAGCATGCCCCGACAGCAGCACGCCCCGACACGCGTGGACTGCGAGGGCCCGTACATCACTGCTCGCAGTTTTAATTATTATTCTTATTTTAGTTTTTTTTCTTCCCAAATGATCGCATTTTTCACTGCCTGAACATACCCCAAAACTCGCCAAACTTGGAATATACGTCACACCTGGCGAAAAATTTTATAATCTGTCGTCGTTGTGAATTTTCACCACTAGGTGGCGCTGTTATCAAGGAAAGTGCGTTTTGGCTAATAACTCCCACATACTTTGTCGCACATTCTAAATCCTTATATCCACGCGTTCAGTGAATCCTCCTGAATCTCTGGGTATAGGCCACGCCCATATCCGCCTACCGTTTTTTTTCGCTAGCTCGCAAAATGTCGCAAACCTACTTTTTCGAACTCCTCCCAGGCAGTTCGACCGATTTGCACGAAACTTTGCACACAGCATCTGTGGACCCTCCTGACAAAAAGTTATTAAAAGAATTTTGATATTCCAAAGAATACTCAAGTTATTAAATAACAATTTCCTGCAGATTTCGGTCAAAACAGGAAGTGTTGCATATCTCCACATTGGTGTGTCCGAATGACATGAAACTCAGGATAATACTTCCCCATGAGCCCCTAAGGCTCTGTGCCAAATTTTGGACGACCACCACTAGGTGGCGCTCTTTAAATTGAAGTAATTTATATCTCCACATTCGTTTGTCTGATTGACATGAAACTTGGTAAACTTATTGCAAATGCCCTCCTGAGGATGGCTGACGAAGGTCTTACCGCTCCGACACTAGGTGGCGCTCTGGCGGCAGTTTCATTTTGTTTTTGGCACTGTGCCCACACCATAACACTTATGGATATGAAATTCATTGGGGTGGTACACACTGGCCCCTGTAACTCACTCACCAAAAATTACCACTAGGTGGCGCTGTTATCAAGACAAAACCGTTTTTCCCTTGACTGCCTTCACTTTTCATTACTCAACGGAAGTTGTTGCATGAACAAGCCCCGACGGCAGCATGCCCCGACACGCGTGGACTGCGAGGGCCCGTACATCACTGCTCGCAGTTTTAATTATTATTATTGTTCCATCCCCAAAATCGCATTTTTCACTGCCTGAACATACCCCAAAACTCGCCAAACTTGGAATATAGATCAGACCTGGCGAAAAATTTTACAATCTATTGTTGTTGTGAATTTTCACCACTAGGTGGCGCTATACTCAAGGAAAGTGCGTTTTGGCTAATAACTCCCGCATAATTTATCACACATTCAAAAACCTTATATCCCCGCCTTCAGTGAATTGTGCTGAATCTCCTGATATAGGCCACGCCCACTTCCGCCTAACGTTTTTTTTCGCTAGCTCGCCAAATGTCGCAAACCTACTTTTTCGAACTCCTCCCAGGCATTTTCACCGATGTGCACCAAATTTTGCACACAGCATCTGTGGACCCTCCTGACAAAAAGTTATTAAAAGAATTTTGATATACCAAAGAATACTCGAGTTATTAAATTATAACTTCCTGCAGATTTCGCTCCAGACAGGAAGTGTTGCATATCTCCACGTCGGTGTGTCCGAATGACTTCAAACTCAGGATCCTACTTCCAGATGAGGCCCTAAGGCTCTGTTCAAAATTTGGGATGATGACCACCAGGTGGCACTGTTTAAATTTAACTATTTTATATCTCAACACCGGTTGGTCTGATTAACACAAGACTTGGTACACTCGTTGCCAATGCCCTCCAGAGGATAGCTGACGAATGTGTTACCGATCCGACACTAGGTGGCGCTCTGGTGGCAGTTTCATCTTAGATTTGGCACTGTGCCAACACCATAACACTTATGGATATGAAACTCATTGGGGTGGTATAGACTGGCCCCTGTAACTCACACACCAAAAATGACCAGCAGGTGGCGCTGTTATCAAGACAAAACCGTTTTTGGCTAATAACTCCCACATAACATGGTGCATATTGTTAAATCGTATGTCCATGTGTTCCCTGCATTCAGCTGAATTGTGTGATGTAGGCCACGCCCACTTTCGCGCCAGAATTCCATTCGCAAATTCGCTAAATGCCGCTAACCCATTTTTTCGAACTCCTCCTAGGCAATTTATCCCATTTCCACAAAACTTTGCACACAGCATCTATGGACCCTCCTGACAAAAAGTTATTAAAAGAATTGTGATAGTCCAAAGAACGCCCAAAATATAAAACAACAATTTCCTGCACATTGTGGCCAAACACACAGTCTTGCCTATCTTGATGAAATACAGTCCAATTAACACTAAACTTTTTGTAATTGTGTTGGATGGCCTGATGAGGGTTTGTACAAAATTTGGTGCAAATCAACCAATAGGTGGCGCTTTTATTGCTAAATGATGAAAGAACAGCTAGTTTGAAGGATTTTTAGCTCCTCTTCTGGGTTCATAATGGGTGTGTATTGCGTGAGCTAGAGTGGGTGACATCATCGCTAGAGTGCAGAGCAGCTGCAAAAACTTTAGAAAAAACTCTCTTCCGCTTGATTTGGGTCCCACAGCTTTTACTTCACATAGACAATATATACATAGAAATGTAGGAAATCTTGTTGGCTTTCACATGATCATCTTATTTCAGATGTGCGACTTAAACTTTTGGCTGTGGAAGCCCTAGAGTGACAACAACTCCAGCAACTCCGCCATAAGCCGCAGTGTTAACTTTGAGCCTAAATCTCTGGAGCGGAGCAGACGGTACCGGTTTTGTCTCTCGCTCTTGTGCCCTCATTTTTCACTCTACAGAAATAAAAAACACATCACATGGTTCAGCAATGTCTCCTGTTACTCACTGTATGCATATTTTGGCCATAACCATTACACTTTTTTCTAAACCTGCAGGTATTTGAGAGGTGTTGTCCCATTCATTCTTATGGGGACATTTTCAACTTTGGTTCTGCTACTGCTCCAGCATCTGTGCAGCTACAGAAACTGTTTGGCTGCCAAACTGTTCAGCTTTTTAAGCTCTTTCAGCCTATTACTTTCAGCTCTTCAACCTTTTCAACTTTTTCAAAAATTCTGCTTTATGTTCAGCTATAGAAACCATTCAACTATCAAAACATTCAGCTTCATGTTCAGCTAGAGAAACCGTTCAACTATCAAAATTTAAACTTTGCTCAAACATTTTGCCAAACAGCTATTCACAGCTGAAATGATGTTTGTCTTTAATTGTCAAAAGGAAGTATGAGCGCGCCCTTCAACAGCGCCACAGCCCAATTTACGTGGGAGTGCGAGGGCCCGTTCATCACTGCTTGCAGTTTTAATTAGGGCCCGAGCACGAATCTCGTGCGAGGCCCTATTGGATCCGCTCGGATTATTATTATTCTTCCATCCCCAAAATCGCATTTTTCACTGCCTGAACATACCCCAAAACTCACCAAACTTGGAATATAGATCAGACCTGGCGAAAAATTTTATAATCTATTGTTGTTGTGAATTTTCACCACTAGGTGGCGCTATAGTCAAGGAAAGTGCGTTTTGGCTAATAACTCCCGCATAATTTATCACACATTCAAAAACCTTGTATCCCCGCCTTCAGTGAATTGTGCTGAATCTCCTGATATAGGCCACGCCCACTTCCGCCCAGCGTTTTTTTTCGCTAGCTCGCCAAATGTCGCAAACCTACTTTTTCGAACTCCTCCCAGGCATTTTCAGCGATTTGCACCAAATTTTGCACACAGCATCTGTGGACCCTCGTGACAAAAAGTTATTAAAAGAATTTTGATATACCAAAGAATACTCGAGTTATTAAATTATAACTTCCTGCAGATTTCGCTCCAGAGAGGAAGTGTTGCATATCTCCACGTCGGTGTGTCCGAATGACTTCAAACTCAGGATCCTACTTCCACATGAGGCCCTAAGGCTCTGTTAAAAATGTGGGATGATGACCACCAGGTGGCACTGTTTAAATTCAACTATTTTATATCTCAACATCGGTTGGTCGGATTAACACAAAACTTGGTACACTCGTTGCCAATGCCCTCTTGAGGATACCTGACGAATGTGTTACCGATCTGACACTAGGTGGCGCTCTGGTGGCAGTTTCATCTTAGATTTGGCACTGTGCCAACACCATAACACTTATGGATATGAAACTCATTGGGGTGGTATAGACTGGCCCCTGTAACTCACACACCAAAAATGACCAGCAGGTGGCGCTGTTATCAAGACAAAACCGTTTTTGGCTAATAACTCCCACATAATATGTCGCACAGTTTAAAACCCTATGTCTACGTGTTCCCTGAATCCAGATGAATTGATTGATGTAGGCCACGCCCACTTGCGCGCCAGAATTCCATTCGCAAATTCGCTAAATGCCGCTAACCTATTTTTTCGAACTCCTCCTAGGCAAATTGTCCCATTTCCACAAAACTTTGCACACAGCATCTATGGACCCTCCTGACAAAAAGTTATTAAAAGAATTGTGATAGTCCAAAGAACGCCCAAAATATAAAACAACAATTTCCTGCACATTGTGGCCAAACACACAGTCTTGCCTATCTTGATGAAATACAGTCCAATTAACACTAAACTTTTTGTAATTGTGTTGGATGGCCTGATGAGGGTTTGTACAAAATTTGGTGCAAATCAACCAATAGGTGGCGCTTTTATTGCTAAATGATGAAAGAACAGCTAGTTTGAAGGATTTTTAGCTCCTCTTCTGGGTTTATAATGGGTGTGTATTGCGTGAGCTAGAGTGGGTGACATCATCGCTAGAGTGGAGAGCAGCTGCAAAAACTTTAGAAAAAACTCTCTTCCGCTTGATTTGGGTCCCACAGCTTTTACTTCACATAGACAATATATACATAGAAATGTAGGAAATCTTGTTGGCTTTCATATGATCATCTTATTTCAGATGTGCGACTTAAAGTTTTGGCTGTGGAAGCCCTAGAGTGACAAGAACTCCAGCAACTCCGCCATAAGCCGCAGTGTTAACTTTGAGCCTAAATCTCTGGAGTGGAGCAGACGGTACCGGTTTTGTCTCTCGCTCTTGTGCCCTCATTTTTCACTCTACAGAAATAAAAAATACATCACATGGTTCAGCAATGTCTCCTGTTACTCACTGTATGCATATTTTGGCCATAACCATTACACTTTTTTCTAAACCTGCAGCTGTTTGGGAGGTGTTTTCCCATTCATTCTTATGGGGACATTTTCACCTTTGGTTCTGCTACTGCTCCAGCATCTGTGCAGCTACAGAAACTGTCTGGCTGTCAAACTGTTCAGCTTTTTAAGCTCTTTCAGCCTATTACTTTCAGCTTTTCAACCTTTTCAGCTTTTTCAAAAATTCTGCTTTATGTTCAGCTATAGAAACCATTCAACTATCAAAACATTCAGCTTCATGTTCAGCTAGAGAAACCGTTCAACTATCAAAATGTTCAGCTTTTTAAGCTCTTTCAACCTATTACTTTTCAGCCTTTCTTCCTTTTCAGCTTTTGAAAAAATCTGCTTTTTCTCCAAATTCTTCACGCAAAATACGTCTCTGCATCAATACTACGTCGTATCTATAGTGCCACCCACTGGTAACAGGAAGTCACTGAAGGTGTCACTGTTGTGTTTTGTGTGACACGAATCCCATTTAGGTAGGACATTTCCACAGGCAAGGGGCAAGCACACATCTGGGCGTGCGGCTTCTGACGGCGCCACAGCCCAACGTACGTGGGGGGGCGAGGGCCCGTTCATCACTGCTTGCAGTTTTAATTAGGGCCCGAGCAGGGAACCTGCGAGGACCCTATTGTAATTGTAATGATTATTATTTTTTGTTATTTTTCTTCTGCCACAATGATCGCATTTTTCACTGCCTGAACATACCCCAAAACTCGCCAAACTTGGAATATAGATCACACCTGGCGAAAAATTTTATAATCTGTTGTCATTGTCAAATTTCGCCACTAGGTGGCGCTATTATGAAGGAAAGTGCGTTTTGGCTAATAACTCACACATACTTTGTCACACATTCTAAATCCTTATATGCACGCGTTCAGTGAATCCTCCTGAATCTCTGGGTATAGGCCACGCCCATATCCGCCTACCGTTTTTTTTCGCTAGCTCGCAAAATGTCGCAAACCTACTTTTTCGAACTCCTCCCAGGCAATTTCACCAATTTGCACCAAACTTTGCACACAGCATCTGTGGACCCTCCTGACAAAAAGTTATTAAAAGAATTTTAATATTCCAAAGAATACTCAAGTTATTAAATTACAACTTCCTGCAGATTTCGTTCCAAACAGGAAGTGTTGCATATCTCCACATTGGTGTGTCCGAACGACATCAAACTCAGGATATTACTTCCCCATGAGCCCCTAAGGCTCTGTGCAAAATTTCGGGACATCACCACTAGGTGGCGCTCTTTAAATTTAAGTAATTTATATCTCCACATCCGTTTGTTGGATTAACATGAAACTTGGTACACTCATTGCCAGTGCCCTCCAGAGGATACCTGACGAATGTGTTACCGATCCGACACTATGTGGCGCTCTGGTGGCAGTTTCATCTTAGATTTGGCACTGTGCCAACACCATAACACTTATGGATATGAAACTCATTGGGGTGGTAAAGACTGGCCCCTGTAACTCACACACCAAAAATGACAAGCAGGTGGCGCTGTTATCAAGAGAAAAGCGTTTTCCGTGAATAACTCCCACATAATATGTCGCACAGTTCAAAGCCTTATATCTACGTGTTCCCTGAATCCAGATGAAGTGATTGATGTAGGCCACGCCCACGTTCACCCCAAATTTCCATTCGCAAAATCGCGCGAAGTGAAAAACCTACTTTTTCGAACTCCTCCCAGGCAATTTCACCGATTTGCACCAAACTTTGCACACAGCATCTGTACATGCTCACGACAAAAACGTATTAAAACAATTTTGAGACTCCAATAAACACCCAAAATATAGAATTACAATTTCCTGCAAATTCTGTTCAAACAGACAGTCTTCCATATCTTGACCAAATGCAGTCCCAGTAACACACGGACAGTTAAGACATACATACACAATAATCGGGCAATGCGGCCGGGTAACTGGCAGGCCCCGACCGCAGCACACCCCGACACGCGTGGACTGCGAGGGCCCGTTCATCACTGCTTGCAGTTTTAATTATTTTTTGTTATTTTTCTTCTGCCAAAATGATCGCATTTTTCACTGCCTGAACATACCCCAAAACTCGCCAAACTTGGAATATAGATCAGACCTGGCGAAAAATTTTATAATCTGTTGTCATTGTGAATTTTCGCCACTAGGTGGCGCTATTATCAAGGAAAGTGCGTTTTGCCTAATAACTCCCACATACTTTGTCGCACATTCAAAAACCTTATATCCACGCGTTCAGTGAATCCTCCTGAATCTCTGGGTATAGGCCACGCCCATATCCGCCTACCGTTTTTTTTCCCTAGCTCGCAAAATTTCGCAAACCTACTTTTTCGAACTCCTCCCAGGGAATTTCACCAATTTGCACAAAACTTTGCACACAGCCTCTGTGGACCCTCCTGACAAAAAGTTATTAAAAGAATTTTGATATACCAAAAAATACTCAAGTTATTAAATTACAAATTCCTGCAGATTTCGCTCAAAACAGGAAGTGTTGCATATCTCCACATTGGTATGTCCGAATGACTTCAAACTCAGGATCCTACTTCCCTATGCGCCCCTAAGGCTCTGTGCAAAGTTTTGCCCAATGACCACTAGGTGGCGCTCTTTAAATTGAACTAATTTATATCTCCACATCCGTTTGTCTGATTGACATGAAACTTGGTACACTTATTGCAAATGCCCTCCTGAGGATGGCTGACGAAGGTCTTACCGCTCCGACACTAGGTGGCGCTCTGGCGGCAGTTTCATTTTGTTTTTGGCACTGTGCCCACACCATAATACTTATGGATATGAAATTCATTGGGGTGGTACACACTGGCCCCTGTAACTCACACACCAAAAATTGCCACTAGGTGGCGCTGTTATCAAGACAAAACCGTTTTTCCCTTGACTGCCTTCACTTTTCATTACTCAACGGAAGTTGTTGCATGAACAAGCCCCGACGGCAGCATGCCCCGACACGCGTGGACTGCGAGGGCCCGTACATCACTGCTCGCAGTTTTAATTATTATTATTATTATTATTATTCTTTGTCCTTCCACGAGATCGCATATTTGGCGGCCTGAACATACTCCAAAACTCACCAAACTTGGAATATAGATCACACCTGGCGAAAATTTTTTTAATCTGTTGTCGTTGTGAATTTTCACCACTAGGTGGCGCTATAATCAAGCAATGTGCGTTTTGGCTCATAACTCCCACAAACTTTGTCGCACATTCAAAAACCTTATATCCACGCGTTCAGTGAATTGTGCTGAATCTCGTGATATAGGCCACGCCCATTTCCGGTTACCTAGTTTTTTCGCAAATTCGCAAAATGTCGCAAACCTACTTTTGCTAACTCCTCCCAGACAATTTCACCGATTTGCATCAAACTTTGCACACAGCATCTGTGGACCCTCCTGACCCAGAGTTGTGCTAAGCATGTTGATATTCCAAAGATTACTCAAGTTATTAAATAACAACTTCCTGCAGATATCGTACCAAACAGGAAGTGTTGCACATCTCCACATTGGTCTGTCTGAATGACATGAAACTCAAGATATTACTTCCACATGAGCCCCTAAGGCTCTGTACAAAATTTTGGGCGATGACCACTAGGTGGCGCTCTTTAAATTAAACTAATTTATATCTCAACATTGGTTGGTCATATTAACACAAAATCTGGTATACTCATTGCCACTGCCCTCCTGAGGATACCTGATGAAGGTCTTACCGATTCGCCACTAGGTGGCGCTCTGGTGGCAGTCTAATTTTATTTTTGCCACTGTGACCACACCATCACACTTATGGATATGAAATTAATAGGGGTGGTACAGACTCGCCCCTGTAACTCACACACCAAAAATGACCAGCAGGGGGCGCTAAATGGCTCCATAACGCCCCCTGGAATATTTCAAACTTTAAGCCCCGCCTCCTACATGCACGTACATGAACAGAATTCGGTACACTTATGTATCATGACCAGACGCACAAAAAACCCTCTTGGATCCATAACCTCAGTCCAACGGGAAGTCTGCCATATTGGTTCAAAGTTGAGATTTCGCCGCCATTGTCACCCATTTCTATGCCTCGTACATTATTTAACTTGGCCTACAGATTTAATGCCACAGGCTTCACATTCAATATATATCATCTTCAGACCTTGATAATGAAAAGTTGTAAAAAGCTTTCACCTACATTATTTCTAGTGGGTGTGGCAGTGCGGTCAATTTCGATGACCCCCTTATGGCTTTTCCACATTCACTCAGTAGCATCCTCATACCTTCAACAGCCTGTGTTGTGCTTGGTGGGCATGGCGGTGCGGTCAATTTAGATCCTTCGCCATCACGCAGGAAGTCCTTATAACTTCAACATACAATTTCCCATCTGCATCAAATTGGTCACACATGTAGAGGGGCTGGCCATGAATATGTCTATGCATTAATACTGTGATAAGTGAACAAATGGCTCAATAGCGCCCCCTGGAATATTTCAAACTTGAAGCCCCGCCTCCTACATGCACACATATTAACGAAAGTTGGTACGCGTATGTAACATGACCAGTCGCACAAAAAAATCTCTTGGACACAAACCCAACAGGAAGTCTGCCATTTTCCTTCAAAGTCGATCCTTCGCCATGAAGCAGGAAGTCCTTATAACTTCAACATACAATTTACCATCGGCATCTCTGATCGCTGCACCGATCCGCCTATCAATCTCGCGCTCCATCCTTCCCTCACTCGTGAACAAGACCCCAAGATACTTGAACTCCTCCACTTGAGGCAGGAACTCTCCCCCAACCCGGAGGGAGCAAGCCACCTTTTTCTGGTCGAGAACCATGGCCTCAGACTTGGAGGTGCTGATTCTCATCCCAGCTGCTTCACACTCGGCTGCAAACCGCCCCAGGACATGGTGGAGGTCCTGGCTCGAAGGAGCCAACAAGACAACATCATCTGCGAAAAGCAGGGATGAAATCCAGTGGCTCCCGAACCAGATCCCCTCCGGCCCATGACTGCGCCTAGAAATTCTGTCCATAAAAATAATGAACAGAACCGGTGACAAAGGGCAGCCCTGCCGGAGTCCAACATGCACCTGCCGGAGTCCAACCGGAGTCCAACATTACTGCCGGCAATGCGAACCAGGCTCCTGCTCCGGTTGTACAGGGACCGCACAGCCCTTAGCAGAGGGCCCCCGACCCCGTACTCCCAAAGCACCTCTCACAGAATGCCACGAGGGACACGTTCGAATGCCTTATCCAAGTCCACAAAACACATGTGAACTGGTTGGGCCAAACTCCCATGAACCCTCGAGCGCCCTGCAGAGGGTATAGAGCTGGTCCAGTGTTCCACGGCCAGGACGAAAACCGCATTGTTCCTCCTGAATCCGAGGTTCAACTATCAGCCAAATTCTCCTCCCCAGTACCCTGGAATAGACTTTACCAGGGAGGCTGAGGAGTGTGATCCCCGATAGTTGGAACACACCCTCCGGTCCCCCTTTTTGAATAGAGGGACCACCACCCCGGTCTGCTTGTCCAGAGGCACTATCCCCGACTGCCACGCGATGTTGCAGAGACGTGTCAGGCAAAACAGCCCCACAACATCCAGAGACTTGAGGTACTCAGGGCGGATCTCATCCACCCCCGGTGCTTTGCCACCGGGCAGCTTCCGAACTACCTCAGTGACTTCGGCTTGGGTGATGAATGGATCAACCTCCGAGCTCCCAGCCTCTGCTTCCTCTACGGAAGGCGTGTCAGTGGGATTGAGGAGATCCTTGAAGTATTCTGCCCGACGATATCCCCAGTCGAGGTCAACAGCTCCCCACCTCCACCGTAAACAGTGTTGGTGGAGTGCTGCTTCCCCTTCCTGAGGCGCCGGATGGTTTGCCAGAATTTCCTTGAGGCCGACCGGTAGTCCTCCTCCATGGCCTCCCGGAACTTTTCCCAGACCCGAGCCTTTGCTTCCGTGACCGCCCACTCTGCAGCACGCTTGGCCTGCCGGTACCCGTCAGCTGCCTCAGGAGTCCCCCAAGCCAACCAGGCTCGATAGGACTCATTCTTCAGCTTGACAGCATCCCTTACTTCACCGGGTTTGGGGATTGCCGCCACGACAGGCACCGGAGACTTTACGGCCACAGCTCCAGCAGCCACATCAACAATGGAAGCGGAGAACAAGATCCATTCAGACTCAATGTCCCCAGCCTCCCTCGCGATCTGTGCACATGCACTGATGGACACCCTTATGCTTGAACATTGTGTTCGTTATGGACAAACTGTGACTAGCACAGCAGTCCAACAACAGAACACCCCACGGGTTCAGATCGGGGAGGCCGTTCCTCCCAATCACACCCCTCCAGGTAACACTGTCACTGCCCACGTGAGCATTGAAGTCCCCCAGTAGAACGATGGAGTCCCCGGTTGGAGCACTCTCCAGTACCCCTCCCAGGGACTCCAAGAAGGCCGGGTACTCTGCACTGCTGTTTTGCCCGTAGGCCAGAACAACAGTGAGAGACCTATCCCCGACCCGAGGGCGCAGGGAGACGACCCTCTCGTTCACCGGGGAAAAAGCCCACACCAGCTTGCCGCCTGTCACCGCGGGCAACTCCAGAGTAGAAGAGAGTCCAGCCTCTCTCAAGGAGTTGGGTTCCAGAGCCCAGACTGTGCGTGGAGGCGAGCCCAACTATATCTAGCCGGTAGAGCTCAACCTCCCACACTAGCTCAGGCTCTTTCACCCCCAGCGAGGTGACATTCCATGTCCCCATGGCTAGAGTCACCGTCGGGGGATTTGGTTGCCGGGGCACCCGCCCAGGACAGCCACCCAAATCACACCACACCAGCCCCTTCTGAACCCTCCTGCGGGTGGTGAGCCTACTGGAGGGTGGGCCCACGTTGCTCCTTCGGGCTGTGCCCGGCCGGGTCCCGTGGGCAAACCAGGCGCCAGGCGCTCACCTGCGAGCCCCAACCCCGGGCCTGGCTCCAGGGTGGGGCCCTGGTGACACCATTCCGGGCTACGTAAACTTCCTTGTTCTTATCTCTTTCATAGGGGGCTTTGGAACTGCTCTTAGTCTGACCTGTCACCTAGGACCTGTTTGCCTTTGGAGACCCTACCAGGGGCATTAAGCCCCGGACAACATAGCTCCTAGGATCATTCAGGTGCTCAAACCCCTCCACCACGGTAAGGTGTCGGTTCAACATAGGCACAACACAGGAGGGCCAATTCCTCAGGTCAAGACTCTGCTGTCCACTTACATCTGAAGGAGAAAAATCATTCCTTTGAGACTGGAACAACCGTCTTTGAACAGAGGGGGTGGCCTCTTATTATTATTATTACTTATCACCCACCTACAATGCAGTACTGAGTTCTCTCCCCAGACAGCTTAACAACCATTCACACCTGGGCTCACCTCGCCTAAGCAACCCACATGAAGGCCAGTTTGGTCAACGACCCACATGTGGCCCACACGTGTCCTTAATGACTCTGTAAGGACACTCCCACACAGAGTAAATGCCTGCAACTCCCCTCCAGTTAGTTAGAACTGAGGAAGCCTTCAAGAAACTGAAACATGTCCAGTTGCATCAACATTCTTTTTAGCTCTTTGTGTATTTATTTCTGTATTATTTACCATTTGCCATTCCCCCTATTTATTTCCCTAAACCTATTTATTCCTGTAGTTCTTTTCACATTTCTTTATGCACTGCAGCTTCATTATGCAAATGAGGGGGCTGCATGTCATTCAAAGTCAATCACAGCACAGTAGGGCGGGACTGGGTGAGGAGAGTCTTGCTGGGAGAAGAGAAAGAGTCTTGGCTCACACCCCTTTTCGACGAAGGCAGTTCGGGTGCTGGTTTGGAGTCAGTGCCTACTTTAGAACCAGTACTTTGCATTTCGACAGCCAAAGAACTGGCACTTAGCCAGGAAAACTGGTTCCAGAGCGACACCAACACTCCACTGGTTTAGAACAGTGAACCGCTTACCCCTGGCAGAGGATGGGGTAATCGTGACCAAAGACCAACTAAAACCAATTATGACCACCATTTTTTAAAAACCATAGCAAGCATAGATTGTTCTAGCTTATCCATGGAAGAGTAAACAAAAGATTTCAGTATGGACACTAAATTGAAGCAACAGTGGCCCAGGGACCAGTCACATTTGGATGCCAATGTAGGCACTTGTACAGAATCGATGTAGTCCGCTACAGTTGTTCCTTGCAATGCTGGGAACGTGGAGACATATATAGTGACTGAATGACGTGACTGTACAGTGGTTCTCATGCTGATGGAAAAGCAAACTGGTTCTCAAAGGTTCACAGATTGAACTTTGACACTTTGGTTGAAAGGGGAGTTGCTGACAGATATGACCAGGGCCCTGATCTGAATCGTTTTTTATGGAGAAAATATTATCTGGTTTTCCCTCTGATCTCCTCCAGCTGTACTGCCTTAACTGAGTGATTTACAGTTTCCCCGGTGAACAAATAACTTTACTTGTTGTTAAAGAAAAGGCTATCTGCTGCTAACTGTAGCGTTAGACAACTGACAACTGTCTGTCCATCTTGAAACTGAAGCTAAACCTCCAAGTTATTTTCCTATACAATTTGATCCAGTTTCACCAAAATCAGTGAATAAAGCTATAAAGTTGTGTTTTAGTACAAGTTATAAAGTTGAAAGTTGCAGTAATTAGTGAGGCATAGCCTCAGAGACACAGGGCTCCATTGCTTGTCAGCTTATAAGGCCACTACCAGCTAATGGCAGCTAACGCTAAAGTTAGCAGCAGTTAGCCGTCAAGTAAAGTTATGTCCATCAGGGTTAGTCCGTAAAGTGTTCGGGGGACATCAGAGGGAAAACCAGAAAATATTTTCTAAAAATATGTTACAGATAAGAGCCCTGGTCATAGCCACTATAAGCACCTTCTTCTTCTCCTTCTTCTCCTAATGACTTTCCAGCAAGTGGTATGCTGCAGAGCATAAGGCTTCCCTCCCCAGCCTAGGAGTAGCTTTTTACCTGTATTTTTAGATACAGGCTAGTTGCATAAAGACATCTTAGGACTGCTCCGCCAACTCCCTATTGCCTTTCACTGCTGTAGATATTTTCCACAGTGACACAGACCATCTGGATGTTTACTGATGTCTTTCAAATAACTGACCAGACCACAATACCCCAACCTCAATAGAACCCTGTCATCCCTTCTCCCAGTTTTGCAGAAGACTCTTCCTTCTAACAGATGACTATGCATGCACCTTTACTCTTCTTTCCATTATTTTTGCCAATCTAATAAAAAAAGCTCTAATTCGTCTCTTCTAAATGGAATGGTAAATGGACTTGATTTTATATAGTACTTTTCCAGTCTACTGACCACTCAAAGCATTTTGCAACACTTGTCATATTCACCCATTCACACACACATTCATACACTGATGGTAGAGGCAACTGCTCATCTTGCTCAAGGATACTTCAAGGATTTGAACCAGCAACCTTCCTTGACAACCCGCTCTACCTCTTGAGCTACAGCTGCCTCCAACAAGACTTTAAGATCCACATTTTATCTTAACAAGGTTTCCTTTGCCGATTGTCACAATTCATTTCCTTCAGTCCCTCGGTTTCTGGGTTTCCACAAGAATTCAACATGACAGTCCAAGTTCTCAATCTGATGCAAGCAGCACAAAATCTCCTGAAGCATGTCAGGGTGGGCCAACACATGCAACATTTCTCAAAGCCAACAAAACATTGCAGAATCTGAACAGATGACAATTTTAAGGGGTTAGACCTGCATCAGAGCTGTCTGCAATTGTGTGGGTCATGTGGTGGATCATGACCCACACAATTGCAGACAGCTCTGATGAGAAAATAGACAGATTATCACACAGATTATCACACAGTTGCCAGACACAGTATTCCATTTCAGAACCGGCTCCTACACACTCCCCCTATCCATTATTACTCAGTTTGTCTGTTCATGTGAGGGGACGCCACATTGAGTGTTATTCCAAAGCAGTTTGCCTTCAGGGAGAGTGGGTTATGAAACCGTCAAACACAGGTCTGCATCAATGCAGGTTTACAAACCATGCTTCTCTCAGGGTCAGCACTGCTTTGTTCCATGCAGTTATATCCTGAGGATAATGAATAAACTGTCTTACTTTCAGACATTTGATAGATTATTTTTATTTTTTTTATACATGATGGAATTTAAGTTCCATTGTGTGAACATGCCGTTAATGTCCTTGAGACATGCATGGAGTTTAGTTAGCTGATTATTTTCCTCTGGCTTGTAGGTGCCATATTAGTTGTTAAGTATTTCATGGTAATTTCAGTTCATGGTACAGTACATTTTGGATTTATATTAGTTTCATTATTTAATTGTATTTAAAAATGTTAATTTAAGTAGTAATTATATTTTTATTAATATTTGCATTATTGATGTTGCAAACGAACGTTGATATTTCATGTTGTGATCTCATAATTATTTGTGTGGTGGATAGAATAAGAGCCTGTAGCTTTAAGGAGTACGTTTCGGTTTTGAGGCTCGGTGATTTTTAGGAGCTAAGCAAGGTGGATGACTTGTGTGAGAGGAGCTCACGGTTTTTCTGACCGTGTTAGGACCGTGTTAGGACCGTGTACGCACAGTGGTTTTTTTTGGATCGTGGAATTTCGTGTGGAACATGTGCTTGTCTTTTGTTTATTTTTGGTGAATAAACATAAAAAGAGAAACCACTGTGGAGGACACACTTTTTTAAAACACGCGTCAGCCATAAGCTCCGGTGGACAGAGAAAGGTTTTATTGGAAAACCTACGTTTTAGTCAGAAAAACCTCGTCTTCTCTGTGTGGAAAGGACAAGACTCGTGGAAATTGGAGACGGCTTCTGTGGATAACGTTACAGCAGGAGCTCACTGACGAAAGCCCGGGCAGATTATTGATTTTCAGCCGACGTGGATCAAAGAAAAAAGAAAGCAGCACGGTAAGCTAGCAAGCTAACCTTGCTATTTCTTGGCAATTGGACATTATGGACGAATGCTATGAGGAGCTAGTTTGTGGAAAGAGAGAACCGAAGATGACAGAAAGGGCTGTCGGGGGGAAAAAGTGGATCGATTTACTCAATCGAGGAAAGCTAAAGCGGGTCATCTAACTAGCCAAGCTAACGAGATCGAGCGGCTAATGGAAGACGATGCTAATGTAAACACAGTGAAACAGAATCAATCACGCTAGAGGAATGGTGCAAAACAAATGATGCTTTAACAAAGTTGCTGTGTGAAGAAGAACTAGAAAAGGATCAGAGTTCATGGTTTGAGCCTAAGTTAATGCACATTCGTGGATTTATGCAACACGTGGAGATGTGGATAAAGGCAGCGGATGATCGTGCTAAACAAGCTAAGGAATGTGACGCGGACATACAGCCAGCAGACAGTGTATCGCTGGCTTCAGCTGTTCAAAGCTGTAGGAGCAGACGGCATGGTTCAGCTGTGGGGAGCAAGGTGTCCACCGCCTCCTCAGCGCGCCTAAAAGCTGAAGTAGAGAGAGCCTCATTGCTTGCAAAGGCTGCAGCTCTTAAACAAAAACAAGATATTGAACGTCAAGAAGCAGAGCTGAAAGCAAAAAGAGAAGCTTTAGATCTCCAAACTGCCATTGCAGCCTCTGATGCTAAACTCAAAGTTTTAGAAAATTATGAGAATGAACACCTATCACATGTAAGTGCAGAGGGTGGCTGGACTATGGATTCTGGATACTTACCATTACCTGTGAGTCAAAATCCAGTTAGCTACATGAGGAATGGACATGGTGAGTTCAGGCCACTGCAACCTCAACTTACCACATTGCAACAGTCCACTGGTGATCTTGTGACAGGAGATCGTACTGTGGAGACTCTCTGTAGTGTTATGTCAAGACAGAACAACATAACAGAGCTGATGGTAAAACAACAGAGAATGATGACACTGCCCCCATTAGACATCCCTACTTTCAGTGGCGATCCTCTAGATTATAATTCATTTGTCAGAGCCTTTGAGCATGGCGTAGAATCACGCACTGAAAGCTTTAAAGACCGTCTCTACTACTTGGAGCAGTTCACTGACGGACAGCCAAAGGAGCTGATAAAGAGTTGCCTTCACATGAAGCCAGATGCAGGCTACCAAAAGGCCAAACAGCTGCTAAAAGAGCATTTTGGAAACAATTATAAAATCGCCATAGCCTACATGAACAAAGTGTTGGACTGGACACCTATCAAGCCAGAGGATGCAGAGGCTCTGAACGCCTTTTCACTCATCCTGACAGCATGCTGCAACACCATGACTGAGGTGAGTTACATGGAAGAGCTGGACAATGTTGCAAACTTGAAGGCTATCATTGCAAAGCTTCCATTCAAGCTGCGTGAAAGGTGGAGAGGTGTTGTGTGTCGCATACAAGAGGAATGTGATAGAAGAGTCAAGTTTAAGGATTTAGCAGACTTTATTCACAAACAGGCCAAAGTTGCTCTTCATCCAGTCTTCGGTGACATAAAGGATAACATGTTGGCTAAAACATCCTTAGCTAAACAAAGCAACCACAAAGAGCAGAAAAAAGGCATATTCAGGAAGTCTTTCACCACAAGTGCTGTAAAGCTGGAACAGAGGGATGCAGAGCAAGTGGAACATTCGGCTCCTGCTTCTCCAACAACACTGGTGTGTCTCTTCTGCAAAGGTGAGCATGTCATGGAGACTTGTAACAAGCTTAAAGGCAAGCTTCACAAAGAGAATTTGGAATTCTTGAGAAGCAAGGGACTTTGTTTCAGCTGTCTCAAGTATGGTCACATGAGTAAACTATGTAAAGCAAAAGTGAGCTGTGAAGTGTGTTCTTTAACACATCCAACACTTCTGCACATCAAAAAAAAGGATGTAGTCGCTGATGCAGAGAAAAGGAAAATTAACAGTGATGGTCAGACAGTGTTAACCCTCTAGGCGCCAAAGTCGCATTATTGCGACAGGCAACATTGCTGAATAAAACAGCCCATATCTTTAAATCTACTGCCCTGTGCTGTTACTGCTTGCTACCACTAGATGGCCACTAGATTCAGCTTCAATCCTGACGTCATTTGTGGGTGTGTTTCTATGCAAAATACCTGAGAAAAAAAAGTTTGAAACCCGACACCGGCTGTCAGAGCGGCAGCAACTAAGCGGCAGAGTGGGAGAGGAGAGAGCCGCGGAGCGGTGGCAGAAGTGTGCTGGACAGATAGAGACACAGATAGCGATTTTTGTAATAAAAAACAAAATGCCCCAAAGACTTTACAGTGCGGATGAGGTGCTTGCACAGATCTTTGCTGATCGCGATTCAGAAAGGGACGATCTGCCCTCTGATGACGATCGCTCGTCAGAGACGAGTGACTCTGATCATGCTGCAGCTGCACACACTGTCACACAAGCAACACGCACTGATCACGGCGAGAGTGAGTGATTAGGAAATTGACTCCTATCAGATTCCTGTTCATTTACTCTGAGAATGAGAGGATGAAAAAAATCTATGAAAAAATTAAATGAAATGAAAAAAAATCTACTGTGTAAATATGTTCAGAATTCCGTTTTACTGAATTTTACCTGGTGATATACAAATTAGATTAGTAAATTTACTCCACTCAAACTTCTGTTCCTTTATTTTGAGGATGAGATGACAATATAAATATTTTTTTTCTGTGTAAATATGTTCAAAAATGAGTTTTACTGAAAGTTACATCCAGTCACCTGGTGACGTCACAATATGCAAATTAGATGAGTAAATTTACTCCCATCACAAACTTTAGGTCATTATGAATATTTTTCTCATTTACAGTATGGATTTATCTCTCACCACTTCCAAGCTACAGCCTTTTGAAATCTTAAAGTCCAAACGGAATATATTGCTAAATAAACTCTGGCGCCTAGAGGGTTAAGTGCATACGTCTGTGCTCAGTCTGAGGGTCATGAGCTGACTGGGGCCGGGGAGGACGACTGCACGCTCGCAATTGTTCCTGTCCAAGTCAAGTCAAAGTTTGGAAGTGAGATAGTGCGGACGTATGCCTTCCTGGACCCGGGCAGCTCAGCCACGTTTTGTACCGAGGCACTGATGAATGATTTGAAGCTTAGTGGACGAAAAACAGACATGCTGCTGAGAACCATGAATGAAGAGAAACCTGTCAGTACTTACGTGGTATCCGGCCTGGAGGTCAGTAGTTTGTCAGGTGATGAGTTTATTGATCTTCCAGATGCTTTCACACACAAGACAATACCTGTAGGTAAAGAAAACATACCACAACAGAAGGATCTTGAAAGGTGGCCTCACCTTAAAGAAATACAACTGCCTCAGATCGAAGCTGACATTGGATTGCTCATTGGAGCAAACGTGCCAAAAGCTATGGAGCCGTGGGAAGTAGTGAGCAGCATTGGTAATGGACCATATGCTATAAGAACCAAGCTTGGCTGGACTGTGAACGGGCCTTTGAGGGAAAGCTGCAGTTGGACAGATAAAAGGAAACCTACCAAGGCCATGGCGAACCGCATATCGGTGGCCTGTTTGGAGAACTTGTGGCTTCAACAGTTTCAGATGGATTTCCCAGAGGGAGGAAAACATGATGAAGTGGAAATGTCTAAAGAGGACCACCAGTTCATGGACATGGTCATGGAATCCGCTACACTGGTTGATGGCCACTACGTCATATGTTTGCCTGTGAAGAACAGAATGGTCAACATGCCAAATAACCGGATAATTGCTGAGCAGCGAGCACAGAATTTAAAGCGGAAATTTATCAGGAATGGCTGCTTTCACAAAGAGTACAAAGATTTCATGGATGATATCCTTCAGAAAGGCTATGCTGTGCAATTGTCGGGTGAAGAACTGACGTATGAGGAAGGTAAAGTGTGGTGTATCCCGCATACTGCTGTGTATCACCCTGTGAAGCAGAAACTGAGAGTTGTGTTCGACTGTGCAGCTTCCTATCAGGGAACGTCATTAAATGACCAACTCTTGCAAGGCCCTGATTTAACCAGCAGCCTGATTGGTGTTGTTATTAGATTCAGACAAGAACCTGTCGCGATCATGGCGGACGTTGAAGCAATGTTCCACCAGGTTAAAGTGGCTGATGATGACTCCAATTTGCTGAGGTTTCTTTGGTGGCCAGGTGGGGATTACAATCAAGCTCTGGCTGAACACAAGATGACGGTGCACCTGTTTGGAGCCACTTCCTCACCCAGCTGCGCCAGTTTTGCACTGAGGAAGTGCACTGAAGACCAGAGTCAACAGATCAGAGCTGAGGTGGTACAGACAGTCCTACAGAATTTTTATGTAGATGACTGCCTCAAGTCTGTCGCTACAGAAGAGGAAGCCATAATCATGTGCCAAGACCTCATGAGAATCTGTGGCCATGGAGGCTTTCGTCTCAACAAATGGGTGAGCAACAGCCGTAAAGTGCTCGATTCCATCCCAAAGTCTGAATTGGCGAAGGAGATGAAAACCTTGGACCTTGATCAGGATGAGCTTCCTATGGAGAGAGCCCTGGGTCTCAATTGGTGCGTGGAGTCCGACACGCTTAAGTTTAAAATCACCATCAAAGACCGCCCATTCACAAGAAGGGGACTTCTCTCAGTTGTTGGATCAGTATATGATCCATTGGGCGTGCTAGCACCTATGGTTTTGCCAGCAAAGACTATTCTGCAAGATTTGTGCAGGTTGAAGATCGGGTGGGACGACGACTTACCTGAGCACATCAAAAAGAGGTGGTGCGACTGGTTAACCAGTCTTCCTGCTTTCGAGCACTTCAGTTTTCCCAGATGTCTAAAGCCTGAAGGATTTGGAGATTGTACAGTTGCACAATTGCATCACTTTGCTGACGCAAGCGAGTATGCATACAGATCAGTCAGTTACCTTCTCATGCGGAACACAAGTGACAAACTGCATTGTGCATTCAGGATGGGCAAGTCCAGGGTGGCACCTCTCAGGTCGCCTACCATTCCACGGATGGAGCTGACCGCTGCCACAGTAGCAGTGAAAATGGATGGCGTCCTGAGAAGAGAGTTGCAATGTGACCTTGCACAGTCAATTTTTTGGACCGATAGTACAGTAGTACTGAAGTATCTGCAAAATGAGACAACACGTTACAGAACATTTGTGGCAAACAGAGTGTCAGCCATTATGAAAGGCTCTGATGTGGAACAATGGAGACACGTAGGCACCGACAAGAATCCAGCTGACTGCGCCTCTAGAGGGCAAAAGGTGGATGACTTCATGAAAAACACAAGTGGATTTCAGGTCCAGACTTCCTTTGCGGTCCAGTTGAGTGTTGGCCAAAGAGTCCCTTGAGCAATGCAGAAATTGCTTTGGATGATCCTGAGATCAAAAGAGTTACAGTTAACTCCATAGGTGTGGAAGAAAGTGTCACTCCGTTCAAGAAACTGATCCACCACTTCTCATCCTCGATGAAGTTGAAACGGACTGTGGCTTGGTTCTTGAAGCTTAAAGTTTTGCTTTGGAGTCTCTGTCAAAGGAGGAAAGAGCTGTGTGCAGCCAGTGAGGAATCCAGCTTGTACAGTAGTCAGCAGTTAATCCAAAGTCAGATGGACACCTTTAAAGAAAGCTACAAGAGCACACACATTTCAGTGGAAGACCTGGATAAGGCGGAGCTTCACATTATTAGATTCTGTCAGAAGGAGAAATTCTCAGAAGAGATTGCAGCTCTGAACAAAAGACAAAATGTGAAGCGCAGCAGCCCCTTGTATAAGCTGAACCCCGTACTTCAAGATGGCGTGCTGCGAGTTGGTGGAAGGCTGAGTCGGGCAGCCATGCCAGAGAACAACAAGCAACCTGTCATTCTGTCCAGAGACTTTCACATTTTGGATTTGGTTCTCCAACAAATTCATAAAGAAACTGGGCATGGAGGACACAACCACATGCTCTCTGAGTTGCGTCAGAAGTTTTGGATGACGAGTGCCAACACGGCAATCAGAAAGATATGTGGAAGGTGTGTGACGTGTCGCCGCTTGCATGGTAAAGCTGGAAAACAGCTAATGGCTGACCTCCCACTACAACGAGTGTTACCAGATGATCCACCCTTCACGAGAGTTGGGGTGGACTATTTCGGACCATTCGAAGTGAGACGTGGGAGAAGCCTTATAAAAAGGTATGGAGTCATATTCACTTGCCTAGCTGTGCGTGCAGTGCATATTGAGCTCGCCTCCTCATTAGACACAGATTCGTGCATAAATGCTCTCTGGCGTTTTATAGCACGGCGAGGACAAGTGGAAGAGATTCCCTCAGATAATGGGACGAATTTCATTGGAGCAAGTCGTGAGTTGAAGGCGTCCATTGCTGACTGGAATTCCTCAGAGTTTCAGCACCTGTTCCATCAGCACAAAATCAAATGGATATTTAACCCTCCCGCCGCATCGCATCATGGAGGAACATGGGAGCGGCTGATAAGATCAGTAAGGAAGGTGCTGAACTCCACTCTGAAAGAACAGCTCATGGATGAGGAAAGCCTTCACACAGTGCTGTGTGAGGCAGAGTCAATCATCAATGGCCGGCCTATCACGAAGGCGTCCAATGACCCAAACGACTTGGAGGCGTTGACGCCTAATCATCTCCTGCTTTTGAAAACGAAACCAAGCTTACCTCCAGGATTGTTCAACAAGGATGACCTCTACGAGCTGCGTAGGTGGAGGTAGGTACAATATATGTCCAACCTATTTTGGAAGAGGTGGCTCAAAGAATACTTGCCTCAACTCCAGGAGCGTCAGCGGTGGGCCACAGCTTCCCGAAACTTCACGGAAGGAGACGTGGTTCTTCTTGTGGATGACTGTGCGCCGAGGAATTCGTGGATTATGGGAAAGATCGTCAAGATTGTTCCAGACAAGAAGGGTTTTGTTCGCAGAGTTCGGATAAAGACAAAGACTAACATCTTGGACAGACCCATTACAAAGATCTGCCTGCTGGTGGAATCTGAATGAGTCTTGTCTTTTGTTTATTTTTGGTGAATAAACATAAAAAGAGAAACCACTGTGGAGGACACACTTTTTTAAAACACGCGTCAGCCATAAGCTCCGGTGGACAGAGAAAGGTTTTATTGGAAAACCTACATGGCTTATTGATAAGTATAACTGGGTATCATCTGCGTAACAATGAAAGTTTATGGAGTGTTTTCCGAATTATATTTCCTAGAGGGAGCATATATAAGGTGAATAGTATGGGTCCAAGCACGGAGCCTTGAGGAACACCATGACTAACCTTGGTATACAGGGATGACTCATCATTAACATGTACAAACTGAAATCGATCCGATAAATAGGACTTAAACCAGTTTAATGCGGGTCCTTTAATGCCAATTAAGTGTTCTAGTCTCTGTAGTAGAATGTGATGATCAATGGTATCAAATGCAGCACTAAGATCTAGCAAGACCAGGACAGAGACAAGTCCTTTGTCAGAAGCGATTAGGAGGTCATTTGTAACTTTCACCAGTGCCGTCTCTGTGCTATGATGTGCTCTAAAACCTGATTGAAAATCCTCATATTAACTATTGTTATGAAGAAAGTCACATAGCTGGTTGGCGACTGCTTTCTCAAGGATCTTGGAGAGGAAAGGGAGGTTGGATATAGGTCTATAGTTGGCTAAAGCTTCTGGATCAAGATTAGGCTTTTTAAGAAGCGGTCTAATTACAGCTAGTTTAAAAGACTGTGGTACGTATCCTGTTAATAGAGACAGGTTGATCATTTCTAGTAGAGATGAGCTAATTAAAGGTAAAGTTTCTTTCAGCAACCTAGTTGGGATGGGGTCTAGGAAACAACTTGTTGGTCTGGATGAAGAAATCATCGAAGTTAGTTGGTGGAGGTCAATGGGAGAGAAGCAGTCTAAATATAAGTCAGAATTTGCAACTGTTTCTGAGGTTCCTGTGTTTAAAGATACAATAGTGCCAGTTGAGGGCAAGCGATGATGGATTTTGTCTCTAATAGTTAAAATTTTATCATTAAAGAAGCTCATGAAGTCATTACTACTGAGCGTTGTAGGAATACATGGTTCAGTAGAGCTGTGAATTTGTGTCAGCCTGGCTACAGTGCTGAAAAGAAACCTGGTGTTGTTTTTACTTTCCTCTATTAATGACGAGTAATAGCTTGCTCTGGCATTGCGGAGGGCCTTCCAATATATTTTAAGGCTATCTTTCCAGGCTAAGCGAGATTCTTCCAAATTGGTGGAACGCCATTTCTTTTCAAATTTCCGTGATGTTTGCTTCAATTTGCGGGTGTCCGAGTTATACCAAGGTGCTAACCTCCTGTGTTTTAGAGGTTTCTTTTTCAGAGGGGCAATAGAGTCCAGTGTTGTTCGCAATGAGCCTGCAGTGCTATCAACAAGATGATCAATTTGTGAGGAACTGAGGTTAGCGGAGGAGTCCTCTATTATATTAAGACATGGCATTGAATTAAGTGCCAGCGGTATAATTTCCTTAAATTTAGCTACAGCACTATCAGATAGACATCTAGTGAAGGAGTTTTTGCCTAATGGTGTGTAGTCCAGTAATAGAACTTCAAAAGTTATTAAGTGATGGTCTGATAAATGAGGATTTTGTGGAGAAACTGTTAGATTTTCAATCTCGATACCATAAGCTAGAACAAGGTCAAGGGTGTGGTCAAAACAGTGAGTTGGTTTATGTACACACTGAGAGAAGCCAATAGAGTCTAATAATGAGATAAATGCAGTACTAAGGCTATCATTAACGACATCCACATGAATATTAAAATCACCTACAATAATTACTTTATCTGATTTGAGGACTAGACTTGATAAAAACTCAGAGAATTCAGATAAAAATTCTGAGTAAGGACCAGGTGCTCGATACACTACAACAAATAGAACTGGCTGTAAAGTTTTCCACGTTGGATGTGAAAGACTAAGAACAAGGCTTTCAAATGAGTTATAATTTAATTTAGGTTTAGGATTGATTGACAGACTTAAGTCATAAATAGCTGCAACACCACCTCCTCAGCCGGAGCCTCGAGGAATGTGAGTATTAATGTGACTAGGGGGAGTGGATTCATTCAGGCTGACATGTTCTTCAGGATGCAGCCAGGTTTCAGTAAGACAGAATAAATCAATATCAAAATCTGAAATTAAGTCATTTACTAATACAGCTTTCGATGACAGGGATCTGATGTTTAGGAGTCGACATTTAATTATCTTGTCTTGCTTTGAAATTGCAGAGTTGCTGTTAATTTTTATTAGATTTTCATGCACGACTCCTCTTCTGCTGACTTTTGATTTGATTAATTTAGGTGGTCGGGGGGCAGACACAGTCTCAATGAAGTTTTGGGTGTGCAACTGATCTAATGGAAGCTCAGAGAAGCGTGTAAGACTGCAGCTCTGCCTCCTGGTCTCAACTCTGGGTTGTCAGGCTGGTTGTTGGCTAATGAAATGGGTTAGATTTCTAGAGATGAGAGCCGCTCCATCCAAAGTGGGATGGATGCCGTCTCTCCTAATGAGACCAGGTTTTCCCCAGAAAGTCTGCCAGTTATCAACAAAGCCCACATCGTTTGCTGGACACCACCTCGACAGCCAGCGGTTGAATGATGACATGCGGCTAAACATGTCATCACTGGTCAGATTTGGCAGGGGCCCAGATAAATTATAGATATTTATACTCTCCCCTCTTGATTCAGAAACCCTCCATAATCTGGAGTGAGAGTGTGTAGGGATCTTTACCTTTGGCAATAAAACTTCACAGAAGGCCCAAAACACAAGACTCACAAAATGCAGCATCTGCAGAATCAAAATAAAGGATGCTGCATTGAGCACTTCAAATTTTATGAGGCACCTGAATACCTGGATAGGTCAGTTAGCCATTTGTGAAAGTTAACGTTTGTATCTTTGGACGGTTAGCAAACATGTTAAGCTCAGCATAAGCTATCTAACGCGAGAAGATGAGTGTTTGCTGGCCACACTTGTTAACATAGTGCTGGCTTTGCCATCACTGTAACAATGGCCAGGTAATTCAATAGTCCAAATTCTGAACTCGGACCTCAATACTTGCTCAATGTTGTAGCTGTATGTTCATGTTGCAAGGTAAATACAGTTATTAACTCTAAAGAAAGCTTTCATTTCCAGTTTTTTCATATCGATTTGCAATAAGCCTGTCTAAAGTGATCATATACCAAAAAACTGATCAATGCAAGGGGCCAATGTCCACATAGCCTTTGTTTTCAGGCAGAAAAGCACTGGCAGTGCACTTTGTGCCGAGAAACTTTGGTTTTGATTGACAGCTGCTAACACTATGGTAACAGAAGGCAGACCACACAGTTAATAACTAACTTACGTGCGTACGGGGATAAAAGAACAGAATTTAACCAGCAACATTCAGTGTCCAGATAATCTGCTTCCACAAATAGACTGCCTGATATAGTTCAGGATAGACAGACACAGCCAAAACAAGCTTCTCTTCCATTTTCCGGATTGCCAGTATGATGGGTGAGTGAGTGAGCCCGATCAATCTAATAAATAGAGGGTTGCTTAAAAAAAGAGCACCTTTCTGAAAAGTTGAAAGACTTTTAACTCGAAGCACTTGGAGTGGCTATACAAAATACAAAGCGCTCTGCTGGGCGCAGTGCTTTTTCTCCAGGCACCTGCATGCTGCCACAGACATTCACTCCTCATTAGAAACAATTGAAAAAAAGACACTGGTGCTCAGAAATAAATGCTATATGGACACGGGCCTAACTGGGTACATGTTTTGAATTCCTTAGAAATACAGTAGTTATGCAGTCTACAACTGTTACACAAATCGGTGTGCTTGGCAATGCCATTAAATCAACACAACACATTCAGGTGGCAGTCTATTGAGATACATATTTCCTGCCTGTCACAATGAGCTACGCACCTTACTGTTAACCACATGTATATATCAATATTTTTAAAATGTATTTATTACTTTATTTGTCAGGGATGATGCAAAAATCATTGTAACAGGTTACAATAACATGAAACAGATGCAGCGTGATCACAGCCGAGGCTGGCAGGGAAAGTCTAGACTCTAGCATAGCACATAGAAGCTAGCTTGTGAAAATAACTGTTAAATGTATGGAAGGCCAAGTCGTGTCCTGTGTGCTGTTTTCCTTTCAACTGCTGCTGTGAAACTGAAGTGGGTAATTGATGCAGAGGTTAAGTTGACTGTGCAATGTGCAATTCTAGAAGTGTCAGAGTACAGTGCATTTACATGTGCTCATTAAAATACGATTGGCAATGAATCCATCCAAGTTAACGTTATTCATGTTGTGCCTAACCTGAATAATTACTTAGCAATAAAGCTATCCCTGGTTACCTGTTACAACAATACAATAGGCCAAAGTTTGAGTGGTTGGAATTGGAATGTTCACTCTTTTTACCACAGGCCAGGGCCGGCTCTAGCCCTTTGGCTGCCCTAGGCGAGATTGAGTTAGTTTTTTATTATTTTGAATAGTTTATTACACACTCAAAACACTCTTAAACACACTGTAAGGACGCTTAAGCAAATTATGACCAAGACCCATCAACTGGATTAACTATACCCTCTACAAAGAAAAGTGCTTTTATGGATACTGTACGTACCACTACAAAATTGAGAGCTTGATGTGGTCCTGGATGTTCCTTCACCTTCACCTGTATTCAAGCATATTTTATAGCCATACAAGTGGTGTTTAATATAATAAGTGAAATGATCATGAATGTGGTTGAAAGTCTTTAAGAAAACAAGCTATTGTATTTTAATACTTGCTAACCTTTTTCTATTGTACTTTAAAGTATGGATGTGGCTTGAATAAATACTGTTAAATAGACTCACCTGATGTTGGCTGTGTGTTCCTGGCCTGTGTGTAACTGGTCCCTGTATTACTACTACTGGATGTCCCTTCTCCTGCAGCTGTATTTAAACAAAGAGTTCATCCATGCTGTTTGTTACACAATTGCATTTGGTCATTTCTATCATCCTATCCAATAGTTGCATTGTACATATACATTTTATATGACCATGTAACTTGTAGTAGATAAATTACAATTACTACCACCACTACTATTATTACTATTAGGCTGTTAAAAGGCAAAATAATACTACTGATTACAATAAGTAGTGTTAATGTGATTATAAAAGTTATAATTGCTAATAATAATACTAAACAATAACAAAAACAAAAACAGCAACAATAGTACTAGTTGTACTTACATGAAGGATCAGGTGTCCTTTCTCCAGCAGGTGCCGGCCTCTGCAAATATTGCCTGAGTGCATCTGGCCAATAAAAAAAACAAAAAACAAAACATATATTATATATTAATATATATACATTAGTATATTCCTGGAGGGGAACTTTACAGAAGTGTGAACAAACCCCACTATCACCAAAATGGTTACACCAGATACTGGTCTTATGACATTTACATCAAATGTAGGTTAACAGTGAAGTTATGTTTGCTATGCTAGTTATACGTAGCAAGCTAGCAAAGTAGCAGTCGCTAGCTAGCTATAGCTTAGTGACAGCAATGAAACGTCCCAATATTAGGTGATGCACAATACTACATTTATTTCGTTTGACACTTTAATGGCTGAGAAGATAAGACTTACCTCTACACTTAGCTTTCTTTTCATCTTCTTCCTTACTCCGTTTTCGACCCTGTGTGCCGGAGGGTTTAGACCGCTTCATCTTCGGACGCAATGTAACGCAACTAGAGCGCATGTGCGTGAACTGGCCTCTGCCCCCCCCCCCCCGTAATGACCGACGATAATCAGCAATTAAATCTAATAATCAGATTGACAAGCAAATGTGTGGCTGAGGGGGCACCCTAGGATGATCATGTTTAATAAACATAATTCTACGATTAATGGGTAAGGGCGACAAAAAGTAAGGGCAACACTAGAGGGCGGCCGCGCCCCCAGCACATTTGTCGCCCTAGGCAACCGCCTAGTTCGCCTATAGCAATCGCCGGCTCTGCCACAGGCTCATCTATTTTGGTATCTAATGGAGAGATATTCATACATATCTGTCAGGTAAGAATATACAGTAGTGTTAGATAGTTTCTTGAAAAACAGCAATCTTACCAGAAGCTGGGTACTGCACAGGCACAACAATCTTCCTGCCAGACGTTTCCTCTTCCTGGTCACTCTCCAAATTTGACGTTACTATTGCTCGGTTGACATTGTCTCTGGCCTTTGTGTATGTGTCTACAAATTATGGGTGGAGATCAGAGCAGAGAGGCAGATACACACACATTATTTTATATATATATATATGTTAAATATTAACACAAATAAATGCATATGTCATTTAATGCTTATGTTGATTAATTGATGTACAAATGTTACTATACAGTAAGATGATCTGAAGATTGAACAGCACAATACAATACCTAGCCTGTGAATTTTAAAATCTTGACTTTGTCTTTGGTCCAACGTGCTTGATCCGGGATTTCTCTCTTCTTGACTTTCGCTGTCACATTCTTGTCGGCTTTGGCCAGTAGCAATACACAGACTGCAGAAAATATAAAAACAAGAACGTATGCATGTAAGGAAATTAAGTTCATTTATATAGCACCTTTCACAAAGCAGTCACAATGTGTTTCACATGAGTAAAATAGTTAATGTAAGACTATCAAATAATTAAAAAAATCAATAAAGCAGAAATACACAAAGAAATACAGACACAAGAGGCTTCCACAGTTTAGGAGCCACAATTTCAAAGGCTCTATCAACTTTTATCTTGAGCCTAGAGCGATGGACAGTGAGTAAGCTCTGGTCAGAAGACCTCAGTGACCTGCTGGTAATGTAGGGATGCAAATTTAAGAACTTTTGTGGCATTGATCATTACTCGTACTTCCCGCTTGTTCCCAGGCAAGATCAAAATTTAAGAGTGAGTCCATATACTCTGTTGAGTTTCTTTGGGGTGTCCCTTATCACACGATTTCTGTAACCTGTGGAATTGTATTTTCTCCACATTCTGTGTGTGAACAAACCTGATTCATTAAAAAAAGGAAAGAGTCTGGACCACATGTCAGCCAATATGCACAAAAGTCAACTTGCGCCATGAAATATTAATGATGATGAAAAGGCAACAGGTAGTGTGGTTTCAGTGGACACATTTGGTTTGTATGGTTTATCAATATTAGAAAAGCTATTGCTCAGGAAAAAAAAATAGGTGAATGATACATAAACAACTATGATGCTGCTATTTACAGTTAGATGAAGTCTGTGAACTCCTTAGAATGGAGTATGGTAAGTATAATCCTCAAACCATTGTCTGCCTCAGTCATTAATGCCTGCCTGCCCAAATGCTTTTCAGATAGTGTTTTCATCCGAGTGTTACTGGCTGTGTAGACGCCAATCCACCTTGAGTCAAGGCTGCATGAAGTATGGCTCAAGTCGATCATAGACATGACAGAGAAACATCTTTTCCCCATGGTCTGTCTCAACAGAGACTGCAACGACTTCACAGCACTCTAGGTCACTAAGAGTGAATATATTGTCGGGTTGTTTAATTTCTACAGACTTTTTTGGTTCATGTTGTATCTTTCTCACTTTGTCTGCTTCCCCAAGCCGCCTCACAATCTGTGAGAGAGGATTTTGCCCAGAACGAACTAATCTTTTCAGCTGATGCAAGTAATTCTCAAAAGAGAAAGCACTCATCAAGACTGCCATGAAGGTTTGCATCTGATGCCAGGTGTACCAAACTGTGAACATTGTAAACAAGGAACTCATCCCCATACAAATGCCTTCCCTGGGCAGTGAAGTACACCAACAACTCCTCCTGCATTGTGATGTTACTGTTTTGCCAGTCTTGGACAAACGAGGATGGATAACGCCACACTAAAAACCAGGAAGTGCTCATAGAGCTGCTTTGAAATAACGCCCTTAAGCACAATTTTTCCAGTATAGAGGGCAAACTGTCTCAGTTCCATGGCCTTCCATGTGTCAATGTCTTCCAAGCCTCTTGGTTTCCTTGCAAACACATTAGGAATGCACATTCTAAGCTTCAGAAGCTTAAAACTGACCTGCTTAACATGCCCAGATGGCAATCTGACTGTCCGTGGTCCCCTCCCCCACTGGTGCATATAATGTGCAGGAAAGTGCTCAATCATGTTTATCGGGAGCTGGCAAAATGGCGACACCTCTGAATGCAGGTGATGCTCCTCCTGAGACTGATCTCGGAATGATTTATCAGTCCTCAATTTTAGATTGGTGATTTCAGGATATATCACTCGATGACCATCCCACAATCCTTTTTGAGTACATTTGTCACATCCATAATAACCTGAACACATTTTCATGGACTTTGCCAGAGCCTTGGCTGGGGCATCACATGTAACACAACGCAGCTTCACCCTAATCAAACCATTGTCTGTCTCTAGTCCACTTTCCATTATACTGCGAAGGTCACCAACAACATCATCAAGAAAGTCAAGGTTAGTTGGCTTTGACAAACCAAAACAGAGAGCCAGTGGGAAAACTGTGGGAGGAGATAAATTCAGTTGGCACAATACTGGCCACAGTGTCTCCTTGCCTTGTCTCCAAGCCATCGATATCAATGAAATCTAATTCAGAGATGTCCTGTTGCGGATACATTTTCAAATGTTTCAGGAGCTGATCTTTGCAGCCAAGGTAGATATACTGCATCCCTGATTTCAACTCAAACTCAAAACTTTCACAGGTGCCGAGCAGTGTTTTTGCTGTCCTTGGCAGCTCTGAGTGTCCATGTCCTATCAAAATCTTTAACAAAGCATCAACTGCATTGTGTTTCACTTGATATTCGGTTGCCCACTGTGCAATAGAATGTCTGAGTGTGGTGTAAGTTTCCATATTGCTGCTATTACTGCTCTGGGGCAGTAAATCCTCGATCTGCAAAACTCTGTTTAACAGAAGCCCCCTCTCCTGTATGTTCTTGATTGAGCAGTGAATGACACTGAAGAAGAATGTTTGTTCGTAAAAATTCTGATGCAGCTATTTGTTCGCGTGCACATTTTTCCTCCAATCTTTTTTGCCCTTTTCCAGCGGGCTGAGTATGTTTTATCTGACATTGCAACTTTCTTAATTCTGGACACACCCCAGAAAAAACTGAAGGAAAAAAAATATATGAAAAATGTTTAAGAAAAAAAAGGCCTACCAATGCTGATGTCACATCCATGATGCGTGCACTGTAAAGAGAGAACACAAAATTGCCAGTATGAGTATAACATTCATGTTAAGTGAAATATCAGTACAGTTACCCAAACACAACAATGGGCAAAACTATATGACAACACATCCCTGGAAATGTGCATTTTATAGCTGTCACAAGAAGATGCAGAGTACGATCTACGTAAGCCACTTTTACACTGGCCTAAAAACCCACTTAAACCCATGAACATCCGGCTTTTTTCTTCAGTAGGAAAGGGTTTCATCGGCTCTCAGTCCGGGGTCAAATCACTCTGCAGCAGTGGTGGACAGTAACAAAGTAAATTTACTTGAGTACTGTACTTAAGTACAGTTTTTGAGTATCTGTACTTTACTTGAGTATTATTTTTGGGGGATACTTTTACTTTCACTCCACTACATTTGAAGGACAAATATTGTACTTTTTACTCCACTACATTTCTATTGATGCTCTCGTTACTCGCTACTTTTGAGCTTACGTCAGCTGATGATTTTATTTTTTTTTTTCTTTTTGCAAAATTCTGAGAAAATAAACTGTTTCTGCTGATTCGCATATGGTTTGTCTTAGTCGTGTTGCCGTACATGTACTACTTCATGAGCACCCGTGGCCTTATCTCAAACCCATGTTTGAGGTTTTTGTCACAAAAACTGATTCGTTTCAGTTTAGATGTTTGTTGTGCTTACCGCGAACAAATTATATCACGGACTACAAAGACTCGTCTTCCAACCTGAAAAGGCACGTCACGGTATGTAAAGTAGCTACTAACGTTAGCTAGCTTAATGTTTGTTAAAGTGTGTGGGTGTGAGAGAGAGAGTGGGTGTGCGCGCGTTAGTGAGGTGCGGCTGTCTTTGTCTTATCCGGCTCATTTATGGCTGTGATGTATAAGTAAAGTAAACTAGCCAATAAGTTGTTTATCCGTAAATGTCAATATAAGTTCTTGTAGTGCCTACATCTACATCTTTTTTTATGTAGAGAAAGCATGGATGTCAGATGCAAAAATATACTGAACTGACCGCAGCTGTCTGCAATATATTTCACTTGTTGATGAATGCAGCTGAGTCTGTGTTCTGAGGCTTCTTGCCTTTATTTGTTTATTTTTGAGCTATAAACATGTCTGTAGCAGAATCGCATTACTGTATTGTATAATGACGTTAAGCTGTTTTCCTTTCCTGTATTTCCTGAGATATTTTTTAAATACTTGTACTTAAGTAATTTTTTAAACAAATACTTTAGTACTTTTACTTAAGTAATATTTTTGACTAAGCTACTTTTACTTGTATTGGAGTAATATTTGACAAGGAGTATCTATACTTTTACTCAAGTATTGAAGTTGTGTACTCTGTCCACCTCTGCTCCGCAGTAATGTAAACACAATACCCGGGTGAACACGCTATTTTCCAGCACATATCAGAAAAACGGTCAATCGCTTGTTTTAAGCGTTAAGGCGCTAAATTGGGTGTAAAAACGGTATCTGCACTCACGATAAATCACAAGTAAAAATAATAGCTGTCTGACTGCTGCTCAGTAGGCAGAATTATTGCTGTTTTAATAGTCTATGTCCTGTTAATGTACACACATTGGGGTGCATACAGTACACACACACATTATTATTTTTATGTTAGTGTAAAAGCCCTGAAAAGGGAGTATTTGAGTGAAAGATGAACAGACACAACTTTCGTCAGATCATGTGTATAATGACTGAATTATCAAGGTAACCACATACAAACGCCAGTATGACAATGTGTACAATTCTCCTGCTGAACTGAAATACGACTTTACTGGAATATTACCATAGTAAATGTAGATCAAAACATCTATTATGTCACCTAGCACTTGCATTTTTTAACCAACTTTAAATGCCAGTGATAAAGTGAACATAACATGTAACTGCAACTCACAATTTACAGTAGTACACTCACTCCATAACATTTCAACAACATAAATATAGAAAAGCCAACACACTACAACATTAGTCACATAGTTTTTTTTACGGCCATGAAGTACTACTATTCCACAGGCGACGTACAGTAGCATTAGCATTGGCATCGCAGGAGGAGGCTAGCTTAATCGTCGTCAGGTAAACAACTCCATAACCTCACGATACACTGTATTACCAATAGTTTCCTGAGCACATATACACATTCACCTAACACACTAGTAAATATTAACCGTTATTATGAGGAACTCATACCTGAAAAGGGAGTATTTGAGTGAAAGACAAAACTTTCCTCAGATCATATAATGACTGAAGGGAGGAAGCGAGGTGTTCCCTAACATCACTCAAAAGTGCTACACTCCCTCTGCTGGATCCCACTGATAACTACTACTGTTTTTTACTACTGCTGGTGAATGGATGACTTTTTGAATATAACATAAGAAAACACAAAAATACTGTTCTCCAACTGCTGCAACTGACAGCAGTGCTGGGCGGTATACCGGTTCATACCGAATACCGGTGTTTTTTTTTTATGATATGAATTTTTCATATACCCCAATACCGGTGAGTGTGTAGCGTAGGAACGTTGGGAACACAGAGCGGCGGAACGTCGCGCCGCCGGACATTGTTTGAGAGGGGGCTGTTTAGCAGCTGCACCAAACAAGCAGCATGTGAGAGCACAGCCTGTGTTAAGCGTACGGACGTCATTGAGCGGTGAAAAAATGGATAAACACGGCGAAAGTTCTGAAACTGAAGTTTCAGAACGAGCAAGCAATGAAACAGAAGAACTTGTGCCGAAAAGAGGAGCCGTGTCTGTTGTTTGGAAATTCTTCGGCTTTAAAAAATCCGACGTCGAACAAACAACAGTATTCTGCAAATGCTGTTGGGCTAAAGTTGTAGCCGCAGGAGGCAACACAAGCAATTTGCTTCATCACCCCCAGCCACAAGCATGTCCTGGAATATCAAGAATGCATGAAACTACGATCTGCGTCCTCCACGTCTGCAGGTAAAGTTGGCACTGCGGGAGAAAAGACGAGTCAAATGTCACTCAAAGACGCGTTTGCTAGGGGGACTGCCTACAACAACAAAAGCAAACGGTGGAACGACATTACAAACGCCATCACCATCCACATAGCCAAAGACATGGTACCACTTAGTACTGTTGAGAAAGAAGGCTTCAGGGACATGATTAAAATACTGGATCCCAGATATGTTTTACCAAGTCGAAAATACTTAAGCCAAACAGCAATCCCCAACTTGTACCAAAAGCACAGAGCCAAGCTAGAAGCAGACGTGGCTACAGTTCCCCACTTCTCAGCAACGACTGATTTGTGGTCTAGTCGCAGCATGGGACCATACCTAAGCCTGACTGTTCATTTTATAAGTGAGGACTGGGTGTTGCGTAGTCATTGTCTGCAAACAAGCTATTTCCCCGATGACCACACCGGCGAGTTACTTGCAGCAGGCTTGCAAGAGGCACTTGATTCCTGGGGGCTTTCTGAGCAGAGACTTGTGGCCATAACAACACACAGTGGAGCCAACATCATTAAGACTGTCGAGCTGAATAACTGGACAAGACTCCAATGCTTCGGTCACAGGCTTCACCTGGCCATTGGTAAGCACTAGTTATTATATTATTATGACTTGTCATGATTTGAGATTTATCCTCAACTTACCATGTGTGGGTTTATTGGAATAATTTGTCTGTGGTGGTGGGGGGGGTTAATTAATTTAACATTAGTATTAGCAAACTAACATTCTTTCTTTGTTGTTTTTACAGAGAGAGTTGTGAAAGATGACCACATACAACGCGCAGTTGGAGTCTGCAAAAAAATTGTGGCAGCCTTTTCATATTCTTGGAAGAAAAGGAGGGACCTGGCCATGGCTCAGGATGAGCTGGGTCTTCCGAAGCACATGCTCACAACTGAGACGCCCACCAGGTGGGGATCACGTCAGATGATGATACAAAGAGTACTTGAGCAGGAGAGAGCCATCAGTCAGGTTCTAAAAGCTGACAGAAAATCAAGGCACTTGGTCATCAGTTGGCAAGATATGGATGTCCTGGAGGCTGTCAACAAGGTGTGTGGATGTTTTTTCTTTTATATTGTGCTCTCTTTTTTTCTATTCCTTTTCTAATCTGCAATGGATGCACTTTAATTTCATTGTTATGGAAATAAATAACAATAATAAATCTCTCTCTCTCTCTCTCTCTCTGTCTGTCTGTCTGTCTGTCAGGTGTTGAGCCCACTCCAGGACTTCACTGATGCCTTGTCTGGAGAGCAGTACGTCAGCGTGTCCTACGTCAAGCCAGTACTTCATCTGTTCAACACCAGCATTCTTGCTGAGGAAGACAACAATACTAAACTGACCAAGGATGTGAAGAGAAAGATTCTAGCCTACTTGAACGAGAAATACTCAGATCCGGTCACAGATGACCTGCTCGATATCGCATCTTTCCTTGATCCACGATTCAGAACCACCTACACGAAGCAAGAAAAGGTGGAACACGTCATTTCCAGAGCAGTCGAAGAAATCAAGTCACTAAAGGATGAACAGCAAGACCCTCTCTCAGGGCCTTCTGGTGCAGCAGCAGCAGCAGGGCCTGTTGCTCCACCTGAGGAAAAAAGAAAAAAGACCCTGTCCAGCTTTTTCAAAAAGCAGAGCACCAGCAGCATGGGCTGCAGCGGAGAAACACTCTCGGAGGAGGAAAGCATCAAGATGGAGCTGAGAGCCTACTTGCAGACCACAGAGGTTGACAGTGATGCAGACCCTTTGGAGTGGTGGAGATGCCATCAGGCAAATTTCCCCCGTGTTGCAAAACTAGCTCGACAGTATTTATGCATACCTGCCTCCAGTGCTCCATCTGAAAGAGTGTTCAGCACTGGGGGCAATATTGTCACGTGCCACAGAGCTGCACTCAAACCAGATGCTGTGGACCGTCTGGTGTTCCTTGCTCAAAATCTGTAATAGCTGAGATGCCAAATTTATGGAGCTTGTCCATAAAGTTGAAATGTGTGAATATTGTTTCTATGCTACAGGATAATCCTGCAAGCCAAGTTGCACCCTTTTTTTTACTTACTGTGTACTGTGCCTGGGCTTGAGCAATAGTATTACTAATGCAAGTTGCATACTTTAAAAGTTTTAGTTTAATATGCATTTGTTTTAAATGTGTGTACCAGTATACCTCATCTTGAAGCAAAGTCAATTTGGATGCAAGTTGCCTTAGTGGAAGTTTAGTTGTTTAAGAAGTCTTCAAGTTAAACATTTATATTTGTAATACTTGAATACTACCTGGTTGGACTTGAAGCAATATATTAATGCAAGTTGCACACCTTTTCTATTTATTTGTCTCAATATTATTTATGGATGTTGCCTTAATTAATGTTCAGTGGATAAAGAAGTCTTCATTTTGCAGTTACAGGAGATGTTTTGTATACATTGTGTAGCCAGTTGGTTTACAAAAGATGTTTTTTCAAGTTGCAAAACTTGCACAATAAAGGGTTCTATATTTTGACTGCAACAGTCATGCATTCTGATTCCTTCACATCATTAATACTAGTGCGGACATTAATGTTTTTCTACAATATTCACTCCTCATGACAGTAAAATATGTCATTCCATTTATGGATTCTTTATTTTTTTAAAGCGTAATTCAGTGGGTAGGGAGGCTGATGGGGTGCGTGGGGCCGCACCCCTAGTTCCGACGTCTATGGCCACAGACCTCTGTGGCAGGATCAGACCACGTCATCAGCCTCCCCGTTAGCTATTGGTGCAAGTCTGAAACTTGAATTTTAGGAAAATGCGCGGCTTTTCAAACGAAAACCTATTTCGATTCTGTCAATGCATCACTTATTACATAATAAATAACATGCTCATTTGTATAAGGCCTATGTTTTGGTAGTTTATGAGTCACTTTCATAGCATCCATTTCAATATTGTGGCTTAGTTTTTGTGCAGGTTTTTCTTAATATCAATTACATTGTTTTAAATAAATTGCATAATTTTTGAGTGGCAGATAATAGCACCTCATATGTATGCACTAGGGGTGGAGCCGAACCCGAATACGGTATTCGGAAAGGCACAAATAACGTGTTTTTTACAAATACTTATTTCGAACAAATACTTTAAAAAATATTTGTATTCGGGAACAAGAAAAGCATCATATCAAAAAGCTACGTTTCCTCATGAGACCGCAGTACATGCCCGGATGAGTGAGTGAGTGACGTTCAGGAGTCGGGGGTGGGGGCGTCAAAACACTGCTGTTCCGACCCCCCTGCCCCCGCAGCTGTCCATGGTGCTGCTGAACCAGGGGACGTTGTTAACACTCTGCGTTGTGGCTTGTCTGTGAAACGCGCGCTGCTCAGGGACTGGGCAGATCTGTCCCACTTGCTTTGTCCCTCACTCCGTTGGGAGATCTTCCACAGAGTAAAAGAAATACACATTGTTTCTCTCCCCCGCTCCGCTCCAGCGCGGCTGAACGCGGCTTGAGCCCACTTCACGGGCGCGAGGCTGCTGCAGCCGGCAACCCTGCTGACAGCAGACCGGGGGAGGAAAGTTTACTAAAAAGACCTGGGGTCCGTTTCACAAAGCAGGTTTAGTGAAAACTCTGAGTCTGTTAACCCTGAAATGAGGGAAACTCTGAGTTTTCCGTTTCACAAAGGGAGGTAACTCAAACCAGAGAAAGAGGGGTAACTCTAGCCTGTTTCACAGAGAGAGGTAACTTAAGCTCTTGGTCAGTTACCATGGTAACATACTCTATGAACCTAATCTGGTCGGGACCAGGTTTTTCTCAACAAACCTCTAGTTTCTCTCTGTCTCCGCCCTCTTTCAGCCACACACGGTATTTGATTTCCTCATTCATTCAATCAGCAGGTGAGTTTTGGCGTAATATAGTTCTGCCGTCTGTTTTTTGAGAAAATCATTGCATAAATCAGTCAGTCGGCCTACATTAGAAGTTATATTAGGTGGCGACTATTATCACTACCATGGTATGTCCTTTTGATAATGATCCCGTGGATGAAGGTGCAGCATTACTGCGCAGAGAATTAAATATTCGTCGGGAGATGATTATCAGACCGCGTATAGATGTTCTTGCATTTCCAGACAATTATCTTTTTGAGCGGTACCGTTTCATGTCACAGTCCATCATTTACATACACAACCTAATCCGTCCTTACATTTCCAACATTACCAACCGAAGTCATGCTCTCACATCCCAGCAGATATTGTGTGTTGCGCTGCGTTTTTTTGTTTTTTTTGAATAGGGAGTTTTTTTATACAACGTCGGAGATGCAGAGCACTTGAGCAAGGCAACTGTATGCAGAGCAGTCAGAAAAGTGTGCCTCGCCCTGAAACGCCCAGTGGGGTGAAAAACGTAGCCCTCCTCTTCCCCGTTGCCATGGTGACTCGTCGAATCGAGGCTCCATTGATGCTGTCTTTTTATACTTGTGGCGCACGCGCTTAACTCCAGGTGAAACTACTCCGAGTTGATCAAACTAACTCAAATCAGCTGTTCTGGAACCGAAAACTCAGAGTTTCCTATCTCAGAGTTCAAGGTTAGACTCAGAGTTTGTTGAACCTGCTTTGTGAAACGGACCCCAGGTTGAGGCCAGAAGCATAATGACCGTTAGCTATAGGCTACTATGTCATATTATTTACAGATCAAGTGTAGTTCTTGGAGCTCTGTGCATTAGAAAGAACAGTTCTTTTAAGTATTATTTGTTTTTATTCTGTCTGTTCAACGTCCTCCAACAAGGACGGGTGGTGGTGGGGTTCATAATGTTCACAATGATATTTTATTAGTTGTTGGTTTAACCATGGATGAGGTAATGGCTGTTATGTTATTTTCTTATGTTCATTGCTTGATTTATGGAAAAACATCAACCAATATTGCATATCCATAATTATTATAATGGATAATTAAAGAATACTTACACTATAAATGAAATTAGAAGTGTAACTCAAAAAAAATTAAAATGTACGCCTATTTTGAATTTTACTCGAATACAAATACTTTTCCCCCCTCAACAAATACAAATACAAATACAAATATCGGCTGCTCCGCACACCCCTAGTATGCACACGTCAATTATAGGCCAGTCCAATAGTCTGTCCATACTGTAGACTATATGTATTTGTTATTTCATGGTAAAATAATTTTCATCTTATCTCAAATCCACCAACATGCAGCCTGTCACCATTAATTGTCATCAGCATGATGGCTTTAGACTATAACCAATATGGGTGATGCAACCAACCTTTTCTCATGTAAATATTCTGACAGTTTCTACTGCTTACATTTACCAAATTATGTACTGTATTGACAGCATGCTTATTACTGTATATTCACATATGTAAAACTTACTGTAAAACACTGTTGATCTGATGTTGTCATCCTCCTGAATTTATCTCTAATTTTGTCACCCCGATTGTCCATACTGGCATTTTACATGCATATTACATGTCTTTCAATCCCGGGAAAGGGATCCTTCCTCTGTTGCTCTTCTTGAGGTTTACCTGTAGGAAATCCCCCCCCATGTAGCCTGTGCTGTAGAATACATATTGTAAAGCCCCTTGAGGTAAATTTGTGATTTGTGATATTACACCGTGTCCTAACTGGATGCGACGCGAGCGAGCGACAGCTGCAAAATCAATGGTTTTCTATGTGAATGTCCTAACTGGCTGCGCGCGACGCAGCGCGATGCAGCGCGACACGATGCGCCGTTTGGAGCCCGACGCCCGGTTTCTATTTTCTGTCGCTCGCGTAGACAGCGCCATGGACGAGGAGCAGCTGATTCAGTTGGTTGAAATGAGGAGCTACCTGTACAATACCTCCTCATTTCACTATATAAACGTCAATAAGGTGGCAGCTGCCTGGAGGGAGATCGCCCGGGAGTTAAAAGTCTCTGGTAAGTTATGTTTGTGTGTTTTCTGCTAGGATGCATTACTAGCTAGCTTATTTTTACAAAGTAGAGATGGTATGATACAATATCAATACCCGCAACATTGTAACATTGTTACATTGTACACCGTGTTATAGTCTCCGGAGAAGGCGGATTTGTTCTTCATGCTATAGCCTAACTGAAAGTTGATATAAACCGTTGCTACATCAGGTTTTCTGTCAATCTAGTTACTGTTAACTACCGTTAAACAACCGTTGGTTGAACGGTTTAACGTAGGGTTAAACAGGTTGTGCCCCTGAAATAATCCTCTCCATGTCTGTTTTGGTTTTGTTGTTTTTGTGTTTATTTTTTCACTTAACATCATCATCTGTCTGTACTGTGTACAGTGCAACATTGATGTTAATATTTCTCAAATTTATTTATCACTATTTTTAATAGAGTGATCATTACTGACCCAAATATTTAACATTTTAATGCTTTGACTAATGCATGGCTCTGTTTATTAATCCAGGTGTGTCTGACCATTGTGACTACTCAGACACACCTGGATTAATCAGCTTGTCCAATAATGTAAGACAGGAAATAACATAGCAGCATTAAGTTCAGGATGTAGTGGAGCTGTGCATAGAGCCCATTGTTTTCTTTGGGAGTGAGGCCACTATAGTAATTCTGTATTTCTAGTGTAAGTTAGTCCTCTTTAGCATTCAACAACATTCCTAGTTAAGGAAAATTGTATTCACACAAACATAATTGTAAATTGAACTGTTTAATTTGATGAGAAAAAGATTATTTTTTTTAAATAAAGATGACAAAGAGAGATATTACATCAACAAATAGATTACACATGCAGGGTCTGATAATACATTTTCTTTTTTGTCTGTTTCTGAAATCTATGTACAGTCACTGATAATAGAAATAAGGAATATGCCATGTCATTTAATATAAGTAAGTAAATTAAGAATTGCTTTTAAAAATATTATTCAAAGAAAAACATACAAAATACCATACAATAAAAATCTGTGTCATGTGCAGGTGCTGATTTCATTTCATTTCCAGCAGTAGGCCTATGTGTTTACTATAGTGGCTTCAGAAAAGTATCGCACAAACTTATCCCGCACAGCCAATGCCTCCTGACCACCGCGGTTCGGATGGTCATTCACTGACTGCAGGTTTTCACCCTCGCACGACAGCCTGCACTCTGCATCACCAGGCCTCGTGAGAAAGTTATGCAGAATACAGGCTGCCACAACCAGTGTGTCCACTTTCTCCACCGACATATGGATGGTGCGGAGGATGATCCTCCATCTTGCAGCCAGCATACCAAAGGCCTTCTCTACTGTCATGCGAGCCCTTGACAGCCGATAGTTATATGTAGCTCTGTCCCGAGAGAGGTTTCGTCCTCCAAAGGGCTTCAGGAGAAATGGCTTTAGGGGAAATGCCGCATCAGCGACTACGACATGAGGCACCTCCCCTAGGAACTCAGCATCTGGCAGGGTTGTTGGTGGTGGTACATGGAGGGTGTTGTTCTCCAGCCCCCTGCGCAGTGCAGAGTTCCTGAAGACCCCTCCATCGCTGGTTCTGCCAAAATCTCCGATTTGTGTCACCAGAAACCTGTAGTTTGCATCAACAAGGGCCAGCAGTACAATAGAGAAGGTCCCTTTATAATTAAAAAAGAGACTTCCACTCCTGGGTGGAGCTGTGATAGCAATATGTTTCCCATCTAGTGCTCCAAAGCAATTGGGAAACTGCCATTTCACCTAGAAGCCCCTGGCCACCATAGCCCAGGTTTCTTCTGTAGGTTGAGGGAGGAAGCGGTGCAGCATGTGCTTTTCAATGGCCTTGGTGGTGTCCAGGATACAGTCTGACACTGTTTGCACCCCCACTCTGTAGTCATAGGCCATTGAATGCATGGAGTCCCCTGATGCCATGTATCTGCAAAAGAAAGACCTATGTTTAGTTACATTTTATTTGCATTGAATAATATTTTTTTCTTTTCTTAACAGATCCAGAGCATTGCAAGAACAAGTGGAAATCTTTGCGTGACACTTTCAACAGACTCCGGAAAGTTGTTCCACCCAGTGGGTCAGAGGGGAGTGGTAAGAAGGAATGGAGACACCTGAAATCCATGTGGTTTCTGCTGCCACATCTCAGGGAAAGATGGTAGGATTAAGTGAAAGTAGCAATTCCACAGTGTGTTTATTTTGTAAAAGTAACAGTGTGTGTTTTATTTTGTAATCTAATTCTGCAAAATAACTAGTTGCTAAAGCCGTCAAATAAATGTAGTGGAGTAAAAAGCACTATATTGGGTCACAAAATATAGTGGAGTGGAGGTATAAAGTATCAAAAACCATGGAGTTAAAACGCATGAGCCCACAGTGACATTGGGCCTAAACTACTCCAATAAGGTGCATTCATATTATTAGAAATATTGTACATCTATTCATTTTGGACAAAGCATTACTTAATTATTTTTCTGTAACATATTGCACTATGACATCTACATATTTGAAGCACCATGGATGTTTGTCTATTTTCAGTTCCAGAAGCAGCCTTGACCAGGTAGATGTAGTGAGGACAGAAGAGGAGGAGGAGGGAGGAGAAAGGTCTGAAGAGGTGGAAGTGGAAGATGAAGATGAGGATGAGAGGAGAGTAGATGTGGAGAGTGGGAGGGAGGTGAGGGAAATGGTGGGGAGGAGAGACAGGTGAGAGAGCAGAGAGATGAAGGAGAGAGGGCCCACTCCTACAGCTCCAAAAGAAGGAAGCGGGAAAGAAATCCACCACAGAACCCCTCCACCGAAGACCTCTATGAGATTTTGAGGACTCCTATTCAACCTGATGACCCAGATGAAATGTTTTTGCCCAGTTTATTGCCAGAATTCAAGCAAGTGACAACCAACAAGGGCCAGCTGAAGGCACAGCTGTTGACCACAATTTTAAATTGGGATAACAACCAGGTTTTTCACCCTCCCCCACGACCATACCACCCCATCCCACCCCACCACAGCCCTTACTATTTCAACAACCCAAACAACCCCACTTATGAACAATTATGAATAATTAGGCTTTGAATTGTTATTAACTCCTGTATTCTATTCTATATTCTTGTTATTTATTACTGTCTCTTTATCTATTATTACATGTTTGATTGCTCAATTTAATTACACAGATTTACAGGAAGTATTTTGCATGGAATAAATAAAAAATAATACTTTTATTATCTATTATCTAAAGCGTGTGTCTTTTCATTTACCTTAATGTGATAGCCAATCTCTGCTTAGCCTCAATTGGCTCTCTGTAGTTGGTTGTTTGTTTACAAAGGTCCTGACCTACATAGGACAACACCTCTTCTAACTGGGCAGCACTCATCCTGAAGTAGTTTTGGTATCTTTTGCTGTCAAGTGCAAATTCCTGCACAAGGTTATAGTAATCCCCCTGCTCTTTTCGTGCCTGGTTGAGAGGATGGACCCATTGCCTTGTCCTGCTGGAGGTACTCTGCTGGAGGAGTAGAAAAGCAGCCACTTTCCTTTTTTTTTAACTCCTGACGTCTGTAAAAGGGTCCTGTTTGAAAACAACGAAGTCTAATTAGTCCTGTTGTTTTTGGGTGACGTTTAATGTTTGAATGGTAGAGGGCGCTATGCCCCTAATTACACACATAGATATCTATCGGTTACAGTGTGGCCAACTGGTCTCATAAGTTCAGACCAGTTGCCCACACTGTAATTCACGTCAGTTATAAGTCATAACTGACGTGAATGTCGCTCGCTAATAACAACTAACTTGCTGTTGGCTATATTATATGTCAAGAAACATCTAAAATCACAATATAAAACTTGTTTTCTGTTTTAAGTACAAACGTAGGAAGCAAGTACTCACCCATCTTTTAACCAGGTAGTTACGTCTCTCTCCAGTCGGATGTCGAGCGCACAGCTGATGTGTTTCCATGACAACAAATGCACATAGTCAATGCATTCAGTCAGGACAGAGAGCGTCAGATGTGACGCGATTGTCGGACGCTCGCTCGCGTCGCATCCAGTTAGGACACGGACTTAGGCTAAAAAATGATTTGTTTGATTTTACCTGAATATCCTTGACTCATTGATTGTGATTGACACAAGTTAGAATTACGCTTAGGTAGCATGCTATGAGTCATGATCCACAAATGGCCTTTTGGAGATAAATCTTCCATGTTCACACTGTAAATTTGATTATCAATGTATAGCTCACAAAACCCAGCTAATTACATCTAAGATACAGTACACAACAGGTGTGAGATTGTAGGACCTGGTAATAATGCCACCTGGTCACCTTTCTTTTGATATTCTCGATTTGTCCTGGAAAAGTAGCGATCAGGACAAATGGACATCAAGGAAGGGGACAGTCATGTCTATTAATCCCTATCCCTACATCATTTTCAAAAGATGTTTTGCTACACTTGGATGTTCTCAAAAATTTAAAGGAAGGCCTACTAGGCCTATGTGTAAGAATCAGAATGACACTGATGTCCATTAGGGCAACTGCAGACAGCGACCTGTTGCATGGGAGCGAGCAGCCAGTGGCCAGAACAGCGACAGCATGGATCTGGCGTTGCTTTGTCGCTGATAAAGTCATTTGCAAACGGCAACCTAGCCAATTTATCAGCCCCGGGACGGCTGGGAGTCTGGATGCATTAGCGACTTCATTGTGGTGTGTTTGGTCGTGTCTTGGCTTGCATTGGCTTTGGGGAGGTAACTTAGCCTGCTTCCCTGGAGCTGGTGTGGGTTGGGACATTTTCTCAAAGAAAGTTCTCTGTCTAAGGCCTTAATAACATCCCGAAAACATTTTCTGAATGTTACTTTGAGAATATTCTTCCTTTGTTAACATATCACATTACAGAAACCTTTTATAAAAAAAACATTCTGTAACCTGAGGCCTTAATAACATCCTGAAAAGTTTTTTTCCGAATGTTGCAGTGAGAATGTTCTTCTTTTGTGATCATGTAATATTTTATAAAACAACATAATCTGTTACCTCAACAATGTCCCCCAAACATCCTCAGAATGTTGCAGTGAGAATGTTATCTCTTTGTGAACATATCACAATACAGAAACATTTTATAAAGAAAGTTCTGTAATCGGAGGCCTTAATAACATCCCCAAATAATCCCAAGAATGTTACACCTAAAACATCCTTCCTTTGTTAACATATGACATTACAGGAACATTTTAGAATTTTCTTTTCTGTGATCTGAGGTATCAATGACATCCTGAAAACATTTTCCGTGTGTTGCTTTGACAATGTTCTTCCGTTGATATCGTGTTACATTGTGGGATGCTTTATTAAAAAACGTTCTATAATTGGAGGCCGAAAACATTTTCAGTGTTGCTTTGAGAATGTTTTTCCGTTGTTATCATATAACATTGTTGGAATGTTTTTTAGAAGAACATTCTATAATATGTTACTTCACAGACATCTCCAAAACAAGAATGTTACAGCTAAAACTTCCTTCCTTTGTTAACATATCACATTACAGGAATATTTGAGAATACATGTTTTGTGATTGTAGGCCTATATAACTTTCTGAAAACGTTTTCAGAGTGTTGCTTTGAGAATGTTTTGGGAAGGGTGGCAGAAGCCAGAGTGAAGTTTGATTTGATTTTGATTTGATTTATTTAATTGCAGCATAAAATGTCTCCCATGTTAAGACATAAAAAGTACAATTGAGGATAAAAACACAAGAAAGTCCAGGACTTATTTCCATTGTGGTCCTCACTTAAAACATTAAGGCAAGACATGACATGACACTCACAGAGTGTATAATGGTCACCTAAAACCATAAAACCAAATAAATCTTTTTTAAGAAAAAAAGAAATTAAATACATTCGATGGTTACCATCTCTATTCCGCTACCCTCTCTAGTAGCCAGGCCTTAATTCTGCCTTTAAAGGAGTTTAGGCTGGATATGACTTTTATATCCCTATCTAATTTGTTCCATTGCACTGTCCCTATGTAGGCAAAGGTGCCTTTGCCTACAGATGTTTTGAAGGAATATGGACACAGATCTGAGATGCTGCCACGAGTGCAAACCTTGTGTTTGTCCTTTACCTTGATAATCAGACCTGCTAGGAACGTTTGGGCGCTACCAAACAGTATTTTATGTATCATATTCAGCCTAGTCATAACAACACGTGACTCAACAGGTAGCCAGTTAAGTTCTGCAAATTGTGACCTACCTATATGTGATCTATGGCCCAAGTTCAAAATGACTCTCATTAGTTTATTCTGTGCAGTTTGCAACCTCCCTTTAAGTTTACATGTTAGGCCTTCAAACCAGGAGGTGCTTGCAAATTCGAAATGATTTAAAAGTAATGCATTAGCTAATATTACCATTGTTGGCCTATCTAAAAATTTGGCATTTCTAGCTAATAACTTTGTGAGCCTAGTGACTTGGCTTAGGACCATATTGGCCATACTCCTGCCATCCAGATTGTTTTCTAGGATGCATCCCAGGTATTTTACTGATGATTTTGCACTGACCACAACATTATTCAGAGTGACCCTGAATTCAGAGCATCTGCTCAATCTATACTTTGAGCCAAACAAGATGGCCTCTGTTTTACCAAGATGTAAGGACAACTTGTTGTCAATCAGCCAGCTGTTTACAGAAGCTAGCTCTGTGCTCAGGGTACTCTCTATTGTGGATTGATGCTTATGGGACATTAACAGTGCTGAGTCATCAGCATACAGGAAGAGGTCGCATGAGCAGGCGTCTGGCATATCATTTATATATGTTAAAAACAAAGACGGGCCGAGAATGCTTCCTTGTGGAACGCCGCATTTTACTATTCTGGGGTCAGACAGCTCCTCCCCCAGGGCCACCAGTTGTTCTCTCCCTGACAGGTATGATCTGAACCACCTACAGGTGGAGCTGTCTCAGTCCCAGTGCCTCAAGTTTATCAATTAATCTGTCATGATTTACAGTGTCAAATGCCTTTTGCAGGTCAAGTAACACCATTCCACATAAATTTCCATTGTCTATCTCCTTGCGTATAGTGTCGGATAGATAGAGCAGGCATGACTCCCTGGAGTGTGATTTCCTGAATCCTGATTGGAATTTAAACATTAAGTTGTTTCTATTCATGTATTTATTGAGTTGCTCATTGACCACCTTTTCAAAAATTTTGGAGACTGTGCACAAAATTGAGACCGGTCTGTAATTACCAGGGTCGTGGCTGTTTCCCTTTTTAAAAAGTGGAACTACCTTGGCCCTCTTAAGGTCAGTGGGAAATACCCCAGATTCAACAGACATGTTAAAAATATGTGTAATGTAAGGGGCTATTTTTACAGCAGCATCTCGCAGAAAACGCGGGGATAACCCATCTAACCCAGGGCCCTTGGAGCAATCTAGCTGCAAGAGCATTTTTTCTATCTCCCCTACCTCCACCTTCTTTAGGGCAAATGCATTGGGTAAGGCTCCAAGTTTTGAATAAAATGATCTCACCCTGCCAATGTTAAATAGACCAGAAGAAGCGTTCAGGTTTGAGACCAGCTGTTCTGCTACTGAGGAGAAATATGTGATAAAGTGGTTAGCAACCTCTTTTTTGTTAAAGTTCAGTATACCATTTATTATTAGTCCTGTGCTTCTTGGTGTCTTGGTATTTGTCTTGGCGGCCCCCAGTTCCTTTAGAGTCTTCCATAGCTTCTTCGGGTTGTCTTTATTATTTGCTATATTATTCTTATAATGAGTTGTTTTTGCGCCTCTGATCAGTTCCTGTGTCTTATTTCTAGTTTGTTTATATGTTCTATGGAACATCTTAAGAGCCTTTTCCCTGTCTTTAATAGCGTCATGAATATTTTTATCAAACCATTCGCCGGAGCGCTGTTTTACCCTGGTTTGTCTAAGAGGGGCCACCTTGTTAATAATTTCTAAAAATCTATTTTTAAAATATGACCATGCTATGTTAACACATGAACAGTTTAGTACAGGGGACCAGTCCATCTCATCAACTAACATCATGACAGTTTCCTGGGAGTAATGTTTAAATGACCTTGATAGTACAGACTTGTGGGAGTAAAAAGTTTTTTTTGCCTATTTTTCTTGTGCAGAATATTATGTTGTGATCACTCATGCCAAAAGTAATAGTGCCACTTTGAGATATTTTAGCTTTGTCAGAAACCAAAATTAAGTCAATAATACTCTCGCAAGTCTTGCCTATCCTCGTGGGTTGTTTTACCAGCTGTTCAAAACCAAAAGAATAACACAGATCCTCAAGCTTTTTGCAAGTAGGATCAGCAGAGCTCAATACGTTTGTGTTCAGATCCCCCATTAAAATCAACTCAGAGCTCTCTTTTTCCGATAAACTCAAGAGAACCTGTTCAAGTTTATCATAGAAAGTAGCATGGCCCGGCGGTCTATAACAAGCCCCCAGTAAAATAGGGTTTGTTTTTGGTAAACATATATCCAACCAAACGATCTCTAAATCACTAGCAATATTGTCTCTACAGTTAAACGCAACATCTGAGCGCACATATACACAAACCCCGCCACCTTTTCTATTACGGTCCCTCCTAACTATATTGTAGTTATTAATGGAAATTTCTTGGTCGCTTACGGTTTCATCCAACCAACTTTCAGTGAAACAGATGACCCCAACCTCTGAATGCATCATCAGTTGGCTAATTTCATCGATTTTTGGTGGGAGACTTCTGACATTAAGATGTAAAAAATGCAAACCTTTCTCGCTAAAAGTTGATTTAAAGTCCTTGACCTTGATCTCCGGAGTCAGGCCACCAGCTGCCTGGCTAATATGGGATGTTGTACTCCGGGGGATAGTCTCAGTTAGTACAATGTTGCATTGAAGGGCGCTGGATACAGTGGACGGAAGGGCCTCCGCACTGCACGACTCCGAACCGCAAACTGGACCGCAGGGAGTCATAGGCACGGCCACACCATCAGCACAATCCGATGCAGGCCCACCGACCGAGGAGGCCACAGCATTGTGAGATCCTGAACCGCCAACTGCTGGGCTGCACGAAGCCGTTGGCGCGGCCCCGCCGATGGTCAGGATCCCGCCGTGTGTCCGGTCGGCAGAGCAGCTCGATGCAAGTCCACCCTCTCCGCTGCAGTAAAGGCCCTCCAAGAGCGGGTCCGCTGGGCGCCTCGGAATGCGCGACATCCGATCACGAGCTGCTGGACTGCTGGAAGCCTCAAACACATCCCCAATGGGAGCCCCGACGTTACCATTCCTGTAGGGAGACTCTTTATCGCTATGCCGGTGGATGTTGGCGACGGCGAATGCAGAGACCGCCTCACTGATGAGCCGAAACAACGGGGGTGGCAGATGAAGTAAGTCCACCAATACTTTCGCCTCTGGTTGCGTGAGCTGTGATATTATTTTTAGCCCTGGATGCATTAGCTGTGGAGCTGAGTTTGTTAGTCCATTGATAGCCCCACTGACAGGAGGAGCTAGCTGTTGATGTTGTAGGCCCACTGCGTGGCTAACAATCGGATCCATGTTAGCTGACGGCCAGTTGTGAGGGCCCGGATTCAGCTCGATATCCCCGGCTAAAAGCAGCATAGTTACCGGTGGTCATATGGCCTAATGATGGGTAGAGCAAGGGGGGCGCTGGCAAGGGGTGCTGTGGGAACAGAAAAAACAGGGCGTTGTTGGGGGAGGGAGGGGTACAGGGTTAGAACAGGAGGAAATTGAGGATGAACGGCAGTGGTAGCACCCTGGCCGGAAGTGGCAGTGGCGGTGGCAGTATGAAAACTGGTTTGGTAGTTAGTGGTTGCTGGTAGAGAGGTACTGGGGGTAGCCGCAGAAGCTACATTAGCTGAAGGAAAGAAAGAAGGAAGAGAAGAGAGAAAAAATGCTAGACAGATGAGACACATAGGCAGCAGGTACAAGCGGAGATATGACCTGGCCCGCTGCTGGTGCTGGAGGAGGTTGCTGTGTTGTGATGTCATCGGTGCACCCCAGGTGATTGGCGCTCAGGAGAGAACCCGGAAATGGATTTTGGTGGAAGTGGATTTTCCTGTACTTGAGGGCACGCTGGAGGCAGGTGACTGTCCAGTTCCAGATGGAAACAATGGGGAGAGTAGGCAAGAGTGGGTGAAGTGGTGTTGATGGTATTTGGCTGAAGCCGCTGGATGGAGAGTAATGGACGATTGGGTTCTGTGGGACATTGATAGCGGAGCACAGTTATAATAAATTCATATGGAGCACAAGTATGATTCTTCTGATTCCCAAAGGTGATTCCCCCACCTCCATGCATATTAATTGCTCTCTATGACGCCCCTTGACCTTAGGTCCCTGAACACGTTCCACAGCAGCTTTGTAAACATGATGGTAGTGATAACTAAACGCTGCAGAGCATACTGAATGGAAAAGTCCCACTCCAGCCAGTGTTTCTAACTGTCAAATGGTTAACATTCTTGCTTTTAGTTGTGTTCTAAAAAGCACCACAGCAAATTATTGGGGCCTTTGCATAGACCCAATATATACATATTGATCTTCCTAACTGGCTGACAAGAGGAAAGTGATCACTGCTATAGAACATTTCCCCAATACTTTCCATTCCCCACTTCTTGCTTAGACTGGAGATGCAAGCATCAAATCTGAACAGGACATTTTACATGAATTATTTCAAATCTAGTTGGTCTATTATCAATGTTGTATACATTCCTCCCACTGCGGAAGTCCCGGAGCTGATGTGTCGCGGGCTGCTGACTTAATCAACTCCGCGACCACGAAAAATCAGACCCTGCACCCAAGTGCCTTCATAGCGATTTTTGGGGATTTTAACCATGTTACTCTGATAACAACCTTGCCCACTTTCAAAAAGTTTGGAGAGTGTAAGACAAGGGAAAATTTCAAGGAAGCATACAACTCGATAACTCTCCCTCCCTTGGGCAGATCAGCTCACAACCTGGTCCACCTCAGGCCCCTCTATATACCAGCAGTCCAGCGGCAACCTGTGATCACCAGTCAAGATGCACATGGGGTGGACATAGCTGGACCATAGACTGCATAACAGATTATGACTGCTGGAGGGTCCAACCAACATGTTGCCTAGCCCACTGCAGACATGTTCTGTTGCCTGGCATTCAAGGGTGTCACATGCAACTGTTGTCTGGCTTTCAATCCATCGTGGTGACGATTGTTCACAGCCCTCAGACATCTCTGGAGTTGTGTTGCAGTGGCATCCCAGTGGCGTAAAGCATAGGCCCTCAGATACAGGTCATCTGCCCTGTCTGTTCCTCGTGGGGCACCACTACGAGGCCTTTCCCACACTGGACCAGTGTTCTGATGTCGAGAGATCATTCTGCTAATGACAGTCTGACACTTGGAGTTCTTTAGCAACATCAATTTGCCTACTCCCTGTCTATATACAAGCCAAAGCCAGGTGGTGCTCCTGCTTAGTCAGCTTACATCGGTTGACAATGACTATTTCAAATGGCCACAATGGACACTCACTAGCAAACGTTATCTTACATTGCACATGCTAGCTATGAAACATCAACATTGATAATGCTAGTGAATGGCTATGCAGCCATTTTTCCTAATCTCTAAAATTTAAAAGATCATAGCGAGGGTCTGCAAAAGTCAATGACAAACATGCATTGAACACTCTTGCTGAAGTAGTTTTCCTTCAAATGGTAACAAAACCAGGGAATTGGGGTTTCCACCTTCCTGAGTTTTGAACCGCTTCAGATCTTCCTCACCCTCTACTCCACTCTTAACCCACTGGTCACCAAGTTAGTCGTCCACAATCCGATATCAAAAGCCAATAAATCCATTCAATATGTTCCACCAACAAGAACACAATACTAAACAAACTTTCCCTTTTCCTGTACACGCATGTGCCTACTGTAAGCACCTCTGTCAACTGAGCCTGTTTTTTTTCTCTTCTCCCCAAACTGTTCCACCTAGTCTCACCCTGCAGTGCTGTGATTGGCTTTGAATGTGTAGGGAAACATGCCTACGATCTCATGTGGACCTGTGACCTGCTGAGGCCCTGTTTTTTTTCATTATTAACACTTTCCATCTGTGTGAGGACGTTATCAAGATGGAGACGCCGGGATGTCTCCCCGTGTTATCTCTTAGGAGGGAGAACAACACTCTCTCGTCATAAAACCACCAGAGGGAATCAGTTTGAATTAATTTACGATGATAACCCCCCTGTACGAACTGTTTTTGACCTAACCAACAGGAACATTCCTTTCACACAGGTCAAACGAAGGAAACATATGAAGCTACTTCTCCTTTAAAACCTCAACCAAAGGAACCGGGATTGTTTGTGATATAATGTCTTTATAATTGTAATTAGGTAACACGTCTGATGGACCGATCTTGCTATCCGTCCCTCAAACTCACCCTTCTTCTCCCTACTTTCCAATACACACACTAGAGAAAAGGACGGTGGAAAACCCCCCCTTTCTCTACCTCCTCTCTTTGAAGAGATTAACGACACATCTGTTTCAGTGTTATCTTTGGTACATTACAAACAAATGGTCAGAGTTTCCTCTAGACTTCAGAAGCATTTCTAATTAACCATTAAATCAGAGTCTCACCTGTTTAATTCTTACAATTTGAAATCCAGTAAAATAAGCTCATCAAACTGAACCAATTCCTAAGTTTCTGTGATGAACATGGACTGAGATCCCGCTTAATGCTCACTGGTGTCTGGTGTTTGGTGGAGTCACAGTGCCATCTAGTGGTAAGTTATGGTTAACTGGATTAGACTGTCGGAGATCTTTTTAGTTTTCTAACGTGTTTATAAACTACAATTTAAAAGTCTGTAAAATGTTTTTCTTCACAAGCCTTAAGCTAACACTAGAAGGAACATGTATAAGCGACCAGTTTCATCAGTCCTACGTTGTCTTCAAGTGTATTCTTATGTTCTGATCCAGTGTTGATTTCATTTAAGTGTTCAATGATTTTAATCAGATCATACTGTCTTATTGTTTCACAAAAGTCCATCTACTTTTGCCATGGTAAAGTTCTGAGAAAGGCTAAGCGCGATTTCGAAGCGTTAACTTGATAGTTGGAATTAATCAAGTTTAAAGGTGTGGAATTAAAACATCCACACTGGGAGTGTGGTCAGTACGCCCCCTTTGCTCCGCCTGTTGTCGGAACTATTAAAACCAAGGGACAGAGCTCCCTCGTTCTCTCTTTTTCTTTCTCTTTCTTCTTTGCTTAATTTTTCAACACTTTACTTTGCTTCTTTTTGTAACAAGCTCCTAGGTATAAAATCTCCGTACAATCGACCACGTGCGATAATCTTTAAGAGCTTTTATTTTTGTTAGATGTTAATAGAAGTAAGTTCCGTCCTTACTATTTTTGTTAAGTATCACTATTTTATTCAGTGGAACAGAATTCAGTTTAATTATTCTTGTATTGAGAAATAACTGAGGAAGCGCCAGGCCAGCCTTATCCTTTCGTTATCCTCGTCAGGAAAGTTAAATATCAGTTGAATTAGAGTTAAAAGTCACCACTCAGAGTGTGAAGATAAACAACAGTCTTTTTTAAGACTAAAAACGCCAAGCAAAACGCGCAGTGTCACTGCCTGTTTCCACAAACCTAGGACCACGGTTTGCAACGACTTTGTGCCAAGCTGAAGTTACGCTGCCCTCTACGCTCACGAGCGGTACCATCCCGCTGGGCAGCGAACCGGACCATCCTCTGCTGAGCGCTGGACCAGCTGATCTCTCTCCGACACCTGGACGAGAGAGAGTCGCCTGCTGTGAGGTCGAACCGGACCATCCTCTGCTGAGCGCTGGATCAGCTGATCTCTCTCCGACACCTGGACGAGAGAGAGCCGCCTGCTGTGAAGTCGGATCGACCGCATCTTCCCTCTTTCTTCGGGACCCGCAGCTACCGCGAGCCAGCAATCCCTCAGACGAAATCCGGCAGAAAGATCGAAGCGAAAGGCTTCTCCACTCTTCAGACGAAGTAGGCTAAGCATCTTGCACACGTTTCACTAAACGTTCATGAGTTGGTGTTCTTTTAATTCCTAATTCATAATAATCTTTTCACAAGACAAGTCCGGTTAGGGTCTCGTTAGTATCAAAATTACTCTCGTAACATTTGAGTGCTGCCCAGACTCACGACTTTACCATCGCTCATCCACCTTAAATAATCCTGTCACTTTAACCATATAGTCTTCACATTTCTGTTTGTTTTATTGTTGTCTGAATCATCATTTCATTTATTCACCTTGATTTATTTAGTAAATAAACATATTTAACCGTACGTCGTTGTCTGTGCTTACTTGCTTTGATGTGGAGAACCGAGGAAACTGTATAAAGAAGTCACTAATTCAGCTATGAGACTAACTAAATTGATTTAAATTGATACAAGTTAACCTTGTTTAGTCGGATTTGATTAATTACCTCCGGATTATTCAAATAGACAAAACATCGGAGGTGGTGCCCCATTAACGAGTGTTTTATTAATCTTCAGTGATTAATACCTTGCCTTTAATACAGTGTATCTCCTACAAATGACATCCTCCTCATTTGCATAATGAAGCAGAAATGGATACAGAGATGTAAAATGAAATACAGGAATGAATAAGTTTGTGGAAATAGGGGGAAAATTCAAATGGTAAATAATACAGAAACAAATACAGAAATAAAACACATCAATGGTGCATTTAATGCATTTAAATAAATATTTATTTATTTTATAATTTTAGCAGGTTTAGTTCTCGATAGAAACCAGAAGAGTGGAGGCTGTTATAGCAACAGATTAATGTCATGCTTTTGGAATTACATGTGCAACAATCACATAGGCAATGGCTGTTTATGTCCACATAGTTTAATCAAAGTAGTGTATTATATTATTCCGATGATTGTCTCAGACAAAAGAGAAACACTGTTCAGTTTTTTTTGTCTTCAGCAGAAATCTGGAGCACCTGAAGACAGAACAGAAATCAATTATCAACTCCTTCAAAATAAACATCAGAAAGCATCCGGCAGATCCATCATTGCAGATGTGATTACGAGGTCTAACATGAGGTCTAATGATGTTAGCGTGCAAGTAAGCTGGAGATGGAGATCATATAGGGAAACTATAATGTCCAATGTCATTAGAGATGACTCCGACTGATGGAACAGTATCAGTTCATCTGCTGACACTTAATGACGCATGAAATCAAAAAATATCTGCCACTCTGTGGCGAAGTTCACTGTGTGTGTTTAGAACGTGGTTACCATGGTGATAAACAATCCATCCTGGTCACAAACTGTGGAGGAAGGCAGATGGAGATCTGTGTGAGGAGTGTTTATATGCATGCAACTGTCTGTATCTATGCCTGAGATTTGAGCATGATATTTTTATCTTTCTATGTGTGACATCAGGATGTATAGACGGACATCAAACATGACTGGTCTGACCTACCCTCCCACGGCTTTGACAGCTCTGAAGGTAAAAACTGTTTCATGACTACAGTACATGTACTATGTACTGCAGGAAGTGACATTTTATTATTGATTTATTTTTTTTAATTATTGAAAAAATGTGTGTGCATATATATATATACTGTATGTATATATGGGCTGTCAAGCAATTAAAAAAATTATCAAATTAATTACAAGCTTTGTGATTAATTAATGGAAATTAATCGCATATAACAATATTTGCCGTACGCATTTTAAAATATTTCAGTAGAAATTGATTTTGGTGGATGAGTGAATCAATAAATAAATGGACATTCTAAACTTAAAAAGGAGATGATATATAACCTTGATATAAATTCCTCGCCATATAAGTTACACAAAACTGTGGCCATTTTTTTTAAAGCCCCACAGTGTTTTGGTATTTTAGTGATCTTTCCTGACAATGTTTTATAATTTCTGACAAATAACAAATAATAAAGAATCTGTGAATTTTATGTCATCCACAAACAACTCATTATGTTACAAGATAACTGCCATTAAAGTCACTTCTTATGTTACTGTGTTATCTACTGAGAAAAGTAACGCGTTAGAGTACTTTAGAGTTACCAAAAATGGCGGTAAAACCCCCTTTGTGACTCATTTCGCATGATGGTTATATTGTCCAGACGGCGTGTAACCAGCTGTACATGTACCTTTGGTTGTACTGACTCTACCGTCATTTTGTAGCCTTCTTTATGGTCCACAATCGATAAATCTGCAGCCTAATAATTGGAATGATAGACGTGAACTGGAAAGAAGCATTTGGTATTAGACACAGCTGTTTCAATGAAAAGCAATACAACACAGGTTCTTTTAGCCTCGTACATGATGTTTAAAAATGCAACTAATGAAGCTGTAAACTATGAGTGCTTACATAGAAACGATGAAAGCACAAATACACAAGAAGAACTCATGTTTGAGTAATAGCACTATCCCTATCCCTGCTAATATCCATGCAATGTGTATCCATGCTAATATCCATGCTTATATCGATGCTATTGCTACCCATGCTAATGATAAGAATCATGCTGAAATGACAGCATCTGATAGCAATGGTATAACGTCTGACTATTAACCACAGCCCATTCTCAGTTTAAGAATGAATTTTAACCATTTGACAGTTAGAAACAATGGCTGGAGTGGGACTTTTCCCTTCAGTATGCTCTGCAGCATTTAGTTATGACTACCTTTATGTTTACAAAGCTGCTGTGGAACATGTTCAGGGACGTAACATCAAGGGGTGTCATAGAGAGCAATTAATATGCATAATTTTTTTGACAGCCCAAGTATGCATATAAACAGAAATCTAATCAAATGAAACCATTCAGTCAGTCAGATTCTACTCTGGAAGAAACTCGAAAGAAAAAGAGGAAGCAGAAGAGGAAAATAAAATAAAGACCGAGAGGAGTCTGAAAGTTAAACTGAGGAGGTAGAAAAGGAAAGGATGAAGTAGGAATGGCAAAGAGTGTACAAAGAAGAAATGAAGGAGGGCAAGATGGAAAGGGAGTTATAAAAAGAAAAGTAAAGAGAGGGTGGGGATGTAGTAGCAGCAGGGAGGAATGTAGGTATGAAGAGGGAAGAGACAGAAGAAGACAGGAAAATGTAGACAAAACGGTGGAGGTAGAAAAGGCAAGGAGGAAGAGAAGGAAATCAGGAGGTATAGAAAGGAAGTGTTTAATTTCTACAATCTATCTTTAATTTAGCACCTCTTTACTTTTTTTCACTCCCTGAGGAGCAAGTGAGAATTAGTTTTTCTAGTGCTCCATATTCTAAGTTCTGAGTAAAAAAAGTAAAAAAGAGTAAAAAAAGATTTTTTTTTTTCACTCTGTTACACACATGGAAAAAAAAATGTGGAACTTGGAAAAGCCTTTGGACGGTTTGTGCTTGGGCCCTGATTAAAACTGCAAGCAATGTTGAACAGGCCCTCGAGTCAGGGCCTGCTGCAGCTGCGAACCCATAGCCAAAAATGGACTGTATGACATTGCTCTTTATTTTCTGCTTTGGACACTGCACAAAGGAGTTAAATGTGACCTTCTGAGTCCAATATGTGGCGCAAGAGAACAGTCACTAATCATATGTTTGGTTCAAGTATGTCAAGGGTAGACTACATTTTGAAAGTTTCGTGTTAATCAAATGATTGCCAGAAGAGGCTAACTTCCTGTTGCCACTAGGTGGCACAATGACTATGGCTCCTAAATTGTATGTAGATGTGTTATGGCTGGGACTTTAATCAAACATGTCAAATTTGGAGAAGATTGGACAATGAACACTCACTTTACAAGTTCCTGTATCATCTTTGTGACAAAACACCAACAGACATTGATTATTGCACACAAATCTCATCGAGAGCAATGTATACAATGCAGCAATCGCATTCATTTTCTTCAGAAAATGCTACTCTTTCTAGTTAGTTATTGAGATGATAATGATGAGCAAGATAATGTCTAGCCTGAGTTTTCCTGGTTGTTTTCCAGGAAGTGGATCAGTGGTCATTTGATGTTTTTTCCTTCCACGAGGCCACAGGAGACCACGCCCTCAAGTTCCTGGTCTACGACCTGCTCACCCGCTATGACCTCATCAACAGGTTTAGGGTACACACCGCTTCATATGACTAACACTGCTGGTGTGAGGTCTAATGTCAGGGTGGGGGGAGCTTAGTGTACTGGGTAGACAGATCTCTTTAACAAAAGGGTTATGTTGCCTCTAAATCTCATTAATCAACACACTATCTCTTGTTTTTTTACAATCTGTACGAAAACCAAAGTGAAAAAACAGGTTGTGGTTTTATGTGGAGTTTAGTATATTTTGGTATATATACTATTTATTCATTTTACCCAGCCAAGAAAACAGTCCAGCACAAAACAACCCATAAAACCATAACTTGCAGTTGTCCTGTAACTCTTTTTTAAAAAAACTTATTAGGCAAAAAAAAAAGATTTGTTATTGTGTAATTACAACTTTACTTTCTCCTACTTATAAGATGTCTATCTCATAATCTGGGTTAAGCACCTCAGATTTGTTATAATGAGATGTTATCATAATAACAAGACACTTAAATTATAGATAAAAGGAAACCTCTACAATGCACTTCATTAAACAGAACTATTACCACCAAACAATATTATGATCCACCTGCCTCAAAGTTAAATTCACTGTGAAGTTAAGAACAGTGGATTCATGGTTCATCTTTGACTGCATCTTCTCTATCAATTAAATATTGTAATGATAAATGTTCAAAGCTAGTTTTACTAAACTTAGGGCCGGATCTACTAAGATCCCACATTGCTTGTACTAATCTGCATGGGCAATCTAGAAATTTGCGCGTGGGGTTGAACCGCGGTTTGCGGGCGATTTACTAAGAGTGATTGCGTTAATGACAACAGGTGCAAACATGTTGGAGACACGCCTATTTAAATGAGAGTTTAGCGTGTTTCATGGTTTTCAGCATGGCGAGATTGAGAGAGCAAAAGCGCAAAGTGAAATTCGATCCTTTGGAATTAGAAGTGTTGGTAGAGGAAGCGAATAAACATTTCAATGAGCTGCAGCAAAGGAATCTGACAGTCGCGCAAAGGAACGCGTTTGGGAGAAAATCGGTGAAAAAGTTAATGCTGTTGGAAAAAACAGGCGAACAGTGGATGAAGTGAGAAGGAGATACCAAGACATCAGAAGAAGAACAAAAGGAAAATTGGCGTATAATAATATAAATGTAATAATAATAATAGTAAACAAAGTATTGCGTGACTCCTTCTCGTAGCTGGCTCCAAATCCGCTCTGAGTTCCTCCGACAGCTCCAAAGTGGCAAGGCTGGATAGGCGATATGTTCTAATGATATTATGTAATATTTCCTCATTCATCCCAAAAATGTTCACACGAGGGTGAAAAATGCGTTCTCGGCGTCTCCTTCCATTGTTTCGGCGTCTCCTTCTTGCAACAATAACGGCAGACATGTGTGCGCAATTACGCATACAGTAGGTACTACTTCGTTGTGGCCGAGTTCACGCGTGATTCAAGCGAGAATCACGCACCTTTTTAGTGGAGGATCAATTGTGTTTTCATGAGAAGCGGCAATGTGCCCAAACAACCACCAGGTGGCACCTGTGAGCAGGAGGGCGACAACATGCAGCAGCAGGGAGCAGTGACCATGAACGGGGAATGGACAGAGTTGCCTGATTTATGTTTCTGTTTGTTGTTGCTTAAATACAAGAATGTAGCTAATAATACCTCACCCACCCCACACCTCATTCCAACTCCTTCCTTCAACCTGTTGCTACAGGGTCCCTCTAGCAAGGACAAACTTAGTGAAAAAAATCATTCATCTCATCAACAACTCATTATGAAGCCTTTGAAATGTCTTTTAAGGTCTTATTCTTTGTATTTTGTATTTATCTGTGATATTCCCATTTTATGTTTATCTGTTTTCGTTTTGCTTTTATGTTTAACTGTGGTCTTTTTTTGTGCACATGTCAAAGACCCTAAAGACATCTGAGGTTGTGATTTTGCTCGCTCGCTGCAGCCACGGCTAAGCGGAGGCAGAAACAATTACGCACAGCCTACAGAAGTTTCAACGTCCATACAAGCATTTAAGAAATGATTCTTATCAGTTCCATAATTCAGAGAGGATTTTTACTCAACGAAAAAATGTATAAATATCAGTTTTTAGGTTGAAGACACGACAGCAGCACATATGTCCAGACGCTGATGTGTGTCAGCTGGGGCAGCGGGTCGGTGATCAATAAGACACATGAGAGCATTATGACTGATGTATAGCTCCCCTGGTAGAGCAGCTCCCTCAGTAAGCAGAATCATTCGCTAGTATGGGTTCGAATCTCAGTATAGGTAGTACCTTTAGTTAATGTGTTTTCTTTTCTCATCATCATTATGATCACATATGGCTCCAAGTTTGAGCAAATAAATGAGCAAATGAGCATTAATTCTCCGCCGGGCCGCGGCACCAGCTTTCCTGCTTGTGTACATAAAATCCATTAAATTCTGACACCACAACTGTAGCCTACGGAAATATCAATAGATGATAACCAGTAACCGGTACTGGCGTAGCAAGCTTTTCAAAAGTGTGGGGGATGGATGTGGTCTTTCCAGTTAAGCGAACTTGTTCCAGATGCCTTAACATTTGCATTCCCTCCTGCTCAAATCTTACTACAGTTGCTCAGTTTCTCTCTGTCTGCGCTGTGGATGCCTCCTCTCCCCCTCCCTCTCCTGTTGTTGCTTCAAACATGACACCGGCTTTCAGTGTGACCGGCTGATGATTGGCTGTTCTGCCTCAAGTCCCGCCTCTCTTGCTGTGTTAGATATATTGGGAACTAGCCATAGATATACATATTTATATACATTGACGCTTCACTGAACGCTGAATCATACGTCAAAGTCATGGAGTGAACTTTATAAAGCTCCTTCTACAAAGTGCTTTAAGTTAAAGCCTCTCATTTACACATTCACACACGTACGAATATATCTGGTAAACAGACGTACCAAAAACAATGTCTGTAACGTTCTCTGATGATTATAAACGTTAACTACTCCTTATATGTTTAGTAAACAGGTAGGCAACAAACCCACGTATGTAGCCTATTTTTCTAATGTTTTTATGAGTGTTTACAGCTGCCAATGTATGTAACTCTGTTACTGTGATGATAAATATTGAATCTGTGTCTATAATAACCAGATCTTGACATGTAAATGTGATGTCTGTGGGAATAAAAAGCACTGATAATTAGCCTACATTACATTTTACATTTAACTGATTTTGATTAATCGTTTTTATATCCAGTGACTTTAACTACTAAAAATGACATAATGTAATAATGTAATTATCAGTGCTTTTTATTCCCACAGACATCACATTTACATGTCAGGATCTGGTTATTATAGATTCAAGAGGCGGGACTTGAGGCAGAAAAGCCAATCATCAGCCAGTCACACTGAAAGCCGGTGTCATGTTTGAAGCACCAACAGGAGAGGGAGGGGGAGAGGAGGCATCCGCAGCGCAGACAGAGAGTGGCCAGAGAAACTCAGCGACTGTAGTGAGGCGTTTGTGCAAAACTGCGGAAAAACTGCAGAAAAAGTGTGGGTGTTGAACCGTCTAACCAGGAAAAGTGTGGGTGTTAAAACACCCACATCCCCCACAGGCGCGTCATAAGCCGTTGGAGACAAATATGTACACAAGCAGGAAAGCTGGTGCCGCGGCCCGGCGGAGAATTAACGCTCATTTGCTCATTTATTTGCTCGAACTTGGAGCCATATGTGATTATAATGATGATGAGAAAAGAAAACACATTAACTAAAGGTACTACCTATAATGAGATTTGAACCCATACTAGCGGATGATTCTGCTTACTGAGGGAGCTGCTCTACCAGGGGAGCTATACATCAGTCATAATGCTCTCATGTGTCTTATTGATCACCGACCCGCTGCCCCAGCTGACACACATCAGCGTCTGGACATACATGCGCAAACTCCTTGCACACGCAAAAAAACACGCAAACCTTTAGTAGATCCGGCCCTTAATGTGTTGGTTGGGTTACAAGCTTTGAAATAAAAATTATCAAAAACACCTGAGCTACTATATATCTTTGTTCCTGCATGACAGAGTATCCACATAGGTACAGTGTAGTGGTCATTTTACCTGTAGTACCTGTGGTACATGTACTATTTGTAGTGCTGTGTTCAGATCCCAGTGCAGGCTCTGGTGCAATTTGTTGAAGCTCTGGAGAACGGCTACAGCAAACACAAGAACCCCTACCACAACCTGATTCATGCTGCCGATGTCACTCAGACTGCGCACTTCCTGATGCTGCACACTGGACTGATGGTAACACACACTCGCACACAGTCTCTAGAAACCAGGGCTGGCGTGTGGTCCATGGGCCAAAAGTTTCAATTTGGCCTCCAAGATGTTTCTAGCAAAAAATAAACATGTAAATAAATAAAATAAATATAATGATTATGCTGTTTGATTTTGGTGAGGTAAGAATGAGTTTTAAATATGTAGTTTATATGTGCGTTTTTAAATATGTATGTTAGTCCCGAATTATTAATTATGTTTCATAATCTGAGCAAGGCAGACAGAGTGACACTTGCAGTCAATCATTAAGAAAACTTTGGATTCTAGTAACATTTTGCATCTAAACAATACAGTACAACATGTGTTTGCTTTTAGCCCATGGCCCACCATCGAGTTACAGTTTTGTTCCTTCAAGCGAAAAAGTTCGGGCAGCCCTGCTATGGACAGTAAATTGTGAAAACATTTGACTGATATTACCCTCATCAGCTAACAGAGTGAATGCATTTTTGTATGTGTCTGTTTGTGTGCAGCATTGGCTCAGTGAGCTAGAGATTCTTGCAATGGTTTTTGCTGCAGCAATTCACGACTTTGAACACACAGGAACCACCAACAACTTCCACATCCACACCAGGTAATGTATGCAGCAATACATTCAGACTATTCAATATGTGGCAACTGATGGAACAGTGATAGTTTCTTTTCCACACAAACTGAGCCTGATGGAACAGGAGTGATTTTAATTTAGTTTTTTCTCTACTTTGTGAAAGTAAGCCATGACCTTTTTCAAAATTTTGTTATTTAGGTGCCACTTTGAAAGACACATAAATAACAACTGATAACAAAATGACACTACAGCCATGCTAGCAGATCTGAAGGGAGACACTGTAGCTGAAAACAGTGACATTTTGGGCTATTTTGCTTCCATGACATGCCTTTTTTCAGACTGGTGGAAAGAATGTGCATATTTAATAATAAATTATCAGAAAATGCATCACAATGTAAGTTATGAACTAGAGAAGCTTAACGGACATATATTGTATGTTAGTTAACATGTCTACCCTATTTACCATGTTTTGTCTAAAAATGTATTGGATTACATTTTCTAAGGCCATTTTCTCAAAATGGGTTTTTTCTCAGACTCTAAACCAGAAAGAGGAACTTCAGAGTCTGCAGCCATGCTAGTGGCTCTGTGAGCCCATACTTAGCTACAGTGATGCTTTGTGCTAAACAGGCTCAGAATGACAATGGTGACATACATATATTTAGCAGGTATAATGTTCACCATCTTACTTTAGCATGATAGCATGCTCGCATTTTCTAATGCGTGCTAAACACAAAGAAGGCTTACAGTTGAGGCTAATGGAAATGCCATTAGTTTTGCAGGTAATCTGTGATAAACCAAAGTATTGGAATACTACATTTTTGACTTGGTGATCTCACTCAATAAATAGTTATGGGCTGACCAAATTCATCCTGAGTGGGACATGACTGTGTGAATCAAATTTACAGCAATCCATCCTGTAGTTGTAGAGATACTTAACTTAAAATCATAAATATCAACTCAAGATGTGCTAGAAGAAAAGTCAGGGGACCACCAAAGTCTGTGGGATTTATCCTTCGGACACAGTGGACATCTGCACCAATTATCATGGCAATCAATGTAATTGTTACTGAAATATTTTGGTGTGGACTGTAAATATTGAATGTTCAGAAACACTTGGACAGTGTACATATCCTGACAAAAACATGTGAATGAATGTCTTAACCAGGAGAAGAACAAGAACAGAAACATGTTGTTTTTGGGGCTTCTAAATATGACAGATTACGAAAAATGTCAGCACCTGATTGGATGTGTGTCTGTCAGGTCAGAGGTGGCCATCCTGTACAATGACAGGTCGGTACTGGAGAACCATCATGTCAGTGCCGCCTACAAGCTGATGGCAGAGGAAGACATGAACATCCTGGTCAACCTGAACAAAGATGACTGGAGGTGCAAACACAGATCACACTTCACTGATGAGTTGATACTTGTATACTTTAAGAGCTGAGGGCTCTGTCCTGGTGATTGCTCAAAGATTATCGTATATGTATTGATTTTTTGCAGGGAGCTGAGGGCTCTGGTCATAGAGATGGTGATGTCCACGGACATGTCCTGTCACTTCCAGCAGATCAAGACCATGAGGAATTCCCTGACACAGACACACAGGTCAGAGCTATAACCATGACCTCTGACCTCTAATATTCAGCAAATGTATAATTTATAGGTTTACTGGTATACTAAACATTTTTCATGTAACATTGAAATATTTCCTCATCATTACGAGACACCAAATTTATTTATATTTAACTCGGCGTGATGAATCATGTCTCTTTAATACCTACAGCATGGAGAGAAGACCCACAGTGTTCTCTGCAGTCTTCCAAATTATCTTGATTTATATACAACAGAGCAGGGGTTACATGCTTTATGACAGTTGTTAATCACTCCATCCAAAAACAATGACCCCCTCATGTTTGTGTTGATCATGCCTTTCCCAGGACAGTGACAATTTGATGTTTTATTAGGACAGTAAATGTCATCCTATCTACCTTCCTGTAAACACCTCAGGCGAAGAGAACTGCCCCTCATATGACTTCCTGACTTGGATCAGTTGAAGGGTTCCCGAAAGACTCATTCAGCAAAAGTCCTGTCAAAAGAAGACTGTCTTGTTGTGGTCTCAGATGACAAGTAACAGTTTCTAAACCACTTGTCATTAGAGGAAACAAGACCAGACACTTGTGGTGGGTAAAGAAATACCAGGAAAAAAGTCCTATATACTGATACCTCCAAGTATGAGATTCAGTAACAGAGGGATGACAAATGAACCGGAGAGAGAATGATACCACAGTGTTTCAAACCAACACTGAAACATGGTGGTGGGAATATTCCAGTCTGGAGCCCTTTCGCCTACTCTGGAGTTGGACACCTGCTCCAAATTTGATGACACTCAGACCAAGGAGAAGTTTCACTCAATTTTTCAGAGACATGCTACGCCCTCTGGTTTGCACCTTTGTGTAAAACAGGGGTCTCAAACTCAAATTAACTTGGGGCCACTGCCAGTATTGTCATCTTGTAGGAGGGCCATTACAGTGTTCAAGAACTCCAAGGCGCAACATTTCTGAAAATGTAGTTTTTATTTCCATTGTTAACATAATAATTCAAAAAGGCAAACAGCAGCTTGTATACATTTTATATGATTAGTTTTTTACAGTGCAAATCTTTTACCCCATTTAAATAACTTATTGAAACCTTACACTGAACTCACAGATGAAATACATTTCTACGCCTGGCAGCACTTCTGCTTATATTTTCTTGACATTTAATAAAAAACAATGCAAACAGAAGTAAACATCTGTGTGCTGTGTGTATTAGTTTTTAATAGTGCTGATCATTTTTCCCTAATAAATGACTTTAATAAATAAATTAAACATTGCACGAGGCTTGCCCTGGTTGTCGATTATCCTGGTGTTGCACTGTGGTCGGGGTGACACTCATTACTTTCACTGGCCACTGCACCATTTTGCAAATCAGTTGTCCTACGATGGACGCTATGACTTGTAGCGGACCCGCCTCAGCACTGGAAGGTCATCTGGGGTACACTCAAAGAGACGATTAGTTGTTAATCACTCCATCCAAAAACAATGACCCCCTCATGTTTGTGTTGATCATGCCTTTCCCAGGACAGTGACAATTTGATGTTTTATTAGGACAGTAAATGTCATCCTATCTACCTTCCTGTAAACACCTCAGGCGAAGAGAACTGCCCCTCATATGACTTCCTGACTTGGATCAGTTGAAGGGTTCCCGAAAGACTCATTCAGCAAAAGTCCTGTCAAAAGAAGACTGTCTTGTTGTGGTCTCAGATGACAAGTAACAGTTTCTAAACCACTTGTCATTAGAGGAAACAAGACCAGACACTTGTGGTGGGTAAAGAAATACCAGGAAAAAAGTCCTATATACTGATACCTCCAAGTATGAGATTCAGTAACAGAGGGATGACAAATGAACCGGAGAGAGAATGATACCACAGTGTTTCAAACCAACACTGAAACATGGTGGTGGGAATATTCCAGTCTGGAGCCCTTTCGCCTACTCTGGAGTTGGACACCTGCTCCAAATTTGATGACACTCAGACCAAGGAGAAGTTTCACTCAATTTTTCAGAGACATGCTACGCCCTCTGGTTTGCACCTTTGTGTAAAACAGGGGTCTCAAACTCAAATTAACTTGGGGCCACTGCCAGTATTGTCATCTTGTAGGAGGGCCATTACAGTGTTCAAGAACTCCAAGGCGCAACATTTCTGAAAATGTAGTTTTTATTTCCATTATTAACATAATAATTCAAAAAGGCAAACAGCAGCTTGTATACATTTTATATGATTAGTTTTTTACAGTGCAAATCTTTTACCCCATTTAAATAACTTATTGAAACCTTACACTGAACTCACAGATGAAATACATTTCTACGCCTGGCAGCACTTCTGCTTATATTTTCTTGACATTTAACAAAAAACAATGCAAACAGAAGTAAACATCTGTGTGCTGTGTGTATTAGTTTTTAATAGTGCTGATCATTTTTCCCTAATAAATGACTTTAATAAATAAATTAAACATTGCACGAGGCTTGCCCTGGTTGTCGATTATCCTGGTGTTGCACTGTGGTCGGGGTGACACTCATTACTTTCACTGGCCACTGCACCATTTTGCAAATCAGTTGTCCTACGATGGACGCTATGACTTGTAGCGGACCCGCCTCAGCACTGGAAGGTCATCTGGGGTACACTCAAAGAGACGATTTCTTCCCCCACTTTGCAGCCACAAACCTATCAGTATGATGCAATCCAGAAGGGAGAGTTTTCTCACTTCTAAAGAAGAACAGCTTTTAACATTTCAAACTGTATTACAATAATACAAAAGGACAATTGACACCTCCACAGAATGGAGATGAGGTCTGTTCTCCACTTGATACTTTCCTAGCCCGCGTTTCATTTAAAGTTTTCATTGCATTTCTAACATGTGACAATACTGCCATCTACTGACCATGTATGGATAATTGTTTCTACAGTTAGGCTAAGTACACAGGATACATCTTATTACAATTAGTGAAGGAAAAGTTGTTGAATCCCGATTTTGGAACTATTTACTCTTTGTTTAAACAGTTATTTGCATGAAGTTAACATTCTTCATGATAATTTACCTAAAAGAGGAATTCACTCATATAAATGTTTTGTTTCTTTGATTCTTTCTCTTTTTGTTTATAAAATCCTAGTTCACATATTACTTGTTCTTGATATTTTAATGAGTCATGGTGGATGACAATATGTGTATTTTCAACACGCAAAACTCCATATTTTAATAATGTAGAATTTCAAGAATTACTATCTCAAACTACGAAAGGACAGAAAGGAATCCTGATTGGTTGATCGACCGAAAAAAACACATCCCGTATCCTCCGAATACAAAACCGCTGGAGACGGAGGTTTCTAGTCACGTATACTTTTGTCCCTTTTTTTTCTTGTTACTGGTGTACCTGGAGTTTTTTTTATAACTTTGCTACTAGTTTTATACAACCTTCTGGTTTTTCATGAATAAAGCCAATAGAACTGAAGTAATACGGACCAGCTGAGACCAGCCGAGACCCAATTAGACAGCCCGTCTGTACCATGACTACGAACACTGAGTGGCTTCCGATGAGAAGTGAATCCCGACTCCAAATCACCGTCGAAAGAGACTTGGCAGAGCCCCTTGACCGGACCGCACTTCGTCTCTGGGACCATAATGCCTGGAGTTCGCCGTGCAAAGGGTTCTGTCCATCGCATCCAATGCTTTGGTTCTGACCAAGTTCTCAACTCCGGACCGGCCTTCAAAGTCTGAAAGTAAAAAAAAAAAAAAGTCATCTAAAAGTAGGCTAAACCACCCTCTCAACTGCTCATGACTGGTTTGATGTTAAAATCGATATAATGATAATAATAGTCTTATTGACAACTTTTTCCTCCAGTATTTGTTACTAGAGTCCGTAGTGATCAGATTATTTCCTCCACCATTCCCCATTTCCTCTTTCAATTCACCATCATCATTTTGACTGCTTGTATATGGTAAATATTCACGTCTGACCATCATTTCATTTTTGTCATTTTTGTTAATATTTACTTAGTTAATAAACATTTTCATTTATACCCAGTCGTGGTCCTGTGTATTCCTTTGAAGTGGAGAAAGGAGATCAATTTAATCGAGAAGACACACTTTTAGATATTTGACTGGTCACTTAAGAAATTATTGATTTGATTTCAAGTTTCCTCTTCAGAGGTGTTGCCCCTAAATTGAGTGCAAAAACATTGAGATTCTGCTACAGACTGGAGGTGTCTACTTTGTGCAGCAGCACTGCTGCAACAGAGCTGCAGCACAACAGGAGTCACATTTAACTTTTAGCATGAAGAGAGCTGACTGACAAGATGATGGAGGAGGATTTGTTGTCAAAGTGAAAAGCAAACGCGCCTGTTTAGCAATATGTCGGATTTCAACTCATAACAGGTAACCTGGGTAATGAGGGAAAAAGAGTTGTTGCCTCTCTAAGAAGTTGGAGGTGTAACCCTAACCGGCAGTTTGAAACCCCTGGTGTAGAAGGATTCATACTGCTGCAGGATAATGTGCCCAAACACACCTCAAAACTTTATAAGAACTACATGAAGACCAAAGAAGACATGACTGTAGTGGACTTTCCTCCACAGTCATCTGACCTCAACCCCTTTGAACATTTATGTCATCACAAGAAGCTTTGTGGGACATTGTCAAATCATGCTGGGATAACAGAAGTCAGAAGTATTTACACGGGTGTAGAGTACATGCCCGCTTGAGTGAAGACTGAAAAAAAAGGGGCATGCCAAATACTAAGATATACTGAATTTCATGGACATTTTCATGACCCAACTTTTCACTCATATCGTTGAGCTGATTTTATGACTTGTTAAAAATATTACAGTAGAAACAAATGCTATATTCAGGTAACTTCCACATAGAAGAGAAAACTTCCACATGTTGTAACAAACAGAAAACCAGATCCAGTGGTTCCTAAAGAGGCTGTAGCCTAACGCTGGGTTCAGACAGGACGCCGAAGAGCCGTGATCAGCTGCGAAGCGCCGAGGAGCGGAGCCATTTTCGATTCGAGAATTTCCGAGTGCGGCGCTTTGGCGCACTGTCTGAACCTGGCGTAAATCAATCTTACAACATGCTTGATCAAATGTAACTGATCGTTGAGCTGTTTATATATATATATATATATATATATATATATATATATATATATACATATATGTATATATAAAAAGATGGTCAGCGAAGCATCATTCTAAAACTGGTATAGGTCTGTGCACTGTTGGCTGTTGGACCACAGTCGTTATCTGACAAAAATGGACATATCCCTCCATGTCTGTCAACACCTGTCTGTGCTATTTATCTGATCTAAAAAGCCCACGGAAAAGCTTCAACCTCTCTTAGCCTGTCCAGGATAAGCTAGTATAGATAAAGCATTTTGCAGTGTCTCATCCCAATCATCATTTTTTTCTGTAATTGAATTCAAAAAGTGAAACTTTCATATATTCTAGATTCATTACACAAAGTGAAATATTTCAAGCCTTTTTTGTTTTAATTTTGATGATTATGGCTTACAGCTACAAAAATCCAGTATCTTAGAATATCAGAATATTACATAAAACCAATCAAAATAAGGATTTATAATACAGAAATGTCGAACTTCAGAAAAGTATGTTCATTTATGCACTCAATACTTGGTCAGGGCTCCTTCTGCACGGCATCAGTGCAGCATGGCATGGAGGCGATCAGCCTGTAGCACTGCTTCAGCTTGTCTGAATTGTTGGGTCTGCTGTCTCTCATCTTACTCTTGACAATAGGTCAGGTCAGGCGAGTTGTCTGGCCAATCAAGCACAGTGATACAACAATCAGCAAACCAGTTACTAGTCCTGCTGGAAAAGGAAATCAGAATCTCCAGTACAGTATGGAGATGCTGATTTCCTTTTCCAGCTGGACTTGGACCCTACCCACAGTGCCAAAACTACTAGTAATTGGTTTGCTGACCATGGTATTACTGTGCTTGATTTGCCAGTCCAAAACTGGGCCGTGTTCCTGCTCGTCAACCTGGAGGAGGCTAACTAGTGTTCATCCATTTTTAGGAAACATCTTAAATGTCTAAGCGGGTACATCTGAATCCACACAAAACGTTATATAGTCTGAGATCACATTAATTTGTTCATTCAAATCTGGACATTCAAAAATCTCCCATGAGGTACAGTCGAAACAACCGTGCAAACATGAGATGCTGTCCTCATTTCAAGATCTTTACGGTCCTGATCTAGGGCTTCTCCCTCTCCAAAAGCCTCTGATATGATGGCCAGAGGTAAACCACATTGTGGTCTGATGCACCCAGGGGAGGCATGGCAGGTCTTATTTTTCCTAGTGTGAAACTTCACATATTGATAGGAAGTATGCAGACTATTTTGCAATGAACAGTTCTTAAAGTGCCCCAGAAAAAAATATGGTGCATCTGGGGAGATGGATTTAAGTTTTTGTGAAAGGTGGTATATTGCCTCTGATGCTTTGATAGACTTTGCTTGTGGGTGAAAGTAAACCACGGTGAAAATCAGTTGTGGAAACTCACGAGGGCAGTAGGGGGGTCGGGTGACACACATTGCAGTTCAATGTCAGGAGCACAGAAGGGCTCCCAAGTGAGAAGACACACTCCACCACCATGACGATGGGTCCACATGGCTCAGTATAAAATCAACTCTTAAATCGTCCAGGACTTTAAAATTGCACTGCAGTAGGAATTCTGTTATGTATCGGATGCTTTGAATGACGCTGCCTGCAAGGTTTCTGTGATTAAGTCTATGAGTAAAATAGATGCTTAAAATCAACAGAGCAAGTCCAATAATCCATGCAGATGAAGCCATGGCTGTATTGAGCAGTGAATATTGTAATACATCAATGAAAACAGCAGGAAAGAAAAAACCCACAAAAACATCAAAAAGGGACAGGACATGCCACTGTGAAAAACACTTCTGGTTGCCAAAGAGCAGTGGACTGGACTCATGTGGCTGTTCCATCTGATGAAGACAAGCAGATCATCCCTGGGAGTTTTGTGGAATGGACAACATAAGGTCCCACAGCCAGCTGAACTAGTTCAGTCTGTGCATCCCTGAAGGGGCCTCCACAGGGACAGCACCGATTCTAACTAGAGTCCAGCTTTCCTTTTCTTTTCTCAACCCTGCTGGAATTAGGGTGGCCATTTCCTTCACATCAAAAAGGAGGACACTTTGCATACACAGGGACACGCAAGCAGATGTTTGTTTGGTATGATCCGGTTTAAAATTTGAATATGTTTTTCCACCAGATTACATAAAGGTGCATACACATACCACATAGCTAATAATAAATATACAAGATACAGGTGATAGGATGGTAGGAGGCCGGTCAGAGGCAGGTCAGAAGCTGGACAGAGGCAGGACAGATGCTGCTTGAGGCAGGACAGATGCTGCTTGAGGCAGGCCACAGAAGGCCTCAGCATGGTGGACCTGTAGGGGAACAGCCTGACATTCCGAAACACCTCCATTCCGAAACCCCTCCACCTCGACACACCGCTGTTCTGAATCGCTGTTCTTTCAACTTCCAATTACTTCTCAATATGGTTAGGGTTAGGGGTACCACAATAGCCTTTTCGGAAAAGCAGGGTCTTTAGAAAAAATGAGAAACCACGCCATTACGATGAATGGAAGTCTATTTTCGGAACAGCGGGGTTTCGGAAAGGCGGGTTGTAACCGACCTGTAGCATCAACAATGAAACACAAGAGAAATCACACAGATGAAACAAGTTGAGACATATAGCCTTTCCTTATCCATATTGCTAATTAACATGACCAGGACAGAGTTGTATGACATTCTCACCTGGAGTTCAGGCAGCTGGTCCGAGGCTGGGTAGAGGCTGGTTGAGGCAAGGCAGAGGCTGGTAGGAGGCTAGTTGGAGGCTGGGTAGAGGCTGATAGAGAATCTGATGGTAGAAGGGAGGTCTGGCCTCTTGGGACTGGCACACAGTCTATTTGCGATACTTCAGCCCTTTCCTGGCTGCTTCGAAGAGTTTCTTGTTCGCAAGGAATTTCTTGTATATCTCTGTGCACTGGTCTGTGAAATTGAAGCAAATCTGCAGCTCTGCCTTGACACTGTCCACTTCCAGTCGATTTCTCTCATTTCTCCAGGCTGTGGTCATCATTGAAAATACACGCTCTGTATGTGCATTGCTACATGGGATGGAGAAGATGTAGGCACTGACCTTCCTGCACTCCGATTGTTAGCTCGATGCTCGTCAGTGCTAGCATGTCTGTTGATAGCTACTTTCCCTTTGCTGCTGACATCTACGTGGCTTCAACACATTGTACAAAAAAAATGAAACTCATCCTTTCTACTTTTTGTCACAAACTCGTGTTCTTTTGCCCATTCCGGGTTAAAGGAGGTCTTTCGCTTCGGCATTTTCAGAATTTCAGTCCAACAACCGGACGTTAGCTAACTATGTTCTCTGTCACTGAGAGCTTGATTGACAGCCTGGTGGTAGCAACTGTGCATGAGCTCTTGTTGTGGGAATCAACACATGGCTCATTTGAATATTAAAATTAGCCATGTGTTGATAGGTCACCACAGAAAAATGTAACCAATGAAATTACTTATTTTGACACAGCTTTTTGGACACACATTATTAGCCAATAAGTATTAAACTAACAAGGTAACGTGTCAAAAGGCGGACCTTTTTTGTTATTTCCGGACTGTCCGGCCTAAAGCCGGACGCATGGCCACCCTAGCTGGAACAGAGGTGTGGAAGTGGCAGCTGTCATGCTTCTTGGCTCACACATGAATGGGTTTTGGTGGAAGACACTGTATTCAGCCTCTCAACAATCTGGTTCTGCCTGTGTTGCAGCAGCAGCTGTCTGGAGATCTGCACTGTGCACACTCCGATCAAAATAAAAGTCAACACGGCTGACATGACATACAGATGACTGCAGTGGAGCAGTTTTTGTCCTTTTTCATGCACTATTGAATAAACCAAACCAAGATTTTCAGTGTTAAATGAGAAGATGTTGACCACAACCTGTCAAACTCACCAGAAGTGTTGCTTTTCTGACTTAACTTAAATACTGTTAAAAAGGCCAGCTAATTTCCAGAGCCAGACTTTAATGTAAAGGCTGTAGCAAAGTGCCCCTTTATGGAAATGTATGTTTAGGCAGGCTTAATTTGGCACTGCCTGTCAGTTAGCATTTTCATGAAGTAGTGTGCTGCTCGGTTCCTGCATCTTCCTGTAGAGATTTCTTCTCAGCCAACTCTACTTTTCAGAGTGTTTGTGTATGCAACTAAAGCTTGATTTATGCTTCTGCGTCGCGGCGACGGCGTAGCTACGTCGTCGACGCAGACCCCTACGCGGACCCTGCGCCGTAGCCTGACGTGCGCCTCCAAAAAATCCTGACTACGCGTCACGTCGATGCGTCGAGACGCGAACGGCAAGGACTGGGATTGGTCCGCTCAGACCATCATTCCGGCAGTTGCTTTTCCAGTCAACAGTATAACAACACCGCCAGTTACTTCTGCTGCTTGCATGCTTGTCTCCTATTGCTTGTGAACTCCATGCTTTGTGAGATCCCAGCAGGGCAGGAGGAGTATTGGTGTTGTGCAGCATGTAGCTTGTAAGCCCCACACTGTGACCAGAATGCTACACAGCATATCTGCTCTGACCGCAACTGCAGTGCAAGAGAGCAAGAACCCCCCGAAACCAATCACCCCCCCCCCACCCCCCCTCGCGGCTTGGCGGTGAATTGCAGACCAACGCGTTCCCTCGACGCAGAACTTCGAATGCTCAATGACGGCGTAGGGTCGACGGCGTAGCTACGTCGTCGACCCTACGCCGTCATTGAGCATTCGAAGTTCTGCCGCGACGCAGAAGCATAAACTAAGCTTAAGTGTCAGTCACTTCTTCCTTTCTTGTTAATAAGCATGAGGATGAGTCTTTGTGTTTTATGAAACTGAGTTGTTATTTTGCTGTTAGCTCCTGCTACTACCATGGTGTGACCGTGACTGACATTCATAAGTTACCTGGCCTTGCTAAGCTAGCTCAGTTATTACAATAGTGAGAATTAAGTGTTTCATTTGCAACTGAGTCAAATTGTAGCGCTATCTTGCCTTTGCGTTAATGAAAGATATTTATGTACATTCATGCCAATTGAAGGATTCTCTATATCAAATCAAATCAAATCAAATTTTATTTGTATAGCCCAAATTCACAAATCACAGTTTGCCTCAGAGGGCTTTACAATCTGTACAGAGACGACACCCTCTGTCCTTCGACCCTCGATTCGAGTGAGGAAAAACTTGTCCCCCAAAAAAACCCTTTTAACAGGGAAAAAAAATGCGGAAGAAACCTCAGGAAGAGCCACAGAGGAGGGATCCCTCTCCCAGGACGGACAGACGTGCAATAGATGTCGCATGTACAGAGCAGATCAACGAGATCACAATGTATACAATTATAATGGATGGTTGACAGGAATGAAAGTACATTAAGAGGTATTACAGCAATAATAATGAAATGCACATAATGGAAATGTGACTACTAGTAATAACAGTAGTAGTGGTTAACGGTAAGGATAGGATGTAGTAATGCATTACAATATATAACAGTTAATTTATGTTAAACTCATTTGGATTTGCAATCTTGTATTTTTTCCTCATTTCTCTGTAGAAGCCATACTTGTAAATAACACTAATGGATAGAAAGGAGAACTTTAACTTAACATTGGCTCATTAAAATACTTGGTAGTGGACAATGTCTCATTGTGTTCTTACCAGACATGCTGTAGGGGTTGTTAGTCAGCATCTGGGCAGTTTCTACTGTAGAATTCACACTTCGGATCAAATATAGTTTATTATTGAATGCTTTTTAAATTACTTTTTCATTCAATTGTTTTGTTGTCTCTCTCCAGTATAGACAAAGTGAAGGTTTTGTCTCTGATGCTTCATGCTGCAGACATTAGTCATCCAGCCAAAGCCTGGCCACTGCACTACCGTTGGACTCACAATCTGATGGAGGAGTTCTTTCGACAGGTAGATACACACACACATGCATGCACGCATACACACACACACACACACACACACACACACACACACACACACACGCACACCATTTTTTAGGAAAAGGCCTGTCTGCCAAACATGACTCCATCTGGAAAGACTCCTGGCAAAATATATAGTATCAGAGTTGGGAGCTACAACATCAGTTTAATCCACCACCCACTGCTTACTTTTTGTGCTCATCTTTCCAGGTTCGACCTCTGTATATAAGTTAAATATACCGTACATGTATTTCTAATCACCTGTATTATAGTGATGCAAGGAAATGAGGTATCTGCAAAACAGCTTATATTGTGGCAAGCTGCTCAAGCCTCCCACAGCTTTCTTAATAAACATGGTTTTCACATGAATCATTTCAAATGCTAGTCTCTAAATCCGACTGAAAGTAAACACAAAGAGAAGAAATGGCTATTATATCAGCACAAGTCATATAGTAGCAACCATAATGGGAAGGTTTATTCACACTGGAATTTTCCTTTTTCATTCTCTTGACTTTGTGTTGATAACATGGTAATGTTTGCTACTCATCATACTAACCCTTTCAGTGTAGCATGGGGTGGCTGTGGCTCAGAAGGCGAAGCAGGTCATCCACTAAGGTGGAGTGCACTCGGGCTGGACACTGAACCCTAAATTGCCCCTGATAGTCAGACCAGCACCCAGTGTGGTAGCTTGCTGTCATCATTGTATGAGCGTGTGCATGAATGAGCAGCAAAAACCTTGTAAAGCAGCCATTTACATACATCTATTACAGAACTGAAAAGACAATGTGTTGGGTAGTCAGATTGCTTTTTGCACATCCCGACCCCTCTTTCTGCTTGAATTTACACTGATTGCTTTGTTGTTTTTCATGCCCCAGTGACAAAAAGTGGATGCAAATCTAATAACACCCACATTAATTCAAGGGAAATAATTGATTGTAGAGAAAAGTAGAGCATCAGCAAAATTGGAACGCATTCAGTGACCAAACTGTAAAATGTACAAAAACCACAAACAATGACTTTGTAGTCAACATGTATTCACTACACTACAAAGATATGATGACAACAAAACACAGACTAAAGTATGGTGACAAACGCTAAACAAGAAGGTTTGGTGTTCAGACCAGGTAGATGAAAATGAAGTAGAAGCAACACAATAGAACTCTGAATGGAGGAACTTTAAAAAAGACTGTGTTTGCATCGTTCAAAGCTGAGAGTATTGAGAGTAACTGGAATCATAGCAAACACTTGTATGACACTTGGACCTGTAAACCATCATCAATATTATTCAACCTCTGGAAAGTGTGTTATACCTGATGAGGCTGAAGGGGAAAGAAGAGATTTTGGGTTTGCTGAGGATGAAGATGAAGAAAGTGTTGTGTTGAATCTCCAGTTGGCCTTTGTTGGCCTGGGGTCCTGCATCTCTCTCTCTTTCTCTCTGTCTCTCTTTCGTGCACCCTTTGGGAAGGTATGCAGGCAGTCTTCAGTTTCTTCAAAGGTGTAGTAGGCCTCTGGCCTCAAAGTTCTTTTCTCCAAACAAGCCTTAGTTGCCAGTATGCAGCTGAAGTCCCCCCCTCATGGGGTCAAGCCAGCAGAGGTGTGTCCCGGTTGGGGTCCAGAGGTGAAGAGAAACTCCTGTGTAGGCTCAGTGAAGAGATCATCATCCTTTTCATTAAAGTCTTCTAGAGTCTTGAGACTGGAAGGTGATTTGTGATGTCATCAGAGGTGACACTTCCTTTTCCCGTGTCCCCACAGTTAACAAACTTTTTTTTTTCTGTTTATTGATTTTTAAGTTGAAAACAAACACAACGTATAACATCCCCCCCAACAATCTCAGCAATAAGAAAAAAGTCCAAAAATAAATTAAAAAATAACAATAATAACAATAGCAATAATAACAGGAAGAAAAATAAACAATACTGTTTATCATTGTACTAATAAAATAATAATGATCAGTTCAGTAATTATTAAACATTTATTTAACTTTAATCTTATTAAATCATTATCAGTATCTTTTAAGAGGTTGAGGTATACAGGCAGGCATGTAGATGAGCGTCTTCACAGGCCACAGCGTCCTGTGGTCCTGTAAGACCAATTCACAATTTTTTGTGAACTCTGGGCCATGTCTGAAGATATTTGTGACAGTTTATCAGATAGTTAGGTGGTCTATCCTGCAATGGACCATCTTGCCATTTGGTCTTTGAGTTCTTTGTGTCCTTGAGACAATGTCCTGGTGTGTTCGGAGTCATTTTATGGCTATCCTGAAGACACCGGGCTGGCTGGGAGGTTTCCCAGTCAAATCCAAATTTAAGCAGGGTTGATAATCCTACAACTGTGTCTTTTCCAGGGAGATAAAGAGATAGAACTTGGTCTTCCTTTTTCTCCTCTCTGTGACCGCAAAGCCACCATGATCGCCCAATCACAGATAGGTAAGAACAACAATCAACCGAATACCTAATGAACACAGGCAGGTGAGGAGTACTGTTAACTAGTAACAGAGAGTAGAACTATACTATTGACCTCTGATAGGTGACTGTCAGCGTATATTAACTTTGGTTCAACAGTCACCTGCCAGTGGAACTAAACACATTCTTAAATCTCTGAGGGTTGGATCTGATTAAATTATACACATCTTCCCATCTTTCCTTCTCTTTTATATCCATCTTTTCTATCCATGTCTGCCCATCTCTCTGTCTGGTTGCAGGTTTCATAGACTTCATTGTGGAGCCAACTTTCAGTGGTCTGATTGACACAACAGAAAAGGTGATTGGTCCTTTGATAGAAGAGGACAGGAAGGCCCGAGAGACTGGAAACAGGAGGTCCAGGTATAACTAATAGTATTTTTTGGGAAAGTGGTGGAACATAATTTTAATCATACTTCTTGTACTGTAATTCTCTGTAGAGAATTACTTTCTCCACAAGTTTAATAGACTTTACGTTGGGTTTTGAAAATCTGTTCTGAAGCAGAACTGGTTTTACTGCCAATGCTTCAATGGACACAAAACTCTCCTCATTGAATCATCCCAGTGAGCAAAAAGTGGTCTAGATCACGTCTTTTACACGTCTTTTCTGGACGCTGTATAGACGTTTTTTTTTCGTTTATCGACTAATTCTGGCTGTCAGTGGGCGTCCAGATCATAGCCAGTGTGAACGTCTATTCTCAACTAATTCTGGATGTCAGTGGATGTCTAGATTATGGCCTGACTTGACGTCTTTTCTCAACGTCATTTATCGACTAATTCTGGCTGTCAATGGATGTCCAGATCATGGCCTGGTCTGACGGACATGATATCAACCTGTTTTGGACGTCTACAGACGTTGCCTGCTCAGTGGGATAAGTCCATACCATGAGCACAATAAAAATAAGTGCACTAATGCAACTTATTCTCCCCAGGTATCGATTCTGATACCTAAACTCAGGATTTTTGCCACCAAGTATCAGTCTGACACCGGGATTATGTTTTTCCTAACATTTAAAAGTATACATCACTGTGTGTGGAACTAATTAAGATATGCATAAGCTTACAGGAGGCCATGTGACAGACCTAAAGGAGCCTCAAGGGGTTCCCACTGGTTGAAACCTACTCAAATTTCAAGAGCCCAGTTGTTCTAGATGAGGCCCCTGTCTTATACAGTTGGAACACTAGGGGACATGAGACTTGTGACTGAGCTCCATTGATTCCATAACTCTGCTTTGTTCCAGTTTAACAGGAAGTGGTTCAGTTACTGTAGAGTCGGTGCAGAGACACAGCAGTGGTCGACATGGGAACAGTGATGATGGACAGATTGACTTTTCACTGACAGCCATTGACCTGCCAGCTCTGAGGCTCCACCTATCTGGCGTCATTGCCAGCAACAAGGACAGATGGAAAGAGCTGTCTGTGCATGGTATAAAACACCCCCGGTTAACTGATGTTTTCTTTAACTTAAAATGTTTTGTACAGTGCATAAGTTTCTTCCTATGAATATAGATGGGAGATGATTCTTTATCTAGTGTCCTGTAACTCAAATTTTCCTGTGTGTCTATTGTGCACAGAGATCGCCAATAAGGAGCAAGAGGAAGTGGAGTCTGATGCCAACTCAGACATCCAAACCCATATCTCACCCACTCACAGTGTCCCTGATGGACACATCTCTGACCAATCGCAGAAGTCAGATGGCTCGCCTCCAGAGGAAACACACAATGACAAGTGTCCAGACCACATGCCTGCAGATCACCTTACCTGGAATGGTACAAACATGTAATAGGGTACATCACAAGTCTCTTAAATTGCATCCAAATACCATCACTGGCATTTTTTCCTTGTCCGTCCTACTGAGGATGTGAGGAGAGACACAAGAAAACAAAACAAAAAAAGAAAAATTAGGAAATGTGTTTTTTAGGGAAATGAGACAACCTTTCCTCTGAAGCATCATGTGACACAACATCCATTGCTGATGATCACAGCTGGATTAGCTTTCAGTAAGTTTTTGCAGCTATTTGTGTCTGCACACATGTGCATAATACTAACAGGAGGTACACAGTTATCTGTGCAAAGCAGTGGTGTTTACTCTCTGTAGCCTGTTACCTGTTTAACAGACACCTTGACTATATAACAAGCTGCATTTTTTAATGGCCCAGAATATGATAGTGTCTTTTGAAGACTGTAATGTATTGATTAGGTTAAATGTTTCAGGGAAAATTGAAATCATATAACTCATATCAAATCTGACTATAGGGATTATCAACCACTTGTGCTGCAAAGCAATGGTTATAAGGGAAGTGTTTCTTGCTGACAGACTCTCTTTGACTTTAATAGGAGGAAATATCAAATAAGAGACTGGGGTTGTACCCATCATATGCAACAATTTCCTAAACACACACTCTCAATGACCTGACCTGTTGCTGTGGCAACCTTTGCAGGGACGAGGCCAGGGGAGGAGATGGAGGAGGATGATGATGAAGTGCCTGAAAATGCCTGACACGCCATGGCTATCTCACCACTGTATCTGACTGTGGCAGGTCACCATGGCAACAGATGTTGTGGTGCAGTGACAGCGAGAGTTCAGGCTCTCCTGTTTAAAGACAGCAGCTGACTCAATGTGGTTCAGTGGTTCTCAAAGGGCCATCAGACCTTAAGTTTACAACTGATCGTGAAAATATCATATTCACAGTAACAACATTCATCAAATTACAGCTTCTTAGCAGCTTCATGGTCAATTCACGGCGGTGAAAGTGTTTTGTGATTTCATTAGAAAATATCAAAATTTGAATAAAAATAAAGACAGATAGGTGAAAACCAAAGAGCGTACAGTGGTTGAAATTTCCTGCCACAGCCATGGCTCGCTAGCTGACCATTACCTGGAGGATAGAGACATGGAGCTGTTAAGAAGCGGTTGGGAAGGTTTTGTGAATGAAGCTAAGGAGAGTGACAGGTGTGTTGTTATACACTTTTATAATATCTTAGGAGTGTAAAGAATGATTACTGATCCTTTGTCTGTTTGTCTGTTCTGGGTTGATATCAAGCATGTTTTGCTTCAGCCCATGACCCAATATGTGATGTCTGGCCTGTCAAAGATAGTAATGATGGAAATCTCTAGGCACCTCACAATTATATTCAGAGGCCTATGATACAATGATAAAATGAGTGACGCATCAAATTTTTCTATAAAATGTGTGACAATGTGCTACATGTAAAACACAGCATACTTGTAATAATCCATAGGTCATTTAAATATACAGATGATTTAACATGATATTACTGAGCTGGTTGCTCAGCCATCCCCAAACTCATGAAAAAACATTTGCTAAGACCACACCATGATGCACAACTTTATGTCTGTTATGATTCACCATCCAATTAGTTCACTGGAACGCAAAGCTGGAATTGTTACAGGCGAACATAATGTGTTTTAATTTCCAGTTTATTGACTTTTCTGCCTTGAGACATAATCTTCAAGAGAGGATCATGGTCCAAAAAAGAATATTTTTTTTCCAAATAGGTCCCTCAGGATAGTTAATCTTGCAAGCAGCATGGCTTTAGGGATGTAATCAATGGTCTGTCAGTTGGTTGATCCACCACTTTGGTCCAGGCTGAAATATTTCAACAGCTATTGGACAGACTGACCTGAAATTTTGTGCAGATTTTCATGACTCCCAAACGAGTGAATCCGAATGACTTTTTTGTGTAGCACCATCCTTAGGTGAAAACAGTTCAATTTAAACATTCCTAAGTCTATAGTGGCATGAAAAATACCTGCAAAACTAATGACATACCCGTCAGCATCAGCTGTACCTTGGGGTTTGTGCTTGTTTGAAAATGTTAGCTTGCTAATGCGCTATATTAAAATGGTGACATTATACCTGCTGTACATTAGCATTCAAGGTTTACTTAGTGAGCATGGTAGGATGCTGACATGAGAATTCAGCTCAAAGTATTTCTGTGGATACATCGCCTCAGAGACGCTAGCATGACTGAGTCTTGCTGTTACATGATTGGTAGTGATTTTAAAAGATTTATTTCGGCATTTCTGCTTCATTTAGACAGTTACAGCAGGAGAGATAAAGAAAAAGCAGGGGAGAGACAGAGGCCTGAGCAACTGAGGACAGTTGGTGACATTGTCTTTCCTAGTAGAGCAGGAGTAACACTGGCACTATCTTGTTGTAGAATCCTAAATTGTGAACACACAGCTAATTCAAAGACAAAGCAAGAAAGTCGGGCTGTACCCACCAGTTTAGAGCTTCATTATGCCGCACAGTTTTTAATTTGCTTTCATTTCCTTCATTTGGTCTAAACCAGGAATTTCTGCACCACTGCAGATAAAGATTAGGGTACACTACTACTTAGAATTATTATTAATTACTTATTAGAATTATACAATTTGTAGAATTAGATTCAAGTGGTGGCTGTACAGGATTGTTTCCAATAACTCCAGAGCATTGTAGTTCATAAGTCATACATTTATTGAAAAAAGATACATTTAATCATCATCGAAATTCACCATCTTTATATTTTACAAAATATTCAGCATCAAGCCATAGTCGTTGGCATTTAGCTTTTCATTATCATTTTCGCTGTGGCCAAAAAGCTGTTTGCTCTCCTGCTTGCCACGCACAGATGGAGGCATGTGACGCACCCGTAATCACAGGGTTGTCCCACTGAAATCTTAAAACACCATGAATTATATTTATGAAAACATGATAATAAAAAGACTATGTTGACTTCAATGCTTTCAAAATTTTAAATTAAAATTTCATAAGCATAACCAAAAGGAGAACAACCACCTATAATGGTGTGCTCAGATTGTGAAAAGTGAGTATTTCTCTTTCTCTATCTCTCTTCACACACTCACTGTGTGTGTGTGTGTGTGTGTGTGTGTGTGTGTGTGTATGTGTGTGCGTGTTCAGGCCAAACCCCCATCCATAAAGTGTCTCAGCAGAGTTCGTTGGTGTGTCCTTGTGAAAAAGATGATTCTAATAGCTTGGTGATGTGGTGAATTGTTCTGCCAGCTTACCACTAACATCTTAGCCTGACAGGAACATGCTAGCTCTTGTCAGTCACAAGAACTTTTGAAAACAATAGTCCAATAAAAAAATAAATTTCTCAAGTTCCAATTCTGCGTCTCTGTTTTAATTGTTCAGTTAAATCTTGGTTTCTGTCAAATATAAAACATATCAGCGTCACTGATGTGTTGTCCTGTCTGACTAATTCCACCCATCATACAGCCAGAGGAAGGCAGAGTAGCCAAAAACTGTACTCAAGTAGAAGTACTGTCACTTTTCAAAAACAAGCACTCAGTTACAATTTGTATGGTTTTTATTTTCAGACCCAAAAGCAGACACAAGACAGGGGGAGGGTTAAAATACATTTATTTCGGTTGCTCAGGTAAATTGGGGTGGTGGAGGAAGGCTCAGGCTCTGCAGTTGACTTAGCTGGGGCTCCCAGTGCAGAACAGCTGAGGCTTTCACACTGGCACAGGTGAACAAGAAGCGGTGGGCCCCCAGAGTGATCTGGCTGGTGGCTGAGGTGCAGGAGGCTGAGTGGCAGAGTGGCTGTGGAGCTGGAGCTCGTGGCCACTGACAAATGACGAGGAGATGCAAAAGTTAGTCTTAGAAGGTTCAAAGTTACACACAAGTTAAAAGTTACTAGAAGTAGTACGACAGGTTGCAGCCATATATACCATGGCGTTGAGTGGAAAACAATCTGGCAGCAACTCAAGTAGATGTAAAAGTTATCAAAATAACCTCTTGAGTTAGAGTACGTACTGAAAAAGTTATTGAAAGAGTCAGTACTTTGAGGGATAAACAAAAGGAAAAGAAAATACAGCAGCAAACTTCCCCCCCACATTTAATGTGGATATGACTGGAATTATTTCAACCACAGATGGTCCTCCTCAAGTGAAGGGAGAAGTGAACATGAAGCTGTTTTTATTTGGGATGAATAACATGTCGTCTTCTACTGATTAGCTAACCTGCCACATTTTCAACAGAAGAATATCCCTAGTCTTTATCTCTGGTTGAGTGTCATCACAAAATATTGTATTATTTTTACTTTTTACTTAAAAAAACCAAAAAATAACATTCTTTGCTTGTTGTCTTCTAGATGATTTACATGTGCAATAGACCATGTCTATAGTGTCAAAAAGTAAAGAATGTCAACATGTTACAGTGTCCTTAAACTTTTATCATTCAGTAGTATCAGTATGGACGCCTTAAGTCCCAGTTTCCGTCACAGACAGCCACAGACCAGGTCAGTTGAATAATATGAAGACAATTAGATTAGGCTGGTTAAATGTAAATGACTTATTTAGGCTAATTAGGAGACAATGCTGCAATGTTTCTTCATTGTCTATTAAATAAATTCACTTCTTCACATTGACCTTATCTGTGTTAAAAATATTATATCAGTTCAGTCCATATGTAATAAAAGTTCTTCTTTCTAATGTATTAGCATTAAAACTACAGACACATTTATTGTTCTCTGTCAGCTGTGTCAGGACAGGTCTCTGATAAATGTACCCAACAGACCTGAGACCAGCTGACCACCTGTCTCTTAACATAATGTACATGAAACAAATCTGTGGAAGATTAAAAGTGTGGTGCATTAATACAATACAATTTACTCAAAAAAGTTACTCAGGAGTAAATCAAATCAAATCAAAATCAAATCAAATTTTATTTGTATAGCCCAAATTCACAAATCACAGTTTGCCTCAGAGGGCTTTACAATCTGTACAGAGACGACACCCTCTGTCCTTCGACCCTCGATTCGAGTGAGGAAAAACTTGCCCCAAAAAAAAGGCCCTTTTAACAGGGAAAAAAAATGCGGAAGAAACCTCAGGGAGAGCCACAGAGGAGGGATCCCTCTCCCAGGACGGACAGACGTGCAATAGATGTCGCATGTACAGAGCAGATCAACGAGATCACAATGTATTCAATTATAAGCGATGGTTGACAGGAGTGAAAGTACATAAAGATGTATTACAGCAATAATGATGAAATGCACATGGAAATGTGATTACTAGTGATAACAGTAGTAGTGATTAATGGTAAGGATAGTATGTAGTAATGCATTACAATAATAGTAGTGGAACGTATGTAACAGATGTGACTAATATTAGCGACAGTAGTGGTGGGTGTCAGGCAGGGTCATGGCAGTAGGCGCATCCACGATCCGGCAGGGTCATAGCAGTAGGCGCATCCACGATCAGGCAGGGCCATAGCAGTAGGCGCATCCACGATCAGGCAGGGCCATAGCAGTGGGCGCATCCACGATCAGGCAGGGCCATAGCAGTGGGCGCATCCACGATCCACGACCCGGGCGCGGCCAGGATCCATGGGAGCCTGTAGGCTCAAGGACTCCGGGGAAGAAGTAAGTCAGTGACATGCAGAGATGGGGCATGTATACAGGCATAATGTATACAGATGGAGAAGAGAGGAGAGGGGAGGAGAGAGAAGCTCAGTGTGTCATTGTCCCCCGGACTAGGCCTATAGCAGCATAACTAAGAGCTGGTCCAGGACAGGCCTGGGCCTGTCCTGGCCCAGCCCTAACTATAAGCTCTATCGAAGAGGAAGGTCTTAAGTCTACTCTTAAAGGTAGAGAGGGTGTCCGCCTCCCGGACCAAAACAGGAAGATGGTTCCACAGAAAAGGAGCTTGATAGCTGAAGGCTCTGGCTCCCATTCTACTTTTGGAGACTTTAGGAACTACAAGTAATCCTGCGTTCTGGGAGCGTAATGCTCTAGTTGGGTGATAGGGTAGTATGAGCTCCTGGAGATATGATGGTGCCTGACCATTAACAGCTTTGTAAGTTAGGAGAAGGATTTTAAACTCTATTCTTGATTTTACAGGGAGCCAGTGCAGAGAGGCCATACAGGAGTAATATGATCTCTTTTCTTAGTTCCTGTCAGTACACGTGCTGCAGCATTCTGGACCAGCTGGAGACTCTTTAGAGACTTGTTAGGGCAGCCTGATAATGGAGAATTACAATAGTCCAGCCTGGACGTAACAAATGCATGGACTAGCTTTTCTGCGTCTTTTTGAGACAGGATGGGCCTGATTTTTGCAATGTTACGTAGATGAAAAAATGCAGACCTTGAAATTTGTTTTATGTGGGAGTTGAAGGACATATCTTGATCAAAGATAACTCCCAGATTCCTGACAGTGGTGCTGGAGGCCAAGTTAATGCCATCCAAACTCGCTATATCATTAGATAATGCATCTCTTAGGTGTTTAGGACCAAGTACTATAACTTCGGTTTTATCTGAGTTTAACAGCAGAAAATTGCAGGTCATCCAGGTCTTAATGTCCTTGAGACATGCATGGAGTTTAGTAAGCTGATTAGTTTCATTTGGCTTTATTGATAGGTATAACTGTGTATCATCTGCATAACAATGAAAGTTTATGGAGTGTTTCCGAATTATATTTCCTAGAGGGAGCATATATAAGGTGAATAGTATGGGTCCAAGCACGGAGCCTTGAGGAACACCATGACTAACCTTGGTATACAGGGATGACTCATCATTAACATGTACAAACTGAAATCGATCCGATAAATAGGACTTAAACCAGTTTAATGCGGGTCCTTTAATGCCAATTAAGTGTTCTAGTCTCTGTAGTAGAATGTGATGATCAATGGTATCAAATGCAGCACTAAGATCTAGTAAGACCAGGACAGAGACAAGTCCTTTGTCAAAAGCGATTAGGAGGTCATTTGTAACTTTCACCAGTGCCGTCTCTGTGCTATGATGTGCTCTAAAACCTGATTGAAAATCCTCATATAAACTATTTTTTTGAAGAAAGTCACATAGCTGGTTGGCGACTGCTTTCTCAAGGATCTTGGAGAGGAAAGGGAGGTTGGATATAGGTCTATAGTTGGCTAAAGCTTCTGGATCAAGATTAGGCTTTTTAAGAAGCGGTCTAATTACAGCTAGTTTAAAGGACTGTGGTACGTATCCTGTTAATAGAGACAGGTTGATCACTTCTAGTAGAGATGTGCTAATTAAAGGTAAAGTTTCTTTCAGCAACCTAGTTGGGATGGGGTCTAGGAGACAAGTTGTTGGTCTAGATGAAGAAACCATCGAAGTTAGTTGGTGGAGGTCGATGGGAGAGAAGCAGTCTAAATATAAGTCAGAATTTACAACTGTTTCTGAGGTTCCTGTGTTTAAAGATACAATAGTGCCAGTTGAGGGCAAGCGATGATGGATTTTGTCTCTAATAGTTAAAATTTTATCATTAAAGAAGCTCATGAAGTCATTACTACTGAGCGTTGTAGGAATACATGGTTCAGTAGAGCTGTGACTTTCTGTCAGCCTGGCTACAGTGCTGAAAAGAAACCTGGTGTTGTTTTTGTTTTCCTCTATTAATGACGAGTAATAGCTTGCTCTGGCATTGCGGAGGGCCTTCCTATATATTTTAAGGCTATCTTTCCAGGCTAAGCGGGATTCTTCCAAGTTGGTGGAACGCCATTTCCTTTCAAATTTCCGTGATGTTTGCTTCAATTTGCGGGTATCCGAGTTATACCAGGGTGCTAACCTCCTGTGTTTTATAGGTTTCCTTTTCAGGGGGGCAATAGAGTCCAGTGTTGTTCGCAATGAGCCTGCAGTGCTATCAACAAGATGATCGATTTGTGAGGAACTGAGGTTAGCGGAGGAGTCCTCTATTATATTAAGACATGGCATTGAATTTAGTGCCAGCGGTATAATTTCCTTAAATTTAGCTACAGCACTATCAGATAGACATCTAGTGAAGGAGTTTTTGCCTAATGGTGTGTAGTCCAGTAATAGAACTTCAAATGTTATTAAGTGATGGTCTGATAAAAGAGGATTCTGTGGAGAAACTGTTAGATTTTCAATCTCGATACCATAAGCTAGAACAAGATCAAGGGTGTGGTCAAAATAGTGAGTTGGTTTATGTACACACTGAGAGAAGCCAATAGAGTCTAATAATGAGATAAATGCAGTACTAAGGCTATCATTAACGACATCCACATGAATATTAAAATCACCTACAATAATTACTTTATCTGATTTGAGGACTAGACTTGATAAAAACTCAGAGAATTCAGATAAAAATTCTGAGTAAGGACCAGGTGCTCGATACACTACAACAAATAGAACTGGCTGTAAAGTTTTCCACGTTGGATGTGAAAGACTCAGAACAAGGCTTTCAAATGAGTTATAATTTAATTTAGGTTTAGGAATGATTGACAGACTTAAGTCATAAATAGCTGCAACACCACCTCCTCGGCCGGAGCATCGAGGAATGTGAGTATTAATGTGACTGGGTGGAGTGGATTCATTCAGGCTGACATATTCTTCAGGATGCAGCCAAGTTTCAGTAAGACAGAATAAATCAATATTACAGTCTGAAATTAAGTCATTTACTAGTACAGCTTTCGATGACAGGGATCTGATATTTAGGAGTCCACATTTAATTCTCTTGTCTTGTTTTGAGATTGCAGAGTTGCTGTTAATTTTTATTAGATTTTCATGCACAACTCCTCTTCTGTGGACTTTTGATTTGATTAATTTAATTAATTTAGGTGGTCGGTGGGCAGACACAGTCTCAATGAAGTTTTGGGTGTGCAACTGATCTAATGGAAGCTCAGAGAAGCGTGTAAGACTGCAGCTCTGCCTCCTGGTCTCAACTCTGGGTTGTCAGGCTGGTTGTTGGCTAATGAAATGGGTTACATTTCTAGAGATGAGAGACGCTCCGTCCAAAGTGGGATGGATGCCGTCTCTCCTAATGAGACCAGGTTTTCCCCAGAAAGTCCGCCAATTATCAACAAAGCCCACATCGTTTGCTGGACACCACCTCGACAGCCAGCGGTTGAATGATGACATGCGGCTGAACATGTCATCACTGGTTAGGTTTGGCAGGGGCCCAGAGAAAACTACGGAGTCCGACATTGTTTTGGCATAGTTACACACCGACTCAACATTAATCTTAGTGACTTCCGACTGGCGTAGCCGGGAGTCATTACCGCCGACATGTATAATGATCTTACTATATTTACGTTTAGCTTTAGCCAGCAGTTTCAAATTTGATTCGATGTCGCCTGCTCTGGCCCCTGGGATGCATTTCACTATGGTCGCTGGTGCCGCTAACTTCACGTTTCGTACTATGGAGCTGCCAATGACCAGAGTAGGTTTCTCAGCGGGTGTGTCGCTGAGTGGGGAAAATCTGTTAGAAACGTGAAGCGGCTGGTGGTGTAACGTGTGCTTTGGCTTGGTATTATGCTTCCTTCGTTCAGTCACCCAGCCGCCCTGCTGTCCCGGCTGCTCGGGAGTTGCCGAGGGACGGCTAGCTGAAGCTACGGTTGCTCGGTCCGCACTAGCTAAGTGGCTAACTGCAGCAGTTACAGTCGGAGTTTCCATGCTGCGGAGCCGAGCCTCCAACTCACTGAGCCTCGCCTCCAACGCTACAAATAAACTACACTTAATACATGTACCAGTATCACTAAGGGAGGCAGAGGTGTAACTAAACATCTGGCACACTGAGCAGGAGAAAAGAGGAGAGCGAGAGGGAGAGAGAGAAGCCATCGCTAGCTAGAACAGCTACAAACAGCAGCAAGCCCGGCGACCAAGCTATAAACACAGAGTATTGTTGAATGCCTTAGTGGACCAGCAAGTGCCCGATCACAAGTGGGATCTCGGTCGCTGCAGAAAGGAATACAACAATAATCTGCCCGGACGAGCCGGAGCAGCACAGCTATCAGTCAGTAACACAACAACAGGAAATGACGCAATGACGCAACACGCTTACCGTAGTACGTAGTACGTGGCAGTACGTACAATATGACTATGTCTTACCCAGCAAGTCACTGATTGCCGGATGCTTGTAAATGATCCGTAAATGATGCTTGTAAATGTAACATGTTACCACCCACCTCTGCATACAACCACACAAAACTGGTTCTAACCTTCCTGCTGCTAAGCTGACCCATGACCCATGAGCCATGTAAACCATTTGCCATTGTCACAGTCACATCCCAGTTCTCACACTACACTCCTCCCTCCCAACAGTTTGAGCCATCATACACCTATACAGAACAGAATGAGATATAAACAAACAATATCATTGGATAGAATATTTTCTAATAATCTTTAGATTAGTTATCATTTAAATGCTGATGTACATTGCTTCTTTTTCAGAAAATATGAAATGTATAAAATGATCAAATATATCAATGAGCTTCGGTTCTGTTGTGTGGAAATGAGTCTAGTCCTCACAATATTATACAAGTAGCTTTGGATTGACATGTAAATGTTAAGCCTATAGGCTATGACTGCAGCTTTATGTGACGTGATGTGGATCAGCTGAGTCTATGCTCGTGCTGCTGATGATCCAGCATCTCCTCCGATGCTGAGTCCTCCTGACAGACTGAAGCAAAGCACCTGCAAATTATAGATAACTATATTATCATGCATTTTATTAGCTGCATCAGGCCCGTTCAAACTGACTCCCACAGATACATATACATTTGTAAAAATAAAATACTATTTATATATAATGGAGTAGCTTGTCTGAATACTTGATGGTTATTATTCACTGAGAGATTCAAATTCATATATTCTGTATTTGTCATTCAAAAAGGGAAACCTGAACACTCAGTACTGCAGATAATCAAACCATTGTTATAATAAAAGCATATTTTTTTCTCACCAGTCTCACTAATGAAGCCACATCTAATCAAGAGTATGTCTGATAAAACATTGTAAATTGTAAAGAGGCGGAGAGGAAAAATAAGGAGAAACCGCAGAAGTGGAATAAGACAGCATCAGGCTTAAGGGGCTTTCCATTTTTTTCTGATACTCGTGTTGTGCACTGATTCACTTAGCTGAACAGCCAAACAGAGTGATTTCTCTCACTTTAGGCCTTGTTACATGCTCAGTTGTCCACAAGAGCCAACTAGTGCAAACTAGTGCCACCACAACAACTACTCTGAGTTGATCTACTCTGAGATAGGAAACTCTGAGTTTTCGGTTCCAGAACAGCTGATTTGAGTTAGTTTGATCAACTCGGAGTAGTTTCACCTGGAGTTAAGCGCGTGCGCCACAAGTATAAAAAGACAGCATCAATGGAGCCTCGATTCGACGAGTCACCATGGCAACGGGGAAGAGGAGGGCTACGTTTTTCACCCCACTGGGCGTTTCAGGGCAAGGCACACTTTTCTGACCGCTCTGCATACAGTTGCCTTGCTCAGGTGCTCTGCATCTCTGACGTTGTATAAAAAAACTCCCTATTCAAAAAAAAAAAAACGCAGCGCAACACACAATATCTGCTGGGATGTGAGAGCATGACTTCGGTTGGTAATGTTGGAAATGTAAGGACGGATTAGGTTGTGCATGTAAATGATGGACTGTGACGTAAAACGGTACCGCTCAAAAAGATAATTGTCTGGAAATGCAAGAACATCTATGCGCGGTCTGATGATCATCTCCCGACGAATATTTAATTCTCTGCGCAGTAATGCTGCAGCTTCATCCACGGGATCATTATCAAAAGGACATGCCATGGTAGTGAAAATAGTCGCCACCTAATATAACTTCTAATGTCGCCTACTGACTGATTTCTGCAATGATTTTCTTAAAAAACAGACGGCAGAACTATATTACGCCAAAACTCGCCTGCTGACTGAATGAATGAGGAAATCAAATACCGTGTGTGGCTGAAGGAGGGCGGAGACAGAGAGAAACTCGAGGTTTGTTGAGAAAAACCTGGTCCCGACCAGGTTAGGTTCATAGAGTATGTTACCATGGTAACTGACCGAGAGCTTAAGTTACCTCTCTCTGTGAAACAGGCTAGAGTTACCCCTCTTTCTCTGGTTTGAGTTACCTCCCTTTGTGAAACGGAAAACTCAGAGTTTCCCTCATTTCAGGGTTAACAGACTCAGAGTTTTCACTAAACCTGCTTTGTGAAACGGACCCCTGGTGTGTCAGGGCACTTATGTTGGTGTAGTGACCAGTGTTACTATACCCTGCCTGCATGTTCAATTTTACTCGTAAATGTGTTTTAATTACACAAATTAAAGATGCTCTAGCTGTTTGTTTCACTGTGCCTTTAAGAGATGTACAGTATTTGTTCCACTGACTTCTGTCTCATACCTGTCAGCTGACCATGAGTCATTTGTGGAGAAAAGCAGGTTTATATCAAAGTGGACAAATAGCTGGAATAAAGGTTGTGTTACTGTGGATGCTATACAAAAATGACCTAACCTATACATGCTGTGACATCACTGATTGGGAACCTCCCAGGTGTCATGTATGTTTGACAGTTTGAATCCATGGAGAGCAGGGTAGCAGTGAATCAGTGTGTATTTCTAACTTTTAAACTGGTAGTTTAAAGGGCAAAATCACACCAGAGTTTATATGTAACAACTTTATAGGAAGTTTTTTTTTACAACAAGTCTTCTCGTTGTACTTTGCCCAATATACCCAGAAGTTAGCATAGCATTGTACTCTCCACCATCATTGTAGAAACTGTGGACATGAGCACTCTAATGGAAACAGACTAATGACACTGAGGCCACGGAAGTGTGATTGTCAGAAAATAGCAGAATTTTTCAATGTATGGACAGGAACTGGGAGATCGGACAGCTTCTGTTGCTTCTGTTCAAACCATGTTACTGTGACTTGTCCAGATTGTGAATAAAGAACATATCTGTTTATTATATCATACTGACAAAAGCAACAGAAACACCAGTTTTTATAGCGACAGCTGCAAAGCGACTGACATCTCTCTCATGCTAAATTTTAACTCATAATTTTGACTTTTTAATCTCATTATCATCACGTTTACCCATACTTACAATTTTCATCTCATAATTTCAATTTGTATCTCATAATTTTGACTTTATCTCAGAATTTCTACCTTTTTATCTCTGATGATTATGGCTTTATCTTTGATAATTATAACTGATCACGGGAAGATTTTTTATCTTCATCTTCATCATCTTCCGCTTTGTCCAGGGTCGGGTCGCGGTGGTAGCAGGCTCAGAAGGGAGCTCCAGACCTCCTTCTCCCCAGCGACACTTTCTAGCTCCTCCGGGAGGATCCTGAGGCATTCCCAGGCCAGATGAGATATGTAGTCTCTCCAGCGGGTTCTGGGTCTGCCCCGGGGTCTGCTCCCAGTTGGACGTGCCCGGAAAACCTCAATGGAGAGGCACCCAGGAGGCATCCTGATCAGATGCCCGAACCACCTCAACTGGCTCCTCTCGACACGAAGGTGTAGCGGCTCTATTCCGAGCTCCCTCCGGATGTCTGAGCTCCTCACCCTATCCCTAAGGCTGAGCCCAGCCACCCTACAGAGGGAACTCATTTTAGCCGCTTGTATCCGCAATCTTGTTCTTTCGGTCACTACCCACAGCTCGTGGCCATAGGTGGAGGTTGGAACATAGATGGACCGGTAAATCAAGAGCTTCACCTTGCGGCTCAGCTCCCTCTTCACCACGACGGCCCGGTACAACGCCCGCAATACTGCAGACGCTGCACCAAGATACTTAAACTCCTTTGCTTGGGTCAGGAGCTCACTCCCCAACTGGAGGGGGCAATGCACTGTTTTCCGGCAGAGTACCATGGCCTCAGACTTGGAGGTGCTGACCCTCATCCCGACTGCCTCACACTCGGCTGCAAACCGCCCCAATACCTGCTGAAGGTCACGGGCTGAGGAAGCCAACAGAACCACGTCATCCGCAAAAAGCAAAGATGCAATTCTGAGGTCCCCATACCAGACACTCTCCTCACCACGGCTGCGCCTTGAGATCCTGTCCATGAATATCACAAACAGGATCGGAGACAAGGGGCAGCCCTGGCGGAGTCCAACTCCCACTGGAAACGTATTCGACTTTGTGCCGAGTATACGGACACAACTCTCTCTTTGGTCGTACAAGGACCGGATAGCTCGTACCAATGGCCCCGGTACCCTATACTCCCTCAATACCCCCCACAGTACTCCCTGGGGGACCCGGTCGTAAGCCTTCTTCAAGTCTACAAAACACATGAAGACTGGATGGGCAAACTCCCAGGACCCCCCCCAGCAAGCCTGCAAGGGTAAAGAGCTGGATCCACTGTTCCGCGGCCAGGGCGGAATCCGCATTGTTCCTCCTGAATCAGAGCTTTGACGATCTGATGGACCTCCTTTCTAGCATCCTGGAATAAACTTTCCCAGGGAGGCTGAGCAGTGTGATACCCCGATAATTGGAACACACCCTCCAGGCCCCCTTTTTGAAAATGGGGACCACCACCCCGGTTTGCCACTCCAGAGGTACCGTCCCTGACCTCCACACGACACTGAAAAGACGTGTCAGCCATGACAGCCCAACAATGTCCAGAGCCTTCAGCATCTCAGGGCAAATCTCATCCACCCCTGGCGCCTTGCCACTGGGGAGCTTCTTGACTACCTCAGTGACCTCTACCAGGGATATGGACAAGTCTTCCCCCGAGTCTTCAGGCTCTGCCTCAGTTTCAGAGGACGTGTTAGCTGGGTTCAGGAGGTCCTCAAAGTGTTCCTTCCACCGCCCGACGATATCCCCAGTCTGGTTCAGCAGGTCCCCTCCCCGACTGAAAACAGCCTGGGCTGAGGCCCGCTTCCCTTTTCTGAGTCGCCGGATGGTTTGCCATGACTTCCTTGAGGCCGACCGAAAGTCCTTCTCCATAGCCTCACCAAACTCCTCCCACACCCGGGGTTTTTGCTTCGGTGAACACCGAAGCTGCAGCCCTCCTGGCCTCCCGGGACCAGTCTGCTGTTTCAGGAGACCCCTGGGCCAGCCAAGCCCGAAAGGCCTCCTTCTTCAGCTTGACGGCTTCATTCAGCGCTGGTGTCCACCAGTGGGTCCTTCGGTTGCCTCCCCGACTGGCACCAATGACCGTCTGAGCACAGCTCTTAGCGGCCGCCTCTACAATGGAGACTCTGAACATGGTCCATTCGGATTCCATGTCCCCAGTCTCCCCCGGGATGAGCAAAAGAGTTCTTCCGGAGTTAAGAGTTGAAGACCTGATGGACCGAGGCCTCCGCCAGACGTTCCCAGCTCACCCTCCCTACTTGTTTGGGTTTCCTAGGTCTGTCCGGCAGCCTCCCCCGTCACCTGATCCAACTTACCAACTGGTGGTGATCAGTTAACAACTCCACTCCTCTCTTCACCCAAGTGTCCAAGACATACGGCCACAGGTCCGATGATATGACCACAAAGTGTATCATCGACCTTTGGCCTAAGGTGGCCTGGTACCAGGTACACTTATGAGCCACCCTATGCTTGAACATGGTGTTCGTTATGGCCAATCCATGACTAGCACAGAAGTCCAATAACGAAACCCCTCCAAGTTTCCCCATCGTCACCCACGTGAGCGTTAAAGTCCCCCAGAAGAACTATGGAGTCCCCAGGTGGAGCCCCTTCCAGGACACCACCCAAGGACTCCAAGAAGGCCGGGTATTCTGAGCTGCTGTTCGGTGCATATGCACAAACAACAGTCAGAGCCTTCCCCCCAGCGACCTGCAGGCGCATGGAGGCGACCCTCTCGTCCCTCGGGGACAACTCCAACACAGCGGCGCTCAGCTGGGAGCTTGTGAGTTTATTATTAAGCTTAGTTTTCATCTTATTATTTTCTTTAACTGGCAGAAATGGGCTTCCATACTTATCACCGTGAACCTTGCGCAAAGCCTGTCATGGGACACTTTTAGAGTAAGTGATAATGACAGACAGCGTGACTGCAGCAGGTAGGCTGATTGTTTATTCACTTTCGTCATAATGTTTGTCCCACCATGAATATTTTTGCCTCTGAAAATGAAAAGCGCAGAAACTCCCAACTGACTGTGCACAAAGCCTGGACATGTCACTTTTGAACATAGGTCAGTAGTTTGTTGGCTTAGGCCCTTCTGTGACTCTTAGTTACTTGTTTTGAGTATGTGGGTCAGGTGTAATGCAGCCCCCTGCACACAGTGAATGACAGAACCATACTGTGTGTGCCCAGCCGGTTACATATAGGTCACATAATGTAATGAGTTGCGCATGCACAGCTTCTCAGCTTTGCTATTGAGATGATGCCCACTTTTGTTCAGAAATGCTTTACAACTCAGTAGTTTTAGCAATTCATCACTTTTAATATATCAACATTCAACTGGATTATGCAAACTTTATTTTTTATTTTATTTCATCACTTAGAGAAAAAAAGTGGTGCAGCAGCGCTCTGGCAGCACAGCACCTATGCACAAAAGTTATATTCAACAGTCTGAACACCAGGTAATGTCTTACAAGACAGAATATCACCTTCTATGCATATAGATGAGGTCAAACACACAAATTATTGAAAAACAAAGTGCACTCAGAGCACAGGCTGATACAGTCAGTTCACTAAAGCGTCCATTGCTACATCCTGCAAAACCACGGCCATCCAGAAAAAACACTATGCACATCCCATTTCCCTTGATTGTTGTTTCCTGAACTGGAAGTCATTCTTGTCCGCCATCTTGCAGGCCGTCCCAAAGCTCTTATTTGTGCTCTGAGGAGTGAGGAGCAATCTTTGAGGAGAGATGAGCGAGGACACACAAGAGCTGCCTTCACAGAAGTCTTTTTACAAGCCGACACGCCACCTTAGTGGATATCATTTATTGATTGGATGCAGCAGCGGATCAGACTGATCTGATACATCACAACATGAGTTTCATACGGGAGTGAAGATAACAGATTAAATTGAAGTTTTATATTTAGTTTGTTTTCTGATTCACCAGCGAGTTAAAATGTGTCAGCCTGACTGTAGGAGAACAAAAGGACCACAAACAACTTTCTTCATTTATTACAAACATTTTTCTTTTCATGGTGTTTGAAACACGTGAGGTTAATCATTCCTGAGCGTCGGCTTTCATATGTTACATCATTTCAGTTTTCCCTGAAACATATTGCCTAAAAATAGCTTCCAGTGTCCAGAAGACACAATAATCACATTCTGGGTTATTAAATGATGATTTCACAATCAGAATATCACTGAATACAGAGGCAGATAATGAATCAATACAGTGGAAACCGCTTATAGTGATCACGGATATAGTGATCAACTGCTTATATGCATCAAAAGGCTTGGGACGGAATCATTTCTATACAAATGCTGTTTAAATAATTTGTTTATAGTAATCAAGAAATCCGCTTATAGTGGTCATTTTTGGTCATTTTATGGATGAAAACATGCGCAAAAACAATTTAAAAACTATGTCTTGCCTACTTATTTTATTTTCGGCAGTGTCCCTTTGACGTGCACTGCTGCAGCAGCCTGCACATGTTGCTGCGCTGTGTCTTGTTGTGCTGTGTGCGTCACCTGGCTGGCTGAGCCACATGGCTGTCGGTGCGGCACAACTCATTATCACTGGCTGTTTGTGTTGTCTGTCAAAACATGGATGAATGAAACCTATCGACTTTATATCGACCGCGGATGTCAGGAATAGATTTTCGGCTTTTGGCTCGTTCCGTTCATCTCCGCATAGCGCTCTTTTTCGGTTATTGGCGTAGAGAGAGAGAGAGAGAGAGAGAGAGAGAGGCGCGCACTGACAGCAGCGCGCGGTAGAAGTGAAACTCATACGGCCCGACCCCCCCTCCCGTCAAACGATCCGGTCTGACAGTGACATATTGCCTGTTCATTCATGAAAACCATCTCGAAACACTCTCAGTCAAACAAGGTGGGGAATGAGAAATCTGCGGCTCTACTAGCCTAGTTCGCTCATTTTAAAAACACACCGGCAGCAGCGCCTACTGATCTGAGACGTGTCACGTGAGTTACTGTAAATGCTGTGTGGAAAACCAGCTGTGGTCTGTGATTGAGGTGCAGACGGTTGAGTTTGGAGCTGACGAGAGGATTGCGCTGACGACCGTTTCGTTACATTTTTCTCATTGAAAAACTATACAACTGGCATTTAGATGATGTTCTGCATAAAAAAATAAGTGAAATAACAATTCGGTTTTAGTAATCAACCGCTTATAGTGATCAAATGTACTCTGGACCAACGTGATCACTATATAAGCGGTTTCCACTGTATATCATAAACAAAGCGGCCAGACATATTTTTTAACAACCCAAAATAATAAATAGCTTTTTCTATTCTTATCATCATCATCTCATAACTTCGCCACTTCACATCAACTTGGAAAGGTAATAAAAAACAAACTTAAGTAGTCTTTCTTCAAATTATTCACAATAAAATGTAGTGTTTTTTCACCACACAGCACGGCCTGTAAAAGCATTGACGTACGATAGTTCACCTGCTAGAGGTAAAGTGCAGATCGAGGTGCACAAAGCCGGTTTGTTTGCAGCAAATAACACCCCACTGTGGCTGTTTCTGCTTACACTTTAACCTCCTGTAGTATTTATAACTGATCCATGAACAAATTAGCTCTAAATATCTCCACATCTTTACCTGATTTCATGTGAATTAGCGCGAGCAGCGCCGCTAAAAAAGTTTGTGCTAATGACTGCATTTCACTTCCTATAAACTCTTCACAATAAAAGCTTCCCGTTACTTTGTTATTTCAAACTTTTCAATGTGAAGCAGCGAAAGCAGGGCGTGTGTTTTATCTGCAGTAACTTAACACGACTCCTCAGGTGGTGCTAAAACAAATGTATGAGGACTGAGGTCGTCTTCACTTCAAAATTCAGTCTTAAGACCAAGACGTATCAAGTGTAACATTATATGTGGCCATAGTTTAATTTAGTTAAGTTAGAAACAGAATAAAAAGTTAAGTTAGCCTAATCGGTGTAAGCTAGGTTAGCTCCTGCGGTACCAAGCTACATATTCATCATCGTACCCACAAAAGACATTTCTGGAGTTTAGTTAACATTTGATTTTTCACCAGCAACGACCACAAACTCACCTGTTGGCCATTCATTGTGATACATTTAATCCCCAAAACTAGGGTTTCTTATTCCAAGCAGGTGTCCGTCCGTGCGAGTCTGAGTCAGAGGTGGCAAGTCGAATCCACGGAAGCTCCTGTTGGCAGCCTTGAATAAAGATTTTGGGGGAAAAAAATCGTCCTGGCGGCCTTAAAATGACTCAACAGCGCCACCTGCTGTTGTGGAGTGCGAATTACAGGACATTTGTTAGAACGTTTCCTGGCATTTGTTTGTGGATCTGGAGGCATTTGTGTGTGGATCTGCAAGGCGGAAAATTAGTGCCAAAAGTCACGTGACAGTCAGTTTTTCGTACTTGTATAATTGTTTTTTTGTACTTGAAGGATTTTTTGTACTTGAAGGTTGTTCTGTTTTTGTACTTGAAGGATATTTTTTTGTAATTGAAGAAATATGTTTCTTGTATGTGTAAAACATGCTGTATTCGTTTGTGAAGCATGATGTATTTGTTTGATAGGCAAGTTTCTTTTTTGCAAAACAAAATGCATTAGTTTGTGAATGATGTTTTGTATTTGCAAACCATACTGAGTTTGAGAGTCGTTGGGCGTGAGTAAAACATATTTTGTTTGTGAGGTTTTGGCATGATTTTAACTCCATAAAGAGCTCCCTGGCTCTGAGCATGGTAAGCGCTAGCTTTGTTGTGCTTTACTCTTAACTGGCGTAGAACTTGGGCAAACATTTGAGATGTGAAGTTGGACCCCTGGTCACTCTGTATGACCCTGGGAATACCAAAGATAGATATAAATTGGGTCAAAGCTTTCACAATGCACCGTGTGGTGATGGAGCATAGTGGATACACCGCTGGGTAACGAGTGGTCTGACACATTTCCTTCAACAGGTAGGTGCACCCCGACTTAGATGGAGGGAGCGGTCCCACACAGTCGATGAAATGCTGGAATGGCTCGCTATCTGCGGGAATGGGATAAAGAGGTGCAGGTTTAATGATCTGGTTAGGCTTACATGTAATCTGGCAGGTGTGGCAAGTCTTGATAAACCTAGTAACCTCGTTCCTCAACCCTGGCCAGAAGAAATAACGTAGCAATCTACCACAGGTCTTCTTAACCCCCATATGTCCTGCTACATCACCATGGGCTGTCTCCAAAACCACGTCCCTGAACTTTGTAGGAATGACTATCTGGAACACTGGATCATTTACAGAACAGTCATCATAAGGAAGCCACTTACGAACCAGCACATCATCCAATAAAAAGTACCCATGTGCCAAACTCTCCATCTCTGCTGTGGACTTGACCTCACCGAACTTCAGCTCAGGGTCTTCCTGAGATGCTTCTAAGCCTACCACGGCGGTTCATGTAGCTCATGGTATCTAAACCACACGCTTCATAGACAGAAGGAAGGTGACAACAGTAACCCAGCCTACTCACCATCCAGCTGAGGATTATAACCGGTAACCAGGTCACCACTAAAAGAAGGAAAGCGGCCACCAGTCCTCCCCTGCTGCAAGTCAAGCAAATCAAGATTTAGTAAGGCAAACCAAACAACAGGCCAAAACAATAACCAATACTAAACCAAACCAAGATCAACCACTTATTAAGCAATCAAGCAAACTAACCAAACACTGAGGCTCCTAACAAAAGTACTACCGAACTGTACAGGCATTAGTAAGGTACTGACAACCTAACCAATATCCCGGACGAGCCCCCATTTGTTATGACCCCCTGGCTCACGGCAGACCACAACAAAGGGGAGACTAAAAGTAAGGCCCTAAATTACAAAGAAACTAAGGATCAGTGTAAGTGGCGGCTAACTAGGTGTAGTGTGATATGGACTGTTGCATTGAGAATGTGCAAACTAACAAGAAATAACTAAGAAGAACGCATGGCAGTCGTCATCGCAGGCAGGGAGGGAGAGAGGCGGCCATGGAATCTTCTCCCTAAATACTCTCCCAGGCAATCAGACCCAACCATGTGCACCTGGATTGGACCTGACCTGGAAAGCAAAAATGGGCAAGGCACCAGGGAAACAGCGCCTCCCCCACCACACAGGAGAAGGACACCTATCCCCAGGAATACAGAGATAGTTTACTCAAGGTAACTGTGCGTTTAATTAGGTCGATGATGCTACTTCTGGGAGAGGGAAGTCGGCGAACAAGACTAAATTTAAGGTGAATAAAACTGGTGGTGGTTTAATTGTGTATACATCAACAGTGAAGCAAGTTTAATGGCAGGAACATTTGCAGTGTTTCCCCTAGGATGGAGTTGTAGCAGCGGAGGTGTCACACACACTCAAACATTTTTTTGTACGTTCGCAAAGTGCGCCATCCAGGAGGTTTTAATGTGTCTGCCTACAGCAGGGGGACTCTAAATATGTGTTGTGATGAACCAGTCTTTAGAAAGTCATCTGAAAGTTGAATCTGCAGGGGCAAAAATCTGATATTGCCTTTGGAGGACACAACGCGATTACATTTTCTCAAGAGCAATTTGAAGAGGACACTAAATGTAATGCTGTAACTCTGCTGACAAACACTCTGTCACCCTGCCAGCTAAGAAAAACTACATTATTACTGCAAACACTGGAGGTTGCGATACACTGGGGAGGCAAATCATATTTTTCCCAGAATGGAGGGTCGTGCCCCTCTGAATCTCGGATTTACGTCTATGTGATTTGACAGATCTGACAACTGTCCTTTGTGCTCTGTCTAGCCCAGGGCTGGCACTTTTCACTCTGGCAGTGAAAAGTACCCCCAAGAGTAGTATAATCCAAGAAGATCGGCAGCCAGTCGGTCAGGAGGGACTGCAACAGCCTAAGAGTGCAGTATGTTTATTGTGGAAACAATCCCCACGATCAGCAGAAGCAGAAGCTGGAAAATGTGATGCTCCCAAGCGGACCAATTACACTTGTTGTGGTGCGCCGCTGTGACATGCATCGGCATAGGCTACAGTGTAGGCCATGCACCTACGAAGAGGCTACGCTGGTAGTACGGTGTAAATTCAAAGTGGAATCATAAATCAAGCTTAAATGGTTAGTCTTAAGGGAACATCAGTTAATTTATAGTTTAAAAGATAGAATTTTATTTCTGTTTCTGTTCTTTTTGATAGGGATAAAATACATTTATAAATAAATAAAAACAAGTGTTAATTAAGGTGGCCCTGAAGGGCAAACGACCACAACAAAAAGAAAAACACAACCACAAAAATAAACACACAACCACAAAAACAAAATCACAACCACATTAACAAAAACACAACCACAAAAAGAAAAACACAACGACATTAACAAAAACACAATCGCAAAAAGCAAAACACAACCACAAAAAGCAAAATCACAATCACAGTAACAAAAACACAACCACAAAAAGAAAAACACGACGTTAACAAAAACATAATCGCAAAACACAACCACAAATACAAAATCACAATCACAGTAACAAAAACACAACGACAAACATTAACTTCTACCGGAAAAGGTAGGTGACATGGATCATTGCTGATTGGACGAAAGCACATCCATCTTTTCAAGGTGGGAAAGGTTAAGATTAAGAAAAAAATAGCAAAGATGTATTGCCCTCATTGTGGCAGAAAGATACCTGAAAACCTTTTAAAAAGGCCTAACTTTTGCAGTGTTGTGGCAAGGGGCTTCAAGAGATGCTTGGCATTGAACCCACCAACAGACCACCTTCAGGTAAGTTAACTAATGTAACATTAATTGTTGCTATTGAAGTAGTGAATCGGCTCCTCAGACCTGGTGGACCGCAGGCTGCATGGTTCCGAAAAAATTAAGAATAAGGTTGAAAACGATATACTCTGGCACTTTTAGAGTTTTAGAGTAGAGTACAACGACATTACTAGGAGAAGGGAGGACATTTCTCTCCATTTGATAACTTGAGAAGTAGTAAGTAAAGTAACGTTAGGCTTGTTAATTTTAAAAAAACGAGACTAAAGAGAGCCGAGCAACAGAGAGCTAGGGAGAGATGGTAGCGGGAATGGCATTACATTTTCTTTTTAGATGTGTTAAAATGGTATAATGTAAATACATTTCTACTTAAAAATGTACTGTCCTGCTACGCTGACAGCCAAACGCATCGTGCTGCGCTCCAGTTGTACTGGAAATTGGGAAATTTCAAGTAACGTTAGGTCTACTCGGTCTTTACCCTGCCAGCTAATGTCAGTACATAAGACTGGAGAATGTGCGAAGCCTGTGTGAACACAAGCCAGGAGTTTGTATCTGCAAACAGCCCATGTCTCCCACCAGGCCTGAACAAAATTATAGGGGAAACCCTGTGTAGCCATGCATTTTATTTATACCACTATTGTTGTATTTATGCACCTTTAATGCATGCTTTGCCATTCATAAGAACACATTTGTCGTTTGTTTCCCTGTAATATTACAGAATCATCCATCTAATCCAACCCCATTGGTAAAAACCTTCCTGGAATACTGGAAGAAACAGGCAGAGGAAAGGCAAACATTTTGCTTTGGTAAGATGGGGACAAAGAAAAAGGAAAAAAGGAAAGTTCAGGTAACAGTAAAGGTTGTTTCCCATAATCTCAACCCTCTAAACATGAGCCCCATAGAAGGGTCAATTTAATAATTTAATGACAACCAATATATAATATATATATACCATATATTTGTATAAATATATAAATGTTTAAAATATATACATATATATAATATATATACACTAATAGGCTTCTGTGTTGTAGTCAATTAACTCTCAAAACAGCATTGAATTTCTTTTTTTTTCAACTGATTTCTGATCACGAATATCACATGTTGTGTAGGCTACTGTGGAAATTAAATTATTATTTTTTAGTAGCAATTATTTGGCCAAGACCGATCATAATGTTTTTTGTTTTCCAAAAGTACCTCCAAATTCGCTGTTTACTAGAATTTGAGGTAAAGATCCATGTTGCATCTAAATGTAACATTTGCCATCCTCGTAACAGCGAAACAATCACTTTTGAATTAAGCATTGTTCTTTAATCCAGATGTAGAATCACCGTATGTTTTCTATTGCAGATAAATCTTGGCTTGATGACTGCTCAGAAATGTGGTTTACAGCCACAACGTGGGAAAACAATTTCCTTGTCAACAGAACCTGACACGCTGTTCAAAGTCTTCTTCATCAGGCTGTGAAAAAAATGAGGGACTTCAATAAAGATTTAGATGAAGGACCCTTCATCCTTCTTTATCCGGATGCATCTGAAGTCATCAATACCCCAGGGGGAGTTTTACCCCAGGTGACATTTTTTTAAAAGGTATTAACTTCATTAGAAAATCTCTGGTATAAATAGATCACTCAGGTGAAGGGGAAGTGGGTGGAGATGCGTGAGAGTGACGAGCGGAGGAAGATGACGGATGCAGGTTGTCTACTGTAAAGTGGAAACACGAACTTTTTAATTAATATCTACGCCAGGTTGAGTGAAAGTGTTCAACCAGGACTCTTATAAAAACGTTATTGGTGATGGGTTCTGTGCGTTTGAGTGGACTACTCGGCACAAGACGACAGAGAGGAGTTTAAGTTAGCTTCTGACCTAGCGGCTAGCAGTGCTTTTGCATGGATTTTGCTAACAAGCTAGCGACAAGCTAACCCTGACGAGTAAAGCCTGTGTGGAGCTGTGAGACCGACGGCAAACACAAAGACCCCGACGGGGCCGAATAGCGCTGCGTGAGTTTCTCTTCAGCCCGGTCAGCCCGCTACGAACCGGAACAAGGGTAAGATATAAAGAATATGCTTTCATTCTGCTGTATAAGGAAACAGATACGTTAATAGATACCGATCTTAACCGTTCATTTTGTTTTCACAGACTAACCTCGTCTCATAACGAGGCCGGCCGTGACCTCCTATTTGCTCAGAGCTATGTCCGCAAGTCCAGATTTACATGACGCTGATAGTGACACCATTGTGTGTAAGTAACTTTTACTGTTTTGTTCCTGTTCCTTCCTTGTTTAATGTTACTGTGACTTTATTGTGACGTTTTTTTGTTAATACCACTCTCCTTTAATTGTTTTCCGGCTGCCTGTAAGACAGTAAGACCGAGCTCTGTGCCTCACTGCAGTCGAGATTAGAGGAAATTCCCAAGTACAGGGCAACGTGAACGCACCACAGACGTCTGCAAAATGGACCAACTTCAGACAGAAGCTGCCAGTTACCTACAGCTCCGAGGCGGCAGACTGCACAGTTTCACTTCCACTCCACTCCATTTGCACTGTTTACTGTTTGCTGTAGCTACTGTAAATTTGTAATGTATGTCTTGTATTTTGTATGCTACTGGACACTTGTAAAGTACCTATCTATCTATCTATCTATCTAGACACTTCACAGTGCTGTAGGATAGGCCTTCTCCTGAGCTTCCCGTTTGCTGTGTGGGCAGAATTGTATGTAGTTGTGTGTTTGTGCTAATACAGCTCTGTCTTTGAAATTTTCCTTTCCTCAATAAATTCATTCATGTACTTGATGATAATAATAGTGTAGTCTATAGCATATCATATGATTGAATGAATGAATAAATAAATAAATAAATAAATAAATAAATAAATATATATATATATATATAGAGGTGGGGTTTACATTTATAATGACCCAGGGTGACCAATAGTGACAGATCTGCCAACCAATCACGAGTGATTTTTCGTGTTTAAAAGTAGTGGTTTCATCCAATCCTGAGTGAGGAAATTCAAGCCAGGCCACACATCCTCTGGTCGGGCGTGGTTTTGCTGCTATTCATATGCTAATTAGAGCCATTCAGCTCCACATACGTCATGGTTCGTTTCCGACAATTTTCGGCACAGACGAACGCCACGTTCACAGCCCGTAAATTGTCGTTAACTGCCGAAAATTAGGGAGATTTCCGGGCGTTTACGGGGCCGAAAATCCCACTTTTCATGCAGTGTAATGTCTTGGTCATATATCATTTTCATTTCAGCACATTAACTGTTAATAAATTTAAAAGACAGTATTCAGAAGATTTGTGAAACAGTATGCAGCTTGTTTCAAGGCTAATACAAACACTATTTGGCCTGAAATAATATGCCTACAGTAATACCTTGTATGTTGTAACTGAGGAAGAAAATACACATTTAGAGTGACGTCTGAGAAGCGCCCTCTGACCTCCAGACGTAAATGTTGATTCCTGTCTGTCTCCTAAACCCTGTAGATACACATTTGCGTAACACCAGTTAATCAATGGATAGTTAATCAATGGACAGACAATTTGATCACTATGTTAAATGTGTGCCCCCATACTTCCCCCACCCCCTGCTGATCACACTCTCCAAAGAGCAGACCCCCCTCCCTTTGCATGTCTTTTGCTTATCTATTGTTTGAACCTGATTGAATCTTCTTTGTTATACTGTATAAAATGCTACTGTTTCATTTGCTCTGGGTTCACTCACCTGCTCAGATCCGCTCTGTGCCTGTCAGTCCACCAGTCTACTGGTAGACTTTGAATAAACACATCTCTACAGCAAACTACTCAACTGGACTTGAATGATTGCTTCAACATAACAAAAAATGTACAATGGGTTTTACTGCCTACAACAATTCACTAATCTGTATCCTTTAGTAGATTCAAACAAGGACTAGCCAGCCTACACTTTCTCGATGCCCTTTGCCAACATCCTGGTGTACTGGCTCCAGTGCTGTGTCACATGGACAAGAGGCTGACTGCTACAGAACTTCAGTCTAGCAGGTAGCAACAGGAGAACAACAGAAAACTTGGCACTCAGTTTCTGGAAAGACTATATTATGGACTGTGAAGGTTTGTGAAGTAAAATACTGTTCTGATAAGATAATGAAATCAGATTTTACATGAATGGAAATGTATCTAATGACTGCTCCTTTTACAGAACAAGGACCTGTGTCACTGGAGGAGGTGTTCATGTTTTCCACACACCTGAAGTCAATCCCACCTGCAGGAATGACACCCCGTCCATGCATCACATTTACACAGTAGTCCATGTATCCCGGAGCAAATACATGTGCCTACACAATCACACTTCCACTCTTGCAAACGTACAATCTTTTCAAATCAAATATGGACTTTGGTATTCAAAACTCGCCAGGTTTTGGATGTCTCTGAAAAGTGTGGAAGATAGAATAAGTTACCAAGTAGAACAGGCAAGAAAGTTCTGCCTGGCTTGGTCTTTTGTGTCAACTTCCTTTCCAAAGTTTTTAGGTCCAAGTACAATCAGTTTACTTTACCTCATTTTCTAGTCAACACTTCACTCTTTCAAGCGAGTGGGGGAAAAGGCAAGGAATTGCACTGATTGCATTGATCATGCTGTTTCATATGGTGCGTAACAGTTGCAATAAACAAGTTGGTCAACAATAGATTGTCTTCTGGTTTGTGGTGAATTGCAATTACAGTTTTTCTCAATTGTTTACACACAATTACTGGTACTTGAGACACAATGACCTCAACATGAAACTTGTGCACCAACCCCCTGAACCAATTCTGCTAAACTACAAGCACAATTCCTGCTTTACACTCAAATTGCAGTTCTAAAACACACTTTTTTCAGAACACTACGCACAATTCTCTGCATTTGGCACAATTTCCATGGAGAAAATCTCTTGTTTTCACAAGGAACACACTGTTATTCAACATTCTAAAGTTAATTGCCCCACTATGCACACTGACTCATCACATGGGCAAACACCTGTCACACAGTATTACAATTAGCAATCAGAGCTTTAGCATAAAAGGGCAACATGATGATGCAATGTGGATGAGGTGCTGTGGCCCGACCGAAACAGAAGAGAGGATGCAGCATAGTTTTTTTTTGTTTTTTTTACTGTAACTGCAAATTCTTCTGTTGTTTTGTATGTCAACCACCGTGTGTGCAACTTTGTGTTGGTTGGGATGTACACCGTGTACATTGCTTTTGTGGGAAAAAAAAAATATATTTGTTACTGTGTATTTGTGTGTTCTGAGTATAAAAACAATATTCTAAAATCTTTTACAGCACACTTATGTATGCACTGTCTGTAGTAAGTGTAACACTGAAAAAAAAGGTGAAAGATGAATGGAGAAGTGTTTTCCATTCATCATAGTGTTTTACATTGAGCACATCAGAGTTCAACTGGTTCTTATAAATGTCTATTCATATGATGGTTTGTGTGTGTCATTTGAAAACAAAATATAATTTTGAGAAGAAATAACATTGTTTTGAATGTAAAGTTTCATTTTGCAGGAGAAGTAAGGGGTTTTGCCCATTGTGTGTGTGTTTTTTGATTTGTGTGTAGAGTTCTGAGAGTATGAGGCATGCTTTCAGAAAATGTGTGTAAACAATCGAGAAAAACTGTAATCAATGACACGTGTTCTCTATTTGTATTTAATTGTTGCCACTTGTGTTTACCAGTATGGATGACATGTGCATTAGAGTGCAGAATGTGTTTTGAGAATGAGAATGTGTTTAGAGTTCTGCTGAAAAGTCTTAGTGAGATCTGCAAATTGTGTTTTACCATGTGAAATGGTTTAAGGTATTGACAACAGACTGCACAATTAGCTAAATGAGTTCAGGCAACTGCAAACTTTGTTCAGCCAATGGGTTTTAGTGTTTTAGCAATTGAGAAAAACTGTAAGTATACTTGGCTTATACTGACAAGTATACAGAAAAGTCGAAGTATATTTGGCCTATACTTGTACTTAATCTTTTGATCGAGATATACTTGGTTTTGTGGTTGTGTTTTTCTTTTTGTCATTGTCGTTTGCCCTTCAGGGCCACCGTAGTTAATCCCTTCTTACTGGCACAGCAGGCAAGCCATTTCTTTGATACAGTAGACAGTCATGTGTCCTACAACTATCACCATCAGTAATGAATCTCAAGGCAGAGTGATATAATGCATCTAGTGGATTGAGAGTTGTACTGGCCAGCCATAGATAATATCCCCATAATGCAGTCCAGAGAGGAAAACTGCCTCAACAATATATTCACCTATATATTTAAAATATTGCACTCTATTATTATGTTATCAACAGAAGGAATTTCAGCACTATCATAGTATTTTTGCATTGGAAAACATCCATTTTGTTTTTGCACAGTTTAGGACCAGTTTTAAGTCACAGAAGTGTTTTTGAAGATGGTTAAATGATAGCTGTAGATTTTCAAATGGTGGTATGAATAGAATCTGCGCTGGAGTATCATAAGTCTAAAGATGGATATTGTAACTATGTAATGAAGAGTAAATATATTTTTTATGTAAATGGTGAATAAGACCAAAGAACGACGCCTTGTGGAACTACCTTTGTAATGGGGAGAAATGGGCAGTCTGTCAGAGATAATTCTGAAATCACAAACAGCTTATCGCCAAACATGAAAGAAGAAAGTCTGTGTAAAAGCAGAGAGTGGTCTGCTCTGTCAAACGCTTTGGTTAAATGGGCAAAAAGACCAACAGTTTGTTTTTGTTGTCTAAAGCTAAGACTACCACTGCATGAAAAGTGGGATTTTCGTCAGTATGCTGCACTGTAAATTGACGTGGAAGTTCAGGTTTACGGCTGCACACGGCAATTTACAGGCAACACCGAAAACTGCCGTGAATTGTCAGAAATTGACGCGGGCCTTGCTTGGCAGTTGTCCCCCCATGACCCCCCTCCCCCTAATTCTAGGGGAGACTTTAACATGTAAATGAAAATGCTGTGAACTATGCACATGCAAATCAGGATAGCAGGGGGAGTTTTACTCCAGGTGACATTTTTTTAAAAGGTATTAACTTCATCAGAAATTCTCTGGTATAAATAGATCAGGCTCAGTATAGCCTAATTATAGACTCTTACATTTTAGCTTGAATTGATTTATTTAATGAAAGTATTGTAGATTAATTACTGTGTATGTCATTAGCAGTGGCCAATGTTATGTAAAAAAGATACACAAACAATTTGTTTCAACAATTAGTTTTAATCAGGCTTTGCCACAAAGGTTTACTGAATGCAACATTTAAAATGTTAATTATTGGTTGTGTAATAATATTTGTTAAATGCCTGTAAGAATAGGAAAGAGAGTTGCACAAATGTTTTGTGGTTTTGTTATCCTTGGACCTTTTGTGACTTTGTTACTTTCGGGACCTTTCTGATTCCTGGATCACCTTTGAGAGTGACGAGCAGAGGAAGACGACAGATGCAGGTTGTCTATTGTAAAGTGGAAACACGAACTTTTTAGTTAATATCTACGCCAGTTTGAGTGAAAGTGTTCGACCAGGACTCTTATAAAAACGTTATTGGTGATGGGTTCTGTCCGTTTGACTGGACTACTCAGCACAGCTTCTGACCTAGCGGCTAGCAGTGCTTTTGCATGGACTTTGCTAACAAGATAGTAGGGGTGGAGCCGAACCCGAATACGGTATTCGGAAAGGCACAAATAACGTGTTTTTTTACAAATACTTATTTCGAACAAATACTTTAAAAAATATTTGTATTCCGGAACAAGATAAACATCATATCAAAAAGCTACGTTTCCTCATGAGACCGCAGTACATGCCCGGATGAGTGAGTGAGTGACGTTCAGGAGTCGGGGGTGGGGGCGTCAAAACACAGCTGTTCCGATCCCCCCCCCGCCCCCGCAGCTGTCCATGGTGCTGCTGAACCAGGTGACGTTGTTTACACTCTGCGTTGTGGCTTGTCTGAAACGCGCGCTGCTCAGGGACTGGGCAGATCTGTCCCACTTGCTTTGTCCCTCACTCTGTTGGGAGATCTTCCACAGAGTAAGTCTGCTGTCAGCCGGCGACCCTGCTGACAGCAGACCGGGGGAGAAAAAAAAAATCTTTGCTCGGTGCTTCGGTTGGATTTTAGGCAATGAAGAAAGGAGTTGGTTAAGTTTAGTTAAAAGACCAGGTAGAGGCCAGAAGCATAATGACCGTTAGCTATAGGCTACTATGTCATATTATTTACAGATCAAGTTTAGTTCTTGGAGCTCTGTGCATTAGAAAGAACAGTTCTTTTAAGTATTATTTGTTTTTATTCTGTCTGTTCAACGTCCTCCAACAAGGACGGGTGGTGGTGGGGTTCATAATGTTCACAATGATATTTTATTAGTTGTTGGTTTAACCATGGATGAGGTAATGGCTGTTATGTTATTTTCTTTTCAATGACATTCCTTGTTACATGTTCATTGCTGGATTTATGGAAAAACATCAACCAATTTTGCATATCCATAATTATTATAATGGATAATTAAAGAATACTTACACTATAACAAAAATTAGAAGTGTAACTCAAAAAAAAAAAAAAAAAAATGCCTATTTTGAATTTTACTCGAATACAAATACAAATACAAATACTTTTCCCCCCCTCAACAAATACAAATACAAATACAATTAAAGCTGCAAGCAGCGATGAACGGGCCCTCGCAGTCCACGCGCGTCGGGGTGTGCGGCTGTCGGTGCGTGCCGCTTACCCTGCCCCATTGCCCGAATGTTGTGTACGCATGTCTAAACTGCCGTGTTCAGATGTGTGCTCGCCCGTTGCCTGTGGAAATGTGTGAAAACATCTTCAGTGATTTCCTGTGTCCAGTGGGTGGCGCTATAGATATGACACATATTGATGCATAGATGTATTCTGGGACAACCCCTCTACATGTGTGACAAATTTGGTGTAGATGTGCCATTGTATGCTGAAGTTATAAGGACTCCCTGCGTGATGGTGAAGGATCGAAATTGACGGGACTGCCATGCCCACCAAGCACAACGCAGGCGGTTGAAGGTATGAGGATGCTACTGAGTGAATGTGAAGTCTGTGGCGTTAAATCTGTAGGATGAGTTAGTTAAAGTACGAGGCACAGACATTGGGTCAGTACAGAATGGAAAAAGCCATAAGGGGGTCATCGAAATTGACCGCACTGCCACACCCACCAGGAATAACGTAGGCTAAAGCTTTTCACAACTTGTCATCATCAAGGCATGAGATTGCTACTTAGTGACTGGGGAGTCTGTGGCATTTAATCTGTAGGCCAAGTTAAATAATGTACGAGGCATAGAAATGGGAGAAAATGGCGGTGAAATCTCAACTTTGAACCAAAATGGCAGACTTCCCGTTGGACTGAGGTTATGGGTCCAAGAGACTTTTATGTGCGTCTGGTCATGATACATGAGCTTACTGAATTTTGTTCATGTATGTGCATGTAGGAGGCGGGGCTTAAAGTTTGAAATATTCCCGGGGGCGCTATGGAGCCATTTAGCGCCACCTGCTGGTCATTTTTGGTGTGTGGGTTACAGGGGCCAGTCTATACCACCCCTATCAATGTCATATCCATAAGTGTTATGGTGTGGGCACAGTGGCAAAAATAAAATTGGACTGCCACCAGAGCGCCACCTAGTGGCGAATCGGTATCGCTATCCTCAGGAGGGCAGTGGCAATGAGTGTACTGAATTTTGTGTTAATATGACCAACCGATGTGGAGATAAAATTGCTTCAATTTAAAGAGCGCCACCTAGTGGTCATCGGCCAAAATTTTGCACAGAGCCTTAGGGGCTCATGTGGAAGTAGTATCCTGTGTCATTCGGACTGACCAATGTGGAGATATGCCACACTTCCTGTTTGGTACGAAATCTACAGGAAGTTGTTATTTAATAACTTGAGTAATCTTTGGAACATCAACATGCTTAGCACAACTGGGGGTCAGGAGGCTCCACAGATGCTGTGTGCAAAGTTTGGTGCAAATCGGTGAAATTGTCTGTGGGGAGTTAGCAAAAGTAGGTTTGCGACATTTTGCAAATTTGCGAAAAAATGAGGTAATCGGAAATGGGCGTGGCCTATATCAAGAGATTCAGCACAATTCACTGAACACGTGGATATAACGTTTATGAATGTGCAACAAAGTATGTGGGAGTTATGAGCCAAAACGCACTTTGCTTGATTATAGCGCCACCTAGTGGGGGAGGTTCACGACGACCATAGATTATCAAATTTTTCGCCAAGCCTTATATGTTTGCCAAATAAAATCGCGTTTTCGTATATGTTCAGGTAGTGAAAAATGCTATCATTTCGGACAAACAAAAAAAAATAAAAATAATAATCATTACAAAAACAATAGGGACCCTGTAGGTTTCCTGCTCGGGCCCTAAATATCGGCTGCTCTGCACACCCCTACAAGATAGCGATAAGCGAACCTGATGAGCAAAGCCTGTGTGGAGCTGTGAGACCGACGGCAAACACAAAGACCCCGACGGGGCCGGATAGCGCTGCGTGAGTTTCTCTTCAGCCTGGACAGTGCTACGAACCGGAGTGTTGGGCCTTCATCAGATATTACAGACAAAGGAGAGGCCTGTAAGGAAACCCAGAAGCCTTACTATGAGGCACTTCTAAACCAGCATGAGTTTTCAAGAACAAAGGAACTGGGCCAACGGCCAAAGGTCTGGCAAACTGTACTTTGAGGTACAGTCCGTCCCCAAACTTTAATCCGCTCCTGATTGGGCCAAAGTTGCCGCAGGCCATAAATGTCCGGCCAGATGACCCTGACGTCACTCAGGGCACAAAGGTCAGGGAGCCCCGCTGCCCGTGGCATTTCCCAGGTAACGTGATGCTGTGAAGAAGCTCTGGCTTTATTCAGTAGTTGCCAAAAGGGTGTAAATGTGGTGAGATGTCTCAATTTGCTTGACCTAGGCTACAGTTCTTAACTCGCTGGACGAGACAGAGACTGTGTTTCTTTTTCTTTTTGTTAGAATATTCTTTATTACTTTTTTTTGGATCCAAAGAGGAACGCTGCGCAACCCAGCCGTTCCTCACTGCCTGCAGAAGGAAGAACGTTTTTCTTCAGAAGGAGAAGGAACCACCGAGGTCCGGTCCTTCCATTTGATCGACCCCGCTGTTTCACTTCCACTAACGGGAGAACGGCGCTGCCATCACTCGCTGCCAGGACGCTGCAGCTGGTCCCGCGCTTGTATCCAAACGAGTTGGAGTTGCGAGTCGGACAGGACGCACGCTAGTCGCAACGAGCGACCAAAGTAAGAGACTTTTGTTTGGGCAGAGACAGATAGTATAGCGTGTGCTTACATTTTGTGTGAAGGGACCGCCGAGTCCTACCTATGTTATAACTGTGCTGATTGTATGTGTTATTGCGCTCTTGAAGGAGCTTATTTGCGCTGATCCACTCGCTGGACAGCTGTGTAATCTTGCCGCCGTGTGATCACTGTACGTCGTACTTTCTGTCTGATCAGTGGACGATAAGCGAATCTTGGTCCGCTTGCCGACCTCCGATTTAGGGAGAAACGACTGTGTGTATTTCATGGCTGTTGTGTTATTCGTTTTTGTCTGATAAGTGCCGACTTATCTTCTTTCCCTTTTACTAACCTCCACACACACACACACACCCATATACATGTCCGAGTGTCGTGATCTTATGAGTAACGTGGTGTAAACTTACGGGTAATAACCTCGCTATAGCATAAGAGACGCGTCTCGTAGTATTCCCATTCATAATTTTAGAGGTGGATGCCTCTTGGTAGCATGGCTACCTTTCTTGGGAAAGTGGGTCATTTTCCCTCTAAATTCATCTTGTGTGCAATCAAAGCACATATAAGGCCAGTGGTGGTGTAACCATCGCCACTGTTTCAAAATCCCGCGCTCTTGTTAGAGTAACTACCTTTGGCTGACGTTTCAGTCCGCCATTTTTGAATTCCAGGCATATGATTCAGCAAAATCAATATCACCCCTTTGAATTTGTGTCTGCGCGTGGTTTCACCAAATCACGTCCCAGCCATTTTGGTAGTTTTATGAACACGATTTCCCCAAATCACATTCCAGCCATTTTGTAGTCCTACGAACGTGACTTCCCCTACATCACGTCCGCAATTTGTAGTCTGACGTCCGGTCGGCCATTTTTGTAGTCTTTCTAAAGACCTCACTGTCGGCCCTTGTTCATACACACACACCCACACACACACACACACACACACACATACAGGTCTACATCCATTGCTATATCTGTGCTTGCTTATTTTTGCTTTATAGATGTGCTAGTTGTAGTTAGCGACTGTTGTTTGTTAAAGTGAGTGGTTGGTGGATTGAGTACAAGCTTTAATAAATACTGTTGATTATAATTGAGCATTTTCCTGTGATTATTTTGCTCATATTGATATTGTAGTAACAGCTGGTTGAGAAGTCCAGTGTTCGGATTTACGCCTTCTATTTCCCTCATTATTGATATTCCTGTGATATTAAATTTGTGATAAATTTCAGGCATTGAGACTAAAAGCATATCAATTGATTATTGATCCCTGATTCCGGGGTGGTGCTCCGGTGATTATTAATGAATAGTGATAACATATGTAACCCGCATTTTGTTATCCATTTTATTTATTTTAATTTTGCGGGCCCACGCCCCGTGACCCCAAACTTCCTTTAATTGCGGGTCATACAGTTCACTTTCTCCTCCGTCTCCACTGTGACTGTGGCATGTTACTGTCAGTGTTGCAAACATTTTACTGGAGCGCTCTGAATCGAGCATTTGAAACCGTCAGCCACTGGTGAGTCTTTTGCCGACAAATTCCGATTGTTTATATCATATACTGTCCGTGTAATTGCTCACTAACGCGCTGTTTCACCAGAGTCGTTATTGAACTCAACCCATTCAATACTCCATCTGGAAAACCCTGCGGATTTCCTGTCGGGCCGCGCATGGAAGCTCAGCTCTGACCACTCGGTTCGAAGGTAAACGATGACTTTTGTTTAAAATAAGACAGCTGAATTGTAGATAATACTTTAGTTTAATTACTCGCTCATGTAGTCTAGAGCGTTATTCTTGTTTTGAACAGTTACGTCACTTTTCTGATTGACGCTACAACAGCTATGAGGTTTGGTCATTGACACATTTATGTGAACGTAGCTACGTATTTAATGAATGAATGAATATTGCGCAATTATTGAAACACTTGAGTCTTACTCTGCTTGAGTAGTTTGAAATTTAATATTGAATGTTTTTTTTGATGAATTATAATTCATTGATTTTGATTTTTTTACTTTGACTGTGAATATTAACATGGTACTGGGGTACTAGGTTAAGGTGGTTTGGTTACTATTGTAACTTTGATTTATTAAAGATAATTAATTAATTAAAATAATTAATTAATTAATTAAAATAATTAATTAATGCATTTGTATTTAGCATGTATGTTTATACATACATTGATTTTATTTTTACTGACTTGGTCATTTCAAATGGAATACTTATGTGTATTTTTGGCTTTTTAGGTCAGGTTTTTTTTTTTGGACCAACTTTAGATTTTCTTCTCATGGACCTTGATCCATTCATCTCAACTCACATGGCAAGCTAGATCAACAAACCGGTAGGACAAAGTCTCTCTCACACCTACCGGACTGGACAAACCCTTTTTTTTTTTATTAAAAGGATATGAACTGAACGTTTTTTCCTCGAGAACTTTATTGTGAACAGTAGAACATTTGATTTATTGTGGGTAATCAATTTTTTGTATTGGTTGTTTTTGGTAAATATTCTTTGAATACAGACACTCAAACTGCACTACTGTCTCATCCATTCATTCACAATCCAGGCTCCTTTAAAGAACAGACTTCTGTTGCCGCTATTGTAGCCGTAGTCAACCGCCTAGCCCATATGCGTTTCACATACATTTCATTGATTAACATTAATAACTTTATTAATAATCGATAATCAATTAATATTCCCATTGAATTTCAACAGGAGCAAGGGTAAGATTTAAAGAATATGCTTTCATTCTGCTGTATAAGGAAACAGATACGTTAATAGATACCGATATTAACCGTTCATTTTGTTTTCACAGACTAACCTGGTCTCATAACGTGGCCGTGACCTCCTATTTGCTCGGAGCTATGTCCGCAAGTCCAGGTTTACATGACGCTGATAGTGACGCCATTGTGTGTAAGTAACTTTTACTGTTTTGTTCCTGTTCCTTCCTTGTTTAATTTTACTGTGACTTACGTTTTTTTGTTAATACCACTCTCCTTTAATTGTTTTCCAGCTGCCTGTAAGACAGTAAGACCGAGCTCTGTGCCTCGCTGCAGTTGATATTATTAGAGGCAATTCCCAAGTACAGGGCAACGTGAACGCACCACAGACGTCTGCAAAATGGACCAAATTCGAACAGAATGCCGCCAGTTACCTACAGCTCAGAGGCGGCAGCACTGCACTGTTTCACTTCCACTCCACTCCATTTGCACTGTTTACTGTTTGCTGTAGCCACTGTTAATTTGTAATGTACTGTATATATATATATATATATATATGTATATATATAATATAGGGGTGAGGTTTACATTTATTATGACCCAATAGTGACAGATCTGCCAACCAATCACGAGTGATTTTTCGTGTTTAAAAGTAGTGGTTTACATCTGACAAATTGTTACACACCTGGGATTTGTATAGTGCTAACCCTTGCACTCAAAAACTGTGGGGGCTGCCCAATCGCATAAAATGGCAATTTCTACATCATGTTGCTTTAAATTTGACAAGTCAACATGTAATCTGTGGGAAAGTTGTGCTGAACTTTTTTTTTATCAAACCTTGAATTAGCTTATTTCAATGTATTGATAAAAGCAAATATTCATGATGCCTGTTTTTTTGCCTGCTGTTTAGCGAGCTGTGAACCACCAGGATTCTCAAAGTCTGTTTACACTTCCTTTTTCCAACAACTGTGCTTCTGATTGCTGAGGGATTGCTTGTTTAATATTTAAAGTTGTTTTCAGTAGATCTCCTTTCATGAAGGAGCTGCACTTGCTGCCATGATGAGAAGTTTGCCAATGGATTCCTGTGTCAATTAAAGTTTTTACTCTGTTATTACAGTCAAACTTCTTTTCCACACAGGAAACATCACTTTGATCCAGAACATATCTTACACTCTGTCCTGAAGCTGTGATAGTTTGCCTTTTGCCAGGTTAATAAAATGCATGATTTTGAACTCAGTTTATGTTGCACCTTGAAGACTAAGGTTGTTATTTACTAGAGGGAAGAAAATAACCATTTCTAAGAACCATCTATGCCTTCATCCATCCAACATCTCAAAGGCAGTAGATATCAGTTCTATCGATTACAGTTTTTGCCGAATGCTTTGACACATGTTGCAGACTTTGGCTCACTGTGTCATAACTTAACACACAGGCCGAGTAAGACACAGCACATGAAGATAAACTCCTAACTTATACAGCAAAATGAAACTCTTGAAACAAAACCTAACAATCCCATTTCAAGACTGTTTTTAGCATCAAAACGTTAAACACATGCACCTTTGAATTACTCTTTCCTAGCAGCAACAACACACAGATGTGCTTTATGCAAAACACAGCTGTATTCAGTGCTTTGGATGGTTTCTGACTTTAAAAGACTCATACAGATTTTTTTTGTGAAAGATTGATCCACTACAGTTGATCTAGACACATGAAAACAAAATGGAAATGCTTCAGAATTTTTTTTTGTTTTTCACGTTTTTGCAAAAGTAAAAAACTTGGGCTTACTTGCACATAGTCATGTCCATAGTCCCCCCCAATAAAAATACGCTGAATCATTCAACAAATGTATTTTCAGACTTCACATTCTTCACATTTTAGATTCACATCTAAAAAGAAATGCAGTACTTTTTGAATGATATGGCGAGCCTCTACGAAGTTGTGATTTATGGTGGCATGGTATGAGTTGCATACGGGCAAAAAAAAAAAATCACTTTTGTGTCCCCCCCAATCCTGACATCGGATCTGCACCCCTGCATCAGATATTTGTCTCCTTCTGTTGCCTGCTGCCCTTCTTCGTCCTCTTCCTCGTCCTGCTACTGCTCTTACTCTCCCTCTTCCTCTTTCTGCCTCCATGTTTCCAAAGTTGGCACAAAGGAGCTGAGCTCACATCAGGTGGATTTGTAGTGCTATGGCTTAGACTGATTGGTCTACAATTAGATTTTAAATGTTTTCATGTGTGTGAATCTGTGTGCTTTTCCAATTTTATTTGTGTTTTGTTTTTTAAATAGATGTGTTTTCCCAATGATTGCATGAGATTTCCTTTTTGAACAATGTGTCTTATGTAAAAAACAGTGTGCAGTGTTTTGCAAGAAGTGTGTTGGAGAATTTCAAACGCAGTGCAAAGCATATATTGTGTTTGCAGGGTCGGTGCTTTTGTTTAGGGCATGGTCACCAAAGTTAGAGGTTGTGATGCTTTGGGCATAGCAACAACTTTTAGTGTTTAAGCATTAGGCAAAAACTGTGAGAACTGGGACATTCTCAGTGTCTGTTCACACGTTGAGGTTCTTTCACCATTAGTTTACAGTTTTTAAGGAGACTTCAGGACAATTTCCAGCCATGTTTGGAGCAAGAAATACAAGATATTTTTGTTGAGAAGTAGGTACGTGTCCTTTTTTAATTCTACACAATGTTAATTAAAACTGCAAGCAGTGATGAACGGGCCCTCAACTCACGTACGTCGGGCCGTGGCTCCATCGGAGGGCGCGCAGCCAGATGTGTGCTCGCTCGTTGCCTGTCCAAAGGTTCCAACCTAAATGTGATACATGTGACCCAAAACACAACAGTGCCACCAAGTGGACAAGTTGTGTCCAACACACACCAGACATGGAAATGGCTCTTACAATGGCCAAGCATCGAAATTGACCGCACCGCCACACCCACCAGGTATAACGGAGGCGAAAGTTTTCTCTGGCTGAATTTTTAACTACTCCTCTTGACAGAATTGGTGAAATTTGTTCGCTTCTTGGAACAGACTTGTTTCTCCAGCACAGTCCACATGTTCTTGATGGGGTTCAAGTCAGGACTTGGAAAGACTGTTTCAAAACCTCAATTCTAGCCTGATTTAGCCATTCCTTTACCACTTTTGATGTGTGTTTCTGATGGCTGATGATTTTAGGTTTTCCTTAAGAATTTGGAGATAATCCTCGTTCATTATTCCATTTATTTTCTTTAGAGCAGCAGATCCACTGGCAGCAAAACAGCCAAACAGCATAATACCACTACTAATACAGAGCTGTTTTCTTGTTTGTTATTGCAGTTATATAAATGTAATTTCTCATGCTGTTAGATTACTGCTAGACGACGCCGTCAGGTGTGTGCAGAAATGCTAGAGCAAAAACGTTTTTCGCCACAGTGAAAATGTATTTGAAAGGCTAAACGCCAACATTTTTGGATTGAAGTAGAATATTTTATTAGGTAAAAACATGTGGATTTTGATAATTATTACATTGATCTTTTTTTCAATATATTTTGACTTTTGGATTTTTCAAGTCCTCTGAAATTATTAGAAATGTTTGCAAAACACGAGTCAGAAGCAATCCTATGCAAAACAAGAAAAAATATTTGCTAATTTTTTCTGTATTTCCGCAAATGTTGAAGGCACATTAGGGCAATTTTTGTTGAAGCGATGATGACATCTAGTCCCTGTTGAGTCCGCCTTGAATGCTGCGATTTCCCAAACTGAATAAATACTGCACATATAAACACAGAAATGCTTAGCTAGCTCGAGATTGTTATAAAAAAAATACCTGCTGAGGAGTAATATTTTCCATGGACAGATTTAGGTAGGCTACTACATATCTGCAGACTTCTCGTGACATAACTTCAGAGTTTTAAATATTCCAAAAGCTGAAATGTATGGAAATGATATCCATGTAATCATTTCCAAAATCAACAACAGGTTTTGACCTAACAAAATATTCTGCTTCAATATGTGTTTAATCACAAAAACAACATTTTCACTGTAGCAAAACAAAGTTTTCTCTCAGATTTCCACACACACCTGACTGCGTTGTATCTGGTAGTAATCTAACAGCATGAGAAATTACATTTATATAGCTGCAATAACAAACAAGAAAAAAAAAAATTGGCTCTTATACTATAATAGTTTGTCCCATTGTTGTTAAATCATTAGCCATATTATATGCCATCTCCACAGCGCTTCACTCCGCCCTCTCCCACCTTGACAGCTGTATCACCTATGGGAGAATGCTGTTCATCGACTTCATTTCAGCATTCAACACCATCATCCCCTCCAAACTAATCACCAAACTGAGTGACCTGGGCATCAATACCTCCCTCTGCAAATGGATCCTGGACTTCCTAACCAACAGACCACAGTCTGTTAGGTTAGATAACCACACCTCCTCAACCCTCACCCTGAGCACTGGCGTTCCACAAGGATGTGTGCTGAGCCCCCTCTTTTACTCCGTCTTCACCTACGACTGCACACCTGCACATGGTTCAAACACCATCGTTAAGTTTGCAGGTGACACAACAGTGATTGGTCTCATCAGCAATAATGATGAGTCGGCCTACAGGGAGGAGGTCCAAATCAAATCAAATCAAATCAAATTTTATTTGTATAGCCCAAATTCACAAATCACAGTTTGCCTCAGAGGGCTTTACAATCTGTACAGAGACGACACCCTCTGTCCTTCGACCCTCGATTCAAGTGAGGAAAAACTTGCCCCCCCAAAAAAAGCCCTTTTAACAGGGGGAGAAAAAAAATGCGGAAGAAACCTCAGGAAGAGCCACAGAGGAGGGATCCCTCTCCCAGGACGGACAGACGTGCAATAGATGTCGCATGTACAGAGCAGATCAACGAGATCACAATGTATACAATTATAATGGATGGTTGACAGGAATGAAAGTACATAAAGAGGTATTACAGCAATAATAATGAAATGCACATAATGGAAATGTGATTACTAGTAATAACAGTAGTAGTGGTTAACGGTAAGGATAGTATGTAGTAATGCATTACAATAATAGTAGTGGAACGTATGTAACAGAGATATGACTAATAGTAGCAACAGTAGTGGTGGGTGTCAGGCAGGGCCATGGCAGTAGGCGCATCCACGATCCACGACCCGGGCGCGGCCAGGATCCATGAGAGCCTGTAGGACTAGAAAGCACAAGGACTCCGGGGAAGAAGTGAAGTCAGTGACATGCAGAGATGGGGCATGTATACAGGCATAATGTATACAGATGGAGAGGAGAGGAGGAGAGAGAAGCTCGGTGTATCATTCGTCCCCCGGACTGGGCCTATAGCAGCATAACTAAGAGCTGGTCCAAGACAGGCCTGGGCCAGCCCTAATTATAAGCTATATCAAAAAGGAAGGTCTTAAGTCTACTCTTAAAGGTAGAGAGGGTGTCCACCTCCCGGACCAAAACAGGAAGATGGTTCCACAGAAGAGGAGCTGGATAACTGAAGGCTCTGGCTCCCATTCTGCTTTTAGAGACTTTAGGAACTACAAGTAATCCTGCGGTCTGGGAGCGTAATGCTCTAGTTGGGTAATAGGGTAGTATGAGCTCCTGGAGATATGATGGTGCCTGACCATTAACAGCTTTGTAGGTGAGGAGAAGGATCTTAAACTCTATTCTTGATTTTACAGGGAGCCAGTGCAGAGAGGCCATACAGGAGTAATATGATCTCTTTTCTTAGTTCCTGTCAGTACACGTGCTGCAGCATTCTGGACCAGCTGGAGACTCTTTAGAGACTTGTTAGGGCAGCCTGATAATAGAGAATTACAATAGTCCAGCCTGGAAGTAACAAATGCATGGACTAGCTTTTCTGTGTCTTTTTGGGACAGGATGGGCCTGATTTTTGCAATGTTGCGTAGATGAAAAAATGCAGACCTTGAAATTTGTTTTATGTGGGAGTTGAAGGACATATCTTGATCAAAGATAACTCCCAGATTCCTGACGGTGGTGCTGGAGGCCAAGTTAATGCCATCCAAACTAGCTATATCATTAGATAATGCATCTCTAAGGTGTTTAGGACCAAGTACTATAACTTCGGTTTTATCTGAATTTAACAGCAGAACATTGCAGGTCATCCAGGTCTTAATGTCCTTGAGACATGCATGGAGTTTAGTTAGCTGATTAGTTTCATCTGGCGTTATTGATGAGTATAACTGGGTATCATCTGCGTAACAATGAAAGTTTATGGAGTGTTTCCGAATTATATTTCCTAGAGGGAGCATATATAAGGTAAATAGTGTGGGTCCAAGCACGGAGCCTTGAGGAACACCATGACTAACCTTGGTATACAGGGATGACTCATCATTAACATGTACAAACTGAAATCGATCCGATAAATAGGACTTAAACCAGTTTAATGCGGGTCTTTTAATGCCAATTAAGTGTTCCAGTCTCTGTAGTAGAATGTGATGATCAATGGTATCAAATGCAGCACTAAGATCTAGCAAGACAGAGACGAGTCCTTTGTCAGAAGCGATTAGGAGGTCATTTGTAACTTTCACCAGTGCCATCTCTGTGCTATGATGTGCTCTAAAGCCTGATTGAAAATCCTCATATAAACTATTGTTATGAAGAAAGTCACATAGCTGGTTGGCGACTGCTTTCTCAAGGATCTTGGAGAGGAAAGGGAGGTTGGATATAGGTCTATAGTTGGCTAAAGCTTCTGGATCAAGATTAGGCTTTTTAAGAAGCAGTCTAATTACAGCTAGTTTAAAGGACTGTGGTACGTATCCTGTTAATAGAGACAGGTTGATCATTTCTCGTAGGGATGAGCTAATTAAAGGTAAAGTTTCTTTCAGCAACCTAGTTGGGATGGGGTCTAGGAGACAAGTTGTTGGTCTAGATGAAGAAATCATCGAAGTTTGTTTGTTGGAGGTCAATGGGAGAGAAGCAGTCTAAATATAAGTCAGAATTTGCAACTGTTTCTGAGGTTCCTGTGTTTAAAGATACAATAGTGCCAGTTGAGGGCAAGCGATGATGGATTTTGTCTCTAATAGTTAGAATTTTATCATTAAAGAAGCTCATGAAGTCATTACTACTGAGCGTTGTAGGAATACATGGTTCAGTAGAGCTGTGACTTTCTGTCAGCCTGGCTACAGTGCTGAAAAGAAACCTGGTGTTGTTTTTAGTTTCCTCTATTAATGACGAGTAATAGTTTGCTCTGGCATTGCGGAGGGCCTTCCTATATATTTTAAGGCTATCTTTCCAGGCTAAGCGATATTCTTCCAAATTGGTGGAACGCCATTTCCTTTCATTTTCCTTGATGTTTGCTTCAATTTGCGGGTATCCGATTTATACCAAGGTGCTAACCTCCTGTGTTTTATAGGTTTCTTTTTCAGAGGGGCAATAGAGTCCAGTGTTGTTCGCAATGAGCCTGCAGTGCTATCAACAAGATGATCAATTTGTGAGGAACTGAGGTTAGCGGAGGAGTCCTCTATTATATTAAGACATGGCATTGAATTAAGTGCTAGCGGTATAATTTCCTTAAATTTAGCTACAGCGCTATCAGATAGACATCTAGTGAAGGAGTTTTTGCCTAATGGTGTGTAGTCCAGTAATAGAACTTCAAAAGTTATTAAGTGATGGTCTGATAAAAGAGGATTCTGTCAAGGGTCAAGGGTGTGGTCAAAACAGTGAGTTGGTTTATGTACACACTGAGAGAAGCCATTAGAGTCTAATAATGAGATAAATGCAGTACTAAGGCTATCATTAACGACATCCACATGAATATTAAAATCACCTACAATAATTACTTTATCTGATTTGAGGACTAGACTTGATAAAAACTCAGAGAATTCAGATAAAAATTCTGAGTAAGGACCAGGTGCTCGATACACTACAACAAATAGAACTGGCTGTAAAGTTTTCCACGTTGGATGTGAAAGACTAAGAACAAGGCTTTCAAATGAGTTATAATTTAATTTAGGTTTAGGATTGATTGACAGACTTAAGTCATAAATAGCTGCAACACCACCTCCTCGGCCGGAGCCTCGAGGAATGTGAGTATTAATATGACTAGGGGGAGTGGATTCATTCAGGCTGACATATTCTTCAGGATGCAGCCAGGTTTCAGTAAGACAGAATAAATCAATATTACAATCTGAAATTAAGTCATTTACTAATACAGCTTTCGATGACAGGGATCTGATGTTTAGGAGTCCGCATTTAATTCTCTTGTCTTGTTTTGAAATTGCAGAGTTGCTGTTAATTTTAATTAGATTTTCATGCACAACTTCTCTTCTGCTGACTTTTGATTTGATTAATTTAATTAATTTAGGTGGTCGGGGGGCAGACACAGTCTCAATAAAGTTTTGGGTGTGCAACTGATCTAATGGAAGCTCAGAGAAGCGTGTAAGACTGCAGCTCTGTCTCCTGGTCTCAACTCTGGGTTGTCAGGCTGGTGGTTGGCTAATGAAATGGGTTAGATTTCTAGAGGTGAGAGCTGCTCCGTCCAAAGTGGGATGGATGCCGTCTCCTAATTAGACCAGGTTTTCCCCAGAAAGTCCGCCAATTATCAACAAAGCCCACATCGTTTGCTGGACACCACCTCGACAGCCAGCGGTTGAATGATGACATGCGGCTAAATATGTCATCACTGTTTAGATTTGGCAGGGGCCCAGAGAAAACTACGGAGTCCGACATTGTTTTGGCATAGTTACACACCGACTCAACATTAATCTTAGTGACTTCCGACTGGCGTAGCCGGGAGTCATTACCGCCGACATGTATTATGATCTTACTTATATTTACGTTTAGCTTTAGCCAGCAGTTTCAAATTTGATTCGATGTCGCCTGCTCTGGCCCCTGGGATGCATTTCACTATGGTCGCTGGTGCCTCTAACTTCACGTTTCGTACGATGGAGCTGCCAATGACCAGAGTTGGTGTGTCGCTGAGTGGAGAAAATCTGTTAGAAACGTGAAGCGGCAGATGGTGTACCGTGTGCTTTGGCGTGGTACTATGCTTCCTTCGAGTAGCCACCCAGCCGCCCTGCTTTCCCGGCTGCTCGGGAGTTGCCGAGGGACGGCTAGCTGAAGCTACGGTTGCTCGGTCCACACTAGCTAAGGGGGCCTGGCTAACTGCAGCAGTTACAGTCGGAGTTTCCATGCTGCGGAGCCGAGCCACCAACTCACTGAGCCTCGCCTCCAACACTACAAATAAACTACACTTAATACATGTACCAGTATCACTAAGGAAGGCAGAGGTGTAACTAAACATCTGGCACACCGAGCAAGAGAAAAGAGGAGAGCGAGAGGGAGAGAGAGAAGCCATCGCTAGCTGATAGAGGCTAAGCTAGGGTACGATAGATTAGCTAGCAGAGCTAGGAGAGCTACAAACAGCAGTAAGTTTAGCGATTAAGCTATAAACACAGAGTACTGTCGAATGCTTTAGTGGACTAGTACGTGCTTAATTGTAAGTGGGAATTTGGCCGCTGCAGTAAGGAATATAACAATAATCTGCTCGGACGAGCCGGAGCAGCACAGGTACGCTATCACTATCAGTAACACAACAACAGGAAATGACGCAACAGGCTTACCGTATTATGTAGTACTCATTGTTTCTGGTCTTGTCATAAACATCAAAGATATTGGGTTGAAATTATAAGTGAAATGGAGAGAATTTTTCAGATTAATATAGAAATGGATCCCTTGTCCCTGATTCTAGGTCTTCCAAGTGACTGTTTAAAAACAGCAGTCAACAAAAGATTGTATAATACTGCATTGCTACATACCATCATTGCTACATACCATCCATTGCTACATACCATCCTTGCCATTGATCATTACTACTGTTATCACTAGTAATCACATTTCCATGTGCATTTCATCATTATTGCTGTAATACATCTTTGTGTACTTTCACTCCTGTCAACCATCGCTTATAATTGAATACATTGTGATCTCGTTGATCTGCTCTGTACATGCGACATCTATTGCACGTCTGTCCGTCCTGGGAGAGGGATCCCTCCTCTGTGGCTCTCCCTGAGGTTTCTTCCGCATTTTTTCCCTGTTAAAAGGGCCTTTTTTGGGGCAAGTTTTTCCTCACTCGAATCGAGGGTCGAAGGACAGAGGGTGTCGTCTCTGTACAGATTGTAAAGCCCTCTGAGGCAAACTGTGATTTGTGAATTTGGGCTATACAAATAAAATTTGATTTGATTTGATTTGATATAATATCTTATCGTTTGCAACTAGGAAAAATATTATTTTGCAGTGGGTCAGTGACAAGATTCCCTCTGTCTGTGGTTGGCGTAAAATAATTTTTGAACTGATTCCTCTAGAATATCTTATCAATGTCATACATCACAGCATAGATCAGTTCTAGAGTGTGGCACCCATTTTTGGACTATATCGGACCAGACCTCCATTCTATTAAAAGGACTGATGTGCACTTGAACGACATTCAGACATTCAGAGTCTTTATTGTCTTTAAAGCGTAATGCAGTGGGTAGGGAGGCTGATGGGGTGCGGGGGGGCGGATGCGGCCGACAGACAGGGAGACAGTCCAAAGATCTGATGACTGGAGAGACACGATCCACCCTCCTGGTCCCACTGTGGACTCGAGCAGCAGCGTTTATATAAATATATACATATATATATACATATATATATATATACATACATATATATACATATACATATATATATATATATATATATATATATATATATAAATCAAACTCTGCTTCTTTGATCTTCTTCTCCTCCTTCTCATTCTTCTTTTGGCAGGCAGTGTATGGCTCACTGCTGCCTCCCCTGGTTGACTACACTTCAATAAAATGAAAAGGCCAACTACGCGAGGCGTCAAAGTACGCGGAGTGTTGCGCACGGTGCAGATCAACTTCCGGTCGCACATCAGAAACTGCGACCGCACGTGTGTGTGAACGCGTAACAACATTTATCAAACAGTGACAGACAGACATGCGCACGCTGCTTCATACGTAACGAAGTTATCATGCATGTACACACACGTTGCTGCACATCTCTCTAGTTGTTTTGACATCGATATACCTTCATAGTGTGTATGCCTGCGTTTGTGCCTGAGTGTGTGTGTATGTATGTATGTTTTTCTATGTTTATTTGTGGGGGTGGGAGGTTTGGGTTTTTAAGGTTATTCTTTGTTGTTCTCAGTTTTTCTTTGATGTTTTTATCCTCTGTGAGGCACTTTGTGTTTTGCTATATGTATGAAAAGTGCCATACAAATAAAAATAAAGTTAAAATTAAAGTTAGGTTTGAGACATTTTGCGAATTTGCGAATGGAAATTTAACGCAAAAGTGGGTGTGGCCTAGATCACACACTTCAGCTGAATGCAGGGAACACGTAGACATAAGGTTTAACAATGTCCGCCATGTTATGTGGGTGTTATTAGCCAAAAACGGTTTTGTGTTGATAACAGCGCCACCTGCTGGTCATTTTTGGTGTGTGAGTTACAGGGGCAAGTCTATACCACTCCTATCAATTTCATATCCATAAGTGTTATGGTGTAGGCACAGTGACAAATATTAAATTAGACTGCCACCAGACCACCACCTAGTGTCGGATCAGTAAATCCTTCAAGGGATATCCTCAGAAGGGCATTAACAATAATTCTTCCAAGTTTTGTGTTAATTCGAGCAACCGATGTGAAGATATAAAATAGTTAAATTTAAAGAGCGCCACCTAGTGGTCATTGCCAAAGATTTTGCACAGAGCCATAGGGGCTCATGGGGAAGTAGTATCCTGAGTTTCATGTCATTCGGACAAACCAATGTGGAGATACCCAAAATCTGCAGGAAGTTGTTATTTAATAACTTGAATATTCTTTGGAATATCAAAATTCTTTTAATAACTTTGTGTCAGGAGTATCCACAGATGCTGTGTGCAAAGTTTGGTGCAAATGAGTGAAATTGCCTGGGAGGAGTTGGAAAAAGTAGGTTTACGATAATTTGAGTTAGCGAAAAAAAAACGGTAGGCGGAAATGGGCGTGGCCTATATCAGGAGATTCAGCATAATTCACTGAACGCGTGGATATAAGGTTTTTGAATGTGCGATAAAGTATGTGGGAGTTAAAAACCAAAACGCACTTTCCTTGCTGATAGTGCCACCTAGTGGTGGAAATTCACAATGACAACAGATTATAAAATTTTTCGCCAGGTGTGACGTATATTCCAAGTTTGGTGAATTTTGGGGTATGTTCAGGCAGTGAAAAATGCGATCATTTGGGACAAAGAAAAACAAATAAGTAAAAAAATAAAAAGGAAGAATAATGATCACTACAAAAACAATTGGGTCCTTGCAGGTTCCCTGCTCGGGCCCTAATTAAAAATGTTTGAATAAATCTGACCCCCATTGACTCAAATCATAGGTAAGCAGCAAACTTAGGAAGGCTGCTTACTGAAACTTCAATTTGTTCTATAAATTAAAATACTACTCTAACAAGTCCCCATGGGAAAATTAATCTTCTGGATATAACCCACCCAAACACAAACACAGCTATGAATAGGAAATTGTACCTCTAAGAGGGACCAGAAAAACTGGAGCAGTGAATGCAAAATGGAGTGTTGAGGGCCTTTGACTGCTGTTTGTTATCAGGAAACTGAGTTGTTATTTACCTCTGTTGCCCTTCAGCGCTCATATTGTCTCATAATTTAAATCGTGGACATTGCAGTCAGACTAAGTATGAACTAAGTGTTTCTAAATAGGTTTTCTTTTTGTTGCACGTCACATAATCGTATGTCTTGATGTCTTTCAATCATTTACATAGTCTCTCTCACAAATAAAAACACTGAAAGGTTGCTTTGGAGATTTGCATGCTGTGATCTGGAGGTTGCCATGGCAATGACAATTTTCACTCGAAGCAGAGTGTTGGCACGGTGGTTGCTCTGCCTCCTCTAGCAACTGAAATTAATAAGACAGTTTTGTTTTTACCTGGAGAATGAAGCGCTGGATGTTTACCGTCTCCTGAAATGGATTGTAATGACTGTAATGAGCAAGACAAGGATGTGAGCAAGGCATAAAGTGAGAAAGAGGTGTGCTCCAGAGATGATGTAAGATCTTTTGATTGAAAAACAAGTGACCAGTGCCCAGCAAAACCCTCAGGAAAAGCAGGGACTAGTGCTGAGTTACACTTCTGCTTTAGCGGCAAACAGGAGGAAAAATATAACTTACTATTCAGTCATGCTGTTGTTACCATAATATTTTGCCATTAATCCCTCTCATACAGCTGTCTGTGCATTAAAAATGTGAAAACCTCCCTCTTTTGGTGCACATTAAAAGAGAATCAGGGGGGCCTGCAGAAGAGACAGTATAATCATCTGAATCCAGTGATATGTAGCATCCAGTGGGACATAAGTTCACATATCTTTTAGATAATTGCATGAAAATACCTCTTCTCAGCTTGGTGTTACTTTTAGATTTTGTAATACTTTATTCTGTTTGTTACTTGATTCAGCCCCGCTGTTTATCCTGAAGGGAAAACAACAGAATAAAAAACATTCCGATACTAAAAATACACACAAGAATTTTTTGAAATCCATTCCTATCTAGAGCAAACAGTGTTTGATTTCTAAATTCTAATATGTCATACTATAATTGTGGGAAAAAATAAGTTTGATAAAAGCAGTAATGATTGAAGGAGGCAGAAGGACTTCTCTTATGCTGGTCTTGAGCGAACAGCTGAAGAAATCACCTCTGGCTAACCTGTCCTTGAACCAAGTGGGTTGAAAACCGATGAGGTTTTCGAGGAGACAACAGCTAATGTCACCGGCGGTGCAATTTTTGAAAAAGATTGACAAATTGAGTAAGAAATAAGGAATACCAGTTCCTTATTTCTTACTCAATTTTTCAATCTTTTCAGGCATGCCCCTGAAAAGTGGTGAAAAATAATCCTGAGAGTGACTAGGTGGTGTTCCCTCAGAAGCCAGTGTTGGGCAAGTTACTTTCGAAATGTGGTACATTACATATTTCTACACTGTAAAAATGAAAAAGTTGAGAAAACTCAAAATTTCAAGGGAACTTTTGCAATCAATTTTTGAGTTTTGAGCCCAACAAAAGATCTTGAGTTTTAAAAAAGTTCCATCAACTAATATTATTTTGTTTGTATAATTACATTTTCTTCTTTAGACAAACTTGAAAGTTAGAGTTGTGCCAACTTAAAAGTCTATGTTTTCAAACAGTTTGGCCAACTAATAATCTTTTGTTCAGATAATTTACTTTTCTTCATTTGTGAAACTTAAAGCTATGGTCTACGATTTGAAAGATTTGTCATTATTATTAACATTATTTAGATGGTGGTTATGGTCCAATAGTACAACCTACACAATGTGAAGAGCAAAAGGAACCAAATAAATCCATTCTCTCTAGCGCCTGTAGAACTGAAAAGAAATTGACCAATAGGAACCATCCGGCCCGGATGGCTCCTATTGGATCAATTTTCCGATCCAATCCCCTCGCTCACTCTCCTGCTCCTGCTCACGTCTGGTCCCGACCCACTTCCGCATTTGAAACTACAAGCCGACAAGAGGTTTGTTTTGCCCTAAGCAGTTCAGCGGCCTCTGCTTGCCCCACCGACAAAGAGTCAAAGAAAGAAAGTCTGTCACTGAAAAGACACAAAGCGGAGATGTGACATAAAGAGGGCTCAAACCCGAATAAACATTGGGTCATCATTTGAACCGTGGCGAAAGGTCCGTGAAGATATGGACCCAATGCTGATACAGCGGAGTTTCTGTTGAGCAGGTAATCTTTCGTCTTTATTGTGGATGTTGTGACACAGATAACTTTCATGCCGATGCTGGCTTATGACTGTGAAAGCTGCCGTTAGTTTGTTTCTGTGTTATTAGACGGTCCAGACAATTTCTGTCTCTGCAGTATCATTTATTTGTTCAACGGAGACGTTAGCCTCTATGCTAGCATTGTAAGCTAACAACAAGCTAACATTGCTATCATGTTTACACCAAATCCACCTATTTATTTGCTTGTGGCAGCTAAATGAAGCAGCAAGTAATGCAAGTAACATGAATGAATGGATGAATGAAACCCCAACGCAAAGCGGAGGGGTTTTGGATTTATTTCCGGATTTTTATTTTATTTGTCCTGATTTATTTCTCCATAAAAACCTCTCACCCGGTCACTACTCAACTGTTTTGCTAACCCTCCTCCCGGTCTTGTCGATTTGTTTTCAACGAAGCCTTTGCTAAATCAATATGATGGATTATCATATGGGTCATTCTATGAAAACGTGCCGTTTTCCATTCTGAAAATCTGATTTTTAAAGTATTATTTTTATTGTGTTTAAGGACTTATTTGGTTTAAGTAGACCCTTACCTGTCAGAAAAATATGTGGTGCCATCTCAGGCTATCTTATATATTTATTTATTTTCCTAAAATAATCAGCATGCATGTGTGTTTTGTCAATCGTGTTACCAACACCAAATTGTATAAAATTAAAGTATTTGAAGTGACACTTCAGAATAAATCTGGTATATTATGAAAGATACATCATCCCTGTTTACATTCAGAGTGTGTATAAATGAAAATAACAAGGAATACATTTTTTTTACATGGATGGATATGCTCAAATGCATATCGGCCAAGCCACTGTATGTTAAAAAATCATGAAAAAAGTAATATGTTTAAAATTATATCCTTAATACTCAAGAGGGGTATTGTTATATTTTACTTAACATTAAAATAGGTTATTTATATTTGGCTTTTTTTCTATTTATTATAGAGAGTATTCTAAGAGTAACAAGTTTGACAATAGAATACCTGTTCAGGAGACGTGTTTATTTTTAGACTGTATGTAAGTGGATTTGGCATAGAACATTATGGAAATTAATGCTGACACTTAAGCCATACATGTAAAACAGCTATTTTATTAACATTTTTGAAATGATTAAAAACTAAACTCATTTACATCAACTTGAAATGATGCTATCTGATGCATCCTCCTAAATACAATCAGTGTCATTCAAATCTCACAGGAATATCTGATAAAAAAAACAGCAGAGCAGCCTCTCCTTTAACAAACTGAGCTGCAAATTCAACAATCTGGTCAAACTTTTGCTCACACAAAACAAATATTTGGTAACAGGAAGTAACACAGGAAATATTTGCCACAGCACACCAAGAAACAATTTAACAAATTGACAAAGTAACATTTTCCTCAGCTCAAGCAAAGGCCAAGCATACTTGGCGTAAAACTCTCTTGTAACAGGTAAGTTTTGATTGAATTGGCCTTCTGTATTCAGTTAGTTCTGCCCAGATGTCTTTCTGAATTTCTACATGCCGCAACGTCACATTCTGGGGTGCAGGAATGAGCCTCACAATATCGTCAAACAAGTACCATATTTGATCGTCGCGGTGGGGCCAGTAGAATCGGTTTTTGCCCAGGCCTGCATGGTGCATGCACTTGACTTGTACATTGGCGTCATCCTTTGCCAAGATGATATCAGGGTACAGCTCGTTGTCGTATGTGACGACACACCAGCTTCCAATCATCTCATTTTGACTCCAGTCAATTTCCTGGGGTCCTTTGTGAGGCTCTCTCAGGGGCCTCTTGGAGACGGTTGGTTGAGGGTTAACGGTGGCTGGATTGTTTGAGGGTCCAGGTTCCTCAGCCTGGATAATTTTGCAGCCCATTGACAGAGTGGGGAAGATAAACTGCCGAGCATTGAAACACTTACAGGACACATTTTTCTGCGTGACACACATACAACTCACATCCCTCGTGATCAAGTGGCCTTTTTCGTTAGTGACCACCTGGTGTATTCTCATTGTCCCTGGGACAGATGGAATGTTCTCTGGCATGAGAGAGTGAGCTTCCTCAACTCTCTCAGCCTCCACGTAAAACAGCTCGACTGTGGTGCCTGTCGTAAGCAATGCACGGTAGAGTGTGGCAGGGTCCGGTATGTCATGCCCTTGACACACAAGCTGATCCGCCAGTCTCTTCAACACTCCCCCGACACCATCGGGAGCTCCCTTTCCATGGCTGGCCTCAAAGAAGTTCCATGTGCCACTCTTGAAACCTCTCCTGTACAGCTCTGTGGAGAACAAGAAGAAATTTCCCTTTTGCCTGTACTGCGTACATGGCTTATCACTGAAGAAGTGGACTACAGACACAGATGGATAATTTGCCTTAATGTAGTCCAAGACTGGGTCAAAATGCTGCCAGATTGCTGGTGGACCTTTGTACTTGGATTCTGAGATAGTGCAAAAGCAGACAGGGCTTGCATTTTCACCAACATACAGGACACTGGTATGCATGGTCGCCTGTTGGTGCGAGAAATGCACTGCTTGGATCGCTCTACTCATTTTGCACACATAATTTTCAGAAAAGTCCACATGTATAATGCATTCCTGTGAGGCTAGACTTCTCTTCAGTTCTCTGGAGAACGAGAACTGCTGCTTGATGTTGAATGTGTGCCTCTTGAACTGATGAAGCAGTAGAGTGAAATGGTCAATAAGCTCCTCTAAGGAGCTTTCAATTTGTTTTTTAATCATCATAATCAGCAGCCAGTGGGAAGCTTTTCAGGTTGCATGAAGAACACTCTCCATACATACACTCCTTACTGTCAGTGCTGCAGCCAACCTCCTCTGTGAGCCTCTCAAGATTTGAATGTGTCAACAAATTTAGTTGCTTCAGCCTGTCGACAACAAAGCCAAGGTTCTCGTGGATTTTACACATGCAGGTATCTCTGTCCTGCATGGTTGGGTGTATAATCCAAAAGGGACGGAGTCGGCAAAAGAGAGCGTAGGACAAGGCCCTGTGTGGGTTTTCAGATTCAAACTTCTTGTGTAGATTTAGAAGTGAATCAACAAGTAACCTCTTTTGTTTTTTAACTCCATGTCGAGTCATTGTCTGTTTTTTTCCAGTTGTCACTCGACTGACATAATCTTTCTCATAGAACTCTCTGATCTTGGATTTGAATGCGTTTGGGATGCGGTTCTTCTCTTTTCGGGTGAAGGTAAGTGGATTTTTTTTTAAAGTCTTCCATCTGCTTCTCGGAAACCCAGTGGCTCTTCGTCCGTATTTCTGGAGGCGGTATTTTTTGACTATCTTCCCAGATACCAGTTGGGAGATAATCTGTCTCTCTCTTTCATCGCGTGAGTCTTCATATTTACTCTTTAAGGCCCTCAAAAGTGCCGCGTGAAATTTGAGGGTTCTCCGTGCCTCTGACCGCTCAGATGGGGTTCTCAGGTGGTGCTTGGCTTTAGAAGATGGGGAAGCTGCTTTATTCTTTAGAGGGAAGAACCTTTTCTTGTATTTCTCTGTCTTTTTTCTTTCTTCTATCAGCTTTTGCTTCACTTCCTCAAGTTCAAGTCGGAGCCTTTTTCTCTCCTTCTTTGATCTTAGTCGCCCCCCCACGTCGTTGCCTGCAACACAATGAAATGCTGATTAAATAATCTACTAATTGTCATCTATGTATCCAATCTATCTTTCTCTTGCTCACTCTCTCTGTCTCACTCTCACACACACACTTTCTCTCTCTTTCTGTCAAACCTAAATTCACTTCATGTAATAAGCCATAACCTCTGTCCTTGAACTCTAACCTTGAGGGCCCTGGATCTGGCTCTGGAGCTGGCTCTGGTTCTGGCCTTAGGGGAGGGGTCATGCACTGCTCTAAGGTAGCTGAAAGTTGTGCTTTAGCTCTTCTGGATTTTGCCTGTGCTGCTCTCCAGTATTTCCGCTTGGCTTTCATCTCCTTTTCACTGAGTTCACTAATAGATGGCTTTTTGCCGGCGTCCTTGTCCTTCCTCGATCTTTCCCTCTCTTTTTCTAAATGCTTTTTTCTTTTCTCAGGATCAGCATCCCTACGCTGCCTGTACCGGCGCTGTTTCTCTGCTGCAGATAGAGGCATCCTAACAAAAGCATGTAAAATACAAATGCATATTAAATCACCTTTCTTGTGCACAATAGGTTATTTCATGTTGTAACATATATTTGTATGATTTGAAGAAGTTTCAAAACCTAACGAGATTATATGAGGTCAATACACATCGGTGTTCAATAACATATGAATTTGGTATATATATCATTTTAATAAGCTTACAAACATATTCAGGGACAAAACATGCTATTCTTAATATATATAACATTAATAATGATGTATTGTATAAATAATTCTGGTTTTGGACACAATAAATATTGGGACATGGCAGGGAAAGGGTTAATAGTAACATGTTTGACAGTAACAGGTTTGACGAAATATGCTTTTGGCGGCCATTACTAGCCATGTGGTTCACACCACGACACCACATGGTGTGCATTCTAGAGAGGCTAAAATGCTTGTTTATTTGTACATTTTAATTTAAAATGTTTGACTTTTTAATACATGATATTATGGTAACGCAGGTTGACACACTATGACCGTCCCCTTCAGTCAAACTAAATACAAATCAATGAAAATTCATTAAAAGAGAGGAGCACTTACTTGTCTGTTTGGCAGCTTCCTGATAAGAGGCAGATGATGTCACTTCCTGAAAATGATGTCACTTCTGGGATGCTCATTGGCCCTGAGGGGGCGTGTTTATCCAAAGTAACGCATTTGACATAAAACGTAGGGACAGTACTAAAATGTTATTTTTTTCAATATTCCCAAAAGGTCAAGAATAAAATACGTGTCATAGGTGAACTAACAATTGAGGCTTTTCTTTTTTTTTTTTTTTTATTTATAATTTTTATTCAATGCAAGGTACAGTACACAAATGAAGCATCCATTACACTTGTTAAAGGAAGTAAATGTAAAGAACAAAGTCTAACAGTGGCGTACTGAGTATTGTCAGAACCACACAGAACAATTTATCACTTTCAAAAGTAGAGGACGATTTTACTGCTCCACATAAACCACAACCTTACTGAAGAGCGTGTACAACATATTAGGTACCACGATGAACACACCTGTGTTGCACAGTTAAACCCCCCCCCACCCCCCCGACCATAATCTTACAAATATGATTTTTTTTCTTTTTTTTTAAAATCAAAAAGACAAAAACAAAACCCAAATAGTTGACATTTGGTAGCCACATGTCTAATACTGTATTATTAACTCTGTAGTGCTTCTTTTTTTTACCCCCTAAACAATAAAATATTTAGTTAAGATATGGCACAATACCAGCAATGGAAAAAAACAGATATAATATTTTTTTTATTTTTTTTTTTTAGTTAACTTCAATAGAACAGAAGAAACATAAGAACTGGGATGTATACTAGAAAAACACAGGTTGATTAGAGAATATCAACACATATGGGAGGTTGAACTAGCAGTAGTAGGCCTATATTCTTTTTGTGTGTTCAGATAAGGAAAGACCCCAATGTTTTGTTGTTTAATAAGGATCATTCTGTCGTGTCCCTTCAGTTAGGTCGTCTTTTTTCATCAAAGGAGATCCACTTTGACCATATTTTATTAAATCTGTCCATCTGAAGATTAAGTGAGTGTGTGATTTTTTCCATTCGATATATGTCGTCAATCGTGTCCGTCCATTCACTCACTGTAAGAGGTTCGGGGTGAAGCCAGTGTCTAGTGATATTTTTCTTAGCTACAGTTACCATAATTATAAAAAGATATCTATTAGTGTTTCCAGTAATAAAATCTGATTTGCCTAAGATAAAGGTTTCAAATTGGTTGGGTATCTTTATATGAAATATCTCCTCCATTGTTTTATGAACATCTGACCAAAAATTCTGCAACCCTGGGCATTTTCAAAATATATGCCAATGATTTGCATCTCGACCTCCACATCCTCTCCAGCATATGGGGTCTTCCCCTGTGTAATGAATTTTCATCTTTGGAGTAGTGAAAAATCTTATCAAACACTTCCACACAAATTCCCTCCATGTGTGTGCACTTGTGCATCTCCACAGAATTTCGCAGTAGTTAAGCCATTCTTCTTTGGTTATGTCAAGTTGTCCTTCTTTTTCCCATTTATTTTTGATATATTCTGTGGTGTATGGTTTTTTTGTAAGGAGGCCTTTGTACAACCTTGAGATGGCACCTTTAATTGATTCATTTGAGTATGACCTCAAGAATTCTTTTAATATTGCATCTTCCAGGTCTACGGGAAGTGTTTTGTTGCATTTATCAAAATAATTACGAAGTTGCAAGAATCTGTAAAAGTCCTGCTGTTCTAAGGAGAATTCTCTTCTTAGCGTTTGGAAGTCTTTTAGTATTCCTTTATTTGTAAGTGAGTAGAATGTTGAGATCCCTTTGCTTGTCCAGGTTTTAAATCTGAGGTCTAATTGGTTTGGTTTGAAGTCAGGATCATATGCAATCCATCTGATGAACCATAATTTATCCAGTAATTTATAATCTGTTTTGATTGTGTTCCAGATTTTAAGTTGGGACTTCAGCCATGGGTTTTTTAGTTTACTTATTAGGGTCCGGGCAGCTAAGCTGCCAGGAACCTATTGTATTCCTAGGAATTCTTTCTTTCTTTCTTCTTCTTCTTCCGAGGAAGTCATACTTCCCATGGGCGAAAACTCACCAAACTTTACAGAAATGTCCGGCCCCATGCCAGATTTACTTAATTCCAAGGACATGTAAATATTCCTCCTGGGGGGGGCACAATAAGCGTTTAAATTTAAAAACTTTAAAAATACCTACAAAATCAACAGTACATGCTACAGTTTTGAACCTTTCACCAAACTGTAGCCCCAATACTGCTGAAACTTTAGTCCACTTAAACTCATTACAAATTATGAAGTCCATCACTCAGTTTTTTTCAAAACCTGTAAAACTTATAAAACCTATCTCCTCCCACAATTTTTGCCCAATTGTCACCAAACTTGCTAGAGAGCATCTTCAGACCGTCCTCCACAAAACTTGTTTCTCGGATTTTTGATTTATCAAAAATTAAGCCTACAGTGCATCAAAATGTTTGACTGTAAACAGTACTGTAAACATATACTATCAAATTCTTGCTAAATACATTTTCAATCTTCCTGAAAAAAATTGAGAATATTTTGCAGTCATGGTTGATGGAGTTTGGCAAATATCAGAATTTTATCTCAAAAACTGAATTTTTGAGAACATTTTGAATTCTGCTCTCATGGGAACAACTGGAGTCAATGGAAGAGTGGCATTTTTAAACATCGAATTTTCTCTTATGAAGCAAAACACTTTAAGTTAAAAACAAATCACCAACATTTCCATGCTGTCAAGATGCAATTTATGTATTATCAGATTTTTGTTCAGGTAACAGAATTTCTGACATTTTGACCATTTTTGAAATCTGCCTTGACAACAGCTGCCCAGACAGTGACTCCCTGAGTCGACAAATGAAGCCACACAGCAGGTCTCACTTCCAGCCAATTAGCTCAGTGAATTAGGAGCTGGTGCTTGGTGTCAGGGATCCTCAACATGAAACACAAGACAATTGTCCTGACGGTGGCATCACAGCAAGCCTCTAAATTAAGTAAAAACAATTAGCTTGGACTGGACCATGGATAAAAGCTAACCAAATTTTGCACAAAGGTCCAGTCTCATGCCAGATTACCTCAGCTGTAAACCCAAGCCAATAGTCCTGATGGTGGTGCTACAGCAAGCGTCTAAAGTTCAAAACTTTGAAAAATCATAACAAATCAACCATACTTGCTGCAGCTTCAGAACTCAATATTGAAGAAACTTTTGTACATTTAAACCTCTTAAAAATCATGAAGTACATCACTCAGTTTTTTTTCAAAAACTGTAAAACTTCTTAAACCTATTTCCTCTCTCCTCCTTTGTTTTATGAAAAATTGAGCCTCAAAAACTGAATTTTTCACAGCATTTTAAATGTTTCTTTCATGTGAACAATTGGAGTCAATGCAGTAATGACATAGCTAAACATCAGTTATTCACTTATGGAGCAAATCAATCATTTTTAAAAACAAATGACCAACATCTCCATGCTGTCTAGATGCAATATGTGTATTTTCAGATTTTTTTCCTAATAACTGAATTTTTTATTACTTTGTGTTTGTTTTGTGGTGATGTAATTCCAGTCCAAACATAGGTGTCGGTAATGTGCTTTAATGCTGATTGACACCCTCCATTTAAACTGAAGAAGGAGAATCACTTAAAGTTGATCCAGCTGAGAGTAGGAGACAGGATCAGTGATCTAGTTCAGTGAGTGGGAAACATATATATAAAAAAATCACAGCAAAACAAAGATTAAATCAAGAGAGCAGTATTTCAAACTGGTAAGGATCAGATTTGTCTGTTGGCTGGTAACAATAACTTCATATTTAAAGGATTTGTTATTTGTAATTCAACATGTTGTAATCCAGGTAATGTGTTGAAATATTAAAAATAACTTAAAATGACCACAAATGCAAACACTTAATGAGACAGAGCAAATTCCTTTCAAGCCCCTTTGATTGATTCAGAACAGAATGTGTTTTTCCACCTCAAACTAAAGCAGAGCAGAGAGTACCTAATTAGAGTGACAACACCTGTGCAACACACTCCTGAGGGTAAAATGAGTAGGCTACATGCAATATGTTCTTAGTTTTAAATGAAATATTAACAAATTAAATAGGTTTGCAAAACATGCAAACTGTCTCTTGAAATGGTTTATGCGCCTCGCTCTCTGTGTATTTTAAAGGTAATTTTAAAGATGGTGTTCTATTATGTCATGTGCTCATCTGACAGTGTATAGCTTACTCACTTTGTGAAGCCTCACATGATCTGTCACTAGCCAGTTAACTAAGTGAGATAGAAGATGGACTTAGGTGTCAAAGGTTGTAAGTTCAAGCCTCAACTAATGCAAAATGAACATTATGATGTCAACTGTCTGTCTTCCTGTTCTACACTTTGTTGCTCAGCCTCAGAGTTGCCTAAATTTGCCAAAAATAGCCCGGTTGTTTTATTTCCTTATTACCTAACACTGCTTGAATTGGGGAATCCTTAATTAAGGTCTTTTCTATATCCTTCCATCTTGCGTTATATTCCTGATTACATAAATTTAATAATGGCTTGATCTGAGTTGAGTAAAAGTAATTTCTTAGATGTGGGACTGCCATTCCACCCTCTTTTTTGGGGAGTTGCAACGTTTTAAATCCTACTCTTGACTTTTTCCCTTGCCAGATGAATCTTGAGAGAATTTTGTCCCACTCATTAAATTGTTGGGATTTAATTTCGACGGGGAGAGCTTGAAACAGATATAAAATCCTAGGAAGGATGTTCATTTTAATTGATTCTATTCTTTGTGTTAAACTCATAAATGGATTTGAGTTCCATCTTGCAATATCTGTTTTTAATTTGTTTATAAGTGGGTCATAGTTAATTTTTTTAGTTGTGGTTATATCTTTTGGCAATAATATTCCAAGATATTTTATTGCTTCTTGGTCCCATTTCATATGGAATCTCTTTTGGAGCTCTATTGGTGGGTTGTAATTAAGTTTTAAAAGTTGTGTCTTTTGGATATTTAGCTTGTATCCTGCATATTTACCATACTGTTCTAGTAATTTAAATAATTCGGGGAGAGATTTAGATGGTTCAGTTAGGTACACCAAGATGTCGTCTGCGTACAGCGCCACCTTGTGTTTGTCATTACTTATGTTAATTCCTTTGGTGTTGTCTGTCTGCCTGATCCATTGGGCTAGCGGCTCTATGAAGAGAGCAAAAAGAAGAGGTGACATCCCACAACCTTGTCTTGTACCTCGTTCTATTTTAATGGTCTTTGATAGAGGCCCATTTATTTTAACTCTGGCAGTAGGGTTGTTATATAATGAATTAATTGCATTAACAAAACTCTTGTGAAAGCCGAATTTCTCAAGGACCAGGTATAAGAACCCCCAGCTCACTGAGTCGAAGGCCTTCTCTGCGTCCAAACTGACGAGTAAAGCCTGTAGTTTTTGTTCTTGAATATGGCTTAATACATGTAGTGATCGTCTTATATTGTCGTGTGTTTGTCTCTGTGGAACAAATCCGGTCTGATCTGTATGGATGAGCTGGGGTAGAACTTTTTCAACTCGTCTTGCGAGAATCGATGTGTATAGTTTGTAATCGATATTGAGAATTGAGATTGGTCTGAACGAGCCGCATTCTAATCTATCTTTTCCCTCTTTGGGTATGACTGTTATAGTGGCCTCCTTCCATGTTGGTGGGATTTTTCCTTCTTTTAAAGCTTTATTGAATATGTGAAGGAGATATGGTTTTAGTTCGGTCCTGAAGGCTTTGTACCATTCGGATGAGAATCCGTCTGGTCCAGGTGACTTGTTGGTTTTTAGCCTTGATATGGCTTTGTCTAATTCTTGTTCTGATATTTCTGCCGTTAATTCATTATTTTGCTCTTCGTTTAAGATAGGTAGGTTAAGAGAGTTTAAAAATGTTCTAGTATTTTGTTCTTCCTCTAATCGTGATTGGGAGTATAGTTCTTTGTAATATTTTTGAAAGGCTGATTGTATTTCTTCTCTTTTATATACCAGATCCTTTGTAATTGGATCCCTGATTTTGTGAATAGTGCTGTCTGCTTTCTGTTTTTGTAGTTTTCTTGCTAACAGCTTTGCGAACTTTGAGCCCGTCTCATAGTATTTTTGTTTTGTGAAGAACTTTTTTTTTTGCGTTTCTTGGGTGTACCAGGTGTTTATCGCCTTCCTGGTTTCTTTTAGTTGTAACTCAATATTCTGATTTAAGTCCTTTTTGTGTTTTGTTTCAAGCTCTTCCAGTTCTCTAGTTAATTTTGCTAGACTTTCTTGTTTTTCTTTCTTTTTTTTTTTTGCACAATATGAGATTATTTTCCCCCTGAAGACAGCTTTAAGTGTATCCCATACTATTTCTGAGGTAACTTCATTATTGTTGTTTTCTTGTAAAAACTGTTCTATTTCTCTTTTTATTTGTGTTTTGAATTGCTGATCATTAAGGATACTGGAGTTTAGTTTCCATAATGTATTTCTTGGGCTGTTGTTTATTTGAATTGTTAACAGGATAGGGGCATGATCTGATAAGTCAATATTTCCATGTTCACACTGCTGTACTCTATGGCGGTCCCTCTTATAAATAAAAAAGTAATCAATTCTCGAGTACACATCGTGTGGGTTAGAATAATGAGTGTAGTCTCGTTCTGATGGGTGAACATCTCGCCATAGGTCAATCACCCCAAGTTCTGACATGAGAATCTTAATTTTTTTATGGGTTGAGGTTTGTGTAAACATTTTGGAAGAGTCTAGCCTTGGGTTAATTCGAATGTTCCAATCCCCTCCACAAATAAGAATGCCTGTTGCTTCTGACATTAAGTCAAATATTTTCCTAGAGATTGCTATATTACTGCCGGGGGGGATATAAACGTTCAGTATCGAAACTTCAGTGCCCTCTATTTTCCCTGAGACCACTGAGTATCTCCCTTCTTTATCTTTAATCTCCAGGGTCTTCTCAAAGGGGAGTCTTTGAGACATTAGGGTGGCTACACCTTTTCTATGACCAGATTTGTATGATGAGTGGAACACTTTTGAAAAACCCAGCCTCCCCAATTTCTCATGTTCAGTTGAGCTCAGGTGCGTTTCCTGTAACAATGCAATGTGTGCTTTTTCTTTTTTCAGTTTACTCAGAATCTTACTTCTTTTCACTGGATTCAGGATTCCATTTATATTATATGAAATAATCGTAATATTTTGGTTGTCTGTCATTTATTTTGCAGATTATTTGTGTCGTCTTTCTCCCTGTGTTGTGCTGTGTTTTTTAAGACCTTAAACATCCCGAAAACATTCATGAACTTAGTGAACAAAACTTTGTACAAATGTAAAAATAACTTACATCTAAATGAGTCTTCTTTATTTACTTTGGTGTTTGTTGCCTCCATCGATGAGGCTCGATCGGATCGAGCCTTTCGGGTGCTTCTGGTGTTTAAGCACTCCTTGAGGGAAAGTCCTCTCCTCACAGAGAGAGGGGCCCTGGAAGATGGGCTCATGCCCTTTGTGTTTCCGTGTCCCGACAATGTTGTATAGATAGCTATAGGAGACCTTGATTAGTTACCGTAAGTGTTTGTTTTTTTGTTGTTTTTTCCTGATAAATCCCTTAATTCAAGACTGAGAGGCTTCACTCGTGACCCCATTTCTCAGTTTATGTAGTATCTGAGTCTTACATGGGTTGATCCTTCAGAGTTCAAAATCAAAATAATTAACTAAACTTAGAAGAGACTGGTCCCATTTAGTCCCGTGTTATGTATTAGTCTTTTTTCTTTTAAATGTCTCAGATCCAGGTTAAGTCCTTTGGAGTTCAAGATCAAGTCAAAATAACAGAGGGAGAGGGAAAGTAAGGAAAAAAATAAATAAATAAATAAATAAAAGAAAAGAAAAAGAAAGGGGGGGCGGTATGGGGGGTAAAAACAAACAAAAACAAAAACCAAGGTAGGTTGAACCCTTGCAATCTTCATAACATAAGTCATATAAAATTAATGTTTTCTTTTTCCTCTTTCCCTTCTAGATTGGGTCTCTGATTCCAAATCAAAGTAAATTAAATGTGTCCCCCTTCACTTAAAACTGACTGGTCTCTTGCCGTCTCTTTCTTCCCCTTTCTCTCTCTCATCCCTCCATCTCTCCCCCTCTTAGTTTAAGTTATGTTTTACATATCTTAATTCCTGGTAAACTCTTTCTGAGACCAAAATAAAATAATCTGCTGTATGAAACTAAATAAACATAAGTTACTTATCTGGGATCATATGAGTACAGGTCATCGTTGGGGTTCACTTTGTTGAGTGTGTGTGTTTAAACTGCTGTAGCCTCTCTTTGTAGGATCTGTGGGAGGGTTTCTCCTGTCGTTGTGCTCCTGCGTCCGCGTCTGATGTTCCCCTCGGGTCTCCGGCCATCTGCCATGATGAGAGGAGTTGCAGCTCCCGGTGATCTGTGTCGATTGGGGCCGTGATGACGGTGACAGGAAGTCCTCGTTTCGCCATGTCTGCTGTGGCGTCCGCTTCGTTCTGATATGTCTCTGTGCTGTCGTCGTAGTGGACCCGTAGCTTGGCCGGATAGGGGGTTTGAAATTTAATTTTTCTCTCCCTCAAGATCTTTTTCGCTTCAGTGTACTCATAACGTTTCTTAAGCACCGCGGTCGGGTAGTCGTGATCCACGAAGAAGCGGGTGTTCTTGTAATACACTGCCTTTTTCTGCCAAGCTCTGCGGATAACTTCTTCCTTGACTCTGTAACTCGTGAACTTTGCGATTATGGACCGGGGTCTCGCCTGTGGTTCCTCAGGTGCAGGTGCTTGGCTCCGGTGTGCTCGTTCGATCCTGAGTCCGCGGATATCCAGTGTATCACTCAGTAGTTTCTCCAGAAAGGCGCACATGTTGTCTCCCTCCTTCTCAGGTATGCCGTGTATCCGGAGATTATCCCGGCGGGCTCGCCCCTCCTGGTCCATTAGCTTAGCCTCCATGCTAGCCTGGCGTTTCATTAGCTTTTTCATTAGCGTAGCCATGGCCTGCAGTGCTGTCTCAGTTTCTTCGATCCTACCCTCAGCCTCCTCCAGTCTGTTGTTGGTGCTGTGCAATTCCTGCTTAATCTCCGCGAGTTGTTGGTTGTTGTCCCGTCTGAAGTCCTTTACCTCGCTTGGGATGGAGTGCAGGGTTGTGTCTTCTGCTTCATTTTCCTCGTGTAGCGTTGGGGAGCTACTTCGGCTAGGCTGAGTTAGCGGAGGCCATTCATCCTCATCTCCTATCGCTGCGGTGCTTCTGGTCTTCCTATATGTTCCCTTATTAGCCCTATTGTCCGTCATATTTGCTTCAACTTGTTGTTCAGGGTATTTTCAACTTTTTTAGGGCTGTTTTCTGTGTCGGTCGGGGAGCGCCAAAACTAGGCTGCCATCTTGTAGCTACGTGACCCCGGAAATCCAATTGAGGCTTTTCATAAATTAAAGTTTTTTTTCAGATAATTTGGTTTTATCCTCTTATAAAGGCTGTTATAATAGAAAAAAGTTACTGAGGGACAAGCTATTTTTACCATGTTTAAAAGATATACAATACAAAAATCTTTAAAATAAAAAAAAATATATCAATGTAGGAATTTTTAAAATGAAGATTGTTTGTTTACCATATCAAACCAACTACATTTTTAATTATTTTGTTGTTAATACAGCTTAATGGAGTAGATTTTGTGTCAGGGACACAAAATGGCACGTTTTCATAGAATGACCCATATACGCGTTACAATGTGTGTATTTTTGTGTCTTATCTGTCATAAACAAGAGATTACGTTGTATGGGCACGTTTGTGTTGCAGTCTGGTGCTACTCAGACAACAGCTGGGACACAGATGGTCCGAGGCTCATGTAGGTTTAGTTTTCCGCCACAATGTGGAAGCGATCGATGTGATTAAAGCTGACGGCAGCATCTGTTAGTCTCTTGGCCCTATTAACTTTTAGAAGTGGCTTACTTAGCTGTTGATAAGTAGTAACTTATTACATAGCTGTAACATAACGTAGCTGTAACATGCTAATGACGTTAAGCTAGCTTGGCTGTGGAGCTTACATTGTAATGACTTACAAGATTTCCGTGAGTTTTAACATGCATTGTAACAACTACACCTGTGAATCCGACATCGTTACTCCGCATTCAAAGCTGGCGCTATATTTGGTTTCTGCCAGCCGGCTTGTTGCTTGTTGCGGGAGGGGGTGTGTCGCGGGAGGCTGGGGGTGTGTGTGTGTGTGTGTGTGTCTGTGTGTGTGGGGGGGGATGCTTTTTTCAAATCTTTCTCAGATCGTAGACCATAGCTTTAAAAGTTAGAGTTATACCAACTAAGATTTTTAAACTCAAAAAAGTAAGTTAGTGTTGTTAACTTAATATTTCAAGTTGTTGGGACCCACAGATGAAGTCATTCATTGTGGATTTCAAAATGGACTCTGAACTGAACTCAGTGTCCCAGAATTCCCCATTCTTCACACCTAGGTGCAAAATTCAGCTTTGAGCTACTATTGGTCAGGGTGACAGACCCCCCTCTGATCAGAGAGTCAAAACTCCAGCGCCTTCCTTTGTTCTCTCTCTTCTCCACAAGCTCTCTTCTCCTCGCGCCTCTCTTCTCCTCCAACTTCTTATCCTCAAGGGCTCCTCTGCAAGCTTCATTTGCAGCAGGCCCAAAGAACTTCTCCTCACTGCAGCGACACGAGGTCCTGCCAGTATTCCTGATCAGTTAGCACCAGCAGCTGTGACACAAAGCTTGCCAGCTAACTTCACAATCTGAGGAACACCAAGCAAGTTAGCACCGAGCTGCTATCCCTGCAAAGGAAAGGAGCGAACCTTGTCCTCCTCTGCCGACTTTCATCAGTCCTTGCACAGCAAGAACAGCATTCAACATTGGAATCCCAACGTTCTCCTGCAACCACCAGCACCTTTTCTTCAAAGACTGGTAACGTTGAACTGGGCTTAGATAGCATAGCATAGCACGGCTAAGCACATGACTTTAAACTCTGGTTGATGTAATGCATATGTGTTCAATTTATGTGTGTCCACTGTTTGAGTGTTATTGTGATCTCAGGTCAGGTTATTGGTAGTTTGCTTTCCTAGACGGCTAATTTGACGTTAGTCGAATGATGCTTCACACAGACTCAGGGTCTTTGCATGCAACTAACCATCTTCTATAATCTGGCATCACGTCACACACACACACACACACACACACACACACACACACACTCCTTAAGCCTGGAGCATATCACACCCACATGTGATATCAGTGACCACCATTGTTTCTTTGTTCTGCCAGACACACACTCACACACACACATACACATACACACACACACCTGTATATAGTACATGTTAGTTAGTGTGTTTTCATCTTTGTGTTGAATAAAAGACTTTTTAACCCACATGTTGTCTATTTAATATTGTACAAGAGTGAATGTTGCCAACCTCTACTCTGTCAAGAGCTCCAAAATCCTTCGACCATTACTAGCTGTTATGGTAACATTGGTTGTAGTTATTAAGTTAATTATTAATCAGAGTTACAAACAGTTTAGTACCTTTTCTGAGACTGATTTGGTGAATTGGCTATATTTTCCCTTCTTCAAGGGTGGTGCCCCAAGGTGATCTAATGTAAATTGGATCTTATTAGTAATCATAATTAATAATTGTCCCTGATAATCATTAATTATTATTGATAGCCAAATTTAACCCAAAACTCTTCCATGAAGCACTACTTTATGGTGCCTCGTGTGATGTGAGCACAACAAAGTTAAGGTTAATAACATTTAAAATTGCATTTCAAAGAATACAAAACAAGTTTAAAGTTTACTTTATACTTTATTAAAAGTAACAATTGGAAACTGTTCCATTTTACATTTCTGAATGCCAGACAGCAGGAGAACAAGCAAGATGTACCACAGCTACTTCAGCAGCAGAGACAACCTCAGTTAATTTCTAATATCGCCACCAGCGAGTTATCTGACTGTTGTTATAAGCGCGACGTCACGGTGATTCAGTCTATGCGTCGCTTAGCAACACTAGTTTGCTACAGGGTAGTCAGCTACAAGCTAACTAGCTAGCATTCATTAAAAAATATACCTCAGTTGTATGGCTCATAACCACATTTACCACACCCTATCGATAGAAAAAACCTCACCGACCATCTGCATGTAAAATCGCGGCTAGGTCTTAATGCTTAATCACACAACGCTTTATTTGCCGTTAGCGGCTGAGCCCCATAGCCCCAGGAACGAGTCCGCAAGCCGACATGAGGCCGATGCCTACCCAGTCCTGCATTAAGCTCACTCCACATTGCCAATCACTTACCGTTAACAGACGCTAGCTGAAATCCAACAACAAACATTTACGTTAGTCTGCAACAAAGTGGACAAGTTGGTGCGATTCTAAATTCATAAAAAGGCACACTGCGCGATGCTGAGAACCTTTCTGTCCACAAGCACCCAGTGCAGGGCTGCCGGGTCTGTGTGACCAAACCAACCAAACGGCCACAAAAGTAGCCCAAAAAAATTTCCCAAAACCGTAATTCATAATATGTCACTGGCAAACCATATACACTGCTTTTTAAGTCCAACATCATTGCCAAGTGTATAGTAATATTTATAAAGTAACAGTATAAATGTTTAGTGTGCCAGCATTAAGGAGCATTTTTTTCACCTTAGGTCCTAAAATTCATAAATAAAATATTGCTTTGTAGTGTCATAGATAGATAGATAGATAGAAACAGTAGCCCTATTCGGCGGTAAAACCCCAGCTACCTGGCAACCATGACCCAGAGCTAACGCTGGCTAGCTAGCTTCCTAGCTAATATAACAACAATATCCAAAGCCCCAAAATAAATTTGTGAGTACACGCGTAGCCAAAACAATACAGAGTAACTTAGACCGTTTATTTGAGGAAATACTCACCATCAGAGTAAGCTGATCCAACATGGAGGGTGACCCACCACGTGTAGGATTGTAGATGAAACCCCTGAAAATTCTGTTTGGAACCCCGTTTTTTCTGAAGTGTCGAAATGCGCATGTCCACTGTAGTTGGCCCAGCCTCAGACCGAGTCTGACTTAAACCCCTGTGTCTTGCTAACAAAGATAACATTGTTGGTTGGATTAAATTACATTGCACAGTTGACATGGATACTTAGGGCCGGATATACTAAGATCCCACATTGCTTGTACTAATCTGCGTGCGCAATCTAGAAATGTGCGTGTGGGGTTGAACCGTGGTTTGCGGGCGATTTACCAAGAGTGATTGCGTTAATGACAACAGGTGCAAACGTGTTGGAGACACACCTATTTAAATGAGGGTTTAGCGTGTTTCATGGTTTTCAGCATGGCGAGTTTGAGAGAGCGAAAGCGCAAAGTGAAATTTGACCCTTTGGAATTAGAAGTGTTGGTAGAGGAAATGAATAAACATTTCAATGAGCTGCAGCAAAGGAATCTGACGGTCGCGCAAAGGAACGCTGTGTGGGAGAAAATTGGTGAAAAAGTTAATGCTGTTGGAAAAAACAGGCAAACAGTGGATGAAGTGAAAAGGAGATACCAAGACATCAGAAGAAGAACAAAAGAAAAATTGGCGTATAATAATATAAATATAATAATAATAGTAAACGTTTTGTTATTGCAGGTATTGCGTGACTCCTTCTCGTAGCTGGCTGCAAATCCACTCTGAGTTCCTCAACAGCTCCAAATTGGCAAGGCTTGATAGGCGATATGTTCTAATGATAGTTTCCTCATTCATCCCAAAAATGTTCACGAGGGTGAAAAATGCATTCTCGGCGTCTTCGTCTTGCAACAATAACGGCAGCCATGTGTGCGCAATTACACATACAAACCGTTAGCACCTCCCTTCGAGACGTGTTAAATATAGACGCAGTTTCTATTGGCAAAATAGCTTTCAGGTTTGATAAATCACTTTGCGTGTGCTAAATTAATATATTTACATTTTCTCCACCCACAACAAGCACAATTGCGTTTAAATGCCCCATGTTGCATAATCATTGCTGCAAACTTACTAACTGAATGCAGACGCGCTATTTTGCACCTTTGACAGACGCAACCCTTTCTGCGCACTGTTAGTAAATCAGTTTGTACATTTTTTTGCGTGTGCAAGGAGTATGCACACGTTTTAATACACGCAAACCTTTAGTAGATCCGGCCCTTAATGTTTTATATTCATCTTACACAGAATTCATGAGACCAACAGTTTTAAGTTTTCGTTTTTACAGCATAGTTACCTTCATTTTTAAAGTAATGTATTACATATATTACACATTATTACTGTTTGCGTAGAGTAATAAATTACTTTTGACACTACTTTTTAGTTACTTTCGAAAGGTGCCCAAATAACCTATAAAGAACAACTAAATAGTCTAGATCTTTTTAAATAAAGGGATGGCCTTGGATACAGTGATGAACAGGCAGACAAAGGATCACAGTCTGATATATTATGAGATAGGAATAAATATTTTTAATTGTAGGCTTAGTCATATGAAACATAATAGACCTATACCCTCTATATTGTAGCCTATAATGGCATGACAAGACAAAAATCTATTTTTCTATATTGGCAACGCCACAGATGATGGAACTGTAAGTATTTATTTAACAGTATTGTTTGTTACTTTGGCCGTTTAGCACATGAGCTAACGCTAACCGTTGATGTAAATATGAGGCTGAACTAACGTTACATGTGAAGTTATCAACGTTGAACACGCAGAGGAGACGGTATGATATTGTCTCAGTTGTTAGTGGACGGTGAGCTGCTGTTCCGCCGTGGACACGCAGAGGAGATGGTATGAAATGGTCTGTTATTCACGGCCAGTGAGCTGCTGTTCTGCCGTGAACACGCAGAGGAGACGGTATGAAATGGTCTCTTAAATAGGCCAGTGAGCTATGTTGATTAATTAGCATGTTGTGCTAAAGGACAGTGTGTTAGATGCCCAGGAGTAACTTGGCAGTCGTACGACTTACTGTGTGTTGGTATACACACAGCTAACGCTACAGCTAACTACGTGTAGCGTTAGCTGTAGCGTTAGCTGCTGGCATGAGAGACCAGACCTGAGAGTACCAAAACGTTATCTGCAGTAAAGCAATCACTACTTTTGGAGCTGGAGACAGGGGTAACCTGCTACATGTCTGCTGTGCTACTATCAGTTATATGCTGGCATGGACACAGAAAAGTTGCGTATTGCTCGTTGTTGGTTTTTTTTGTTTGTTTTTTTTTTTTCAACTTTATTGAAAGTTGCTGTGTATCGCTCGTTGCCTTGGTTACGCGATGCCGTCCTCACGTCTTCCGCCCGGCAGGAAGAGGTGGGTGGCGCACGCAGTAGCTCATTAGCATTAAAGGGAAAGGCACTCAAACCGGCTGCTTAGAGCAGGGCTGTGAAACTGGTGTGTAAACAACCCTGCTGTGCTCAATCCTTCGGTTTTTTCGACCAAAGCATGTTACTAACATTCCATTTAGACACCAAGGACCCAGGTCAACAAGCAGAAAGGAGCATAATATGTCACCTTTAAACAAACCAGAATATGTTTTATATTTTATATTATTCAAAGTAGCCACCTTTCGCTTCGATGACAGCTTTGCACATTTCTGGCAGTCTCTCAATCAGATTCATGAGGTAGTCACCTGGACTGGTTTTCCAACAGTCTTGAAGGAGTTCTCAGAGGTGCTGAGCACTTGTTGGCTGCTTTGCCTTCATTCTGCGGTCCAACTCATCCCAAACCATCTCAACTGGGTTTAAGTTGGGTGATTCTGGAGGCCAGGTCATCTGAGGCAGCACTCCATCACTCTCCTCTTGGTCAGATAGCCCTTACAAAGCCTGGAGGTGTGTTTGGGGTCATTTTCCAGTTGAAAAACAAATGATGGTCCCACTAAGCACACACCAGATGGGATGACATGTTGCTGCAGAATGCTGTGGTAGCCATGCTGGTGTTAATAAAGGTTCTCAGTCATCCAGGGCATGGTAATTCTAAGTGCTGTATCGTAGGCAACTGGACTTCTTTCTGTTTCTTGAACTCGTTTCACCTCTCATCCAAGAGGCGTCCTCAGTTCTAACTAACCGGAGGGGAGCTGCAGGCTTTTAAACTCTGTGTGGGAGTGTCCTTACAGAGTCGTTAAGGATACGTGTGAGCTCTGAGTTTCAACCGGCCTTCATGTGGGTTGCTAAGGCTAGGTGAGCCCAGGTGTGAATGGTTGTTAAAGGAATAGTTCACTCTAGATCGAAATTCAGTCATTATCGACTCACCCTCATGCTGATGAGAAGTTCGGTGTAGTTTCTTATCCCTCAAAGTGCGGCTGGAGACCCACGAGGGTACCCTCCTACAGCAAAAATCCATATAATGGCGTCAATTATGTCCAAGACGAAAAGGGCCATAAAACTACACAAAACCTTTATAATATTCCTCCATACTGCTCGTCCGCTGCAATCCAAGTGTCCTGAAGTGGCGACATCCAGAGTTTACTCGAAACAACGTCATTTAGTACTGCATTGTAGGTGGGTGATAAGTAATGTCTTAGGCCACCTCCTCTGTTCAAAGACGGTCATTCCAGTTTGACATAGATGGATTATTTTACTCCTCTTTCAAATTCCCAGGAAACCTAAAGCCGTTCACTTGGAGGTGGACAGGGGTGAGTGTCTTTGCCTCCTTTTTTATAAAATCAAAAATGAGCTCTTTGGTTCTGCTGATTTTGAGCAGTGGATTGTTCTAGTCATTAAGACTAGACAGCAGACTTTAAAGGTACAGGAACGAGGATGACAATGACTGTCTTGAGGCAGGAGGGAACAGTCTCCTGTGAGAGTGAGATGTTAAAAATGGGTGGCTGTGGCTCCGGAGGTAGAGTGGGCCAGTTATTGGATGGTTGCTTGTTCAAGTATCCTTGGACAAAGATACTGAACCCCAAGTTTCTCCTGATGAGTAGGTGGCACCTTTTACATGGCAGCCTCTGCCATCAGTCTGTGAATGGGTGAGTGCTTTGAGTGGTCATTACACTGGAAAGACGCAGTGAGGGAGGATGGAGGGAGAGCGGTAGGAGGGGTGAGGAGAGAAGAGAATATGGAGAATAGTTTCCTGGGGTTGGAGGCAGAGGAGTTGATCTTTGACAGATAGAAGGCAGATTTGGCTGCTGAAACAGTTGATGAGAAGTCAGACAGGAGGTGGAGGTAGTGTGCAAGGTCATCTGGATGATGTGATTTTTTCCATTTTCTCTCTGCCGTTCGTAACACCGATCTGTTGTTTCGTAGCGGTTCAGACAGCCAGGGAGGGGGGGATGAACGTGAGGGGGGTGAGGGGACAGAGTGTTTAAAGAGGAGGAGAGGGAGGATAACAGAGCGGAGGAGGCTTCCTCAGTGGACAGCAGAGAGGACTGTTCTGTGGATGGTAGTGAGGAGAGAACAGTTGAGGAGAGAGTGGAGGGAGAGAGAGATTTTAGGTTGCGGTGGGTGGTGACCATGCGAGGTGTAGGGGTGAGGACAGCCGTGGACTTCAAGGGGAGAGAGAAACTGACAAAGTGGTGGTCCGACACAGTGAGCGGGGTAACTGAGAGTGCTGAGGTACTGCAGGACCTTGTGAAGACAAGGTAAAGTTGGTTCCCGGCCCGGTGGGTGGGTGGAGAGGGGGAGAGTGTGAGGTCAAAAGAGGAGAAGAAGCTCCGCCCAACAATCAAGGCTATTCACACACCTGGCTCAACAGAAACTCACTTGATAGCTCACAACAACTGACACAAAGTATCTACACAAGATTAAATATTACAACTAACTTTCTTCACAGAAGGCCTAAACACTGAGTTTACAAGTTCTCTTTACTCACCAGAAGCAGTTCAGTTTCCTTCAGCTGGACAAAATGTATCTGGTCGATGTATAAGGCCGATCTAAGTGCACACATTTCCAAGTCTACTTTTATGTATGAAGGGGACATTGTGTGCATGTATATTAGATTTAAAAAATCAGATTAGTTTTTGGCACACATCATTTAGGGCTTTTGTTCGCGTGTAAGACCTTTAGTGTGGAAAAACCAAGTTGGAGCTCAACGCTCAAATGACAGTGGCGAGGGTTGTGGATTTCAGAAAGATACTGGTCGACCCTTCCCACACCAGACTGAAACTTCACTGTGTCACTGACGTTGTCTCTTATCCCACCCCATGGATACTATGTCTGTAGTACTTGCACCTCTGTGAACCCTCCACATCTGATGTATTACAACTGCCACTATGCAGATTGACTTATCGTTATTATTATTAGGGTCCGAGCACGAATCTCGTACGTTTTTCTTTTTTTTCTTTTCTTTTTCCTTCCATTCAACTGCATATTTGGCGGTCTGAACATACCCCAAAACTCACCAAACTCGGAACATACGTCACATTCGTGTGCTGCTATTAGAATTCAAAATGATGGGTGTGGGTGTGGCCAGGGGACTCCATAGCGCCACCTTACGTTGAGTCATGTGACCAAAAAAGTTCTTGGATCGTCATGAAATTTGCAGGTCTCATAGGTCTCATCGATTTAGCCAGCAGTTATTTTTGTCTGAATTTTTACCGCAACAGGAAGTCTGCTATCTTGAATGGCGTGCGGCGATTTTCATTTTTCCGATACTGTTTTCAGGACTTTAGGATGTTTTCAGACTCACCAGATTTGGCACATTGCTTTTAACCCATCAGTACGTTAATTCAATACCATCACTGGCCCCCGGCATGGCACGACAGCTCAGTAGCGCCCCCTAATGGCTTTTCCCATTTCATACAGACAAACACCTACGCACACCAAATTTTGCACATGCATCACGAGTCACCCACATTGATAATTGATATGGATCTGGGCCTTTTAAGTTAAAAAAGGCTCCATAGCGCCCCCTGGAATATTTCAAACTTTAAGCCGCGCCTCCTACATGCACATACATTAACGAAATTCGGTACGCTTATGTATCATGACCAGACGCACAAAAAACCCTCTTGGACCCATACCCTCAGTCTAACGGGAAGTTTGCCATTTTGGTTCAAAGTTGAGATTTCGCTCACATTTTCACACGTTTCTACGCCTTGTACATTAGTTAACTTGCCACAGACAGCCACAGACTTCCCAGTCACTGAGTATCATCCTCATGCCTTGATGATGAAAAGTTGTAAAAAGCTTTCACCTAAGTTATTCCTGGTGAGCGTGGCAGTGCGTTCAATTGCGATGACACCCTTATGGGTTTTCCCATTCATTTTTTCTCATTTCTATGCCTTGTACTTTATTTAACTAGTCCTACAGATTTAATGCCACAGTCTTCACAGTCACTAAGTATCATCCTGAGACCTTGATGATGACACCTTGTCAAAATTATTATATCAATATTATTATTACTACTACTACACATCTGTTTACCCTCCACAGCCAGCACAATTTTTACACTTCTGTACATCAGTGTATCTCCATTTTGACTATTATGCACCACAACACCAAGGCTAATTCCTTGTATGTAAAAATTTACTTGGCAATAAACCTGTAATTCAGACTGGGTTGTTTTTTCATGGTTGTGCTACTTAGTTACTTTGAAGGAAAATCTTACCACAGTATCCTACGAGATAACGAAATGTAAGGTCTAGTCCCTTTATGCTATATTAGTATAAAAAAAAATGTTGGTGGAATGTTAAGGATGAGTTCAGGAGCCTTACACGCTGAGGAAAGAAGCCAGTCTGTAGACCAGTCGTGGTACAACAGCAGATACTCCTGAATCTTTTTCCAGATGGCAGCAGGGTGAACAGACTGTGGCTGGGGTGGGTGTTAGGGGTGTCAACATCTACACATGTAAACGGGTACACGGATAATAAATCATAACCGTTTAGAAAAATCAATAACCGTTTACACGTCATTTTTCCTCCTCCTCGTTTATTTCTCACCAATATATAGGCCTATAGTATTTTTAGGTGTGATAATGTTGCCTGAAAGCTTCAGATAATAACATTAACTAACTATACAATTAAATGTTCCCACTAGTGCAGTTATCCGCATACATAATAGATGCATGGGGCACAATATTACGTTGATATATAAAAAAACCCGTGGCCACAGCCAGTGTCGTGTGACTTCAAGTTGACTCGGGGATGCGATGGCGGCGAAAAGCAAGCGCAGCACTATGTGGCAGTTTTTTGAACAAACTGCCACTGAAAATACAGTTGAGTGTAAATTATGCCAGGCAAAGTTGGCTTATAGTAACAGCACGGGATCCATGCGCAACCACCTGCGATGGAAACACCCTAACCAAATAGAGGGAGAGACTGCTGCTGCTATCATCGGTGGTGCTACCGCTAGCAGTTCAACCCGGAGGGATTATGTATACAACAAATCGAAGAAATGTGACAAGGCACGGAGTGAACATATCAGCAACTTAATAGCTGAAATGGTGGCCCTCGACATGCAGCCTGTGTCAATAGTTGAGGATGACGGATTTTTTCAGCTGATGAAATATCTAGAGCCAGGCTATGAAATTCCCTGCAGAGCCACAGTAAGCTCAAGGATATCAAAGCTCTACCAAGATTGCTCCGCAAAAATAAAGCACCAAGTGAAGCAAGCTCTTTACGTGGCATTAACGACTCACTGTTGGACCTCGTTGAGCACAACGGCATATATGACAGTGACCTGTCACTTCCTCGACAAGGAATGGAAGATGCAAGCATATGTACTAGCTACGCAAAACCTGGAGGAGAGGCACACAGGAGAAAACCTCGAGAAGGAGTTAAAACGTGTTGTGGCAGAGTGGGAGTTGGAGAGTGACCGGGTGAGTGCGTGTGTTCACGATAATGGAGCAAATATCATCAAAGCCAACCAGGCCTGTGAGTGGGAGTCTGTCTGCTGCTTTGCCCATACTCTTCAGCTGGCGATACAGGACGGTTTCAAAGCTGTCCCGATTCTGGAGCGCGTCGCGGGAACCAGCAGCAAGTTGGTAGCGCACTTCCACCATAGCACTATCGCGACGCAAGCTCTCCGTGCAAAGCAAAAACAAATGTTTCCCGACAAGGAACCTAGAGCTGAGAGATGATGATTTTATTTTCAACTCATTTTACTTTCTGTCATAAGTAGGCCTAAGCCTTAAAATGTTAAATGAAGCTCTGTGATTTATCTGTTATGTTGGCTTTAATTTAGTACCTATTTGAAATAGGTCTACAAGAATAACGTTGAGTAAACGTTTTTGTCTGATAACTACTGGAATGGCTTGGATTTAATGGGATTGGAGGCGGTTGAATGGAGACAGAACCCTCTAGTGGTTATGTAGCACAACTGTGATAGAAAGAGATCATAAATCTCCGACGTGTAACCGGGTACACGTCGGTTAGAAGCCCTGTGTACACGTGTAGAAAAAATTGTAAACGTTGACACCCCTAGTGGGTGTTGTCCTTAAGTATCCTTTGGACTCTGACTTGAAACTCTGACACAGACACTTCACCTCACTGATATAACTGACGGTCTGTAGATGGGTACCACTGATGTTCTGGGTAGTTTTAATCCCCTCCTGTAGTTCCTCCTCTCCTGAGCCATGCACAAACCATGGCACTTTGCGATGTTTCCAGACAAGAAGCTTCCCGTTGCTCCTTAGCTCAAAGTTACTTTTGGAGTTTATAGCTCGCTTAAACTAGCTTACTATGTGTTGCACTAGCTTTTTATGATGGTGAAAACTTTCAAGAGCCCTGGTGCTGTGTCATTATAATCTTGAAGGTTATTACCTTATTAACAGTATTTGTATTCCTAAATTCTTATGATTTATCAACACATCTTACACACCTTTTTGACCCAACTACGTAATATAATATATATTTGCTTGATAATATGGAAAAATTAGCTTACAATGATATGCCTGTGTGAAGCAGTTTACCAAACCAGCTCTGTGGATGATGCTCCGCTCAGTCTGCTGCTGAAAATGGATAAAAACAGGTAACGAGACAAAGAAATACACTTTCAACTTATACTCCACTTGGTGTGAGACTCCTATGTCACTTGCTCGTCCTCTTGCCTCTACATTGCAGACTATAGTCCTGCATCATTTTATCCTTCCTCTTCTTCCTTCTGGTCTATCAAGGATTGTTCCTTAAGCCACACACACACTCTCTTACAGTGTTTGCACTTAAAATATTTTTTTGTGAACTATGAATTCAAGACTGATGATAAGTCATTTTACTTTACTGTTTGCAGGTATGGTCGTAGGATAGCATTTGGCAGCAATGCTTCCTCTCTTTCTGTGCACACGCCCATAGGGTCTTGTAGAGAGCTTGATCTGTGCTAATAGATCTGGGGTTACCACGCTTTAACCTTAGATATTTCCCTCACTAGCTGGTATTCACCAAAAACAAAGCTAAATGTGTAAATAAGAAACAAATGCTAACAAAGTTCACCATGTCAACTTAAAAGATGATGATATGTCAATGTTTTGTTACAGCTTATTTCTGCTGCCCCCATGTGGCTCAAAAATAAGTTATTACAGGTTTCTGCATTTCTGGGGAACTCGTTCTCCTGCCTCATGCTTACACAACACAAAGAGCCACATTAAGAAGCAGCCATATATCATTCACTGAGTGGGAGGAAAAGGGGAACCAGAAACATAAAGACTTTATCCCTTTTAAAAATCTACAGGATGTGCAACCATTTAGGACATAGAAACTGGGAAATTATAAATGTTAAATTTTCCATTCTGCTTTGTACCTGTGAACAAAGTCAAACCTGCAGGTATTTATGAGGCTTGAACACTAATCTACTTATGTAAGATACAACATCAGTTCTTTGGAAAATGAAGCCTTAAGCCAAATTTGCATGCTGATAAAACCCAAATCTTAGGGAAGCAACACACTGACATGACAATGAAAAGTCAACATGTCGAAAGAGACGACCCTGAGTCCCCTCTTTGTACAAGTTATCCCTGGATTTGGAAGCGGAGTACAGAACTGTGTGCTGTTCTGTTAGCCTTGTCACCCTGGGGAGCTCATTACCAGCACTCTAGGCTGGGATTTGAAGCATGTCAGCCCATTCTCTGCTGTAATTAATTCCACTCCTTTAGGCTCTTTTGTCTCCTCCATTAATCTGTGTATTTAATTAAGGTCTGCTTACTTTAACTACACAGAGAGGGAGAGGCAGAGGGACAGAGAGGAATGGAATGAGAAAGGAAGAGAAAACCAGCCTCAAAATTTACAGCCAATTTTATATAGAAATATTACTAATTATCAGTAGGTATTTACTCTTTCCTTTTGGCAGTTTTGACAATCATTTTTTACAGGTGTGCCTTTGGCCGGCAAGCTACACTCCAGGGACGTATTATGCATATGACTTCTACTTCATGGTATGATTTGGAATAAAGAACAAGACAGGATTTTTGTTTCCCTTTTATTGAACATTATGAACATACAGACATTCAGCTGGTGGGCATGGAATGGACATTGTTGTACAATTCAAGAATCCGATGTGAGAACAAAATGAGAAATGGATCCTTTGTTTGTCCAGCAGCTCATAAGGGGAGAGCTGGACCAGACCTTTCTCAAGTCCACAGCTATAGAAGGCTTGTATTGTTACAATAACTATGTCCTTAAAACAATTAAAACAATCAACACAACTTGGTTGGGTTTAGGATTTAGAACAGCTTTCTTAAAACAGTGACTGTGTCACTGTCAATGTGTGGCTTCACATGGCACTGAAACCCTGGTCATCAGGGTGAAGGTCCTATGAATGAAGCACCTGACCAACCCCATCCTCCCAACACTTGTGTTTCTATATCTGTTTTTTTTATGGTGGAGTGTGGAACATGACTTGAGGAGTCTTTGAGCCTGGGGGAAGTAGCTGCTCTGTTGTCTGGTTGTATGGCACTCAATACTTCTATTGCTTGCCAGACAGCAGCAGGGTGTACATACTGTGACTGGAGGGAGTTGTCTTTTAGTATCTTTTGGGCTCTGCGCATGTACCTCACTTCACACATATAACTAACTCATTCTTTTTTTGAGATTTTTTGAGATAACGTGACAAAAAATTAGTTGGAAGAGTTTCTCTGTAGGTCTTACACAGTAGATTGCTGCCTTTTACGTGTTGGACTACTTCTAAAACATTATTGGTAACATGTGACTTTTAAGATGAGTTGCCTTGATAGGCTATCTGCCTGCTTCTCAAAGTCAGAGTCACAAAAACGCCCCCTAACCCTAACCCTTTGAAACTGTCCATAAGGGATATTCTATTTTAGGTGTGGAGGGTGAAAAACCCTGAAGGCTCGGCCGTGTGTACAATGCTGCCATTCTGGGATATTCACACATTTGTTGATCCAACAAGCATCTTTAGCTCTGCTTAGGAGGGTTGTGAGGTCACATTTCATACTGGAAAGGGGGTTCATTTGAAGTTCTTGGTAGTAATCTGAATTGATCAGTCGATGATGAGCTTCATTGACGTATTTATTGTGGTCCAAAATCACTACTTGTCTGCTGGTTTTATTATAATTTCCTTGTTGTCACTAAGTTATTTTAAAGCCTGACGTTAATCAGTTGACAGGTTTTGCTTTTGGGATATTTCTTTTAAAGAGGTCTTGTATTTCATAGTCCACTTTCTTTATATATGTTGCAAGGCTAGGATTGCTGCTTAAAGCTGTGAACATGGACTTGGGTTTGAATGCTTGTGTATTTGCAGATGTGGCTTGTAAGTTGTGTTTTTTCCTTGAGTATACCATGCTTTCAAATGTAGACTTCGTTAGAAACTGAATAAATCAAGATTGGTTTAAAATTGGTCTTGGTTGTTTGAGAGGAAACAAATTGATTACAGCACTTGGTGGGTCTGACGCATCCGGCTGTGTGATCCTCTCCATTGAGAGCATCCTCTTCTTGGCCTTTCTTCCTCTGCACAGTTTTCATGTCTTGATGGCTGTTTGGAGCATGATGGCCACTGTTATTCAAAAAACTGCTGCTCGTCTAGCTGTATTTGTCACATTGTGAGGAGGATTAGATTGACCATCGCTGATAGCGAGGTTAAATGACACAGACCTGTCTCTGCGGTGTTGCAGTCGTGCTTATACCTCTTGGGTCTTGGGTCTCTGCTAGTTGTGCAAAGCTCCACGACTGTAATCTTCTTCATCCCTTCTGAGCTAGCGTAATTTTGTCTGTTTGACTGTTTTCCAGTTTCTGTAGGCCACAGGTCAATTTCTCTTCAAAAGACAGTCATTTTGCATGGCTGTTGGAGGTGGACAGAGAGGCTTTTAGAGTCTCAATTTGGCTTTTGAACTCCTCCCTCTGTTTCTTGCTTTCCTCATTGAGCAACAGCACCAAGTCCACGGAGCATTTGTTGACAAGATCAAATTCTATTGTCCTTTTTATATATGATATTTATCTACATTTGTCAGGCAGAGAGACTGAACTATGATTCTTTTATGATTATTTTAATTCAACCAATGGAAATGTAAGACTAAACATGGAGTACTATCAAACTAATCAAATTATTTTGATCTCACTACCTATGCAGGTTATGACAACAATTAACATACCATTTATTTCGCAAAGACACAAATCGTAATTCTCCTCTCCATTGTCATTCTTTTCACCCTAAACACCAAAAAAAGGAATAACTACGGTGGCCCTGAAGTGGAAATTACAAGAAAACACAGCAACAAATGAAAAAACACAACAGCAAATCATAAAACACAACGGCAAATCAGAAAACACAACAGCAAATCAGAAAACACAACAACAAATCAAAAAACACAACGGCAAATCAGAGAACATAACGGCAAATCTGAAAACACAACGGCAAAGCAGAAAACACAAGAGCAAATCTGAAAACACAACGGCAAAGCAGAAAACACAACGGCAAATCAGAAAACAACAACAAATCAAAAAACACAACAACAAATCAGAAAACACAACGGCAAATCAGAAAACACAACAGCAAATCAGAAAACACAACAACAAATCAAAAAACACAACAACAAATCAGAAAACACAATGGCAAATCAGAAAACACAACGGCAAATCAGAAAATACAACAACAAATCAAAAAACACAACAGCAAATCAGAAAACACAACGGCAAATCAGAAAACACAACAGCAAATTAGAAAACACAACAACAAATCAGAGAACACAACAACAAATCAGCAAACACAACAGCAAATCAGAAAACACAACAGCTAATCAGAAAACACAACAACAAATCAAAAAACACAACAGGGGGGTATTCCAGAAAGCGGGTTTTGTGAAAACTCTGAGTTTGTTAACCCTGAGATGAGAGAAACTCTGAGTTTTCAGTTCCAGAAAGAGAGATAACTTAAACTCTGGGTCTGTTACTGCGGTAACTGACTCTGTGAACATAACCTGCTCACTGGCAGGTTCACCTGAAGAAACCCTGAGTCTGACGGAGCTGTCTAACAGCGGCTGTCCTTTCCTTCAGTCCGATCATGTTGAAGCAGAAATAATTCACATAGTTTTACACCAGGAGGAGAATTTAGATTAATTTAGATGAGCTCTCACTCCCTGACGAGGACTGAACCTAAGAGTACACCGCTCCTCATCAGTCCGTCATTTATATTCTCCGGCCGCACAGCGAATATCAGGCTACACGTCATCGCTGACGTGCTCTCAGATCTGAACCATCCTCTGCGTTTTTTTGTTTTGTTTTTTTGTTTTTTTGTTTTTTTAATCACTTCGCAGGTTAATCAATCACCTTCAGCAGCAAGAAGGAGGAGGAGCCACCGTGAGACTGTTTTTATAGGTAGGCTATTTCATTTTCAGCCGATTTAAATGAAATAAAATAGCCTAAAATAAAACACTGAACAACATTCAACCACTTCCCCAAAGGCTAATATGAAAGAAACTGATGTTAAATTCCAAATGAAAAGACGACCGCATCTAAAACTCTGTCAGTGATTTTACGGCCGCAGCCGTGTTGCTTTTTTTTTTTTTTTCCCAGAAAATGTCTGCTTCCTGTTTTCTCCCCTGTTGCCATGGTGAATCACAGTATCGGAGCTCCATTGATGATGGCTTTTTACTAGTCGTCAGGCACGAGCTCAACTCAGAGTTAACATACTCAGAGTCGACTTACCTGACTCAGATCAGCTGTTCTGGAACTGAAAACTCAGAGTTTCACTTCACAGGGTAAGTCAACTCGGAGTTCATGGATAGACTCAGAGTTTGTTGAACCTCCTTTCTGGAATACCCCCCAGCAAATCAGAAAACCCCAAAACAAAACAGAAAACACAACGACATTAACCAAACCGAAAAAAGGTAGGTATCCTCGGGCGACATGAATCGTCGCTGATTGGACTGGTCCGTCCTTTGAACCAGAAGGACATGGTTTACATGTTTTCAAAACATGAGTGCCGCCAGTGACGATGTACGTGCTGCTATTACAGTTTTTTCCAATTGCTAAAACACAATTTTGCTAACTAGGCTGGTTTTATCAAAATACTTAACACAATTCACAAAACCACACACCCAAACTGCAAATACCTCATATATCCTGCAAAATGAAGCACTGCAACCAAAAGTACATATAGCATTATCGTTAACACTTTACAATAAGGGTCCGTTACTTAACGTTAGTTAATGCATTATTAAGCATTAATTAACAGTTTAATAATAGTTTAATAACCATTATAATGTATTACTTAACATGAATTAACATGTTAATAAATGCATTAATGAGCAGTTAATTAATGTCTACTGCTCAGAGTTAATTAATACATTATTAAGCATTAATAAAAGTTACATACTATAAATAGTTATCCTTATGTATGCATTACTTAGTATTAATTAATACATTAGTTAATATATTAGTAAAACGTTAATAATGTCTCTGGTAATCATTTACTAATGGTGTACATGTTACCTGGATGGGAATTAATAAACAATTATTTAGAGTCTGAAGTAATCATTTACTAATGCTGTGCTGTGTATGTCATCAGGCAGCCCTTACATAACCTTAAGTAAGGTATTACTTAACATTAGAAACCTGACATAAACCTTAATAAATATATAATAAGGGTCCAAAAAGCCTTCAGTAATGGTTAACTATGGTTAAGTAATGCTTATGAGGCAGTTAAGCATTTAGAATCTGTTACCTAAGGGATACATGTGTTACACTTTACAATAAGGGTCCAAAAAGCCTTCAGTAATGGTTAACTATGGTTAAGTAATGCTTATGATGCAGTTAAGCATTTATAATATGTTACCTAAGGGATACATGTGTTACACTTTACAATAAGGGTCCAAAAAACCTTCAGTAATGGTTAACTATGGTTAATCAGAATCAGAATCAGAACCAGAATACTTTATTAATCCCCAGGGGAAATTGTTTTTGTTCCAGATGCTCCGTGCAAAGTAGAGATAGAAATGTAGCATGAATGGAAACAAGAGATAAAGATAAAGATATAAATACAAAGTAAAGTAGACAACAAATAAAATAATAAAGTAGACATCTCCAGTGTACAATGACCACTCCAAGTATTTACATATACAGTAGTAGCCGTTCAAAATGTCCCCTTCCAGCTGAAAGCCAGCCGAATGGCCTATGTTTTCCAGCCAACTTCCCTCCAAATCCCCTGCAAATCCCCTTCAAATCCCAGCCGCTGGAGTTGCCCCCCTCTTTCTCATGGGAGTGTCAATGTTTTACTGTAACCCCTCCCATTCATTGAAATACAGGGTTTGACCAGGAGATGGCGCTTCTCTCACAAAATTCTCATCGCCCACAGTCATTCTGATGTTATCTGAATTTCCACTGACCGCCAGAGGCGGCACTTAAAGCACCTCTGGTGGTCAGTCAAAATTCATTAAACCGCAATTGCATACATAATCATCATTTGATTTGAGCCATGAAATTATAACAGGCCTATGCGATGGCCAATGTTTTATTCGGAAATGAATGCTAGTAATACCTCCTGTCAAATAGCCTATTTGATCACAATGTAATCATTATAAATCTCTATTTAAAGAGGAAAAATTTCAGGTGATGAAAAGAATTTTGGAAGATGTTTGCAGCTGTGCAGGTATTCAGTGCATGCCTTATGACTTAGGCCAGGGAATTAGCATTATCAGTTAGGGATGTTGCTGATGCTCATGTGTTTATCTACTAAACAGGATTTTATGTGTGTTAGGATGTGTGATGTGTGGTGTGCTGTACTACAAGTTGAAAGTACTGTAACTAGTAAGCAAGCTGAGTTAGCATTATAATTGCTCAACCTTTTGTTTGCACTGAGTGGGCATTTAGTCTCCCATTGTCACACAAATCAGAGAGCCGAAATGCAGCTGGCGGGGGAGGTTATTGGAAGGCTGTGGGCCTGAACTTCTACTGAGCTAGGCTATCTCCTGTTACCATTTCATCAGCAGCCACAGTGTTGGGCAAATTACTCTGGAAAAGTGATTATAACCCTGTAAGACCCCCGTTGCAATATTAATAAGTCAAACAATTTCCCGATTTTAAAATGCTGTTAGCTATACAAATGCAAAAAGTTGCAGGGGGAGTTTTACCCCAGGTGACATTTTTTTAAAAGGTATTAACTTCATTAGAAAATCTATGGTATAACTAGATCAGGCTCAGGCCTAATTATAGACTCTTAAATTTAAGCTTGAATTTATGTATTTAATGAAAGTATGCTAGATTAATTACTGTGTATGTCATTAGCAATGACCAATGTTATGTAAAAAAGATACACAAACAATTTCTGAGAGCGAGATTAGTGGAAACTCCAGGGGAAATAAAGACTTACAAACATGGACCAAAACGGCTCCATAATACGCACAAAAATCAAAAAGAAATTATAGCTGCTGCGCAGCGATGGGTCGGGTCCAGGCTATTTTTTGCAAATTTAGGCAATTTAGAGCAACAAACAGGAGAATAGGAAGACAAGACAGTTGACATCAATGTTCAGTTTGGACCACTTGAGGCTTGAACCCACAATTTCTGGAACCAAAGACTGTCATCTATCACTCTGAGCTAATTGGCAAGTGGCAATACAACAGTGGCTTCACAGATTGATTAAGCCATTCACTGTTGTGCAGGCAGATTTGAAACCACTGTGAAAAATTCAGTTATCAAGACAAAAATCTGAAAATACGCATATTGCAGCATGGAGACGTTGGTAATTTTAAAAATGATGGATTTGCTCCATAAGTGAATAACTGGTGTTTAGCTATGTCATTATTGCATTGACTCCAGTTGTTCCCATGAGAGCAGAATTCAAAATGTTCTCAAAAATTCAGTTTTTGAGATAAAATTCTGATATTCTCTCGGTACAAGGACAACAAAGAAATGAAAATAGTTTATTCTTGGTCACATCAAAGTGAAATACTTATTGTCCATCTGATTATCGACCCCTGGTTTAGACTACTGAGAGCAGAGCATTAAAATCACTGCTCCTCCCCGTGGACAAAAGAGGCATTGCAGCTGGTTTTCACTCATTCTGCTTAGGGGCGGAGCCTCACTGATGACGTCATCGCGGGGGATTACATTACCCCCATGGACCTGTAGGCTACCAGAACGACAAAATGTCGTTCTGATCTGCACCGTAAGGTGTAATTTGGAATGGAGGATCTTCAATAAACATCATATCCTGGTTCACTTTAAACCTACCAACACACTGAGGCAGAAACTTGTCCATCCTAAGGTCAAAACACCCAGGCATAAACAGAGTAATTTAGTTTATGCTGTTCAATGCAGCCAGGACTGCACAGATTTGTACATTGGGGAGACAAAACAACCTCTCCATAAATGTATGGCACAACACAGGAAGGCCAACTCCAGGGGCTCCTCCCACCTCACAACTTATGGTTACCACTTTTGCTAAACTTACACACAGCAGATGGAAAATAACTCTTTTCTTCATGTCAGTTGTAGTAGTTTAAGTGAAACAAGTGTGTCGCTCATTTCAAATCTACATTATCTATGTTGTTGTACTAGATTGTATTTACGTTAAAGGTTCTGAGTCATTTTACCACTGACAGTGAATTTTGCCATCGAAACCAAAAGTTGTAATTTTGTCAGACCTGAACTAACAAACATTGGCATTGAAAGATTTGTATCTGAAAAAGTTGTACAGGCACCGAAACAAATATTTGGTGCTGTTGATTTGTAATGACAATCTTCTGATGATTTTTTTTTCTTCATGTCTGTCTTTTTTAAGACATCAGTAATTTTTCAATGTAACTGATTTTCAGTTTCAACTTTCTGTCACTGCTTTGGCCTGGAGATACAATGAGGAAACTCACACACCTAGCAGACAGCTCCCACAATTTCTCCTGAAACTTACAAACCACAAGTATCTTAAGTCTGTTACTCTCTGTTGTTCTTTCACATAGAACTGGGCCCGATTCAATTTAATTTTAACTTGGCGTTATCTAATGTCAGCTAACATCAGGGTCCATGTGATAAACAATGGCAGAAAGAAACAGACTAAATATATAAACACTGATGATGACTTTGATTCATATCTTCAGGAGATTAAAGTGCAGTGAGTCTGCGGTACCACAATCACACAGACTGCACACGGGTGACTCTCATGAGTTCTAACCCTAACCCTAGCAGCCAAAGTTTTTCACACTAAGCTACACCCTGACTTATGACTCCATCTGTTAACTCACATGGTAGATCTGGTAATGTCTGTTTTCAGCGTTTTTTGATCTGTTGTTTTGCAAGTAAACACATGACCTCTTCTGTCTCTTCCCCAGTGTTCTGCTGCTCCTGTCGGGTGTTACTCATTGTGAGCCTCAGTGCTCAGAGGGAGGGGAAGGAAGGACGAGACAGCGTAGTGTGGTGATCAGACCGTTTATTTCAGGCTAGCAGGAAGCCTGGCTCAACTTAAAGGAACGAGAACACAAAATGAACAGCCGTCTCTCCGACGGCTGAGGGTCGGGTGTCCCTTTCGCCTCTGCTGCCGTCTCCACTCCGGTCCTCTCTCAGGACCCGGCCTACTGCAAGAGACCAGAACCAGGTTACAAGCATGCTTATATAGCTGACTGTTTACCTGATTCTGTCCAGCTGTCTGAACAACCGGCTGAGCCACTCCTCCCTCTCCTCCAGCAGCCGGCGCCTTAACCACACCCCACTGCCACATACCCCCACCGCCTGACTTAGGCCGGGATCCTCCCCCCCCCCCATGGAGCGGGAGAGAAAGTCAGCCACAACCATGCAGTTACCCGGCCTATGGATCACTTTGAACCTGAAAGGATGTAATGCCAGATACCAGCGAGTGATCCGTGCGTTGGCATCTTTCATGCGTTGGAACGCCCCAGGATGTAGTAGCGGAGGGCACCGACCACCCACCATATGGCGAGGCACTCTTTTCCACCGTACTGTAGTTCACCTCCCGCTGAGCCAGCTTCCGGCTAATGTACAGTACGGGGCGGTCGACCCCCTCCACCTCCTGAGACAAAAAGGCCCCCAACCCACTGTTCGAGGCATCGGTCTGCAGGATGAAAGGGAGAGAAAAGTTACAGAGTGTACAAGAGTGGCTCCCCACAGAGGGCTTGCTTTACCCTCTCAAACGCCAGCTGGCACGGCTCCGTCCACTGGACCGGATCTGAGGCACCCTTTCGGGTCAGGTCGGTTAGGGGGCTGGTCAGCTCCGAGAAGGCCGGAATGAACCTCCTATAGTAACCGGCCGGCCCCAGAAACCTCCTGACCTCTTTTTTCATCCTGGGTATTGGGCCGCTGCGGTCTTTTGTACCTGTGGCCGCACCTGCCTGCCCCTCAGATGGTACCCCAAATACCATACCTCCCTCCGTCCCACCGCACACTTCTTCAGATTGGCCGTGAGCCCCGCCTGCTTCAGGGACTCGAGCACTGCCCCCACCTGCTGCATATGCTGCTCCCAGGTCTCACTATAATTGATCACATTATCCAAGTAGGCCGCAGAATACGGACAATGAGGCCGCAGCACCCGGTCCATGAGGCGCTGAAATGTGGTTGGAGCCCCAAACAATCCGAACGGAAGTGTGACGAACTGGTACAAACCGTACGGAGTGGAGAAGGCCATCTTTTCCTTGGACTCTAGCGACAAGGGAATCTGCCAGTAGCCCTTGGTTAAATCCAGTGTTGAATAAAAGCGAGCCGTGCCCAGCCGATCCAGGAGTTCGTCGACCCGGGGCATTGGATAGGCATCCAACTTGGACACCTCGTTCACCCGGCAATAGTCCACACAGAACCGTATTGACCCATTGGACTTGCAAACCAGCATGATGGGGCAACACCAGTCACTGTTGGACTCTTCTATTACTCCCATCTCCAACATGGCCTGAAGCTCCGCCCGAACAATTTTCCTCTTGTGTTCTGGCAGCCGATAGGGTCGTGACTGGACTGTCACACCCGGGGGTGTTTCTATGTGGTGGTGTATGAGGCAGGTGCATCCTGGCAGGGGAGAGAACACATCAGCAAAACGCTGCTGCAACAAGGCCACATCTGGCTCGGCAAGAGATGGTCATCAACGGGGACCGGCGCTGACTGGTTTGAACTAGCCACCTCCAGTCCTAACTCATCCCTCTCAATCACCATGGTTGCCAGAGAAACAGGCGTCACCTCCCTCCAGGCTTTAAGGAGATTATGGTGGTAGATTTGTGTGGCCCCACCCCTGTCAGAACGCACCACCTCATAGTCAACATCCCCCACTCGCCGTGTGACCACAAAGGGCCCTTGCCACTTGGCGAGCAATTTGGAGCTAGACGAGGGGAGTAATACAAGCACTTTATCTCCCGGTGAAAACTGTCTAAGTTTTGCCCCTCTGTTGTACAGCCGTCGTTGACGCTCCTGGGCCTGGAGCAAATGCTCTCGTGATAACTTACCCAGTGCATGGAGCTTTGCTCGCAGGTCCAGGACGTGCTGTACCTCGTTTTTCTTGGTGCTTGGACCCATCTCCCAGCTTTCCTTAACCAGGTCCAAGACATCCCTGGGGTTTTCTGCCGAACAGGAGTTCAAAGGGGGAAAATCCTGTGGAGGCTTGGGGAACCTCCCGCACTGCAAACAACAGAAGGTCCAACCATTTATCCCAATTACGGCTATCCTCGTGCACAAACTTACGAATCATGTTCTTTAGTGTCTTGTTGAACCGCTCCACCAGGCCGTCGGTCTGGGGATGGCATAGACTAGTCCGGATTGAATGGACACCCAATAATTCGTATAGTTCGCGTAGTGTACGTGACATAAACGACGTGCCCTGATCGGTCAGGATCTCTTTCGGGATCCCGACTCGGGAGATGACTTGAAACAGTGCCTGTGCAACACTTTTTGCAGAGATGGTGTGCAGGGCACTGCCTCGGGATAGCGCGTTGCATAGTCCACTAGGGCTAATACAAAGCGATATCCCTGTGGGCTCCGGTCTAATGGCCTGATGAGGTCCATGGCAATTCTATCAAAAGGGACCTCAATTAGTGGTAAGGGGCGCAGCGGCGCTTTTGGGGTGGCCAGCGGGTTGACCAGCTGACATTCGCAGCAGGATGCACACCACCGACTTACATCCGCCTGAATGCCCAGCCAGTAAAATCGGGCCATGATCCGGTTCAGTGTTTAATCATAACTGAGGTGACCTGCCATGGGGTTGTGATGAGCTGCCTGGAAAATTGTTTCCCGACGGCTTTATGGCACCAACAACTGGGTGAGTTCTTCTCCTGTCCGAGCGTCATGGTCGCTCTGTATAATCTGTCCCTAATGACAACAAAATAGGGGTGAGTGAGTGCTGTGCCAGGGTGAACGTGGCAACCATCAATTCTCATCACTTGGTCAAAGGCGTGATGGAGGGTCTCATCCCGAGACTGCTCGAGTGGAAAATCTTCCATGGAGGCTATCTGTGGGGCCCCCGGAGCTAGCCGTGCTGGCCCCGGTGGCCCCCTGCCCCCACCCCGGCAGCATCGGGACGTGGCACCTCCGTCTCACCACTGAGCACCGCACACCACTCACACTTCCCTGACATACGTGACCCTCAAGGTTTCCCCGCTAAGCTAGCAAACCCCGGCCAATTCGTGCCCAAGATTAGAGGGTGCGGGAGGCGAGTGCTGACTCCAGCCCTGACCCTATGTTTCCAGAGCCACCACCGGATAATCGTGAATATCCCCATGCACACACCTCACCTTCACCCACGATGCCTCTAGCAACGCCCCTGGTCGAACCAAGCGCTGGTGGACCATGGTCTGTTCACAACCCGAGTCCAGCAGAGCTTGGTGTGTACCCCCCTGTATACATACCGGTATACGGTACGTCCCTTCTGGACCAGGGGAGGGGGCTGGCGGTCCCGCAACCCAAACCACTTGCCCCACCTCCATGAGCGGGCACTCCGCCCGGAGATGGCCGGGCTGCCCGCACCGCCAGCACGCCTGCCCTGGCGTCTGAGGAGCCCCCCGGTGCCGGTTGCTCAGACACGTAGGCCAGGCCCTGCAGAACAGGAGGCAGAGGGTAGTTAGTGGCCCGGAGCGGTGCATGCTCCGGGGGTGTGTGCGTGTCTGTGTGGGTGTGTGGTGCGGCTGCCACCGGGAACCTCCTCCTCGGGGCCGGGGTGGGACAGGCCGTGGGGATCGTCCCTAGCCTGGCCTCCTCCTTCATGCTCCGCCGGGGACGGGAGAGATGGTCCTCCGCAAGGACAATCGCGGCCTTGATGCTGGAGGGTCGGTGGCACTGGACCCAATTGGAGGTGGATGAGGGCAGCCCGGCAATGAACTGCTCCAGTGCCACCTGGCCGACGATGTCCTCTGCGGAGTTTGTCGCCGGCTGGAGCCAGCGCGTCGCGGTGTCCAGGAGCTGCTGCGTGTAGGCAAAGGGGCGGCCGGCCTCCTCAAAAGAGAGCCCCCTGAACCACCGCCGGTGTCCCTCTGGCGTGCTGCCTAGCCGGTCCAGGATGGCTCTCTTTAGCAGCGCAAAGTCCATGTGCGAGGCCGCCGGCCGGCTGTGCGCGGCCAGCTGCACTACACCGGTGAGCAGGGGAAGAAGCCGGACCGCCCACTTCCCCTCCGGCCACCCATACGCCTCCGCTGTGCCCTCGAAGATGTCCAGGTATGCCTCTGGATCGTCTTCAGCGGTCATTCGTTGGAGGGCAACCGGCGGAGGTCGGCCCCGACTGAGCTCCGTACCAGCGGCCGGAGCGCTCTGGGCGACCGGGCGCTTTATCAGCTCCCGCAGGAGAGCACGATCGTCCCACTGGGCCATCGCGATGTCCACCGGGGCCTGGGACTGCTGCTGCTGGAGCGCGGTGGTGCTCTCCTGCATCGCCGCGAGGTGCTGAAGGGCCAGCGACAGCGGGCAGCCTCTGCTGCTGTCTCCGCTCCGGTCATCTCTCAGGACCTGGCCTACTGCAAGAGACCAGAACCAGATTACAAGCATGCCTATATAGCTGACTGATTACCTGATTCTGTCCAGCTGTCTGAACAACCGGCTGAGCCACTCCTCCCTCTCCTCCAGCAGCCGGCGCCTTAACCACACCCCACTGCCACACTCATCCTCCAGAGCCACTCTTCACTGTCATAGTGTCTCAGGCTCATAAGGTAGAGTAGACCAGCAGGCTGCCGTACGCTACCCTGCCGCTGCTTCGCCACCCAGCCTGTCGGCTCTACCTAAAGAGCCCAGAGACACCGCAGCTGCGACAGCCAGTTGTGGTGGTGTGTTTACTTTTAAAAAACAGCAGGAAAAACACAAGTAAAACCCATTAATACCAGACAGCCATTGAACATACAGTTCATACTAAAAGTGCAACAGTGCACCACAGGTGACAAGGATCTAAGGATAATTTAGAGAGTAATAGCAAGTATCCTCACTTGGCTTTAGACTTTGGTTCTTGTTCCAGCAAGAACATGATTATTTGTACCTTCAGGAGATATCTGCTGCTGGGAAATATAAAGAAATTTAATTTGAAATGTAAGAGGCTGTAGCAGTTTGATCTCTTAAACAATAAAAAAGACGTGAAAAGAAGAGGAAGGTATGAAGATAAGCAGGCACTATTGTGCATAATCGTTTTTTTTCAATAGTACTTCTCATTCTTTCTGTGTTTGTACCAAGAGGCTTCCCTGAATTTCACAAACCATTACATGTGCATTTAAATCAATTCAAAATGACAAAAATCATAGGTGAGACATAAAACAAAGATTAAAAGAAGTAAACTATATATAATATGGGTATCATATCAGTAGCACAAAACTACAATATCAGTGGCGTCCAGTTTTTCTATATAGGTTAAAAATGGCTGCCATATAGCAAAACATTTTTTGAGTACAGCCTTGTAGAATAGTGCATTTTCTCCAATGTTAAATGATGTCTAAGGTCTTTAATCCATAGCTTAAAGGTAGGAGGAAAGTGTTTCTTCTGTTTAAGCAATATAATTTGTTTATCTAAAAGAGATGCAAAAGCTATCATATTTTTTGCCTGGCGACTAGGATGTGTACCTTGTGGAGCTACTCCTAACACTGCAGTAGTAGCAGAAGGCTCTATGGATACTTCCAAGACATCTGAAAAGGTTTCAAATATTGATTGCACAAAACTAGTTAGTTTTGGACAAAACCAAAACATGTGTGAAAGGGTGGCTGGTGCTTGCCTACATCCATCACACATACAGTAGGATTAGCAGGCGATTTGAGGGGGGATAAGGGGGGATTGCCATCCCCCTTGTTAGCAAAATTACCAAAAAGCATCCCCTTGTTACCTTCTATCACTCTCCATCCCCTAGTAGCAGATAGTGTGTTACAAATCACAAGTGGCTGCAATCAGCTTCGGCGCACAGTGGAGTCAAGCCGCGCATGCCTGGTCGATTTTTGACGGAAGCTGCAACAAGCTGCACAGAGCAGATTGCACCAACAGGAAGTCAGAGACACAGGAATGGCATAGAGCATCCGGTCAATTTTCAAAATAAAACAACCTGTGCAGACTCCCGATTGTATAAAAACGGAAAATAACTAGATCAACAAAATCTGAGCAAGTGAACAAAATTGGGCAGACAAAAGGCTCCGCTTCTGAAACGTTCCCACTGGGGTTCTCTTTATACATTCATGGTATGATGCCATGCGGAGGGCGGAACAAAACCTGTAACAGACGCGACGTCATAGAGGAGCGTCCGCTGGATTCCCAGCGCGTCTCTCATGTAGAGGAGCACAACAAGTTTGCTTGTTCTAGAACTAAAATGTTACTTTTTGTAAAGGTGCGTTCACACCGGACCTTTTATTTTTGTCGCTGGCGACAAGTTTACATATTAAGTCAATGCAAACGAGCGACTGAGTGATGGAAACGTAATACAACTCCAACGGTCCGGAAGAGCAAAGCCGGCTTTAGGTTGACACACACACACACACACACACAACGGAGACAAATGGCCAGGCGCTCCTCAGCTGGGATGGAGCGCCTGTAGTTGGTGTCCAACCGGGCAATTCCTGCCTCCTATTCTCGCCAACAGCTCGTCAAACTGGGCCGTTGTCAGCCGCGTATACCATTGAAAACGGGAAGAAATGAGCGCCTCCGAGCGACGTGAAATTCACTGGAATTGCTTGAATGACGTTGTCAGAGCGATCTGTTGAATTGTGCCGACAAGCGACTGCAGCTGAGCAACAGAGCGACTTTTTTGGAGCGACACGAGCGACAGCGACAAAAATAAAAGGTCCGGTGTGAACGCACCTTAAGTGTTTTTAGTGTGTCTGTTCAGAACATGGTGGCTTATGTTATGTTGGTAATTGTCATTTTTGTGCTGGTTTATAGTTTAACCATTAGTGAGGTAGCTGTTACATTTCCTGACACCAGCTGTTTTATCCCCCGTTGAAGCGCACTCTGCTGGACAAACTATGTCATTACACCAATTTTAAATTACCCCAAGCATGTTTTTCTGCATTATAGTTTTTAAATATAAGGTTTTCATATCGGTGCATATTGGACAATATATACACCGACAACATAAATCTGTGATAAAATTGAAATAAAATTGGCCTACTGATAAATCGGTCGAGCTCTACTATTTTGTAACTTAAAATGACGCTGCTTGTAGTGTATTGTGAGAAACATGAGAAAACCCTGCCTGAATAACCTCAGTCCACTGCATACAATTTAAAGGTGTATTTACTCATTACTTTAATACAGTTATAAAAAGACAATTGTAGTAGGGAGAGAAGGAAGATAACTGGATAAAATGGAATTGTAGCATTAGAAATGTCACAGTTATGGTTAAGGCGTCAACAATGTCCTTTGGGAGGTGTACATAGGTGTGCCGTGGTAGGGTGGTGCCCCCATTGGGCCATCCCCCCTGCTAAAAATTAACAAGTCACCTACTGAGTAGGATCAACATTAGACGTGAATTTGGCAAGCTTTACTTTAGACCAGTGACGAAGATGAAAAACGTTGAACTTACAAGATAACTTAATCCTTATGTTAGTAATACAATTGAAAGTTAGGGAGAGATAGTCCGTTGACAGTGCTGCTGCAACATGCCTTTACGTATTTGAGGGTTTTTCTTGTTCCAAATAAATTTAGGTATCAGTTTGTCTATGGAAAAAAAAGAGTTTGTTAACAAGATAGGAATGCATTGAAATACATATAAAAATTTAAATAATAATAATACATAGGTTTTCTATAGCGCTTTTTTGGGTACCCAAAGATGCTTTACAAAAAAAATACAAAAGAAACAGACAGTACATACATACCCATACAGGGACTCAAACAAAGGTAGATAAACAGCAATACAAATAAATAAATAAAAAGAGTAGACAGGAAAAATAAGAAGAAAGATGGCGGAAGATGATTTTGTCAGGTCTTGTAAGTGATGTTGAAGAGATGGGTTTTGAGATGACTTTTGAAAGATGGCAGTGAATCAGAGTTACGGATGGCCAGGGGGAGGGAGTTCCAGAGGGTAGGGGCAGCAATGGCGAAGGCTCTGTCTCCTATGGTGCGGTATTTGGTCCTGGTGATGTGGGTGAGGGTGTTAGTATCTGCAGAGCGTAGTCGGCGAGGGGGAATGTGGCGATGGAGGAGATCTGTCAGGTATGAAGGGGCAAGATTGTTTAGGGCTTTGTAGGTGATGAGGGGGATCTTGAAATGTATGCGTTGTTTTACGGGAAGCCAGTGAAGTTGATGGAGGATAGGTGTGATGTGTTCTCTGGAGTGGGAGCGGGTGAGCAGTCGGGCAGCGGAGTTTTGAACATATTGCAGCTTTTGAAGAATAGAGGGGGGGAGACCATACAGGATGCTATTGCAGTAGTCGAGTCTGGAGGTGATGAACGCATGAATTAGTGTTTCGGCGGCCGGGAAGGAGAGGGTGGGTCGGAGGCGTGCTATGTTCCGGAGGTGGAAGAAGGATGTCTTGGTGACATGGTTTATGTGTGACTTGAAGGAGAGTGTGGGGTCCATGTAGATGCCAAGGTTTCTTACCAGGGGGGAGGGAGTGACAGAGTGGCCATCGATGCAGAGTGAGAAGTTCTGGGAGGTGGGGAGGGTGGATTTTGGGCCAAAGATAAAAAATAAATAAATCTAGGTATCAGTTTGTCTATGTAAAAAAAAAAGAGTTTGCTAACAAGATAGGAATGCATTGAAATACATATAAAAATTTGGCCAGCACTTTTGGTTGTATTGATTCTTCCTCCTAATGATTAAAGTAGTCAACTCCATTGTTCCAAATCTTGTTTCAGGCGAAGAAGCAGTGGTGGGAGATTAGCTTTAAAGGGTGACACAGATTCCTAAGTGCTTAAATTTGTGTGTACTTACTTTAAGCGGGAATGGATTATATGCAATCAACTTGGCAGGAGTATTCACCTGCATGATCTCACTCTTTTGTAAATTAACTTTATATCCTGATATTTTGCTGAAGTCCTCTAGTAGGCTGTTTTTGGTGAGCTAATTAACAGGTCAGATAGATAAATAAAAAAAGAAAAGCATGTCATCAGCATAAAGGGATACTCTATGCTCCGAACCAGTTCTCTGAATTCCCTTTATACCGGCTTCACCATGTAGTGCTATCGCCAATGGTTTGACTGCGTAGTGCTGCGACATTGTGGGAAATAGTAGAGGAGAGATTGCCATTTGTTTGTACAGCTGCCAATGGGGAGGAATAGAGCACCCTTATTCAAGAGACAAATCTTGAACCATAACCAAATAGTTTGAGGGTATAAAAAAGATAATCCCACTCCACCTGATCAAAGGCCTTCTTGGCATCAAGTAATATTAATTTTTCCAGAATATTGGGTGGAGTGGGATCATAAAGGGTATTGAATAGGCGTTGTACATCAAAGAAAGAGTGGCAACCTTTAATAAAGCCTGGTTGATCATCAGAAACAATTAAGGGTAGAACAGCTTCTAAGCAGCAGGCTAGCATTTTGATTTTGCCAACTTCTACTCAGTGCTGCCTACGGCTTAATGTCGGTTGATGGAGCTTCTTGAGCGAAGTAGGCTTGAATCTGGCAAATAGCTGCTTGCAGCTATATTTTTGTGTGATTTTTTCTCATTATGTTTACAATTGTTTGAACACATTTGTTTGGCAGAGATACACTATGGCTACAAAGCTATGAATACTATCCATTTATACCAGAGGAAGGAAGATACATGTGGAGAACACTACTATAGCTGCTCTTTATTTATTTATATTTTTCTCCTTCCTTTTTCTTATGTTTACAATTGTTCAGATACATCACTATGGCTGGTCAGGGTATGACACAGTATCCTCTTTACGAATAACAAATGGTGTAATTCAGAATTTTTTTGTTTTTAGTCTTCTAGTTTGAAACCTTGGCATCTACATGGACCCCACACTCTCCTTCAAGTCACACATAAACCATGTCACCAAGACATCCTTCTTCCACCTCCGGAACATAGCACGCCTCCGACCCACCCTCTCCTTCCTGGCCGCCGAAACACTAATTCATGCATTCATCACCTCCAGACTCGACTACTGCAATAGCATCCTGTATGGTCTCCCCTCCTCTATTCTTCAAAAGCTGCAATATGTTCAAAACTCCGCTGCCCGACTGCTCACCCGCTCCCACTCCAGGGATCACATCACACCTATCCTCCATCAATTTCACTGGCTTCCCGTAAAACAACGCATAAATTTCAAGATCCCCCTCATCACCTACAAAGCCCTAAACAATCTTGCCCCTTCATACCTGACAGACCTCCTCCATCGTCACATTCCCCCTCGCCGATTACGCTCTGCTGATACTAACACCCTCACCCCCATCACCAGGACCAAATACCGCACCATAGGAGACAGAGCCTTCGCCATTGCTGCCCCTACCCTCTGGAACTCTCTCCCCCAGGCCATCCGTAACTCTGATTCACTGCCATCTTTTAAAGGTAATCTCAAAACCCATCTCTTCAACATCACTTACAAGACCTGACAAAATCATCTTCCACCATCGTTCTTCTCATTTTTACTGTCTACTCTTTTTATTAGGGCCCGAGCAGGGAACCTGCGAGGACCCTATTGTAATTATAATGATTATTAGGGCCCGAGCAGGGAACCTGCAAGGACCCTATTGTAATTGTAATGATTATTATTATTAGGGCCCGAGCAGGGAACCTGCAAGGACCCTATTGTTTTTGTAGTGTTTCTTATTAGGGCCCGAGCAGGGAACCTGCGAGGACCCTATTGTAATTGTAATGATTATTTTTTGTTATTTGTTATTTTTCTTCTGCCAAAATGATCGCATTTTTCACTGCCTGAACATACCCCAAAACTCACCAAACTTGGAATATAGATCAGACCTGCCGAAAAATTTTATAATCTGTTGTCGTTGTGAATTTTCACCACTAGGTGGCGCTATTATCAACGAAAGTGCGTTTTGCCTAATAACTCCCACATACTTTGTCGCACATTCAAAAACCTTATATCCACGCGTTCAGTGAATCCTCCTGAATCTCTGGGTATAGGCCACGCCCATATCCGCCTACGGTTTTTTTTCGCTAGCTCGCAAAATGTCGCAAACCTACTTTTTCGAACTCCTCCCAGGCAATTTCACCAATTTGCACAAAACTTTGCACACAGCATCTGTGGACCGTCCTGACAAAAAGTTATTAAAAGAATTTTGATATTCCAAACAATAACCAAGTTATTAAATGACTACTTCCTGCAGATTTCAGTCAAAACAGGAAGTGTTGCATATCTCCACATTGGTGTGTCCAAATGACTTCAAACTCAGGATAGTACTTCCCCATGAGCCCCTAAGGCTCTGTGCAAAATTTTGGCTGATGACCACTAGGTGGCGCTCTTTAAATTGAAGTAATTTATATCTCCACATCCGTTTGTCGGATTGACATGAAACTTGGTACACTCATTGCCAGTGCCCTCTTGAGGACAGCTCATGAAGGACTTATCGATCCGACACTAGGTGGCGCTCTGGTGGCAGTTTCATTTTAGATTTGGCACTGTGCCCACACCATAACACTTATGGATATGAAACTCATTGGGGTGGTATAGACTGGCCCCTGTAACTCACACACAAAAAGTGACCAGCAGGTGGCGCTGTTATCAAGAGAAAAGCGTTTTCGGTGAATAACTCCCACATAATATGTCGCACAGTTCAAAGCCTTATATCTTCGTGTTCCCTGAATCCAGATGAATTGATTGATGTAGGCCACGCCCACTTTCGAGGTACATTTCCATTTGCACATTCCCGAATGTCTCAAACCTACTTTTTCGAACTCCTCCCAGGCAATTTCACCGATGTGCACCAAATTTTGCACACACCATCTGTGGATGCTGACCACAAAAAGTTATTAAAAGAATTTTGATAGTCCAATAAACACCCAAAATATAGAATTACAATTTCCTGCACATTGTGGTCAAACAGTCGATCTTGCGTATATTGACGAAATACAGTCCGATTAACACAAGACTTTAACTTATTGTGTTCCATGGCCAACTGACGGTTTGTGCAAAATTTGGTGCAAATCGGCCAATAGATGGCGCTTTTATTGCTAAATGATGAAAGAAGAGCTTGACTGCCTTCAGTTTTCATTCCTCAACGGAAGTTGTTGCATGAACAAGCCCCAACAGCTGCATGACCCGACAGCAGCATGCCTCGACAGCAGCATGCCCCGACGGGAGCATACCCTGCGAGGGCCCGATCATCACTGCTTGCAGTTTTAATTAGGGCCCGAGCAGGGAACCTGCAAGGACCCTATTGTAATTGTAAGGATTATTATTATTTTTTTTTTTCTTTGTCGCAAATGATCGCATTTTTCAATGCCTGAACATGAATGAAAACGCGATTTTATTTGGCAAAGTCATTCGGCTTGGCGAAAAATTTGATAATCTGTTGTTGTTGTGAATTTTCACCACTAGGGGGCGCTATTATCAAGGAAACTGCGTTTTGGCTAATAACTCCCACATACTTTGTCGCACATTCAAAAACCTCATATCCACGCGTTCAGTGAATTCTGCTGAATCTCCTGATATAGGCCACGCCCATATCCGCCTACCATTTTTTTTCGCTAGCTCGCAAAATGTCCAAAACCTACTTTTTCGAACTCCTCCCAGGCAGTTCGACCGATTTGCATGAAACTTTGCACACAGCATCTGTGGACCCTCATGACAAAAAGTTATTAAAAGAATTTTAATATTCCAAAGAATACTCAAGTTATTAAATAACAACTTCCTGCTGATTTTGCACCAAACAGGAAGTGTTGCATATCTCCACATTGCTTTGTCCGAAGGACATGAAACTCAGGATACTACTTCCACATGAGCCCCTTAGGCTCTGTACTAAATTTTATCTCATGACCCCTAGGTGGCGCTCTTTAAATTTAAGTAATTTATATCTCCACATCGGTTGTTCGGATTGACATGAAACTTGGTACACTCATTGCCAGTGCCCTCCAGAGGATGGCTGACAAAGATCTTACCGATCCGACACTGGGTGGCGCTCTGGTGGCAGTTTACTTGCCACTGTGCCCACACCATAACACTTATGGATATGAAATTCATTGGGGTGTTAGAGACTGGCCCCTGTAACTCACACACCAAAAATGACCAGCAGGTGGCGCTAAATGGCTCCATAGCGCCCCCTGGAATATTTCAAAATTGAAGCCCTGCCTCCTACATGCACGTACATGAACCAAATTCGGTAGGTTTATGTATCATCACCAGACGCACAAAAAACCCTCTTGGACACATACCCTCAGTCCAACAGGAAGTCCGCCATTTTCCTTCAAATTCAACCCTTTGCCATCAAGCAGGAAGTCCTGATAACTTCAACATACAATTTCCCATCGGCATCAAATTGCTCACACATGTAGAGGGGCTCGCCCTGAACACGTCTCTGCATCAATACTATGTCATATCTATAGCGCCACCCTCTGGACACAGCAAGTCACTGAAGATGTCACTGTTGTGTTTTGTGTGACACGGATCCCATTTACATTAGGTAGGACATTTCCACAGCCAACGGGCAAGCACACAACTGGGCGCACAGGCCTCCGACGGCGCCACAGCCCAACGTACGTGGACTGCGAGGGCCCGTTCATCGCTGCTTGCAGCTTTAATTATTATTATTATTTTAGTTATTTTTATTTTTCCCAAATGATCGCATTTTTCACTGCCTGAACATACCCCAAAACTCACCAAACTTGGAATATATGTCACACCTGGCGAAAAATTTTATAATCTGTTGTCATTGTGAACTTTCACCACTAGGTGGCGCTATTATCAAGGAAAGTGCGTTTTGGCTAATAACTCCCACATACTTTGTCACACATTCAAAAACCTCATATCCACGCGTTCAGTGAATCCTCCTGAATCTCTGGGTATAGGCCACGCCCATATCCGCCTACCGTTTTTTTTCGCTAGCTCGCAAAATGTAGCAAACCTACTTTTTCGAACTCCTCCCAGGCAATTTCACCAATTTGCACGAAACTTTGCACACAGCATCTGTGGACCCTCCTGACAAAAAGTTATTAAAAGAATTTTGATATTCCAAATAATACTCAAGTTATTAAATTACAACTTCCTGCAGATTTCGCTCCAAACAGGAAGTGTTGCATTTCTCCACATTGGTGTGTCCGAATGACTTCAAACTCAGGATAGTACTTCCCCATGAGCCCCTAAGGCTCTGTGTAAAAATTTGAGATGATGACCACCAGATGGCGCTCTTTAAATTGAACTGTTTTATATCTCAACATCGGTTGGTCGGATTATCACAAAACTTGGTACACTTATTCCCAATGCCCTCCTGAGGATAGCTGACAAATGTGTTCCAGATCCGACACTAGGTGGCGCTCTGGTGGCCGTCTCATTTTATATTTCGCACTGTGCCCACACCATAACACTTATGGATATGAAATTCATAGGGGTGCTATAGACTGGCCCCTGTAACTCACACACCAAAAATGACCAGCAGGTGGCGCTGTTATCAAGACAAAAGCGTTTTTGATGAATAACTCCCACATAATATGTCGCACAGTCTAAAGCCTTATATCTACGTGTTCCCTGAATCTAGATGAATTGATCGATGTAGGCCACGCCCACGTTCACCCCAAATTTCCATTCGCAAAATCGCGCAAACTGAAAAACCTACTTTTTCGAACTCCTCCCAGGCAATTTCACCGATTTGCACCAAACTTTGCACACAGCATCTGTACATGCTCACGACAAAAAGTTATTAAAACAATTCTGATACTCCAATAAACACCCAAAAAATATAGAATTACAATTTCCTGCAAATTCTGTTCAAACAGACAGTCTTCCATATCTTCACCAAATGCAGTCCCATTAACACACGGACAGTTAAGACATACATACACAATAATCGGGCAATGCGGCCGGGTAACTGGCAGGCCCCGACGGCAGCACACCCCGACACGCGTGGACTGCGAGGGCCCGTTCATCACTGCTCGCAGTTTTAATTAGGGCCCGAGCAGGGAACCTGCGAGGTCCCTATTGTTTTTGTAATGATTATTATTTGTTTTTATTTTCCTTCGTCCCAAATGATCGCATTTTTCAGTGCCTGAACATACCCCAAAACTCACCAAACTTGGAATATATGTCACACCTGGCGAAAAATTTTATAATCTGTTGTCATTGTGAATTTTCGCCACTAGGTGGCGCTATTATCAAGGAAAGTGCGTTTTGCCTAATAACTCCCATATACTTTGTCGCACATTCAAAAACCTTATATCCACGCGTTCACTGAATCCTCCTGAATCTCTGGGTATAGGCCACGCCCATATCCGCCTGAGCTTTTTTTTTCGCTAGCTCGCGAAATGTCGCAAACCTACTTTTTCGAACTCCTCCCAGGTAATTTCACCGATTTGCACCAAACTTTGCACAAAGCATCTGTGGACCCTTCTGACAAAAATTTATTAAAAGAATTTTGATATTCCAAAGAATACTCAAGTTATTAAAAAACAACTTCCTGCAGATTTCGTTCCAAACAGGAAGTGTTGCATATCTCCACATTGGTGTGTCCAAAGGACATGAAACTCAGGATACTACTTCCCCATGAGCCCCTAATGCTCTGTACTAAATTTTTTCTCATGACCACTAGGTGGCGCTCTTTAAATTGAAGTAATTTATATCTCCACATCCGTTTGTCGGATTAACATGAAACTTGCTATACTCATTGCCAATGCCCTCCTGAGGATAACTGACAAATGTGTTCCAGATCCGACACTAGGTGGCGCCCTGGTGGCCGTCTCATTTTATATTTCGCACTGTGCCCACACCATAACACTTATGGATATGAAATTCATAGGGGTGCTATACACTGGCCCCTGTAACTCACACACCAAAAATGACCAGCAGGTGGCGCTATTTTCAACACAAAACCGTTTTTGGCTAATAACTCCCACATAATATGGAGCACATTGTTAAACCTTATATCTATGTGTTCCCTGCATTCAGCTTAATTGTGTGATGTCGGCCACGCCCACTTTCGACGTACATTTCCATTCGCGAAATCGCGAAAACTGATAAACTTACTTTTTCGAACTCCTCCCAGGGAATTTCACCAATTTGCACCAAACTTTGGACACAGCATCTGTGGATGCTCACGACAAAAACTTATTAAAAGAATTGTGATAGTCCAAACAATGGCCAAAATATGAAACAACAAATTCCTGCACATTGTGGTCAGGCAGACAATCTTCCATATCTTGATGAAATACAATCCCATTAACACTAAAGTTTTTTTAATTGTGTTCCATGGCACGATGACGGTTTGTCAAAAATTTGGTGCAAATCGCCCAATAGGGGGCGCTTTTATTGCTAAATGACGAAACAACAGCTTGCCTGCCTTCACTTTTGATTCCTCAGCGGAAGTTCTTGCATGAACAAGCCGCAACAGCAGCATGCCCCGACAGCAGCATGTAGCGACATCAGCATGTCCCGACACGCGTGGACTGCGAGGGCCCGTTCATCGCTGCTTGCAGCTTTAAAATTATTAGGGCCCGAGCAGGAAACCTGCGAGGTCCCTATTGTAATTGTAATGATTATTATTATTATTATTATTATTATTATTTTTCTTATCCCCAAATGATCGCATTTTTCACTGCCTGAACATACCCCAAAACTCGCCAAACTTGGAATATACGTCACACCTGGTGAAAAATTTTATAATCTGTCGTCGTTGTGAATTTTCGCCACTAGGTGGCGCTGTTATCAAGGAAAGTGCGTTTTGCCTTATAACTCCCACATACTTTGTCGCACATTCAAAAACCTTATATCCACGCGTTCAGTGAATCCTCCTGAATCTCTGGGTATAGGCCACGCCCATATCCGCCTACCGTTTTTTTTCGCTAGCTCGCAAAATGTCGCAAACCTACTTTTTCGAACTCCTCCCAGGCAATTTCACCAATTTGCACGAAACTTTGCACACAGCATCTGTGGACCCTCCTGACTAAAAGTTATTTAAAGAATTTTAATATTCCAAAGAATGCTCAAATTATTAAATAACAACTTCCTGCAGATTTCGCTCCAAACAGGAAGTGTTGCATATCTCCACAATGCTGTGTCCGAATGACATCAAACTCAGGATCCTACTTCCCCATGAGCCCCTAAGGCTCTGTACTGAATTTTATCTCATGACCACTAGGTGGCGCTCTTTAAATTGAAGTAATTTATATCTCCACATCCGTTTGTCTGATTGACATGAAACTTGGTACACTTATTGCAAATGCCCTCCTGAGGATGGCTGACGAAGGTCTTACCGCTCCGACACTAGGTGGCGCTCTGGCGGCAGTTTCATTTTGTTTTTGGCACTGTGCCCACACCATAATACTTATGGATATGAAATTCATTGGGGTGGTACACACTGGCCCATGTAACTCACACACCAAAAATTACCACTAGGTGGCGCTGTTATCAAGACAAAACCGTTTTTCCCTTGACTGCCTTCACTTTTCATTACTCAACGGAAGTTGTTGCATGAACAAGCCCCGACGGCAGCATGCCCCGACACGCGAGGACTGCGAGGGCCCGTACATCACTGCTCGCAGTTTTAATTAGGGCCCGAGCAGGGAACCTGCAAGGACCCTATTGTAATTGTAATGATTATTATTATTCTTATTTTAGTTTTTTTTCTTCCCAAATGATCGCATTTTTCACTGCCTGAACATACCCCAAAACTCGCCAAACTTGGAATATACGTCACACCTGGCGAAAAATTTTATAATCTGTCGTCGTTGTGAATTTTCACCACTAGGTGGCGCTGTTATCAAGGAAAGTGCGTTTTGGCTAATAACTCCCACATACTTTGTCGCACATTCTAAATCCTTATATCCACGCGTTCAGTGAATCCTCCTGAATCTCTGGGTATAGGCCACGCCCATATCCGCCTACCGTTTTTTTTCGCTAGCTCGCAAAATGTCGCAAACCTACTTTTTCAAACTCCTCCCAGGCAGTTCGACCGATTTGCACGGAACTTTGCACACAGCATCTGTGGACCCTCCTGACAAAAAGTTATTAAAAGAATTTTGATATTCCAAAGAATACTCAAGTTATTAAATAACAATTTCCTGCAGATTTCGGTCAAAACAGGAAGTGTTGCATATCTCCACATTGGTGTGTCCGAATGACATGAAACTCAGGATAATACTTCCCCATGAGTCCCTAAGGCTCTGTGCCAAATTTTGGACGACCACCACTAGGTGGCGCTCTTTAAATTGAAGTAATTTATATCTCCACATCCGTTTGTCTGATTGACATGAAACTTGGTAAACTTATTGCAAATGCCCTCCTGAGGATGGCTGACGAAGGTCTTACCGCTCCAACACTAGGTGGCGCTCTGGCGGCAGTTTCATTTTGTTTTTGGCACTGTGCCCACACCATAACACTTATGGATATGAAATTCATTGGGGTGGTACACACTGGCCCCTGTAACTCACACACCAAAAATTACCACTAGGTGGCGCTGTTATCAAGACAAAACCGTTTTTCCCTTGACTGCCTTCACTTTTCATTACTCAACGGAAGTTGTTGCATGAACAAGCCCCGACGGCAGCATGCCCCGACACGCGTGGACTGCGAGGGCCCGTACATCACTGCTCGCAGTTTTAATTAGGGCCCGAGCAGGAAACCTGCGAGGTCCCTATTGTAATTGTAATGTTTCTTATTATTATTATTTTTATTTATCCCAAATGATCGCATTTTTCACTGCCTGAACATACCCCAAAACTCACCAAACTTGGAATATACGTCACACCTGGCGAAAAATTTTATAATCTGTCGTAGTTGTGAATTTTCACCACTAGGTGGCGCTGTTATCAAGGAAAGTGCGTTTTGCCTAATAACTCCCACATACTTTGTCGCACATTCTAAATCCTTATATCCACGCGTTCAGTGAATCCTCCTGAATCTCTCGGTATAGGCCACGCCCATATCCGCCTACCGTTTTTTTCCGCTAGCTCGCAAAATGTCGCAAACCTACTTTTTCGAACTCCTCCCAGGCAATTTCACCAATTTGCACAAAACTTTGCACACAGCATCTGTGGACCCTCCTGACAAAAAGTTATTAAAAGAATTTTGATACACCAAAAAATTCTCAAGTTATTAAATTACAAATTCCTGCAGATTTCGCTCAAAACAGGAAGTTTTGCATATCTCCACATTGGTGTGTCCGAATGACATCAAACTCAGGATACTACTTCCCCATGAGCCTCTAAGGCTCTGTGCAAAATTTGGGATGATGACCACCAGGTGGCGCTGTTTAATTTCAACTATTTTATATCTCAACATCAGTTTGTCGGATTAACACAAAACTTGGTACACTCATTCCCAATGCCCTCCTGAGGATAGCTGACAAATGTGTTCCAAATCCGACACTAGGTGGCGTTCTGGTGGCCGTCTCATTTTATATTTGGCACTGTGCCCACACCATAACACTTATGGATATGAAATTCATTGGGGTGCTATAGACTGGCCCCTGTAACTCACACACCAAAAATGACCAGCAGGTGGCGCTGTTATCAAGCCAAAGACGTTTTTGGTTAAAAACTCCCACATTATATGTCGCACAGTTTAAAACCTTATATCTACGTGTTACCTGAATCCAGATGAATTGATTGATGTAGGCCACGCCCACTTTTGCCCCAAATTTCCATTCGCAAAATCACGAAAACTGATAAACGTACTTTTTCGAACTCCTCCCAGGCAATTTCACCAATTTGCACCAAACTTTGCACACAGCATCTGTGGATGCTCACGACAAAAACTTATTAAAAGAATTTTGATAGTCCAATAAACACCCAAAATATAGAATTACTATTTCCTGCACATTGTGGTCAAACAGACAATCTTGCGTATCTTGACGAAATACAGTCCGATTAACACAAGACTTTAACTTATTGTGTTCCATGGCCCACTGACGGTTTTTGCAAAATTTGGTGAAAATCGGCTAATAGATGGCGCTTTTATTGCTAAATGATGAAAGAACTGCTTGACTGCCTTCACTTTTGATTACTCAATGGAAGTTGTTGCATGAACAAGCCTGAACAGCAGCATGCACCGACAGCAACATGCCCCAACAGCAGCATGCCTCGACAGCAGCATGCCCCGACGGGAGCATACCCTGCGAGGGCCCGTTCATCACTGCTTGCAGTTTTAATTAGGGCCCGAGCAGGAAACCTGCGAGGTCCCTATTGTTTTTGTAATGATTATTATTTTTTGTTATTTTTCTTCTGCCAAAATGATCGCATTTTTCACTGCCTGAACATACCCCAAAACTCGCCAAACTTGGAATATAGATCACACCTGGCGAAAAATTTTATAATCTGTTGTCATTGTCAAATTTCGCCACTAGGTGGCGCTATTATGAAGGAAAGTGCGTTTTGGCTAATAACTCACACATACTTTGTCACACATTCTAAATCCTTATATGCACGCGTTCAGTGAATCCTCCTGAATCTCTGGGTATAGGCCACGCCCATATCCGCCTACCGTTTTTTTTCGCTAGCTCGCAAAATGTCGCAAACCTACTTTTTCGAACTCCTCCCAGGCAATTTCACCAATTTGCACCAAACTTTGCACACAGCATCTGTGGACCCTCCTGACAAAAAGTTATTAAAAGAATTTTAATATTCCAAAGAATACTCAAGTTATTAAATTACAACTTCCTGCAGATTTCGTTCCAAACAGGAAGTGTTGCATATCTCCACATTGGTGTGTCCGAATGACATCAAACTCAGGATATTACTTCCCCATGAGCCCCTAAGGCTCTGTGCAAAATTTCGGGACATCACCACTAGGTGGCGCTCTTTAAATTTAAGTAATTTATATCTCCACATCCGTTTGTTGGATTAACATGAAACTTGGTACACTCATTGCCAGTGCCCTCCAGAGGATACCTGACGAATGTGTTACCGATCCGACACTAGGTGGCGCTCTGGTGGCAGTTTCATCTTCGATTTGGCACTGTGCCAACACCATAACACTTATGGATATGAAACTCATTGGGGTGGTATAGACTGGCCCCTGTAACTCACACACCAAAAATGACAAGCAGGTGGCGCTGTTATCAAGAGAAAAGCGTTTTCCGTGAATAACTCCCACATAATATGTCGCACAGTTTAAAACCTTATATCTACGTGTTACCTGAATCCAGATGAATTGATTGATGTAGGCCACGCCCGCTTTCGCCCACAATTTCCATTCGCAAAATCGCGAAAACTGATAAACGTACTTTTTCATACTCCTCCCAGGCAATTTCACCGATTTGCACCACGCTTTGCACACAGCATCTGTGGATGCTCACCACAAAAGTTATTTAAAGAATTTTGATAGTCCACTAAACACCCAAAATATAGAATTACAATTTCCTGCACCTTGTGGTCAAACAGACAATCTTGCGTATCTTGACCAAATACTCTCCCATTAACACAAGGCCTTAACCTATTGTGTTCCATGGCCCACTGATGGTTTGTGCAAAATTTGGTGCAAATTGCCCAATACATGGCGCTTTTATTGCTAAATGATGAAAGAACAGCTTGACTGCCTTCACTTTTCATTCCTCAATGGAAGTTGTTGCATGAAGAAGCCCCGACAGCTGCATGCCTCGACAGCAGCATGCCCCGACGGTAGCATACCCTGCGAGGGCCCGATCATCACTGCTTGCAGTTTTAATTATTATTATTATTATTATTATTTTTATTTATCCCAAATGATCGCATTTTTCACTGCCTGAACATACCCCAAAACTCGCCAAACTTGGAATATACGTCACACCTGCCGAAAAATTTTATAATCTGTCGTCGTTGTGAATTTTCACCACTAGGTGGCGCTGTTATCAAGGAAAGTGCGTTTTGCCTAATAACTCCCACATACTTTGTCGCACATTCTAAATCCTTATATCCACGCGTTCAGTGAATCCTCCTGAATCTCTGGGTATAGGCCACGCCCATATCCGCCTACCGTTTTTTTTCGCTAGCTCGCAAAATGTCGCAAACCTACTTTTTCGAACTCCTCCCAGGCAGTTCGACCGATTTGCACGAAACTTTGAACACAGCATCTGTGGACCCTCCTGACAAAAAGTTATTAAAACAATTTTGATATTCCAAAGAATACTCAAGTTATTAAATAACAATTTCCTGCAGATTTCGGTCAAAACAGGAAGTGTTGCATATCTCCACATTGGTGTGTCCGAATGACATGAAACTCAGGATAATACTTCGCCATGAGCCCCTAAGGCTCTGTGCCAAATTTTGGCTGACCACCACTAGGTGGCGCTCTTTAAATTGAAGCAATTTATATCTCCACATCCGTTTGTCTGATTGACATGAAACTTGGTACACTTATTGCAAATGCCCTCCTGAGGATGGCTGACGAAGGTCTTACCGCTCCGACACTAGGTGGCGCTCTGGCGGCAGTTTCATTTTGTTTTTGGCACTGTGCCCAAACCATAATACTTATGGATATGAAATTCATTGGGGTGGTACACACTGGCCCCTGTAACTCACACACCAAAAATTACCACTAGGTGCCGCTGTTATCAAGACAAAACCGTTTTTCCCTTGACTGCCTTCACTTTTCTTTACTCAACGGAAGTTGTTGCATGAACAAGCCCCGACGGCAGCATGCCCCGACACGCGTGGACTGCGAGGGCCCGTACATCACTGCTCGCAGTTTTAATTAGGGCCCGAGCAGGAAACCTGCGAGGTCCCTATTGTAATTGTAATGTTTATTATTATTATTTTTATTTATCCCAAATGATCGCATTTTTCACTGCCTTAACATACCCCAAAACTCGCCAAACTTGGAATATACGTCACACCTGGCGAAAAATTTTATAATCTGTCGTCGTTGTGAATTTTCACCACTAGGTGGCGCTGTTATCAAGGAAAGTGCGTTTTGCCTAATAACTCCCACATACTTTGTCGCACATTCTAAATCCTTATATCCACGCGTTCAGTGAATCTTCCTGAATCTCTGGGTATAGGCCACGCCCATATCCGCCTACCGTTTTTTTTCGCTAGCTCGCAAAATGTCGCAAACCTACTTTTTCGAACTCCTCCCAGGCAATTTCACCGATTTGCACGAAACTTTGCACACAGCATCTGTGGACCCTCCTGACAAAAAGTTATTAAAAGAATTTTGATATACCAAAAAATACTCAACTTATTAAATTACAAATTCCTGCAGATTTCGCTCATAACAGGAAGTTTTGCATATCTCCACATTGGTGTGTCCGAATGACTTCAAACTCAGGATCCTACTTCCCTATGAGGCCCTAAGGCTCTGTTCAAAATTTTGCCCGATGACCACTAGGTGGCGCTCTTTAAATTGGAGTAATTTATATCTCCACATTGGTTTGTCGGATTAACATGAAACTTGGTACACTCATTGCCAATGCCCTCCTGAGGATAGCTGACGAAGGTCTTACCGATCCAACACTAGGTGGCGCTCTGGTGGCAGTTTCATTTTTTATTTGCCACTGTGCCCACACCATAACACTTATGGATATGAAACTCATAGGGGTGCTATAAACTGGCCCCTGTAACTCACACACCAAAAATGACCAGCAGGTGGCGCTATTATCAACACAAAACCGTTTTTGCCTAATAACTCCCACATAACATGGTGTGAATTCTTAAACCTTATATCTATGTGTTCCCTGCATTCAGCTGAATTGTGTGATGTAGGCCACGCCCACTTTCGCGTCACACTTCCATTTGAAAATTCCGGAATGTCACAAACCTTCTTCTCCGAACTCCACCTATGCAATTAATCCCATTTCCACCAAACTTTGCACACATCATCTGCGGACCCTCCTGACAAAAAGTTATTAAAAGAATTGTGATAGTCCAAACAACGGCCATAATATGAAACAACAATTTCCTGCAAATTCTGTTCAAACAGACAGTCTTCCATATCTTCACCAAATGCAGTCCCATTAACACACGGACAGTTAAGACATACATACACAATAATCGGGCAATGCGGCCGGGTAACTGGCAGGCCCCGACCGCAGCACACCCCGACACGCGTGGACTGCGAGGGCCCGTTCATCACTGCTTGCAGTTTTAATTATTATTATTTTTATTTTTATTTTTCCCAAATGATCGCATTTTTCACTGCCTGAACATACCCCAAAACTCGCCAAACTTGGAATATATGTCACACCTGGCGAAAAATTTTATAATCTGTTGTCAGTGTTAATTTTCGCCACTAGGTGGCGCTGTTATCAAGGACAGTGCGTTTTGCCTAATAACTCCCACATACTTTGTCGCACATTCTAAATCCTTATATCCACGCGTTCAGTGAATCCTCCTGAATCTCTGGGTATAGGCCACGCCCATATCCGCCTACCGTTTTTTTTCGCTAGCTCGCGAAACGTCGCAAACCTACTTTTTCGAACTCCTCCCAGGGAATTTCACCAATTTACACGAAACTTTGCACACAGCATCTGTGGACCCTCCTGACTAAAAGTTATTAAAAGAATTTTGATATTCCAAAGAATGCTCAACTTATTAAATGACAACTTCCTGCACATTTCGCTCCAAACATGAACTGTTGCATATCTCCACAATGCTGTGTCCGAATGACATGAAACTCAGGATCCTACTTCGACATGAGCCCCTAAGGCTCTGTGCAAAGTTTTGGCCAATGACCACTAGGTGGCGCTCTTTAAATTGAAGTAATTTATATCTCCACATCCGTTTGTCGGATTAACATGAAACTTGCTACACTCATTGCCAATGCCCTCCTGAGGATAGCTGATGAAGGTCATACCGATCCGACACTAGGTGGCGCTCTGGTGGCAGGTTCATTTTCTTTTTGGCACTGTGCCCACACCATAATACTTATGGATATGAAATTCATTGGGGTGGTACACACTGGCCCCTGTAACTCACACACCAAAAATTGCCACTAGGTGGCGCTGTTATCAAGACAAAACCGTTTTTCCCTTGACTGCCTTCACTTTTCATTACTCAACGGAAGTTGTTGCATGAACAAGCTTGATGGCAGCATGCCCCGACACGCGTGGACTGCGAGGGCCCGTACATCACTGCTCGCAGTTTTAATTAGGGCCCGAGCAGGGAACCTGCGAGGTCCCTATTGTAATTGTAATGATTATTATTATTTTAGTTTTTTTTCTTCCGAAATGATCGCATTTTTCACTGCCTGAACATACCCCAAAACTCACCAAACTTGGAATATACGTCACACCTGGCGAAAAATTTTATAATCTGTTGTCGTTGTGAATTTTCGCCACTAGGTGGCGCTATTATCAAGAAAAGTGCGTTTTGCCTAATAACTCCCACATACTTTGTCGCACATTCAAAAACCTTATATCCACGCGTTCAGTGAATCCTCCTGAATCTCTGGGTATAGGCCACGCCCATATCCGCCTACCGTTTTTTTTCGCTAGCTCGCAAAATGTCGCAAACCTACTTTTTCGAACTCCTCCCAGGGAATTTCACCAATTTACACGAAACTTTGCACACAGCATCTGTGGACCCTCCTGACTAAAAGTTATTAAAAGAATTTTGATATTCCAAAGAATGCTCAACTTATTAAATGACAACTTCCTGCACATTTCGCTCCAAACAGGAACTGTTGCATATCTCCACATTAGTGTGTCCGAATGACATGAAACTCAGGATACTACTTCGACATGAGCCCCTAAGGCTCTGTGCAAAATTTTGGCCAATGACCACTAGGTGGCGCTCTTTAAATTGGACTAATTTATATCTCAACATCAGTTGGTCGGATTAACACAAAATCTGGTACACTCATTGCCACTGCCCTCCTGAGGATAGCTGACAAATGTGTTCCTGATCCGACACTAGGTGGCGCTCTGGTGGCCGTCTAATTTTGTATTTGGCACTGTGCCCACACCATAACACTTATGGATATGAAACTCATTGGGGTGGTATAGACTGGCCCCTGTAACTCACACACCAAAAATGACCAGCAGGTGGCGCTGTTATCAAGAGAAAAGCGTTTTCGGTGAATAACGCCCACATAATATGTCGCACAGTTCAAAGCCTTATATCTACGTGTTCCTTGAATCCAGATGAAGTGATTGATGTAGGCCACGCCCACTTTTGCAGTACATTTCTATTAGCACATTCCGGCATGTCACAAACCTACTTTTTCGAACTCCTCCCATGCTATTTCTCCAATTTGCACCAAACTTTGCACACAGCATCTGTGGACGCTCCTGACAAAAAGTTATTAAAAGAATTGTGATAGTCCAAAGAACGGCCAACATATGCAACAACAATTTCCTGCACATTGTGGTCGGACAGACAATCTTCCATATCTTCATGAAATACTGTCCCATTCACACTAAAGTTTTTTTAATTGTGTTCCATTGCCCGATGGCGGTTTGTGAAAAATTTGGTGCAAATCGCCCAATAGGGGGCGCTTTTATTGCTAAATGACGAAACAACAGCTTGACTGCCTTCACTTTTGATTCCTCAACGGAAGTTGTTGCATTCGCAGGCACCAACAGCAGCATGCCCTGACAGCAGCACGCCGCGACACCAGCATGCCCCGACCCGCGTGGACTGCGAGGGCCCGTTCATCGCTGCTTGCAGCTTTAATTAGGGCCCGAGCAGGAAACCTGCGAGGTCCCTATTGTAATTGTAATGATTATTATTATTATTATTATTATTATTTTTCTTATCCCCAAATGATCGCATTTTTCACTGCCTGAACATGGATGAAATCGCGATTTTATTTGGTAAATACATCAGGCCTCGCGAAAAATTTTATAATCTGTTGTCATTGTGCATTTTCACCACTAGGTGGCGCTATTATCAAGGAAAGTGCCTTTTGCCTAATAACTCCCACATACTTTGTCGCACATTCAAAAACCTTACATCCACGCGTTCAGTGAATTGTGCTGAATCTGCTGATATAGGCCACGCCCATATCCGCCTACCATTTTTTTTCGCTAGCTCGCAAAACGTCGCAAACCTACTTTTTCGAACTCCTCCCAGGCACTTTGACCGATTTGCACCAAACTTTGCACACAGCATCTGTGGACCCTCCTGACAAAAAGTTATTAAAAGAATTTTGATATACCAAAGAATACTCGAGTTATTAAATTATAACTTCCTGCAGATTTCGCTCCAGACAGGAAGTGTTGCATATCTCCACATCGGTGTGTCCGAATGACTTCAAACTCAGGATCCTTCTTCCACATGAGGCCCTAAGGCTCTGTTCAAAATTTGGGATGATGACCACCAGGTGGCGCTCTTTAAATTAAAGTAATTTATATCTCAACATCAGTTGGTCGGATTAATACAAAATCTGGTACACTCATTGCCACTCCCCTCCTGAGGATACCTGACAAATGTGTTACCGATCCGACACTAGGTGGCGCTCTGGTGGCCGTCTCATTTTGTATTTGGCACTGTGCCCACACCATAACACTTATGGATATGAAACTCATTGGGGTGGTATAGACTGGCCCCTGTAACTCACACACCAAAAATGACCAGCAGGTGGCGCTGTTATCAAGAGAAAAGCGTTTTCGGTGAATAACTCCCACATAATATGTCGCACAGTTCAAAGCCTTATATCTAGGTGTTCCCTTAATCCAGATGAAGTGATTGATGTAGGCCACGCCCACTTTTGCAGTACATTTCTATTAGCACATTCCGGACTGTCACAAACCTACTTTTTCGAACTCCTCCCACGCTATTTCTCCAATTTGCACCAAACTTTGCACACAGCATCTGTGGACCCTCCTGACAAAAACTTATTAAAAGAATTGTGATAGTCCAAAGAACGGCCAAAATATGCAACAACAATTTCCTGCACATTGTGGTCAGACAGACAATCTTCCATATCTTGATGAAATACAGTCCCATTCACACTAAAGTTTTTTTAATTGTGTTCCATGGCCCGATGGCGGTTTCTGAAAAATTTGGTGCAAATCGCCCAATAGGGGGCGCTTTTATTGCTAAATGACGAAACAACAGCTTGACTTGTTGCATGAGCAGGCACCAACAGCAGCATGCCCTGACAGCAGCACGCCGCGACAGCAGCATGCCCCGACCCGCGTGGACTGCGAGGGCCCGTTCATCGCTGCTTGCAGCTTTAATTATTATTATTTTTATTTATCCCAAATGATCGCATTTTTCACTGCCTGAACATACCCCAAAACTCGCCAAACTTGGAATATACGTCACACCTGGCGAAAAATTTTATAATCTGTCGTCGTTGTGAATTTTCGCCACTAGGTGGCGCTGTTATCAAGGAAAGTGCGTTTTGCCTTATAACTCCCACATACTTTGTCGCACATTCAAAAACCTTATATCCACGCGTTCAGTGAATCCTCCTGAATCTCTGGGTATAGGCCACGCCCATATCCGCCTACCGTTTTTTTTCGCTAGCTCGCAAAATGTCGCAAACCTACTTTTTCGAACTCCTCCCAGGTAATTTCACCGATTTGCACCAAACTTTGCACACAGCATCTGTGGACCCTCCTGACAGAGAGTTATTAAAAGAATTTTGATATACCAAAAAATACTCAAGTTATTAAATTACAAATTCCTGCAGATTTCGCTCAACACAGGAAGTTTTGCATATCTCCACATTGGTGTGTCCGAATGACATGAAACTCAGGATAATACTTCCCCATGAGCCCCTAAGGCTCTGTGCCAAATTTTGGCCGAACACCACTAGGTGGCGCTCTTTAAATTGAAGTAATTTATATCTCCACATCCGTTTGTCTGATTGACATGAAACTTGGTACACTTATTGCAAATGCCCTCCTGAGGATGGCTGACGAAGGTCTTACCGCTCCAACACTAGGTGGCGCTCTGGCGGCAGTTTCATTTTGTTTTTGGCACTGTGCCCACACCATAATACTTATGGATATGAAATTCATTGGGGTGGTACACACTGGCCCCTGTAACTCACACACCAAAAATTACCACTAGGTGGCGCTGTTATCAAGACAAAACCGTTTTTCCCTTGACTGCCTTCACTTTTCATTACTCAACGGAAGTTGTTGCATAAACAAGCCCCGACGGCAGCATGCCCCGACACGCGTGGACTGCGAGGGCCCGTACATCACTGCTCGCAGTTTTAATTAGGGCCCGAGCAGGAAACCTGCGAGGTCCCTATTGTAATTGTAATGATTATTATTATTATTATTATTATTATTTTTCTTATCCCCAAATGATCGCATTTTTCACTGCCTGAACATGGATGAAATCGCGATTTTATTTGGTAAATACATCAGGCCTCGCGAAAAATTTTATAATCTGTTGTAATTGTGCATTTTCACCACTAGGTGGCGCTATTATCAAGGAAAGTGCCTTTTGCCTAATAACTCCCACATACTTTGTCGCACATTCAAAAACCTTACATCCACGCGTTCAGTGAATTGTGCTGAATCTGCTGATATAGGCCACGCCCATATCCGCCTACCATTTTTTTTCGCTAGCTCGCAAAACGTCGCAAACCTACTTTTTCGAACTCCTCCCAGGCACTTTGACCGATTTGCACCAAACTTTGCACACAGCATCTGTGGACCCTCCTGACAAAAAGTTATTAAAAGAATTTTGATATACCAAAGAATACTCGAGTTATTAAATTATAACTTCCTGCAGATTTCGCTCCAGACAGGAAGTGTTGCATATCTCCACATCGGTGTGTCCGAATGACTTCAAACTCAGGATCCTTCTTCCACATGAGGCCCTAAGGCTCTGTTCAAAATTTGGGATGATGACCACCAGGTGGCGCTCTTTAAATTAAAGTAATTTATATCTCAACATCAGTTGGTCGGATTAACACAAAATCTGGTACACTCATTGCCACTCCCCTCCTGAGGATACCTGACAAATGTGTTACCGATCCGACACTAGGTGGCGCTCTGGTGGCCGTCTCATTTTGTATTTGGCACTGTGCCCACACCATAACACTTATGGATATGAAACTCATTGGGGTGGTATAGACTGGCCCCTGTAACTCACACACCAAAAATGACCAGCAGGTGGCGCTGTTATCAAGAGAAAAGCGTTTTCGGTGAATAACTCCCACATAATATGTCGCCTGTTCAAAGCCTTATATCTAGGTGTTCCCTTAATCCAGATGAAGTGATTGATGTAGGCCACGCCCACTTTTGCAGTACATTTCTATTAGCACATTCCGGAATGTCACAAACCTACTTTTTCGAACTCCTCCCACGCTATTTCTCCAATTTGCACCAAACTTTGCACACAGCATCTGTGGACCCTCCTGACAAAAACTTATTAAAAGAATTGTGATAGTCCAAAGAACGGCCAAAATATGCAACAACAATTTCCTGCACATTGTGGTCAGACAGACAATCTTCCATATCTTGATGAAATACAGTCCCATTCACACTAAAGTTTTTTTAATTGTGTTCCATGGCCCCATGGCGGTTTCTGAAAAATTTGGTGCAAATCGCCCAATAGGGGGCGCTTTTATTGCTAAATGACGAAACAACAGCTTGACTTGTTGCATGAGCAGGCACCAACAGCAGCATGCCCTGACAGCAGCACGCCGCGACAGCAGCATGCCCCGACCCGCGTGGACTGCGAGGGCCCGTTCATCGCTGCTTGCAGCTTTAATTTTAGTTATTTTTATTTTTCCCAAATGATCGCATTTTTCACTGCCTGAACATACCCCAAAACTCACCAAACTTGGAATATAGATCAGACCTGGTGAAAAATTTTATAATCTGTTGTCGTTGTGAATTTTCACCAGTAGGTGGCGCTGTAATTAAGGAAAGTGCGTTTTGCCTAATAACTCACACATACTTTGTCGCACATTCAAAAACCTTATATCCACGCCTTCAGTGAATCCTCCTGAATCTCTGGGTATAGGCCACGCCCATATCCGCCTACCGTTTTTTTTCGCTAGCTCGCGAAATGTCGCAAACCTACTTTTTCGAACTCCTCCCAGGCAGTTCGACTGATTTGCACGAAACTTTGCACACAGTATCTGTGGACTCTCCTGACAAAAAGTTATTAAAAGAATTTTGATATTCCAAACAATACTCAAGTTATTAAATAACAATTTCCTGCAGATTTCGGTCAAAACAGGAAGTGTTGCATATCTCGACATTGGTGAGTCCGAATGACATGAAACTCAGGATAATACTTCCCCATGAGCCCCTAAGGCTCTGTGCAAAATTTGGGATGATCACCACCAGGTGGCGCTGTTTAAATTGAACTATTTTATATCTCAACATCGGTTGGTCGGATTAACACAAAACTTGGTACACTCATTCCCAATGCTCTCCTGAGGATAGCTGACAAATGTGTTCCAGATCCGACACAAGGTGGCGCTGTGGTGGCAGTTTCATTTTATTTTTGCCACTGTGCCCACACCATAACACTTATGGATATGAAACTCATTGAGGTGGTATAGACTGGCCCCTGTAACTCACACACCAAAAATGACCAGCAGGTGGCACTGTTATCAAGCCAAAGTCGTTTTTGGTTAATAACTCCCACATAATATGTCGCACAGTTTAAAACCTTATATCTACGTGTTACCTGAATCCAGATGAATTGATTGATGTAGGCCACGCCCGCTTTCGCCCACAATTTCCATTCGCAAAATCGCGAAAACTGATAAACGTACTTTGTCATACTCCTCCCAGGCAATTTCACCGATTTGCACCACGCTTTGCACACAGCATCTGTGGATGCTCACCACAAAAGTTATTTAAAGAATTTTGATAGTCCACTAAACACCCAAAATATAGAATTACAATTTCCTGCACCTTGTGGTCAAACAGACAATCTTGCGTATCTTGACCAAATACTCTCCCATTAACACAAGGCCTTAACCTATTGTGTTCCATGGCCCACTGATGGTTTGTGCAAAATTTGGTGCAAATTGCCCAATACATGGCGCTTTTATTGCTAAATGATGAAAGAACAGCTTGACTGCCTTCACTTTTCATTCCTCAATGGAAGTTGTTGCATGAAGAAGCCCCGACAGCTGCATGCCTCGACAGCAGCATGCCCCGACGGTAGCATACCCTGCGAGGGCCCAATCATCACTGCTTGCAGTTTTAATTAGGGCCCGAGCAGGGAACCTGCGAGGACCCTATTGTAATTGTAATGTTTATTAGGGCCCGAGCAGGGAACCTGCGAGGACCCTATTGTAATTGTATTGTTTCTTATTATTTTAGTTATTTTTATTTTTCCCAAATGATCGCATTTTTCACTGCCTGAACATACCCCAAAACTCACCAAACTTGGAATATAGATCAGACCTGGCGAAAAATTTTATAATCTGTTGTCGTTGTGAATTTTCACCAGTAGGTGGCGCTGTAATTAAGGAAAGTGCGTTTTGCCTAATAACTCACACATACTTTGTCGCACATTCAAAAACCTTATATCCACGCCTTCAGTGAATCCTCTTGAATCTCTGGGTATAGGCCACGCCCATATCCGCCTACCGTTTTTTTTCGCTAGCTCGCAAAATGTCGCAAACCTACTTTTTCGAACTCCTCCCAGGCAATTTCACCAATTTGCACAAAACTTTGCACACAGCATCTGTGGACCCTCCTGACAAAAAGTTATTAAAAGAATTTTGATATACCAAAAAATACTCAAGTTATTAAATTACAAATTCCTGCAGATTTCGCTCAAAACAGGAAGTTTTGCATATCTCCACATTGGTGTGTCCAAATGACTTCAAACTCAGGATAGTACTTCCCCATGAGCCCCTAAGGCTCTGTGCAAAATTTTGGCTGATGACCACTAGGTGGCGCTCTTTAAATTGAAGTAATTTATATCTCCACATCCGTTTGTCGGATTGACATGAAACTTGGTACACTCATTGCCAGTGCCCTCCTGAGGACAGCTCATGAAGGACTTACCGATCCGACACTAGGTGGCGCTCTGGTGGCAGTTTCATTTTAGATTTGGCACTGTGCCCACACCATAACGCTTACGGATATGAAACTCATTGGGGTGGTATAGACTGGCCCCTGTAACTCACACACAAAAAATGACCAGCAGGTGGCGCTGTTATCAAGACAAAAGCGTTTTCGGTGAATAACTCCCACATAATATGTCGCACAGTTCAAAGCCTTATATCTTCGTGTTCCCTGAATCCAGATGAATTGATTGATGTAGGCCACGCCCACTTTCGAGGTACATTTCCATTTGCACATTCCCGAATGTCTCAAACCTACTTTTTCGAACTCCTCCCAGGCAATTTCACCGATGTGCACCAAATTTTGCACACACCATCTGTGGATGCTGACCACAAAAAGTTATTAAAAGAATTTTGATAGTCCAATAAACACCCAAAATATAGAATTACAATTTCCTGCACATTGTGGTCAAACAGTCAATCTTGCGTATATTGACGAAATACAGTCCGATTAACACAAGACTTTAACTTATTGTGTTCCATGGCCAACTGACGGTTTGTGCTAAATTTGGTGCAAATCGGCCAATAGATGGCGCTTTTATTGCTAAATAATGAAAGAACAGCTTGACTGCCTTCACTTTTCATTCCTCAACGGAAGTTGTTGCATGAAGAAGCCCCGACAGCTGCATGCCCCGACAGCAGCATGCCTCGACAGCAGCATGCCCCGACGGGAGCATACCCTGCGAGGGCCCGATCATCACTGCTTGCAGTTTTAATTAGGGCCCGAGCAGGGAACCTGCAAGGACCCTATTGTAATTGTAATGATTATTATTATTCTTATTTTAGTTTTTTTTCTTCCCAAATGATCGCATTTTTCACTGCCTGAACATACCCCAAAACTCGCCAAACTTGGAATATACGTCACACCTGGCGAAAAATTTTATAATCTGTCGTCGTTGTGAATTTTCACCACTAGGTGGCGCTGTTATCAAGGAAAGTGCGTTTTGGCTAATAACTCCCACATACTTTGTCGCACATTCTAAATCCTTATATCCACGCGTTCAGTGAATCCTCCTGAATCTCTGGGTATAGGCCACGCCCATATCCGCCTACCGTTTTTTTTCGCTAGCTCGCAAAATGTCGCAAACCTACTTTTTCGAACTCCTCCCAGGCAGTTCGACCGATTTGCACGAAACTTTGCACACAGCATCTGTGGACCCTCCTGACAAAAAGTTATTAAAAGAATTTTGATATTCCAAAGAATACTCAAGTTATTAAATAACAATTTCCTGCAGATTTCGGTCAAAACAGGAAGTGTTGCATATCTCCACATTGGTGTGTCCGAATGACATGAAACTCAGGATAATACTTCCCCATGAGCCCCTAAGGCTCTGTGCCAAATTTTGGACGACCACCACTAGGTGGCGCTCTTTAAATTGAAGTAATTTATATCTCCACATCCGTTTGTCTGATTGACATGAAACTTGGTAAACTTATTGCAAATGCCCTCCTGAGGATGGCTGACGAAGGTCTTACCGCTCCGACACTAGGTGGCGCTCTGGCGGCAGTTTCATTTTGTTTTTGGCACTGTGCCCACACCATAACACTTATGGATATGAAATTCATTGGGGTGGTACACACTGGCCCCTGTAACTCACACACCAAAAATTACCACTAGGTGGCGCTGTTATCAAGACAAAACCGTTTTTCCCTTGACTGCCTTCACTTTTCATTACTCAACGGAAGTTGTTGCATGAACAAGCCCCGACGGCAGCATGCCCCGACACGCGTGGACTGCGAGGGCCCGTACATCACTGCTCGCAGTTTTAATTAGGGCCCGAGCAGGAAACCTGCGAGGTCCCTATTGTAATTGTAATGTTTATTATTATTATTTTTATTTATCCCAAATGATCGCATTTTTCACTGCCTTAACATACCCCAAAACTCGCCAAACTTGGAATATACGTCACACCTGGCGAAAAATTTTATAATCTGTCGTCGTTGTGAATTTTCACCACTAGGTGGCGCTGTTATCAAGGAAAGTGCGTTTTGCCTAATAACTCCCACATACTTTGTCGCACATTCTAAATCCTTATATCCACGCGTTCAGTGAATCCTCCTGAATCTCTGGGTATAGGCCACGCCCATATCCGCCTACCGTTTTTTTTCGCTAGCTCGCAAAATGTCGCAAACCTACTTTTTCGAACTCCTCCCAGGCAATTTCACCGATTTGCACGAAACTTTGCACACAGCATCTGTGGACCCTCCTGACAAAAAGTTATTAAAAGATTTTTGATATACCAAAAAATACTCAACTTATTAAATTACAAATTCCTGCAGATTTCGCTCATAACAGGAAGTTTTGCATATCTCCACATTGGTGTGTCCGAATGACTTCAAACTCAGGATCCTACTTCCCTATGAGGCCCTAAGGCTCTGTTCAAAATTTTGCCCGATGACCACTAGGTGGCGCTCTTTAAATTGGAGTAATTTATATCTCCACATTGGTTTGTCGGATTAACATGAAACTTGGTACACTCATTGCCAATGCCCTCCTGAGGATAGCTGACGAAGGTCTTACCGATCCAACACTAGGTGGCGCTCTGGTGGCAGTTTCATTTTTTATTTGCCACTGTGCCCACACCATAACACTTATGGATATGAAACTCATAGGGGTGCTATAAACTGGCCCCTGTAACTCACACACCAAAAATGACCAGCAGGTGGCGCTATTATCAACACAAAACCGTTTTTGCCTAATAACTCCCACATAACATGGTGTGAATTCTTAAACCTTATATCTATGTGTTCCCTGCATTCAGCTGAATTGTGTGATGTAGGCCACGCCCACTTTCGCATCACACTTCCATTTGAAAATTCCGGAATGTCACAAACCTTCTTCTCCGAACTCCACCTATGCAATTAATCCCATTTCCACCAAACTTTGCACACATCATCTGTGGACCCTCCTGACAAAAAGTTATTAAAAGAATTGTGATAGTCCAAACAACGGCCATAATATGAAACAACAATTTCCTGCAAATTCTGTTCAAACAGACAGTCTTCCATATCTTCACCAAATGCAGTCCCATTAACACACGGACAGTTAAGACATACATACACAATAATCGGGCAATGCGGCCGGGTAACTGGCAGGCCCCGACCGCAGCACACCCCGACACGCGTGGACTGCGAGGGCCCGTTCATCACTGCTTGCAGTTTTAATTTTTATTATTTTTAGGCCAAAATGATCGCATTTTTCACTGCCTGAACATACCCCAAAACTCACCAAACTTGGAATATATGTCAGACCTGGCGAAAAATTTTATAATCTCTTGTCATTGTGAATTTTCGCCACTAGGTGGCGCTATTATCAAGGAAAGTGCGTTTTGCCTAATAACTCCCACATACTTTGTCGCACATTGAAAAACCTTATATCCACGCGTTCAGTGAATCCTCCTGAATCTCTGGGTATAGGCCACGCCCATATCCGCCTACCGCTTTTTTTCGCTAGCTCGCAAAATGTCGCAAACCTACTTTTTCGAACTCCTCCCAGGCAATTTCACCAATTTGCACAAAACTTTGCACACAGCATCTGTGGACCCTCCTGACAAAAAGTTATTAAAAGAATTTTGATATGCCAAAAAATACTCAAGTTATTAAATTACAAATTCCTGCAGATTTCGTTCAAAACAGGAAGTTTTGCATATCTCCACATTTGTGTGTCCGAATGACTTCAAACTCAGGATCCTACTTCCCTATGTGGCCCTAAGGCTCTGTTCAAAATTTGGGATGATGACCACCAGGTGGCGCTCTTTAAATTAAAGTAATTTATATCTCAACATCAGTTTGTCGGATTAACACAAAATCTGGTACACTCATTGCCACTGCCCTCCTGAGGATAGCTGACAAATGTGTTCCAGATCCGACACTAGGTGGCGCTCTGGTGGCCGTCTCATTTTGTATTTGGCACTGTGCCCACACCATAACACTTATGGATATGAAACTCATTGGGGTGGTATAGACTGGCCCCTGTAACTCACACACCAAAAATGACCAGCAGGTGGCGCTGTTATGAAGACAAAAGCGTTTTTGCCTTGACTGCCTTCACTTTTGATTCCTCAACGGAAGTTGTTGCGTGAACAAGCCACAACGGCAGCATGCCCCGACAGCAGCACGCCCCGACACGCGTGGACTGCGAGGGCCCGTACATCACTGCTCGCAGTTTTAATTATTTTTAGTTTTTTTCCTTCAGCCGAAATGATCGCATTTTTCACTGCCTGAACATACCCCAAAACTCGCCAAACTTGGAATATATGTCACACCTGGCGAAAAATTTTATAATCTGTTGTCATTGTGAATTTTCGCCACTAGGTGGCGCTATTATCAAGGAAAGTGCGTTTTGCCTAATGACTCCCACATACTTTGTCGCACATTCAAAAACCTTATATCCACGCGTCCAGTGAATCCTCCTGAATCTCTGGGTATAGGCCACGCCCATATCCGCCTACCGTTTTTTTTCGCTAGCTCGCAAAATGTCGCAAACCTACTTTTTCGAACTCCTCCCAGGTAATTTCACCGATTTGCACCAAACTTTGCACACAGCATCTGTGGACCCTTCTGACAAAGAGTTATTAAAAGAATTTTGATAGTCCAAAGAATACTCAAGTTATTAAAAAACATCTTCCTGCAGATTTAGTTCTTAACAGGAAGTGTTGCATATCTCCACGTTGGTTTGTCCGAAGGACATGAAACTCAGGATACTACTTCCCCATGAGCCCCTAAGGCTCTGTACTAAATTTTATCTCATGACCACTAGGTGGCGCTGTTTAAATTGAAGTAATTCATATCTCCACATCCGTTTGTCGGATTAACATGAAACTTAGTACACTCATTGCCAATGCCCTCCTGAGCATAACTGACGAAGGTCTTACCGATCTGACACTAGGTGGCGCTCTGGTGGCAGTTTCATTTTATATTTGGCACTGTGCCCACACCATAACATATGGATATGAAATTCATTGGGGTGTTAGAGACTGGCACCTGTAACTCACACAACAAAAATGACCAGCAGGTGGCGCTTAATGGCTCCATAGCGCCCCCTGGAATATTTCTAAATTGAAGCCCTGCCTTCTACATGCACGTACTTGAACAAAATTCGGTAGGCTTATGTATCATCACCACACGCACAAAAAACCCTCTTGGACACATACCCTCCATCCAACAGGAAGTCCGCCATTTTCCTTCAAATTCAATCCTTCGCCATCAAGCAGGAAGTCCTGATAACTTCAACATACAATTTCCCATCGGCATCAAATTGCTCACACATGTAGAGGGGCTCGCCCTGAACACGTCTCTGCATCAGTACTGTGTCATATCTGTAGCGCCACCCTCTGGACACAGGAACTCACTGAAGATGTCACTGTTGTGTTTTGTGTGACACGGATCACATTTACATTAGGTAGGACATTTCCACAGGCAATAGGCAAGCACACAACTGGGCGCACAGGCCTCCGACGGCGCCACAGCCCAACGTACGTGGACTGCGAGGGCCCGTTCATCGCTGCTTGCAGCTTTAATTAGGGCCCGAGCAGGGAACCTGCAAGGACCCTATTGTTTTTGTAGTGATTATTATTATTTTTAGTTTTTTTCCTTCAGCCGAAATGATCGCATTTTTCACTGCCTGAACATACCCCAAAACTCGCCAAACTTGGAATATATGTCACACCTGGCGAAAAATTTTATAATCTGTTGTCATTGTGAATTTTCGCCACTAGGTGGCGCTATTATCAAGGAAAGTGCGTTTTGCCTAATAACTCCCACATACTTTGTCGCACATTCAAAAACCTTATATCCACGCGTCCAGTGAATCCTCCTGAATCTCTGGGTGTAGGCCACGCCCATATCCGCCTACCGTTTTTTTTCGCTAGCTCGCAAAATGTCGCAAACCTACTTTTTCGAACTCCTCCCAGGTAATTTCACCGATTTGCACCAAACTTTGCACACAGCATCTGTGGACCCTTCTGACAAAGACTTATTAAAAGAATTTTGATAGTCCAAAGAATACTCAAGTTATTAAAAAACATCTTCCTGCAGATTTAGTTCTTAACAGGAAGTGTTGCATATCTCCACATTGGTGTGTCCGAATGACTTCAAACTCAGGATCCTACTTCCCTATGAGGCCCTAAGGCTCTGTTCAAAATTTTGGCCGATGACCACTAGGTGGCGCTCTTTAAATTGAAGTAACTTATATCTCCACATTGGTTCGTCGGATTAACATGAAACTTGGTACACTCATTGCCAATGCCCTCCTGAGCATAGCTGAAAAAGGGGTTACAGATCTGCCACTAGGTGGTGCTCTGGTGGCAGTTTCATCTTACATTTGGCACTGTGCCCACACCATAACACTTATGGATATGAAATTCATTGGGGTGTTAGAGACTGGCCCCGGTAACTCACACACCAAAAATGACGAGCAGGTGGCGCTAAATGGCTCCATAGCGCCCCCTGGAATATTTCAAAATTGAAGCCCTGCCCCCTACATGCATGTACATAAACAAAATTCGGTAGGCTTATGTATCATCACCAGCCGCACAAAAAACTCTCTTGGACACATACCCTCAGTCCAACAGGAAGTCCGCCATTTTCCTTCAAATTCAATCCTTCGCCATCAAGCAGGAAGTCCTGATAACTCCAACATACAATTTCCCATCGCCATCAAATTGCTCACACATGTAGAGGGGCTCGCCCTCAACACGTCTCTGCATCAATACTGTGTCATATCTATAGCGCCACCCTCTGGACACAGGAAGTCACTTATCTTGTCACTGTTGTGTTTTGTCTGACACGGATCACATTTACATTAGGTAGGACATTTCCACAGGCAATAGGCAAGCACACAACTGGGCGCACAGGCCTCCGACGGCGCCACAGCCCAACGTACGTGGACTGCGAGGGCCCGTTCATCGCTGCTTGCAGCTTTAATTAGGGCCCGAGCAGGAAACCTGCGAGGTCCCTATTGTAATTGTAATTAGGGCCCGAGCAGGGAACCTGCAAGGACCCTATTGTAATTGTAATGATTATTATTGTTATTTTTATTTTATTTTTTCTTCTGCCAAAATGATCGCATTTTTCACTGCCTGAACATACCCCAAAACTCGCCAAACTTGGAATATACGTCACACCTGGCGAAAAATTTTGTAATCTGTCGTCGTTGTGAATTTTCACCATTAGGTGGCACTGTTATCAAGGAAAGTGCGTTTTGCCTAATAACTCCCACATACTTTGTCGCACATTCTAAATCCTTATATCCACGCGTTCAGTGAATCCTCCTGAATCTCTGGGTATAGGCCACGCCCATATCCGCCTACCGTTTTTTTTCGCTAGCTCGCAAAATGTCGCAAACCTACTTTTTCGAACTCCTCCCAGGCAGTTCGATCGATTTGCACGAAACTTTGCACACAGCATCTGTGGACCCTCCTGACAAAAAGTTATTAAAAGAATTTTGATATTCCAAAGAATACTCAAGTTATTAAATAACAATTTCCTGCAGATTTCGGTCAAAACAGGAAGTGTTGCATATCTCCACATTGGTGTGTCCGAATGACATGAAACTCAGGATAATACTTCCCCATGAGCCCCTAAGGCTCTGTGCCAAATTTTGGCCGACCACCACTAGGTGGCGCTCTTTAAATTGAAGTAATTTATATCTCCACATCCGTTTGTCTGATTGACATGAAACTTGGTACACTTATTGCAAATGCCCTCCTGAGGATGGCTGACGAAGGTCTTACCGCTCCGACACTAGGTGGCGCTCTGGCGGCAGTTTCATTTTGTTTTTGGCACTGTGCCCACACCATAATACTTATGGATATGAAATTCATTGGGGTGGTAGACACTGGCCCCTGTAACTCACACACCAAAAATTGACACTAGGTGGCGCTGTTATCAAGACAAAACCGTTTTTCCCTTGACTGCCTTCACTTTTCATTACTCAACGGAAGTTGTTGCATGAACAAGCCCTGACGGCAGCATGCCCCGACACGCGTGGACTGCGAGGGCCCGTACATCACTGCTCGCAGTTTTAATGATTATTATTATTATTTTATTTCTGCCAAAATGATCGCATTTTTCACTGCCTGAACATACCCCAAAACTCGCCAAACTTGGAATATATGTCACACCTGGCGAAAAATTTGATAATCTGTTGTCATTGTTAATTTTCGCCACTAGGTGGCGCTATTATCAAGGACAGTGCGTTTTGCCTTATAACTCCCACATACTTTGTCGCACATTCTAAATCCTTATATCCACGCGTTCAGTGAAACCTCCTGAATCTCTCGGTATAGGCCACGCCCATATCCGCCTACCGTTTTTTTTCGCTAGCTCGCAAGATGTCGCAAACCTACTTTTTCAAACTCCTCCCAGGTAATTTCACCGATTTGCACAAAACTTTGCACACAGCATCTGTGGACCCTCCTGACAAAAAGATATTAAAAGAATTTTGATATACCAAAAAATACTCATGTTATTAAATTACAAATTCCTGCAGATTTCGCTCAAAACAGGAAGTTTTGCATATCTCCACATTGGTGTGTCCGAATGACTTCAAACTCAGGATCCTACTTCCCTATGAGGCCCTAAGGCTCTGTTCAAAATTTTGGCCAATGACCACTAGGTGGCGCTGTTTAAATTGGAGTAATTTATATCTCCACATTGGTTTGTCGGATTAACATGAAACTTGGTACACTCATTGCCAATGCCCTCCTGAGGATAGCTGACAAAGGTCATACCGATCCGCCACTAGGTGGTGCTCTGGTGGCAGTTTGATTTTTTATTTGCCACTGTGCCCACACCATAACACTTATGGATATGAAACTCATTTGGGTGGTATAGACTGGCCCCTGTAACTCACACACCAAAAATGACCAGCAGGTGGCGCTAACTTGCTCCATAGCGCCCCCTGGAATATTTCAAAATTGAAGCCCTGCCTCCTACATGCACGTACATGAACAAAATTCGGTAGGCTTATGTATCATCACCAGCCGCACAAAAAACCCTCTTGGACACATACCCTCAGTCCAACAGGAAGTCCGCCATTTTGCTTCAAATTCAATCCTTCGCCATCAAGCAAGAAGTCCTGATAACTTCAACATACCATTTCCCATCGGCATCAAATTGCTCACACATGTAGAGAGGCTCGCCCTGAACACGTCTCTGCATCAATACTGTGTCATATCTATAGCGCCACCCTCTGGACACAGGAAGTCACTGAAGATGTCACTGTTGTGTTTTGTGTGACACGGATCCCATTTACATTAGGTAGGACATTTCCACGGGCAATAGGCAAGCACACAACTGGGCGCACAGACCTTCGACGGCGCCACAGCCCAACGTACGTGGACTGCGAGGGCCCGTTCATCGCTGCTTGCAGCTTTAATTAGTTAGGGCCCGAGCAGGGAACCTGCAAGGACCCTATTGTAATTGTAATGATTATTATTAGGGCCCGAGCAGGGAACCTGCAAGGACCCTATTGTAATTGTAATGATTATTAGGGCCCGAGCAGGAAACCTGCGAGGTCCCTATTGTAATTGTAATGATTATTATTATTATTATTATTATTATTTTTCTTATCCCCAAATGATCGCATTTTTCACTGCCTGAACATGGATGAAATCGCGATTTTATTTGGTAAATACATCAGGCCTCGCGAAAAATTTTATAATCTGTTGTCATTGTGCATTTTCACCACTAGGTGGCGCTATTATCAAGGAAAGTGCCTTTTGCCTAATAACTCCCACATACTTTGTCGCACATTCAAAAACCTTACATCCACGCGTTCAGTGAATTGTGCTGAATCTGCTGATATAGGCCACGCCCATATCCGCCTACCATTTTTTTTCGCTAGCTCGCAAAACGTCGCAAACCTACTTTTTCGAACTCCTCCCAGGCACTTTGACCGATTTGCACCAAACTTTGCACACAGCATCTGTGGACCCTCCTGACAAAAAGTTATTAAAAGAATTTTGATATACCAAAGAATACTCGAGTTATTAAATTATAACTTCCTGCAGATTTCGCTCCAGACAGGAAGTGTTGCATATCTCCACATCGGTGTGTCCGAATGACTTCAAACTCAGGATCCTTCTTCCACATGAGGCCCTAAGGCTCTGTTCAAAATTTGGGATGATGACCACCAGGTGGCGCTCTTTAAATTAAAGTAATTTATATCTCAACATCAGTTGGTCGGATTAATACAAAATCTGGTACACTCATTGCCACTCCCCTCCTGAGGATACCTGACAAATGTGTTACCGATCCGACACTAGGTGGCGCTCTGGTGGCCGTCTCATTTTGTATTTGGCACTGTGCCCACACCATAACACTTATGGATATGAAACTCATTGGGGTGGTATAGACTGGCCCCTGTAACTCACACACCAAAAATGACCAGCAGGTGGCGCTGTTATCAAGAGAAAAGCGTTTTCGGTGAATAACTCCCACATAATATGTCGCACAGTTCAAAGCCTTATATCTAGGTGTTCCCTTAATCCAGATGAAGTGATTGATGTAGGCCACGCCCACTTTTGCAGTACATTTCTATTAGCACATTCCGGACTGTCACAAACCTACTTTTTCGAACTCCTCCCACGCTATTTCTCCAATTTGCACCAAACTTTGCACACAGCATCTGTGGACCCTCCTGACAAAAACTTATTAAAAGAATTGTGATAGTCCAAAGAACGGCCAAAATATGCAACAACAATTTCCTGCACATTGTGGTCAGACAGACAATCTTCCATATCTTGATGAAATACAGTCCCATTCACACTAAAGTTTTTTTAATTGTGTTCCATGGCCCGATGGCGGTTTCTGAAAAATTTGGTGCAAATCGCCCAATAGGGGGCGCTTTTATTGCTAAATGACGAAACAACAGCTTGACTTGTTGCATGAGCAGGCACCAACAGCAGCATGCCCTGACAGCAGCACGCCGCGACAGCAGCATGCCCCGACCCGCGTGGACTGCGAGGGCCCGTTCATCGCTGCTTGCAGCTTTAATTAGGGCCCGAGCAGGGAACCTGCGAGGTCCCTATTGTTTTTGTAATGATTATTAGGGCCCGAGCAGGGAACCTGCGAGGACCCTATTGTAATTGTAATGATTATTATTTTTTGTTATTTTTCTTCTGCCAAAATGATCGCATTTTTCACTGCCTGAACATACCCCAAAACTCGCCAAACTTGGAATATAGATCAGACCTGGCGAAAATTTTTATAATCTGTTGTCATTGTGAATTTTCGCCACTAGGTGGCGCTATTATCAAAGAAAGTGCGTTTTGCCTAATAACTCCCACATACTTTGTCGCACATTCAAAATCCTTATATCCACGCGTTCAGTGAATCCTCCTGAATCTCTGGGTATAGGCCACGCCCATATCCGCCTACCGTTTTTTTTCGCTAGCTCGCAAAATGTCGCAAACCTACTTTTTCGAACTCCTCCCAGGGAATTTCACCAATTTGCACAAAACTTTGCACACAGCATCTGTGGACCCTCCTGACAAAAAGTTATTAAAAGAATTTTGATATACCAAAAAATACTCAAGTTATTAAATTACAAATTCCTGCAGATTTCGCTCAAAACAGGAAGTTTTGCATATCTCCACATTGGTGTGTTCAAATGACTTCAAACTCAGGATAGTACTTCCCCATGAGCCCCTAAGGCTCTGTGCAAAATTTTGGCTGATGACCACTAGGTGGCGCTCTTTAAATTGAAGTAATTTATATCTCCACATCCGTTTGTCGAATTGACATGAAACTTGGTACACTCATTGCCAGTGCCCTCCTGAGGACAGCTCATGAAGGACTTACCGATCCGACACTAGGTGGCGCTCTGGTGGCAGTTTCATTTTAGATTTGGCACTGTGCCCACACCATAACACTTATGGATATGAAACTCATTGGGGTGGTATAGACTGGCCCCTGTAACTCACACACCAAAAATGACCAGCAGGTGGCGCTGTTATCAAGAGAAAAGCGTTTTCGGTGAATAACTCCCACATAATATGTCGCACAGTTCAAAGCCTTATATCTTCGTGTTCCCTGAATCCAGATGAATTGATTGATGTAGGCCACGCCCACTTTCGAGGTACATTTCCATTTGCACATTCCCCAATGTCTCAAACCTACTTTTTCGAACTCCTACCAGGCAATTTCACCGATGTGCACCAAATTTTGCACACACCATCTGTGGATGCTGACCACAAAAAGTTATTAAAAGAATTTTGATAGTCCAATAAACACCCAAAATATAGAATTACAATTTCCTGCACATTGTGGTCAAACAGTCAATCTTGCGTATATTGACGAAATACAGTCCGATTAACACAAGACTTTAACTTATTGTGTTCCATGGCCAACTGACGGTTTGTGCTAAATTTGGTGCAAATCGGCCAATAGATGGCGCTTTTATTGCTAAATGATGAAAGAACAGCTTGACTGCCTTCACTTTTCATTCCTCAACGGAAGTTGTTGCATGAAGAAGCCCCGACAGCTGCATGCCCCGACAGCAGCATGCCTCGACAGCAGCATGCCCCGACGGGAGCATACCCTGCGAGGGCCCGATCATCACTGCTTGCAGTTTTAATTATTGTTATTTTTTTTTTTAGGCCAAAATGATCGCATTTTTCACTGCCTGAACATACCCCAAAACTCGCCAAACTTGGAATATAGATCAGACCTGGCGAAAAATTTTATAATCTGTTGTCATTGTGAATTTTCGCCACTAGGTGGCGCTATTATCAAGGAAAGTGCGTTTTGCCTAATAACTCCCACATACTTTGTCGCACATTCAAAAACCTTACATCCACGCGTTCAGTGAATCCTCCTGAATCTCTGGGTATAGGCCACGCCCATATCCGCCTACCGTTTTTTTTCGCTAGCTCGCAAAATGTCGCAAACCTACTTTTTCGAACTCCTCCCAGGGAATTTCACCAATTTGCACAAAACTTTGCACACAGCATCTGTGGACCCTCCTGACAAAAAGTTATTAAAAGAATTTTGATATACCAAAAAATACTCAAGTTATTAAATTACAAATTCCTGCAGATTTCGCTCAAAACAGGAAGTTTTGCATATCTCCACATTGGTATGTCCGAATGACTTCAAACTCTGGATCCTACTTCCCTATGCGCCCCTAAGGCTCTGTGCAAAAAGTTTTGCCCAATGACCACTAGGTGGCGCTCTTTAAATTGAACTAATTTATATCTCCACATCCGTTTGTCTGATTGACATGAAACTTGGTACACTCATTGCCAATGCCCTCCTGAGGATGGCTGACAAAGATCTTACTGATCCGACACTGGGTGGCGCTCTGGTGGCAGTTTACTTTTATATTTGGCACTGTGCCCACACCATAACACTTATGGATATGAAATTCATTCGGGTGTTAGAGACTGGCCTCTGTAACTCACACACCAAAAATGACGAGCAGGTGGCGCTAAATGGCTCCATAACGCCCCCTGGAATATTTCAAAATTGAAGCCCTGCCTCCTACATGCACGTACATGAACCAAATTCGGTAGGCTTATATATCATCACCAGACGCACAAAAAACCCTCTTGGACACATACCCTCAGTCCAACAGGAAGTCCGCCATTTTCCTTCAAATTCAATCTTTTGCCATCAAGCAGGAATCCTCATAACTTCAACATACAATTTCCCATCGGCATCAAATTGCTCACACATGTAGAGGGGCTCGCCCTGAACACGTCTCTACATCAATACTGTGTCATATCTATAGCGCCACCCTCTGGACACAGCAAGTCACTGAAGATGTCACTGTTGTGTTTTGTGTGACACGAATCCCATTTAGGTAGGACATTTCCACAGGCAACGGGCAAGCACACAACTGGGCGCACAGGCCTCCGACGGCGCCACAGCCCAACGTACGTGGACTGCGAGGGCCCGTACATCACTGCTCGCAGTTTTAATTGTTATTATTATTATTTTTTTTTTTAGGCCAAAATGATCGCATTTTTCACTGCCTGAACATACCCCAAAACTCACCAAACTTGGAATATATGTCACACCTGGCGAAAATTTTTATAATCTGTTGTCATTGTGAATTTTCACCACTAGGTGGCGCTATTATCAAGGACAGTGCGTTTTGCCTTATAACTCCCACATACTTTGTCGCACATTCAAAAACCTTATATCCACGCGTTCAGTGAATCCTCCTGAATCTCTGGGTATAGGCCACGCCCATATCCGCCTACCGTTTTTTTTCGCTAGCTCGCAAAATGTCGCAAACCTACTTTTTCGAACTCCTCCCAGGTTATTTCACCGATTTGCACCAAACTTTGCACACAGCATCTGTGGACCCTCCTGACAAAAAGTTATTAAAAGAATTTTGATATACCAAAAAATACTCAAGTTATTAAATTACAAATTCCTGCAGATTTCGCTCAAAACAGGAAGTTTTGCATATCTCCACATTGGTGTGTCCGAATGACATGAAACTCAGGATAATACTTCGCCATGAGCCCCTAAGGCTCTGTGCCAAATTTTGGCCGACCACCACTAGGTGGCGCTCTTTAAATTGAAGTAATTTATATCTCCACATCCGTTTGTCTGATTGACATGAAACTTGGTACACTTATTGCAAATGCCCTCCTGAGGATGGCTGACGAAGGTCTTACCGCTCCGACACTAGGTGGCGCTCTGGCGGCAGTTTCATTTTGTTTTTGGCACTGTGCCCACACCATAATACTTATGGATATGAAATTCATTGGGGTGGTACACACTGGCCCCTGTAACTCACACACCAAAAATTACCACTAGCTGGCGCTGTTACCAAGACAAAACCGTTTTTCCCTTGACTGCCTTCACTTTTCATTACTCAACGGAAGTTGTTGCATGAACAAGCCCCGACGGCAGCATGCCCCGACACGCGTGGACTGCGAGGGCCCGTACATCACTGCTCGCAGTTTTAATTATTTTTATTATTATTATTATTTTTATTTATCCCAAATGATCGCATTTTTCACTGCCTGAACATACCCCAAAACTCGCCAAACTTGGAATATACGTCACACCTGCCGAAAAATTTTATAATCTGTCGTCGTTGTGAATTTTCACCACTAGGTGGCGCTGTTATCAAGGAAAGTGCGTTTTGCCTAATAACTCCCACATACTTTGTCGCACATTCTAAATCCTTATATCCACGCGTTCAGTGAATCCTCCTGAATCTCTGGGTATAGGCCACGCCCATATCCGCCTACCGTTTTTTTTCGCTAGCTCGCAAAATGTCGCAAACCTACTTTTTCGAACTCCTCCCAGGCAGTTCGACCGATTTGCACGAAACTTTGAACACAGCATCTGTGGACCCTCCTGACAAAAAGTTATTAAAACAATTTTGATATTCCAAAGAATACTCAAGTTATTAAATAACAATTTCCTGCAGATTTCGGTCAAAACAGGAAGTGTTGCATATCTCCACATTGGTGTGTCCGAATGACATGAAACTCAGGATAATACTTCGCCATGAGCCCCTAAGGCTCTGTGCCAAATTTTGGCTGACCACCACTAGGTGGCGCTCTTTAAATTGAAGCAATTTATATCTCCACATCCGTTTGTCTGATTGACATGAAACTTGGTACACTTATTGCAAATGCCCTCCTGAGGATGGCTGACGAAGGTCTTACCGCTCCGACACTAGGTGGCGCTCTGGCGGCAGTTTCATTTTGTTTTTGGCACTGTGCCCAAACCATAATACTTATGGATATGAAATTCATTGGGGTGGTACACACTGGCCCCTGTAACTCACACACCAAAAATTACCACTAGGTGCCGCTGTTATCAAGACAAAACCGTTTTTCCCTTGACTGCCTTCACTTTTCTTTACTCAACGGAAGTTGTTGCATGAACAAGCCCCGACGGCAGCATGCCCCGACACGCGTGGACTGCGAGGGCCCGTACATCACTGCTCGCAGTTTTAATTAGGGCCCGAGCAGGGAACCTGCAAGGACCCTATTGTAATTGTAATGATTATTATTATTAGGGCCCGAGCAGGGAACCTGCGAGGTCCCTATTGTAATTGTAATGATTATTATTATTTTAGTTTTTTTTCTTCCGAAATGATCGCATTTTTCACTGCCTGAACATACCCCAAAACTCACCAAACTTGGAATATACGTCACACCTGGCGAAAAATTTTATAATCTGTTGTCGTTGTGAATTTTCACCACTAGGTGGCGCTATTATCAAGGAAAGTGCGTTTTGCCTAATAACTCCCACATACTTTGTCGCACATTCAAAAACCTTATATCCACACGTTCAGTGAATCTTCCTGAATCTCTGGGTATAGGCCACGCCCATATCCGCCTACCGTTTTTTTTCGCTAGCTCGCAAAATGTCGCAAACCTACTTTTTCGAACTCCTCCCAGGCAATTTCACCGATTTGCACCAAACTTTGCACACAGCATCTGTGGACTCTTCTGACAAAAAGTTATTAAAATAATTTTGATATTCCAAACAATACTCAAGTTATTAAATTATAACTTCCTGCAGATTTCGCTCCAGACAGGAAGTGTTGCATATCTCCACATCAGTGTGTCCGAATGACTTCAAACTCAGGATCCTACTTCCACATGAGGCCCTAAGGCTCTGTTTAAAATTTGGGATGATGACAACCAGGTGGCGCTGTTTAAATTCAACTATTTTATATCTCAACATCGGTTGGTCGGATTAACACAAAACTTGGTACACTCATTGCCAATGCCCTCTTGAGGATACCTGACGAAGGTCATACCAATCCGACACTAGGTGGCGCTCTGGTGGCAGTTTCATCTTAGATTTGGCACTGTGCCCACACCATAACACTTATGGATATGAAACTCATTGGGGTGGTATAGACTGGCCCCTGTAACTCACACACCAAAAATGACGAGCAGGTGGCGCTAAATGGCTCCATAGCGCCCCCCGGAATATTTCAAAATTGAAGCCCTGCCTACTACATGCACGTACATGAAGAAAATTCGGTAGGATTATGTATCATCACCAGACGCACAAAAAACCCTCTTGGACTCATACCCTCAGTCCAACAGGAAGTCCGCCATTTTCCTTCTAATTCAATCCTTCGCCATCAAGCAACAACTCCTGATAACTTCAACATACAATTTCCCATCGGCATCAAATTGCTCACACATGTAGACGGGCTCGCCCTGAACACGTCTCTGCATCATTACTGTGTCATATCTATAGCGCCACCCTCTGGACACAGCAAGTCACTGAAGATGTCACTGTTGTGTTTTGTGTGACACGGATCCCATTTACATTAGGTAGGACATTTCCACAGGCAACAGGCAAGCACACAACTGGGCGCACAGGCCTCCGACGGCGCCACAGCCCAACGTACGTGGGACTGCGAGGGCCCGTTCATCGCTGCTTGCAGCTTTAATTAGGGCCCGAGCAGGGAACCTGCGAGGACCCTATTGTAATTGTAATGATTATTATTATTATTTTAGTTTTTCTTCCCAAATGATCGCATTTTTCACTGCCTGAACATACCCCAAAACTCACCAAACTTGGAATATATGTCACACCTGGCGAAAAATTTTATAATCTGTTGTCATTGTCAATTTTCACCACTAAGTGGCGCTATTATAAGAAAATTACGTTTTCCCTAATAACTCCCACATACTTTGTCGCACATTCAAAAACCTTATATCCACGCGTTCAGTGAATCCTCCTGAATCTCTGGGTATAGGCCACGCCCATATCCGCCTACCGTTTTTTTTCGCTAGCTCGCGAAATGTCGCAAACCTACTTTTTCGAACTCCTCCCAGGCAATTTCACCGATTCGCACGAAACTTTGCACACAGCATCTGTGGACCCTCCTGACTAAAAGTTATTAAAAGAATTTTAATATTCCAAAGAATGCTCAAGTTATTAAAAAACAACTTCCTGCAGTATTCGCTCCAAACAGGAAGTGTTGCATTTCTCCACATTGGTGTGTCCGAATGACTTCAAACTCAGGATAGTACTTCCCCATGAGCCCCTAAGGCTCTGTGCAGAGTCTTGGCCAATGACCACTAGGTGGCGCTCTTTAAATTGAAGTAATTTAGATCTCCACATCCGTTTGTCGGATTAACATGAAACTTGCTACACTCATTACCAATGCCCTCCTGAGGATAGCTGACGAAGGTCATACTGATCCGACACTAGGTGGCGCCCTGGTGGCAGTTTCATTTTTTATTTGCCACTGTGCCCACACCATAATACTTATGGATATGAAATTCATAGGGGTGGTATAGACTGGTGCCTGTAACTCACACACCAAAAATGACCAGCAGGTGGTGCTATCTAAATGACAAAATAACAGCTTTCCTGTCACTTCTCTTTCCTCAACGGAACTTATTACATGAGCACGCCGCAACAGCAGCATGCCCCGACACGCGTGGACTGCGAGGGCCCGTTCATCGCTGCTTGCAGCTTTAATTGAGAATATTTCTTTACTTTGCAGTCTGTCTGCATGCTGTAACATACATTTGTGAACACAGACCACACTACAGTTTAATACATCAAAATTAATATCAAAACACCCCTAAGCCTTACTTATATGACTGAGCAGGGCCCAGTTAACTCACTTCTAGCATAGTTGTAGGCATTTCACACAGACTTAGATGGACAAATATTAAAATGACGTGCAAAACAGCTGATGATAACAAGCGAGTAACGTTAGCATAACTTCACAACAGCTAGCAAACACAAAACAACATTACTTCAATCAAAAAAGTTGCTTCAAACAAAAAAACCTTCACTTCTATCAAAGAAAACATTTTCAATCAAATAAAAACAGTGTTCAAATGCATTTTTTTGAGTCTCAACTATATTTTTGCATTCAAACACTTTTTTTATTTGATTGAAAAGGGTTTTTTTTTATTGAAAATATATATTTTGATTGAAGCAACCTTTTATTTGATTGAATAATAAAGACACAAATCTACCTTCATAGGTACTTAGCTGGACGGAGAGGTGAAGCGTACTTCACCCCTCCCCGAGTCTGAAGGCGCTTCCCTCTCTCGTCTCTCTCTGCTCCAATGTCCGCCTGACGCTGCTCCGTGTTGCCACGGTTGGTTATCGTCCCACTCAGCTTCGTCTCGGTGTCCGACAGTCTTCTCCACCGCCGTACTCCGTCCTGGCTGCGCTACGGCGTCTGTTCTGCATGCCATCCGCTCTTCCACCCGCACACCTGTCTTCTTGCTGCACGCCCGCACTCACTCTGTCCACTGTGGAGGGAGACAAGAAAAAGGAACCACCTGCCCGCACCAACCAATCACCGCCGTCCTCCCAGAGTGGACAAGTGTTCCTAATCTCCTAAATGTCACAGCATATGTGCGGCCACACATCTTAGAAGGGGAGGGAACCAATACCCGCACACACACACAAACACACACACCCTGTGACAAAGGTTTTCGACACAATCTTGATAATAATTCACTTCTGCCACAATGACAGGGGGCTAACTATCTGGTTTACTTGCCTGGAGACCCCTGTGTGATCTATCGATCATAATGTCTCTGTCCATATTCAAAACTTCTTTCAGTAGTTTGGATGTGTTGGAACGCCTCATCCTTCCCTCTATGTCAATGCATTTTCCCCGTAGGCTGGTTACCTCCATCTCAAGCTTGCCTACCTTGGTTTGCAGCGAAGTCACGTTGTCTGAGCAGGATGATAACCCATGTGCCACTTCAGTTTCTACTCCATGTAGTTCGAATTTTTACAGCTTAAAATTCCTCAGCCAGTACACTCTCTAGCTCCGCTCTAAGAAGTATAGTGATGTCTTTTTTCAACGATCTGAGGATTTAGACTTTCAGGTCCTCCGCCTGTATTTCTAGACCTGATTGGGGAGAGTCACTGCTGCCCTCAGCACTCGAGCTTGTGGCTTTGGGTCAGCACTGGAGGTTCCTCCAGTGAATTTATATTTATATATATTTATACATTTGCAGATTGTTGGCCATTGGCACGGTAATACCAAACTAAACTAATGTAAAGTGGAAATAAACTTAGAACTAGGGATGTCCAGAGCCGATCTGCGGGATCGGGATCAGGGCCGATATGGGCATTGTTTCACTGATCGGGATCGGCAATTTTGAACGTGGACCCAAGCCTGATTATTTTTACGTCAGCTGTAAACGGAGCATAATTTGTGGAAGAACGCAGACGCGCGCGTAACGTTAGTCTGGCAACCCTGTGAAATGTCTGCAGTGTGGAAATATTTTAAATTAGAAAGTGAAAGCAGTGTACAAGTAACATCTGCAATATGACCGTTTCGCGAGCTGGTAACAAAAGAGCTGCATTTAATACTACACATTTTATACGGCGCGTAAAAAACAAACAATCAAAGGAATACAACAAGTTCACTCAGGCAATACAGGCAAAGGCACCAAAGCAACAAACACTCGCGGAGACTTTCAAAAGGAAAGAGAAATGTCATGAGACAGCGACATGGCCAAAAATATTACAGAGAAGGTAACTGAATTAATCGCTCTGGATAACCAGCCCATCTCCGTGGTAGAGGATCAGAGTTTAGTTACTGACTTTGTTGACTTGGTTGTTTTTGTTAAAAAACAAAAAACAAATGAAAACCAATGTTGCAATAGCATATGCAGAATAAGAAAGAGCCATATGAAAGTATTTACTTTGTTTCAACAAAATAAAAATAAGCCTATTAAGGAACAGCTTGGATGCAGGTAATTTTTTCTTAATGCATCTGTATTATCTAGGAAAATATTAGTTAGGGCTAAGTATAGGATCGGGACTCGGTATCAGCAGATACTAAATATTAAATGGCTAGGATCAGGATCGGGGTAAAAAAAACCTGATCGGGACATCCCTACTTAGAACAATATTTCATAACCCACTTTGTGGGTGTATAGTGCCTAAACAAAACCTTTTAACCGAGTTTCAGCAGCGCATGTTCAAAACACCGTTTTCCTCAAACTGACCGCTGATAATATCAAATCAAATCAAATCAAATTTTATTTGTATAGCCCAAATTCACAAATCACAGTTTGCCTCAGAGGGCTTTACAATCTGTACAGAGACGACACCCTCTGTCCTTCGACCCTCGATTCGAGTGAGGAAAAAGCCCTTTTAACAGGGAAAAAAAATGCGGAAGAAACCTCAGGGAGAGCCACAGAGGAGGGATCCCTCTCCCAGGACGGACAGACGTGCAATAGATGTCGCATGTACAGAGCAGATCAACGAGATCACAATGTATTCAATTATAAGCGATGGTTGACAGGAGTGAAAGTACACAAAGATGTATTACAGCAATAATGATGAAATGCACATGGAAATGTGATTACTAGTGATAACAGTAGTAGTGATCAATGGCAAGGATGGTATGTAGCAATGCAGTACGATAATAGTAGTGGAACGTATGTAACAGAGATGTGACTAATATTAGCGACAGTAGTGGTGGGTGTCAGGCAGGGTCATGGCAGTAGGTGCATCCACGATCAGGCAGGGCCATAGCAGTAGGCGCATCCAAGATCAGGCAGGGCCATAGCAGTGGGCGCATCCACGATCAGGCAGGGCCATAGCAGTGGGCGCATCCATGATCCACGACCCGGGCGCGGCCAGGATCCAAGGGAGCCTGTAGGACTAGAAAGCACAAGGACTCCGGGGAAGAAGTAAGTCAGTGACATGCAGAGATGGGGCATGTATACAGGCATAATGTATACAGATGGAGAGGAGAGGAGAGGGGAGGAGAGAGAAGCTCAGTGTGTCATTGTCCCCCGGACTAGGCCTATAGCAGCATAACTAAGAGCTGGTCCAGGACAGGCCTGGGCCTGTCCTGGACCAGCCCTAACTATAAGCTCTATCGAAGAGGAAGGTCTTAAGTCTACTCTTAAAGGTAGAGAGGGTGTCCGCCTCCCGGACCAAAACAGGAAGATGGTTACACAGAAGAGGAGCTTGATAACTGAAGGCTCTGGCTCCCATTCTACTTTTGGAGACTTTAGGAACTACAAGTAATCCTGCGTTCTGGGAGCGTAATGCTCTAGTTGGGTGATAGGGTAATATGAGCTCCTGGAGATATGATGGTGCCTGACCATTGACAGCTTTGTAAGTGAGGAGAAGGATTTTAAACTCTATTCTTGATTTTACAGGGAGCCAGTGCAGAGAGGCCAGTACAGGAGTAATATGATCTCTTTTCTTAGTTCCTGTCAGTACACGTGCTGCAGCATTCTGGACCAGCTGGAGACTCTTTAGAGACTTGTTAGGGCAGCCTGATAATAGAGAATTACAATAGTCCAGTCTGGAAGTGACAAATGCATGGACTAGCTTTTCTGCGTCTTTTTGAGACAGGATGGGCCTGATTTTTGCAATGTTACGTAGATGAAAAAATGCAGACCTTGAAATTTGTTTTATGTGGGAGTTGAAGGACATATCTTGATCAAAGATAACTCCCAGATTCCTGACGGTGGTGCTGGAGGCCAAGTTAATGCCATCCAAACTCGCTATATCATTAGATAATGCATCTCTAAGGTGTTTAGGACCAAGTACTATAACTTCGGTTTTATCTGAGTTTAACAGCAGAAAATTGCAGGTCATCCAGGTCTTAATGTCCTTGAGACATGCATGGAGTTTAGTAAGCTGATTAGTTTCATTTGGCTTTATTGATAGGTATAACTGTGTATCATCTGCATAACAATGAAAGTTTATGGAGTGTTTCCGAATTATATTTCCTAGAGGGAGCATATATAAGGTGAATAGTATGGGTCCAAGCACGGAGCCTTGAGGAACACCATGACTAACCTTGGTATACAGGGATGACTCATCATTAACATGTACAAACTGAAATCGATCCGATAAATAGGACTTAAACCAGTTTAATGCGGGTCCTTTAATGCCAATTAAGTGTTCCAGTCTCTGTAGTAGAATGTGATGATCAATGGTATCAAATGCAGCACTAAGATCTAGTAAGACCAGGACAGAGACAAGTCCTTTGTCAGAAGCGATTAGGAGGTCATTTGTAACTTTCACCAGTGCCGTCTCTGTGCTATGATGTGCTCTAAAACCTGATTGAAAATCCTCATATAAACTATTTTTATGAAGAAAGTCACATAGCTGGTTGGCGACTGCTTTCTCAAGGATCTTGGAGAGGAAAGGGAGGTTGGATATAGGTCTATAGTTGGCTAAAGCTTCTGGATCAAGATTAGGCTTTTTAAGGAGCGGTCTAATTACAGCTAGTTTAAAGGATTGTGGTACGTATCCTGTTAATAGAGACAGGTTGATCATTTCTAGTAAAGATGTGCTAATTAAAGGTAAAGTTTCTTTCAGCAACCTAGTTGGGATGGGGTCTAGGAGACAAGTTGTTGGTCTAGATGAAGAAACCATCGAAGTTAGTTGGTGGAGGTCAATGGGAGAGAAGCAGTCTAAATATAAGTCAGAATTTACAACTGTTTCTGAGGTTCCTGTGTTTAAAGATACAATAGTGCCAGTTGAGGGCAAGCGATGATGGATTTTGTCTCTAATAGTTAAAATTTTATCATTAAAGAAGTTCATGAAGTCATTACTACTGAGCGTTGTAGGAATACATGGTTCAGTAGAGCTGTGACTTTCTGTCAGCCTGGCTACAGTGCTGAAAAGAAACCTGGTGTTGTTTTTGTTTTCCTCTATTAATGACGAGTAATAGCTTGCTCTGGCATTGCGGAGGGCCTTCCTATATATTTTAAGGCTATCTTTCCAGGCTAAGCGGGATTCTTCCAAGTTGGTGGAACGCCATTTCCTTTCAAATTTCCGTGATGTTTGCTTCAATTTGCGGGTATCCGAGTTATATATGTGGAAGATGAGAATGTATTGCTCCTGTTTGAGATTAAGAAAGCTCTTGACTGTGATGTTCTGGTCTATGTGTGCTTTTACAGGGAAATTATTACACAAGAATAGAACAGCCAAAAGGCAAGTACAATCTCACAAATGGTGTGTACAAATATTTACATTTTATTTATTTTCCACAAAGGTATGCAGTCACAAAAAGATTTTTAAGCTCACCACTGGATGTGTTACTAACACATTATACAATATGCCGTACTGAGACAAAACCTGAACGTTAGCTTTAACAGACTGTGTCTTTACAACAGTGGTCTCAACATTGTACAAGGTCATCTTTGTAGAGCTGCATTCATTTTGGCAAGCTTTGGTAAAAAGTACTTCAACTGGACATAAGAAATACAGGCAGAAGACAGCAGAGAGTCACGAAGTAAGTTGCTATGGTTTGACTGTTATATAGTGGGTGAGGCTGAAGATAATAATAATTAAATTGACTCATCAAAAAAAAAAAAAATTAATTGATTCATCGCAGAACAATCTCAACTCATTGTTTTAATCTCACTAACTCGGGTTAGTGAGGTTACTTGCTCAATTGTTCTGGAGCTTTCAGTCGTATTAAATAGTCCTCATTAGCAGATAGTTTAATTCAACATTCCAACTTTAATCACTGATATACAATGTTTGGTTAGTAACCCATGTCTCTCTCCCCCCTTCTCATGTAGTAAAAGAGGAAAGAAATTTGCTTGTATCCCTGCCCACTTTATCAAATCAAGACAGAGAACTCCATAAAGAGGCGGTCCTGGCTGCTTGTGAACGAGCACAGTTTGCTAAGTGCAAAGCAGACAGGAAGTTAGCTACAACAAAGCTGTTTACAGGAGCTTTCATTTTTTTAGTTTCGCTTATAAATTACTTGACTAAATGCCTTGTCAGTTCTTAAAACAATCAGACTGACAGCAGAACATTTGGATCTCTGAGCTGAGAAGGAACAAAATAAGAGAACCTGAAGAAGAGAGACAAAAAGTAACTTTTCTCTTTCATTTATAAATAAATACAACAGATCTGATGCATGACAAGGCTATGGTAACAAGGATACAATATCGAAAAGTGTCTCAGCTTCAAAAAGTGTGTTTTTTGGTGTTTAATCCACAGTTCTTAACCAAATGGTTCAAAGTGTTTAAAAAAAATGCTGTGCCATAACAAGAGTATAAAAATACATGATTATGCAAGACAAGTACAATTATTAGTCTTTATGAGTACTGTGAGCTCCTTACAGTACTGTGTTGTTTGGCCAGCAGCCACGTAGACATGGGGGAGTTCATCGATTTTCCCTTGGGTACGTAGAGCTCAAGGTGGCGGTAGAGGAACAAAACAACATACAACAGCAGTAGTGCATTTAAAGTGAGCAGACAGCTGATATGCAGCATTTCAAACTGTGTAACTTTTAAAATGCTCCAGAAGAGCAATGTGAACTGGTGTGGGGAACACCAGCAGGATTTGCCTCGAGTCATGATGGAGAGAGTTTAGATGGCACAGTCGTCCTGAGCAGCAGGGCTGAAGGCGGCACTCCGCAGGGCATCCAAGCAGTTGACCAGGATGAGCGTGCCGGTCAGGTGCTTCCAGCGTTTGGTGATGGGGTTCTTCATTTTGTCTAAACCCATGTGCAGCTCCTGGATCACGTCCCTGTAGCTATCACCGAGTTGAGCGGCCCACGTGACCAGGAAGTCATATGCCGGCTTCCACATGGCCTGCAGACAGAGGTAGAGGGAAAACAAACATCCCATGATGTGCTGACACACTGAAATGTCTGAATGTCCCTAATCATGACAGAGCAGATATTGTCTTGACTACAGACTGACAATGTACTCTAAGTTGTTCTATTTTTTTGCCATGTGTATGTTTTGCAAATTAAAAAAACAAATTAAGTTTTTAAAAAATACATTGATCGGAACATGATGGCCATGTTGTGATGTGAATCCTGTCAAGATATTTCTGTCAACGCTGACTCAACGTGCTTGCTGATTTGCTGATCATCCAGTCAAGGGGCCTGGGAGCCTGAGTCAGGAAACTTAGGATTTTCAGTTCTGGAAGAAGCGACTAGAATGAGTTAGATCAAGCCTGAGTATGTTCAGCCTGAAATAAGTATATGCTTGGGGAAAGAGAAAAAGCCATTATCAATGGAGCTCCGATACTGTGATTCGCCATGACATCTGGTAAAAAAAATTCCAATAGAAGCAAGAAATATGGACGCATGTAAATATGACATTTATCTAAAAAAAATAAAATAAAAACAAGAGTGGAGAAAAGGAGTCAGTGAAAAACACGATTATTCCATTAAGCAAAATCCACATTCATCATTTACCAGACTTGAGTTTCCTTTATGGATGATAGTACTGGAATTGTCCTGTATCTTAGTCTACATTAGATTTTTTTAAAAATGTATTTAAATTAAATAGTTAAATAGTGTTTATTCAGCTGAAATGCACGAGCTAGCAACTGATGATGAAAATATGGCTCAAACTGATAAGATATTGCAGCGTGTCAGGGGTAAGAGGGTTGAGTTTCCTGACATGCTTTGAAATTGAATTTGAATTTATTTATTCAGGATTGACCCTTGAGATGAATCATCTCATTTTCGAGGGGGTCCTTCCACAAAAATGATAAAGACACAAAAAGAAAACAGTGAAACACATTACAGGATTTATACATGCACACACACACTCACACAGACACAGACACAGACAAGGCTCTCCAGACCCAGGCTAATCCACTGATAGCCAAATCTCAGTTCAGTAATCAATTTGGTACAAGTGGGAGAAAGAAAGTTACAGGAATATCAGTTTATATAATAAATATATAAGATATCACCATAATATAATTGAGAAAATGAATGATAAATGAGAATAAAAGAAACAATAAATAAATAAATAGAAACAAGTTTGCAAATGTGTTAGAAGTGATGCTGTGAAACCATGAAAAGAGGTAGTAGACCTAAGCTGGCATTGGAGATTATTCCAGTCAGACGGAGCTTTGAACTGGAATGAACGGCGCCCAAATTCTTTAAATATTCTAGGAGTGCGGAAGAAGAGGTGATCGGTATGTCTTAGGTTGTATTGTGTACTGTAAGGAATTAGAAATTGTTTTAAGTATGAAGGAAGATTAAAGTGAATGCATTTAAAAATGAATAGTGACCAGTGAAAAAATCTTCTGGCTTTTGGGGTTAACCAATTCAGAGATTCGTAAAGAATACAGTGATGAGTTCTGTAGGGACATCTCAGAACAAATCTGCAGAGGCTGTTATAAAGCACGGTGAGAGGGCGAAGATTTGCTTCTGTGGTGTTCTGGTAGATAATGTCTGCATAGTTAAGAATCAGAGGTGGGTAGTAACGCGCTACATTTACTCCGTTACATTTACTTAAGTAACTTTTTTGATAAACTGTACTTGTAAGAGTAGTTTTAATGCAACATACTTTTTACTTTTACTTGAGTATATTTGTGAAGAAGAAACGCTACTTTTACTCCGTTACAGTGAGATACATTCCGCTCGCTACTTTTGTTTTTATTCATCTGTTATTCAGTACACAGTTGTTTGTTTTGTTTTGTCAGAGACTTCCACCAAAGGCTCTGTCACATGACTCTTTTTCGCCAATCAAAAGTAGCCACTAACAACGTTTGACTCCGTTTCACCAATCAAACGGAGCCAGGCAGTCACATGACCGCACACAAAATCTCCGCGGCCCCGCTCAGAAGCAAAGTGACAAACAAGAAAGCAGAAAACAATGGCGGAAACAACGGCGTGTGATTCGGAACCAGAAGAGGCAGAAAACCCCTGGCCTCACATCCAATCTATGTTTACCTTACAGACTATAAAAAAGAACAGCTATGTCATGCGCTGTCATATGTGTCTGCCTAAACATGTCGACATTTCAGCCTACAAGAACTCCACTTCGAACTTGCGAAAACACGTTGCGGTAAGTGTATATGTGTTTTGGCTGTGGATAGGCTAACGTTAGCCCTTTTATAACGTCATAAATAACTGTCAAATGTACATTGCTTTGGAGTAATTTATTATCACACTGCAGCCTCACAGACACACACACACACACACACGGAGTCAGTGAACAGCAAAGCACAGTCACCATGGTGGAGAGAAAGTAAAGTGAATTTCAGTGAATAAAACAATTTATAATAAACAAGTATCGAGTATCCCACCGTCATGGTGTGGTGTGGTGATGAGTCTCCCTGTAGCCTCATTGATATTTTTTCTGTCAACAGAGGGTTCACCCCAACAAACTGACGAGGTACACAGACTTAATAGAGTCCCACAGAAAGCGAAAATCCTCCTCTTCTGACGAACCTCCTAAAAAGAATGCGAAGATCACTAATTCCTTCGCTGTCCCTCCACGGCAGGTAACACAAGCAACGCTTGACAAGCTTGTGCTACGTTTTGTATGTGAAGCCAACCAACCATTTTCTGTGGTTGAGAAACCATCCTTCAAGACAATGTTAGAAACCCTGCAACCTCATTGTACAGTAATGACAAGGAAAACGTTATGCTGTAGAATACAGGAAGCTGCAAAGAACATGAAGAACATTATCATCAAAAAGTTGAGCACTGTGAACCATGTTGCTACCACAACAGACTGCTGGTCTGCCAGACAACGTAGTTACTTAGGTGTCACCTGTCACTGGATAGACCACAATTCTCTAGAGAGGCACTCCGCTGCATTGGCTTGTAGACGTGTCAAAGGCTCGCACACGTTTGATGTCCTTGCTGCAGCATTAGAAGAAATCCATTCTGAATACCACATCAGGGAGAAAGTGACCAGGACGACAACAGACAGTGGCTCAAACTTCCTGAAGGCCTTTCGAATATATGGTGTGGAGGAGAAAGAGGACGAAGTTGCTGATGGACAGGAGGAGAGAGACTCCATTCTTGATGATGCGTCAGAAGATGAAAGTGAGTTTGATGTGGAATATCAAGATGTGTCTGCTATTTTGGATGACGACACCGGCCTGGAGTACACACTTCCAAAGCACCAAAAGTGTGCATGCCATCTCCTCAATCTCATATCAACAGTTGACACCACTGCTGCAGGAGCTGGCAGCGAAACATACAAGAGGCTGTCTCGGTCTGCTTTTGCAAAATGCAATGCTCTATGGAATAAAACCAGCAGGTCAACCACAGCATTTGAAACAGTGGAACGTGAATGCAAATTGCAGTTCCTGCGACCCAATCAGACCCGTTGGAGCTCCCTGTTCCTCGCTGTAGAAAGGGTTGTGCGCATTCAGAAGGAGCAAGGAGAAAACGCAATCCACAATGTATGTACAGCATTGAAGATAAAGATGTAAGTTGGCAGAACTCACATTGTTTGTTAAAGAGTAATGAAACAGATGTCAGCATTGCTGATTAATGTGGGTGAATCCACCTGTTTTAAGTTTAATATATTGTAATATGGTTTAGTTTTCTTTACATGGTTGTGTGATAATTGTAGTTGATTTGGATGAAATAGTTTATGAACTTATTTTTATTTTGTATTTTTTTGTTTATTTAACATGGATAATGTGCAATAAATATATGTACCAGAAATAGCTAATTTTCCTCTTTACATCTTTTATAGGCTCAATCCAGCTGAAATGGGATTTTTGGCTGAGTACGCTGCTGTAATGAAGCCTGTTGCCATGGCCCTTAACATCCTCCAAGGGGAATCATCTGTACATATGGGCTTCCTGCTGCCAACACTTCACCAGTTGCAGGACAAGCTGAAGAAGCTGGAATCAGCTTGCAAAGTGTGTGGACCTCTCATTGACGCCCTGCAGGATGGGATCCAGAAACGTTTTGGAGAGATCATGAAAGAACCTGAGCTGATTGCTGCAGCTATACTCCTACCAAAATTCAGGACATCCTGGACCACTGAAGAGAGCATCTTAAAAGCTGGTAAATATACTTATGTATCAATTTAAATGTGAATCCGTAGACCTTGACATACACTTACCAGCCACTTCATTAGGTCCACTTGTACAATCTAATTTGATCCATTACAACAGCTCTGTCATAAATTCTGTCTTTACAAAGATAAAAAAGTACATTTTTGATTGACACTGTCAGAGAAGGATCGATTCGACCATGTTTATTGTTGAGGTTGTACAGTAGTTTGCAGTAGTGTTGAAACGGACTGTATTGTTTTGAGATGTTTCTAATATTTTGGCCACCCGAGAGGGCCGGAATATTAGAAACACCAGTCAATATACAGTACTCCAGTACAACACCACCACCCAGTACGACTTCAATAATGAACATAAAGTAGAATTGTTACCTTTCTGACAGTGTCAACAAAAACAGGAAAATTGTGAGCTTTGTTAAAGTAGAATTCATGACAGACCTTTTGTAGTGGATTGCATTATACTGTACAGGTATCCCTACTGAAGTGGCCAGTGAGCGTATATGAATCTATGTTATGTTATTGTCATTTAGGTTTATATTGTGTCAGTGACAAACTATAGGCTGGCAAGAGTTACAACCACCAAGGGCTTTTAATACCAAAAACAGCAGCTTGGCAGCCTATACAGTAGAAGGGTGTGCACCTAATTCTTTTGAAAACAATTTATCTTGCCACAGGCTTTGACTACATCAAAAATCACGTGGACACTGACTTGGAGTTGGATGATGATGCCCGCACAAACAGCAGCCAGTCTGATGAAGACGACTTCTTTGCATCCATGAGGGCAGGAAAATCAGAAACAGGAGAGCTGGAGAGGTACCTTTCATGTCCGTCCAACGGAGGTATGGATGTCTTACATTCCTTTCCTCAAATCAAGAAACTGTCACTCAAAGTCAACACAAGTCTTCCAGCATCTGCAGCCTGTGAGAGACTCTTTAGCCATGCAGGACTCCTGTTCACTGCTAAAAGATCACAGCTTCACTGCAAGAACCTTGAGAGCCAACTACTGTTGAAGCTTAACAGTCACTTCACTGAGTGATTCTTTGGGACAGAACACGAATTTTCAGCAAAACACACACGCACAGTTCATGGACACAGAGACCTCTGTATGCACAGGCTGCCTTGTTTGTGTTCCTCTATATAATGCCTGCTGAGCCTATTGTGCTGTTTCATGAGTTTAAACAAAAAAAGTTATGAAGTTATTACCATTTCTTGTGGCTGAATTTGCCTTAATTTATGTTAATTTATGTTTTATGTTATGCTATTTTAGTTATTTTGTAAAAATGTAATTTATTATTGTTTTAGTTAAAGAATTTGCACATTGCTATTTTATGTTTTTGTCTATTTGATTACATTCATGCTCTGATTATTGTAACAATAAATCAGAAGTTACTCAGTACTTGAGTAGTTTTTTCACTAAATACTTTCTTACTCTTACTCAAATAATTATTTGGATGACTACTTTTTACTTTTACTTGAGTCATATTATTCTAAAGTAACAATACTCTTACTTGAGTACAATTTTTGGCTACTCTACCCACCTCTGTTAAGAATAGGGAATATTAATTGTGTTATGATTCTTTTCCGGACCTGTAATGTGAAGCAATCAATGGAACGATACAGTAATTTCAAGCGAGAGTAGATTTTCTTTGTAGTTGAGTCGACGTGTGGCTTAAAGGATAACTGAGAGTCAAGCCAGAGGCCCAAGTATTTAAACTCGACTACATTTTCTAGTGGTGTACCATCAAGAAAATTTAAGGACCAGTCTTTGGATAGTTGATCAGATCTAGTGCTGAAGAACATGTTATGTGTTTTCTTATTAAAGAGAAGCTTGTTAGATGAAAACCATTTTTGAACCGAGTTAAAACTAGATTGTAAGGAGTGCTGAATTTGTGAAATGTTAGGTTTAGATGAGTAGATTACAGTATCATCAGCATAAAGATGAATTAGACAGTCAGAGCAGGTTTGTGGAAGATCATTGACAAAAATGGAAAATAGGAGAGGACCCAAAGATGACCCTTGAGGCACACCTTTTGTTATTGATTTAAAATCAGACTGAGTGCTCTGAAAGGAGACACACTGGTTTCTATTGTGAAGAAAGGAATTAAAAAATAAAACTGATTCTGATGAGAGACCAATAGCATATAGCTTGTCCAGGAGGAGGTAGTGATCAACCATATCGAAAGCTTTTGATAGGTCAATGAATATGGCACCAGTAGGCATATTATTGTCAAAGGAGGATAGTATATCATTGGTGAGTTTTGTGAGAGCAGTGGTCGTCGAGAAGTTGGGTCGAAAGCCAGATTGGTGTGGAGATAAAATATTGTAATCATTGAGATAGTTGGATAATTGGTTAAAGATAAGTTTTTCAAATATTTTTGCAATACTATTGATGATTGAGATGGGTCTATAGTTGTTAATATCTTGGGGGTCACCACCTTTATGTAGAGGGGTCACTCTGGCACATCTCCAAGATAAGGGAGTTACACGGGTAGTCAGGGATAAATTAAATAGATCAGACAGAGGAAATGATAGAGAGGCATGAGAAGCCAATTTAAAGAATTTAATCTCCAGCCCATCTAGACCACAACTGCTCCCAGAGCTTAAGCCGTCAATGACCCGTTGAACCTCAGTTGAGGTGATAGTTCTGAAGGAGAAGGGGCTTTTGCACCTTTCATTAATCAGGGTGAGGTCAGAGCATTGAATACTGGTAAGAGAATTGCCAGTTTCTGAGAAGTGCTGACTAAAGGCTTCTGCAATTAAAATTGAATCATTAATAATTTCATCATTCATTTTAATATGGGTAGTGAGGTTTTTTGTAGATTTATTAGTTACATTATTGATTATCTTCCAGAACTGTTTGGGATTTTTAAAATTGGTTGCTAGGGAGTCTTTATAGTAATTGGCTTTAGCATTTCTTGTTTTGGTTGTACATTTATTCCTCAAATCTTTGTAAGCAATCCAATCAGAGACATCCTTAGTTGCTCGATATTTTTTCCAAGCCTTGTCTCTTTGTTTGAATAAATTAATAAGTTCTCCTTTAATCTACGGAAGATGTCTACCCTTAACTCTGATTGTTGACCAGGGTGCATGTTTGTTTATGACCTCAAGGAACTCGGTGTAGAAGAAATGCCATGCATCTTCAACATTTGGTATTAACTGAAACCTCTCCCAGTTTATGTTTAAAATGTCCTGGTTAAAGAGATCAGGATTAATAATGTTAGCTTTCCTTACTTTAATAAATTTAGGAGGAAGATGATGCATTCTAATCTTCCAAACACAAAAGACAATGGAGTGGTCACTAAAGGAATCTGATAATACTCCAGATTGAATAATTCTATCAGGATGGGTGACTAGTATCCCATCAAGCAGGGAAGCTGAGCTAGAGCACACCCTGGTGGGTTCAGTTATAAGTTGTGTGAGGTTTATACTGTTGAAAAGATTGCGATCGTTGAGAAAGGACCGGTCTAGCCAATTAGAGTTAAAATCCCCTAAGATAATTTTCTCACCTGAGTGGTCTAAGGAGTTAATGGTAGATAACATACGATTTGTAGATTCCGTAGGAGATTTAGGAGGTCTATAGATATTTCCAATAATTAATCTTTTGCTCTGGTGAAAAATTATCCTAACAAAGAGACATTCAAAATACAAAGGATTCTCAGTTGGTATGACTAGTTCTGAAGTCAGACTTGAGGAGATATAGGTCAAAAGTCCCCCTCCTCTAGAGCCCCTATCACTCCTGTATAGGACATAGTTGTCAAGTTTGACATCGTTGTCAGGAATATCACTGTTCAACCAGGTTTCTGAGAGAGTGATTACATGAGGTTTGTTGTAAGTAAGCCAGACTCTTAAAAGGTCAATTTTAGGTAGCAAACTTCTTATATTCAGGTGAACAACTTGCAAACCTTTCACTAAGTTCATTATTCATTTGAGACAATTAAGTATCCACTATTGTGACAGAGAGAAATGCATAAGTACCAAAACTTAGCATCATCACAGATTGTGTAGTATGTGACAATAACAGGCAGTGGTGGGGGCCAGCAGCTGGAGAGTAGCACACGTCCACATACAAACACACGTCCACATACACATGCCACACAGGTGTACAACCACACACACACACACACACACACACACACACACACACACACAGGAGCTGAACATAGACTTAACAACAAAACAAAGTTCAGTCTGCAGATTTTATGATGGGACAGACAGATTGTATTATTAATAATAAGGTTTTTCAGGAGTAAGCAAGAGAGGTGCCACAAAATAATTTATTTCCAATCCACAAAGAGACAATCATTTATCCCGATAAGACTTCACGAAAGGGGAACCAAAAAGTCAATACTCGAACAGAAAGTGTCCCTCAGTGAGAGTATAGTCTTTCTTTACGACGGAGTGCGGTTGATTGCGGATTCCGCTTTGCGACAGTTCCACAGCGGTTGACGGCAAACAAAGCTGCATGCCTTACTGTTCAACAGTTAGTGACATGAAAAAGTTAATATGTCCGCATAAGATTAAACCAAACGGCTCCAAATTATACTTAACTCTGCGCATGAAGGAGAGAAACTGGTGAGGGTTATGAGAGGAAGAAAAGAAAAAGAAAACATCAACATTACCCGCACACGCCAGTTCCTACTCGCGCATGGGATGAGCATCAGGCTGGGGAAGAAGTTGCGGAGCTCGTGGTGTTATCACAGGCTATGACTTTACTAAGGAAAGCCTCCACCTCCGTGGGGGTACGATACAGGGTGGATGTACCCTCGTGGATAATTCTCAGCAAGGCGGGATATTGTAGAGTATTTTATATCCAACTCATGGAGCTTTTTCTTGACTGGGTCAAAAAGCCGGCGCTTCTCTCTTATTTTGTTTCTCCAGGTCTTTGATTCGCTTTTCCATATCGCTTATCGCGTCTTCATTTCCACTGACTCTTTGTTCGATCAGAGTCATATGATCATCCAGGGTAGTCAGCGATGATTGCAAAGAATTAATACTCGTTTGTAGCCGATCCATTTTCAAATCAATATGAGAGCACAGTTCTGATTTCATATGCTGCATGGCCTCAAAAAGAGCTTCGTTAGAGGCCATTGCAGAGGATGAGGTGAGCAGATTGGCTTTGAAAGTTCCTTAGTTGAGTTAGAAGTATGAAAAAAGGACTGATTCAAATGATTAATGAGTGATAATGAAGTGAGTCAAAGCAAACAAACGGAAAAAGTTTCAGAGGTCAGGAGAATTAGCTCATAATGTAGACTGAGGACTCAGGAGACGCTCACGGAGATTCACGTGCGGCCATCTTAGTCTCAAAAGTTAGTCTCAAAAACTCGATTGCTATGCTTTGAGACAATGTGTCTGAGGCCAAAGTCAAGTGTGTCTAAATGTTTTCTAAATCACCACAAATGTTATATGTTGAACAGTAATTGTTGTTGCTGTTCTTCACCCCAGTTCTACAAATGTTTCTAATAGATTACAGTTGTTGTGGCAAAAGACAATCTTTCACCATGAGTGAAGTCATGCACATGGAAAGTGACATCTTGCCTGTGTAAGTACAACTGTAATAAGATGTGTCCCACTGTTAAACAAAGATTGCTTCCTAGAAGTTAAACTTCTCCCCTGATTCTGCTACAAGAGACCCAAATTGGCTCTGTTTAGTTTAGTTATGGGCCTATGCTTTAAAGATATACTCTGGCCTAGTGATAATGATTCTCAGGAGTTGCACTTGAAAATGTGACTAGGTTCAAATAGAGCAAATTTTCCAGCCTAATTTATATTTAAAAATCCTGCTCAGCAGCATTTTTACATATGTACATTTAAACTTAGTCACTGAAATGCTGTCAAAACACAACACAACATGACTACATATATAAAACATTTGCTTTAAAACTACACTGCTCAAAAAAATCTTTACTGATGTACATTGTATAATTTGTTGATAACAAAATGACGTAACAACAGTCAGTGGAAACCAAAATCATCAACCCATGAGGGCTGGATTCAGAATCACACTGAAAATCAAAGTAAAACATTGAAATCACAGGCTGATCCAACTTGCGTGAATTTTATCATGGCAACTCATAATGTGACTCAGTTGTGTGTATGGCCCCTGCATGCCTGTATGCACTCGACAGTGTATGGGCATGCTCTTGATGGGTCGGCATCCCAGACCTGGATCAGACCAATCAGACCAATGTGTTCTCTTGCCATGCCAATCGCGCTGCATGGTGCTGGGCTGTGAGCACAGGTCCCACTAGAGCAGTGGTTCTCAAATGGTCTGGCTTCGGGACCCACCATCACCCCTTAAAGGAATAGATCACTCTAGAACGAAATTCAGTCGTTATCGACGCACCCTCATGCTGATGAGAAGTCCGGTGTAGTTTCTTATTCCTCAAAGTGCAGCTGGAGACCCACGGGGGTACCCTCCTGCAGCGAAAAGGTCCATAAAACTACAACTTCGAGTAAACTCTGGATCTTGCCACTTCAGGACACTTAGATTGCAGCGGACGAGCAGTATGGAGGAATATTACAACGTTTTTGCGTAGTTTTATGGACCTTTTCATCTCGGGCACATTGATGCCCGTTATATGGGTTTTTGCTGCAGGAGGGTACCCCCGCAGGTCTCCAGCTGCACTTTGAGGAATAAGAAATTACACCGGACTTCTCATCAGCATGAGGGTGAGGCGATAATGACTGAATTTCATTCTAGAGTGAACTATTCCTTTAATGACAACCCAAATCAAGGAAAATTTTCAACTTCTCAAATGTATTTAATATAACACTTCAGTAACTGTACTATTAAAACTATTCAGTCACTTATTCAAGCTATAAAAAAATAAATAAATAAATAAATAAATAAGTGCAACTATGACAACCAACAATGCACTATGGAATAAATTCTTCTAAATTCTTCTTCAATAAGTTTCTTCAGTAGCAGTTTTTATCCATAAACTCAAAATAAATTAAACAAAAAGTGCAATTCAAAAAGAATCAAGTATACAAAATGAACTTTTCTTCTGATAACCTTATCAGTAGGTAAATACTGAAAAACACTGTGCTTTGAAGAAAATTAAGCACCACTCACTTCAACCTTACAGTAGGTGTAACACTGACATCATACACCTAAGTTTGGAGGAGTTAATGGGAGAACTGGGGATGTTGTTTGCTCCTGACAAGAGTCTCAAAGTCTGGAGTTATAGTAGACCAAGCAACTCTGAGGTCATGCTCAATGTCCAGTCTGTTTGTGTGTTTTGTCTTCAGCTGGACCAGAGCTGAGAAGCCACATTCAGAGATAGGTAGTGCTGAATGGTAGGAGGATTTTTACTGCTCGAGTGGCAAGGGAAGGATACTCCCTTGCCTTGATCACAGTGCTGCACCAGAAATGGGAGAGGCTTACCTCTGTGAATTTCTTTTTCAGCGTGTGGTCACAGGACAGCTCCACCAGCTGACTCTCTTCGTTGCTTGGCAACGTCATCTCATCTCATCTCATCAACTTCCGCTATGTCCGGGGTCGGGTCGCGGTGACAGCAGGCTCAGTATGGAGCTCCAGACCTCCTTCTCCCCAGCAACACTCTCCAGCTCCTCCGGGAGGATCCCGAGGCGTTCCCAGGCCAGATGAATATGTAGTCTCTCCAGCGAGTTCTGGGTCTGCCCCGGGTCTCCTCCCAGTTGGACGTGCCCGGAAAACCTCCATGGGGAGGCGCCCAGGAGGCATCCTAATCAGATGCCTGAACCACCTCAACTGGCTCCTCTCGACGCGAAGGGGCAGCAGCTCTACTCCGAGCTCCCTCCGGATGTCTGAGCTCCTTACCCTATCCCTAAGGCTGAGCCCAGCCACCCTACGGAGGAAACTCATTTCAGCCGCTTGTATCCGCGATATCGCGGTTAGCAAACGACTCGAGGAAAGGGGGTCTTCGGAGGTCTGCTGCACAGTGCCGCATCAGAGCAAAAAAACTTTGTCAGGAGTACATTAAAGTGCGTGATGCACTGAAAAAAACAGGAAGTTCTGGTAAAGAGAAGGCCAAATTTCCTTGGTTCGACAGCCTGGACAAAATACTTGGGACAAAACCGGTTGTTGATCTGGTGGATGTTGTGGAGTCCCATGACAGTTCAACAACATCGTCCGCTTCCAATGATGCTAGCACAGCTAGCCTGGCTCCCGCATCTGACACGGATCTTGATGGTGAGTTTATTCAACTTTATGCAGGTGCCAATACCAACCAAGTTACAGAAGTTATGGTGTAGGCATAGACAGTAGTATACTACTGTATACTGTATCCACCTGTCTGTCTAGATAATGTATATTCTCTTGGTTTCAATTTTACCTTAATGTTGGCATTAGGACATTACATCACACACACACACACACACACACACACACTGTATTCTGTACACGGCATTATTAGGGCCAGAGCAGGGAACCTGCGAGGACCCTATTGTAATTGTAATGATTATTAGGGCCCGAGCAGGGAACCTGCAAGGACCCTATTGTTTTTGTAGTGATTATTATTATTATTTTTTTTTTTTTTCTTTGTCGCAAATGATCGCATTTTTCACTGCCTGAACATACCCCAAAACTCATCAAACTTGGAATATACGTCACACCTGGCGAAAAATTTTATATTCTGTTATCATTGTGAATTTTCAACACTAGGTGGCGCTATAGTCAAGGAAAGTGCGTTTTGCCTAATAACTCCCACATACTTTCTCGCACATTCAAATACCTCATATCCACGCGTTCAGTGAATTGTGCTGAATCTCCTGATATAGGCCACGCCCATATCCGCCTACCGTTTTTTTTCGCTAGCTCGCGAAATGTCGCAAACCTACTTTTTCGAACTCCTCCCAGGCAATTTCACCGATTTGCACCAAACTTTGCACACAGCATCTGTGGACCCTCCTGACAAGTTATTAAAAGAATTTTGATATTCCAAAGAATACTCAAGTTATTAAAAATCAACTTCCTGCAGATTTCGTTCCAAACAGGAAGTGTTTCATATCTACACATTGGTTTGTCCGAAGGACATCAAACTCAGGACACTACTTCCCCATGAGCCCCTAAGGCTTTGTACAAAATTTTATCTCATGACCACTAGGTGGCGCTCTTTAAATTGGAGTAATTTATATCTCCACATTGGTTTGTCGGATTAACATGAAACTTGGTACATTCATTGCCAATGCCCTCGTGAGGATAGCTGAAAAAGGGGTTACCGATCTGCCACTAGGTGGCGCTCTGGTGGCAGTTTCATCTTAGATTTGGCACTGTGCCCACACCATAACACTTATGGATATGAAATTCATTGGGGTGTTAGAGACTGGCCCCTGTAACTCACACACCAAAAATGACGAGCAGGTGGCGCTAAATGGCTCCATAGCGCCCCCTGGAATATTTCAAAATTTAAGCCCTGCCCCCTACATGCACGTACATGAACAAAATTCGGTAGGCTTATCTATCATCACCAGCCGCACAAAAAACCCTCTAGGACACATACCCTCAGTCCAGCAGGAAGTCCGCCATTTTCCTTCAAATTCAATCCTTCGCCATCAAGCAGGAAGTCCTGATAACTTCAACATACAATTTCCCATCGCCATCAAATTGCTCACACATGTAGAGGGGCTCGCCCTCAACACGTCTCTGCATCAATACTGTGTCATATCTATACCGCCACCCACTGGACACAGGAAGTCACTGAAGATGTCACTGTTGTGTTTTGTGTGACACGGATCCCATTTACATTAGGTACCACATTTCCACAGCCAACGGGCAAGCACACAACTGGGCGCACAGGCCTCCGACGGCGCCACAGCCCAACGTACGTGGACTGCGAGGGCCCGTTCATCACTGCTTGCAGTTTTAATTTTTTTTAAAATTATTTTTAGGCCAAAATGATCGCATTTTTCACTGCCTGAACATACCCCAAAACTCACCAAACTTGGAATATATGTCACACCTGCCGAAAATGTTATAATCTCTTGTCAGTGTTAATCTTCACCACTAGGTGGCGCTATTATCAAGGAAAGTGCGTTTTGCCTTATAACTCCCACATACTTTGTCCCACATTCAAAAACCTTATATCCACGCCTTCAGTGAATTGTGCTGAATCTCCTGATATAGGCCACGCCCATATACGCCTACCGTTTTTTTTCGCTAGCTCGCGAAATGTCGCAAACCTACTTTTTCGAACTCCTCCCAGGCAATTTCACCGATTTGCACCAAACTTTGCACACAGCATCTGTGGACCCTCCTGACAAAAAGTTATTAAAAGAATTTTGATATTCCAAAGGATACTCAAGTTATTAAATAACAACTTCCTGCAGATTTCGCTTTAAACAGGAAGTGTTGCATATCTCCACATTGGTTTGTCCCAATGACATCAAACTCAGGATACTACTTCCCCATGAGCCCCTAAGGCTCTGTGCCAAATTTTGGCCGACGACCACTAGGTGGCGCTCTTTAAATTTAAGTAATTTATATCTCCACATCCGTTTGTCGGATTAACATGAAACTTGCTACACTCATTGCCAATGCCCTCCTGAGGATAGCTGACGAAGGTCATACCGATCCGACAGTAGGTGGCGCTCTGGTGGCACTTTCATTTTTTATTTGCCACTGTGCCCACACCATAACACTTATGGATATGAAATTCATTGGGGTGTTAGAGACTGGCCCCTGTAATTCACACACCAAAAACGACGAGCAGGTGGCGCTAAATGGCTCCATAGCGCCCCCTGGAATATTTCAAAATTGAAGCCCTGCCTCCTACATGCACGTACATGAACCAAATTCGGTAGGCTCATGTATCATCACCAGACGCACAAAAAACCCTCTTGGACACATACCCTCAGTCCAACAGGAAGTCCACCATTTTCCTTCACATTCAATCCTTTGCCATCAAGCAGGAAGTCCTGATAACTTCAACATACAATTTCCCATTGGCATCAAATTGCTCACACATGTATCAGAATCAGAATCAGAATTCCTTTATTTGTCCCGCAAATGGGGAAATTTCTTTGTCACAACAGCCAAAGGACAGTATCACACTTAAACAGTAATAAAAGTAAAAAAATAAACAATATAATAAGACATAAGAAATAGAATTTAACTGGTATATACATAATATCTACAATATGAAATTGGTATTTACAATATGACATAGTATTTATTATTTATAATATGGACAGTGTAAGTTTAAACAGTTGGTATTTTTATTTACAAACAATAAATAATAAATAATAAATATGGATATTAAAAATTGTCCAATTTGTGCAAACCAGAAAGTGTGTGGATATGTGCAGAGTTTTTTTATTGCACAGTGCACAGTGAGGTCTACTGGGAGCAGTGCTGGTTGTAGACTCTGACAGCAGCAGGAAGGAAGGACCTGCGATACCTCTCCTTCACACACTTGGGGTGTATCAGCCTGTCACTGAAGGAGCTGACCAGTGCTGTGATAGTGGCCTGTAGGGGGTGGGACTCCTTCACCAGCAGCGATGATAGCTTGGCCATCATCCTGCTGTCTCCCACCACCTGCACTGGGTCAAGAGGGCATCCCAGGATGGAGCTGGCCTTCTTGATAAGTTTATCAAGTCTCTTCCTATCTGCTGCCGAGATGCTGCTGCTCCAGCAGACTACACCATAGAAAATGGCTGATGCCACCACAGAGTCATAGAAAGAAGTCAGGAGTGCCCCCTGCACTCCAAAGGACCTGAGCTTCCTCAGCAGATGGAGTCTGCTCTGACCTTTCTTGTATATTGCTGCAGTGTGATGAGTCCAGTCCAGTTTGTTGTTCAGGTGAACTCCCAGGTACTTGTAAGACGTCACCATCTCAATGTCCGTTCCCCGGATGTTCACCCGAATGCAGGGTTGTTTGCGCCTGCGGAAATCCACCACCAGCTCTTTGGTCTTCCCGGCGTTGAGCTGGAGGTGGTTCCGCTGGCACCAGTCCACAAAGTCCTGAATAAGTTCTCTGTAGGCTCCGTCATCCCCGTCCCTGATGAGGCCGACGATAGCAGAGTCGTCAGAGAACTTTTGTAGATGGCTGTGGGGTGTTTGGTGGGAGAAATCAGCAGTGTACAGGGTGAACAGGAAAGGGGCCAGGACTGTTCCCTGTGGGGCCCCTGTACTGCAGACAACCGTGTCCGACACGCAGTCCCGAGTCCTCACATACTGTGGCCGGTTGGTGAGGTAATCGAGGATCCAGGACGTGAGGTGTTGGTCCACCCCCGTGAGCTCCAGCTTGTCCCCCAACAGTGCAGGCTGTATGGTGTTGAAAGCACTGGAGAAATCAAAGAACATGATCCTCACAGTGCTTCCAGGCTGCTCCAGGTGGGACAGTGATCTGTCCAGGAGGAAGATGATGGCGTCGTCCACTCGGATGCCAGGCTGGTAGGCAAACTGGAGTGGGTCCATAAAAGGACCCACCAGAGGGCGGAGATGGACAAGGACCAGCCGCTCCAGGGTCTTCATCAGGTGTGAAGTGAGAGCAACTGGTCTGTAGCTGTTGAAGTCCTTTGGGTGAGGGATCTTTGGTACTGGTACCACACAGGAGGTTTTCCACAGCAGTGGCACTTTTCCCAGCTTCAGGCTCATGTTAAAGATGTACTCCACAATCCTGCACAGCTGGTCTGCACAGGACTTGAGGAGCCTGGAGCTGATCCCGTCTGGACCCGTGGACTTCTTCACCTTCATCTTCCTCAGTTGATTCCTCACCTGGATAGTGGAGAGGGACAGATTGGAGCAGGGGGGCTGAGTGTCGGGTGGGGGAGGTGGGTGAATGTCAGGGGGGGCAGTGGAGGGTGTCTGCGACATGAAAGCAGTGGAGAGGGAGGTAGAGGTGAGAATGGGGCAGGAAACAGGTGGGGGGGAAGAGGTGGTGGGGGGCAGCAGAGATGAATGGGCCGGGGGAGGGGTGGGTGTCTGGTCAAACCTATTGAAAAATAGGTTCAGGTCGTTCACCCACGTCTGATCCCCGGCAGCCTGGGAGTCTGGTTTCCTCAGTCCTGAGATGGTTTTAAGGCTTTTCCAGACTCCACGGATGTTACTCTGCTGCAGCTGGACCTCCATCTTCCTCCTGTAGCTGTTCTTCCCCTCTCGGATCTTCTTCCTCAGCTCCTTCTGCACAGCCTTCAGCTCCTCCTTGTTTCCTGACCTAAAGGCCCTCTTTTTCTCCTTAAGGAGAGCCTTAATGTCAGGATTAATCCAGGGTTTGCTGTTTGAAAAACACCGTACAGTCCTGGTGGGTACAGTGTTTTCAACACAGAAGTTGATGTAGTCCGTTATGCATCCTGTTAAGCTGTCGATGTCCTCCCCATGAGCAACACACAGTTCTTCCCACACAGTTGAGTCAAAGCAGTCCCTCAGAGCCTCTTCAGACTCCTCAGTCCATGCTTTAACTGTGCGGGTTTCCACTGGTTGCCTGTTTACAAGGGGCTTGTACACAGGCAGGAGATGAACCAGGTTGTGGTCAGATCTTCCCAGGGGAGGGAGGGGGGATGAGTTGTATGCCTCCTTGCTGTTGGCATAGAATAAGTCCAGTGTTTTATTGTCTCTGGTGTGGCAGGTGACATACTGAGTGAATGTGGGCAGGGTGGAGGACAGAGAGGCATGATTGAAATCCCCAGAGATGAGGAAGAGGGCCTGTGGGTGCTGTGTCTGCAGTGAGCTTGTGACTGAGTGGAGAGCGTCACAAGCTGCATCAGCGTTAGCAGAGGGGGGGATATACACTGCGATCATGATCACCTGTGTAAACTCCCTCGGGAGGTAGTACGGCCTCATGCTAACCGCTAAAAGTTCAATGTCTTTACTGCAGACCTGCTCTTTAACAGTGATGTGCCCAGAGTTACACCATCTGTCATTAACAAACACAGCCAGCCCTCCTCCTTTCCTCTTACCGCTCTCTGCCGTCCTGTCCGCCCGCCGCATTTGAAATCCGTCCAGATTAGCGTCTGTGTCCGGGGTCTGCGCCGTTAGCCACGTCTCAGTAAACACCATGATGCTGCTCTCACGGTAGTCCCTCTGATGCCGGGTCAGCGCCGTTAGCTCGTCCATCTTGTTGGGGAGAGATCTTACATTCCCCATGATGATGGACGGGAGGATGGGTCGGTAGCGTCTCCTCCTGCTACGGCGAGCAGCTCCGGCACGGCACCCGCGTCTCCTCCTCTTCAACTCCCGCGGGACATCGGGCCGCTCGAGCGGCGGCACCGCAGCGCTACTGAGGGCCAACAGCTGATCCCTACTGTAAACAATAGGGCCGCGTACAGGCTCCCCGGACACGGCGGAAAACAGCGAAAGAAGCAGAATTAAGACCAGAGCGATAAAAACAACTCTGGTCTCCATACTGCCCGGAGAAAGAGCTCCAAAGTCAAGTAAATAAAAAAAGTTAAAAAGTACTAAAAGTTATAAAAAAAGAAGAAAAAGCTCAAAGGTGAGCGAGAGCTGCTGTAACAGGCTGCCACTCACGCGGCGCCCCTCCTCGTAATGAGAGGGGCTCGCCCTGAACACGTCTCTGCATCAATACTATGTCATATCTATAGCGCCACCCTCTGGACACAGCAAGTCACTGACGATGTCACTGTTGTGTTTTGTGTGACACGGATCCCATTTACATTAGGTACCACATTTCCACAGCCAACGGGCAAGCACACAACTGGGCGCACAGGGCGCCCAACGTACGTGGACTGCGAGGGCCCGTTCATCGCTGCTTGCAGCTTTAATGTATTATTTGTTTTTTTCTGCAGTATTATGACATGAGTAACAGAGAAATTGTTTCTTTCAATAAACAGGGGGAGATTCAAGCAATGTATCCTGTGATACTGATACTGCCATAAACACCCCTGCTGATGCAGACGTGTCTGATACTCAGAGCACAGAGAGCAGGGACAGTGAAGAGTGCATTAGAGGAGGGAGACTGGCCATTCCCGGAGCTCAGGCTCGAAAAAGAAAGGCTAAATCGTGCCGATCTGATGATGATTTTCGTACACACATGGCTGACAGTAGAAGGATGCTGGAGGATATACATGGAGCTGAACGGAGCCAGTTGGCTCAAGAGGCTGCTGCTTTTGAGAAGATATTTCAGGCACAACAGGAGGCTGAGGAGAGACGATTCCGGTCTATGCAGGCACAGCAACAGGCCACCAACCAGATGTTTCTGCAAATAATGGGCACTCTTGCAAGTGTTTGGTTCCCAGGTCAACCTCATTCCTCAACAATACCACCCTGGACCAAAACACCCCCACCAACATCAACACCAACACCTAGTGCCTGATCCATGCCACAGCTGTATCAGCCAACACAGCCTACATTCCTGCCGCCTATGATCCCTCCACATCAGCACCAGACACAATCTCCATCCTCCCAAAATGAGCATCCCACCACCTCATCCATTCTACATGAGATAAATAGTAAGCAGGACTACTACAACCTGTAAATTGTTGTTACACTTTTTTCTCTTTTTTTTTCAAATTAGGAAAGGCTTTGTTTATGTATGCCCTTAATGTGCACATTCATTACTGGCATTGTTTGAATTGCTATGCAGAACTTACTGTTTTTGGTTTAGTGTTATAAAGAATGTTAGACAGATTTTTTATGAAGAACTATGGCTTCTTTGTGTGTGTTTAGATTTCCAAGCAATATGCTACCTCATTTTCAAGGTTTTGTTCTTTTCAAGCTTCTGGGCTACACATGAGGTGAATATCCTATAAAGAATCATTTTTGATTGTTATACTACTTAAAGCTTTATTTTTTATTGTCATTTCAAGCTTAAAGCTTAATTTTGTTATTGTAATTTCAAGCAATCTACCAAAAAAACACTGTTGAAAACATGTCAGTTTATTTTCTAAATGGAGACAAAGCATTTTTTTTTGCACTGATGTGGCAACGTTACATTTGTCACAAGTTAAAAAGGCAATAAACAGTTTTTAAAAGCAAAAGTGTTTCCATTCTGTCCACTTTGAATCACACAAAACAGGTTCCCACGATACAGAATATGGTAGCACTTACAGTAGCACACATGAATCAGTAAAAATTAATTAATCAAGGGAGATAACAGCTCATAACTTTGGGAAGCTCAAACTGGCCTGTATTGTTTGTAAGGTTTTAACATTCACATTGTTGAAAAGTAGCTACGCAGTGCATTTCTGATGTAATTGTGTTGCTGTTGCGCATACCCCTGCTCATGATGTCCCACACTCTCACCCTCCTCTGTAACTCTTCTGTTATCTCTCTCAAGATAGTCCTCATTATGTACCTCACAGTAATTATGCAGCACACAACAAGCAGACACTATGCGGCTTACAAAAGTTATGTGGACATCACATTCTTTCATGAGGCAACGCCAGCGTCCTTTGAGGCGCCCAAAGGCATGCTCAACTGTCATACGGGCTTGACTTAATCTGTGGTTGAAGTTGAGCTGCTGTGGTGTTACTCCTCCTCCCTCTGGGTAAGGTCTCATGAGCCAAGTTAGCAGAGGGTAGGCCGAATCACCCAACAGACAAAGAGGCACGTCGACCCCCTCAAATGTTTCAGTCCAATGTGGTAAAAGAGTGCCTGCACTGCCAAGTTCATACAGTGACGAGAGGGAGAACACATGGGCATCATGTATCTTGCCTGGTCACCCAACATTAATGTCCCAAAATCTCATCCTATGGTCCACCACACCCTGCAAAATAATTGAATAGTCTCCCTTTCGATTGTAGTAACAAGATGAGTTGTCAGGTGGAGCTCTGATCTCAATATTGGTTCCATCTATTGCTCTTGCAACACTCCATGTGTCTCGAAAACCTTTTACTATCAGCCTGAACTCTGCTGCAGAGGGATGCTTAATGTACTGAGGCTTCATTACAACATTTATAGCAGTCACAACCTCTTGGGTGATAGAGCAACATGTTGATATCCCAACACCAAACGGGTGTGAGATAGACCTGTACTCTAGGTTCGTGGCTAACCTCCAAATACAAATTGCCACACGAACGTCTACAGGCACCGCCTGCCTGTATTTAGTGTTTTGGCGTGTCAGCCAGGGCCGGAGAGTGTCGCACAGTAGATTGAAACTGCCTCTTCGCATTCTGAAATTTTTCAGCCATTCCTGGTCCGTCCAGGCATTGTTGATGCAGGGCCACCAACTATCGCTATGTGGATATGTCCATATGCTCCTGTGTAACAGAAAGATATATTTGGTAAAATATAGATAATTATCATAGGTAAACTGCTGTTATTAATATTGTTGAATGAATTAGGCCAATGTCATTTTTGCTGTTTTTGCGAATCTACATTTTTAATAAGGTTTATCGCTTTGGATAAAAGTACTAAATACCCTAATATAAACATAAATGTAATTTGGACAGATATAAAACAGCATAGGTCTCTCCTCTTCTTGCTACCCACAAAAAGAGATTCATAGCTAACAAATAATTGGCTTTTTGTAATTTTACAAATTTGTAATTTCATGCTAATGTGTTAGGGAAACTCAGCCTTTAAAAGCAGACTCAACCTCAAAATTTCACCAGACAACATTAATTCAAAAGAGCACACGTTTGCTGTCTCTATTCACAAGAGGTGCAGGCTGTGTTGAAGACCACGGGCGTACCTGATCGATCTTCGGAAATATTGTCGGCTGATGAGCATGTCACAGTGTAGGAGGATGCGCCTCTGCCTGAACCGTCTTGATATGCTTCGTCGGTGACTCCAGTGCATCATTACATTGTTTTCCAGCCTCAGCCTTGCCTCATTTTCGAACTGTACCATTTGCCTACAGTGATGAGTGCAAACTACGTAATAAAGGATTACCAGGGCCAAGAGCAACCTGCGTAGTTGTCCCTCCATTGTTGAAAAGTGGCGCTCTGATAGTCTGCTCTTCTTTGTTTACTTCCGGGAGTTTTCCGCAAGGAAATTCGGACCAATTAGAGAGCAGTTTCCTCGCGCATCACACATTTTGGTCCGCTTGTAAATGCTGCCGTGTGAACACAAACCAAACTCGAGGCAATATGCAACATTGTAACAAGTTGGTCCCTGATTCGGACCAAAGCAAACGAACTATAGGTGTGAAAACGCCCTTAAACTCCTTCGCTTGGGTCAGGAGCTCACTCCCCAACCGGAGGGAGCAATCCACCTTTTTTCGGCAGAGAACCATGGCCTCAGATTTAGAGGTGCTGACCTTCATCCCGACCGCATCACAGTCGGCTGCAAACCGCCCCAATGCTTGCTGAAGGTCACGGGCTGAGGAAGCCAACAGAACCACGTCATCCGCAAAAAGCAAAGACGCAATTCTGAGGTTCCTATACCGGACACTCTCCTCACAATGGCTGTGCCTTGAGATGCTGTCCATGAATATCACAAACAGGATCGGAGACAGGGGGCAGTCCTGGCGGAGTCCAACACCCACTGGAAACGTATTCGACTTTGTGCCAAGTATACGGACACAACTCTCACTTTGGTCGTACAAGGACCGGATAGCTCATACCAATGGCCCCGGTACCCTATACTCCCTCAGTACCCCCCACAGAACTCCCTGGGGGACCCGGTCGAAGGCCTTCTCCAAGTCTACAAAACACATGAAGACTCTACTGATTCTACTGTTTTGACAATGCGCATGCGCGAGTAGCAACACGCGGACGCTGTGGAGGCTCTGTGTTTGGCAAACAATTAACGTAACTACTATGCTTAAAAATAAAACCTCTACATGGTTTTGACTTAAAAACTCAAGTGGAACATATGACCTAAACTTCTTGTTAAAACTGAAGTAAATACCGCCACGATGACTGAAAGGGGGACAGAGATGGTCGGCGAGACTGAAACTTTCGTTATCTCTGACACCTGCCCGGTGATTAAGGAAGATCAGGACAAAGGGAAGGAGCCCTCTTCTAAACGACCAAAACCTGGATCTTGGTCGGAATCAAATTCACCGGATAGTTCACCCTCTGCCCAGGTAAATCACCAGCTGTTGGCCTCTATTGAGATAAGACTCCGAAAGCTGGATATATTGGATGAGCTGCGGCAAGATGTTCAAGATCTGAAGCAGACCTCGGATTTCATATGCGCAACGCTGGATGAGTATAAGAAGAAAACTGACGGATTGGAAACCACATTCATCCAACTAGAAACAACGGTAAATCAGATGAAAACGGAAAATGGCCAGCTAAAGGAAAAAATGCTGGAGCTGACGACTAGATCTATGAGGGATAATTAGATTTTCTCCGGGATCACAGAAACTTCAGGTGAAGATGTGGAGAAAACACTGAAACAGTTCTTAATCAACGAATTACAGATGGATGTGGGGATGGTGAAAAAAATCCAGTTTGATTGTGTACATAGGCTCCAACGCAACAGAGAAAACCAAGGAAAGCCCCGTTTATTAATGGCGAAGTTTGAACGTTTCAAGGACAAAGCTTTTGTTAAAAGTTTCACCAAACACCTGGCGGGTAAGCCGTATGGTGTGAATGACCAATTAGGCTACGCATAGACAAAGAGGATAATAATGCAAGAATGAGTATAGAAAGAGGAAAGAGGGACTTGATCTGTTTGCCATATAAGTGAGTAAGATATTTTGTATCATTAATGATGGCCTCCACACATGTGTTAAGGTGGCTTTGCCTCTGCTGACCACCCAATTTTTATTTTTTTGTTTTATGTTGTGTGTCTATGTCTTTTTTATGTCTTTTCTGTTATCCTGTTTGGATCATTTGAGGTTTATTAGTAGGCCTGTGTGTATTTGTTGTATATGTGATGGTTTCAATATTATTAAAGAGTGTCTATGGACATAAATAGGTTGGTTAAAGGGAGTTATAACTGTAATGGGTTAGCTAACAACGTAAAAAGAAATGAGGTTTTCAAATGGCTTAAAGATAAATGTACATTTGACATTATATGTTTACAAGAAACACACTCTGTATCAAAGGATGAAATGAAATGGATGAGAGAATGGGGTGGACATATTTTCTTTAGTCATGGATTTAGCAATCAAAGGGGGGTATCAATCCTTATTGAAAAGAATATTGATTATGTAATTCATACAACTTTAAGAGATACAGAAGGAAGATGGATTATTGTAGACTGCACAATTAAATCTCTACGATTATGCTTAGTTAATTTATATGCACCATAAGTGAACATATGCGTTCAGATCATTCACTTATTACCCTTCAGGTGATGACTGATGATTTTCATAGAGGTCCAGGTTTCTGGAAGTTTAATCTGTCTTTACTACAGGATGATTTGTTTGTTGAAAACACAAAAACATTTATTTCTGATTTTTTTAAGTTTAATATTGGTAGTGCTAACCCTCATATGGTATGGGATTCCTTTAAGTGTTCGTTCAGGGGATACTGTATAAAATATTCTTCTTGGAAATATAGGTTGAACACACGTTATGAAAATGAATTGATTCAAGAGATTAAAAAGTTAAATGAAGAAATTGATGAGGACGGTGAAACTTGTTTAGATATATATGTTACTTTGGAAAATAAACAGAGAGAGTTAGAGAGACTCTACCATAAAAAAGCTAGTGGCATTATAATTAATTCCAGAGCTACATGGATGGAGAAGGGTGAGAAATGTACTGACTTTTTTTTAAAACTGGTTCATAGAAATCAAACAAGGAAAAATATAACTCAACTGGAGACTGAAGATGGATCTGTGTTATCATCGCCAATAAAAATTTTAGAGGAAGAAAAATCCTTTTTTCAAAATATTTACACTCTAGTAGAACAGAGTTGTCCACCTCCAGACCTCTACCAATCCTTTCTCCCCGACTCTTATCCAGAAAAATTGTCAGATTTACAGAAACAAGATTGTAAAGGTATGATTTATGAGGATGAGCTTCGTCAAGCAATAAATTCCTTTAAATCAGGTAAATCACCTGGACTAGATGGGATCCCTATTGAAGTTTATAAAATATTTTTTGATTATATAAAAGATCCCATTCTAGCATCTTTCAATCATTCTTTTGAGGTTGGTAGATTGTCTGGAACTCAACAAGAGGGACTGATCTTTCTTCTCCTAAAACAAGAGGCAAATGGTCAATACAAAGATCCAGTTAAATTAAAAAATTGGAGACCCTTAACTTTATTGTGTTGTGATAACAAAATATTGTCCAAATGTATCGCCTCTAGAAATAAAAAGGTTATGCATGGAATTATCGATAAAGATCAGAATGGATTTATTGAGGGTAGATTCATTGGGGATAGTATAAGACATCTCTTGGAAATTATTGAACTTTATGAGAAAGGGAAGAAACCTGGTTTAATTTTTGTGGCAGATTTTGAAAAAGCTTTTGATACTGTGAAATGGGAGTATATTTCTAAATGTTTGGAATTTTTCAACTTTGGTATCTCCTTGATAAGTTGGGTTAGAGTACTATATAATAATCCATTAAGTAGAATTATAAACAGTGGCCATTTATCACAAAGTTTTTTATTGTCTAGAGGAGTTAGACAGGGTTGTCCACTATCCCCATATTTGTTCCTGTTAGTAATAGAAACATCAGCGATAGAAATTAGGAATAATATTAATATTAAAGGTTTGAGTAATTATGGGTTAGAATCAAAGATTTCGTTATACGCGGATGATACAATTTTCTTTTTATCACCCAAAGAAAGGTATTTGAATGCATTACTCAAAGACTTGGATCAGTTTGCAGAATTGTCTGGTTTGAAACCAAATTATGAAAAATGTATTATTTTGCGATTAGGCTCGTTACATGGAACTGCGTTCAAATTTTCATGTAATCCAACATTGATGTGGTCAGATGGATCAATAGATATACTTGGCATCCATATTCCAAAAAGGATTGATGAACTGGTAAAAATTAACTTTGAGAATAAACTTCAAAAAATGAAAAAAGTGTTATGTCCATGGAAATCAACAACATTATCTTTATTTGGGAAAGTCACCCTGGTTAATTCATTGTGTACCTCTCAGTTTACTTATTTGTTAATGTCTCTTCCATCCCCAGACGAGGTTTTTCATAAGAAGTATGAGAAACTAGTCTTTAATTTTATATGGAATAATAAACCAGAAAAGATAAAGAGAAAATATTTATACAATTCCTTGGATGAAGGAGGTGTCAAATTAATTAATCTTAAGGCACTCAATCAGTCCTTAAACGCGTCTTGGGTACAGAAAATATATTGTAATCCCAACTGGAGTTCCTCATGCTTCTTACGCAATATACACCCAATATTTAAGTATAATTTATTTATGTTTGCACAGATTTCAAATACCCATTTTCAGTGTCTGCAAAACATTTTTGTAAACCTATCACCTTTTTTTAATGATATGATACAGGCATGGCTACATTTTCAATATTTTCCACCTGAGTCTGTGGATGCCATTTTGCAACAAATTATATGGTTTAATTCTAACATACTGATTAACAGATCACCTATTTTGTGGGAGCATTTTGTTGGAAAAGGTATTATTTTTGTAAATGATGTAATGGATATGAATGGTAACATTTATTCATATAAAACATTTTGTGAATTATTTGGTAAATTGTGTCTGTCTGTGTTAGTAGCTGCAATTCCCTTAGTTTGGAAGAAGAAAGTTAAAAATGCAAAAAGAAAATTGTTGGTATGCAAATCTCTTATAAAAAATTACTTATGGCTTAAAGGGAAAAAGATAAACCCCTTTATGTATAAGTTTTTCTTGAGGGCATATAATTTGAATAAGGAGCTAGATAAATTTCAGTCTTACTGGGAGGGGATATTTGATACCCCTTTGCCATGGCGACAGGTGTATAATTTAACATATAATTCTATTATAGATACAAAATCACAATATTTCCAAATCAAGATTCTATATAAAATTTTGCCCACAAGAAAAATGCTCTTCATTTGGGGGTTACAAGATGATCAAAACTGTCGTTTCTGTACAACCGAAATTGAAGATATGTTGCATCTTTTTTGGTTTTGCCCATATGTGGCTATGTTTTGGATGATCTTGGAAAAATGGTTAGCCTCAAACTCCCTTGTCTTGTCAATGTGCCCTCAAACAATAATTTTTGGTGACTTAAGTAATGGATGTCCAAATGTTTTAAATACAGTTATTTTACTGGGTAAGAGATTTATTTTTGAACTGAAAGGAAAATAATTTTTGACATTGTTTAACTTGATTTCTTTTTTGAAAATTTTTTTTTAGTTAGAGGGTATTATCGCAAATAGACAGCAAAAGACCGAGGACTATGAAAGAAAATGGAATACATTAAGGCCTTGTTTTAAAAGATTGAGGATGGTGAATTGTGTCTTTTTTCTCTTTTTTTGGAAATAGTGCTTTTTTTTTGTTTGTGTGGCTTTTTATTATGTATGTCATTTGTGAAAGATGTTTTGGTAGTTTTTGCGTGTCCTTGTGCTGTTTTAATGTAATAAAAAAAAAATTAAAAAAAAAACACATGAAGACTGGATAGGCAAACTCCCATGACCCCCCCAGCAAGCCTGCAAGGGTAAAGAGCTGATCGATTGTTCCACGGCCAGGACGGAATCCCCATTGTTCCTCCTGAATCTGAGGTTCGACGATCGGACGGACCCTCCTTTCCAGCACCCTGGAATAAACTTTCCCAGGGAGGCTAAGCAGTGTGATACCTCGATAATTAGCACACACTCTCCAGTCCCCCTTTTTAAAAATGGAAACCACCACCCCGGTCTGCCACTCCAGAGGTACCGTCCCCAACCTCCACACGACACTGCAAAGACGTGTCAGCCATGTCAGCCCAACAATGTCCAGAGCCTTCAGCATCTCAGGGCAAATCTCATCCACCCCTGGCGCCTTGCCACTGGCTTGACTACCTCAGTGACCTCTGCCAGGGATATGGACGAGTCTTCCCCCGAGTCTTCAGACTCTGCCTTATTTACAGAGGACGTGTTAGTCGGGTTCAGGAGGTCGTCGAAGTGCTCCTTCCACCGCCCGATGGTATCCCCAGTCCGGTTCAGCAGGTCCCCTCCCCGACTGAAAACAGCCTGGGCTGAGGCCTGCTTACCTTTTCTGAGCCGCCGATGGTTTGCCAGAACTTCCTTGAAGTCCTTCTCCATAGCCTCACTGAACTCCTCCCACACCCGGGTTTTTGCTTCAATGACTTGGGTTGTCGCCCCGACTGGCACCGATGATCGTCTGACCACTGCTCTTAGTGGCCACCTCTACAATGGAGGCTCTGAACATGGTCCATTCGGATTCCATGTCCCCAGTCTCCCCCGGGATGAGCCAAAAGTTCTTCCGGAGGTGGGAGTTGAAGACCTGACGGACCGGGGCCTCCGCCAGACATTCCCAGTTCACCCTCACTACCCGTGTGGGTTTCCCAGGTCTGTCCGGCAGCCTCCCCCGCCACCTGATCCAACTCACCACCAGGTGGTGATCAGTTGACAGCTCCGCTCCTCTCTTCACCCGAGTGTCCAAGACATACGGCCGCAGGTCTGATGATACGACCACAAAGTCTATCATCGACCTTTGGCCTAAGGTGGCTTGGTACCAGGTACACTTATGCGCCACCCTATGCTCGAACATGGTGTTCGTTATGGCCAATCCATGACTAGCACAGAAGTCCAATAACAAAACACCCTTCGGATTTAGATCGGGCAGGCCGTTCTCCCCAATCACCCCCCTCCAAGTTTCCCCATCGTCAGCCACGTGAGGGTTAAAGTCCCCCAGAAGTCCCCAGGCGGAGTCCCTTCCAAGACACCACCCAAGGACTTCAAGAAGGCCGGGTATTCTGAGCTGCTGTTCGGTGCATACGCACACACAACAGTCAGAGCCTTCCCCCCAGCGACCTGCAGTTACATGGAGGCGACCCTCTCGTCCCTCGAGGAGAACTCCAACACAGCGGCGCTCAGCCGGGGGCTTGTGAGTATCCCCACACCCGCCCGGCGCCTCTCACCCTGGGGAACTCCAGAAAAGTAGAGAGTCCAGCCCCTCTCAAGGAGTTTGGTTCCAGAACCGGTGCTGTGCGTGAAGGTGAGCCCAACTATATCTAGTTGGTACCGCTCTACCTCCCACACCAGCTCCGGTTCCTTCCCCGCCAGAGAGGTGACATTCCACGTACCGAGAGCTAGTCTGCGAAGCCGGGGGTCAGGACGCCCAGGTCCCCCCCTTCGCCTACTGCCTAATGTACATTGCACCCAACCCCATCGCTCTCCCCTGCGGATGGTGAGTCCACAGGGGCGTGGCCCCAAGCTCCATCCCCGGGTCTGGCTCCAGGGGAGGGCCCATGGTGCCCCCATACCGGGCGAGGTACTCTGTCCCTGTAGTTGCCGATTAATAGGATCTTTTTGTGCTTGGCAACGTGACACTTCCCATGATGATTCCAAAGGGGTCACATATCCAGTCGTCATCCCTCTGTATCTCGGGAAAGTAGTCATTAAACCATTCCAGAAGATTATTCAGATGTGTCGTGATCATTTTCCTCATTAAAATTTTTCCTGCCGTGTACAGTTGCTGTCCCTCATGACAGGCATTCGGTGTCGTATTTACGTTTTGCCATGCTCAATAAGCATTTAAAATCAAACTTTGCGGCTGTTCTTCTATGCTGTGAAATGGTGGGTGTCAATTAGCATTACAGGGCAGTATCGCCACCTACTGTTAAGGAGTGTGAATAGACTGCGCTGCGTTGCATAAAAAGTCTCCTTCAAAATCAAAGCACAGGATTTTTTTCTCAACATTTTTTTTTGCCTGGGCAAAGGTCCGCAACCGACTGAAAACCAGTTGAGAACCACTGCACTACAGGACATTAGGCCCTCATGACACCCTCATGGCACACCAGCAGCCTGCTGGAGGTCATTTTGTAGGGCTCTGGCAGTGCTCCTCCTCTTGCTCCTCGCACAAAAGAGCAGATCTGGTCCTGCTGCTGGGTGGATGCCCTTCTACAGCTCTGTCCAGCTCTTTGTGTAACAGCCAGTCTCCTGGGATCTCCTCCATGCTCTTGAAACTGTGCTGGGAGACACAGCAAACCTTCTTACGATCGCACGTATGGATGTGCCATCCTGGAGGAGCTGGAATACCTGTGCAACCTGATTGGGCTGCAGGTACTGCCTTATGCTACCAGTGACAAGGATGCTAGCATAACGCAAAACTAGAGATGAATCAGTCAGGAAGGATCAGGAGAGAGCAATTGTCTGTGGCCACCACATGAAGAACCATTCCCTCTTTGGGGTGGTTGTCTTGCTTTTGTCTCTCCATTGCACCTGTTGTCTCTTTCATTTGCACCAAAGCAGCTGAAACTGATTCACAGTCACTTGTACTTCTTAAATGGACAGATTGATATCCCTGAAGTTTACATTTAGTCCAGTCTTAGAGTCTTCAGTTCTTTTTATTGCACCACCATCACCTAATTCACTCATCAAATCATGTTGGAGATTATGTGAATATTTCTAACTATGATAGGAATGTTCCTTCAGACATGACAGTTTATTGTTGACTGATCAGTGTGCCATGTGTCTAAAGCTTCATATAGATTAGTTTTATGTAAACATTAATGTACAGTTAATGTTTCAGTGCAGGGTAAGAGCTGCCTTAATGTTCACAATAGCCCTTTTCAAACAGAGACTCTGCATTATCTCCACAGCGGAGGTTCGCCAATTCTCCGCCTTTGTGTGTTCACACTGAACCAAGCAGCTCCGGCGCAAAGCCGCACCAGTGTGCCAATTCATACAACTCTGATACCCCTAAATAAAATCCAGTGCAACCAATTGCCTTCAGAAGTCACCTAAATTAGTAAATGGAGTCTACCTGTGTGTAATCTAATCTCAGTATAAATACAGTTGTTCTGTGAAGGCCTCAGAGGTTTGTTAGAGAACATTAGTGAACAAACAGCATCATGAAGCCCAAGGAACACACCAGGCAGGTCAGGGATAATGTTGTGGAGAAGTTTAAAGCAGGGTTAGGTTATGAAAAAATATCCCAAGCTTTGAACATCTCACGGAGCACTGTTCAATCCATCATCCGAAAATGGAAAGAGTATGGCACAACTGCAAACCTACCAAGACATGGCCATCCACATAAATTGACAGGCTGGGCAAGGAGAGCATTGATCAAGCAGCCAAGAGGCCCATGGTAACTCTGGAGGAGCTGCAGAGATCCACAGCTCAGGTGGGAGAATCTGTCCACAGGACAACCAATAGTCGTCCACTCCACAAATCGGGCCTTTATGGAAGAGTGGCAAGAAGAAAGCCATTGTTGAAATAAAGCCATAAGAAGTCCCGTTTGCAGTTTGCCACACAGAGCAAACATGTGGAGGAAGGTGCTCTGGTCAGATGAGACCAAAATTGAAGATTTGGCCTAAATGCAAAACGCTATGTGTGGCGGAAAACTAACACTGCACGTCACCCTGAACACACCATCCCCACCGTGAAACATGGTGGCGGCAGCATCATGCTGTGGGGATGCTTTTCTTCAGCAGGGACAGGGAAGCTGGTCAGAGTATTTTTTTTGCGGTCAAATTCCAACAGAAATATTCCAGGGGATACAATATTATTAGGATGGATTCTCAAAGAAAGACAGTTGGCCCGAGACATAAGAACGTGTCATGGGAAAGAACACAGTAAAAGTATTGATAATATAATAATAATAAAATAAAAGAATAAATAAAATAATAATAATAATAAAAAAATAAAATAATCAACAATAACAATAATAAAATATAAGAGTAAAAACAAAAAAAAATGACATACATATCCTACAAAAATACATACATACACACATAAATATATTGACAAGACAGAAGGGACTTGACGTCTAGAAGGACTAGATGAGAGGTGAGAGAGCCAGTGGGAAAATCAACTTACAGCATGTTTTTCAAAGAGTCAGCGGTGCTATGCCAGGTGCTAAGGGTGCTCTCATTGGCACCATTAATCTGAGCTGTTAAAGCTCCATGTATATGGCGTCCAAAAGAGAGAGAATCCAAGACTGAGTAGTCAGAGAATGAGGTGACTTCCAGCGAGTTGCAATCATTTTCTTGGCTGCTGTCAGTCCAGCAAAGATGACTCTCTTTTTTGAGTTTAGAAATATTGAGGATTGACAGATTATTTAAAATCAACACACATATAGTTACAGGTACTGTATCATCTATCAAATCAGATAATTTGGATGCAACATTGCCCCAAAATTGTCTAACAGGAGGACAGTCCCAGAACATAAATGTGCCCTGGGTTTTCAATGAGCACGGCTCATTAATAATTTTCATGTGATGGAGTTTAACAGCGGTGAGGTATGTTCTGTGCAAGAAATTAAAGTGAATTTGCTGATGATCTGGATTACGAGATGCATCATGAATGCTGGACCACATTGCGTCCCAATCAAAATCCTGAGCTAGGTCTGGGCAATCTCTCCTCCAGACTCTCTCCACAGGGAGTAAAACAAGGTCTGTTACCTGCAAAAAATGATACAGTTTGGATACCATACCCTTAGCTCTGTTTTGTTTAGTTAATAAATCTCGGAGTGGGTGGGTAGGTAAAGGACATGTGCTCTAAGCGCTGACCTTAGCTGTAAATTAGGGGTGGAGCCGAACCCGAATACGGTATTCGGAAAGACACAAATAACGTGTTTTTTACAAATACTTATTTCGAACAAATACTTTGAAAAATATTTGTATTCGGGAACAAGAAAAGCATCGTATTAAAAAGCTACGTTTCCTCATGAGACCGCAGTACATGCCCGGATGAGTGAGTGAGTGACGTTCAGGAGTCGGGGGTGGGGGCGTCAAAACACCGCTGTTCCGACCCCCCCCCGCCCCCGCAGCTGTCCATGGTGCTGCTGAACCAGGTGACGTTGTTTACACTCTGCGTTGTGGCTTGTCTGTGAAACGCGCGTTGCTCAGGGACTGGGCAGATCTGTCCCACTTGCTTTGTCCCTCACTCCGTTGGGAGATCTTCCACAGAGTAAAAGAAATACACGTTGTTTCTCTCCCCCGCTCCGCTCGAGCGCGGCTGAACGCGGCTTGAGCCCACTTCACGGGCGCGAGGCTGCTGCAGCCGGCGACCCTGCTGACAGCAGACCGGGGGAGAAAAAACATTCTTTGCTCGGTGCTTTGGTTGGGTTTTAGGCAATGAAGAAGCATAATGACAGTTAGCTATAGGCTACTATGTCATATTATTTACAGATTAAGTTTAGTTCTTGGAATTCTGTGCATTAGAAAGAACAGTTTTTAAGTATTATTTGTTTTTATTCTGTCTGTTCAACGTCCTCCAACAAGGACGGGTGGTGGTGGGGTTCATAATGTTCACAATGATATTTTATTAGTTGTTGGTTTAACCATGGATGAGGTAATGGCTGTTATGTTATTTTCTTTTCAGTGACATTCCTTGTTACATGTTCATTGCTGGATTTATGGAAAAAACATCAACCAATATTGCATATCCATAATTATTATAATGGATAATTAAAGAATACTTACACTATAATAAAAATTAGAAGTGTAACTCAAAAAAAAAAAAAATTTTTACGCCTATTTTGAATTTTACTCGAATACAAATACAAATACTTTTCCCCCCTCAACAAATACAAATACAGATACAAATATCGGCTGCTCTGCACACCCCTACTGTAAATAAAAGAAAAAAGTGGAACTTGGCAGATCGAATGCATCCTTAGTATCAGCAAAAGAGAGTAATCCGAAATCATTAAAAATGTCTTTTAAATAGTGAACACCCCTCTGTTCCCACTGGGGAGCACAGATAGGTCTCCCCCCAATTAGAAGTGCCTTGTTATTGAATATTGGAGAAAAGATGTGCCACTTGCAGGAAAGATGACAGTGTGTTTCAACTAATCTCCATACCAGCACAAGATGAGAGATAATGGGGTCAAGGCGTAGTTGACACTGTTTTTTAGGAATGTTGCTAAAAAGAATGTCTTGAAGTGTCCATGTCTGAACTATATTGCTCTCTAGCATGCGCCAAGAGACAGAAGAATGAGTATCAAACCAGGAGAGCAGTGGCCTGAGCACGAACAACCAAGAATAGAGTTTAAAATTAGGGACAGCCAGGCCACCATCCTCCCTCCTTCTCTGAAGAATAGACAGTTTCAGACGCGGCCTCTTCCGGTTCCAAATGAATTTGGAGGTTGCAGATTGGAGCTTGCTCCAGTAATCAGATGGAGGGGGAAGAGGAACCATAGAGCTTACGAAATTGATCTGGGGCAGAATATTCATTTTAACAATAGAGATACGGGCACGAATAGACATAGGGAGGTCAATCCACCGGTCCATGTCCCTCAAGATCTTATTCAGGACAGATGAATAGTTATGCTTAATAATCTGATTTAAAGAAGAAAATATTTCAATTCCTAAATACTTAAAGTGTTGTACTATGGGAATATTGGCCGGAAGGACAGATGTTTTTGCAGTGTCATTTAGATGTAAGAGAGCAGATTTGGACCAGTTAATTTTAAAACCTGACATATTACCAAACTCCTCACAGATGGTCAAAAGGTGTGGTACCGACTGAGCAGGATTTTCCAAGAAAACTAAAACATTGTCCGCATATAGCGACAGCTGGTGTTGGGTGTTATAAACAGAGATGGGGGAGATCAAATCAGACTGACGAAGCTAGTGGCTCCAAGGAGAGCACAAATAGTGCAGGGCTTAACGGACAGCCCTGGCGTGAGGACCTGGAGACTGAGAAGAGGGAGGAGTATGTTTGACCAGTAAGTACCTGTGCTGAGGGGCCTGAGTATAGTGTCTTAATCATACCGATAAAAGTGTTACCGAAACCCATTGCTTCTAAAACAGACCATAAATACGACCATTCTAGTCGGTCAAAGGCCTTCATAGCATCAAGTGAGAGTACAGACATGGGTGTTTTATTATCTGTTGCAGTGTCAACTATGTGAAGTAGGCGTCTAACATTATCTGCTGCAAGCCGCGACTTTATCAAGCCTGTCTGATCAGGATTGACTAATGATGGCATGTGGTGCTCAAGGCGGCGAGCAAGGAGCTTTGCAAAAAATTTTAAGTCAGAATTTAGGAGACTGAGGGGACGGTAGCTAGAGCAGGCAATAAACTGATTAATATATGCTTCATTTTTTAATAACGAGGTATTAAAACGCCATCTGGCTGCACGTTTAGATAGACGGCCCAGAGTTGCTGAACAGAAGACACCTTTATGGTCTGACAGAGCTATCGGGAGTAAAACAGCGGTATTAATACGATGAAAGTGCTGGGGGGAAGCAAAAAGGAAGTCTATTCTAGAAAAAGATTTATGTCGGCCAGAGAAAAAAGTGTAGTCTTTGATGGAGGGGTTTATTAAAGCAACACTAGGTAGTTTGGAGTCATTACTACCCCCGGCTGGTTGAGAGGCGCAATTATCTGTTACTAGAGTCGTAAATACTGTCGCTGTATGAGCATCCCTGGGGAAAATGAATACACGTGAATTTGTTGACAGAGCCGGCGAATCATGAAATCGTCGGAAAAAACCTCAACCGAGTGCCAACAACAAGCTAGATTCAGAGTTAGCAGTTGGTAGTTTGTTAGCATATAGGCTGCACAGCACATCAGCATGCTAGAATTATTCTCATACCGAGTTGGTTGTAGTGATTGCACCGACTAAGTTACTTCCAAAACACGACGCTTGGGCGTGAATGTGTTTAGTAACGTCTGAAAATATAACTATGTTTTCGGGAGTTACTGAGTACAATCGCAAGTTGACGTTGTGTTCGGCTTAATAACTACAACCAACTCGGTATGACAACAGTAAGTAGCATGCTAACGTTACCTCCCGATCCCGATCACACTGTTCAACAATTACGTTGATTATCTGCATGAACTAAGGAATCCGCAACTTTTCAAGACAAGAAGTTCATAGTGTTTTAGTAAGTTAGTCATCGTCTAAAGTCACTTCATGAAAACATGCAAGCTGACGTTGTGTTCGGCGTAATAACTACAACCAACTCGGTACAACAGTAGCTAAGTAGCATGCTAACGTTACCTCCCAATCACACTGTTCAACTATTACGTTGATTATCTGCATGAACTAAGGAATCCGCAACTTTTCAAGACAAGACGTTCATAGTGTTTTAGTAAGTTAGTCATCGTCTACAGTCACTACATGAAAACGTGCAAGCTGACGTTGTGTTTGGTGCAATAACTACAACCAACTCGGGACGACAACAGTAGCTAAGTAGCATGCTAACGTTACCGATAACAACAATAGCCTGACGTTACCTCCCGATCACACTGTTCAACAATTATGTTCAATATCTGCATGAACTGAGAAATCTGCAACTTTACAAGACAAGACGTTCATAGTGTTTTAGTAAGTTAGTCATCGTTTACAGTCACTACATGAAAACGAGCAAGCTATTGAAACGGACAGCATTAGCTTATCTCCCGGCCTTATTACGGTTATAAACTGTGGACAAATAGAACCCCAAAACACCACATAACAACAAATCAACTCAAAGTAAAAGTCGGTAAGATATGTATAATATAAATATATATATAATATACATAATATATATATATATAAATATAAATATGTATATATGTAATATATGACTTACAAATCCAGTAGCATCAAGGCTAGGTCGCCATCAGTTCTTTCAGCTCACACCACCGAGCGTAAGCTGGTCCAATATTTATCCATGTCCGGCTCATGTTATATCACTTTCTCTTTTTCTTTTCTTCGCCTCCTCAGACAATACCTTCTTGGCTTTTTTAGCTGGCTTGGCCATGGCGTTGGTTTACAAAAAATCCAAGTAGCTGCTGGCTAAATCCACCGACGAATAAACGTGTCGTAAAGCAGGTCGCACTAGACTTCTTTACGTCAGGTATGTCGCTACCCGCTCTGGGAAGTTACACAGTGCGGTTTCTGCTGGCGCGACCCCGCTCAGGCTGCAGAGGCGTCACCGTTCATCCTATTAACCGTTATTCTACCACTTAACTGAGTTTAGAAATATTATTTTAAGGTCGAAAAGCTACCTAGTGTTGCTTTAATCACCACATATCCACAAGCCCCAAATTACTGGCCCAAAATTTTAGAGCATTTCTAACAATTCTATGTGTTAGCAATTCTAACATTTTTGATGTAATTAAATTGTAGAAATTGCTGTCGAAATCATTAGGAGCATATGCTGATATAAGAGCTATTTTCCTTGAATTAAATTCTATTCTAGCAATCACAAGTCTACCCATGTCATCTGCCCAGGATGTTATAATTCTCATTGGAAGACTGCGTCTAACAACAATGGCCACACCTTTAGTTTTCGTGTCAGCAGAGGAGAATGCTACAGTGTGAAAAAATCTATTAGCAAGACGACCAGCATCAGCTTTCAACAAATGCATCTCTTGCAACAATGCTATGTCAATATTCTTTCTTTTCGAAGCTGGTCAGAGTTGATGGGAAGATGGATTGAGCCAAATACAGGGCAATCTTGGAAGAAAACTTGTTAGAGTCTGCGACTTGAGACTTGAGACATGGACGGAGGTTCACCTTCCAGCAGGACAATGACCCTAAACATACAGCCAGAGCTACAATGGAATAGTTTAGATCAAAGCATATTCATGTGTTAAAATGGCCCAGTCAAAGTCCAGACCTAAATCCAATTGAGAATCTCTGGCTTGAAAAATTGCTGTTCACAGACACTCTCCATCCAATCTGACCAAGCTTGAGCTATTTTGCAAGGAAGAATGGGCAAAAATTTCAGTCTCTAGATGTGCAAAGCTGGTAGAGGCATACCCCAAAAGACCTGCAGCTGTCATTGCAGCAAAAGGTGGTTTTACAAAGTATTGACTCAGGGGGGCTGAACACTTTTACACGCCACACTTTTCTTTTTTTTATTTGTAAAAAAAAAATTGAAAACCATGTATCATTTTCCTTCAACTTCACAATTATGCGCCACTTTGTGTTGGTCTATCACATAAAATCCAAATAAAATCCATTTATGTTTGTGGTTGTTACAGGACAAAATGTGGAAAAATTCAAGGGGTATGAATACTTTTGCAAGCCACTGTACCTGCTGACTGTTTACAATCATATGGATGCTGTTATAATGTGTTGTGATTGAGATCCTGACCCACCATGCATCGTGGAAAGTGACAAAGTTACGTTTTTCGCTCTAAGTTACATTATTACATAATCACCACCATCAGTAAACAGGACACTGTCTGACTCTCTCACTCGTGGGGAGGGATGCTGTTTTCTGGGAGAAAGTTCACTGAAGTCTTGGTCGGGGGGACTGACCGTCGCAGTGACTTTTTTCAAGACAGTAACTACAACAACACAATAGTGGAAGGAGACAAACACTTGGTGAGTTAAAGTTTTTTGCCAGGGACAGACGCTGTTTTTCGGCCAGAAATGTGACAAAGAGTCGGTAGGACAGACAGGATGACAGACAGGATGACAGACACTTTTCTGCGTATAACTGCAGATTTTTCCTCATAAGTTGCCAATGACAATACCATGATGTCCATAGCTGTCTCTGACCCTACATGGGCGACGGATTGATCATAAAAGCAATCATGTTACGTGGAAAAAAAAAAAAAATTATATATATATATATGGGGATTTCAATATTTCTCAAGAAAAAAACTTCTGCAAAATAATGTGTTCCGATATGTATTTCGATATTAACTGTATGAATGAGGAAAGGAAACCTGCTTCAGGCTCAGCCGGAGGGGAGGAGTCAGAGAGAAACTCAAGAGTTTGTTAAAGAAAACATGTCAGTGAGCAGCTTAGCTTCACAGAGCCAGTTACTGCAGTAACTGAGCCAGAATTCTAAAAGTTATCTCTTTTTTTTTAATGGAAAATCCAGAGTTTTCCTCACCTCAGGCTTAACATTCTCATGGTTTTCACTAATCCTGCTTGCTGAAACAGGGCTCTGAAATATGAAACAGGATCTGTGCTTAGTTAGGTAACTTCAGAGTTAATCCTGGGTTTTCAGTACTAGGATGGTGGTTCACATCCATCATCATGGTAATTTGTGCTGCACACCTAACCTGCTCCGGACCAGGTGATGATTGAGGTAACGGATCCAAACATATGAAAGCACCACCTTCTGGCCAATCAATTTTCTGGAAAATTGTGTAATTATCCAGAAAAGATCCCGTGGAGCTCAGTGCATGGATCATAATGGGTGTATTCCTGTGTTGGAGACCCCTAACACTTAAGACGCAAATATTACAAAAGGTAATAGTAGTTAGTCTTATTATAATACAACTCCAAAGAAGAGAGTTAGAAGTGAAACCCCTAACCATAACTTGATAAACATACCATTCTCAAGCTTAAAGTGAAACTCTCGCCTAAATGCAACCTAGGCTGTTTTTGTGAAGGAACTCGAGTCAAATCTTTGTGTAAAAGCATAATTACGACGAAAAAGCCACTTTTAAGATTTACTATATTTTCGTTTTCGGGTCAAAATCATTTTCATTGGTGTGCTAGGGGCAACATTACGGTAGCATCAAAATCGCTATTTTTAAAACATTAAGAAGACTCGACACAACATGAAACTTTGCTCGTAGTATCACCAGGGTCTCTACACATGAACACGAGCATTGAGAACATTGTTTGTGTACACAGAGTTTACTAAAAAGAAGGTTTTTGAATGACTCACGCTAGCACTAGCTTGCTCCACTCGCCGCCGTCCTGCCAGTCGAGAAGAGTCGATCCCTGAGTGCGACGTAACATGGAGGAGAGTAAAGGTGGAAAGCTCCTAAAGCGTTGCACTCACTGCTTTTACACAAAGGTTTGACTCGGTTCCTTCACAAAAAAAGCCTAGGTTGCATTTTGGCGAGCGTTTCACTTTAAATCTTAGACAACAGTTATCTACTGTAATACAGATGTACCTCACTGTCCACCACCCCGTTCTTGTCACGATGTGGTGCCTCGTAAGCATCCATTTGCTGGCGTGAAACCTTGGCGAGCCTCTCAGCCAGCTCCCTCCAGCGTCCAGCCACCTCCACAGCCGTGGTCAGTAGGACAAAGTCCATGACCAGTCTGGCCACGAGACCCTGACAATCCATCTTCAACAGGGCCTGCAGAGAAAGGACAAAAAAGGACTTTAGTGATAAATCAATAAAAGAGTACTTAAAGTTACAGTCTGAAATGATGGAGGTAGATCCCGAATTCTGGAGAAAAAAAATGACGTATGAGCTCTGACTAGGAATCAGTGGACATGGTGAGAGAGAGGACCACAGTGAATTGTGTCCAGTGAAGATGGAAACTAGGGGTGGGGGAAAAAATCGATTCACATAAGAATCGCGATTTGAATCATCCACGATTCTGAATCGATTCATAAACTTCAAAAATCGATAAAAAAATAAAAATAAAATAATAATTTTTATATATATATATATATATATATATATATATATATATATATATATATATATATTGAAAAATCACACAAAACACCAATTTGTGTTATTTGTGTACAGTTTATGTTTGTAACTTCTGGGAGAAAAAGGCAGCTGGCCTAAGCTTTTATTTAGGCAATTTTATTTATGCAAGTTATTTCTTGTACAGTAAGTAAGTTTTTATTTGTTTAGCATGAATAAATGTTACCTTTTTTTAATGTTTGCCTTTGTGTGATTACATCATTGGAATCAGTTTGTTTAAAAATCACATTATCTTATACAAACTGTATTGTTTTGATGCCATAATTTGCCTTAACACACTAAGCACTGTATCAATTTTTGAATCGAGAATCGTTTGAATCGAGAATCGGTTGAATTGAGAATCGATTCTGAATCGAATCGTGACCCTAAGAATCGGAATCTGAATCTGAATCGAATCGAATCGTGAGACACCCAAAGATTCACACCCCTTAATAATGCCCTTATGAACACCGACCTTTGCTCATGCTTACAGACTTAGAGACAGCTAGGCTTAGAAAGGACACACATGACCATTCTAAACTGATAATGTCATCACAGGGTGGATTAAGAAATGCAACATGACAAAACCATGGTTCAGTCAAATTTCAGGCGTACAATCTACCTTTTTATGTACTTGTTTTTATGTACATGTTTATGTGTGTGTGTGTGTGTGTGTGGGTGGGTGTAGGGCTAGTTTTAGATTTATTTGCGTGGTTTTGTTTCTGTGTTTTTCATGTTTTTGTGAACATAGAAATTATTACCTGTGTGCTTAAATTTAAAATAGAGAGGTTAAATTGAACCTTTTTCCCCACGGTCTTTAAAAATGATAAAAATAGGACCGGTCATTAAAAAAGATCAATTATTATCAATATCGATATGAAACTTCACTATCACAATAGACTTTTCAGCTATATCTCCCAGACCTAACTTATGTCAGTAACAAGTTTCAGAGGTCAAATCTGAAATGCCTCCATGTCTGAAATTAAACTTGGTGTATAGAAAAAAAATGAGAAAGTTTCATGCTTTAGACATAAAATGCATAATACCTTCCATACATGAGCTTATTTGCTCCACTAGTGATCCTCTGCTATTTTCCACTGCCTGCCTTCCCTAATTCTCCTTCAAATCTCAGCTTTGTGCATTTTTCAGATGCTTTCTGGTGGAAATAGATATAAGAGCCTAATGTTGCCTCAACAGGAACAGTCAGGATTTATGTCATATCTGAACTGAGGGCACAGAAACGCATGGTAACCAACACTGACAGACTGATAATATACACTACAGACAATGATACTCAGCAAGACACAACAAGTGCTGTATTCAGTAAGTCTAAAGCTTGCTGAAGCATCTCCTGAAGGCAACATATTGATGATTTAGCTGAATTTTTCCTGAGGGTGGCATTAGAGAAACATCAGGATCAGTCATGAAGCTTTCTTAATGCGGACCAAATTGTTGACAGCTGAAAAAAATCTCCGTCCACAGGTCCAACTGAGGCAAAAAAAAATGAGGAAGAGAATTGCAGCGGGGTTCACGTTTGCTTGGACAGGAGTCCGGCTCCTCCCATCAGCCTATGTAACCTCCCTGTCCCCATCAGTCCTGCCCAGACGACTGGAGATTGTGGAAGAGAAAAACTCTGTAAAGACCCAGTCTGTTCTTACAGCAGACAAAACACATGCAAAGTGCATTTGTGCTGATTGGCACACATGGTTTCATTTGTGCACCACATACACAGGCACACACAAAACTCCACATTTGTACTTCAATAATACATTGCTTGACCCCAACACTTAAGACGTAATCTCAATATTAGTCTTATTGTTTAGCACATTTGAAGCACCACGTTTCGAGGTTTTTCACAAAAAGAACAAAAAGTAAAAACCAAAAATGACAATACAAGCTTAAGGAAACAGATATTAAAACTGGACCTCGGGGTGGGTGATCTGGCCAAAAAATAATATCAATATCTATTTAATCTCAATCACAATCCACCTTCCTGTGCTCTCTCTGAAACCGATGCCTCCAGCAACTTCCTCTCCTAAACAAGGGTGCAGTGGTAAAGGAATAGGCTCAAACAGTTACAGCTGTGGCACTAGCAAACTTCAGTGAATATTGAAAAGTAATATCATGAAATAAATACAGACAATATCTAATTGAAATAGGCTACTATGACACAAAAAGTCATAGTATTATAATATAAAACATTAAGGAAATGTTTAATGATTTTTGTTGTATTAAATACAAGATGATTTAATTAGCTGTATAATCAAAAAGTTTAATATCTTTTTATTCAAGAAATAAATACCATTATAATGTTGCCCACTTACAAATGTTGTTGATAATGTCATATGTCTTTGTGATAAACAACATATAATATAATTTATAACACAAAGAACACACATTAGGTGCACCAAAGACACTTTTTATTGACATGAACTCATTTTATAAAACATTATGAAGATATATTTCATGAATATCACAGAAAAAGTCCATCTGATGGAGGTGACTTCTCTAATACAGAGTTGACAGCCAACTGACTGAGTTGATGTCATATGAAACACAATAGTACACAAACCTTAAAAACCTGGAAGCACACAGGAAGCCATTCCAAACATGAATCTTCTCTTTTTTATTGTTTCAGATCGAAACCGCAGCCAAATGACATCTTCGGCTGATCGCCATTCGGACTCATACTGCATCTTCTACAGCCACTTGGCAGAGCCCTACACAATTACCTCCATCGGCTCCTCGGCAGGAGGAACCCATGCAGCTGGGACAAGCCAAACTGTCCACAGAGCAGCCAATAGAGGCCAGTGCTCTTGACGGGAGCTTGATATTTAAAGTGACTCACAAGACTGAACCTCTCGAAGTCATTGTAGGTGACCACCATGAACACCATGTGTTTTCACTTGTTTCATTCTACCCAGTACTCTCTTATTCTGGGCTTCCCGTGGTTAAAGGAACATAACCTACACATCGACTGGAGTACCGGAAAAGTTTTGAACCGGGCTGAGGGTTGTACAAAGAAGTGTTTTAAGTCATGTCATGATTTGAGTATGAAACCTGTATTTAACACGGTCTCTGTTCATCCTGACACAGACCCTGAACCCCCTGACCTGACATCAGTTCCGAATTGTTACCATGATCTGGGGGAAGTTTTTAGCAAAAGTAAGGCTACTTCTCTTCCTCCTCACAGACCTTATGATTGCCCCATTGACTTGATCCCTGGGGCCCCTATTCCTAGAGGTAGACTGTATTCAATCTCTGGCCCTGAAAGGGAGGCCATGACGGCATATACTGAGTCGTCATTAAAGGCTGGCCTTATTCGCCCCTCTTCATCTCCAGCAGGGGAAGGGTTCTTTCTTGTGGGGAAAAAAGATGGGTCTCTCATACCTTGCATTGACTACGGGCCACTTAATGACATCACTATTAAAAATCGGTATCCTCTGCCACTCATCAAATCAAATCAAATCAAATCAAATTTTATTTGTATAGCCCAAATTCACAAATCACAGTTTGCCTCAGAGGGCTTTACAATCTGTACAGAGACGACACCCTCTGTCCTTCGACCCTCGATTCGAGTGAGGAAAAACTTGCCCCAAAAAAGGCCCTTTTAACAGGGAAAAAATGCGGAAGAAACCTCAGGGAGAGCCACAGAGGAGGGATCCCTCTCCCAGGACGGACAGACGTGCAATAGATGTCGCATGTACAGAGCAGATCAACGAGATCACAATGTATTCAATTATAAGCGATGGTTGACAGGAGTGAAAGTACACACATGTCATCCGCCTTTGATCAGCTTCAACAAGCAAAGATTTTTACCAAATTAGACCTGAGAAATGCTTATCACCTGGTTCGTATCCGAGAGGGGGATGAATGGAAGACAGGCTTTAATACACCTAGTGGTCATTATGAGTACCTAGTTATGCCATTTGGTTTGACCAATGCTCCTGCGGTGTTCCAAGCCATGATCAATGATGTTCTTAGAGACTTCCTGAACCACTTTGTCTATGTCTACTTGGACTTCTTGATCTATTCCCCAGACTCGGACTCTCATGTTGGCCATGTAAGCCAGGTCCTCCAAAGGTTGCTGGAGAACCAGTTGTAAGTTAAAGCTGAAAAGAGTGAGTTTCATGCTGACACTGTATCTTTCCTTGGCTTCATCATAGCCCCTGGAAAGATGCAAATGGATCTGGCTAAAGTTAGCGCTGTGGCTCAGTGGCCTACACCTGATAGCCGCAAAAGGTTCAGCAATTCTTGGGATTTGCTAACTTTTACAGCCGGTTTATCAGAAACTTCAGCACCATAGCAGCACCTCTCCATGCCCTCACATCTCCACAGACTCCGTTCCAGTGGTCCCCTCAAGCTGAGGAGGCCTTCCAGCAGCTTAAGACATGCTTCACTACCGCTCCCATCCTCACAGTTCCTGATCCTAGCCGACAGTTCATGGTGGAGGTGGACACCACCAATGATGGGGCAGGAGTGGTCCTCTCCCAATGCTCTGAGAAGGACAACAAGCTTCACCCCTGTGCCTTCCTGTCTCGGAGGCTTTCGCCGGAAAGGAACTACGATGTTGGGAATCGTGAGTTGCTGGCTGTCAAAATGCCTCTGGAGGAGTGGAGACATTGGCTAGAGGGGGCGCAGAATCCTTTTGTTCTATGGACAGACCATAAAAATTTAGAATACATTCGGAAAGCTAAAAGACTGAACTCCATCAAGCCAGATGGATGTTGTTTTTCGGTCGTTTTAACTTTGTGCTGTCTTACAGGCCGGGGTCCCAGAACACGAAGCCCGACGCCTTGTCACATCTGTTTGACCCCGAGCCTACTGCCAAGGAACCTGAGCCCATCCTACCACTGAACCGTGTGGTTGGAGCAGTGACTTGGCAAATAGAATCTGAGGTGAAGCAAGCTAATGGTGAGAACCCAACACCTAGTGGTTGTCCAGTGAATCGCTTGTTTGTCCTGTTACTATGCGTCCACAGATGATCCATTGGGCTCACACCTTGCTACTCACCTTCCATCCGGGTGTCAAAAGAACCATGCACGCCATTTCCCAGAGGTTTTGGTGGCCCTCCATGGAGCAAGAGGTCCGGGAGTATGTGGAGGCATGCTCCATCTGCGCCCGCAACAAGACCTCCTCCGGAGCACGGATGGGTTTGCTGCAGCCACTCCCCATTCCTACTCGTCCTTGGGCTGAGATCTCTCTGGACTTCGTCACGGGGCTCCCAGTCACTGAAGGTAACACCACTGTTCTCACAGTGGTGGATAGATTTTCTAAGATGACTCATTTCATTCCTTTGCCCAAGTTGCTCTCTGCCAAAGAAACAGCGGAAGTTATGATGACTCATGTGTTTCGTATCCATGGATTTCCTAAGGATATCATGTCAGACTGGGGGCCCCAGTTCATCTCTAGATTCTGGAAGGAGTTCTGCAAACTCACTGGAGCCACCGTCAGCCTCACCTCTGGGTACGGCCAGACAGAACATCTCAACCAAGAGTTGGAAACATGCTTTCGATGTCTGGTGTCACAGAACCCAGCTTCTTGGAGCAAGAACCTGGTGTGGGTGGAATACGCCCACAACTCCCTCCCCACCTCAGCCACCAGTATGTCACCATTCCAGTGTGTCTTCGGTTACCAGCCCCCTGTCTTCTCTGAGGCAGAAAGGGAGATCACTGTCCCGTCAGCTCACACCATGGTCCAGCGTTGCCACCGCATCTGTTCCCCATTACCCTGTGTATATATGGTCTGCGTCTTCCTTTGTCTGTTGCCAGTTCGTCTTGTCTTGTGTGCCAGTGAACCAGCTCCGTGCCGTCATCGCTTCAAGAATTGTCAGCGTTTGTTCCATGCCCGTCTTGTCAGGTTTTGTACTTTTATTTGATACTTTGTTAAGCCCTTGGTTTTGTTAGTAGGTTTTCCCTCATGCGAGTGGTTTTCTGTTTATTAGCTGTCGTAGTGATTTTTTTCCTCGTTGTGAGTGATTTTCTGTTGTACTTTAATAATAAAAGATTTGTTTATTTTCTACTTTGCCTCCTGAGTCGTGCATTTGGGTTCAAGTCCTTGTTCAGTTGTGACAACTATAACTGTGAAAGACCTATTTTCCCCTGAATTAAACAGCCACCATTTATTACAACTAGGGATGGGACGATATATCTAAATTTAATATTGCAATACAAAAATGTAAGGACGTGTATAGGTCAGAAAATTGAATGGGAATAGTATCTGTGTTTTTCTGCAGTAGTAACCATAAATGGAACATTTGACTATCATAATTTAAGAAGCCTTCCATCCAAATTATATGATTTAGACTTTGTAATGACATTTTGAAATTGTGTACATTTTAGCAAGACAATGCCATTGCTTGAAAGATTTGTGGCTCAGAAATAAAGAAACATATCTGACATTGACATTGGACATTGTAACTAAACTGTTGCTGTTTAGTCACTGGATGTGCTTTCTTGACCTCCTCTGAGAACCTTTCCATCTCCTCCTCTTTAATCTCCTTGCTTGCTCAGTCATGTCTCCTACTTGTTTTATTTTCCACTCCACAACCCTTTTCTCCATCTTTCTCTCTCCCTTTGTTGTTCTTCTGCCTTTCTGATTATTTATCCTCTCCCTTCTCTTTCTCTGATACTCTCTGTTTCTGGCCCTCTTCGCCTCTAATCAGAGGTTGTGTTTAGCCATTTGTACCTGAAACATTTTGAAGTAAATAGCCTTCTTAGTCATTGATATGCATCCATTAAAATGCTTGATTAGTGTAGTAATGGTATTTAAATAATTTGATTGAAAATAAAGTACTGATTTCAAACACATTATTCAATTATTAAAGAGAACTGAGAGTTATGTCACCTCCGTCAGCATATCAACTCCATAAGATGCAATATCTGACGGAGTTGACGTCTGACGGAGTTGACGAAATGTCACTTTTTTTCACTTCACAGCATAGTTGTAGTGAGTAGCCTTTTTTTAAAAAAAGATGCTAAGAGTTCTCTTAATGCTAATCAAAATACACCTTTTTAAACCACAATTCATATTCTGTTTTGATTTAGAAGGGCAACGGAGTTGACCTGTTATGGTTGAGACACACCTGATAGCAATATTATTTCATGAATTTATCAGAAAAAAAAAAAGCTTACCAGTGCCTAAACAGCATTCCCGCCTTATTTTGAAACCAGGAAGTGAAACAGGGGACCTTAGGATATAGCTGACCGTTTTTATGCCTGATTAAATTATGCTTTTATAGAAATCTGACAGAGTTGACAAAGATCTGGGACACAACTTTAAAGGGCCAACATTTTTTAACAAAAAATATATTTTTAAACAAAGATGATTATATTAGTACATTTGACATCTATGTTATCAGTAGGTTTTATAAATCATATTTATTTCATATATATAAATCCTTTAAATGGAAATTTTCACCAAAAAATAAATGGAATTAGTGTGTTGATGATTAATAATTTTAATTTTTTTGGTAGGACATGATTTGTCCCAATTCTCAAGAATGGGTGATACACTTTTCTTTCATCTTTCTTCAATAGGTATGCAAACGATGTCATCATTTCTCAATTTTTTCTCCTCAACAGGTACAATCAAACACAACAGGCAAGTATCCACAAAAGTATTCAGCTAATCAACAAACGATGCTCAAATTATCAAAATCAATTGCACTGGCAATAAACCCAATAATACAGTGCTTAAAAATGGCAATTTGTCCCTCCTCGTCGTCAATTCCCTGACTTCTTCATCACAGTTACTTTACACATTACATGCCACATACAAAACCGAATTTAGCTAGCTGCTGAACAATATCCCAATAAGCAATTAGCATTAGTCTAAAAAACGAAATATAATACCCGAAACACTCAACATGTCAACGAAACATAAACAGAAGATCTTCCCAAACACATATCAAGCTTATTTAAAAACCTCGAAAGCATAAACACTCATTCACAGTACCTGAAAAAGGGAGATTTAAATAACCATAACTTCTTCTCTGTGAACTATGAACCTAGCTAGTTCCCGCCTCCTCAGCATGAGCTGAATGATAAATCCAACACAGCAAGAGAGGTGGGACTTAAGGCAGAACAGCCAATCATCAGCCGGTCACACTCCAAGCCGGTGTCATGTTTGAAGCAACAAAAGGAGAGGGAGGGGGAGAGGAGGCAGTCGCAGCGAGCACAGACACAGAGCGGCCAGAGAAACTGAGCGTCTGTAGTAAGGTGTTTGTGCAAAACTGCAGAAAAAGTGTGGGTGTTGAACCCTCTCACCGGAAAAAGTGTGGGTGTTAAAACACCCACATCCCCCACGGGTGCGACGCCCCTGCACCTACGGATAGTAAATTTGCAATTTGGAATTACTGCAAAGCGTTGTTTATCTGAGGAGGAAACAAGGCGTCTTCCTTTAACACATCAAATTTGATCAACCACCTCAAGAAGAATCATGTGGAGTTACACGCTACATTTGTGCAGCAACGTGATGGAAAGAAGCAACAGCCGACACCGATAAAAAACACACAGTTGTCTCTTAAAGAGTCAACTGAGAAAAAACAAAAAACTCAAAATGCCTGTTAAAAAGCTCCAATAAGATGTGCCCACCAGGTAGAATTCCACCTATTATATCATGCAGAGCCTGGTGGAGCAGAAGAGGGCTATAAGTGCATTTGCTGATGATTATGAACTCCCTGCAAACCCAGAAACTGACAGCAACTCAATGGGGGGATTCTGGAGAAGATGATCACCCTACTGCAACCCTTTGAGCAGCTAACCAAGGACATCAGCTCTGCAGAGGCCACTGCTGCAGATATCATCCCTGCTGTGGTCTCCCTGACACGGCTGCTTACCAAGGATGATGAATCCAACAAAGGTGTGAAAACAGCCAAACGTGCTCTACTGGAAGCTGTCAGTGATCGTTTTAATTGTGTGCAATCTGAACCTCTTTATGCCATTGCAACCATGGTTGATGCTCGTTACAAAGATTGTTTTTTTGACATGGATAAGAAGGAGGGAGCATGCAATATGCTTCTGAAAGTGGTGAATGTACCAAGCGGGACATGCACCAAGAAATCCTCTCAGAGAATGAAGTCGCCGATTAAGCACCTACAGGCGAGGCAGCACAGGTGAGTAATTAACAGACCTTATTATCAAACTAATTTAATCTGCTGAGTGCTTCACATGAAAATGTACATACAATGAATAAAATAAACATTTGGCTGTCAGTGCTTCAAAGAAAATTAAATAGAAATTCTATTAAAGAAAAGGAAGAATTCTATTATATAATTATTCCTTTTCTTTTTTTTTTTACTCTTTGTTTAGGTGCATGCATACCTGGGAGAGGACATCCTCCAGAAAGGATGCCCTTTGGAGTACTGGAGGCTCAACGAGGCCCACTTCTCTGTTGTTGCTCATATTGCATGCAAGTACCTCACTACACCCTGCACCAGTGTCGACAGTGAACGGCTGTTCAGCACTGTTGCCCACGTCATTGATGAGAAGAGAAATCGCATACATTGTGACAATGCTGAGATGTTTGTTTTCATACAGAAAAATCTACCTCTCACACATGAGGACATGGGGAAAAAGAAATAAGCCAGTCATATGGACCAGTCAGCATCAGTCTTCTTGGAGCTTCATTTGTTGCACTTTAAAGGAGGGCTACATTTTTTAAACATTTTTGTGCCTTTCTTGTTTTTATTTGCACTATTTTGTTACTCATACGAAAGAGCAGGGCTGATTGAGACCAGTTTATAATTTAATGATTGTATTATTTGCCAAGTTATGGACAGTTACTCATTCATTGAACTTGGAATAAAAGAGGACTATGTTTGTTTACTACTCTGGACTGAAGATATGCATCTTCCTTGTTTTGATATTGTCTGTAGTGTTGTTTGAGGCAAGATGTTTTTCTCTAAAAACTCTAAAAAATAATAAATATGGCAGTGCCATATTGGCACTTTTTTCCATAACTTAAGTTGAAGTTGTTCTCTTATTTTGCATAGACAGTGTTTACATTTGGAAAGCCATGTTGCATTTATATATGCATCCAGTGGGGCATCACAATAAAATTAGGCATAATGTGTTAATTTCACAATAGGAGATATGTTATGTTGTTACCTAACAGTTTTGGTGTAAAAAGCCTGCATATATCGGTATCGGGTGATATCGGTATCGGAAATTACGAGTTGGACATTATCGGAATATTGGATATCGTCAGAAAAGCCAATATCGAGCATCCCTAATGTATATATGTATATATATGTATATATATATATATATAATTTATTTATGTAACGCCCATTAGTTACACACAGTGTAATCCCCAATTTTTACAGCTTAACAATGTGTAGAGCTATACAGCCTAGTAGGTTTCAGATGAAGTTGCTTAGTTTCACCAACAGGGTGCGCATTCATCCAGTTTCCTCATTTGTTTCTGTTCTCGGTCATTTCCATGCACCGATGCAGACCAGAGCACCACAAGAGAGACGAGCGAGTTGATGAAGTTGCTAACTGCCTGTAAAAATGTTAAAACTACAATTTTGTTCCAGTTATCAGTTTGGAGGACTTCCGTACAAGGAAGACAGGTTTTCTTGCCAAACTTGACCGTGTGGAGTGAAAACTCTGGTAAGTAAATGCTATGAACGATTAGCGTAGCATGCTAGCGATGCCGACCACGGCTAATTACTTGCTTATTTTATTGAATATATCTCCACTGTGTATAGTCATGTTTCTATGACAGTGTTTAAAAGCCAACCGGAGACAGATAAACGTGTCGAGGTTGAAAATGTATTTGATTGTCTATTTCTGTGGGAAAGAATGACATCTGTGTTGACTGCGCTAGCACATGCTATACAGCTAAGAAAGCTGGTTTAAACTGGATTGGGCTGGTTGTTGAGTTAAAACACACGCAGCGGTGTGCAATTTGAGTTTACAGAAGATAATTCATTTCATTTTCTTGGGTAAAACAACATGATTGAAAGTCATTCATTTCATAATTTGTGTACATTAAGCTGATGAGTTAAAAAAAACATCTAAAATTCATATACATAATTGTGTGTTGGCTGTTAAAAAGTTATTGCGCAGCTGTATATGATACTTGTCATTGAATAATTCATGTTCATTGGTTTAAGATACAAAGAGAGTTAAAGGATAACTACCGTTTTTTACAACCTGGACCTTATTTCTAGCAAAATATATTATCATTTACTCACCCAGATAACTTTGGTGTCATTTGGCGTCGTTCGGACGAAATTAGATCCAGTGGAGTGCCGCGTATATCCATATAATGCAAGTGATGGGGCACAGAAGCGCAGCCTCTATGAGCATTATCTGCCACGAAACTAGTTCATTTCACTGATATTTTGTTACAATACGCTAGTGCTATTCCCCTCTGAGTCCAGGCTTGTCTGTTGTCAACATCTGGGATCTGTAGGTTGACCTACTACCTCTGACCTGGAAGATGTCATCTCTGAGCTGCGCGCGCACCCGCGACAGCCAGCTTGTTTACCTGTAGCTGCTACTACTAGTTTGACCCCGGATGTTGATAACAGACGAGCCCGGACTCAGAGGGGAATAGCACTAGCGTATCATGACAAAATATTGGTGAAATGAACTAGTTTCGTGGCAGATAATGCATTATATAGAGGCTGTGTTTCGGTGCCCCGTCACTCGCATTATATGGATATACCGGCGCTACACTGGATCTAATGTCGTCCGAACGACTTCAAATGACACCAAAGTTATCTGGGTGAGAAGAGAGATTAACAAGATGAATAAGATTTTATTTAAGAGATGCTACTACTACTGTCCGATGCAGGTTGTTTTTTTTGTATGAGTGGATTCTGATGGCGGCCAGAGCCTAGAATGGTGGATCGTGGAGCGGGACGCAGGCTATACGCGTGGAGGGTGTGACGTCAGCGGGAGCTTCACTGTGCATTGGAAAGAACATCTCTTCATACAGATAAGACATAAAACATAAAATCAAAGTACCCGGGTAGATGAACTATTACACAAACTCACTGAAGAAGGACAAACTGTGAACATTGATTTGATCCAGACTTGACTGCTCTTTTTGGACTTTTTAAAAAAAAAATTCTTTCTTGTTTTGTTTATTATTTTGGGCCCATATTTCACAACTCATACTGTGAATTGTTTTGTTGTTCTATTAAGCGTTATTCAGTGCAATTTTCTGAGTTGTTGATAACTTCTGATATAAGAAAGGAATTCAGTCATATCTGAAGTAATTTATGTTTTGCACTTAAAGGTGGCACTGTTGCCAATAAATCTCTTTTGGTTACTACTCTTTCCAAACAGTTGTCCTGTTCCATCAATCCTCCTTGGACATATCTATTTTTTCTGATTGGCCTAAATTGAGAGTACATGACAGTCATTTTATTATATGTACATTAGACAGTGTTACATTTATATTATATTATATTATATTATATTATATTATATTATATATAATTTTCTAACTGTATGTTCAGTGGTTGTCGGGTGTTAATGGATTGACGCTGCGATTTTCTCACGGTTGGCTTGTAAAAGAACAGGCTGGTACAGGGGATTGTGAGCCGTAGTTTCCCCGCTGGTAAACACACCACATGGCTGTCGCAGCTGCAGTGTCTTTGGGCTCGTTAGGTGAAGCAGACATGACGGTTGGCAGAGCAGAGGCAAGGCAACCCAGTAGCAGCCTGCCCTGCGGACAGCCAGCCTGCTTGCTAATTAGCTTAAGGGCACTTTTGCAGAGTGGAGAGTGAGTGAAGAGGTCGGTTTGAAGAGGCTGGAGTGTTACTATAGCTCAAGCACTGCTGATTGTGAAATCACGAAATTCGGTATATCGTTACATCCCTAGTGTGTCTTTTTACCTCGTCTGAAAATTAAAACCTCTAGGGATGAAAAACTAATATCAACTTTTGAGGGCACAACTATGACCAGTGTGTTTTTCATTGTGTTTTCGCCATGAGCTGAGAGGCTGCCATGCAAGAAAGAAGCCCTTGATCCAGATGCGGCACCTTAAAGGATAACTACCGTTTTTTACAACCTGGACCTTATTTCTACCATAAAATATGATCATTTACTCACCCAGACAACTTTGGTGTCATTTGAAGAGGGGAATAGCACGAGCATATCATGACAAAATATTGGTAAAATGAACTGGTTTCGCGGCAGATAATGCTCATAGAGGCTGCGCTTCGGTGCCCGGATCACTCACATTATATGGATATACTGTGTGTGGCGCTCCACTGGATCTAATTTCGTCCGAACTATGCCAAATGACACCAAAGTTATCTGGGTGAGTAAAGCATCGTACTTTATGCTAGAAATAAGGTCCAGGTTGTAAAAAAAGGTAGTTATCCTTTAAAGCTGGACTGACGTTTGCTGCTGATCACATGGACAAAGAACAAACCTTCTGGAGGAAAACTCTGTGGTCAGATGAAACAAAAACTGAGTTGTTTGGCCACAATGAGCAGCAATATGTTTGGAGGAGAGAAGCTCTACAGAAAGTAAACGGAATAATGAAGAAGGATGATTATCTCCAAATTCTTCAGGAAAACCTAAAATCATCAGCAGAAGATTGGGTCTTGGGTGCAATTGGGTGTCCCAACACGACAGTGATCCCAAACACACATCAGAAGCGTTAAACGAATGGATCAATCAGGCTAGAACTGAGGTTTTGGAATGACCTTTCCACATCTTGACTTGAACCTCCCCCCGATGCTATTCTCTTGGAACCCTACAGGTTCATGATTACAAGTTTCTGGTCTGTCAAGTGTGTATGAAAATAAATTTTAAAAACCCCAAACTGTTTAAATCAAGCATTTCGATCCATTCATTCCTTTCAGTCCCTGACTCTATTAACCTATGCCACTTCTGGTTTGTATTTTATAGAACGGGAAGCACAATTCTCTCACAAAACCGATTCCAGAAGTCACTGTACTGTGTTTCTACACATTGATTTACTGGGGTTTTCTCAGTAAAGACAACGTCAGTATTTTTCAACCTGGACCCTATTTTCCCCTGTTTTTCCCCTTGTCGCCAAGTGAAGTCAATTAGATAATTGCAAGCAGTGATGAACGGGCCCTCGCCCCATGTACATCGGGTCGTGGTGCCGTCAGAGGCCGCACGCCCAGATGTGTGCTCGCCCGTTGCCAGTGGAATTTTCCTATCTAAATGGGATACGTGTCACACAAAACACAACAGTGACATCTTCAGTGACTTCCTGTGTCCAGTGGGTGGCGCTATGGATATGACGCAGTATTGATGCATAGACCTATTCAGGGAGAACCCCTCTACATGTGTGACCAATTTGGTGTAGATGGGAAATTGTATGTTGAAGTTATAACTTTAACTTTAACTTTATTTTATTTGTATGGCACTTTTCATACATACAGTAACACAAAGTGCCTCACAGAGGATAAAAACATAAAATACATTTTTTAAAAACCCAACCCTCCCAACCCCACATATAAATACATAAATACATACACACTCAGGCGCAAACGCAGGCGTACACACAGACACACACACACCGACAGACAGACACACGCACGCACACACACGCTCACACCCACACCCACACACCTACACTGACTGTAACTGAGGAGACATGGCTGGGCACCAAGACCTGAGTTAAGGAAGCAGCTACGTTTGGGGGCCATGCACACTGAGAGAAATCATGGTCTATAACCACAGGGGGTGCCGCCACAGGGACCACCCCAGCCCAGGCACAGAGGAGGTCCCACACCACGGTGCAAAGCCCTCTAGGCACCCTGGCCAGAGCCGTCCACGGGACAGCACCCCCATCGGCAGACCAAAAGCAACTCCCAGTGTGGTAGGCCCCCATTATGGAAACACCGGAAATGCGAGGGACTAAAACAGTAAAATAAGATAAAAGTATAAAGCTAAAAGCTGAAGTAATAAAAACGATTAAGACACTATAGAAAAACAATAAAACAATAGGATAGCGTAAAAGGTAAAAAGGCTAAAGCTGATGGATTAAGAGAGTAAAAGCTAAATTAAATAGTAAAAAATAGAATAGAATAATAAAAAAATTATAAGAATAGGGGTAAGAGCATAAAAGGAATTAAAGAGAATTAAACAAGGTTAGTTAAAAGCTTGATTAAAAAGGTGGGTCTTGAGCCTCTTTTTAAAAATATCGACCTTAAAATCGATCCTGAAGCGCACAGGGAGCCAATGAAGCGACTTTAAAACTGGTGTAGTGTGCTCCCGCCCTCTGGTCCTCGTCAGCACGCGTGCAGCTGAGTTCTGTAGTAATTGTAGATTATGCGTGTTCTTTTTGGGAAGACCAGAGAGCAGGGCATTACAGTAATCTAAACGACAAGAGATAAAAGCATGCATCAGCACCTCCGCGCTGGCCTGGGAGAGAAACGGGCGGACTCTGGCTATATTCTTAAGATGGTAAAAACCTTTGTTATGTTTTTGATGTGTGGAATAAAAGTGAGCTCAGAGTCAAAAATCACGCCCAGATTTTTTACAGATTGTGATGGTTTAAAATCCTGTAACTTTGGTAAAAGTTTCTCTCTCTGGCCTTCAGGACCAATGACTAAAACCTCTGTTTTGTCCTGGTTGAGCTGTAGGAAGTTTGCTGCCATCCATGACTTTATATCTAAAATGCAGTTAAAAAGGGCATCAATTGGCCCTGTGTCATCAGGAGACACGGCGATGTACAGCTGCGTATCGTCAGCGTAGCTATGAAAGCTGATGCCGTGCCTCCTGATGACGTCCCCAAGGGGAAGCATGTAAAGATTAAAAAGAGTTGGACCTAAAATTGACCCTTGGGGAACTCCACACTTTGTCTCGTGGATTCTAGAGGAACATGTATCCATACTTACAAAGAAACGTCGATCAGTAAGGTAGGACGTGAACCAGTTAAGAACAGTACCAGAGAGGCCGACCAGGTTCCTCAGTCTGTTTAATAAAATGTGATGGTCTACCGTATCGAAGGATGCGGTTAGATCCAGTAGAACCAACACTGTGAGTTTATGGTTATCTAAATTGCTCCTGATGTCATTTAAAATCTTTAAAAGGGCTGTCTCTGTACTGTGGTTCATCCTAAAACCAGATTGATGGCTCTCTAAAATATGTTTTGAGTTTAAAAGATCATTTAATTGATTAAAAACAAGTTTTTCTAAAATTTTACTTAAAAATGGTAAGTTGGATACAGGCCGATAATTATTTAAAACATTGGGGTCTAAATCGCTCTTCTTCAGAAGGGGCTTCACCACCGCTGTTTTAAAGGAGGTGGGGAAGACACCCGTCTGAAGAGAGCAGTTCACCATATATAACAGTTGTTCCTCAAAGAATCCATAGAGTGTTTTAAAAAAACGGTGTGGGAATTGGATCTAAAAGGCAGGTTGTGGGCTTTACCTGGGAGAAAACTCTACCAAGTGTCCTCGCATCAACCAGGGCAAAACTTTCCATAGGTGAAATCAATGACATCAATGATCCAGTTGCGTCGACACTTAAAAACTGTTGGGATAAAAGACTGGATCTGATGTCATTGATTTTTCTTCTGAAGTGGTCTGCAAAGTCCTCGCAAAGGGCGTTGTCTGGTGTTTTGGAGGATCTTTTAACATTTTTGTTTGTTAAAAGATCGATTGTGGAGAATAAGAATTTGGGATTATTTTTATGATCATGGATTAGATTTTGGAAGTGGGAGATTCTTGCCTGTTTGACTGTTATTGTAAGTTTTGAGTTGTTCACGTAATATTTCATAACTGTTAGCTTTGATCTCCTCCATCTCCTTTCAGCACTCCTGCATTCCCTTTTGAGTTTTTAATTTCCTCAGTTCTCCACGGGGGTGTAGGTCTTTTTTTGATTGTTTTATTTAAAAGTGGAGCCACTGAGTCCAGTGTTGACTCTATTTTATTGTTGGAGTTGTCAGTGATTAAGTCACAGGGTGCTGGTAAAGTAGAGTGCTCTGTAAAATCCGGATAAAATTTGCAGCCACTTCAGAATTTAGGTAGCGTTTCCTCACTGTTCTCACAGGGGCCTCCCGCTGGTTAAAACTGGTGATTGTAAAAAACACACAAAAGTGGTCAGATACAGCCAGGTCCACAACAGAGGGCGCACCAATGGACAGGCCATAGGATATAACCAGGTCTAAGGGCCGCTAAGGGGGGGGCGTGTATGGTGTAGGTGGGGGGGTGAAGGCAAGCGTGAGTGAGGTGCAGAGGGTCTGTGTGTAGGTGTAGTGAGTCAGGAGGTGGTTGTGGTGCAGGACCGGACAGTCAGGTCAATGTTGACTGATAAAAGCCTCGATCCCTCCCGGTTTGGGTGCAGGCCGTCGTGTTTAAAAAGGTGGGATCTGTTTAAAAAAGCCATAAAATTGTCCACAAATGGGATACTTTTTATCAGGCAGTACCCCTTCAGCCATATGTGCAGCTGACGAAGGTGGCTGCTGGTGACGTCACCATAACGCGGTGGGGGAAGCGGACCGGAAATAATTAGCCGCTTCCCCGTGTCCAGCAGGCAGTCGATCATGGCGGAGAAGTCCTGTTTGAGGACCTCCGACCGCTCATTTTTAAGGTCGTTGATGCCAGCCTCCAGGACCAGGATGGAGGCCGAGCGGTGCTGCGCATTCAGCTGCAGGGCGGAGGATGCAACCTCCAAGACGCGGGCTCCAGGGCGGAGGATGCAACCTCTGACACGCGGGCTCCAGGGTGGCAGAAGTCCGGCCGCCGTGTACAGCCATGTGCCCGACCATAGAGGTCCCTACAACCAATACGGAAGGGGTGTGCTGCTCCACTGGCCGCCCAGAGATGCGGCCAGAGGTGCGCCCGGAGGTCCGCCCGGAGGTGTTGTGGTGTCCGGCTGCGGTTTCACCTGATCGAGATGGGGGGTCTGACTGCTTCGGGCTCCTGAACTGATGAGAGCCATGACCAGCTAGATTGACAGGTCCCGGAGGCGAGCTGGACCAAGCGCCCATGGGAGGGAAATCCTGCAGGCTTAAAATGTTAAACCTGATATCCAGTGGAAGATCCGGAGGCGGCGGAGGGGGAGATGGACGAGCCCCGGTGCCCCTGTTCACCACCGACCAGGGTTTCCTCGGCTTGAGTGGAGTTGAGCTCACTGGAGTCGGAGCCACTACTCCATCCTCCCTGATGGAGCACTGCGACTCCGCGGGGTGAAGGCAGGAGGTGGAGAGTGCCGATGTCTTGGGCTTGGCTCCCTGGCAGTGCCAGTTGGACTCGGTGGGTACTGGTGCCGGGGTTCCCATGGTGATAGAGCCGGTCCACGGCAGGGTCGTGTTGTTCGTGGCCGTCAGGCTCCGGTCACCAGCGCCGGATGCTTTCAGATGGGCGATAAGCTTGGCCTGGGTCGTGGCGACGGTGGAAAAATCCATGAGAACCTTGTCCCTCTCCTTGAGGTCTGCCTGCAGGCCAGAAACACTCTCCCTCAGTTTTGAGAGGGTGGGGAGGCAGGACTCACACACTGCCATCATACCTGCAGCCTGTGTAGGAGATCTGATGCCCCGGACCACAGAGTCGGCACACGGAGGTGAGTTATAATTTAGTTTCAGCTGTGGTGCCGAAATGTCCTGGGGGACCTTCCCCACTCTTAAGATTGCACACAGTTAAAAGATCCCACACAGTTAAAAGGTAAAAAAGGTTATTTTTTTAAAAATTGGCGCCTCGCTAGTGCAGTTCGACGTTGTGCAGTTCGGCGTACGACTTCCTGCTTCCTCTATAAGGACTTCCTGCTCATGGCAAAGGATCAAAATTGACTGCACTGCCACGCCCATCAGGTGTAACAGAGGCAAAAGCTTTTTAACTTTTCATCATCAAGGTATGAGGATGCTACTGAGTGAATGTGAAGTCCGTGGTGTTAAAGTACAAGGCTTAGAAATTGTGTTCCTACAGAATGGGAAAAGCCATAAGGGGGTCATCGAAATTAACCGCACCGCCACACCCACCAGGTACATCGAGGCGAAAGCATTTGACAAGGTGTCATCATCAAGGTCTGAGGATAATACTGACTGTGAAGTCTGTGGCGTTAAATCTGTAGGCCAAGTTAAATAAAGTACGAGGCATAGAAATGAAAAAAACTACTGAGCTGTTGTGCATGAGGGCAGTTGTGGTATCGAATTAACGTACTCATGGGTTTGAGGCTACAAGACCAAACTTGGTGAGTCTGCGATCATCTTAAAGTCCTGAAAACACTGTCGGAAAAATAAAAAATACCGCACGGCATTCAAGATGTCCGACTTCCTCTTCCAGCAAAAATTCCGACAAAAATAATTCCTGGCTAAATCCTTGACACCCATGAGTCCTGTAAATTTCATGACGATCCGAGAAGTTTTTTGGTCACGTGACTTGAGGTTAGGTGGCGCTATGGAGTCGCTATGGAGATTATAAAATTTATCACCAGATATGACGTATATTCCCAGTTTGGTGAGTTTTGAGGTATGTTCAGGCCGCCAAAAATGCGATCCTTTGGGAGGACAAAAAAGAATTAAAGCTGCAAGCAGCGATGAACGGGCCCTCGCGGTCAACGCATGTCGAGGCGTGCTGCTGTCGGTATTAAAAAATGTACGCTGAAGTCCAAAGAACTCCCTGCAATTTACATAAAGAACAAATAATGAGAGGACTACACTGTGACCCTACAGACTAAACAGAGGTTTGTATCCATTAGCCAGCCAGCACTGCCGTCTGTTGGAGAAACCCTGAATTTACAATCAAAAGTGAATGCAGTCAAGCGGTTCTTTCATCATTTAGCAAACCGTCATCAAGCCATGGAACACAATTGGCAAAAGTTGTGGTAATGGGACCATATTTCGGCAAGATATGCAAGACTGTCTGTTTGCGAAAAGAAGTGGTAGGCGGAAATGGGAGGGGCCTATATCAGAAGATTCAGCATATTTCACTGAACACGTGGATATAAGGTCTTTGAATGTGCGACAAAGTATATGGGAGTTATGAGCCAAAACGCACTTTTCTTGATTATAGCGCCACCTAGTGGTGGAAATTCAAAGCGACAGCAGATTTTAACATTTATCACCAGATGTGACGTATATTCCAAGTTTGGTGAGTTTTGGGGTATGTTCAGGCAGTGAAAAATTTAATCATTTGTGACAAAGAAAAACAAATAAAAAATAACAAACAAAAAAATAAATAAATAATCATTCGAAAAACAATAGGGACCTTGCAGGTTCCCTGCTCGGGCCCTTATAATAATAATAATAATAATAATAATAATAACAATAATAATAATAATAATAATCACTACAAAAATAATAGGGCCCGAGCAGGAAACCTGCGAGGTCCCTATTATTTTTGTAGTGAAATAAATAAATAATCCTTACAGATACAATAGGTCCTCGCACGAGATTCATGCTCGGGCCCTAATAATAATAATCCTTACAGATACAATAGGTCCTCACACGAGATTCGTGCTCGGGCCCTAATTGAAACTGCAAGAAGTGATGAACGGGCCCTCGCCCCCCCACCTACGGAGGCCATGAGCCCAGATTTTTTGTATTTTTTTTTTTATTTTATTATACTATTTTCATCCCACAAGGGGAAATTCTTTTTGTTATTTTATCACTCACATTACACACACATGCACACCCACACACAGTGTATAGAGGAGAATGAGTGAAAGGGCTGCCACATGCAACGGTGCCCAACGAGCAGTGTTAAAAGATGTGTGCTCGCCTGTTTCCTGTGAAAATTTCCTACCTAAATGGGATACGTGTCACACAAAACACAAAAGTGACATCTTCAGTGTTTCCAGTGGGTGGCGCTATAGATAGGACACAGTATTGATGCAGAGACGTATTCAGGGTGAGCCCCTCTACACCTGTGAGCAATTTGATGCAGATGGGCAATTGTATGTTGAAGTTATAAAGACTTCCTGCATGATGGCCAAGGATCGAAATTGACCACACCGCCCCGCCCACCAGGTACAACACAGGCTGTTGAAGGTATGAGGATGCTACTGAGTGAATGTGAAGTCTGTGGCATTAAATCTGTAGGACGAGAGAGTAAAGTATGAGGCTTAGAAATTGGGTTTGTACAGAATGGGAAAAGCCATAAGGGGGTCATCGAAATTGACTGCACTGTCACGCCCACCAGGAATAACGTAGGCAAAAGCTTTTTACAACTTTTCATCATCAAGGTATGAGGATGAGACTTAGTGACTGGGAAGTCTGTGGTGTAAATCTGTATGACGAGTTAAATAAAGTACGAGGCATAGAAATGAAAAAAAAAATGAATGGGAAAAGCCATAAGGGGGGCGTTTGGGGGCGCTACTGAGCTGTCGTGCTGCACATGAGGGCAGTTGTGGTATCGAATTAACGTACCCCCGGGGTAAGGAGCTACATGGCAATTTAGGTGAGTCTGCGAACATCCTAAAGTCCCAATAACAGCGTCGGAAAAAAGATAAAGGCTGCACGCCATTCAAGATGGCCGACTTCCTGTTGCACCTAAAATTCTGACAAAAAAAATTCCAGCCTTAATCCTTTAGACAATTCGAGAAAAAGTTTGCGGGGACAAAACGACGTTGGGTGGCCCTATGGAGTCCTCTGGCCACACCCACCCCCAATCATTTCAAATTTTCAAATGTTTCACCACTTGTGACGTATGTTCCAAGTTTAGTGAGTTTTGGAGTATGTTCAGGCCGCCAAAAATGCAATCTTGGGGATGGAAGAAAAATAATAATAAATTAAAGCTGCAAGCAGCGAGGAACAGGCCCTCGCAGTCCACGCACGTCGAGCTGTGGGGCCGTCGGAGGCTGTGCGCCCAGATGTGTGCTCCTCTGTTGCCTGTGGAAATGTCCTACCTACTGCAAATGGGATACATGTCGCACAAAACACAACAGTGACATGTGTGACAAATTTGGAGTAGATGTGCCATTGTATGCTGAAGTTATGAGGACTTCCTGCATGATGGCGAAGGATTGAAATTGACCGCACTGCCACGCCCACCAGATACAACACAGGCTGTTGAAGTTCTGAGGATGCTTCTGAGTGAATGTGAAGTCTGTGGTTTTAAATCTGTAGGAAAAGATAGTTAAACTACAAGCCATAGAACTTGGGTCCGTATAGAATGGGAAAAGCCATAAGGAGGTCATCGAAATTGACCACACTGCTACGCCCACCAGGAATAACGTAAGCAAAAGCTTTTCACAAGTTCTCATCATCAAGGCATGAGGATGCTACTTAGTGACAGGGAAGTCTGTGGCATTTAATCTGTAGGCCAAGTTAAATAATGTACGAGGCATAGAAATTCGTGTCAATGGCGGCGAAATCTCAACTTTGAACCAAAATGGCAGACTTCCCGTTGGACTGAGGTTATGGGTCCAAGAGGGTTTTTTGTGCGTCTGGTCATGATACATAAGCGTACCAAATTTTGTTCATGTACGTGCATGTAGGAGGCGGGGCTTAAAGTTTGAAATACTCCAGGGGGCGCTATGGAGTCATTTAGTGACACCTGCTGGTCATTTTTGGTGTGTGAGTTACAGGGTCCAGTCTATACCACCCCAAATAATTTCATATCCATAAGTGTTATGGTGTGGGCACAGTGGCAAAAATAAAATTAGACTGCCACCAGAGCACCACCTAGTGGTGAATCGGTAAGACCTTCATCAGCTATCGTCAGGAGGGCAGTGTCAATTAGTGTACCAAATTTTGTGTTAATCCGACCAACCGATGTTGAGATATAAATTACTTTAATTCAAAGAGCGCCACCTAGTGGTCATCGCCCAAAATTTTGCACAGAGCCTTAGGGGCTCAGGGGGAAGTAGTATCCTGAGTTTCATGTCATTTGGAAACACCAATGGGGAGATATGCAACACTTCCTGTTTGGAACAAAATGTACAGGAAGCTGTTATTTCATAACTTGAGTAATCTTTGGAATATCAACATGCTGAGCACAACTGTGGGTCAGGAGGCTCCACAGATGCTGTGTGCAAAGTTTGGTGCAAACCGGCGGAATCGCCTGGGAGGAGTTAGCAAAAGTAGGTTTGCAACATTTTGCGAACTTGCGAAAAAATTAGGTAACCGGAAATGGGCGGGGCCTATATCAGGAGATTCAGCACAATTCACTGAACGCGTGGATATAAGGGTTTTGAATGTGCGACAAAGTACGTGGGAGTTATGAGCCAAAACGCACTTTGCTTTCCACCTAGTGGTGGAAGTTCACGACGACCATAGATTATCAAATTTTTCGCTAAAGCCTAATATGTTTGCCAAATAAAATCGCGTTTTCGTATATGTTCAGGTAGTGAAAAATGCGATCATTTCCGACAAAGAAAAAAAAAAATAATAATCATTCGAAAAACAATAGGGACCTCGCAGGTTTCCTGCTCGGGCCCTAATAATCCTTACAGATACAATAGGTCCTCGCACAAGATTCGTGCTCGGACTGGAAATGTGTTGCTCTTTGTGGAACTTGTGCTGTTTTTCCACCTTTGGCCACGCTAAGTCAAACTGAGCTGCGGTCATGATTGACCTGCTCTGGAGCAGGGCAAAGCCGTGCGAGCCCCACCTACAAGTGGGCTGCAGTGACGTCTCCTGACTGTGGCCAACCCGTAACAAGCACCATGTCTCTCCCTCAAATCGATACTCAACTCATGTCTGTACAGGAAACCTGAGAGATGATTTAAACTACTAATGTCACTGCAATGGATTGAGCCTGCTGCACTGTCCTCATATCTTAGCAACATAATAATACTCTGAGACAGTAGAGGGATTAAATGCTATATTTTTCTAAAATGCCAGCTGATTTATGTAAACGGCATTGACTCTGTGTGTGTGTGTGTGTGTGTGTGTGTGTGTGTGACAGAGAGAGTTAGTTAAATGCAAGTTTTTTTCACCAGCTCAGCAATCCGTGCTCTGAGGCCTGGCAGCCCCACCACTTCGTAAATCCTCTGCTTGTCAAGACAAGAAGAAAATTCCTGCAGACATACTTTCAGAGATAAGGTTAATGTGATAAGGTTAATGCGGGTGCTGCCATCCCAAGATGGCAGCACGTCTCTCTGTCTGTTTGTTTGTGCGTGACTGAATGATTGATGTCTGTTTGTTTTTGGGATAATACCACAGATCGCTGTGTGAACTTCTTTACAAATATACTACTAATCCAACTGTAGTATTTGTTGTACTGTTCAAGTTGCTATTAATGCAAATCGGTCTAGTTCAAGTCGGGACTCATTGACAGGCATAGTTTGACCTGGTTAACTCGGACTGTGCTAGTCCTAGCAGTGCATCCTGAAAAGTCAAGGCATTTTTAAAATCCCAATCTGAAGAAGTAACCTCGTCCACCTTGCCTAAGGGAACTTATTGGAAGCGTGGCGTACCTTTTCCGCCGATTCTGGAGCTTTTGGATCATGCTGGCTGGTCGGTCTTCGGCGCCTGTCCATCTACCCGCGCCGGAGTGCAGACGTGTCGCTGATTAATGTTGGGCCTGATCTCTTCATGATTAAGGAAAGTGCTTTCTTCCTGGTTCCTGCTGCTGGTTGTAAGATGTATTCTGATGTTCTTAGAAGCAACGGCTCTTGATTTTAACTCTTTTATCCACAGCATTGCTTCACTCACCGGGTCTTCCTGTTTACGAGTGACGACACGCATCGTCATTGCTCCGCGCGGAAAAACAGGAAAGAAAACCCATACTGGATTATTCTGTCATTGGCCTGGACTTTCGTCACTATACCTCCTTCTTGAGAAGTTGTAACACATCATACAGGAAATCTTTTATGCAAAAATGTCTAATTATTTTATTGTTGTTAATGTCTGGGAATGTGCAGCCAAACCCAGGCCCAGACATCTCTACAGGCTTTGACACACCAGCAGATTTTAAAGAAAGATCTGGTCTTGGTTTCTTACATTTGAATGTACGCAGTCTTGGCCGCGTTTCCCAGATTCCATCGTTCTTAAGGACTTAAGAAGGCTCTTAAGAAGGGTTCGGCTAAGAAGGAGCGCTAAGATACGGATGTTTCCCAGACGCGTTCTTAACTGCCTTCTTAGGAGAACCTTAAGATCAAGCCAAAGAAGCTTCTTAAGAAGCTCTTGGTGGGAGCTGTCCACCTCGGTGTTGATGGCCGCGTAGTGCTTTCTACCGATCCAACACGGATCCACCAGGGAGGGATTGTGGATTGAAATGAGGGTGCCATCCACCACACCGATCACCCGGGGGATCCCAGCCACTGCGTGGAACCCTTGGTGGACCTGGCGGGCCTCGTCCCGTGTGGTGGGCAACTTTATGTGGGACCGGGCATGGCGCAGGAGAATCGTTGTCACAGCTGCCACACTCCGTGACACCGATGCCTTGCTGAAGCCGGTGCCGTCACCCACCACCTCCAGGAAGCTCCCCACTGCGTAAAAACGCAGTGCAGCCAGTAGCTGCACGTCCGGGCTGAGGGCAAAATTGCAGCGGGTTGCTCTCTGGATGTGTGGAGACACCAGAGTGATCAGCCGTTGGATCTCCGCACGGGGCAGCCGGGTACTTTGCCTGGACAGCCCGGTCTGACAGCACGTCCAGTGGGGAGAAGTGCTGACGCACGTATGCATTTATGTAAACTGTCTGGCTTCGCGCATGGCGACGCTGTTGGTTCGCAGCGAGAATGTGCTGTATTGCAGCCATGGTTTCTCACACGCGCGGACTTTGGCAACGCATTCATATAGGTGTAGCCTCTCTGGATGAGGTTCAGCTGAGTTCAATTAAATCTGTTTCCTTGATATCTGTGAAATGCCACAGGGTTGTTTTTTTATGTGTAGTACTATAAACTCATATATGCAGATGTGTGGAAAACTTAAACGTGTAATTCAATAAAAAGTTGTTGTTTTTTTCATCTTCTATTAGCCTATGTTTCTTGCGCCAGTGGTCCGCAGCTATGAGCGCATTTCAACATTGAGCATTGTTTTATTATTTCGAAAAGTGAAGGATATAAATTTCTCTGACGCGGCTTGATCACTGAGCATTTGGTCGCTAAGAAGGCTGTTAAGAGTGGGTCAGCTCGATCTTACATTTCCTTCTTAGTGAAAGATCTTCTTAAGCTAAGAGCGACTCTGGGAAACACATCCTTCTTTCACAGCGTTCTTAAGAGCGCTCCTAAGAAGATCTTGGCACTTAAGAGCTTCTTAACGAATCTGGGAAACGCGGCCCTTGTCTCTAAAATGGACATGATGAATATCTGGGCACACTCTACAGATGCTGATGTTATTGTCTTATCAGAAACATGGCTAAGCAAATCTATTTCAGATAAAGATATCATGATTAGGGGGTATAATGTATTTAGGACTGACCGCCCTAAAAGAGGTGGGGGTGTAGCAATCTACATTAAAAATAAGTTTCATGTTAACGTTCTGCTCTCAAAATCCGTAGTTAAACAATTTGAATTTTTAGCCTTGGAGCTTGAAATCTCTAAATCTATTCCTATAACTGTTGTTGGTTGTTATAGGACACCTTCAGCTGATAGTCGGGCTCTGCCCTCTTTAATGCAGCTCCTTTCAGATCTGAACTCCAAGGAATTGGTAGCTCTGGGAGATTTAAATTTGAACTGGTTGCAACCAGTTTCTGATGACTTCAGGGCTTACTGTGATTCACTTAACTTATTCCAGATTGTTGATAGTCCCACACGGCCAAACATAAAAAATCCAGAAAAATCATCTTTAATAGATGTTATTCTAACAAATGTTCCCCACAAGTATTCCACTGCTTCCATATTTGCAAACGACATCAGTGACCACTGTGTTGTTGCAACAGTTAGAAATGTCAAAATACCAAAAACCAAACCACGTATTTTAGTCAAAAGAGATTTGAAACACTTCTCAGAACAAGGATTCTTTCATGATTTATTTCACTTTGACTGGGAAAAAATTAGTTTATTTGCAGATGTTGATCACGCTTGGGATTTCTTTTATGAGGGTTTTAACAGTATAATCAACAAGCATGCTCCACTAAAAAAGTAAAGAGTGAAAGGCCGCAACAATGCTTGGTTCACACCAGACCTATCAGATCTCCTGCATAAACGGAACCTAGCATGGGCAAAAGCCAGAAAATCTAAACAGAACTCTGACTGGCTGGTTTTCAGACAACTGCGCAATGCATGTACAGTTAAAATTAGAAAGGCCAAAGCCGATCATTTTCTTTCCCAAACATCAGATAATCTGAACAACCCCTCAAAATTTTGGAAAATTATTAAATCATTATCAGAAAATGATAATAAAGGCTTGGAGCTTCCCCCATGCATTGTGAATAATGAAGGAAAAATTACAGACAAGGCCAAAATGCTCGATTGTTTTAATGAGCATTTTATAGCCTCTGGGTTTTTATTTGAGTCCTCCTGTCCTCAGCATAACTGTTCTTCTACAGAAGAGTCTGTTGGCCAGGATCCATCAAATAAGACTTTTACTTTCAGTCCTGTTACAGTTTCTGAGGTACATAAAGCCCTCAAGCTTTTGGTTACAACTAAAGCTGCTGGCCCTGATAAACTGGACTCTTACTTTTTAAAGTTAGCAGCAAATTTTATTGCCACTCCTTTAACTCATATTTTTAATCTATGCTTAACCACAAACGTAATTCCTCGTATCTGGAAGTCAGCCTTTGTTATTCCCCTGCTTAAAGGGGGCGACCCCACTATTTTAAATAATTACAGGCCCATCTCAAAATTGTCTGTCCTGGCAAAGGTTTTTGAATCCTTTGTTAGTGATCAACTAAAGAATTTTTTAAATAGTAATAATGTTTTATCCGAATTTCGATCTGCTTTTAGAAAAATGCATAGCACAACAACAGCAGCTCTTAAAGTTTTAAATGATTTTATTGAATCTATGGATAACAAGCGGCATTGTGCAGCCCTACTTATTGATCTCTCTAAGGCATTTGACACAGTGGACCACTTTGTGCTTAAGCATAGACTACCTAAAGCTGGACTGTCTCAAAAAACTGTCAGTTGGTTTGCTAATTACCTTACAGACAGGACACAGTGTGTGCAGGTGGAGGGCTGCACCTCTAGCTCGCTCACTATAAGTAAAGGTGTACCCCAGGGATCAGTCCTGGGGCCACTCCTATTCATTTTGTATATCAATGACATTGCTCATAATGTGTCAAATGTGAAATCACACTTTTATGCTGATGACACTGTACTCTACAGTTCAGCACCCACTCCAGAAGGAGCCCTCTCCCAGTTACAACTTGCTTTTAACATGGTTCAAGATCATTTGTATGATTTAAAACTTGTTTTAAATGCTGACAAAACTAAAGTCATGCTGTTCTCAAACACAAAGTTGAAACCACAAAATCTGCCCTCAATCCGCTCCTCTCAGGGCTTGAAAATTGAGTGTGTATCCAATTACAGATATCTTGGGATACTAATTGATGAATCCCTCTCTTTCACAAATCATATCCAGCAACTGGTAAAAAGACTGAAACTGGGTTTTTACTTTAGGATTAAATCCTGTCTTTCTTTTAAATCAAAAAAGAGACTGGTTGCTGCTACTTTTATGTCTGTTCTGGACTATGGTGATGTTGTTTATATGCTAGCCTCGTCTCTTGACACTGTGTATCATGGAGCTCTGAGGTTCATCACTGGTTTTAAAGCACTTACTCATCACTGCACACTGTACGAACGGGTTGGATGGTCCTCCTTATCAAGGCGTAGACTGAGACATATGCATATTCTCATTTACAAGGCAATCTTAGGTTTAGTCCCTTCTTACCTTATGTCCTACATAAACCGAAGTAATGCTGGGACTTACAATCTTCGGTCACAGGATCTTTGCTTGCTGTCTGTCCCAAGAGTCAGAACTGAGCTGGGTAAGACAGCGTTCAGATTTGCTGCTCCCTCTGCCTGGAACATGTTACAAAAAACTTTGAAACTAAATGAGTTGGTCTCATTGAACACCTTTAAAGGAAAATTGGATGACATGGAGGCTGTAAACTCTAGCTGCAGATGTTTTGCCTGACGCTTTTATGATTTTAGCTGATCTTAAGTGTTTGCTGTTTTGGATGCTAAGTGTTATTAATGTGTACGTCCATTTTGTCTTTGTGTGTATGTATGTCTATGCTGCTGCCTGTCTTGGCCAGGACACTCTTGTAAAAGAGATTTTTAATCTCAATGAGTCTTTTCCTGGTTAAATAAAGGCTAAATAAAAAAATAAAAAAGTAGGGGGGTCAATCTAGGGGGGTTACAGCACTAGGGATATTGTTAAATTAATTATGAATACTCTATTTTGGCTCTTATCTCTATCTAGACACTTGTTATATTCACCAATTCATATTATTTTTTATATATGGTTTATTCTACAAATAATCCACAAGTATTATATATTTCTGATATAACATATATATTGGCTGTCTGTCTGCCTCCTCGTCTGTTGTCAATGGACTCGGTCAATCTGATTTGTCAAATGGCTGCTGAGCCACAGGTAGATGCTGCTCCAGTGAACGGAGCTGAGATGAAAGTCAGTCATCTCCGTCAGTTTGCGTTCACTAACTCAGTCCACCCAGTACGTGTTTGTCTCAAATCCTCTTCCCTGCAGCTCTGCATCAATATTTGGGGAATTATTAGGTTGACTTTAAAAAGTGAAATCTACAATTAATAAGCAGTTCAGATAACGTGCCAAATCACGGATCAACTTCGTTCAGTTATACCACTACCTGGTCAGTTTACATTAGTGACAACAGCAAATTAGACAGAGAAAACTCGACATACAAATACATCATGCACCCGAGCTTAAGGTTAATTTACCTTGCATTCGCTAAACAGTTGAGGGTGATGGTCGCGCAAATGAGAAAGTAAATTGGATGTGTTGCTGCCCCTCGCAACAACTTTCTTTTTGCAGCTCCTGCAGATAGGGCTGCCATCCTCGACCAGCTGTCCCTGAGCATTCTTATAATAACCAAAATACGCCCAGACTTCAGATTTGGTTCTCTTTGAAGGCGGAAAAATGCCTTGAGGGCCGCTACTATCACGTCCTCCCTCCGCCATGTCTTCTTCACTACATAACAAGCGCACGTTGCAGGCTGCGCCTACGTAGGGAGCCTTGGATAAAGAAGGCCTATCTCGCGAGTAATTAAAACTTAAACAGTAACCTTCACCGTCGAGAATTTTACTGTGGTTTACCGTGACACCGGTGACCGTTACATCCCTATACAGCACACATATTCTTCATGAATCGAGTCTGTACAGACGTCATAATTCGATGCACGCAGTCATATGACAAATAAACCTGACTGTAATATGGTGACAGCATATGTCAAGGGGTCAGAATATAAATATTTTAATCCACACTTCAATCCAGTAAGTGGGACTATTGCACCTACAAGCTGTTTTCGAACCACCATTTAACAACAAAAACAGAGGAAGACACGATATGCTGGTCCTGTATGTTGGATGAGTATGATGGCGCCGCGTGAGTGGCTGCCTGTTACAGCTGCTCTCGTTTACCTTTGAGTTTTTCTTCTTTTTATATTACTTTTCATACTTTTTAACTGTTTTAATTTACTTCTTTTTGGAGCTCTTTCTCCAGGCAGTATGGAGACCAGAGTTGTTTTTATCGCTCTGGTTTTCCTGCTTTTTTCGCTGTTTTCCGCCATGTCCGGGGAGCCTGCACGCGGCCCTATTGTTTACAGTAGGGATCAGCTGTTGGCCCTCAGTAGTGCATTATGGTGCTCACGGAGACTTGGCTAACGGCGCAAACTCGGACACGGACACTAACCTGGACGGTTTTCAAATGCGGTGGGCAGAGAGGACAGCAGAGAGCGGTAAGAGGAAAGGAGGAGGGCTGGCTGTGTTTGTTAATGACAGATGGTGTAACTCTGGGCACATCACAGTTAAAGAACAGGGCCCGTATTCCTAAAGATTCTGAGAATCCGCTCAGAGAGCTCCTAACTTAACCTAAAAATTCCTAGCAGGGAGTCTTAGCTTAGGAGTGATTCCAGAACACTCTCAGAGAACTCTGGGCAAGGAATGGACAGAAACTCCTATCTTAGTGAGGAGGTGTGGTTGACCTCGTTGCTAGGTATGAGTCATCATTTCAAAAGCTGTGATTGGTTGATCCTAAAAGCTAGATAAAAAATATACTTTTGGTGATAATGGGCAAAGGATGGACCCTCAAATCGATAAACTTAATCATAGAATCTAATCTTATGAAGACTGTGTAATTGTAAATAATAATTCAGATAAAAGAAAATATCTGTTAAATGAATAGTAAGCAATACTTTAAAATTATCCTACAAAATGTGTGAAAACTTAGGCCCACTTGCACAGTTTTCACATAGTGATAGTTATATTTATTTGCTTATATTAATTGCCATGCTGGTAATTTTTGCACTTTCAACATTTCAACTCAATTTGGTATTAACGAGGGTAAAATAGCTCAGTTTTCATCAATGTCTGTGATTGCTGACTGGCCTATAAGAAGCAGTGTTGGCTGTCTTTCATTTCGGGTGGTATTGCATTGTGGGGTTGAGTTGGAGAAGTAAGTGCATCTCTAATGAGATCAACCACAAACATGATTCCTGCACGATCCAATCTATAGCGTTTCATTATTTCACTGTCATCCAGTGTTTGGAGAATATCTCTCCTGTCTCTTCCGTCCGCCATTTTGTCCTCTGCTCAGGGAACTCCTAAGCAGCTTAAAAGTCCTCTTCCCTGCTCTTAACAGATCTCACCTTAGGAGCTCTCTTAAGAGCTAGGATTCTTTAGGAATAGCTTTTATCTTTACTAGGATCTACTCTTCACTTTTAGGGGAAATTCTAAGAAAACATCATGATTCTAAGAATTTTCTAAGAATTTGGCCACTAGGAGCAACTCTTTGCACCAAGAATCTTTAGGAATACGGCCCCAGGTCTGCAGTAAGGACATCAAACTTTTAGCGGTTAGCATGAGGCCATACTACCTCCCGAGGGAGTTTACCCAGGTGATTGTACTCGCTGTGTATATCCCCCCCTCTGCTAACACTGATGCAGCTTGTGACGTTCTCCACTCAGTCACAAGCTCACTGCAGACACAGCACCCACAGGCCCTCTTCCTCATCTCTGGGGACTTCAATCATGCCTCTCTGTCCTCCACCCTGCCCACATTCACACAATATGTCACCTGCCACACCAGAGACAATAAAACACTGGACTTATTTTATGCCAACAGCAAGGAGGCATACAACTCATCCCTCCTCCCTCCCCTGGGAAGATCTGACCAAAACCTGGTGCATCTCCTGCCTGTTTACAAGCCCCTTGTTAACAGGCAACCAGTTGAAACCCGCACAGTTAAGACATTGACTGAGGAGTCTGAAGAGGCTCTGTATGATTCTCATGGGGAGGACATCAACAGTTTAACATAGGGGTGTTCCAACAAGGGTACCTCACGATTCGATTCGATTTAGATTATGGGAACTTCGATTCGATTATTGGCCACGATTCTTCGATTATTGCAATTTTTAATGCTTTTTTCCGTATAAGATTGATTTTGTCTTCATCTGTGGCTATATTTGTAAATAAATAGCCTATCAATTAACTCAGTTCCTCTAAAACTACACTCATAAAGTAAATAACAAGGTTTTTTGAACATTTGACTTGTATTTTTCAAAGACACAAAATATTTTATTTTATGACTATGTAAACATTTGCACTTTGACCTACTTAACTTTGACTAGGGAAAGCTCCACTTGCAGGAGAGCCCCGTCTATTGGCGGAAAACACTGAAAACAGTCAAGCCCTGGATTTAATGAGGCATAAACATGTGACGTGACGTGGTGTGAAGCACGAAGTTGGGCAGTGATCAGTGACAACAAAATTGTCTTCAAAATAAGAGCTTTACATTGCACCCCATTGGATTTTAGAACTGGGTTCTTAGCGGGGGGCTTTTAATTTGAAAGTAGCGACCATTCGTAGCTTGCCGCTACACAACAGCTGACAGTCAGCAGTTACTAGCTGTTTGGTTGTGTCCGCTAGCTGTCAGCTACAGAGACCGAGGAGACGGTAGCATCTCCCGGATCTCAGCGGCTTTCCAGTTGCTCATCTTGACATCCGCGTATGAAGTGATGAACTGACTGCTGTGATCAGCTGTTTCAATCAATCATCATCATCATTTATTTGTCATTGCCATAAATAACAACGAAATTCCGTTGGAGCATACAACCTTACATAGTGAAAAGTGCATAGTGCAAAATGTGCAATGGTGCAGAATCCCACGGGCATGTCATGTACACGAAAGAAAGGACAAAAACACAGGGGCGCCAGAGGACATGGTCAGAGGTAGTATAGTGTGTGTTGCAGCAATGCAAAGGCCAGTTCACAGTTATTGTAAGGTGGAGTGTGGTTACTGTCCATATGGGGGAGGGGGAGACATGGAATGTAGACAAAGGAAAGACAAAAACAGGGGCATCAGAGAACATGGTCAGAGGTAGTATAGTGTGTGTTGCAGCAATGCAGAGACCAGTCCACAGTTATTGTAAGGTGGGGTGTGGTTACTGTCCATGTGAGGGGGGGAGAGAGAGGAGGGGGGCACTGTTCAGCAGCCTCACTGCCTGAGGGTACAGGCTGTGGGCCATTCTGGTGGTTCTGGCAGATAAGGCCCTGTTACCTTCTACCTGAGGGCAGCAGGTGGAACAGGTGATGGGCCGGGTGGTGTTGGTCATGCAGGATGTTACGCACTCTCTTCAGACAGCGGGAGGTGTAGATGGTACTGATCTCTGGTAGAATGGTCCCCATGATTTTCCCCGCTGTTTTTACCACCCGCTGGAGTGCCTGCTGTTCGGCCTTAGTGCAGCTGGAGAACCACACAAGGAAACCGTATGTCAGAACACTGCTGATGGCACAGTTGTAAAAGTTCACCATCAGCTGTTTCTGGATCCCGGCATTCTTCAGTTGCCTCAGGTAGTAGAGCCGTTGCTGGGCCTTTCCTACTGCTGAGGCGGTGTTGATGCCCCAGGACAGGTCCTCAGTGATGGTCACTCCCAGGAATTTGAAGTGCGCCACCCTCTCCACCGCCTCGCTGCCGATAGAGAGTGGAAGATGGTTGTTTTGTCTCTTTTTGCGGGGGTCCACAATAATCTCCTTGGTCTTCTTGATGTTCAGTATGAGATTATTACCCACACACCATGCTGCTAGATGTTGCACTTCAGTCCTGTAATCCGTCTCATTATTGTTGTTGATGAGTCCGAGCACTGTGGTGTCGTCGGCGAATTTAACAATGAGATTGGAGGGAGAAGAAGCAGAGCAGTCATGTGTGAACAGGGTGTAGAGCAGAGGACTGAGCACACACCCTTGGGGGGCCCCGGTGTTGATTGAAAGGGTGGTGGAAGTATACTTGTCCACTCTCACACTGTGTTCGGTTTGTAAGAAAGTCCACAATCCAGTTGCAAAGCAGGGCTCGAAATTAACTTTTTTCCTCAGTGTCCCACAACTGTCCCGAATTCTACTTTGTATTGTCCCGGATATAACCAACAGTGTCCCAAATTTAAATTATTGTCGTCGCCCCCCCAATTATGCAGAATACATATAATTTGATCCTTTTTTGTCACTTAACCATCACACTTAACCATCACACCGCCATTTATATGGTCCACCATATAAGTTTAAAATACTTATTTTATTAAACAAATGAATATCAGTCTGATCTGTTGCCTCTCCTAGACTAGAAGGGAAAGGAGTTGTTTTAAGACATGTTTTCTATTGTTTCTCAATATCCAGACTAATTTATCATTATGTCAACATTAAAGAATTATGATAGTTTTATTTTTCAATTCAATATGTTATGGCTGTATGGTCTCTGTGTTCCATAATACAGTTTATTAAATGTATCTTTTTTCAGTTGTAATTACAAGTTATTATTACAAGTCAGTAGTACTATAGGAATATCATTTTATCTTCTGTTATCATTTATGAATGTCAATCATCTTGCTCTCACTCATTCACCCACCCCACCAGGTCTCCCCCTTCACATTTACTCTGCTTACTCCTGCCCTCCTACACAACACTCCTCTCTTTCTTGATGTGTCACTCTCTCACATACACCTCAAGACCCAAAAATACAACACATTGTTCAGGTGCTCCCTGTAACCTGCGAGGACCCTATTGTTTTTGTAGTGATTATTATTTTTCCTCCCAAATGATCGCATTTTTCACTGCCTGAACATACCCCAAAACTCACCAAACTTGGAATATACATCACACCTGGTGAAAAATGTTATAATCTGTTGTCGTTGTGAATTTCCACCACGAGGTGGCGCTATAATCAAGGAAAGTCAGTTTGGCTTAAAACTTCCATATACTTTGTCGCACATTCATAAACCTTACATCCACGCGTTCAGTGAATTGTGCTGAATCTCCGGATATAGGCCACGCCCATTTCCAAATTCGCGAAATGTCGCAAACACACTTTTTCGAACTCCTCACAGGCAATTTCACCAATTTGCATGAAACTTTGCAGACAGCATCTGTGGATACTCCTGACAAAAAGTTATTAAAATAATTTTGATATTCCAAAGAATACTCAACTTATTAAATAACAACTTCTGTGGATTTGGGTCAAAACAGGAAGTGTTGCATATCTCCACATTGCTGTGTCTGAATGACATGAAACTCAGGATACTACTTCCCCATGAGCCCCTAAGGCTCTATCTAAAATTTTGGGCGATGACCACTAGGTGGCACTCGTTAAATTGAAGCATTTTATATCTCGACATCGGTTTGTCATTAACTCAAAATTTGTGTCGAAGGTCTTACCGATCTGACACCAGGTGGCGCTCTGGTGGCAGTCTACTTTTATTTTTGCCACTGTGCCCACACCATAATACTTATGGATATGAAATTGATAGGGGTGGTCTAGACTGGCCTCTTTAACTCACACACCAAAAATGACCAGCAGGTGGCGCTATTATCAACACAAAACCATTTTTGGCTAATAACTCCCACATAATATGGCGCACATTGTTTAACCTTATATCTATGTGTTCCCTGCATTCAGCTGAATTGTGTGATGTAGGCCACGCCCACTTTTGCGCTAAATTTCTATTCGCAAGTTTGCGAAATGTCGCAAACCTACTTTTTCGAATTCCTCCCAGGCAATTTCTCCGATTTGCACCAAACTTTGCACACAGCATCTGTGGACCCTCTTGACAAAGAGTTATTAAAATAATTGTGAAAGTCCAAAGAACACCCAAAATGTAAAACAACACTTTCCTGCACATTGTGGTCAAACAGACAGTCTAGCATTTGTTGACCAAATACAGTCCGATTAACACACGGACAGTTAAGGCACACATACACAATAATCGGGTAATGGGGCCGGATAAGTGCCACGCCCCAACAGCAGCACACCCCCGACGCGCGTGGACTGCGAGGGCCCGTTCATCACTGCTTGCAGTTTTAATTTTTAACTAAAAATAACGCTTTATTTGGCAAACACATTAGGCTTGGTGAAAAATTTTATAATCTGTTGCCGTTGTGAATTTCCAACACTAGGTGGCGCTACAATTAAGGAAAGTGCGTTTAGGCTTATAACTCCCATATATTTTGTTGCACATTCAAAAACCTTATATCCACGCGTTCAGTGAATTGGGCTGAACCTCCTGATATAGGACACACCCTACTATTTTTTCACAAACTCACAAAATGTTGCAAACCTACTTTTTCGAACTCCTCCCAGCAATTTCACCAATTTGCACCAATCTTTGCACACAGCATCTCTCGACCCTCCTGTCAAAAAGTTATTAAAAGAATTTTGATATTCCAAACAATACTCAAGTTATTAAATAACTACTTCGTGCAGATTTCATTCCAAACAGGAAGTGTTGCATATCTCCACATTGCTCTGTCCGTATGACATGAAACTCAGGTTACTACTTCCCCATGAGCCCCTAACGCTCTGTACAAAATTCAGACGGATGACCACTAGATGACGCTGTTTAAATTCAAGTATTCTATATCTCGACATCCGTTGGTCGGATTAACGCCAAACTTGGTACACTCATTGCCACTGCCCTCCTGAGGATAGCTGACAAAGGTCTTACCAATCCGACACTAGGTGGCGCTCTGGTGCCAGTATCATTTTATATTTGGCACTGTGCCCACACCATAACACTTATGGATATGAAATTGATAGGGGTGGTATAGACTGGCATCTGTAACTCACACACCAAAAATCACCAGCAGGTGGTGCTGTTATCAAGACAAAGGCATTTTTTGACAATAACACATAATTTGTCGCACACTTTTAAACCTTATATCTACGTGTTCCCTGAATTCAGCTGAATATTTATGTCGCAAACCTAGTTTTTCGAACTCCTCCCAGGCAATTTTACCGATTTCCGCCAAACTTTGCACAAAGCATCTGTGGGCAGTCCTGAGAAAAAGTTATTTAAAGAATTTTAGTAGTCCAAAAAACGCCCGAAATATAGAACTGCAATTTCCTGCACATTGTGGTCAAACAGACAATCTTGCATATCTTCACGAAATACAGTCTGATTAACACAAAACTTTTCTTAACTGTGTTCCATGGCCAGATGAGGGTTTGTGCAACATTTTGTGCAAATCGGCCAATAGGTGGCGCTTTTATTGCTAAATGATGATAGAACAGCTTGACTGCCTTCACTTTTCATTCCTCAATGGAAGTTGTTGCATGAGCAAGCCCCGACAGCAGCATGCCCTGCGAGGGCCGTTCATCACTGCTTGCAGTTGTAATCTTCTTATTATATTGTTTATTGTTTATTTTTTACTTTTTATTATTGTTTATTGTATATAACTGTCCTTTGGCTGCTGTGACAAAGAAATTTCCCCATTTGCGGGACAAATAAAGGAATTCTGATTCTTATTCTGATAGGTGAAGACGAAGAAGACACTGAGATGTGCAATGTGCTATGGCTAATTCACAAGAGACACTAGAGCGAGAGGACCTGCTTTCCAATCAGCTGTGCAAGAAAGTTTCAGAGAATGGTGGACTGGACCAGGACCAAGTGTCGGTGTTGTTCAACACTCGTATGTTAGTGGAAACATGTCAAACATGCAAACACCTATTAGAAGGCATCACCTTCCTACTCCCTCGTCCCAAAGCAGACTGGATGGTTTCGCCCAAATCTGGATTTGAGGCTGCTAAACAGATATCTCAAGGTGCTCCCATTTCTGCTGCTCAAGTTGGGGACTTTGTTTGAAGCCATAAGGGCAACAGTCATGTTGATAGCTATACATCTTCTGATGTATTAAAATCCGAACGAGCTGGATTAACGAGGCGGATGGACACACAAATGCAGTGTTTTGTGATCCTGGACCTTAGCACAGCCTTTGACAGAGTGGAGTGGATGACAGCATCTTGATTGATAGATTGATAGGCAGTGGTAAGGAGTCTCTGGCAGAGCCCTGGATATGTTTTCCTCCTATCTTTTAGATAGGAGTCTCACCTGCCATTAATCTGTATGGGTGGTTTCAAATGATCTGCTATTCTTCATATTTTTGCTCATCTTTTGCTGTTTTTATGGTTTAAACTACACCTGTTAAGCACTGAGCTTGTGCTGTGAAAGTTGATAAAAATAGACTTATTATTAGGGTTCAAGCCCGAAACAATGTTATTGGATTACAGAAACATTTAGCAAAGAAACACAGGAAGTCCAAGTGACGAAATTTGATACACAAGTCCAGGTGAAGGTGCTCTACAAAAGACTACAAAGGAGCATATAGGTCCACTATGTATGATCAATCAAAATATCTATGCAAAAGGCGTGGCTCAGAATAAATTAGACATAACTCTTGACGAATTAATCCAATCATCATGAAACCTGGTATATATCTTTAGGTCGACGTTTGGAATATGTCAACTAAAGCATTTCTGTCACAATCAATAGGGTCACCACAAATAATAATACAATAATGTATCTTAAAATCCACTTGCCAGAATTTCACCATTTTTGGTAAATATAATCTGTGGGTGACTATTAACCAAAATCTGAAGTGCCATTTGGATTGGTGAAAGTGGGAGTGGTGCTTCACTTAAAAATAGAAAAAATGGTTTCGCCTATATAAAAACTGAAACATAAATGTGGCTTCACCAACACAAAAAATGAAACCTGGTGGACAGAATTTCACAAATTTCACCAAATCTTGCTAATTGCTGCTTGTGGCTTAATTTCGGTGATTGAGCTTCGAGGACGAAGTAGGCTTGAACCCAGCAAATAGCTACTTGCAGCTATATTTAGGGTTCAAGCCCAAAGGGCTTTTGGGATACACATTTGGGATACAGCATTGTGGAACAGGGATACACAATTCTATTACAAATGAGCAAGATCAGTCGGACATGGGCGCTATCAATCAAAATATCCTTGGTAAAGGCGTGGCTTAGAATGAATTGGCCATAACTCATGAACCATTGGTTTGATCATCATCAAACTTGGTACGCATGTTCAGGCTGAGGTTGGAATAGGTCTACCAAAAGCATTTCTAGCACAACCCATAGGGGCGCCACAAATACCAGAAATCGCGTACCTCAAAATCCGCCCCACCCACTTTCACCTTTTTGGTTTGCTGGTTGTGATTATTAGCCAAAATCTGCAGTACCATATTGATTTGTGCAAGGGGGCATGGGTTATGACCTAATTAACAAGAATTTAATTACACCATCTTAAAATTTGAAACATCATAAAATTTGGAACATATCCATACAAAAAGTCTTCAGACTGAGGTTGGGTATAGGTCTACCAAAGCATTTTGAGCCCCAACAATTAGGGGGCGCTGAAAGTTCCAACGTTTTTTTTTACCTCAAAGCCTGGTAGATGAAATGTACGCCTATTTCAGCGAAACCTGCTCATTGCCGCTTGCGGCTTTAGTTTTGGCCGATTGGGTGTCTTGAGTGTAAACAGCTTGAAAGTGCTGAATAGCTGCCTGTGGCTATATTTATCATTGTATTTTTCATCCACTTTCCCCTTATCTGTTCATAGGGTTGCAGCAGATGATTGAGTTTTTTGTTTGTTAACTTTTCTGGGCCCTCTTTTATTTTACATTCCAGTTGACTAGAATGGGCTCATACTCCAGGATGTTTTTATTTTACCATTGACCCGGAGAGACTAATTTTTGTTTGCATACCTTTCATTCGCTAGCAATAACATTTTTGTATAATCATCCTTGGTTTGGCTTTTTTACCTCCTGACTGATTTGGTATACTATTGTCACATGGTTACAGCTTCACTGAAATGATATAAAGCGAATGTTTATGTATGTAAACATGATTTTATGAAGGAAAGTGAACCTGCAACCATTCCTTGTTACTCGGCAGTGATGGTTGGCCCTTTCCTTCCTTTCCATTCACTAGAAATAGGGAGAGCATGTGGGTGCGTGACATACATTTAGGGGGTGAAGCAACGGACAAAAAGGAGCAAGGAGGCCTGAGATGTGGAGGAAGAAAAAAAAGGGATTTGTGTGCAATGGCGATGCAAAGTGTTGTGCAAACATAATGGGCCTTGTTGCTGCTCCAGAGACAGGATTTTATTATTATACCTAGCCATTACCTGCAACACGGATCTTACCTGCAACACGGATCTTACCTGCAACACGGAGAGTCTGACACTGCTTACTAAGCTGAGTGAGAGCTTTGATATGAAAATCCCCTTTGAGCACCAAGATACAACAAAGGTTGCACATCTATAGTCTCATACTTCAAGATGTTATGGAATCTGCAGTCGGTTCACTGTGTGTCAACAAGGGGAGGAAGAGGAGGAGAAACAGGATGAGGGAGGGTTTTCCCCAGTCCTTCTCATTCTTGGTTAACACAAGCATTAGAGGAAGTCAAAGCTCACAGTGGGCCCGGTTTTATTCACATCATGTGGGACGGAAACATTAGTCACAGTGTCTGGTCCATTACAAACAATGAAAGCCAAATAAAGAAATATTCTTAATAATGAACATATTAGTGTCATTACTGTTGTTGTTGATAAAGTCAGTTTTTAGTCACGGTAGTGGATTTTAGGGATGGTCCTTAACTTTGGTTAATGGCGGATGTTTGCCTTCATGCAACAGCAGTTGCAGTTTACATACATGTCTGCCCAGACTCATAATACGGCTTATGTGGTGAAGATTTTGAGGGAGTTTAATAGTGGGTACACGTACTGTTTCTCAGTATCGCTGTGTTGACATGTATGATTCCGAGGAATGTAACAATACCAAAAACTCACAGTGAGTTGATATCACAATAAATAGTCCATGATATTATATTTACCATGATATTAAAACAAGATTAGGTCAAAATGTAGTAAATGGCTGGACTCATTCTTGGGTAGTCAGTGGTAGAGTTCACAATATGAATTCCTGGATATTAAACGCTCATGTGCAAAAAAATTGGCAGAATTATAGTTTGACAGTGCGCGGTATTTTAGGAATGAGTGGAGTTATTACATTCACAAGATACATTCATTGATTTCTTTTTTAATAAATCTGACTCATTATAAAGACAGCTGTAACCTAAAAAGAGATCTAATGATTGTTTCCCTCTTGATTTAATTAACACAGTTTCATTAAAAGTTAACTATTCCTCATTCTGAGGTACACATTTCATGTTTCCCTAATCTTATTTCCATCACCATTTACAGTTTCATCTTAACAAATGCTGTCTGTGTTTACATTTTAAATTTTACTTTATTCATATATATTTCTATATTTTTTTATATTTATTATATTTCTAACATTTTAAGATTATTTTTTAGTGACCTGATTACCTGCCAAACACCAAAACTCAATAAAATAAAGGGGTTGTGTTCCCCTGGAGAGAGTTCATTAGTTTACTGCTATTAAACAACATTTTATACTCGGGATGTAACATTACACAGAAGTCAAGGTTTTGTACGTACCTTGGTAGAGGGGTTGCTGTTCGGTATGATTTTCAGGACAACAAATGCTACAAAAAACAAAAAAATCCCAAATGCATAAAGCTCGTTTTCTTTTCATCAATTTTCATCTAACAGTAATCAAGTTACAGTTGGTTCCACCTAGTTTCATTAGTAAAAGACAATTAAACAAAGAAAAAGTTAGATAATGAATAATTAAAGATTAAAGAAATTCCCTTTAAAATACAGTGACAAAATTAGCAAATTAATACTTGAACACCATAAGGAGGTTCTGTATCTAACTTATTGTAAAGCCACAGTAAACGGCAATGATTGAAGCCCTAATTTAAATGAGCTGACAGTTTTAGCAGACCTCAGAAAACTTGTTCCACAGATGGAGAGCATGGAAACTATAAGCTGCTTCCCTTTGCCTGTGATTGTGTTAAGCAGTAAATAGTCAACATACGCTCTGCCATAGGTCATATTTTTGTGCAGGGCTGATAAAAAAACAAATGCAAACATGAAGTAAATGCTAATTACACCGTTAATGTCTTTGGCCTTGTCTGCTTTAAAACAGCGGGGAGAAGTTAGTGGACTCTTCTTCTTCTTTTTTTTTTTTCTTTTTTTGTGATTGGCATACCTGAGTGAAGCCTTCTAATATGAGTTAGCCTGTTTGACGTGTTTCCACTTAAATACAATTGTTGAGGCAACACCGACCTCGTCTGATCCACCACTCGCTTTCTGAAACTTTGCCACACATTTGAAAGCAGTGGGCAGGTCCTCTAGATCTGTTGTCTCTTGTGAATTAGCCATAGCATAACACTTCATTTATTGCGTCTGCTTTTGTTGTGTAGTGGCAGTTGGAAAACAGCTTTTAGGTGCAGTCGTGTTGCTTATTGGGTTGGTTTGTGTATCAGAACGGTTATAATTTCACTCATTTACAACAAAATTAACCAATCAAAAGTTGAATTGTGGTAATTGGGACATCCAAGGCCTGCTAGAAGGCCCCCAATGATGATATTACTATCAACCGATCGTAGTCTTTTTCGTGCTGTGGGACAATAATGCTAGACTGGAAAAACGAGAAGAATGGTTGCTAATGTCGCCAGTGCCCCTGTAACACTGAGTCTGGTTGCTCATGTCGCCAGTGCCCCTGTAACACTGAGTCTGGACCTCCCTGTGGCCCCCCCTCCGAACAAAGAATAATACAGTAATTATTAGTTCCGCCTTTTACGCCGACGCAAAAGGTGGAACTAACAATACGCGTGGCTCAACATTCTAGTCGGATGCTTTAGTGCGCTGCACCCAGGCTGCACCACTCAAAAAAGCGGCCGCAAGGAACAAGGAAGGAAGCAACGATTACCACGAACAAATATTGAACTGTTACAAGGTAAGACTTCTGGGCAAAAAATGTTGTTGGCTAACTTTATGAATTATAATAGTAGCCTGCCAGACCAGGCGTTAATGCCAACTTGAGTTGATTGCACGTTTCTAGCTAACGTTAGTTAACCTTATCACAACACAAAACCAAGCAAGCCCGCAACAGTAGCCTATTATTAAGTATTGCGTATTCCTCTCCATTGCATTTTCTCTATAGTTATAATGAAGAGAAAAAAGGATATTACGTCCTATTTCTGCATGAAAAAGATAGATAACAATGAGACAGACAATGAGACAGAGCCAGGAGATACTGTTGAGAGAGCTAAAGAGAAGGAAGTTGAGGAGGCCACAGAGAGAGAGCAGGAAAGACAAGAGAGACATATGAAGATCCTGAGAGTGAAGCAGAGCGGGAGAAACAGACAGATATATGTGCATCCACCAGCACTGGACCATCAGATTTGTTACACTGAAAAAAACAACATTTGCCTGCTGTGTGTGTGTGTGTGTGTGTGTGTGTGTGTGTGTGTGTGTGTGAGAGAGACTTTTTATTTTAATGTTTATTATCAGGGATGATACATACAACAATGCCTACAAAATGGGAAAATGTGATGCATATAAGATATCTAGCTTCAGCTAATTTTAAGTCTCAGTCCCTAGTCAGGCTTTAGAATACAATGAAAGAATGTAATGAATACAATAAAAATACAATTAATTAATACAATTAATAAGTACAGTAAGGATATTTAGACAATAGTGTGTGTGTGTGTGTGTGTGTGTGTGTGTGTGCGCGCGCTTAAACAGTGTAATTGCAGTCTATGCTGTGTCCATGCAGAATATGTTTATTTAGCCTACATATTTGGTTTGTCTTTGTACACAGACATCAGCAAATGTAACGCAGACCCACCAATGCAGCCAGACCTAAGGTTGTTTCCAAGGACCTTGATGGGGGACAGGAGGAGGAGCTTCAAGGCAGCCTGGTACCACGTCCACCCCCTGCACCTAACAGTTATTTTGATTATTAATTCATCTGCTTAAATCACCAAAACCGCAGAATACAGTTGCTGTAATAGTAGGGCAGCCGATGTATGTACTGTATTGTGTACCGAGAAAATGAACCAAAGCTGCACCTAACGGTTATTTACATTGTTAATTCATCTGCTTAATCACTTGTTTTTATAACGATACAAATAAATCAAATTTTATTACTTACTTTACTTTACTTTTTTGCCCCGGGTTGAATGTGCCCCTCTGACAAAACCTCTGGCCCCAGCCAGGCCCCCTCAGTATAATTGGTCTAGAACCGCCACTGTGATGGAGGCAGATAACTAAACACTGCCGAGTACACTGAATGGAAATGTTCATGTTATTAGATAAGGCTTGATTAAATTTAAGCTGACAATTAGGCCTTGGTAGTGGTCTGCACTCTACTGAGGGCCTAGTTAAACCTTCATTTAAACCTTATCATTTTTTATTATTGCTTACCTTATCATTCATTTGTCTTGTGTGTCCACCTGATGTATGTAAGCACAATATTCACTCTCCTTTAGCTTTGTATTTGGTCCCTTACAATATTTATGTCTGTTTAGCTGCTAAATTATGTTTCACTATGTTCATCAGCTAGTCTCTTTCTGTGTCTGATTTGTGACATTGTCTATGCCATAAATCAAAATAACAGTGTGTTTATTTGAGCAGATATGGCTAATGTGAATCGACCACAGTTAACATAAAGTCTTACTTCACTTTGAAAAGAAAATGACAAGGGTAACTGTATTTAGGAACCCTAATTAAGGCAGGTTGCACATAATATTTGGCTAAACATTTTAGGCTTCAGGGAATCAATCAATTTACCCTATGTTCATTAGGTGCCATTCGACATTCACTGTAATCTTTTTCTTGCTGGAGTGGATCACCGCCAAAATGTCCATTTCCAGTTTGTTGGTTTGTCAGCAGGATTACACATATGTGGTTCCACAGAACTTGCATGTAGCATGGGTCTCGACCAAGAACAGACCCCATTAACTTATCATTGAGATAGGGCATTCTTTGGCATTTTATTTAATTTCTCAGGGAATGATGCATGGATCTTAAGGGAAAAAAAAATCAGTTGTATTTAGGTGGCTGGTATCTATAAGTGAGTAGAATTTGACACGTATTCTAATAAAAATCTGGATCCAGCCGATTTTAATAATTTCCATTTTTTCCAGCTGCTATAGGGCAACAAATTGAGATAGAGACCTGTTAGTAGCACCAATGTGTAGGAGATAATGGAGATTCAGAAAGGTACATTCAGAATCAGTGCTTAGGCTTGATTAAATTAAAGGGGCCTCTTGGACACACATTGTTTTTTTTATTTCTTCTTTATATTTTCCTTTGTTGTATGAAATACAATAGAAATCATAAATAAGTTTGGATACTTTTTAATTGTATGTATTTACTTTGTGAATGTTCAATTTAAAAGACTTAAAACAATAAAAGTCAAAGTAAATGCTTAAAAAGAATGAAAATATTTTTGTCTTTTTTAATACAATATTGTAATCAAAACTTGGAATCTATACGAACCAGACCCAAGAAGCAGAATCAGAATCAGAATCAAATGAAGTGTGTAAAATGTCTATATGTAGTGCAGCGATAAAATGACATTAAATAGATATCATAATCTATAATGTAACAGAATTCAGCCGAAACAGAGAACACAATGATAGCTGACAGTGAATGGTAATATGTCCAGAGGAAGTCTGGGTCAAGGAGGATAATAGGAAGGACATGGAAGTGGTATGGACTGCAGGCGCCTGCACGTCCACAACTGGCGCTTCTGTTTAGTTTCTGAACAATGAGGCAGGAAACATCTGCAGGCCTGAGATCCAAAAGATACTACCTGGAACCTTTCCATCATCCCCTGACAACAACAACAGAACCTCTTCACAAATAAATAAGACTCACATCAAACTGTTACAAACTGATTCACGTGTGATAGTAGCTTCATTCAGATATGAATATTATCTAGGAAAATAATTTCAGACAATGTATTAATAAATTCTAATTCTACTGTAAATTCTTCTCTCTTCTGCAACTCATACAAAAGCTCAGAGGTCACGAAATACTAAATAATACACTAAGGGCCGGATCTACTAAAGGTTTGCGTGTATTAAAACGTGTGCAAACTCCTTTCACACGCAAAAAAAATGTACAAACTGATTAACTAACAGTGCGCAAAAAGGGTTGCGTCTGTCAAAGGTGCAAAATAGCACGTCTGCATTCAGTTAGTACATTTGTAGCAATGAACATGGGCGTTTACACACAATTGTGCGTGTTGTGGGTGGAAAAAATGTAAATATATTAATTTAGCACCAGAAAGTGATTTATCAAACTTGAAAGCAATTTTGCCAATAGAAACTGCAAACGGTTTGTATGCGTACTTGCGCACACATGGCTGCCGTTATTGCTGCAAGAAGGAGACGCCGAAACAATGGAAGGAGACGCCCAGAACGCATTTTTCACCCTCGTGTGAACATTTTGGATGAATGAGGAAACTATCATTAGAACATATCGCCTATCCAGCCTTGCCATTTTGGAGCTGTTGGAGGAACTCAGAGCGGATTTGGAGCCAGCTACGAGAAGGAGTCACGCAATACCTGCAATAACAAAACTCCTTGCAAGTTTACAATTATTATTATTATATTTATATTATTATACGCCAATTTTTCTTTTGTTGTTCTTCTGATGTCTTTGTATCTCCTTTTCACTTCATCCACTGTTCGCCTGTTTTTTCCAACAGCATTAACTTTTTCACAGATTTTCTCACACACGGCGTTCCTTTGCACGACCGTCAGATTCCTTTGCTGCAGCTCATTGAAATGTTTATTCGCTTCCTCTACCAACACTTCTAATTCCAAAGGGCCGAATTTCACTTTGCGCTTTCGCTCCCTCAAACTCGCCATGCTGAAAACCATGAAACACACTAAACCCTCATTTAAATAGGCGTGTCTTCAACACGTTTGCACCTGTTGTCATCAACGCAATCACTCTTAGTAAATCGCCCGCAAACCGCGGTTCAACCCCACACACAAAGTTCTAGATTGCGCACGCAGATTAGTACAAGCAATTTGGGATCTTAGTAGATCCGGCCCTAAATAACTTTCCACTGCTCACCTCAAAGGTTGCACCAGCATCGGAAACATTATATTTTGCAGCATAATCAATCATGCTAATGGAATGACCACTGTTAGTGAATATTTAGGTTGGGGTGTTTAGGGGTTAGGGGTGTCACAATTCTCCAAATCCTTGCTTCGATTTGATTTTCAATTTTAAGGCCATTTTCAGACTAGTCTAGTCTAGGATTATTGGTTTATGCCATGATAGCTCATTCAATCTTAATTCTTATTTCAAAAGATGGTCTACATGGTGTCATGAGATATATAATCTCCATTATTCATTCATTTGCAATGCACCACACTAAGGCCTTATTGTCAAATTTAAATAATTTATTAACATTATAAATGTAACAATAACTTGTTTCACCAATCAATTTGAAACTAACTGTAAACAAAAGAAGAGAAGTCATAGAGGGTACCTGCTATCTAGTGACTGTTTAGTAACTTAAATGAGAAAACAGCACCACATATTTTATATATATATATATAATATGTGGTGCTGTTTTCTCATTTAAGTCTACTTCCTGTGGAGATGCCCTGCCATATTTGTCGTGTTGCCTGTGGATGCGTATGCTACACGCGCATAGCAAGCAGATGTTGGCGTGGTGAAACACCGCACGACCGTCTGCTTGCTATGCGGTGTCGGACTGTCACTCCATGGTCCATGTGTGACGTGTTCTGAACCCCCGCTGATCAGTTAGCCGAAAGGCAAAGCCGCTATGTTGTTCAGCTACTAGCTGGAACAACTAGTGATTGTTTGTCCTCGTCGACGGACTTAAAATAACAGTGCAGTCATTACGGTCAATACTGTGTGTTTTAAACTGGGGGACCAGACTGAACCGAAGTTAAAGTGAAACTTAACACTACTTAGAGAGATGTCCTTTGTGCTCCCTCTGTAGTATTTATCCATGCTAAATAACATGCCCTGCTACTGACCCGTTCTACTCTGCTTATGATCTCCGGTCATGCCTCTTCCACAGTAGGTTAACAGTAGGCCACAGTAAGTTAAACATAAGAGTCCTACAGAGCTAGTGGCTCAGCGTCAAGGTGCTATCTGGTGTGGGTGTGTGTCCGTCTGTCTGTGGAGGGTATGTGTGGTGTTTGCTGCCAGAGAAAATGAAGAAATCTTTGGGTTATTAGCATAAAATCGTCTCTCTATTGGGCTTACTAAAGGTGCTGCGAGAAACTGAGGCTATAGTTAATTCAGGAAATATGGCTGAAAGGTCTATCACGATAGTGAAGTTTCATAAGTTTCATATCAGTCTATATCGATAATGATGACCTGTCCAATCTCATTTCATGAAAATGTTTTAAAAAAGATTGAATTAAATCTCTTTAACCACTTTATAATGGTGAGATAGATTCAACAATCCAAGATATTGGAAAAAATTTACATTGCAATATTTTTCTTTTCAGCGATATGTTTTGCAACATTAAAAAAATACAGGACTTAAAAAAATAAAATAAATAAAACTAATAAAACGATTGAGTATCAAAAAGCTTTGTCAAATTATACAAAACAATAATGCAAAAAGCAAGTAACAATGAAATAAACTGCCCGGCCAAAAACGAAGCCACACACTCTAATATTTCGTCGGACTGATTTTAACTTAGATTATGGCACACATTCTCTGAGGCATCGTTTTGATAAGCTTCTGCAATGTCACAACATTTATGTCCATTCAGTGTTGGATTAATTTTTTCACCAAGATCTTGTGTTGATGATGGGAGAGTCGGGCCGCGGCGTAAAGTCTTCTCCAGCACATCCCAAAGGTTCTCAATGGGGTTAAGGTCTGGACTGTGTGGTTGCCAATCCATGTGTGAAAATGATGTCTCATGTTCTGAACAACTCTTTCACAGTTTGAGCCCAATGAATCGTAGCATTGTCATCTTGGAATATGCCCGTGCCATCAAGGAAGAAAAAATCCATTGTCATTCAGTATATTCAGGTAGTCAGCTGTCCTCATTTTTTGGGCACATAATGTTGCTGATCCTAGACCTGACCAGCTGAAGCAACAGCAGATCATAACACTGCCCCCACAGGCTTGTATGGTAGGCACTAGGCATGATGGGTGCATCACTCTGTAACTCTAGAATTGGGTAAATCTGCACTCATCAGACCACATGACCTTTTTCCATTGCTTCAGAGTCCAATATTTATGCTCCCTAGCAAACTGAAGCCTTTTTTCAGATTAGCCTCACAGATAAGTGGTTTTCTTAAGGCTACACAGCCTTAGCTAGTTACGTTGGACTGTTCTGAACCCAATTTTAGTAGTTTTTAGCAACCTCTTTAGTTATTTTCTTTGCTTGATGCAGGCCAATAATTTGACCCTTCTGAAACAGAGTAACATATTTTCAACGACCACAGGATGTGTCTTCTGACATGGTTGTTTAAGAGATGAGAAGCTACTTCTGCATCAATTAGGATTAAATAACAACAAAAAATAATCACTGCAGTAATTATCTGATGGAAGGCTCTTGCCTATTTGCCTGATTATATCCAGGCGGTGACTTTTTTTGGGCCAGGCAGTGTATATTTTGCCAAAACAACTCAATTCAATACTTGTGACTGTGTGCGTGAAAAACAGAGTTCAATCCATTGGGTAAATAGTCCATTTTTGTTTCCCCACAACCTCAAAACAGTTCAGTTCCAATCCAGTTCACAACCACAAAAAGAAAGACAACTCAAAAGTCTGATCCTCCAAAATACCTCTGCTAAACTCATTCAGTAAATCCCACATCCAGTGCCGACCTCTCCATATCAGTATCTCTGGGAGATTTCATAAACTGCGCTACGAACAGATTTTTATTATTATTCCTCCTTCTGAAAAAGACACAGGACTTTTAATTATTTATTTATTTATACAACGAGCTGATACAATAACACAGACTTTACAATGCGATCTGATGCAGAGAGTAAACCAGGCGTAACTCTCCTCCACTGACCAAACAACACTGGAAGTTAGAGACACACCTGCTCTGCATGCCTGGATGTCAGTCACTGCCAACGAACTCATGCAACCCTACACACAGGTAAGGAGTAATTTACAGTTAAGTAATTTTAATGAAAAACACACAAATAGAATTACACATATAAATAAAATACTCCCATACTGGCCTGTCCTTTTTTTCCACAATTTCCTCTCCATCAGTGCTCATTTTAAAAACAATCGCCCAGCTGACACAGCAGATTGCGAGTTCCAGTTGCCCCAGTAATCACACTAACTACTTTGGCTGTCGCAACTGCAGTGTCTCTGAGCCAGTAGGTACAGCAAAAAGGCTGGGTCGCCGAGCTGTGGCAGGTTGGCTTGTCCACTCTACCTACGAAACCAGTAGGTTTGCATTTAAGGCATACACATGAAATTATTGAACATTTTATCAAACTATTTTCTTATTGCTATCAAAGTCGTGTCTATCGCTGATACATATTGCTATCGTTTTGTCGCCCAGGCCTAATACCATGTATTGCACAACCACTTTTGTTGATAAGTCATTATTGTGGGAAGACTATCATGACAGTATTGCATTGTGACTTCATCTGTGATTCCTACGTCTAGTCAATATTATCCACTGATCCAGTATTGAATTAGAGGAAAAATATCCCCTACAATATTTTATATATAGAGAGAGAAATTAACTACAACATAAGCAGGAGTCAAAAGCAAAGAGAAAGATTGATGACTATCTGTCTGCAGTACATTTAAGTGTGCAGTAATCTACAAAAAAATTTTTTTTTTTTTTTTTTTCCTTAGCTCTAAGACAGCACTACCTGAATTTGGCAGACATCTCAAGCATGACTTTGCTGCACACACCTCTCTCAGGGCTGGACAGAAAAGCTGACTGCCCCTTCAATTCTTGGCTGATTACTTGTGCTTGCTGTATTCTTTATGGTTGCAGACGTTAGCTCAGGGTAAAAACTGTGAACATGGTTCCTAAAATTTGTTGTATTAGAGAGATGATGTTTGCTTCCAAACTACTAAGTAGGTTTTTTTGGTATCACTCACTCTCTGTCACATTTCCTGATATTAATAAGTAAAATTAACCTTCAATCCAAGAGTTTGAATTTGCATCGATCAACAATCAACAACCGTTAGCAGGCTATAATTTTGTGTAGGCTACAAACTCCCAATTATGCTTTGTCATGCTATCGATGCAGAATCTTCCACATATACACCATGATGCATCTTAGAATCAAGAAATGTCCACACTGCTTAAAAATACAAAGGCAACATTAATCAGCCTGAGAAGCAGTTAAATACAGAAATAATCTATATCATTGTGTGTTTATACAGCATTGTTGATGTCCACCAACAATCAAAGCAGAACAGATGGATTCAGACATTTGAGCACAAAGGAAGCTCTTGTGACCACAGTACTTTTGATTTGCTTGTCTGTCTTCTAAAGATACATTCCCATCCATGTCCAATGACACACTAGCAAAAAAAGAGATTGTATTCTGTGACATAGGACACCAATTCATTTGCAAGAGGACAGGAAGATTAGACTCACTCAACTGTACTCCAAGGCCAGCACACAACAAAATTTACTTTTCTGAGGACAAAACAACAGTTAGACGAACAGCACATTTTTGTTAATAAAACAAAGACTCTGCATGCAATTTGCTGGATTGCTGTGTTCTTTGATTGTCCCCACCGTAACCAGTAGCTGAGGTGTAAACCTGACGGAGGAAACAGAAAAACAGACCTATATTCAGAAATGAATTATACTGTACTGACTCCCTCAAAGGCATATTTTTCACTCACCACCTTTTATTATGTTCTTTTCCATACTGCAGTGTCTCTGTCTATAAATGGTTCTAACTAGTGTTTGCAAGCTCGCACAAATTACAGTGTTTCTGCTCCATGTTACTTCAGCTGTAGCACATCCATGACCTCTGACAGAGACTCTCAGTAGGATAATATGCTAACAGAGAAACACAGTCTAGGAACAATATAAACACAGTAGGGAAGCTTAACACCACTCTCTGAAGTGTTGTAGTAGTTCAAACAGGCACAGACACGAAAATATAAAAACTAGATATAAAAATGCAACGTTTTATGGAGCTATGGGCCATAAGCATTAGTCAGACTGGATATAATGAGGGAATTTTGCACATTTACCTTGACATTTGAATCAGAATCAAAATCAGAATCAGCTTTATTGGCCAAGTATATGAAATACAAGGAATTCACTTTGGGTTTTTTTGCACACAGAGTACATAGACGTAAACATGAACATAAACATGAACATAACATAACAAACATTTAACTAGAAAGAACAAGACACACATATAAATTGCAAAGTGGATGATTTTGGAGTCGGGGTTACTGACACTGGGTGACTGATGAAGTGTTCATCAGTGTGACGGCCTGGGGGAAGAAACTGTTCCTGTGTCTGGTTGTTTTGGCGTACAGTGTTCTGTAGCGCCTGCCGGAGGGGAGGAGTTCAAACAGATTGTGTCCAGGGTGTGATGGGTCTGCAGAGATGTTTCCTGCCCGTTTCCTGACTCTGGATGAGTATAGGTCCTGGATGGTGGGCAGTTTAGCACCAATGATTTTTTCTGCAGTCCTGATTGTCCGTTTCAGTCTGTTCCTGTCCTGTTTGGTGGCTGATCCAAACCAGGCGATGATGGAGGTGCAGAGAACAGACTGGACTATTGCCATGTAGAACTGGATCAGCAGCTCCTGGGGCAGGTTGAACTTCCTGAGCTGATGTAGGAAGTACATCCTCTGCTGGGCCTTTTTGATTATGGAGTCTACATTGGGTGTCCACTTTAGGTCATGGGAGATGGAAGATCCCAGAAACCTGAGGGTTTCGACAGCAGACACGGTGTTATTGAAGATAGTGATGGGGGGCAGTGTAGGGGGGGCTCCTGAAGTCCACTGTCATCTCCACAGTTTTGAGCGTGTTCAGCTCCAAATTGTTCTGACCACACCAGAGGGCCAGCTGTTCCACCTCCTTTCTGTAAGAAGACTCGTCACCGTCCCGGATGAGGCCAATGACCGTTGTGTCGTATGCAAACTTCAGGAGTTTGACAGATGGGTCTCTCAAGGTGCAGTCGTTGGTGTATAGGGAGAAGAGCAGTGGGGAGAGCACACAACCCTGGGGGGCACCTGTGCTGATTGACTGGGTGCTGGATGTGATTTTTCCCGGCCTCACCTGCTGCCTCCTGTCTGTCAGGAAGTTTGTGATCCACTGACAGGTGGAGGCTGGGACGGTGAGCTGGGTGAGTTTGGAGTGGAGGATGTCTGGGATGATGGTGTTGAATGCCGAGCTGAAGTCCACAAACAGGATCCTAGCATATGTCCTTGGGGAGTCGAGGTGTTGCAGGATGTAGTGCAGTCCCATGTTGATTCCATCATCCACTGACCTGTTTGCCAGGTATGCAAACTGCAGGGGGTCCAGCAGGGGGCCTGTGGTGTCCTTCAGCTGGCTCAACACCAGCCTCTCAAAGGACTTCATGACCACAGACGTCCTGAGATTGCTGGTTTCTTGGGGACCGGGATTATTGTGTAGCTTTTGAAGCAGGAGGGGACTTCACACAGCTCCAGTGATCTGTTGAAGATCTGGGAGAAGATGGGGCCAGCTGGTCAGCACAGACCTTCAGACAGGAGGGTGACATGCCGTCTGGGCCTGGGGCTTTCCTGGTCTTCTGTTGCCTAAAGAGCTGACACACATCCTCTTAACAGATCCTGAGTGATGGTGGGGGGTCAGTAGGGAGGGGTGAGGGTGGTACAGGGGGTGATGAGGGTTGTTTGATGCTGGAGTCGGTGATAGGTGTGAATGTTGGCTTCTCAAACCTGCAGTAGAATACATTCAGGTCGTCAGCCAGTTCATGGTTCACTGCAATGTGGGGGGATGGTCTCCTGTAGTTGGTGATCTCCTGTAGACCTCTCCACACTGACGCAGGCTTGTTAGCTGAGAAACTGTTCTTCAGCTTCTCAGTGTAACACCTCTTTGCCACTTGGATCTCCTTTGTCAGCGTGTTCCTGGTCATGTTGTTCAGGACTCTGTCCCCACTTCTGTAGGCCTCCTCCTTGGCCTGACGAAGCATCCTGAGTTTTGCAGTGAACCAAGGTTTATTGTTGCTGTATGTGCAGAAGGTTTTGGTCGGCACACACATGTCCTCACAAAAGCTGGTGTAGGATGTCACAGTGTCAGTGAGTTCGTCCAGATCAGTAGCAGCAGCCTCAAAAACACTCCAATCTGTGCAGTCAAAGCAGGCCTGTAGCTCCAGCTTTGACTCTGTTGTCCATCTCTTCACATTCTTCACTACAGGCTTAGCAGATTTAAATTTCTGCTTGTAATTTGGGAGAAGATGAACCATGCAGTGGTCAGAGAGCCCCAAAGCTGCACGGGGGACAGAGCGATATGCGTCCTTTAAAACAGTGTAGCAGTGGTCCAGAGTGTTGTTGTCCCTGGCAGGACATTTAAAGCTCTGGTCTACGATCTGAGAAAGGTTTGAAAAAAGCCAAGCTAGCGTAACGTCATTAGCATGTTGTCTGTGAGTGTGCGTGTGCTCTGGGTAAAACCAGAGCAAGAGTGTTTGAGGTTAGGGAAGCAGTAGGGGTGAGCTGCCTTTTTCTTTACACCAGTTTTCTCCTGTTTTTGATTAGGTTAGGGAGTTAGTCTTTTGTTTCTTTTCTTTTTGATAGGGCTTAGATAGATTCGGACCCCGGAGTTTAGATCTGTGTTTTGTTTGTTGTTTTAGGCCTGAGCTCACCCTGAAGCCCGATTCACACTTGTATATAGAGCACCTATTTCACTGTACATAATTGCACTTATCACTCGTGTTGTAAATAAATTGTTTTTTGTTACTCAACTTACACCGTGTTGGGTGTCGGTTATTTATGTTAGGCTTGGCTCCCTAGGTCGAGCGTAACACAGCTACCTTACGTTACAGCTACGTAATAAAATACTATTTATCAACAGCTAAGTAAGCCACTTCTAAAAGTTATTGAGGGCCAAGAGACTAACAGATGCTGCCGTCAGCCACATTGTGGCTGAAAAATAAACCTACATGAGCCTCGGACCAGCTGTGTCCCAGCTGTTGTCTGAGTAGCACCAGACCGTGACACAAACGTGACCCGTAAACCTTAATCTCTTGTTTATGACAGATAAGACACACAAATACACACATCGTAATGCGTATATGATAATCCTTCATATTGATTTAGCAAAGGCTTCGTTGAAAACAAATGGACAAGACCGGGAGGAGGGTTAGCAAAACAGTTGAGTAGTGACTCAACACTCTAAACACTCAACACTCATGCATACAACTCAATAATCTCTCTCATTTCTCTTTCTAATTCACAGTGCTCTCCCGTCAGCCCTCGTTGCTATAGGAACCCGACATGACGTCGGCAGTGGCAGAGCGCTGGGATGAAACGCTTGTGTTGTGAGACAACAAAACTGAACGTGGGTTTTGATTGACATTAGCTAGGTAGCTAATGTAACGCTAAGTAAGCAGAGTGTTTACTGAGCAAACAAAAGTTTACAACATGTTTGTAATGAAAATACAACAGTCATCAGCAACATTCAGTGTCTGTCCAATCTGCTCCCTCAAACTGACTTTTCTGTCTCTGTTATTTTTCTGGCTTAAAAACATGATGTTTTTGTCACATCCAATGAACAGTAAATTATACTCTTTTACAACCTCATGTTCAATGCGCCAACATTAACTTCTCACGTTACAATATCAGAAGCGATGCCAATCTCCTTCGCATCATAAGACTTACCAGTCTCTATCTTAATAATTACTTAGCAAGGAAGCTATCAGTTTAAAGTTATTGGTAATGTGTGAATACCCTTTAGTGGACAGATTGTATGACCACATTCTGATAGCGGCATTGCCAATGCATAAGCCTATGTATATAGTGTATACTGTAGGCAAAGTGTAAATATTGGTAATAAGCTAAATTTGAGCAGCAAAAATTCAAATATAATTTGAATATCACAAATAATAAGGATTGAATTTGAATGGGATTATAGAGGAAGCTTTGCAGCTTGAAGGATATGGCCATGCATTGTACAATATAACATATATGTTATGTTGTCTGTTGAAACCCTTGTGTGGACAGCAAGTTCTTTCACTTGTGTGTCTAAGAGAGCAATTAATGTTTTTGTTAAAAAAATAATGATCGTGTGTGAGAAAATCGTGATCTCAATTTTCAGGGAGAAAAACGTGTACCAATTGTCACAGTTTCATACTCTGTGTGGGTTATTACTTGTCCATGGTCTTTGTAGTATTGATCCCTGAGTGTATATATTGCTGTGTGTATATGAAAAATAGAGGCACCTCTTTAGTATGTTCTCATGCTTGATGAAGGCCTATAATCCTGATGGTGGTTGCACACGTCCTATTGAGTGTCTTCCTTCTATGATAGACCCGGATGATACAACATTAGCAATAAATATCAGCGATACACACACCATTGATAGCAATAAGAAAGTGGTTTGATAAAATGCTCAATAGTTTCATTGGTATGCGTTAAATGCAAACAAACATGAAAGCACGTAACGAATACGCCCTAACTCACAAACACCCTATCATATCCCTTGATAATTCAGCATGCTACAAATAGCCAATCATTTAACAGGCACATCCCATGTGTGCACTATCGCCAAGACTCTAGTGTAGAGTGATGGGTTGTTATGGATCACACAGTAGTTCCTACAACGCCAGACTTACTCCGCCTGTAAACTATTAACTTGCACAGTAGCTCTGGTCACTCATCCTCCGGAGCCACACTAACTGTCAGAAAGTCTGTGGGCTCATTTGGTGGAGGGACCATCCGCTAGTGCCAAAGTGGTTGGTGTTTACCAGGGTTACGGCTCACTCCGCCGCTGGATGATTGTTTTACAAACCAACCGCGAGAAAAACACAAAAGCTCAACACATTAACAGCAGAGTGAGAAAATGAGTGCTGAAGGAGAGGAAATTATGAATAAAAAAAGGGCAGATCAGCTCACCAGTATGGCAGTATTTTTATTTATTTGTATGATTTTATTTGTGTGTTTTTCATTGCTTTGTTAACATAAAAATGATTCGCTGTGTGCCTTGATAAAGTGGTTAAATTCAAAATAAAGATGTTGAATTCAACGTTCTTTCACCTGGTCTTTAAAAATGATATTAAAATAGGACAGGTCATTCAAAAATGATCAATAATTATCGATATCAACCGATATAAAACTTCACTATAATGACAAACTTTTCAGCCATATCGCGCACCCCTACTCTATGATTGACATTTTTATAGACTCACTGGTTTATTCTATTTGTTGTCTTGTTTGGGGATGTTAATTGAGTATCATCTTACACTTGTGCATCATGAATTAAGGACTAAGTGCAATAGAATGTATCTGTGTATGTATCATGTTTATGTATGCACATATTCATGTTTTTTTGGATTCTATTCTGATGAAAAGCTGTGTTACTCCAATCGTCACTACCTTGGTGCATTAAATAAGTGGATATGGGAGTGCTACAGTCTGGGACCTGTTCATTTTTGTATTTCATCATTTGTTGAACTCAACATGTTATTGGTGACTTTGCCAGCTTGATTGTAGCGTCATGTGGTGAATCATGCTAACCATCAATTAGCCTAGCTGAATTATTTCTCTGTGCTTTTGCAATATCTGGAGATTAGTACTACCCAGCCAGCTGTGAGAGAACTTAAATGAGGCCCAATGAAATGAAATACAATTTTAATTTCCAAAGTCCTTTTGAGAGATAAAAATAATAAGAAAAATTAAAGCTGCAAGCAGCGATGAACGGGCAATCGCAGTCCACGCGTGTCGGGGCATGCGGCTGTCGCGGCGTGCTGCTGTCGCTACATGCTGCTGTCGGGGCATGCTGCTGTCGGGGCTTGTTCATGCAACAAATTCCATTGAGGAATCAAAAATCAAGGCAGTCAAGCTATTGTTTTGTCATTTAGCAATAAAAGTGCTCCCTATTGGTTGATTTGCACCAAATCTTTCACAAACCGTCATCGGGCCATGGAACACAATGCAAAAAACTTTAGTGTTAATGGAACTGTATTTCATCAAGATATGGAAGACTGTCTGTCTGACCACAATGTGCAGGAAATTGTTGTTTCATATTTTGGCCGTTCTTTGGACAATCACAATTCTTTTAGTAAGTTTTTGTCAGGAGGGTCCACAGATGCTGTGTGCAAAGTTTGGTGCAAATGGGAGAAATTGCCTGGGAGGAGTTGGAAAAAGGAGGTTTGCGACATTTAGCGAATTTGCGAATGAAATTGTGGCGTGAAAGTGGGCGTGGCCTACATCACACAATTCAGCTGTATGCAGGGAACACATAGATATAAGGTTTAACAATGTGTGCCATATTATGTGAGAGTTATTAGCGCAAAATTGTTTTGTGTTGATAATAGCGCCACCTGCTGGTCATATTTGGTGTGTAAGTTGCAGGGGCCAGTCTATACCACCCCTATCAATTTCATATCCATAAGTATTATGGTGTGGGCACAATGGCAAATATAAAATTAGACTGCCACCAGAGCGCCACCTGGTGGCGGATCGGTAAAACCATTAACAGATATCCTCAGGAGTGCATTGACAATAATTCTACCAAGTTTCGTGTTAATCTGAGCAATTGATGTGGAGATATAAAATACTTTTTACAATTTAAAGAGCGGCACCTAGTGGTCATCCGCACAGATGTTGCACAGGGCCTTAGGGGCTCATGGGGAAGTAGTTTCCTGAGTTTCATGTCATTGGGACAAACCAATGTGGAGATATGCAACACTTCCTGTTTTGAACGAAATCTGCAGGAAATTGTTATTTAATAATTTGAGTATTCTTTGGAATATCAAAACTGTTTTAATAAGTTTTCGTCAGGAGGGTCCACAGATGGTGTGTGCAAAGTTTGGTGCAAATGGGTGAAATTGGCTGGGAGGATTTGGAAAAAGTAGGTTTGCAAAGTTTTGCGAATTTGCGGGAAAAAAACCCAGGCCGCAAATTTGCGTGGCCTATATCAGGAGATTCAACAGAATTCAGGGAACGCGTGGATATATGGTTTTTGAGCAATAGGGACATCGCAGGTTATCTGCTGGGGCCCTAATGAAACTGCCACCAGAGCGCCACCTAGTGGTGGATCGGTAAAAGCTTCAACAGATGTCCTGAGGAGGGCATTGGCAATGAGTGTACCAAGTTTTGTGTTAATCCGACCAACCGATGTGGAGATATAAAATACTTCAATTTAAAGAGTGCCACCTAGTGGTCATGGGGCAAGATTTTGCACAGAGCCTTAGGGGCTCATGGGGAAGTAGTATCCTAAGTTTCATGTAATTCGGACGAACCAATGTGGAGATATGCAATACTTCCTGTTTTGAGCAAAATCTGCAGGAAGTTGTTATTTAATAAGTTGAGTATTGTTTGGAATATCAAAATTCTTTTAATAACTTTTTGTCAGGAGGGTCCACAGATGCTGTGTGCAAAGTTTCGTGGAAATTGGTGAAATTGCCTGGGAGGAGTTCGAAAAAGTAGGCTTGAGACATTTCGCGAGCTAGTGAAAAAAAATGGTAGGCGGATATGGGCGTGGCCTACATCAGGAGATTCAAGACCATTCAGGGAACACGTGGATATAAGGTTTTTGAATGTGCGACAAAGTATATGGGAGTTATGAGCCAAAACGCATTTTCCTTGATTATAGCGCCACCTAGTGGTGGAAGTTCACCACGACCATAGATTATCAAATTTTTCGCCAAGCCTAATGCCAAATAAAATCGCGTTATTGTCCATATTCAGGCAGTGAAAAATGAGATCATTTTGGTCGAAGAAAAACTAAAAAGAAAAAAAAAATTCAAACGGCAAGCAGCGATGAATGGGCCCTCGCCCCATGTGCGTCGGGCTGTGGCGCCGTCGGCAAGGTGTCATCATCAAGGTCTGAAGATGATATTTAGTGAGTGTGAAGTCTGTGGCGTTAAATCTGTAGGACAAGTTAAATAAAGTACCATGCATAGAAATGAAAAAAAAAAGAATGGGAAAAGCCATAAGGGGAGCGTTAGGGGGCGCTACTTAGCTGTCGTGCTGCGCATGAGGACAGTTGTGGTATCTAATTGACGTACTCATGGGTAAGGAGCTACGGGCCAAATTTGGTGAGTCTGCGAACATCCTAAAGTCCCGAAAAATGCATATCACCGCACGCCATTCACGATGGCCCACTTCCTGTTGCGGCGAAAATTCCGACAAAAATAATTCCAGCCTAAATCCTTGAGACCCATGACTCCTGTAAATTTCAAGACGATCCGAGAAAAAGTTTGCGGGGACAAAACGATGTTAGGTGGCGCTATGGAGTCTCCTGGCCACATCCGCCTCTAATCGTGTCAAATTTTCAAATTTTTCACCACTTGTGACGTATGTTCCAAGTTTGGTGAATTTTGGGGTATGTTCAGGCTGCCAAATATGCGATCTCGGTTTAAAACTGTGCAACATATTATGTGGGATAATGCGTCTATACCACCCCTATGAATTTTGTTGACATAATTGTTATGGTGTGGGCACAGTGCCTAATATAAAATTAGACTGCCACCAGAGCGCCACCTAGTGTCGGATCGGTAAAACCTTGGTCAACTATCCTCAGGAGGGCATTGGCAATATGTGTACCAAGTTTTGCGTAAATCCGACCAACCGATGTGGAGATATAAAATACTTGAATTTGAAGAGCGCCACCTAGTGGTCATCGGGCAAAATTTTGCACAGAGAACTTGAGTTTCATGTCATTCGGACACATCAATGTGGAGATATGCAACACTTCCTGTTTTGACCCAAATCTAAAGGAAGTTGTTGCGCAGGTTCCCTGCTCGGGCCCTAATAATAATCTCCTTACAGATACAATAGGTCCTCGCACGAGATTCGTGCTCGGGCCCTGATAATAATTATTCCAAAAACAATAGGGACCTCGCAGGTTTCCTGCTCTGGCCCTAAAAAACACATTTATTGAATCTAGAAGCTTCTATTGAAGCTTGACTGAAACTGGGTTTCCATCCAAATGTATCGAGTTTAAGAGAGGATTTTGTGAAAATGCGCAAAAAGCAAATGCGAATTTATGCCCGTTTCCATTTGTTATTGTTTTGCGATTATTGGGAGAGGAGGAGTGCACCGTGAGATTACGTCATAAGAGAGCGTGAATGTATCCATGACAACAGTTGACAGTCAGCTGACAGTTGACACTCAGCTGACACTCAACATCATGGACAATTTACTGGTGAACCTGTCGGCTCTTGGGAGAACATTAGCTACGATTTTGTCAGCGTTCACAGCCTACAAAACCCTCCTGAAGAGAAGGAAAAGAAGATTTTTAATGTTACGAGTGCTGTCGGAGTTTGCTGAAGGGAGTTTGCATTGTTCATCCATTAGATCAAAATACTTCAATGTGCTTTTGGCTTTCCCCCTCTCACTGCTGTTAGCCATCCGACACCTCTCAGCCATGTAGCGTTGTTTTAAATTCTTCCATTTGCTTCTTTGGATTAGCCACGGTTTGTCAAAGCCTTTGGCACTCATTTGCTTCTGTAACTCTTGATAAACTGTCGCGTTTCTTTGCTGTTTTTCACCGAGAATTGCGTTAATGTTCGCTTCTTTTATTAACTGTAGAAATGTTTCAGTTTCTTCGTCCCCCCACACATACCTTCCACTCTCCTCCGCAACCATTTTTTGAAACTGTAGCGTAGCGTAACGTCACGTAACGTGACATACCACGACGTCACATCCGGGTTTGTCATGATTTATTCGCAAAACCTGTTTCCATAACAAAAAGTTGCATTTTCCTTTTATCGATACGCTGACAAATCCACCCCCTCCAAGCGTAAAAACTTGTTTGAGAATTTACTGCCTTTTTTCGAATTTCTGGTGTTTCCATCCAAGTATTTATTCGCAATTTTTGAAAATGTGAATAAGAAAAGGTGGATGGAAACGCAACTTGAGAGTGAAAGATGTCTGACGTAGCAAAATGTTTGAGCTCTTTTATGAGAAGTGAGAAATATATTTCGGATCATTATGAAACTATGGCGAGAAAAAAATAGATTTTGGTGGGCTGCCAGATTCTAGGTAATTCATGGGAAACACTGCAGGATGTTACACAATCAGGAATATCCTAGAGGATCATCAAACAATGGTGGAAGGTTATTAAATCTCTCTTAAAATGTGTTTAATAAAATTATGTGTCATTTGAGATAATGCTTAAAAGATACATTTGTTATTTGTGCAAATGTGTTGAATATATGCTAAATATGAATTTACATACTTGGAAGTTGAGGGTAAAGGTTTGCAGATTCCTATAGATAGCATAAACAACTGCCAGATCAATTTTTATACTGAATTTTGTCATACCAGATATTTTTTTGTCACACAGGATCAGGTTATCAGGTACAAATACATACTGTTCATCTGTTGTATCCTGTCCCTGCATCTGCAACATGGTGCTTAAAAATTTGGCTGTGAAGGACGTAATATAAATCTGTTGTTTTGATGGTTATGCCTGAGTCATCACACAACCCAAGAGAAAGAGTAGACAACTGCTACTATGCATTCTGTACATTTTAAAAGGCATTTTGTTAGCGTTTCAGCCCTTGGTAGCTCATGTGAGGTCAACTGTTTGCCCCTTCAGTGAGCAGGATTTTCGAGTATGATGTAATGCACTCTGTCTCTTAATGACAAACATTTGTGGCCCTGTTTAACCATAGATAACCAGTAATAGTACATAGTATTGGTACACTGTTTCAGTGAGCAGTTTTCACCCTAAGGGCTTTGTTTATATGTACATAAAGACAGAACATTAACAGAGCACCCTGACAGATCAAATTAATGTATAAGATCAGCATATACACACTTCACACTAACTCTGTAGCTCAAGCAACAGATGCTCATATAAGGACAAGAATCTTGCTGCTCTCCACAGCCCCTTTAGGGTCTCGATTAGACCCCTATGCCTAAACAGCAGTTATTGACTGCACTCCCAGCAGAATTAACAGACTGAGCCACAGCCTAAAGCCAAGAGCCTAAAGCAGCTATTGCAGATAACAGGAGAAAAGGAAAAATAGTGGTCAGAGAGAGAAGTCTAATACCAGGAGCATACAGATAGAAACATATGACCATTTTATTGGACACGTGAGGACAAAAGACCTACCTGAGGCTTAAATTTCTAAAACAGGGATAGATAATTAGCATCTTTTCAATTCAATGACTTAGAGAAAATGCCAAGTTGCTGCAACAAAGGAGGGTGCCAAGGTTGTAACTTACCGTCAGGAGTTCTTTCTGGAAGGACTTCCGCTCTTTGCTCTCTGCATTGTTGCAATCCTCCTTCAGCTTCTCCAGCACTGATGCAACCCTCTCAGGTTCACTGTCCAGCTCTGCGCGACAGAAATCGGTTAAGGACAGGTTGAGATATCCCAGGGCATCCGCGAATGCTCGCCAGTTTCCAATGTTCTCCATCAGTATAGTTCTTACAGAGGCATAGATATATGTGAGGAATTTGCAGGGCTTCAGTATCTGCTCCAGTAACAGTGAGGTGGTAAGGTCGGGCCCGCTGAAGTAAATGGGCTTAACTTTGCCAACCACTAGCACATTCTTGGCATGAACAAATCCCATTTTGCCCTGATAATATCCAATGTACCATTCTTTTGTCCACAACTGGCCCTTCAGCTTGATCTTCTCCTCACTCAACAAAGCTACAAAGTCTCCTTTTTTGTACTCGAGTAAGTACTGATTTTTTGTTTGTCGGCTGACAGTTTTGATCAACTTTCCAAATTTCAGGCTGTTTATTCTCCTGTCCTGAAAAACAGGGTACTTGGTGGCGATGGCGAGGGGCGACAAGACTATCTTGCCCACTTCCTTCTTCTTCAAGAAGCGTCGTTGCACTAATGTCTTTGGGCCTGTTTTGGGTGGTGGTGTTGGTGTCTGGACGCAAAACTGAGCCAGTATACAATCTTGGTCATCTTTGACCTGGATTCTTAAGGTGAAATCAGAAACATCTTCAGTGTTGCGCGAAGCAATGACGTAGACAAGTCTGCTGACTTTGCCGAGTTTAACTTGGAATCCCCGAACCACTCTGGCCTGGTCACCAGCTTTTACCTCATAATTGGCCATGTTGGAGTAAACCCCAACACGGAGGTCTTGGGGTTTGGAAAGGACAAACTGGTGTTTACCCCATAGCTGCAGCACTACTGATGGTGCAGACTGCACCTGTTTGCCGACCTCACTCACCAATAATGTTTTTGGGGCACAATCGTGGCCAAACATAGCTACGACTGTTTTGAAGGACGGGTGAATATGTTTGGGACCATACACTCCTAAGGTAATCTTTTTAACCACATGCTCCCAAACTGTGGTGTCTACAGATAAGGACTGGGACTGAGACACAACACACACATACATGCACGGTTCAAGGTTATCCAGGCACACCTGGACTGTGTCCCCATACATGTATGCCTGAGGAATGGGAGTGTAAGGTCCCTCTTTACAATCACTCCTGACACACAAGACTTCTGTCGTTTGCCTGCTCTCCATTTTCACCACGACAGACACTTTCATCTCCAGAGTAAGTGTAGTTTTGGTCTCCATGTTGCTAAGTTTAATCTCCACCACAGGGCTGACAGTGGTGCAGCGGTCGTTGTTCAGCTCTAGTGGTGGGTCGAGCAGAGCTTTGACTGAAATCTGCTGGGTGTCCCCTGGGGTCACATGGCCCTCAGGTATGTGGATGCTGATGTTGGTGTCTGGCAGCTGGACAGCCCCTCCTGAGCTGTCCAGCCGACAGACAATATTTGTCTCTACCGGCTGTGTTTGGCCCCAGCCTGGGTTCTGACCCAGAGAGTCCAAGTCATGGCAGGACCTGGCTAACTTGCGGTGGCTCAGCCACGCTGTCCGGAAATCCTCCCTGCTTTGGAACTGCTCTGGCACAGGTGCTTTGAGGCCTCCGAAGAAACTGGTGGAGCTCAGTGGGGCATCAGACTGAGCCTGCAGGATGGACAACTCAGACAGACTGTAGGACCGTTTGCTTCTAAAAAACGGGTTGTCCCTGCGCATTGTCTGTCCCACCCCTACAGTGGGACTTAGAGGGTTCAAGTTAAAAACGCCACTGCCAAAACCATTGATGTCGGCAGTGCTGCTGGTGGAGTTGGGCACTGATGGAGTGAGAGTATCAAACAGAAGAAGGTCAACGGATTTCTCATTACTATTTTGATCAAGTGAGCTCTGAGGACCACCATTTAGGAAAGGGTTTGCAGAGGTATGGGTTGCTACAAAAGGATTTTGATTTTGGAAGGTGGTTGGTTTCAAAATCACCCCTGCCCACTCTCCTATAAAGTCAATTTCTTTGGCTGCCTCCTCGTTACAGTCTCCCACAGTGTCAATCATCCCGCTGTCGCTGAAGGACGAGTCTCTATAGTTGATGGGCTGCACATAAGCTGCAGGGATGTAACCCATCTCTGTGTTGTTGTGGGCATACCACCACTCTCCTCCTGACGAGTCCAGAACATAAAGGCGGTCCCCTTTTGAGAACTTCAGAGTGGTGAAGCTGGATGGGCAGTAGTCCTTAATGGCGACAACTTCCCTTGCAGCACCAAAGGAAGCAATCGCGTCCAGTCGTAAGGCACTGGGAGAAGGCACTGGAAAAAATAATAAAACAATGTCAGATGGATGTGGATGATATGGCCAAAACATTAAATTAAGTGTTCATGAGTAGCAGTGTATGAAATTATAGCATATTTCACATTATTTTCTGATATCATGAAATAGTTGTCAGTGTTATTGAAAGAACCCAACACAACAAATATCATAGTATCATGTTCCGTTTGACATTATTTCCTATTGTTGATAATAATAATTAGATTATTTGCATAGTTCAAATCCAAATCATATCCATAACAGTAACTACTCCTTTGGAGCTTTGGTGAAGTTTTAGTGAGCGGGCATATGGACAACGAAGATGCGGAGTGTCAGAACCATGGAAAAGAGACGGCAAACTGGTTAGAAGGTTTTAAATTCACTCGCCTCTCGTATTGATTAACAAGGCCACTGCTCCACCAGAAACATCTCTCAATGCACAGTAGGGAGATTCCATAGATTATATTACAACATCTTGATTCTGATGGCAAGGTAGTTCAAAGTGCCTTATATTGGCATGGGAAAAAACAATCCTCTGTCCCTTCAATTGTTGATATATGGTCCAATCAATCCAAGCCGCCCGGATGCTTTAGCTATGTAGAGCATAGCTATAATATGTTACAGAACAGACTGAGGGGAAACTGAAAGTCTGATCAATAATTCGTTCGCTCCAGTTGTTTGTGCCTCTTGAAGGAAAAGGCTGAACAAAGTAGAATCTACTTACTGTTCAGTTTCACCTCTATAACTAGAGTTTCATGTCTCTCAGGAAATATTTGTGTCCCTGTTCAACCAAAACCCATTCCGTTTTTATATTAAAAGGTCATTGTAACTGTAATAATAATATTAATTGAGTAATGCAGTAAACCATGACACAATGAAGCTATGTCATGGTATACTGCATTTTTTTTTTAAGATGCTTATTGTGCTGTTAACATTTCATACCTTTGCAATCCTGCTCCAGAACCAAATTTTGCCACACCCGAGAGGAGAGGAGAGGAGAGGAGAGGAGAGGAGAGGAGGTTTTTTTTTTTTTGGTTTTAAAAGTCCCTTTATTGAGCCACTTCAAGGAGCAAGCAAAATCACTCATTCACTTGCTTCGAGATAACCACAAAAAACAACAACAGCACAAAGAGAGTATATGTATATCCAACTCCCCATCCTCCCCCACAGAGTACGAAACCACCCCAATAGCCCATATATGTGTGAAGTAGAGATGTTCCGATACCATTTTTTCCCTCCCGATACTGATTCCGATAGTTATGCTGTGGGTATCGGCCGATACGAGTACCGATACCAGTGTGTTATAAAAAAATACATATATCATACTACGCCTGCATGACTTTGATATGATTATCATTGCGGAAGGCCTGGCTCAGGTTAAACCCTTTGTAAAACATGAATGAATACAGCAAATGAAAGCCATTTATTTTTAAATAGAACAGTATAAAGCCGAATTCAGCACAGAGCAGACAGGAAGTCAGACATGAAATAATAACATGACATCCGGTTAATTTTCAAAATAAAACACTCCGTGTTGATACAAGCACAAAAACCTCAAATAAGAGACAAATACTCGCTCTTCTTCTAATCCTTCAGTCGGGAACACTTCGTGTTGTTGTGTTTATAACACATACATATAACTGCGGTCATGCGTGATTATGTAATCATTGCGGGAATTCCTCGGTTTCGTAACTCCAGCTGATCGGCGGAGCTGCGCTGTGGCGGACTCAAAACACAGCTGGTGGGGGTTGCTGGACGAGGACGACGGAGACAAACCGTACCGGAGCCGTAACGCAGCAGACACGTATCCAGTAGAATCTCGGGGCTAACGGAGCTAGGCTAATAAATTACGTGGTATCGGATCGGTGCCTGGACTCCAGTACTCGCCGATACCGATGCCGGCATTTTCGGCAGTATCGGAGGCATTTCCGATACTGGCATCGGAATCGGAACAACTCTAGTGTGAAGGCCTGCAAAGTGTCCATCATTCTATAGTAAGCATGCTCCACCCACAGTCGGGCCTTCAGCAGTCCTTTCAGAACCGACTCCGGCTCCGAACTGCCCACTGTTTGAGCTTGATTTCTGCGGGTCAGCCAGATGGCCAACTTTGCAGAACCAAATAAAAAGTTTAACAGTATGTGGACAGACTTCTTCCTGACACAGTATTTTGGGCCAAAAATAAACAAATCAAAAGTAAAACCCTCCACAAGACCCTGAAACATGGTTTTTAGCAACTCAAACAAGATGTCCAGACGGGGACACTGAACAAATAAATGTGCCAAGGTCTCAGTCTGTGAACAGAAAATACATTCCTCCTGAGTCCCGATGAAGCTGTTGAAGAACAGAGGTTCCTCAAACAACCACAGTCTCTTCAGGGTCACGCTTGACCCTGAACATCTGCCAAGCCTGCAGAACAGAGTTGTAAAAAGGAGCCAATCCACTGAGGTCCATGTCCTCGGGTTGTAGGAGGAACAGGTGTTTGTCGTAGTCTAGCCATCCAGCTCTTCTCAGCAGCAAACAGGCTGTGTCACACCAGCTTTGGACACAGTTATAAAGCAGTTTTTGTGCAGTCCTGAGTCTAAACGAGGCGATCTTTGACTGGACACTGATCAGTCCCTGCCCCCCTTCAGCCACAGGTATATAAAGGGCAGATTCCCGGATCCAGTGTTTAGCAGCCCAGAAAAAGTCCAGGATGGCTCTCTGAATGTCCTCTATCAGGCCTCTCGGTGGTGTCAGTGCTATTAATTTGTGCCAGAGGGTCGAGGCAACCAAATTATTGGCAACCAGAACACATCCCCCATATGACAGCTGGGGTAGCAACCATTTCCATTTAGACAACCAAGTACACACTTTCTCCTTTACTCCCTCCCAATTCTTTCTCTGGAAGCCCACAGTGCCCTAAAAAAATCCCAACACCTTCAGTCCCTCTTCCCCACTCAATGTCCTCCGGGCAGACCTGGCATTGCCTAATGATTACAATGTCCAACCCACAATGTTTCGCTTTTAGCCCAATTCACCCATGCAGATGATGCCTTTTCGTATAGGGACAGGGTGTCCTTCAAACTCTGAACATCCCCCTGGTTGGAGACAAGAGTCTGTTTGATAAGGCTCTGGAAAGCACCTTGTTATCTGCACAAAGGAGGGGCACTGGCCTCCAGTTCTTAAGTAAGGCCAGGTCTCATTTCTTTGGCAGCATGGAAAGCACCATACGCTGACAAGAAACAGGAAGAGATCCTGTTCTGAAACTCTTTAATAAAACACTGTGCAGATCAGGTCCAAGGATATTCCAGAACTGTTTAAAAAAGTAATTGGAAAGACCATCAATTCCTGGTGCCCGTCCCAGTGGACCAACACCTCACGTCCTGGACTCTCGATTACCTCACCAACAGGCCACAGTATGTGAGGATTCGGGACTGTGTGTCGGACACAGTTGTCTGCAGTACGGGGGCCCCACAGGGAACAGTCCTGGTCCCTTTCCTGTTCACCCTGTACACTACAGACTTCTCCAACCAATCACCCCACAGCCATCTATAAAAGTTCTCTGACGACTCTGCTATCGTCGGCCTCATCAGGGACGTGGATAACAGAGCCTACAGAGAACTTATTAAGGACTTTGTGGACTGGTGCCAGTGGAACCACCTCCAGCTCAACGCTGGGAAGATCAAAGAGCTGGTGGTGGATTTCCGCAGGCGCAAACAACCCTGCACACAGGTGAACATCCTGGAAACAGACATTGAGATGGTGACATCTTACAAGTACATGGGAGTTCACATGAACAATAAACTGGACTGGACTGATCACACTGCAGCAACATACAAGAAAGGTCAGAGCAGACTCCATCTGCTGAGGAAGCTCAGGTCCTTTGGGGTGCAGGGGGCACTCCTGACTTCTTTCTGGAATCAGCCATTTTCTATGGAGTAGTCTGCTGGAGCAGCAGCATCTCGGCAGCAGGCAGGAGGAGACTTGATAAACTTATCAAGAAGGCCAGCTCCATCCTGGGATGCCCTCTTAACCCAGTGCAGGTGGTGGGAGAGAGCAGGATGATGGGCAAGCTGTCATCGCTGCTGGTGAAGGAGTCACACCCCCTGCAGGTGACTTTCACAGGACTGGGCAGCTCCTTCAGCAACAGTCTGATACACCCTAAGTGTGTAAAGGAGAGGTATCGCAGGTCCTTCCTTCCTGCTGCTGTCAGACTCTACAATCAGCACTGCTCCCAATAGACCTCACTCTGCACTCTGCACTGTGCAATACGACTATACTATCTGGTCAATTTTCTTAATACCCATATTTATTATTTGTATTGTAAATAAAAATTCACTGCTGTTAATTTTGTACAATATCATGTTTATATGTAGTCTATTCTATTTCTTACCTTTTAAATTATATTGTTAATTTTTGGCTATTGTTATTGTTTTTTTGTAATATTCTGTCCTTTGGCTGCTGTGGCAAACAAATTTCCCCGTTGTGGGACAATAAAGGAATACTGATTCTGATTCTGACTGATGCCATCTGGTTGACAGCAACCGTCAGTTACTCCAAAGTCAGCTCAAAGTCCAGAGCAGCTTTCTCTCCCTGACTAAGCTGTGGAAGCCCCTCCAGGAGCTCCTCACAGCCCTCCATGCTGCATTGCTCTTCCCCAAAGAGATTGGTATAGAAAATCCATTGCATGGCTCCTCATCTCATCTGGACTGGTGGCCACTCTGCCTCCTGGCAGCTCAAGGCAGGTCATCTGTTTCTTCTGTGCCACTGACCTTTCCAGGTTGAAAAAGAAAGAGGTTGGGGCATCCATGTCCTTCAGCTGAAGGAAACAAGACCTTACAAGCAGGAAAGGCTCCTCCTGCAGGAAGGAGCTCAACGCCAACCTCTTCTCCTGAGGCAGATGGCCTTTAGTTGGATCTGAGTCTCCCTGCAACTCCTCTTCAATGTTCTTTATGCTCGTTTCAAATTCCTGAACTGTTGCCTTGAATTGGAGGTGTACTGCTGGCCAAAGACACAAATATGTGCCTTACCCAGATCCCACCATAGCTTCAGAGAACTGAAGTTTGCTTTCTGAAGTTTCCACTTTTCCCACAAACACTGAAAGTGTTGGCAAAATATGCTGCCTTGCAGGAGCTTGTTGTTAAAAAGCCAGTAGGACTTAACCCTTTCACCTGGCGAGATGTTCAAATGTAGGTTAACAAAATGGTGGTCAGTGAAACCAACTGAGTTTATTTGGCAGTGCATCAGTCTGGAGCTTAGATTTTGGGAAAAGTAGATCCTGTCTAGTCATGCAGCACTGAGCCTGTTGTTACTGGCCCTCACCCGTGTATATTGTCTGGACTGTGGATGTTTTACCCTCCATGTGTCTAACAGATCCAGGTGTGTGATGATGCTTTGTATGCTTTGAGCTGACTGAGGATTGGGTTCCTCACTTGTCCTGTCTTCAGTGAAATCTATTGTACAGTTAAAATCTCGACCAATGATGAGCTGATCCTGATGGTAGCTTCTCAGCTCGTTTTTCATCAGGGTGAAAAAATGTACCCTTTCTGCTCCACGATTTGGAGCATAAACATTGACAAAGCAGAACACATTATTCTGTATTTCTGCCCGTACAATGAGCAGACAACCCTTCACCACTTCAGTGGAGGATAGAACTGTTGCATTTGCTGTTGTTCTGAACAAGATAGTTACTCCTACACTGAAGTTAGTGCCATGACTGAGGACACATGGACCCTGCCACCATAAGCTCCAGTCTACTTCATCTGCTGGATTTGAATGTGTCTCCTGCAGAAACAACACATCTGCATTTTTAAGTGTGGAAACTTCTGAAATCAGAGCCCTCTTTTGTCTGTCTCTCCCCCCATTAATGTTTAGAGATCCTATTTTAAGACTGCATGAAAAAAGAAACAGACAGGAAAAAGCAAGCAGATAACAGTGAAAAGAGAAACCCAGCATGTGATGCATGATCATGTGTTACTTTCTGGTCCTTCTTCTGATAGTTTTGCCTTTTCAAGATTCAATTCAAGATTCAAGAGGGTTTATTGTCATTCCACCATATACACAGTACACAGTGCAATGAAATAACGTTTCCCAAGAGGCTTCAGTGCAAACAAACAACAGTTTCCGAACCAGGCGGTGATGCAGCTACCCAGGAGGCTCTCTATAGTCCCTCTGTCGAAGGTGGTGAGAATGGGGGGTGGGAGGTGGACTTTCCTCAGCCTTCTCAGGAAGTGGAGACGCTGCTGGGCTTTCTTCACGGTTGAGCCGGTGTTTAGGGACCAGGTTATGTTCTCCGCCAGGTGGACACCGAGGAATTTGGTGTTCTTCACGATCGGGAGCCGTGAATGTCCAGTGGCTCAGGGTCCCTCTGTGTTCTCCGGAAGTCAACAACCATCTCTTTGGTTTTGTCTATATTCAGGGACAAGTTGTTGACTTTGCACCAGGTTATCAGTTGTTTCACCTCCTCTTTGTATGAAGACTCGTCGTTCTTTTCGATGAGACCCACCACGGTCGTATCATCGGCGAACTTGATGATGTGGTTCGAGTCATATAGTGCTGTGCAGTCGTGGGTCAGGAGTGTAAACAGCAGAGGACTGAGCACACAGCCTTGAGGTGCCCCTGTGCTCAGTGTGGTGGTGCTGGAGGTGTTATTCCCAATCCGGACTGTCTGGGGTCTCCCCGTCAGAAAGTCCAGGATCCAGTTGCAGAGGGATGAGTTCAGGCCCAGCAAGCTCAGCTTCATAGTCAGGTGCTGGGGGATGATTGTGTTGAATGCTGAACTGAAGTCTATGAACAGCATTCTTACGTAAGTGTCCTTTTTATCCAGATGGGTGAGTGCTAGGTGGAGGGTGGTGGTGATGGCGTTGTCGGTGGAGCGGTTTGCTCGATACGCGAACTGCAGGGGGTCTAGGGTGGGAGGCAGAAGGTTCTTTATGTGCCTCAGGATCAGCCTCTCAAAGCACTTCATGATGGTAGGGGTGAGTGCGATAGGGCGGTGGTCATTTAGGCAGGACACAGGTGACTTTTTGGGCACAGGGACAATGGTGGTGGTTTTAAAGCACAATGGGACAGTGGCACTGCTCAGGGAGATGTTGAAAATGTCCGTGAGAACATCTGCCAGTTGGTCTGCACATCCTTTGAGCACACTCCCGAGAATGTTGTCTGGACCAGCAGCCTTACGCGGGTTGACTCTGCGCAGAGTCTTTCTCACCTCAGTGGTGGTCAGACGTAGCACTTGTTCGCCGGTAGGGGGGGTGTTCTTCCTTGCCTCCACATCGTTTTCTGCTTCGAACCGGGCGTAGAACACGTTCAGTGCATCGGGCAGGGAGGCATCATTGTCACAGGCCGGTGTTGTTGTCCTGTAGTTTGTGATGGCTTGGATGCCCTGCCACAGCTGCCGTGTGTCTCTGCTGTCTCTGAAGTGGCCGTGTATTTTCTGGGCATGCGCTCGTTTAGCATCCCTGATAGCCCGGGCCAGTGTTGCCCTCGCTGCGCTCAGAGCCTCCTTCTCTGCTCCATCTCCTGCTCTGAAGGCTATATCTCTGGCTCTCAGCAGTGCACGTACCTCTGCAGTCATCCATGGCTTCTGGTTTGAGCGAGTGGTGATGGTCTTGATGACAGTGACGTCATCAATGCACTTGCTGATGAAGCCAGTTACTGATGCTGTGTACTCCTCCAGGTCAGTAGAGCCGTTGGTGGTTGCTGCCTCTCTAAACATTTGCCAGTCAGCGCACTCAAAACAGTCTTGGAGGGCAGAGATGGCTCCTTCTGGCCAGGTCTTCACCTGTTTGTTTGCTGGTCTGGAGCCACAACACTGTTGTCGGCACTGTTTTCGGGCCCACTGGGACGGACCGCGGCTCTCAGGCCACGACACCGCACGGGCCCAGCACTGCCACCGGCAGCGGAGCTTGCACCGGCCGCGGCGGCAGCCACTGCCCCAGTCTGATCTATGCCACCCACTGCATCGGTGCTGTGAGCTTCCGCCTGTTGCTTGTGTGGACAGGCATAACATTTATGTCCCACATCTCCACGCTCAAAACATTTAATCTGTCCAGAGCTGGCATACACCATCACCATGTTTGACTCTGAAGGACACCTCCAGTGTTTGTGTGGGTGAGTCCAGGAACATGAACACCTGCCGCCTGAGAGACTGCACATGGCAAACTTCCCGAACCTCCGCAGTTCTTTCTCCAACAGCTCGTTAGGAATGTATGGCGGGTGACCGCGTGGAGGACAGCGGGGACACCTGCACAAACAGATCTCTGACAAACACAGCAGATGAACCAGAAGATCGTCTTTTAGGAACACAACAACTGCTTTATTCATCCGCGATGCAAAACAGAGTTTGTCGTGTGCCACCTGCTCACCAGCAGCCAACAAAACCTCCTCCACACTAACGCATCTTGCAGGACGATCCTCACTCCCTGCTGGATAGACGGAGGTGGCGTCTCGGCAGACACCATCCCTCCCGAAAACCACCAGACAAACGACTGATCACTAGATCAACACTCAGCAAAAGTATCACAAAGCTTTTTGGTTATCATTTTGTGCTGTCACACAATTAGAAACGGATAGGATTCCGTCTAATAACTTTCTAAACTTAAGTTGTATTTTTCTTGCCACTGACACTTCATATCCAGACGAATTAACACACACGAGTAAAGCATTAAGCATAGAAACAAGGAACTTTGTGCTTACCTGAATATATCAGCTCAATGATTATAAAAACAAGCATTCGATGTCAACACTGAAGCAAACAATATTGAACACCTTACTGTGTACAAGGGGCACTGAGACATGCAACAGTTGTCAATCAAAGACAGTTGACAGATTCCCTCAGAGACATTAATGATTATTTAGACAGGACTCATTAAAGATCGCCATAAGTGTAAGTTATCATTCAAGTAAATAAGCATTGTTTGATAACACTGTAATGATTGTAAATTAATTCTAAAGAAATGGAGAGTTAAGAACAAATAATTGGAAGAATGAATGACATTTACCTAGTGGCTAGCTTGCACCCAGTGGATGTAAATGGTCACCTAATGGGTGGTAGGGGTCACACATAATCTGAAAGTTTAAGGCGTTATCCCAGGGGGGGCAGGTGGGAGCATGACCCCACCATTCTGGGAAAAATATGATTATTGCTTTGCTGACAGGGTGATAGACAATGAGTGTTTGTAAGCAGAGTTACAGCACTACTGTTGATGTCCCCTTCAGGAATTGCTCATGAGAAAATGTCATGTAATTGTCCCTTCCAAAGCTGATTTTGGCCCTGCATGGTTAAAATATTCCGATGAGTTTAACAGACTGGCTCATTACACCTATTATGTACGTTATGTATGAGCAGATGCATAGAAACATCCTGAACAGCATGCTTTTTGTGTATGCAAATACATTTTGCGCATGCGTCATGTGACACCTCCACTGCTACAACTCAATCCCAAGGGAAACACTGATGCTGTGATCAAGTTTCTACAGTTTTGCCAAAAACATAATTAAATTGAAATTAATTGGATTTATCTCCCAGTTCTTATTTCATTAAAACCACAGATGTAACTGATTCTTCCTGTTTAATGAATTTCTCAGTTTGAGCAGCTAACCTTTGACATCAGTCAGATTGGCTTCTGACACTGCTTCACTGAGATCGATGAGCGTTCCCTCTGACTTGCAGCGCGGGAGAGAAGGGTTGTTGGTGGTGGTGGCTCTAATTCGATGGGCAGCCATGTTCAGACTTGTTCACAGTGTTTGCAGTGCTTTCGTTTTGCTAGTGGCCAAGTCAGATGTCAACGGCCTCCCATGATCTCTGAAAGACAGAAAATATTGGGGTTATACAGCATATTTATAAGACAAATAAAGTGTTGTCTAGTTGCCTTTGTTTTCTTGCTTGTTATTTATTACTTAAGATCAGGGCTCCAAGGTGCGACTGTTCTGGTCACATGTGCCCAAAAATCTGTCAAGGGCAACAAAACGTTTTCATTGGTCGCACCAGTTAGCAGGTCTGATTAAAAATGTAGCCTATGAAAATATTGTTTACAAACACCATCTGGGTGTGTGAAGAGTTGACTCTGAACAAATATTAGCCTCTAAACATATTTTCTGTAGAAAGTTTCACTGATAGTGGGCATGCATGTCTGTGTGTGTGGATCTGTGAGACCACACTGTGTATTGCTCCCACATTCCCTGAATGCAAACGAGAGAAAATAGTGAGACATTACAATAGGGATGGGACTATACCAAAATGTCTCTGCACGATAATACACGACAAATAGTCCACTGGGGGTGTGAATCTTTTACAATTTCATTGCGAATCGATATTCAGCATGAAACAATTCTTGATTCGAATTGGATTGAAGGGAGTCCCTTCAAGATGGCTCTAGCGTGTATATGCTGTAAACTGTCCGGGTGCTGCATTACCCTCACAGTTCAGTTCAGCCTTTTTTGTTCTATCAACATCACGTTATTAAAATTTTAAAAATGGGATTTTCGACATCTGAATCTTCGATTTTTTTTTTACCAAGCCCGATTGTCCTCAATACAATATTTATCACGATATTGAAAAAACAAAAAGTCAAATTGAGTCCTTCAATGATATATCTGAGGTGCAGGGCATTTATTATTTGTACAGTACCAGTCAAAAGTTTGGACACACCCTCTCATTCAATGTTTTTTCTTTATTATTATTTTCTACATTGTAGATCAATACTGAAGACATCAAAACTATGAAGAAAAGTGTTAAACAAACCAGAATATGTTTTATATTTCATATTCTTCAAAGTAGCCACCTTTTGCTTTGATGACAGCTTTGCACACTTCTGGCATTCTCTCAATCAGATTCATGAGGTAGTCACCTGGAATGGTTTTCAAAATTAATAAGGTGTGCCTTCTCTTGCCTTCTTAATGTGTTTGAGACCATCAGTTGTGTTGTGCAGAGCTATGGTTGGTACACAGTTCAATACAGTGAATAGCGCTATTCGTCTACTGTTCTAATCCATATTATGGCAAGAACCACTCAGCTAGGTAAAGAGAAATGACAGTCCATTATTACTTTAAGACATGATGGACAGTCAATCTGGTAAATATCAGTTGCGAAAACCATCAAACACATGATGAAACTGGCTCTCATGAGTACCACCCCAGGAAAGGAAGACCAAGAAGCTACCTCTGCTACATAAATTCATTAGAGTTACCAGACTCAGAAACCACAAATTAACAGCACCTCAGATTAGAGCCCACATAAATTCTTCACAGAGTTTAAGTAGCAGACACATCTCAACATCAACTGTTCAGAGGGGACTGCGTGAATCAGGCCTTCATGGTCGATTGCTGCAAAGAAGTCCCTACTGAGGAAGAACAACAAGAGAAAGAGAAGTGCTTGGGCACGTTATTATTTCCTAACTGTATGTTCATGTAGGGGTGTTATGATATTTTGATATTCACAATAACCCTGATATTAAAAAATGAAATAATTATCGTGTTAACAAACATGATAATATCATCTGAATAATCCAGTGAAGATGTTGACCAAGTGCATCTTTTGTTTATGAGTTCATCTGATTGCTGTTCACTAGTAACTGGGTGTTAAAGATGTTCTCCTTATATGCTTTTTTTATAGTTATGGTCACAGAATCTCTCTCCACCTCCCCACACGACAAATTTTGAGGCTATTAAAAAAAAGAGACAAAACACACAGTAAACACAGTTAAAGATAGACTTTACTGGTGTTCCTTTTAAAATGTTTTATAGATATCGCAATAATATTGTTGTTGTGAATTCATTTGGCCAGGATAATCTTGTAGTGAAAATGTGGTGTTGTGACAGCCCTAGTTCAGTGGCTGTCTGGTGTTTTCAATCAATCAATCAATCAATCAATCAAAGTTTTTTTGTCATTTAGCTGTACCAACAAAAGTAGTGCAGCAAAAATGAGATTGCGTTTCTCCGGGATCCCACAAAACAAACACAATAAATACACACAATATATTACTATAATAACTTAAATCTAAAACTATGACTCATGAAGTGCAGTAGTGGGCATGCTCCAGATCAGCAGTTCAACAATCTAACAGCTTGTGGAAGGAAGCTGTTGATTAGTCTGTTTGTACAGCCTTTTCGACTCCAGAACCGTTTTGCTGATGGAAGCAGTTCAAAGAATGTGTGGAGAGGGTGGAAGGGGTCCCTGACGATGTTCAGTGCCCTGCTCCTGCAGCGGCCTAGGAAGAGTTCTTAGACAGAGGGGAGGGAAACTTTGATGACCCTCTCAGCTCCTCTAACTATTCTCTGCAGGGCTTTTTTGTCTGACATACTGCAGCTGGAGTACCATGTCGAGATACAATATGTCAGAACGCTCTCCACCACACCACTATAGAAGGTCCCGAGGATGCTGATGGGATGATGAGAGGCTTGTTTCAGCTTCCTCAGGAAGTACAGTCTCTGCTGGGCCCGTTTCGTGATCCCTGAGGTGTTCTTATTCCAGCTTAGGTCCTGCAAGATCTGCACTCCGAGGAACTTGATGTTCTCCACTCTCTCCACTGTGCGGCCACTGATGCTGAGAGGAGCGTGCTTGGGCTGAGACCTCCGGAAGTCGATAATCATCTCCTTTTTTTTGTCCGCATTTCTCTGCACCAATCGTCTAGGTGTTTAACTGCTTCTCTGTACATTGATTCCTCATTTCTATCTATCAATTTATTATTTAAAGTGCAAAATCACCATGGTACATGGTCTCAATACACTTTGCAGTAAAAACAAGTACAATAATAGACAATAAAAAATAAATAAAACAATAGTAAAATTAAAGCTGCAAGCAGCGATGAACGGGCCCTCGCAGTCCACGCGCGTCGGGGCGTGCTGCCATCGCTACATGCTGCTGTCGGGGCAAGCTGCTGTCGACAGCAGGGCTTGTTCATGCAACAACTTCGGCTGAGGAATGAAAAGTGAATACAGGCAAGCTGTTTTTTCGTCATTTAGCAATAAAAGCGCCGCCTATTGGCCGATTTGTCATCGGGCCATGGAACGCAATTAAAAGAATTGTAGTGGTAATTGGACTGTATTTCATGAAGATATGGAAGACTGTCAGTTTGACCACAATGTGTAGGAAATTGTTGCTTCATATTTTGGGCGTTGTTTGGACTATCAATTGGGCGTTGTTTGGACTACTAATTGTTTTAAGAAGTTTTTGTCAGTAGGGTCCACAGATGCTGTGTGCAAGGTTTGTTGCAAATCGGAGAAATTGGGTGGGAGGAGTTCGAAAAAGTAGGTTAGCGACATTCCGGAATTTGCAAATGGAAATGTACCGCGAAAGTGGGCGTGGCCTACATCACACAATTCAGCTGAATGCAGGGAACACATAGACATAAGGTTTAACAATGTGCACCGTGTTATATGGGAGTTATTAGGCAAAAACGGTTTTGTGTTGATAATAGCGCCACCTGCTGGTCATTTTTGGTGTGTGAGTTACAGGGGCCAGTCTATACCACCCCTATCAATTTCATATCCAAGTATCGAAGTATCGAAGTAACTTCCGCTGAGGAATGAAAAGTGAAGGTAGTCAAGCTGTTCTTTCGTCGTTTAGCAATAAAAGCTCCCCCATTGGCCGATTTGCAGGACATTTTTCACAAACCATCATCAAGCCATTGAATACAAGTAAAAAAACTTTTGTGTTAATGGGACTGTATTTCCAGAGACAGCAGTAACAAGTAGGTCATTAACTACTCTAGTTAGGGCAGTCTCAGTAGAGTGACGAGAGCGGAAACCAGATTGTAATTTTTCAAAGAGATTGTTGGCAGAAAGGTGGGCAGTCAGTTGATCAGCAACAACTCTCTCAAGTATTTTGGAGAAAAAGGGGAGAGTGGAGACAGGGCGATAATTAGCAAGAACCAGAGGATCGCTATTGGGTTTCTTGAGGAGTGGTTTAATGATAGCAGATTTATAGGATAAGGGGACACACCCCTCAGTGAAGGAAGTGTTTAAGATGGTAAGTAAAGGGCCACTAAGACAAGGAAAAAGTTCCTTACAGAGGTCAGAAGGGATGGGATCTAGTTAACATGTTGTAGGCTTAGAGGCGGCAACCATTGAGGCCAAGGCCTCAGCCGAAATAGGTTTAAACTGTGAGAGTGAACTTGTGGACCAGGATGCAGAGCACTGGTCAGTCATGTTGCTAGAGGACTGCTGGCTAATGATATTGCTCCTTATTAGGGAGATTTTATCAGTAAAAAACTCTAAAAATCATTAGCTGTGATAGCAGGGCTCAGAATAGGAGAAGACTGTGTAAGCCTGGACACAGTATTAAACAGGACCCGATGATTGTTCTTATTGGTTTCAATCAGGTTGGAGAAATAAGAGGATCTGGCAGCAGACAGCACATGTTTATAGCGTTTAAAACTAAGAGTGAACATGCTGTACAAGAAAATTGATTGGAAAAGATAACCGCAAGTCCCCCACCTGTTCTGTCTTGCCTTGCAGAGAATAAGAAGCTATGGTCAGGGGGAGATGCCTCAATAAGAACAGCACTGGCAGTGGAGGAAAGCCAACACTCAGTGAGGAAAAAAAAATGCAAACCATGGTGAGAAATAAGATCATTAATATAAAAAGTCTTGCTGGAGAGTGACCTAATATTAAGTAAGGCACACCTGAGGTCGACAGGGGGAGGAGCTTGAGGGACAGGAACTGTTTTAATGCTAATTAGGTTAGATCTCACCCTTCTATGAGAGCTGAAGCGAGTAACTTTAGTGGGATCAGGGTTGAAGCTATGAGGACAGAGAGAGCGTTTTGACAGGATATCACGCCTGTCAGTAACTCTAATAGGAATATGAGAGCAGATAGGAGTTGAAATCGACATTGGAAATCAGGTTAAAGGATGAGCTACAAGTTTTGCCGCTGCAGAGGAACTAGGTGGAGTAAGGGGGCCAGAGACGGAGATAGTGCCAACACTAGAGATGACACCAGGACCCGCACTGTCAGAGACAGTGTTGTGACAGGAAGACAACGTGAGCAGGGCAGGGTCTTGCTGGGAAAGGCATCATTTCAGGCTAAAAGCAATGAAGTTAATAAAATTGTTTGTTAGTCTTTCAGACCCTTTCCTGTTCAAATGTAGACCATCAAATTTGAAGAGGTCACGCTCAGTCCAAAAACAGTCAAAATTGCCAATAAAACCAAGGCCTGTTGCAGTGGTGAAGTTCTGCATCCATGTGTGCAAACTAAAAAGACGACTAAAGCGCTCTGAGCTTTTGAGCAGGGTGGGAATAGGGCCAGAGAGAACACAACTCTTCCGAAGGCTTTCAACAGTGTGAATCAGAGACTTGAGATCATGGTTGAGTTTGAGGGAGCGTCTGGACATGACGTCATTTGTGCCAGTGTGCAACAGAACAGTGTGAACAGACGGATGGAGATCAAAGATGACAGGTATCAGTTCTATGAAGTCCGTAGTAATCCCACAAGAGAGACAGTAAGTGATGGAGCCTGGGAGATGCACATTTCTAATGATAGGGTCACCAATTATGAGAATTTCAGGAGGTTGATTCTTGCAGCCATTGTCATAGACTGACAATTTAGGAGACAGGAAGAGATGGGAGATGCCAGGGTTTTCCGGAACAGTAGAAGAGGGATTAGAGTCGCTTGCGCAGATGACGTCATCATTGAGCGTCGAGGGGAACGGACCCACGTTGGGCAGTGGAAACGATGGCTGTGGGGCAGGGAGACGAGGCCAGTTTTCTGCAAAGGATACAGATGAAGGGGATGAACACCTTGGACGCTTGTCCTGGGACATCAGTGGGCTAGATGGAGGGGTGCGACGCTTTCTGTGTCGGGAGTTTGGCAGGATTGGCTGCTCCAGAGCGGTGCGTGAGGATGTAGCTGGTAGCTCAATTAACTTCTCCAGTGGGGTGAAGAAGTTTGACAACGGGATGGGATCATCGTCATATTCATCCATGCCAGGGGAAAACAGGGAGAGAGAGACCCATCTCCCCTTCTTAACAACGGTCGTCCAGGAGGAAGAGGGGGCATCGGATGTGCGGTGGACAGTGTTGGCCGAGCTGGGACCATCCTGCTGTAGGGCTTCCACCCAGGCGAGGAGCGAGGATTGGCGCTGGAGGACATCATCCAGGAGGGTCGCAATGGAGCGAAGCTCTGACCTCAAACTGGACAGCTCATGGTCCGCCGGGGTGAGAGGAGGCATACTCAGAGAACGAAGGACAACCGCCAGTGCACTGAAACACGGTGCAGGTCCGCTGAAACAAAGAGAAAACAGCAGCCAGCAGACAGCCAGAGAACGGCGGACAGACCAGGCAATAACGATAATCAGAGACAGGAGAGGGATGTGTCGTGAAGGACACTTACACGCCAGGGCTCCAGCCTGGAGCCCGCAGCAGTGAGATAGCAGATCGACAACGCTGAACGGGAGGGAGACTTACCGGCGAGGGCCCCGGAGGAGGGCCCGCTGATGGCGGAAGCTTCAGGTAAGTCTCCGTCTGCAGGTGTAGCAGGCTTGCTACGACAATCTGTTCGCGGAAACGTTGATAGTTCACAGGTGCTTTTCCTCCAATATTATTTTAGAAACAGTTATTGTGGTGAAAAGTTACATTGGAAGCGCAGCTAGCTCTGTCCAATAACTGCAGAGTAGCTGCTGGATGCTACCACTACAAGCAAACATGCGTGTGTCAGTTTTTGTGTCTATGAATAAGTCCCAACACTGTGGTGTTGATGATGATCTGGTTCCCCTCATGTCTGGATGCACAGTCATGTGTTAGCAGTGTAAACAACAATGGACTGAGTACGCAGCCTTGAGGAGATACAGTGCTCAGCGTGATGGAGTTGGAGGTGTTATTTCCAATACGGACAGACAGAGGTCTCTCCGTCAGAAAGTCCCGGATCCAGAGACGTGTGGCGGTGTTCAGGCCAAGTAGGAGGAGTTTCTCCATTAGTCCCTGGGGGATGATGGTATTAAACGCTGAGCTGAAATCAATGTACACGATTCTGGCGTAGGTGTCTTTCTGGTCCAGATGGGTGATGACTGAGTGCAAAGTGGTGGATATTGCATCCTCTGTGGAGCAATTGAGACGATAAGCAAACTGGTGTGGGTCATGTGATGCAGGGAGGCTGGCTGTGATGTGTGGTTTGACACATCACACATTTGGTTTGGAGGTGATGTTGTGTTTCCTCACAAATGGTTTGTAAAAATATAGATGCAAGTGGCTTTTTGCCAGCTTCAAGCCTATTTCGCTCTAGAAGCTCTTTCAGCCAAAATTCAGCCGCAAGCAGCAATGAGCGAGATTTGGCCAAATTCTGTCTACCAGGTTCTGAGGTTTAAAAATATGGTATTTGTGGGGCTTTGGTAGACCTATTCCCAACCTCAGTATGTTTAAATTTTTATGATGGTGTAATCAAGTAAGCATGAAGATGTTTAAATTTTTTGGTTGATGAAGCCACAATTATTGTTGTGCATAATTTTTTACGTGAAAAACCACTCCCACTTAGACCAATCCAAATGGCACTTTAGACTTTGGTTAATACTCACCCCTATGGATGCCAAAGATGGTGAAATTATAGCAAGCAGATTTGAAGATACATGGTTTTTGTATTTGTGGTACCCCCTGCGTGTTGTGCTACACTTATTTTTGTAGACCTATTCCCAACCTTGACTTGAAGATATCAACCAAGTGTCATGATGATTGGACAAATGGGTCATGAGTTATGGCCAATTTATTTTAAGCCACGAAGCAAAGATTCTGTCCCACAATGCTGTAACCCAAATTTTGTGTTTGAAAAAGTAGATTTGACTTTATGCTAATTAGCACAAATCCAACATGCTCCAGAGGCTTTTTTGTAGAGTACTATCACCTGGACTTGTGTGTCGAATTTCAAGTTAATTTGTGAAAGTTTGTCCAGCAGATTGTGATATATGCGTTGGTGAGAATCTGTGAAATTCTGTTCACCAGGTTCTGAGTTGGAAAACTGTTTTTTGTGGGGCCTTGGTAGACCTAACAACAACAACAACAACAACAATAATAATAATAATAATAATAATAATTATAATAATAATAAGCTGGCACAATTTCAATAGGGTTCTGCCCTTCAAGCTTGAACCCTAATAATAACAAAATGGCACAATCTGAACAATATTATTATTATTATTATTATTATTATTATTATTGTTAATAAACTGACACAATTTCAATAGCCGGTCTGTTTGCTCCACCTAATGAGCCTAGAGACACTCTTGCAGCTAAGGACAGATCTGAAGTGAGTGACCCTGACAGGAATAGCAGAGGCCATGGAGAGAAGACAAAGATGTTGGTGTATTTCACTGCAAAACCACAGCTCAAACACTGCAGAAAACAGACATTACCAGAGCTATTGTAAGAGTTAACAGTTTGAGTCAAGCATAGAGAACACAACCAATCAAGCCAACCAATCAGAGGCGTTGTACAGTGGATCTTAGGAGAACTCAGGTGGGTCTCAGAATAACGTGAGTCTGTCTTCTTGACCTGTATGATTGCACCCTCTGATGTTCAAACAGAACAATACAATGACAACGAGCGATAGTAGAATGCATTTATACGGATTTCCCTTGTTATATCCATGAGCTTTACAGGCATAAAACCCAAATCAACATTTTATCTATTTAAGTTTGTCAACATCAGCACTTAAATGTTTTTCCTCATTTAAATGACAGCACGTTATCTGCACCTTTTTCTGATGTGTTGAAAAATAAAATTGAAATATATTATTGGGTGCACCTACATTATGGACAGGTGCACCCAAATGTTAGGTGTAAAAGGTAGTCTAGAGCTCTGTTTAAGATATACAGTGATCTGTGTGAAAGATCAATCTCAAACATCCAGACTTGCCATCTTCTTGTTTCAAATTTGTCTTGTTGATGTTAATCATGCTCATTACACTGTAGCTGAGATTTTCATCACGCTTTTAAATTGGAATGTTTTTTTAGTTTTCTGATTTTAAACTTTCAGCGTGCTACAAATCAACATGAACTGACCAATAACTGTCAATATAAAGTGGATGTGCATAAATGTGTGTGTGATTCAAGTCTTCTAAATACATCTGATCCTTCAGCCTCCTTGCAGGAGTTTGGATGTTCATGTACAGAATCAGACCAATGGAGCATTTAGAAAATTAATATAAACAGAATGACAAATAATTTCATGCAGCATTTGGGTTGTCTCATTCATATGCAGATGTCTGATGAATGTTTATAGATATCAGATTATTTATTCAGGCCATACTTATACATGATTTCTGTGATCATTAACGCACTGGTAAACTGAGAGGAAAATTCATTATTCCAATCTAAATCTGAGGACCAGACTACTTTTCTTCTTTTCAGTGGCTGAAATGTATAATAGTAATCATAATGATGATTAATAATTAGCATCTTTATGTTTACATTATTGCATTATCACGTGAAATTGTGAAGATTTGTGTTTTGGTTGCCTTGGAATGAGCTTTTTAAAGTGGGCAGGCCTGCTGTCAGGCAGGATCAAAGGGTACAACTAATTTGTGCGGCAGTAGCTCAGTCGGTAGAGCCTTGGCTTGAGGGTGGCCGGTTCAAGTCCAGCTACAGACCACAATATGTGGACTGGTAGCTGAAGAGGTGCCAGTCCACTTCCTGGGTTACTGCCAAGGTGCCCTTGAGCAAGGCACCAGTGTCCCTGGGCGCCTGACATCCTAGTTTGCAGTGTGTGTGTACTTACAATGTGTAGCTAGGTATGGGTCAAATAAAGAGGACAAATTTCAGGTGTGTTTGCATGTTGCATGTAAAAATAACTGACAAAATAAAGATTCTATTCTATTCTAACTGACCCCAGCCCAAGGCCCAGGGGGGATCCATGCAAAGCTGCTCGGTGGACCCTTTAATGGGATCAAGTACAACAATTTACTTACCGATCAATATTACCTTGCCATCTGATACCCCATCCCCCTGCTGTTATTGTGAAATGGTGTGGTCCAAACAGGGTTTACATTAGCCGGTGTATGCCATTTTTTGCTGTTATCACTAGTAATTGTCTGGCAGATGAGAATATCAAGGGCCAAAATGTCCAGTGGGAAATATGCCAAATAAATAAATTAATTAATTAATAGCATTTTAAATGAACTAATAGAGCAGTGATGCCAACTTAGCGACTTTGTCGTTATATTTAGCGAGTTTTCAGACCCCTCTAGCGACTCTTTTTCAAAAAAGCTACTAGCGACAAATCTAGAGACTTTTTCTGGTGTATTTGGAGACTTGTGGAGCCTCTGACGTGAAAGCAAGACTCGTTCAATGAGCAGCGGGTGCTGCCGTGGGCCCGTCCCAAGGCACTCACAGGCGGCCCAGTCCTCACGCAACGGTCCCTCCCAGCTGCTCTCCACGCTACGTGCTGCCAGAAGATTTTGTCAGTTAGACGCGGTACATGGCTCTGGCTAGATCGTCAATTCATAAGACTTACAGTGTTTTTGCATTTCTCTCCTGGACATCTAAAGTTTCTCGTGTTTCTCTGCCTTCAGTGTTCGCCTGCACTCCAACTACCAGTGAAGTGTAACAGTCACTGTTTGTTTCCTGAAAAAATATATATGGACATGAGATTCTGCATGTCATTGTTTTCAGTTTTGGGACTCACATATGTAGAAGTTAAAATATTCTCAACCCTGCAGCGCAAGTTTTGGAGCTGCACTTCAGTTGCCCCCGGCATCTTGCTCCACATACATTGTTCACAGTGCTGTTCAGAAAGACATGCTGGTCAATTCAGCTCCTCCTCTACTTTTCTAATCACACATAGAGCTGATCTTTAAAATAACCTAACAAATGTATAACGTTTTACAGTCAGTAAAGGCCCACTTAAAGCACTGACCACAGGTGCACCACACGCATGATTGGGGCATGATAAGGTGGAAGGAATAGACAAAATGATCTGAACCAGTGGATCACAGGATTTGTGAGGTTTGTTCTTTGATGCTGTTTAAATGAACACTGTAAACGGGTATTTAAAAACATACTAATGCAGTGCCCATTCAAAATGTGCCTGCTCAATTGTTTGTCCTCTGGTATTAGTCACTGCAGCTTTCTTGAGAACCACTCATCCAAACTACTTCACACTCCAAACTGATTGCAGAGGTTTATCAAAACGTTAACATAATAACTGAATTTTGCTGACATCTTGTTAGATGTAACCAGCAACTATACTTCAGCCTGACTCTAGCTGGTAACCCATGTTCACTTGCAGCTGTTCAGAAGTTACTACAGCATTTTCTAGTTTTGCTGCTTCATAAAAAAAGCTTTAAGATAACTGGGGGACTTTTATCTGTTGTGACAATTACCTTCTGTTCTGTCCTGCCCGCTTTTCTCTGTCCTAGCTTGAAGTGCCTCGTTTGTGTGACACAAAAAGTAGGGATGGTATCCACAGTAGCACACATGTCAATATAGTTGGACTGGCCAACAACTGTATGTGCGGTCCAACAGTTCCAATGCTGCCTCTGTGGACCGCTGTGCAGCAGCTGATTTTACTGTTTTCTTTCTATCTTCCCAATTCATTTCCATTATTTAATTCAGTTTTAGAAGGAAGCACTTCATACATTTCAAATCGTCAACTTGTCACTTTTAAGTTACTGCAGTACTGTTTACAGTTGACATTCACATGCAGACTGCAATGCACATACTTTTATAGAGAAATAAATTATGCAAAGCACATACTCAGAAATTATACTGTGCAATTCTTCATACAGAGAATTAAAAATGGATAACCATTATTAAGAATTTTAAATAAACATTTTTCATGTGATTGGTTTGTTGTTGATTTTTCTTTTTTTTTTTTTTTAAACCAAGACAAATGTTACACAAAAGCAGGATTACAAAAGGGTGGCTGGTAAAAAAAAAAAATTGAGAGGCTGGTAGAACTGTGGCTGGCGGATGAAAATGTTAATTTCCAACACTGTACCCAACCCTAGTTGAGACAAAGTCAAGACCTAAAAGTCTTGGAATTGTCTCAGTCTCAATAAAGTATTAGTCATGACTTGGTCTCGGTTTAACTGTGGCTAACACTAACACTATGCAATGACACCTACAGAACCACCAGAGATCTCTACTAAAATCAACTGCGCCTGTGATGAAAGCACTGAGAGAAAGACAACGCTGACAAATGCCTGGGGAATGGTAAATGTTGTAATGCAGACTCGTCCACTTTTCGTGTCCCACACAGGGGCAAACATAGCTGTTTTAAAAGCAGCTGTCACTGGCCGGGAGCTTAAAAGGCCAAACCATAGCATCGCTATTGTGACTGACAATGCACGTAATAGCCTAGAATATCTTAAAAACTCAGTGTTATTCATTTTTGTTATTTATGCTGTTTTAATTTTTTGTTTTCAATTTGTGGAAAGGAATTCAGTTAGAAGGTCACACACAGCTTCAGTTAGAAGTTAGAAGCTCTCACATAGTTCATGCAGTTAAAAGGTCTGAAGAGACTCGTGAGAAATCATACAGGGGAGAAGCCAGTCAGTTGAGAGAAAATAATCCCCTCATTTCAAGAGGGTCCTTGCACCATTTGGTGTTTGTGCCTAAAAATGCGTAGATGGGTCACCAAATATACTTGGGCAGATGTTAATATACCTGGGCAGTCCGCCCAAGTGTACTGTTGCAAACACTGCATCATCAGTTCACGCTGACATGAGTTTAAGGGGGACGTACCAAGTCAGTGTATCTAAAGGGGAAAGTTAGCTGGTAGTGGTGAGTCTACTGCTCACCACTACCAGCTCACCACTACAACAGACAAGTCCGGACTCAGAGGGGAATAGCACTAGAGTATCGTAACAAAATATTGGTGAAATGAACTAGTTTCGTGGCAGATAATGCTCATAGAGGCTGCGCTTCGGTGCCAAGATCACTCGCATTATATGGATACACACAGCGCTCCACTGGATCTTATTTTGTCCGAACGACGCCAAATGACACCAAAGTTATCTGGGTGAGTAAATGATCATATTTTATGCTAGAAATAAGGTCCAGGTTGTAAACAACGGTAGTTATCCTTTAAGTAGGTCTGCATAGTTCTGTATTGCTACTCTATTTCTATTTATTGGCTAGTTCTTTTGTTTCATAAATGCACCAAAACATTGCATCATTGAAATGGAAATGCAAAGTTCAAGTACCTTATACTGTAAGCATTAGTAGCCCACTGCAGAGTTGCCACATCATGTGAAAATATAAATGAATGCTCATTTAGGAATATTAATAATCCTGATATACTAATTTAGACTTTCTAGGTTGCGTTACCTAGACAGATTTTTCTGCCGAAGGACGGGGGCAAAAATGTCACTTTTAATAGTAAAGGTTGCTGACCCCTGTCCTAGACCAAACAGGAAGTCAGCCATTTTGAATTTATTTTTTACCGTTTTGCCATTTATAGGTGTGTACTTTTATAAACTCCTCCTACACAATGATTAGAATCAACGTCATATTGGGTCAGTGCACCCGAACGATGAAAAGTTTAGTCTATGGAGGTGCGGTTCATTTTTATGATTCGGCATAAAACAGGAACTTGCTGCAACTACACTGTAAATGGGCAAATCTGCTCCAAAACTTCTTGTTTAATAACAGTCTAATTTTAATAGGAGGACACATTTACATGCCCAAAACTCAGAGTCATAGTGCCACCTAGTTTAATTACATTTTTCTATACTATTATTCTATGTAGAAGTCGACCGATAGCGGATTTTTAAAGGAACTTGGGGCAGGATCAAGAAATAAGACTCAATAGGGACACGACGGCGTTGCAGCCGTTATGGTAACTGCATCCATCAGCAAAGCCGGCGAGGGAGCGCACATGAACTCTTCACAGCAGTGATGCCTTATCCCCTACACACACGAAGCAGCCGGGAAGCTGGCTCGCTGTGTATAGTGACACACAAGCGCAGCGATTTACTTTTACGGTTGATGCAGTCTGAAAGGCACAGGCGAAAGCAAAGACGGCATATTGGGGGACAGAAATATCGTCTCTGATACGGGATTGCTGTATGTAAGCGGCTAATGTTGCTACACAAACAAACCGTTAGCCTGTGGCTACAGCCAGCTGCTAACGTCACCTCCCGGATAACAGGTTGGGCTTTCGGTCCCATATATAAAAAGGGACATATTTCTAACTCTTCGATTTCAGACTAAAGGACCATGGAAAATGCGCAGTCTGTAACTATTCAGTGTTACACAGTGGTGGACTAAGTTACATGTTTGCAGCTAATGCTACTTTGCACGTTAGGTCACTCCGAGTCCTCGGTGATCTCATATGATTTTCAAATCAAGCTCTAAACATGACCTGTAATGTTTTCTTACCTCATAAATGAGCCATGTCAGCATCTGTTTTCAATCCCAATTCAAGTTGAAGCTGCCTCCATGAGTTGAACGCATATCCGATGTTTATCCGGGTGCCAGCTAGGGTTGGGCACCGAGAACCGGTTCCTAACGTCCGGTTCCAGAACCGTTACGAAGATGTTTGAATTTCGATTCTTTTTTTCGGTTCCTAAATGCCTGCACTAGTTTGTTTCCGGGGTTTGTATTACTCCGCCCGGCTTGCTCCGTTTCTTTACGGGGGTTTGTATTACTCCGCCCGGCATGCTCCGCTAATAAGAAGAACATCACTCGTCTTAACATGGACTGCAAAAAACGTCGCTTCGAAAATCTGGCTTCATTTTAATTTGAAAAAGGACGGATTGGCACAGTGCAACACCTGTGAAAAACGTATTACTGCCAGAGGATGCACAACAAACATGACAAAACACCTTCGCCTGCAGCATGGTATAATAATTAAAGAGTGTACAGTGTTTAACTCTCCTGCTCCCGTCGCTTCCTCCACTTCGGACAGTCAACCATCAGCCAACAACTCCTCATTGCAAACGGAATCAGGTACATGAAAATTATGATTGTCTTATTCTTAACAGACTAGCTAAAGTTATAGACTACCAATTGCTAAAACTGTCAAATCTGTTCATAGTTGTTGAAAGCTCGTAGAGTGATGCTAACGTTAGCCAGTCTGAGCCTGCTGCTTCTGCTGCTGCTGCTGCTGCTACGTTAACCAGCCAGCGACCCCAGCCAGCAGAGACGTTTCTTCAACCAGCAGAGAAACGACGTGACACCCCATTCACTCTAGCAACAAGGGGAAAGCTGTCAGTGGAGCAAGTCGAAGAGTGCCACAGAAAAGTAACAGCTTATGTGGTGAAAAGGCTGCATCCCTTTTAAGATGTCGAATCGCCCACATTTAGGTACCATAAGCAAATAAGAATAACGTTAAGCTAACTAACTTAGCTGGTAGCTACTTGTTATCTACCCCTGACCTAACGTTACAGTAACAGTTCAGGTTTAACTTTATTGATAGATTTGTCTTTGGCACAGTGCTCGTTTCATTTAAAAACATCACAACATATGGACATGTGCTAAAGTGTTTGTGTGTATTTATTGCACATTGCTCTTATTCTCTGTTTAAAAGTTAAATGCTAAGTTAAATTTACTAAAGATACCTAATGTTTGTTTTTGTGTTTGCAGGGATATGATCCAACTGGCAATGTGAATAAATAAAAATGGCCTGTGTAAAGGCTTTTTCAAATGAAAAAAATTCTCCTGTGAAATCTGTGACGTGTTGACCTGCACAACTCCAAGGACACGCATTCAGCGTCATTGGACGTCACGTCGGCAGGACCGCACGGGAAATTCAGACACCGAATTGCAGTACATTATGCAGCACACAGCCTGTTCAAGGCAATGGAGAGATATGTGGGTGGGCTCATTCTTTTGGTTTTGAACGCTTCAGCACCCATTAGCATTAAAAAACTTAAAATGCATGTTTATTTTTTCACAAATCCTGGCCCAAGTTCCTTTAAAGGCCGATTTAATAACAATAATTGGGAGAAGGAAAAAGCTGATAGCCGATTAATCAGCTGATATATATATGTGGATGCAACGGTAGAGTTTTCCCACAGTTCGGTGTGCATCACAGTTTTTGGGCCACGGTAACAGTACAGTTTCGATATCTTAATATCACACTAGCAAATATTGCATGTAAAAATAAATAATTATAATGATATAGTCAAACCACACACCTTATTATAAAAATGTAACACTTATCTTAATTGCCTTCCATAAAAAACATATGCAGTATCCAATCAAGTTAAACAGCAAACATTATTGTAGTATTGTATTGTATTGTATTGTGTTGTTTTTGTGTATTGAACCTAACAGGGCGTATTGAACGGTTCGATAAAATATTGAATATTGTTGCATCCCTAATATATATATATACATATACACACACACACACACACACACATATATATATTTCAGGGATGGAAATTAGCACCCGCCAAATGCAGGTGAATTTGCTGGCGAGTGAATTGAATCAGTTAACCAGCCACTGTGGCAGGTTCATTTCAGTCAGATCTGATCCAATTAATCTTAATGATCGATATCTTGGTTAAGGCATAACAGTGCGCTTTCCACAACCCTAGAGTTAGATCTGGTCAAATTATATGTTTCTGATTGGACCAAAGTGTCCGTTGGACTTCACTAGCAAGCCTTCACTTGGACTCTTCACTGCTACTAATTATTACTCCGCGCTCCGGTCAGCCGAGCAGGCCGTATGTCTATGGAGCCGGCTACCCTGTTGCTTGGCAACCATCGACTCTAAGTTGGAACTATTTATTGTGGTGCACGAATAAATGTTATATATATATATATATATATATATATACATATATATATAGACCCTTTCCAAAAAATTAGAATATCATGGAAAAGTTTATTTATTTCCATAATTCCATTCAAAAAGTTAAACTTTCATAGATTATAGATTCAGGGCCCACAATTTAAACGATTTCAAGTATTTATTTGTTTATTTGTACATAATTTGGGCTTCCAGCTCATAAAACCCACGAAAACAGGAATTCAAAAAATTAGAATACTGTGAAGAAATCACCATTTCTCAGTTTTTGCAGAAAAATAACAAAGAAATTAGGATCACATCAAATCAATCAAAATATGGTACTTTCAAAACGATATGTCAATCTTCAATACTTGGTTGGGAATCCCTTTGCCTTAATCACTGCCTCGATGCGCCATGGCATTGAGGCAATCAGCCTGTGGCATTGCCTGGGAGTTATGGAAGCCCAGATTTCCTTGATGCTTGCTGTCAGCTCTTTGTTTTTGGGTCTAGTGCCCCTCATTTTCCTCTTGATAATACCCCATAGATTCTCAATGGGGTTTAGGTCCGGCGAGTTGGCTGGTCAGTCAAGCACTGTGATGGCATGGGCATCAAACCAGGTTTTGGTGCTTCTGGCGCTATGGGCAGGGGCCAGGTCCTGCTGGAAGATGAAATCTGCATCTCCATACAGATCCTCAGCAGAAGGAATCATGAAGTCCTGGTAGACTGTTGCGGTGACCTTGGATTTAAGAAAGCAGAGTTTACCAACACCTGCACCGGACATTGCACCCCAAATCATGACTGACTGGATATTTCACACTGGACCTCAAGCAGCTTGGGTTCTGTTCCTCACCAGTCTTCCTCCAAACCCTTGGACCTTGATTCCCGAATGAAAGGCACACTTTACTTTCATCGGGAAAGAGGACCTTGGACCACTGGCCAACAGTCCAGTCCTTCTTCTCCTTAGCCCAGTTGAGACGCTTCCTACGTTGGCTCAGGCTTAGAAGTGGCTTGACCCGAGGAACTCGACAGTTGTAGCCCATCTCCCGGATGCATCTGAATGTGGTGGTTTTTGAAACTGTGGCTCCCGCCTCATTCCACTCTTTCTGGATCTCTGCCAGATTCTTGAATCTTCTCTGTTTGATAATCCACTGAAGCCCACGGTCATCTCTTATGCTGGTGCATCTTCTCCTGCCACATTTTGCCCTTCCATGTTTTATGAGCTGGAAGCCCAAATTGTGTACAAATAAACAAATAAATACTTGAAATTGTTTAAATTGTGGGCCCTGAATCTATAATCTAAAAGTAGAAAGAAAGTTTAACTTTTTGAATGGAATTATAGAAATAAATAAACTTTTCCATGATATTCAAATTTTTTTGGAAAGGGTCTGTATATATATATATACACACTGAACAAAAATATAAACGCAACACTTCTGTTTTTGCTCCCATTTTTCTACTGTCTAAATCTGTGTTAGTGAGCACTTCTCCTTTGCCGAGATAATCCATCCCACCTCACAGGTGTGGCATATCAAGATGCTGATTAGACAACATGATTATTGCACAGGTGTGCCACAATAAAAGACCACTCCAAAATGTTCAGTTTTATCACACAGCACAATGCCACAGATGTTGCAAGTTTTGAGGGAGCGTGCAATTGGCATGCTGACTGCAGGAATGTTCACCAGAGCTGTTTTGCCGTGAATTGAATGTTCATTTCTCTACCATAAGCCATCTCCAAAGGCGTTTCAGACAATTTGGCAGTACATCCAACCGGCATCACAACCGCAGACCACGTGTAACCACACCAGCCCGGGACCTCCACATCCAGCACGTTCACCTCCAAGATGGTCTGAGAGCAGCCACTGCTACAGCTGCTGCAACAATCGGTTTGCATAACAAAATAATTTCTGCACAAACTGTCAAAAACCGTCTCAGGGAAGCTCATCTACATACTCGTCTTCCTCATCGGGGTCTCGACCTGACTGCAGTTCGTCGTCGTAACCGACTTGAGTGGGCAAATGCTCACATTCGTTGGCGTCTGGCACGTTGGAGAAGTGTTCTCTTCACGGATGAATCCCGGTTTTCACTGTTCAGGGCAGATGGCAGACAGCGTGTGTGGCGTCGTGTGGGTGAGCGGTTTGCTGATGTCAATGTTGTGGATCGAGTGGCCCATGGTGGCAGTCGGGTTATGGTATGGGCAGGCGTTATGGACAACGAACACAGGTGCGTTTTATTGATGGCATTTTGAATGCAAAGAGATACCGTGATGAGATCCTAAGGCCCATTGTTGTGCCATTCATCCACGACCATCACCTCATGTTGCAACATGATAATGCACGGCCCCATGTTGCAAGGATCTGTACACAATTCCTGGAAGCTGAAAACATCCCAGTTCTTGCATGGCCAGCATACTCACTGGACATGTCACCCATTGAGCATGTTTGGGATGCTCTGGATCGGCGTATATGACAGCGTGTTCCAGTTCCTGCCAATATCCAGCAACTTCGCACAGCCATTGAAGAGGAGTGGACCAACATTCCACAGGCCACAATCAACAACCTGATCAACTTTATGCAAAGGAGATGTGTTGCACTGCTCGAGGCAAATGGTGGTCACACCAGATACTGACTGGTTTTCTGGGCAGCAAAAATGTTGCATTTATATTTTTGTTCAGTGTATATATAAAAAATTTAAAACAGTGATTTTGTTGGTGAAAGCTGGACAGGTACAACATAGTCATCTATATTCATATTTTAAATATTTTGATTTCTTTTACTAAATGTGATACTGTCAAAATTGAATCTATGGTATTACCTTTATAATTCTAAATAACTTTAACTTTAACTTTATTAGAACTGTTGAACTGAACATTACGGCCCTCTCTCCCTCTCCCCCTAGTCCCTCCCACCCTCTCTGTGATAAGATACAGTGAAACTCAGGCTTTGTAAAATTGGTAAAATAGTTAACTTAAGAGTTGTGCAGGACATAGTCTTTAATTTGAGTTGAAATGTTAGCAGTAGCTGTCTGTTTGATATCAAGACACAAGATCTGGAAACTGTGATTTAGTGGATTACATTGTTGGGATGTTCTGTGGCTGAACTGGCCAGAATTACTTCTGTTACGCGTCCCATTACATTGTCAATCTTACAAACTATTGATGTTTGTGCATATTCCCTGGATGAGGAGGATCATAGAGTGTGCCATTTCATTTCTTGAATGGATGGATAGTTAAGTGGCTGGATTATTTGGAAGAGACAACGCCAAATTGATAAGTACAGTGTTAAGTAACGTAACGTTAACAGCCTGCCTGGCTGCCTTCAGTGCCCTGTCCCTATCTTTGAAAAAGTCATGGTGCTGTGTTACATAGTCAAGACTAAATAAACTGAAAATGTGTTGGATGAGAGAGGTCTGACTTTGTGAGACTACATATGACTAGAATGCCACACTTGTCAGCCTCCGGTAAAATCAGCTGCTCCAACATTTATCTTAATGACGGGACCACAAGATTTAACGTTCCTCCATATTTTCTAACCCTTTCGCCAGAGTTATGCGTGGAAGGTATTTCATGGAGTGGAGAATTACTTTATGAAAAAAATATCTCTGATGTAATGTTTCTCATAGAAACTAGTCTCTTAGTCTACACTGAATAAACGTGACAAGTCTGTTGCGCATGTATGGCTGCTGCATATCTAACATTAACGTACAGCAGTTACCTGTTAGTGTCAAGCTGTTTACTTTAGATTAAGAGGGAGAGGGAGATTACAAGGCTTTAGATATTTTTAGCAGAAGTGACCCTCACATGATGAGGATTGACTCAGGGTGGTGACATCAAAATGGTGACATATTCCCCCGTGTGGTCGGTGGAGGCTGCACAGCCATCGGCAAATCAGAGCCAAGTTCAGTTGATAATAGGGATGCAACAATATTCAATATTTTATCTAACCGTTCAATGTGCCCTGTTAGGTTCAATACACAAAGGCAAACAATACAATACAATACAATACAGTACAATACTACAATAATGTTTGCTGTAAAACTTAATTGGATACTGCATATTTTTTATGGAAGGCAATTAAGATAAGTGTTAAATTTTTATAATAAGGTTTGTGGTTTGACTATATCTGCTTTTAATTATTTTTACATGCAATATTGCCTTTGCTAGTGTGAGTAGTTTTATATTACAGTTTTTCTCAATTGCTAAAACACTAAAACCCATTGGCTGAACAAAGTTTGCAGCCTGAACTCATTTAGCTAATTGTGCAGTCTGTTGTGAATACCTTAAACCATTTCACATGGTAAAACACAATTTGCAGATCTCACTTAGACTTTTCAGCAGAACTCTAAACACATTCTCATTCTCAAAACACATTCTGCACTCTAATGCACATGTCATCCATACTGGTAAACACAAGTGGCAATAATCAAATACAAATAGAGAACACATGTCATTGATTACAGTTTTTCTTGATTGCTAAAACACAAAACCTGGTTCCTGTAGCACAAAAACCCAAACCTTTTCGTCATTCCCAGAAGCACACACACATTTCCCATAACCAAAAACACAATTCAGCTGTTTCCACACGTCTCAATATTCAAAACTCTTTCTGCAAAACCTTACACAAAAGTGGCCAAATAAATCATTCATTGCACTATGTGTTCATTTAGCAAACACATGCTCTCAATATAATTAACTCAAGTTATCATAACCTAAACTCAGAGACCACACCCTTCTCCAGGTGAAAACGCTCAGCCTAAAAATTGTTAACACACCAATCAGAACTGGGGGTCAATAAATAGAGCCCAGAGGCGTTTTCTTGTCCTTTGAAACAATGGATCCCAACCATGCAGAGGTTGAGAGACAACAGAGAGGACGGGGACGAGGAAGAGGAAGAGGAAGAGGGAGAGGAGAACAAACACAAGTTTATCATGTTGCAACATGATAATGCACGGCCCCATGTTGCAAGGATCTGTACACAATTCCTGGAAGCTGAAAACATCCCAGTTCTTGCATGGCCAGCATACTCACTGGACATGTCACCCATTGAGCATGTTTGGGATGCTCTGGATCGGCGTATATGACAGCGTGTTCCAGTTCCTGCCAATATCCAGCAACTTCGCACAGCCATTGAAGAGGAGTGGACCAACATTCCACAGGCCACAATCAACAACCTGATCAACTTTATGCAAAGGAGATGTGTTGCACTGCTCGAGGCAAATGGTGGTCACACCAGATACTGACTGGTTTTCTGGGCAGCAAAAATGTTGCGTTTATATTTTTGTTCAGTGTATATATAAAAAATTTAAAACAGTGATTTTGTTGGTGAAAGCTGGACAGGTACAACATAGTCATCTATATTCATATTTTAAATATTTTGATTTCTTTTACTAAATGTGATACTGTCAAAATTGAATCTATGGTATTACCTTTATAATTCTAAATAACTTTAACTTTATTAGAACTGTTGAACTGAACATTACGGCAACAGACAACCTGGTTTATTAACCAACACGACGAGGCTGCAAAACAACATACAGGCAGCTGGCACCTAGCGGTGTAACATTGCTCTGACCCGGACCCGATAACCTGTATAGCTGAGTGTTCCTCAGTACGGTGTCCGCAGTAGCTCAATAAACATCAACGCTAACATATAGTGACTGATCTACATCCCCCTTTTTTAGCTCTTGCTCATACACTGACAAAACCGTGTTGTCAATTATCAGTTTGCTGAATAGTATATAGTGAACAAACCTTCAAATAACATACAGTAAACAACTGTTCAATAATCACTGAGTGAGGATTATCAAATGCACAAAACAATTTCCCCTTAATGAATAATATGAAAATAGTTGTTTTAGCAAAGCATGTATTTATACTTTAACACAAAATGAGGTCATTATATGTAAAGATAACTGAAATAAAACCCAAAGACCCCAATGTCAGCTCTTAGCAAATCAGAGAATTGGCTTAAATGACATAACCTTCAATTTATTTATTTATTTTTTTTAATGACTCAATCTTTATACTTAGGATTTGGCTTGCTGACACGACCATAGCGCGCTATGTACTGACTTCCAGTTGTGTCAGATGTTTTCATATGTGACTGTTCAGTGTTCAGAGTGTTGTGGGACACTTTTGTTGGAGTGTGCTGGTTAAGTTCATGTCCACTGTCCTGACATTCACTGTCATCTGGGTAGTGCTGTGCTGGAGCAGGCTCTACGACAGGCAGAATGTGACGCCTATTTCTCCTGTACAGCTTTCCTTCTGAGTGAATGAGATAGGATCTGGGCTCCTTGCAGATCTCCTTTATCATGCCTGTTCGATTGTATCCGTGAGGGGTCTGCATTCTCACAACTTGTCCTTCCATCAGTGGTTGGAGAGGTCGGCTCGATCTGTCATAGTACAACTTCTGTGTCAGTCTTTTGTTAAGAAGCTGGGCCTTTACCTCCAGTGGCCAGTACACCTCTGGTTCAAGCAGCTTTCTTGAGACTGGCAAAGTAGTGCGTGTTTGCCTTGACATCAATCTTTGTGCAGGGGATCCAAGTTTTGTGTCACGTGGTACATTTCTGAGATTTAGCAGATTGAGAAAGACATCACTGCCATCTCTATGAGACTTTTCCATGAGCTGTTTCTTTGTAAATATCATGTCATTGTAAGCCAGAAAACAATCCCCCTTGCTCTCCGTTTAGTTGCTTCTGCACCAGGATGTCCTCTGTGTACAATGTCAGTGTAGTCTTTCTGTAAAGACTTTGGAATGACAGCCTTATTACCTTTCAGAGATGAACTGACTGTTGAAAATGGTGTGATCATGAAAGGATAATAGGAACGAATAGCATGAGGAAGGCTGGATGGTCTGCTAGGCCATCCCTGTCTGATGATGGAGCTGAGAGTCTGCAGAGTTGTGTCAGTAGCTGTGTGTTCTTTCAACTCCAACAGCCGGGAAGAAGAGATGTAGTTGACCGTCATCACATCAAAGCTGTCCTCCTCGTCAGCTTCCTGAGCAGTTGAGCTTCTGGGAGCGCGAGACAGTGTGTCTGCCACGTACATGAGTTTTCTGCTTTTGTACACAAGTGTGAGGTCATACTTCTGCAGTCTGAGCATCATCCTTTGCAATCTTGCTGGAGCTGCATGTATGGGCTTCTTTAGAATGGTGACCAGGGGTTGGTGGTCTGTTTCTATGGTCACCGGCTTGCCATAGATATAGTCATTGAATTTTGAGCATGCAAAAACTACTGCTAACAGCTCCTTCTCGATTTGTGCATATCTAGTTTCAGTTTCAGTTAATGTGTGTGAAGCGTATGCTACAGGTTTTCCTCCCTGCAGACATGCAGCACCAAGTCCATACTGTGAAGCATCGCACGTCAGTGTCACTGGTTTAGTGACATCGTAGTATGACAGAACTGGTGGACTAGACACGTGTGTTTTTAGCTGTTCAAAAGCATTTTGCTGCTGCTCATGCCATGTCCATGCTGTGTCCTTGTGTGTAAGTTGTCGTAGTGGAGATGTAAGCTCACTGCAGTTGGGAATGAATTTCCCCGAGGTAGTTAACCATTCCGAGAAATCTTTGCAAAGCTGGAACATCTGTTGGTGTTGGCATTTCACTGATCGCTTTTGTTTTTGAAGGGTCTGCCTTGAGGCCTTCACTGGAGAAAACATGACCAACATAGGTGACCTGGTCCAGCCGGAACCTGCACTTAAGAGGATTGAGGCTCAAGTTCACCTCTCTGGCACGGTTGAGCACTTTTCTCAAGTTCTCATCATGTTCTTCCACAGTCTTACCGCCAATGAGTATGTCATCAACTATAATTGCACAGGGATATCCAGCGAAAATCTGCTCAATGGAGCGCTGGAAGACCTCACTGGCTGAGTTGAGTCCGAATGGCATCCGTAGAAATCTGTAACGGCCAAAACAGGTGCTGAAAGTGGTTAACATTGAGGATTTGTGATCAAGAGGAATCTGCCAAAAAGAACTTTTTGCGTCTAGTACTGAAAATACAGTTGCATTTGACATGTCTGCAGCCACTTCCTCTACAGTGCGCATGGGGTGATGTGGTCTTTTTAGAGCAGTGTTAAAGGATAAGTACCGTTTTTTACAACCTGGACCTTATTTCTGGCAAAACATATGGTCATTTACTCACCCAGATAACTTTGGTGTCATTCGGCGTCGTTCGGACGAAATTAGATCCAGTGTAGCGGCGATATATCCATATAATGGGAGAGACGGGGCAGCGACACACAGCCTCTATATAACGCATTATCTGCCACGAAACTAGTTCATTTCATCAATATTTTGTTATGAAATGCTAGCGCTATTCCCCTCTGAGTCCGGGCTCGTCCGTTATCAACATCCGGGGTCAAACTAGCAGTAGCAGCTACAGGTAAACAAGCCGCGCTGTCGCGGGTGCGCGCGCAGCTCAGAGACGACATCTTCCAGGTCAGAGGTAGTAGATCAGCCTACAGACCCCGGATGTTGACAATAGACGAGCCCGGACTCAGAGGCTAATAGCGCTAGCATTTCATAACAAAATATTGATGAAATGAACTAGTTTCGTGGCAGATAATGCGTTATATAGAGGCTGTGTGTCGCTGCCCCGTCTCTCCCATTATATGGATATATCGCCGCTACACTGGATCTAATTTCGTCCGAACGACGCCGAATGACACCAAAGTTATCTGGGTGAGTAAATGACCATATGTTTTGCCAGAAATAAGGTCCAGGTTGTAAAAAACGGTACTTATCCTTTAAGGTCTCTTGGATTTATGCATATTCTAATTTCTTGTTTGTCCTTTTTGTTTGTAGCTACCATTGATGACACCCAGTCGGTTGGCTCAGATACTGGGGTGATGACACCTAATTCCTGCATTCTGTTCAATTCAGCCTTGACTCCGTCTTTCATAGCCACAGGAATGTGATGTGCAGGACGGACAACAGGTCTCACCTCTGGATCAAGTGTCATGGAGTAAGTCACAGGTAGTTTCCCAAGCTCATCTGAGAAGAGGTCGCTGTATTCAGTGTGAATTTGCTGAGACAGATCATCATCAGTAGGACTTAACTGATGAACATCTTTGCTGAATGAGACAAGTCCCATCTCTCTGCATGCACGCAGACCAAGCAGTGGCAAAACATCCTCATGAACAATGAAGAAAGGCACCGTATGTGTTTGTCCCTCTAGGTGACATTGCAGCTGAACAAGACCAACAGTTTTAATGTTGCTGCCCCCATACGCAACAAGGTTTGTGGGTTTCATGTGCACTTCAAATTGTTCATTCCTCTTTATCTGTTCAAATGTCCGAATTGACAGGACATTGCACTTGGCACCGGTATCAACTTTCAGTTCAACTGGACTTCCATTTATATGTACAGTAACAAAAGCTTCGTCTTTTTCAAGTACGTGTACATCAGTTGAATCAACAGTCTTTTGCAGTGTTAGGCCATCAACGTAGAATGTATCATCAGCAATATCACAAGCTTGGTCCGGTTCAATCTGGTGAACAGTTCTCCTGGATCTTAGCTTGTTGTGGCCCTGTTGTACAGATCTACAACATCTTTTAAAGTGACTCCATTTTTTACAGGCGTTGCACTGTTGACCAAAAGCTGGGCATTTGTCTCTCTTGGCTTCATGACTGCCTCCACAGTTGTTGCAGTTAGCAATGCTCTGTTTGACATATTTTTCTGATTGACTGTCCAGTCTGTCTCTATCATGCTTTTTTATTCTCATGAATTTGGGATTGACTGGATCAACATTTGTAGCATAGTGCTGTTGTGAAGCTAGTGTCTTGTTGTGCTCTTCCGTCATCTCATGAATTTGACAGACAGAGACTGCTTTGGCTAGCGTCAAGTCACTATCACGTAATAGCACTTTCCTCATATTGTCATTATTTATGCCACAAACAAATCTGTCCCGAACTAGCTCTTCACATAGATCTCCAAAGTTCCAGCTTTTTGCTTTAATTCTCAAGTCACTGACATATGATTCAATGGCCTCACCAGCCCTCTGATCATGTGTGTTGAACTTGTGTCTTTCCATTGTGATATTGGACCGTGGGTTGCACATCTCTCGAAACTTTCTTTTCAGGCATTCGGGATCCTCTTTGGAGTCAGCGGGAACGAGGACTTCTCCTCCCTCGCCGGGTGCTCTCACTTCCGCTGCATACACAAAAGACCGTTGGCGCGCGATGGCCTCTGGTCCTGCCAAGTTGAGGAGAATGTATGCTCGGGTGCAGGCTGGCTTGTCAGAGTGTGCCGCCGCGATGAAAATGTCATATTCCTGTTCGAAGATCCGCCATTTCTCACTGATGTTGCCATCAAAGACGAGAGGTTCGGGCCGCCGAACCCCGTCCGCCATGTTCGCTGATTAGCTCCGCAGGCTAGGTGGCTCCGTTGTCCTCGCTTGAAAAACTAGAAAAAAATCTCGGCCGAAAAAAATGTGCGCGAGAGTTACAAAATCCCTTGCTTCTGACACCATTTTTCATGTTCTCATGAAATACGCAGGCTTAGTACTCACAACCTGGTTTATTAACCAACACGACGAGGATGCAAAACAACATACAGGCAGCTGGCACTTAGCGGTGTAACGTTGCTCTGACCAGGACCCGGTAACCTGTATAGCTGAGTGTTCCTCAGTACGGTGTCCGCAGTAGCTCAATAAACATCAACGCTAACATAGTGACTGATCTACAGGAGGGAAAACAGGTAATTTGCCTCATTGTCACTGTACATGTACATGTATTGTATCACAGTACATGCACAGTAATGTTGCAGTACATATCGACTGAATATCCACTGTATGCTGTGTAGTTTTTACTATACTGTACCACAGTACACCATAGGTCAGTAATGGTCAAATTTCATTTTTGCAGAACTGAGAGGCAGCCATCTATTGGAGGCCAGCGGCGATTGCTCACTGCTAAGCAGCAGACTGCCTTGGTAAATATGGTGATTGCCAATAATGCCATCACTTTGAGGACTTTACCGAACTTAACCGCGTGCCTTTTGAGAGGAATTCCGACAGGGTTAAGGAGCAACAATTCCAATATGTGCAGGTAATTGCTATACTGTACAGAAATGCTATAGTATGTAAAGACCCCTCTTTCATTCCAATACACACAGTACTGTGTTTGAAGTAAAATGTGTGTTTTTTGACTCCTGTAGACAATCTTTGAGATGGATGCAATGGCTGACCCTCATGAATACATCTTTATCGATGAGGCAGGGTTCAATTTCACAAAAAGGCGCAAAAGGGGCCGCAACATCATTGGACAGCGTGCAATCACACAAGTTCCAGGCCAGAGGGGAGGCAACATCACCATGTGTGCAGCCATTAGCAATCGTGGCATCCTCCACCGCCATGCCATACTGGGTCCATGTAACACTGCACTACTCCTTCAGTTTCTAGATCAGCTGCACAATAACATTCTCCAACAGGAAGGGGAGCCAGGGCAACCAGAGCAAGCCCAATATGTTGTCACTTGGGATAACGTGAGCTTCCATCGGGCTGCTCTGGTTCGCACCTGGTTCAATGACCACCCCAGGTTCAGGGTCCTTTTTCTGCCAGCATACTCCCCTTTTCTGAATCCAATAGAGGAATTTTTCTCAGCATGGCGGTGGAGAGTCTATGACCGCAACCCATACACATAGCACAATCTCCTGGAGGCAATGGTGATGCCTGTGAGGATATTTCTCTGGAATCTATCCAGGGTTGGATCTGACACACAAGGGGATATTTCCCACGCTGCCTGGCAAGAGAAGACATATTGTTTGAAGTTGATGAAATACTATGGCCTGACCCTGACCTAAGACAAGATCATGCTGATGTTGATGCCGATGCTGATGAACCTGTATATGTGCTCAATATGGAAATACTGTGAATGAACCCTATTCTTGACATTTTGGTGGCAGTGTGTTGAATTAATCCCTCCTGTGTGTAACAAACACTCATGTAGTCTGTGTTTTGACAGCTTGTATGTATTGTCTGAGGGTAAAAACTGATTGGGACCCAGACGTTAGATGTTTGTACTGTTGGGTGTGAGTTTTTAAAATTGTGTGTGAATAATTGAGAAAATGGTGAGTTGTTCCAGGAATTGTGTCTAAGGAATTGAGAATTACTATAAACACAACCACTCAAAATTGATTTCACTTGTTTCAAATCATGTGACACAACCAATATAAGCCGGTACAGAGAGCAAACAGGTTGTTGAAAGAGAAAGTCTAAGAATGGATGGAAGAAACAAATTGTCTGGCCCTGAACATTGTGCTTTCCATTTGTTTACAGTACCGACTGCTCAATAGATTTTGACTGGTTGCAGGTTCATATCAACAAAGAACAAGAACAGTATCACAGTATCACAGAAACAAAGGAGTTTGTGAGATGCAGGGTACAGTACTGTAAAAATAGGGGTACAAGGAGGAGGAAGAACAAAAACAATTGCAAAGAGCAAAGCAGAGTATAATTTCTGATCAATTTTGAGCTACTATGATGGAACATGTTTTCATTCATCAAAAGACAATGACGGAAAAATATGAAATTTGTTTTGAGATTAAAAATGTACTTCTCCCTGAGAACTATTTGTTTTGAACGTGTTTTCTATTTTTTGGTGTATTGTTTACTGACTGCTTGATAGTGTATATCATTTTTTGATATCGCTTTGTTTATGATTTGAGAGCAGTGTTTGGTTTTGAGCACAGGTAAATCTGTTTTTGTTTTTTTTACTTTTTATTTATTCATTTACATACACAAAGAACATGAGATCATCATGGGTGTCACAGCATTCAGCACATTTCTCCAACTGAAGTCTTAAAGGGGACATATTATGCAAAACTCACTTTTTCCTTGCTTTAGTGTGTATATTTGCGTATCCGGAGTGCCTCCCCACCCCTTAAGCATGAGTTTCGACAACTAAGTCAATACTTGGTACCTACCGGAGTCAGGAAATGAGTCTCTAAACAAGCTGTTTGGATTTCGACCGGATTGTTACGTAACAGTCCGGTCATTTGAATAATCCAGCCCTCGCGCTGGGTATCTCCTCCCACACTACGCCAGCTACCTGAACGAGGATCCGCCATTTTCTCGTTTTCGCTTCGCTTGTACGCAACAGCCTGACCGCTACCATGTACAACCCGAAAGCCAAGCACTGCTGCTCTGTCGTTGGATGCACGGATCCTCATGTTTCGCTACATCGCCTCCCTACCAAAGAGGATATCAGAGCTAAGTGGCTACATTTCATTTATCAGGGAAACGTCCCAGCTTCAGTGAGCAAAAGTGTTATGGTCTGTGCCAGTCACTTCACACCGGACTGTTTCAGCAATCAGGGTCAGTAAAACTGGTGTGTAAACAACCCTGCTGTGCTCAATCCTACGTTTTTTTCGACCAAAGCATGTTACTAACATTCCATTTAGACACCAAGGACCCATGTCAACAAGCAGAAATGAGCATAATATATATTTGTCACCTTTAAAACAAAAGTAAGTCTCTTCATACAGTAAATTTCTTGAATGATCCCACGCCACTGGTCCAATGTTGGAGGGTCTGGTTGCAACCATTTCCTAGTTATAGCTTTCCTACTACTTGCCAAGAGTATCTTCAATAAGTATTTATCCTTCTGCAGGACTGTTTCCGGTATTTTACCGAGATATAAAGTAACAAAAGAGAAATCTAAATCCACCCCAATTATTTTATTTATCTCGGTAGCCACCTCTCTCCAGAATGGCTGGATTTTCGGACAGGTTCAAAAAACATGAAAGTGATTAGCCATAGAGGTTCCACATTGACTCCAACAGAAGCCTCGGCTCTGTATGTCTGTTTGCAGTGCTGTCATTTTAGGAGTTATAAAAAATCTCACTACATTCTTCCAGCCGAACTCTCTCAGTGATCTTGAGTTTGCAGTGGTCGCTTGTGTCTCACATATTTCCATCCAGATCTCTTCTGATATTTGTGTTTCTGACTCCCTCTCCCATTTTTGTTTAATGGATAACGTAGAATGATTTAGAGGCTTGTGTACTTCCGTATATTCTTGAGACCAACTTTTTATTGTCTTTTTTTTGGTATGCATCATGAAATATAGAAATCAAATTGTATTCCTTCTCCTCTTTGACCTGTAATCTTTTATTATAATAGTCTCTGACTTGCAGGTATCTATAGAAGTCCTGCTTTTCCAGACCAAATGTGTCTGAAATTAACTCATAACTTTGAAATTTTCTGTTTGAGGTGAGGGAACAGAAAGACACAAACCCATTTTTTAAAGCCCCAGTCCAATCTAGCAGGTTCAAATTCTGGATCGTATGCTACCCAATTCAAGACCCCAGCCTGTTTCTCTATTTGTAACTTCCTCAAAACCTTAAACCATAGCTTAAGAGTGAATAAAGTCCATCAATTCAAGCTGTTATAATGTCTTTCAGCTTGGCTTTTATTTCCTATTATAGATTGTATTGGAATTTGTATCTGTGTAATTTCCAAGCTTTTCCACTTGGATTCATAATTTGGAGCGCACCAGTATACTAAGGGTTTCAATTGCGCAGCATAATAATAATCCTGTAATCATGGTAAAGCTCTTCCTCCCTTCTGTTTTTCCAGCTGCAATGTCTTGAACTGAACCCTAGGTCTTCTACTGCTCCAAACGAACCTTGAGATCCAGGCATTCCACTCATCAAATTGTTTTTGGGGAACCTCTAGAGGCAAAGACTGGAAGAGATAAAGAAGCCGTGGCAACACATTCATTTTAATTATTTCTATTCTATTACTCATATCCAATGGGAGGAGGGTCCATCTAGAGATGTCAGATTTGATCTCTTTATTAATGAGGCCGTAGTTTTTTTCAAAAAGTTTTGACATATCTTTAGTAAGGTTTATTCCTAAATATTTTATTTTGGGCGAGTCCCATTTGAAATTATATTTCCCTTTTGTATCTGAGTGGGGAGTATAATTAAATGTGAGGGTTTGCGTTTTTTGAATATTTAGCTTATATCCAGAATATGAATTATATTTATTTAGCAGGGACATCAATTTAGGGATGCTTGAGTCTGGGCTTGTAATAAAAAGGAGAACATCATCTGCAAACATACAAGTCTTATGTTCTTCTCCTCTAATCACAATCCCCTTTATCTCAGAGTCCTCTCTAATTGCTTGAGCCAAAGGTTCAATAAATAACGCGAATAGGGTCGGACTCAGGGGACAGCCCTGGCGTGTCCCTCTTTCCAAATGAATAGTTTGCGACAGATGTCCATTGACCCTGATCCTGGCTGTTGGAGAGAAGTATAACGCTCTAATACATTTAATAAAACCGTCTTTGAAGCCGAATCTTGCAAGTACCCTGTATAGATATTCCCAACCCACCGAGTCAAAAGCCTTTTCGGCGTCAAGGCTGACCAACATTGCACTGATGTTTTCAGTGTAATATGGCTCACCACTTGTAGTGTTCTTCTTAAATTATCCTGTGTCTGTCTATTTAATACAAAGCCTGTTTGATCTAAATCAGTCATGTCCAACCTATTCCACAAAGGGCCGTGTGGCTGCAGGTTTTCTTTCCAACCAAGCAGCAGCACACCAGACCTGACTCATGTAATCAGCTGATCTCCGTCTTAAGACAGCTGATTGGTCAAAGTGTGTGCTCTTGGGTGGTTGGAACGAAAACCTGCAGCCACACGGCCCTTTGTGGAATAGTTTGGACATGCCTGATCTAAATCTACCAGCTCCGGGACAATGAATTCCAGTCTCTTAGATAGGATTGAAGCAAATAATTTATAATCAACATTCAAGAATGATATTGGTCTGTATGAGCTGCATTCCTTTTTATCTTTTCCTTCTTTCGGGATGATAGAGATAACTGCTTCCTTCCATGATTGGGGGGCTTCCCTTGTTCTCAGCGTATGATTAAAACAGTTAAGCAGAACAGGTATTATTTGAAGTTTAAATGTTTTATACCACTCGGGCGGATATCCATCCGAACCCGGAGCCTTATCAGCTTTCAATCTTGAAATGGCTTTATTCAGTTCTTCTGCTGTTATCTCAGCCATAATTTCTTTATTTTGTTGTTCTCCTATAGATGGTAGGTCTAGTGAGCTTAGAAAAGACTCTATTGTTGTAATATCTGCCATGGCCGGTTGGGTATATAGGTCTTTATAATATAGTTCAAAAGCAAGTTTAATATACTCTGATTCACTGCAAACCTTTTGTGTCTTGGGGTTCCTGATCTTATAAATCGTATTCTTTCCCCGTTGTTTTCGTATCCTCCAGGAAAGTAGTTTCATAGCCCTAGGCCCTGTCTCATAGTACCTTTGTTTGGTAAATTTAAGTTGTTTTTCAATTTCCTCATCATATATACCATTTATATCTTGTTTAATTTTGTTTATTCTAGTTAATACCTGAGGATCTTTTTGTTCAGTGTGTCTGATTTCTAATGACTTCATTTCCTTTTGTAATTCAACAAGTCTTCTCTGTTTTTCCTTTTTCCGAAAAGCCGTGAGGGCAATAATTTTACCACGAACGACTGCCTTCACTGCGTCCCATAAAGTATTTGGAGACACCTCTCCATTGTCATTATTGTGTAAATATGTTTCAAATTCCTGTTGAATATGTTTCTGTACTGTTTTGTCATTTAAAATACTCGTATTGAGTCTCCTAAGTGTATTTTTCTGTTGATTAGTTAGATGCAGGGTTAGGTACACCGCTGAGTGATCAGATACATCTCTAATCTCTATTTTACAGTCGCTGACTCTGTGCCAATCTAATTTATATATACATAAATAATCAATTTGTGAATATACAGAGTGACATGGGGAATAATAGGTGAATTGTTTTTCTCCTGGATGGGACTCTCTCCACACGTCAATCAGACCCAAGCATCCACTGGACCACAATGGCATTTGGACTTTTCTTTTGACACTGATTAGATGTATCTAATTTAGGTTGAAGTTGGACATTAAGATCACCACCAAAAATTAGAATTCCCTGTGTTTCAAAGACTATCAATTCAAATAATTTCTTGAAAAACATTTTTTTGCTCCCTGGGGGGGCATACACATTGAATAAAGTTACTTTTTCATTATCTAATTTGCCCTTTACTAAAACAAATCTCCCTTCCTTATCTTTCACTTCTGAAATAAATTCAAAATGTACTGCATTAGGGATCAGTATAGCCACTCCCCTCCTACGGCCTGATTTATGATAAGAGTAATAAGTATTTTGAAATCCAAGTTTTATCAATTTTTCATGTTCTAAAGAAGACAGATGAGTCTCTTGCCAAAAAACTACCTGCAGCTTTTCTCGTTTCATTTTAGCTATAATTTTACTCCTTTTAATCGGATTATGCAGCCCATTGACATTTAGCGTGACCATCTTATATTCCTGATGATGCATAAACTCTCTCAAACTGTGTACACCTGTGTAACATTACCCATGATATCTCAAACAAAAACAATGAACAACAAAACAGAAAAACACAAACCAAAGACTTCCAAGTCCGAAGTTCAAATAAAACCTCAAGTTGGGGAGAACCTCGCGTCTGTCGAGGGCCTCTCGTCGGTATCAAAGAAGATACTAGTCTGCACCGGTAACATTTTCAAGTCAGTTTCTCCATAACCGGTATGAAGTTCCATCTTATCAAGCTCAGTTAATAATAATATTAAGGCTATGTACACACGTAGCCGGGTATTTTTAAAACCGAATATCTCCCCCCCTCCGTTTATAAAATAAATTTTATCCACACTACCTCGTTTTCGAAAAAAAACCCTTCCACACATAACCGAACATCTGCGTTTTCAATCACACTGACGTGTGATCGCATGACAGTGGACTGCCCCTCGATATGAGGACGTAATAACTCCGACAGCGACAGGAGTGAGGACCGGGACATACGGAAATTGTCACGCAATGTTTTCTGTCGCCTGTGCTCGTGGAGCAGTAGTTGGGCTTGTAAAATCAAAGAGGTAAACAGTGCCTGCACAATAGTTAACACCACCACAGTTTTCAAGGCACTCGGAGCCATGCTTCTGCAGTCAACAAAGGTCGCACGTTTGATGTCAGAGCAGATTTGTTGTTGTTTTGGCGCATATTGTGAAGTTCGAAAACGCAAAACTCCGGTTATCTCTGTCTACACGCAAATGCATAAACGGAGTATTCGCAAATCTTCACTTTGCCCCGAGTTTTTTTAAATATTCGTTTATGATGCGTTTTCATGTGGATGACAGGTCCAAACGTAGAAAAATATATTCGTTTTAGCAGATACCCGGCTACGTGTGTACGGAGTGTAAGTCTCTTAGTAAATTGGCAGAGAGTTGAGAAACATCAGTATTGTCTTATCAGGTATAAGGATAGTGAAATGATCAACCTGTCTCTATTAACAGGATACGTACCACAATCCTTTAAACTAGCTGTAATTAGACCGCTCCTTAAAAAGCCTAATCTTGATCCAGAAGCTTTAGCCAACTATAGACCTATATCCAACCTCCCTTTCCTCTCCAAGATCCTTGAGAAAGCAGTCGCCAACCAGCTATGTGACTTCCTTCATAAAAATAGTTTATATGAGGATTTTCAATCAGGTTTTAGAGCACATCATAGCACAGAAACGGCACTGGTGAAAGTTACAAATGACCTCCTAATCGCTTCTGACAAAGGACTTGTCTCTGTCCTGGTCTTACTAGATCTTAGTGCTGCATTTGATACCATTGATCATCACATTCTACTACAGAGACTGGAACACTTAATTGGCATTAAAGGACCCGCATTAAACTGGTTTAAGTCCTATTTATCGGATCGATTTCAGTTTGTACATGTTAACGATGAGTCATCCCTGTATACCAAGGTTAGTCATGGTGTTCCTCAAGGCTCCGTGCTTGGACCCATACTATTCACCTTATATATGCTCCCTCTAGGAAATATAATTCGGAAAACACTCCATAAACTTTCATTGTTATGCAGATGATACACAGTTATACCTATCAATAAAGCCAAATGAAACTAATCAGCTTACTAAACTCCATGCATGTCTCAAGGACATTAAGACCTGGATGACCTGCAATTTTCTGCTGTTAAACTCAGATAAAACCGAAGTTATAGTACTTGGTCCTAAACACCTTAGAGATGCATTATCTAATGATATAGCGAGTTTGGATGGCATTAACTTGGCCTCCAGCACCACCGTCAGGAATCTGGGAGTTATCTTTGATCAAGATATGTCCTTCAACTCCCACATAAAACAAATTTCAAGGTCTGCATTTTTTCATCTACGTAACATTGCAAAAATCAGGCCCATCCTGTCTCAAAAAGACGCAGAAAAGCTAGTCCATGCATTTGTTACTTCCAGACTGGACTACTGTAATTCTCTATTATCAGGCTGCCCTAACAAGTCTCTAAAGAGTCTCCAGCTGGTCCAGAATGCTGCAGCACGTGTACTGACAGGAACTAAGAAAAGAGATCATATTACTCCTGTATTGGCCTCTCTGCACTGGCTCCCTGTAAAATCAAGAATAGAGTTTAAAATCCTTCTCCTCACTTACAAAGCTGTTAATGGTCAGGCACCATCATATCTCCAGGAGCTCATACTACCCTATCACCCAACTAGAGCACTACGCTCCCAGAACGCAGGATTACTTGTAGTTCCTAAAGTCTCCAAAAGTAGAATGGGAGCCAGAGCCTTCAGCTATCAAGCTCCTCTTCTGTGGAACCATCTTCCTGTTTTGGTCCGGGAGGCGGACACCCTCTCTACCTTTAAGAGTAGACTTAAGACCTTCCTCTTCGATAGAGCTTATAGTTAGGGCTGGTCCAGGACAGGCCCAGGCCTGTCCTGGACCAGCTCTTAGTTATGCTGCTATAGGCCTAGTCCGGGGGACAATGACACACTGAGCTTCTCTCTCCTCCTCTCCTCTCCATCTGTATACATTATGCCTGTATACATGCCCCATCTCTGCATGTCACTGACTTACTTCTTCCCCGGAGTCCTTGTGCTTTCTAGTCCTACAGGCTCCCTTGGATCCTGGCCGCGCCCGGGTCGTGGATCGTGGATGCGCCCACTGCTATGGCCCTGCCTGATCGTGGATGCGCCCACTGCTATGGCCCTGCCTGATCGTGGATGCGCCCACTGCTATGGCCCTGCCTGATCGTGGATGCGCCTACTGCTATGGCCCTGCCTGATCGTGGATGCGCCTACTGCCATGACCCTGCCTAACACCCACCACTACTGTCGCTAATATTAGTCACATCTCTGTTACATACGTTACACTACTATTATCGTACTGCATTACTACATACCATCCTTACCATTAATCACTACTACTGTTATCACTAGTAATCACATTTCCATGTGCATTTCATCATTATTGCTGTAATACATCTTTATGTACTTTCACTCCTGTCAACCATCGCTTATAATCGAATACATTGTGATCTCGTTGATCTGCTCTGTACATGCGACATCTATTGCACGTCTGTCCGTCCTGGGAGAGGGATCCCTCCTCTGTGGCTCTCCCTGAGGTTTCTTCCGCATTTTTTTTCCCTGTTAAAAGGGCCTTTTTTTGGGGCAAGTTTTTCCTCACTCGAATCGAGGGTCGAAGGACAGAGGGTGTCGTCTCTGTACAGATTGTAAAGCCCTCTGAGGCAAACTGTGATTTGTGAATTTGGGCTATACAAATAAAATTTGATTTGATTTGATTTGAAATAAGCACTGGTTTTCGGCCCCACCATAGCACAGAAACGGCACTTACCAAAGTTTTAAATGATCTACACATAAACACAGTAGGGCTGCCACGATAAGTCGACTAGTCACGATTACGTCGACTATTAAAATCGTCGACAACTAATTTAATAGTCGACGCGTCGTTTTTTTTTTTTAAACTTTGTTTTCTCTCTCTGCTGCGGCACCTTCCACTGCCGCGTCTGCCTTGCTGTCCTTGACACACATGCGCAGTAGTGGTAATCTGGGTCAGCCGTGGTGTCACCTGAAGTTATACCAGACGGGCTCTCTGGTATCATGGCTACCCGGCGGCAACGGAGCTCAAAAGTGTGGGAGCATTTTAAGAAATCAAAAGAGAAAAGTGTGCGATGCAATATCTGCAAGACAGAACTTGCCTTTCACGGCAGCACAAGTGTGATGCACGAGCTCCTGAAAAGGAAGCACGTTGTTGCTGACAACGACGATGAAGAGGGACCGTCGTCTCGTTAAGCTAACTGGCTAGTTAGCTGCTAACATTAGCGTAAACAGAGAGCTAACTTACTACTTACTCATATTGATAGCTGTAAACGTTAACATTAGCGATGACGATTTGATTCATTAGCCTTAGGAACGAGCGTTCTGCAGTTTGGGATTATATAGAGTCAGAGTGTAGTAAAGTTGAATACAGTTCGTTGTGAGCACTGAGCACAAAATGCACTTTTGTTATATTCAGGGATGCAAACAGCGCGCCGACAAGCGCAACTCGCTTTTTTCGTGGCCAATCAGGTGACTTATGAGTTGTTCAGATCAGATCCGAAGACTTTTTGTTTTGGGGTGCTTCTCAGCTCGGGTCAGTAAAATGACAAAGTGACAATCACGTGAAACTGAGGCGAGCCTACCTATTAGCTTCCAATGTAGACGCGAGACATGCGCGCTCACGACCCAAAGCGGAGCTGTGCGCCGCGGACGTGCACGGTTCCCTACGTTGCTGTGTCAGGCAGGTGTTTCCCACGGAGCTCTGCCCCGTTTCAAAGGTGAAGGAAGCCCTAAGTGGAAAGACGTTGCCTCCGCGATGTAGAATGTGTTTTATAGAAGAGAAACACACATTTCAGGAGCTGACTTGTATCATCAGAACAGACACATGTAAACACAGAGAGCTGAAAATCACTGGACATGTCTGTTGGGATTATACAAATCAACAGTGTAAAGTGGAGCTGTCAAGATGTATGCAGTAGTTAATTATTGCATATCCTACTGTACCTATCACTCCTATTGTTTCTGATGTACAGGTGCAGAATGTCATGGGAGAGTTTATTAAGGACTATGTCACTAATTCAATTCAACAAGTGAAACTAATACATTATATATATATATATGTCCATTACACACCGAAACATCCCATGTCTTTATTTATTCAGTTTATTTTAATAGTAATAATTATGGCTAACATTCAATGAAGACCTAAAATTCAGTATCCCCAAAAATTTAAATATTACAAAGGAACTTTTTTTCTTTCTTTTTTTAAAAGCATTGTTAATATAGAAATGTTGGCCTTCTGAAAACTATGTCCATCTATATTTTTTCGTCCTGACCCGTTTGCATCCCTGTATATTTGAGTCAGTGAGACCAAAACTTCAATAATTCCTTAGGTCAGCTAGTGCCTTATCCGTTTACTCAGCTGTTTGCACTTTATGCTTCAATTGTTTGTTGCTACAAGCATATTTCATTAAAGGTTTAATGAACTATCATCTTAGTTGTCTTCATTTTTAGTTAGCATATACCTTAAACACTTCAAGCTGAAAGCTAATGATTGTTATATAAGAGCAGCTGCATGCTGGTGCGATAAACTGTATGTTATACATTCAATTTACGTATGATCCGATTAGTCGACTAATCGAAAAAATAGTCGGTGATTAGTCGACTATCAAAATAATCGTTTGTGGCAGCCCTAAAACACAGACTCCAAAAAAATCTCCATTCTTGTTCTACTTGATCTTAGTTCTGCGTTTGATACCGTTGACCACAAAATCTTACTGGAAAGGCTTGACAGGTGGGTTGGCTTGTCTGGTCCAGTTCTAAATTGGTTCAGAACCTATCTTCATGATAGGCAGTTTTATGTCTCCATTGGTGAATTCAACTCCAACACACTATGAACATTACATGTGGGGTACCCCAAGGGTCAATTCTTGGACCAATGCTGTTCAATCTCTACATGCTTCCACTCTCACATGTCATACGCAAACATAATCTTAGTTACCATAATTATGCAGATGATTTGCAACTTTACATTTCACTACATCCAGATGATCTATCACCCATAATATCCCTCACTCAGTGTATCAAAGACATTAATCAATCGATGTCAGAAAATGTTTTACAACTAAACAAAGACAAAACAGAAATACTCATCTTTGGTGCACAGGCTCAGAGACAGAAAATAGCAGCACATCTCAACTCTCTCTCTCGACAGCAAAACTGAAGCAAGGAATCTGGGTGTAATCATCGACGGCAATCTAAATTTCAGAAGTCATATCAACCACATTACAAGATCATCTTTCTATCATCTCAAAAATATTTCCAAATTGAGGGGCTTTCTGTCAAAATCAGACTCAGAAAAATTAATCCACGCATTTATAACAAGTAGACTAGATTACTGTAATGGTTTATTCACTGGACTCCCAAAATCAAGTATTCAGAGGTTACAACTAATTCAAAATGCAGCTGCGCGTATTCTCACTGGTACCAAGAAATATCAACACATCACACCTGTTCTTAAATCTTTGCACTGGTTACCTGTTAGTACAAGAATTGATTTCAAAATACTACTCCTGGTTTACAAGGCACTACATGGCCTTGCACCTCTGTACATCACAGACATGCTCATCACCTACACCCCAACAAGAACACTTCGGTCAACAGGCAGTGGCAACTTACTCATTCCTCGCACCAGATCCAAAGAAGGGGAGGCAGCCTTTAGTGTATATGCCCCACGAAAATGGAACACCTTGCCTGACACAGCTAGACATGCCACATCAGTAGCCATCTTTAAAAACAGATTAAAAACATGTGTCCATATGTGATTGTGTGAGTGGATGCGCATGTGTGAGTCTAAGTGTGTATGTGCTGAAGATGACATATATGATTGTTTACTTGCACTTGCACTCTTCTTGTTTTCTATTCGATTTCTAATTGATTTTTATATAACTATGTTACCTGTTGTGAAGCACATTGAGTCTGCCTTGTGCATGAAATGCGCTTTATAAATAAAGCTGAATTGAATTGAATCTTAAGGGGCCCCATTCATAGTTGTAATACACCACTGCTTCTCTCCCGGAGACAGTCATATCTTTCCTTTCAGAGTCATGCGAGATTAAGTTGAAGTCTTCCTTGTGACAATTATGTTATAATTGAATGTCTTTGGATTTGTAAATGAGACTAAAAACTGCTATCATTTTGTTCTCTCCTATCTTATTAACACACACACACCTGCCAAGAGTGAACTTTCTTTCCCCCTCACCTTCGCCTGATAAGGAAACACATGCAGGCCAGAGTGAATTTACTCCCACTCATAATTTATGATGTTGACTCCCTTATCTTTAAATTCCTGTCATAAAAGGTCCCTACACTCTTCTAGATTTCAACAAAGTTAAAATGATTGTTAACCCAGAACCTAATCTTCTGGATTTTAACATATTATTAACCAGGGAGAAAAGTTCATTTTACTCGCATTTCTCTGCGATGAAAATTGACTGAGATAAATTTAATGTGTGAAAATGTCCTGTGTTCCGTGTAACCACAGTGTCCTCTAGTGGTGAGCCCTGGTATGATCTGGACAAGTTTCAAAAGACTTTTCCTAAACTCATTTGTGTACGTCACCAGTCAATGTTTAAAATATTCACTGTTTGATAAGTATTAGGCTAGAATTAAAAGAAATATGGATAAGTGATTAGATCTACGATATAATCAAGTGTGTTGAGATGTTTTGACGAAGTTTTAATTTTCTTTTGAATGTTAATGATTTAGTGATGCCATGTGATTTGTGTTAATAAGAAATCCACATATTAAGCCATGGTGACATTCTGGGAAAGGTGAAACAGGAGTTTGGAACATTAAAAATATTAGTTTAGTTAGTTTCTGTGAGTTTTAGACTTATAATCCTGTCTAAAGGACGGCGGGGAGCAGAACAAGCTACTGCTAGCGTGAGTTGTTCAAAAACCTTTTTAGTAAACTCTGTAACAATGTTCTCAATGCTCATGTTCATGTGTAGAGACCCTGGTGATACTACGAGCAAAGTTTCATGTTGTGTTGATTCTTCTTAGTGTTTTAAAAATAGCGATTTTGATGCTACCGTAAAGTTGCCCCTAGCACACCACTGAAAATGATTTGACCCAAAAACGAAAATTCGGTAAATCTTAAAAGTGGCTTTTTCGTCGTAATTATGCTTTTACACAAAGGTTTGACTCGGGTTCCTTCACAAAAAAAACCTAGGTTGCATTTTGGCGAGAGTTGCACTTAAAGACAACACTGAGGGGACACGCTGCCTCAAATTCGTAAACAACGATGTCATCGTCCATGTTGGGAATGGATGTTAGGGCAGGTGTGGTTATCAGGAATTAATAATTATTGAAAATAATTATTAAAATTAATAAAATAAAAATTTATAAAATTAATCTTCAAATCGTTAAAAACGGGGCACCACCCTGAAATCAGGGACCAATAACCAGACCAAAATTAGTCTCAAAGAAGGGTTCACTTTAACTGTGAATATTTGTAAAATATTTACAATTAAAGGAACATTGAAGGAAATGAATCCGAGCACTGACCATCACAACCAATAAATGCTACAAAACATATGCACAAAATAATCACAGAAAACTGCTATGTACAATATAATAGACTTTATTATTGTCAGCAAATTGATTAAATCAATAATACTTTCAATAAAACACAGATCAATTACTCAACCAAGGCAGCTAAACTATGAAACTAAACTAAGACAAACTCAAGCACAAATAACAAACAAGCATGGGTGTGTGTGTGTGTGTGTGTGTCTGTGTGTGTGTGTCAGAGACAAAGAAAGAGGAGCCAAGATGGCGGTTGTAGTCAAAGAAACAAGATGGTGGAGAGCCAAAATGGTGGTCACGCTCCCTTGGAGGGTGACGTCACATAGGCTGTGTCCAAATTCAGGGGCTGCAGCCTTCAATGACCTAGCCTTTGCAGTCCACGAGGGCCGGGTCCTTCGGACAGGTCTTTGAAAGCCTCATCCACCGTTGTTAAATGGGACGGTCTAGCCTTCGGAGCATTTCCTGGTTGCCTCACCAGATGTACCCGCCCCTTACCCTTACGCCACGATTGTGAATGAAGAGATGCATTAAAGTCTGTTTTGGTTCAAATCTATCAAACGTGTACATTTATTTGTGTGTGTACAAAAATTAACGACAAAATGTGTCAAATCTAAATTGAATTATCAACATTACAAAATAAACATTAACCCATTGGTGAATAACAACTATATTTACCATAACATTACCAGCGTCACGTATTTTAACTGAAAGTTAACATCTGGAAGTTTTATAGTCCCTTGAAGTTTAACATATCTGGCGTTGGATATTCAAATGACTAAAAACCGAGTATAAACCCATTACTTAAATTTTTCATGTCATGTCTGCGCCACTTGATGTCGTCATTTTCTCTTGCTTCCTCTTCTGTTTCGGGACTGAGCAGCGGCACGCAAAGGATCTTGGGATATGGGATGCCGCGAAGGATAGTAGCGGTGCGTCCTCTGAAAAGAGGGAAGTGCAGGCTGCATTTGTGGGCTGCGTTTGAAGGAGCCTCTGAATTTGGACAGCCTTTGCGCAGCGTTGTGACGTAATTGGCCTTCAAATGCGCACTTCGTGGGCGGCAGCCCCTGAATTTGGACACAGCCATAAGCCGTTTCTCAATACCCAGTACGCCAAGTTCGAACTTGTGAACTCCCAGGGGACGGGAGGACGGGAGAACGGGAGGACGGTCCGCTCCGCTCCTCGGCCACGGCTATCACGAAATGCATTCTGGGATACGTAACTTCCCAAAGTCCACACAAGTCTCCACTGATGCATCCTCGATGAAACGGGTGGGGCAAGAACACATCCGGGGTATTCGACCGTACTTGGCCAGATGCGAACTTTGAATTGGAACAGTACTTGGTCCGGCGCTGATGACGTTTCTCAAGTCCACAAGAACAGAAGTACAGAGAAGAACGCATATTGAGAAACGGCTATAGTGTTCCGTTGAAAGGACTACAAAAATGGCAGAACAGGAAATGGGGAACTCACGTTCGTTCGACTACAAAAATGGCCGACGCGTGACTTTGAGAAGTCACGCGTGGATACGAATTCAAAAGGACAATAGATTTTGCTGAATCATATGTCTGGAATTCCAAAAATGGTGCACGTGAATATGTCACCTAAAGCTAGTCAAATGAACGAACGCGCGAGATTTGAACAACGGCAATGGTTACACCACCGTTGGACTCGTGTACACTTTGATTGCACAGGAGATGAATTTGTAGGGAAAGTGACCTACGGTCCCACAAAAGGTGGACGTGCTACCACGAGGCTTCTGTCTCTTAAGTCATAAAAGGGAGATATCACGAGACACACATATCTTATGTTATAGCGAGGTCATCAACCATAAGTCTCCAACAGGTCGCTCATAAGATTATGTGTGTGTGCCGTAACCCCTAATATGTGTGTACATGTGGGTTAGTTGAAGAGAGAGAGAGAGAGAGAGCAAGACAAAGACAAAGGGCCAACGCCCTTAGCGGCGGCTAGGCTAACACTCGTAACTCGTATTGAGCGAAAAGTGAAAGCAAACATGTTTTACAACGTGAAACAAACGGCAATAAAAAGAGGGACACGGCGGTCCACAAACTCACAGACAACAATGTAGCTCACAAGCATACAATACACACTAACTTCTATTATCTGCCCAGACACTAATTAAGCCTCACTTGTAGTCGTGTCTTCCTTAATCCAGCTCACTTCCTCGGCGTGGATCAAAGGCGGGTTGCAGTTTCTGCGTTGGCTGTTGAGACAGCATTGTCCACCGGCAATAAGAAAACAGGCAAAAGCGGGCATTTTCTGAGGAAAAATTAAAGAATCCTCCTTCTGCAGGCAGGTAAAGAGAGGCTGGTTGCACAGCATCTTTTCTGGATCCGGAGTGTGTTCGGTGAACACGGCGCAGTTTTGGCTCGTCCGGCGAGATGAAAGACTGCGGCCTAGGCAGGAAAAATAAGTCCAGACATCTGTAGGCCCCCTTCTGAGTAATAGCTGCGTAGGGGAAGCTGATGCTTCCCGCAACTCGTAACTCTGGGACTCCTAATACTATAAGACTTGAAAAACACTCTAAAAACTGAGTAGAAAATAGTCTGCCGCTGTATTTATCTCCTCCGGTGTCGGCGGATGTGACGCGTTCAGGTGCGCACGCAGACAATGGGAGATGGGAGTTTCCAACCTGGGGGCTGTGACAAGCAGGCGCCACCTACAGGACCTAAGAGATGTTGCACTTTCCTTTGTTTATAGTGCAAGGAAGGTGTGTTTAAGCATTGAGCTACACACGGGCTGATCCAATGTCAGAACCATGTGGCCGGTCCCAACATCCATCACAATGTTTCACTGTAGACATTGTCATATGCCAATTCGGTAGACATCACCCAATCCCACATGCTTTTGGGGGACTTCAAATGTGCTTTTGCTAAATTTAGCCGGGCTTGGATGTTTTTCTTTGTAAGAAAAGGCTTCTGTCTTGCCACCCTACCCCATAGCCCAGACATATGAAGAATATGGGAGATTGTTGTCACATGTACTACACAGCCAGCACTTGTCAGAAATTCCTGCAGCTCTTTTAATGTTGCTGTAGGCCTCTTGGCAGCCTCCCTGACCAGTTTTCTTCTTGTCGGGCGGCTGTAGCTCAGGAGATAGAGCAGGTCGATTAGTAATCGGAAGGTCACTGGTTCGAATCCCGGCTCCCCCTAGTTACATGTTGAAGTATCCCTGAGCAAGATACTGAACCCCAAATTGCTCCTGATGAGCAGCTGGCGCCTTGCATGGCAGCCTCCGGCATCAGTGTGTGAATGGGTGAATGTGGCATGTGTTGTAAAGCGCTTTGAGCTGTCCAAGAGGACTGGAAAAGCGCTATATAAATGCAGACCATTTGTCTTTTCATCAATTTTGGGGGGATGTCCAGTTCTTGGTAATGTCACTGTGCCACTGCGCCATATTTTCTCCACTTAATGATGACTGTCTTCACTGTGTTCCATGGTATATCTAATGCCATGGAAATTCTTTTGTACCCTCCCCCTGACTGATACCTTTTGACAATGAGATCCCTCTGATGCTTTGGAAGCTCTCTGTGGACCATGGCTTTTGCTGTAAGAAAATGTCAGGAAAAGCCTACTAGAGCAGCTGAACTTTATTTGGGGTTAATCAGAGGCACTTTAAATGATGGCAGGTGTGTACTGACTCCTATTTAAAATGAGTTTGAATGTGATTGGTTAATTCTGAACACAGCCACATCCCCAGTTTTAAGAGGGTGTGCACACTCATGCAACCACATTATTTAATTTTTTATTTTCCCGCCTAAAATATTTCAGTTTGTTTTTCAATTGAATTGTACAGGTTATGGGTCACATTAAAGGTGGAACAAGTTCTGAAATGATTACCTTGGTCTCATTTTTTACATCACAAAAACATGGCATTTTAACAGGGGTGTGTAGACTTTTTATATCTACTACGTATCTGCAGCAGCAGGAGGAAGGAGGCTCTATTGTGTTATTTACTGCCTCAGACTGACTGGACTCTCCCAATACAAACCAAAGCTATGAATACAAAATTATCATGTCTGCCCTTCTCCAACCCCTACTCTCATTTCCTGTGCTGGCTATGAGGTGGTCATTGTCGGCGTGCATCAGGAGTGGCGGCGTATCCCTGCTGAGGCACGATAAGCCAATTTCCACACTTCAGCTCACTGCAGCGACCGTGGAAGACCAGCCCGTCTTTAAAACAGAAAAACGATCACTCAGCCTTTCCTCTACAGTCCGCACAGAGAACATGCTCTCATCCAGTCATCCATCCCATTCCTTTTATTCAGCAGTTCACTTGCTGTGGGGGTGGATGTCCCCCAGGAAAGGCTGTTGCTGTCTCCGGCATCTTTCTGCTCAGCAATCTACTCCATTGCCTTCACCTGCTCACCTTCCTGGAATCCTAGTGAGATCATTTAACCCTGGCTCTCGTCTCTACCAGCTCACCTGCCTGCCCTCGTCTTTGTCATTCCATTCATTGTGGTAATAAACCTTTTTTCTTCAACACAGAACCTTGTGTCTCTACATTTGGGTCCAACCAAAACATAACAGTTGCCAAAAGATTTTAATTACAGATTCAAAGGGGGAAAAAAACAGAGCACCTTTGATAAGCTGATGGGGAATTGCAAATATTCACCTTTGTCAAAGAAAATGGATTGAAGGTTTATTAATTAAGAGTCTTCAATGTAGACGTTGGTTATGAAATGTATATTTTGTTTTATGCTCTCTCTAATGTCAGTCTAGCTTGCAACAGACCTCAGACCTGAAAATGATCTACAAACAACAACTTGTTTTGTACAACATGCACTACATATTAGAGCAAATACTGAGGATAATGCACTGAGCTACAGGTGTACTGTGGTTAGTGATGCTGCTAAACAAATTTTGTTGGGGACCACTGAAATGACCACGTGTGTGTCGCATGGACGCTAAAGAAATTATAATTTCTAATAATTTCTAAAAATTATAATAATAATAATATTATATATATATATATATATATATACAGTACATATATATTATTATTATTATTATTATATTTTTTTAAGTTTGTAACATCTCAAATGTGGCTTTGACTTACAACAGTCAGCCCACTTTGTAGAAGTGAAATACTGAGGCATATCGTATATCACATTCAGCCTTAAAATACAGAGATATGAAGAACTCTCTGCCATTTCATGTATTATGGTCCTTTTCATTATGACAATTATAAAACAATGGAACTTTAGTGCCCGAGTTGCATTGTTTTTAACACCTTTGGTAACCTTGATTGTCTTTTCCTCTTTCATAGGACGATGGCATCTTCCGTTCGCAAGTGCTCGTTTTTTGTTGACCTCATTATTACTTCATATTATTTGTAAAAAAAAAAAAAAAATCATTTTGTTTAAACTCTTGCATCCTGTTTCTCCTCCTTTTACTCCTGGTATTCATTTTACTATGTTACTCCCCTCAACCCCTGACTTTACGGGGACGTAACATAGCCTATAAAGCGCTGTTAACGTAAGCGGCAGGTAACGAAGCAGTGTTCTTTTTAATTTGATGAATAGCGTGAAGCTGTGAAGTATTTGCCAGCATCCATGCTCTGCAGTCTCCATCAGATAAATGTCAAATGTCATTGTGATAATACTGCATTTGCCACAGTGGAGAAATCACCACAGCTGAACGCCATGTGGGACATTTCCAGGCATAACATAAAGCACCACTGATGTCAACTGACGTATGAGGATCTTGAAGGGTTGTCCCATTTCATAGGGAAGATTTCAAAAATGCAGAAGGGCATTGTATGCCTGAACACTGTGTAACACCCTACACAGAACAGAAGCCCCATCCATACTGCCTCTTTTAAGGTAGGAATACTGCGCCAATATTCCGCCTCGCCGTCTGTATGAAAGTTACAGTGAAGGAATGGGGGGAGCAAAGTCACAAGACCAAACAACAGCAACATGGTAGCAGGCAGCGTCTTTGGCAACTTATATGAGGAAAAAACGAAACAAATTTGTGGAAAAGTGGCTGTCATCCTGTCTGTCCTACCGACTCTTCGTCACAATCACATCACATAATCATTTCCAGTCAACTGTTGACTGACAATGATTAGGTGACGCGATTGAGCAAACATTTTTAACTCACAATGTCTTCGTTGCCTTCCACTATTGTGTTGTTGTAGTTACTGTCTTTTGCAACTTATATAGAAAAAAATCACCAAATTTAATGAGGAAAAGTCACCATGAACTTCTGTCACTCAACAGAACTCGCAATAGATACACACCGGTATTTACATCCTGCTGTGAGTTTCAAAGTTTCAAATCACTAGTGCAGGCAGGTCCCTCTTGTGTTTGTGTGTCGCTCGGTCGCTCACAGCAGGATGTATACCCGTGTGTATCTATCGCGAGTTTCGTTGATCTTGTCTGGCGCGGCTTCCATAGTACAATCGGCTGTGAGGGAGACTCGCGTGCACACGGGAGCGTTCCTCCAGGCAAATATAGCATAGTGACTGTTTAGGCTAGAAAAATGTACTAATGACGTTGTTTTGAGTAAACTCTGGATGTTGCCACTTCAGGACACTTGGATTGCAGCGGATGAGCAGTATGGAGGAATATTACAAAGTTTTTGTGTAGTTTTATGGACCTTTTCATCTCGGGCACATTGACGCTCATTATATGGATTTTTGCTGCAGGAGGGTACCCCTCACGGGTTCCAGCTGCACTTTGAGTAATAAGAAACTACACCGGACTTCTCATCAACATGAGGGTGAGTCGATAATGACTGAATTTCGGTCTAGAGTGAACTATTCCTTTAATAATCTGAATTGGCAAAGTAACTAGTAGCTAAAATCATCAAATACATTTTGTGGAGTAAAAAGTATATTTGCCTCCATAATGTAGGGGAGTAGAAGTATAAGGTATCAGAAAAGCAAATACTCAACTTAAGTACCAGACAAGTACCTCAAAACTGAACCTGTACAGTAGCCTACTAGGATATGTACCTTATTATTTCACCACTGGGATTAACCTTAGATGCAGTTTCAATATGTCTAATGTCTCTAACAACAATATCCCGCAAAACTGCACCTCACTAACATTACAAGAAAGAGTCTGACAGCTTCAGTACACACTTAAGTAACGTTACAGTTAAATTGTTGAGACTGAGAATATGACCGGCCCAGTTAAGTACAAGAAATAACGTTATAGCTTATGATTCTTTTGCTAGTCAACAGGCTAAATGATGGACTAGCACATCCACTTGTTGACGTTTGTTAATGCAAGGCAAGGCAAGGCAAGTTTATTTGTATAGCACAATTCAGACACAGGGCAACTCAAAGTGCTTTACAGGCGCATACAATTACAGTAAAACATTTAAGATACATTAAAACAAAACATTAAAACAAGTTGAGAAATAGACATTTAAACAAAACATTAAAACAAGTTAAGAAATAGACATTAAAACAAAACATTAAAACAAGTTAAGAAATAGGAAAGTAGGCTAAAATAGAGAAAAAATAAAAGTCACAGTGCAGTTCAAAGACTTAAAATTGCTTCAGTGAAAGGCTGTGGCAAACAGAAAGGTCTTCAGCCTTGATTTAAAAGAGGTGAGAGTCGGAGCAGACCTGCAGTTTTCTGGGAGTTTGTTCCAGATGTGTGGCGCATAGTAACTGAACGCTGCTTCTCCATGTCTAGTTTTGACTCTAGGGACTGAAAGCAGACCTGAGCCTGATGACCTCAGAGGTCTGGATGGTTCATAACGTGGTAGCAGATCAGAAATGTATTTTGGCCCGAAACCATTCAGTGCTTTATAAACCAACAACAGGATTTTGAAATCTATTCTTTGACTGACAGGAAGCCAGTGTAAAGATCTGAGAACTGGAGTGATGTGATCTACTTTTTTGGTTCTTGTTAGGACTCGAGCAGCAGCGTTCTGAATCAGCTGCAGATGTCTGATGGATTTTTTAGAGAGTCCTGTAAAGACACCGTTACAGTAGTCGAGTCTGCTGAAGATAAATGCATGGATAAGTTTTTCTAAATCCTGCTGAGACATAAGTCCTTTTATCCTGGATATATTTTTAAGATGATAGTAGGCCGACTTTGTAATTGACTTAATGTGGTTGCTGAAGTTCAGGTCTGAGTCCATTATTACACCGAGGTTTCTGGCTTGGTTTGCAGTTTTCAACATTATAGATTGAAGCTGAGCAGAGACTGTGAGTCGTTCTTCCTTGGCTCCAAAAACAATTATTTCAGTCTTATCTTTGTTTAACTGAAGAAAACTCTGACACATCCAATCATTGATTTGTTCAATGCATCTACTTAGCGTTTGTATGGGATTGTAGTCCCCTGGTGAGATGGTTATGTAAATTTGTGTGTCATCTGCATAACTATGGTAACATATTTTGTTGTTTTCCATTATCTGAGCTAGAGGAAGCATGTAAATGTTGAATAGTAGAGGCCCCAGAATGGAGCCCTGGGGTACTCCGCTTATCATTTTCATCCTTTCAGATGTGTAATTACCAATAGACACAAAGTAGTCTCTATCATTTAGATAGGATTTAAACCAGTTTAGTGCTGTACCAGAGAGTCCCACCCAATTTTCCAGTCGGTCCAGTAGTATGTTGTGGTCGACTGTGTCAAACGCAGCACTGAGATCCAGTAATACTAAGACTGAAATTTTGCCATTGTCTGTGTTTAAATGAATGTCATTGAGGACCTTGACTAGAGCAGTCTCAGTGCTATGATGTGGTCGAAATCCTGATTGGAAGACATCAAAACAGCCATTTACTATTAAGTAATTGTTCAGCTGTTGAAAAACAGCTTTTTCAATGATTTTACTTAAAATTGGGAGGTTCGATATGGGCCTGTAATTATTCATTACTGATGTGTCTAGATTGTTCTTCTTCAGGAGTGGTTTAATAACTGCAGTTTTCATGGCTTGGGGGAAGACGCCTGAAAGTAGAGACATGTTGACAATCTGTAGCAGATCTGGGGGGTATTCCAGAAAGGAGGTTCAACAAACTCTGAGTCTATCCATGAACTCCGAGGTGACTTACCCTGTGAAGTGAAACTCTGAGTTTTCAGTTCCAGAACAGCTGATCTGAGTCAGGTAAGTCGACTCTAAGTATGTTAACTCTGAGTTGAGCTCGTGCCTGACGACTAGTAAAAAGCCATCATCAATGGAGCTCCGATACTGTGATTCACCATGGCAACAGGGGAGAAAACAGGAAGCAGACATTTTCTGGGAAAAAAAAAAAAAAAAGCAACACGGCTGCGGCCGTAAAATCACTGACAGAGTTTTAGATGCGGTCGTCTTTTCATTTGGAATTTAACATCAGTTTCTTTCATATTAGCCTTTGGGGAAGTGGTTGAATGTTGTTCAGTGTTTTATTTTAGGCTATTTTATTTCATTTAAATCGGCTGAAAATGAAATAGCCTACCTATAAAAACAGTCTCACGGTGGCTCCTCCTCCTTCTTGCTGCTGAAGGTGATTGATTAACCTGCGAAGTGATTAAAAAAACAAAAAAACAAAAAAAAAAAACGCAGAGGATGGTTCAGATCTGAGAGCACGTCAGCGATGACGTGTAGCCTGATATTCGCTGTGCGGCCGGAGAATATAAATGACGGACTGATGAGGAGCGGTCTACTGTTCGGTCCAGTCCTCGTCAGGGAGTGAGAGCTCATCTAAATTAATCTAAATTCTCCTCCTGGTGTAAAACTGTGTGAATTATTTCTGCTTCAACATGATCGGACTGAAGGAAAGGACAGCCGCTGTCAGACAGCTCCGTCAGACTCAGGGTTTCTTCAGGTGAACCTGCCAGTGAGCAGGTTATGTTCACAGAGTCAGTTACCGCGGTAACAGACCCAGAGTTTAAGTTATCTCTCTTTCTGGAACTGAAAACTCAGAGTTTCTCTCATCTCAGGGTTAACAAACTCAGAGTTTTCACAAAACCCGCTTTCTGGAATACCCCCCTGGAGTCATGCAGTCTGAAACTTTTTTGAAGAACCCTGCTGGTAAAATATCAAGGCAGCATGAGGAAGATTTCAAATGTTGTATTATCTCTTGCAGGTTTTTGTCATTGATTTGGTCAAATTGTGTCATGGTGTTAGAGTTGGTTTTCGGTGGACACATGGATAACACACCTCCTGTACTAGGTACGGTGGCACAGACCGCTTGTCTAATTTTCTGAATTTTGTCAGTGAAGAAGGATGCAAATTCATTACAGGCCCTGGTAGATAGATGTTCAGAGGCTACTGGCACAGGAGGGTTTGTTAGCCTGTCGACAGTAGCAAACAGGGCACGTGCATTATTATTGTTTTTGGTGATAATGTCTGAAAAGAAGGACTGCCTTGACTTTTTCAGTTCTAAATTAAAAATGTAAAGTCTCTCTTTATAAATGTCAAAATGAACTTGGAGCTTAGTTTTGCGCCACCTGCGCTCTGCCTTTCGGCATTCCTTTTTTTCCATTTTGACAAGCGTGGCATTTCTCCAAGGAGATTTTTTCTTACCAGAGACCACCTTCACTTTAGTGGGTGCAATGGCATCAATAACATTTGTAACTTTAGAACTGAATGCAGTCAAATTAGCTCTAAGAGAGTCAACATTTGCTTATGTTATTATCGGCTAACGTTACATATAAAATGAAATAACATCAGCCAGGCCGATAATCGGTCGAACGCTAGAAAAGATTACAGAAAAATAACTTTTTTGTGGCTGAGGTTTTAAAAGTGATCAGTGTACAAGGTCAAACACACAGCGATCACCCTGCAGCAATAAAAGCATCATAATGACCAAATGACTAGCTTCATATTGGCCCTCAGTGCAGGCGAGTCTCTGCTGTGAGTTTTAAGGACGACTGCTCCTAAGCAGGAAGTGGGTGAGGAGGAAATGCCTTTGTAATGAGAGGCAGCCAGATCTCTGCTGACTCTCCCTGCCTGCCACATTTCCTTCAGAGCACCGCCTTCAATGCATTGTTCACATCTGCTCGCTCACAGTCCAAAAAGATGCTAAAGACTCTACGGTGAAAGGAGTTGCATGAACATTGCACATTTACATTTGATCTTCCACACAGGAAGATCAAATATAAAGAATAAAATGAACGATGCCTGCTAATCATCATTTCACTCAGTTAGGTATCCTTTCCCATGTTGGACAACACTGATAATTAGTAAAAGACTGGGTGTTCCTCAAAAATGATCCAAACCACTGTGAAAACAATACATTTATACTGACACTGCAGGATTTTTACCTAAATACAGCACAAGTGTAAGTGCAAGTGTAAGTGCAGTTAGGGCGTACTCACACTAGGTAATCCGTACCGTGCCCAACCATGTTTGGCCCCCAAAGTCCAGTCTGATTGACCAGTGTAAGCGCTCTGTACTGTGCTCAAGCACTGTACACTTTCTTGGCCCTGGCACGATTGGAAGAGGTGTGCTTCAGCACGGTACAGTTGCTAAAGCACAAGCACGGGTGTGCAACGTGGACATGAATTATAATCATGCGTATTACGGTGCCTTGCATAATCAAGAAATCCAGGAAAGTGAGAGGGCAGTCTATAAGCCACAAAATGACACAAAATAAGCCATAAAAAAGTCAGTAAAGTTACAGTCATGCTCTCTGGTTGTTTTCCACTGTGCTGTGACCGCGCTACCACTTGATGACATATGTACCAGAGGTAAGGAGCATTGTGAGTGCAGGCCAGCAGGGAACTGGGGAGGAGCAACTGGGCTAAGTGTGAGTGCACCCTTAATGCCTTAAGCTGCTCCCTAGAGCAGCCATTACCAAACTTGACACAGCCCTATTTATACTAGAAAAAATCTTCTGGAACCCACCCAAACTTTAAATCACAACTCTGATCAACACACAGTGCAAACTACTATATTCATCAACATACACACAACAATTTGTGAACTTGCATGTCTTTCAACACACGCAAGCACATGGAGTTACAACTGATGTGATATAAGATATGTTCCTATGTTGTCGAATTTTGTTCCTCAGTCAAATAATGTTGCCCTCCTGTTGGAATTGTGTGGTGTCATACTGGCAATGTTGATGAGCCACACTGTTCACCAAATTTTTTTTGACAACAAAATTGAAGCTGTTGCTAATATGGAGTAATGGTGTATGACTACAGTAGAATCTGGGAGTCACATGTCATCCTCCAAGCCTGGCTTATAAAAGCAGTGTGGCTCCTTTAAGAAACATTCGAGGTGGCGTATGTGAGTGGTCGAGCAAGAGAAGGAGAAATAGCAACGGTGACTGTGTTCAGAGCAGACGTTGGAACAGAGAAGTTGTTTAGTAGCAGTAAAGTACAGTACACGTTACATTTTGACCACGAATAAACTCTGCAGCTCCTCAATACACAGGAAGAACTTCTGTTTGAGTGACAGCTATTGCTATCACTGCTCATATTGGTGATGCTTGTCCATGCTAATATTGATGCCTTCACTAATCCATGCTTGCATGTTAATCTTGCAAGAACTGCAGTCTGGTTGCCATGGTAATAACTACGTATAACCATTAACCACGCCCCTATTCTCTGTTTAAGAAAGAACACTGACCGTGAGACAGAAAGAGAAACTGACAGCAATTCCCCACATTTAGAAACTGAGTTGTGTGATTTTGTTGCCAGCAAGCGAGGATTTAGCAGCTGACAGGTCACAGACTTTAAATTAGTTGGTAAATTTATCAGAAAATGAGAGGAACCCAGATGCTGTGTTCTCTAGCAGCAGCTGAGTGAGAGATGTAAGAACACAGTCTCATACTGTGTCATCACTGCTGAAGGCCTCAGTGTTTGGAAACAAAGCTCCACTATCTCCTGTGCGGAGCCACACTGCTGAGTTCACGAGAGCTTGCTGCTGAAGTTCTGCTGTTGAAATACTTCATAAGAAGTCATTAGCACAAAAGCTGCTTCGACTTGTGCTTCATTTGTACAATACGAACAATGGGTGCCAGGAGAACCAATATTACAACAAAGCAAGGACCCTTGTTGGGGTGGCTGTGGCTAAGGAGGTCGAGGTCGCTTGCTCTGCTCGCCATCATCCTGCCAGTCGAGATGCGTCGATCCCCTAGTGCGGTGTAACATGGAGCTTTCTCCTCCATGTTACGCTGCACCCGGGGATCAACGCATCTCGACTGGCAGGACGGCTACTGCTACTGCTAACGTGAGTTGTTCAAAAACCTTCTTTTTAGTAAACTCTGTGTACACAAACAATGTTTATGTGTAGAGACCCTGGTGATACTACGAGCAAAGTTTCACGTTGTGTCGAGTCTTCTTAGTGTTTTAAAAATAGCGATTTTGATGCTACCATAAAGCTGCCCCTAACATGCAATTGAAATTGGTTTTGACCCGAAAACGAAACTACGGTAAATCTTAAAAGTGGCTTTTTCGTCATAATTATGCCTTTACACAAAGGTTTGACTCGGGTACATTCACAAAAAAAGCCTTGGTTGCATTTTGGCGAGAGTTACACTTTAAGGCTGCAGAGCAAATTCGTAGTTGCGGCATTTAGCCTGTGTCCCCCTTTAGCATTTAGCCATGGTAAATAACATACCCCATGACTACTCTACCTCTGATCTAGAGCTTAGATCAGGCCCAAAAAAATCAAGCCCGACCCTACCCGAGCCCGTGCACATTGTGTCCGAGCCCGGCCCGGCCCGACACGTTAACTGTAATTATGAGCCTGAGCCCGATTTAAACCAGACAATTTTGTAATACGTGGTGTAACAGTCAGAGTTATTCAATGTTGCGCCACTAGGTGGCACCTCCTTTTGTTTAGTGGGTAATGTAACCTGCATGATGAAGAAGAGCAGGTGCTTCCGCTCCCTGTGAGAAAGGATACTGCCGACAGAGCGAAGACTCCCCATTTTATTTTGTCTTTATTTAGTAAAGTGTTGGTGCAAGAACCTCGGCCTGTGTTCGTTTGCATGTATGCCTGTAACATCTAGTGCTGTAGAGACCTGGCATGGTGTGGTCAGTATTATGAATAAAAGTGCCGTGCGGAAACCCCCACATGTTGCCTGCCGTCTCTTGAGTAACCGGAGCTACCCGCACTAAAGTGGACCATCACCTTCCCCTTCACCAGCCCACGTCACAGTGGGCTGATATAACTGACGCTCTCAACTACAACTCTGAGTTGTTTGAACTACAGAAATCTGTTTAGAATTATATTAATGAATAATACAACAAGGACGAAGCATGTACACTGCGTTGTTTGTTTATTCAGAACGGAATGGATCGCAAATGAATAAAGTAATGATTAAAAAAAACACAAATGCTTGATCAAGGGCCCGGCCCGCCACTATCCTCGGGCCGGGCCGGGCCCTTGATCAAGCATTTTCTCGGACAGAGAATCTAAACTCTACTCTGATCTGCCTAACCTACACTGCCAGAGTAGGCCAGGCATGCTGAGTCTACAGTGATTGTCAACATCCACAAATAAAAAAAACAAAAAAAACAACAACTGATGCACAAGGCCAAATTGAGTGAATACATGAAACATTTTGTTACACTCCATTGTGGTTTCAGTCATACAGGCTGCTAGTCTGATTACCAGCTTATGTAATAGGCCACCTGTCGTGGAAAAGGCTCTTCAGGTGGGCCAATGGATCTTTGGGTCTTTCACAGCACTTAAATTATTAATGGCTGTAATTGGTCAAAAGGTTGAAAATAACACTCTGTATTGACCAAGTACAGCAAACCAAGGCTGGTTCATGAACACAGACACTGAAACAATGATCAAAAGAGCTTCTCCCTATATTCTGTGCAGTTCTTTATCTTTATTTTGGGATTTGCCACCCTTAGCTCCGATTAATCACTTGGCAATTTGTCAACCACTATGTCATGGCTTGGCAGCTGTCCAACTAATTTTCTTGTGGTATAATGGTGTCTACACACTAGGCATAGGCAATATAGCTGAGAGGTCTGTCACAACAGTGAATTTTCATATAAGCCGATATCGATTATTATTGATAATTTTAATGGCCTGTCCTATTTTTATCATTCTAAAAGACCAGGCAGAACAAGGTAGAGTTTGACCTCTTTATTCTGAATTTTACCACTTTATCAAGGCACACAGGTAATAATTATGTTAACATAACAATGAAAAATACAAAAATAAATCCCAAACAAATAAAAAGACTGACGAGCTGACCTGGACTTTTTTCATTCTCAATTACCTCAGCAAAATTGTTCTCACTCTGGTGCTAATTGGTTGTGCTTGTGTTTTCCTTGTGGTTGGTTTGTATAGCGCTGAGCCAGCGGTGGTGCTGGTGCAGCAGATTGTGAGCCGTTGTTGTCCTAGTGCTGCAATTGGTTTGTTTTCTTATTCTGCAATCAGTTATGTATTCTGTATGATTGTTTCAGCGCTGCAACAGCTGCACCCATCATTCATTCCTTTACTATATAAACATACCAAGGTGGAATGCCTGCAGGGATAAAGTGAGGAGGAATGTGAGGAATGCAGAGCTCCAAATGAAATAATGCATCATTCAAGTGAAGGAGGAGGAAAACAAGACAACTTCTCATTCTTGTGATGACAAAGAGGAGGTTAGAGATCATGTTAAACTGTCATTCTGGGCTTTTATTGGAAATCATTGGGCTGCTTTTTGTTGTTGCAAGTCTTGTCACGAACTCAACAACAATGACACAACACTCAAACCCTTTCCCCTACTCTATCCCCCATCCTAAATACACACACACACACACACACACACACACACACACACACACACACACAAACTGGAACAGACTTCCCTCCCTTTGCTGTCTTCAACAATACAGTCTACAGTCAGCCGTCATGCTAGCTGTCACACCAACCATGACACAGATGGATGACTTTGCTTATCACTAATGTGCCAGAAGTGTGAAGTTTTGCTCCAATTTCTTCAGAGATTCATACAAAGCTAGGGCTCAGTGACAGCTGTTTGAATTGGTCGACCACTCAAAGGTTTGGAGACAGGATTGAAAGCTAGCTACACAGCTAAATACAAGGTTACACAGTTAATGTATTTGTCATTTTACAAACAACTATTTTGTGGAGTGAACTGAGTGTGAAGGATGAATTGAGGAGTCTCAGCCTGAGGAATGAAGCTGCTCTGTAGTCTGGTGGTATGGCTGTGGATACTTCTGTATCTTTTTCCAGATGGCAGCAGAGTGAACAGACTGTGGCTGGGTGGGTGTTGTCTTTCAGAATCTTTCAGACTCTGTGCAGATATCTCACTTATATAAACTCAAATTGTGTAGACAGAGATAGTCACAGCTGTATAGGTTTGTTTTTGGTTTGTTTTTCCGATCACTTTTGGGTCGTTTTTGCCTTTTTTTGATAGAGGACATACAAGAAAGGGGGAAAGACCAGAGAGAGGGTGACATGCTGTTAAGTACTCCCTTGAAACCACAAGCACAGTTTGTGTCACTGAAAATGACATTATTGGACTGAACACTTTACTCCCATTGTTGCCAACTCTTCTCCAAGGAAAGTATCTAGCATAACCTCAAAAAGTTGCTAAAAGTTGCTGGATGATGTCATTCACTCGTTTGCATGATTAGCTCACTGATATAGATGCACTGAATTATTATCGTAATATCGGGATTGGCTGATAAGATTAACTTACATCAGCTTTTTGACAAATAAGACAATATTCACCAATTGATGTTAATCTGTTGTGTCTCATTCATTTTGTGCTGGGTAGACGTGCTGTCCAGCACCACCTCCCCACAGACTGCAGCCATATATTTGCATTACTTTCTCCATGACTCTGGCAATGTGCCATGTGCAGATGCTGAGTAATGGGCTGTGCACACTTGTGGTTCGTTTTCAAACAAAAGAAAAAGACCCCCGCACACTGTCCACTTCACTTGCAATTAAGTTTAATGACAACAACGTTTCGGTTCTTAGACCTTCATCAGGTTAGCTGTAATCAGTGCAGAATGTTTTTGTTGGGCTAGGTACAGAAAAACTGCTGAGTTGAGGTGGGAATGAAAGGCTTTGGAAGAAGTTATTTTTCATGGTAAAGGTTATATTAAAGATTATTTCATAAGTCTGTATGATTGAAATTCTGTTCATTCACAGATAGTGTAATGAAGTGCTGAATGGTTTTAAAAGTTATTCAAGGACCATTTCTTTTTTTCTTCAACACAAAAGGGAGAATAAAAAACAACAAAAACAAAAATGGAAAACTATTGGTATCAGTAATTGGCCAAATTGGTATTTTAAACCTCGGTATCGGGCCAGAATTCTGTATCAGTGCATCACTTCTAACTACTACCATATTGGTGTATGTCCACCATAAAGGAAGTCATTTTGAAACACTGTCTCCATTACATAGTTTGCCCACCAGAGGGAACGCACAATGCCGCACAATGTCCCAAACTACACAGATCTTGCTCACAATTCTTACCAAAGTCCAGTGTATTTTGGATTTTTTAATGGTATTTTGGATTTTTTTCTTTCTTTTTCTTTTTCCTTCCTAACAACATTAATAAACCACACTGTTCGCTGAATATTTTTTGACAAATGAAAGTGCGTAGTGTGTGTGTGGTTGAGTGAGAGAGAGAGAGAGGGAGAGAGAGACTGACTGCACTTTGAGCACACAGGCGTTAGCAATCAGAGTGTAGCAGTGAAGTGGCAGTACATATTCAGTACAGATTACGTTTGGACCATGAATAACCTCTGCAGCTCCTCAATACCCAACAGGAACTTACATCAAAGTGACTGCAACAATATCCCTGCCAATATCCATGCAATCGCTGTCCATGCTACTGTTGTTGAGCTTGCTAGAATGGCTGTGATGGTAATGGGTAACATCCGACTACTAACCACACCCCCATTCTCTATTAGAGAAAGAAGTTTAACCCTTACCAAAAGATTCCACTGGATGCATGTGCGTTGCGTTCTGGCTCCAGTACAGTTTTGCTCCGTCATCTGGCAACCCCCACTGGCTGCCTTTTGAGTTCAGTAAGGCGCAGCACCACCGGACAACTGGAGTTGCGAGACCGAGGAGTTCCTGTGATACATAATCACGCGCAACCGCAGTTATACGTATGTGTTATAAACACAACAGCAAGAAGTGTTCCCAACTGAAGGATTAGAAGAAGTGCTTGGATTTGTCTCCGGAAGGCTCCGGAGCAGATACGCAACGCAGCGGAGCATGGGGAAGGAAACACATAGACTAGAGTGAAACCTATCAGCTCCGCTGCCGTGGCTGAGCCGTGACGGAGCGGAGCCGGACCGGACACGTATCTGGTGGAATCGAGGGGTCAGACTGGTTATTTGTTCATCTTACAAAATCGGACAGAATAGCTGAACCTCTCAAATTCTGACATCTGTATTGGCCCCAAGCAGTAAAGTATAAATAAAATATCTACAAAATTGGAATGCTTAGTTCCCATTAATAAAACTGTCTGACATGAATTGAGTACTTGGAGGGATCCTGTCATGAACTGAATTTTTACAAGCTGGTGGAGCTTAATGAAAAGTCAGCAGATCACCAAAGTTAGCACAATTCATCTTCCTTTGTGAACCACCAACGTTAATAAAGCCAACATTAATGGAAATTCTTTTGATTGTTACAATACTTAAAGGAATAGTTCACTCTAAAACAAAATTCAGTCATTACCGACTCACCCACATGCTGATGAGAAGTCCGGTGTAGTTTCTTATTCCTCAAAGTGCAGCTGGAGACCCACAGGGCTACCCTCAACAATAACCAACAATAATCCATATAATGAGCATCAATTGGGCCCGAGAGGAAAAGGTCCATAAAACTACACAAAAACTTTGTAATATTCCTCCATACTGCTTGTCCGCTGCAATCCAAGTGTCCTGTAGCGGCGACATCCAGAGTTTACTCGAAACGACGTCATTTAGTACATTTTTCTAGCCTAAACAGTCTCTATGCTACATCTGCCTGGAGGCACGCTCCGCGTTCACGGGAGTCTCCCTCACAGCATTTGCACTACGGAAGCCGCGCCGGACAAGATGAACGAGACTCGCGATAGATACACACAGGTATATGCTGATGTGAGTGTCAAAGCTTCAAATCATGAGTGCAGGCAGATCCTTCTTGTGTTTGTGTGTCGCTCGGTCGCTCAAAGCAGGAAGTAAATACCGGTGTGTATCTGTCGTGAGTCTCGTTCATCTTGTCCGGCATAGCTTCTGTAGTGCAAACGCTGTGAGGGAGACTCCCATGAACGCGGGACGCGGGACCTCACAGCATAGTGACAGCAAAAATATACTAAATGATGTCGTTTCGAGTAAACTCTGGATGTCGCCACTTCAGGACACTTGGATTGCAGCGGACGAGCAGTATGGAGGAATATTACACAGTTTTTGTGTAGTTTTACGGACCTTTTCTTCTCAGGCACCATTTACGCTCATTATATGGATTATTGTTGCCGGAGGGTACCCCCGTGGGTCTCCAGCTGCACTTTGAGGAATAAGAAACTACACTGGACTTATCATCAGCATGTGGGTGAGTCAATAATGACTGAATTTTGTTTTAGAGTGAACTATTCCTTTAAGTTTGCAAAAAGAGTTGTTCTTCACACAAGTTTTCTGCAGTTTTGACCCATTAAGATTACTTTACTTTCTCCATACAACTTGTTGCGTGCATTTTGTGCCAGAAACCTCAAACATACTGTGGACCAAACATCTGCACTGACTGACTGACTGGGTGACTGACTGACCTACTGACTAACTGGACACGGCTAGCATGCTAATGATGTTGCTGGGAAATTAAAATTTGCATCCTGTCATGGAGCTATTGGTTCAAAGTAGGGATGGAACGCAAATGGATAAAAGGTGTGTTTCTTTTCATGTTAATGAGTAGAAGCAACTCATAGGCTACAGCAAACATTCACTCTGGGCTGATGCAGAGCATAGGGGTGGTGGGGTGGGGGGGTGAAGGGGTTGGGTGAGAGACCGATCTCCATGATGACTCACGCGTGATATAATAGTTGGCCTCAGTCCCTGACAACTAATGCTGACATGGGTTGCCCTGGGCTGTAGCTGGTACAAAGTGGCATACCAGCCACCTGTCTGATGCCAGCTACAGACATGCCTCCCCTGTTTCATCATCAGCTGGAGCTGAGCTTCAGTGACACCAGAAGATGCATGTTCACTTAGGGGTGGGCGATATGGCAAAAATATCATATCACGATTTTTTAAAAATAAAATCACGATTTTGATTTTATCACGATCTTAAATCAAAAAAAGAAAAACAGACAATTTAGGCCAATGAACCTTTCTGAACAGATTTTAATTTAAATAGTTGCAGTTTTGCCAACATGTGCAAACAACGTAAACATACTAAAAGGTAAACAACAGCACTCTGATAAAGTGCACTCTTTCAACATAAAAGGTAGCTTTCAATAAACATGAAAGTAAAATATCAATGAAGACATTACTGTTTGTTTTATTCAACAGTCATTTTAACAGGATTTAAGTATATCAAAACACTAAATAGCTTATTGAAAAGGGTCAAATAAGTCCGTCAGTGGTCGGACTATCCGACGGGGGGTTGGGGGGGTCGCGGTAATTTGAACACTGTACAATTACCGCGATATAGCGCATTTACCACTACCTATCCATGCGCCCGTGTGTGTGTGTGTGTGTGTGTGTGTGCCCGCCCGCACCCGAGAGAGGCGGCAGGTGGAGGGGCTAACTGGCAGAGATGAGAGATGGTGAAACGCTGTTTTTTTTGTTTTGTTTTTTAAAAAAGCGGCCAACTCCTCCGTTTGGCTTTCTGCCATGGCTCTCCATGCGGCTACCGCTACACACATAAACAAGGAGGCGGGTAAGAAAGCGCATCACTGCCCGTAATTCGCTATGATTGGTCGGTCAGGTTGACGACGTAATACGTTTGGTGCGTCGGTGCATCAGCATAGAACTGCAATTTATAGAATGTGCCCTAGACGATCCTACGATCTCTGCACTTTGGCAGATCGTCTACACATTCTAATCCTTAACGATCTAATATCTCACACCTCTATGTTCACTCCTTAACTGGAATCACATTAATTCATTTAAACAATGAAGTCTGTTCAAGTCTTCCTTTAATCAATCTAGTCTATCACTACGCCTATTTAATCTTTGATGCCATTAATTATTTCAAGCTATGTTACTTAATTTATACACTGTATGTAAGACAAGAATGTCACGCTACATATTTACTACTCCTACTACTACATATATATATATATATATATATATATATATATATCATAAACATGAAAAGGATTGGTTTTATTTGAAATAGACAGGCAGTCAGTACAAACCTAAATTAAAGTTCATCACATTTTTTTTCTCTTTCCTCAACATTCTTCCTCTCATAACAGCACATTGCAGTACATTGGCTTCTTGTGTGTGATCATGTAAACTGACTGAGTCATGTGCACTGTCTGTGTACATATTTCACTGACTGTGGAGCAGTCAGACACTATTATGGTCTGCATGTACAGTATTATTCATAGGGCCGGGCGATATTTATTCGAAATAATATCACAATATTTACAGGCTATATCGGGACACACAATATATATCTTGATATTTTGAAAATCCCCCAAAACCACATAAATGCTAGAACTGGGGGACAAAATCGAGTATCACAATATTTTTGACCAAATACCTCAATATCAATATTGAGACGACATTCAGAATCAGAATTCCTACATTGCAGGGATGACTACTGGTACTTTGACAAAATATTACCCCCATGTGATTTTGTATAATAATCATCAGTAATGTGAATATAATGACTAAGTAGAAAAAGGCAGGTATTAGAACAGGTATCTATCATGGCAAAATAGCAGGTTGACCTGTACCACCTGCACCTAACCAGGCTGACTGAGAAGGTAGGCAAGGTCTGGATAGATACATGTAATCCACTTTCAATATAGTTCCAGCCACTCTCTTCTGGTCAGACGTGTAGATACCCCAAAATCATAATCAAGGTAAGTAAGACAGGTAAGTAAAGCAAATAACATCACTTTACTGTAATGCAGCATTTAAAACCAGAAGACAACAATTATGTCACAGAGACTGTTGTGCCCACAGAGACCCATCTCTACAACATCTTGTATAAAGCTGTTGCACTCAACGGGCGGACCGTGTATTACAACTATCAAAATTGTTACCAAACTAGTATTTCTGTTAATTGAATGATCAATTTACTAATTTTCTGGTAATTTACAAATTTACTTTTTAAATGTATGAAACAACAGACACCCATGCACTGCTGTCAAAGATATTCATTAGCAAATGCAATCATAATTATACTTAACAGATGAGAGGAGAAGGAATGACAATGAGAGGAGTTGAACAAAGATTAGCTAAACCTCAGCCACAATATCTACACCGTCTTCATAGAACAATGGATACATCTATGTTTATATGACTATGGTTATGGTTGTGCCTTATAAATCTCTGCCATCATTACATACATTAAACAAGAAAGGGTCAAAAAGAAAAAAAAAAGCTATGTAGTACACTGAACTTTTAGATACAAACAAATGACTTAATGAATGAATGAATTAATACTGCTGCCTCCATGGCTGTGGCCTCGCCTGTGGAAACAGACAGGATCCAGTGAGCCTCTGTCAGGATGATGACATGACAGTGTGGACAATCACTGAGTCTGTTATTTAATGTCATGGCAACTAGTGTCAACCGAACCCACCTCAGCTCGGCGATACCAGCAGGCTCCTGATCAGTGCAGTGACAGCAGACGGACCATCGGGTTATAAAACGGTAATAATTAAATATCTGCCATTTGTTAGAGCTTTAGTTTTCTTTGAGACTGGTTTTAAACTTCAAACGCCTGCATCACAAATGTGCCTCCATTACCGAACAGCGGAAACAACTGGAGTGTTACAGTAGCTACGACCCAGTCAACGTTACCGCCACAGAAGAGCTGTTCTGGGTCTGAAACGGTCCGGCCAAAAGCGAGACAAGACAAAAAGAAAATATATCTTACCCATTAAAGTCTCAATATATTGGAAACCAGTATTATAATCGTAGATTAACCGTCGTTTTCTCAGCTGCAGCCCCGAAACATGGAGCACTTTGTCGAGATTTCGAACGATGAAAAGTTGCTGCTAATTCTTCGCTTCATGGTGAAACCCGCCGCTCCAGGTGGACCGACTGAAACATGTTCTTACACCGACAACACACACAGCAAGATGAAGACGACTAAAAAATGCAGCTTACCAGAGAGAGAAGCAGTGTTTTTGTCCCATGAAGAAAGCGATGATAGCCGTCCGTCGGCTCCTTGTGGTAGTGTTGCTGGTTGTGTGTGTGTGTGTGTGTGTGTGTGTGTGCGTGCGTGCGCGGATCCACCGTGTTCTCCTGGAGAAAAGAAGCCGAGCTCCGGCTGATGTCACTGGGACAGGGAGGGGCCTCACCGGGACACATTTCCATAAAGGACATGATGTCACTGCACTGAGAGTCCACATCCATTTGGCACCAAACTTTAATCTAGTCCAAAAAACAAAACTGGAACCAATAAACAGTGAAGGTGCCAGTAACGCACACAGTGATACTGCACTGAAGTACAGGCCTACAGTTCTGAGCTATTTACTTTATACTTCTACTCTACAACATTTCAGAGGTACGTTGTGGAAAGTTACTCCGTGCAAATAACAGAATTGTTATTCATTACTAAATTACAGTTTCAAATGAAAAAGTTGGTTTCGGTAAAAAGCCTATAGAGAAAAGCCCTGTAAAATGTGTGGACAGAAATGCCACTGTTCCCCGAGTTGGTTTGTTTGTGTGTTGGTTGGGTGGTTGGTTGGTTAGTTGGTTGGTTATCAGCAGGATTACGCAAACACTTCTGAATGGATTTCAAACAAAGTTGGATGGAGGATGGGTCTCGGCCCAGAGTCAATTCCGTTTGGTGTGGAATTGATCCAGGAATTTTTTTTCTCACTTTCTTTAACATAGCTATATAGGGTGTTTTTTTCAAATTTTTGTTAATGTCTCAGGGAATCATGCATGGATCTTGATGAAAAAAAATCACAGCCCACTGCATTTTTCAACCATGCAACCTGACTGGCTGGACCACCTGAGGGAGGAAGAAAGTCACAATAAAAGCCATGCTAATCCAGCTTGGTTTAAGGCTGCTCCTGGCTAATGTCTGGTTGCAGGAAAGGGAAATGGACAAAATGGGACTCAGGCTGGCAAAACAACATGAAAACAGAGACTGTTCTTGGACATCTTGGATGAAACTGTTGCAATCAATGGGTGTACCATGTTCAGTTTATATTTTAAAAGTCTGTTTTATAATGAATATCTTCGTGTGGATGTAGCGTAAGGTACAGTGAAGCAAAACCTTGACTCTGCTTTGTTCTGGTGAACTGGCAAAACTACACAGCTAATGGCAGCATTTAGCTACGGTTAGAGCTGGTAAGCACATGCACTCTGTTAAACTTACATACCCACATTAACATGTAAATATTCAGCATGTTTGTTTCAGGGTAAGCTGGTCCATAGAGGCAGAGGAGGTTTCTCTTCCTCTATTTTTTAGAGGCAAGAGGTAGATCAAAATATAAAAAAGAGTAATTGGTTTAAATAAAACAATAAAACATTAGCATTCCGTTTGTGTGTGCTTTACATTGCTTGTTTGATGTGATATCACATTTATAATGACTTTTCAGATATAAGCAATCATATGCACATAGTAAGTCACAATAGTAACAATTTTAATGATGCACCCAGAATTCCAGTTCACCCAAACTGGACCTTTGTCAAAACCTCTAAACGATCCAGAGCAGACAGAGAGGAAGAGATGGAAAACGTAACAACATCATCATTCCTTATGTCGCAGGAACATCTGAGAAAACTCAGGAGGAACTTCAATAAACATCATATCCTGGTTCACTTCAAACCTACCAACACACTGAGGCAGAAACTTGTCCATCCTAGGGACAAAACACTCAGGCATAAACAGAGTAATGTAGTTTATGCTGTTCAATGCAGCCAGGACTGCACACAACACAGGAGGGCCAACTCCTCAGGTCAAGACTCTGCTGTCCACTTACATGTGAAGGAGAAAAATCATTCCTTTGAGGACATCAATGTAAACATCTTGTCCAGAGAAGACAGACGGTTTGAAAGAGGAGTAAAAGAATCCATCTATGTCAAACTAGAACAGCTGTCTTTGAACAGAGGAGGTGGCCTAAGTCATTACTTATCACCCACCTACAATGCTGTACTGAGTTCTCTCCCCAGACAGCTTAACAACCATTCACACATGGGCTCACCTAGCCTTAGCAACCCACATGAAGGCCGGTTAAGTCAACGACCCACAAGTGGCCCTATTGCTCTGAAACTCAGAGCTCACATGTGTCCTTAATGACTCTGTAAGGACACTCTCACACAGAGTTTAAAAGCCTGCAGCTCCTCCAGTTAGTTAGAAGTGAAGAAGCCTCTTGGATGAGAGGTGAAACGTCCTCAACAAACTGAAACACATCCAGGTGCCTACGATACAACACTTAGAATTACCATGACTTGGATGACTGCGAACCTTCGTCAAAAATGATCAATGTACTTCAGTGTTTCACTTGTAAGGTAAATTTTTTGTAAAAGCATGTGTGTATCACATGTTTGAATGTACTGTGTGTAGAACATATTATTTTGTCAAGCATTTAGAATAATACAAACAGCCACCAAAATGGAATAAGTTGATACCACACCTATTAAAAATGTGTTTTTATCTCTACCTTCTTGAGTACAGGCTTCATTGAATAACTGGTGAATTAGACTGTATTAACTCATAAACTGGCAACTAAATGTATGGTATTGTTGTAATCTATATAATAAGCCTGTATATCTACACCCTTGATAGATAATCTCTATACATATTCTACATTAGGCCTGTGCGGTTAATCTTGAAACAACAGAACTGAATAAAACTATGTTGTTTTAAAAGTGTAACTAAACCCCCAAACAACATTTTCAGCTGTTAACCATATTTGGGTATTTAGTTGTTTTGCTGATAGATTCAGGTCCATATCCTGACATTTTAGTGTAAGGTATTTTAATTCTATATATTGTGTTATAAATATGCATAGAGGCTGCCCTCTACTGGTGAAAACCTGGCTATAGTAGTTGAATTTTGCTATTGGGTTTTATTAGCTTCAGGCAGGTGACAGGTTTTGTCACCAACCAGCCCTGCCCCTCCTACAAACTAACATCTCTCAATTTGACAGACTGTGGAGAAGAGTACCATCGAAGATGTGTTTGAGTACTTACACTAAAATGACTATGGTAACATCCCAGTCGCTAGGATAACATTTTGTCAGGTAGTGTTTCTGACACAATCACACCATATAGACATTTCTGTAAACCCTTTTGTGCCCTATCAAGTTCAGATTGCATGTTTATGACCTGACTTTCATATCAGGAGGTGAATGTGATTGCGGTGGAGTTACTGGAGAGAAAGTTGCCAAGTCAGTAACCACAGATTGAGACTGCATTTCAGCATTTGTAAGTGTGATACCACTGAATATATCTAAGGTGACCGTGGGACAATTTCCAGCCATGTGTGGTGACAAAAAAACAATATTTTTTGAGGAAAGCTGGGACAAAATTGGGCATTTTTCAAGCGCTGTCACAAGATATATAAAGTAACATATCCAGGGTTTACAGAAACGTACACTGCCAACATTGATTTGGGTTATTGGGTCAGTAGTAAAGTGAAAAAATAGAGATATTAGTTGGAAATGTATTTAATTTATTCTTCTGTCTTTTACTCAAGACAAGTACTCTTCAGTTACAGAAACACCTTGAAGCAGGTAGTCCTGTTGTAATGGATATATAAATCCCAGTTTTGCTGGGCTAATGTGCTGAGTCAAACCTAGTCAAGCCAAGATAGCACATGTGGAAATGCCCTACAGTGAACCAGATGCATCTCTTCTGGTGCCCTTTCTGACAGTCGGTCCAGTCTTCCTGTTCAGCTCCATATCTTACTGAACTGGTATCTTGATAAAAATTCAGCAGCATTTGGTTTCAGTCTATCCCTTCATTTTATTCCAATAACTTGATTATTTTGCTCAGTTCATTTAAAAAAGACAGCTGTGTGAAAAGTGAAATCTCCTCAAATGTAAATTTAAAGTTAATACTGGATCACAGTTTAAATTGAGTGTAAAGTTTTGGTGCAACAGAATTAAATTTTCACCTCTCTTTAAAGTAAGTTCTGATGATAAGGATTAGGATATTTGTCAACTGTGAAAATATATTTTATAAAAACTGTAAAATTACAACTGTGATTTCTTACACAGCTCTTCATCAGTAAAGTGATCACACAAACCATTTCAGCTCACTGTTGGTCTCCCTCTTGTTATATCACACTCCTCACTGGTGTGCTCCCTTTAAAATAGTTTTTCACTTGTTATCAAATACACTAAGCAGGCCTCCTAAAATCACCTGCGCGTTAAATACATGTACGCTAACAACTATCAGTATGTCAATAGGCTACTACGCAAGTAGGCCTGTATTTTGAAACATTTTCTAGGCCTCTTTAGAGTATGTATGACCAGTTATCCAGCAGAGGTATTCATTACATCAAATAATATGCATTATCACACCATGTCTGAATAGAGACTAAAGTCTCTCTCTCTCTCTCTCAATTCAATTCAACTTCAATTTTCGATTCAATATGCTTTATTGGCATGAATGTAACATAGACAGTGTTGCCAAAGCCTTAAGTGATAATGAGATTACAGTAAAGTTAAAAAGAAAAAGCAAAAGCAAAAAGGTACAATTCGTAAAATCAAGAAAATAGTAGAAAACAATGAATACTTGATCTGTTTGTGTGTGTTTGTGAAAGATTGTGGAAGTTTGTGTTGAAGTTGTTAGTGTGTGTGTGTGTGTGTGTGTGTGTGTGTGTGTGTGTGTGTGTGTGTGTGTGTGTGTGTGTTGATGTTGGTGGTGTGTGTGTTTGTGTGTGTTGATGTTGGTGGTGTGTGTGTGTGTGTCAGTACCTGGACAGTGGAGGGTCTGGGTGGTTGTGTATTTAGCTCCTACATTAGACCCTCCATCACACAGTGAGTATCAGTATCAGTATCAGTCGTTCTAATAAGGAATTATTCAAAGTTATCAAACAATTTACAGAATTATAATAACAAAATTATATAAAGCAGTCTATAACCAAGTTATAGCAGAAACATGTAATCATTTAATTATTGATATATCAAATAAATGTATACTAGTCAGGTTTTAATAAACCAGGTACATTGTAGGCCTATCAACCAGGTTGATTGATATATACAAGAAATAAATAAATAATTAAGAATGAAACAATTAAAAAGAAGTCAATACTGAGTTATGTTTCTCAGGTTCCACTAGCTGTCCTCAGGTCATGACATGAGGTGATAAATTTAGCTGCTCTCACTTTTGTGCTTTTCCCCAAGTAAATATGGGAGTTTGTCTATGTCTGTTATGTTTTCAAATTCAGGGTGTATTTTTATTATATTGGGAAAATGTTAATTTCTCAGAGCCTGGTATTTGGGGCATGAGGTGAGGATGTGTAGTTCTGACTCTACCTCTTGTCTGTCACAGTGGGGGCAGAGTCTCTCCTTCTCTGGCAGTCAGCTCTGTTTATGCCGACCCTTCTCTATAGCTAGGCTGTGTTCACTGAGTCTGTACATAGTTAAGGCTTTTCTTAATTTCGGATCTTTTACTGTGCTCAGATAATTTGCTAATGTGAAGTTTCTTTTTAGGGTCAGATAACATTTTAATTTACTCTGTGTTTTGGTTGTTTCGTTCCAATATGTGATATAGATTTCTTTTTGTTGGTTGATAATTTGGTTTGGTCTGATTGGCTTGGTGTTGTGGTCCCGAGGCTGTCCGGGGTGTGTTAGGTTGTCTGGACAGAGCCTCTGGACCAGCTGGCTGAGGGGACTCTTCTCTGGCTTCAGCTATTGGCAGGTTAGGGCTTTGTGATGGTATGTCTGGGGGTCACTAGTTTTTAGGTGATTGTAAATTGAATTGCTCTTTTTTGTATTTTCAATATGAGGGGGTATTGGCCGAGTTCTGCTCTACATGCATTGTTTGGTCTCTATCTCTGGACATGCATGATGTTCTTACAGAACTCTGTGTGGAAGGATTCTATTATTGTTTTGTCCCATTTGTCAAATTCATGATTTAATTTTGGTCCCCAAATTTCACTGCCATAGAGAATTATCGGTTCTAATACAAATTGGAAATTTTTTAGCCAGATTTTAATTGGAATGTCAAGTTTAATATTTCTTTTAATTGCATAGAAAGCTCTCCTTGCTTTGTCTCTCAGATCTTTCACAGCCAAGTTGAAGCTTCCTGTGGAGCTTATGTTGAGGCCAGGGTATGTGTAGTTTTTTCTATGTTGTAATTTAGTGGTGTCCAAATAGAAATTGTGTGTGTTTTCCTGACTTCTGGACTGCTTCTGGAGGACCATAATTTCGGTTTTCTTTAGGTTAACTGTCAGGGCCCAGGTCTGACAGAATGTTTGCAGGAGGTTGAGGTGCTGCTGTAGACCTTCTTTTGTTGGTGACAGCAACACCAAGTCATCTGCGTACAGGTGACCCTTAATTTCTGTGTCATTCAGGTTGAGGCCAGGTGCCGTGGATTGATCTAATTGACATGCAAATTCATTAATGTATAAATTGAAGAGGATTGGACTAAGATTGCATCCCTGCCTCAGCCCACGACCTTGGGAAAAGAAGGCTGTTTGTTTGTCTCCTATTTTAACTGCACATTTAATATTTGTGTACATAGATTTAATTACATCATATGTTTTTTCCCCAATGCCACTGTTAAGTAGTCTATAGAAAAGGCCCTCATGCCAGATGGAATCAAAGGCCTTTGTGAAATCAACAAAACATGCATAGGCCTTTCCCTTCTTCTTGTCTAATTCTTGCTCAATCAGGGTGTGGAGGGTATAGATGTGGTCTGTTGTGCGAAAATTTGGTAAGAATCCAATTTGGCATTTATTCAAAACATTTTGGTCATTGATAAAACTGATAAGTCTTTTATTCATAATGTTGCAAAAGGTTTTTCCCAGGTTACTATTTACACAGATTCCATGGTAATTATTAGGGTCATATTTATCTCCATTTTTATAAAGTGGTGTTATTAACGCTTTATTCCATATGTCAGGAAAAGTGCCAACTGCTAGAATTATATTAAAAAGTTTCAGTATAGCCAATTTTAATTTATGGTCAGAATATTTGATCATTTCATTTAAGATGCTGTTGACTCCACAGGCCTTTTTAGCTTTCAGGGATTGGATGCTCTGTCAATTCTTGCTCTGTTATTGAATCATCTAAAGGGTTTTGGCTGTCTTTAATTACTAATTCTAAGGTTTTCCACTTGGTGTGTGTTTTGTTTTGGTCACTGTTCTTTGTAGTATTGCTGTATAATTCAGTAAAATAATTCATCCAAATGCTGCCATTTTTGTATTGCCAATTGATCTTGTTGTGTTTTGTTTAGAGTGTTCCACTTCTGCCAGAACTAGTTTGACTCTAAAGATTCTTCTATTTCAGAGAGCTGGATTCTGGCGTGTTGGTCTTTCTTTGCTCTTAGTGTGTGTTTGTATTCATTTAAGGTGTCATAGTAATGAAGGCGTATATTTTGGTTATTTGGGTCTCTATGTTTTTCATTTGAAAAACAATCATTGTCAAACCATTTGTTATTGTGTATTTGTTTTGGTTTTTGATTAGAGGTTTTCAAGTTTGATAACATTGCCAATTTATCAAAAATTGCGTTAATTTTGTCCACAGCAGTGTTTACACCATCATTATTATGGGGAAATATTTCAGAAAAAGAAATAAATCGATTGAATATTGGATTTTGGCATTTTCAAATGCCTTTTGGTAGCTCTTCATGCTGTCTGATTTCCATCTGTATGAATGTGTGGTGTTGTACAGTTCACTGGGTTTAGAGGTCTCGTAGTTAGTGTGTGCCCTCTTCAGATAGACTGTGATCTTGCTGTGGTCTGAGAGGGGTGTGAGTGGGTTGACTGAAAGCTCTGAGAGACATTGGGTCCAGATCTGTTATGGCAAAGTCTACCGTGCTACTGCCAAGAGCTGAACTAAATGTGTAACGGCCCAGAGAATCTCCTCGTAACCCACCATTGACTATGTACAGACCCAGTGTGCGGCAGAGCTGTAAAAGCTGGGTACCACTTGTGTTTGTAATTTTATCAAAATTGTGTCTTCGGGGGAGTTCAGGGAGAGGAAAGCAGGTTTCTCCAGGTAGGCCTAAGTGCTGATCTCCCTGGATGTTTATAGTGTCAGCTTTCTTTCCAGTTCTAGCGTTCAGGTTCCCGCAGACTAGCACGTTTCCCAAGTTTTAAATTGGTTTATTTCCCCCTCTAGAATGGAAAAAACATCTTCATTGTCATGGTCTGCACATATTATTTCTTTGTTAATTTCAGCCAAATATAGGATTCTACTTTTTTGATCATTTCAATTAAATGGGTTAGTTAAGATCTATACCAAATAATCATGCCTCCTGAGTCCCTACCTTGGGTTACTGTTTGGAGTTTAATTGATGGAATAATAATCTCAACATAATCGCAAAGACAACCAGTGGTCTTCTCTGTACCATGTCGCTTGTAAGACAGTGATATCAGAGTCTTTTACCTCTCTAATAAAATCTGGATTTCGGCTTTTTAATCCAAAAGCAGATGATCTAAGGCAGTGGTCACCAACCTTTTTGAGCCCAAGATCCCTGACCTCGGTCCTGAATAAAGAAAAGATCTACCTATTGAAGCATTGTGAGAAGAAAGCCCAAATACTTTCAAATCAAAGCCTTTTATTTAGGCAAACTGGCATATTAATGAGGTCTTGGCCTTTGCTTTAAGAATTGAACATCACACCATCACTTTTAAGTTGCATTAAATTCATAACACAAAGAGTAAAGGCATGTGGCCTATATTTACATTACAGAATTATGTTCATAGAAAAAAAATCAACACATTTTGTAATCAGCAAATCATGTGCCATTGATAAGAGTTAACTGTGAAGCTTATGGACATGCTTAACTTAAGTTACTACATTTACTTTTGTTCATACTTTTGTTCACATTAGGGAAGAAATCTACACATTTTGTAATGAACAGATTCATACCAACACAAAGAAGAAATCTACATATTTACAGAACAGAATTACACACATTGGCCAGCGAACATCAGCATGGAGAGTATTAGACCCTATTAGGTCTCCATAAGCGGCATCAAGCTCATCCATTAACGACTTGAATAAGCGGTGTTGAAGAGCTTTAGCTCGAATCAAGTTGATCAATTTGACCACCAATGTCATGACGTGAGAGAAGTCCACGACTTTCCCCACCAAGGCCCGCTGATGAGTTACACAGTGATAACTCATAAAGTCTGGGGAAGCAGGATCATTGCGGCACAGTGCAATAAAACCCGAGCGCACACCGCGCATCGCCGGTGCCCCATCAGTAGTGATCGCTACCAGTTTATGAATGGGAACGTCATTTTCAAGGACATATTCTTTGAACTTGTTGAAAATATCCTCACCTCTTGTTCTGTCCTTTAAGCAAAAGAGTGAGAAAGTCCTCCTTGGTTATAGAATCCTGGAAAGCCATTCTGACAAACACAACGAGTTGAGCTGTGTCGGTTACATCCAGAGACTCATCAAATTGCAGTGAGAAATATTCACAAAGTGACAAGTCCCTTAACACCTGTCAATCCACGTCCTCCGACAGTGCTTCGACCCTTCTTGTCACTGTTGCAGGGCCGAGCGGGACACTGCTGAGTGCTGCTTTGATGTCATCTTTGTTTGGCGGTAATAGTCATAGCCTCCTTGAATAACTCCCCATCTGTAAAAGGCTCCTTGTGTTTAGCCAAAAGGTGACTTACACGATACGATGCTTCTGTAGCAGCCTTATGTCGAACAACAGGTTTAACGAAGAGCGACTGCTGGGCTTTCAACGCCGATTTTAGCTCCTCAACTTTCTTAGCACGAATAGCACTTTTTAGTGGAAAGAGTGCTTGAGTTGGCATAACATACATATACACTTGTCTTTTACTTACGTAAAAATAAATTCTTCCTCCCATTCTGGATGAAAATGGTATATTTTTGCCTTCTTTCGCGGAGCCTCAGCCATGTTAGATGGTTGCTACCTAGCAACGTAGCCCTTGCATCGTTGTGGGAGACGGCTTCTTTTCTCTCATTGGTCAAAATAATTGTACTTTTTTCTAATCGTATTGGTCACTGTCACGCTACTATGACAGTACTGCAGCTGATTCAAGAGAGAGGAAGGCGCACACAAAACGTTTGCGAACATTAATCAGGCATTAGGTGATTGTGTATTTATTTTTCCTAATATTTTCGGGATCTACAGGGAAAGTCCCAAAGATCGACAGGTCGATCGCGATCGACGGGTTGGCAACCCCTGATCTAAGGCCTTGAATGTTCCAACATGTTATTTGAAACGTGAGTGTCATGTTATGTCAAACTTGTGTCAAAGTGTCAAATTGTCATTTGAAATCTCTCTCTCTCTCTGTCTCTCTCTGTCTCTCTCTCTCTCTCTCTGTCCCTCTCTATCTCCAGTGGCTTGCAAAAGTATTCATACCTCTTGAACTTTTCCACATTTTGTCATGTTACAACCACAAACGTAAATGTATTTTATTGGGATTTTATGTGATAGACCAACACAAAGTGGCGCATAAGGTGTGCCATACTATATAGATATATATATATGCCATTCAGGAAATTAATCTTTTAATACATCGAATGAATCTTGAATATATTGAATGAACCTTGAATATATTGAATGAATTCTTGAATATATGGAATGAACCTTGAATATATTGAATGAATCCTTGAATATATTGAATGAATCCTTGAGTATATGGAATGAACTTTGAATATATTGAATGAACCTTGAATATATTGAATGAATTCTTGAATACATGGAATGAACCTTGAATATATTGAATGAATCTTTGAATATATTAAATGAAACTTATAACTTATATTGAACGAACAGAGCTTGGTAACGTGACGTCACCGTGTTCGAGCTGCGGTGTCGGACGCCATCTTGGTTGCTCGAGAAGCCGTAGCGAGAGCGAGAGAGAGAGAGAGCGCTCGATAACCATACACTGGAGAGTTTTAGTCATGGGAAGGACCTGTTGCGTTGTCAGCTGCAATGCCCGTTCACACGACCATAAGGAACAAAAACTCGACAACGGACTATCGTTTTCCTTCGTGGAAGCAGCTTCAAGGAAGCCTTGAGTCCGACATTACGAAGAGGAGATGGTTGGCTTGGCTAGCAGCCGTAAGGCGCCCTGACAGCAAGTTTGCCAGCATCCCGAGATATATGAAAGTATGCTCCAGACATTTTCACTGGGGTGAGTGTTTTGATTGTCTACTATTGGTCATGTGTTCCAATCCAATTTTGCTCCATAATCATAGCTACCGAGACATCCAGATAGCTGGCTATGAGTCACACCCTGACTGGGCTCCATTCCTGCGCCTGGGTCACTCTGATGTTACACATCCAGACCGGTACTCATGCAGACAAGAGCGACTTAAAGGAAGAAAACACCAGGCAGACACACATATGGATAGAAGATGAGGAAGATGGAGACAACGCAGAGTCACTTACCTGTATGCAACGCATACATCTGTATATCTTGTATATTTTGTGTAATTTGTTTTAATGAAATCCTTGCTGTTATACCATTGTGTTTTTTGTTGCACCTAATACAAAACAAATGTTTCTTAGCTGTATAAGTGTCTTTAATTGTCTATAAGTGGTGTAATTCCTATTCTTTATTAGAAATGCCATTGTAATTGTGCAATTGTTTGGGTGCATATTTAACAACAAATAGTGCAGAACAAATTGTGCAAAAGAAGTTAACATAAGTACATAAGTAAACAATGCAGTCAAAAAGTGAAACATTGTGTAATGACCTTTTCAGGAAAACAATTTACAAACTACTTACAAATATTGCATAACAAATAGTGCAAAATAATAAGTTAACATAAGTAAATACATTGATCAGACATAACATTGTGACCATTTGTACAATCTAATGTGATCCAATACAACAGCTCTACAACAAATTCTGCCTTTGCAAAGATCATGTTCAGTTTTTGATTGACATTGCCAGAGAGGTATTAATTAAACTACATGGTGATTATTGAAGTTGTATTCTGAACTGGTGTTGAACTGGAACAGAGCATCAACATGAGTGCCGGTCTCTGAAGCTCCTGCCGTACAGGTGCAGTGGGCTCACTCAACCATCACAGTGCTGCTAACGATCGTCCAGGGCTTTTAAGGCGGCTCGCTGAGGCGCTGCGAGTTCAAAACCTAAGTACAGAAATAACAACAGTAAATGAAAAGACAGAGCACAGAATGAATAAGTAATGTATTCTCATTAAAAACTAGCTAGCTAAGCATGCTAAAGGAAAGGTAACGAGTTGAGGATGTTTACATACCTTTGATCGCTGACAATGTTTATAAATCTCTATGTCGTAAACCCATCCATTGGTAAATTGAACGTGGGCTTCCAACAACTTATAGGATCTTAACTGCTCGGCGGTGTAGGCACTCACACCACAGACAAAATAACTGTACATGTCTGGGAAAGTGAGCGGATGTGAGGCGATCTCATATGGGTCCGTATATCCGACTAAAGCGATTTTTTTCCAGGTATCGCCTCTTTGCCTCCCGCAGGAGTTTCTCGCGGTAAAGTCCATGTTCTTTAAGTTTGCTTGATAACAATAATGACAATAATAATGTGTTCTAACTATGTAACAGGGAAATAATGAATGAATGGGTTCATTCACAGGCTATCAAAAAGGCGGCGGGTATCCCAATATGCACTGCGCTGTGACGTCAGTTGCCAATATGGAATGAACCTTGAATATATTGAATGAATCTTTGAATATATTGAATGAAACTTGAATATATGGAATGAATCTTTGAATATATGGAATGAAGCTTTGATATACTGATAAAAAATTGAGAATACTGAATGAAATTCAAAACCTAGTTGTATCCTTTTCATCAAAGTGATAGCCTTCTGAATTAGCTGGTTTTACAAAATGGCAGCAGTTGAAATATTCCAATACTTTCTTGAACTGGAAAACTTTTTTGCTACAGGATGTACTCCAAATGACACTAACAGTTTGGAGACTATATCGCGTCACCTTGAGGATCATATTTCCATTATTGCAACATTCATAGTGCTTATGAGTAATAATGTTCAACAAAACACATTCTTGTTAAGTAGAAATAGTCGTACAGCAAAGTCAATGAAGTTACATTTTTATGTACATCCAGTGTGGTTTATTACGATAATAATAATGTTAATAATGATAATTATATCACATTTCTTCTTATTTCAGGCATACTGACACAAACCACAAGTTAAATCCATGGGGATTTGTGTATCATGGAGCAGTTGATGGCTACAGTCACTGCATTACCTTCCTGAGATGTTGCACAGACAACCGAGCATCAACTGCCTTGCATCTTTTGTATTTGGACTGCCACATCATGTCAGGGGTGATGCTGGTAGCGAGAACATTGATGTTGCATGGTTCATGATTGAAAATCGAGGAGCAAACAGAGGAAGTTTCATGGTTGGACTTAGTGGCCATAATCAAAGGATCGAAAGATTGTGGGCAGAAGTAAACAGGGTGGTGTCAGGATACTATAAAGACCTTTTCCTTATTATGGAAAATTTCGGACTGTTAGACAGCACTGACCCTCTTCACATTACAGCTCTTCACCATGTTTATCATCCAAGAATTAACAGATCTGTGGATGAGTTTGTGAGCCAGGACAATGGAGAGTCGGTCCCCACTGCAACTGTGGACAATTGGAATGCTCCAACTTCCTTAGCATCAAAGGCCACTCAATCGTGTGCCTGTGCAACCCCCTTATGCTCACCAGTGGAATGTGGCGTTAAGGCCCATCAACCCCTTCACTGATGATGGAATCAAACTTTTTGTCAGAGCATGTGAACTGCTTGAGAGATAGTCTGCTAGCTTGAGTAATTCAGTTGTTACACTATTGCGGTGTCATACATTGTCACATGTAGACTCAGATATAAATAAGTAATTTTGAGAAATATCACATAATTGAACATTGTTATTTGGTTTCAAGTCTCAGTTTGAAATGATTAATCGTTCAGTTGTACCGTTTAAGGGATATCAATGGACAAAAGGAGTGTACAGGTCCTCGGACAGAAGATTGGCTTATAATATACTTTTCTTTCATGACAAAATGTGATCTTATCACCGCAAAGATATGTGCCAGGACCCCTAAACTGACACAAACTGAGATGTAGCGGAGTAGAAGTATAAAGTTTCATACAATGCAAAGACTCAAGTAAAGGACCTGAAATCTGTATTTAAGAACAATACTTGGGTAAATGTACTTAGTTACTGTCCAACCCTGATTATATTATATATAATTATATATAATGTATTAATTTAACCCTATTGATGAAGATGAACTTATATAAATTCATTTTGTGTACGGTTTTACAAATCGAAAAAATATGCCTGGGATACACATATCTCGTAGACACTAAAATGACAATGAACCAGTCCATACAAAGTAGGAACATACAGCCATTTATTAAGAAGGCCTTACCATAACATTTAGAGGGAATAATCTGCGCTAATCACTCAATTGCTGCTTTGGGTCATATCAGACGGTGGAGATAAATGACATACATCGTACAGTTGTTCAGGTTGGAGGACTGGTTGACTGGTTGACTACAATACAAAAAGAAGTGTCTAACATTTATCAACTTAAAAGTTCACCAAGTGCACATTATTAAATCTGAAACACAAAACCATGGCTTGAAATATATCTTCGAAAGTAACAAAGAACATTTGTAAAAACAAACAGACATCCTCATCATAACTCAAGCCCTCTATAATATATTACCTCTCACACTCTCCCAAACCCTGGTGAATTGCGTATGGCAAAATCCATATCAGATTTGAAAGCAGTGTATACTGCATGAACTGGAATGCGAAGAATGTTTTCACAAGTATTCGTCAGTGGAAATCGGGAATGGGTGATGAACTTAAGGCTTGGCTTTGGAGAGAAGCCCAGTGCTGGAACAGTCATATCCAGTGAAGAAAACAAGAATATCCCCCAGTGTGGGTCGCAAACCATTGCCTGATGATGTTGGAGCGATGGAAACTGACATTGTCACAAACTATCACGTACTTTGGCAAGTCATCTCCAATCTGACCCCTCTCTTGTTCAGGGATGAGATCCCTGTAGAGAGTGTCTACAAAGGTGACAAGACGCTCTGTATTGTATGGCCCAATAATGGGAATATGCGTTAGCACACCATTCTCAGAGATAGCAGCACCCATGGTTATGTTCCCGCCCCATTGGCCTGGCACATCTGTAGCTCTGTGGCCGATGATATTTCGACCACCCCTTCTGCCTTTTGTTAGGTTGAAGCCAGCCTCATCCATGTAGATGAAGTTGTGCGGTGGTTCACTTGCTTCCAGTTCCATTATACAATATATCCAGAAGACACAAAATGAGTTTTATGAATTACATGCATTTTGCATGCATTTTGGACAAGATACAGTTACATCAAATGTATACAACACATATTGCATCTTCTTTTCTACAGCCATAGCAAATGTGTAAAGGTCACACTTACTGTACTGTATATCACTATACAATGTTATACTGTTTACTGTGAGGTATAGTTACTGCATGCTCATACATGTTTTACCTGTACATACTGGTAGCACAGCTCCTTCACTCTTTCACCATTTCTTTCTAATGGAAAAGTGTACAGCTGCTTCATACTCATTTGGTGTCTTTTCAGCACCCTGTCAATGGTTGAGATGCTGACTGTTTGGATGTTTTCAAAGATGTTGTCCTCTGTAATGGCACTCTTTATCTCCCTTAGTCTTATGGCATTGTTTTCTACAACTATGGTGCAAATAGCCTCCTCCTGTTCAGGTGTGAAAAGGGGCCCTCTGCCACCCCTGTGAAGTTGTCCTTGAGGTCCTATGTGGAAAAAATATAGTAATGCAAAACACAAAATTGAGTAAGATAAAATGTCACTGTATAAAGTATACTTACTGTATATTGTAAAATGCAAGTGGAATACTGTAATATTGTATGAAGCATTACAGAAAGTATACAGTATTACAGTACAGTGCCTATTGTTAGATTACATACCTGTTCTGTCGACGAAAAGTCTGAATGATTGAGGACACAGTTGTTCTCCCAACATTTGACTGCACCTTTCGACCAGCCTCGGCCATTGTAAGCCCATGATTGAGAACATGGTCTACAATTGTGGCTCTTATCTCATCAGGAACGCGCATTAGTCCTCGGCCTCTTCTGCCTCTTCCTCTGTTTTGCCTCCCAGCTCCTCCGACACGCAGCCTCACTCCTCTTCCTCTTCTTCTTCTTCTTCTTCTTCTCTCTGGCTGTTGACCCCGTCCAATTGTCCTTCCATTGTCAGACATTGTAACATTGTGTTGTTCTCCGGCTATATATATACTCAACAGTTGATGGTTCATGAGATGCACCTTTGAGCTATTTCAGAAAACTGGCTGATCATTGGTTGATCTAATACTTCACACATTTCCCTTCGTTAGAGAAAGTCAAAATTCACCTGGGAGCAATTTACCAATTCAAGACAGATTTAGAAAAAAAGTTTAATGGAAATGTATAGAAATATGCTTGACATATTATGACATCTTGTTCAACCATTTTGCATGTCAAGACTTATGCGATGAACCAGGGCAATTCTAGGATCTGACCTTTGGGGGGGGGGGGGGGGGGCTCAGCCCCCAGGAAGCAGCTGACATCCACTCTTGACGAGGAATTATGAGGCTACCGAATTTAATCCAGTTTTTAAATTTCTTAGAAGATTTTTCATAAAAGCAAGAATCTTTGATTATCCAACCATGATCTATGTACACGCTCCACTGACATACAATCCCCCCACTAAATCAGTCATTTCACCAGATGAAAGTCTAATATCTCCCTAAACCTATGATAACAGTAATGATTAAAGCTTGGGTCTGCAATTCGGTACAAAAGCATGATTTATCATATTTGTATAACATTTCTTAACATCCTGACAGCAATCAAAATATTAAATTATTTGAAAAAAAACCCAAAAAAGCCATTGTCTCTGGCAGCTCCAGGGCTGTAAAAACGTCTCCCAATCCTTGTAAACGGCCCGATCTGCCCTTACCTGACCACCCGCCCCACCCTCTGCTGACTCTGCGCATCAGTCATTCCGCGTGACCGGCTTTCTACACTGGAGCTATGGCGGACTGTTTACGACAAGAATGGCAGAGAAACTACAGCCACACTTCTCATCACCAGCGGTACCTACAGCAGCTTACACTGCTGAACAGAGACAGAAAAGAAAGACTTAACTCAAGAAGGCTATCAAGAAAAGAAGCTAGACAGTGCAAGAAGTAAAACTAGTCAACATCGGAGTGGCTTTTCAGCGATGGTGACAACTGAAGGAGTCGAAGACCTGAGGTTGTTTGTTTTGTTGGGGGAAATGTATTACTACTCTGCATTATGTAGTCAACGTAGCTAACGTTAGCTCCTTATGTTGCTGTCGCATATATTCACCCAACACTAACGTTAGCCGGTTGTAGCTGACGTTAGCTAGTTAGCTAACGTTAGCCGGTGTGCTGATGTTGCCTATTTCTGTGTCCTATAGTTATGAGAGGGACGCATCAACTTTCAGCCTTGAAGCATCAGTTCAGAGCAGAACCATGCCCTGATGTTTCCACTATTTCTGCAGAGTCTCTCTCTGACAGGTGAGTGTAACTTGATGCTGATAGCAACATGGATCAAACCACTGTTATTCATGTAATATGTGTCTTTGATGGAAGCATTTCATGTATGCATGTGTCCTTCTTTCATATCAAGTCGGTTTGCTTTATGTGCATGAATGTGCTCCTTAGCAGGGATACAATAGGAAAAGGAATTACATCATTTCTTTAGCTGCACCAGGAAAATGCTTCAAGTACTGGTCCTAGCAGTCACATGTTAGCCTACTGCTTGAGACTATTGCATATTAGTGAGACATTTTTTAAAAGAAAATGGACTTTGCATTTCAGTTCATGATCTGAATGTCAGCTGAGCACAGTAGAATGTGGGAAACACAGAATGCACCTGACAATCCCTATAAATAATCACTTGCCACCATCACATAAGCTTCCCATCACCCACCTAACCCCAGACTTCATTTTTTTTTTACATAGCAACACTCCTGTGTTGTCTTTGAGCGAATCAATAACATTTTTATGCCCCATAAACACATTTAGATGTTACTTTATGTCCTGTAAACACATTGAGGTTTCCATCCTTATCCAGTTTTCTGTCTTTTTGCAGAGAGGATGGAATTCCTTTCTCTTAGGCCAGGTACTCTAAGGTGTACAACAAGAAGTCCAGCAAGTAGGGCTTGTACACACTACTGTAAAAATGCATAGAAAAAACAGTAAGAATGTGAAACTATGTAAATTACTCTGAAAGGGACATTTTGCTCACCCCCCAAAAAGTAGAATTGGTAAATATGAAATGACTGTAAATGGCACAACTCTGATGTAACAGAGACTATTTCTGGTTGTTTTCAGGAATATTTGTCACTACATAAAATGAAACTCAAGTTGTGGTGTTATCAACAGGATAACCAGTCAAGAAACCTCTGGATGTCCTTCCTGTATATAGTTGTTTATGCTAATTGTACTGTATATTGTCTAAACGATAAAAGGTATACTATTCGTATACTATATTTGTTGTGTTATTTATTTACATGTGTTCCAAGAAATGGAATAAACAAGAGTCTTGCCTAATTCAGTTGTTATTATTAGTGCATCATGTAAAGTGTAAGAACTGTAATGGGATGGCTGTTTATGCTGGAAGTGTAAAGAAAAGGCATTTATCATTCTCAAGACTTTATTCAAACAAGTTAGAGATAATGCAAAACAAGGAGTAAATACAGAACGACAAATAAATAGGTGTCAGGCAGAGTTCCAGCACTTGATGTGACTGCTCCAAACGTAGTCCTTGAATTCTGGCCTGTAAAGCAACAGATGAGCAACATGATAAGATATTTTTATGGAACAGAGCTCAACTGTCCTCAGCATACTGCGAACATATACATTTTCAATGGTCAATACTTTAGACATTCCTGGACAAAACTGTACAGATGTCCCAGTTTATATTACATTAAAAAATAAAAAAGGACCAGCCCTTTATCTTTCTTTACATGTTTCTACTTACTGTGTTTATTGTTATGCACCAAAACACAAATTCACATGGTGAAAAACTGCTTGGCAAAAAATGTGATTCTGAACAGGGCATGTGTGTCCAAGTTACATGCCTGGTCAATATACTGTACAAACACAAATAGTTGTAGGTGGTGTTTATCAGAAAAAAAGCACCAGTAATGTTCTACTTTAGTTGCTGACCTGCTCATGTCCAATCCTTTGAGCTTGAAGATCTACTCGACCTATGAACACCTGCTCCTTGACCTGTCGCCCTCACGTCCACGGCCTCTGCCTCTACTCATGTCGTCCTCTCTGACGGGATGATGTACTTCGCTCTGGCGTGTCTTCATCATCAGAGTCAACAATGCTGTCATAGTGGAAGCTCTAACATGCAAAACATCGTATCATCATGAGTCCAATACAATATTCACGTTCGTCTGTGAATCACTGAGGGAAACAAAAAAATAAAACACGCAGCAGTGATGAAATGATGCAGATATGTTTTTGGTGTATTGTAAGCAGCTTAATGTGAATCAAGTCTAGAGCATATGTCATGATTACTTGTACTTCATAGTGAACAGCCTTCTCTGCTTGACCTCTTTCCATTTGGCCAGTGCCTCTTCAAAAGGGAACTCTGACCTTTTGGGCCCCAGGCTGACCTTGAGAAGCTGCTCTTGATGTTCTGATGACAGCCTGTTCCTGTGAGGGGTGAGGATGAGGTTCTGAGCAGAGAATCCTCGTTCGCAGCCAGCTGTATGCACAGCCAGGGTGGTGGCAAGTTGAGCAAGGATGGTGAGGTTGGGGAAATCTTGCAGGTGATATTTTGTCACCAATGCCCAAAGCTTCCACATGCTGTCTCTGGGGTAGTGCTGTGCTTTGACAACTTTCTTCACCAGGGCCCACTCCTCTCGAGTTTTTTCAGCGTTGATGAGGGGCTGGGTAGTCACCTGGTGGTCCTCGGCGCCCTCTTTCCATTTGTGGGTTTGCTCATGCCCATAGTGGGCAATAAGCAGTTCTAACTCCTCCTCTCCATAGGCCTTCAACTCTTCTTCACTCATGAAGCAGATGGGACGGAGACTCATCACACCAAACGCACACAACAGCGAGGTGTTTGGAAACCTGGAGTGCATGTTGCTTATCAAGCTGTCAATAAAGCTGATGCACAACTGAGCCAGATTAAATGTGGCTTTTGTGATTTGATGCCCACCCCTGTACATGTTGCCCTGGATGTCGCTGGCTAATGCTGTGAGGTTGGGAGAGGTCATTTCTTTGATCTTTTCCAGATCCTTGATGGCAAAGTCCAGCTTCACTTTTACCAATGCAACGTCAACGTTTTCTGTTTGCAGGAACTGGGATAAGATTGTAACGGGGCCATGGCATCCATCATCAGAGCAGTGATGCTGATGAACTTCACTGTGCCAATCTTTTTCTTTAGGCCGTTTGCCTTTGGGTCTTTGCTGATATCCTGGGTCACTTCAGTGAAGTATGTCAGCAGGCTGTCAGTTGTCCTGTGCACAATTTGAAGAGCATTGTAGTAAGATAGCCATCGAATGGAATGCAGCTCCTTGTAGGTGAGCACTGGGTCTTCCAGCAGTTTTTGTATTTCTCTTATTTTGACTGCTCGTTTGGGACTAGCACGGAAGTAATAGAACAGATCAGTTAGTATCTGCTGATGCTCTTTGAGAGCTGGTATTGCCTCTGCTGCTTGAGATGTGCACAAGGCCAGGGAGTGGGCAACACAGTGCACATTCACCATATGGGGGTTGGACCGAAGCAGTATGCCTGTGCAGCCTTTGTTTCTTCCCGTCATGACTGCAGCTCTATCTGATCCCATGCTCATCACTTTGGTTAATGGGACATCCAGCTCTGACATCACTTCCTGGATACATTTTGCAATGCCTGCACCTGTTGTATCCAGACAGTCTTTATTTGCAACAAAATGAGTGCTTGGTTGAAATGACTCAGTATCAGTGATTTGGACATATACAACAAGGCGTTTGTGGTTGGTGATGTCTGTAGACTCATCTGTGAGCACAGTCACAAATGGAGATTCATTCACTTTCTTTTTTAGAGCTGCATGCACAGTGTCTGCTATACTGGACAGCAGTTCTGTGGCTGTGTATCGTGAACTGTAAGAAACAGCTTTTTGCTGCAGAGGTTTGAGATCTGGGACACCAACCTCTGCCAGAAGGTTGTGTAATGACTCAAACTTGGACAGGGGGACCCCCTCCTGGGCCATCCAGTGAGTGGTTTTTAACAGCACCAGCGCTGCTTTGTCCTGCTGACTGTCCACCTTCATCTGACTTTGTTCCAAGTCTTTTTGTAGAGCAGGAATACTGAGGCAGGACTGATGTTCTTTGCTTAAAACATGGCGAGTGATGGTGGAGTGCTGATAGTTGGTGCATTTGTTTGATTTGTGCATAGATGTGCCTGTTTTGTTATAAATAGTGCAAATGTCACAATACATGAAATTGTCATCTGAAAAGCGCAGCCATTTGTATGTGGTGAGCCACTGCTTGAGAAAAGTTAGCTTTTTTGGGGAGGAAGATGCAGAAGGTTGAGGCACTTCTTTTGCAGTGGGCTCATCAGGCTCAGTAGAGGAGGAGGCAGAAGTAGGTACAGGCAATGTTGAGGTACTCTCTCTAGGCTGATCAGAGTCAGGGAGGAGTGCAGAGGTAGTGGGAGCAGAAAATACAGCTGCAATAGTCTGCTGACCTGCAATAGGTTTTATCTTTTTCTTTGGTGGCATTTTTGCGTTCTCCTTTTCCTGCTTACTCGAGAAAAAACGGGATCTCTTTGGAAGCGCGATGTATGCGCAGACCCCGTTTGGGCATAACAAAATGGCGGCTGCCATTCAATGTAGTTTTCATCACCACCAACGGATTATGTTTTATTTATTTCATTACAGCATGTCCCCTAAACATTAAAACATAATCGACACGAATGAGCACAGCATCGAGCAGTGGAAACGTGGGTTTATTTACTATGAAGTTCGTATTTTTAATTGTTGAAATGAAATCAGCGGTGACGGGCTAGTTGTTTTGGTAGCGGCTAAATTAGCATGTCGCGATACTTTGTACAGGGGATCACGTCTGCGCCGAGGGTTGAAACAGCGCTTATCCGGTCTGCTAACAACAAGGTTTCTTTTGCCAGTTACTGTGATTAAACACGAGTTGTTTAATGTTCACAATGTATCGTTTTTCATGGGAAAAATGAGGTGCGTCCCCGGGACGCATGGGTAGTGAGTTTAGTGCGTCCTTTCAGATTTTAATGCGTCAGGGACGCAGGACGCGTACCTAGCAACATCACTGGGCCAGTGTTACAGTTGTTAGTTTTCCTTGCACATGGTTAATTAGCTGAGTTAACTGTGTCTGAGACGTGCCAGCTAATGCCACCATGCTGTCTGCTCGTTAAGAGGTCAAGAGCAGCAGTAGATGGCTGAAGCATCTACTGTTAACATTAGTCAACAGCTAAAGTGTGGTTTATGTATTGAAAAGGGGAAAAGAAGCAGGGAAATGTACTATATAGCCAGGGTTTCCCCCAGTGTATTATAAGCATGGCGGGCCGCCAGGTCTTACTTGCCCCCCCGCCAGGCTAAGCATCATTTTTTTTTTTTTTTTTTTTTAAATCAGTCTTGCGCTCCATCAACACGTGATCAGGTGTCTTTTTCATCACCTGATAACGTCACAACTTCGTCGCGCATAACGGGACATGTCACGGACATCATGCTCATCAGACCGCTGCTTCACGCTGGTGTGAAGCACACCAGCTGACCGAGAGGAACTCACCAAGTCGACGTCGACCTCGTAGCCGTTAACGTGAGCGGAGCCGCGGCTCTAGAGGCTCAGCCAGCTGCTGCAGCGGCTAGTAGCTGTTAGCTGTTAGCACGTCGTCCCCTGCAGCGTCAGAGCTCCGGACTTCTGTGAGCCGAGCTGCTTTTACCAGATGTGAAAATGACCCAGCGTTTCATTTTTCAGCTCGTACGGTTCGCGTTTACACACGTTTGTTTTCTCTGGTCCAAACAGTAGATTACAGAGTATCTTTGGTAGATCCGTGATTGTCACGTTTCCATGACGACTGACCGGAAAAAGAGGCGTGGTCATGTTCACGTGACTCCAGATCGTAAAAATCTCTGAGGAAAAAAATAAAAATCTCTGGAGACACCAGGCAGTTGTTTTTTAGTTTTTAGTGCAGACAGTTGATATTATTTATCTAAATAGTATTTTTATTATTTATTTATTTTTGTCGTTGGTTGAACAGCATTTCAAGAGTGCAGTCTGTAAGACCTGGTGTTACATAAATGTCTTATAATAACACATGATAATGATGATATTTTAAAATTTCCAGTCAACTTTTAACATTGATCTTAAAGCCTTATGGAATCACTCCTTCTAAATTCTACTACTCCATTAATGAATCTGTTACCTATAGGGCCCTGCCATCAGTCAATGGTCAGGGTCAGGCCCCTGACACAAAAAAACACGCTTGGGCACCGTGGGGCCGCTGGTGGGCCACCCTACCACCGGGCTTAACGAGTTTTCTGGGGGAAACCCTGATAGCTGTTGGTTATCTTTGCTTGTGGTAACCTTGAGCAAACTGGCCTCCTCCTTAATTAAGCCTTGTTAATGTTGCCTCAAGCATGCATGCTTTCACTGCCTGTATGCAGAGAGGACAGGCGGGGAGATGGAAGTTAACAGCAGCTAAGATGGCAGCTTTTGCAACACTCTACTCTTTTTGTTGTTGTTTTATGAATGTAGCCTAATTGATTTCTACAGCTTAAGTGTATCAGGTCTTGCCTGGGATGCTCTCAGTAAGTAGCTTTCAGCTGTTCATGTGATGTTTTTCAATGTGATATAAACCCATGTTGTGTAGGGCTGCTAGTGTAACGTGTGAATGTCTTTTGGAAAAGAGAGGTACCATAGCACACTTTCTGATGTATCAGGCCAGTGTTACAGTTGTTAGTTTTCCTTGCACATGGTTAATTAGCTGAGCTAACTGTGTCTGAGACGTGCCAGCTAATGCCACCATGCTGTCTGCTTGTTAAGAGGTCAAGAGCAGCAGTGGATGGCTGAAGCATCTACTGTTAACATTAGTCAACAGCTAAAGTGTGGTTTATGTATTGAAAAGGGGAAAAGAAGCAGGGAAATGTACTATATAGCTGTTGATTATCTTTGCTTGTGGTGACCTTGAGCAAACTGGCCTCCTCCTTAATTAAGCCTTGTTAATGTTGCCTCAAGCATGCATGCTTTCACTGCCTGTATGCAGAGAGGACAGGTGGGCAGATGGAAGTTAACAGCAGCTAAGATGGCAGCTTTTGCAACACTCTACTCTTTTTGTTGTTGTTTTATGAATGTAGCCTAATTGATTTCTACAGCTTAAGTGTATTCATAGTAACCAACCAATTAACACAATGATCAATGAACAAACCAAAATGGTGGTAAGGTTATTTGGCAGTCAAAGCACCATTTACTGCTAATGTCAATCTTTAAACTGTTTAGTTAGCTGAGGAGACAGGTGGGACAGGTGTTTTGAGAAACCATCACACAGCTAAGTGAGCCTGCTGTGAATATAGTGACTTAGACTTGTTGTTATTAAAGAGTATCAGAGTATGACTGTTTGTTGAATTGACTTTTCTCCTGTTTTTTTCCCCTGTATTTTCATAGTTTATATGAAATGTGAGTCTGGCTAAGCTGCTATGTTGCTGGCGTATGTCAGTTCAAACATTTTCCTCTCCTAGCCCTGTCTGTAGGACTTTTAGATGGTGATCATAGTTTATGAGGCCTACTAGAGGTTCCCTGGAGTTGGTTTTGTTATCTGATGTTTTTTCTTCTTCTGTGAAGGACTTTGTAAGCTTGTTGTGTGCTATATAAATATGTCCATATGTAGTAAATTCATTTGTTAAGCAGTGTAAAAGTAAGTCTGGATTCAGTAATGATGTTGCCAGTACTGTACAAGCCGTTTTATTTTTCTGATCATATGCTTGTCTATCATCTATCATCAGACTAATGACACCTGCCGGTTAAACATGCAAAAGTGAAGACGCATAAATCCAAAGGAAGATGCAAAATTTTATGTGACTACTGGAAAGGACAAAGAGGGACTTGACATCAAGTACATCAATGCCTTCAAAGGTAAGTTGAATCTTTTGACTTTTTAGTCATGATTAAATTATCGTTTTACTTTATGTCACTTCTTTGTTTTTTGTGTGTCAAATAGGTCGTGGCGTCTTCACACCTGCTCGATTTGACAGAGGAGACTTTCTGTTGGAGTACAGGGGTGAACTAATAAGCAGTCAAGAATGTGAAGGAGACAGAGACTTAACCATGAAAGCCTTAAGGTGTTCGAGTTCTGTTTCAATGGAAAACTGTGGTGGTACGTATTCTGTCAATGCTTACTCTAATCAGAAATATTATACTTTGCCTGTGGTTTGCTGAACATGAGGCAATTTTGATCGGACGTTCTTAAATCAGGGCAACTTACACTGCTTAAGAATATAAATTGACTGTTTTTTAAACCATTACTTGTGTCTTACTTAGTGTTGATGCAGCAAAAGAGGACGAGTCTCTTGGAAGACTTGTAAATGACGACCATATAAACCCTAATGCCAAGATGAAGTACCTGACTGTCCAAGGGAAGCCCCATCTATGTTTGTTTGCAGTACGGGACATAAATCCAGGAGAGGAGATCACCTATAATTATGGCGACTCAGACTGGCCGTGGAGATGCAAGGTAATCCAAACATAATTTTGTTAATTAATTTTAATGTTGTCAAAATGAAAATGCTCTAACCATAGAAATCTGCTTATAAATACTGTACATTGTCCATCTGGCTTTGGTTTTAACATGGTTTTTATAGCAATAAAAAGCAATTTTGGCATGTCAAGTGAGAAGCCAGTGATCATAGCTGCTTAGAGAGAGAGGAGACTGTCAGTGCAATATAAAGACAGAGATGGAGTTTTTCTTTAGGGTTTTACATACTGCATGTTTTTATGTTGAAATGATAATAGTATATGAGTAAAATTCAAATTTGATGTCTGCAGTGCGCCATAGGAGCAATTGAGGCTTGTCAGTTATTGCTCTAAATGCGTATCGGCCATTAATCTCTCAATGTTGCTGATATCTATGCACAATTTAAAAAAAAAGTTGAGTGGCAGTTGACAATTTAGATGTTCCCAGTAAAAAAGTTTACATAGACCATAGTTAAAAATTTTTGTCTCAACATGCCTTCATAAAGCATTAATAGTACTAATACTATAATATTTCTCATTATAGGAAACTATGTAGAAACTCCTGTCTTCAGTTGTCAATGATGATACCTTCTCTTTGCCTTTTCAGCAGGATCTTGATGAGGAAATGCCCTCGACAATATGTGGAGACACAAATTCCCCATCTACAGTTCAAGATATTGCAGAGGTATATCTTCATGAGAGATGGATTTGTATTAATATCTCGTGTCGATTGTCTATATCTTGCAAAACTATCCTTTTGTCAACTGTAGGATAGTGTCTTTTATTCAAACCTCTTATGTTCTCTCTAGTGGTACATTTCCCGTACATGTCAATTCATCGTCCCTTTCCTCTGTTGTATCTGCTACAGATGGTGACTGAGATCAACCAGATCCAGACAGCTGCGATCACCCAGAATCAGACGAGTCTATTGCTTGGTCCTCTGAACAAGGTTGGAAAGGTAAATTATGTCCAGTTTACTGCTTTATGATGTTACTTATGGCAAAATATCAAAACTGACAACATGTTTCACGGGGGTTGTGTGTGTGTGTATAGTTGCATGAGTGTAACATGGTTTATGTGGACAGTGTATGGTTTTATAAGGACGTGGTTTACAGGAACATTGGTATCTAAGGCCCATCTTGTAACATGTGTTAGGAGTAGAGGGATTCCTCCTTTTCTTTCTTTTCTCTTTCCCTCTGTTTTCATAAATTAATGGACTGGTTTTCATGAGAGCGGTAAGAGGTGTGGTTAAGCGGTGCTGAGGTTGGGATGACCTCACTTGGAGAGGCGTGTGCCTCCTGCCCCTGGAATCAAAGAAAAGTGACTCACCTGTGTGTGGGGGGCGCTGGGGCTGTGAAGTAGCCTGAGTGAGCGCCACGCTGGAGACGCCGACTGAAGAGAGACGCACCTTACCCTCATGAGAACCAGCCTGGGGCACGAAGACCCATCCACCATCATTCTTTTAAAAAACTTTGAACTGAAAAACAAAGACGGAGCTCGCCGCTCCAGAGAGAGCACAGGTCTGAGCTGGCGGCGGTGTTGTCCTGAAAGACCAGCTACCTCCGGTAGGCCGACCCACCTCCACACTTTCCTCTTAGTGAAATCAGTCCATCTCCGCCCTGCTTCTTTACCATGTTCTTTCTCCTTCTCACACACTCCAGGTTAGGATTAGCACGTTACGTTTACTTGAATCTTCCTAGACCCGCTAGTCCGTAACACATGCTTTTCAAAGCTTTGGTCAGTCTCATATCTGAGTGTATGTGTGTGGAACCATGACCTGCCCCAAATATGACTTGTGAGGTCCCTACAGTTTAAAGGGTGCTGTTTCCAGGTGGGGTTGATAGTGGCATCCCTTTGGTTTTGAAGAATACTTTGAGCTGCTGCATTTGATCTGTATGTTGTGCATTGTCATTTGTTTGGCTCCCAGTCATGAGATGTAACTAGTCACAAGGAATAATGCAGTTCATGATAAGATCTCATTTTAAAAGGAATCCAAGCAAATCTACGAACTATAAAGGCAAGAAGTCGCTCAGTGTGAAAGATTACAGTCAGCGCTCTCAGGTAGAGCGTGATCATTGTAGAAAGTGAGTTGGAAGTAGAAAATCAATGAAGTAATGACATGCTGTATTCATGAGTTAACAATTACTTAAAAGATTATACTTTCTGCTGACTGCTGTCATATAGCCTTCATAGGTGACCAAAGAACAGTGTCAGAGCTGATTTTTTTTCCACAAAACACTCACAGAAACACAGCCATGATGCCCTTCACATAATGTCACAGAACATCCTGTCTCCAAATATGTGTGATCATTTTTTTTCTTTGCCTTTTCAGCAGGATCTTGATGAGGAAATGCCCTCGACAATATGTGGAGACACAAATTCCCCATCTACAGTTCAAGATATTGCAGAGGTATATCTTCATGAGAGATAGATTTGTATTAATATCTTGTGTTGATTGTCTATATCTTGCAAAACTATCTTTTTGTCAACTGTAGGATAGTGTCTTTTATTCAAACCTCTTATGTTCTCTCTAGTGGTACATTTCCCGTACATGTCAATTCATCGTCCCTTTCCTCTGTTGTATCTGCTACAGATGGTGACTGAGATCAACCAGATCCAGACAGCTGCGATCACCCAGAATCAGACGAGTCTATTGCTTGGTCCTCTGAACAAGGTTGGAAAGGTAAATTATGTCCAGTTTACTGCTTTATGATGTTACTTATGGCAAAATATCAAAACTGACAACATGTTTCACGGGGGCTGTGTGTGTGTGTGTAGTTGCATGAGTGTAACATGGTTTATGTGGACAGTGTATGGTTTTATAAGGACGTGGTTTACAGGAACATTGGTATCTAAGGCCCATCTTGTAACATGCTTTTCAAAGCTTTGGTCAGTCTCATATCTGAGTGTATGTGTGTGGAACCATGACCCGCCCCAAATATGACTTGTGAGGTCCCTACAGTTTATAGGGTCCTGTTTGATTGATGATAATATTTGTGTTTTGTTTGTAAAATCCCGAAACAAGGAGTCAGCTGCCTCAACGAAGGCCTCTTTTATCATCTCTCCATCTTGGAAAGACTTCTTATGCTTAATGATAGTGACTCACCCATAACAATGCTTCGATGGCTGCCTTTGCTTGTGAATTCCACTGTGTGAAAAACGATTGTTGTCCGATTAACTGTGATTTTAGTTCCCTCACCCTTATCTTTCTCAGTTCGCTTTTCGGAGGGAAGTCAGTGTCGTGCTTATTTATGAACAGTTCAAAAGTGCCTCTCAACATTCCCCTTCTTCGGAATATCGATGGTAGTTTGACAAATCGGACAAACGCACTTCAAAAAAGACATAGTGAAAAAAAAGTCCTCCTCCCATTCTGCGTGGAAGTGGTATGTTTTGGGCTTTTTACTTGGTCCAGCTGCCCCACTCATTTTTTATATCCCTTCTTTTGTTGATATCAATTGAAGCCGCTAACCAGGTCACTTAGCTCGCTTGTGTTTTGCAGTAGCTAGTACGTTTGCGCATGCATGGTGACCCATGACGCGTGACACGTACAAGAAGAGATCTCAGACTGGCCGCCCTGTACGTCAATCAGGTGGCATAGATTTGATTTCGCTTTTCAGAGATTCATTCATTTTCACACGATCTACCCGCACTACCTTTGTGATCTACCGGTCGATCGCGATCAACGTATTGGGTACCCCTGTCATATAGCCTTTATAGGTGACCAAAGAACAGTGTCAGAGCTGATTTGTTTCTCACAAAATATTCACAATACAAAAAACAGCCATGATACCCTTCACAGGGTTTTTAAAAATTAATCCAGCCAAATCTACGAACTATAAAGGCAAGAAGTCGCCCAAGGAATGTATCCACAAGGGTTCATTTGAAGTAAGGGCACGCAGCGCTTCCCAGTTTTGCGCATTTGACCAAAACAGGCTCCAACCTCCGACAACCTCACCAGTACTCACAGCAGCAGCGCATCAGGCTGGATGCTCCTGATTTGCACGAAGGAGTCAGAATTTAACTTCATGCAAATGAGACACTGTTGTCTACAGATATTAATGTTGATGCATCTTTTCCCCCCCTTGTTTGCAGTGTTTTGATGAGGAAATGCCTTCTGCACTTTGTGGGGCCAAAAATTTGCCACCCACAGTTGAAGGCAATGCTGAGGTATGTCTTCATAAGATATAGATTTCCATTAATACCTTGCATTGATTTTCTATATCTTACAGAATTATACAGATGTTAAAAGCAAGGTTTTTCTGTCTTTTTATAAACAGTAGGATAGGTTCTTTGCTCAATACTCAATTGTCCTCTAGTGCTACATCAATTGTTCTTTTCCTCTATTCTATCTGCTACCAGATCCAGACAAGTCACATGCTCTGTCCTCTCAACAAGGTTGGAAAGGTAAATTAAATCCATTGTACTCCATAAAGATGATACTTTTGGCATAAAATTGCAGTCCAATGAATGTGACATGGACAGTGGCCCTTCTCATAACATACACATAGTGTACAGAAAATGTGCAGTAATACTTTTGCATACATAAGTACAGCGTAATCAGAATATCAGTAATATTTGTAATCCTGAATACTGTTTTTAAGACTTTTGCAATTTGCAGCACTACAAAATTTTTCTTTTTTATGGCTTAAACATAAAGTACATCAAACAATAGAACACTGTTAATTTCTCTCTTTCTCTTTTTTTTTAGATGACCACTGAGAATAACAACAATCAGTTTCCCAGTCTATGTCAATTGGGTCCAGTTGTCAACAGTGCCAAGGTAAATTGAAAGTCACATTGACATTGTATTTAAAGGAATATGTTCTCTGGAGTAGGTATCAACATGTTAATGTGAAATATATTGCTGCTCAAACTGTGTGGCACAAACAAATGTTAGATTTTAATTTTAATTTTTGCCAATAGTGTCAAAAACATCAGCTGGTATCCACAACAGTATCCAGTATAAAGCGATTAATCATCAGCATTCAGGGAAGACAATTAGCCTACATTTTATTTCATGGGGGCAGTAAGGGACCTGGATAATGGATAAGGGGAAACAGGCCCAAAAAAGGTTGCGAACCGTTGCCTTAAGTGAAATTTTAAGACTTTTCTTTAAGGAGACAAGAGAACAAGAATTTCTGTTACATTAGTTAAACTCTGTTGATCACTAAAACTGACGAACACATTTTGTTTTCAGTTTGTGATATAGATGTCTGTGTGTGTGTGTGTATATATATATATATATATATATATATATATATATATATATATATGATAAATAAATACGTTTGTTTGATTTTTACTTTGCATATCTTCCAGGAAATGCTTGTGAAGAACAACCCAGAAGAGCGCCAAAGAGAGTGTGGTCAACGGCTGAGGTTGCTGCAGTATTGCGGCATTTTAAAGATCACAAACATAAAGGAAAACTGGCTACCAAAAACGAATGCAGTCACTGCAAGCTGGTTGAAGGCCCTGTCTTGGCACAAAGAACAGTGCAAAATATAAGGGACTTTGTTTTATGTTAATTTTTATTTTAATCTTATGGACCAGTTAAGTCATTACAGCAGATGAGCTGTATGGAGCCATTTGGTGTTTTTTTGGTTGTCCCCAACTACTTCAGTTGTTTAAGAGAATGCTGCAACGTTGTCTTACTGTGACGCTCCAGAAATGTTTTGTTGGGTGAACTTATAACTAAATGTTTAGACAGCAACAAGTTCCAAATGTATATTTGTAAGTTGGATAATAATTACAATTTTTAATTAACAGAAAAGCTAATGTGAATTCTTGTTTAAAGTTGTGGCCCTTGTACTGTGTGACGCTGTAACAGGCTGCTATATGGCTGTTGGTGAGGTGTCACCATCAAATTATGGTGATATTTCAACTGTATACAATACAGAATTAAGAATAAATGGCCTGTTCCTGTAATGCTTGGTGAAGTCTGGTCAGTGTAATAATGTTAATGAGGAGACATTTAAAAGTGACATCATCGTCCCTTTAAAGTCCAGATAATGTTTTTTTGGTCCTTATAAGTCACATATTTGTCAGAAAGGGAATTGTCCACGAAAACCACAATAGAATTAGGGTGATGTGTATCAAGTTCTGTAGGGTGTATCTGCAACCTAAAATGACCCAAATTTTTTTCAGATTTTTTGGAGTGTTTAAATCTAACTCTCATAGCTCTAGGACCTCAGGAAAGGGTAGTCCATCTAAACCACCACCGGGCCTGTTTGGAAAAATTGTCTGGCTAAACCATAAAAACCCGTATTTGTGTGTGTGTGTGTGTGTTTTATAGGCCTACAGTAATATCTTACCTCAATGGGATGTTATAACACTAAAAATGACAAGAAAAATATTGGAGAAAATAAATGATCTAATTATTGATGATACAGTTTACAGTAGTATAACAGTCACTGTGCAGTGATGCATTAGATTGTGGTAAAGTAACTAAGTAAAACAACAATACAATTACATTGGTAACTCATTCTGTAAGAAATACATAAGGCATACATTACGAATGGTAATACAGTGTTGTCCTTTGAATTGTATGTCTAGGATTGGATGACAACCTCGCACGGGTGGCAGAGGAAGACTTCTCAATGACCAACAAGAACAAGACATCTGTAACATGGTGAGGGCAAATAATGCTATCACACTGAGACAGATCCGCACTGCAGCTTGGAGGTGTATGAGCATCAGGCTCAAAATCAGAGGTCCCTGCTCCATGCAATGGACGCTGCGTGTGATGATATTACAGGAGATCAGTGCAGGGGATGGTTGCAACATGCACGCCGTTTCTTCCCTTGTTGCATCGCAAGGGAGAATATACGCTGTGATGTGGACAAGAATCTGATGGTGAGGATGGTGGCCAGTGAAGAAATGTTAGTTTTGAATCTCCAGCTTTATTTACAGCACTGTAGGCTACATATAAATTTCCCTGTTTTTTGTTTATGTGTTTATATTACAGTATATTGTGCTGTATACATTTTCTTTTCCCTCTGATGTATGGAAGTTACTTTATGTGTGTGAATAAAAATGGTTACAATTTCCTTGGCAGTATGAGTGCAATGTGTGATGTCAAACCTTGGAGGGTACTCTTGCCGTAAAATCCTTTTTTTTTTTTTTTCAGTTTTCTACACAATTGTATTCTGTTTAGCTAGACAAAAAAAACTAGTACAGTAACCATTGTCAATGAAGGACTGGGTTAAGACTGAGAGGTGGACATGAGGGATATTTCAATGGTCCTCTGCCATAGTGACAAAACATCTAAACATTTTGATTTGCAGTGCTTACACAATGCCAAAGGGACAATGCATTTTGGGGGCACTGACTATGAGAAAGGAATTTAGTTTTGACACATGAGTGAACTGTTTTGGGAGAGATATGAGCTTTTGCAGGTGATCTATGGTGTTGTGCTGAACCATCCAGGTTATTTTGGCAAAAGCACCAAGAGTGTTGAGAGCGTCCGGTCTGTTTCGAGAAATGAGCCAAAGCAATTGAGAAGGATCTTTTGCCTTGTGATGGCACTGACTATTTATATGGGAAAGGAATTTAGTTTTGAAGCATGAGTGAACAGTTTTGAGAGAGATATGAGCTTTTGCAAGTGAACTATGGTGTTGTGCTGAACTGTAAGACTGTTTTGCCAAATGATCTTAGAGTTTTGAGAATGTAATTTCTGTTTCAAGAAATGAGCCAAACCAATGGAGAAAAACTGTAATATGATTGTGTTTTATGCTCAAGCCCGAGGGTTGATTGCCATATGTGGCTGAGGATAAAAAAAGAAGGATTAACTGAAATGGATTAAAATAAAATTTAAACTGTCCTCTGTTTTCAAATCTAGGCTGCCGCTATGTGTTTTATTTATTATCAAATGAGGCTACCTTTTATTTTGTACATTTTCACAAACACAGGGACGACTTAAGTAGGTCTATATATATATATATCTCTGTATTGCTACTCTATTTCTATTTATTGTAGGCTAGTTCTTTTATTTCATAAATGCACCAAAACATGGCATCATTGAAATGGAAATGCAAAGTTCAAGTACCTTATACTGTAAGCATAACTAGCCCACTGCAGAGTTGCCACATGATGTGAAAATATGAATGAATACTCATTTAGGCCTATTAATAATCTTCTTAGGCTAATTTAGAATTTCTAGGCTGTGTTACCTTCATCATAAGGCACAAATATGTTTTGCGGCTCCAGACAGATTTTTTTGGCGAGGGACGGCTAAAAACACTCCTTTGATAGTAAAGGTTGCTGACCCCTGGTCTATAACATTGTGTCTCAGCTTTTTTGGCCTATTAAGGGATAAAAGATCATCTTGAACTATAGCCTATTTGGGGTATTTTTAAAAGCCTATGTGTTACACTCGGTACTAGTAGGACCCAGAAGCGGACACAAGGCAGGATGAGATGTTCAAGGTGTTTTATTAAAGAACCAGAGGACAGCTGGTGGTGATGTGAGTCCTTGTCCGAGAGGTGGCAGTAGGAGACCAGGTAGCTCACGGGGCGCTGGCAGCGGTGTGGCGTGTGGCCGCGGAGGTGCGGCCGGGGCAGACTGTCCGCTGCAGAGGCGCGGGGAGAGCGGAGTCACAGGCAGGGTTTGGATCACCGGTGTACACTGGAGGCAGAAACAAAGTATTAGTTTAGGCAACGAAAAGACACTAGAAGTTCGCTAGAGCTTAGTTCGGGCTGAGCCATATACCACGTCTGGTCGACATAATCATCTGGCAGCAGGTAGCGTGGAGAGCTGGGTTATAAACTGGCGCTGATTGCCAACCTGCAGCAGGTGTGTGTGCCAGCAGCTCCGGTGACAGGGGACTCCGCCCAGCCTCTCGCCGCACCTCTGCAAGCAAAACAGGGAAACAAAACACAAAAACTCCACCACAGAAAGTGAGATCGTGACACTATGCCCTCTAAATGGGATTTAATATGCATTGAGACATGAACCACCTTCCTCCATGCCATGGACAGTACAGTATTTCTGTATCATATTTACACAGTACTGAAACACATTGGTTTTCAATGTAAAATACACATGGTAAATATGGAAAATGGATGGTAAAAATTTGAAGACAAAGTAAAATATGAACTTAAAAACAAATTGTTTTATTGATATTGGGATATTGTATGAACTTAAAGGGAGATTAAAAAGTCATCCATGAAATTACTCTAAATATAATGTACTTTCTTTTTATAGGTAATTAGTGAGGTGGTTTGCCCCTTTAACAATCAATGCCCTTTTCTCACCTGCTTCTTCCAGGTCTTGCACCCTCTGTGTGTCCTCTCTCTCTCCATCCTCCTCTCTCCCTCTTTACATACATACAAACGTTTTGTAAGGAAGTAGTTATAAACCTTTAAAGTAATACATAAAGCAAACAAGCCCAGTGGGCCAATTTCTGAGGTAAATACAGCAAATGTAGGCCTACATTATAACATGTCAATGTGCAGTGGGACAGAGCAGTTTTAAAAGATTGAGTAAATAAATGTGGGCAAATGCAATGAATGTGGCCAAAAAGATGCTTATTGTTATTGTCTTCTTTGACTACCTGTTCATGTTCTCACCTGTTTCATCTTGCTCTCTCCTTTTCTCTCTCTCTATCCTCATCTCCCTCTCTTTGTACTGTCCACCAAAAAGACAAAGTAATACAGTATAACAACTAAACAACAAAGAAATAAATGCTAACTCATTAACATGTATGCATCTATTAAATACTTTGTTGCTATACTACTAACTGGCATGGATTTACATTCTCTCACCTGCACCTGGCTGTTTTCTTTTAAAAAAAGAAGTATGTCCATCTTTGGAAAAGCAGACATTTGCAAAGGGTTTAATGTTCCAGTGTTTAAGATGGTATCACTATCCTACAGTATAGCGACCATGAATCACCTTTTTATCAACAGCCAGTATGAAAAGCAGGCATATGTAGTGTAAAAAAAAGAAGATTCATATCATTCAAACGTTAGTCTACTAGCACTATAGCTGCTACTCCTATAGCCACGATGCTTCACCAACCTGACTAGAGACTAGGCTATAGCTTATTTTGTGCCACATTAACTTACTGATAGTCTGGTAGCTGGGGGCTGGAACTAACTAATTGTTTCTACCAGCAGTAATGAATACTTACTTTCTTGAAAAACTAAAATTATTATATCCATTCTTCTTCATTCGCATTCTTCTCCTCATGCTGTTCTAGTCGGCTCTGTGTGCTTCAAGGTACACACACGCTGCAGGATGTGGAATGGATTGGATAACGACGCACTGAAGGGGCTCTCTCTACCTTACACTATGAAGTGAAGGGAAACTGACAGATTTATGATCATACTTAAGTGAATAATGACAGGTTATATGATTATTTATTTAAACTCATATTCTGGCCACTTTATACTAAGAAAAGAGATCATATTACTCCTGTATTGGCCTCTCTGCACTGGCTCCCTGTAAAATCAAGAATAGAGTTTAAAATCCTTCTCCTCACCTACAAAGCTGTTAATGGTCAGGAACCATCATATCTCCAGGAGCTCATACTACCCTATTACCCAACTAGAGCATTACGCTCCCAGAACGCAGGATTACTTGTAGTTCCTAAAGTCTCCAAAAGCAGAATGGGAGCCAGAGCCTTCAGTTATCAAGCTGCTCTTCTGTGGAACCATCTTCCTGTTTTGGTCCGGGAGGCGGACACCCTCTCTACCTTTAAGAGTAGACTTAAGACCTTCCTTTTTGATATAGCTTATAGTTAGGGCTGGCCCAGGCCCGTCTTGGTCCAGCTCTTAGTTATGCTGCTATAGGCCCAGTCCGGGGGACAAATGACACACTGAGCTTCTCTCTCCTCCTCTCCTCTCCATCTGTATACATTATGCCTGTATACATGCCCCATCTCTGCATGTCACTGACTTCACTTCTTCCCCGGAGTCCTTGTGCTTTCTAGTCCTACAGGCTCTCATGGATCCTGGCCGTACCCGGGTCGTGGATCGTGGATGCGCCTACTGCCATGGCCCTGCCTGACACCCACCACTACTGTTGCTAATATTAGTCATATCTCTGTTACATACGTTTCACTACTATTATTGTAATGCATTACTACATACTATCCTTACCGTTAACCACTACTACTGTTATCACTAGTAATCACATTTCCATGTGCATTTCATTATTATTGCTGTAATACCTCTTTATGTACTTTCATTCCTGTCAACTATCCATTATAATTGAATACATTGTGATCTCGTTGATCTGCTCTGTACATGCGACATCTATTGCACGTCTGTCTGTCCTGGGAGAGGGATCCCTCCTCTGTGGCTCTTCCTGAGGTTTCTTCCGCATTTTTTCCCTGTTAAAAGGGCTTTTTGGGGGGCAAGTTTTTCCTCACTCGAATCGAGGGTCGAAGGACAGAGGGTGTCGTCTCTGTACAGATTGTAAAGCCCTCTGAGGCAAACTGTGATTTGTGAATTTGGGCTATACAAATAAAATTTGACTTGATTTGATTTGATTTGATATTCCATTTGTTGGCACTTTTTTGTAAAAAAAATTAAATATTTTTTTAATAAAAACACCAAATATTTTAGGGGGGCTTAAAAAAAAATAGGCCTAATGACGGCACTGCGATGAACTAATGCCTAAATGTTGTGGGGGGTGAGACTATTCAACAGAGACCCATTACAATTTTATTCATTTTAATCAACATGACATAAGCAATTGATAACGTAGGAAACAGCTGAGAATTGTACATAATCATTTGCATGGATGTACCAAAGCATTTGCAACTTGTTCAAAGAAATGAGAAACTGCTTTTTTGATGTGCACAAGTGACACAATGATGTGAAGATTGAACAAGTAGTTTTGAGAATTTCAATTCTGATCTGAGAGTTGTATCAAAGCGACTGAGAAAACTGTAAATGATGACTACACCTACCAGCATTTTCATAAAGTAATAAAGTATTATACCACTTAAGTGATGCAAAGTGATGTAAGCGAGGTGAGCAGTTAAATTCCCCTAAACCAGCATTAGGCATTAGTTTTTATTTTTGAAATTACACAGTAATTTGAAAGGAAAGCTCATAATGCCATTGACTAGTGTTGTGCAAAAATATAAACTTCAATCATATACTTTATGTATTCACTCATATACTCTATGTAACCTAATGAAATATGTTGTGTTAAAATCAGGTTTGGAATGCTTTAAAGCTGCATAAAATAAATCACATAAACGTTATTTAAAAAGAGAGCTGTCACAGGCCAGAAGCTGCTGGTGTCATCCAAGATGAACTATCCAGTGGAGAAGCAGCTAGGTAGCCCTGAGAACACCAGTGTTTTGAGCTAGGCTATGCTGTGGAAAAGTACCTAATGTTCCTAATATGCTATAAACAACCAGGACACCCTTATAAAACAAAGGCAGAGAAATAACACCCAACAGAATCGATCCGAGTTAGCAAATCTTAAAGATGGGCTGAACCTCCTCGGGGCAAAGTCCACAGAGGAGCAGGACAAACAAACAAAAAATACATTTTTGGATTTTTTTGAATTTTTGGATTCAAACTGCTGACAAACACTACTGCTGCCCCAATTAATGTATTTACGATTCATATAAACTGCCTTACATAGTGGAGTGTGAGGGACCGAGTCAGTCGGCAATGAGGACAACAGGTAGTAACTTCAAAAAAAGGTTGTTTTTTTTTTTATTTATCCAAAATATAAAGCAAACAAAATTTCTCAAATGAAACTAATAAAGAACTGGGCCCGTAAAAGAGGTCAAATCAACAGAACTGTACAAACGTCAACTGAACTAACTAACCGAGGACAAACAAACTAAACAGACCTCCCTACTGAACACAAGAAGGGAACTTATATACCGGGTGATCAACCCATATTAACACAAAAGGGATTAACATAAACACTGAACACAAAAGACAACAGCTAATTTACAAACAAAGCAAAGCAGGAACTTAACTCATTAGAATAAACACAAGTATACCTAACCCAACCAAATAAAATTACCAATTGTCTAAAGAAAATAATAAACGGTAACTAATGCACTAAATAACCCCCCCCCCCATGGTGTACTGGCCCTTTGGGTTAGCCCAATCAGCAATCACTGCTACAAAATGGCGGAGCTTGTGGGGCGGATCCCTTTTGTGATTTCCTGGATCCCAGCAGCAGCACCAGCAGCACCGGTAACTCAAAAAAAGAACAAACAAAACATTAGAACTATACTGAAACAAAGACTGTACAAAAGCTAACTAAATGTGTGTGCTTCAAAATAGAAACTAATGTACTGTCAAATAATAAAGTGTGTTATATGAAACTGAAAACCTGTGTGTGGTTTATTTCAATACTAAATGTTAACTATTGTAAATCAACTTAATTAAATGTATAATATGTATAAATGAAATATGGCTAACTTAGATATAAAACAAAATGTGGGTGCAGAAGGTTACCACCGCTTCATGGTTGTGTGGCCACAGCTGTGGCCATCACACACTCCCCCCCTTCAGAGTCTTCGCTGGGACAGCGGGAGAGGTAATCTGCAGTGGTGTTATCCCTGCCAGGGATGTGATGCACTGTGAACCGGTATGGCTGCATGGCAAGATACCACCGGGTGATTCGCCCATTAGTGTCTTTCATCCTCTCCAACCATTGCAGTGCCTTATGGTCGGTCTCCAAAGTGAACTCTCTCCCCAGTAGATAATACTTGAAGGAGTCCAGGGCCCACTTCACCGCCAAGGCTTCTTTTTCCACTGTGGAGTAGCGGACCTCTCTGGGGAATAACTTCCGGCTGATGTAAGCCACAGGATGCTGGTCCCCTTTCACTCCCTGCAGAAGCACAGCTCCAACACCCCTCTCAGATGCATCAGTTTGCAATATGAAATGTTCATTGAAATCTGGACTGGAGAACAGGGCTCTTACCCAGGGACTTTTGGATGTCCTTAAAAGCAGCCACTGCCTCAGCTGTCCACTGAATGTGGTTGGGGCACCTTGAGCCAGTTCGGTCGGTCAGGAGGGCAGCTCTGGCTGAGAAGTTTGGAATGAACTGATGGTAGAAGCCAGCCATCCCCAGGAACGATCTCAGCTGCTTCCTACTCTGTGGTGGAGGACACGACTCGATCGCATGCACTTTATGAACTTGTGGTTTGATTGACCCACCTCCAATGGTGAAGCCAAGGTACTCTGTTTCCTCTATAGCGATTGCACACTTTGTTGGATTGACTGTCAGGCCTGCTGACCTCAGGCGATCCAGGACTTCCTTCAGGTGCCTCATGTGGTCCTCCCAGGTGGCGCTGTAGATGACAATATCATCGAGATATGCACAAGCAAAATTGGACAGTTCACAGAGTACCTGGTCCATTAATCTTTGAAAGGCTGCAGGAGCCCCATGCAACCCAAATGGCAAGACCGTGAACTGGAACAGCCCCCAGGGAGTCCGAAAGGCTGTCAGCTCCTGAGACTGCTGGGTCAGGGGCACCTGCCAGTAGCCTTTGCAGAGATCGATCGTGGTCAGGTATTTTGCATCCCCTAGGCGTTCAATGAGGTCGTCAATCCGTGGAGTGGGGTATGAATCAAATTTTGAAATGGAGTTCAGGTACCTGAAGTCAATGCAAAAGGATGGATCCATCCTTCTTTGGGACCAGAACCACCGGATTACACCACTCACTTTTCGAAGGTCGGATTATACCCAGGGACAACATGAGGTCCACTTCCTTCTTCAGGGACACCAGGAGGCGCTCCGGTATCCTGTAACTCATCCGTCTCACAGATACATCGGGTTTCAAAACAATATCATGTTCCACAATATCTGTACGACCTGGGTACTCTTGGAAAATTTCTGAGTTAATTAAAGTCTTCACCTGAGTCTGCTGGTCCTCAGAGAGGTGACCCAAATCCAGGTCAGAGGATACTGATGCCGGTAAGTACTCATCATCCACCTCCTCTTCCTCCTTCACAGCCTGGATCAGCAGCACTTTTGCACCCTCTCCAGTCCTTGGGACCCACTCTTTGAGGAGATTCACATGAAGCACATGGCTGGAATGTTGACGCCCTGGGTTGGAGACCTGATAGGTGGTGGGCCCAAGCTTCCTCTCAACCTCAAAAGGCCCCTGCCACTTTGCCAACAGCTTGCTATCACTGGTTGGCAGCATGACCAGGACCTTTTGACCTGGTTCGAAGCTTCTCTGCCTGGCTGACTGGTCATACCAGGTCTTCTGGTGTTGCTGGGCCTCTGCCATGTGTGCCTCTGCCAGTTGACTCATCCTCTGGAGTTTCTCTCTCATCTGTACCACATAAGAAACAACATTAACAGGCCCCTCCCTCCTGTGATCCCCCTCCCAGGTCTCCCGCAGCAAGGCCAGAGGACCCCTCACCTCATGTCCATAAAGCAGTTCGAAAGGGGAGAAACCTGTAGAAGCTTGGGGTACCTCCCTGTAGGCGAAGAGGAGGTAAGGAAGCCATTGATCCCAGTCAGATCCAGTTTCATTAACGAACTTACGGAGCATTTGTTTGAGGGTCTGGTGGAACCGTTCTGTCAAACCATCTGTCTGCGGATGATATGGGGTGGTGCGTACACTCTTAATGCCCAGCAGCTGGTAAACCTGTTTCAGAAGGTTAGACATGAAGTAAGTGCCCTGGTCTGTTAAAATTTCACAGGGGAATCCCACTCTTGAAAAAAACTGAACCAGAGAAAAAGCCACAGTTTTCGCTTTAACAGATTTCAACGGAAAAACCTCAGGATATTTGGTGCCATAATCTGTGATGACCAACATGTAACGGTTGCCTGATTTACTCTTTTCCACAGGGCCAACAATGTCCATCCCCAGGCGTTCGAAGGGAGTAGTAATGATGGGGAGTGGCTGGAGAGGGACTCTGGTGGGGCCTCTCATTGAGGTCTTTTGGCACTGAGGGCAACTCCTGCAGAACTGGGAAACATCTAAACTCAAGCCTGGCCAGAAAAAATGATGTTTAATGCGAGCTGTGGTCTTGTGTTTCCCCAGGTGGCCAGCCCAGGGAATTGAGTGGCCCAAAGTAAGTACCATGTCTCGGGCCACCTGCGGGACTACTAGCTGCTTAACCTGGCCATGCTGACGGTAAAGAACCCCATTCTGAAGGAAGTACTCTTCTGTCCTGCCATCGGGTTCCATCTCCGGCTCCCTCTCCTTAGCTCCCTGTAAAAAGACAGACAGTGTTGGGTCCTCTTGCTGCAGTTGCATTATGTTGTCAGGTATTTGAAAACCTAAAGGCATGTCTGGAGCAGCCTCAGCTGATGGATGTACAGCAGTGTGTTGGAATTTCTCTTGCCTCTTTTGGCTACGGGGCTTCCGACACTTCCCGGGCTGTGTCTCAAGCTAGACACCATAGAATGGCAAGGCACTGAGGACTGGGGAATCTACATCCCCCTGTTTAGCTTGTGCTCTGGTGACTGCAACATTACAACTTTGCACTGGATTTAACAGATCAAAAAGTACAGGCAGGTCATCACCTAAAACCACTGGAAAAGGCAAGTTATCTGCAACTCCAACATTTAACAGATAGGCCTGTCCATGTACTTCAATATAGATATCTGCAGTGGGATAAAACCTCTCATCAAATCAAATCAAATCAAATCAAATTTTATTTGTATAGCCCAAATTCACAAATCACAGTTTGCCTCAGAGGGCTTTACAATCTGTACAGAGACGACACCCTCTGTCCTTCGACCCTCGATTCGAGTGAGGAAAAACTTGCCCCAAAAAAGGCCCTTTTAACAGGGAAAAAATGCGGAAGAAACCTCAGGGAGAGCCACAGAGGAGGGATCCCTCTCCCAGGACGGACAGACGTGCAATAGATGTCGCATGTACAGAGCAGATCAACGAGATCACAATGTATTCAATTATAAGCGATGGTTGACAGGAGTGAAAGTACACAAAGATGTATTACAGCAATAATGATGAAATGCACATGGAAATGTGATTACTAGTGATAACAGTAGTAATGATCAATGGCAAGGATGGTATGTAGCAATGCAGTACGATAATAGTAGTGGAACGTATGTAACAGAGATGTGACTAATATTAGCGACAGTAGTGGTGGGTGTCAGGCAGGGTCATGGCAGTAGGTGCATCCACGATCAGGCAGGGCCATAACAGTAGGCGCATCCACGATCAGGCAGGGCCATAGCAGTGGGCGCATCCACGATCAGGCAGGGCCATAGCAGTGGGCGCATCCATGATCCACGACCCGGGCGCGGCCAGGATCCAAGGGAGCCTGTAGGACTAGAAAGCACAAGGACTCCGGGGAAGAAGCAAGTCAGTGACATGCAGAGATGGGGCATGTATACAGGCATAATGTATACAGATGGAGAGGAGAGGAGAGGGGAGGAGAGAGAAGCTCAGTGTGTCATTGTCCCCCGGACTAGGCCTATAGCAGCATAACTAAGAGCTGTCCTGGACCAGCCCTAACTATAAGCTCTATCGAAGAGGAAGGTCTTAAGTCTACTCTTAAAGGTGGAGAGGGTGTCCGCCTCCCGGACCAAAACAGGAAGATGGTTCCACAGAAGAGGAGCTTGATAACTGAAGGCTCTGGCTCCCATTCTACTTTTGGAGACTTTAGGAACTACAAGTAATCCTGCGTTCTGGGAGCGTAATGCTCTAGTTGGGTGATAGGGTAATATGAGCTCCTGGAGATATGATGGTGCCTGACCATTAACAGCTTTGTAAGTTAGGAGAAGGATTTTAAACTCTATTCTTGATTTTACAGGGAGCCAGTGCAGAGAGGCCAGTACAGGAGTAATATGATCTCTTTTCTTAGTTCCTGTCAGTACACGTGCTGCAGCATTCTGGACCAGCTGGAGACTCTTTAGAGACTTGTTAGGGCAGCCTGATAATAGAGAATTACAATAGTCCAGTCTGGAAGTAACAAATGCATGGACTAGCTTTTCTGCGTCTTTTTGAGACAGGATGGGCCTGATTTTTGCAATGTTACGTAGATGAAAAAATGCAGACCTTGAAATTTGTTTTATGTGGGAGTTGAAGGACATATCTTGATCAAAGATAACTCCCAGATTCCTGACGGTGGTGCTGGAGGCCAAGTTAATGCCATCCAAACTCGCTATATCATTAGATAATGCATCTCTAAGGTGTTTAGGACCAAGTACTATAACTTCGGTTTTATCTGAGTTTAACAGCAGAAAATTGCAGGTCATCCAGGTCTTAATGTCCTTGAGACATGCATGGAGTTTAGTAAGCTGATTAGTTTCATTTGGCTTTATTGATAGGTATAACTGTGTATCATCTGCATAACAATGAAAGTTTATGGAGTGTTTCCGAATTATATTTCCTAGAGGGAGCATATATAAGGTGAATAGTATGGGTCCAAGCACGGAGCCTTGAGGAACACCATGACTAACCTTGGTATACAGGGATGACTCATCATTAACATGTACAAACTGAAATCGATCCGATAAATAGGACTTAAACCAGTTTAATGCGGGTCCTTTAATGCCAATTAAGTGTTCCAGTCTCTGTAGTAGAATGTGATGATCAATGGTATCAAATGCAGCACTAAGATCTAGTAAGACCAGGACAGAGACAAGTCCTTTGTCAGAAGCGATTAGGAGGTCATTTGTAACTTTCACCAGTGCCGTCTCTGTGCTATGATGTGCTCTAAAACCTGATTGAAAATCCTCATATAAACTATTTTTATGAAGAAAGTCACATAGCTGGTTGGCGACTGCTTTCTCAAGGATCTTGGAGAGGAAAGGGAGGTTGGATATAGGTCTATAGTTGGCTAAAGTTTCTGGATCAAGATTAGGCTTTTTAAGGAGCGGTCTAATTACAGCTAGTTTAAAGGATTGTGGTACGTATCCTGTTAATAGAGACAGGTTGATCATTTCTAGTAAAGATGTGCTAATTAAAGGTAGAGTTTCTTTCAGCAACCTAGTTGGGATGGGGTCTAGGAGACAAGTTGTTGGTCTAGATGAATACATCACCATGTACACAGCAAATGGGAATAGTCTCCAGAGTGCAAACAGTATTAGCTGGCACATGTTTCCTGTGCACAAGAGTCTGAGTACTGCCAGTATCAATCAGGGCTCTGAGATGTTCTCCATTTATTTTGACATTGGTTGTTTTCATGGACTGGTTAGTGTGAGGCTTAATGTCAGCTTGGCGTGGAACAAAACACATTTGAGTAAGCTTAGCTGGATTCTTTGGGCACATTGGTTTAATATGGCCTTCCTGTCCACACAGGTAACAAGTGGGTGTTTTATTGGGAGCTCTTGATTGTGTTTGCTGGCTCTCCCTTACCGGAGGCTTACCCCCACCTGCTGGTGACCTCTGGTAGTGTTGAGGGGGGGCAGGCCTGCGGGTGTCCTTCCCAGCCATCCAGGTAAGGTTGCTCCACGGCTGATTCATTCTCCGTGCAGCCACAAACACATCAGCCAGAGTAGCAGCTTCTGCAGCTGACTTTGGATCATGCTCCTTTACCCAAACCTGAAGCTCAGGAGACAACATTCTCAAGTATTGTTCCAGAATAATCATTTCTCCAACTTCTTGCACGGTTTTACCTTGAGGTTGGATCCACTTCCCATACAGCTCTTTCAGCCTCACATACAGCTCCTTGGGGCTCTCATCAGGTCCAACATCCAGTGAGCGGAACCGCTGCCTGTAGGTCTCAGGGTTAACATCATATTTTCTCAATATAGCAGTTTTTACAGCATCATATTCCAGGGAATCATCAACATCCATATTTACATATGCTCCTCGAGCCTTACCAGTCAGGAGTGGAATGAGTCGGAAAACCCAATCTGATCTTGGCCACCGACATGCAGCTGCTATCCTCTCAAATGTAATGAGAAAGTGTTCAACATCATCATTTTCTGTTAACTTCTCTAGTCTGGGCTCATGAGAGAATCGAGACTGACCTGATGGATTACTCGCAGGCTGGATGGGCTCGACTGAGGCTGCAGCTTGGGCCTGCAGCCGACCACCATCTGGATCCAGAGCCTCCACTGAATATAACACAGTAGAAGTGGGCTCTAGTGCTGGAGATGTGTGTGTCTGTGCTGCCTGTATATCCTCCTGCAAAAGCCTGAACTGGTTTTGTAATGCTTGGAACCGTTGCTCCTGCCTTGTAGCTTCTTCTTTTCTTTTCACCTCCCAGGCCTCCTGTTGCCCCATGAAGGCCTGCAGAATGCCTGTTAAGTCTCTTAATGTTGGCTCTCTACTCTCTTCACCCCCAGTGCCATCTCCTTTTAAAGCTCCCTCCTGTATCTCTTCCTCACTCTCAGCCTGGACTTCCAACTCTGTGTGTGTCCTTCTGACATCTGTCCGACCACCTCTTGTCACTCTACCTCCACGGTGCATGTCTTCACAAAATGGAGGAGAAGACAAAGAGAAAGGGGAAAAGAGAAAAGAAAAAAAATAAATAAAATAAAAAAACCTGTGTCCTCAACTGGCTGATCCCACCACTGCCACCATATGTGAGGGACCGAGTCAGTCGGCAATGAGGACAACAGGTAGTAACTTCAAAAATTTTTTTTATTTTTTTTATTTATCCAAAATATGAAGCAAACAAAATTTCTCAAATGAAACTAATAAAGAACTGGGCCCGTAAAAGAGGTCAAATCAACAGAACTGTACAAACGTCAACTGAACTAACTAACCGAGGACAAACAAACTAAACAGACCTCCCTACTGAACACAAGAAGGGAACTTATATACCGGGTGATCAACCCATATTAACACAAAAGGGATTAACATAAACACTGAACACAAAAGACAACAGCTAATTTACAAACAAAGCAAAGCAGGAACTTAACTCATTAGAATAAACACAAGTATACCTAACCCAACCAAATAAAATTACCAATTGTCTAAAGAAAATAATAAACGGTAACTAATGCACTAAATAACCCCCCCCCCCATGGTGTACTGGCCCTTTGGGTTAGCCCAATCAGCAATCACTGCTACAAAATGGCGGAGCTTGTGGGGCGGATCCCTTTTGTGATTTCCTGGATCCCAGCAGCAGCACCAGCAGCACCGGTAACTCAAAAAAAGAACAAACAAAACATTAGAACTATACTGAAACAAAGACTGTACAAAAGCTAACTAAATGTGTGTGCTTCAAAATAGAAACTAATGTACTGTCAAATAATAAAGTGTGTTATATGAAACTGAAAACCTGTGTGTGGTTTATTTCAATACTAAATGTTAACTATTGTAAACCAACTTAATTAAATGTATAATATGTATAAATGAAATATGGCTAACTTAGATGTAAAACAAAATGTGGGTGCAGAAGGTTACCACCGCTTCATGGTTGTGTGGCCACAGCTGTGGCCATCACATGGAGCATCTCAAATAAAATGATTTTTTACCAATGTTATGTACTACTATGATGCAGTCAAAACAGTTTAAAGAATAATGTCTTGTTGAAACACTGTCCAAAATGCCAAACTTACATTCAGCAAACTGAAGGTATTCTTGCCAGAAAGCCAGGGTAAGGCACTCTTCTTGGAATGCATTACTTCCTCTTTCAGAGTGAATGGTCAGGAAGAGATTCTCTACATCAGCTGCTGTTAAACTCTTTTCAGCCTTCACGAAAAGGCACTTCACCTGTAGAGGGTATCTCCGGAGAGCATCTAGGACACCTAGAGACATTAAGCCATCTCTGAACCTATTAAAAGGGAAACAAATTGGAACGTGTTGTTCAGGTGTTTTTTTTAATGTTTAATTTAGTGAGGAATTTCTTTTCTTTTTTCTTTCTTTTTGGGTTTTTTTTTTGCCTTTATTATAGGGACAGCTGAAGATGGACAGGAAGGAGGGTAGATAGAGGGGGAATAACATGCAGCAAAGGGCTGTACCTGGGGCACATGCTCTACCAACAGAGCCATGTGGGCGCCCCCCACAATGAATTTCAAACAAAAAAAAAAATACTATGACTTGCACTGGTGCACTATAAAATGGAACTCAACATCCATCATTGAAATTGTTTGTATACAGTGTTAACATAGTTTCTATGACAGCAACTCAAAAGTAAGCTTTTCTCTTGTATCTGCCATTTTTCCACCATGAAACTAGCCTTCATTTTTCTGCCAGGGAACAATTATAGCATGTGGTCATATACGAACATACCTTTCAAAAGGTGCACGGGTCCGCTGGAGGACATACTAGTGAGCCCAGTCCAAAGCAGTCTCTCTATTGTTTTGCAGTGTTATGTGAACATTGTGACCAGCAAGACTGATCAAGCCGGCTGCCTGTGCAACTGCATCTTGCAGTTGTGATTCAGTCTCAGCTTGTAAGATCTGAAAATATTAAAATAGCATTAGGATATGAGAACAGTAAATATTTATTGACTTTTATTCATTTTTTATTAAGATTAATTATGTTTAACGTGTATGTTAATTAGTGAATGCAAAATGAATAATTTGTTTATAAATGCAATAGAATCAAAGGAAAATATGCTCACCGACTGCACCAGGGACCTTGACCTCCTCATCAGTAATATGTTCAGTTTTGACCTTTTCATTGTCTGGACCTTTTTGAAGACACTCATACAAGGGTTCAGACAGGAAACATGGACTCTGTCCCCCATGGGCAATTGACATTGCCATAATCTGGCCGGCATAGAAGTATCCATTGTCTTTCATCACTGTTATCAAATGATTTAAAAATCACATGTGAAATGGTTACATCAGAAATATTCAGGTTGATTTTTATCATTGTTACTAATCAGTAAATTTCCACAAAGGTATTATGGATGAAAAACATGAAATGTCTTGCATTAATCTGGCATCATCAATCATTAATCATCATCAATCATTTCAGGTACAAAGTTTTTATTGATCCAAAGAAATCCAATAGAGGCCTCACTGAGAATTCATTTAATCATACGTACCTTTGGAGTTGCATGTGAGGACTTTGGCATTAGTTGGACCCTCAAAGATGGCAATTTTGTCCTTGATTTCATGAAGACAGAGTCGGAAAAACTCCCGAGTAGGTCCTCCATTGTCCACGGCACCCTCAGATATTCCATAGTCCATAGGGAGGCAGCGCCACTCCACCACTACCAAACGGCTCTTTTCAAGCTGCTGATCTCTCCGGCGTCTCCCAGCCAGCCAGCAGAGGAGAACCAGTTCAGAGAACATCAGCTGAGCAGACCACTACTAGACCTGATCATCGCAGTGGGCTCCTTCTTGGAGCCCACGTGTGTAAGTACCGCTGGTACCTACTTCCTAACAGCCAACATTAGCTGCGGCTACTAGCTGCCTGCTAGGACATCACCATCTATTTTTTATAGTCCTGTGTACTGGCAGATTTCTTCCTCTCCATAGAACACCTCGACTTACCCAAATGGAGTCCGAGCTGTCCAGCCTGAGGTCTGAACTCCACCACATCGAGAACCTCCTGGATGTTGTCCTCCAGCGGCAAACTCTGCTCCTCTCCCGGCTAGGTGTGCTACAGCAGGATGTGCCTCACAGCCCTGCCAGTCTGACCCATCGGGTGTTTGTCCTCGGTCCTGGGCGTCTGTCGTGTAGAAACGAGGACGGATTTCTCTCCCGCTGTTTTCACCAGATAGAGTCGATGATTCTTTTCCACTGTCAAACTTTTTTTCACCGCTGGAAAAGCTAACAGAGCTAGCGGCTCCATCGACTGCTCCGAAGCAGCTAATCCCGACTCGCTCCAATTTGAAAGGAAAGCGTCGTAAATCCCCAACAAGCACCGAATCTCATGGAAAACTATGTTTTTCTCCCCCTGCCGCTTTGAATTCCGAGCGTGTTCCTCCTGGTCCCCTGCCATCGTCTCACCTGCCCAGCGGAGCACCGGCTACAGCTGTGACCAGTGATGACGTCATCGGAAGCTGTCACTCACCAGGTGCATTTGTCTCATTCGACTCTCCTGGCCAGAGCGCAATCCCAGCTACCGCCCCTAGCGGCATTCTGCAACATCACTCCTCCAAGCTCTGTCTACAGTGATGGTTGTAAGAACAGACAACCGGAGATCCTCATTATTGCCGACTCCATAACAAGATCCATTGAGCTTCCTGGCGCAATTACTTACTGTCTTGCTGGTGCCAAAGCTGCGAATCTAAATGAACTGATCCCAGTGCTCATAGATCTCCACCCTTCTGTCCACACACTGATTGTACATGTGTGCACAAATGATGTTATGCTCAGACAATCAATTGCACTTTGTGATCAATTAGAGTCTCTCGCGGTCACAAGTCAGAGCCTTGGCAAAACCTGCATTTTTTCTGGTCCCATTCCCACTACTTCAAAGAGCCCTGAGCGCTTCAGTCGCTTATACAGTGTACATGAATGGTTGAAATCCTTTTGCACAGCAACTGGGCATGGCTTTATCAGTAACTTTGACTGTTTTTGGACAAGACACGACCTCTACAAACCTGACGGACTGCATCCAAACCAAAAAGGCACCAAACAACTCATACAAAATTTCATAAACCATATTGCTTTTAACTATGACTGATACACACCTCAGCATGACCCTGCTCAAGAAGCCACTCCCAACCAAAATGAAGAGTATCTCTCTCCGGGTCCTGATGATCTCTTCCTCCAAAACATACCCACCAGGATCTCACTTATTCGTGCCACCTCCCAGCTGTATGAAAAAATTCACTATAAGAGCAAATTTAGTTCCCATTCCACTCTCTGTAATATATAAGCCTAAATTCGCTTCAGATCATCATCAATCACTCTCTTCAACTGCCACTGCAAAGGCCATCCACAGCCATGCTGCAGGTTTCTGTCTTCTTAGTGTCAGGTCCCTTGCAAACAAGTCCTTTATGTGCCAAGATTTCATCATGTCTAACAATATTGACTTCTTCTTTATCATAGAGTCCTGGTTAAGCCCTGGTTACTCCATTCCACTTACTGAAACATGCCCCCCTAACTATTCATGTCTCAGCCAACCCAGACTGTCTGGTCGTGGAGGTGGGGTAGCTGTTATCTTTAATAACAACTATAAATGCTCCCCTGTCTCCCTCAATACTTTCTCCTCCTTTGAGTCTCCGGGTTTTTTGTTAAATGGCCAACATCCTATATTGTGTGTGTTAGTTTATAGGCCGCCTAAGACGAACACTGTTTTCATTCAAGAATTCTCTGAATTTCTTTCTTCAATTATGCCCAATTATGATAAAGTACTCATTGTAGGTGATTTTAATATCCACGTCTGTTGTCCCTCCATGTCTTGTTTTAACACAGATTTTATTACCCTTTTGGAGTCGTTTAATCTTGAGCAACTGGTTAAAAATCCAACTCACAATAAGGGGCATACTCTAGATCTTGTGTTGTCTCACTGTGTCTCACTGGATAATTTTGAATTACTTCGCTTTAATGTCTCCGATCACAAAGCTGTCATCTTCCATACTCTCCTTCTGCCTCCTGCTGTCAAGCCTTCTACTTGCACTCGCTTTCGGTTTTTTAATTCTGAATCGGCTAGCCATTTCAACAGTATGTTTTTAGCTGCCTCTACCAGTAACAGCCTTAACCACAAAAATGTATCTGTAGATGACCTGCTGGACCATTTTAACAGCACGTGTCTGACAGTCCTTGATGAAATTGCCCCCCTCAAAAGTAAACGAACTAACAGAATGCCCTCCCCTGGCTTAATGAGTACACAAGGAGTATAAAGAGGCAACGCAGGAAAGCAGAAAGAAAATGGAAGAACGACAAGCTGAAGGATTCGTTTGATAAACCAAAAAATCTCATGTGTGCCTATCAACAAGCCATCAAGCAAGCAAGGTACTCATACTTCTCTGATCTTGTAGCAAGTAGCTGCCACAACCCCAGGGTCTTATTTCAGACAATAAATTCTGTGGTTAACCCTCCACCGAACCAGCTGATTGAAGCCTCCACTGAAAAATGTGAGCAGTTTCTCCATCACTTTGTCAATAAAATAGAAGACATTAGACAGCATATTACTCCTCTGTCAAGAAATCTTCCCACCCTTACAGAACCATCCACAAATCTGTCCCACTTTAAGCAAATCTCTCTGTCAGACTTAGAGGAGCTAACTAACCACCTAAATTCCTCCACCTGTCAGCTAGACACTATCCCAACAAGATTTCTCAAAGAGGTATTTCAGACAGTCAGCCCCAAGTCTATTATCAACTGTTCACTAACTACTGGCTCCTTCCCACTAGGCTTCAAAAAAGCCATCATCCGTCCTTTTCTGAAGAAACCCACCCTCGACCCTTATGTTTTAAACAATTTTAGACCAATTTCACCTATCTAAAATTTTAGAAAAGTGCGTTGCATCTCAACTTATCACTTACATGAATAGCTGTAGTATCTTTGAAAAATATCAATCTGGATTTCGCACCCACCACAGCACAGAAACAGCTCTCATTAAAGTCACAAATGACCTATTGCTTACTGCTGATTCTGGGGCCTGTTCAATCCTAATTGTACTAGATTTAAGTTCTGCATTTGACACTGTTGACCATGAAATCCTTTTAAACCGCCTGGAAAATCACGTTGGTATTAAGGACACCGCCCTTGCATGGTTTCGTTCTTACCTCTCTGACAGATCTTTTTCGGTTGTGGTGGGAGATTTCTCCTCATCAATAGCCCCATTTTTATCTGGTGTTCTCCAGGGGTCAATTCTCGGTCCACTGCTTTTTTCTATATATATGCTTCCCTTGGGTGAAATTATTAATAATCATAAAATTAATTTTCATTTTTACGCAGATGACATGCAACTTTATCTACCACTTGCTGGCAACAACACCGATGAATGTGCCAGAATTCATGCCTGTCTTCATGACATTAAATGTTGGATGTCTCAAAACTTCCTCCAGCTGAATGAATCCAAAACAGAATTCATTCTATTCGGTCCCCCCAACCAAACCAGTAATCTAAAAAAGAATTTTGGTCCATTGTCATCTAACATTAAACACTCTGCTCGAAATTCGGGTGTTATCTTTGATTCAGAGCTGTGCTTTGAGCAACAAATCACCAAAGTAGTTCAGTCCTGCTTCCTGCAAATCAGAAACATTGCTAAGGTTAAACCCTTCCTTTCCCAAGCAGACCTTAAAAAAATCATTCACGCATTTGTTTCCTCCAGACTGGATTATTGTAATTCGCTATATGCAGGACTGAGTCAAAAGGCCATCTCCCGTCTCCAGCTTGTCCAGAATTCAGCTGCGCGACTTTTAACCAATACAAGGAGACAAGACCATATAACATCTGTCCTTGCTACCCTGCATTGGCTACCAGTTAAATTTAGGATTGATTTTAAACTTTTACTCATTACTTTTAAAGCCCTACATGGCCTTGCCCCCTCTTTTATCTCAGAGCTACTTGTACCCTACAAGCCTAGTCGCTGCCTGCGCTCCTCTAGGATGACCCTTCTAACTGCTCCAACAGCCCGCCTAGCTTCTAAAGGTGATCGGGCATTTTCTATTAGAGCCCCACAGCTGTGGAACTCCCTGCCTGAGGAGCTAAGGTCAGCTAATTCACTGCCCTCTTTTAAGTCAGGTCTTCAAACCTACTTTTACAGGAAGGCTTTTTTAGAGTAGCCCCCTTATTGTTTCTACTCAATTTTTTCTATTTGATTTATTATCAATACTGCTGATTATGGTTTTATGCCTTTGTCCTGACTGTTTTATCTAACTCTGCAAAGCAGATCAGGTTTTTGTGATTTTAAGTTTTTCTAAGTGTTTGTAATGACGGTGTTATTTTTACTTGATCTGTAAAGCACTTTGTAACTGTGTTTTGAAAGGTGCTATACAAATAAAGTTTTAATATTATTTATTATAGTCATCAGTAAACTTGACATCTACCTTCTTCTTGGGTGAAAAATTGGATCTGCACATCCCACACACTTCTTCTTATGATATTGAAGCGCACAGTACTGTCATCGTTTACTCTTGATGACATCTGCTACATTATTCTCTCTAAAGTCATCTTTAATCACTGGAACAATAATAAACAATAAAACAAATTCATTGTTAGTGTCAATGGCAATAACTCACATACTGAACTATAATCCAACATCCACAAATTGTTATTAATATTGATTAAAATCCATTTTCCAAAAATGTTTGTGATAAGGTAAAGGGATAAGGGAAAGAGTCTGACTTTTTTCTTGCTTTTCCAGAAGCATTTAACCTACTGATATATCCCACATAAAATGCAAAGAGCATGAGAAGAATTTACAACACTGAAAACCACCCTTCATCTAAAGAGGCACTGAAACTACTAAATCACACACATCTGCCCCCTTCACACCTGGTATTAAAATGCACTTTTTGTGATCGGATTGCGATCAGATAGCTCTTGACTACATCCAATCCACATGCAACAACTCTGCAGCCGGGAAATACATTGTAAAAAAAACACATTAAAAGAGTCTGCTGCTGCAAATGTTTGTCAAGTGACATTAATGTGAAGGCGCATGATCGGATAGCAACTGGATCTAGATGTGGACATCAGAGATGCACATTAATACCAGGTGTAAATGTATGTGGTCAAGCGCTATCTGATTGCAATCTGATCACAAAAAACACATTTTAATACCAGGTGTAAAGGGGGCCATACATACACATGAAAAATAATGCATGTTAGGGCATGGGTAATCCCCATTCAGAGAAGTTTTACACCATGATTTTGAAAAATAGGTCTATTGTATATTGTTGACAAAATGACCACAGAAATGATTGGATAACAGATAAAGAACATTAGGTTGCAGCTTGCTTATTGCTACTTGTCTCTAGGCTAGAGAGTCATTGTTATCCTGGATTACAACACTTTTTTATATAATTTTATATAATATTTTTATATAATATCTTCTATTGACCTCCCACTTGTGCTGGAATCTAAAGACCTTGAAATGGCTTCCTGGAGATCAGGGTCATCAGAGAGGTATTCTTCCTCAAATAGGTCAAGGTATGTACTACAAAATAAAACAAGAATATTTTATAATTAAGGTACAAATATGATGTTTGTTCACACAGATAGTGCATTACCACAGGACAAAAAACTTACTTGATGGTTTAATAACTTGAATTGTCTTGAATGGACAGTGCATTATTTAAAAGTGTAATATATGCCATTTGACTGCTGTCTGTTGTAAACAAACGTGGAGAGGACAGAGTGGGTGGTGCTGGATTAGGCAGTGGCTGCACATCATTTAAAGAGCTCTCAGCCAGCACATATGGCGACACAATCAGCAGCGGGGTTGTGCGGCAGTGTGTATATTTTAGATTTCTCAGATTCACCAGTTGGTTGCCACCACTGCTGCTCTCTCTCTCTCTCTGATGCCCCACTCAGTGAAGTGGTGATAACGGTGTGTAACTTGACCATGTAGCTGATACATACACAAATGAAACAGAACGGACCCACAGACTTGATAGCACTACAGTACACGCGTCTGTCGGCCGGGCAAAGGTTTATTTGTTCATCAGAGAGGTTCAGATCAAAACAATCCAGAGGGAGTGCAGCTTTCTTCTCTGTTCAGGACACCATGACTCCACAATATCTTTACATAGCAAATAGTTCTTTGCTGAAAATACTGTATGAAAAGAGTTGAACAATTTAGAAAAGATGGACCTGTAGGATGTGCTGGATGAACTATTGCCAGATGCACTGGGTTGAGTGGGACCATTGGACACACCGGATGTCTTATTCGCAAAGATGCAATACCTGTTGCCACTAGCATTGACAGTGGGGCCAACCGACAAGCCATGAGTGCTGCCACTGGAGATGGCAGGAGTTCCACTGGACATGGTTAGAGTCTCATCAATAGTGATGACACCAGCACTGATGGTGAGGGTGTCGGCTGGGATGGAAGGTGCATCAATGCAAATATCTTGGGTAGCAAAACACCACATAACTTCGTCACCACTGGAGATGGAAGGGATATGACTGGTGAGGGAATGGGCCTCAGAAGTGGAGATCTGGGACAACTACTTTGGAAATGTCAGGCGCACGACCAATGATTGTAACTGTAACATGGAAAATTAACTTATGAGTAACATTTACCTTATTTGACAGTGAACATCAGAACACATTTAGGGCTTGTACAATACCTGTATTATGTGGCAGATTAAAAGAAAGTGTAATTTATTTATTTTTGCACAAAAATATTACTTAAAATAAATGTGTATGTATTGTGTAAACACAAAAATATTTACCACATTTGTCAGTGTCAGATATTTCTGCCAAACCAGGGTCATTTGTACGGCTGCTTTCTCCATCAGAACATGACTGTCAATGCAAACAGATAAATACAATAACTTTTATGAATCCAATAGACTATACTGACAACAAAACATTGTAACAGACTTTTGTATTGTGTCAGAGCAAACTACAAGTAACTGTTTAAATCAAGTGTAAATTACAGTATTGCCATTGTGACTGCCACTGTCATAAACATGTCCTGAAATCGTCAGTAATACTCAGATTATTTTTCCTCACTTAAAATGATTTTGTCAGGCCTGACATAAATGGACTTCTGATCAAACAACTTTTTGACAAGGTCTCCATTCAAAGTCTGTGTGGGGGTAAGGGATGGCTCAACTAATTTACTAAAACACACTGTATATGAAACTTCTGTTGTAGTTAAAAGAGCACATTACAGTACAAGGAAAAGATCATTTGTATGAACACAGAAATTTACATTCTGTCATTTTCTCAGTTCAACCAACTTCAGTTTACTTCTGTTATTTAGTAAAACTTTTTAAAAGATATTTTTTCAGAATTTAACTTGATAGCAACAGTTGAAGACGGACAGGAAAGGGTGAGAGAGAGAGGATGACATGCAGCAAAGAGCCCGGGTTGTACTCGAACCCCGGCTGTTGTGGGGAGGACTTGGCCTTTTAGTACATGGGGGCACACTCTAATAGGTGAGCTACCAAGACGCCTCAGTTCAGTATAACTTAAATGGAATTGTTATGTGCTATTTACAACCATAATGTATTGAAAAAATGTGTGTGGTCATCTTGTTATATATCCCAGCAAGCCTGTTGGAAATCAGCAGCATCAAAAGGGAATGTAAACTAATAAAATAATATTTTAATTCACAATACACAAGCACTCAAAATGAAGCTTTCATAGTATTATATGTTGTGGTATTCTTGCAAAAATCCAATGAAAAGAGGTCACAAATTTAACAAAACAATTCCAAAACTTACCTGCATCCTGTTATTGCTGTTATTGCCTGCGTTATTGTGTCAGAATCAGGGCAGTTGCTAGGAATTCTGGGCCTCCTGAAAGAATATCGGTGTGGGCCCCTCTACCCCATTCATTGCCACCTTCAATTTTCTTGTTTTTAAGTGTTCTTGACGGTGCCTGGTGTAATACACCCAATTTGTTTCCTTTTTTATGATTAACGACTTAACAAGTTAGAGTATTATTATATAAATTGTGTATTATTAGTTGTCTTATTCTCATTTCACTGATTTGCAACACGTTATTACATCTCTGATTGCAAATACATTTTCAATTAACCACTCAACAAATAGGTAGTGGGTATTTTATTGTATTTAACAATCAAGCACTGATATGCAAAAAAACAAAGTGTCCTGGCTCAAGATAGTCCACAGGGTGCCACTGCTGATTCTGGAGCAGCAGAGCATAAAGGTTTATTGTTCCATTATATATATTGTAAACATTAAATGTTATGTTTCATGGAAACACTGATTCAGAACTAACCTATTCTTGGACAAAATCTAATGGGCTTCTTAGTACCATAGCTCTAGGCGGACAGCTTCAACTTCCCAGGCAGAAAATATTTTTAAACCATTCAAAAGTCAGTGTAAACGGTCCAAAATTCTAAATAGTCTTTTTTACTTTGTTGTTGTCAGCTATTATGGTGTCTTTTATTTTATATTGCTATGAAAACAAACAACAAATCTTTGAACATTTAACTTTTTTGTATTTAGGCTATTCAAATGTCCCACTAATAACACATTTTACAAGACCACGTTGAACATATCATGATAACGTAACTGACCTTCGTCTGATGCTCATAATTACTGAGTAGAACTTGAATGCGTCATAATACAATTCAATGCAGCCTCTGAGTGGGCGCATACTGGAGCACTGTCCGACAGTGATATGTGTGAAACACACAGTCACTGTAGCCCCTAAATTAGTAATGTTCAGTTACAGCTACTCTAGGAACCATTGCTCTACAATGAACTGGCGACTTGTCCAGAGTGTAGCGCGGCCAGATGACAGCTAACGTAGGCTCCAGCCTGCGCCCCGTCAAAGGTAATGTTACAGACATTAAATGAATGAACAAGAAGGCTAATTGTTTCAGCCGCCCTTGGTAGTTTTACTCTCACCATTCTTAGAAAAAAAGTTTTTGATGTCCTGGGCCCTGCTCTGCTGCTCCTACGCCTGGCCTCCTTCTCAACTCTTTTCTGGTGTCCGGGAGAGGTCGTACATATGTGTTCAGGGAAGGGAGGGGATGATGTATGATTTACGACAGTGTTACGACAGGGAGGGGTTTGTTGGAGTGTGACCGGGAAGAAGTGCGTGAGCACGGAGAGAAACAGTTTCTGAATTGAAAGGGTTAGCCTCACTGTTTTGTTGTTTTCCGGGGGACACCTCAACCTCGGGTTAGCTGTGCTTCGGCAAGGGAATAAATCTGGGCTCAGTTGAGCTAGCAACTTTGATCTTGTCTCCTCCTGTTCTTCCGTTAGCTACCCAGCTACCCCGCAACGTTACAATATATTAGTTCAGTGTATGCATAATAATTTTGTCATAGCGGCTACGGGGGGCTGTGTGTGGGCCCTAGCAGGCTGTGGGCCCTTAGAATTGTCATCACCTTTCCCCCCTATACGACGACCCTGGTCAGAATCCCAGTCAAAGCTAAATTCCAAGGCAGACTTGATGTGGCTGTTTTCAGAAAGCCAAGCTTTTTTGGCACATGTGTAGCTTTGTGGTCTGGCAGGAGAATCACCTCTTTGAAAAAGGACTAAGCCACAGAACGTGAACTGCCTTGTGCCTGAAACCTTAGAAACATTAAACAAAATATATAATTCTGTATACAAACAGGCAGTGTTAACAGTGAATTTGTTTTACACTGCATATTTTGTGGTTGATAGACAACATTTGTGTCTTACCACAGTATACTATTAAACTGTGTTAAAGTGATTATTACAGCAGTAATACAAATTATTAATTCCATAGTAATTATCTCTGTAAAGCATAATCTTGGAGGGGATTATGCATTTGTCTGTCTGTCCGCAGTTAATTTCATACTATTGGACCGATCAGCCTATTTTGGCGCACTTTTATGACTGTATCATTGAAAAAACAATTTTATTGACTCTTCTATTTTACTGTATATCCCCATTGACTGCTGACTCATCACTCCTCCTAATCTAGATTCCACTATATACACATATTGTATGTGGTGTGTATCGGTTCTGTAAAGCGTCCGAAGACGTCCACCTCCATCCCCTCATCCCCAACAGTAGGGAATACGTCGTCCACGTCAGAGAGGGGGTTATCGTTGTACCTGTCATCAGCGTCGGACTCGTCATCCGATGGTTCTGATCAATGCGATGGAGGTCACGGGTGGAGAGGATCCAGGTCCTGCAGCAGCGGCAGATGAAGGCCTGGACGGATGGACAGGAAGTCTTTCTCTCTAGGGTCGGGAACAGAGGTGGCTGGTAGCCATAGACGCACTGGAAGGGAGAGAGGCCCGTGGCAGAAATGGTCAGGGTATTGTGGGAGTATTCCACCCACAGGAGCTGTCCGAACCAAGACGATGGGGATTGTGATGTCATGCAGCGGAGTGCCGTCTCTATCTCCTGATTCATGCGCTCCGTCTGACCGTTGGACTGGGGATGGTATCCTGACGAGAGACTGACTGTGGCCCCCAGGAGCGAGCATAATTCTCTCCAGAAACCAGAGGCGAACTGGGGGCCCCAATAAGAAACCACATCCACTGGGATGCCATAGAGACGGACCACATGCTTCAGCAACAGTTTAGCAGTCCCCTTGGCTGAAGGGAGCTTGGGCAGGGGCACGAAGTGGGCCATCTTGCTAAACCGGTCCACCACCATCAGAATGGTGGTGTTGCCGCTGGACGGTGGTAGATCGGTGACGAAGTCCACAAAGATGTGTGACCATGGACGATGAGGTACCAGTAGTGGGTGCAGAAGAGCAGCAGGAGTTTATGTTGGTTGCAGGTGGGGCAGGCATTGACGAAGCTCAGAGTATCCTCAGCCAGAGTGGACCACAAGAAGCGACGCTGCACGACCTCCTTAGTCCGCTGGATCCCAGGGTGGCAGGTGAGTTTGGAGCTGTGAGCCCACTGGAGGACCTCGGACCGGAGGTCAGATGGAATGTACAGATGTTCTGGTGAACAGGAACTGGGTCGGGGCTGGTCCTGGATGGCAGCTCTGACCCTCTCCTCCACCTCCCAGGTAAGTGTGGCAATGAGTCGTGAGGCTGGAAGAATGGTATCGGGTTTGCCAGCCTCCCTCTCCTCTTCCTGGAACTGCCGAGACAAGGCATCAGGTTTGACGTTGCGGGACCCCTGCCGATATGAGAGGGAGAAGTTGAATCTGGTCAGGAAGAGTGACCACCGGGCCTGGCGAGAGTTCAGTCTCTTGGCTGACTGGATGTACTCAACGTTCTTGTGATCTGTCCACACCAGGAACGGCAGTTTGGTCCCCTCTAACCAGTGTTGCCACTCCTCCAGAGCCAACTTCACTGCTAGTAACTCTCTGTTACCAATATCATAGTTTCTTTCGGCCAGGGTCAACCGCCTGGAGAAGAAGGCGCAGGGGTGTAGCTTCTGGTTGATGGCTGCCCTCTGAGAAAGAACGGCCCCAACTCCCACGTCGGAGGTGTCCACCTCAATCATGAACTGTCATTCAGGGTCAGGCATTACGAGGATTGGGGCCGACATAAAACGTGTCTTCAGGGACCGGAAAGCCTCATTGGCGGCCAAAGACCGCCAATGAGGGCACCTTGGAGGAGGTGAGGGCTGTCACTGTGCTGTACCCTCTGATGAACCTCCGGTAAAAGTTGGCAAAGCCCAGAAAATGTTGAAGCTGCTCACAGGAGTCTGGAGTGGGCCAGGAGGTGACAGCGGAGACCTTGGCAGAGTCCATCTGGACAGTCCCCCTCCCTGTGACGTACCCCAGGAAGGAGACGAACGGAACATGGAATTCACACTTCTCAGCCTTGATGAAGAGTGAATTCTCCAGGAGGTGTTGGAGAATCCTCTGGACATGGTGAATGTGTTCATCCTTGGATCAGGAGAAAATCAGGATGTCATCAAGGTAGACGAAAACAAACTTGGTAAGCATGTCTCTGAGTACATCGTTAACAAGGGCCAAACAAGTTTACAAAAATGAAATGGAAGAAACTCACTCTATGTAAAAGTGAAATGGGAACAGGAGATGAAATTAAACTGTCAGAGAGTGATTGGCATTCTATGTGTAGCTGCCAACAGTCTTCCACTAGCTCTAAAAATGGAGGGAAATTAAAATTGGATTTTTTTTACACCCCACATTAAATATAAACACTTTGGGTAAACAGCAGCAATGCTGGAGACAGTGTGGTTACACTAATGAAACTCACTCTTTTTCTGGTCATGTAAAAAAAAATTAGACAGTGTGAGTCAGACCCTTGAAAAGATTTTACTTTACACAATTCACAGTGTGCCGCTTTTGCAGCTTTTTTTTTTTAGTTTTGGCCAACTCAGCTGTGGTAAATAGGCTTGATTGCAGGGTGGAGATAACCCTGCATAAAAGGAGCAACCAGTACTCTGCTGTTCAGTTACATTTTGTGTAGGGGAAAGAAGCTGTGAAACTGCTGCTGGTAAGTCAGAAAGTAATTATAGATCCAATGTTTAGGCATTCTGTGAGTAAGGTTAGTTGAAATATTAAATCTCGTCGAGATACCTTTTGTGTAAATTCTTGTGAAACTGTTGATGCTGAGTGGTTATTAGCCAGTTTCGGCCAACTCAGCTGTGGTAATTGGAGTGATTGCAGGGCGGAGCTAACCCTGCATGAGGCAAATCTAGCACATATCATCACGTCAACTGCAGCGTTAGGACAGCTGAACAAAGACTTAGGGAGTCTCTCTGCAGAAGCCCAAGTAACTCACTGTCCACCACCCGTCGCAGCAATGAGTCCTACCCAATCCCAGTCAGGACATCAAACTGGAGAAGATTTCACCAGAGACCCATTGCTCGAGGCTGTAACCCAGCCAATCTCTGTTACCCAACATTCTCCACCGGTACTGAACTTGAAGTACCAGGGGGGCTATGGAACTGCCAGTCTGCAGTCAAAAAGGCGGACACCATTTCAGCCTATGCCTCCCTGCAGACTCCACTTCCTGGCCCTTATGGAGAACTGGATCACCCCAGAAAACACTGCCACTCCAGCTGCCCTCTCAACTGCCTACTGATTCTCATACTCCCCAAGACCAACAGGCCGAGGAGGAGGAACTGGACTCCTCATCACACCCATGTGTTGTTACCAGGTCCTTATCCTGGACCACCTACCCAGATCTGCATTTGAATTCCACGCTGTCAATTTTTCAATTCAATTCAATATGCTTTATTGGCATGAATGTAGCAACACTGTCTCTGTCACCCTTCCTTTCAAGCTCAACATTGTGATTTATCGCCCTCCCTGTCCTCTCCGTGACTTCTTTGATGAGATGGACGCCCTCCTAAACTGATGATGGCACACCACTCGTTCAACATCCATCAAGAGAAGCTGCACTCATCTGAATTCATTGACTTCTTCTCCACATTTGACCTCACACTCCCCCTCTCCACCCACCCACCGGGCCGGCAACCAACTTGACCTTGTCTTCACAAGGTCCTGTAGTACCTTGTCACTCTCTGTTATCCCACTCACTGTGTCTGACCACCACTTTGTATCTTTCTCTCTCCCTTTGAAGTCCAACACCTCCCTCGCCCCTACACCACCCACTGCAACCTGAAATCCCTCTCTCTCTCTCTCTCTCCACTCTCTCCTCAACTGTTCTTTCCTCACTACCAAACACAGAACAATTCTCTCTAATGTCCACTGAGGAAGCCTCCTCCACTCTGTTGTCCTCCCTCTCCTCTTTAAACACTCTCTGTCCCCTCAACTCCCTACCAGCACAATATTCTGAGGGGGCCAGCTGGGGAGGGGGTAGCTGAGACATTGTAGTCGGGTACAAAATGGTGCAGTGTTTCCCACACATACACCTTACTTCGGTGGTGCACAGTGGTTAATTTATAAATCAAAAGACAGACAGGGTGCTGTTCCACCGATTAGCGGGAGCGAAAAAGAGAGAGAACGCATTAAAAAATCCACAGTGCCTGGAGCACATCCTGGGGGCTAGAACTAAAACCGAGCATTATTTATTCACATTTATTAATCAGAGCACTCAAATAATGACTCAGAATCAGCAGGGAGAGGTGCGTAGTGACAGCTGATTAACGCTACTATTTATACATGCTCTCTACCCCTCTTTTTTTCTCTCCTTGACTGTCCCTTTTGTTCCTTGTTGAAATCCAAATCGAATCCAAACTTGTTCTGTCTGTCCATTTGCCTCGGATCCATTTCAGTACTATGGACAGCGTTGCCCACTTACTTGTGAGGTTTACAGTGCTCATATGCCAAAATATTTAGACACTAAAAAGCATAAAGCACATACCAGCTTAGCTTGCATTTCGCCACAAAACTCACAGCTTTAATTATGCTTCAGGTGTCACTGCATGACATGACTGTCTGCTAACCTGTAAATGTTTTGAAGAGATAGAGGGAGCAGTCACATGATCAATAAAGACAGGTGAGCAGTAACATGATTGGTCTAGATAACCACATGACAGACTATGCAGGTAGGTAAATTGTCAAATGATCAGTATGAGCAGGTTGGTAGTCGTATAATAAGGCAGTTAAAATCAAAAGACAAAAAAAAAAGTCAGCAAGATAATAGGAAAATATACATACACAAAAAACCTTCAAACTTCTAAATATTGCAATACACTCAGAAAAGCTTCTCAAATGCCTAAAATAGCTTTTCTCAGATTTTCAAGGCCTCAAATGCCTTGGTGGAAAAACAGTAATAAAAAGGAGAAAAGTCTAGTTCCCTGTTAATACCAGGGGATTTGGTATCTTTCAGTGTATAGATCCAGAACGATTCTCTTTGTAAGGGCCGTTTTAATCTGTCTCCTCCCCTTACTGAGTTTTGTATATATTCTATGCCTGATATCTTTAGCGTGCTGCAACAGTTTAACAGTTAACCTTAGTTATCGTAGTTTAGATTTTTTTAAATTTAATATTAGCGGATATATGTTATATAGTATACTTGTGTTAATGTTAGTATGATACGATAGTCGAGTGGTTAAGTACACTGCCAGCCACTGCATTTTAAACCTCAGGATGCTGGTTCGCATCCTGGCCACCGCACTAGCCCTGTTCACACAGCCGTGCGGCGAGGGGTGTTTACACTTTAGATTAGGGGGATGCAAAAGCACTTGTAAATGACTTATAGATGATTCAGTAATACATTTACACATGAGTTATAAAAGATGAAGAACAGGCCACTTTCATTACATAACAAATCATTAGGTAAACATTTACTAATGATTTTTTCATTAATATTTCATAATTAACTAATCAGTTGTAGATGACTTGCAACATATTTGTGATATGTTAACAGCATTCATTAATAATAATTTCTTATAATCACTCACAAGTCATTCATAATATATCAACAAATCATTAAGTAATCATTTACTAATGATTTGTTCATGAATATTCCATGGTTAACAAGTCATTTGCATATGACTTACAACATAGTTGTGATATGTTAATTTAGTATTAACTAATCATTTACAAAGGTTTATTAATGTTTTGTTCATGTTTTGTTCATCATTAACTAATGTCTTATAAAGGACTTACTAATGATCGTTATTATAAAGTGTTACCCAATAATCTAAAGTTGTAGCTAGGTTATATTAATAGTTATAATTTGAGAATGTACTATACGTATATTATTCTGAAATGGACCATTTGTTTATTCAGTTTATTCAGTCATGAAAACGTAGACCATGTGTTTTTTTAGTGTGTTTAAACACATGAATCAGTTGGTAGAGCGACCCACATACAGATGACCCATGGTCTCTTGCTGTGTGTCATCACCCTGCCTCCCGTCATCTCCCAAGCTGCTCCGCCAAGAGAAGTGAAACATTTCTCCCCCCCACCGACTTGTTTTACAGTTTCATCACATTTTTTTTAGTCTCCGTTTTCATAGTACATAAACAAAATGGCAGGGTATAAGTACTACACGAAAAATGTTCCTCATAACATGTTAAGGGATGAATAGGCAGTGTAGTAACAAATTCTTGATTTATGTGTTATCAGTACAGCCAGGTTTAGACAATTTGATCAGAGTTTAGAGAGTGCGCAGCAGCTCTAACTCTTGAAATCTGTCTTTGCTCTTTGTGTCTGGACGCATGCTGACATAATGCGGTACAAAATTCTCTAGTTGATTCAACAGCCCTGCAGTGCCAGATGAGTGTGGGGGCCTGGGAGACCTGTGGGATGTCCATTGAATAAGAACAAAGAGATGCACTGTAATGCTAATGATGTGTTTGGCCTCTGTCACCTCCCAAGATAAGCAGAGGATGTTTGTGAACACACTTTTATAAACTGACTGATCTCTTTTATCACCCGCCACTGTGTGAGGAAATAAAAATATCAGAAAAATTATACAGCACAATGAAAATCATTTCTGATAAGAATGTGTCACTTGAGCGTAATAGTTCATGTGTCTTGTAACCACCCACACCCAGTGAAATATTCAAACCAAATACTTCAAATACAACCAAGCATACTTAAAGGCTCGGTAGGCAGCTTATTTTTGGCAATATTGGGCAAAAACTTCCAGAATAACCTTTGGGATAATGTAAATGAAGTGATGTGAGAGAAGAACAGACCTCTGCGCCTCCTCTAGGCTCTGTTTTTAGCCTCCAAAGAATCTGGCCCGTGACGGAAGACTTTGATCAATCACAGAGCAGCTGAGAGAGCGAGCCCTGTGATTGGCTGTTCTACTAAAGCAAATGCGCGTTCACGTCTCTTCAGTGGAAACCCAGTCTGCAGCAATGGCGGATAACCGGACAGGAAAGATTGCGATTCCACCTGCTTTCAGTGCAAAACAATCTGAGAAGAGGATTGGTTGTGTGGGCTGATTTACCATGTAAACAGCCAGGTGACAGCGGCTACCGATAACGCATTGTTGGAAGTTGCTAATACGTTAGCCTTCTGCTAACCGTAGCCTAAGGCATACGGCTGCTGCCAATACAAGATCAAGTTTATGTTGCTACGTTAGAGTCACTAACACATCGCGACCGTCTTATGAACTAATTCAGCACTGTTCAGTATTGCCTCTTGTTGACATGGGGGTAATGCATTTTATCCCAGAAGTATAGCTACAAATGATTTGTGTGTGTGTTTGTGTGTACGTGTATGAAGCGCGTGCATCAGATGCCCATGCTTGTCTGGTGGGAGGAGCTTGGGTCAGAGCTGAGGAGATGAGACCCGTGTAGACTCAACGATCACCTTTTTTCTAGGATTGCTGCCTACTGAGCCTTTAAAGATTATCTACCATCATCAATATTATGCTTCAGCGTTTTGTACGCAACAGTACTGCATGGAAGGGAAAGTAATATTAGATTAGATTAGATTCCCCGGGGGGTTCAGTAGGGTGACAGATGCAGGGAAAAAGCTTCCCCTGAACCTACTGGTCCGGGTGCGGAGAGACCTGTAGCGCCTCTAGGAGGGGAGGAGGGTGAACATTCTGTGGTTGGGGTGAGAACAGTCCTTGACAATGCTGCGTGCCTTTTGCAGACATCGCTTGCTCTGGAGAGCCTCGATGGAGGGGAGTGAGGAACCGGTGATGCGTTGGGCAGTTTTCACCACCCTCTACAGTGCTTTCCGGTCAGAGGCAGAGCCGTTGCCATACCATACTGTGACACAGTTGGTAAGGATGCTCTCGATGGTGCAGCGGTAGAAGTTCACCAGAATCTGAGGAGACAGATGGACCTTCTTTAGTCTCCTCAGTAAGAAGAGACGCTGGTGAGCCTTCTTGATCAGGGTGGAGGTGTTGAGGGTCCAAGAGAGGTCCTCAGAGATGTGGACACCCAGAAACTTGAAGCTGGTGACACGCTCAACCTCCGTCCCGTTGATATGGATGGGGGTGTGTGTGCCACCATTTGTCTTTCTGTAGTCCACAATGAGCTCTTTGGTCTTCTTGGTGTTGAGAGCCAAGTTGTTGCTGGCGCACCACGCTGTTAAGTGCTTGTATTTGGGGCTTACAGCTGCTACCTACTACGGTAAGCGTGTTGCGTCATTTCCTGTTGTTGTGTTACTGATAGTGATAGCGTAACTGTGCTGCTCCAGCTCGTCCGAGCAGATTATTGTTATATTCCTTACTGCAGCGGCCGAATTCCCGCTTACAATTAAGCACGTACTAGTCCACTAAAGCATTCAACAGCACTCTGTGTTTATAGCTTAATCGCTAAACTTACTGCTGTTTGTAGCTCTCCTAGCTCTGCTAGCTAATCTATCGTACCCTAGCTTAGCCGCTATCAGCTAGCGATGGCTTCTCTCTCTCCCTCTCGCTCTCCTCTTTTCTCTTGCTCGGTGTGCCAGATGTTTAGTTACACCTCTGCCTCCCTTAGTGATACTGGTACACGTATTAAGTGTAGTTTATTTGTAGTGTTGGAGGCTCTGCTCAGTGAGTTGCAGGCTCGGCTCCGCAGGATGGAAACTCCGACTGTAACTGCTGCAGTTAGCCAGGCCCCCTTAGCTAGTGCGGACCGAGCAACCATAGCTTCAGCTAGCCGTCCCTAAACACCTTAGAGATGCATTATCTAATGATATAGCTAGTTTGGATGGCATTAACTTGATAACTCGTTATCTTTGATCAAGATATGTCCTTCAACTCCCACATAAAACAAATTTCAAGGTCCGCATTTTTTCATCTACGTAACATTGCAAAAATCAGGCCCATCCTGTCCCAAAAAGACACAGAAAAGCTAGTCCATGCATTTGTTACTTCCAGGCTGGACTATTGTAATTCTCAATTATCAGGCTGCCCTAACAAGTCTCTAAAGAGTCTCCAGCTGGTCCAGAATGCTGCAGCACGTGTACTGACAGGAACTAAGAAAAGAGATCATATTACTCCTGTATTGGCCTCTCTGCACTGGCTCCCTGTAAAATCAAGAATAGAGTTTAAAATCCTTCTCCTCACCTACAAAGCTGTTAATGGTCAGGCACCATCATATCTCCAGGAGCTCATACTACCCTATTACCCAACTAGAGCATTACGCTCCCAGAACGCAGGATTACTTGTAGTTCCTAAAGTCTCCAAAAGCAGAATGGGAACCAGAGCCTTCAGTTATCAAGCTCCTCTTCTGTGGAACCATCTTCCTGTTTTGGTCCGGGAGGCGGACACCCTCTCTACCTTTAAGAGTAGACTTAAGACCTTCCTTTTTGATATAGCTTATAGTTAGGGCTGGCCCAGGCCTGTCTTGGACCAGCTCTTAGTTATGCTGCTATAGGCCCAGTCCGGGGGACAAATGATATACTGAGCTTCTCTCTCCTCCTCTCCTCTCCATCTGTATACATTATGCCTGTATACATGCCCCATCTTTGCATGTCACTGACTTCACTTCTTCCCCAGAGTCCTTGTGCTTTCTAGTCCTACAGGCTCTCATGGATCCTGGCCGCGCCCGGGTCGTGGATCGTGGATGCGCCTACTGCCATGGCCCTGCCTGACACCCACCACTACTGTTGCTAATATTAGTCATATCTCTGCTACATACGTTTCACTACTATTATTGTAATGCATTACTACATACTATCCTTACCGTTAACCACTACTACTGTTATTACTAGTAGTCACATTTCCATTATGTGCATTTCATTATTATTGCTGTAATACCTCTTTATGTACTTTCATTCCTGTCAACCATCTATTATAATTGTATACATTGTGATCTCGTTGATCTGCTCCGTACATGCGACATCTATTGCACATCTGTCCGTCCTGGGAGAGGGATCCCTCCTCTGTGGCTCTTCCTGAGGTTTCTTCCGCATTTTTTTTCCCTGTTAAAAGGGCTTTTTTTGGGGCAAGTTTTTCCTCACTCAAATCGAGGGTCGAAGGACAGAGGGTGTCGTCTCTGTACAGATTGTAAAGCCCTCTGAGGCAAACTGTGATTTGTGAATTTGGGCTATACAAATAAAATTTGATTTGATTTGATTTGATATTAGAGAATCCCCCATATAACCATCCGCTGTTGTCTTCCCAATCCCAAATCCAACCCAAAATTTTGTTTAGCACCACAAAAAAGGCCACAATGCGATGTAAAGTCTTGAACTACGATGGAAATTCATTTATAATACGGCGCAACGATTCACTTATCATGCAACATGCTTTACCAAAATTGACAAGCGGCACACAACCGCTGGCAGATGTATTCTGGCTGTCTGACGATAGTCCTCAGATAAAGGTAACCTTACCAGCAAATTAGAAAGGTATATGTGCCCCTGTCATGGTAACAGGCCAAATAACTGTATTGAGTCCACCACCACCTAATAGCACTAACAGAAATAGCACAAATAGAATAAAAAGAAGTCTAGTGGACAGACCATGGAGCAGGGGTGAGGGAATCTACATAGCTTGGAATCAGGAACCTGTAGGAGTGCCAGATGACCACCTGGCAATAGCAGAAAGCTGGATCAAGTCTGGACAGGGAACAGGGTGGATACCATTGGCAGGGTCGGTTATTAATGCACAGTATATTGCGCGTAACAGCAGATGGGTAAATTACTTATGGTACAACCAAGAACGGTTCATGAATTTGGACAATAAAAGTAATACACGGAATAAATGAGCAACTGTATGCAACCACCCAAATGACATTACAAAACAGATTTGTGATAGACAGAATGATGGCTGAGGAACAGGGAGTTTGTAGTTACTTTGGAGACGAGTGTTGCACAGAAATACCACAGTTCGCAGGAAAGACAGGAAATCTTACAAAATTACTCAAGCAAATGGAAGCAATGAGGGATGAGCATATCACATCCTCCAATTGGAACACCCGATCACAAATGCTAGACCAAATTTGGGAGTGGGTAGGCAAGCTGTCATGGACTCACATTTTTCAGATAATAGGGATAGTGGTAGGTGGACTTCTGCTAATTGCAACAGTAGTTATGTGTTGTGTACTGCCAATAATAAAACTGATGCTAAAGCAGCTAAAGTCATAACAGGACAGTTTCCAATCCAAGTGAACAACACAGTAGAACTAAACAACCTAGAGCTCATAGAACACCCCTATCAGGAAATGGTGACGCAAGATATCTATGAGAACCTAGACATTTAAAATGGCTGATAAACCAAACAAACAAAAGCAAAGAAGAGGAAAGAAAAAGATACTGGAGGAAAATGAGAAATTGCAGTCGATATTAGACAAACTCCCACTCGGACCAATCCAGCTAAAAGGATCTAAAACCTATATACAATATCATCACAACTGGTCAGTGCATTCAAAAGAATATCCTTTGCCAAATGAAACTGCAGAATTACGAGTAGAAACAATACAATGTCTACAGTGGAGAATTAGTACTTATGAGTTAGATAAAGGGTTAAGTCTAAAACACCACAATGCACTCCTGTTGTACAAATATGATTTAGTAGAGCTTAGGAAAAATTGCACGTGTGATGTGTGTACACCTCTATATACTAAAGGGAAAATAGAGATATACTCTGTGTGTTTAGGGTCAGAAATATTATTTAGCACACACATGGCCCCTCAGAAGCTTGGGCAGGCAGGAATAGAAAGACTGTCGGCCCAATATGAGGAGAAGTACAGGAAACATACAGACAGACCTTATATCAGGATAGGCAAGGTAGTGTACTGGTGCCAAAAAGACTACTCCTGTGACAAAGTTGACTGGCGTTATAAATTAAAACCATCCTCTCATTAATCACTTCCAAGCAGACAAGACATGTGGCAGAACACATCATATCCAAATGCAGGGCCAAGCCAGGACCCTCCGAACCAGCGCCCTCAACCAATGCCAAGTCCACAGAGGGGACCGAGCATAGCCCACAGATTATTTCCAAGCCAAATATGACTCCGACAGCCAGACCCCAAGTGTGGGAGGAAGAGTCTCTGTCACCTCCCCACCAAGCAATCCCTCAACCAGTATATAAATTCGAGTGTGGCACACTTCACCATGAGGAACCCACTTGCCATCGCATCTCCGATGCCCGCTGCAGAACAACCCCCGACCAGGGAAGGACATCACTCAGAGTCCCGGCTGATGACTGATGGAGAGAGGCATGCACTCATCGACTATGTGAGAGGTGGAACAGTGCGAAGAAGGCTGCTAATGGAGAATCAAGCCCAGGAGGGAGAACAGGGATGGAGTGAGCAGGCAGAACGCTCATATGCAAACAGGGCTGACAAGCCTGACTCAGCTGGCGCATTCCACTCAACATCGGGAGCACCATGGCCACCACCAGAGGAAGATGATACACACATGGTGATGGAAGTGGCAGTGTCATCCGTGAGCATGGTGCCAGCGACAGCCCAGAATACCCCCAGACGCACGGCCCCGCTGCTACAAAAGCTCCTGATGAGACCAGTGAAGCAACGTCGGTCAGCATCAACACGGAAGCTGCGCAGAGAGATCGCCCAATTGCAGACAAAGAGTGGTGTGCTGGAGGAGATGGGTAAGCAGTGGAAAAAACAGTAGACCCAATTGATCCAGGAGAGGGATCGTCTCATTGCTCACGTGGATCGTCTGAGAGTCCAGCAAGATTTGCTGCATCAAGTGATAGAACGCCATCGCTCCCTGAGAGGATCTTCATCCACTACTGCCTTCGACTGGAAAGTGCCACTCATAATACACAGTAACATCCCAACTGCTGCGCTGAGTGTCACCTTGCCATAGTGGAGGTGACAGATCCCTTCCGCCAACACTGCCACCACTGCCACTACTGATGGAGTAAAAGAGGACTGAACTGTATACCCAGTTGCAGGCCCCAGGAGAAGTATATTGGAACACTCATATAGTCTACACTGAAGATTGCACTATGTAGCGTTTGACTGCACCAGAAGAAGTACTACTATACTTTGTTTTTTGTGTTTGTTTGGTTGTCTGAAAATAAAATAATAATAATAATAATAATAATAATAATAACCTTCACCAAAGCACTATATATGTGCCAATAATGGAACCATATACTAAACACCAAATATATGTTAACTTGTATGGGGAGCATTTTTCCCTACATTATTTGATGTAGAATAGGATGATGCAGAAGTGCAATGACTAGCGGATTCTCGTTACTGGTGAATGGATCTACATGAAAGCATGGCGTGAATCATTCCCAGGACAAGAAGCATGTCAGTCCCGGTGCCTTGTGACCGGTATTTACATGGACGCACTACCCACCATCCCTGTACAGAAATGGATCACCATGCCAGTTGAGCATGGTTAACGAATCATCATGTGGTGGATGTGCGTTAGTGTGACTACAAGTCACAAAGGGGGGAAATGTAGTGTAATATAACCATATAACCATATATAAGTAGTTAGTGGATAGTGACAACTGGTAATATAAAACTGAGATGTTAAAGAAACTAATCAAAATGGGAAGGAATCGTAAATGAATGGTTAAGACATATACTACTCAGCACTAGTTGATTAAACATGCACCTATTGATTGAATTGATGATTAAACTACTGTATTGTGTTAACTTGGAATAAAATGTAACCACACATGTAAGAATGAAATTATGTAACACACTGTAATATTTTTAAAGTGCAGAACTGAGAAGGAGGAAAAGCTAATGGTGTATTCTGAAGAAAGGGCCTTTCTTTGGGACTTTCTGTGGAAAAAACCCAGCGTCAGCAGAAACGTGCAAGAGTTGGGATTGGTTGAGGCCAAAAGGCCATGCCCCGTTTCTTGGGTTTAAGACAAGACAACAGGGGCGTTAGATCAGATCACTTGTTCATGGACATTGTCTATGTATGATCTCAGCTCTTACTGCCGGCAATAAAAGCTCAACTGCACTCTACTTTGAGGACTCCTGGTGATTTTTTCGGAACCTTCTGATCATCCAAGACGCAAGAAAAGTCGTTATTCGACAGAGTCACTGGAGAAATTAGTATCTTTACAACATCATCATGAGGCAGCGTTGGCACTCCCCAAAGAGGAATCTACAAGTTGGTGATGTTGTGATGGACATTGATGAACTGTTGCCAAGAGGCGAGTGAAGACTTGCAAGAGTCATAGAGACTGTCAGTGGTATGGATGGACTTGTGAGGAGAGTGAAAATCTCAGTTGGAGATAAGAGACTGAACAAAAAAGGTGAATGCTCTAGTAAACTTTCCATATTGGAGCGTCCTGTGCAGAAATTAGTCCTGTTGTTAGAGACTTCTTAAGTTGATAACTGGAAAGGGACATTGAGATTGAGAAAATGATTTGTTTATATTGTTGTTTGATGCAAAACTCATAATTTGGTGGGAGTGTAAATAACCCAGTTTGTGTTATTTGCTAAAAGTTCGTTTTATTGTGTAAGATTTTGGTGGTGCTTTTATTTTGAAAGTATCCTTTCGGAGTTCCTGTTTTAGAAGAGGAAAAATGAAGTTGATAAAACGGCAAAGTTGATATAAAATAACAAGGTTTAAGGCATTAGCAACCCTCCGAAGAGGCACAAGGTTAGTTTTTATTGTTTTGTTGTAATTTAAGTACATGGTTTGTGTCTCTAAATCATTTAGAAGTGCAGAATTTCTTTGAATTGATTTGGTCAATGAATTAATGTTAGCTTATTTTGCACTAGTATCTCATGCTAATATATTGCATTTCATTTTCGTTTTATGTGCTTTATTTCCAGCTCTTACTTTGTTGGTTTAGATTTGTAATACATCTGGAAAACATCAGTAAGTGTCTGACCATCTTTCGGGGGATCTGCTACAACCATCTAACAACATCTGCTTACAAATACAATACAAACTATAATCACAGATATATGTAATCTTCCCAGGACCTCTGAACAGTGGACTTGGCCTTTTACACGTGTAGCACACAAGAATTAGTCCGCCCCTCGCATACAGGTCGTCTGGCTAATGTCCATACAGCCCAGGGTAGCAGTGTTTGTTTGTAGCCTTCTCCAGTTTGGTCTTTCTTCTCTTGCTCTGTTTGACAGTACAAGCTGCTGTAGGTGCAGCTGCTAATGAAAAGTGTGGCTGTACTTAAGAACCGTTATATGGATGTTTGCTGCAGGAGGGTACCCCTGCGGGTCTCCAACTGCACTTTGAGGAATAAGAAACTACACCGGACTTCTCATCAGCATGAGGGTGAGCCGATAATGATTGAATTTCATTCTAGAGTGAACTATTCCTTTAATTTGATTACTCTCTAGATGCTAAGAGATTTTATACAAATATAATTAAAAAAAGTGCTTCTGAACAGAATTGCCAACCCCAGCTTTGAGTGAAGAACAGGTAGATAATGAGACTGACCTGTCTGTCTGTAATAAGGATTTATTTTTTCTACTTTTAAGATCAACTCTTGGTGTGGATTTAATTCTCAGTCTTTACCTTGGTCTCTGGTTGAATTAAACTGAAACTAATGTTTTACACTTGTTTTGCTGTGTGGGCTAAATCATGGTCCCAGCTATAAAAAAAAAACGGTGTATTCGTATTCTTGTAGTTATTAAGTTTGCTTCCAAAATGCATCTGAAAACATTTGGTTTTCTATGTTTAAATGTCAGCTTGATAAAGTTTATTTTAAGTCTAATATTTCATTAACACAAAGCTCTTTGTGACTTCTGATCCTTACTCCTTCATTTCTTGCTCTTTTGTACCAGAAGATGGCGTGATTAACTCTAGAAGATCACCATGGACACAGTTGACTATATGTAGTTTTTTGTCGGTAATGACCAGTGTTGGTAATTAGAGTATTACGGCGTTACTAACAGCATTATTTTTTTCAGTAATGACTAATCTAATTAATTACTTTTCCCATCGTTGTTGCTCAGCTGTTACTGAGAATGTAAAGTGGCGCGTTGCTACAATTTGGTTGAATGAAGCGCAAGGTGTCAGGCTTTGGCCAGTGCCACACAGCTGCCTGGAGAGAGCAGGGGTGGGGATGATGACACCGTTGCAAATGCGATGATGATTGACTGGGTGGGCGGATCATGCCATGCTCACGCTGTCTCACTGCACGCTCTGACTACCAAACACAACAAGACAGAGACAATGGCGACGAGCCAGGGAAATTCAAAGGTAGCATTCTCGAACTGGAAGTACCGGCACTACTTCTCGGTCATTGAAATTAAAGGAAAGAATGTTTATGTAACATGCACGCTATGCCCAGGAAAAAAGACTTTATCCATGTCTGCCTCAAGCAACTCGAATCTTATGAAGCACCTCACATCAACACATGCTAACACGACACTTGTTGCGTGAGCTCCAGCGAAGGAGACGGAGCCACTCTGTTAAAACAAGCAACACTCAATTTTTCGGGTCAGCAACAGGTGACCAAGGCTGAGCTGAACACATTGATTGCAAGGTATGTTGTTGAAAACATGCTACCCCTGTCCACTGTGGCGTCTGAGTCATTCAGAGCTATCCTTGCTAAAATACCAATACGAGGAGGAGGAAAGGGGGTTGCCCCATGCCGAAACACTTTTGCTAAATTCATAGACAGTGAATATGAAAAAATGAATATTGAGCTCAAAAAGTCATTTGAGGAATTAGAGTACTTTTCAACTACAGCAGACATCTGGACTGCCCACAATAAAGTTACATGGGTGTGACAGCACATTGGATCAATCCAAATAACATGGAAAGAGAGAAAGCAGCTCTTGCCTGCAGACGGTTTAACGGGCATCATACTCATGACACCATTGCAGTTGAGCTTGACAATATACACTCAACATATGGGATAACACACACAATCACAGCAACAGTGACTGATAATGCCTCTAATTTTGTTAAGGCATTTAGGAGGTACCAGCCACTTGAGGAGAGTGATTCTGAAGACGATGAAGATGAGGTGGCATTTACAGACATTAATGATGCTCTACATGCAACTGATGATAATGATGGTGATGTTGTGATCACTTTGCCCCCCCCCCACAAGAGATGTGAATCACACACACTAAACCTGATTTCGTGCACAGATGTTGACAAGTGGCTGCTGTCAAAACCTGCAACAAAGGCTATTTACAGAAGTGCTACTGCCAAATGTACAGCCCTTTGGAGCAAGACTAGTCGTTTAACTTTGGCTACTGAAACAGTTTATGAGTTGGTGTCAAAAAAGCTGCTTGTACCATGTACAACACGATGGACTTCCTTCTAGGGGTGTGAATCTTTGGGTGTCTCACGATTCGATTTGATTCCGATTCTTAGGGTCACGATTCGATTCAGAATCCATTCTGGATTCAACCGATTCTCGATTCAAAAATTGATACAGTGCTTAGTGTGTTAAGGCAAATTATGGCATCAAAACAATACAGTTTGTATAAGATAATGTGATTTTTAAACAAACTGATTCCAATGATGTAATCACACAAAGGCAAACATTAAAAAAGGTAACATTTATTCATGCTAAACAAATAAAAACTTACTTACTGTACAAGAAATAACTTGCATAAATAAAATTGCCTAAATAAAAGCTTAGGCCAGCTGCCTTTTTCTCCCAGAAGTTACAAAAATAAACTGTACACAAATAACACAAATTGGTGTTGTGTGATTTTTCAAAATAGAATATATATATATATATATATATATATATATATATATATATTTATTTTTTTTTTTATTTATTTTTTTTTTAAATCGATTTTTTAAGTTTATGAATCGATTCAGAATCGTGGATTATTAGAATCGCGATTCTTATGTGAATCGATTTTTTCCCCCACCCCTACTTCCTTCTATGATGCCCTGGCTCGAATCTGTGAAATATCCATGGAAGACCTTAACACCATCTCCTCCAAATTAGGACTGACAGCGATAACAGAAAGGGAACACCAGTTTTTAAAGGAGTACTGTACTGGGATGAAGCCCCTTACAGTTGCCTTAGATATACTTCAGGGAGAAGACAACTGTTTTCATGGTACACTCCTACCAATGATGGAGACATTAATGCTGAAGACAGAAGCCCTTAAAAGTGGCCTGCAAATACTGAGGGACCTTCCTGACGCCATAGTCACAGTAAGAACTTGAATTGAATATTTTATTATTTATTAAGTGAACATTGCTGTAGTACCCATAATAATAAATACTACTACTACTATTACTACTAATAATAATAATAATAACACTGATTTGTGTGGAAACATACATTTAATGTGATTATTCTTTTCATTTCAGGCTATCAAAACCAGATTTGCTGATGTCAAAGAATTGCACTACTTAAGGGCCAAATTTTCCTTTGCATTCAAGTACAAAACCCAATACCCAAATGTAAACTTGGGTAAAAAGAAACAAAGTGTGTAAATATTATTTTATTTTCAATATTTAATATTGTTACTTTATGGAATATTTAAGAGTAGGATGGTGTTCTGTTTATTGTGCAGTAGGCCTAATATATGGCATATCATATGGCAGGCTGCAATCTATTGAGTTCAAATAAATACCAAATGCTCTAAAATACTGTATATAGTGTTTTTATTCTTCAATCAGTTAATATAAACATCTTTGACGTTAAAGATATTATAGAACGTAATAGCATTCTTAGTTACCTTAGGCTTAGCTAGATCTAGATTAAAATGAAGGAATTCCTAGATACAAGACTTTATAATGTGGTTTTATATGACTTTCACATTAGATATCAGGCATTTCTTACCATGTGCAATAAATGGGATTTGATGATATAATCACTGAGGGAAACTGTGATGTGCCCGAACAGCATTGCTTCGAAAAGTTAAAATGTAAGCGCTATACACCAGATAAATTAAAATCTATTAAATACAAAAATGACCACTCATACTCTCTGATGCATTTAAACACTAGAAGCCTGAATAAGCATTATGATGATTTACTATCCCTCTTGCCAGCCTAGACCACAGGTTCGATGTAATTGGATGTAGTGAAACTTGGATTAATGATAAATCATATCTGAACATCCTCAACCTGAATGGATGTGTATTATACAATAGAAATAGACCTGGCAGACCAAGAGGAGGTGTATATGTTTATATATAAATTCACTACATTCCGTGAGTGTCTGTGATGACCTGAATATTGATGATGGGTACTCAGATTCCTTATTTGTTGAGATAAATATAAATAATGGAAAGAATATAATTGTAGGGGTAATTTACCGACCACCAGATTCTGATTTAAACAGTTTCAAGCTTCAATTCGATGAATTATTAAACTGCATAAACAAAACAAATAAAAAATGTTTTATTCTTGGGGATTTTAACATCGATCTAGCTAAAGAGAACTGTGCTACAAATGATTTCATAAATACACTGTACTTTTTTTTTTTTTTTCTTTTTTTAATATTAATCAAACAAAACAAAAAAAACCAATATGTATATACAGTACATATATAGAGAAATAACAATAAATATACATATAAGCACATGTACACACTCCAACCATTAAACAAATTGATATCATTACTATGTACAATTGGCAGAGACAAATCATAACTAAAACAATGAAAAAAAAAGATAAAAATAAAAAGTGAAAATAATAACAAATAACACACAACACCTGCACATTTTTTAGCCCCCTGACCCTGATGTTGGGAAGATGTGTAAGAATATATGTCGTTAATCAGTTCTATGTGTGCGTCATGGGCTAGCTACAGGATGAGCCACATTGTTTGGATCTGGCTTAATGTATACATTCCCAGATGGGGACCGTGAGAGAGACACGCTGGGCTGCTTTAGGTCGTAAGGTCAAGAAGTGACATCCGCAGAGTTAGGTAACTTATAGAATCAACTCTTCTGTTGCCTATTGGATAAATGAATCTTCCATCCACCAAAGTGACCAATTAGAAGAAGTAGGTAGGTGTAGGCAGTGGTGGATACTTGTAGATCTCCTAGAGCAGAGAGGATTTCTGATAGAGCAGAGGGCAAAGCATTTTGGGCATCACTTTGCCGAGATTTGAGAATACCAGGGAGTGCACACTCTGGTTCGGACGCTGGTTTTGAGATCTGTTTCAATAAAGATTGCTCTATCTTTCACCCAGCCTGCCTCCGCAGAATTTCTTTATCAACATACTACACACCGACACCTTTGGAGGACAACAGCCCATACACCTCACCACCTAACCGCCAACATCTTTTTAGCCACTGTACATGCAGATAGCCACAGCAGCCTTTGCATATGGTTAAGGTTTTGCCCAGAATCATCATTTAAGAGCATACATTTTGGAGAGAGGTCAATCTCTAGGCCGAGTACATTATAGAGATACTTTACTATTTGTTGCCAAAAATTTTGAACTGATGGACACTCCCACATAGTATGCAAGAAAGTCCCTATTTGATTCAATTCACATAGATTACAATTTGGAGAAGGAGATAACTTAATCATGAAACACCGCTTTGGTGTTAAGTAAGTGCGATATAGGAAGTTGAGATTGGTTAACCTATTATTTAGGTTTTGTGAGGAGTAAGCAACATTCCTCCAAACTGTATGCCAGTCTATAGATGACTCAGGGCAGTCCTTATTCCACACATTTGTTATCGCTAAAGGGGTCTGCATATGCTCCAACAAACTATTATAAATTGCAGAAACGTGTCCTTTAGGTAGCCCTGATATTTTCTTAAATAATTCCATTATTGGATGATTAATATGTTTCCTATCAGTTAATATACCTGCTGCTCTTAAGGCAGAACGTAATTGTAAATATAAAAAGAAGGAATTTGATGACAGTCTAAAGGTTTCACTCAAATCCTGAAAACTTCTTAATCCATCGTCATTCATAATGTCTCCTAAACTGTGGATTCCTGCTTTAGACCACTGAGGTGAGATAAATTGCTCCCCACCAGACTTAAGAAGGCTGTTGTGGAATAATGGAGTACTTGCATGCCATTTAGATGTCCAATTGTAAATTCTTTCTATTTTCCTGAAATTTTGAATTGCATTGGCTATTACTGAACCATACTCCAGTTTGCATTTATTGACAGAGAGACCTGTAAACAAACAATCATTTAGAGAAGCAGGTGCCACCAGATTCTTCTCAATGTTAAGCCATGGAGGTAAAGTTTTCTCACTAATCCAATTTAATAAAGGACGAATAGTAAAGGCTTGGAAGTAAAGTTTGAAATCAGGAACTGATAAACCTCCTAACTCCTTCTTTCTTTGTAAATTAGTTAACTTCATTTTAGGTCCTCTGCCTCTCCATAAAAACCTAGTAATAATGCTATGTATTTTCTCCCAATATCTTGGAGGAGGTGCCAAAGGTAACATGTAGCTACAGAAATTAACTCTAGGAAGCACATTCATTTTAATTATTGAAATTCTACCAGACAGAAATATAGGTAGCTCCTGCCATCTTTCCAGGTCTTGTTTGATCATACTGAGGGTGTTATTATAATTCTTAGTGATTGTTTTTTGTAATGATGTAAATACATTTATTCCTAAGTATTTAAAGTGAGATACTACTGGGATATTGAAATCTGTACATTCCTCCTTGCTCGCAGAGTTCAATGGTAAGAGGGAGGACTTAGACCAGTTCATCTTATAGCTGGAGACATAACTAAACTGTTCAAATATATTAAGGATGTTTGGAAGAGAGTACTTAATATCAGAAAAAAATAAAAGGACGTCATCAGCAAATAAGGATATATGATGCAGAGTGGATTTTATATTTATTGGTGTAATGTTTGGAGATAACCTAATAGACTGTGCCAAAGGCTCCAATGATAATATAAACAACATTGATGAAATCGGATCTCCCTGCCGACTGCTCCTGCTTAATTTAAAGGGAGGAGAATGTATATTACCTGTAACTACACTAGCTGAAGGATTTGCATAAATAGTTTTGACCATGTCAATAAAATTAGACCCCAAACCCATGGAATTCAATACAGACCATAGAAAAGACCAGTCAAGGCGATCAAAGGCCTTTTCTGCATCAATTGACAAAATGGCTTTTGATGATAGATTATCAGAAGTATCAAGAATATGCAATAGACGACGCAAATTGTCTGCTGAGAGGCGCTTTTTTACAAATCCACTTTGATCTGGATGAATCAATTTTGGCAAATACACCTCCAACCGACTAAGTGTCTTTGAAAATAATTTGATATCTGCATTCAATAACGATAGGGGGTGATAGTTAACACAATTAGTTGGGTCCTTATCTTTTTTTGAAAGAAGTATTATTAAAGCTGTGTTTACATCTCTTCCAAAACATCCTTTTAGAATAGCTGTGTTAAACATCTCCAGTATTGGTGGTCCTAAAATGCTCCAAAATTTTAAATAGACCTCAGGATGTATGCCATCAATTCCAGGGGACCTACCTTTATTCATTTTTACTAAGGACTGATTCAGTTCGTCAAGCGATAAAGGGGCCCCTAATATTGACGCTTCTTCTTTTGATAATGAAATTAGCTTTAATTTCTGAAGATAGTTGTCCTTCTCCGATGCTGATGAAATGTTATCTGAAGTGTACAGCTTTTTATAGAAGTTAAAGAATCTTTGATTAATCAAATCAGGATCAGATATCATAGAGCCAGTTTCAGATGCAATGATTGCTATATTTGCAAACTGATCATTTGTTTTTAATTTATTGGCTAAAAGCCGACTGGGACGATTACCATGAAAAAAGTGATTCATTCTATTTTTATGTATAACAAACTCAGCTCTCTGCGTTAATATTAAGTTAAGTTCTACTTTTATTTTGGTTAATGACTTGGCTGTTTGCTCAGAAAAATGCATTTGTTGAGATCGTTCTTAGTCAGACATTGAGGCCTCCAATTCCCCAATTCTCTTAAGCTGGGCTTTATTAAGTCTAGAAGAATATGAACTGGAATAATTCCTTATGAAGCCTTTTATTGAGTTCCAGAGTTATACACCTAGTGTTATACACCTAGTGGCTCTTTTAGACACATTTGAGATCATCAATTGACATACATATGCATGGTGATCTGTTAGGGTCATATGCTTTATTTCTATGTTTTGAACCAAAGAGATAAGGGGAGCAGACATAAAAATAAAGTCTATCCTTGTAAACGTTTTATGCCTATTTGAAAAGAAAGTATACTCCTTAGCTGTGGGATGATGTAGCCGCCAGACATCCATAAGATTAAAGTCAGAGAGTAAATGCTGTAATGCTTTGGTTGCTTGTACATTAGAGTGAGATTTACTTGATGTATCCAATCTGTGATCCAATATGGCATTCATGTCAGAGCCGATTACCAATTCAAAGTCAGAAAGTTCAGCCAATATACTATTCAACTGAGTAAAAAAGACATTATCATATGAATCAGGTGCATATATGTTGATAAATGCCAGTTTCCTTTCATTGTAAATACACTTAACAAAAGCAACTCTACCATCTTCATCATCTCCCTTGTCAATGATGGTAATTCGTAGTTCCTTACGTATTAGTATTATGACCCCTTTTGTTTTATTTAAAGCAGAAGAGGAAGCACATACTTTATACAGGTGGTTTTCCAATCTGTTAACATCATCTCTTTGCAAATGTGTCTCCTGAAACATAGCTAAATCAATGTTGTTTCTTGCTAATAGATCTAAACAGGCTACTCTCTTATTAGGGGAATTAAGGCCCTTTAAGTTGCAACACAAAATATTCAAACTACCCATGTGGTTTTCAACACCGAAACATTCAGAAGAAGGGAGTATATAAATGATGGGTGAGTTACAACAATATTCTGATAAGCCATGAATTTATACCAGCACCGTTCTTCACAAAGATATAGAGAAGATCCTGTACGTCCCCCCACCCCGAGCCTCTGAGTCACCCACCAATAGGACACAAGTAAAATCAAAAGTTAAGTTGTAGCATAAAGAAAATATATTGTCCTATTGAACAGACTCCTCTCACTCCGCCCCATCTGTGCGGAGGTGTAACACACTTTAACAAGGAGAAAGAAAAAAACACAGATCCTTGCCGCTTCTTTAAGTGACTCCCAAGTTCATTAATATAGTTAAACCGAGTTACTAATCTTATTACCAAAATTACTACCTTGATGTTAGAGGATGGGAGAATGGAAGAAAAAAAAAAAAAGAGAGAGAAAAGAAAGAAGATATCTCTCAAGTCCAACAACTGTTGTAAATCATAAAGTTAGTGTCGCCACCTCATGATAACTGATGACAGAAAACTTTCAGTCAGAGTCTTTCAGATATTAAGAGATGGTTTCACCTGTTGCTCTAAGAAATCCATCGCCTCCGTTGCTCTAGTGAAGGCGTACGTTTTCTCCCTGAAAGTCACCAGCAATTTGCCAGGATAAGCGATGCCATGCCCCAGGTTGGCTGTGTGTAATATCGCCCTGATGTCGTTAAACTGAGCCTGTTGTTTGCGCTGCTCTGTGGTCATATCAGGGTAGATATGAATTCTTCGGCCCAGTTTTTCTTCCCCGAACAGTTCATACAGGAGCTTGGTGACAAAGGCAGTAGGGTTACCTGCCTCTATCCCTTGTTGTAGGCCAATAATTCGGAGATTAAACTTCCTGCTGTGATTTTCCAGTGCTTGTGTTTTTTCTTTTAATTCTTCGTTCTCTCCCAACAGAGCTTTGTAGCTCATCTCAAGAAATTGCATGCGTTCTTCCATTGTATTTGCAGCAATTTCCAAATCCTCCACTTTTGATTTGCATGCTGTTAATGTGAGATTGAATTTACTTAGCTCCTCCCGCATCGGCTACAGTTTCGTGTCAAAAGCCGTTGAGATTTCCTCCCGCACAATGTCTCTAATCATTTTCCCAAATGCTTCGGGATCCATTGTTGCACTGCGGAGTGTAGACGGCATAAGTTTGACGAGTGATATAAGTAACCACAAAGAGCTGACTTAGGGGAGATATAAAACTCAATCATTGATCTTAATTGTTTGAAGAAGCGGCGTGGTCGGCGTTTGGCATCCTCACAGCATGTCACCGGAAGTCTCACCCATACACCAATACACTGTACTTTTCATCCTTTTTCCCCACTATAAATACATATACAAGAGAAACAGAATCCAGTAATTCGATCATCGATTATATCATCACAAATACTCAAAATGCTTGTTATGACTCAGGTGTAATTTTGTGAGACATCACTGATCACTTTCCTATAGTACTCTTCATAGATCTAACAAAAAAGATGAATGAGTCACCGTTAAAATCAAAAGTGAAAGTACTGAGTGAAAGTAACTTAATGAAATTATCTGAAAACATCAGATTTAAATCATGGGATTCTGTTTATAGCTGCAAAACCCCAGATGCGGCATATAATGCTTTCATTGATGAAATAACTGACTCTGTAAACTCCACCATACCTGTAAAGACCAGCAAATGTGATGCAGGGGATCAGAAAGTATGGCTTACGAGGGGCATTTTGAAGTCAATTAAAAAGAAAAACACACTTTACATACGGTACATTAAAAATCCAACCGGTGAAAACAAAGATAAATATACTAAATACAGAAATAAGCTGATACATGTCATACTAATAAGTAAGCGAAGACACTACACTGCGCTTATCAAGGCTGCTCATGGTGATCAGTAGCAAAGCTGGATGGTGCTAAATGAGGCTCTCAGCCGGGGACATAAAACTACTATACTTCCTTACAGCAAAATCAAGCAAAATGCCAGAACTAATTTAAATGGTGATGATCTTGCAAATAGTTTTAATAATCATCTTAACTCCATAGGGAAAACTCTCTTTGAAACTATCAGACCACCAGAGGGAGCAAATTATCAACAATATCTTCAAGGTAATTATATAAATTCTTTCTTTATTGCACCAACTGATAAAACAGAAGTAACTAATATCATTATGAGCATGAAAGACTCTACTCTGCTCTATACTGCAGGTATGGATGGCATATGTAAAATCATAAAAGCCATTGTGAACGAAATTGTTGATCCACTCGTCTACTCCATCAATCTCTCTCTGCTTTATGGGGTGGTACCTAAAATGACAAAGATAGCAAAAATTATCCCAGTACTTAAATCTGGTGATAAAAATAACGTGCAAAACTATAGACCAATATCTATACTACCCACTTTTTCCAAAGTATTCGAAAAAATTGTTTATTGTAGACTGAGTAATTATTTAGATGGATTGAATATACTTATTCCATCCCAATATGGCTTCAGAAAGAAATACACAACCTGTATGGCAATTATAGATCTCACTGAAAAAATCAACGACGCTATTGATAGAGGTGAGTGTGGGATTGGAGTTTTCCTCGATCTATCAAAGGCATTTGACACGATAGATTTTTCAATCCTCCTCAGTAAATTGCATCATTATGGTGTCAGGGGCACAGCGCTAAATTGGTTCAAAAGTTATATATACGATAGGGAGCAATATGTTCATGTAAATAATAATAAATCACAGTGTAATATTATGAAATATGGGGTCCCTCAGGGATCAACATTAGGACCACTTCTTTTTATCTTATATGTAAATGATATTGTAACTCTTCTCTTATTTTGCGCAGTCATTTTTGCTGATGACACAAATTTATTTCTGCCACACAAAATCTTGGAATAGCCTACCTCCAACATCTTATGAATGAAGAATTGATAAAGGTGGACACCTGGTTCAAATGTAATAAATTATCTTTAAAAAATAATAAAACAAACTTCATTGTATTTCGCTCAAATAGAAACCGAAATCATGTGGAACATGTGCGTATCGAGATAAACAGTAGAGCTATTGAGAGGGTAGAATTCACTAAATTTTTGGGAATATACATTGATGAATTCTTAAACTTCAAAAAGCATATACATGAACTGACAAAGAAACTATCTAAATGCTGCCTTATTTTGTAAAGTCCGACACTATCTTCCTCTTGAAGCTCTACTAAACTTGTATCGGTCTCTATTTGAGCCTAATTTGAACTATTGTAATGTTATATGGTGTAATACATCCCAGTTATCTCGAGAAATTAAAGATCTTACAAAAGAAAGTCATTCGAGTAATATCATGGACCAAGTTAAATGCCCCCTCTGATCCTCTTTTTTACAGTTACAAACTTCTGAAACTCACTGAATGCAACACTTTCCACAATGCCTGTGTAATGATGTAGCATTTAGACTCAATGACAGACTCTGTCATCTCATCCCAATTTCTTTACCCACTCACAACACAAGAGGGAAACAACTTATAAAGGGAAAGAAACGGAAATTGAAATGTACAAGTCTTAGTGTGACCGTTAAAGGACCACAGACTTGGAATGAGGTTGAGAGCACGATAAAAGAGTCTGCATCTCTGTCTATTTTTAAAAAGAGATTTAAACAAAAACTGCTGCTGAAATATGTTTAAATCAAGCTTGGTTTGCTGTTTTTTGTTTCATATACCTGTGCCTGATGAGTTGTTATTGTGTTATTATTGTGTTAAACCATATACTCCTTGTACTTATGGAATTACCTTAGATGGTTAGGGTTAGGTTAGATTTTAGGTAGAAATAGGAATTGTTTTTCATAATACATTGTATTGTTGTTCTTGATGTCTCCGGGCCCCCGTTCATAAGCTACAGATAGCTTCTGGGGTTACCCTTTTTACAAGACCATGTCTACTGTATATTATGAATTGAAATTGTATTTTAAAATTATTTGTAAAATAAAAAACAAACCTTGAACCTTGAATAGCGTTCTAGAACATAAAAAATAACGTCACAGTTACTTTGCCGAGTAACTAATTACTTTTACAATGTGCTAACTGAGTTACTAACTCAATTACTTTTTAGGAGAAGTAATTTGTAACTGTAACTAATTACTTTTTTAAAGTACGATGACCAACACTGGTAATGACACAACTTATATGCAGTGTCATGCCTATGTGTGTTATTACATTATGTTACATTTGTTCTCTCGTGTTTTGTTTCATTTAAAGATGTTATTTTCTCTCTGTATGGCAGCATGGCGCCGTTCATTCCACAGATGTTCTGAACAAACCTGCAGCAGATGTTTTTACTTGTAGTGTGTGTGTGTGTGTGTGTGTGTATATGTGTGTGTGTGTGTGTGTGTGCGTGCGTTTGTGTGTGTCAGTCGCCTGTGTGTGTGTGTGTGTGTGTGTGTGGGAACCGGATCGTGAAGTCGCACGCTGCCTCATTGGCACATGTCCCGGTGGGGTGGAGCGAAGCGGAGCCGCCTCTTGTTATGCGGTCTTGTTTTTGTCAGCCGCACAACAGTGCAACTGCAGCGACCATCAGCAGCACCGGCCCATACAGCTGCTGGATGAATCGGTGTCTTCTCGGTGGACGTTATTTTCCCGGGTCGACCACGGGAGCAGGGCGAAGTTCGGATCCTGGGTGGTGAATGTATTTGTTCCGAGGGAGTTTGATTGTGGAGAGGACTGCATCACTACAGCCGGTACAGAGGGGGTTTCAGGCTGGTAAAGCGTTGTGATCACCGTTGTTCGTTCTGGCGCTGACACCTCCACACTTTTTCCGAAGCAGTGTTTTGACACCGGAGCTTCTTCGCCGCCAAATGGATGTGAGTCCGTGAGGAGATTACTAATGAACGGCGCCCTGCGTCCTGCAGAGGCGCACCCGTCCCCCGCAACTGCTGAGGGCCACAGCACGACGATTAGTCATCCAGGCACCCGGGCCTGCACTGCTGCTGCGCACCACCTTAGTCTCGACCTGAAGATTTTAACACCCACAATCAAGGAATTAATGAGTGGGATCTGAGCACCAGTTTGATTTCCAACAAAGGGGGTGGATAACCTTCCAGCAGCAGCGAAGCAAACGCCAAAATGGGCAATAGCTTCTCAAACATTTCTGCCTTCCAGTCTCTTCACATCGTCATGCTGGGGTTGGACTCTGCGGGGAAGACCACGGTTCTTTACAGACTCAGATTTAATGAATTTGTCAACACGGTTCCTACCATCGGATTCAACACTGAAAAAATCAAACTGAGTAACAGCACCGCCAGGGGCATCAGCTGTCACTTCTGGGACGTGGGAGGCCAGGAGAAACTGAGGCCCCTGTGGAAGTCCTACAGCCGGTGCACTGACGGGATCATTTACGTTGTGGACTCTGTGGATGTTGACAGGCTGGAGGAGGCCAAGACTGAACTGCACAAAGTCACCAAGTTTGCAGAGAACCAGGGCACACCGCTGCTGGTCATCGCCAACAAACAGGACCTGCCCAAATCTCTTCCAGTGGGGGATATTGAGAAGCAGCTGGCTCTGCACGAGCTCACCCCCTCCACTACCTATCACATCCAACCTGCATGTGCTATTATAGGTGAGGGGCTCCACGAGGGTATGGACAAACTGTATGAAATGATCCTGAAGAGGAGGAAATCCCTAAAACAGAAGAAGAAGCGGTAACAGCTGCTCATTCTGTGGACAGTCTCACATTTACTGTGAGAAATCTGTGTTGGCCGAAACATTTATACTGTGTGTTGATTTTTAAAAACATCCTCCATCTGGATTAAAGCTGGTCAATGCTGGGAAGCTGTGAATGACACTTGTGCACACATGAGGCCACCTCAGTGGCTGCAGGATATAAAATACTGAATAAGTTAACCAAAAAGACATGTCAGAAACTTGAAATGACTCTTCAGGTCTCCACCAGAGAGGAAGGCAAACGGGCTGGCCTGTTTATCAGCTGCTTTATTATGGACTTTGAACACAGTTTGACTTGAAAAATTGCTGTCGGTCACTTTTATGGGCTCAAAAATGTGACTGTTCTTTTAGCATTGGAGTAGCCTTTCCTCCACATGGTGGACTGAGGACAGTGTTCACATTTGCATTTTTCATATCCTAAAATAAAGTAAAGAACTACACTGTGTTCATAAGAGAGCAGGTCCAGGTGGTTTATGTACTAAAAAGCCAAAATTGAAGTATTTTTGGAATATTAAAAGTTTTAAAATCCATGATTTGGGTAACTTGTTTATTTACATGTGGTCAAAGAAGTAGTGATACTGATGTGGAACATCAACTGGCAGCAGCAAGTGGAACAATACAAACAACTTGGCACAATAAGGAGCTGTGAATGTTGATTTGATTGATTTCTTTAAACAGGTGGGGATCAAACAGAGAGGTCAAAGGTCACAGAGTCCAGAAGGTTCAGAGAAGAGAGTCCATCTAATATGTTGAAAAGGTCTCAACACAGATTTACTTCAGTCTTCTGCACCTGAAGTGAGCATTTAGAGCAGGACTGGAGCTCGTTATTGAAAGTTAGGAATCTGCATTGCGGTGCATTGTTTTCTGTTTCACAACAGTGTTCATGCACACACAGTATGTTCACTATGATGGCTTTCTTGCTCATTCAGAATAAGAGTAAGAATAGAATTCTTACTCATCATTTCCTCATTACTGTAGGCACTTATTTTTTATGTGCTGTAGACAAATAATCCTGTTTCCTTGTCAGGAGAGGAAACATGTCCAACAACATGTGGTCTAATTCAGTCAGAAAATGTTTGAATAAGAATTTAGATTTCTGCTCAGATGTCAGGGGTTTATTGTCAATTTTTGCACATTAGTTACAAATGAATATTTTTACAACCCGATCAGCAGTATTAATGTCTCAAAATATGTTTCTGCAAACCACGGATATGTTGAAATTCTGCATTTCCTTTTTATATGGGAAATTCACGTTTCTTTAGGTTCAGTTTAATGTTTTTATGTTGTGACAATGCTGTGTTGATGCTCTGGCACAAAAACCTCTTGGTTAGGGTTAGGAAAGGGTCATGTTTGGGTTTAAATAAAAATATCCAGTGGTGTCACACACACCAATGTTGAAATGTAGGCTCATTATGCTGTTGCTGCCTTGTCAGCACTCTCGCCTGTGACTCCACCACCATCACTCTACCTTCTGATAAGAAAGTCAGGTCATAAACATGCAATGTGAACGCAATATGAAACATGTTGTAGAAATGTCTCAATGGTAGCCTCTTTATGACTCATACAAATGTGAAGGTATCAGTGGTTTAACTTTAACAGCCAACATTTTATCCTGCTGACTGGGCTGTATTTTTACTTTTGGTCAATCTGCTGAATGTGTTCTCCACTAAGTGATGAACCGGTTTGGTTCATAAAATGTCAAAAATATTAATAAATAAATAAATGTATTTATTTTATGGAAAATATTTAAATAAATTATATTTATTTATGAAATATTCAGATAAGTGGTTTTGTTCGACCAACAGTCCAAAACCCAACAAGTGTTCAGTTTAACACGAGAGGTTGAGGAAAACCAGCTTTCAGTTTTTCATTTCAGAAGCTGGAACCAGATATTTTCTTGTCTTCTTTCTAAAAAAACAAAAAACTTAAATGGTGATGATCACCAGAATTGCTGCAGATTTATTTTCAACCAATCCTTCTAACATGCTGTAATTTGTACCCTCATACAAGCAATTCTCATGCATGACTTGTGTTTGTGATATTCAAGTTCAAGCACAAGCAGTAGTGTGTTGATCAGTTCAGTGAGTCTTATTTTGTGTTCTCAGTTATCATGAATGAATGTTCCTTAGTCTTTTTTGGATATTATAAGTAAAGTACAAGTATTTCCAAATGTACATATTTACTTCCATTCTGCTCCACTACATTTCAAAGGGAAATATTGAACTTTTTATACTTAAAAACTATATTTTTTACTGTATTTTGGAGCACCTCTCATGCTTGTGGTGGTTTTATTGAACTGCTCTGTTGTACAGTATATGGCCATTGATCACTGCAAGTGATCAACAACCGCTTCAGTCTAGAATCTCTAATTCCACTATAGTGGGAGTTGCACATTTTTCTGGCAATCAGTGAGGTTAAAAATATAGCTTACCCAGTCTGTTGCAGGCCTATTTTGGCCTTTGTTGTTGCTCAAAAACTGACAACCAGAGAAATGATTGTTCTTAGCTTGAACTGGAGCATGTGCAGATTGTTTAAATAACCCATATGTTATTATTCACTAAAGTTAGGAAAGAAACATTTATTTAAATGTATTTATGTGCTTTTTTTTTTTACAGTTGGCAAATATATCAATGTTGTGATCACTTTAATTCCTGCTGTTATAAGGCTGATCCCCTAAGAGACACGCTCACATCTCCAACACAACGCAATAACGCTAGAATGGCAGAAATTAAAGTGATCACAACACACATTTGGCAACTGTAGAATTGTTTTTTAAAAATGTAAAAATGCAATATCAGTTATTATTACAATCTTCCCTCAACAGAATGATCACACAAGCAACTACAGTGTTTAAAGTGTTCCCCTCTTCAAATATAGCACTTCTCACTGGTGTACTCCATTAAAAATGGTTTCACTCGTTATTATCAAATGGATTATACAGGCCTACTTTAATTACCAACATATACATATGAGTAAATAAAATACAATCAGAATGTAAACAGGTTACTGCGTATGTAAGTCTGTGTTTTAAGACATTTTGCAGGCTTCTTTCAAAGTATGGCTTACAAATTATCCAACAGACACCTACACCTCAGTACATTTAGTCGAATACTATAATTTGAAGATGGGTGTGGACTTGTGTAGTCACAGTTGTGATGCTATCATGCTGACAAACAGGCAGACAGACAGACACATAAAGACCTGGCAAAGTACTTAACTCAGTACAACATCGTAGGTGGGTGATAAGTAATGTCTTAGGCCACCTGTTTTGTGCCATTCGTTTATGGAGAGGTTGTTTTGTCTCCCTAATGTACAAATCTGTGCAGTCCTGGCTGCATTGAACAGCATAAACTACATTACTCTGTTATGCCTGAGTGGCATAAAACATTTGTTATTTATCATTAAAACCTTAATGTCTCTACTATTGAAAACCCATGACAAATAAATGAAATGAAGTAGTGACAACAACCACTGTGTAGGACATTCATCATAGAAAGCTGCTGTGCCTGGTGACTCCTGCAGCTGTTATTGTGTGTTCAGAGTGTTGATAAGCTGTGTATTGTTCGGGTGTCCCTGGCACAGATAGGGTCATGCTCCTGTTGTTCTATCTCCTCTTCACAGTATGTACTAAATGAGGTTTGGGTATGAGTCCATGTTTGTTCAACAAAATACAACAGCATGCTGGATCCCCACCACCTGAGGGGATGAAGTTGCCATCAACCAGTGATAACCTCTGCTCAAATAGTGTGAAAGCAAGACAGCATGGACAAACATAGCCTATAGCTTTCCCAAAGTTAACTTATCATTTGAGGTGACTAAAGCAATTATTGAGTCTATTAGACTGTACATACAGTATACATACAGTATATATACAGTACAACAACTTCAAAGACGTTATGTTACTCCATCATTTTATATTTTTTGAAAACAGCTGATTTCTTTCTTTTCACTGGCTGTAACATCACATTCACTGGTTTTATTTTATAGTTGGATATTTATACTGTGTTGATTTAAACTTTTCTATCTTTGATACCTTTTAAGTTACAGCTTGTAATGGCTTGTTACATACTACTTACATGGCTTGGTTGCATATTAGATGATCTTGTTCTCAGTGTGTGGACAAAGAATTAATACATTTGAAATGCTAATTTGTAGACCATAAATAGACTATTTAAATGAATACATTTTGTACATGATCCTTAGGGTTTCTTGGAAGCTCAGGACAATTTCAACACAATCCAGTGAAAAACACTCAATTGGTGAGGCTTTGAATACACAGACAAAGAATAAGAAAATTAAATTTCGCTCTGTGGGCCAAACCTCAAAAATTCATAACTAAAAGTATGAATTTCCAGGGTCCCTTTAATTTGATAGTTCGCTTTACATACCAACTCATCTAGGACCTCCCAGTTCATGTCATATTGAAAAAAACATGTAATCACCCATATATAACTGAAGTCACGTTCTGTTTGTGATGTTGATTAGTTAAAATAACTCACTGTAGACTGGACATGAACAGCTCCAAACTAGATACAACTAAAAAAGTCAGCATGCACGTGAAAAAAATGCAGAATTTTTCGTCCCACAATGCAAAATAAAATGAGAGCTTCTCAGAGCTGATGAAAATGAAACATTAAAAGTTGATGCAATAAAACAGCTGTAGAAGATCATCAAAAATCAAGTTGTTTAAAGTTCCCATAAATGGCTAGTGGAGTGCTATTAGCTTTAGCATATTTACCTGTAAAGCAGGAACTTGTGGATATTCAGTGGTGTTTACAGTCAGTGAATGTGTGTTATGCCTCCCACCATGAAGCAAGCAGTCCACAAATTAAGTTAGCTGCGTACATTGTGTGTACGAGTGGCGGCAGTGGCTTAGGGGTAGAGCCAGCGTCTAATCGGAAGGTCGCTGGTTTGATTCCCCTGGTCTGCATGTCGAAGTGTCCTTGGGCAAAAACTGAACCCCAAACTGCTCCTGATGTGCTGGTTGGCACCTTGCATGGCAGCCACCGCCATGGAACATAAGGTGCGAGAGGATAAGGTTCAGTATTTACAGTAATAATAATTTAAAGCGCATTATTTGAGTTTTATGGAGTGAGTGTTATAAAGTCTGATGGCACCAGGAAGGAACAATGTCCTTCGCTTTGATGCCCACTCCCCAGGACACCACAGCAAAGAAGATGGTGCTCGCAACAACAGACTGATAGAACATCTGGAGCATCCGGTTGCAGACATTAAAGGACCTGAGCCTTCCGGCTCAGGCCCTTCTTGTAGACCGCCTCCGTGTTTGTATACCACTCCAGTTTATTGTCTAGCACAACACTCAGAGTTTGTACTTTTAAACATGTTTTACTGTTTCGTCATGTTCACTTTCAGCTGTTTCAGGAGTCGTGTTTAGTTACTGCTGGTGAAAACACAATGTTTCCTGTAATGCTGCTCCCCCTAAACACAATACTCAACTTATCTGACCTCTAACTGAATCTCTTTAGTTTCTCTCGACCTGTTGTTCTTTCAAACATCTGCTGTGTTTTACTGTTTCGTCTTGTTCACTTCCAGCTGTTTCAGGAGTCATGTTTAGTTACTGCTGGTGAAAACACAGTTTCCTGTAATCCTGCTTCATAACAAAAGCTGTATATGACTAAATAATGGGCGGCTTTTATTGCAAAGAAGTTATAAGAAATGAAACGAGTTTGTAACTGAATTAGTGGAGGCACTTTGTTAGCAGTGATTCTTCGATATTACTGTGGGGATCGGGACAAGCGTGTCATTGCTTTAAGACACATCTTCAAGCAGGTAGCCCAGCTATGGTAGAAATGCAAGACCTAGCTGCGAGTCAAACCGAGTAGAGCCAGGCCGGCAGATGTGATGGAAAAACAGCAATAGATGCCAGGACCCAAGGATTCTCAGCAGAACATTGCATTGTAACACGATGATCTGTGTTATTCACATCACCTGTAGGTGGCTTTAATGTTGTGGCTGATCAGTGTATTGTACAGGTGAGATATAAAGGAGGACATATGTGAGAAGTCCACTTCAATTAAATTCAGAACAAATGTTTTTTTGGCTCTTTGTAAAGTTTGATCACATAAATACATATCCCAAAGCTATAGATTGATTTCAGTCAGTGTTGAATCATTTCACGTAGACAGTAAAGTATGCTAATTTCTTGTTTCAATATTATGTTCAAGCAGTTGGATCCCCTGAAAACCCTAAAAATATCACTGTGATCCACCTGTTTTGTTTGGACCTGACAGGACCAGAGAATATGCAATGCATTGAATGTAATCTATTATGTATCGTTGCAGATGTGAGTTCCTACACAGGCAGTGTGCTATGTTGTGTGCTGGTTTATTCCCTCTGTGCTCCCCCTATGTGTTCAGCAGCAGACTGAAAAATGTGTCATCCTGCTGCTCAGTTTAGTCTGAGAGCAGAAACATGCCTGCATATGGAGACGCGGCCTTCAGGGGCACACTGGCTCCTCCAGCCACAAACGCTAAAAGTCCAGACCTTTCATTTTGGCAGCAGGACTTGGCTTCCACTAGCTCTGTGCGTCTGGTCTTGCATACACACACACACACACACACACATACACACACACACACAGGAAATGGCCATCCATTCTTTTGACTTCCTGCTTAGTAAAGTGTAGATGAATTATGCATTATATCAGATGACAAAGAAGGCCTGTCAGACTTTGCATAATCACACAGCAGCGCTGTAAGCTTGCCAGTTGACATCGATCATTGGCAAGAAGAAAAAACACATGCATGGTCAGGTTTTATGTAGCTCAAAGTATCATCTAAAATTGTCCTCTACCATGTCAACTCTTCCTTGGTATTCATCGTGGAGAAGCTTCTTTCTCTTGAAACATGAATTTTTCCAGTGATACACTGTTATCGCCATGGTGAAAGCAACTTGGCAGCTAGCATCCAGAAACACACTGTAATATTACTCAATTTAAGTGCCTTTATTCTTTTTAATGACAGCATACAATACAGCGTTGCAAACTCATATTAACAACTATACAATCATACAAAATCTGAAAAAATCTTTAAAAAATGTACACACTATCAACACTAAAACCAGACACCTACCACATGATAAGCTGAATCAAATAATGATAATAGGCTGCTCTTGTTTTCCATTGGAACAATTACTAATCATACTTCTTGTTCGGCATTTCTGATTGGCTGCTGTTTTTGATACCTAATTAAGGCTTTGAATTTAAACTGCTAACCATCTCTGATTGGCTGCTGTTTGTGATGCCTAGGTAGGACCTGAGTAGTAGGAACTGATTATTCCAAAGGATTATTATTTTCTTTGCACATTTACATGAACATTGCACACAGATTCTACTGTATTCTTTCTTCTAGTGTATATAGCATTTCTATTCTACTGTATCTTACTTATTTGAGATTATTTTTATTTTATTCTATTTTGCTGCTGCTTTTTGTTACACACAACAAAAAGCCACGTGTCAATTGAATTTCTCTCACGATCAGTAAAGGTACATTTTATTTGATCTTTCCGTCTTTTGTTTTTGGTGTTATAATTATTTGCCAAACTCACAATTTTGGTGGGCTAAATATATTCAACTCATGAAACCTTGTAAACTTTTAAACTCTGTATAAATTCAAAACTGTTATGGGTCTCATGCACAGGTGTGGCAAAATTTTCACCTCTAATGAGTTTGCATGGGCCTACCAGTTTCACCTACAAGTATGAAATGAGTATGACATTTAGTTAACCACTTCTCCTTTGAGTCACAGATGATAAAGATTGGTTCAACTAATGTATTTTATTGTGTTTTAATTTACCGCCGCCCTGGCCCTGCAGGTGTCTTCCTTGATGATTTTACAGAGTTTTTAGCCTCCATAATTAAGTTGGAGAAGGTTTTAATCATTGGCGATTTTAACCTTCACATTGATAAGATCAGCTGCAACATGGCTGCCGACCTCCTGTCCATAACTGACTCTTTCAACTTCACCCAGCATGTCTCTGGACCTACACACACCAAGGGCCACACCCTGGACCTTGTCTTCTCCCTTGGTTTAAGCATTGCTAATGTGTGTGTAGAGCAGGCATGTCCAAACTATTCCACAAAGGGCCGTGTGGCTGCAGGTTTTCTTTCCAACCAAGCAGCAGCACACCAGACCTGACTCATTTAATCAGCTGATCTCAGTCTTCAGACAGCTGATTGGTCAAAGTGTGTGCTCTTGGGTGGTTGGAACGAAAACCTGCAGCAACACAGCCCTTTGTGGAATAGTTTGGACATGCCTGGTGTAGAGGATGTGTGTGTTAGCGATCACAGTTGTGTTTTCTATAGACAAAGTGGCACCTTTGAAATTAAGCCATGTCTCCAGAATCTCCAGAGAAACTGTCAATGGTAGAGCGCCTATGGAAATCAACAAAACTTGAAGTTCACAGGATTCGCCTGAAGGAATTGAGAGCCTCCTTAAATGAAATCCTAAGAAATGCCAGAACCCAATACTTCTCTTAGCTAATATCTTTGAATAAGAAAAACCCCAAAATCCTGTTTGACACCATACACTGCATAGTGTCCCCTACCACCCCTCAAATTCCCGTTTTTTCCCAAACAGACAGTAATGCACTCCTCACTTCCTTTGTTGAAAAGATCAGAGATATCAGGGGAAACACCTTACCACCATCTTGTTATGGGTCTGCCTGTGTGTTGTCACCCCCTCACACTTGGTCCTCATTTAACCCCATGACATTACATAATGTCTCTACCCTACTTGATAAAATTAAACCCTCCTCCTGTCCTACAGATGTCCTCCCTACAGCGCTGTTCAGAAAGTCTTTTAAGTCTATTGGCTTGTTTGTTGATGTGTTTAATTTATCTCTTTTAACTGGAGTTGTTCCCTGTGTCTTTAAACATGCTGCTGTCAAACCAATATTGAAAAAACCCAGTTTGGATCCATCACATCCTGAAAATTATAGGCCAATTTCTAAACTCCCCTTTGTGTCAAAAATCTTAGAAAAAGTGGTGGCAGAACAACTCACTGTAAATTTAGAAAACTATGAGATCTTCAATAAATTCCAGTCTGGATTCCGTAAAAGGCATTCTACTGAAACTGCACTACTTAAAGTTTCAAGTGACATTTTGTTGCCAGCCGACTCAGGGGAATACACTGTCCTGGTTTTACTAGACCTGTCATCTGCCTTTGATACTGTTGATCATAATACTCTGATCAAAAGACTCCATGATCTGGTTGGGATGTCTGGTTCAGTTTTACAGTGGTTCTCATAATATCTGTCAGGTAGAACCTTTAGTGTTTGTGCGAACCAGATTATGTCTGATACCACTGAACTCTCATGTGGGGTTCCCCAGGGCTTGGTCTTGGGACCAATCTTATTCCTCTTGTACATACTCCCACTAGAAACAATAATCAGATCTTATAACAATGTATCATACCATTTTTATGCTGATGACATTCAGCTGTATTGTAAGTTTAAACCTACTTAGTTCTATAAACTGTCTTCCTTAACTGACTGCCTGACCAACATCAAAAAATGGTTAAACAACAACTACCTGAAGCTTAATTCTGATAAAACAGAAACATTGATTATTGCACCGGATGACAAAATCCCTCAGATCAGGCAGTACACTGGTGATGTTTTAGGCTCATCTGTTCAGTCAAGCCTCAGAAACTTGGTGGTCATTTTTGATTCTGCAATGTCGCTAGAGCAGCACTCTAGACAATTAATCAGAAACTGCTTTTTCCACCTGAGGAACAATGCAAAATTGAGTGATATGGTGTCAAAAGCTGAACTTGAGATGGTTATTAATGCTTTTATTTCTTCTCGTCTAGACTACTGTAACAGCCTTTTTACCTGCCTAAACAAGAAAGAGCTTAACTGTCTCCGGACTGTACAGAATGCAGCTGCACGGCTTTTAACTCGCACTCACAAAAGAGCACACATCACCCCTGTTTTAGCTTCCCTGCATTGGTTACCAGTCCATTTTAGAATCAATTTTAGAATTCTGGTCCTTACTTTTAGAGCCCTTCATGGTCAAGCACCCCCTTACATCTCTGACCTGATTAAACTTCATGTACCTGCCCGTACTATGAGGTCTTCAGGTCAGAGATTGTTGGTGGTCCCTCACACCCACTTTAAGACCAGAGGTGACCGGTCCTTTCAGGCAGTGGCACCCAAACTTTGGAATGCCCTGCCTCTCTCTCTAAGATGCTCCGAATCTGTGGACTCTTTAAGGAAACAGCTGAAAACTTTTTTAATTAAGCAGGCTTTTAATTAATGTCTTAAATTGTTTTATTCATTGTATTTTTATGTTTTTACTGTTGTATTTTATTTTATTGTGAAGCACTTTGTGATTTTTATCTGTGAAAAGTGCTATATAAATAAACCTTACTTAGTTGGCGTGTGAAACACCTCTAGACGTACAAAAGTGTCTCCTTGGGTTGATGCTTTACGATGCACAGGATGTCACCATTTTTGATTTTGCGTGAAATCTGGTCAAGACAAAATTCCCATGTCCCATACTTAAACAAACACAATCTAAAAAAGCTTTTGAGTTTTCATCATAGGAGGTGGCCATGACGGCGCAAAGTTCACTTTTTCCATGTAGCAGGAAGTGGTTGTAACTAAAAAATCATTGTCTAATCTGCTACATTTCACATGTTTTATCGGGGTCCTGGCCTGAGGACGTCTGCATTCTAAAAAGGAATCATTGCACTGTGTTGAATTTTGACACTTTGCCCTGAAACATGAAGTTGTTGTCATTCAAATATACCAGGCCTGTCAAGCAATACAAAAAAAAATCAAATGAATTACAAGCTTTGTGATGAATTTGCTGTACAGATTTAAAAATATTTCAATGCAAATGGATTTTTAAAAATATTTTAAGCTTGAAGTACTCCAGTGGTTAGGAAATTGTTGCAAAATTGCACAAAACAATGCTCCTGTCAACTCCTTTGGCTCACAGTTGTGTCTCTGGGCTAGAGAGAGCGGATCGGCATGCTCTATGCCACCTCAGCTTGAACGACTTGGTTTCAGGAAGCTGGTGTTTGCCACCAGACTGCTCGTTGAGGGGCAGCCTGCCGTTTAGACATCCAGCCTGTCCACTCTCTCTTGCCCAGAGACACTCTGGCAGCGCAGAGAGGCTCTGGAGGAGGAGTATAATCAAAGAAGAGCAGCAGCCGGCCGGTCAGGGGGGACTGCAACAGCGAAAGAGTGCAGAGTATTTATTGGGGAAACTTCAGGTCACAATCGCTGTTATCAGCACTGGCACTAAGCATCAGACGAGAAGCTGGAAAATATAATGCTTCCAAGTGATCCAATCACAGTCGTTGCGGTCCATCTTGCTGCAACGTTACATTTCTGGGGAGGTGCATCTCAGGCTACGGCGTAGGGCATGCACCCATGCAGAGGCTACGCAGTATGTATAGCGTCAATTCGACAATTAACCACATTCCATTCTTGGTTTGAGCAAGAATGTTAACAGTTAGAAACTCTGGCTGCAGAGGGATTTTCCATTCAGTAGACCTATGCTCACCAACGTATTGTCATCTGCCTCCATCATGTTTACAAAGCTGCTGGTCAAGGCATGTCATAGAGAGCAATTAATCATTATTTTTTTATATAATTATTTCATCAAAATCTATATTTTCCAATTTCCCCCATACTTCACATGTCTGATTAAATGTACTGCCTGAGGACATCTACATGACAAGACTCATTCATGATCATAGTGCCACCTTCTGGAAACAGGAAATAGCATTGTTTGTACTTTGAGGTTCCCCTCCTACTGGGTTGACCAGAAAAGCTTTAAGACCTTGATGATGTGGTTTTAGAAGATTAAGAGTACCATCGCATGGTGATGCACCTGCGATGGAGTGACAACATTTACATGCTGATATTAAGTCATAGTCAGAGAACCATCTGGTGGCAACAGGAAGATGCAGCCCCTTTACTCCTACAAATTATTCCTAGTTAGTTTAGCGAATCCATCTTATGTGTGGTCTGCAAAGTCTTACGGTCTTGATGATGATAAATAGTAACACCTGTGAATTCTAATCAAGTACTATTGCCATGAAGACACATCATTCGCCATGAAACAAGAAGTTGTTTTCAACTTGAGAGTACCTTAATCAGTCAGACCCAAATTTCACGTTTGATAAGAGTGCTGGTCTGAGGACATCTAATGGCCAATTAGGAGTCAAATCAAATCAAATCAAATCAAATTTTATTTGTATAGCCCAAATTCACAAATCACAGTTTGCCTCAGAGGGCTTTACAATCTGTACAGAGACGACAAACTCTGTCCTTCGACCCTCGATTCAAGTGAGGAAAAACTTGCCCCAAAAAAAGCCCTTTTAACAGGGAAAAAAAAATGCGGAAGAAACCTCAGGAAGAGCCACAGAGGAGGGATCCCTCTCCCAGGACGGACAGACGTGCAATAGATGTTGCATGTACAGAGCAGATCAACGAGATCACAATGTATACAATTATAATGGATGGTTGACAGGAATGAAAGTACATAAAGAGGTATTACAGCAATAATAATGAAATGCACATAATGGAAATGTGATTACTAGTGATAACAGTAGTAGTGGTTAACAGTAAGGATAGTATGTAGTAATGCATTACAATAATAGTAGTGGAACATATGTAACAGAGATATGACTAATATTAGCAACAGTAGTGGTGGGTGTCAGGCAGGGCCATGGCAGTAGGCGCATCCACAATCAGGCAGGGCCATGGCAGTAGGCGCATCCACGATCAGGCAGGGCCATGGCAGTAGGCGCATCCACGATCCACGACCCAGGCGTGGCCAGGATCCATGGGAGCCTGTAGGACTAGAAAGCACAAGGACTCCGGGGAAGAAGTGAAGTCAGTGACATGCAGAGATGGGGCATGTATACAGGCATAATGTATACAGATGGAGAGGAGAGGAGGAAAGAGAAGCTCAGTGTGTCATTTGTCCCCCGGACTGGGCCTATAGCAGCATAACTAAGAGCTGGTCCAAGACAGGCCTGGGCCAGCCCTAACTATAAGCTCTATCGAAAAGGAAGGTCTTAAGTCTACTCTTAAAGGTAGAGAGGGTGTCCGCCTCCCGGACCAAAACAGGAAGATGGTTCCACAGAAGAGGAGCTTGATAACTGAAGGCCCTGGCTCCCATTCTACTTTTGGAGACTTTAGGAACTACAAGTAATCCTGCGTTCTGGGAGCGTAATGCTCTAGTTGGGTGATAGGGTAGTATGAGCTCCTGGAGATATGATGGCGCCTGACCATTAACAGCTTTGTAAGTGAGGAGAAGGATTTTAAACTCTATTCTTGATTTTACAGGGAGCCAGTGCAGAGAGGCCAATACAGGAGTAATATGATCTCTTTTCTTAGTTCCTGTCAGTACACGTGCTGCAGCATTCTGGACCAGCTGGAGACTCTTTAGAGACTTGTTAGGGCAGCCTGATAGTAGAGAATTACAATAGTCCAGCCTGGAAGTAACAAATGCATGGACTAGCTTTTCTGCGTCTTTTTGAGACAGGATGGGCCTGATTTTTGCAATGTTACGTAGATGACAAAAAGCAGACCTTGAAATTTGTTTTATGTGGGAGTTGAAGGACATATCTTGATCAAAGATAACTCCCAGATTCCTGACGGTGGTGCTGGAGGCCAAGTTAATGCCATCCAAACTAGCTATATCATTAGATAATGCATCTCTAAGGTGTTTAGGACCAAGTACTATAACTTCGGTTTTATCTGAATTTAACAGCAGAAAATTGCAGGTCATCCAGGTCTTAATGTCCTTGAGACATGCATGGAGTTTAGTAAGCTGATTAGTTTCATCTGGCTTTATTGATAGGTATAACTGGGTATCATCTGCATAACAATGAAAGTTTATGGAGTGTTTCCGAATTATATTTCCTAGACGGAGCATATATAAGGTGAATAGTATGGGTCCAAGCACGGAGCCTTGAGGAACACCATGACTAACCTTGGTATACAGGGATGACTCATCATTAACATGTACAAACTGAAATCGATCCGATAAATAGGACTTAAACCAGCACTAAGATCTAGCAAGACCAGGACAGAGACAAGTCCTTTGTCAGAAGCGATTAGGAGGTCATTTGTAACTTTCACCAGTGCCGTCTCTGTGCTATGATGTGCTCTAAAACCTGATTGAAAATCCTCATATAAACTATTGTTATGAAGAAAGTCACATAGCTGGTTGGCGACTGCTTTCTCAAGGATCTTGGAGAGGAAAGGGAGGTTGGACATAGGTCTATAGTTGGCTAAAGCTTCTGGATCAAGATTAAGCTTTTTAAGGAGCGGTCTAATTACAGCTAGTTTAAAGGACTGTGGTACGTATCCTGTTAATAGAGACAGGTTGATCATTTCTAGTAGAGATGTGCTAATTAAAGGTAAAGTTTCTTTCAGCAACCTAGTTGGGATGGGGTCTAGGAGACAAGTTGTTGGTCTAGATGAAGAAATCATCGAAGTTAGTTGGTGGAGGTCAATGGGAGAGAAGCAGTCTAAATATAAGTCAGAATTTACAACTGTTTCTGAGGTTCCTGTGTTTAAAGATACAATAGTGCCAGTTGAGGGCAAGCGATGATGGATTTTGTCTCTAATAGTTAAAATTTTATCATTAAAGAAGCTCATGAAGTCATTACTACTGAGCGTTGTAGGAATACATGGTTCAGTAGAGCTGTGACTTTCTGTCAGCCTGGCTACAGTGCTGAAAAGAAACCTGGTGTTGTTTTTATTTTCCTCTATTAATGACGAGTAACAGTTTGCTCTGGCATTGCGGAGGGCCTTCCTATATATTTTAAGGCTATCTTTCCAGGCTAAGCGGGATTCTTCCAAATTGGTGGAACACCATTTCCTTTCAAATTTCCGTGATGTTTGCTTCAATTTGCGGGCATCCGAGTTATACCAAGGTGCTAACCTCCTGTGCTTTATAGGTTTCTTTTTCAGAGGGGCAATAGAATCCAGTGTTGTTCGCAATGAGCCTGCAGTTCTATCAACAAGATGATCAATTTGTGAGGAACTGAGGTTAGCGGAGGAGTCCTCTATTATATTAAGACATGGCATTGAATTTCGTGCCAGCGGTATATTTCCTTAAATTTAGCTACAGCACTATCAGATAGACATCTAGTGAAGGAGTTTTTGCCTAATGGTGTGTAGTCCAGTAATAGAACTTCAAAAGTTATTAAGTGATGGTCTGATAAAAGAGGATTCTGTGGAGAAACTGTTAGATTTTCAATCTCGATACCATAAGCTAGAACAAGGTCAAGGGTGTGGTCAAAACAGTGAGTTGGTTTATGTACACACTGAGAGAAGCCAATAGAGTCTAATAATGAGATAAATGCAGTACTAAGGCTATCATTAACGACATCCACATGAATATTAAAATCACCTACAATAATTACTTTATCTGATTTGAGGACTAGACTTGATAAAAACTCTGAGTAAGGACCAGGTGCTCGATACACTACAACAAATAGAACTGGCTGTAAAGTTTTCCACGTTGGATGTGAAAGACTAAGAACAAGGCTTTCAAATGAGTTATAATTTAATTTAGGTTTAGGAGTGATTGACAGACTTAAGTCATAAATAGCTGCAACACCACCTCCTCAGCCGGAGCATCGAGGAATGTGAGTATTAATATGACTAGGGGGAGTGGATTCATTCAGGCTGACATATTCTTCAGGATGCAGCCAGGTTTCAGTAAGACAGAATAAATCAATATTACAATCTGAAATTAAGTCATTTACTAATACAGCTTTCGATGACAGGGATCTGATATTTAGGAGTCCGCATTTAATTCTCTTGTCTTGTTTGGAAATTGCAGAGTTGCTGTTAATTTTTTATTAGATTTTCATGCACAACTCCTCTTCTGTGGACTTTTGATTTGATTAATTTAATTAATTTAGGTGGTCGGGGGGCAGACACAGTCTCAATGAAGTTTTGGGTGTGCAACTGATCTAATGGAAGCTCAGAGAAGCGTGTAAGACTGCAGCTCTGCCTCCTGGTCTCAACTCTGGGTTGTCAGGCTGGTTGTTGGCTAACTATCAACAAAGCCCACATCGTTTGCTGGACAGCACCTCGACAGCCAGCGGTTGAATGATGACATGCCATGTCATCACTGGTTAGATTTGTCATCGTAATGCACCAGCTACTGAAATATAGGATATAGCACAGTGTGACATTTACACCTAACTTTTACAGTGTGTCCTACACTTGATATATATAAATGTAATGTGTAATCATTGGAGTTCTCTATTGCTACTGACATTTATCTCCTTTGTTCAGTGTCCTAAATGCATGAAAATTCAGTGCTGTGTTTCCCAGTTGATGTCCAGCAATGATGCCGTGGATGCTGTACAACCTGGGTGGGGTGCAAGGGCCTGCTCAATGCTGCATGCAGCTTTAATTTTAGTTTGAATGTCAAGTGTCTGACCGTTGCATTTGGTTAACACTTACATAATTTATATTCACATTGACTTTTTTTGCTCCCGTGGAAACTAATGATAATGATATTCAAAGTGTCTGGTTAAGTCAAATGACATTCAATGACATGCTTTTTAATGCTTTCTAATGATATAACACAGATTAATAACAATTATAAATTGTAGAAGTGAATTTAAATAAATAATAAAGAAAATAATAAAATAAAAAATAATTTTATATAATACATTGGAATTATAATAGGAATAGGAATAGTAATAGTAATAATGATAATAATAATCATAATTATAATAATCATCATGATTCAGTGAAGACAATTAGCCTAAAAGAAGGTTGAGAACCACTGCTTTAATAAATCGTGCACATGCTCATGGAGAACTTGTGTATCAAGATTCAACAGAATTGGAGAAAAATCATGGTATATTGTTAATGTAACGTCCCCTGGGGGTAGAATTGTTCCTTCCCGGTGACATCACACACATCAGCAAAGACGGCTCATTATGACTGGTCCTGGACCAACATGTAGTCTTGTCATATCCACGGCCAAGTCATGGTAAGAATTTTATTACTACACTATAATTTTCTAGGTGTCAATCATAACAGGCAAATATTGTGCAGTCTAACCCCAGCATTTGTCAAATTCTGAAAAATGAATGATGACACCAAGCAGGACATACCAACTTTTTATATATTAACCCTTAATATTTCCCTAACCTTGACTGTTTCAGTTGACTAAACCCAAGGGCCAGAATCCTGTTCTCTGACGTTGCTTCAACTGCCTTCTTACAAATTCAGTAGAACTGAGTGGACTGGAAAAAATGGCCAATGGACATAATTCAATCACCTATTCTGGCTCGTCACATCAGAAGGTAGTCGTTATAGACCTTTTTATACTTACCAATGATACTAATTAAGTTTCCATTCCATTCAGACCAAACAGAGTCAGGGTGCTGCTATAGCGCATGTTGGCTCATTAGAAAAGCTCTGCTACACTAAATGGAACAGAACCTTAATTAGTATCATTGGTAACACCTGTATTTGTCCTACTATCTCAAGTCAAAATGGCTGCCGTGAAGTGTTGGAAAGTAGTCAATTTTTCTCAAAGGTTCATTTAATTGTCATTTTATAACACCAGGGTTTTACAAGAAATACTATTTTTTATGGTGGAGTGTTGATGACGAGTTCAGGAGTCTCACAGCTGAGTAATGAAGCTGCTCTGTAGTCTGGTGGTATGGTAGTGGATACTTCTGTATGTGTTCTGCAGGGTGAACAGACTGTGACTGGGTGGGTGTTGCCTTTTAGTATCCTTTGGGCTCTGTGCAGACATCTCACTTCACTGATGTCACTGCTGCTCTGTGGATGGGTGACTGATGTTCTGGGTGGTTTTGACCCAGTGTATAGCCTTTCTGTCCTGAGCCATACACCAACCATGCCAGTTTGTGATGTTGCTAGTCAGGATGTATGTAAGACCTATTTGTACTATTGTCTACTGGCATAACTGTTTGCTAACAATTTCTCTGTTGTGGAGCAGTTTTAATTCTGACAAAGGAGCTTAAAGCTGGATGGTGTGACGATAACATCCTCCATTTTAGACTCTCCCACTCTGTGTTTCCACCGATGTCACCAAAGTTGAACGCAACTCAAAAAAATGTGTGCAGATTTACTTTATCCACATAAGAGACTTCATTGATAGTGGCATTTTTTATTGATACTTGAAATGCTGGTATTCTTCTAAGAAATGTTTGGGAATTAATAGAACATTTAAGTTTTTAGGCTTGCAATGTTGGAAAGATTATCAAAGTTTTGTTTTTCTTCAACCACATTGCTAGAATAAATGTTTGGAATTACTACATTTATGCAAACCACAGATATGTTGAGACTTTACATTTCTGTATGTTGCAACATTGCGTTTCTTCAAGTCCAGTTTTCTATTTTATCTTGCAACAACACTGTTATTATGGTCTGCAGGTTTAGGCACAAAAAACACTGGTGACTCGGCTGTTTTGTTTGCCTCACATCTTTAGATTTGTGTGTTCCTTACTGTCTGAATGAAATCTGTCAACATGCTTTTTTCCAGTCAGCAGCACTGAGTCATTTAACTCTATCCAGTCCTTGGGAAAGGACTGAATTGTCCTCATGTCTGTCTGTTAATGCTTGTTTGAGTAATTATTCTGGTTAGTAGCACCAAAATTATTTATCATATAGAATAGTTTGTTCAAGCGGAGATCCCTGGCTCCCACTCTGAAGTCTATTATTATTAATTCACCGCTCCTCCAGGGACTGAAGAGTACAAGCTGAATGGGTGATTAGTTTTGTCTTGTATTATGAATAAATGACTTCGGCTTTGAGGTGATGACTTTGATGTTATGTGTAGGGGTTATCTGAAAGTCAGAGTTGTTAGGTGATTTTCTACACATCAGGCCGTTACAGAATTGCAAACATTGCTGACATGGCCACTTAACATCACATGTCACTACAGCAAAAAGAAGAGCCTCTGACACAGAAACACTTGACATTTTGGGGTATATTTTAATTAACAATAGAAGAAATAATGGAGTGGAGAGGTAGAAAAAGGAAGAGAAGAAGATCCTCTTGAGAAAACAGCGATCAGGTATGTTCTATTCATTCTGAGGGAGGGATTTCCCAGCTTCCCTGCCCAGCCAGTGCCCAGCAGACAGACAGGAGTGTGGTCCTTGCAGGGGAGAAGTCTTTGAGATGGATATGCAGCAGACTTTATTTTGCCCCAGTTTTTGTCCGCTGTCTGTGCCTCCTCCCACTCACCGTCCAAGTGTTTCCTTCTCCTCTTTTCTTATTTCTGTCATCCTTTAGATCTTCAGTAATCCATGGTTTCCCTTTAGAAGAATTAGTCTTAGATTTAGGGCTGATCAAGGGAAAAGATGCTGCTTCTAAAGCAGAATTAATAAGTACTAAGAATAAATTTAAAGCTGCATCAACATCTTTTAACCTGAGAATCTCATCCCAAGAGAGATGACTGATGGCTGTTTTGAAAGATTCCAAATTATTTCTAGTGAATTTCCGAAATTTAGTTTGGACACATGTAGAATTAATAAGATTAGGAGGATCAATCGCATATAAAATCTGGAATACCGGGAGATGAACAGATATATTACATAAAAATAGACCGGAGCTGACTTCATAGTCCAGAGAGTTGAAAAGAATATTATCGATTAATGAGGCTGAAGATTTAGTGATTCGAGTTGGCTTTGTGATTAAGGGGAAAACATTTTCGGAGTAAAGTGTATTTAGAAAGTCAGTTGTGGATATCTGATCATCTTTGAGCAGATTGATGTTAAAATCCCCCAATAAGGCACACAATTTATTTTCCTTGTTTATTTTTTCTAAGGTAGAATATAGTGCGTCATTAAACGTAATGAGTCGGGGGTCTATAAATACATGCGACTACAACGTTTTTTCTTCCAAGTGCAATATCTATAAATACAGATTCCACATGCGTCGTAGCAAAGTCAGCAATTAGATCTTTTCTACTGATGAAATTATCAGCATTCGACACATACAGTGACTCTCCTCCTCCTGTTCTATTATTTCTGCAGGAGTGAGATGAGTTATAATTTGATAACGGAAAAAGACTGAGAAGATCGTCAGTTAACCATGTTTCAGAAAAAGCTAAAACTGAAAAGGAGTGAGTCAGGGTTGATAAATAAGTTTTCAGACAATCATAATTTTTAGACAAACTGCGGATATTCAAATGAAAAGTGGAAAAAACAATGGGGTCTCCCTGATGATATAAACGATTAAACTGACTCTCAGAGAAATATTTGCATGACAGTTTTGCAGAGTTGGAGCAATTAAATGCCCCCCGGGCTGGTGTCTGTCTTTCCGGGCCATGAGCAAGGTCATTGAATACAACATCAGCGTAACTGTCATCGCGTCGTGTCCTCAGTGATTGACACGTGACAACAACGTGAGGAGACGGAACATGGTTACTAAAAAAAGAGAAATTGATGCGGAGTGTCGCTCTTTCCAGGACAAATGGATTATGAATTTTTCTTTGTGGAAGTGAGAGGCAAGCCCGTGTGCCTGGTGTGTGGGGAGGCGCTGGCCGTAATGAAAAAGGCAAACCTTGAGCGTCATTACAGCGCGAAACATGCTAAACTGGATGACCTGAAGGACAATAGCGGCTGGATAAAGTTGTCGCTCTCCGACGGAGTTTGACTGGCCAGCAAGAAGCTTGATCCGAACCGCGAGCGGACCAGGACAAAGTGACACAGGCTAGCTTCGTGGTCAGTAGCTAATTTAGTAATAGCCTTATATGACACAACTCAGATCTGTCATTTTCGAGTGATTTAAAGTTGATATATGAGATTTTAGGTTGCTGATTTTTTTAAATTTCACATCAGAATGCTCTGAAATGATTTGAGGTACACTGTAATAAATTGCTGCTACAATTTCTACAGTAAAATTTTACAGTAACTTCTTGTTCTTTCATTTTACAAAGTTTACTTGTATATTGCAATGCATTATGGGTCCAAAACAATTACAGTAGCTGACTGCATTTTTCCACAGTAATATATTGGTAAAATACAGGTAAATTGCGATTGACTGTAAATAATGCAGTAGTACAGGTATTTACTGTTGAAATTGAATGTTGCACAAGGGTTTGAAGAAGAAGATGATGGCGGATTGCAGAGAAGCAACGGCATTGTCCTCCACTCATCATTAATACGAAAGTATACTATTATAAATTGGCTACAAAATTAAAATGTGATTAAACTTGTTAACGTTAGTTGACCTAACTTGACCCTGTATCAGTCTGGTGCACGCCACAAGTTAATGTTAGCTAGCTGGAGAATTTTCAGAAAACATTTTGAACAAGCAATGTGAGGCGAAGCAGTTTAATGGTAAATCAAAGTCAAAGTACAACGGATATAATGTTACAATGCGACCAGACATCGTTTGCTAACGTTAACCTATTTCATATTTATTTAAGTGTAAACTGAGCATAGCGCTGGACTTCACTCAGGCATGAAGCAGACACGAAGCCGACGGTGAGACAACCTCCGTGAACGCCAGCGTGAGGAGGCCACACTACGGAGTCAGGTCTTCGGTGAGAACAATGTTGTTTAATCTGTGTGTCACTGACTGTAATAATCGTCCGTCTGCACCGTTTTAGCTAACACTAGCGAACTAAAGTCAACTTAGGTGAAGCTAAAGCTAGCTGACTTAACGTGACATATATTAGCCGTATCGCCTGCAGAACAGGGGGACTGCCGACGGCCCATTAATGTTATTCTGAAGTCACAATAGTTCGAAAAATGTTGTTATTGAACCGAAAGCCCATAACGTAAGTCAGACGGTGTGTTATCCCGAGTTCACTGCTCCGAAAATACACACTCTTCAGCGCCGGCATTACTACTTTCCAGACTCCATTAACATATTGTTCGATTTAACAGACAATGTTTAAATCATAATAATGTATGACTTTGTACGACCCCTGAAAAAAACCTTCTAATTTCGGCTGATATTTAACTGTAACAGCCGTTCTGTGAACTAGAGACCGACATTAAGCTGGCTCCTTGATGTCTCTATTTTATTGTTATCGTTAATGTTTGTGAAAACGAGGGGTCCCTTGACCTCTCAACTCAAGATATCTGAATTAAAACCAGGAGTCTCCCCTTTACAGACATGCCCAGTTTATGATAATCCCATGCAGTTTTTCTCATACAGTGCACGTGTGTTATTTTCACCTGTTCTAAAAATGGTGTATTTGAATGTTTCTGCACACTGGGGTCCCTATACAGTCTTGGAATTGCATACATTTGGTCTGGCTGGAAACCTGAGACTGGATTCAATGAGCCCAATTCATGTGTGATGATGATGTATTGCAGAAAAATGCAGTTCTTGCATCTGAAAATATCAAATGTTTTTGATAACAAATGACAGAATGCATTTTCTGTGGTGTTCCTCAAGGTCTTGGTCTTAATGTGGTATTCTGGTGGAATTATTGACCATTTTTATCAATTTTTGAGTGGTCAGAAATTGCTAAATTTAACACCAAATCTGTGTAACAAATGGTATTAACCCAACAATAGCTGCAACAACTTATTAGACATAATAGAGCAGGAGAATTGTCATCATACTTCCATCATAATGTTTTAAGCCCTTATACACTCTAAACTTTCTACATTCGAATAGGCGCCTAACCAAAACACTGTTTATTACAGGCAGACAGTAAGTGTGGAATTATTATAGTTTGAAGCTTTCGGAAAATTATATTTGTATGATCATGTTACCAACAACAGTCAACAGTTGAGCTAAGGAAAATGACTGTCAATTTTTAACATATTTTTTCTTTGTTTTTTAGGCGTTGGCAATAGCAGCTGACGTTGAACAAACACTACCGCTTCCTGACTCTCCAAGACTTATTGTCTTAGGTAGTGTATATATTTTTTTAATCTGTTGTAAAGCATTGCAAAGACCAAGACTGTATGAAGGACACACATTAATTTAACATGTGGATATGTTTATGTGGAAGGCAACAAAAAAAAAAACATTTACAAGTAAACCATTTGTTGATTTATGTTTAGGTGAAGTGCTCACAGCAACCGTTTGGATGCTGAGCATCGAGGGTCAGGTTGTTGTGCCTCCACATCCCAGCTTCGTGGCTGGAATGGCAGCTTTGTTTTCAAGCTACTACAACTTCAATCTTGTGTACCAGGAGCAAGCATCTTGCACACTGGAATTCATTCAAAGGTAACTATGTGCTTGAAGTAGAATACTTGTGAGTCATTATTTTGTAAAGTTTGCCATCATGAGTAACGGAGATTTTATTTTGACATTCGCAAGCACAAAAAGACAATCAAGACTTATGAGTGTACTCAAATCCCTTTAACATGATTTTTTGAGTTTAAAAAAAGGGTAAGTTAGCAATTATTCACCTAATTGCTTTTTATCCCATTGCAGAACCACTTCTTTATGTAACAATGGTAGACATTTTGAAAGTAGTTTGCATTAGGATAAACTGAGCATTTAGGTGAATTAACTGCAAACTTGCTTTGTTCTTTTCTTTTTAACTAAAAAATAGACTTCCAAATTATTGAGGTTTGCATGACCTTTGACCATCATTCAATTATTTATAGGGGGGGGTGTTCATTGGCGTATTAATGAGACTCAGACAAGTTTTAAATAAGTCGCTTTGTTGTGGAAAACAGAGTCATAGGAATAGTTAGTTCGGGTTTATGGTCACAAGGCTGTACGAGTTGCCAACCAGTAGTGATGTAGTTGCATGGTCATAGCCTTGGGCAGAGAGTCCTTTAATTGGAGATCTCCTGACCAGCCCAACAACAGCAGCAGCAGCAAACTGGGACAATTACCAAAGAACATTTTAAACCACAACAAACATGCCAAAACATGTCTAGTGTTCCACAACAGAATACATATTAAATTAATATTTAGTTATTTTTATTTTACCCGCTTTATGGTGCCCTCAGACCACTCCTTACTTTGGGACAATTTTGTATATGACAGACTGACAGTATTACTATGCACTGGAGCCTCTCGGTGGCCTGCACGGTGAGGCTCCAGTGCATATCCTGAATGTTTTTCACAAACAAAATAGTTCCAATGTAAGGAGCAGTTTAAAAGCACGTGAAGCAGCTAAATAAACTTAATTTGGTGTATTCTGTTATGGACACTTAAAATGTGATGTTGGTGTGATTTGTTTGAGGGTATTGTTGTCCTTCCAAGCCGGGGATGGTCGGGAAATTTCCAACCAGAGGATCTGCTACCTGAGGTTATGTTGATGCAGCTATATCACTACTGGTCAGTAACTCATACAATATTGTGACAAGAAATCCAAACTATCCCTTTAACCGTTATGACCCTACATTTTCACTGTATTAGTCATTGCATTGCAGGGCCACTTCCTGGTTCAGCTTGCCTGGACAGCACAACTGAAATGACAATTCTGCACTCTCTTGTAGAGCAGCTGTGAGAGCAGTTTTTCATAAAGTTTCTTTTCATGTGATTTTGTGATTTAAGATGTTTCATTGGACTCAACCCTACCAGTGGCACCAAGACAGCAAAGCTGGTGAGCCAAAAAAGTGGGAAGGTGCAGGAGAAGAAGAGAAACTCCATTTATCTTCACGTCTCCTCTCTCCTCAGGAGGTTGATGGATTTTGAATGGCTTCGAGTGTAAGTCATATACAAACGACTTCCCCACTTGTTGAATGGACAATGTTCTAATGGATTTGTGTCACCAGTTGGACAGTTTCTGTTTAACCTAGAATACAAATTATGGTGTAATGTTTTGTTACTACGCCTGCTGCATTTGTACCTTTGTAAAACTGAACTGAGTTTTAATGATAAAATGTTTATAATTTTGCAGCTCGGACTGTAGTTTTATTTAACAGGTTATGAGAATCTAATGCAATGTTGATGGATTTTGGATTAAAAGCAATCCTGGTCTCATTCAAAACACTTCACAATATGCATAATTTGCAAAGCTGCTAATGTAAAAAACAAAAATTAACGGTAAAAACATTCTACAACAACATGTTGTATTGTGAAGTATTAACAGCTATTACCTGGCAACTCAAGTTATCTACTGCTTAAACTACTAAACATCAGTGAATATAAAACCAACAGGAACAGATTATTTAAAAGTTAATTGGATTAAAACAATAAAATACACTGATGGATCAAATTGGCTAAAACATTAATTAATGATCATGATATTTATGCTATTGCAATTAAGTTAAAAAGGCCATAAAAATATGCTGTGAGCTGCTTACCTTAAAAAAAACTAAAAAATCATGGCCCCTGAGGGATGGTATGAAAATCGAAATGGCCCTCGATAGGAAAAAGGGTTCCCCACCCCTGATCTAAAGAAATGTTCCCGTAAAAAAAACTAACTTTATAGGGAAACTATTACTAATCCCACCCCTTTGAATATTGAAACCTATAAGAAATATAAAAATAAATTTACAGCTGTTCCAAGAAAAACAAAAAAAAAGTATTATGCAGATAAATTAATCCAGGCCTCTAATGACATCAAGTCAACCTGGAACCTTATTAATCATTTGCTGAATCGTAAAAAATTATCAGCTGCATCACCAACATTAATGTGTGGGAATGTGGGGACGTTTTCAAACCCCGATGAAATAGCAAATGGCTTTAACAACTTTTTTGTTAATGTTGGCTCTGTCCTGGCATCGAGTTTCTCGGATGCCGGTGAGAACCCCTGTAGTTTTATTAAGGGGCAATATCCTCCTTTTGTGTGTACACTTTTGAAAGTCGTTTCAAGATGGCGCCAATGACGGCAGGCCATCTGTCTCGTCTGCACAGTCTGTTATTTGCTTTCGCCCTATTTCTCTCTCTGTGTTGGCAAGATGTCTATGCTCTACTTGTCTATGATCGCCAAATACTTCTTGACATCCGAGGACAGTCGTTGTCAACGTGTGTTGAGATGGGACATCAAAACCTCCTCCCCTCTTGTCTGATATACCGGCCTACCTGTGCCGCTTACCTGCTGCTATACTGCGCAAGAGACGTTTTAGGAGACGGGGAAACCGCGGCGGAGTGCTGGTGAAACTTAAGGCTTACCTGGCGTCTACCTATGTGACGTGTCCTGTGGATGGATGCTACATCCCTGCTGCCGGACGATTGCTGGACTCAAGAGGCCGATGGCTCCATCCTGTTGTCCCTGGCCCGATGGATGTCATCGACCTGCTGGCTCCGATGTGTCCTCCCGGACGGGTTTGGGTCCACAGAGGCGGCGTTGTTCTTTCTAACCTTCGCCCGCTGGATCGCGTTGTGCCTTCGGTCAGTGAGTCTTGCACTCTTCGCCTGGCTCTGATTAATGCTAGATCGCTAGCAAACAAGACCTTTTTTGTTGAACGACTTCTTCACTTCACGTGAGTTGGATTTTATGTTCCTGACGGAAACCTGGCTCCGCGCTGGTGAGTTCACACAATTCTCCGAGCTTCTTCCTCCTCAGTGTGACTTCCTCAGTTCCCATCGGACCACCGGTAAAGGTGGGGGTCTAGCATCTGTATTTAAGTCCTCTTTTCACTGTCGGCCGGTTCCGTCTGACAGCTACTCCAGCTTTGAACTGCAACTTTTTGAGGCAAACCTTCCCGTGACCGTATTGTGTGCGGTGGTTTATCGTCCTCCAAAATATAATAAGGATTTTATTCAGCACTTTGCCGACTTTGTGGCAGGGGTTGTGCTGAAGTATGATCGACTTTTAATTGTTGGTGATATTAATATACATGTGTGCTGTGAGTCCAGGCCTCTGGTCAGGGATTTTCTAAATCTTATCGACTCTTTTAACCTCATCCAGTCTGTCGCTGGCCCGACGCATGAAAAAGGTCACACCCTGGACCTTGTGTTGTCGCTTGGTTTGTTGGTTGAAATTAGTGAGATTTGTGACACATGTATCTCGGACCATCTGCCTGTTTTATTTACTTTGACTGGTTCCAGTCCCGATGTGTCAACCGGTGCTCCTGCGCACCGTCAGCGGGCGATTAACCCGTTAACTGCTTCACAGTTTTCTGCTGCTTTTAGAGACACTGTCCTGTACACGTTGGATGACGGTGATCTCGGTGCTGACAACCTCACGAACCTTTTTAACTCTACCTGCACTGACATTTTGGATTCTATTGCTCCTCTGAGGTCCAAACGCACCAAGGCACTTTCTGAGCCGTGGCTGAATGACTGTACTCGCTCTCTCAGACGCGCCTGCAGACAAGCTGAGAGAAAATGGAAAAAGGACAAACTCCAAGTCTCCTTTGGAATTCTACAAGACACTTTATTTAATTATAAGAAAGCAGTAAAAACTGCAAAAACTGAGTTTTTATCCCACCTTGTTGCTAACAGGTTCTTTTTAACGTTTTTAACTGTCTCATTAATCCTCGTGACACAGATCATGTTGTGCCCTCACCTACTCTGTGTGAGAATTTCTTAAAGTATTTTACTGACAAAATCTCTGTTCTTAGCCTTCCTTTCATTCCTTCTATGTTGGACCCCTCTGTCCCTCCTCTGTGCCCAGCTGTCTTCCAGCAGTTTGAACCGGTTTCATTCTCTTACTTGTCTGACATAGTCAAACAGCTACGTCCTGCAAACTGCCCCCTGGACAGTATTCCTGTTTGTTTATTTAAAGACGTTTTTAACACTGTTGGGTCAAGCATTTTAACTCTTGTAAATTCATCCCTCAGTACAGGGTGTGTTCCCTCTGCTTTTAAACATGCAGTCGTGCAACCCCTTTTAAAAAAGAATAATCTGGACCCTTCAGTTCTTTCCAATTTTAGGCCGATTTCTAAACTCCCCTTTTTGGCTAAAGTTTTGGAGATAATTGTTTTTAATCAATTGCAGTCTTTCTTGCATGATTTTACTATTCATGAAAAGTTTCAGTCTGGCTTTAAGCATCGCCATAGTACTGAAACTGCCCTCCTAAGAGTGCTAAACGATCTTCTTTTAACTGCTGACTCAGGAAACTCGGCTGTTTTAGTGCTTTTAGATCTGACTGCTGCCTTTGACACTGTCAATCATTCAATTCTTTTATCTCGTCTTGAAAAGTGTGCGGGCATTAAGGGTACTGCCCTTGAATGGCTCAGATCTTATTTGTCAGAAAGAAGTTACTCTGTCAAAATTGGTGAATTTTCCTCTTCTGTGGCCCCTCTCTCCTGCGGGGTGCCCCAAGGGTCTATTTTGGGTCCTTTACTGTTCTCATTATATATGCTGCCCTTGGGTTCCATCTTTAAGAAACACAATATCTCCTTTCACTGCTTTGCGGACGATGTACAAATCTACTTGCCAATTCAACCAAATGATTCAGACTCCCTGCAGCCCTTGCTTAACTGCTTGAGTGATTTAAAAACCTGGCTGGATCTGAACTTCCTCTGTCTTAATGAAAACAAAACAGAAGTTGTTGTCTTTGGTCATCCTGATCAGCTCCGCTGTGCTGGCACTTTTGGCCCTCTTTGGTCCTCCATTCGACCATTTACTAGAAATTTGGGTGTGATTATTGACAGTGCTTTTAAGCTAGACAAGCAAATCAGTTCTGTTGTCAAAACCAGCTTTTTCCAACTCAGACTTCTAGCCAGAGTTAAGCCGTATCTGCCCCTTAAAGACTTTGAAACAGTCATACACGCTTTTGTAACGTCTCGACTTGATTACTGTAACTCTTTGTATGTGGGTCTGAATCAGTCTTCTCTCAATAGACTTCAGTTGGTGCAAAATGCTGCTGCTAGGCTTTTAACTAAGACCCGAAAGCATGAGCACATCACTCCAGTTTTAGCTTCTCTCCACTGGCTTCCTGTCCGTTTCAGAATTGATTTTAAGGTTTTATTGTTTGTTTTTAAGGTTTTAAATGGCTTGGCTCCTCCATATCTATGTGAGCTCATCAACATTTACTCTCCAGCCAAAGCTCTGAGGTCATCCTCTCTGATGGCTCTTAACGTCCCAAGAGCCAAACTGAAGAGTAAAGGTGACCGAGCGTTTTCTGTGGCTGCTCCTAAATTGTGGAACTCTTTGCCTCCGCAAATTAAAACTGCTCGGACCACCGAAACATTCAAGATATTGCTAAAAACCTACTTTTTCTCACTGGCTTTTAACTCTAGTTAGACGTTGACATCTTGCCTCCACATACTGTCTTTTGTTTTTTGTATTCCCTGCTTGTTTGATGTATTTATTTGTACTGTGAATTCCTGAACCTGTGAAGCACTTTGGTCGACTTCGGTTGTTTTTAAATGTGCTATATAAATAAATTTGACCTTGACCTTGACCTTGACCTTTTAACACCTTCAATCCTCCAACTATACAAGAGGTCCATAATATCATCTTGGAATTAAAGAACTCAGCCCCAGGTCACAATGGTATAAAGAGCATTTTGATTAAAGAAACCATTGATCATTTAGTTTCTCCTTTAACCCACATTCTTTCCTTATCACTGCAATCTGGTAATATCCCCCATGATTTAAAAATCGCTAAAGTTATCCCCATTTTTAAAACGGCGATACTGACAATTTTGGAAATTATCGACCTATATCCATCCTGCCATGCATCTCTAAATTACTGGATTTTACATGATCATCAGTATGGATTTCCTAAAAAACATTCTACAGAGCATGCATTACTTCAGTTAACTAATATTATTTCAACTACTATGGACCAGAAAAAGTTTGCCCTTGGGGTCTTTCTAGACTAAAGCAAGGCATTCGATACTGTCAACTACAGTATTCTGATTGCCAAATTAAATAGATACGGTGTGGAGGATATTGCCCTGAATTGGTTCAAAAATTATTTATTTAATAGACAACAATATGTGACATTTAATGGCCACTCCTCTACCAAGTCCACAATTTTACAGGGGATGCCTCAAGGCTCTATTTTGGGCCCTTTATTATTTTTGATTTACATAAATGATTTAGCTTTATCTTGTAAACATTTCATCTCACATTCAAACAGATATGCTCCGTCAGCACCACCATTCACAAAGTATTCTCTTCTACCAATTCACAAACTGAATAACCATCAGATTTGTTTGTTTATTCACAAGTTTATTTACAGAAACCAAGATCTCCCTGTCACTTTTCAAAATTTCTTTACCTTCAATCATAATGTACATTCTCACCGCACTAGACACAGTAATAATCTTACTTTATATTTACCCTTCACCCGCACATCACACCATCAGTTTAATATGACTTACAGAGGTCCTATGTTTTGGAATGGACTACCTCCTCCACTAAGATCCATTTCTTCTTATTCACTTTTTAAAAAGCAGCTAAAAATACATCTCAACTTCTCTTGAATTTCCTCGCTCTCTCCATATCCCACATCCTTACTCTGTCTTTTTATTGTTTCAATTAATGATTTTTTTTTTACCTTATTTCTATTGTCTCTATTTGTTGCTAATCACTTTGCTCTTTATCTCTCCATTTTTTTCTCATTTTTGTTCATTTTGCTCATATAACGTTGATTATGTATGCACTTTATCTCTTATCTTATCTCTATCTTTCTATGCTTATTTGTTAGCCATAGAAATTTGTCTTGTTGTAATTTGTTATAGGGGTGGAACTTATGTACAAGCCAACCGGCTTCGTTCCCTCCGTGCACCATTGAATTTAAATGTGTGCTAAATAAATAAACTAAACTAAACTTAAACAGGAGAAATTGAATGTGTTCCTTATGATCATTTACTTGCATTGGAACAGGTTCGGTGATGTGAGTAATGGTAAACAAGTCTTTTCCATCTGGCTCTTATGGATCTGTTAACAATTTCAGATTTGAGTCCCAACTTCTCTGCTAAACCCCAGTCCATTAAATTCTCATCAGCTCCCGAGTCTATGAGCACTTCAAGCTCTGTGAGGGTGTGATGCATTATCTTTACCCTTGTGAGGGTGCGTGCAGCGGGACATGAAATTGTGGTTTGACTCGCCAGCATGGATCTTTTGGCTGGACAGGTAATGACGAGATGACCGGTTTCACCGCAGTAAAAACACCTGCCTTCCAACTGTCGCCTCCGTCGCTCCTCCTGCGTCAGCCTGGCTCAACCCAGCTGCATGAGTTCCCCCTCTTCCTCCTTGGAAACGTGGCGAGCAGGCTCCGGCGACGATCGTTGGGGAGACGACCAGCTTGGTGGGTGTCTCTCCTCGTTATTGTCTGAGTTGCCCAATCCTGTTGTCCGTTCAGATTGTGAGTGCGATGAGGGAGTCCAGGTCCGCGGGTAGCTCCAGGGGAACGAGGAGGTCTTGAATGGGAGCTGCCAGCCCTTTTAGGAACACATCATAAAGCGCAGTGTCGTTCCACCCACTCTCCGCCGCCAGAGTGCGGAAGCGAATGGCGTAGTCACAAACCGAGGCGCTGCATTGTCTTAGTCCACTCAGCTCTTGAGCCTTCTCTTGGTCGGTTGTCACCGGATCGAAGGTCCTTTTTAATGCCGCCTGGAAATCGGCGAGAGATCTGCAAAGCAGCGAGTCCCGAGCCCATTCGGCCGAAGCCCAAGCTTTAGCTCTGCCGGACAGGTGGGAGATCATAAAAGCGATCATAGACCGCTCGGTGGGAAAGGCATGAGGAGTTAGTTCAAAGTGGATTGAGCAATCAATAATAAATGTCCGACACAATCCCTGTTCCCCATTGAATTGTGCTGGTGGAGCCAACTTACTGCCAGATCCGACCATGGGTATTACTGGAGTCGGTGCTGCTACTGCTTCCGCTGCTGCTTGAGACGGGGCTGTAGTGGTCGGTGGGACCAGCTGGCTCATCATGCCTTGTAGCTGTGACGTGAGTTGTCCCAGGTGTGATGCCATCGCCGTCTGGTACTCCTCCTGACAGTCGAGGCGAGCCTCTTGGGTGCGCAGTATCTCCGACAATTGCTCCATATCTGCTGAGTCCATACTGGCCAGAGTTTACTGTCAGACCTGGACTTGGAAGGAGGACTCAGGAGCAGTATTGGAGCAATTAGAGCAGGCTTTTATCGTGACACTTTTATTCTTAACTTACACTCTTAAATGACGTGACAAACAAATAGGCTTTGAAACATCTAACTACTCTGTAGGCTATGAAACAGTACTACATAACATGAGGAAAAAGACCTCAAAAAAACAAAGAAGGAAACTAAAGATCACTCAAGGGAGGCAAACAAAAGAACTAGTAACTTAACTACTCTGGCAATCCTGGCTATGAAAACAAGTAACAAAAAAAATCCCTCCAAAGGAGGCAAACAAAAGACACAAATAACTTAACTACTCTGGCAATCTTGGCTATGAAAACTAGTAACAAAAAATCACTCCAACGGAGGCAAACAACAGGACTAATAAATTATCTAGAATCTTACTGGAAAAAATTACAAACAAAAAGTCACTCATTTAAGAGGAAAAGTATCCGAAATAAAAACTTGGAAAATGAGGCTTGGAACAAGGCTGTGGACGAGGGCTGGGGTGCGTGACAAACACAAACACTCTGGCACATAACAAAGGGAGACGCAGACTATAAGACACATCAGGTGAGGGAACACAGGTGGAAACAATTAGGAATCAGGGGAGACGTCAGACAGGTGGCACATGAGGAAGGGCAAGTGACCTGAAACGAGAGGAGAGTTACTTTTCAAAATAAAACAGGAAGTTCACAAGACAAAAAACCCAGGACAAGACACCCCTCACAGACTCCATTGGTTGTCTCCATCGTTGAACAGCCACTCCAATGTTGACTCTACTTTCACCTCGTGAGCTCTCCAACTTCTTTTTGTTTGTAGCCTTTTCGAGTTCGGTCTTTCTTCTCTTGCTCGGTTTGGCAGTACAAGCTGCTGTAGGTACAGCTGTTAATGAAAAGTGTTTCTGTACTTTCTCTGCCATTCTTGTCCGTAAACAATGAGCTCACTCTGCCACAGGGTGGGCAGGTAAGGACAGGGTGATGGACAGGTAGGCTGTCCATACAATACCTTTGGGCCATTAAAATTGATTGGATGAAGTTATTACAGCCCTGTCGCTGCCAGAGACCATGGATTTTTTTCCTTTTTTTCAAAATCATTTGATATTTTGATTGCTGTCTGGATGCTAAGAGATTTTCTACATCAATTAAAACTGCAAGCAGTGATGAATGGGCCCTCGCAGAGCATGCTGCTGTCAGGGCGTGCTGCTGTTGGGGCATGCTGCTGTCTGGGCTTGTTAATGCAACAAGTTCCAATGAGGAATCAACAGTGAAGGCAGTCAAGCTGTCGTGTTGTCATTTAGCAATAAAAGCGCCACCTATTGGCTGATTTGCGCCAAATTTTGCACAAACAGTCATCGGGCCATGGCACACAATTAGGAAAAGTTTTGTGGTAATCGGACTGTATTTCGTCAAGATAAGCAAGACTGTCTGTTTGACCACAATGTGCAGGAAATTGTTGTTTTATATTTCGGGTGCTGTTTGGACTATCACAATTCTTTTAATAACTTTTTGTCAGGAAGGTCCACAGATGCTGTGTGGAAATTTTTGTGCAAATCGGAGAAATTGCCTGGGAGGAGTTCGAAAAAGTAGGGTTGCGACATTTAGCGAATTTGTGAATGGAAATTTAGTGCGAACGTGGCCTACATCACACAACTAGCTGAAGTCAGGGAACACGTAGATATAAGGTTTAAAACTGTGCAACATATAATGTGGGAGTTATTGGCCAAAAACTCTTTTGTCTTGATAATAGCGCCACCTGCTGGTTATTTTTGGTGTGTGAGTTACAGGGGCCAGTCTATCCCACCCCTATGAATTTCGTTTACATAATTGTTATGGTGTGGGCACAGTGCCAAACATAAAATTAAAACTGCAAGCAGTGATGCACGTGCCCTCATAGTCCACATGCGTCGGGGCATGCTGCTGTCGGGGCTTGTTCATGCAATAACTTGCATTGAGGAATCAAAAGTGAAGTCAGTCAAACTGGTATTTCGTCATTTAGCAATAAAAGCGCCACCTATTGGCCGATTTGCACAGAATTTTGCACAAACCATCATCACACGATGGCAAATGATTAACAAAAGTTTTGTGGCAATGGAAGTGTATTTCGTCAAGATATGCAAGACTGTCTGTGTTACCACAATGTGCAGGAAATTGTAGTTCTATATTTTGGGCGTTTGTTGGACTATCAAAATTCTTTTAATAACTTTTTGTCAGGAGTGTCCACAGATGCTGTGTGCAAAGTTTTGTGGAAATCGGTGACATTGCCTGGGAGGAGTTCGAAAAAGTAGGTTTTTCATTTTTCGTGATTTTGCGAATTTTGCGTGGCCTACATCACACGATTCAGCTGAATTCAGGGAACGGATAGATATAAGGTTTTAAACTGTGCAACATATCATGTGGGAGTTATTTGCCAAAAACGTTTTTGTGTTGATAATAGCGCCACCTGCTGGTCATTTTTGGTGTGTGAGTTACAGGGGGCAGTCTATACCACCCCTATCAATTTTGTTGACATAATTGTTATGGTGTGGGCACAGTGCCAAATATAAATTAAAGCTGCAAGCAGCGATGAACTGGCCCTCGCAGTCCACGCGCGTCGAGGCGTGCTGCTGTCGCTGCCTGCTGCTGTGATGTCATGCTGCTGTCGGGGCTTGTTCATGCAACACCTTCCATTGAGGAATCAAAAGTGAAGGCAGTCAAGCTGCTATTTCGTCATTTAGCAATAAAAGCGCCCCCTATTGGCCGATTTGCACCAAATTTTTCACAAACCGTCTTGGGGCCATGGAACACATTAAAAAAACTTTAGTGTGAATGGGACTGTATTTTTATCAAGATATGGAAGATTGTCTGTATTACCACAATGTGCAGGAAGTTGTTGTTTCATACTTTGGCCGTTATTTGGACTATCATAAATCTTTTAATAACTTTTTGTGAGGAGGGTCCACAGATGCTGTGTGCAAAGTATTGTGCAAATTGGAGAAACTGCCTGGGAGGAGTTCGAAAAAGTAGGTTTGTGACATTCCGGAATGTGCAAATGGAAATGTACCTCGAAAGTGGGCGTGGCCTACATGACACAATTCAGCTGAATGCAGGGAACACATAGATATAAGGTTTAACAATGTGCTCCATATTATGTGGGAGTTATTAGGCAAAAACGGTTTTGTGTTGAATATAGCGCCACCTGCTGGTCATTTTTGTTGTGTGAGTTACAGGCACCAGTCTATACCACCCCTATCAATTTCATATCCATAAGTGTTATGGTGTGGGCACAGTGCCAAATATAAAATGAAACTGTCACCAGAGCGCCACCTAGTGTCAGATCGGTAAGACCTTCATCAGCTATCCTCAGGAGGGCATTGGCAATGAGGATATCAAATTTTGTAATAATCCGACCAACCGATGTGGAGATATAAAATACTTCAATTTAAAGAGTGCCACCTAGTGGTCATCGGGCAAAATTTTGCACAGTGCCTAAGGGGCTCATGTGGAAGTAGTATCCTGAGTTTCATGTCATTCGGACACACCAATGTGGAGATATGCAACACTTCCTGTTTGGAGAGAAATCTGCAGGAAGTTGTAATTTAATAACTTGAGTATTCTTTGGAATATCTAAATTCTTTTAATAAGTTTTGTCAGAAGGGGCCACAGATGCTACATACTACGTACTACGGTAAGCGTGTTGCGTCATTGCGTCATTTCCTGTTGTTGTGTTACTGACTGATAGCGTAACTGTGCTGCTCCGGCTCGTCCGAGCAGATTATTGTTGTATTCCTTTCTGCAGCGACCGAGATCCCGCTTGTTATCGGGCACGTGCTGGTCCACTAAGGCATTCAACAATACTCTGTGTTTATAGCTTGGTCGCCGGGCTTGCTGCTGTTTGTAGCTCTCCTAGCTCTGCTGGCTAATCTATCGTGTCCTAGCTTAGCCACTATCAGCTAGCGATGGCTTCTCTCTCTCCCTCTTGCTCTCCTCTTTTCTCTTGCTCAGTGTGCCAGATGTTCAGTTACACCTCTGCCTCCCTTAGTGATACTGGTACATGTATTAAGTGTAGTTTATTTGTAGTGTTGGAGGCGAGGCTCAGTGAGTTGGAGGCTCGGCTCCGCAGCATGGAAACTCCGACTGTAACTGCTGCAGTTAGCCTCTTAGCTAGTGCGGACCGAGCAACTGTAGCTTCAGCTAGCCGTCCCTCGGCAACTCCCGAGCAGCCGGGAAAACAGGGCGGCTGGGTGACTGAACGAAGGGAGCATAATACCAAGTCAAAGCACACGTTACACCACCTGTCGCTTCACGTTTCTAACAAATTTTCCCCACTCAGCGACACACCCGCTGAGAAACCAACTCTGGTCATTGGCAGCTCCATAGTACGAAACGTGAAGTTAGAGGCACCAGCGACCATAGTGAAATGCATCCCAGGGGCCATAGCGGGCCACATCGAATCAAACTTGAAACTGCTGGCTAAAGCTAAACGTAAATATAGTAAGATCGTAATACATGTCGGCGGTAATGACTCCCGGCTACGCCAGTCGGAAGTCACTAAGATTAATGTTGAGTCGGTGTGTAACTACGCCAAAACAATGTCGGACTCCGTAGTTTTCTCTGGGCCCCTGCCAAACCTAACCAGTGATGACATGTTCAGCCGCATGTCATCATTCAACCGCTGGCTGTCAAGGTGGTGTCCAGCAAACAATGTGGGCTTTGTTGATAATTGGCGGACTTTCTGGGGAAAACCTGGTCTCACTAGGAGAGACGGCATCCATCCCACTTTGGACGGAGCGGCTCTCATCTCTAGAAATTTAACCCATTTCATTAGCCAACAACCAGCCTGACAACCCAGAGTTGAGACCAGGAGGCAGAGCTGCAGTCTTACACGCTTCTCTGAGCTTCCATTAGATCAGTTGCACACCCAAAACTTCATTGAGACTGTGTCTGCCCCCCGACCACCTAAATGAATTAAATTAATCAAATCAAAAGTCCACAGAAGAGGAGTTGTGCATGAAAATCGCAGCATGGAAACTCCGACTGTAACTGCTGCAGTTAGCCTCTTAGCTAGTGCGGACCGAGCAACTGTAGCTTCAGCTAGCCGTCCCTCGGCAACTCCCGAGCAGCCGGGAAAACAGGGCGGCTGGGTGACTGAACGAAGGGAGCATAATACCAAGTCAAAGCACACGTTACACCACCTGTCGCTTCACGTTTCTAACAAATTTTCCCCACTCAGCGACACACCCGCTGAGAAACCAACTCTGGTCATTGGCAGCTCCATAGTACGAAACGTGAAGTTAGAGGCACCAGCGACCATAGTGAAATGCATCCCAGGGGCCATAGCGGGCCACATCGAATCAAACTTGAAACTGCTGGCTAAAGCTAAACGTAAATATAGTAAGATCGTAATACATGTCGGCGGTAATGACTCCCGGCTACGCCAGTCGGAAGTCACTAAGATTAATGTTGAGTCGGTGTGTAACTATGCCAAAACAATGTCGGACTCCGTAGTTTTCTCTGGGCCCCTGCCAAACCTAACCAGTGATGACATGTTCAGCCGCATGTCATCATTCAACCGCTGGCTGTCAAGGTGGTGTCCAGCAAACAATGTGGGCTTTGTTGATAATTGGCGGACTTTCTGGGGAAAACCTGGTCTCACTAGGAGAGACGGCATCCATCCCACTTTGGACGGAGCGGCTCTCATCTCTAGAAATTTAACCCATTTCATTAGCCAACAACCAGCCTGACAACCCAGAGTTGAGACCAGGAGGCAGAGCTGCAGTCTTACACGCTTCTCTGAGCTTCCATTAGATCAGTTGCACACCCAAAACTTCATTGAGACTGTGTCTGCCCCCCGACCACCTAAATTAATTAAATTAATCAAATCAAAAGTCCACAGAAGAGGAGTTGTGCATGAAAATCTAATAAAAATTAACAGCAACTCTGCAATCTCAAAACAAGACGAGAATTAAATGCGGACTCCTAAATATCAGATCCCTGTCATCGAAAGCTGTACTAGTAAATGACTTAATTTCAGACTGTAATATTGATTTATTCTGTCTTACTGAAACTTGGCTGCATCCTGAAGAATATGTCAGCCTGAATGAATCCACTCCACCCAGTCACATTAATACTCACATTCCTCGAGGCTCCGGCCGAGGAGGTGGTGTTGCAGCTATTTATGACTTAAGTCTGTCAATCATTCCTAAACCTAAATTAAATTATAACTCATTTGAAAGCCTTGTTCTGAGTCTTTCACATCCAACGTGGAAAACTTTACAGCCAGTTCTATTTGTTGTAGTGTATCGAGCACCTGGTCCGTACTCAGAATTTTTATCTGAATTCTCTGAGTTTTTATCAAGTCTAGTCCTCAAATCAGATAAAGTAATTATTGTAGGTGATTTTAATATTCATGTGGATGTCGTTAATGATAGCCTTAGTACTGCATTTATCTCATTATTAGAATCTATTGGCTTCTCTCAGTGTGTACATAAACCAACTCACTGTTTTGACCACACCCTTGACCTTGTTCTAGCTTATGGTATCGAGATTGAAAATCTAACAGTTTCTCCACAGAATCCTCTTTTATCAGACCATCACTTAATAACTTTTGAAGTTCTATTACTGGACTACACACCATTAGGCAAAAACTCCTTCACTAGATGTCTATCTGATAGTGCTGTAGCTAAATTTAAGAAAATTATACCGCTGGCACTAAACTCAATGCCATGTCTCAATATAATAGAGGACTCCTCCACTAACCTCAGTTCCTCACAAATCGATCATCTTGTTGATAGCACTGCAGGCTCATTGCGAACAACACTGGACTCTATTGCCCCCCTGAAAAGGAAACCTATAAAGCACAGGAGGTTAGCACCCTGGTATAACTCGGATACCCGCAAATTGAAGCAAACATCACGGAAATTTGAAAGGAAATGGCGTTCCACCAACTTGGAAGAATCCCGCTTAGCCTGGAAAGATAGCCTTAAAACATATAGGAAGGCCCTCCGCAATGCCAGAGCAAGCTATTACTCGTCATTAATAGAGGAAAACAAAAACAACACCAGGTTTCTTTTCAGCACTGTAGCCAGGCTGACAGAAAGTCACAGCTCTACTGAACCATGTATTCCTACAACGCTCAGTAGTAATGACTTCATGAGCTTCTTCAATGATAAAATTTTAACTATTAGAGACAAAATCCATCATCGCTTGCCCTCAACTGGCACTATTGTATCTTTAAACACAGGAACCTCAGAAACAGTTCTAAATTCTGACTTATATTTAGACTGCTTCTCTCCCATTGACCTCCACCAACTAACTTCGATGGTTTCTTCATCTAGACCAACAACTTGTCTCCTAGACCCCATCCCAACTAGGTTGCTGAAAGAAACTTTACCTTTAATTAGCACATCTTTACTAGAAATGATCAACCTGTCTCTATTAACAGGATACGTACCACAATCCTTTAAACTAGCTGTAATTAGACCGCTCCTTAAAAAGCCTAATCTTGATCCAGAAACTTTAGCCAACTATAGACCTATATCCAACCTCCCTTTCCTCTCCAAGATCCTTGAGAAAGCAGTCGCCAACCAGCTATGTGACTTTCTTCATAAAAATAGTTTATATGAGGATTTTCAATCAGGTTTTAGAGCACATCATAGCACAGAGACGGCACTGGTGAAAGTTACAAATGACCTCCTAATCGCTTCTGACAAAGGACTTGTCTCTGTCCTGGTCTTACTAGATCTTAGTGCTGCATTTGATACCATTGATCATCACATTCTACTACAGAGACTGGAACACTTAATTGGCATTAAAGGACCCGCATTAAACTGGTTTAAGTCCTATTTATCGGATCGATTTCAGTTTGTACATGTTAATGAGTCATCCCTGTATACCAAGGTTAGTCATGGTGTTCCTCAAGGCTCCGTGCTTGGACCCATACTATTCACCTTATATATGCTCCCTCTAGGAAATATAATTCGGAAACACTCCATAAACTTTCATTGTTATGCAGATGATACACAGTTATACCTATCAATAAAGCCAAATGAAACTAATCAGCTTACTAAACTCCATGCATGTCTCAAGGACATTAAGACCTGGATGACCTGCAATTTTCTGCTGTTAAACTCAGATAAAACCGAAGTTATAGTACTTGGTCCTAAACACCTTAGAGATGCATTATCTAATGATATAGCGAGTTTGGATGGCATTAACTTGGCCTCCAGCACCACCGTCAGGAATCTGGGAGTTATCTTTGATCAAGATATGTCCTTCAACTCCCACATAAAACAAATTTCAAGGTCTGCATTTTTTCATCTACGTAACATTGCAAAAATCAGGCCCATCCTGTCTCAAAAAGACGCAGAAAAGCTAGTCCATGCATTTGTTACTTCCAGACTGGACTATTGTAATTCTCTATTATCAGGCTGCCCTAACAAGTCTCTAAAGAGTCTCCAGCTGGTCCAGAATGCTGCAGCACGTGTACTGACAGGAACTAAGAAAAGAGATCATATTACTCCTGTACTGGCCTCTCTGCACTGGCTCCCTGTAAAATCAAGAATAGAGTTTAAAATCCTTCTCCTCACTTACAAAGCTGTTAATGGTCAGGCACCATCATATCTCCAGGAGCTCATATTACCCTATCACCCAACTAGAGCATTACGCTCCCAGAACGCAGGATTACTTGTAGTTCCTAAAGTCTCCAAAAGTAGAATGGGAGCCAGAGCCTTCAGTTATCAAGCTCCTCTTCTGTGGAACCATCTTCCTGTTTTGGTCCGGGAGGCGGACACCCTCTCTACCTTTAAGAGTAGACTTAAGACCTTCCTCTTCGATAGAGCTTATAGTTGGGGCTGGTCCAGGACAGGCCCAGGCCTGTCCTGGACGAGCTCTTAGTTATGCTGCTATAGGCCTAGTCCGGGGGACAATGACACACTGAGCTTCTCTCTCCTCCCCTCTCCTCTCCTCTCCATCTGTATACATTATGCCTGTATACATGCCCCATCTCTGCATGTCACTGACTTGCTTCTTCCCCGGAGTCCTTGTGCTTTCTAGTCCTACAGGCTCCCTTGGATCCTGGCCGCGCCCGGGTCGTGGATCGTGGATGCGCCCACTGCTATGGCCCTGCCTGATCGTGGATGCGCCCACTGCTATGGCCCTGCCTGATCGTGGATGCGCCTACTGCTATGGCCCTGCCTGATCGTGGATGCACCTACTGCCATGACCCTGCCTGACACCCACCACTACTGTCGCTAATATTAGTCACATCTCTGTTACATACGTTCCACTACTATTATCGTACTGCATTGCTACATACCATCCTTGCCATTGATCATTACTACTGTTATCACTAGTAATCACATTTCCATGTGCATTTCATCATTATTGCTGTAATACATCTTTGTGTACTTTCACTCCTGTCAACCATCGCTTATAATTGAATACATTGTGATCTCGTTGATCTGCTCTGTACATGCGACATCTATTGCACGTCTGTCCGTCCTGGGAGAGGGATCCCTCCTCTGTGGCTCTCCCTGAGGTTTCTTCCGCATTTTTTCCCTGTTAAAAGGGCCTTTTTTGGGGCAAGTTTTTCCTCACTCGAATCGAGGGTCGAAGGACAGAGGGTGTCGTCTCTGTACAGATTGTAAAGCCCTCTGAGGCAAACTGTGATTTGTGAATTTGGGCTATACAAATAAAATTTGATTTGATTTGATTTGATTTGATTTGATTTGATATTCGGTACGCTAGAGTTGTGGTGTCAGAATTTAACACAAATATTTGTGCTTTCTATTCCTTATATTTTCTACAACAGGCTTATAGAAAGAAGAACGACGCCACGTCATGTCAGACAGGTTTCTCTAGCTTTATTAAAATACATAATCAGCAGCTTCACAGTAGTCGGATATACAGAAGGTTATGAGTGGAGTGAGTCCCTGAAGCAGTCTCCCTGCAGGAGGGGTCCCTTGGCCGTAATGTTCACTGACTGCCAATCACATGCCAGTTGGTGCTCCCTTTAATGTTATCACTTGCTTGATGACTTTGCCCAAGTGATCAATGTATTTGTTGCAGACCTCTGTCGTGAGTTCATATTTCCAGAATGACTCTATCGCAGAGATCAGTTCATCTCTGTTCCTGGGTTTGGCCTCACAGCGAATGTAGCGTTTCATTGAAGCCCAGACTAACTCGATCGGGTTCAGATCCGGCGACCTAAGAAATACATGGACAAGTCAGCACTGTTATTTCCTGCTATTTATTTATCCCGAATATTTATTTAGGTTACATTACGATAATAACTAACGTACTCTGCTGGTTTTTTTCACCCAGTTGATCCCCTTGTTCTGAATGCAGTCTCTGACACTGCATGCAGTGTGTTTGGGATCATTGTCTGAAAAAAAAGGATAGCAAAGGATAAATCAGAGCAGCCTAATCATCGTCACATTGCTTTTGTTGTACGCATGGCAAGGATTGTTAGAAAAAGAGATTGTCAGGCTACCTTGGAAGAATCTGTGTCTGGGCATAAGGAACCGCTCTCTTAGGTATGGACTGGCCACTTTTTTGATTATCTCTTCCGCGTAGAAGTGTCGGTCCATAATACCTGCGGGTTAAATAATGTTTTATTTCAACATTTTAATTTACATAGGCTATACTATATACATATACACGCTTCAATCTCTTCATCACTCACCATCGAAAATGACAAGCGGGCCGGGGCCACAACGCGAAATTCCGCCCCAGACGTGCAGTTTGACCGGGTGTTTCACTCTAGGCTTTGCCGTGCCCGTGTAGTTTGCCTTTCTCCAGCACTTCAATGCAAAACGTTCCAGTGCCACAGTTGACTCATCGGTGAAGAAAACGTCGTCAAACTTCTCACCAGCAGCCTTCCATTCTTGTGCTTGACGTAGACATGCCTCTTTGTTTTTATCCCGAGTCATTGGAATGAATCTGTAACCAGAATAAGTATATCAAAATGTTACTGTAAGTCTACATTTAGTGCCAGATTATCACAGTGGTAACTATAGCCTAAATGTTGTAAAATGAGATGTGTTACAGTACCTGGGCTTCCCAAACTTCCAGCCAAGATGACGGACTGCTTTTCTCACTGAGCATAAACTTATGTTTATATTGTGCCTTCTTAGGAGAAGCGCTTTGACTTTTCTTGCAGGTAACTCGTCGTCCATTTTTCAGGATGGAGTCTATTATTTCCATCACCTGACTGGTAGAGAGACATTGTTTCAATACATAGTTAGTACAATTGTGGGCTACATAATAATTTATTTGTATTGCAAAACCATGTGCAGAGTTCACACGTTTAAAGAACAAAAAGAAACAATACCTTGTCAGTTTACGCGGCGTATGGTTCTTCTTCTCAACAACAGCACGCCGACAATGACGTCGGATAGTGCGCAAGGAAGGTGTAACTCCAATCATCTTCAGATGTTTGGCGATAGCTTGAGTCCTCCAACCTCTAATCCGCAGACTCCTGATGAGCTCACTGTCTTGCGAGTTGATCACATCCATCTCTGACATCGAGGTACCACATTTAGTCCGATACCACTATTTATTCTTGCTGAGTGGGCGTGGATTAGGCTACTTGGATTACTCCCTGCCTTGGTTCACTCACGTCCTCATTCCCGCTTCTCCACCCTCTTGCCACTCCCCCACGATGGGTAGAAAAGGGCCACAGTCTCGACTACAGATCTATTCTACCTATAGTAACCCTGCTGTACAGCTACCCTTCATCACCTGACTACTAAGCGACCATGGACACCAGAGGTTTTTACAGAGTGACAGCAAAACCCCAGCCTCCAAGACCCTCTTCCAAAGTCATCAAGACTCTTTTACAAAACAAGGAAAACTCACCTCCTGCAGCTCAGGGGCAAAACCGGGTAAGTTTTTTAATTAAATAAATGTTAGGCTATTATTAGGAGAATCAGATGTTACTTAGTACAAATTGTTAATGCAATGTGGCCTATTAAAACTTTTTTTCATACATCCAGGCTCTAATGTCTTTGTAATGTTTCTGTGTTACAGACTGCAGTCAAACGTCCTCCAGCATCATCATCTGTGCAGCCACGCACAGCTAAGCGTCTCGTCAAAAAAAAGGAGGTAAGGGCTATTGTGCAACCTATACAGTACAAGTGTTTAATTCTTTATATGGTAGGCACCCTTGCTTATCTGAACCATGACTCATGACTTATCTCTATTTCAAATTACAGGCATTTGTTAGTAAGGTGATTCAGCCCAATGTCGAGCGGTGCAATGGCGAAAAGGACATGGTGGTACATTTGACAAATCTTCTAGCCCGGAGAGTGGCAGAGCTTGCCGCAGCAGAGAACCAACAAGAAGCACTGCTTGCTGAGAACGAGACCCTGCTTGCCAATATTGCAAGCCTGAAAGCTGAGAACCAAAACCTCAGAGAGGAGAACCAAAGACTAAAGAGACCAGCCACTCCGAGTGCCAGAGAGGGGGACAAGCTCTTATGGAAGAGGTGAGAGCTGGGTTCGGAGAACTGCAAGCTGCTCTTGAACAGAGAACCCGGAATGTCCCTGCTATGCCTATGAGACCGATCCCCAGGAGCACTTCAACTCCTGAATCGGCTTTTTCACAAGCGGAGATGTCTCCATTGGCCCTGTCCTTCACCTTTAACAACAGCATCCAAATTCCCCCTCAACATCCTGACATGAGCTTGCGCAATGTTCTCCACATGACCACGCTAGGATCCGACAACAGAGCCACGGCCAAGTGGGAAGGTATGGGTGCCTGCTGTTCAAGAGTATCATCTCAGACGAAAACTACAAAGTCTGGTGCAAAACCACCAACTGGGATGGATCAAGGGGCAAGCAAGAACTCCCACAAAACATCAAAAACTTTGTCATCGAAACCCTGAAGAGACAATTTCCAGGGATGGAGATGAAGGACTTGAAAGACTGCACAGACAAAATCAATGAGTTCCTGCGAACACCACGCAAATCCTCTGGTGGACTCACTATGCTTTAAATAGCCTAGCCTACAGTATATACTGCACTGCACTGACCTGTTGAATTTCTTTAATAAAATCATTTCATTTGAAGCACGTTCCACATTTTTTTTAAAGATTGAAAAACATTTATATATAAATATTTCTTTTTTGAATGTTAACCTGCTTCGAAAGCTGCACATAACATGAAGCGGCGTTGTTCTTCTTTCTATAAGCCTTGTAGGTGCCGTGTGACTATATATATATATCATAGTAATTTTCAGTTCATTATGGAATATATACTTTGTATTTCATAGTAGTTTAATAATTTAATTGCATTTTAAAAAAACAAGTTAATTGAAATTATCATTATTATTTGCACAAACTCTGATGATTCATTCAAGTAGCTGCAGCACGGTGTTTAGGAAGTTAGGCTGTGTGGGGACAGGAGAGCCTGAGGAGCCCACGGTTTTCTGACCATGTTTAAGCCGTGTTTTGAAGTGTGAGAGGACAGGTATCGTGAGTTACAGTGCCCGTGGAAAATTTATGCTTTTTATTTTGTACTTTGGCGAATAAACCTGTTAAACCAACCATCGTGGAGGACACAGTTTTTCTTTGTTTTGGACAACATGCGTCAGCCATAAGCTCCGGTGGAACTTTGTTAGAAAACCTACAAGCCTGTTGTAGAAAATATAAGGAATAGAAAGCACAAATAGGCCTATTTGTGTTAAATTCTGACACCACAACTGTAGCGTACCGAATATCAATAGATGATAACCAGAAAAAAAACGCTCTATTGATCTGATTCAGCGGCTTTCTTTCTGCTTGTAATGGTTGTTTATGTTCCACCTTCTCGGGTCTATTAAAAGTAATGAGCTTAATAGACACATTAGCACCTCCATTAATCTCTGACCAAATACTGTATGTGTGCTTGTGCATATGTATGTAGATACTTCACTTACAGTAAGTAGGCTACAGTAGCCTTCTCATTGTCAGGCAAAAGCATTGCCCCCTACAGTACTTTACAGCTGTTCGACTTCAATTCTTTGAATAACCTGAAAATCGGTTCTTAATAGCTCTCCTCTCACACACATAGTTCACAGTTTTCAGTTCACAGAATTGTTGTCCTAAAAACACAGCATCCCTTTTTCGTTCAGTAAAAATCCTCTCTGAATTATGGAACTGATTAGAATCATTTAGGTGGACGCGCCGCTGCACGTCACAGCGCTTTACAAAATGAATTCAAAACCTCTGGTCCGCTTCAGCATTGAGCTGAGGACAGCGACACAAGAGCCACAACTAGGCAACAGAGTCGCTGTCCTCAGCGCGCGGGGGTGGGGGAGGGGGGTAGCTCCAGTGGTTTAGTCTGCGTGATACGCCAGTATACGCCCTATACTTGCTAGATTTCGTTTGTTTTTACCTGTTTCCATTGTCATTCCTAAGCAAATATTTTTTTATAGCAGCAAAAGGAAATACGCAATAGTAAACCCACATTAGGTTCTCAAATCAGCTGCCACTCTGCAGGGACGGCGCGTGTCATAAGCATTTGGAGACAAATATGTACACAATCAGGAAAGCTGGTGCTGCGGCCTGGCGGAGAATTAATGCTCATTTGCTCATGATTTGCTCAAACTTGGAGCCATATGTGATCATAATGATGATGAGAAAAGAAAACACATTAACTAAAGGTACAACCTATACTGAGATTCGAACTCATACTAGCAGAAGATTCTGCTTACTGGGGGAGCTGCTCTACCAGGGGAGCTATACAGCTGACACACATCAGCATCTGGACATATGTGCTGCTGTCGTGTCTTCAACCTAAAAACTGATCTTTATACATTTTTTCGTTGAGTAAAAATCCTCTCTGAATTAAGAATCATTTCTTAAATGCTTGTATGGACGTTGAAACTTCTGTAGGCTGTGCGTAATTGTTTCTGCCTCCGCTTAGCCGTGGCTGCAGCGAGCGAGGAAAACCACAACCTCAGATGTCTTTAGGGTCTTTGACGTGTGCACAAAAAAAGACCACAGTTAAACATAAAAGCAAAACGAAAACAGATAAACATAAAATGGGAATATCACAGATAAATACAAAATACAAAGAATAAGACCTTAAAAGACATTTAAAAGGCTTCATAGTGAGTTGTTGATGATGATGATGGCGGATGAGATGAATGATTTTTTTCACTAAGTTTGTCCTTGCTAGAGGGACCCTGTAGCGACAGGCTGAAGGAAGGAGTTGGAATGAGGTGTGGAGTGGGTGAGGTATTATTAGCTACATTCTTGTATTTAAGCAACAATAAACAGAAACATAAATCAGGCAACTCTGTCCATTCCCCGTTCATGGTCACTGCTCCCTGCTGCTGCATGTTGTCGTCCTCCTGCTCACAGATGCCACCTGGTGGTTGTTTGGGCACATTGACGCTTCTCATGAAAACACAATTGATCCTCCACTAAAAAGGCGCGAGAATCACGCGTGAACTTGGCCACAACGAAGTAGTACCTACTGTAAATGTAAATGTTCCACTGCTCTCTACTAAACCAATTGCTAGATTCATGCTGCAGCTTTGTTCCAATTCTGAATCATTATTTTTAATGAATTTTACTCCAATCAAAAAAGCTTTTTTCTTGCTTATCAATACCCATCATCTTTAGCAATATTTCACTGTTAACATTTAGCATTAATGAGTATGATAAGCACGTTGTAACGAGGACTTAAAGATGGGGATGTTGTTTTTTCACTTTCCAGCAGCGGCTCCCACATATTAGGTAACCAACGTAGTGTGAAATTAACACACAAAACTCCACCACACCGTCTTCTGCTGAGCAGCGCAGATGCCCTGATGCTTATAGCTTACCTTTTAATCTGCTATGTTACTACTGAAACCTTACTAACAAACTCTAGCTGGTGTTTCAGTGAGAAGATGACAGAGGAGAGTGAAATATGGGCATGTTGATTCCATACTATCCAGCATTGCATCTCCCCACCAAGCACTTGGTAACAATATAGCACTAAGTAAACACTCAACACATCTCCCACGTTATTGACTGTACTATAGCGGGCTAGCTAGCTATCTTACAAACACACACATTGCAGAAAACTTTTAACTGATAGCTTTCTTGCTACTATAAGTAATTATTAAGATAGATACTGGTAAGCCCCACGATGAGAAGGGAGGCATCACTTCTGATACTATAAACCGTAGAGGTTGTAGGGCTGGTGTTAGCTCAGTCAACACTCTGTTAATGTAGTGTTAACTTAGCTTTAACTTAGCTACCTGGTTAATGTAGATCAAAACCCATGTTCAGTGCTTTGCTGTCTCACAGCACAAGGAATTCATCTCAGCACTCCTCAACAGGCTGCCAGAGATTTTCTGCCCGGATTAAATGCTAAGGATTTTGTGATGCAGTTGATGTAGTGATTGCTAACACATATTGGATTTTATGGTTATGTTTGAGGTGATTATAGAGATTTGTAGCCTTACCTTGTGGTACTGAGACGATGCCAAAACATATTGCTTGCAAATTCTGAGTCCTTCTACATGGTCAGGTAATGTGCTCCTTTTTTTTGGTACGAGCACAACCTCGTCTTCACCACCGGGATTGTCCTCAGTGTCACTCATTTTTTTCTTTTGCATGAAGACTTTCTGGCTGTGGCTAATATGTTTTTGACTGCCTCCTCCCTGCTTGTCCTACACATGACACTGCCGACGCTGTGTGAGGTTACTATAGTAATGGCAACTGACAGCAGAGCGCTGTGAATGAGGAAGAGAAATGAGAGAGCTTATTGAGTTGTATGTGTGAATGTTGAATGTTTTGCTTTAAACTGTGTAGTGTGAAAAAGTGAATGCATTGTGACATGAGTGCATAGGGAAAATGGAGTAAATTGCCTTCATTGAGAAATGAGATCACATAGATGTATGAATCATATATATATATATATATATATATATATATATATGTATTATATATATATATATATAAGCCTGGCCAAGATTTGGGTTTTAAGGACCAGTAGGTGAATATGTGACAAAATCATTGACTCTGCTCCTGTGGTTTCAGTACAGACTCAGTACTCGGAGCCTTGAGCCATTAAAAAGGTCATTCACAGATTCTTTATTTTAAATAACCTGTTTAATTATTTTTACAATTTTTTACATTACAGCAACATCGTGAAGAAATTGTTATTCTGTGGGTTTTGGCACCCCCCACAGTGTCTGAGGGCAACACCACTGCCGTAAATACAAATACCAGGTGCGTCAGGTGTAATGTAGGTGCTGACTACAAACAAAAGTCATGACATCATAACAATGTGATGTGTTGAAAACTTGTATGTTGAAGTAAACGTATGTAGCGCTGTGATCCTCCACTCACTGAAGTTACATAGAGCAGAAACAAGAGGCAGAGACACCGTTCACCCTGTTACAAGACACTGTACTATCAAATGATTTTGAAGCTGTTATTTCAAGGTACAAAAGTTACATAATGTTTCTTTAGCAATCTAATTTATCCTAGTAAAACCTATACCCCTAGTTACTTCCCGAACTCGCTGATTCTCCTGTGATTTAAGTCCAGTGTATGAATTTTTTTTTTTTTTACATAGCACTGTTCAACATTGATAAGCGTGCAGTATAATAACTGAATGTCTGACAGATTGTAAATATTATTCAACTCATCAAGGTGATCTTTGAAAATTCTCATGTTCAAAGCTGAATGTTTTGCGCCCTACTGGTCCAAATCCATGAATTCAGCCTAAAAAATTATAACTGCAAGCAGTGATGAATGGGCCCTCGCAGTCCCATGTATGTTGGGAAATGTCCTACCTAAATGGGATAAGTAAGTGTTTCATTTTACATGATATTGCGAATGGAAATGTAGTGCGAAAGTAGGTATCACACAATTCAGCTGAATTCAGGGAACACGTGGATATAAGGTTTAAAACTGCGAGATATTATGTGTAAGTTATTGGCAAAAAACGGTTTTGTGTTGATAATAGCGCCACCTGCTGGTAATTTTTGGTGTGTGAGTTACAGGGGCCAGTCTATATCACCCCTATGAATTTTGTTGACATAATTGTTATGGTGTGGGCACAGTGCCAAATATAAAATTAGACTGCCACCAGAGCGCCACCTAGTGAGCCTACTTTCCTATTTCTTAACTTGTTTTAATGTTTTGTTTCAATGTATTTTTAAATGTTTCTAATGTAATTTTTCCATTGTAGCCTACTTTCATATTTCTTACCCTGTTTTAAAATGCTTTTAATGTAATTTTTATGCGCCTGTAAAGCACTTTGAGTTGCCTTGTATCTGAATTGTGCTATACAAATAAACTTGCCTTGCCTTGCCTTGCCTAGTGTCGGATCGGCAACACCTTTGTCAGCTATCCTCAGGAGGGCATTGGCAATGAGTGTACCAAGTCTTGTGTTAATCCGACCAACTGATGTGGAGATATAAAATACTTGAATTTTAAAGAGCGCCACCTAGTGGTCATTGGTCAAAATTTTGCACAGAGCCTTAGCAGCTTATGGGGAAGTAGTAACCTGAGTTTCATGTCTAAGGGACAATTTGTCATTAGTGTCCACAGATGCTGTGAGCAAAGTTTGGTGGAAATCGGTGAGATTGCCTGGGAGGAGTTCGAAAAAGTAGGTTTGCGACATTTTGCTAATTTGTGGAAAAAAAACTAGGGTGCAAATGGCCGTGGCCTACATCACAAGATTGAACCGAATTCAGGGAACCCTCGCATATAAGGTTTTTAAATGTGCGACAAAGTATATGGGAGTTATAAGCCAAAACGCACTTTCCTTGGTTATAGCGCCACCTAGTGGTGGAGGTTCACAATGACCATAGATTATAAAAACTTTCGCCAAGCCTAATGTGTTTGCCAAAATAAAATCGCGTTTTCATCCACGTTCAGGCAGTGAAAAATGCGATCATTGGGACAAAGAAAAATACTGATCACTACAAAAACAATAGGGAACTCGCAGGTTACCTGCTCGGGCCCTAATAATAATCATTATAAAAACAATAGGGACCTCACAGGTTTCCTGCTCGGGCCCTAAAAAGACTTGGCCAGCTTCAGAGATTTCTAGCTCAGATGTGTTCAAACAAAATGTTCTCAGCTGCTGCAACTATATAGGAGAAGATATTGTCAGCGTTGCTGAAAGCTCCAATTATTTTAGTCGCCAGCAGAGGTCAATATAGGTCAACAATTACTTGCTGCTCTTTTAAAGCCACACACACACACACACACACACACACACACAAAAACACACAGCGTTGATGTAACAGGCTGTGGAATGAAGCATTAACAGTGTAGAAAACCCATACCTACCCTAATATAGTGAGTAGAATGTAGAGTCAGAATGTTTTTTGTTAGAAAAGAAAAAAGAAAGAACTTACAGTATTTAAGAATTCAAAGAGTTTTTAAAAACTCCCTACCAATCACCAATCCAGACTATTACACGATTTCTCAACCCCAGTGACCCTGCACCCACCTGATCCTGAAATATAAAAATCTAATATTCAACTCTGATATTTATCAAGTGTCTTGTAGCATGAAATTTGTTTAAGATCAACATTAACATAGAAATCAAGATACTACTCCATAGATGATCTGGCATTAAGCCAACCTGTCAGTTCCTCTTTCTGTCTCAAGGTCAGTGTTCTTTCTTAAACAGAGAATAGGGGCGTGGTTAATAGTTATACGTAGTTATTACCATGGCAACCAGACTGCAGTTCTTGCAAGATTAACATGCAAGCATGGATTAGTGAAGGCATCAATATTAGCGTGGACAAGCATCACGAATATGAGCAGTGATAGCAATAGCTGTCACTCAAACAGAAGTTCTTCCTGTGTATTGAGGAGCTGCAGAGTTTATTCGTGGTCAAAATGTAACGTGTACTGTACTTTACTGCTACTAAACAACTTCTCTGTTCCAACGTCTGCTCTGAACACAGTCACCGTTGCTATTTCTCCTTCTCTTGCTCGACCACTCACATACGCCACCTCGAATGTTTCTTAAAGGAGCCACACTGCTTTTATAAGCCAGGCTTGGAGGATGACATGTGACTCCCAGATTCTACTGTAGTCATACACCATTACTCCATATTGGCAACAGCTTCAATTTTGTTGTCAAAAAATATTTGGTGAACAGTGTGGCTCATCAACATTGCCAGGAAAGGAGTCATTAAATACAGGTGGTACTGGTTGCAGACATGAGCTGCTACATGGAAATTTGAATTTGCCCTGGAAACAGTGACTGGCGTTTTGCTTTTGTTTAGTGGCTTTTTTTCCCCTACATTGCACGTTTTATCAAAACTGAATTTCATAAGAACCACATCCAAAAAATCAACACGTTGGACAGGATTCAAGATAAGAAAAGACTTAGCAAAAAAAAAAATAGCAAAAAACAAACTTGTGGACTTATTTCAATGGATCAAACTGGCATGATAAACACAGTGGTGTCTCCACAGTGGCATGTTCTCACAGATCAGACCTGGTTCAGGGACAGGCAGAGATATCTTTGGGATATTTTTTCTTAAATGTATAAAACAACTCAAACACATTATCTCAGCTTCATTTTATATTATATTAGTATCTTTATGTAAAATACATATTGTGGTTAAGTCTTTATGTATGCTATGACTATAGCCTCTTAGTTTTATTCCCTGCAGGGAACTGAGAGCCATACACCAAATACTCACACAGTCTGGTAACACTTCACCTGAAACTTCAGCAGGAATCAATCTGTAAATAGATAACCTATGGTTTGATAATAACTGCATGATATGAACAGTTAAAGTAATGATTTTGATGCTAGGCTAAATGCTTCAGATTCAATGCTAAGAAGCATAAACAGCTCCACCAACTAAACTAACTTATAAACATAGCACAAAAAGTAAGGAAATTTGTGGTTGGTAGATTATTTCTTTGCTGTAACGATGCTTCTTGGCAATAAATCTTATACCGTTGGAAAGCCTGTTTATTTTCCTTTTAAATGGTGCCACATGTGTAAGGAACATGCATTTGTGGGATGAGCAGCAGTGCTGAGTATGTGGGTTGCGCTCATAAAAAATTTGCCAAATCTTCTATTGACTCTTGTTTGGTGTTGTTTAGTGGATTGGATGATTGAAGTCTGAAGAAACGAGACATATTGGCAATTGAACAATTTATTAGTTGAACAAACAGGAGCCTCAGTAGCGTGTGGAAGAACCATACACAGCTGTGGCTAAGGGGTAGAGCCAGCGTCTCGTTATCGGAAGGTCGCTGGTTCAATTCCCCTCCTGATGCTGGTCGGCACCTTGCATGGCAGCCACCGCCATCAGTGTATGAATTACTGTCCACTCTTTGGACAAAAGCATCTGCTAAATGTAAATCTTACAAATGTGGCACCATTTAAAAGGGAAATAAGCAGGCTTTGTCCAACAAATGTATAAGATTTATTGCCTAGAAGCATTGTTACAACAAAGAAATAATCTACCAAACACGAATTTCTTTACTTTTTGCGCTGTTTATGTGAAATCCCAGAATCTTCAAATGTTGTTGCATCTGTTTTTATAAAATAGAGTATTAAGGCCAGGATTAGGGTCAGATTTTAAGGATAAAGTCTTAATTTCTGTATATAATATTTGTAATATTATTTAAAACAAAAGTCATTTCAAGAAAAGAAAATCATATGACAACAATATAGTGGTCATTCTATAATAAAAACATAATTTGAGTGGAAAGACACAATATTGCAAGACTAAAGCTATATCCTGTAAAAGTGCTACTTTATTTTCAAATATTACAATTTTTTCTTTTAAAGTTACAAAATTTCTCAAAATTTGACTTCTAAATAAATGTTCTTGTAAAATTATAACTTAATGTTCTAATATTAATAATCTTTACCCTCAAATAAACACTTTATTATCATATCATTATGATTTTTTTTTCTCCAAATATTTTTGACTATGCTTAACAGCCCCTTTTCTTCTCTCACAGTGGCACTAAGAATCCTGAATTTCTGGTACCAACAAGTGTAAAAATGTCTAAATTGTGGTTTTGTATTAATGACCTTCAATTGACAGTTTGTGTTTCTTGTGTGTACCTGAAAAAATGGGGGACATCAGGGTTTATTTTAACTCACATGCACCCTCTTAAACTGATAGAAAAAACAAAAACATTCATGGTGAGAAATCACCTTCAACCAGTTCAACATTGGTACATTTTGGCTGCTCCACCAGCTGCTTGGCAATATACTGAATTCTTAATCCAGCGAGGAAATCCTTCAGTAAAGAAATGCATGTCTTACTGGTTTAGTTCCATGTAACACTATTTTGCACAATTAAATATAATGAGCGTCATGTGAAATCAAGTCAGCATGTCGATCCAGGTGTGTGTTTGTTGTGCATGTCAGTTCAAGCTCTGCCTGTCTTCTGCTCACATCAGGAGGCTGTGTTTGGAGGAGGCCTCATCCACCAGAGCCTGGATTGTGACGCTCACCTTCAAAAGGCCCTTCTCTTCCAGGATGTGGTGAGGAAGACACAGTTTGTCCTGGGAGAACAGAGTCCGATGCAAGGAGAGAAAAGAAAGGAAAGAAAAGAAAGGGAAATAATGTAGGAGCAGATGAAGAGGCAGAAAAGGGACAAAGGCAACAAAGATTTAGACACAATGCTTATAAATGTACAATAAATCCTCAAATACAGCAGCTTGGTCAGTGGCAATGATGCTCTACTTACCTCTTGCCTCAGTTTGACACATGAAGGACTCAGTAGTCAAGTGAGGCACTATAACTACTTGCACTGCCAGTTTGACTTTCAAAATAAAGCTTGTTGACAAACATTTCACATACGAAGAATTATGACTTTTGGACTGTAATTCAAATTGTCAAACAGTCCCAGTTTGGCTAGATTTAGGCACCAAAACCATGAAAGGATTAGGAAAACATCCTTCTTTTTGTTAAAATAATGGTATGTAATTTATGTACGTAAACTTAATTATGCAACATAACTTAAAAACAACTCAATGATGTCACTTGGTCACACATAGGATGTACAATCCAGTCTCCTGGTGGTGTATGATCCACCCATGTAACTCAGTCTCTTCTTGCTCTTTATACTATTATGCAAGAGGGGAGCTACCAGAAATGTCGCTACAGGGTCAACTAAAGCGTCAAACTTTGAAGCATAGGGCAACTAAGCAGGCAGCTGTATTTGACACATTGGGAGTGAGAACAGGTTCAAATGTAAGGTGTGTTTCTATAAATCTGTCTGCATGCACTAATGCTTACAAATAAAACAGGCAAACAAATCTTTACTCCTGAGACTTTTTTGAGTTTGGTACATAGTACCAGGCCTGAATTGGTACAGTGCCTATAAAAAGTATTCACCCCCTTGGATGTTTTCCCCTTTTATTACTTTAAATTTAGCTTTATTGACATAAGATTTAGAGAAAAAAACTCTTTAATATCAAAGTGAACATGAACAGTGGCATGAACAGCCCTTTTCAAGTCCTGCCACAAATTCTCTATTGGACTGAGGTCCGGCCTTCGACTCAGCCACTCCAGAACATTCACCTTGTCGTCTTTATACCATTTCCGTTCAGCTTTCCCTGAATGCTTCAGGTCATTGGCTTGCTGGAAAATAAATCTTCTCCCAAGTCGTAGTTGTCTTGCAGACAGAATCTGGTTGTCATCCAGAATTTCCCTTTATTTCGCTGCATTATTTTTAACCTCTACCTTCACAAGTCTTCCAGGGCCTGCTGCTGAGAAGAAGGATGGGTGTTTCTGGTGATGTGCAGTGTTACACTGTGTCTTCTCTGATTGCCAAGGAGCTCTATTTTGGTCTCTCCAAAGAACCTTCTTCCAGTTGACCTTGGAGTCTCCCACATGTCTTTGGGTGGACTATAGTTGAGATTTAATGTGCTTTCTTCAACAGCTGATTTCTCTTTGCCACTCACCCATAAAGCTTTGACTGGTGAAGAACCCAGGCAACAGTTTAGTATACAGAGGCTCTCCCTGCTCAGCTGCTGAAGCTTTTACATTATATATTTTTAAATAATTGACATTACTTCATAGAAATCTGTTTTTACTTTGACATTAAAGGAACTTGGGGCAGGATTTGTAAAAAAATAGACATGCATTTTAAGTTTTTTTATGCTAATGGGTGATGAAGCGTTCAAAACCAAAAAGAATGAGCCCACCCACGTATCTCTTATTGCCTTGAACAGGCTGTGTGCTGCATAATGTACTGCAATTCGGGCCCAAATTTTCCGTGTAGGCTTGCAAAAGTGACGTCAGATGACGCTGAATGCGCGTCCTTGGATATGGGAATCAAATCAAATCAAATCAAATTTTATTTGTATAGCCCAAATTCACAAATCACAGTTTGCCTCAGAGGGCTTTACAATCTGTACAGAGACGACACGTCCTTCGACCCTCGATTCGAGTGAGGAAAAACTTGCCCCCAAAAAAACCCTTTTAACAGGGAAAAAATGCGGAAGAAACCTCAGGAAGAGCCACAGAGGAGGGATCCCTCTCCCAGGACGGACAGACGTGCAATAGATGTCGCATGTACAGAGCAGATCAACGAGATCACAATGTATACAATTATAATAGATGGTTGACAGGAATGAAAGTACATAAAGAGGTATTACAGCAATAATAATGAAATGCACATAATGGAAATGTGACTACTAGTAATAACAGTAGTAGTGGTTAACGGTAAGAATAGTATGTAGTAATGCATTACAATAATAGTAGTGAAACGTACGTAACAGAGATATGACTAATATTAGCAACAGTAGTGGTGGGTGTCAGGCAGGGCCATGGCAGTAGGCGCATCCACGATCAGGCAGGGCCATGGCAGTAGGCGCATCCACGATCAGGCAGGGCCATGGCAGTAGGCGCATCCACGATCCACGACCCGGGTGCGGCCAGGATCCATGAGAGCCTGTAGGACTAGAAAGCACAAGGACTCCGGGGAAGAAGTGAAGTCAGTGACATGCAGAGATGGGGCATGTATACAGGCATAATGTATACAGATGGAGAGGAGAGGAGGAGAGAGAAGCTCAGTGTATCATTTGTCCCCCGGACTGGGCCTATAGCAGCATAACTAAGAGCTGGTCCAAGACAGGCCTGGGCCAGCCCTAACTATAAGCTATATCAAAAAGGAAGGTCTTAAGTCTACTCTTAAAGGTAGAGAGGGTGTCTGCCTCCCGGACCAAAACAGGAAGATGGTTCCACAGAAGAGGAGCTTGATAACTGAAGGCTCTGGCTCCCATTCTGCTTTTGGAGACTTTAGGAACTACAAGTAATCCTGCGTTCTGGGAGCGTAATACTCTAGTTGGGTAATAGGGTAGTATGAGCTCCTGGAAAAATTATGGTGCCTGACCATTAACAAGGAAGAAGACGAGCGCGATGGACCCAAACTACTGTTTGGGTAGTAATGGATTCTGCTACGGCCAGCAAACGACCCACCACCACACAAAGTCCACTAAAAAGTCATACTAAGAAGAAAACAAAGGTTTTATCAGCAGCATGTCATGAGTCGAAACGAAATTACGACCAATGCCGGGCTGGCACCCCAATAAAAATCGGATACGCGTTCGACTCATGGAGACAGCTTCAACTTGAATTGGGACTGAAAACAGATGCTGACATGGCTCATTTCCTAGTAACCAGGTAAGAAAACATTACAGGTCATGTTTAGAGCTTGATTTGAAAATCACATGAGATCACCGAGGACTCGGAGTGACCAAACGTGCAAAGTAGCGTTAGCTGCAAACATGTAACTTAATCCACCCCTGTGTAACACACAATAGTTACAGACTGCGCATTTTCAACAGTCCTTTAGTCTGAAACCAAATAGTTCGAAATATGTCCCTTTATATACAGGACCGAAAGCCCAACCTGTTATCCGGGAGGTGACGTTAGCAGCTGGATGTAGCCACAGGCTAACGGTTTGTTTGTGTCTGTGTAGTAACATTAGCCACTTACATACAGCAATCCCGTATCAGAGACGATATTTCTGTCCCCCAATATGCCGTCTTTGCTTTCCCCTGTGCCTTTCAGACTGCATCAACCATAACGGTAAATCGCTGCGCTTGGCTTCCTGGCTGCTTCGTGTGTGTAGGGGATAAGGCATCAGCTGCACTGCTGTTAAGAGTTCATGCGCGGTCCCGCGCCAGCTTGGCTGATGGCTGCAGTTACCCTAATGGCTGCGACGGCCGTTGTGTCACTATTGAGTCTTATTTCTTGATCCTGCCCCAAGTTCCTTTAAAGAAGTTTTTTTTTGTAATTTTTTTGTCAAAAAAACCCAAAATATATTGACCATGATTCCATTTATAAGCGCAATAAAAGGGGCAAACATCCAAAGGGGATGGATGCTTTTAATAGGCACTATACTGCTTCCAGAAAATAGTCACAGCCATGCACTCTTAGTCCAATACTGCCAAAAGCTCTCACTCTCTCCCACCTACTTGAGGGTTAGGATTAGGGTTATTTGATTAATATCCAACTGACTGTCAGTTGGAAGATTTTTGTTTATATTGTAGAAAAATTACTACAAATTTAGGACCAACACAATTATCACAATAAGTAAAACACTTCATGATTTCACAATTTCATCTTTACGTAGCCCACTGTTTCATTTTCCTCATAGAATATGAAGAATAAACTGCTCTTCCTCAACTCAATATTGACACATCCTGTTACTGAGCCCTGTGCAAAGCCTAACACTCACAAACCTGAAATACAGTGGGGTCAGAAAGTCTGAGACCACTAGTGAAAATACTTCCATTTTGTTGAATTCATTCATTACAAATGATAATATAAACCTAACAATACGAGTAAAGTATTGAATCTTGTGTTGATTAATTTTAGGACATCTTAGTATTTGATATTTCCTCCTATTGATCATAATGATAGCATGACCAGCACCTGACATAGGGGATGACTGTCTTGAAGTTCTTACAAAAAATTTGAGGTGTGTTTGGGCTCATTATCCTGCTGCAGTAGGAATCCTTCTCCACAAGCATCAAACCAGAGGGTGGAGCATGTCTGTGAAGAATTGAGTGGTACTTCTCCTTGGTAAGGGTGGAGTCAATCCTGTGCAGGTATCCAACTCCAGAGGAGACAAAACACCCCCAGACTTGAATATTCCCACCACGTTTCACTCGGTTTGAAACACTGTGGTATCATTCTCTCGCCTGTTCGTCTCCTTACGTACATCTGTTACTGCCATAAATCTTTAACTTGTATTGATCAGTAAATATGACTTTTGTCAGTAACCACTTTAAAATTCTGGTATTATTTAGCCCACGTCAAGCTTTTGTCCTTGTTTCCATCCTGAGAAGTGGTTTAGAAACTGCTACTCATCCTTTGAAACCAAGACAGCTTTCTTTTGATAGTGCTTTTGCTGACTGAGTCTTGTGTTCTTAATTTTGCATATTCTTTATTTGTGATGAAGCTGCTTTTCTAACTCTCAGGACACTCAGCTTAATGTATAAATTTTCTGGGGGTGTGGTTACGCTTAGGAAACTAATCCAGTTTCTAATAAAAAGACTGGATAAAAAATTGAAGCACTTTAAGTTGGGATGACTTAACTCAGGCAGCACAAACCAGGATTTCAAAGTTGATTTCTAGTTGAAACCTGGGTGATTTCCGGTATCAGTGTCTAGAACCTATTTCAGCACTGTTTTCAACAGTCTAAATGTGGTTACAACATCAAGTTGTCACAACACAAAAATGTGTGTAATTATTTTGATATTTTGTTCATTTTATCGGTTGAAAGAGAGACAGTAGCTCATTTATAAAATGCAAATAAAAAGAGCATATCGTTATCTTAGAGCCTGACTAAAAAGAAACCACATCCAAATTTGTCAGTTCAAAGCCAGTATAATGAATCCCAGTGAAACATGGTCAAACTGTAAACGTCAAGTAATGTCTTCAAATAGTGGGTGAAAAAATGTTCACTTGTTAATGAGTTGTGAATGTCTTTTAAAGGATAACTACCGTTTTTTACAACCTGGACCTTATTTCCAGCAAAATATATGGTCATTTACTCACCCAGATAACTTTGGTGTCATTCGGCGTCGTTCGGACGAAATTAGATCCAGTGTAGCGCCGATATATCCATATAATGCGAGTGACGGGGCATCGACACACAGCCTCTATATAACGCATTATCTACCACGAAACTAGTTCATTCCACCAATATTTTGTTACGATATGCTAGTGCTATTCCCCTCTGAGTCCGGGCTCATCTGTTGTCAACATCCGGGGTCTGTAGGTTGCCCTACTACCTCTGACCTGGAAGATGTCGTCTCTGAGCTGCGCGCGCACCCGCGACAGCCCGGCTTGTTTACCTGTAGCTGCTACTGCTAGTTTGACCCCGGATGTTGATAACGGACGAGCCCGGACTCAGAGGGGAATAGCACTAGCATATCGTAACAAAATATTGGTGAAATGAACTAGTTTCGTGGCAGATAATGCGTTATAGAGGCTGTGTGTCGCTGCCCCGTCACTCGCATTATATGGATATATCGGCGCTACACCGGATCTAATTTCGTCCGAACGACTTCAAATGACACCAAAGTTATCTGGGTGAGTAAATGATCATATATTTTGCTAGAAATAAGGTCCAGGTTGTAAAAAACAGTAGTTATCCTTTAAATGCTCACTGGGGAATGAAATATAAAAAAACTGGTATTTGGTAAGTATTAGGCCTGGGCGATAAAACAATAGCAATTTGACACATCATCGATAGCAGGAGTGTTCGATAGTTTTACGTGCAATTGCATTTAATGCAAACCAGTAGAAAGCACATGAAGACGCCACAGCTCATAAACAGCGTGTCATATCCCTTGATAATGGAGTGACATGCAAACAGCCAATCATTTAACAGGTGTCTAGGTCGGTTGCACCAGAGCCATGTGACTGACATCAATTAGAGCATGGAGTAAGGCATTATTATGGATCCCATTGCCATGCAGATCAGCCCCACTCTGCCTGTAAAACTGTGAAGTCACACAGTAGCTCTGAAAATGTCTGCTATTTTGCAGTTTGAAATGGCGGTTTATAAGCTGTAGTTTCGCTGGTAAACACACTGAAGTCTTCGGCCCCTGTCTTGGTCGTCTGCTGCTCCCCACAGTGTCACTAATCTTCTGGAGCCATTCTTTGATGCAGGAGTGTCTCTGGGCTTGTTAGGTAGAATGGACAAGGGGCTACCGCCGGGCTGCCTGTAAGCCCAGAGACACTGCAGCTGCGACAGCCAAAGTGGTTTGTGTAAGTATCAAGGCAACTACGACACACAATCCACTGTATCAGCTCCGCCGCATATTTTACAAACCAACCACAAGAAAAACACAAGCACAACCATTAACACCAGAGTGAGACAATGAGTGCTGACGGAGAGGAAATTGTGAATAAAAAAGGACAGGTCAGCTCGCCAGTATGGCAGTATTATTATTAGTATTATCCTGATTACGGGATTTTACTTTATACCAAGTTTGACCACAATGTGCTCAGCAATGGCAGAGTGGCACTGTCCGTATTTTGGCTGGTTGACGCCACAGGAAGCGGATGTATGCAGTGTAACACTATGTTAATATGACTTTAACAGCTCTTCTGTGAACTACGTTAAATAAACTAAAGATGTATAACGTGAAGTTACCGTTTGGACTTAGGCCTTTAAGTGAAACATACAGGGCCTTTCTCAATATACGTTCTTGTCCGTTCTTTTGTTCTTGTGTTCTACTGAAACGTCATCAGTCGCAGCCCAAGTACTGTCCCAATACACAAGTTCGCATTTCGCCGAGAACGGTCAAAGTTCCCGGAAGTGTTCTCACCACGCCCATTTTACCGAGGATGCATCGGTAGCTGACTTGTGCTAACTTGTCAGCGCAGATATCCCAGCATGCCTTTTGGCAGTCAAGCCAGCAGCGGGAAGACGCAACAGTGAAGTGGTAAGCGGTCTTTCTTTTACAATTTTCGTATGCTATTTAATCAGTAAAGTTCATTTTGATGCGATAAATCAACTGTTTAGATTTTAGATATCAGCATTAGCACGAAAATTTATGGCAAATCGAACTTTTGCTCGAATATTTTCGGAGTTGAGAAGCTCCATGAACTGGAGCGGCAGGCAGGCAGCGTATGCGGGGGTAGCTTGCTATCTAAGCGGCTAGTCTACTGCTCACAGACCCACATTGTTTTCCCTGTGTTACAGAAAACGAACACGCAATGGAGGAGACGGCAACCCACAACTGTAAGAGTATTTTAAATTAATATTCGTACAGCTGCCATTCCGTCAAATTAATATCCAAGTAATTATAGTGTAAACTAACGTCAGTTCAAGAGATTATACTTAGCCTAGCCAAATGTTTAACGACCTGTATTTTGGTTGATTTTTGTATTGTTTTAACTTCAATCAAGGGACAACTGACGAAACCGCGGCTCTCATAACATGGAGAGCTGCTCACAAAGCCCTCTTCACTGGACGGAGGAATTCATCTAAAACCGGATGGGAGTGAGTAAGCATCTGACCAGTCTCAGCCTGGTCAGATGCGAACATGAACTGATGAAGCCTCTTGGATGAGAGGTGAAACGTCTTCCTAGACAAATCGAGGCACCAAGGCTTGTAACGGTGGTCAGAACAAAGAATGCTTCTGAAACTGAAATCTGATTGGGAGGTTGACTTTACTTACAGGTGTTTTTTCTAACCATTGTTATATGTTTAACTATACACATAATAGAATCATTTATAATTGAGATAAACTATACAATCATTTTTAATCAATCAACAAAACAATATTTACAATTAACCATTGTTATATGTTTAACTATACACATAATAGAATCATTTATAATTGAGATAAACTATACAATCATTTTTAATCAATCAACAAAACAATATTTACAATTAACCATTGTTATATGTTTAACTATACACATAATATAATCATTTTTAATTGAGATAAACTATACAATCATTTTTAATTAATCAACAAAACAATATTTACAATTAACATTAATTAACATTACAACTAATTATTGAACTGATTATGAATTTGGGGTTTTTCCTTAGTAATCATGCTCCCTCAGAAATGCCGGGAGCTCTTGAGGGGCAGACAATGCGTGATGCCTGTTGAAACGGGCCTCAACTTGGCCTGTTGATTAAAATACAGGTAATGTAGAATACATCCAGGAATTCAAATTCAAAGTAACAACTGTAATGAATAATTTATTCTCTTACCTGCTACAGGTTGTTGATAGGGAGTCATGAGCGCCACCGGATGCTGCAGGCAAGGGTACCCCCCGTCTCCCAGGAGGAAGAAGCCAGCTGGTGGGTAGAGGGACTCCTTGTACATAGGAGACCTCCGGAGGACAAGGGCATCGTGGACTGACCCTGTGTTGCTGATGTAGACATCCAAAAATGCACCTCTGCTGTCACACACACCTTGGAGAACCACATAGGGGAAGAGCTTGCAGTTTATATAACTCTTCTTCTGCTCCGCAGGTGGGACAAGCCGGATGTGGCATCCATCTATGGCTCCAACTGCACGCCGGAAAGCCTCATGCCCAGCCAGCCGAGCAAAACCTGCTCCCACCTCCTCCATCTCCTCAGGCTTGGGGAAATGGATAGCCTTGTGGAGGATGCCCATCATGGCCTCCACTGAAGTGTGGACGACCCTGGCAACTGTGGCTCTCGGTATGGCAAATATGTCTGCTGTGACCCTGTAGGAAGTGCCACATGCCAGCCAGTACAGACAGACAGCCACCTCAATTTCATGGCTCCAGCCATGTGGCTTTAGCCGGGGCAACATCTGGACCAACAGATTGATGGTCTCCATTGACAGCCTGAAGGCTGGTTTGAGGTCAGCCTCCTCAGAGAAGAAGGCGCAGAGGATGGGCACAGTGTTGTTTACTTGTGCATACATTCGAGGAGAATGATCCTGTAGTAAAATAAAAAATAATTTTTAATTAGTAAAACTATGAAATAATATTTGTATGTATTTATTTATTTATTTATGAAATAATATTTGAATGTACTTATGTATTTATGTTTTTCTAGTTGCTTTTAACTATCAACTATGAATATTTGACTAGACTGATGGATTTAAACACATGCTGTGAAAATGTATTTATAGCTCTTTTCTCAGCTCTCATGAAACTTAATTTGTTTTGTGTTCTATACAAATGAGCTTCACTTGATTCATTACACAAGACTTATCAGACTTGTATCAGATATCAGAAATAAATAAATTATACAACTTAATATGCTCCTCTATTTCACCTGTAATTGTTGGGTCCCCCCACGATTTCACCAGTAGGTGGTGCTAGGTATCACATATCAAATGTCAGATGTCAAATTGTATGAATGAGTAGTTATGAATGAAAGGGGTGGGTCTATAGCGTTACTATTACTACAGGTTAATCCTGTTTCATACATTAATATTTATAATATTAATATTTCTAAACCGCACCATATTTATTTTGTTAACTTTAATATGAATGGAAATCCAAGTGCTACCTAAGAAAAGATAACTTACAAATCCAGCAAAGGCTAGGATAGAGCGACGTCTCTCCAGACTCCTCCTCCTCATCCTGGCTCTCCTCCGCTGAAGACGTCCCCTCAGCTCGGCAGCTTCCTCCTCTGCCTCCCGGTAAAGAATACCGACCGCGACAGCTAGCAACCCTTGCCGGTTCATATTTAACGGTGGTAATACTCTACCACACAATCTTGAACAATAGTGATCCACAAATCCACAATGGCGATCCTCTACAAACAACAGCCTTTTCGCGGGGGTTTTTTCCCGCTGTTGTCTCGTGATGTAGGAAGATTCATGGCTTGTGTGATTTAGAAGCACTTAAAAATAAAATAAATAACATGTACAACGAATGAGGGTTGTTGCTGCTTTATTTACGTGTATATTTATTTATTTATTTATTTATTTACATGTCACATACACAGGAGAGAGAGAGAGCGCGCGCACTTGTTTTGGATGATAACGCCCAGCTGTTTAATCAGCTGTTTGATCAGTGCAGGCTGCATTTGGCACCACAAGAACGCATCATCTCAAAACTGAAAACGGAGCATTCTGTATTCTTGTGATCTCCAGAGTTCATTCTTCGGAGAGCAACTAGCAAGAACATTCTCCTCAAGAACACAAGTCCGTTCTTTGCATTCTTGGTATTGAGAAACGCCCACAGTCTGAGGTATATGCTTAAACCCAGCTTGGAGGCAGTGTGGAGACCGCTGTTAATCAGCTGTGGCAGAGTGCAGTACACCCAGATTAACTTTAACCAGTGGTGCAGGTATATGGCATATAACTTCTAATTTTTCAGTCGGAATTGCATATACCCACTTCTAAATCCTCTCTGATGCGCATCTTCGTTACATTGTTTGAGGGAACTATAGGTAAATGCATACTTGTAGGAGCAACCAACGCTATGTAGCTCCTCAGGGATTTAAGCTGTTATTTTTCTCATTTTGACAATCTCACCTGCAATAGATAATTAGTTAAGGTTATAACGACTATGGCTGTTGTTGATTTTGTTCAAATACGGGAAAATGTAATTCATGGGTCACTGTCCCTCAGACGATGGGGCTAAACTAGCTGATATGTGCTAACAGCAGTTGCCACTAAACATCACGTGAAGTGAATACTGTATAGTCCAGATCCAGGCTACATTGTAAATACAGATGAGATCCCTTGTATTCAGCACAGTATGCAAAACTCTTGCTCTCTGTGTGACAATGCACCTTGTGGTGCTGGAGAACCTGTTGGACGATGGGCCACTAAGTGAACAAAGAGGTCCACTGTAATGCTAATTAGGTATGTAGTCACAGTAGCCCTCAGTCGGTAACGCAGATTGTAATGCATTACATGACAGAACTGTAGTCATATATTATATAACTTCGGTTCTTTTATGGCACCGACCGAAATGCTTCTGTAGTACCGAGTATCAAAATATGCCTCGTCTTTCGGTGCCAAGTTTCGGTTCCCAGAGGTTAATCACGGGATCAAGATCTGATAATGCTGCAGATGATTGGCTGTAACGTTACACGTGATTGCGGCATGCAGGAAGTGTTTGACTGCAAGATGAGCGGACCGACCATCCTCCTCTCAGCACTTAAGTCCGCCTGTGCAGGGTTCTATACACCAGAAATGTGGCGAAGAGTCGGTCAGACAGACAGGAGGACAGAGGCTTTTCCTCATATAAGTTGCCAAAGACACGACCAGTTACTACCTTACAGTTGTATGGTCATGTGACGTTGCTTTGTGGGACATTTCTCTATATTTTTTCTTGTAAAAAGACCAGGTAGAGGCCAGAAGCATAATGACCGTTAGCTATAGGCTACTATGTCATATTATTTACAGATCAAGTTTAGTTCTTGGAATTCTGTGCATTAGAAAGAACGTTGGGTTACAAGGTAACCCTGGTTCTCTGAGTATAGAGAATATCTCTCCATTACATATAGAATATATGTTATGGGATTGCTGACATCCTTGCAGCTGACGTGAATCATCATTTAAGACACACCACGCCTACCGTGGCTACCCCTGCGCCGTCTATAAATAGACCCAGCTGCGCAGAGTACGGTTGATTATTCTGATTTGAACTGGTCCCGAGCGGCCTCGAGATGGAGAGATATTCTCTATACTCAGAGAACCAGGGTTACCTTGTAACCCAACGTTCTCTTTCTTATGAGAATATCTCTCCATTACATATAGAATATATGTTATGGGACTCTGTAAGACACACCATGAGGGAACCAAGGAGGCAGAGCAGACACCGCTCCTATAGTAACTCCCTCTGATATTTTCGAATGAGACGTCACCGCCACCGGGTGCACAAACAAACAAAAATACAGTGTGTGCAGATCACCCAAGAACTATATACAATTATACACCTCACACAGGAAAGGTCAGTGACACCGCCACGACGCCACCTGAGCAAAACAAGCCCTGCAAGACGCAAGGGCTTGGTGTGAGGAAGAGGTCACTCAGATGGCCAGCACCCTGCTAGACCACTGACAAAAACTCGGGACATCACCCTGGCTGGTCCATCCAGCACAGGGGCATGGTGAGCCTAAAATCTATCTTGAAGTGGCCCTAAGCACACGCTCACCAAAGGAGGTGCTGGCAGCCACATTCAAACAATAGAACCGTGTAAACGTGGTCGGAGTCGACCACGTAGCGGCCGCACATATCTCTGAGAGGGTGGCGCCACGCCATAAGGCCCAGGAGGTCGACACGCCCCGTGTGGAGTGCGCTTTTACCCCCACTGGCACCGGCTCGCCTGTTCCTCTGTATGCCTGTTGAATTGCCTCCACAACCCAATGAGACAGCCTAGCCTTAGACACTGGTTCACCCAGGCACTGGGGCCCAAAACAGATGAACAGCTGATCTGTTCTCCTGAATGCCGCTGTGCGCTGAATATAGATCCTCAGTGCCCTGACCGGACATAGCGCCGACTGCTCCTGATCCTCGCCTGCCTCCTGGGAGGGCCTAAGGGACTGCAGCTCCACTGACTGATTCAGGTGAAAGTCGGTGAGCACTTTTGGTAAGAACATCGGGTTCAGACGCAGAATGACTCCTGTATTGCCTGGCAGAAACCGACAGCAACTCTCATGAACAGAGAGAGCTTGCAGTTCCCCCACCCTCTTGGCTGATGTAATTGCCAAGAGAAATGCCACTTTGAGTGACATCCACTGAAGGCTCACAGATTCCAGGGGCTCAAAGGGCCCCTGCTCCAAGGCAGACAGAACCTGACCCAGGTCCCATGTTGGGCTGGCTGGCCTCCTGCTGCGTGGCACAAGCCTCTGCGCACCCTTCAGGAACTGTGATAAAAGGCCACTGTCATCCACAGACAGCCTGGCCTCACCCACACGAGAGGCCTTGATGGCTGCCACCACACCCCTTAGGGTCGATGGTGACTTCCCAGCTTCCAGGAGCTCCTGTAGGTACCTAAGCACCTCTGGGGCCGAACATGTCAGTGCGTCAATATGGTTGGTGGCGCACCATGACATGAACAGCTCCCAGCGATAGGAGTATGCCGCCCTTGTCGATGGGGCTCGAGCACTCTGCAGGGTCTGAACCACCGAGCTTGTGAGGCCCATGTCTAATAGACCGGCCCTCTCAGGGGCCAGGCCCAGAGATTGAGCCCCTGAGGGAAGGGATGAAACAGGGTCCCCTGTGCCTGGCTCAGCAGGTCTTGGCGAACTGGAAGTTTCCATGGTGTCCCGTCCAGGAGTGGTGTCACCCACGAGAACCATGTCATGTGGGCCCAGTCTGGTGCCACCAGGATCACACGGACCTCCTCCTGACCGATCCTCTGCAGCAGGTTGGGCAGAAGGCTGAATGGGGGAAAAGCGTAGAGCAGCCCCTGAGGCCACTGGTGTGCCATGGCATCGGTGCCCAGGGGGGGCAAGTCCCTCCCTATGGAGTAGAACAGCGGGCAGTGAGCATTGTCTCTCGAGGCAAACAGATCTGCCACTGCTCTGCCGAAGCGGTACCAGATCGCCTCTACTACTGCTGGGTGCAACCTCCAGTTCCCTGGATGTGGCCGGCTCCTGGAGAGGAGGTCGGCCGCCACATTCACCACTCCCGGCACATGCATGGCCCTGAGTGACAGGAATCGTGTGTATGCCCATGTCCACAGTTTGTGCGCAATCCTGCACAGACGTGGGGAGCCCATGCCTCCTTGTCTGTTGACATATGCCGCCGCCGTGGTACTGTCGGTCCTTATAAGAACATGGCAGCCCTGCAGCCTTGGCAGAAAATGCCAAAGGGCCAGGTGGATTGCCCTTAGCTCCAAGACATTGATATGCTGGCCCTGCCCGAGGACACCCCAGCGCCCGCTGGTGCCCCTGCCTTCGTGGAGAGCGCCCCAACCCTGAAGGGATGCGTCCACAGATATCACCTGTCGACGCAGGACTGGACCCAGCCTGCTGCCTCTCGAGATGTTCTCCGGCACCTTCCACCATCTGAGGGCCACACACAATCTCCTGGTGACCAGCACGATAGCCCGTAGGTCCCTCTTTTGGCACAGGCCCAGACTGAAGAGACACCTCTGCACTGGCCGCATGTGCAGAAGAGCTAGCGGAACCACCTGTACAGCAGCAGCCATGAGGCCCAAGAGGCGGAGGCACAGCCTCCAAGTGACTCTGGTCCCTAAACGAAAGTGCACGAGGCAATCGCTGAGGGAGTCCTGTCTGTCCTGTGTCAATCTCACCAATCCCGTCCTGGCATCCAGCCACATACCGAGGAACTGGGTGATCTGAGCTGGCTGCAGACTGCACTTTTTGTTGTTGATACACAACCCCAGGTTCAGGATGTGTGACAACAGTATATTTACGTGACGACGACACCGCTGCTCTGTCTGAGCGCATATCAGCCAGTCGTCCAGGTAATTCATTACCCTGAGACCCTGCCGCCGCAGAGGCCCCAAGACTGCGTCCATACACCTGGTGAAGGTGCGGGGAGCCAGTGAGATGCCAAAGGGGAGGACACAGAATTCGAAGGTTTTGCCGTCGAAGGCAAACCTGAGAAATCTCCTGTGGCCCTCCCAGATTGGTATTTGAAAATATGCGTCCTTGAGGTCGACTGTGGCAAACCAGTCGTCTACAAGGACAGCCTGTTTCACCCGTGGCACAGTCAACATTTTGCACCTCAGGGGCCGGAGAAACTTGTTCAGGCCCCTGAGGTCCAGGATTGGCCGGAGTGTCCCATCGCGTTTGGGAACAAGAAAGTAATGGGAATAAAACCCTGCCTGCCTGTCTTCCTGCCCCACCTCCCTGATGGCCTCTTTGGCCAGAAGAGTGGACACTTCTGAGCGCAGGACCTCTCTGTGCTGGTGACCTGCAACGATGGAGAATGTGGGCACCGTAGTCACAGGAGGGGTGCTCAGAAACTGAAGACGATACCCCTCGATCATTGTTGAAACAACCCAGGGGTCCGCCCCCAGGGCCTCCCATAAAGCCTGAGACCTCTGAGGGCGGAGGCAGGCTGGGAGAGATGTAGCGTCAGGACCGGGACTTTGGGCCCTGGGGTGCTTTACCACCACAGCCCTTGTTCCCATTTCTGCCACGCCGTGCAGCATCAAGCCTAACCCTCAGGTCAGGCAGGGGCTGACTGAGCTGCTGCTGCTGCTGCTGCTGCTGCTGCGGTGGCTGTCGCAGCCGACGCCCTTCCTGCCAGCTGGTGTTTTGCCTCAAAGCGTTTGACATCTCTCAGGCTGCGCGACGAGCCTCCTGCGCCTGCTGGATCATTGCTGTCGCATCTGGCCCAAACATGGCCGTCGGCTCCACTGGCAGCCTGAGCAGACATGCCTTGTCTTCAGGCTGCAACTGGGACTGTGACAGCCACAGGTGGCGACGTGCCTGCCAGAGCCCTGACAAGGCCTTGCCCGCTGCCACCCCTTGCTCCCTCATGAGTTTGGGGAGAAGTGAGGAGACCTCCTGCAGTTCACCTACCAGCAGCCCCCCACCCTCTTCGGACAGTTGCTGGACCAAATGTCTCTGATACAGAGACAATATGGCTGCCGTGTTGGCTAGTTTCGTCTGAACCGCCATAGCACTATGCATTCTCCCCAGCAAGCTATCCATTGCACTGCAGTTCTTGCTCCGGCTTTTCCCTTTCCCAAGAACTGATTTGGAAGGAGCCACCAGAGCCGCCAAAGCCGTGTCCACAGAGGGTGGTAGCCCGCAGCCAATCCTCTCTGGAGCATGCACCGCAGTCATGGCTCGACAGAGCCCAGACCAATGACCACCGCCGGTGGCGTCTTAAACTGCTTCCTGACCACATCCTCAAAATCTGAGAGGAGGGGCAACAGAAACTGCGGCGGAGGTTGAAAACCTCCCATCTCATCATCAAAGCGCGATGGGGCAGGTCCTTGGTCAGGTGGCATGTCCACCCTCAAGGCAGCTGCGGCCCTGCCGATAAGGCCCTGCAGACGAGGTGACCGTTTCTCATCAAACTCCTCCTCCCCTTCCTGTTGATCCACAGAAAGGACATCGATCTCCTTATCCGAGGGATGTAGGGAGAGGCTGTCGTCCTCGTCCCCCTCTACATCTATCAGGGGGCAGGGGGGATGGAGAACCATGGCAGCTGCTTCATGTGAGGGCCCAGCTCTGATTGGGCGGGGTTCAGTCACAGACCGCACACCCCCTGCGGAGCAAACAGTAACGGGGGGTGTGCAGTATCCGTGCCAGCCCTTGCCCCCGCTGTTGTGGCCGCCAGCCTGGACCGCTTGGCAGGCTGCGGCCCTACAGTAAGGGCGCTTGTTTTAAACAGCCTGTAACGTGCCTCTCTTTGCCTTGCTGTCATGCAGAAACAATTCATACATGCAGCAGGCTCTTCCCTTGCTGTCTGTGCATGGTCCTCCCCCAAACAAAAAACACAAACATCATGTGGGTCTTCTATAGGGATTTTCCTCCCATAGCCCAAGCACATCGGGCCCTTCCGGCTTGCCATAGCCATGACGTCACCGTTCCACGTGACCCGGAAGCGCGCCCAATGTTTTGATAGCAACGGCTAGATGATAGCACTTTTCACTATTCAAAGACCTCGCCTTGCCGATGTTTGAATGAATGGAGGGAGAGACAACAGACAGCAACTGTGCGTTGCTCTCTTATTCAAGACCCCTTTTTTTTACGTGCTTAGTGAAAGCGAAAGCAACTCAGGGGGAGGACGCTGGCCGTGCCCGCGACTCGTCGCTTCTCCGGACCAGCTGTACCGCACGCGGTACCCTCTCCCGATAGAAAGCTTTACTCGCACAAGGTGGAAGAAGGGAAATACAATGAGAGAGGACGCTGGCTGCACCCGCAACTATGTCGCATCCTCAGACCAGCTATACCGCACCCGGTACCCTCAGCTCACTTTCCCTCTTCAAAAGAAAAGAGAGAGCAAGACAGCGACTTTGCAACCCTGAGAGGAGCCTAACGTTAGACCAGCTCTCCCCCCGAAGGTATCAGATCACACACAAAGCCACCGTTCAAACTCTCCCCACTTCCTTCTTTTCTTGTCTTTTTTTTTTTCTCTTTCTCTCACGTCATCTGATCTGCTGTAGTGAAAATCAGAAGATCAACCGTACTCTGCGCAGCTGGGTCTATTTATAGACGGCGCAGGGGTAGCCACAGTAGGCGTGGTGTGTCTTAAATGATGATTCACGTCAGCTGCCAGGATGTCAGCAATCCCATAACATATATTCGAGATATTCTCATAAGAAAGAGAACAGTTCTTTTAAGTATTATTTGTTTTTATTCTGTCTGTTCAACGTCCTCCAACACGGACGGGTGGTGGTGGGGTTCATAATATTCACAATGATATTTTATTAGTTGTTGGTTTAACCATGGATGAGGTAATGGCTGTTATGTTATTTTCTTTTCAGTGACATTCCTTGTTACATGTTCATTGCTGGATTTATGGAAAAACATCAACCAATATTGCATATCCATAATTATTATAATGGATAATTAAAGAATACTTACACTATAACGAAAATTAGAAGTGTAACTCAAAAAGAAAATTATTTTTACGCCTATTTTGAATTTTACTCGAATACAAATACAAATACAAATACTTTTCCCCCCTCAACAAATACAAATACAGATACAAATATCGGCTGCTTTGCACACCCCTACTTTCCATAGTACCAGTGAAAGTCAAACTAGAGAAAAACCATGCACTACAGGAACAGGTAGCACAGTTGACAGACAAGCTGGAGAACCAATCACAGAGCAACAAGCAAGCCCAGGATAACATCCATGAGCAGCTCCAGGAGCAGAAGACTCTGCTGCATTCAGTGCAGGACCGAACCCACACCCTGGAGACCTCGGTCATGTAACTCACTCCTCAGCTCGCAGACAGCGAGAAGATCAAGACCAAGGAGGGCAAGAAGCTGAAGAAACAGCAGCTAGAGGACCAAGAAGAGCAGGAGGGCCCAGACTGCAAACCTCCAGCACCAAAGGAAAAAAAGGCAGGAGACAACCTGTCAGTGGACCAAGTGAACGGCCACACCGATGAGGAGACAGACTTGAATGGCAACAGCAATGGTGTTGAAACGCCAAAGAAGAAGAGAAAAAGGAAAGAGAGTGAAACGAGAAGTAAAAAGAAAAAAAAGAAGGAAAAGAAAAGGGAAAAAAAGGGAATTCAAACGATCCCGGACAGAAGAGGACTAGTCCGGCTGGTACGCATCACAACCAGCACACATTTTCATTAACCGCACGTTTAAGCTTAAGTCTCTATCAGTTTGTTCGTTCAGGAAGCAAGAAGCCGCTACAACTAGTAAGGGTTTTCATTTACTTGTCTTGCAGAAAAAGCATAATGGCAGCTCAACATAGCAATTACAATGTAATTAAAGTGTTTTTTCTAAGATGACACAGCAGTATGATTTCTCATACTGCACAATAAGTTAAAAAACTTTAAAAATACCTACAAAATCAACAGTACATGCTAGTTTTGAAACTTTCACCAAACTGTAGCCCCAATACTGCTGAAACTTTAGTCCACTTAAACTCATTACAAATTATTAAGTCCATCACTCAGTTTTTTTAAAAAACCTGTAAACTTATAAAACCCACAATTTTTGCTCAATTGTCACCAAACTTGCTAGAAAGCATCTTCAGACCGTCCTCCACAAAACTTGTTTCTCGGATTTTTGATTTATCAAAAATTAAGCCTACAGTGCATCAAAATGTTTGACTGTAAACAGTACTGTAAACATATACTATCAAATTCTTGCTAAATACATTTTCAATCTTCCTGAAAAAAATTGAGAATATTTTGGAGTCATGGTTGATGGAGTTTGGCACATATCAGAATTTTATCTCAAAAACTGAATTTTTGAGAACATTTTGAATTCTGCTCTCATGGGAACAACTGGAGTGGCATTTTTAAACATCAGATTTTCTCTTATGAAGCAAAACACTTTAAGTTAAAAACAAATCACCAACATTTCCATGCTGTCAAGATGCAATTTATATATTATCAGATTTTTGTTCAGGTAACAGAATTTCTGACATTTGGACCATTTTTGAAATCTGCCTTGACAACAGCTGCCCGGACAGTGACTCCCTGAGTCGACAAATGAAGCTACACAGCAGGTTTCACTTCCAGCCAATTAGCTCAGTGAGTTAGGAGCTGGCGCTTGGTGTCAGGGGTTGTGGGTTCAAGACCCAGCAAGGATGATGATGATGATGACAACAACAGATCAAAATGTCAGATGTCCTCAACATGAATCACAAGACAATTGTCCTGATGGTGGCATCACAGCAAGCCTCTAAATTAAATAAAAACAAATAGCTTGGACTGGACCATGGACGAAAGCTAACCAAATTTTGCACAAAGGTCCAGTCTCATGCCAGATTACCTCAGCTGTAAACCCAAGCCAATAGTCCTGATAGTGGTGCTACAGCAAGCGTCTAAAGTTCAAAACTTTGAAAATTCATAACAAATCAACCATACTTGCTACAGCTTCAGAACTTTCATCAATTAGCCAATTAGCTCAGAGCGATAGATGACAGTCTTTGGTTCCTTCCTATTCTCCTGTTTGTTGCTCAGAATTGCCTAAATTTGCCAAAAATAGCCTTGACCCGACCCATTGCTGCACAGCAGCTATAATGTTTCTTTGTTGTGTGACCTGTTTTGGCTTTTTTACTGTTTTGTTTTGTTTTGCATGTGTTCTTTTTTCCCTTTTGCTTTGATAATGTCAGATTTTTTTCTTGGCAGGATGAACTGTTTGCTGGCTGTAGCCTCATATTTTATGGGCAAATATGAGAGCGGTGTCTTATCATCATCATCCTCATCATCTATCAAATGTAGAACAATTTCTTTTCGTCTTGGTTTAGGTCGGGTGAGGTCCTCAAGTTTTCACTTTAAGTCTGCTTTAAGCCTTTATACCTCAAACTGAAACAATGAATCAGACAACATCCTACACTGCATTTATTACCTCAGTCTATAACACTGACAAATGTCATACACATGTCATAAAAATATTCCCACTCATACAGGAATTCCATTCACATCAGCACAAAGTAAAAAAAAAAAAACTGTTTACAGAATGTGGCAACAACAGCAATTGAAATTTCCGGCAAGAAGTAAATCACAGAATACGAATACGTGAATAACCTAAATAATCACATAGTAACAGAAATTAACAATTTATCATGCTGATGTTCTATATCTCATAAATACAATGTATTTCCTGTTTCATTAACATCAGTAATTAAAAGCCAAGTATTACAAACAACTGTATTCTTTTAGCATTAGATTAGTTTTGTGAATTAATCCAACATTTAATTAATGCAACAAGGCCAGGCAAAATACAGTTTTTTAATGTTGCTGTGGGCATAGCAAATATCCACATTCCTCAGTTTTTAGTTTCACATTACCAACACAGTGACATTCAAGTCATCTATGTATCAAACTCTTAAAAAAGACAGCTTAGGAAGACCAATATAAATCTAACTTCGCAAACTCATCTAGTGTCTATACCCCTTCAAATGTTCTCCAAAAACAGTAACACTGCATCAGCATACAGTAGAGTTACTTAATCTAAATTAAAAGTCATCTCATTTAGGTGTTAGAGCAGGACAAAAACAATTCAATCTCCAGAAAATTTCATAAACAAATCCACATTTTTCTTAATTTCCAAATCATTATGCTCAAATGACTGTTTAATATAACAATTCTGGCAAATTAAGACCCAAAATTACATCTATCTTGTAATAGTCAATAACTATTTTAATATGGCTTGAATTTGCTCCTGACCACTTTATGAACACATATTTGCAAAGAACTGCAGCTATATAATGGTGACACCACTGAATATCTCCATTTAGGAAGCATGCTCAGTTCAGTTCAGTCATTCTGAAATATGTCAATAACCATGAAAATACAAGTCATTAAATTTGAGGTGCAAGGAATCATCTTGTACTTACAGCTACTCTTCTTGTAAGCTTCACTGAAAAACACAGGAGCTTCACCAGTACCATTTGGCAGCCACATTGGAGGATGTTGAAGGAGGTTTAATTTCTGCCTGACCAAGATCTAAAGGTCATCGATCCATTTGACTGACTGAATTAGTTATTAATTTCAAGAATGCCTGAAACTGAATCAATAAATTTAAAAGTAGCTTAAACAAAAGCTGTTCAACTATAACATCTAACAACAAAACCCCAAAACGTTTCAATCAAATCACCAAAGCCATGCTTACTAAAATATTAGCACAATAGTGTGATTTGGCGCCCCCCACAGTTTCTAAGTGCAGCAGCACTGTCGTAAGTATAAATTCCAGGTCTGTAACAATTTGTCATAATGTGGGTGCTAACTACAAACAAAACCCATCACATCATAACAATTTTATGTCTTTAAAACGTGTATCTTGAAGTAAACATGTATGTGACAGAGTAACCACTGACCCTATTACAAGTCACTGTACCATCAAAGTGATTTTGAAGCTGTTATTTTAAGTTAAAAAAATTATATAATGTTGCTTCAATGCTCGTTCTGTAACTTTTGCCAACTCTGCTTGATAGTTAGCTAGCTAAAAATGTATGATTCTACCCAAGCTACCCAAGAACTCCATTTGATTGCATATGAGAAAATACACTTGTGGGGTGGGAAGCAGGCGGGTGAAATAAGTCTTTAGTGAGGAAAATATTAATGACATTACCTGCAGTGATCCTCCAGCAGCAGAAACTATACAGTACATGTATCTCTACATTAACATGCACATTTGCGCACGAGGAACAGCTGATAAGCTTCCTTGTTTAAAACTCCCGACTTGCCGACAGGATCGGTTAGTATTTCATGTTAAGTAATGTTCTCGGCTCCTATACACATCGAAAGGTCACAAACAATCTAGATTCATACAGTAAAATAGTTGTCGTGAAGCAGCTGTCTTGATGAATCCTGAGATCCTGCCTAAACATATTTATATATGGCTACTTAAATGTGCCATGATATTTGACATAGTACATTACTGTGGAATGGAAATGTTTAAAATAACAGCCTCTCTTATCATAAAATCACTTCAATTACTTTAAGACCAATACGCACAGGGGCGCACAGGTGGGTGCAGGTATATTTGCTATCTACACAATGGGGGCAATGGGTGTGAAAATGACAACTGCGCTGGCCTGAAACTAGCAATGATGCACTGCAATGTGTGCCGCTTTGTGCCAGGTGTATGATAGAGCCCATTACTGTAGCTCTAATGAAAAGTTTTCATTTTTGTGAAACATTGCACGGTGCATACCAAAGATGGTACCATGCAGATGTGAAAACCTTTGAGTCTTTGAGAGAACTGTTAAGTTGGGAGTCAAAATGAAAGAACCATTCGTCTGTCACAATAGCTAGTTTGCAACTGGTTAGCTCAACAGCTACAATTACTCACCATCTTCCCTGCTAGAAGTTATTTTGAGAAGATACACAGATGAATTTCACACTGCTTTCTGGTTGGCCACTAAATCCCTTGTGTTTCTTTCTTTCCAAGCTTAAGCTAGTATAAAAACAAAACAAGGAATAAAAATAGGCTTAAATCAAAAGTTTTGCAGCCATTTTGAATAAATGCAAATAAAGGCTATTTACCTATGGTTTTGTTTTATGGGTATTTATTTCCATTTCATGTAATCCACATTGGTTGATAAGAATGGTAACACGGTATTTCCATGTTTTCATGGATGAGATTTTTAATTTTTAACAGAATATTGAGGTTGCATTTTGAGCAATTAATTTGGCTTGGCAGTGATTAAACATATATATATTTTTTAATTTACAGAACAGAGTGACATCTACTTGTTAGAATTTTTTTTTTAAATTGTGCCTGCAGCCAGTTGCCCAATGGACCTCCATGATGGCACCAAATGGCTGCTGGTAGATTTGAGCAAGCCAGGTCAAATACCATTGTCACCTTAGTAACACCAGGCCACTCTATGTTAAATACTACCCACAATATTGATCAATAAATAAATGAAAAATCTTATCACAACCACCAAATTTGTTTTATCAACTAACTCTCCCTAATGGACAAAGTTTTTGTTTATTGGGGAACAAAGACTTTTCAAAGTTCCAGCAGATGAAAAAAAGCAAGAATGTGATCCTAAATTTTTTTAGCCCAGGACCCTCTCACTCATGCACTGATCAGATTATACCTACTTTACTTCATGCTCATAAGACATCAGTTAATTTAAATAGCCTGCTGCTCAACATGCCTTACTCCTGTAAAGAACTTTCAGTGTCAACTTATTGCAAAGACACAGTCACATTTTATGTAGATTTTTCCTAAATGGGCGAGGAGAAGAGAACATTGAAAAAGGAGTAGATGATGGGGAGAGAGGCATTGGCTCATTATGACACTGCATTTTAACCACATGGGCTGATCAGAAGATTTTGTATTCTGGTTTAAAGAACCACTTATCAATTACATTGATCTCAAAGGGACAACATTTTTTTGTGAAAGCAGGTTTTGAATGGTGTCCACTTTGTTGTTAGCTTGGTTTGGTGTATATCACAAACATTAAAGAGCAAGTATACCCTCAGATTACTGTAATCTGAGGGTCCATGTGTTGTGTTGTGTTTTCTAAAGTAAACTTCTGATCAGAGTTCAGTTCACTATTAAAACAACCCAGTCTCACATTAAAATGTGTAATAGAAACCTTGGTCCACACCGCAAAATGTAGTAGTTTCACAAAACTGACCCTTAAATTGTGAGATAATCACATTTTATTTTGCCTATTCTGTTCTATTGCCCTGCATCCACGTTGCTATCAAGTTTCGGTCTGTGAAACCAAAAACATGGCGGACATTTCTTTAATTATCAATGGAAAATGCAACATGTTAAGCTAATTTCTGCATTAAAATATGTTTTGAGGATATTTTTAGCATGAAATGTATGTTTTATTTTTGTATTCTTCGTTCAGTGAATGTGTGTGATCTTTTGTTTGTTAGTTATTACAAAAATGGATCCAGGTTTCACCAGAAAATTGTAAAAATGCAACATTGTCTGTTGCTGGTTGCTGTGGACTCTACTGTAATGGCTTTATCTCCATGTTCGAATCATTTTCTTTCTGTTGTTTAGTTATCTGAGCTTTCATGTTATTTGTGTTATGCTGTGTACGTGTATGATAATAGTCTTTCGATAAAAAAAAATAGATTTAGAGCTTAAATTAGCTTAAAAGTCTAGTGAACTTCCTGGACTCTTCCAGTGATGATGTATTTCTTCTTCTTTGGTTTTTCAACAGGCTAGCACATTGCTACCATGTTAGGGTTTTCTTTTAATGATATCCTCAACATTTTTTAACAGAAAAATCGTCATAGTGTACTTGCTAATTCAACAAGATGGTATGTTGATGTCATGACAGTTTCATCATCTCTGCTTAAATTCTGATAAATAAAGGGTTTTGTCAGGTTTGGCTAGCGGAGGACTAAAATTACCCATGATTTCCAACTACCATCACTACATTTCTGCCTTTTCTGTTACAAAACCATAATTCATATCTAACTGACCTTATTTATGAAATTTAATGAGTATGATTCTGTTTATGTGGCCATATATGCAACATTGGATGCAGATTGGGTTAAGGGGGTTAGGGTTAGTGTGTTTGTTTTGTAATAAGTTAGTGGGAATTTTGTGAAATTCCCTGAAATATTGTGAGTTTATATATATACATACATACTTGTTTATATGAATAATTTGAGGCCTTTCCAACAATTTTATGTTGGAATTAAAATGAAATACACAATTTTACACACCTTCAGATATCATGACCCCTTTTCTCACTCCTGCAGCATGCTCAGGTTATGTGAAACAAACTGTCGTAGTCACAACACTGTAGATGGACACTAGAATGAAATGGCTACTTTGGGGACTAACATCATTACACATGAATACAATAGGGCTCATTCAATGCACAACTGTTTTAGCTTTCCAGTCATATCCAATTTATGCAATTCCAAGACTGTTTACTGACTCCAGTATGCAGAAACATTCAAGTACACCATATTTTGAATAGTGAAAATAACACAATTACACTATATTGAAAAATTGCATGGTTTTTCCCCAAACCTGCATGGGATTAGCACAAAGTGGGTATGTCTGTAAAGGGGTTAGTGGTGGTTACCCATAGAACCCATTTTCACTCAGATATCTTTAGGAGAGAGCCTAAGACATTTTCAATGCAACCTGCCTTTGGATCAAGGACTTTCGGACTAACTGCCCTAGCAGACTAACTGACAAGGCCCTCACCTGTCCTCCACCTTTAAACTTGGCAGGGTTGCATGTTGAGCTCTATCCTCTACACCGTCACACATCTCATTCCACAAACATCATCATTAAGTTTGTGGATGACTTTGGGAGGACTTGTCTTGCTGAGGATGCAAGACTTCCAAACGGGATGACATCCAAATACTTAATGTGGGGTTCAGACAACAATCTTTTCCTGAGCTCCACATAAACTAAAGAACTAATAATAGACTTTTGGATGAACAGTACAGACCCAGACCCACCATATACTGTATGAACAGGGAATGGAAAGGTTGTCTGCTTTAGGTTTCTGCTTATGCACATCACTGAAGATCTCTCCTGGACTACCAACACCACTACAGTAGTCAAGAAGACACAGCAATGACAGGAGAACCCTTCCGAGGATCATAGGCTGCTCACTGCCCTCCTTAGAGGACTTTTTCAGCTCGCACTGCCAGCACAGAATAGCCAACATAATACTGCCTTAATAAATTAATTAAGACCACCTACTTTTTAAACAGAATGTTGAGAATAAGATTCCACATAATATGGTTGAATGACGAAAGGTCCAAAATGTTAAGATCTCTCTCTGCATGAGAGACATCCATACAAACTCCCTTTTCCCCTTGTGTGGCTTATTTTTCCAATAAAGTTAGAAAGAGCCTTTCTAAGCAAGAGTTTTTATGTTTGGTGAAATCAGTGGAGGAAAAAACATAAAAGGCACTTGATAGGCCTTCCGCCTGCAGTCAGTGTGCAGTATGAGCTGCACTTGAATTTTGTTAGTTTTCATTGAAGGGCAAAAGTCAGTGATTCACCTTGAAACAGGAAGTTCATGTAACTCTGCCATTTTGAATTTAGTGCTAATTAGTGTTAAATATGTTGTAACGAACTCCTCCTTCAGCTTTAACCCGATTTACTTCTAATTTTCACAGGTCAACAACCTTTGCAAATGAAAAGTTATCTAAAGCTTGAGTTTTTCTTAAATGGCATGGCTGTGGCAGTGTGGGGAATACTGACCATTCCCTGTGAAAGGAAGTTGCTGCAACTTGGCTGTACATGGTTGAATCTGCACCAAACTTTATAACAGTCCTAGCCTGAAAACATTAATATGCCAACTTTTGCTTACTGCCACAGTGCCACCTAGTGGCAACAGGAGATAACCTGCTAGCAGGTTGACCAAATCCACCTCACATTTGGTCAGAAAATCCTCAAGGCCTTGTTGATAGTATATGGTGAAGAATCTGAGTTTAAATGTGTTGCTGATGGAGTAGCAAGGAATTATTCACCATAAACAGGACACTGTTAGAGCTTCTGTGTAGAGGGTCCAATCTTTCCAAAATTGTACATGTTTGATTAGCGTCCCGCCCAAAACACACAAACCACAACGCACGCAGGGTTGCAAGGGCCCGTTCATCAGTGCTTGCAGTTTTAATGTGAATATACATATGAATATATATTATATTATTATTAACATATATAGGTTGTCAAATCCTCAGCATGAGCAGCTTCCCATTTTACAATCACAGACTGTAAACCACCTTTCAACAACAGAGATAGTAATGTTTCGATATGTCCAACCGGCCACAATTTGAGATGGAATGAAGCCCACCCATGGAAAACAACCTGAAACAAGAGTGGAACAAGTCTACCCACAACACAATTCCCCCTTAACCCAACCTGCATATATGGCCACATAAAGAGAATCATACTCATTTAATATCATGAACGAATTTAATCAGTTCGAAATAAATTATGGTTTTGTAACAGAAAAGTCAATAAGGACTGGCATAGTAATGGTAGTTGAAAATCACAGGTAATTTAAGCCTTCTGCTATCCAAAAATGACCTTTATTTATCAGAATTGAAGAAGAAATAATGAAAACTGATGGCCATGACATCAACATATGGTCTTGTTGAATTAGCTAGGTCACTTTAGCAATTTTTCTGTTGAGAAATGTTAAATGTTATGAGGATATCAATAAAAGAAAACCGTAGCATGGTAGCAATGCTCTTGCCTGCTGAAAAACCAAAGAAGAAGAAATAAGTCACGAGTGGGACAACCCAAGGAATCAAAAAAAGGAGGAAGGGTCATTATGTCACTGAATCTTGCTATAGTGCCAGACTGTGGTGCCAGCTGTATTGAAGTCTATCAGAGATGCATGGAGAAACACACTAAAACCCAACATATCTGAGTTGTATGACTTCTGATGAAGAAATGCCTCCACAAAATGAACGACCACACCAACTCTCTTGATGATCATAATCTCATTGGCCACGCCTTCACAAATCTGTATTTATATTGAGCCTATAGTCTTTTTTTTTTTACACTAATAATATGTCTTACTGCAATTGTCCTTGCACACAGAAATATTTCACTCACACTATTCATACTCTACTGGGGCAAAACACTGAAAATAGGGCCCCCCTTTCTAGTCCATCAAACCAGAATCAAGATTCTGAATCAAATCGGCATCCAGGTATCATGATAGTATCAAATCGACATATAAGCATATCATCCCTGGCCTCATTTTTTAAATGTTTTTTTAAATCAAAGTCACAGTGGGGTAACATAGATGTAATGGTTGGAAAGCTCACCAGCAACATTTGTTGGTTAGACCCACACCAGGCCTCCATCAGAAAATTGATGAAACCGTACTGGGTGCTCTCGATTGTGGAGTAGTAAACTCCAGGTGAATGCAAGGTGGTCTTAAAGTGAAACTGATCAACTTAAAAAATGTTGGATGTAGTTAAAAAGCCTTTAAAGTTGAGTCTAGTCACGCCCTGAGAAAGACCTTTTAAGGCTTTTTAAGGTGAGGGTTGAAATCAATTAGCATTTTTTCCTTTTGGGATTTTTAATCTTATTTGCCCTAACCAATAAAGGGTTTTTAACTACATCCTTGGCTTGGTGTGACTGTCCCTGAAGTAAACCCATGTGCTCAGGCAAGTTTTTCCTCACTCGAATCGAGGGTCTAACTGTCATTAACTACTCCCTGAAGTGTGTCCTTGCAGTTTTCGGAAGCAGAAGTCGTACGACATAGATATATTGGGTTTTAGTGTTTTTCTCAATGCATCTCCCATTGATTTCAATACAGCCTGGCATTAAAGTAAGCTTCAGTGATGTAATGTTCTTCTTTTTTAGGTTCCTTGTTTATCGAAGCACATCAACATTTACTTGCCACCGGGCCTAATAATGTTTCTGAGGTAAAACCCTAATGTATATCTTTAGCACAATTTTTCCCATGTGACATAAATGAAGCAAAAAAATGGAGGAGTAGCCAGGCAGAAAAAGGGCAGAGCTGGCAGGTGACAGACAGGAAGCTGTTACGTCACGGTTACGTCAACTCACTCCAACTATAGGCCATGAATAGTAGCACTAGGCAGAGGATGTGAAGCAGGCTTGAGCCAATAAGGTCCCAGATTTGACATGTGGGAGGCGGAGTTTGAGTCGTAACAGAAACCAATAAGGGAGTCTCTGACCCCCCAGAGGGGCCAGGGTTTGTAGCTGAGATCGCCTCTTCCTTTTTTCTGTCCAGAGACGTTGTATCCAAGGCAACCAGCACCTGAACTGTGGCACGGACTGGCTGCAGGCGGCACTGGATGATATCATAGGGTGAACAGAGGGAAGACTGGTGCCCCCAGAAGGAAGACAGCAAAATAAATTAAGAAAGGGAGGGAGTTTCAAAAAAGTGTAGGATGTAGGAATGTAAGAATGAAGGCAGGAAGAAAGGAAAGACAGAAGGGGGGAAAGAGGGAGGACAGGGGAAAGGAAAGGAGAAAAAAGCCATGGGGAAAAGAGGGGTACGGAAGACAGAGGGATAATAGAAAAAAGAGGAAATGAAGATTGAACATGTATGATTGGAGGAAACAAGAAAATGGGTTGAAGAAGGAAGGAAAGTTGGAGGTAAAGAAGTAATGGAGTTAAAAAAAAGTTCAAGCACAAAGGGCAGAAAAAAAGAAAAGAAAGAAAGATGAGGAAGAAGAACAATTAGGGGAACAGAGATCAGAAGACACAGGTGATGGACCAAGGGTATGAGAGAAAAAAGGAGGAGAAGAAGGGGAAGAAAGACATGGTCCAGCCAGAAAGTAAAAGAGAAAGAAAAGGCAGAAGGTTAACCAAAGGACACTGAGGTCAAAGGTCACAGACAAGAGTATGAGCTGTTAGAGTGTGGTGAGATGGGTGCAGGCAGGGATTACCATGGCAAAAAGCAGGGATGCTTACTGAGAGGATTACAGAATGTTTTAAAAGCCCTTATTACACGGCTCTATTGAATGCTGCTCTCTGATTGGTCCGTCGCTGCGTTCTACGGTCTGTTATTTCTGTATAATGACCGTCGTCAAGTATAACAGACTGTTGCTAGGGACGGCGCTCTGATCTGCCCTGGCAATAGCAACATAAGCAAGACAGCACCGCTGTCCAGCTCCTCTCTCAGGCCGGCTTTGAAAGTGAAAGTGAAAGTGAAAACTTTACCGAGCAATCCTTGTCGCTGCTGAATCGTTGTGGGTGATTATTTATTATTTATTACACGGCTCTATTGAATGCTGCTCTCTCAGGTCGGCCTTGAAAGTGAAAGTGAAAGTGAAAACTTTACCGAGCAATCCTTGTCGCTGCTGAATCGTTGTGGGTGATTATTTATTATTTATTTCACTCGTAAGCCGTGTAATAAGCGGGATAATGTATAGTTAGTCGGTTGTTATGTAGAAATAAGCCCCTTCAGGTGTGTCAGGGTTTATTTCACCATAACAACCTCCGAACTATACATTATCCCTTACTTACAGGGGACCTCTCTTCTCTCCCAGTGAGCAGCCCATAATGAGCAGTGAAGTGGATGATGGGAGAGCCAGTGCAGTCAGCCAATAGCGCAGCCTGTCAGCACGTTAGCATAGAAGCGATTAGAATTCCGACTTGCAGAAGCATAGTCAGTAAAGCATTCAAGTTGCAGCAAGCCTGTGAGTTAACAACATCAGCTTAGAGGCTGAAAACAGTCAGCAAGCAGCAGAAGCGATGGAGGTCAAAGGTCAATTACTCAGTTCAGATAAACAGCACAGAGTAGGAGAAAAGTCCTTGAGCCTTTCTTTATTTTTTTAAGTGTCATATCAGACCAACTTTTTGCAAAATGTAAAGAAAAACAGCATTAAAAACTTTTGATATAACCGAATGTTAAAGATTCAAATTTTAAATAAAAAATAATCTACTCAAATTTTAAATTCTAATGACTAAAAACAAGTTAATTTCAAAGTTATACAATTCAACTTTGATATCAAATTTCCAATCATTTAGTTTCCTGGTTAAATTGTAAATAGTATGAGCAGAATTATATTATAGTTAGTTAGTTATAGTTATACTACCACTGATGCATCTGTATCTATACAGCAAGTGTGTAAAACTTATCTGTTGATTCCTACAGTTGTAGATAAAAAACAATAGTTATGCCATTTTTCTACTAGCACTTCTGGTGGTCAAACCAAGTGGCACTGATTTGCTTTTCAATAACCAGTTTTACTGCGCCGAGCTGAGCCTCAGTCCCACGGACCTGCTCCAGAATAGGGCCAAGCTACGGCCCGCTTTGAGGCGGGGCAGTCGTGGTGATCTCTCGTGACTGCAGCCAACACGTGTCAACCTCCTGTCTCCCCCTAAAATCAATACTCAACTCATGTCCGTGCAGGAAACCTGAGAGAAAGCTGTTTTTAAAAGTCAGTACGTGCTCTCAGTACGTTTGTAGCTTCGAACTGAATCTCTTTAGTTTCTCTCATCTTCTTTGTACGGGGGGCTTTGTGAAGAAGTTATAGTAAATGAAACATGTTTGTAACTGAATTTGCCACTTTGTTAGCGGTGATTCTTCGATAGTACTCTGGGGATCGGGACAAGCGCGTCATTCATGTAAGACACACCTTCAAGCGGGTAGCCCAGTTGTGGTGAAGATGCAAAACACACCCGGCTGCCACGCCGAGTCAAACCGAGTAGAGCCAGGCCAGCAGATGTAATGGAAAAACATTGGAAACGAAAATGTGCTCATTTCTTGCCAAAAGTTAGATTAGAAATTGATACTGTACATGTCTGTACAATAGTTCTACTAAAGGCACTGTGGGCATGTGGGGTCGTGAAGATTTTCTCTTGCACCCTTGTGCCCTGTAACGGCCCCCCTCAGGTCTGCTGATGCAGTATATATCAACTGCATGACCTAAGCATGTGTCCTGCCTGTCAAACCTGGTACATCCTGTGGGCAGACCTTCACCCACATAATGAGGCATGCTAGCCTGTGTAGGAGCTCCAGAGGCAACTGGATGCCTCACGGCGCTGTGGGTATAGGAAGGCGGTACAAGAAGCTGGGCTGATCACAGTGGACATCTTCCAGACATCTCAGAAGGGGACCAGGCACGAGTTAGACAGCTCTGCTCCCTCCATCTCGGCCCGTCTCTTGGAGTCTGATTATGAGGACGGGGTTCTGCATCTGCCAATATCCCCATCTCATCTATGGCCAGGAGCTCCACCACAGTGCCTCTCTCCTTCACAGCAGTCTGCCAGCAATATGCTGGCCTCCAAAGCACTTTTCCAGGATGTGCCAGGCATCATTAGGAAGGCGGCAGACCTGAGGGGTTTCGGAATGCTGGTAGAAAAATCTGCACCTGCTTAAAGCCTCTTAGGCTCCCTTCAGGGAGACAGCATTTTCCAGTTTTGGAAAACTGAATGTGGTGATAGAACAGAGCCTAACTACAATCCTTTGTCCAAGGTAACATTCAGAAGTGCAAGCCATTGCCAAGCAATCAGTTTTATACTTACCTCACTGACCATTTGCACCAGTGTGCTGCTCAGGTTGCTGCAGCAACTAACAACATAGTGCTTCTGTCCTCAGCTGTTCCCGCTATTACCACTAAGCCTGGGGGGCTCTCCGCTAGCAACATTGAGGAGGATATGACAGCAGTTTTGACTCTCGCCATGACCACAACGGTGACCGCGTCCAGGTTTATGACATGTCAGATTATGAAGCAGAGAAATAACTGGCTTCCACCTTACATCAAATAGGAGCTGCTGGACGGTCCCATATCCCCATATGGGCTGTTTGGACCACTCCTTCAAAGCACCACAGCTCACCTGCATGACAAAGCCAAGGAAGCGGAGAGGGAGTTGAGGCACACCTTCCTGGGTATAGCTGCACCTCAGTCTCAGAAGAAGCACAGAGAAGCTCATTCCAGGAAGATGCACCCTACAGCCAATGTTGCAGCTACACCTCAACATTCTGCAGTTGCTGGCTCTGGCTTGTTCAAGACAACCTAGTCCTTAAGGCCCCCTCTGAGAGAAAGCTGCACTCCGCAAATCATGTGGTTGTCCCCTTAGTAATCCTGCAAGACAACCTTCCAGTGGGATTTGGTGGCCTAGAGCTCTCCTTTATGCATTTCCCCTTTTGCCCTTAATTCTTTGCTTTGGTATTCATTCAGAAGAAGAATCCAGAAGTCATTCTGTTGGCACCAGAATGTACAAGGGTGTCTTGGTTCCTGACATGGTGCAGCCTCTGGTGAGGACACTGTGGCAACTTTCAAATCGCAGAGATGCATTGTCATAGCTGGACACACCTGTCGGTGTTCGGCCAATGATTGTGAGCCAAGCCACTGAAGAGGGGTGATTGGAAAAGTTGACAATCATCTGATCAGTGCCACTGGTTTTCAGTTTTCAGGCACTGTTTTCAGGCACACTACTGTTTTCAGTACAGTAGCGACAGCCCTTAGAGGTCAAAGCCTATATGAATAGAATGTTAGATAGGTATTGTATAGTATAGGCATAGCCCTCTAAGACCCAGGCCCCCTGCTCCACCGGCAATAACTAAAGAAAATGCCACTCAGGTGTTTTGCACAACTGTTACAGTAGATGTTTAACTGAAAAAGGAAAAATCTGCATGTGCAGTCTCTCTCTCCCTCTCTCTCTCTCTCTCTCTCTCTCACATGCACACACACACACACACACACACACACACACACACACACACACACACAGTAAACAGAGAACATCTATTTCAGAGCGAAGCTGCTGTTTTTTTGATGGGGGCTGCTAAAAGCCACAATGACAGATGACATGATGATTCAGCTTTAAATACCAACATTTACATCCCATTTAAAAGCGATGTGAGAAAAAGTAGGCAGATAGGAACATCAAACCAGTACTGGGAAAATGTTGATTGATTCTTAAGTTTTCATTTAGAGACAGAAAAATTAATTGGAGAGTAGCAATATATTTATGTATGTATATTTAAGTGTTGAATTCAGCAGTTCTCCAATAGGGTAAGGACCTCCTTGACACTCATGAGTGTATTCTGAATTTGTTTTTGATTCTAAAAGAAGTATCCAGGCCTCTTTAAAAAAAGGTTGGTGCGTAAGTAACATTTGATGTGTAATGTAAGCTATCAGTTTTGATTTCGGGAGGATAAGATGACAAAAGAGAACTGCTGCTATTAAAAACATGGAATCATCAGCCTTCTTCCCAGATCTGGCTTACAGTTTAGCGTCATCATAGGTGTCCTGCAAAAATCCTCAATTTCAGTATTCACGTCATAGTTATGTAGTTATTATTCTTGTGAAAAAACAAAAACAAATATAATGATCAAGAGACTGAAGAATTACTTCTTTGCAGGACACTTTCACACTTCCTTATCCATCCTGTGATTTGATCAACAATCAGCCAACTGAAGCCAAAAAATGTTGATGAAGTATAACTTCATCAACATCAAGGAAGTTTCTGCTGAACTGGGGGTGTTTTCAGGTTAAACGTGGCTGGTTTTAAAGACCGGATGACTTGCAGAATGTCTGTCAGTTTTTTTTTATCAGTTATTCTGGTTATGCCTGAGAACCACAACTTCTCATAGCTCATTAAACTGGACAATTAAAATAATAAGTGATTAGATGCATTGATCGATAAATGTACCAATGTTCTACAACAGGGGTATTCAAAGTCTGACACTGGGACCTGTCCCTTAAACAATATAAAGATGACTGACCCCATTGCTATGAATTCAGTCTGTTAGCTTTAGGCTACAATTTGAGCCATGTATTTTTTGCATATTTTTGCTCACATTTTGGCAACATTGGTACCATTAAAAGTAAGCTGAATCAGCCATTAGCAGTTACCATTTGTAGTATACCCATGAAGGTCAGACAGCTATTACTGGATTCCTGGATACTGATGAAAAATAATTGTGACAATTGTCAGGGAAGTTCTGGAGTTAAAAGGAGCATCTTCTTTTCCTGTGTTACAGATTCATGAGCGTTTGTTATTGGTGAACATCAGAGATAATGATATCCTTGGGAAAAGAAAATCACACAAAATCCAAACAAGATTTGTATTAAATCAGTGGGTTCAGATTCTCTTGAGAACTCTGAGAATTTACGATTCTCAGATTTTTCACTCACATGTGACAATTGGGCGCCAATGGGTTTAAAGTACCTTCATTTTTCAGCAATAATTTTTTTGACCCTGTTGCGATTGCTCCTACAGTTTGTAGGCCAGTTTGTTTGTTCGCTTTTTCTCATTTGTTGTAAAGCAGTGGTTGTCTAGAAAAGTAAAAAGTAAGCAAAAGTAGCACCAGTATTAATGCCGTTATGTGCAGCTGCCATATTGGAGAGGTCAGGATCTTCTAACTGTTTTGTTATAATATCTTTAACATTTCTCTTCATAACAACTTTATACTCGACAATGCATGTCCTTGCATTGCAAGTGTGAGGTCTATTGGATGGTTTGCAAGATATGAAAAGGGCATACAGGCAGACAGATACCTTGCTTTATATTTAGATATTTACTTGGCAGGTTTTCAAAGAAATAAGAACAATTTAAAAAATGACCCCCAGTTCAGAGAAACAACTGTACTGTCAGAGCACTAACTGGGTGGGGGTATAGTTATTGTGCAAAGTGGCTTGTTTTACCTCTGGTACACCAATTTTTCTGCAGGCATCCAGGAAGTTCTCTACATTTCTTCGACACTTGGCCATGCTGAGTTTGGGCTGGAAACACAAAGTGGCACAAAAAGGCTTTTACACAGAAGTACTAATTTTCTTCACTACTGTTACAGTCCTTTTATTTGAAACAGAATATATTTCCATTTTCTTGATCACCATTTTGAAGGACAACTTCTTTGAAAAGACTGGGTACAAGGTACATTTATTTCAAAGCTAGGGTTTCAGAAACAAAACTAGGTTGGAGTCTTTCTATGCTACTTCCACGGACAAAAAAAAAAAGTCTATTTTATAAAATGAAGTGTGGAGGATAAATTGAGGAGTCTCATAGCCTGAGAAAATAACGCTGCTCTGTAGTCTGGTAGTATGGCAGCGGATACATCTATATTTACATCTATATCTATACTTTTTCCACTGATTGTGGTGCGACCTCACCTGTTAATGTAGGTCTTTTTTACCGTGTTTTTTTTAAAATATATATATTTTGTTAAAGCTTGCAAGAGCACCTGGTCTACCATGGTTTGGATCAGTTTGATAGGCTGTGTTATTAACAACAAGCCTCCTCCATACACTGCTCATGTGCTGTTGTGAAAAGAAAAAAAAAAAACAGAACTGCAAGTGAAAAGAGTCCAAAACGCGTGTTATGTTTTTTTCGAGTGACTTTATAAAATATTATAACACAACATTATAATCCCCCTAACTGACACTGTCAATCTGTGGGAAATACTTTCCTCAGTGTCATATTTTTGGTTTTTAGGTTTCAGAGTAGCGTTAATATTTATCTCATGGGTCAAAGGTCACGACTGACAGTCTGAGACATACCACTGCTGGCGAGGGAACATGGATACTGGCAACAGAGCGTGGGCGAATGTTATTTGCCAGATGGCAGAGCACGACTCCATCCATAAGAGATGATCCGAGATCCTCAGGAAGGACAACCTTCAGCCTGCTCTCGATGCTCTAAGGAATAAACAACAATATATATATATATAAAAAAAGATACTAATGATTTGTTAACCATGAAGGAGGTGTGTCTTACGTCTCGCAGTTGCTCCATGAGCTCCAGTTCCTCTCGCAGCTGCTCCATCTTTCGTCTCATTGTGAATTGAGGATCAACAGACTCCAGACTCTTATGGCTCCGCAGAAACACTGTAACAAACACAAGAACAACACCGGCAGCGTTAGACTTAGAGAGCAACAACACAGTAACTGGCCTCCACACGCCTTAGTAGGATGTAGTGTGATGAGGTATATGATCTGCTGCTTTCTACTTTCCAGTTTTTCCCCTGTTTTGCTTGTGATGATGAACATGACACACAGACACAAAAAAAAAATAAACAGAAACTGCAAGTCTGAATGTAAATGGCCCCAACTGGCCAAAAGTGTATTTGCTTTACGTCTGATCCAGATTCTTCTTCCTGCCTTTGTTCCATTTGTATTTACATTCCAACTGATCACTCCCTTCCTTTGTTTAGTACCTACTGTCTGATCACTGCTATACTGTGTAAAATGTTTGAACACTTCACCACAGCAAACTTCTGAACCAGAATTGGATGATTTTCTTCAACAACCTCTCAGGCAGAGACAATTATCTGACTTCTGGGGAGGATCAAGAGAGGCAGTGGGGTCTGCCTCTACATCAATAAGAGATGGGGTAACACCATCAAGGGGCACCACAAGGTATGCACGCCTGCCGACCTGACTGTGTCTCAGGGCAGCAAACCGCAACATCCAAAAAAAGGTTCTCAAAGCAAAACTAACATTTAAGGACAAACTGGAACATGAATTTGGCAACATGAACACTAAGCAAGCTTTTCCGATGGTGAAAACCCTTACTGGATGTGAACCCAAACACAATCCATCAACATCAACTGACACAGAACTCTTCACCAATAAACTGAACTCATTCTTCAATCGCTTCGAGACCCAGGACCTCAGAGATGAATGTGTCAACAAGCTGTGAGCCCTCCCTCTACTGGACCCCAACGAGCCGGCCCCCTTTTCAGAGGAGGATGTACGGCGCCAGCTCAGCCAGTGTAAGCCAGGCAATACCCCAGGGCCTGATGGCATCCCGGCAAGGGAGCTCAAAATCTGTGCCATGGAACTCTCACCAATACTTCAGTTACTCCTCCTGAATCCAACCGGTCTACCACAATACCCACCCTCTGGAAAACCACAACAATAATCTGAGTGCCAAAAAACCATCTTACCAAAACCACCAACCTCAAAAAACCAAAAAACCAAACCTTCATCTCAATGTCAGTAAACAAAATAAATAGTAATAGGTACCCCATCACTCCAGCATCCCATCCTCATCAATAATGAAGCAGTTGAAAGGGTTGACAGCTTCAAAAATCTCAGACTCACACTGGACAATAAACTCTATGTCACCCCCCATCTCCTCATCCTGTTGTACCAAAGCATTGTTCAACCCATCCTGCTCTACTGCTCCATCTGCTTCTTCAACATGCTCTCTGTCACAAACCAGGTCAAACTCACACACATGACCAACACTGCTGCCAAGATAATAGGTTTCCCCACACCCAACTGCCCAGAGCCCAATTGTAAGGCCATCACACGCATTGCAAATACAATAGCACAGGACATCACACACCCAGTCAATCACCACCTCACTATACTTTCCTCTGGGTGCAGGTACAGGTCCTGAGGTGCAGAAAGGCTCACTTTGGCAAAAGTCTGGTACCTGCAGCCATAGCAGCCCTAAAAAGGGGGACTTGCTGAGGGAACTACAAGTCTTGTTTTCATGTTTGTTTTTGTCGTTGTTTGTGATGTTGTACAGTGTTGTGAAAAAGAACTTTCCCCCCTTTGGGGACAATAAAGTCTAACTAATTAACTAACAATGTTTCTGTGCCTGTCAAGCTTTCTACTAAAGAAACTGCACACAGGCAATTTACAATGATAACCATGGCTCATTTATCACTCAAAATATAATGAAACTGGTCTTTAATTTTAGACAGAGGTTGACAAAAGTAGCCTCTAATTTCTAGCCGACAACTTTTTTTTTTGTCAGTTTAAATGACAACTTTCCTGGCAGATTTGATCAGCTGTTGAGGCTTAAATCATCTAAACATTGCTATGGAATCTGGAACCCAATGCTGATATAGGGTTATATCAATCAATCAATCAATCAATCAAACAACCAACCAATCAATCATTATTTGTTTAGAGGCAATTCACAATAAAAGTTATCTCATGACTCTTTCCAATTTGAGCAGGTCTAGACCATACTCTGATTTATTTATTAACAGAGACCTAATATTTCCCCCACAAGCAAGCACTTGGTGAAAAAAACTGCCTTTTTCAGGCAGAAACCTCAGAGCAGAACCGAACTCAATTATGGCTGGCCATCTGCCTTGACCAGCTGGGTTGAGAGAGAGCGAGAAAAAGAGAGAGAGATAAAGAGATCAGTCCCAATTCAATCTGTAATCTGAGATCAGAATTATTTGTTGTTGTTGTTGTTGTTTTTCCCAGGACATCGATAGATGTACTGAACTTATTCAACCATTTCATCTTTTTTTTTTTTTTTTTACCCAATATTATAATAATAATAAATAATAATAAATTTTATTTATAAGCGCTTTTACACATGCTCAAAGACACTTTACACTTTTAAAAAAAAAATCATGAAATATACAGTTAAAAACAGTAAGATACAGTAAAAACACAGAGAACAGTATAAAACAAGCACATCAAGATTATAAATTAAAAGCTAATTTAAAAAGGTGCGTTTTGAGCATGGTTTTAAATGTTGGGAGGTGTGTGCAGGTACGGATAGGTATGGGGAGTGAGTTCCAGAGGGAGGGGGCAGCGATGGAGAAGGCTCTGTCTCCCCAGGTTCGGTGCTTGGTCCGTGTAGGTAGGGAGAGGATGTTTCCTTCGGATGAGCGGAGGTCGCGGGAGGGGGTGTGGTTATGAAGTAGGTCAGTGAGGTAAGGGGGGGCTAGGTTATTAAGTGCTTTGTGAGTGAGGAGGATGATTTTGAACTGTATGCGGTGAGTGATGGGCAGCCAGTGTAGGTCACGGAGGACGGGGGTGATGTGGTCTCTGGAGCGGGTATGGGTGAGCAGGCGTGCGGCTGAGTTCTGGATGTATTGCAGTTTCTTGAGAAGTTTAGATGGTGAGCCATGGAGGATGCTGTTACAGTAGTCCAGTCTCGATGTGACAAATGCATGTATGAGGGTTTCTGCAGCAGAGAAGGTGAGTGAGGGGCGGAGACGGGCGATGTTTTTCAGGTGGAAGAAGGCGGTCCTGGTAATATGGTTGATGTGGAGGTCAAACCGTAGTTTACTGTCAAAGATGATTCCTAGGTTGCGGGTGTGTGATGAGGGTGATAGAGTGCAGTTATCGAAGGTGAGGGAGAAGTTGTGACTGGCTTTGGTGCGGGAGGCAGGGTCAATGATGATTATATCCGATTTGTCACTGTTTAGTTGAAGATAGTTTGTTTGCATCCATGATTTAATTTCGGTGAGACAGTTGCTGAGTGTGGAGTGGGTGGTGTTGGTGATGGCTTTGGTGGATATGTACAGTTGGATGTCATCGGCATAACAGTGAAACTGAAGGTCGTGTTGACGGATGATCTGGCCAAGGGGGAGGATGTAGAGAATGAAGAGGAGGGGACCAAGCGGGGACCCCTGGGGGACCCCTTGTGACAGGGGAGCAGTGGGGGAGGTGCAGTTGTTTATGCTGATGAACTGTTGTCGGTTTGTGAGGTAGGAGCGAAACCAGGAGAGTGCTGTGCCGGTGATGTGGAGAGAGGATTCCAGACGGGAGAGCAGGATGGAGTGGTTTATGGTATCAAATGCAGCTGTGAGGTCGAGGAGGATGAGGATGGTGAGGTGTCCGGAGTCTGATGAGAGGAGGAGGTCATTGGTGACTTTCAGGAGGGCTGTCTCGGTGCTGTGCTTTGAACGGAAACCAGATTGGAAGGATTCAAACAGGTTATTGGAGGTGAGGTGGGTTCTGAGTCGTGACGCGACAGCACGTTCCAGAATTTTTGACAGGAAGGGGAGATTGGAGATGGGGCGGAAGTTATTTGGGTTGTCAGGGTCAAGACCGGGTTTTTTAATGATGGGTGTGATGGCAGCCAGTTTAAGGGTTTGGGGGACAGAACCAGAGGAGAGGGAGGCGTTAATGAGGTCAATGATGAGTGGGGAGATAACTGGGAGGCAGTCCTTGATGAGTTTTGAGGGTATGGGGTCCAGGGCGCAGGTAGAGGTTTTTATTCCGGTCATGATGGTTGTGAGTTGTTCTGGTGATACAGGATAGAAATGGGTCAGGTGCTGGAAAGTGGTGGGCGAGGAGGCAGGTGGTGAAGCAGGGGGGGAGGCAGGTGGGGAGATGGGAGGGGTCCTGGAGGTGTTGAGGTTACTGTAGATGGTGTTGATTTTTGATTGGAAGAATGATAGGAATGATTGGCATTTTTCAGTGGTGAATGATGAGGAGATGTTGTCTTGAGGTTTGAGGAGGGAGTTTATGGTGGAGAACAGAGCCTTGGGGTTGTTGGAGCCAGAGTGGATGAGGTGGGAGTAGTGGGTGGACCGGGCAGCATTGAGTGCTTCTTTGTACTGTTGTAGGTGGTCGGTGTATGCTAAAAGGTGAACTGATAATCCAGTTTTCTTGTAGAGTCTTTCGAGTTGTCTTTTCCGGGTCTTCATTTGGCGGAGTGTTGGGGTGAACCAGGGGGCAGAGTGAGTGAAAGAGACAATTTTTGTTTTTACGGGGGCAAGCTGTTCCAAGCAGGAGGAGAGTGTGTTATTGTAGTAGTTTACCAGGTCAGTGGGGTCGTCAGATGGTGGGGGAGGGGAGGCAGACAGACAATGGGTGAGTGAGGCTGAGAGAGCTGAGGGAGAGATGGATTTAAGATTTCTGAAAGTTATGGTCCGTTTTTGTTTTGTGGTGGGGACAGGGATGTCTATGTTCATGGTGATGGCCAGGTGGTCAGAGATATACAGGTTGTGGCTAGTTAACTGTTTGATGTTGAGATTGGTGGAGCAAACCAAGTCCAGAATGTGACCACGGCTGTGTGTTGGGAAGTTGATATGTTGGGTGAAGTTGAGACATTTTAACAGTTCCAGAAATTCTGTGGCTGGTTTATTGTCTGTGCTGTCGATATGTAGATTGAAATCACCCAGGAGGAGAACAGATGGTGAGATGGCAGACAACTGAGTTAGAAGGTCGGCAAGATCAGAAAGGAAGGAGGGATGTGGTTTGGGAGGGCGATAAATGATTGCTGTGACCAGAGGACAGGGACCGGAGAGTTTGTAGGTGAGGTGTTCAAATGAGGGGGCAGGAGGAATGGAGATGGTGGTTGTCTTGATGTTATTTCTGTAGATGGCAGCAATGCCACCTCCCCGGCCCTCTGTGCGGGGTTTGGCCATGTAGGTGTATCCTGTGGGAGTGACTTGATTTAATGAAAAATAATCCAGAGGTTTTTGCCAGGTTTCAGTGAGACAGAGGAAATCCAGGTTATTGTCCGTTATAAATTCACTGAGAATAAGGCTTTTGTTGTTGAGGGAGCGGGTGTTGAATATGGCCAGTTTCAGGTGATGTTGGTTTGTGAGAGGGTGTGAGGACCGGGGAAGTGGACGGAGATTGGCTGGATTAACATGTCTCGTACTGAGTGGACAGAGGCGTCTGTGACTGATGATGGTGTGGATATGAATAACAGGTTGTAGTTGTAATGACTGATGTGGCCGAGGAGGGGAGCTAGAGAGCGGGACCGAGTGTAGTGGAGCCAGTGGGGCTTTGGGAGGAGAAGAAGAGTGAGTGGAGGGGGTGTGGCAGGTAAACAGTCATGCGAGTTCACGTGTTCCAGTGTGGACAGCGTGTTGGAGATTAGCTGCTAGCATGTTGCTTCCGTGCCTGTTTGGGTGGAGGCCATCAGTTTTGAAGAGGGTGGAGCGGTTCCAGAAGAGATTAAAATTGTCTATGAACTTGATATTGCGAGTGGTGCAGGTGGACTGTAACCAGGTGTGGAGGCTGAGAATCCTGCTAAAACCTTCCGCTCCGCGGGCCACGGTGGGAGTCAGCCCGGAAATGAAAATGGACTTCCCACAGCTGCTTAGGAAGTTTAAAAGGTCTAAAAAATGTTTTTTTGTCAGTTCAGACTGTCTAAGAGAGGTGTCATTGGACCCAACATGAACGACCACTCGTTTTATGGAGGACGGGAGAGAGCGCAGCAGCGCCGGGAGTTTATTTAAAATGTCTTGAACTGTGGACCCAGGGAAACAGTGCGTGGCAGCGTTAAAAAAGCGGACATTTCTGATTATTGAATCTCCAACTATTAATGTAGTTGGGGAGAAAAGTGGACGAAGGGATGACGACTGCTGGTTCCCATTTCCCGGGAGAGTGGAGACTGAGTCAGCGCTGTGAGAGGAGGACGTGGAATGAGGACGGACCGGGTTGGCAGCGGGGACGGCGGCCGGGACATGAGAGGGATTTCCCGACACCGGCTTCGGGCGAAGGGGGATCCCAGGGCGGCTGGGCGCGGCCGCTTCCAGGAGCTTTTGACGGGGCGAATGAGTGGAGGAAGCCGGCTTTGATAGCGGAGGGGAATGGTCATTTTGAAGTGGGGGAAATGTGTCCTCGTCCAGGATGGAAAACCTATTGGACAATTTGAGGGCCATAGGTGCTGGTGTGCTTTTCTGGAGAGTATTCCATGATTTCCGACGGGATCAGGGAGCAGGAGTGAAGTTGACCAGCGCCTTGGGCTTTGCTCCTAGCCGGGACCAGTGAGCTGCGACCGTGATGGCAGGATTGTTTGGAGACGTGAGTGGGACAGTTGAGTCGAGTTCTCCCGTGGATGTTGAGTTGGCTGCGGGACCCAGAGCGACGACCATCGAGTCCATGATGTGTTCCTCTTCCCTCAGCTGGTACAGCGTGGACATCCTCCCTTCCAGCTCATCGATCCTCTGGCTAAGCCGGTGGCAGCTGTCACAACCAGGCGAAGTAAGTGGAGCCATGTCACGGTGGGGTCGGTGGAGGTTTTCTGGGGAGGAATAAACACACTGTGGCCAGTAATGGAGTCGGAACAGGTGAAGGGTTGTGGTGGTGGTTGTTGTTGTGGTGGTAGTAGGCCGGGGAGGTCAGCAGAGACAGTAGCACAGGGGGAGACTTACACGCGAGGGCTCCACGGAGGGAGCCCACGGCGGAGAGTAGATTCAGTATACACACAGGTCAGAGTTGGTCAGCGAGACTTACCGGCGCAGGCCCAATAAACTGGGCCTGGTGAGTTGGATCGGCCTCCGGTAAGCTGTGTTGGAGGTCTTCCGTGGAGGTTAGCCCAGTGCTAACTGTGGTTACGCGGTGTGGTGCCGGTCGGGTTTACAGGATAAAAATGTTTTAAAAATCTGCACATCCGATGATCCAGTCGATTATGCCGAATTAGAAGACAGACTTTGCAGAGTAGAAATCTGCCGTCAAATGACGTCAAGTTTGGATAAAAACCTGTTTAAAATCGGATTGTAGTAGCTTTGGGGCAGCGAGTCTACACGCGTCTGTGTGACATGAAGGACAGCCCGGAAGTGTCTGTTTTTAGCCACCTAACAGTTTGTAACTTTAGACTTACAAACTGTGTGCAATGCATCATTGCACACAGTTTAGTAATTGCACCTAGCTAGATCCAGTGCATGGTGGGCAGCACAGTGGTGCAGTGGTTAGCACTGTTGCCTCACAGCAAGAAGGTCCTGGGGTTGATACAAACCGGGAGCTTGTGTGGGTTCCCTCTGGATTCTCCATCTTCATGCCACAGCCCAAAGACATGCAAGTTGGGTTACTCAGTCACTCTAAATTGCTTGTGGGTGTGAATGTTAAGTTTTTATATATCAACTCTGTGATGAATGAATAGATCCAGTGCAGACTAATACAACTGTTATTTGGCCTGTCTCACATTGATAAATGGGGATGAGTGGTATGAGCTTCAGTGTGGTCTGCTGTAAGCCGCAGCAGGATGCAAAAAAACAGAATAACAGAAACCGATATATACAGTGATTTCTCTCGCATCCACATCTCTACTAAGATGTTCATTGACACAGAAAAAGCTTTTCTACCAAAAAAAATGCAAAAAGCTTGCATAAGCGGAACATTCATGTGCACTCATGCAGTCAGAGCTCAGTGTACTTTTAGCTCTGGCTTTGTCACAGGAGCAATCATACGGAGGGATTTTATTGTGTCAGTCTAACAGGAGGAACATGCTGTCTGCCATCTGTCAAATGATGTTGATTGCAGATGTTTTTGTTCATAGAAATAATTACAAAGATCTCAATAAAAACCAGTCCACTCAATGTTGGTGAATACAAAGTACAAAATATTAAGTACAAAGTTTAACCATAAAGGTAGCATAAAAAAAGAAATATTCATGTAAAGTACAAGCGACCTCACCCTAACCTTAACCCAACCTATTGCAACAATAATCAAATTGTTTCAACCACTATTTTGGCAAGATGACTTACAAACATGTCCTAATTTTTTCAGTGTAATAGTCCTATCATATGTTGTTGGTGCCTCTAAGCAAGGCACAATCTAAATAAATGTGCAGCAGCTGAAACTGAGAAGCATTCAAGTGATTTTAGAATAATGGCAGCTAAAACAGAGACACAATCAGTTCACTGTTTGCAACAGCAGGATTCTCCTTTATCAATGACTCTCCATCTCTGGTGATGTAGCATTTTTCTTTAAATCAAACCTTCTGCCATAGAAAAAGTTTTTGACCCATTTAGCAATTGTCTTCTTATTTTTATCAATAAATAGTTTAGCATATAACCCTCTGCAATAAAACAAATGGTCACATTTACAGTTTGTGATAAAAAAATTGTTAATTAATCCTCTTTCACACAAAAAACCCACTAATACCCGCTGACATCAGGCTTTTGTTTTAAGTGTGAATGTGTACAATGGGGTTTACTCCAACATCAATTGACTCTGCAATAGTCACTGGTATTTATCAGCTTCTACTATCTGTGATGAAAACAACACTCGGATGGACAGGTTTAATTCTTTCCTTGTCAGGCACAATGCTATGGATGTGTATTGAAGTTAAGGCTGCCGGCTTGTTAATACTTTTCCATCCATCTCCGTTCAAGCAGCATGAGCCTGTTAGCTGCCCGATCAACTGCACACGTGCAACTCTCAACAGAGAAATAAAGGACATGTCTCACTCCTTAGCTACTTCCATTATCAGTTTCTAATTCAGAAGTTTATTGATTAGGAATTATTATGACATTTTTATTAACATGATTTATTAACATATGATCTGCTGAATTCATCTCCTGGCAATGGAAAAAAGTAAAACGCCCATTATAACATATACATATATATTTTTTATTATTATTTATTTTATCATTGTGACATTCTCGTATGTTTTTATGTTATGTCATATTGTATTGCACCAACTGAGATGCATCTGTGATTTCATTATAAGCTGAGCTTACAATGACAATAAAAGAATTCTATTCTATTCTATTCTATAATTGGGTTTACCCGTGTTAAGAAACCTACTTATACACTCTAATTTTGGTGTATAAGTGGTATTAGTGAGCTTTAGAGGTGCTGGTTGTTGGTCTTTGTTACATTTGGCCATAGCCAGCCAAGCTGTTTCACTCAGTTTCCAGTCTTTATGCTAAGCTAAGCTAACCTGCTGCTGGCTGAAGCCTCATATTTACCATACAGACATGACAGGGCAAAGTGCATAGGGTGAATGATCTAATATCCTCAAATACTTTTCCTTAAAGATAACAAGAAAATTAATTTGTTTCTTACACCAGCTTGATGGGAACTAAAATTAATAGGTAGGATCAGAGTCAGGGACATTTATATGATACAAATATAAATTTGCCTTTTATAGCTAAATGGATCTGAACATAGGTCTGTATCTTTGTAATTATATTCAGTGACCACAGGAGGGAGCTACAGAGTCTCTATAGTGGTTTCATCTCCAGTAGTGAGGACCAGAAGACATGAAGTCTGCAGAATGCGAATGTATCAATCTTCATGCATTTTAACCTGTTTTAGCACAGCCTCACAGCCCTCGGACTAGATTTGATTTAATTGGTCAAAAAATGATTTTATACTTTTACAGATACCCGTCAACTTCCAGTTTTGAGTGTCAGTGTTTCAGACAGTGTCTAAAAAACAGGATGAAAGAGACTGCACCTGCAGGTATACTTTGCTGTCTCAGCTTCAAGTAAGATGGCCATGGTCGGGATGCATCCACATTTTTAGAAGTGTGAAAAACCTCTTGAACATACAGTTGAACACAGACCCAGTAATGAGTTGTTTGTTTGACTCTCAGGATAATCCTGTGTGATGTGCAGTCTCTGAGGGGGACAGAGGGACAAGGGAAGACAATGAAGGGCAAATGGTTTTATCTGTCTAGTTCTATCTTTTAGGTCAAGTCATTTTACAAGCTGCTCAATGCTCCCCCTCCCTCTCTTCATCTTTGTCTTACTTGTTCTCTCACTAAATGTCTCTATGCCATCTGGACAGTTTGAGCCTGCAGCATCTTGTTTCTGTCTCTCTTCCTTTGATGGGTTATTAAAAGGTTCACAAGATAATTTTAAAACCCTGCATTAGGGCTTGTGGGTCTCTGCCATCCATTTCATGAATAATCTAGTCTTAGCTCACTTATTGAGGAGCTTGCTCATGCAAGTGCTAAAAGAAAAACTAGAATTACCGCCTTGCGGTTGAATTGCTCAACACACCAAGTTGCTGTTCCTGAGCTATGGTGTTGAATAATAGCCAGAACATTTTTTGCAGAATATTGATGTCACAGTGAAGTTGACCTTGACTTTTTGGATATAAAATGTCAATGCGTAAGAATTGTTGAGTAATAACCCAAAACATCTTTGTGAGGTTACAGTATAGTGCATTAGCAATATCATTCATCACTTTCAATGCTGCTGGATAGAGGACTCTAAGAGGCTCCACTTTGAAAAATGTCTGAACATGACTCAGCACTGTTTTGCAAAGGTCCTCGGGAGAATATTAATAACATGAAAGCATTCTCTGTTGCACACTGAGTTACATTCAAGACACGAAAACCAAGATGGTGTGTTTGCCACTAGATTTACCCCTCATCTTGACATTGACAGTAGATGTGACATTTTAATGCCTTTCTTCAACATCTATGATGTTAAACAATCAAAAGTGTGTGTCCTTTCAAGGCTCAGTTATAAAATCCCAACACAACATGGAGTGTCTCTACTGCCAGCTCCTGACAGCATTGTCAGAGAAGGGCCAGCTCTAGTCATTTTTGTGCTCTTTGTTTTAGATATATCAAGTGTGCCAGCTAATATAAAAAATATTTTTTTATGGTTCCCCATATTAAAATTTCTTGTTTTGTTGTTTGTCAAAATCAATTTGAAATAATGAAACAAATGTGTTTCGAGTGATAATATAATTAATATTACAGAGGCTATAGTTGATGAATGTTCTCAGTCATCCAGGTCATGGTAATTCTAAGTGTTGTATCGTAGGCAGCTGGACTTGTTTCAGTTTCTTGAAGATGTTTCACCTGTCATCAAAGAGGCTTCTTCAGTTCTGACTGGAAGTAGGTGGTCATCAGACAGAGGTCAAGTAAGACACAACACAGGAGGGCCAACTCCTCAGGTCAAGACTCTGCTGTCCACTCAGCTTAACAACCATTCACGTTCAGGACGTTCAAACTGTTCATGTTTTATGTTGGTGGTATAATGGACACATGTTATGTTAGGATGTTGACAAAGAGAAAGCATGATGATGAGGTTATGAATGGCACATAATATCAGCAGCAAGTCACACAATGGCACAGTTAAGATATTAAGCTGGAATTTCTTTTCAGCACTGTAGCCAGGCTGACAGAAAGTCACAGCTCTACTGAACCATGTATTCCTACAACGCTCAGTAGTAATGACTTCATGAGCTTCTTTAATGATAAAATTTTAACTATTAGAGACAAAATCCATCATCGCTTGCCCTCAACTGGCACTATTGTATCTTTAAACACAGGAACCTCAGAAACAGTTGTAAATTCTGACTTATATTTAGACTGCTTCTCTCCCATCCACCTCCACCAACTAACTTCGATGGTTTCTTCATCTAGACCAACAACTTGTCTCCTAGACCCCATCCCAACTAGGTTGCTGAAAGAAACTTTACCTTTAATTAGCACATCTTTACTAGAAATGATCAACCTGTCTCTATTAACAGGATACGTACCACAATCCTTTAAACTAGCTGTAATTAGACCGCTCCTTAAAAAGCCTAATCTTGATCCAGAAGCTTTAGCCAACTATAGACCTATATCCAACCTCCCTTTCCTCTCCAAGATCCTTGAGAAAGCAGTCGCCAACCAGCTATGTGACTTTCTTCATAAAAATAGTTTATATGAGGATTTCCAATCAGGTTTTAGAGCACATCATAGCACAGAGACGGCACTGGTGAAAGTTACAAATGACCTCCTAATCGCTTCTGACAAAGGACTTGTCTCTGTCCTGGTCTTACTAGATCTTAGTGCTGCATTTGATACCATTGATCATCACATTCTACTACAGAGACTGGAACACTTAATTGGCATTAAAGGACCCGCATTAAACTGGTTTGGGTCCTATTTATCGGATCGATTTCAGTTTGTACACGTTAATGATGAGTCATCCCTGTATACCAAGGTTAGTCATGGTGTTCCTCAAGGCTCCGTGCTTGGACCCATACTATTCACCTTATATATGCTCCCTCTAGGAAATATAATTCGTAAACACTCCATAAACTTTCATTGTTATGCAGATGATACACAGTTATACCTATCAATAAAGCCAAATGAAACTAATCAGCTTACTAAACTCCATGCATGTCTCAAGGACATTAAGACCTGGATGACCTGCAATTTTCTGCTGTTAAACTCAGATAAAACCGAAGTTATAGTACTTGGTCCTAAACACCTTAGAGATGCATTATCTAATGATATAGCAAGTTTGGATGGCATTAACTTGGCCTCCAGCACCACCGTCAGGAATCTGGGAGTTATCTTTGATCAAGATATGTCCTTCAACTCCCACATAAAACAAATTTCAAGGTCTGCATTTTTTCATCTACGTAACATTGCAAAAATCAGGCCCATCCTGTCTCAAAAAGACGCAGAAAAGCTAGTCCATGCATTTGTTACTTCCAGACTGGACTATTGTAATTCTCTATTATCAGGCTGCCCTAACAAGTCTCTAAAGAGTCTCCAGCTGGTCCAGAATGCTGCAGCACGTGTACTGACAGGAACTAAGAAAAGAGATCATATTACTCCTGTATTGGCCTCTCTGCACTGGCTCCCTGTAAAATCAAGAATAGAGTTTAAAATCCTTCTCCTCACTTACAAAGCTGTTAATGGTCAGGCACCATCATATCTCCAGGAGCTCATATTACCCTATCACCCAACTAGAGCATTACGCTCCCAGAACGCAGGATTACTTGTAGTTCCTAAAGTCTCCAAAAGTAGAATGGGAGCCAGAGCCTTCAGCTATCAAGCTCCTCTTCTGTGGAACCATCTTCCTGTTTTGGTCCGGGAGGCGGACACCCTCTCTACCTTTAAGAGTAGACTTAAGACCTTCCTCTTCGATAGAGCTTATAGTTAGGGCTGGACCAGCTCTTAGTTATGCTGCTATAGGCCTAGTCCGGGGGACAATGACACACTGAGCTTCTCTCTCCTCCTCTCCTCTCCATCTGTATACATTATGCCTGTATACATGCCCCATCTCTGCATGTCACTGACTTACTTCTTCCCCGGAGTCCTTGTGCTTTCTAGTCCTACAGGCTCCCATGGATCCTGGCCGCGCCCGGGTCGTGGATCGTGGATGCGCCCACTGCTATGGCCCTGCCTGATCGTGGATGCGCCCACTGCTATGGCCCTGCCTGATCGTGGATGCGCCTACTGCTATGGCCCTGCCTGATCGTGGATGCGCCTACTGCTATGACCCTGCCGGATCATGGATGCGCCTACTGCCATGACCCTGCCTGACACCCACCACTACTGTCGCTAATATTAGTCACATCTGTTACATATGTTCCACTACTATTATTGTAATGCATTACTACATACCATCCTTACCATTAATCACTACTACTGTTATCACTAGTAATCACATTTCCATGTGCATTTCATTATTATTGCTGTAATACATCTTTATGTACTTTCACTCCTGTCAACCATCGCTTATAATTGAATACATTGTGATCTCGTTGATCTGCTCTGTACATGCGACATCTATTGCACGTCTGTCCGTCCTGGGAGAGGGATCCCTCCTCTGTGGCTCTCCCTGAGGTTTCTTCCGCATTTTTTTCCCTGTTAAAAGGGCCTTTTTTTGGGGCAAGTTTTTCCTCACTCGAATCGAGGGTCGAAGGACAGAGGGTGTCATCTCTGTAAAGATTGTAAAGCCCTCTGAGGCAAACTGTGATTTGTGAATTTGGGCTATACAAATAAAATTTGATTTGATTTGATTTGATTAAAGAGGGAGTCAGGGTATTTATCTCTCTCTCTCACTCTGGGTGTGTTATCACTATATTCAAGCCTTCCTACAGAGAGGAGGATGTTTACCTTCAGTGTCTATCGGTTCCTTACTTAGGTCATAAAACAAGTTTCAAAACAAGTAATAAAACAAGGTCAGAGAAGAGGTCACAAGCTACAGGTCACAGTTCACACTTAGCAGTCTCTCTTAAGAGGGCTGTGTAACATCAATTCACGTTCTTCTACATGTAGTGCAAAATTCTCATCACATGGCCTATATCAGGAGATTCAGCACAATTCACTGAATCAGGGTATATAAGGATTTTGAATGTGCGACAAAGTATGTGGGAGTTATAAGCCAAAATGCACTTTCCTTGATTATAGCACCACCTAGTGGTGGAAATTCAGAACGACAACAGATTATAAAAAAATTTGCCAGGTGTCATATATATTCCAAGTTTGGTGAGTTTTGGGGTATGTTCAGGGCTCCAAAAAGCTGCCTAATGCGCAGAAGAATAACAAATAATCCTTACAGATACAATAGGTCCTCGCACGAGATTCGTGCTCGGGCCCTAATAATCCTTACAAAAACAATAGGGTCCTTGCAGGTTCTGTTAAAATAATTCTGCGTACATTTAGAACTGAAGGGAGGAGATCTGAGTCAGCTCAAGGTTCAAACAAGGGTTTTCATCTTGTACAAGAGGAGCATTCACAGAGCAACACGCAAGTCAGTTACAAAGTGAAGACTCCTTGTCTAAAGAGGGAGTCAGGGTATTTATCTCTCTCTCTCTCACTCTGGGTGTGTTATCACTATATCAGATGCTTATTCAAGCCCTTTTACAGAGTGAAGAATGTTTATTTTTAGTGTTTGTGATTCCTTACTTAGGTCATAGAACAGGTTTCAGGGCAAGGCCATAAAAGAGGTCACAGTTCACAGTTCACTCTAAAAAAGTGCTGTGTAACATCAATTCACATTCTTCTAGATATAGCACAAAATTCTCATCACAGGTTCCCTGCTCGGGCCCTAAAAAAATCAAAGTCCAGTATCTCCAACAAATTATATCTAAGCTAAATAATAACATAAACTAAGCATGTAAAGAACAACAAATATTTCTGTTTTTTCCTTACAAGCTTAGTTTACCTTTTGTTTACAGATAAACTTTTTAATAAGGCCCATCTTTAAGTATTAACCTTTGATTTGAAGTTTTTGGTTTGTTCTGTTGCCTGGATTGCTGTGTTTTTATGTAACCACAAGATGGCGCCTCAATTAGTAAAGCAAACACAGGTAACAGTACAGGTGACACAGATGATGAGCTGATGACTGATTAATGTTATTCTATAGGATGAGTTAAGAGCAGTTGAATTTTGCTACCCTAATCTAACTTGTGAAGAGATGAGGACTTCAATCCACTCCAAGGAAAATGGCTCTTAGAAATTTGTACCCTATCCTGAACATAATTACTGATTAAAAATAGACATGTTAAAATAACCAGAGATTCCTGAGGACTGTGATAAGTGGAAATGGAATTAAAAAAAACGACTTTTTTAAAAAATATTTTTTTACCAGCTTAGACACCTTTATTTGTTACGAGACAGGAAATCATGGGAGAGAGAGGGGATGTGACATGCAGCAAAGGACGTCCAGCTGGGATTCGAACCGCGGTTGGCTGCGTACGTGGTATTAAACTTCGCTATGCCATGGCCACCCCACACTAGCTTTGTGTCCCATCTTGGCCACCCCAGTAAAAATGTCCTGGATACGCCACTGACTCTTATCTTATCTGGGCCAGCCACCAGTGACTTGACAAGCTGAGTCCCAGGCAACTCAATTACTGGCCTGAGTGGAGCTGCAACGGGGCAGTTTACACAGCTTCAACTTTCCCCTACAACGTGCTTAAATGGCTTTGTTGCATCGCAAATCTTTTGTCTGAACTAGGCTTTAGACAAATATAATTGTCAGAACGCCATGATTGTTATGTGTTTTATAGATGCCTGTCAGGCTTTTGATCAGTATGGTTGGCAATATAATACATAATATGAATATAATATGGGCGGCTGTAGCTCAGTGGGTAGAGCAGGTGACCAGCGACCAGAAGGGTTCGAACCCTGGCTTCCCTGGGCGGAACTGAGCTACATGCCGAAGCATCCTTGAGCAAGATGCTGAACCCCAAAATTGCTCCTGATGCGCAGTTGGCACCTTGCAAGGCAGCCACTGCCATCAGAGGGCCCTGACAACAACTTCTGAAAGTTTGTTCTTCATATGGCAGTGACTTTGATATCAAATACAATGCTGGTAAGAGACAGAATTAGTATCTCTTTTTGATTATATTTTTGTGTGATGGGAGAGAGGGTGATGGCATGCAGCAGAGGGCTACAGATCTGATTTGAACTCTGGGCTGCTGCTGTCTGTCTCTGTGGGGTGCACACTCTACCAACTGAACTACTGGGGCACCCTCCTGATTTCTTTCTATTTGGTATTGCTCTTAATGTGTGTAATTAAATATTTTGCCAATTATATTGTCAATGACCTATCAGATGATAAAGACGTCCACAGACAGTGTTTTAAGTATGGGCACTGGCAGTATGTAGCAGACCCAATATTTTCTATGTATCTGTGAGCCTCTGTGCTCTGCCATAATAAGAAATCCTATCTGATTAAAAATCTGATTAAAAATAGAAGTTAAGCATTCAATTCCATGCCAACTCACCCAGAATTCTGAATGTTTTTCATTTCATGTCATGGATTTCCTCAAAAAATTGAAATACCATTGTCTATTTAATTTAAGGGACCTTTCAAAATTCCATAGCTGCACTCCAAATTGTTTTTAGTTGTGAATTTTTGAAGTTCAGTTTTGTGATTCTTTGTATGTGTATTCAAAACCTCACCAATTGCTTATTTTTCACTGAATTGTGTTGAAATTTGTATTAAACATTGAGAAACATTTAGGCTAATTTGTGACACGTATGGCTTTAAAATTTGTTAAGAATATTTCAGATGCACCATCAAATCATCTTGTACCAAAAGAAAGAAAAAAAAAATAATGAAATGAAATATTTTTTATGTGAAAGTGTTAATAACAATGTACAATCATAATTAAATTCAGTGTAACCAGTTCTGTTGCAGGACACTTTAATGAGAAGCAACATAACTACTTTTCTGTATTTTCTATAGCAGTAATTCCCAAAGTGTGGGCCGCGTACTGCAGGTGGGCCGTGAGAGGTCATTTTCTATTTTTTTGTAATTAAGTTTTAAGTTACTATTAAATATTTATGGTTAAATATTTTAATTTAAAAAAGTAATCACAACTAATGAAACAAAACCATGTGATTTAAATTGCGTGTTATTCTTCATTTATCTGACCTATTTTTGAGCCGGAACATATCTTATATTTCATTATTGACGGGGGAATTGTAATTGAGGGAATACCTTATCACTGGCGGGAAAGAGTAACAATGGATCGGTGGCTGTCAGGAGTCAAAAGAAAACCTGTTGATGAGTCAATCTCAACAAGTGAAGAGGGTCAAAATGAAAAAACAAAAAGAAAGGCTTGTCGAAAGTACTCAAGTGAGTACCTATCATTGGATTTACGGGTGTCGGACCAGAAGACAACCCGCTGCCTGTCTGTGTGTTATGCTTGGAGGTGCTAGCAAACAAGGCGCTGAAACCATGCAAGCTCCAACGACATCTAGAAACAAAACATGGACAATATTCATCAAAGCCTCGAGATTTTTTCGAAAAAAAGCTCAGAGAGTATCAGAGCCGTAGAAAAGCAATTGAATCCACCAAGGCGGTGGAGGTTTCCTACTGAGTGGCAAAGTTGATCGCCCAGACCAGGAAGCCACACACCGTCGGGGAGGAGTTGATTTTACCCGCTGCCAAAGAGATGGTTGGAGTGATGGTTGGGGAGAATGCAGCTAAACAACTTAACGTGATTTCTTTGTCTGACAACACAGTCAAGCTTCGTATTGACGATATGGCTGAAGATGTGCTTAAGCAGCTAGTGATCAGAGTACAAGCAAGCCGTTTTTATGCTCTACAGAGCCAACGGACATTGAAAGCTTGGCAAATTTACTGGTGTTTGTCAGATATGAATATGATGGAGAAGTACACGAGGACTTTCTGTTTTGCAAACCGTTACCTTCACACACTACCGCGGAAACCATTTTTGACACTTTAAATGAATTCATGGTTTAAAATGAAATAGACTGGGCAAAATGTGTGGGACTAAGCACTGACAGAGCTCGGGCCATGGTGGGGAGACTGACTGGAGTTGTGAAAAGGGTCAAAGACATGGCTCAGCTGGTTACAGCTGTCCACTGCAGTATCCACAGAGAGGCACTGGCCACAAAGACAATGCCTGCGGATTTTAAGACTGTTTTGGATGAAGCTGTGAGAACAGTCAACTTTATCAAAAGTCAGCCGCTGCAATCACACCTGTTTGCCATATTGTGCGCGGAGATGGGGAGCGACCACCAGCAACTTCTCCTGCACACTGTGTGACAACCTCAAGTGTTTGTTTGTGTGGTTGTTTGGATATGTGTGTGTGTGGTGTGCCCCTCTCGCTCTCCCTTCTGTTCCTCACAGGTTGATTTATCATGGGCCTCCGGTGTGCGTCCTGGAGAGGGCGGGGCCACGTCCTTAAAAGCCATGTGGAGAACGCTATCTCTCTCTCTCCATTCCCAGCCTGGCATCCTGCAGCTCACCTGTTATTGTCCTCGTTGTTTTAGTTTACATCCAACACCCATACACAGCCATGCACCCCCACACACACCACTGATCGTTCTCACTACAGATATAGGTTGTATTCTGTTTTTGTTAGTCTATGTTAAATAAATATGATTGCCGGCATCTTCTCCTCTTGCGTTTGTTTGTCAGAGAACTGAGCCAGTTCTGACAAATGGGGGCTCGTCCGCGTCTCGGTTACGTGATTTTGTTTGGATTTAATGTTGCAGGGTAGAGAGGTTTTTTGTTCACCTGTGGAGGGTTAGGTGATACACTGGCTGCACATTTTCTGGAGGTTCCCGTTAGGCTGTAGGGCACTTTCTCCTTTGAGATCGTGTCTGTTTGTTTTTTTCGTGTAGTGTTGTGGGGAGCGGCTAGTGTTGGTTGCGCAAGCAACCATCTCCGGGGCACTCCGTGGGGTCGCCTGTGGTGGTCCCGCTGGTTTCGTGCTTAATCGACCCGCTGCAGAACCGCATGAAGACCAGGGTTGAGGTTAGCTAGATTTTGGGTAGGCAGTGAGGGGAACGCTCTGGGGGGCTTTTGGTTGCTCAAGTGCGCTAGCGGTGTGGATCCGGCTCTAAGGTGAATATGGATGGTTTGTCAGCTTTTTATGACGTGCCCTGTGCTGTGTTTTTGGACTCGTGTAGGAAAGATGAGTTGGTCGAAATTGCTAAACACTATGATATTGTGTTGCAAGAGGGAATACTTAAAGATGAGTTGAAGATGTTTGTGTTGTTGTCATTATTTGAAAGAGGGGTGTTGCAGGAAGAGCCAGGTGCTGCGGCAGCGCTGAGGCCAGAGTCAGCATTGGTAGAGCAGGCTGAGAGGCTCACGTTTGAGCAACAGAGGGAAAGGGCAGTATGGCAGAGAGACTTTTTGCAGTTGCAATTAGAGCTGGAACAGACAAAGCTGAGGGTTTGGGACCGCGATGGTAGGGGGCCTGGCGCGTCCGGTGAGTCGGGGTCTGTCACTGAGCGTGAGGGCAGAGACTTGACTACGAGTCTGCGCCTTGTGCCAAAGTTTAACGAGCGGGATCCTGATCCGTTTTTCACGTTGTTTGAGCGCGTGGCAGAGGCCAGGCAGTGGTCAGATGTGGATAGGGTTCTCCTGCTTCAGTGCATCCTCAGTGGCAAGGCGCAGGAGGCGTACTCGGCTGTGTGCGCGCAGGAGGGTCTGACTTATGAAATGGTGAAGTCAGCCGTCCTCAAGGCATATGAACTCGTCCCAGAGGCATATTGTCAGAGGTTTAGACAGTGGGTGAAGGTTGATAAACAAACGAATGTGGAATTTGTGCGCGATTTAACTACTGATTTTCACCGCTGGTGCTCCGCGGAAAAGGTAAATTCATTTGAGGGTCTGTGTGAACTAATAATCATGGAGCAATTAAAAAATGTTGCTCCTCAGCGCGTAGCCGCCTACTTAAATGAAAGAGGGCCAGCTACTGCGCTTAGAGCAGCCGAGTTGGCTGATGATTTCTTGCTGACGCACAAGTCTGGTTTTGCTGAGGTGCGCGAACGTGTAGTGGATGACAGTAGGTTTACGCGCAGCCGTTTTTCTAAACCTGTTCTGGCCCGTAGCGCGCCAGTCTCGGTGCGCCCAGGGCGTTCAAACGTGTGCAATTTTTGCCGTGGGGAGGGTCATTGGAAAGACCAGTGTCCTGTGCTCAGGCGTAAAAATGCTGTGCCTTCCCCAGGCCCTGCTATGTTGTGTGCAAGTGCGCGGGAGGAAAAGGAGGTGGAGGTGACCATCAGTTCTGGGGTTGAGCCTTTCATCATAGAGGCACGCGTGTCCTTGGTGGGTAGTGCTGAATGTGTTCATGTGAGAGTGTTGCGTGATACAGGGGCCCGACATTCTTTCATTGTGCAGTCTGTGCTCCCTTTTTCCTCTAATACGCAGTCTGGAGATTTCATTGTGATGCGGGGGATGGAGCTTGGCTTCGTCCCTGTGCCACGCCATGATGTGGTGTTGGATTGTGATCTGGCTAAAGGTGTGTTTTCTGTGGGCGTGCGGCCTGAGTTGCCTTTGCCTGGCGTCTCAATGATTCTAGGAAATGATATCTGTGGTGGCCGGGTTTGGCCCAGTGGTCCCCCGCCACCTGTGGTGGTGTCCGAACCATTAGAGGTGGCGTCTGACAGTTCGGCGCTGGAAGTTTTTCCTGTTTGTGCCATGACGCGCGCTCAGAGTAAATGTGCGTCTGTGCCATCAGAGGCTGCGGCCTCAGTGGAACCGGTTACGCTGCCTGATTTGCCTCCACTTGTGTGTCTCTCAAGAGAGGAGTGGATTAAGGCTCAGAAATCTGATATTTTGTTGTCCTCGCTGTGGGATCAGGTTGTGCCGTGTCACCAGGTTGGCGATGTAGCCCAGGGCTATTTTGTGCAAGAGGGGATTTTGGTCCGCAAATGGTTACCTTGTGATGAGGATGTTGTGGGAGCGCCTGTGTTTCAGGTAGTGGTGCCTCATGATTTTCGTTACCAGGTCTTGAGAACTGCACATGATGAAGGTGGTCACTTTGGGGTGCGTAAAACGTATCTGTCGGTGCTTAAACATTTTTTCTGGCCGCGGGCCAAAAAAGAGGTGGCGGCGTATATTAAAACATGTCATGTCTGCCAGCTGACGGGGAAACCCAATCAGCGCGTAAAGCCGGCACCATTGCAGCCCATCTCTGTGGTGAGTGAACCGTTTCAATATCTGATCATAGACTGTGTGGGGCCGTTGCCTAGTGCCAAGTCCAGTTGTAAGTATCTATTGACTGTTATGTGTCAGTGTACTCATTACCCGGCGGCTTATCCGCTTCGTACCATCACCACCAAAGCGGTAGTTAAAGCACTCGCACAGTTTATTTCAGTGTTCGGGATACCCAAGGTCATACAAAGTGACCAGGGTTCCAATTTTTCCTCCCATATGTTTGCAGAAGTGTTGAAATCGCTGGGGGTGAGCCACAACCAGTCCACTGCGTATCATGCGCAAAGTCAGGGCGCGTTAGAACGTTTCCATCAGACTCTTAAGTCCTTACTGCGCGCTTACTGTACAGAGTTGGATCGGGACTGGGAGGAGGGGCTCCCCTGGTTGATGTTGGTGGCGCGGGAGGCCGTGCAGGAGAGCACGGGCTTCAGTCCGAACAAATTAGTTTTTGGGCACTTGGTGCGTGGACCGTTGGCAGCGCTGAAAGGTGGATTGGTTCTGGCCGAGGCGCCCCGAAACCTGATCGACTTTGTTAATGGTTTTCGGCACAGATTGTTTCGGGCGGGTTTGTTGGCAAAGCAAAAACTGGGGCAGGCTCAAGTGAAAATGAAAGCCCAGTATGACCGGGGTACGGTGCGCCATGAGTATAGTCCTGGGGACCAGGTCCTCGCGCTGACACCGCTGGTCACGTTCTGATGTTAACTACCTTGTTGCTACAACAGGTCGAAGGAAGTCGTCCCAGTTATATCATGTGAACCTGCTGAAGCCATATTACCAGCGTTCGGGGCATGGTAAGGATGTAAAAGGTGAAGTTGGTCCAGCACTCTCCGTGGACACCTGTAGTGTGGCGCAGGAGACAGACGGCGTTCCTGAGCCTGATGACAGTTTGTTGAGTGGTAGGTTGAAGAACTCTGAGTCTTTGCGTAATCTGCATTCCCTGTTGGCACACCTGCCTGAGGAGCAGCGTGTCGAGTTGGTAGAGCTGATCCGTAGGTTTCCGCAGCTTTTTGGTGACGTTCCCTCTCGTACCTCCTGGATTGTACATGATATTGATGTGGGGGAAGCGCAGCCGATCAGACAGCGGTTTTACCGCATGGGTCCTGAGAAGCTGGGTCATTTAAACACTGAGATTGATTACATGCTGAAAAATGACATTGCCGTTCCATCTGCGTCCAGCCGGGCGTCTCCTTGTGTGTTGGTGCCTAAATCCGATAAGACTCTGCGATTTTGCACAGATATGAGGAAGGTTAATTCTGTCACAAAGTCTGATTCATTTCCATTGCCGCGCATGGACGATAGTATAGACAGGGTGGGGTCCGCCAACTTTGTGTCAAAGTTCGACCTGCTCAAGGGCTATTGGCAGGTGCCCTTGTCAGAGCGCGCGAGAGAGATTGCTGCATTTGTCACTCCTGCAGGCCTCTACTCATACACCATTATGCCCTTTGGTTTAAAGAACGCTCCGGCCACTTTTCAGTGGCTTATGAACCGAGTTGTGCATGGGTTAAAGGGCTGTTCAGTGTATTTAGATGATCTGGTTGTGTATAGTGACACATGGCATTCACATTTGCAGAGAGTGAAAGATGTGTTTGAGAGGTTGGCAGAGGCGCAGTTGACAGTAAACTTGGCCAAATGTGAGTTTGCTAGAGCCACTGTTACTTACTTGGGGCGTGTGGTTGGTCAGGGTAATGTTGTTCCTGTTCAGGCCAAGGTGCAAGCTGTGTCTGAGTTTCCACAGCCGACTACAAAGAAGGAACTCCAGCGGTTTTTGGGTCTAGTTGGATATTATAGAAGTTTCTGCAGAAACTTTTCTACTGTTGTATTTCCTCTGACGGAGTTACTGAAGGCTGGAGCTAAGTTTGTGTGGTCTAGTGAGTGCCAGCAGGCCGTTGATAACGTGAAGTCTTTACTGTGTTCCTGTCCTGTGTTGGCTGCTCCCCAGTTTGACAGTTTGTCTTGCAGGTAGATGCCAGCCAGGTCGGGGCCGGTGCCGTCCTGCTCCAGGGAGGGGACGAGGGGTTGTTGAGACCAGTCTGTTTTTTCTCAAGAAAGTTCAACCGACATCAGGCCAACTATTCAGTCATAGAAAAGGAAGCTTTGGCACTCATTTTGGCCTTACAGCATTTTGAGGTGTACGTAGGTGGGACGGCACCTTTAATTGTTTATACAGACCACAACCCTTTGACATTCTTGGGTTCCCTCAAAACTCCAAATCAGAGACTGGTCAGGTGGTCTCTCTTTTTGCAGGGTTATGATTTAGATATACGCCACATTAAAGGGCAAGATAATATCCTGGCAGATGCTTTGTCTAGGGCGCCTTTGCCTTAGAGTGATGGGGTATTGGGTCAGTTGTGCATCGTTTAATCCTGTGTGTTTGTGACATGTAACTTTTTCCCTGCTTCTATGCTCCTGCTCTTCCATCTTCCTCTCAGTCTCTTAAATAGGCTTCCCCGGTACCAGGTTGCAGAGTTCTGGGATGACTGAGTGAGTTAGGTTGGGTTTTGCAGTGGGAATTGTTTATGTGATGGTTCATGTGACTTAGTGTATTGTTACAACTGTAAATGGTTAACATGTAACTGGCCCAACCACCCTTAGGTAGCTTGTGGGTTTGTTATGACGGTTCCCCTTTGGGGCTCCATCTTAAGGGGGGGGGTGTGACAACCCCAAGTGGTTGTTTGTGTGGTTGTTTGGATATGTGTGTGTGTGGTGTGCCCCTCTCGCTCTCCCTTCTGTTCCTCACAGGTTGATTTATCATGGGCCTCTGGTGTGCGTCCTGGAGAGGGCGGGGCCACGTCCTTAAAAGCCATGTGGAGAACGCTATCTCTCTCTCTCCATTCCCAGCCTGGCATCCTGCAGCTCACCTGTTATTGTCCTCTTTGTTTTAGTTTACATCCAACACCCATACACAGCCATGCACCCCCACACACACCACTGATCGTTCTCACTACAGATATAGGTTGTATTCTGTTTTTGTTAGTCTATGTTAAATAAATATGATTGCCGGCATCTTCTCCTCTTGCGTTTGTTTGTCAGAGAACTGAGCCAGTTCTGACAACTGCAGTCCGGTGGCTTTCACTCGGCAAGGTGCTCACTCAACTTTTCGAACTGCATGACAAAGTCAGGACATTTTTCATGGACTCCCGCTTTGAACTGTCAGATCGATTCTGTGACTTCAAGTGGCTGTGCAAGTTGGCATATTTGGCCGACATTTTCAGCTATTTAAACGGACTCGATCGATCTCTCCAAGGAAAAACAGCGACCATGTTTCATGTCCACAGTAAGATAGAAGCCAGCATAAGGAAGCTGGAGCTGTGGGACCAAAGAGTGGGTCAGAACAACTACGAGTCCTTTGACAATCTGTGTGATTTTGTCACCAAAGAGAAGAGGCAGATCCTGGCCTCCGTGGCAGGTGCAATCAGAGAGCACCTGAAAACCCTAAAGATGCAGCTCCGGGAATACTTCCCTGTGCTCAGCGAGCAACACAGCTGGATACAGAATCCATTTGCCCCCCAAAATTAGGATGTCATCGCAGGTCTCAGCTCCAGGGAGCAGGACAGCCTCGAGTTATCTTGTGATACTGTTCTGAAACTTATCTTCAAACAGAAGCACTTTGCACATTTCTGGATGAATGTGTACCCGGAATATACTGATCTGTCTAACAAGGCATTGATGTTTCTGATGCCTTTTACTACCACCTATCTGTGTGAAACTGGATATTCAGCACTTGTGGCTTTAAAGAAGTATTGGTCTGATTCATCGTTCAAATAATGTTTTGTTTTTTTCTCCTTCATGTTGTTATTGGGCTGCTTTTTTTTATGTATATGCCTACGCTTTTATTCAATGTCAAACAGCCAGGATATGGCCTTGACAGTTCACTATTTGTTACTATTAATTTCCTACATTAGTTGAGATGCAGGTGACATAATGTGATTCATAGCCAGTGTATCCAGATACTGTTTGCAGGTGGTCTCACGGAGACTTCAGTAAATCTTGTTAATTAATATTCTGAGAGAGAGAGAACGCGCTTTTGTGCCGTAGAACGCCTCAAAATAATACACGGCAGACCAGCTGTGATGGATTGTAGTAACTGCATCAGACTGCATATGTTGAAAAAGTGCAAGTGTTGGCCTGATTCAACATTCAACGATAATTCCTGCCTGTTTTTCTTCATATTGATATTGGGTTGGATATTGTGAAATTTTATGTAAGTATTTTATTAGTCAGTGGTGAAACAGCCAGGATACGGGCTTAATTATTTCTTACATTGGTTACTGTACAAATCGTTACGTGCATGTAGATGGATTATTAATGTGCATGTTATTGCCATAGTAACGTATTGCTCTGTTCATGAAATAAAAAGAAATAATTTGTCTTAAGTCTTGTGTGTTGATCAGAGTTGTTGGGTGGGCCCCGAGAGATTTTCAGATTTTAAAGTGGGCCACGGCACTCTGAAGTTTGGGAACCCCTGTTCTATAGGAATAGAAGTGAAAGTCAAAGGTGTAGGAATGTCAAAATTTTCAAGAAATGAGAAGTATTTGGATATTCTATTTCAAACGTTTATTATCAGGGGTCATGAATGAGGATTTTTCGATAAATCTGTTTTTATAGTGGTTCTTAAATATTTCTCCCTTATGTGGTTTTGAGGTGTGCTTTGATGATGAATTTATTATTATTTTTTAAATGCTTTTATGATGTTTCTCATTGTTCTTCCTACTCTTTCTATATATGACACTACATAAAAAGTTCTAGTGTATTCTGTACACACCTAAAAAAAAACAAAAAAAACTACCACCTTTTATGGACCAGTTTATGGACCAAATATGGTGTTACCCATGTCCTCTAGTCTATTGGACACTCCCCTTACATCCCTGCCAGTCTGGCATAAAAATTGGCCTGAAGCCACATGACTACAAAACCATCCAATCTTTGTAGGTTCCCCATCGGCTGACGTGTGGATGTATATGATTGGTTACCTTTTGTATATGTATTATTTTTACTTCTTTGATTTCTTTTCCATCTTGATCCCAACGATGGAGGAGACATGGCTTATCCATCTGTCTCTCTGTCATTTTAATGTAGCTAACATTACATAAAGGCAGGCAAGGGGGTGGGTGGGTTGAGGATTTTGGTTTTTGTATATTAACTTAGTTTTTGGATGTTTTTGTTTGTTATGTTTTGCTTTCTTCTTCTTCTTCCAATGGCAACACCTTCTCTGTTAATGCACACTTGAATATTGAATGATTAAAAAAAAGAGACGTTATTCTTAAAATAGGTCATTTGTTAGAATTAGACTGAATTTTTGAGGCCGATATTGACATTTGAAAGTACAAAAGACCTACTAGTTGTTTTTAAAAACAAACACATAGAATTAAAAAGCATTTTTGATTCCATTCATGTGTAAAGCTATATTGCAACTGCTGTTTCTAAAACCACTTTAAACATATCTTGTGGCCAATGTGTACTACTGAGCCATGACAAAGGGATACGTTCCCTACGTAGTTGTTGTTGGGAAAGTTAGTCTTTTCATTTGTTGAACTAACTGAAACTACATTTAAGGTGACAAAATTTCTACCAGATGGTCCAGAACGCAATAAAGACATAAATTCTAAACCCTTTCTGGTGAAGTTGGAAAAACACACATTACAGCAGCATCTGACGCTGTTAAAAGAGGCAGGACCTACCGCAGCTGGGCATGCCTCCATCTTCATGGCTACAAGATGTACCTCTATGGAGGGGCAAGGCCTGTGAGAGGGGGGAGGAGTCGAGACAGGAAGGAGGGGGCGAGCAGGGCAGTGAAGGCGGGGCTACAACCAGGAAATGGGAGTGGAGAAGTGGGTGTGGTGTGTGGTGCAGGAAGGTGGGGCACCATGGTGAATCAAGTACATCAAGTTCATTCAACAAGAGAAGAAAAAACAACCCGAAAAACCAATATCACCAGAAGAATGTTCCGCAAAATTTGGTTAGCAGGAAATAAAAACAGGGACATCAATAGGAGGAAAGTATTGACATAGGAGAAACACATGCAGGCAGGTCAGATCAGATGAGTTTATGATTTTAACATCAAAAGTCATGCAACAGATACGTGAGAGGAGAAATGAAAGAGGGAACAGGAAAAAAAAGGGGGGGGGGAGTATATTTGAAAAGATCATGTGAAAAGTAGGAACACCAAGAGATGACAACACAACACAAAACAGCACAAAATAAAGATTAGTGGCATTTCACGTTACATATATCCTCCACATGCTGCTAGCATCATGATGGCTTCATCAGCAGTTAGCAATATTTTGCACACTGGTAATAGTTAGCAAACACAGGCTGGATGGGACTGAAGTTTGCAGTGATTCTACAAATTTAGCAGAACAGCACTGACCATGAAGCTGCTGGTTCAATTTGTGCCTATTCATATAATTCGTATAATTTTAGTGGACACTATAATTATGCAAATTTGAATGTAATCGAGCGCAGATATTCTGCACTAATTCTGGGTTAACTTTTGTTCAGCTAGCCCTGATCCAGGATAGATATGTTCATATCATTGTCCTGCATTGCCATGACACGAAAACACAGACCTCCAACATACTCATTCATAAAATTTGAGAAGACTGTGAAAAATATGAATACACTGCTAAGCATATTTAACTTGAGATTTGACTGATCGACTGGGGAAATTCACAAGCTATACAGCAGACAAAGTGTATAAAGTAATTGAAATAAACCCCACATTTACCAGCTGCAACATAAAAGAGAGGAACACACACACATTAATGTATCAATAGTTATAATCCAATAATATAACATATATTTTCAGAAATAGGCCATTCTACATAAAGAGTACTTTTATGTATATAGTATTTTGGGCAAATACATTTGAACTTTTACTAAACACAGTATTTCTACATTGTGGTATTACCTCACATTTACTTAAGTTAAGGACCTGAATACTTCTTCCACCAATTTGTCAGGCGGGGTTTAGCAACAAAAAATACAGTATTTTATGGCCAGGAAGGTTTCTTCCATTAAAGCCCCTGAAATCTTATTAAATTATCCTCAAAAACATTCAATATTCATGATTAATTAAGCAACAATCAAGTTAAAGTTTTGAACAAACATCCCGGTGTATTAACAACAAAACTCAGCTAATCTGCTTCTTACTCCAAGATTCCACTAGATACGTGTCCGCTGTACGGCCCAGATACAGTTTTGCTCCGTCGTCCTCGTCCGGCAACCCCCACCAGCTGCTCTAACTTTAGCAAATCATTTTGTGTTCATGCAGGACAACATTGCTCAGAGTTACGAGCTGATCAAGAAAATGTGTTTTCAGGCTCTTATAAGTTAACACAAATCAAATTAAATCAAGACATGGCACAATATTTAATACAAGCTATCCAACTACAGCAAGAGACATAATGTCCCATCTCTGCTTAAATAAATATGTAATTCAAAATCATGAAAATTTGAGATTTTAGTCAGGTCAATTCCACAGGTATAGCAAGCACTGACATGATGGTAGTTCCAATCCAACTGAGCTACAAATATTATATGCACCCTGATGTACAGTATACTGTTCTTTGGAAAACTGCAACCGACTGTATATTTTTTATGAAAAACCAATATAAATGTACAAGCAGTGATTTGACCTGTGGATCTAGTAGCCCACGTATGTGACCGATTCTCTACACTCACCTGAACGGGGCTTCAGTCCAAACACCGGGCTGGAGAAGGATGAAAGTCCGCCTGCTGGAGATCTATCATCTTGCTGCAGCAACAGAAATTCGAAAGGCAAGTCAGTTTCATTAACAAACAATGAAAGTATAATTTATTGAACAGTTGCTGGACATCTTCTGTCTTGTGCTTCATATGTGGGAGCGGTTTCCAAAGACGCAGATCTACAAATGACTCCACAGAGAAACAGAATTAAAAGAAACACACTCCAGTGATGAAGTTGTACGTTTAAACAGAAGTTCAGTGACCTTAAGTAATATAAACAGCAGAGACTAGGATTGCATGGTGTACTCTTTTATGAAAATTGATGCTTATCATCCGTGGAACTCCTATAGGCTAAATTGTTCAGGATTTACAATGATAAGATGGCTGAGTGAACGGGATTAATGACTTTTGAGTGGGCGACATGAGTTCAAGTTCCATGTGTACGGTATTGTCGGTGGTTAACCGTTGGAATCCCTACACATGTACACTTAATTATCCCCCATATGGAATTCTACTACATGAGTTCCTAACGGAATAATAAAGTACTTTTGATTGATTGATTTGAGTATTTTTTTAATAACACTAATGCTGTAGAATTTCAGAAAGCATTACTATCAGAATGAGATTGGATTTGTTCGACCACAGGCGTAGGTGGTCTGACTTGCATTGATGTCGCTAATGGGCACCAGACTAGAATTGGTGGTGCTGGACAATTGGTTATCAACTGGCTCAGGATAGAAAAATAAGTGCATGTGTTTCTTTATCCTAAGCTTCAGAGTTTTAATATTGACAGTATTTCTATGAAAATATTTTATTTGTGCTTTGTGGAATCTTTCCTCACATAATCTTTTGTATGCTGGTATGGATCACATACCCTGAAAATCAGAAATCCACTGCAAGGTATAGTGAAAGTGTGAAGCACAATTGCAGGCATGTGTAATAAATATGATACAATCACATAACACTGAAGAGCATAAAAAGCTGTAAAATCTGTAAAAAAAAAAAAAAAAAAAGAAGATCCAACTATTAAAAGTAACAATGTGTCCACAATCCCCACCAGGGGAAGAAATATCCTGGACCATGTTTATATCTATATTCCTGGCAGCCTATCAGACCATATTTCCCTGCCTCTTCTGCCTACTTACTCCCAGCTGATAGTAAGGGTTACACAATCAGTAAAACCTATTAAGGGTGGACAGATGGCACTACTTTGAGTGTACAGACTGGCAAATGGTCAGAGATGCTGCCACTCAGGATAACAACATTAATCTTGAGGAATATACATATTCATGTGGTGATCCCAAAGCCAATAAGGTCACTGCCCAACCAGAAGGCCTAGATGAATGTAGAGGTTAGGGTAGGGTTTCTCAACGGGGGCAGTACCACCCCCCAGGGGGCGTTCTAAACATTGTGGGGGGCGCTGGGAGCGTGAGGGCTGAGGGGGGCTCAGGCACGAATGTGGGGCGCCACAACTTGGCTTGTACAAAGTTCATTTGACCTCTACATTTTAAACTTTCAGGGTTTCCCAACTTTTTTAGTGCAAATAACCGACCTAAATAGTCTACTTTATGGTTGTTTCAATAAATTCTACTGAGCTACATGTTATGAGAGTGCTGTGTGTCCTTTGAAGAGTGAGAGCGGTGTGTGTGTGTGTGTGTGTGTGTGTGTGGTCGAGAGAGGTGAGCGAGCGAGAGTAGAAGCGGTCGAGAGGAAAAAGTGTATATTAACGTTCATATATAGTTTCATAAAAATAAAGCTGCTGTCTGAGACCAAGAACCCGAGTCTGCTGCTTCCACTGCTGGGTAAAAGGGAAGAGATATCCTCTCTGCTCCCTGACCACGATCGGACGAGCCGAGCAGGAACGGGCCATGGCAAGCAGATGCTGTCAGCTGTGAGCCCGAAATCCAGGAGAGCCTCATTGATCTCCAGAACGACGAAGAGGCAGAAGCAACGTTCCGGACCTCTGGTTGGCGTGCGATGTGGGTAACGCAAGGTCAGCGTTTACCCCCGTTGTGGGAGAGGGTCCATCTCCTGCTCCTCGCTTTCCCCACGTCGTATCTCATAGAACAGGGATTCAGCCAAGCTCTCCACATGCAGACGAAATACCGGAACCGTCTGAACCTGGTTAGCTCTGGCGCTCTCAGACTGAAACTAACATTCCAGTGTCCGGACGTGAAAAAGCTGGCAGCGGGCCACCAAGCACAGGGCTCTCACTAGGTTGCGTTCAATAAATAAAGCGCGTACAGTCCTATATAGTTCCCTTCTTTAAAATAGGCTATTTTTTTCTTCTTTTTTTCCTTGGTTCATGTCAGCGGTTACATGCTGCTATTCCAACATGCCGCTATTTAGACAGTGATCTCTTATTGTCGGAATAGCGGCATTAAAGTTATTTTTCAAGCGTCCCACTATTTCGACATTGTTTTTTGTCATTGTCGGAGACATGTCGGAAAAGCGGCATGTCTAAATAGAGACATGTCTAAATAGAGACATGTCGGAATAGCGGGCGGACCCCATGTCAGCGTCTCAGTCCTCAGGCAATGACCGTTGCTTTTCAAATGTTTAATAAGCCTAGAGCGCATTAATTAACGCACAAGCGATTTCTGTTTTTTTATTGGTTCATCCACTGTTGTTCACGTGAAGTGTGCGCGTTGTTGGCATCTGTGACTACATTAGCCTACTAAAACTAATTTTCAACAAATTCTGCTGTGGTGGTATTTTTCTTCCCAAGTTCCATGTTGCTTAATACACCTGGGGTTATTTTCAAATGTTGTGATATTGTGAAGTGATATAAATGTTAACCACTTCTATTCAGACTTAATATGCAATTCATTCATCATCCTCAAAGGCTGTGTGGCCTTTCTCTGAGTAGAAACACCAGTTTGACTTAAATTCTATCTCACAGTTCTTTGCAGAAAGATCCTAGCAACTCAAGAGCTCAGGGTCCCATTACAACTAAAATAACATTTCCATGTTGTTCACCAGTTAGGTAAAAATAATCAAATAAGGTTGAGAACCACTGGGTTAGGGCTTAATGCAAAGCAAAAAAAGTTGCCTTTTGCTCAGGTGACAAGGAAACATTTAACAGCACCAGAGCAAGTCTGAGAGCTGGTATCAAGGAGGCAAAGAGGAGACTTCAGCAGACAGTGGAGAGGGACCTCAACACCAACAACATGAAAGATATGTGGATGGTGATTCAAAATATTACAGGCTACAAAAACAGGAGCTTTTGTAAATAATGTGTGAGGTCAAAGACTGGATAAGCTTAACACATTTTATGCTCACTCTGACCCCCTCAACAAAGAGTCGGCTGTAAAAGTATACTCCGCCTCCAGAGGACAGGCCGCTGTCAGTAACACAGCCAATGTGAGAAAACTCCTGCTGAGAATGGATTTAAATAAGGCTACTGGGCATGATAACGCCCCTTGTTGTGTACTAAGCCATGTGCCAGTCAGCTAGCTGATGTTGTAACATCTCATTCTCACAGGAGATTGTTCTGACCTTCTTCAAGATAGCCACCATTGTCCCTGTACCTAAATAGTCTGCTGTGTCTAGTCTTAATGACTATCGCCCTGTGGTTCTCACCCTCATTCTGATGAAGTATTTTTTAAAAAGTGGTTCCCCAGCACATCAAAGAGAACATACAACCCAGCCTGGACCCTCAACAGTATGCTTTCAGAACATATCCACAGAGAATGCCATTCTACATGAAAGAGAGAAGTTAAGAGCAGGGCCTTGATCACCTTCACAAAAAAAATCAGGACAAGAGAAATGGAAGCCTTCACAGAACATATAAATGCTATATGTACAGTACTGTGCAAAAGTTTTAGGCAGGTGTGAAAAAATGCTGTAAACTGAGAATGCTTTCAAAAATATAAATAATAATTGTTTATTTTTTATCAATTTACAAAATGCAAAGTGAGTGAACAAAAGAAAAATCTAAATCAAATCAATATTTGGTGTTACTACCCTTTGCCTTTAAACCAGCATCAATTCTTATAGGTACACTTGCACAAAGTCAGGGATTTTGTAGGATTATAGTCAGGTGTATGATCAACCAATTATACCAAACAGGTGCTAATTATCATCAATTTCACATGTAGGTTAAAATACAGTGATTAACTGAAACAGAAACAGCTGTGTAGGAGGCTTAAAACTTGCTGAGGAACAGCTAAACTCTGCTACCAAGGTGAGGTTGTGGAAGACAGTTTCATGTCACAGGTCGTACACCATGGCAAGACTGAGCACAGCAACAAGACACAAGGTAGTTATATTGCATCAGCAAGGTCTCTCCCAGACAAAGATTTCAAAGCATACTGGGTTTCAAGATGTGCTGTTCAAGCTCTTTTGAAGAAGCACAAAGAAACGGGAAAAGTTGAGGATCGTAGACGCAGTGGTCAGCCAAGGAAACTTAGCGCAGCAGATGAAAAACACATCAAGCTTATTTACCTTTGAAATCGGGAGATGTACAGCAGTGCCATCAGCTCAGAACTGGCAGAAACCAGTGGGACCCAGGTACACCCATCTAATGTCTGGAGAAGTCTGGCCAGAAGTGGTCTTCATGGAAGAGTTGCAGCCAAAAAGCCATACCTCCGTCATGGAAGCAAGGCCAAGCAACTAAACTATGCACGAAAACATAGGAACTGGGGTGCAGAAAAATGGCAGCAGGTGCTCTAAACTGATTCAAAATTTGAAATATTTGGCTGGAGCAGAAGGCAGTCTGTTCGCCGAAGGGCTGGAGAGCGGGATTACATGCTGCTATTCCGACATGCTGCTATTTAGACAGTGACCTCTAATTGTCGGAATAGCGGCATTAAAGTTATTTTTCAAGCGTCCCACTATTTCGACATTGTTTTTTGTCATTGTTGGAGACATGTGGGAATAGTGGCATGTCTAAATAGCGGGATGACGGAATAGCGGTCGGACCCCAGAGAGCGGTACAATAATTAGTGTCTGCAGGCAACATCGAAGCATGGTGGATGTTGCTTGCAAGTTTGGGGCTGCATTTCTGCAAATGGAGTTGGAGATTTGGTCAATGATTAATGGTGTCCTCGATGCTGAGCAATACAGGCAGATACTTAGCCATCATGCAATACCATCAGGTGGCCTATGATTGGCCCCAAATCTATTCTGCAGCAGGACAACAACCCCAAACATACAGCCACTGTCATTAAGAACTATCTTCAGCGTAAAGAAAAGCAGAAGTCCCTGGAAGTGATGGTATGGCCCCCACAGAGCCCTGATCTCAACATCATCGAGTCTGTCTGGGATTGTTGATCGATTAAAATAAACTATTAACACTTCCATTTTTGAAAGCATTCTTAGTTTACAGCATTTTTTCACACCTGCCCAAAACTTTTGCACAGTACAAAATATAACTTCAAGTTCATGCAGGAAGGTGTCTTGGCCTGTGCAGTACACACTGAAGAAGAAGGAAGCCTCAACACTGAGGTGTACAGAAAACCCACACACACAGATCAGTACTTGCTGTTCGACTCTCAGTGCCCACTGGAGTGGTAACTGATATTCTAGTTACTTTAGACTCAAACTCTACCTCAGTGCTTCTGTTACTGGATCTCAGTGCTGCATTTGATACCATAGATCATGGCATATTGTCAGACCAACTTGAAAGTCAATTTGGCATCTCTGGCCTGGCTTCTAGCTTGACTAAAATCTTACCTGTCCGAAGGATGGTGGAGTGAGTGGTAACATTTCTGCAGGCTCCGGTTAAATTTTTTGTTTTAGTCCTAGAATTGAGAACCTTACCTGCAACAACCCAAGAAGTGTGTACCAAAAAGTCAGAATATACCGAGAAAATATACATGAATATAAATATATATGTATATATATATATAAATATATATGTATATATATATAAAAAAAACTGGTAGAAAAAACTCTGATATTCAGAAAGAAAACATCTTGCTAAGAAACTCGTGAAGAGCAAGCCCGCTACAAAAGAAGGTGGAATCTGAGGCTGACTGGTCTTCCAGAAAAGGATGGAGAAGACATGAGAGAAGCTGTCATTGGGATACTCACAAGAGTTGTACCACTGTCCGTCGATCGGCTACGGGAGATGGTGGATACTGTCCACCACCTGGGAAGAATGGGTAGCGCTGCTACTTCAAACAACACAGCGAGGGCTGTCATAATCCAATTCGGAATGAGAACTGTTCCAGATGAGGTCTGGAAGAGGTTGAGAGATGCAAGAGTCTGCAGCAAGATGCACATACGTTTCAGAGAAGATTTCGCCAAAGAAGACCGGGAGACACGCGCCAAACTGTGGCTGCTGGTCCAGGATGCAAGGAGAAAGGGACAGAGAGCATTCCTGAAGGAAGGATACGCACTGATCGACAACTGAAGAGTGGACCCTGAATAAACCAGCGTCATTCAGTTGTACTTGTTCTAGGCAGGTTTGCTGAAATACTCAGTTTTTCCTTTTGTTCAGATATTTTGAGGGTTGTTGCACTAAACATGTACATTAAGGACTAAGCTACTCATTCCTGCGCATCATTACTTTTGCGCATTCTTGGTAGACTATTTACCAGTTAAATGTTGTGTAATTAACCACACAAGTGATACTAATGTTCACTGGCTAATGGTCACTGGCTAATGGTGGCGTTGGAAATTAATTGGATAAACTATATTCTGGTAAATGTTTATAGATATAACAGAAAAGTTCAAAACAAAAATTTCTTCTCATTACCAAGTAAGTTGCTGGAGGAATGGAAAGTTTCATACACAACCAATAAAATAATAATGGGAGGAGATTTTAATTTGGTTCCTGATCTCTGGTTAGACCGTCTTCCATCAAGGGGTCAGTGTCATGATTATGATCAAACTATAGTTGAATTGGTTTCAAAAGTAAGTTTGACTGATTATTGGAGGCTAAAATATCCCATTAATCGTCAATATACCTGGTTTAATGCATCCAATGTTCAAGGATAGATTTTTGGCTGATCTCAATTTAAACAATTTAGTCAATGATGTTTCTAAGTGTGAAATCTCAGCATCATCTTTAACTGATCATTGTGTAATTTTGTTGTCTCTTTTGTTGTGCAGACATGAACATATTCTTAACCCCATTTGGAAATTCAATAATAGCCTTCTGGAAAATACTGACTTTTGTAAAGAAGTCAAACAACTGGCTGGAGAAATCGTGGCTTTGGAAACGTCTTTTTTGAATAAATGGGAATGGTTCAAATTTAAAGTTCGACAGATCGCAATTAGGGCAAGTAAACACTCTTCTAACCTTAAAAGGCAGAAACAGCAAGACATTACTAGTGATATAAATAATTTGTGCCATAAAGATGAATTATCTTTGGAAGAACATGTTAAATTAAACAATCTTCAATCCCAGTTTGACAATATTTATGTGGAAAAAGCAAAGGGTGCGTTTATATGTTCTAGAACAAGGAAGGGGGAAAAGAACTCCTCTTACTTCTTTAGTCTGGAAAAACAAAGAGGCAAAAAAGAAAATTCAAAAGCTTCATTTAAATGGTTTTACTATTGAAAATCAAGACCAAGTGAATGAGGAAATAAGAATTTTTTATAGAAACTTGTATAAATCAAACTTCTCTAAAGAAAATTGAGTTGTTTTTCGAAAGAATAAGGGAAAGAATAAGGGAATTTTATAAGAATATGGATGATGATTTCAAGAGACTTATGGAAGATAAACTTAAAATTGAAGAGCTAGACACAGCAATTTTGCGGATGTCCAAGGGCAAGTCACCAGGACTTGATGGATTAACAGTTTTTTTGAGAGATATTAGGGTAACCCTTTAAAAATGCCTTCTTAGAATGTATTTCAGTAGGACATCTTTCTCCCACTATGAAGCAAGGTCTTATCACTCTAATACCGAAGCCCAACAAAGATAAACTTTTACTTGATAATTAGAGACCAATAACTTTACTATGTAATGATTACAAATTATTAGCTCATGTTTATGCAAACAGATTAGATATGGGTTTAATGCAAATAGTCGACGAATGTCAGTCAGCCTTTATTAAGGGTAGAAGCATACATAACCATATTAGACTGATATGTGATATGATTGATTATCGAGATTTAATTGATACTGATAGTTATGTGTTATTTCTCGACTTTTATAAGGCGTTTGATACCGTTGAGCATTCCTTTTTATTGGAAGCATTACATCGCCTGGGTTTTGGAGAACGTTTTTGTAGTATAATCAAGATGTTTTACACTGACATATATAGTTCTGTATCCCTGAATCCTGGAATGACCCCTAGGTTCAAGGTGTTGCATGGCATTCGGCAGGGTTGCCCTATCTCTCCAAAACTGTTTATTTTGGCCACCCAATTATTAAAAATGCTTATTAGTAATAACTCCAAATCACAAGGCATTAAGATTTTTGACAAGGAATTTAAAATTAGTCAATTTGCAGATGACTCATGCATTTTCCTAAGAAATAAAAACATGGTAGAAAGAGCTCCGAATATAATTTCGATATTCTCGAAAGCCTAAGGATTATCCCTTAATATTTAAAAATGTTAATTACTTCCCATTCACACTGGCACAGATTCATTTATTGCTTTAATTAAAGTTGAATCTGAAGTGATATATTTAGGAATAACGATAACTTAGAATATCATCAGAAGAGAAGACATTAATATCTCTAACCACATAGCTTCATTTATTTTTAGTTATTTTATCCAAAGCAGAAGGTATCTCCAAAGTTATTTATTCATGTCACTCCCTTTATGTCTCTTCCAATGCCATTAAAAAGGCCAATTCTTATGTAGAAATAAAACGAAAGTTACAGTTGTAACTACGGTTCTATGAGTCCCGGATGACCGCCAGAGGCGGTGCTTTAAGCACTGGATAACTCCGCCCGCGCTAGCGCATGTCGAGTATGAATAACAACAACGTCACTTGTGACTACTGCATGACCCCCGGGAGGCTATATCTTCTGGTGTCAGCAGGCAATCGGCTCCCAAAATCTGCTCGCGAACGCGCAAGGATTCTGAGTGACAGAACACTCTGGCGCCAGAGGCGGTGCTTTAAGCACTAGATGACATATACCAACAGTGTCATGAAGAATCCCACAACCCACCTTAGTGATGAGAGGTTGAAGACTCAGGGTAAAGGACCACGCCCAACGGGTGGGGAGCAGCGACATTAAGCCAGTAAAACCTATGGAAGGTACCCGGCGATGACCAAGAGGCTGCAGCACATATATCATCCAGGGGTACGCCTCTCAGGGCAGCCCAGGACGTGGAGACACCCCGCGTTGAATGGCACCTGACCCCCGTCGGCAATGCTCGACCATTGACCCTGTAAGCACAAGAGATGGTGTCCACAATCCAATGAGAAAGGTGCTGTTTGGAGACGGCACAACCCCTGTTATGACCCCCATAGTAAACAAACAATTGTTCCGACTGCCGCAGATGTGCAGTGGCACTGATATAGGCAACCAGGGCCCGCACAGGGCACAAAGTACGCAACTCATCATCAGCCGCTGGGGGCTCAAACCGCGCCAGGTGAATAGGGCGGTTGACATGGCCACGGGGCAGGGTCTTCGGCAGAAACACAACATTAGGCCACAGGGTCACCCCTGAACCATCAGGCCCCCAACGCAGGCAGGACTCGCTGACAGACAGAGCATGCAACTCCCCCATCCGTTTCGCTGAGGTGATGGCCAGAAGAAAGGCTGTCTTCAACGACAGCCACTTGAGGTCAGCCTGGGCGATAGGTTCAAAGGGTGAAGAATACAGGGCCTTCAGCACCAGGGAGAGATCCCACGCTGGAACCCTGGGGGACACCGAGGGCCGCAGCCTTAACGCCCCCCTTAGAAAAAGAGACACCAGCCGCTGGCACCCTACAGTAGCATTGTCTACCAGGTTGTGCTGCCATGAAATGGCTGCTACATACACCTTCAAAGTGGAAGGTGCACGGCCGTCATCCAGGAGAGACCAAAGAAAGTCCAGAACGGTGGCCACCGGACAAGGGGTGGGGTCCTCCCTCCTGTCAGCGCACCAGGCAGAGGACCTCCTCCACTTGCTCTCATACTGGACGGCACACGAGCATGCGAGATGGTTCGTTGGACAGGCTCAGTGCAACCGGTCAAAAGCGTGTCGGGCCCTGCAGTGGCCAGGCCCACAGCTGGAGGCCCAGGGGTCGAGGTGCCAAATCCGACCCCCTAGCTGTGATAGGAGATCTTTCCTCCTGGGGAGACGCCATGGCGAGCCGCAGCAGAGCTTCGGCAGCAGTGGAAACCAGGGCCTCCCTGGCCAGAACGGGGCTACCAGGAGCAGGCGGTGGCCCTGATGAAGGACCCGCTGCAGCGTCGAGAGGATCAGAGGCAGCGGTGGGAAGGCGAACAGGAACACGCTGGGCCACTCGTGCCCCAAGGCATCCTGTCCCAGAAGACTGCCCTCCTCCATCCAGGAAAACCATAGGGGACAATGGGTTGACTCCCTCGAGGCAAAGAGATCCACCTCTGCCCTGCCGAAAACGCCCCAGATCAGCTCGATAACCTCTGGGTGTAGCCTCCACTCCCCCGGGGGAGGCTTGTGCCGAGAGAGGAAGTCGGCCACCTGATTCCGGTCCCCCGGGAGCCACATCGCTCGCAAGCTCGACAGACGGGGAGCAGCCCATGTCAGCAGGCGCTGGGACACCTGCAACAGTTGCGCCGACTTGGTGCCCCCCTGATGATTGATCTGGGAGACCACTGCCTTGTTGTCTGACCGGACCAGCACATGTTTCCCCTGCAGGTGCGGTAGAAAATGTCGGATAGCCAGGTGGACAGCCCGCAGTTCCAGCACATTGATGTGCTGCATGCAGTCCCGAAGAGACCACCGTCCCTGGGCGGACCTGCCACGCCAGACAGCAGTCCAGCCTAACTGGGATGCATCTGTGGCAACCGTCTCTTGGAAGGAAGGAAGGACCCCCAGAGGCGCACCCCCCAGTAGGAACGCCCTGTCCTGCCATGGTGCCAGGGCGCGGACGCATACCTGAGACACCCTGATCAGCTTGTGCTTGTGAAACTTGGGGTCCAGGTGGAAGCTGTTCAGCCACATCTGGAGCGGGCGCAGTAGCAGCAGGCCGGAAGGTATGGCAGTTGATGCAGCCGTCAGTTTGCCCAGGAGCTGCAGGAACTGAATGTAAGGTAACCGCCTGCCCCTCCTGAAGAAAGGAAGGAGTCGGAGGATGTCGTCCACACGCTTCCCTGACAGATAGGCCTTCATGGCAACTGAGTCCAGAACCAGACCCAAATAGGCAATCCGCTGAGTGGGGACCAGGCAACTTTTTGCCATGTTGACAGTGAGGCCCAGTCGGGCCACATGCAACAGAAGATGGTTGGTATCCTGGATCACCTGGGCTCGGGAATGTGCGCACACCAACCAGTCGTCGAGATAGGGCATGACCTTCATGCCTCCCGCCTGCAGAGGCGCCAAGGCTGCCGCAACACAACGGGTAAACACTCTTGGGGACAGGGAGAGTCCAAAGGGGAGCACTCTGAACTGGTAATGGTGGCCCTGGAAGGCAAACCTCAGAAAGGGCTGATGATGAGCAGCGATCGGGACATGGAAGTATGCGTCCTTCAAATCTACGGACGTGAACCACTCGTTGGGACTGACCACACACTGGACATCTGCTGCAGTCAGCATGTGGAATGGCAGAACTTTTAAATACCTGTTCAGGCCTCGCAGGTCCAGGATGGGTCGTAGTCCGCCATCCTTCTTGCCGACGAGAAAGTAGATCGAATAGAACCCCCTGGGGTGAAGGAGGGGGTCCACCGGTACGATGGCACCTTTGTCCAGGAGGGTGGACAGCTCACCAGGTTCCTCCGGCACCCTGCGAAGGACCCTACGAGTCGCTTCCGTCAGGGGTGACTGGGCCAGCCACACGTGAAGACGAGTGTGGACAAGCGTTGACATGAGTCGACCCAGCTCCCTCGACTGACAGGCGAAAGTCTGCAGTGAGGCATCGCAGATGTCACGGATGGAGTCATCCACCTGAGCATCCTGCAGGGAAGACGAGAGGGCCAAAAGGAAGTGGGAAAGGGTGTTTCCAAGGCGGCCGATGCGCGCTGCCGTGTTGTAAGCTCTGCAGATGTAGTCATCAGTGACCTTACACTGGGCAGAAGGGCACCTGGGGTCCGACTTCATTGCCTCCTCTGGAGATACGATCAGGGCAGCAATTGCAGGTTCCACCGCTGGCATGTGGAGAAGACCAACTGCCTCAGCACCCTCCATGGCAGCTAAGGCTCGCTCATCCGAGCCTGGCCTGGTGAGGGCTGACGTGTCTCCCCAGCAGGAATGCAGCTCCCTCAAAAAATCAGGAGAGTGCGGCACCATAGTCTTCGCTGGTGGGGGGTTGCGCCTGTAGAAAGCACTAGGAGCCTTTCCTTGACTCGGAGCGTCAAGCTGCAGGCGTGCCAGGGCAGCCCGGATGATTGCCCCCATGGAGGAGTCATCAGATCCTCGCCGGGAATCCGAGGCTGAAGAATGTGAGGAGCCCGCTGCAGTCGGAGTCATCAACCTGACCTGGGACTCATTAAACTGGCTGGATGAAGCTGCAATGGAGATGGCATCATCCACTGGCAGCGGTGACTCCTGAGCAGCTGCAACGGCAGCATGTGTCATCCCACCAGCAGGCTGAAGGCTAAGAAGAAGTGCCTTCATCTCCTCCATATCAGCAGCCAGACTGTCAACTTTAGAGGCGAGCTGGTTATCTGCCTTCCTCCGCCATTTCCCTGCGGGGACCCCATCCCTGTCCTGTGTGGCAGACCGCTTCTGTGCAGCATCCCGACAGGAATGCACCCTCTCAGGTTGAAATGAAGGCAGGCAGGATAGTGGATCCATCTGGGCCAGCCTGGCCAGCCTTACTGACCTTGGCATGATGCTGCAATTTATGCAGGCTTCATCAGTGATGGCCTCCTGCAGGTGATCCACGCCAAGACAGGAGACACACCAGTCATGGCCATCCTCAGGCTCCAGGGACGCCATACAGCTGCCACAGGCATGCTCCATCCGGAACCAGGTGGAGAAGTAGCCAAACAGAAAACAAAACAAAGTGTGACGCCACCGGAACGGGAATGCCAACTCTTTGAACACAAAGCCAAGTTGGGAGAGGGGGCAGGTGCGCAACTTTCACCAACAAGGTTAGTAGTTTTAACAAAATGCACAACTGTGCTTGAAGAGGGACTGGAACCCTACCTCAACAACACAATTGAATCCTTCAATAATACCTTGAACAATAATTGTACTGGGCCATTTAAATGGCCATGCTTTACTTACGTACACCTCGACACACGGTCGCGAGAAGAATGAAGGGAGCCGATTGCCTGCTGACACCGGAAGATATAGCCTCCCGGGGGTCATGCAGTAGTCACAAGTGACGTTGTTGTTATTCGTACTCGACATGCGCTAGCGCGGGCGGAGTTATCCAGTGCTTAAAGCACCGCCTCTGGCGGTCAGTAGGGACGAAATAGAACCCACTATATTAAAAGATCACAGCTTGTCAAAGAGTATTATATGGGTGGCATTAAAGCTTTAGACTTTGAATCAATGGTCATATCTTTTAAGATTAAATGGTTAAAAGTGTACTTGTCACAGTCAAATTCGATGTGGTTTTACATACCGAGGTACCTGTTTAAAAAAGTAGGAGGGCTTGATTTTCTTTTACGATGCGATTTTGAGATAAGCAAGATTCCTGTTACGCTGTCAAATTTCTACAGACAGATTCTTCAGTTTTGGTAAATGATATTTACCCATAACTTCTCTCCTCATGGATCAACTCTTTGGAACAATAGAGTGATCTCAATTAACAGGAAATCAATATTTAAGATTAATTGGTACGAGAAGGGTGTTTTATTTGTAACTGATCTACTGGACTGCAATGGTAACCTTCTAGACCATATGGCCTTTCTAGCTAAATAAAATGTAAATTACACTCATAAAGAGTATATTAAGATTTGCAAAGCGATCCCTGTATTGCTAATTCAGTTAATCCAAAACAAATCAAATCAGTATTGCTGAAACTGGCCATTAACGAGTGTGAGTTAAATGAGACAAAATGTAATAATAAGTTTATTAGTGCTGCGCTGAAATCCAAATTGTTTCATAATTATCATAGAGGGCTGTATGTACAAGTTCTGGATATGAAAATTTCTACTATGGGGTAGAAGACTTCCGGTCGGTGAGTAAGATGGCAACGTGAACTTTTTCTCCTGATAGCTAGCTTAAAACTTATTCCCCACAATCCATAAAAGAACACTTATCAGTCGGATTCAATGAGCGGGGGAGTTGCAACAAGAAGTAAGAAGAAACGTGACATTAAGAAAGGACCTAATCCAAATACAATGAGCCAGAACGATGAAAGCCGCAAGCATCTTGCTAATGCTAACCCACTAACCGAGATGATGCGCTCAGGGCTGGATGCAATAAGTAAAGACTTGGCCACACACAAAGAACGAATTACAAAAGATGTTAAGTCTGAAATCAATGGGCTAAAGCAAGAAATATTCCAGCAACTCTCTGCCAACACTAAAACTTTACACACACACGGAACCCAAATCGCCGAGGCAGAGGACCACATTGCGGAGATGGAGACTTGGAATATGGAGGTGAAGGACAGGCTGTGTAAATCTTTAAAACAACAGAAAATACTGCAAGACAAGCTGACGGATATTGAAGGGAGGAATAGGAGTAATAATATCCGTATTTTCGGATTACCCGAAGAAAAAAAAAAGGTGACTCTGCCACCACATACATCCAAAAACTGCTCATAACGGAGCTCTCATTGCCACCTGATGTCAGCCTGCAAATCCAACGCGCGCACAGAGCGCTGGCCCAAAAGCCGAACCGCAACTCACCACAAAGGTCCACGATTGTTAACTTCCTGGAATTTACTGTCAAAGAGATGGTCCTGAAAAAAGCTTGGCTAAAGAAAATTGCTGTGGAAGGGTGGCAGCTGATTTTTGACCCAGGGTTCTTACGGTCATGAAAAACCTGGGAAAGTCTTGGAATTTTAAAATGCAATTTCCAGGCCCTGGGAAAGTTATGGAAAATAATATTTTTTCAGAAGTTTTGGAAAAGTCATGGAAATATAACTAAAGTTTCATCAATTAATCCAAACAAAAATGATGTGTCGTAATAAAACGTAAACTGCCACGGACCATCATGATATTTTGGTGCTGTGTAAAGTTTATTCAATCTGGCTCAGTCTGTGTTACCGGGCATGTGGCGTGCAAGCGCGTGGGACCTGCAGGCCCACCCACTAGCCTGGAGTTGCTTCTGCTAGCAAACGGACAATGCCGACAAAATGCCAGGGAAGTGCAGCTTCAATAATACATGGCTTTTTAAGGATAAATACCAATTGTGGCTGGCAAAAGACACTGACCCATGACGTACTGATTACTGGGTAATGAGTAGTTAGCACTGGCATTCCTACCCCAATGCACTATTTCTCGCTGTTTATCTCTGACAGAAAATGTGATGGCATTTTTATCTTTTGAGACATTGACAAAAAACAGTTGGAATTAAAATGTTAGAAAATGTATCTAAGTGTGCCTGTCTGGTGTGTTTTTGTTTTAGAAAGGCGCCATACATTTCAAATGTAAACCTAATTTTACTTAGTGTTACGATAATTAGTTTTTGGTGGTCCCATTGAGATAATAATAATTATAATAATTTCTTTTGGTCGTGGAAATTCAGTAAAAGATTTTGGAGAAGTCATGGAGAAGTCATTGAAAATCATTGGTGAAAAAGTGTAAGAACCCTGTTGACCAACAACTGGGTTACAAAAAAACTTTTTATAGCTTCAACAAACCTGATAATAAAAGGGGGGTAGCAATATTCATACCAAATTCAGTGCAATTTGAAAGCTGCAGAGAAAAAAGCGATAATGAAAATTTCTGGTTAAAGGCAAAATACAAAATGAGAAGGTAACACTAGGTTTTTTTTTCACCAATATTTTTTATTGATTTTACATATTTAACTAACAAACAGACTGAATAAAACAATGACAATACTTGAACTAGACATAAAATAAAATAATATAGATAAAATATACTAAACATATTTGACAAAAAGTAAAACAAACACATCAGAAACAGACTATTAGACATAACTAAATATAGACACACTCAGCAACAGACTCATTTTAAAGTCACTGTGCACCTTGACTGCTAAGAAATCCCATTAGAGGTTTCCACACTGTTTCAAATTCTCCTGCCTTTCCCCTTGTTATGTAAGTCAGCTTCTCCATTACAATAGAAGATGCCATCTCCCTCACCCACATTTGCATCGAAGGTACATCTTGTTTTTTCCAATATTAGGCAATAATCCTCCTGGCCTGCAGGAGTCCAAAATCAATTAAAGTTGTCTGATTCGAATTAATAATAAAATTTTGGGGATATATACCTAATATACACACTTTTGCTTGATAAGGGACTTTCACATTAACAATGTCAGATATGGTTTGAAGGATTGTTTTCCAGTATTGTTTTAATTTGGGACAGTCCCATACACAATGAAACAGAGTGCCTCTCTCCTCTAAACATTTGACGCAAGTGTCAGGGACGCTAGGGGACCATTGGTTGAGTTTGACTGGAGTAATGTAGGTTCTCATCAACCACTTGTACTGTAATATCTTCATCCTCGTATTAATTGATTGTTTTTGAGCTCTTAAGCATGCCTTTTCCCATTCAACCTCTTTATGTTTCCTTATATATCTTGCCTCCATGCCTCTAATCTGTCAGTGGTAGACTCGTTATCATGTGATAACAGAGCTGTATAAAATAAAGAAATCTGTCTCCTCCCATTTTGATTGAGAACTATGAGATTTTCAAGATGTGATAGTGGTGGTTCAGATGTTATCTGTTTATATTTTGATAATATGAAATGCTTCAATTGTAGATATTTAAAAAAATGTTTTTTAGGAATATGGTATCTCTGACACAGCTGATCAAACGTAAGAAGATTACCATCCATGTATAGATCCTCTATTTTTTGCACACCTCTTCTTGCCCAGATTCTGAAACCACCATCTGCCCTTCCTGCCCTAAAAAGGCAATACCCCATATAGGGGAGAAGCGAGAAATGGGAGGAGTATCTTTAATATGTTGATGGGATTTATACCAAATGTTACCTATGTAATGTAATTTTAACACCAGGATAAGTAAATCCCTCCTTTGCATTGATAAATGGGCTATCTATAACTGGTCTCAATCTTTCTTCTTTATTTAAGAACAGTATTGATGATTTTGAGTTGTTAATATTGTAGCCGGAGAATTGACCAAGAAGTTCAATCTGCTGAATTAAGTTTGGTATATTGACAGCTAAGTTCGTTAAAAAAAGAATCACATCGTCGGCATATAGGGATATTCCGTGCTCCTGTTCCCCAAGCTGGATGCCCGACAGGATAAGGGACATCCCTGGTGGGTAGATTGCCGTAAAATAAATGGTCTTGAGACTATATTATTTGTTAAAACAATAGCTGTTGGGTTTGTATATAATATCTGAATCCATTTAAGAAAACTTTTTCCAAATCCAAATCTTCATAAGATATTGAATAGATATGGCCATTCTATTCTATCAAAGGCCTGCCGGGCATCCAGCGATAATACTGCTGTATCTCTGGCATCAAATTTTTCATGAATTATATTCAGAACCCTTCTAATATTATGAAAGCCTTGGCGCTTCTGCACAAAACCATTCTGGTCATTATGGACTAGATTTGGGATATAAGGATCTAACCTCCTTGCTAGGATTTTACATAGAATTTTTGTACCAACACCAATCAGACTTATTGGTCTGAATGAGGAATATTGCATAGGAGGTTTTCCTGGTTTCAAAGTCACTGTTACCATTGCCAACCTCAAAGTGGTTGGAAGAGTTCCATTTTGATAGGATTCTTTATACATATTTAAGAGGGGGACAAGTAATTTTTCTTTAAATGTTTTGTAAAATTCAATTGGTAAGCCATCAGGCCCTGGCACTTTACCACTGTTTATATTTTGAATAGATTGTGATATCTCTTCAACAGATCTCTTTGTTTTGTTGGATCATCACTTTCATTTATATATATTTCCAATGATTTTATTTGTTTTTCCAAAGATTCCATTTCTATTTTTTCATTTTTTCCTGTCGAGGTTGTATAACTAATCATTTCTCCTCTGATATAGGCCTTGAAAGCCTCCCATCTTATACTTGCACTAGTTTGATCTGTATTTAGCTCAAAATAATAATCAATTTTAGTTTCCACAAACTTAATGAAATCTGGTTTCTGTAACCATCTCACCTGTAATCTTCAATTGGGAGGGTTGTGAATGAATCTCTCTATTTGCACATTTAATGAAATAGCAGCATGGTCGCTTATTGCAATGCTTTCGTACCAGCAACTTTTAATCTTTGATAAAAGTTCCCTTGAAACAAGAAAACAATCAATGCGAGAACGAGATTTGCATGTACTTGAATGACAGGAGAACGCTACTCTGTCAGGGTTATGCTCCCTCCATACTTCTACCAGGTTAACATCTACAATGTATTGTTTTAGCAGTTCCCTTATTTTCGCTTTAGAAGTATCATAGCCAGTAGAACGATCTTTTGCCGGATTCAATGTGCAGTTAAAGTCTCCTCCAATAATATAAAAGCCTCTTAAAGTGGATAAAATGAGGAAGAGATCTTCAAAAAATATAGGTTTATCCTCATTTGGGCCGTATACGCTGACCAGATTTAATGTATGAGAAAGTAGGTTACCCTGGGTGATAACATACCTTCCAGCTGGATCTTGGATTATTTTAATAGCTTGGAATGGTATTGTTCTGTGGATGAGGATGAGTACACCTCTAGCATAATTGTTGTATGTTGCATACAAAACTTGGCCAGGCCATCTATTCCGAACTAACTTTATGTCTGAGGCTGTGAGATGAGTTTCTTGAATGAAAATTATTTTTGACTTAAATTGCTTAATCCTGTTTATTACCTGCCTTAATTTGGTTAACTTCTGTAGTCCCCTAACATTCCAACTCATGACTATTATATCACAACTATTTTGGGTGTTTTTTTGTTCCATTTATAGTTCGTATCAAACATATAAGGGTACGGCACAAGAAGAAGTTTTACTTTGCTGAGCTCACAACAAACATAAAAAACAGATAAAAACAGAAATAAAATTTCACACATACACATTAAAACAATTAAGTTCCCACTCCCTTACTCAAAACAATGAACTGGTAGGGCTTGTGCTGATCCTGTTTATGTAGGAGCAGCTGAACTATGTAACCCAACTCCAAAGGCAACTGGTGGTGCCCATCAACCAAGCACCTTGTATGATGTTTATATCTTATATACTAACCCTATTCAAGATCGAAAATAAAATCAGACCAACCTCTGAGTTATTTCACCTCAATATAAATTATATAATAATAAAAAAAAACGCAACTGATGAGACTCTTTCAGCACAAAGTGTCCTTTTAAGGTTAAAGAAAAATGTGATTGAGGTGATTCCTTCGGAAAGTTCCCTTTTCCACGAACATTTTCTTGGCTGCGTTGTACTTATATCGCTGACGCATGGTCTCAGCTTAGAGGTCTTGGGCGAAAAAAAAGTTTGTTTCCCTCATGCGTGATGTTCAGTTGTTTAGTGGTGCGGAACTCAAATTCCCAATCCAGGAATCTCAGAAACTGAATGAGGACTGCTCTGTTCTGGTTTGGTCTCGGTGGCGCCAGGGTCCGGTGAACTCTTTCCAAGGTGAAGGATCTGCTGGTTTCCAGCTCGAGCCAGTGCGGCAGCATCTCATGTATGAACTCTAAAAGTGTCCGGTTTCCCTCGGCGCCTTCCCGGAGGCCAAACAACCGCAGGTTTTTTCTCCGGCTCCGATTCTCCAGATCTTCGGTCTTTGACTCCAGGTAGGCGATGCGTTTCATGGCGTTGATTAACTCAGTGTTATTTTTCTCCAGGTGCTCTTCCACCGACAATAGCCGGTTTTCAGCTTCCTCCATTCGTGTAGTGTTGGAAGCGACGTTTTGCTTCACCTCGAACACACTGTTTTCCAAAGTCGCAACTGAGCTGGCCATCTCACCGAGGCGATCATCTATACTGTCCAGTTTAGATCCAAATCCTCCGAACTCGGAACAAAGTGATTTCAGCTCGGACAGTACGGCTGTCAGGTCTGCCATGCTATTAGCATTAGCCTCCTCGTCTTGCTCTGTAGATGAGGTGTTGGCTTTCAGCTTTTTGGGAGCCCGTCTCCTGGTGAAAATGTCACAGTCTTTGACTGTTGTCGTTTTTGACATAATCGCAATTTAGTTGGTGTTGATAAGTTTGGGTTTTAATATTGTTTGGTGCAAGGCCGATGGAGCGTCCACGTTAAGCCGCCATCTTGGTCCGTGATCCCGTAGCACCCCCCAAGGTAACACCCCCAGAGAGTAGGACATTTTTTTTCAAGACCTTATTTGATCTTATTGCATTAGAAACTGAAGGTATTTTGATATGTGGAGGTGATTTTAATGTCATATTGCAACATGGATTAGACACTACAAGTACTCGTAACCACAAAATACACCTATCAAGGTTTATTAATACCACACTGCAAGAAATGGGAACAGGGGTCGACAATATAAATGGCCCGGTGGCCCGGACGTACTTTCAAAACCGTCAGGGCCACCAGAACGCTCCAAGCACTGGCCCGGTGGGGCCAGCATGGATTAAAGTTCTCCATCGACGGATTTCCGTCATTCAAACTTAACAGAGGTGACTTATGAGATCAATGTAGATCGGAGGAGAACTGTTGGCTGATGTTTATTGACAGATTGTCACACTCTACAGCCACACAGGGCGGGATCTCAACACGGAGCGGCGCTAAAGTTTAGCTGCTTAGCTAGCAAGGACTCGTCGCGCTGCTACGTTATCAACTGAGTTTATTCAGCACATGAGAACTCGTCTGACACGGAGAGTCTCCTGTTGTGTGCTACATGTGTGAAATAACAACTATAGTCTGGACTTTGTCTGCAGTGTATCTGTGTAAACGGCTTCATTCAGCGTCTCTCCCTCCCCTCTGGCACCGTGAGTTACCATGGTTACAGGAACGCCCTGAAATTTTATAATGATGATCAATAAGAAGTTTTTGGTTAGTTTGACTGTATAAAATCATGAATGTTGCCTGATTGTAGCTCAATGCTTAAATCTTGTATTATAACATATAGAACAAAGCCTCGGAGCTTCTTTGATTATTAACAGTATGTTAGTGATGACAGAAAGGTGATAACAGACTGACAATGCTGCAAAAGTTGCTGTTATTATGATGTATTTTTCTGTTAAACGATAAGAGGCTCACTTTAAACAATATTATTAATAATAATAATTAATGATAATGATGATGAGAAGAAGAAGTAGAAAAATAGCGTACTGAAAAGTTCTATAGATGGTTGATTATTTGAAAGAGTAAAACTTGAGAGAAGCTTGGCAAAAAAAAAAAGGCACAGATTGATTTCATAGATTGAAAATTACATTGAAAAGACAAAAAACATTTTAAGTGTGAATAGAACAGCTGTTCAGATCATCCTCCTGTAAAATACTGTTGGTCAAATATTTAAACTTGATGTCTGTATTAGAGAACATGGTGTGGGGTGAGGCTGTAAATCTTATCTTATTTTTTTAGCACGTGTCAAGTAAAATGCCCTGTAACATGGAGGGGGGGCGCAAAAATCAACCAACCGAGGAGGAGATGGAGGAAGAACTGATTGTGCTTGAGTAATGCAGCACTGTTTGCACTTTTGATTATGTATTTGCACTTTTTGAGCTCAGTATTAAAATAAATGTTATTATATCAAATTGTTCTTTTTCGTTATTATGGGGATCGATTCCTGGGCCAGTGGTTACAATGGTGGGGCCAGCGATCTTCAAAAGCCACTAGCCCTGCAAATTTCCCTTATTGTCTACCCCTGAGGAATGTTTGATGTTGGGAGGAATCTACATCCTTTTGAAAGAGACTATACACATTACTCAGGAGCTCACTTCGTCTATTCTAGAATTGATTATTTTTTCCATAATAATATGGATAGACATAGGGGTAGAAAAATGTGAAATTGGGGTGGTGAGCGTCTCAGACCATAGTCCCATATCAGTGACAATACACTTAAACAAAAGAAAACAAAATACTCTATGGAGGTTAAACGTTGGTATTCTAAACAATAAGACAGTAGTGGAACAAATAAGGGAAGAGATTAAGAACTATCTAGAGGAAAATAACAATGGAGAAGTGGACCCTACCATATTGTGGGATGCCTTAAAAGCAGTTTTGCGTGGAAAACTGATTGCCTTAACTTCAATACAGAAAAAGGCCAAAAAAGCCAGATATAATCAGCAAGTGGGAATCCCAAAGGAATTAGAAAGACAGCACAAAAAATCCCAAGACCCTGAAGTCCTTCAACAAATTAAAAAAGGGGGAAAATAGATGACTTTCTCGGAGAGGAGATAGAAAAGAGAGCTAGATTTTTAAAACAGACATATTATGAATCTGGCCCTATGGCCACTAAATTGTTGGCAAGACGATTGTGTAAACAACAATCTAACTCTACAATCAATAAGATACGAAATCCTAAAACCCAACAATTGCTGCATGATCCTGAAGAAATATTAAATACGTTTGAGGATTATTACAAAAAGCTGTATTCAAAACCCCCTTCAGCAGATGAAGACACTATTAGAAACTTTCTCAACACACTTGACCTGCCATCTATTGGCGAGATGCAGAATAACAGCCTTATCGCTGACATAACAAAGGAAGAAATACAGGATGCAATTAGTAGACTGAAGGCTAATAAATCACCGGGTAGTGATGGGTTTCCATCTGAATGGTATCGAATATTTAAAAGCGAATTAACACCTCTACTTATGTCATCTTATAATTGGACGCTGAAGGATGAAGGGCCCCCCCATGATGGCGAGAGGCAATTATACCACTGATTCCAAAAGAGGGCAAAGATACAGAACAATGCAATAACTTTAGACCAATCTCAATCCTAAATGTTGATAATAAAATGGGTCGCACTTTATTTTACAGTACATTAATAAGATGTAACAGGCCGTACTTTGTATCAAATTAGACATAAACAATAGCTAATGAGACGTAGCAAGCCATACTTTGTATCAAATTAGACAAAAACAATACGCTAATAAGACGTAACAAGCCGTACTTTGTATCAAATTAGACAACTAGAAATAATGTAATGTTAATTAGACAGTAAACGAGAAAAGTTAAACTGTTATTAGACACCATATAGCCTACCCAAATTATGCTGTAATCAGAAACCGCATATAAAGTCTTATTACTTAAAATATAGGCTACTATACTGAGACACTATTACACCAAATTATACTGTGATTACAAACCAAATCGGAGATCCTAAAACACTATTAGACACCATTTTACAAGATCTTAGTCTAATTAGAAATCACACACAATGCCATATCAGATTAAAAATATGCTAGTTAGACGCTATTCTACCCTCACTACCAAATTATGCATTTAATGCTACCAACATCGGCCTATAGCTTAATTAGACGAATGTACTGCCATATTATATCGGCATGGCCTTTATAATAGGCTATTCGGACAAAACACATAGAGTTCTGAGGAAAATACATTTATTTGAACTTTATTTAAAGGTGACATATTATGCTAATTTCTGCTTGTTGACATGGGTCCTTGGTGTCTAAATGGAATGTTAGTAACATGCTTTGGTCGAAAAAACCGAAGGATTGAGCAAAGCGCCGCCCACCTGTTCCTGCCGGGCGTAAGAGGTGAGGACGGCATCGCGTGACCAAGGCAACGAGCAATACACAGCAACTTTCAATAAAGTTGAAAAAAAACAAAAAAAAAACAAAAACAGCAACGAGCAATACACAGCGCTACGCAACTTTTGTGTCCATGCCTGCATGTAACTGATAGTAGCACAGCAGACATGTAGCAGGTAACCCCTGTCTCCAGCTCCAAAACAAAGTAGTGATTGCTTTACTGCATATAATGTTTTGGTACTCTCAGGTCTGGTCTCTCATGCCAGCAGCTAACGCTACAGCTAACGCTACACGTAGTTAGCTGTAGTGTTAGCTGTGTGTATACCAACACACATTAAGTCGTACGACTGCAAAGTTACTCCTGGGCATCTAACACACTGTCCTTTAGCACAACATGCTAATTAATCAACGTAGCTCACTGGCCGTGAATAACAGACCATTTCATACCATCTCCTCTGCGTGTTCACGGCGGAACTGCAGCTCACCGTCCACTAACAACTGAAACAATTTCATACTGTCTCCTCTGCGGGTTCAACGTTGATAACTTCACATGTAATGTTAGTTCAGCATCATATTTATATTGACGGTTAGCGTTAGCTCGTGTGCTAAACGGCCAAAGTAACACAAACTATACTGTTAAATAAATACTTACAGTTCCATCATCTGTGGCGTTGCCAGCGTTAGACTGACCCTGGTTGCTGAAACAGTCCGGCGTGAAGTGACTGGCACAGACCATAACGCTTTTGCTCACTGAAGCTGGGACGTTTCCCTGATAAATGAAATGTAGCCACTTACCGCTAATATTGTCTTTGGTAGGGAGGCGATGTAGCGAAACATGAGGATCCGTGCATCCGACGACAGAGCAGCAGTGCTTGGTTGTACATGGTAGCGGTCAGGCTGTCGCGTACCAGCAAAGCGAGAACGAGATAATGGCGGATCCTCATTCAGGTAGCTGGCGTAGTGTGGGAGGAGATACCCAGCGTGAGGGCCGGAGTATTCAAATCACCCGGACTGTTACGTAACAGTCCGGGTGAAATCCAAATGGCTTGTTTAGAGACTCAATTCCTGACTCCGGTAGTTTACAAAACATTGACTTAGTGGTCGAAAATCACGCTTAAGGGGTGGGGAGGCACTCCGGATACGAAAATATACATACTAAAGCAAGGAAAAAGTGAGTTTTACATAATGTGTCCCCTTTAACATAGTTTCACTTTCTTACAGAGTCATTTAGTAGGTTGCTCCATCAACGCTCTACTCCCATAGTTAAGACATCAGACCATTTAAAGCCATGTCACTATCCAACCCCAGTAACATTAGACATTGCATCTTTATTTCCCATTGTTAGACCCTTATTAGAGTCTTATTAGACATAGTTAGAGGATAATTTGTGGCACATTACAACAGAACTGCACTGTAAACTGAAGTGTTCCTTTTCACTGTTAGACCCTTATTACAGTCTTATTAGACTTACTTAGAGGATAATTAGTGGCACATTACAACAGAACTGCACTGTAAAATGAAGTGGTCCTTCTCACTGTTAGACCCTTATTACAGTCTTATTAGATGTACTTAGAGGATAATTAGTGGCACATTACAACAGAACTGCACTGTAAAATGAAGTGGTCCTTCTCACTGTTAGACCCTTATTAGAGTCTTATTAGACTTACTAAGAGGATAATTAGTGACACATTACAACAGAACTGCGCTTTAAAATGAAGTGTTCCTTCTCACTGTTAGACACTTATTAGACTTTCGTAGAGGGTCGCTTTTCTGACCCTTGTGGACGGCCTCCAGTGCTCCAGAGCCCTGCCAACACAGGGCTAAAGGGCGCTGTGCGGCTCACGATGCCTCACTGTGGCCCTCTCTTCACACAGGGGCCTCCACGGCTGTTCGTAGCCGAGCTCTAGCTCAAACACACGCTGCTCGTGAGGAACTGATGGTCGCTCTCTGGAAGTCCTTCTCTGCAATGGCGATTCTGAGGGGTGGCCTGGGGTGGCCGGGGCCACCCCTGAAAACTCATTGGCCACCCCTGTGGCCACCCCAGATCTGATAGGTAGTTAGTCAAGTTCATCAACACAAGAAACAAGAGAAATGCTGTCAATCAATGATGACAGCTGATCAGCTGATTTAGGGCCAGTTTTACATTTTTAATTAACACAGTAATGGTTGTACTGAGGCTGTGAGAGCTGATTTCTGCTCAGCGGACGTTTGGCCATGCAGGTCTGATAGGTTAGCCATGAGAGATGAGCACGGCACGCTGCACCTGCTGCTGCTGGTCCGGTCGTTAATGAAACAGGAGGACGGTCACAATGACAACGTCAACTGCTGGAAAAAAAACGCTGAAATCTGTCGATTGAGAGGTATGGTAATTTAATGTTTAGTTTTGGTGTAGTTCCCTCTGAATATATAGGAAAACTTTGTCTTTGTGTAGTTCGTCTTTTAGCTGCTAGCTAATAGACGAACTAGCTGCTAAGCTAGCCTAGCTTAGCAGCCTGCAAACCAAGTTAAGCATTTAATGTTAGCGTTTTGTTTTTTTAATTGTTACGTGGATACCGCCATGAAATATGAAACGCTGTTTTCTGGACTGAAGACTGAGGGTGTTTTTTGCAGATGTGTGTGTTCAGTAGAGCTAATGTTATATTTTTGATCAACCAGTGTGTGAAATATAGTGTGACAGTCTAGATTTAAGTAGCTACAACACAAGAACAAGCTGTGATTTATTTATTTGCTCTGTGATTTAAGGGCTGTTTAAAGACTTTATTCTCTTGGAGATAAAGGACTTTTTGTTTGTATCAATCAGCTCATCTTCACAGTTCACATGTTTTAGACATTAAATAGGCAGAGGCAGAGCAAATTGCATTCAAATGCCACAAATGCTTGAGATGCAATATGTGTTAATTGAAGATGGCGGTAGTTATGTAAAAATAAACCTTTGTAGATACTATAAATACACATAATTAGGCACATTGTTGACACCTCCTTTCTTTTTGACATTTTAATGGAGTCAAAGCTGTTATTTAAGGGCCTCCAGAGCCCCACGAACATCCTGTATTTTGCACACTGATTCTAACCCAATTTGACAATGATCCTGCTTGACGTTTGTAGTTATAGCTATTACTTCAAAATGAATTGACTGACTGATTGATTGATTGATTGATTGATTGAATTACATTTCTTTGCTTTACTTATTTAGGCGCCATCTTGTGGTTAAATAAAAACACACCTGGCAAAGAACAAACCAAAAAAATCAAATTCCAGTATCTCCAACAAATTATATCTAAGCTAAATGATAACAAACTAAGCATGTAAAGAACAACAAATATTTCTGTTTTTTCCTTACAAGCTTAGTTTATCTTTTGTTTACAGATAAACTTTTTAATAAGGCCTATCTTTAAGTATTAAGCTTTGATTTGAAGTTTTGGGTTGTTCTGTTGCCTGGATTGCTGTGTTTTTATGTAACCACAAGATGGCAACTCAATTAGTTAAGCAAACACAGTACTGTTACGTACAGGTGACACAGATGATGAGCTGATGACTGATTAATGTTATTCTATAGGATGAGTTAAGAGCAGTTGAATTTTGCTACCCTAATCTAACTTGTGAAGAGATGAGGACTTTAATCCACTCCAAGGAAATGGCTCTTAGAAAATTTGTACCCTATCCTGAACATAATTACTGATTAAAAATAGACATGTTAAAATAACCAGAGATTCCTGAGGACTGTGATAGGTGGAAATGGAATTAAAAAAATGACTTTAAAAAAAAATTTTTTTTTACCAGCATAGACACCTTTATTTGACAGTTATGAGACAGGAAATCATGGGAGAGAGAGGGGATGTGACATGCAGCAAAGGACGTCCAGCCGGGATTCGAACCGCGGTCGGCTGCGTACGTGGTATTAAATTTCGCTATGCCATGGCCACCCCACACTAGCTTTGTGTCCCATCTTGGCCACCCCAGTAAAAATGTCCTGGATACGCCACTGCTTCTCTGGAGGTTTGCTGAACTATCGAAGCTTCCAGAAAAACAACGTTATCTCCTAAATTAAGGAACAGATGTCAGTCAAATAACTGAACTGCTCAGTGACATTCACTGAACAGCTAACCAGTGTAGCATCCCCAGCTGAATGATGGTCAGACTCTAACTGATGTTCCAAAGTGTTTATTGCAGGAACCTTGTACACTTGAGCTATGAAAAAAGTATATAAAAAAATAAAGGTAGGCCTAATCATCTTCCTTCATGCCCTTTTTGCATCATAAATTCACTCCAAATAAAATTATGTATTTTTGTATTTAGATGCTTCAATCACTGTTACATTCACATTTTAATCTGCTTTAACTTAAATGAAAACCTCTATTAGAGGGCTGTAATACAAACCACACAAAATGGGTTTCTTTATATTAATAAACATAGAAATGAAACGACCAGCCTCATCTCTGTTCTTCTGACCCAACAGGATAGCTGAGCTAATGCTAATTAGCGTTCCCACTAGCTCAAACAAGCTATATCAAACTGTACACAACCATAAAAGTTACCGCGATCTGATCTAAACATTAAACATATTATGAAACGATATGACAACAAACCTTGTGCCCTTCATCAGCCAGGTGCTAAGTAAACCAAATGATTATCATCACGTTCAGCAAACACCGTGCAGGTACACTTCCAACACGCAGACACATACTATCCAAAAGAACACCGGATGTTTTCGGTTCATAGCGAGACGCTTTCAAAATAGAAGTCCCGCATTTAGCGTCTAATACACAGGTAATTAATGAAATAATAACCCGGCTGCAAAAAATATCAGTAAACTTAATGAAAACAACATTTTCTCAGAAACAAGTGTATTTTGTCCGACTATTATAAAGGCCATGCCCGACATAATATGACAGTACATTCGTCTAATTAAGCTATAGGCCGATGTTGGTAGCATTAAATGCATAATTTGGTAGTGAGGGTAGAATAGCGTCTAACTAGCATATTGTAACGTTTCACAGAAGTGTCCGAGACGAGGAATACTCTGAAGCAGACGTTTTATTTAGCCTCACAAAACTCAATACACTGTCCCGCTCTCAGCTTCCAGAAAAACACACACAAACTCTTTCTCGTTTACACTGAGACTCTGAGACTGCCGCCCCCCCCACTCTCTCCACCAACCACCGGCCCGCACACTGATTGACTTGACCTGCAGTCCAGTGTTTGACAGAGAGACCGGAGGGTAACAGGCTGACAGCCAATGGCTTTTAACCAGGAACGTTACACTACCCCCCCACCACAAAGTCCCTCGCCCTCAAGGGAGACACAGAACAAGTTATAGTGAGAACCAACAGACATTTCAACAACACCATGCATGGAAGACAAATGCATAAGCAACATTACTGGGCAAACAGTCCAGTGAGACCAGGGCGCATTCTAGCCCTCTCAGGAACGTGTGGTCTCACTCCCAACTACTTCCCCCACTCAGGGGACCAACAAAGTCTCTGAACCAGTTTGGAGCTCTCCTCCGCCTTTGTGGCCGAGCTGCCTGGGGAGCTGGGGATAAGGGAAGTGGCGACTCTGCCATCGGGGGAGAGGGGAAAGGAGACTGAGGTGAGTGTGTGGGAGCAAGCTGCTCAGGGGCCTCCGATGTCCTCTGTGCAGGTGAGGAAGAGCCCCCTCTATAGGGAGCCAGTCTGTCTCTATGAAGTGCCACCTTTCTTCCCTTAGCAGGCAACTGCACCCTGTAGACAACCTCCCCCATCCGCTCCAGCACTCTACAGGGGCCCACCCACTGGCTGTCCAGCTTAGGACACCGGCCCTTCAAACGCCGAGGACTGTAGACCCAAACCAGCTCTCCAGGCAGAAAGTGTCTCCCCTGAGCCCTAACATCATAGTTCCGTTTTTGTCTCACACCGGCACTCTGCTGCTGCTCCCGCGGAAAACTGTGTGCTGGCTCCAGGCGGTCCTGAAGCTTCCTGGCATACTCAGGACCTGAGGGTGTGTCCACAAAATCTGGGGGAAGGCCAAGCGCCACCACCGCCAGGGTGCGGAGCTCTCTCCCCAGCATGAGGAGAGAAGGGGTGCAGGAAGTGGTCTCCTGAACTGCAGAACGACATGCCATGAGCACCAGGGGTAGATGGTCATCCCAGTCCTGCTGGTGTTGTGCAGTGAGAATAGCCAGTTGCTGACCCAAGGTGCGGTGAAATCTCTCCACTAAACCGTCACTCTGGGGCCGCAAAGGAGTGGTGCGGGTCTTGTGTGCTCCCAGACGTTCACACATGGTGGCAAACACCCGGGACTTAAAATTTCTCCCCTGGTCGGAGTGTATGGTCTCCGGCACCCCAAAACGGCTGAACATGTCCTCCACCAGGGCATCCACCATGGTCTCCGCCTCCTGATCTGGCAGAGCGTAGGCCTCGGGCCACTTTGTGAAATAGCCTATGGCAGAGAGAACGTAGCGGTTACCTTTGTCCGAGCGAGGTAAAGGGCCCACTACATCCACCGCCACTCTCTCCATCGGGCCCCCCACTGGAAACTGTTGGAGTGGTGCATGGGAACAGCCAGAGGGACCCTTGCGGGCTGTGCAGGGGTCACAGCACCGGCAAAAATCCTCCACGTCCCTCCTGCACTGACCCCAGTAGAAACTTTGGCGGAGGCGGCGGAGAGTTTTTGCAACTCCAAAATGCCTGGACCCTGCGGCTCCATGCATGGCCTTAAGCACACCCTCACGCAGGCCCTTGGGGACCACCACCTGCCAACACTCTTCCCCTGTTGCAGGCTCCTTCCATGCCCGCTGCAGCAAGCCTTGGTGCAGGCTTAGAGCATTGAACTTGGACCACAGTCCCTTGGTCGTTGTGGAGAGCGCTGCCACTTCTTCCCACGGTGGTCGCTGTTGTGCCTCCACCCACTGCCGAACGGGCTGAAGGTCCTGTACCTGCTGTTGTCTCCGCCATGTCCACAGTCTGCAGCTCCCGGCATAGGAGCTGCTCCTCCCGTTGCTCGGTGGACCTGTCTTCCTCCTCTCCCCGCAGCTCTCTGTCTCTCACCTCTCTCTTCTTGCAGTAGCGGCACCTGTCTGCTGCACATGGCCGGCGCGAGAGAGCATCTGCGTTTGCGTGCCGTGCCCCAGCCCGGTCCTCCACGTTGAAGTTGAAAGCCTGGAGCTCCTCTAGCCACCTGGCCACTTGCCCCTCCGGCTCCTTGAATGTCATGAGCCACTGAAGAGCAGAATGGTCAGTCCGCACCTTGAACAACAAACCACACAGGTAATATTTGAAGTGCCTGACTGACAGTACCACCGCCAAGAGCTCCCTGCGGGTGACGCAATATCGCCTCTCATGCTTGTTGAATGCCCGGCTGAAGTAAGCGACCACCCGCTCTCCCTCCCGCCCCACCTGGGACAGCACACCTCCCACACCCACCCCGCTTGCGTCTGTATCCAGGACCAAAGGCAAGGTGGGGTCAGCTGGGGCCAGCACTGGAGCCTCGCTCAGGGCACACTGGAGGCTGCTGAACGCCTCCTGACATTTCTCAGTCCATACAAAGTCTCTGTTCTTTTGCAGAAGCTGGAACAGGGGTGCGGCGGTGCAGGCAAAACCACGTACAAATCTCCGATAGTACGAAGCCAAGCCCAAGAAACTTTTCAGCTGCTTCTGGTTGATGGGGGTGGGCCAATCAGTGACAGCCTGCACCTTCTCCTTCACAATGCCGATGCCCTCTCCTCCCACCTTGTGTCCCAGAAAGTACACCTCCCGTTGCATGAAGTGACACTTGTCTGGGTGCAGCTTCAGGCCAGCTGCTCTGATTCTTGTCAGCACCTGCCGCAGGGAACCCAGGGCAGCCTCGAAGGAGCTGCCATGCACCAGGATGTCATCAAGATAGACCAGGCACTGCTGACGGGGTACACCCCCCAGCACTTTGTCCATCAACCTGGCAAAGGTGGCAGGAGCGTTACATAGACCAAAACAGAGAACCTTGAACTGCCAGAGCCCCTGCCCGGTGCAGAAAGCGGTCTTGGGCCTGGACTCAGCCGCGAGGGGTACCTGGTAATATCCGCTGCTAAGGTCCAGGGATGAGAACTAGGAGGACCCTGAGACCAGGTCCAGTGACTCATCAATGTGAGGCAGGGGGTATGAATCCTTCTTGGTTACTCCATTCACTGGTCTGTAGTCTGAGCAGAGCCGCCAGCCGACTTTCTTAGGGACCATGACAACGGCTGCTGCCCACGGGCTATCTGAAGGCTCAATGAGGTCTGCCCGTAGCATTTTCTCCACAGCTTCATCACAAGCCTTCTGACGAGCCAGGGGGAGGCTGGAGGGCGACACTTGATAGGCTGTGCATCCCCTGTGTCGATCTTGTGCTGCAAAAGATGAGTTCTCCCCACCTCTTCATCACTCAGAGCAAAACAGTCTCGAAACTCCAGCAGCATCTGCCACAGCCGTTCTTGCTGCTGCGGGTCCAGGCTGCTACAGTTCTTCCCCCATATCTCTCTCACGGCAGCCAACACCCTCTCCTCCTCCATCTGTGGTAATGGGGTTGGGGCTGTCGCAGAGAGATCCCTGCCCGGGCTGATGGAGCAATTCTCACTTTGGGGGGGAGACACAGGAGACAGGGACCTGGGAAGGGAGTGGACAACAACAGTCTCTACTGCATTAGCTGCATGATGGCCAGAGAGCATGTCAGGAAGAAGCTTGGGGAACAAGGTGATAACTGGCCCCTCTTGAAAACTCACTGTCCCCCTGTATCCACTAGTGCCGAACAGGGCACTCCCTCCACTGTGACGGGAATGTAACAAGAGTCACCTGCAGAGGCTCGCCCCACCACAACAACGGGCTCCCCATCTGAGTTGTCAGAGTCAACGGTTTCTGGGGAAAGTGGCGCCTGGCTTCCCCGGCTGTGAAGATGGGCACCTCCGAACTGTGGCGAGGGATGTGGTGGCCGTGTTGCAGATGCTGCTGGAGTTTGGGTCCGCATATCCCCCTCTATGCGGGCACTGAGCCGTTTCCCTGAGCCTGGCGTGAGTTGGGGCACTCTCTGACCAAATGTCCAGGTTGGCCACACCCCCAGCAGACCCTGGGCCCTGGGCGGTTTCTGCGCGCTGTCTGAAGTGACACAGCCCTTAACAGTCCAGTTACTTCATCAACCCACGCTGGCCTCTCTCCCACTGGGGGCTCCCCACTGCAACCCTTACAGCAGGTGAGTTCTTATCTTGACAGCTCGCACCAGCCACACCCCACACATTCTCCCTCTCCACAGCCATCTCCAAGGCTGCCTGCAAGGTCTGAGGATGCTGCAGCTTTACCTGGACACGCAACTCAGTGGGGGAGAGAGCCCTGATAAATTGATCCCGTGCCAGCTCACTTTGTACTCCTGGGGGCATATGCCCGCCACGTCAGGCTCTCTATGTCGTTGGCCAACACCCGCAGCAGCTCCCCCGACTTTCTGCCCCGGTTACTCAGTTCATTACGCAGGAGCTCAGGCTGTAAACACTGTCCAAACCGCCTCTGAAGAGCCCCCACTAAAGCTCCATAGTCTTGTCTATCATTCGGGCTCGGCAGCAGAAGACAGGACAGTGCATCATCCGTGAGGCACAGAGCCAGCTGCAGCGCTTTATTGTCCATTGACCATCTTTCTGCATGGGCTAACAGTTCAAACTGGGCCAGGAAAGCCTCCCAATCTGACCTACCGGAGTACTTGGGGGTCTTGACCGCTGAGACAACAACCGGGCGCAGAGCATCATCACGTCTGCCACCATCCTCCGCCCGTTGGTCACTTCCGCTTGTTACGTCTTATTAGCTATTGTTTTTGTCTAATTTGATACAAAGTGCGGCCTGTTACGTCTTATTAGCGTATTGTTTTTGTCTAATTTGATACAAAGTACGGCTTGTTACGTCTTATTAGCGTATTGTTTTTGTCTAATTTGATACAAAGTACGGCCTGTTATGTCTTATTAATGTACTGTAAAATAAAGTGCGACCATAAAATGTATACTTCAATACTCTGTAGAAGATTTGAGACCTCCATACCAGATATCATTGATGAGGACCAAACTGGGTTTATTAAAGGGTGCCAAACCCAAGACAATATTAGGAGAACACTACATATCGTAGACCATATACAAAAAAAGGGGACTAAAGCTACAATAATAGGCTTAGACGCAGAAAAAGCTTTTGATAGTGTCAGTTGGGTATTTTTATATTTAGTACTCAAAAAATTTGGTTTAAACAAAAATCAATCCAGAATATTAAAACTATATATCAAGAACCAACTGCGAGGATCAAGGTAAATGGACAGCTATCAAAAAGGATAACATTAGAAAGGGGCACTAGACAAGGCTGTTGCTTGAGCCCTACACTCTTCGCCCTTTATATCGAACCCTTAGCGCAGGCAATCTGTCAGAATACTAACCTGGAGGGATTAGAGATTAGGAATAAAAAACATATAATTGGCCTCTTCGCGAATGATGTGGTCATTTCCTTAAAAAACCCAGATAAAGGATTCCCCTTGCTGATGAATTTTCTTAAGGCTTATGGTCACTATTCAGGATATAAAGTTAACATTGCAAAAACTCAGGTACTTACATTTAACTACTCCCCACCACAAAAAAATCAGGATACAGCCTAAATTGGAACTCTAAAACCATAAAATATCTTTGAGTTACAATAACAAAGAACTTGACAAATTATAAGAAGCCAACTATAATGTCATTGACCAAAACATTCAAAAAGATATACAAAGGTGGTCGACCTTTCCCCTCGACTTTAGCTCCAGGATTAAGGTTGTTAAGATGAATATTGTACCAAGGTTGTTATACCTTTTTCAATCTTTACCAATAATGATTCCTCAAAACAAATTTATCTCCTGGGACAAAAACATATCAAGGTTCATTTGGAATGGCAAAAAACCTAGATCAAGATATAAAACTTATCAACTCGCAAGGAGTAAGGGTGGAATGTCCTTGCCAAATCTGCAAGAATATTTTTATGCAGCACAGCTGAGAACTGTAGCATGTTGGTGCATACCTGAGTATGAAGCGAGGTGGAAAGAAATAGAAATGGAAGTCAGAGATTTACAAATTCCAAGTTTGTTGGGTAATAAAGAACAAACAGAAATGATAAAAAGGACAATAGATCCAATACCATTTTTCGCTGGAAATTTGGGAAAAGATAATGAAGAAATACAAATTGCAAGCAGAGAGAAAAATATTAAGTTGGGTGGCGTATGATCCAAAGTTTCTACCAGGTCTGAATGACTCAAGGTTTAAACAACGGACAGAGAAAGGCATTACTGCTCTCTGCAAAATTTTTAAACGGGGGAAGTGTATGAGCTTTTAAGAATTAAAAGAGAAATTTGGATTAGAAAAACAAGATTTTTTCAGATATTTACAAATTTGAGATTATATTATGAAAGAGATTAGAATTGATCCTAAAACAGAATTGAATGGCATTATCCAAATTATAATGAATGCGTATTATCATGGTAATTCTCGGGTCATCTCAGCTTTTTACAAAGCCTTCGAGGATAATAGAGAAAACTCAACACTGTACCTTAACACTCAGTTAAATATTGACATTTCAGATGATGATTGGTACGAAATGTGCATGACACAATGCACTACCACTAGCTCACAGATATGGAGGGAGTTTGGTTTGAAAAATCTTACTAGATTCTTCATAACACCTTAGATTAAGAGCAGACAACTAAAAACCCAACTACCATGCTGGAGGCTCTGTTGTAACCAAGAGGGCAACCATACACGTTTTTTGTTGCTGTTGGAAATTAAGACCTTTTTGGAATATTGTAAATACACCTGTCAATAACATATTGGATTATGATATCCCAAATAACTGTGTTGTCATGTACATGGGAACAGCTGACATAGCTGTACAGAAAGAAGACAGGTATCTGGTGAAAATTCTACTCATTGCTAGTAAAAAGGCTATAACTAGGAACTGGTACAAAGTGGAAACACTGAACAAGGAGCAATGGTGTGAGATCATCCAGGGTATTCACTCAATGGAAAAGTTGACTTACCAATTAAAAATCAAGGGACATATATTTGACTAACTGGAGGAAATGGACCACCTGCAGGGAAAGTGATACCAACGAATAAATGGACTAATTTAAAGGACTGAGAAGGAAAATCACACATGATGGAAATGCCCCTCTGCATTCTTGTTTATCACTGTTTGTGTATGTCTGTTAGTGTGAACAAAAATTAAAATAAAATAAAAAACAAAGTTTAAAAAAAAAAAAAAACTTCTACTATGGAAAAGGCTCATGCGAAATTTATTAAATTGCCTATTTCCCCTACGGTCAAAGAAAATAATTTTAAGATCATTCATAAGGTCTACCCGGTTGCAGAATTTCTTAAAAGAAGGTTCAAATTTGTAGTGGACCCTTGTACCTTTTGTAATATGGCAGAAGAAACCTAAGATCGCATGTTTTTTTTAAGCCTGTGTACAAAAGGTTTTGGCTGGATATTAAAAATTGGATATCTCTTAAGATTAATGACATTCAATCCTTTGAAATTTCTCATATTTTTTTTTATACGGACAATCTTAATTCATCTACCTCTGATATTATTAACATAATCATTCTCATGGGTAAATATCATATTCACTGTAGCAAATGGAGAAAAAGTAAGCCCTCCTTTATCTGGTTTATAAATTATTTTAAATTAATATTTAATTAATATATTATTTTAATTATTTTAATTGTTTTTTTACATCACTTAAAAAAATACATCTTAGCAAAATAGCGAGAAAGATTTATGGCGTTATATCTCGTTTCTTACCGTTTTGAAATGTACTCCTTTATTTCATGGTCTTGCCTCCTTTTCCCTTTTGTATTTTCATGGTCTTGCCAGGCGATTGGAAAATATCTATTTTTTACCATGTATACTTTGTATGAATCCCCCTTTTTTTTTTCTTTTTTTTTTTTTTTTTCTTCTGAAAGATTGCGGTATTGTATTATATTGCTTATGTTTTTTCCTCTACGAGCTTTTGTATGTTTGTGGTATGTTCAATACTCTTTGCTGTTCAATTGCTCTTCTCTTTATATATTTCACCTCTCGGACAAATTATTCGGAGTTATGGAAAACATTTCCACTGCTATGTGGACGACACTCAGCTGTATGTGCCCATAAAAGCTGATGATAAATCTCAAATCACGAAATTAGAGACCTGCCTGTATGCTTTGAAGAAATGGATGTTAGAAAACTTCCTGCTCCTGTATTCAGATAAAAGTGAGATGCTGGTCATTGCCCCCACTCGACAGAGACACCACTTTGATCAGGTGACTGTAACTCTTGACAACTGTGTTATTTCTCAGTTCAACTGTCAAGAATCTAGGTGTTGCTTTTGATTCTACCCTCTCTTTCGATCAGCACATCAATGAAATTACCAAGATCGCTTTTTTACCACCTGTTTCGTCTGGGCTGGATTATTGCAATGCCTTATTTTTGGGTCTCCCGCATGAGAGCACTAAAAGTCTTCAAATGGTTCAGAATGCTGCAGCTAGAGTCTTAACACATACAAGAAATTTTGATCATATTACACCAATCCTAGCCTCACTGCACTGGCTCCCAATACATATAAGATCAGACTTAAGGTGTTGCTGATGACATACAAAACTACACAGCCTCACCCCGTCATACATGTCAGATCTCATTATACCATATATTCCAACTCGTGCATGACACTCTCAGACTTCAGGGCTCCTGATGGTTCCCAGGGTTAAGAGGAAGTCAGCTGGCTGCAGGGCTTTTTCCTATCGTGCCCCCTTCCTCTGGAATAACCTCCCAGCTGACATCAGACAATCTGGCTCTACTGACGCCTTTAAATCTAAACTCAAAACTCACTTCTTTGACTTAGCCTTTAATTAGTCCTTGACTTGGATTGCTAGCTTCTTCAGTGGGTCGGTCTCAGTCTCAATGAGTTACCTATAGTATTAGAAGTCACATTGTCATGCCGACAAGAAACAATCTGTTTATTCTGATTAACATCACATTTCTCTTACTTTTGTTTTGTTTTCTGTCCCCACAAGCTGCAAGCTGTGTCGCTCTCTCACTCTCTATAGCTTCCTCCTCCTCTTTCTCCTCCTCCTCTCTTTTCATTCAGGGTCCCTTCTGATGGACAACGGGCCCCTGGGACCATCTACCTCTCCTGGCTCCTGCTGCCTCACATACTGTCGGATCCGGATCATCACACCCTGGGCTCCGCTGGATCATTGCTCTCCTCTGTTTCACTACCTCCTTATATCTGTATTTCTGTAAAATGTTGATGCCTTTTCACTCTGATCCCTCAGTCTATTACTATTTATCCTGTGTGGCCTGCCCTCTTCCAGGTCACCACGATGGACAGGAGGTTGTGTGGCTCGGGCACCACTTGGCGATGCCTCGTCTGCTCAGTCGTCTCCTGGATCCACACACTTCACATATATTATAATTTGTATCAGATATTCTGTCAATGCAACTTGTAAACTATGATTCTATTGTTCTTTTCTGTACATGCAACATCTATTGCATGTCTGTCCGTCCTGGAAGAGGGATCCTCCTCTGTGGCTCTTCCTGAGGTTTCTTCCATCTTTTTTTCCCCCCGTTAAAAGGGTTTCTTTTCCATCAACATGGAAAGTTTTTCCTCACTCGAATCGGGGGTCTAAGGACAGAGGATGTCGTTCACTGTACAGATTGTAAAGCCCATTGAGGCAATGTGATTGTACGGTGGCCCAGAGGTGTCAGGCCAAATACAAAAGTTCCGACATTAGGCCCTAATTGTCGGAATGGCAACACTTAAACCTTTAATGAAACATCCCATCATTCCGACATTTTTTGCCTCCTAAGGTCGGAATGGTGGTATTTATTTCTTTTTTAAATGTCTTGCCATTCCGACACATCTTTGAAAAGGGTTAGGGTTAGGGCTATGGGTTGCGGATTATGGTTAAACTTTGTCGGAATGCCTGGATGTTCGCATGTCGGGATAGTTGTATGTCGGAATGGTGACATGTCGGAAAGGCGGTATTTTAGGGATGTCGGAATGCAACCGTTGTTTAAGTTGCTTTCAGCTTAAGGAAAGCGTAGTGAAATAAATACAAACTAACAACAAATAGCCTAAATAATTTAGATAATTCATAACTGTTATACAGTGATATTTCCGCCACTTTCCCACAACTTAGAGAGATAATCACCAGGGTTTTTAAAGTAAACACACCGTGTTTGAGACGGAGACTGAGCCGCTGGACTGCAGTCGTCATGAAGTAAGTCAAACTTTTTTGTTGTTGACCTTATCCACCAAACGTCTCCAACCAAACACTGTTTAAATTTGTTGACCTGCCAGGAACCTAGTTAGCTGTTAACTTCAGAACATAGCCAATGCTAACAATGCTACTTTGTTTGCAGGTAAAGTTGCTAGCTGTTGTAGTTAAACAGCTGTTGTAACGTTATGCTAACGTTACTCGTTTGTTGTTATCACCTGTTTTGCACGTCATTTTAATATTTGTCCATCTAAGTCTGTGAAATGCCTACAATTATGCTAGAAGTGAGTTAACTGGACTCTGCTCAGTCATATAAGTAAGGCTTAGGGGTGTTTTGATATTAATTTTGATGTATTAAACTGTAGTGTGGTCTGTGTTCACGAATGTATGTTACCAGCAGTGTCCTGTTCACCGGGAACTTCCAAACCACAAGGAAGTCTGTTTTTTTTTTTCTGCTATTTACATGTTTATTCACATGCAAACTGGCCTGTTTGGTTAGCTTTTAACGGCCGTTATGCTGTTTTTGTAGAGGTCCGCTGGAGGCATGTAAGTTTCTAACATTAGCCTTGTTGGCTAACTTAACCTGTGGTTAATGCAGGATCAAAAATAAACACCCGCCAAGCGCCGAACATGGCTAAAAGTCGGTTTTGGCAGAAGAATAAATTAACGTCATGTGTCACCGGCCTGGTGGTAAATACTTGTTGCTGCCAAGTAATAATACATCACAACAGCGGCTAACAGTAACATAGCCTGGGACGTTAACATTGACATGATAAACAGCAGGGCTTCGGCTGTGTACGTTAAGCTACTGACATCCCCAGCACACGCACACACACACCATACAGCCTCTCATCTTTGAGCCGCTAACTCAGCTTCAACGCAGGTAGTACACAATAACTCTTACAAGGGCAATTTGCTTCCGGTGACGATAAAAATGTTCCAGCGGACTCTGTTTCCAGCGCGGTCATGGAGAGTCTGAGCAACTAACTTACTGAGCTGTGACTACCAGCTCTGCTTTTCTCAGTTTACCTGCCACTGGCAGATGAGCCAGAAAGTTAAATGTGGACCCTGGGTAAATGGTAGCTAATGTTAAGTTTCCAGCCCTGTGATGTTTTGCCGTTGTGTTTTCCACAAAGACCCTGGCCGAGTTAAAGTTAACTTTGAACGGCTGTTGTGCTGGTTTGGCAGCGGTCAACTGAAACAAATGCTAAGTTAATAGGTGTTGGCTAGCTAATCTGTGGTTAATGATAGTTAGCCGCTCAAATGTCAGTAGCTTAACATACACAGCCGAAGCCCTGCTGTTTATCATGTCAATGTTAACGTCCCAGGCATTGAAACAATACTTGTTTCAATGCCAATACAACTGTTTTCAACACAAATGTTTCAATGCAAATGTTTCCTTTTTCAGTACTGGTTTTGTTTTCAATGCCAATTTTTTTTGGGATGCCAAATTTTAAAGTCACCGTTCTGGCTCCGTAGATTCGGGGCTATATACATAAATGCTAATGAAAGTTCTTGTCAACTTTCACAGAGGAGCAATGGAAAGCATTATAACTGGTAACATCACAAACGGGAATGGGTCGTGCACAGCCCAGGATGGGAAAGAGCATCAGTGATATCATTGAGATGATATGTCTGCACAGAGCCCAGAAGATACTAAAAGACAACTCCCACCCCAGCCACAGTCCCTTCACCTTGCTGCCATTGGGCAAAAATATCTGCTACCATACCACCAGACTATGGAGCAGCTTCTTTCCTCAAGCTGTGGGACTCAAAAAATCCTCAATACTCCACCATAAAAATAGTGCTGCATAAAGGGACTACAACGTGCATCTTTTTGTATTACCCTGTGTTGTAGAATGGCAAATAAATGAACCTTGAGCCTGGAAACAAACTCCATCTCTTCCCGCTCACTCAGACTGTCAGGTTACAGACGAGTTGTTCCATTGCAAAGGAAAGATACATAGAGCCCATACAGCAACATCACTTCCCTATGTTTACACTGAACCAAAGGCTTAGAATCAAAATGTAGTCTCGACAGACAGTTCCAGTAAAATCAGAGTCTGTTATTGCGGCATGAGTTGGTGCACGGAATATCAATCAGATCAGGCAGAAGTATCAGAAACGGCAAGGAGAGGCTTGGTCTAAAGACAGGTGGTGTTCATTTAACTAAACTCACAAAACACAAAGACTCACACTAGGAGAGGGCTGGCAGAGAGGGAAGGGAACATAGAGACTAAACACTCAAGAGGAGGGGAGACAATGAGACACATGTGCAACACATTTGAGTGAGGCAGGTAATTACAGATGGGAAACAGGAGGGCAGGTGTTGAGGAAACCTGAAACGAGACATGTGACTAACAAAGTGAAACATGCAACACAGGACACAAAAACATGAGGATAACAAAAAAGGGAAATCATGTAGCTTGACGGGTTGTGAAACAAATCCAACTCTGCATACCTAATTTGCATATTCAATTCTAATGCAAATGGTAATGCAAAGGCCAGTGAACAGATGTCATTGCTTCCAGATACTGATCACAGATTAATTATAGGTGGAATTGATGGGAGATCACAGGTCAGCTAAAAAGGATTTGTCATTTTGCTCGAAGATACTTCAGCTGAGCCGAATGGTTTCTTTGACATTCACATCCAGCCTGTCACCCAAAACAAACTAACACTGTTGGTCCTCATTAATGTTGTTGTGCTTTTGTTTTATTTAAATGTCAATCTTTTCAGATTGGAAGTCAGCAAGTTCGGAGTCTGTCACACAGTTTGTCTGTGTGTTCATTACTTTAGTTCAGTGCATTGATAGGCCAATCTAGAGAGATATTCTACAAACAAAGCAGTCTTGTTTACCTTGATTCTGAAACCTACACTCGTTTCACTCTGTTTCTGTAAAACACACACAGGGCAGTGTGCTGTAATGTTGACTGCCAAAGCAAAGGGTTGGTTTATAGACTTATTTGCTCCTTTCCAGTTATTAGATGATAAGATTCATATTTATTGTTAAGTACAGATCTGAAATCAGAACATGGTTAGCCTAGCCCAGCATAAAGACTGGGAGGAGGAAGAAATAGCTAGCTCTGTTCAAACATCATCTACCCATACATCCACAGCTCACTAATTGACACAGCACATCTTCTTTGTTTTATGTGTAAAAAACAAAAATGGTGGGCTCCCTGTTAGAACAAAAAAAAAGATGCTTGCGGAGTGTTGTGTGGAGGGCCAGTTGGAGTGGGGGACTGCAGCTGCTCAGCTGCTTGGGGCCGGCTAGAGAGCCTGGATTAGAGCCAGACCCTCTCGAGAATAAACACCTAGTGTCACTTGGGATTCTCCTCTGACCTGAAACTGTTTACCAACAGGAGGAAAGCTCAGAGATTACTTTTAAACTATTTGGATTAAAACGTGTATTTATCTAAAACTCCTGTTTATCAACCTGCTGCATCAGCAATCTCCGGAGGTGACCTCCATTTTCAGGTGTTTGTGTTCCCTTATGTTGACTTCAGACTGCAGCTGGAGGGGAAATGGACTTTACTTCACAAACAGAATTACATTACAGGGGAAAAGACGAGAGAGAAGCCGAGTCTCTGGTAAGTAGACTACTGAATTAACAGAGAGTTGTCCTAATTTTAACCACACAGAAACACACAACCTCTGTGTGTGCCGTTGCTTGCTAACATTAGCTTATGGCTTGAATGAATACATTTTTATACTTTTTTATACCAATTAACTGTATCCCAAGAAGGCAAAGTGACTGGTGAAACATTTGGACATTTGTATAGCAAAAGTGTAAGCATGGTCCCACTCTGTTCACATGTAACATACTGTATCTGAAGTATGACACATGTAAAAGCTCAACAGGTTTGTTTGCCAAATAAGTTTCAGCACTACACTACATCAGCTGGTTTGGTGCTGGGTTTACCTTGATTGACATATGCCATTCATACTCCCGGCATGCAAGCTGGGCCTCAAACTTGGCCTTCTCTAGAATCATCTGTCTCTTCTTCTGGAACTCATAGCCACCCTCCTCCATGTGCTGCTACAGAATGCATCAAATGTTTAGGTTTTAAATGACCTTAAATATTTGCTATTACTTACATATTTATTATCTAAAGACACCTTCTTGATCTCTACCATGGAAAAATACTTATTAAGGAAAATATTATTAAGTTATTGTAGAGATTTAATGCCTCTGTGTGCAGTTTTTTAAAAGGGTTCACTTTGCCATCCCCCAGTAGTAGTATCAAAAATACACTGTAACAGCTATATATACACGTGTTAAACATAAAATGCATTTAGCTTTGTTGACTCAGAAAAAGTTACAGTTAGATTATCCCTTTGGGCTCTGCTAAACTGTGACAGGCATTTGTTTGCTCGATGTTTTCTAGACAAAATACGCAAATGATTGATTGATTGAAGGAAGCCTGTTTCATATTGAATTATTATTAACTTCCGCTAGTCTTCGAGGCATAGATGTGTCATTATAGGTATAGGCTATACTTACGGAAACACAACAAACTCCCCAAAACATTATATTTGTGTTGATCACATTTGTTATGCCATTGGACACATGATGTAGACATCTGTCATACCATCAAAAATAGACTTAATGAAGATTTTGAACTTGCTATCAGTACAGAGTCTCACAAAGATGATCAGAGCTTGGTGAATCTTCCTTACTTTTGGTTTTCTGTAACTTGTTGGTATTCTCTCCAAATAAAAGCATCACTCTATTGACTGAAGTTTAACATAAAATACTGTAAAAAATCATTTTAAATCGTAAAAATTGTCAATACAATATCACTGTAATGTGACAGCTATTCACTATCACATTACGGTTAGGTGTCATTTACTATTATGAATGCTTTTGTGGTGTCACTTGACTCAAAGTGAGAGAACTTCTGAAGTTTAGCACACTGTACCTTTGGTGTTGTGACGCTGTTATCATTGTCCTGCCCACTGGAGAGGGAGAGACATTAGGGAGGAAACAGGAAGGACAAGATTAACTTTGCAGACACAGCAGCAGTACACATTGGCTGTGTTCAAATTCAGGGGCTGCAGCCTTCAATGGCCTAGCCTTTGCGGTCCACGAGGGCCGGGTCCTTCGGACAGGTCTTTGAAGGCCTCGTCCACCGTTGTTAAATGGGACGGTCTAGCCTTCGGAGTATTTCCTGGTTGCCTCACCAGATGTTCTCGCCCCTTACCCTTACGTCACGATTGTGAATGAAGAGATGCATTAAAGTCTGTTTTGGTTAAAATCTATCAAACATGTACATTTATTTGTGTGTGTACAAAAATTAACGACAAAATGTGTCAAATTTAAATTGAATCATCAACATTACAAAATAAACATTAACCCATTGGTGAATAGCCTAACAACTATATTTACCATAGCATTACCAGCGTCACATATTTTAACTGAAAGTTGAAATTTGGAGGTTTTATAGTCCCTTGAAGTTTAACATATCTGGCGTTGGATGTTAAAATGACTAAAAACCGAGTATAAACCCATTACTTAAATTTCAATGTCATGTCTGCGCCACTTGATGTCGCCATTTTCTCTTGCTTCCTCTTCTGTTTCGGGACTGAGCAGCGGTGCGCAAAGGATCTTGGGATATGGGGGGCCGTGAAGGATAGTTGCGGTGTGTCCTCCGAAAAGAGGGAAGGCCAGGCTGCATTTGTGGGCTGCGTTTGAAGGAGCCTCTGAATTTGGACAGCCTTCGCGCAGTGTTGTAACGTAATTGGCCTTCAAATGCGCACTTCGTGGGCTGCAGCCCCTGAATTTGGACACAGCCACTGAGCATTAACCTACATGTAGACTTTAGCTAAAACACACAAGTAAAAAACATTCAACCATCACTGGAACTTCACAAGGGAATGCTGCCACAGTTTTATAAGGTATTCCTTAGCCCATGTGGTTTTATCCTTTATACAATCATGATACTATCACATGTTACCAATGAACCTGTTTACTTGTGGAATGGTCCACAAGGTGTTTTTGGAGCATTCTACAACTTCCCAGTCTTTTGTTGCCCCTGTACCAACTTGTTTGAAAGGTGATGCTGCCATCAAATTCAGAATGAGCTTTTATTTGCAAAAATCAATGAAGTTGAGGAAGTCAGACATTAAATATATTGACTTTGTACTGTTTTCAAGTGGGCATGTCATAAAGGATTAGCAAATAATCACATTCTGTTTTATTTATGTTTTACACAGCGTCCCAACTTTTTTGGAATTAGGGTTGTATAAAATTGTGGTGGTAAAGCACAGACTCACACGTAGACACAAAATCTTACTTGAGTGACTCTTCCACTGTGACCATCTCCACCGGGTAGAGCTGAACTCCAGACAGATTGTCCTGCTGTGTATTCACTCTGGTACACAGAAGAACTACATTATTAAACAGATTCATTTGATCTAGAAACTTACGACTTCTCACCAATGATTGTCTACAGTTCTAGTGTGCTTGGTGCCAGAACAATACCAAAACTCAATGTTTAACTCCAGAGTCATTTGACATAAAGACATAAAAAGAAGGATTGTCAAGAAAAAAAAATTGTAAAGACTCAAAAAAAATTAAAGCTGCAAGCAGCGATGAACGGGCCCTCGCCACACGTACGTTGGGCTCTGGCGCTGTCAGAGGGTGTGTAGCCAGATGTGTGCTCGCCCGTTGCCTGTGGAAATTTACTACCTAAATGGGATCCGTGTCACTGAAAACACAGCAGTGAGATATTCAGTGACTTCCTGTGTCCAGTGGGTGGCGCTATAGATATGACACAGTATTGATGCATAGACGTATTCAGGGCAAGCCCCTCTACATGTGTGACCAATTTGGTGAAGATGGGAAATTGTATGTTGAAGTTATAAGGACTTTCTGCTTATGGCGAAGGATCAAAATTGACCGCACTGTCACGCCCACCAGGAATAACGTAGGCGAAAGCTTTTTATCAACTTTTCATCATCAAGGCATGAGGATGATACTTAGTGACTAGAAAGTCTGTGGCGTGAAATCTGTAGATAAGTCCTCGCACGAGATTTGTGCTTGGGCCCTAATAATCCCTCCTATCACTTCAGACCCACAATAAGTGTGTGGCAGTGTCTTTTTCTGCAGAGACACTACCATCTGCCTTTATCCTAGCCAATAACAGTGTGAGGTATGGATTTTGTAAAAATTAAGCGACCAGGATACATTGTCATCCTGTCTCTTTCCTCTGTATTGTCTGTGTGAGCTGCAGGTCAGGGTGAGCTTCATACACACAGAGCAGAGAGGTAAAAAGTGGAAGCATGTGCTTCAACTGAATTGGCACAAAATCCAGCTGTGAAGAGCTTTCCTGCAGGGTTACATGGAGGTGTGGGCGTGTTTATTTGACCTTTTAAATGCAACCGCTGTGAAACAAGCAGAAAATGGTTTATTACATATAACAGATTGAACAGTGACAGGAAACAGGATGAGAGAGAGGGGGGATGACATGTAACAAAAAGCCACAATTCAAATTCGAACCCTGGGCTACTGCAGCGAGGACACAGCCTCTCTACTGTACATGGGGCACACACTCTACTAACGGAGCTTCTGGGGCACCTCTGACAAGTTTGATACGAGAACACTATTTATTTATTAATTGAAGTTTAGTCGTGGTGAACATGGCCTCCATCATTAGGACTCAGAATGAGGATTTGGAGTAACGATTCTGTGAAAACAGTCACTGGCTTTATTACCGGGCTCTGATAATTTATACTATCCATATGTGCAGGTGGTGAGGATGTACCAGTCAGCTGACTGGAGAAGGCAGTGTGTGTACACAGACTGCACGCAGTGCACTGTACAGTTGTGTCCACTGCAGCAATTTCACACTCAACCAAATGAAAACTAAAATCGTACTTATGCATATGCACAGTGTTGATTCTTTAATGCTATTTGATGCAATCTTGGATTTCTACTGATGATGATAATTTGATTAGTTAGTTACCAAACAGTCCGATCCTCTCCACTGCACTCCGGGGGAGGGGAATGTGATGGTGAGACAATGATGACTGAGGAAATATTGATTTATGATTTGAGTTGGCTGATATTTTTACAATGGAATCAATGGCGATTCTGAGGGGTGGCCTGGGGTCATGAGAGATGAGCACGGCACGCTGCACCTGCTGCTGCTGGTCTGGTTGTTAATGAAACAGGAGGATGGTCACAGTGACAACGTCAACTGCTGGATAAAAACGCTGAAATCTGTCGATTGAGAGGTAGGGTAATTTAATGTTTAGTTGTGTCGTAGTTCCCTCTGAATATGTGGGAAAACGTTGTCTTTTAGCTGCTAGCTAGCTAAGCTAGCTAGAGAAGAGATGAGGACTCTAGCTAAGCTAGCTAAAAGACGAACTAGCTGCTAAGCTAGCCTTGCTTAGCAGCCTGCAAACCAAGTTAAGCATTTAATGTTAGGGTTTTGTTTTTTTTATTGTTATGTGGATACCGCCATGAAATATGAAACGCTGTTTTCTGGACTGAGGACTGAGGGTGTTTTTTGCAGATGTGTGTGTCCAATAGGGTTGTCACGATACTAAAATTTTCAACTCGATACCGATACTCAGGAAAATATTCGATACTCGATACCATTTTCGATACCACAAGGATAAAAAAAAAGACCCCAAAATTTAAAAGAAATACTTTTATTAACGAGAAAAATGCAAAAATAACCTCTGTTACAACATGTAACAATTAACAGAACCACACGTTAAATATTCTGGGGACTTGGCATCATATTTTCGTTGTTGGTCAAACACAGATGGTAGAGTCGGCTGTGTGTGTTGCTGTTTGGTTGCAGGTCGACTTTTCTCTGCTTCATTCTGGGACTTTAACAGAGAAAATAACACTTTTCAGTCACCAACATCTATGTAAACTTAGTATACTGACACTGTGTCTATTAACGTAATATGGGCATGCCCGATTCATTTTTTTTTTTGGCGTTGTTTATAATCATTAACGTGACGTCAGCCTTTAATCGCTAGCTGCGGCTAATGGCTAATAATAACACGGCCAACAACAATGCGGGCCACCGGCCACGATAACCTCAGTAATAAGTTTGAAACGAAAGACACTAACTTGTCGAAATTCACTGTAAAGGCCAGGGTGTCGGTCCTTAAGATGTTTCGCGAAGTTGGAAGTGTTACTTGACTTGGTCGCCACCGCCTTGTAGCAGTGTTTGCACACAGGCTTATCCACGTCCTTCCGCTTACCGTGCTCGTTAGACTCGAAGGCAAAATACCTCCAAACAACACTTTTCCCTCTTTCATTTTCAACCAAAACTGGTTGATTTGGCCCTCCTGCAGCAGCACTGGCCATGCTCTGTTGTTATTGTGCACGTCACGGTGAGGGGGAGGGTGCCTGCTGCTGTGTGTGTGAAGGTGGAGAGGGAGAAGGACGCAGCGTTGGCGGCTCGGCGTCGGGGGGGGGGGGGGGTTATCGATACTTTTGAAAATGAGTATCGTATCCGGATACAACATTTTAGTATCGATACTTTTTTGAATTTCGATACTTTTGACAACCCTAGTGTCCAATAGAGCTAATGTTATATTTTTGACCAACCAGTGTGTGAATTATAGTGTGACAGTCTAGATTTAAGCTACAACACAAGAACAAGCTGTGATTTATTTATTTGCTCTGTGATTTAAGGGCTGTTTAAAGACTTTATTCTCTTGGAGATAAAGGACTTTTTGTTTGTATCAATTAGCTCATCTTCACAGTTCACATGTTTTAGATGTTAAATAGGCAGAGGCAGAGCAAATTGCATTCAAATGCCACAAATGCTTGAGATGCAATATGTGTTAATTGTGTTATTAAAAGTGATCGAAGATGGCGGTAGTTATGTAAAAATAAACCTTTGTAGATACTATAAATACACATAATTAGGCACATTGTTGACACCTCCTTTCTTTTTGACATTTTAATGGAGTCAAAGCTGTTATTTAAGGGCTAATTTGACAATGATCCGGCTTGAGATTTGTAGTTATAGTTATTACTTCAAAGTGAATTGACTGACTGATTGATTGATTGATTGATTGAGTGATTGAATTATATTTCTTTGCTTTACTTATTTAGGCGCCATCTTGTGGTTAAATAAAAACACACCTGGCAAAGAACAAACCAAAAAAATCAAATTCCAGTATCTCCAACAAATTATATCTAAGCTAAATAATAACATAAACTAAGCATGTAAAGAGCAACAAATATTTCTGTTTTTTCCTTACAAGCTTAGTTTATCTTTTGTTTACAGATACACTTTTTAATAAGGCCTATCTTTAAGTATTAAGCTTTGATTTGAAGTTTTTGGTTTGTTCTGTTGCCTGGATTGCTGTGTTTTTATGTAACCACAGGATGGCGCCTCAGTTAGTAAAGCAAACACAGGTAACAATACAGGTGACACAGATGACGAGCTGATTAATGTTATTCTATAGGATGAGTTAAGAGCAGTTGAATTTTGCTACCCTAATCCACTCCAAGGAAATGGCTCTTAGAAAATTTGTACCCTATCCTGAACATAATTACTGATTAAAAATAGACATGTTAAAATAACTAGAGATTCCTGAGGACTGTGATAGGTGGAAATGGAATTTAAAAAATGACTTTTTTAAAAAGAATTTTTTTACCAGCATAGACACCTTTATTTGACAGTTACGAGACAGGAAATCATGGGAGAGAGAGGGGACGTGACATGCAGCAAAGGACGTCCAGCCGGGATTCGAACCGCAGTCAGCTGCGTAAGTGGTATTAAACTTCGCTATGCCATGGCCACCCCACACTAGCTTTGTGTCCCATCTTGGCCACCCCAGTAAAAATGTCCTGGATACGCCACTGCATGAGAAGTCATTGGATGTTCCCTAAATTCTATTCCACAAGGGTCAAAGACTCTGCCCCCACAGAAATGGCAATGCAATAGGCAGTCTGGAGTTAAATAGCCTTGCAAATGGAGGAAAAGCTCCTCACCAAAATTGACTTATTTTTTCACAAATAATGATCAAACATGTAAACCCTAACAAATGTCAGCCATGATTTATAATGTGTTACTGGCTTGCTATACTCATGACTTAAGGGTCACAAAAATAGCATATTCTGAATATGATGGGGCCATTAGCCCTGGGTGTTAATCATTTTGAAACTACATGACATTTTTTTTTTATTATTTGACGTAATCATTGATTGATCATTGACTTATACTCCAAGTTAAGAGGTTCAGTCAAGCATGTCCCTTTATATAGAACATGTTATTATGATTTAGTTCCTATTGTAATCAGTACATATAAAGATCTGGTATGTTTAGGTTTGCTGTTAAACCCCAACATGATAGTCATCATCTTGAAGATCTATATAATAACATTAACCTGTTTGAGTCAGAATTGGACTTTGCAGTCCCAAAGGAGGGAAATGTTGGTTGTAATCTCCAGTGTAACCAAGTTTTGATGGGACATATACTCTGTGTGAAGAAGTCATGTTAACTGGGTAAATGGGAGAGGGAGTTTTAATTATATATACTTGCTTTCCATTCCCTCTCTCAATTGCTCTATCCTCTTTTCCATTGCTCTTCTTTCTATCGCCCTGACCAGAAATGCTGTAGAACCTTGGGCTACAAATTACATCAATAGAAACGAGTCTCAGTAGCAGTGTTTTTTTTAGAAAATACGGGGGAGATTACTTGGAGATCTCCACAGGAATAAAAGCAGGAATGCTGGGAGCTCCGATTCAGTTCGGTCCCGGGACCTGCTCGGGTTTGTTGGTGTTGTTGTCCTGGAGAACACAATAAACTGCAGATCTCCAATGATTTTCTCTGAGCACTTTATTTGACTCAAGAAGACTCTGAAGAAGCTGTTTTTTGCTGAAGTGTTACACCAAGATCCAGGTTCCTCTGGCCCATTCCCTGGTCTGTTATGACCTTACAGTATTTTAATACTATTTATCTTTTTAAAGCACAACTGTTTGCTGGCAATAAGGCAATGTATCTGTTTGTGACTATATAAGAATTATAACTGTAATATGATAATGGTGAAACAAGGTTTTTCTTAGTGATGTACCTAACCTCCAGACTAAAGAGCAGCTTCTTTCCTAAGGCTGTGAGACCCCTCATTCATCCTCAGCACTCCACCATAAAAAATAGTTTAAATTTTATGACTAATCCAACTTCGATATGTCGGAATCCAACCCAGGAATTAAGAATAAATATGAAAACAGCCGGCCTTCTCACTGACGGTGTTGTTTGCTGATGTGGGACATATAGAGGCATCAGTATTAAACTGAGACCTGTTTCATAACAAGTTAAAAGTCCCTTTTAGTATGTTTAACCTGTTTCAAATACTCAAACTGTATTTTAGTACTTCTGTGTGTTTCCTGCTTTTGTCTTCGTCTTTTGCCTACTTTTTGATGATTCTCTTTGTGCATTGTTCTCATGAAATGTTTGAATCACAAGTGTGGCAAAAATAATAAAAGGACCTAAATTCCCCAACTACTAGAAAAAGTGTATACATAGACAATAAATTAACTTACACTTGTTCTATTGGCCAGTGTGAGTCTTCCTCTATCCTGAGTGGTTCGGCCAAGTGTGCTGCTGTCCGACCCTGCACAGAAACACACACACATAAACACATACACACACACACACACACACACACACACACCTGTAATGATTATCTAAATTTGAGTTAAATTCACAAACATAACATAAAATCCTTCCTATCAGTAATATATATGGTGCTAAACAAGACACTTTACTTACTGAGATTGGGAGTAAGGTCTGGAAATAGGAAAAAGTCCTAAGAACTTTGGTATAAAGCATAAAAAGGTACAGAATTTCAATATCCTGCTATGTTGAATGGATCGACATGCACAGGCACACTGTGACAGAACAGATTTTATCAGTACAGTCCCTCCTACTGTTGTACTGTTTGGTAAAAGTGATAACTTTTACGTCTAGTAAAAGTAGGGATAGTCAACTCTGATAAACTGACATAATGTGGCAACTTAAGCTATAGACGCCTTTAAAACATATCATGGACACAAGGAACTCAGAATGAAAAGCAATCAAACTAACACTGGAATCAAGAAGTCCAGTGACACATTGCCTAGACTTCACTCTGAGTGTGGCATTAAAGTAAACTGAAGCAAACATTGAGAAAATGAGCAGCACAAGAACATAAAGTCTTGCCTTGATGTAGTTGATGAATCGAGTGCTGAGGGCAGAATCTCTGTAGCTGATCTGGTCCCTTGGGGTTTCTGTAGGGCTCTCCTCAATTAGACAGACTGAGTCAGAGTTTGGGTCTGCAAGAATGGAGAAAACATGAACTGTGAATGCCTTAAACTAACGTGTTGGTCTGAAATCACTCGCTATTTTACTACATAGTAGACACATTTACTATCTACTATTTTCTTGTACCCACGTCATGTTTTTACCCGTGTCTGTTGGTTGGTTGGTTGGTTGGTTGGTTGGTCAGTCGGATTATACAAAAAATACAAAACGGATTTCCACAAAACTTGAATTGAGGATGGGTCTCGGCCCAGAATAGACCCAATTAACTTTTGGTGCTTATCTGGAAAAATGGACGGATCCGACAGTTTTCTCTCTCACTTTCTTTCCTTTACAGTCCCCATGAAACGGAAGATTGAGTTTTACTTGTTTATAGTTTTTGACTCCTGGAAACTATGGGCCTAACATTAGTCAGCTAAAAGGACAGCCAACATTAATCTAACATCTAACAAGCAGTCATGTGTGGTTTAAAATTTGGAGTGAGGGCTACTGAGTTTGATTTATGATGAGGCTTGATTGAATTTAAGGGGACTTTTGGGCCTTGGTGGAGGAATGCACTCAACGGAGCGCCATTCTAGTTATTGTATGTATACATTTATAATGAAGTTGCTATGACAACGGTGGCCAGTAGCTCTTTTAATATTTGCCTACAATGGAGATGCACTCATCAACATCCGAAAAGGAAGAGTGGGTTTTTGATTGAGTGAAGCAGACTGCAAGAGGATTTCCACCAGCAGGCATCTGCCAGCAAAATGTCACTGAAAACGATGTGATCACCCCAAGAAAAGAGGAAAGAGAGCTGGGATCAGAGCTAAACTGACCCAACTGGGGGCCTAAAGCTGTTCCTCTAGCAAGCCTTCTTCTAGCTGGTCACAGGAGAATAAAGTGGATGACGTGCTGTGCACACATCTTTACAGATACGTGGTAAATTCTTAACATCCTAGCTCAAGATATTGCACTGATGGGCTGACCTTTTTCTGAGCCAACAGTGCACTGGACTCCGGTCAAAGGAGAGGATGAGGGCTATGTGTCTATATAAATAATAGAGATGGGATTTATGGCTCTTTGAGGGGAGCTGGATCTTGGTGAGCCGTTCCTTTCAAAGAGCCGTTCAAAAAACTGGCTCATTTGACTGATTTTTATATTTATTAAGTTTTAAGAAGCCAGCCTGGTGGTAACTCATTTTATCTTGGAAATAATCACTGGGAGGTATGATGGGGTGAGATTTGGAACAAAATAATACAAAATTAGATATCCCACCAATATCTGAGTTTGAATTATTCTGAAATATTGATTATAACCTCATTTGACTTGTGTGGACTAGATTTTAAAGTCTGATCTGGATTCAATGTAAATATTCCACAAGGTTGCGCCATATCACTCTGCTTTGAGACCACTGCAGCTGCTCTGCTCTCCGAGGCAGGGGCAGTCACGTGTTTCTGTTTGTTTTTTTTTTGGGGGGGGTTTTTTACGCAAAGGCAGCATGCACAACTCAGGTGGCGTCATGCTACATTTGCATATCTAATAAGCACCATGCAGCTGAGCTGCGCTCCTCCTCATGTAACTTTTTTTCCCCTCCTGTTCTCTGTCCCACTCAGGGGAGGAGCAAAGGAGGAGCTTTTGTGTGCATCTGCGTGAAACACTAACACTAACAAATAATGCTTCGTGCTCAAACACAGTTTAACTGGATGGATAGTGTTCACCAGATGTTGAATTTTGATACCAAGATGTCGACCATATAATCTGCCCAGGGAATTCACCACTGTTTTTATGATGTTGAACATTTCTCTGGATGCAAACTCAAAAAATACACTGCATCAGCAACTACATGACTAAAATACTGGATGGAATTTTCATTGTAGCTGGACATTTTAGTCAAACAGACATCAGAACTGTTTAAACTAAATTCTATCAGCATGTCCAGATCCCCACCAGAGGAGGAAATATCCTGGACCATGTGTATACAAATTTTCCCTACAGCTACATATATTTATTTTGCTTCCACTGCTTACTTACTCGTGGTTGATGAAGAGGTTCAAACCATCAGTTAAAACTGTTAAACAGTGGACTGATGAAGCAACAGCAGCCCTCCTGGACTATTTTGAGATTGGCAAATGTTCAGAGATGCTGCCACTCACACATAGACCTAAGACTATTCCCCAACAAAAAGGCTAGGATGAATGGAGAGGTGAGACCTCTATCCAGCCAACAAAGCTGTGTTTCAGTCAGGTGACAAGGAAGCATACAGCATCACCAGGGAAAGACTGAAGACTGGTATCAAGGATGCAAATAGGGGACATCTGCAGAGACTGGAGAGGGACCTCAACACCAAAAGCACCAAAGATATGTGGCAGGCAATTCAAAATGTCAAGGCTACAAAAGCAGGAGCTTTCACATCACATGTGAGACCTAAACACATTTTATGCTCGTCCTAAACTCCTAAAAAATAAGAAAGCCTACCTGTCTACCAATCTGCCCTTACCTGCCCTGCACTGACTTCGCCGTTCACTCATTGCACATGACCATGCTGAGCAGCTGCATGAGAGCTTCGAACCTCTGAGGCGAGAGAAGCAGCCATCTCAGTCACAGACTCCCAGCAACTTGGCCAACCCATCCAGGCCACCCCAGTAAAATAAGGGACCACAGCCAGCAGCCCTGCAGCTACCAGTGGTACTGTCCCTGAACACTTGACACCGGACAGCTATTTAGTGCCTCTTTTTGCCTGCCTGATGAACACAGGTGCCCCACCCCCAACAATTTCAGCTGCACCACCTTACGTTTGGACACCGTCACGCCACCCCAGAGGGAGGAAGGTTACAGCAGAGTCCAATGCAGCATGAGTAGTTTTGGGCCCTGTCCACGAGCAAGCTGTACGCTGTACGCACCATGCCCACCATTTCACCAGTCTTTGACAGTCCTCCTCGCCATAGCGACCTGTATTAAGACAGCCACCAGATCAGGCCCCCAGATATGCCAACTAATCAGCCAGCAGAGTGAAAAACAGAACCAGAACTCAAACCACCCCCAAAACCAGGCAAGACGAAGATTTCTCATATCCAAGAAGGCAAGCCCAATTCAACCTGAACCCCAGAGAGGAAGGTTTGAGATCGGAAATGACAGACCTAGTGTGGAGATGTCCGACTGAATCAGTGGGACAGCTTGACGAACCTGGTCATTCACCCACGCTGTTGGACCCCTTTTAAGGAAGCCAACACTGGTCCCCTTTCAGCCTGACTGGGTCGGGCACCCCTCCCCTCCACCACCAAAGTTCGCTTTGCAGGTTGGGGAAGGGGACACCTCCATGCCTAGCTCTACACAGTCTCCTTCGTTCCTTCAAGTTCAGTACCTGCCACACACACACGCATTAGCAGTGGTCGGGGGTGCGTCAGATCCCTGATACTCTTCAGTCAGTTAGTCCCAGACAGGCCAGTCACCTTCACCCAGGAGTCCAAAGGGCTCCCACCAAGGTTCTTGTCTCCTTCAGAGTCTGATTTCAGCTTTGGTCTTTCTGTGCTGCCCCTGAGAACACAGCCACCACAGGCTGGTATCCAGAACTCTTTTGGCCACTACAGGTCTTTCTTGTGCTCTTTTCTTGAGCTGAATAGCCTGCTTCTTGACTGCCCAGATGTGCCTCAATGTGAATATTCTAGTACCCAGACACAAAAGCCTTTGACCATGAACTATATGAACTGTATGGACTTTTACAACCCTTTTTTTCCTCAAGGACGTGGATTATTCAACCTGCCCCGTGTACTTAGGAACAGACATGGACTGTTTGAACATCTTCCCTGTTCAGAGGATACATGGACTGAGTAACCCCCCAGGTTACCACCCACATGAACAATGATCTATTTCGAAATCCATCACTCTGTTGTAAATAGTGCAAAGTTATGTCAGGTTCCACATACCACCTTTAGGTTTGTATTCACACATCCTGAACCTCAGAATTAGTTATTATGATCTAAAGTAGTTATCTAAATAAAGTCATGGCACATGAAAGGTGAGACTTTTTCCAAAATGCATAGTAAAAATAATAATACAAATGTGAAACTGCAAATTACTAGTAAGTAAAATTTTGCTAACGCCCCAAAAAGTAGAATTGGTTATTATAAAAGGTGCAATTCTGATATAACAGAGGCTATTTTTCGTCAATGTAAAATACAAAAAATCTGTCAGTGAATATCTGAGGGTAACATGAAAAAACGAGTAGCAGGCCTACCACTAATCTTTAGATCTTTTAAGATTTACCATATCTAACATTACCATAGCTAGCTAACCAGCAATAAGTAACAACATCAAAATACATTTTCAAAACAATTTCTCAACAAAGCTAGCTTGACAGCTGTCAGTACTAGCATTAGCTATGTTGGATGTTTACGTTCAATATGATAATATAAGGTGTTTACTTACAGGCGAATGCGACATGAGGTAGCTACTTGTAGTTAGATGTGATAAAACGATACACCAATACACTCTTCTTCCCACCACTCGTGAGGACTGAGTAGAGGGGGTTGGATCTTTTGGTTGGATATTTTCAAAACTAGCCTGGGCTTGTTGGATTCTTCATTTTACCAACCCCAGCTTTAATGACTACCACACTGTGGCTGTGATGATGTGAGGACTTCCTCACAAACAGACCCCAGACAGGACAGATTGGCAGCCACACTTCCTCTACATTGGTGCTCAACCCTGGAGCCCCCCAGGGCTGTGTGCTCAGCCCCCTCCTGTTCACACTGTACAGCCAAGACTGCACTCTCAGACATCAAGAGAACTCTATTGTTAAATATGCAGACAACACCAAGATCATCAGCTGCATTACCAAGAACGATGAGAGTTCATATTGGGAAGAAATAGACACTCTTTCAGAGTGGTGCACAGAGAACAATCTACTGCTCAACGTTGTGATGAGAATTTTGTATTACATGTAGAGGAAGGTGAATTAATGTTACACAGCCCCCTTGTGAGGGACTGTTAAATGTGAACTGTGTCCTGTGACGTGTGACCTTTTGATATGGCCTTGTTTTGTGACTTGTCTTATGACCTAAGTAAGGTACCGACACTAATGGTAAACATCCTCCTCTCTGTAGGAAGGTTTGAATCAGCAATGGTTATAGTGATGACACACCCAGAGTGAGAGAGAGAGATAAATACCCTGATTTCCTCCTTAGAAAGTGAGTCTTCACTTTGTAACTGACCTGCGTGTTGCTCTGTGAATGCTCCTCTTGTACAAGATTAAAACCCTTGTTTGAACTTTGCGCTCCTTCCTCTAGTTCTAAATGAACGCAGAATTATTTTAACAAACTTTGGCGCCCAACGTGGGGCCCCAACATTTGTCTCTCTCTCCACACCAGAGGACCTGAAGACCTTGCAAGGCAGAGTTAAAAACTCTTGGAAAGACCTCCACCGCAGGGCTTTCAAAGCCTCGTTTGGACAGGGAGGCCAGGTCCCCTGGAGAGTGGGACAGTGACGGGGCTAACCAGAGGGGAGACAGACCAGCCAGGCAAACATTGAGTCAGGGCTCAATTCATCAAAAAGGGTAAGAATTAATTCCTTCATTTTTTGGGAGATCAGGGATCTCTTATAATTTGGATATAAATTTAGGAAATCTAGTCAGGGACTAGGGAGAGCAGGTATCTCTTGATTGGAAAAATGAATAAATGAAAAATTTTAGAAAATCTAGTCAGGGACTAGGGAGAGCAGGTATCTCTTAATTGGAAAAAGCAAGTCAGGGACTTGGGAGAACAAATTGTCTCTTAGAAAACTGTCTTTGGAAGGACAAAGTTTAAATTAATCCCTTAGGCCTGAGTAAACAAAAAGACATTGGGGTTAGAGTCCCTAAAGAATTGAGGGTTAGAGTCCCTACAGGAAAGAGTGAGGATTAGAGTCCCCACAGGAAAAGAAATAAAAAAAACGGTAGAATAAAGAATAACATTAAAAAAAAGAGGGATCAAAATGGGAAATTGTAAAAGTTGTTGTAAATGCCGTGGTGAAGCTGACGAGGTTCAATATGAAGGAGATGTAAAACAAATGGGCCAAAAGGCACAGGATAATGTAAAATCTATAAAAAGAGAAAAAGAAAAAGGAAAAGGAAAAAGATTTTGGAGGTAATAAACTATATCCTGTTTTGTACTCCAACCGAGATAAACACGAAGATGATGATTATGTGCCTCTGGGTCTCCATCCCAATCCTCCGCTGTACCTCAATCCTCAACTACCACCACCTCCTGCCGCAGCCGCAGCTCCAATTCCTCCCCCTCCCTCTCTCTCTGCACCTACACTCTCTGCTCCTACATTGACAGAAAGGGCCTTAGGAAGTCCAAAGACAACAAGGTCGGGTAGGTGGTATGATTCTTATAATCCTATTCCCATGCCTATACTCTCTCCTCCAAAGGAGTCAGTGAGTTTAAATAATGACATAGAAGAATCATATCCGATGATAGAAATGCCTAACCCGAGAGCTGGGGATGGGGAAGATGCAACAATTAGAGTGTATAGAGCATGGACAGAGGGTGACGTGAAAGATGCAGCATGTGGCATTCCGCACCCAAGGGAAAACACAGGACAGTTTGTAAAGAAGCACCTAATAGGTGTTGGAAATAGTGGGATACAAGCTACGACCGACCATGCAGTGCATGCAGAAAATGTACTGAGAGAAAAAAGAGCCAAGACTGATGTGTATTTCCGAGCCAATGTTTATCGTGGAGGCTGGAGAGGGAGAGGCAGAGGAGCAGGACGAGGAGGACGGGGAGGATGGAGAATTGGAGAAGATGAGAGCTGCTACAATTGTGGAAAATTTGGACATTGGTCTCGAGAATGTAGAGCTCCAAAGGTCAGAGGTTAAGGAGGTTGGCGGGGAAGAGGAGGAGGAGGGACACCCAGACGAGTTGATGATTTACCGGCATGATTGGCCAATAAATCAGGTCATGCACAAACACACACACACACACACACATCGAGACACAGAAGATGAGGAAGAAGTATGTCAGCTAGAAAGTGGTGTAGTATCTTTAAGCATGATTAAAAAACCTGATAGTCACCTTGTTAGTTGAGAGTTATAAAACTGTTTCCTATGCCTACACATATAGAGCATGACATTTTAAGAGTATTTTAATGCAAAACAGTTCACCTAAAACTGAGAAGAATATGTGGTGAAACAAAGGAGCCACACATACAAACAGGTATTTGATAGGAACTTGAAGGAAAAATCAAGAAATTTATTTAGATTTGCTGAAATTTTGAGTCATGGGAATACCCATGTCTCAACAGGAGGGATGGTATCCATAATAGAGAACATTTTATTACTATAAAAAAATGTTGTGCTTCATGATTAATATGTTCTAAGCACAATGCTCCAGGTCGATTACGTCTAAAGCCAGGTAAATTCACCATGCCAAAATTAAAACTATGTGTAATAACTGTTTTATGTACGACCATGATTGCATTCCTTATTGTAAGTATCAAGAGAGATTTTTGAATTTTACTGAGGAGGCAATTGGGCCATACATCAACACTTAGATAAGACTAGTTTAATGGCATGGCAGAATAGGGTGGCGTTAGACATGTTGTTGGCTGAAAAAAGAGGAGTATGTAGAACGTTTGGAGATATGTGTTGTAAGTTTATTCCTAACAATACAGCACCTGATGGCAGCACCACTAAGGTATTGAATGGATTAACCTCCCTATCTGTAGAATTGGCTGAAAATTATGGTTTTGATGATGCTCTGACAGAATGGTTACAGGACATATTCGGAAAATGGGCAGGTTTTATAAAAGTTGATGATGTTATCTGTAGCCGTAATGATTGCTATTCTAACTACTTGTGGATGTTGTTCTATCCTTGTTTGAGAGGACTGTTACAGAGACTCATTGACACCGCTGTGACCAAAACGACGATGCTGTATGAAAGGGACCCCACCATCGATGACAACCGGGGGGACTACGAGAATACAGCACAAGAATATGTTACATTTGATTTGACAGATGATGATTTATGTGGTAACCTGTTTGATGAAGACAAGGACACTACAGTTTAAGGGATAATTGCTGTTTATGTGTTTATTCTACTGAGTACATATTGAAAATAACCCCATTTCTTTTATTGTTTTACGTGCAAGGGATAGCTTAGTTAGGTAGGGACAGGTCCATAGCCAAGTACGATGGGTTGACCAGCTTGGTGAGGATGCTTATGTTTGTTTTAGGGGTAACATTGTAGTAAAAAGTTTTTGAACTTATGTTTATTCTTATAACTTCTGTGCCTTGATGGAGTACCTGTGTGTGGTTGCCGGGGCAGCGGAACCATGAGAGAGTTTCCCTAACTAGAAGGATAATGGTAAACTAGAATGTTTTGAACTGCCTGATAGGGTTTTCGCTCTCACACTCCACAAAATTCATGTAATAATTATGCTTAAAATCAGCATAAACAGGAGGGATATGTGATGAGAATTTTGTATTACATGTAGAGGAAGGTGAATTGATGTTACACAGCCCCCTTGTGAGGGACTGTTAAATGTGAACTGTGTCCTGTGACTTGTGACCTTTTGATATGGCCTTGTTTTGTGACTTGTCTTATGACCTAAGTAAGGTACCGACACTAATGGTAAACATCCTCCTCTCTGTAGGAAGGTTTGAATCAGCATTTGTTATAGTGATGACACACCCAGAGTGAGAGAGAGAGATAAATACCCTGATTTCCTCCTTAGAAAGTGAGTCTTCACTTTGTAACTGACCTGCGTGTTGCTCTGTGAATGCTCCTCTTGTACAAGATTAAAACCCTTGTTTGAACTTTGAGCTGACTCCGATCTCCTTCCTCTAGTTCTAAATGAACGCAGAATTATTTTAACAAACGTCAGCAAAACCAAGGAGCTGATGTTGATTATGTCAAAAAAAGAGGTAAAGACACATACACCTTTCTACATTGGAGGAGCTGAGGTGTAGCAGGTGAACAGTTTTAGGTTCCTTGGAAATAACCATCACAGAAAACCTATCTTGGTCATCACACATCTCAACCCTGGCTAAAATAACGGATTCTTGTAAACTTTTAGAGAGGATCAAAAAAAAGCTTTGTCTTCTGGCCTGTGATTGGGATAGCCAATTCACTGAAAAAGTCATATATTAAAGGTCTGTCACCCTCTGACTCTGAGGAATATAAACGAGAATAGAATAAATAATCTGTAATGCTAAAAGCCTCCCTGCTTTACATGTTCATAAAACCTGTGACAAGACTGTAATAATAGCCATGCTGTTTGATCTTTTGATAAAAGATTGAATTGAGTTTGGAGAGCTAATCTTTCTCTTTACAGGTCAGGAGTTGGAGAATACTGACGATCTATATTCAAGATCTGATCAATGATACTAGAAATATGGTCTTCTTGCCTTCTGTTAGCGGCTGCGCTGTAGGAAATTATTTGGCCACGAAGGTAGGCTTTTAAAGCTTCCAACAATGTACTCTTTGATTCATCTCCAGTGTTATTTGATGCGAGAAATAATTTATCTGGGATGTTATAAAGTCTTTGAAAGATTTGTCTGCCAAAAAAGGTTTATTGAAGTACCATATTCTGGGCATATTTTTGTTTGAAAATGCCAACTGCATTACGTGTGGGGCATGGTCTGTAATGACTATGACCTCATAATCACACTGCTTAACTGAAGGGAGAAGTTTACAGTCAATAAAAATTAATTGATATGAGTATATGAATGATGAAAGGGGGAGAAAAATGAATAACTACGGAATGATGGATACTTAAATTGGCAGGTAGCAATTTCGTAGTTGTTGAGGAAAGATTTAATTAGTTGAGCAGATTTTGTCAGTGATTGGGTTTTACTAGACAACCAATCTAGTTTGGGGTCAAGGACACAGTTAAAGTCCCCTCCCATAACTAGGATATCAGTATTTAAATCCAGTAGAGATGTGAAAAAAGTAAGGAATATTATACAGGTGCCCAGTAACCACAACAAACCTTCCAAGTGGATTAGAGGTAATGTGGGATAAGATGCAAAGAAGTTGTTTATCAAAATTTTAGTTCCCAAAGAATTAAAATGGAAATTTGAATGGAGCAATTAGCCAGCCCCTAAGCCACTAAATTGCACTAGGCTTTCCCCTTTAGCACAGGAGGATGTCAGAGCCACCAGGCACTGCTCCTATGATATTAAGTGTATTTACATCAAGTAAAATTTTGACAAGCTGCCCTTTAAAGAGATGAATAATACACACACGAATCAGAACATATATAACAACCCCCACCCTACCCTCCCCTGCATTTCCCAAACCAAAAGCATCAAAGTCCCAGATTAGCTTAAATCCAAACACTCTGTAATCACTACACCAGCTAAACTCCTTTTCAACTATATTAAGCCACAGCTTGAAAACTAAGTATCAAACACAATTAAAATGTATGTAAACATATCTACACAACCATGACCTTTCAACGGTATTATCACATAACAGAGGAAGACGTTAGTCTGAAATTAAATGCAGGAGCTTAGACTTTTGACTGCATTGCAGTCAAATAACACAGTGGGGTTCTTAAAATTAAAATATATAATAATGAATAAATAAAATGGAATAAATCCACAAACATGATATGTAGACATTATATCAAATATTATAGAACAGACAGGCAAATCTCGGGTTGCCTGAAATGAGAAATATTCTCGACTAAAAAACATCCAGGTCTGGGGTCTGATAACAGTGTAAAACAACCCACATACTAGTCCTCCAGAAAGTCCTGTAATGGACTAGGCCCAAAACAAAAGTAGAAGACGGTTTGTAATTTTTTTTCCTCTATAGGCTGTATAGAATAGACTGTATTAAGTCTTGGCCTCACACAGTTTAGCTTTCATTGGATTGAAGGCAGCTTGAAGCTTGCAGACTGAAATATGTTCTTAGTTGTCGTCATGATAAGAGGACCTTGCTGTGTACTTAAGTGATGTGTTATTTTAAGAAGACACGACCACATCTGGATGTGTGGGAAAATAAAAACTTTAAACCTGCACATTTTTGAGGATATGTGTATGTTTAGGTGAAAAGTTGGCAGGCCCTACCTATTATGTATGTTGAGATACTGTATGAAAAAATAAGCCATACGGCCTTCTTTTCACTTGTCTCAGCTCAGCTACTGTGACCCTCCATTAGCTCTGACCTGATTGAGGCTGATTGAAGTCTATTTAAACTGTGTGTCTGGGGAGCTGCTGGTGTTCTCTAATAGGAGTTCTACAGCCCAGATTCTCACAGACACACTACAGACACACTGCTGACAGGTCATGGTTGTAAGTGAAGCAAAGCCACCGAAACAGTCCAAAATATACAACTGTTCCTGTTTCTACACTGAAGACGACATCAGATAGTGAAACTACCACATAATAGGGCAGGCAATTCATTGGAAAGTTAACAAAATTGAAGTCATTGGTATCTTCGATAAATTAATTCGTTCATACAGGCTCTTCAAAGTATTAAAAGATCCAACCCTATAGGTCAAAACACACAATCAACACATAAATATACACGTAAATATACATAAACACGTAGTGCAACTTTTGAATTTGCAGCGGGATAATTGTAAACAGCAGCCCTCCTGGAACCTGGTGGGTGGAGTACGGTCGTCAGGGAGATTTAACTCACCTATTCTGGCTGCCTGAGTATATAAGCTTGTGGCAGACAGCCCTTCATGCTCTCCCTTCCTTACAGCTGGCGTCCACCCCTCTTTGTCTTTTGGTTGTATTATTATTTGTTTTAACCTTTGTTAAATAAATCACTTGTTTTACATAAAAGGTCCTGCCCTGAGCCGGGTTGTAACAATCTTCACATCAAAAGTTCTGCAGGGAAACACTGTCCATCCTCTTTGACTGTGTGTGAGCACGAAGAATCCATGTTATAAATCCACAGCATTGGAGATGATCCAATACTGATGACAATATTGCTGCCACAGGCCGTACGTTACTCAACAATAAAGCTGAAAAAAACAACAGTCAAATAAACATAAATGTGGCATAATTTGGAGGAGCTACCAGCTGCTGCATCTTCACGTGTCGCTAGTGTCATAGCAGTAAATAAACCAGCAAATCATCAAGTTAATCATCAAATAAATCAGCTAGGAAGAACACAATACAATCATATATTCTCGAGAAGAATTCCTTTAATGAACTCAAGATATTTACATTCTGGAGTAGACAGCCATATATAGATACCAGAAAATATCAATTAGCATATTATGTCCCTATTGAAGGACATTTATCGGACTGTACCAGCCGTTCAACAGAAATACAGAATCAGTTTTTTTTTAACATGGAAAAGAACTTTATATAAATCAATAACCAAGTAAAATTGTTTTGCTCACCTTGACCTTGATGATCTCTCCTCTTGTGACTAAAGATGAGATGCCATTTTGCATCAGTCATCACCTCTACTTGAAGTGGCACTTGCTCTTGACTGCTTTGCCTCAAAGCTTGCCAACTTGGCCTTTCTAAGGAGACTATCACCTAAGCGTATCAGATGACAGACAGTTCCTTTGCAGCCTAGGCCTCATCACTGCTGGTGGTTTGACACAACTGTAACTCATCTTCAACTCAATCAACAGTGTGGAATAGAAGGGAAGGAAAATGAAAAATGGATGATGGAAACCTGGTAACTATGTAGTCAGCTACAGATGAAAAGAACTTCCTCACATCTGTGAAGAATGGCTTCAGCTCAAGGTTGCCCTGGTTTTGGATTAAGGTTTGGGTGTCCTGACCAATGGAGAGTTCCTCAACAGGTAGTTGATTTTCTCTTGTGCTGGTTGGCTTGATACCTCTGCCAGTGTCATCCACCGCAGTGATAACATGCGCAGGCTTACAGAATGAAAGAAATACAATGCAGTTGCAGCTCCAAAGTTGGGAAGAGGATATGTATGTATGTATGGCTCCTCTTTTTGAAGTATTGGTTGCTGGTGTCAAAAATAAAATAGATAAGACTCTCTTCAGAAAGTGTGAATATGCCTCTAGCATGGGGTCTGTGAGGAAGCAAAGCACCTTTTCAGGTATGTCAGATCTGTTTTCTCTTCTTTCTCGGTTGTTTGGGGGTTTTCTTTTTTGCATTTTTTTTGTGCAGCCCTGTTTGCAATCTCATTGTGCTTGAAGAGAAATCTGGTCAAACTCTGCAGCAAGGTGTGCAGGAGCTTTAACTTGAGCTGTGGCTTCAGGATTCTGGGTGGGACTGGGTGGAGACTTTGGCAACTTGGAGGAACCTGAGGGTTATGTCTTCCTTTTCTGTCCTGATGCCACTCATTTTCAAATAAAACACATAAAACACATCTCCCAGTAGACTCTTGATTCATAGATCTTGAGCGACATAACAAATTCCCCCTCAAGACTAGCATCAAAAATCCTAACCACAATGGAGCTCATTTTCATGCCATCCATATTGGTGCAGCCATCTTTAGCAAAGCTGTATGGTAGAGATGTGTATTTCAAGCAGAACTATTATTTGATAATCGATTATTTTTCGACTAATCCCCCCCATCATCAGATAAACATAAAACAAAACAATATCCCAGCCAGCCTCCAGGCTGCTGGTCTGGTCAGGAGGAATGGAGTGAGAGAGAGAGAGAGCCTAGTGCCCTACCCCCTCTTACTGGTTATTCCTAATCAGCCAGACCGCTATCACCTGGAAAGGCAGGAGGCCAAGCACCAGCCACAGTGGCATCCTGGCCAGCAGAGTGGGAGTATGTAACAGCGATAATATACAGTGAAATTCCAAAGTACAACTAATTGAAATAATGTTTTTCAGAATTAATATTCCATTGTATGATATGTGTGCTTATACAAGCTGATAACCATAAGGGAATTACATTTAATTATTTTACTAAATAGAAATAATTTGTTTTGTATTTTGTAACATGTTTAATGTTCAGGATTTCCACTATAAGCCTGGTGAAAAAATTGTAGTTTATTCAACTGGATAATTACGTAGGAATGTAGGGCTTTGTAACTAGAGGTTAAAGCAACATTATGTAACTGTAATGTCTGACAAGGACTGAACTGTAATAGGATGAATGGTGTCTCTTTCACAGCCACTCCGCGTTACATACAAGTGTTCTTCAAGATACACATTTTCAAGACCTAACATTGTTATGGTGAAATGAGTTTTGTTTATAAGTAGCACCTACAGTACATTACGTCTCACAAATTGTTACAGACCTGGGAACCTCAGACCTCAGAAACTGGGAGGGGGGGGGGTCCCCAAAAATGCCAATTTTTACATAATGTTGCTTTAAGCCACATTAATACCTGAGGCTCCTTGGTGGCTAATATCAAAATCATCATTGCACATTGTGCAGAATGCATGGTGCGGCAGTTTTGAAGGGCATAGCCATTGCTCTTTTGCAAGGAATTTCTGGGAGGCATGAAATCTCTTTGTTTTCGTCGGTTTGCTGCTTTCTCCCTCTTTGTCAGTATCCTCTTCATAATATGTCAAGATTATCATAAACTGAAAGGCTGGTTAGGACACAGACACCTGCACGCATGCAGGCACACACACGTTCCCGGGTACCTCTCTCGGTAACATTGTTACTGCCGCACCTTGTTTTCCATTGTGCCATTTTCCGTTCCTATCAATAAGTACGGGTTTGGCTGCAATAATATTTGTCAGTACATTACTATGAAAATTCATATTTAACAATCTGCGACATATGACCTACTTAAAGTCAGTTACTTTTCCAACTCAAATGCCTAGTAAAAAAACAAACTAGCTTGCAAATTTTGTAAATGGGTGAACATTATTAACCTTGGATATTTTCCCAAGGTTGAAAGGTCTGCATTAACTAAATTTTATTAAATTCACAACTTCAACTAAAAGAACCATCAGGACCAGCCAGCCAGAGTGAGGAGGGGCAATGAGACAAAATGATTACATTGATGTCGATGTTGAAATGACATCATGCATCTGCCAATCATGATCATCCCCAATTAAATATTTGGGTAAAGGCAGGGGAATGAATCCAGTGCCATGATTAGTCAAACTCTTGGGCTGTATTCGAAACCGCATACTATACTGCCAGTATGTACTGATTTGGCCAAAATGTAGTATGTAGTATGCAGTATGCAAACAAAAGCAAAATCTGCAGTATGCGAAAAGTTCTCGGATGTCGTACTGATTCGAAAAATATTTCCAGTATGCATCCGACCAGTCTTCTCTGCCTACTGTTTCCCACAATGCAATGCACTGGAGCCTGGATCATGACGTCCTCGTCACGTACTCCGGAGCAGTACAGCGTTTATGTTTGTTCACACAAAATAAGTACAGTGCATAGGCTACTTGACTATTGTGACGAAAGCTATAGGTACAATAGAAATCCAGGCTGTTGTACACATGAAATGAAAAAAAGTACTCTGTTAATTAAAACATTTTTTTAATTAATATTTGGTGATTTCTGTACATACAGAGCTCCCGAGACAGCGCTATACTGTATACTGTCCACTACAAACATGAAGCTTCCCTGTAGCGGTTCATCTTCAAAGAGCAGCGGTTAAGATAACTGGCTTGCGGTTTCAAAAACGGCCTTGTTCTTTTGTTTTCTGCATACTAGACGCTGCTGCCTTGTACAGCTTGACTTGAGTACTGCACATGCATAATTAAAATTACATCAGCAGCTTCTTACATAGTTAAGAGTGACAAATTGTACCAGCATACTCTAATGTCAAAATGCATACCTGCTAAGCAAAATGTGTACACCTTGGCAGGTCTGCGTTTTGTTTCCACTGTCTGACAGCAGAGGACAAAGCAGTTTTAGACCTTGGAAGTGAGGACATTTCTGGGAAAGACAGGACATTGCCGGTCCTCAAATTCAAACAGACCTTTAAAGGGCTGTTTGAGAGTCAAGACGTGGTATCATCTGGCAGGCTCTGGCTTGGATTATCTTCTCATTGTTCACACTTCCATAAGGAAAAGATCTAGGCTGCGTATGGAAGTACTATCGTGTACATGCATGTGTGCATACCTGTCAGGGAGCTGATGTGTTCACTCGAGTCGTCTTTACTGATTCCTTCCTCCTCTGTGATGTGCCTCATCGGTACGTTGAGACTCAGGCTGTCTTCATCTGATGGCTGCAACACATATCAACAACAACAAAGTGGTTTAGAGCTAAAAAAATATATATATATTTGATCAACAAAAAAATAATGCAACAAAAACTAATCAATTCATCTTTTGAAGTCATTTGTCCTGCATGAAAAGCAAACTTTTGCTGGTCCCAGCTTCTCCAATGTGAAGATTTGCTGCTTTTCTCTGTTTGACAGTGTTGTAAACTGAATATTCTTTATTTTGGACTGCTGGTGAGAGAAAAAAAGACATTTAAAGAGATCCGCTTGGATACTGGGAAATTATTATGTGATTTTTCACTATTTTTCACTATTTTCCAACATGATGTAGTTTAGACTATTGATTCATAAAAGAAAGAATTATTGACAAATGATTCAATAATAAAAATAACCCTTAGCTGCAGTTTTAAACCACTTTCTAGTTCAACATTTATTGATACTGCTTATGTAAAATGTATGGAAATGTACAAAAATTGCAGACCAAAATGCAGCCTTATAAACATTCTGTTTATTGATCATATCTGACAAATTCTGACACGACACATTGTCCTCAAATGAGAGAACCAGAGCATTTGTTTGATGTAATGGGATTTTGATGTGAAAATTATTAAAGTGATTGAAACATGAAACATTTCATGTGAAGTTTACTTTTACCTACTTACTTTTCAAACTGTTATCTTCTAATTAATGTTGCTCCCATCTTTGATCATACAGCTGGCTGTTCAGTTGTAAAACATTATGGCCCTTTTCTTAACCAAATTAAAAAGAAAATTCATTACTGAGAACTTTTTAGGTTCTCTATATATTGTTTTGTTTATAAAATGTCAGAAAATATAGAAAATTCCCTGAGTTACCATAGCACAAAAATATGTATTTAACTTGCATGATGTATTTAAAGAGCAGTCCAAATCAAAAAAGTTTTCCATTCACTGACATACAATGAAGAAAATTCTGCTGGGCTCATAATATTTTCTATAGATGAAACTAACAAACAAACAAAAACAAACTGGTGCCCAACCAGCCAACATGCCATGGAGCTGCTGTCAGAGGTGTGTCTGGGTTCTCCGAGTCACATCATCATCCACACTGGCTCCAACGAGCTGAAGACGCAGCAGGAGAGAGTGTCAGAGTCACTCAAAGGAATGATAGAAAGAGCCTCCAGCACCTTCCCAAACAGTAGAGTGGTTATATCAACCCTGCTGTCCAGGAAAGACTTCCACCCAGTCACCATCCACAGGATCAACAGCAGCGTCTCCAGAGACTGCGTCCTGAGGCCCAACGTCCACCTGGCCCACCCCCCAACCCTGGACATCAGCTGCCTTTATGACCATGTCCATCTACTTAAAAACACCGTCCCCATCTTCGCCCGGACACTGAAGGACGTCGCTCTCAACCGAGACCAGTCCACCCCCCACAGAAGGAGCAGGTCGGCCTGCAGCACCCCCAGACCGCCATCCAGACCATCCAGACCATCCAGACCACCCCCACGGAGACCTTACCATCTTTATCCCCATACACGACGATCCCACCAGGGCAGCTACGAACCCCCTCACACCCGACCAGAGCCCCTCCTGGCCCCAGGAGCCCCACCCCGGCACCATCACCAGGAGCCACGCCACGGCCCACTGAGCTACGCTCAGGTGGTGAGGAGAGCAGCAGACCCCCCCCCCCCCCCCCCCCCCTTACCCTTCCAACCACCAACCCCACCCCTACACCCCCACACAGCCATCTGAGAGACATCCAGCACATGCTCAGCCTGCTCTGCTCCCACCTGACAGGTCAAACCTGATAGGTCAAACACAGTAGACAAGCCTAGAGTGTTTATTTATTTATTTATTATTATTATTATTATTATTAGGGTTCTAACCCCGAAGGGGTAGAACCCTTCTAAGATTGTACCGGTTTATTATTATTATTATTATTTGTTTTCTGCCGCTTGAGCTCAAATTCCCGTGAGCTGGAATGGCCCAGAAACTTGAAACTTGGCCCAATGATTGGAAATGATGTGCATCAACTTTTATTAAAATATGAGCGCAGTCGGCCAGATGGTGGCGCTGTAATTAAGGTTTTAAAAGGCGTTTTTCAGAAATTCACCACTCTCACACCGTAAGTCCGATTGACTTGAAATTTGACACACAAGTCCAGCTCAATGTGCTCTACAAAAAATATCATTGGACCATATAGGTCCGCCTAACTAGATTTTTTGCTAATTTGCATAATGTGAAAAACAGTAAAGTGAATAAAACTTTTGCAAAATTGACCCTATCAACACCAAATTTGGTATACAGCCTCGGGGGATGACAAGACAAGTTTCTATTATAAATGAGCCAGATTGGTCAAAAAACATGGCCGCCACGGACCAATTAATGTTCGCAATGGGCGGAGCTTAGAAATGATTGGCCATAACTCTTACACCCTTTGACCTATCATCATAAAACTTGGTGGGCAGGTCCACAACGGGACTGGGAATCTGCCTACCAAAGCATTTTGAGCTCAACCTATAGGGGGCGCTATAAATGCCACACATGCGTTCCTAAAAGACCATTGGACGGAATTTAACCAAATTAGGTATGCATGCTCTAGGGGTGACTATTAACTAATGTCTTGACTGCCATGTTGATAGGTGAAAGTGGGCGTGGCCTGTTCGTCATTTATCGTCATTGTTAGCATTTTAATCATTTATGGCGAGTTTGGAGGACCTAGAGACACGAAACTTGGTACGTTGAGTATAAATGATGTCCAAATGCTGCTCAAAACATTTGATCCCAATCAGCCTGATGGGGGCGCTATAACAAAGCGTAAAATTCAACAGGCTCTCCCCATCAGGCCATGAGGGCTATTGACTTGAAATTTTTTCTACACGCCCTGCTGATAGTCCTCCACAAAAAGCCTTTTGCACCATGAAAGCCGATATTACAGATGTTTTGCTAATTTGCATAATGTGAAAAACAGTAAAGTGAATAAAACTTTTGCAAAATTGACCCTATCAACACCAAATTTGGTATACGGCCTCGGGGGATGACAAGACAAGTTTCTATTATAAATGAGCCAGATTGGTCAAAAAACATGGCCGCCACGGACCAATGAATGTTTGCAATGGGCGGAGCTTAGAAATGATTGGCCATAACTCTTACACCCTTTGACCTATCATCACAAAACTTGGTGGGCAGGTCCACAACGGGACTGGGAATCTGCCTACCAAAGCATTTTGAGCTCAACCTTTAGGGGGCGCTATAAATGCCACACATGTGTATCTCAAAGACCACTGGACGGAATTTCACCAAATTTGGTATGAATGCTTTAGGGGTGACTATTACCTAATGTATTCACTGCCATGTTGATAGGTGAAAGTGGGCGTGGCCTGTTCGTCATTAACCGCCATTGTTTGCGTTTTAATCATTTATGGTGAGCCAGAAGGACCTACAGACATGAAACTTGGTAGGTTGAGTGTAAATGATGTCCAAATGCTGCTCAAAACATTTGATCCCAATCGGCCTAATGGGGGCGCTATAACATAAGAGTGTAAGCTTCGAAAGGCTCTCCCCACCAAGCCATATGTGCTATTGACTTGAAATTTTTCGTACATGTCCTCCTGATAGTCCTCTACCAAAAAAAGCCTCTTCAGGGTGGCTGGTTTGGGACGAAAGAGGTTAGAACCCGCGGATTGCCGCTTGCGGCTATATTTATTATTATTATTATTACTATTAATATTATATTTATTTATTCATTCATTTTAAAGGGTTATATTATTATTAGGTCCAAACTCCTAATATCTAACATGTTCTCAAACTGATCTCTTCATTGACAATAGGATTGGGAGTTTATCTCATTTTAACACTGAATGCTACATTTTGAGTTTTAAGCTTAATGAAATCTAAATCGTTTGTTATCTCATGTTGGAACATCCAGGGTCTGAGGTCCTCTGCTTTTGGCCTTAAGAGCAGGACCCCAGACTTTAATAGAGAGTTAGAAAATTCAAGTATCATTGTTTTGCAGGAGACTTGGAATAAAGGAGACATGCCCACTGGTTGTCCTTTAGGTTATAGAGAAGTAATTTTCCCATCTACCAAACTGAAAAGTGTAAGCCAAGGTCAGACATTCAGGAGGGATGTTGATCTGGTACAAGACGAACCTCACACACAGAATTACTAAAAAAAAGGAGATTTTTCAATTTGGTTCAAAATAAAAAAAGAGGTGGTCTCTACAGACAAAGACATTTTCATGTGTACAGCCTATATCCCCCCATCAGAGTCCCCTTATTATATATTATTACTACCAAACACAGGGAAACGTGCTGATCTGTGGTGACCTTAACGCCAGAACAGGCACAGAACCAGATTTGATTAATGCACAGGGAGACAAACATATACCTAGCCAGATCAACATTCCCTCTCCTTCACATCGGCACAGGAACAACTTTGACAAAACCGTCAACAGAAATGGGCATCAATTGCTGCAGTTATGTCGCACACTGGGTCTGTACATAGTCAACAGTCGGCTTTGAGGGGATTCCTTTGGTCTCTACACACACAGCTCTCCTCTTGGCAACAGCACAGTGAACTATAGTATTACAGATCTAGAGCCCCTCTGTCTAAGCGCATTCACTGTCAGCCCCCTAACACCCCTATCTGATCACAGCAAAATCACTCTATACATTAGAAAGCCACCAACTGACCCCCATGTAGCAGAGCTCAGTAAACTCAACCGCTCCAAACAACCTTATAGACGGACAAGTAACAGCAAGGATGACTACCAGAAAGCAATCGGTCATTTAACAATCCAATCTCAGTTAGACCATTTTATCACCACCTCATATCCCCACAGTAATGACAGCCTGAACCAGGCTGTTCGGGATCTTAACTACATATTTGACAACACAGCATTTCTATCCAATCTGAAAAAATATCAGCATCACAGTTCAAACTCAGCTAATGAAAAGTGGTTTGACTATGACTGCAGGTGTCTGAGAAAAACACTCCGAAAATTATCCAATGAAAAACACAGACAACCTGACACTATATAGAAATACACACTGAAATTATATAGAAAAACACTGAGAGCTATAAAGGAGCAGCATAAACAGCACCAACTTGAAGAAATTGAGGAGTCCATTGACTCAAATAATTTTTGGAAAAAATGGCATTCATTCAACAAATCAAACAAGGAAAAATTGGCTATTCAAAATGGGGAAATATGGAAGAAACACTTTAAAAATCTATACAGTGCAATCACACTGGATTCAGCCCAAAAGAATCTGCTCCACAAACTGGAAATCCTTGAATCAATCATTAAAGACAACCAAAATACTTTAGATTATAAAATTAGTGAAGGGGAGCTGCTGACTAAGATCCAGGCCCTGCAGCCAAGGAAGGCAAGTGGCCCTGATGGCATCTTAAATGAAATGCTTCAGTTTAGCATCCATAAAATCAATACTGCCATATTGAAATTATCCAATCTCATTCTGAACATTGGACATTTTCCTGACACCCGGAGCCAAGGGATTATCACTCCAATCTTTCAAAGTTGAAACAAATATGAGCCAAACAACTACAGAAGAATATGTGTCAGCAGCAACCCGGGGGAGTTATTCTGCAGCATCTTAAACAGCCATCGGCAAAACTTCCTCAGCGAGCATAATGTCCTGAGCAAAAGTCAGAATGGTTTTACACCACAACACAGAACCACTGACCACATCTACACCCTCCACACCCTTGTCCAGAAACACGTCCACCAGAACAACAACACAATCTTCTCTTGTTTTGTAGATTTCAAGAAAGTCTAGGTCCTCTCAATTTGACATTATGGTCTGTTTCTGAAATTACTAGAAAAAGGTATTGGAGGAAAAATAATAATAATAATAATAATAATAATAATTTTATATATAGAGCACTTTCCATCAAAGTGCTGTACAGTTACAAAACATTTAAAAACATAGAAACATACACAGCAATAAAACACACAATTCAAACAAGAATGAAAGAAAAGGCAAAACACCTAGGACACATATGTGACAGTATACAAGTGGGTCTTAAGCTTGGCTTTAAAGACCTCAACTGAACATGACTGCCTGATGTCCAGAGGAAGACTGTTCCACAGAGTGGAAGGAAAAAGCCCGCTCACCGGCTGTTTTTTTATTTATCTTTGGGACACTCAGACAACCACTTGCCTGGGAGCGCAAAGGCCGTACAGGTACATAGGTGTTAACAAGGTCTGACAAATAGATTGGAGCAAGACCATTTAAAATTTTGTAGGTCAACAACAGCACCTTGAAGTCGGCTCTGACCCGAACAGGGAGCCAATGAAGAGAGGCCAACACAGGGCTAATATGTTCATATCGTGACAGTCCGGTCAGCATACGGGCTGCTGCATCTTGGACCAACTGCAGACTACGAAGGCTCTTTTTGGGCAGCCCCAATAAAATCACATTACATTAGTCTAACCTTGAAGTCACAAAGGCATGAATAAGAGTCTCTGCATCTTTTAATGAGAGGATAGATCTGATCTTAGCGATTTTTCTGAGGTGAAAAAATGCTACTTTTGTCACCTCCTTTACATATGACTCAAATGAAAGGGTCTGATCAAAGAGCACTCCAAGATTTTTTATCTTATACTTGCAGTGAATATCACATTCATCCAGAGACACAGTAAAGTGATCAAACCAGTGGCATAACTTTGCCGGTCCAATAGCTATCATTTCGGTCTTAGCCAGGGCTGGACTGGGAGACTTTTTCAGGCCAGGAGTCAGTCATGTAACCAGGCCACCCTGGCCTTGCCCACACACACACGTTCACACCCACACCTACATGCATGGGCACACATGCACGCACGCAGGTACGCATGCACAGGCACACACACACACACACACACACACACACACACGCACATAGTGCATTCCAAATAGAAGTCCACATATGGGACCTATTGTACAATCTAAGGTTGGAATATACAGTAACTTTTTTGTTTGGGCTGGTAAATACAGTAACACAACAATCCTCATCAAAATCCACACATCCATCCAACACATTTAATTGAAGAGAATAAAGGTTTTACATAATAAGTAGTGCCAAGGTTACAGCTATACATAAAAAGTCATGTCATGTAGAATATCAACTGCCTCACTGGCACATATTTTTTATGTGTAGCCTACAATATAACCTAATAAACAAAGACAACTAAGTCCAAATCAAACAATAAATCAGCTATGAGGGGACAGCCTTCGAACACATGTTCACAGAACACATGCACGCACGCACTGACAGACACATATATGCAATGTATAATACAGTCCGAGAGCATAGTTCCTAATAAGCAATCACATAATATTGACTAATATCTTATATAGGCTCTAATTATCATACCGGGGAATACTAATGAACCCCAACCTAAATCTAAGGTTGGAATACATAGCTTTCATGTTTGGGCTGGGATACATAACAGCAAGTCAGCAACAGACAGCAAAATTCAACAACACTAGCACTTAATAGAATAATGCTGTAGTGCCAAGACAGCTATTATTACAAATGAGAGCCATTTATGTCAAATGGCAGTGCCTGGTGGTGTTCATATGTCTGCAACTTGTTGCATGTTGTTGCTCTACTGTAGAAATGATCCTGTGCCTTCTGCCAACTGCTCTGCACTGGCTTCTCCTGAAGCACCAGCAGGACTGATGTCATCACGATCACCACCTTTGAATAGCAAACATATGCTTACAGTGTTTTTCCATACACTATAGTTCATACAGTAAGATAGTGTAGCCTATGTCTCACTTGATTTGCCCTTGTATTTATATACATAATAATGGAATGATTATATCCCATTTGTTGCACAAATAAATCATTTCAAAAGCAGTAAATAAAAAAAAAAGTGGCTTGTAAATCTGTGATTTTAAAATCCCAATCCTTATTTTAATTTCAAGGCCAGGGCCTAGTAAGCTACATATTTACACTGTGTAAAAGTGTACAGCCTCAAGGACCCTTGGGGGTCCCTGGACCTCATACTGGGGGGAATAAATTAGTCAATTTTAGGCATTTGGCCGCGTCATCCTCCAACACCTTTCTTTTTCTTCTCTCTCTCCCTCTCGGCACCGCCTTTCCTCTTTTTTTTTACTCGGGTTGGGGTCCATCATCTACGAAGCCTCGTCCCCTCTCCCGGTCCGCTCGCTACACACACACACCGCAGCAGGTACCAGACACACGTCACACACCCCTTCCTCCACACGCTGTGTGTGTGGTTGATACGGACTGTTGGGGCGGGTGTTAATCGAAACAAACCAATCGTCTTGTCCTCCTCACATGCTACTGGCCTGAGCGGCCTCTGATTGGCCAGGCCTGCCTCTCTGACTTAGAAAAAAAAGGCAGATAGCCGCGACGCCAGCTGACTGGCAGCCTGTTAAAAAAAAGAGAGAGAGACAGAGACAGGCCAGCAGGCCAATCATAGGCCGGCGCTTTGGGAATACTCCCGGTTCTCCCTATGGCCAGTCCGGGCCTGGTCTTAGCTGCATTAAGCAGCAGAAAGTTTGTTGATAGCCAGGTCCTCACAGTGGCCAAACAGGCTGTAAGTTTATCAGAGCAAGACCCATTTTCTGCAACAACTGGCATATTTATTTGCAAATCATTGGCGTAACAGTGCCAATGATGGATTTAAGTGCAGCTTTTGACACAGTCGATCGTGCCATTTTACTAGACCGCCTGAAAACCTGGGTTGGCATTAAGGGTACTGCTTTTAGTTGGTTTTATTCTTACCTTTTAGACAGATCCTTCTCGGTCACCACAGGTAATTATTCTTCAACTACAACGCCCATTACCTGTGGTGTTCCGCAAGGTTCTATCTTAGGTCCGATTTTATTTTCTATTTATATGCTCCCACTCGGCCAGATCATCGAACACCATAATGTTTCGTTCCACTGCTATGCAGACGACACACAAATATACCTCCCGCTGAGGCCCCGAAGAAGTCTAGCTGCTGTCTTAGACTGTCTTACAGATATCAAACATTGGATGGCTCTAAATTTCTTAAAACTCAATAGCTCAAAAACGGAAATCATACTGTTCAGCCCCCCAAACCATTCCAGCCTTCTTCAGCAAGCCCTTGGTCCCCTGTCCGCCAACATAAAACCCACTGCACAAAATCTTGGTGTCCAATTTGATTCAGAGCTCACTTTCATCCCGCACGTACGCAAACTGGTCCAGTCCTGTTTTTACCAATTAAGATCCATTTCTAAAATCAAACATATGCTCTCACGCCCCGATCTGGAAAAAATCATTCATGCCTTCATCTTTTCCAGATTAGATTACTGTAACTCCCTTCTCTCCGGTATCAACCAAAAATCACTCTCTCGCCTCCAATTAGTACAAAATTCAGTAGCTAGGCTTCTAACCGGTTTTAACAGACGACACCACATTACCCCAGTCCTAGCTTCCCTTCATTGGCTCCCCTTCCATTTTAGAATTGATTTTAAGATTTTACTGATCACTTTTAAAGCGCTTATGGGGCTGGCCCCGAGCTACATAACAGACATTTTAATTCCTTATGAGCCAGCGCGCAGCCTTAGATCCTCAGGCGGGGCCCTTCTAACCGTTCCAAAGTCGAGGTTAAAAACCAAAGGTGATCGGGCCTTCGCCATCAGGGCCCCTCGGCTTTGGAACGCCCTGCCTGAGGAGATAAGGCTTGCAGGATCGGTAACTTCTTTTAAATCTCTTCTTACAACCCATTTTTATAGACTTGCTTTTATGTGATGTCATCCTTTTACTTTGCTCCTACTGTCTGCGTTGACTATTTTGATGTTTTTGTTTTGTTTATTTAACCCATTTCTTTTTCTTTCTTTTTCTTACTTTTTCTTACTGTTTACTTATGTTCTTCTACTACTTCTCTCGAATCTGTTCTGTTGTCCTCTACAATTTTGCTTTGTCTTTGTCAAAGCACTTTGTAAAACTCTGTTTTTAAAAAGTGCTATATAAATAAATAAAGTTTATTATATGTACAGACTCAGCAACCACATCCTGGCCTTAGAGAGCAACCGACGCAGACAGACGTGGCTGCCCAGAGAGGAGCGGCTGTGTCGGCTCTGTCCACACAGACAGGTTTAGACAGAGCAGCACTTCCTGCTGCAAAGTCTGGACTAACAACAGACAGACTGAAATTCTCCCGAAACTTGGTCACTAATTACACAAGGAAGGCCAAAGCCAGGTTCTATATTTCGATCATAGAGAGTGCCAGAGGAAATGGAAAAAAGGTTTGGGAATACATAAATAAACTGACTGGGAAATATTACAAGCAGGATAATAACAACTTAGAACTTAAAATAGATAATGTCCTGGTGAGAGATCCTCTCATCCTTGGTAGCAATTTAATTATGTTCTTTTCAAACTCTGTAAATGAAATTACACAGCTGTTCAGACCCTCCAAGTTTGTACCACTCCCTATCCAAAACGGCCTCTTTAAACGTCTTTAATCTAGAGGAAATTAGTAAGAACGAGGTGATATATATAGTTAGATCACTGAAAGCATCCAAAGCCAAGGATGCCCATGGGCTTGATACAAACTTCCTAAAAAGAAATATTGATTCTCTGGTGACACCGATCACACATCTGGTAAACCTGTCCATAAGACAACGCACTGTCCCCACCCAATGGAAAGTTGCTGTCATTACACCTATCTTCAAATCAGGCACTAAAACTGACATTTCAAATTACAGACCCATACGCATATTACCTGTAATATCAAAAGTGGCTGAAAAGTGGGTTGTTAAGTCTATTATCAAACATCTGGACAAAGGTCACACCGCATCCTATGCAGTTTGGGTTTCGAGCCCTACATGCCACTGAATCAGCAAATTGTTTATTCACTGAAAGGGTGAAGTGTGCTCTGGATACGGCCCCCTGTGCAGTGGCGGTGTTCCTTGACTTTAAAAAGGCGTTCGACTCTGTCAACCACCAGGTCCTCTTGTCCAAATTAACACATTTCAATTTTGCCCAAGAGACAATTCAATGGTTCAGGTCATATTTATCAAATCGAAAAACAGTGTGTAAATATTAAAGGTGTCAAGTCTCCATATCACACTTGCTCGGTTGGTGTCCCCCAGGGATCAGTACTAGGTCCAATTCTATTCTCTCTCTTCATAAATGATTTACCTGATGTGTGCAACACTGTACACATACAGATGTATGCAGATGATGCTGTTGTGCTTGCCTATGGCAAAAGCTATGCAGGAGTCTCAGCGGTCTTAACCGCTGCCCTGACCAACGTTCAAGACTGGCTTACAGACTCATGCCTGCTCTTGAACACAAAAAAGACAGTCTGCATGGCCTTTTCCAAAAGACCAGTTGTGTTGGAGTCCTCAAATGTGTTTCTGGGTGAGGAGGAACTTGAACTTGTGTCAGAGTTCAAGTACCTTGGGGTCATATTAGACCCAACCCTAACCTTTAAAAAACATATAAAAAGTGTCTCAAACACAATAAAATTCAACCTTCAAAATTTTAAACAAATCCGACCCTTCCTGACAAGTAGTGCTGCTAAATTATATCTTCAATGTATGATTCTGTCACATGTGGAGTACTGCTTCACAAACTGGTCTTGGACAAGTATAACAACTCTCAAACCCATAGAACAGCTATATAAGAGTGCGCTCAAGGTGTTCGATAGGAAACCTCGCTCTTATCACCACTGTAACATTCTCAGGAGGTACAGCTTTCTGAGTTTTGCTAATTTTAAGGTTTTTAAACAGGTTAGTTTTATATACAAGACCTTACATGGTCTGTGCCCACCTCCATTAGCGGAATTCATACAAAGGAAGTCTGATAGAGGAATCAGCACTAGGTCAACCGCTAGAGGAGACTGCGAAGTGCCGTTCCGAAAAACCGCCTTTAGTAAAAACATTCTTTCAGTCCAAGGCTGTTCAATCTGGAATAACCTACCTCTGACAATAAGAGATTGTCTGTCATTCTCATCCTTTAAGCACAATCTAAAGAAATGGTTACTCGACAACCAAACCTGCGACCATACATAAATTCTTTTTCTTTCTTTTTTTCGTCAAAATGAGTCCTGTATTATCTATGTGAGTCCTGTTTTAGTTGAATCATGTATTACTTGAACCCTGTAACACTTGAAAGACATGTTGCACTTTAAAACTTATAGTACTTTAATCCTACATATACTTGAAAGCAACATTGCACTTTATGCACAAGTTGTAATAATGTAATGTAATGTAATGTATGATGTTCTCCTGTGTTTGTTATGCCAGTGCTGTTTAATGTCTGGGGACTATGGATGGAAATTAGCATCTTTGCCAAATCCGGTGTATTTACGTTGCATTTCATATGTAATGTTCATTAATATGCATTGTCCCGTCTAAATAAATTAAATAAATAAAAAATAAAAAACTGTGACACATACACAGACATCAGAACCAGCTCTACACCAACATTACATGCATAACCCCAAACTCTCAAACCAAGAAAAACTACATCATTTACTGGAAGAAAAAAGTACCACTACTGTAGATGCAGTAAAATATGTTAGTGCTGCCACAGGAGAAGAGAAACCTGACATGATCTCCTCCACATGAGCCAGCTGCTCCTGACTGGGTTCTTACCTGCACCTTGATATATTGTTAATTAGCTGACTATTGTTCTATAATTATTACCTTTTATATGATACACACACACACACACATGCACACATGCATACACACACACACACACTTTCCTTTCTTTTTTCTTTTTAAAAAAAAAAAAATTATTTACTATTAATTATCTATGTATTCTTTTTCTGTAGTCCTAACACTTTGGCAATATTGTAAAACAGTCATGCCAATAAAGCTTGTTGAATTGAATTGAATTGAATTGAATTGAATTGAATTGAAACAAACACACAACATGAAGAAATAATTAGACAAACACACATACACACCATTACACACACAAACTTTCGGTACCTCAGTAGCAGACAGTCTCTTGTCTCCGTTGTCACTGCCGACTCCTGAGTCGCTGTCCTGCTTCCTCTGCTGCTCTACGTCCTCCACACTGCAGACACACAAGACAGGTCACACATCTGATACACACAAACACACCCACACTAGAGAGAGAGAGAGCGAGTGCAAGAGAGACAGCGAGAGAGAGAGAGAGAGAGAGAGAGAGAGAGAGAGAGACAGAAAGAAAAAGAGAGACTTGCAAACAGAAGACATACAGTACATTCCCATGTGTTTCAAGTGCATTTCAAATTTGCGCATAAAAAAAACGTTTGTAATTCAGCCAATGTATTTAGCTTTTTCTTTAGTCTTCCTGTTGGTTGGTTTTAAGGAAAGTGACCTGGCGCATCGATTCAAGATTTTTAACTACTGCAATGGGGTCTCAATGGACTTGGCTTACATCTACACCTACACCACCTAGTGCAAGGTTACCTCCCTGAGGAATTCAGAGAATTCTCAGACACCCAAGTGATCCTGAATTGTACAGAGTTGAGGTGTTCATCCTCTGCGTTCTCACTCCTCTAAAGTGAGATGTTCTCCAAGTACAAATCCCACTGCACCATGAAAGCCATTGTATTTTTGCATTTAGTGAGGAAAATAGCAGAGTTATTCATTTCTTGACATTAAGTAAGTTTATTTTGTCCACTTCATACATTAACAACGGCATAAATTCAAATATAAGCCCACTCCCTGACTTGTAGGCAGTGAGCTTAAAAGCTCCTCACTTTCAGCACAAACGATAAAGTCAGACTGCTAATCTATTCATGCAAAAAGGTGAGTAGAAAAATGGCTATAAATGGCTATTTTTTTTGTGTCAGTGTTTTCATGTTCAGGTTGGGTAACAATAGCAGGTAGAACAATTTTGGATCTGGCCACAAGTTGATAAAATAACTGGATAAACTTTGGAATATAAAAAAGGTCTATTGTCTGTTGACTGTCTAGAGCTGGACTGCAGCTCTGTTCACTGCATGCTGCTGTAACATGTACGTCAAAATACAAAAGAAATATAACTTGTGGAAATAATGTATTCTGTGGGTAACGGGGGCGGGACTAGATAAGCATCTGCTTCTCCCGCTTTCCCTTTCGGCCATGTGTACTACCTGATTTTAACTAAGATGATGTGTGATGATGACTGTCTAATAACATGCCGAAATAAATAAATAAATAAATAAATAAATAACAATCCTTTTATTGAATCTTTAATCTCCCTGCACACCTTACTCGCAAAGAGTTGCCATCATTTCTGGCAGAAGAAATAGCAAATGCCTGGTTGTTAAGCTACTCGCTGTTAATGTTGAAAGCTATGAATGTGGACCTAAAGTTTTGGTGTAATACTTTTTTACAGTTCTAGGATTTAAGTTTAGGTTATTTAGTTAAACTTACCTTTGTTGATGAAGGTTCTCAGTCATCCAGGTTATGGTAAATCTAGGTGCTGTATCATAGGCAACTTGACTTGTTTCAGTTTCTTGAAGACGTTTCACCTCTCATCCAAGAGGCTTCCTCAGTTCTAACTAACTGGAGGGCAGTTGCAAGCTTTTAAACTCTGTGTGGGAGTGTTCTTACAGAGTCAATGAGGACGACTCAAGAAACTGAAACACGTCCAGTCGCCTACAATACAGCACCTAGATATACATACCTTTGTAAATGTTGACTGTTAAATTAATTCAATAAGAGATCTGAAAAGGTTTGTATTTGCTATACCTACATTATTCAACACTTGATTCATTATTGATAAAATGCTACTGATCCCCAACCTTGTAGTGTGAATTTTGTGGTAAGTGCAGGTGTTCACACTTAACCTGCTCCTTTTTTTTTAACCCCTTCAAACTAACAACTTATAATCAAAAGTAATTTAACCAACTCCCCCGAACCAGACTAAGACTGTATGTCATCCCCTCTCTACAAATAATCTGAAAAAAGGTAGCTTGGTCTGTGAGGCTACATCAGCACATGGAGAGGAGGGCTCTGTGTCTACATAAATAATGCTTGGTGCTCAAACATAGTCAGAGTGTATGGACAGTGTTCAACAGATGTCGAATTTCTAATGCTAATATGTCAACCATGTAATCTACCCAGAGAATTCACCAGTGTTTTTATTATTGATGTGTACATCCCCCCAGAAGCAAACTCTAAAAGATGTACTGCAGGAATTGTATGATGTCATCAGTAACATGACTAAACTACGGATTGAATTTTCATTGTAGCTAGTGATTTTCATTAAACAAACCTCAGAACTGTTTTACCTAAAGTCCACCAGCATGTCCAGATCCCCAATAGTGAAAGACATATCCTGGATCATGTGTATAATATTCCCATGTTCTCACTAATGCCTATTAAATCATGTATCTCTGCTTCTTCTGCCTACAGTACATACTATCAGTTTTAAAAAGGGTCAAACGATCAGTTAAAACTGTTAAAGTGTGGACAGATGAAGCTAAAGCAGCCCTACTGGACTGTTTTGAGTGCACAGACAGGCAAATGTTCAGAGACACTGCCACTCAGGAACAACATCAGTCCTGAGGAATATACATTTTCAGTGACATCATATATCAGCAAACGTAGTGATGATGTGTTGATTACAAAGACAGTAAGATCATTCCCCAACCAGAAAGCCTAGATGAATGGAGAGGTGAGGGCTGCCTTTCAGTCAGGTGACAAGGATCAACTCAACTCAAAAGTACTTTATTATTCCGTTAGGAACTTCGTTGCGGAAGGACATCAAAAGTGCAGGAGCAGCAATACAATACAACAATCCACACATCCCTACATACCACAGACATACCCAACACAATAATAACACACATTCCTACAACCACACATAAGTACAAGTACTCACAGCAAAGGTTAAAAAAGACACATACAAAGATAAAGATTAGTTAAAAACAGGTTAAAAGAAAAATAAATTATGGTGGGAGTTAGGTATTTAAAGTCGGATTGAGGTGGGAATGAAACTGGATGATGCCCTCTTTGTCCGTATTTGCGTGCAGATGGTAGTAGGCTGTAGTTGCTATGTAGTGTGTGTGTTGTGTCTGTGGAAATCTGTGTGCCTTTTTTCTTGACCTGAGTATTGTAGATGTTGATGAGTGGCTCCTGTTCCTGACCTATGATTTTATTGAGGAGTTTGACTATTTTGTTAAGACTGTTTCGGTGGGAGATGCTGAGTGCACCAAACCAGGCTGTTATGTTGAATGTGAGGATGGATTCAATGAAGCATTTGTAGAAAGCAGAGAGTATTGTTTGATGAACCTGAAGTTTGCGAAGTTTACGGAGAAAAAAGAGGCGTTGCTGACATTTAGAAAAAAGATGTTCACTGTGTAGTTGAAATGTGAGTTTGTAGTCCATTATTGTACTGAGGTATTTGTATGATTCAACCCTTTCTATTGTTTCATTGTTAACAGAGAGTGTGGTAGTGAAGTGTCCGTGGCGGAAGTCAATGACCATTTCTTTGGTTTTAGAGGTGTTTAGGTCTAGGCAATTGTCTCTACACCACAGGGCAAAGGAGTCCAGTTCAGATTGTAACAGTCCGTCTGTGTTGGTGGTGTCCATGATAACAGTGTCATCTGAGTATTTGGTGTATGTTATTCCCGGGGTTGAGCTTCTGCAGTTGTCTGTGTACAGTGTAAAAAGTAATGGAGAGATCACAGAGCCTTGAGGGGATCCAGTAGAGATTGTCCGAGGTGCACTGAGGTGGCCATTCACCCTGACCCTCTGGGGTCTACTTGTCAAAAAGGAGAGGACCCAGAGGATCAGGTGGGGATTAATGTTCATCTGGGCGTCCCATCAGGTGTGGTTGCAAGGTGTTAAATGCACTGGAAAAGTCCACGAAGACCAGCCTGACAAGGGACTTAGGTTTTTCCAGGTGGGTGATGGTCCCATGTAGCATGGTCAGTACTGCGTCATCCACGCCCCTGTGCCGTCGATATGCAAACTGCAGTGGATCAGAGAACTCACTGACATCAGCCTGCAGCTGGGTCAGAACAAGCTTCTCAAAGCTTTTCATAACCAGCGAAGTCAGAGCAACAGGTCGGTAGTCGTTGTTGTTTGTTGGGTTGCTCTTTTTCTCGACAGGGCAGATGATGGATGACTTCCAGACAGAGGGGATGGAGTGCTCAGCCAGGGAACGGTTGAACAGTGAGCAGAGGACCCCGGCCAACTGGCCGCTGCAGGCCTTCAGCAGTTGCCGCAGATCTGGTCAGGTCCGGGTGCCTTGTTTGGTTTTATCATTTTCAGCGTTCGTTCAATCTCCTCTGGCTGCAGCTGCAGGTAGGCAGTGGGATGAGTCGTGGTGGAGAGCTCTGCAATGAGCTCCTCCCTCTCCTCCGTATAGTCACACTGATCAAACCTGCAGAAAAAGTTGTTTAGGTCCTCTGCCATGTTGACACAGACCTCTGCATGTGGGGCTGTCATGGAGGGGTTTGAGAGGCCTGCAAGGGTTTTAACCCCACGCCAGGCATCCCTGGCTTTACCATTGTGAAAGAGCCTCTCCACCTTCTCCTTATATGCCCTTTTGGCTGATTTTATTTCTTTATTTAGTTTATTTTGAATGAGTTTAGATTCAAGTCTGTTTCCTGATTTAAATGCAATTTTCTTTTCATTAAGTGTAGTTTTTAGGGCTTTAGTTATCCAGGGCTTATTGTTGGGGAACACTTTAACAGTCTTTGTGGGAACAATCATCTCCTCACAGAATGAAATGTATGATGTGACTGCCTCAGTGGCTTCCGCAAGGCAGTTCTCCGTGAACACCTCCCACAGTGTACAGTCGAAGCAGCCCTGAAGTTGCTCCAGCACATCATTATCCCATAGTCTAATCTGCCTCTTGACTACACCCTCTCTCTGCAGTTTTGTGCGATATGATGGAATGAGGTGGACAACATTATGGTCTGCAGTGCTGAGTGGTGGTTTACTATAGGCCCTGTATCCACCTTTTACATTGCCATAACAGAGGTCGATTGTTTTATCAGCTCTGGTGGCACAGGTGACATACTGGTGGAAGGAGGGGAGGGTTTTATTTACACCTTTATTTACACCTAAAATGAGCACAGGTGAGTCAGGAGAGGCGCTCTCAAGCTGGTGGACACATGACGCTATGGCCTCAGCCGCGCGTGTGACATTGCCTGATGGTGGGATGTACACAAGCACAAGCGCTAGCTGACCAAACTCGAGGGGGAGGTACTTAAGTCTGCATGACAGCGCGAGCAGCTCTACGTCAGGTGTACAACGAGAGTCTATGACAGTGGCAGTCTTGCTCCAAGCCTTGTTTATATACACGCAGAGCCCGCCCCCATGCCGCTTCTGACTGCTCACAGTGTCCCGATCCAGGCGTATTGGTGTCCCGAAACCATCTAAGGAGAGCTGAGAGTCCGCGATGGTGTTGTCCAACCAGGTTTCCGTCAGGCAGATAAGGCTTGCATCTCTATATGCCCACTGACACGAGATGTTGGTGTGTAACTCATCCAGTTTATTACGCAGAGAGCGGACGTTGGCGAGCAGCATAGAAGGGAGCGGCGGGCTCTTCTGTGTCTTGATCAGCATCAAGACGCTCTTCTGTGTCTTGATCAGCAAAGAGGAGACATCAGCAGAGACGGCAGAGGGACCTCGGCACCAACAGCACTAAAGATATGAGGCAGGCGATTCAACATATCACAGGCTACAAAAGCAGGAGCGCTCCCATCATGTGAGGCCACGCTGCCGGATGAGCACATTTTATGCTCGCTTTGATCTCATCAACAACGACTCAGCTGTAAAGCCTACTCCGCCTCCAGAGGACCAGCCACTGTCAGTAACCACGGCGGATGTGAGAAAAATCCTGCTGAGAGTGAATATAAATAAGGCTGCTGGTCCAAATAAAGTACCTGGCTGTGTACCAAAAACATGTGCCAATCAACTAGCTGATGTCATTACTGACATTTTTATCATCTCACACAAGACTTTTTCTTCCTGCCTCAAGACAGCCAACATCATTCCTGTACCTAAAAAGTCTGCTGTGTCAAGTCTTAATGACTACTGTGTGGCTCTCACCCCCATCCTGATGAAGTGATTTGAGAAGCTGGTTCTTCAGCACATCCAATACAACATCCCTGCCAGCCATGATCCTGACTGCGCTCCAAGACATCAAGACAACTCTATTGTTAAGTTTGTGGATAACACCACCATCATCGGCTGCATTACAAACATTGATGAGAGTTCATATCGGGAGGAAATCAACAGTCTTGCAGAGTGTTGCACAGAGAACAATCTACTGCTTAACGTCAGCAAAACTGAGGAGCTAATGTGGATTTTAGCAAACAAAAAAGAGGCAAAGACACACACCCCTGTCTTGGTCATCACACATCACCACTGTGGTTAAAAAAGCACAGAAAAGGCTCTACTTCCTACAGAAACTAAGGAAGGCTTAATTTTCGGAACAAGATTCTGGTCAACTTTTACAGAAGAGCAATAGAAAAACATCCTGACTGGAAACATCACAAACTGGCATGGTTCATGCACAGCTCAGGACAGGAAGGCTCTACAGTGGCTGGTTAAAATGGCCAGAACATCACTGGCATCACTCCATTTTATAAAACAGATGTAGCACAAAGGACTCAAACATAGATCTGTTTTTTAAACCCTTGAGTTTTAAATTGTCAATAAATTCACATTGTAACCTTGTAGGTTTTGTTATTGATTCATGACTTTGATTCATGCACTGATTAAGGCCAAATCATAGTTTCTGCTTTTGCGAGCATCAGCTTTGGTTCATGCTCAGTGACCTCCTGAACATTAAAAATATTATTCAGATAAAACAATGACAACGTGATTTATGTTGAATGTTGTCAAATCATAACAGGAACATACTGTACTTTGTTGTAAGCTTGTATAAGTGTGTGTGTGTGTGTGTCTGCCATGTACCACAGAGGAACTTCTGATTTGGTGAGATGGTAAACATGGATAAATCAATGCTGTGCCAACAGATGCTAGTTTAAGTATGCTAGTGTAAGTAAAAAGGCCTAGAGCTAATACAATTGGCATTAAGTGATGATTACTGCAATCAGCCGACTATTAAAGGGTTCAACTAAGTTAAAGCTGTAAGACAAATCAGCTGGGAAGAATATATAAATGTTACATAAAGAGTGTTAAACTGATGCAACATAAGTTATATCTTGCCATATATTTCACTGGTATAGTGAATCTCAATTAAAAAGAACTGAAGACATAATATCGCATCAAGTTTACACATCATAGTTGGTTATTGATTCAACATTATCTTGTTGAAGTTAAAAATATATACAATGTTAAAATAAAAATTCTAGGTGCTCCATCGTAGTCAACTGTGCGTCCAGTTGCCTACAATACAGCACTTGTAAAATTACCATGACCTGGATGACTGAGAACCTTCATCAACATGTTAAAATACAAATGTATTCTCACTTCATCATCATCATTTACTGTTGACAATTATTTCAAATATGTTGATTGTACATTTCGTCTCGGTGTGTGCCGTGGCAGCATGTTTTGTTGTTGTTTTCCCTGTTGTTTTCTCCCTACCTGTTTCCCCCTTCTTTCCCTCACCTGCTCCTTCCAGTGTGTGTGTGTGTGTGTGTGTAGCTGTGTCCAAATTCAGGGGCTGCATCCTTCGAAGGCCGCATTTAAAGGCCAATTACGTCACAACGCTGCGAGAAGGCTGTCCAAATTCAAAGGCTCCTTCAATTGCAGCCCACAAATGCAGCCTTCTTTTCCCTGTTTTCGGAGGACGGACCGCTACTATCCTTCGCGGCCTCCCATATCCCAAGATCCTTTGCGCGCCGCTCCTCAGTCCCGAAAAAGAAGAGGGAAAGCAAGAAAAATGGCGACATCAAGTGGTGCAGTCTTGACATTTAAATGTAAGTACTGGGTTTATACACGGTTTTTACTCATTTGAACATCCATTGCCAGATATGTTAAACTTCAGCGGACTTTCAGTTAAAATACGTGACGCTGGTAATGCATTAGCATACGGCATAAATTAGCATTATGCCGTTGGAGGTAAAGCCTTAAAAGCCTTTACTTTGAAAATGTTAGACGTTCAGAAAACCATAAAATCCATTAAGTCAACTATCTTTTGCGGGCCTGGGCGGCATCAATCGTGACGTAACGGTAAGGGCGGGAACATCTGGTTACGCAACCAGGAAATACTCCGAAGGCTAGACCGTCCAATTTAACAACGGTTGACACGGCCGGGTCCTTCGAAGGATCAGCCTCTGAATTTGGACACAGCTTGTGTGTGTGTGTGTGTGTGTATGTGTGTTCTGGTGGGCGTGGTTCTCCACTGCAGCAGAGTGACGCACCTGTTCTTCATTCTGTCTCATCAACTGCCACTACAAGATCTCTCCACCACTCCAGTACCAGATTGTTCACATATCTACCAGTGACTCTGCAGTATACTCTCTGTGTGACTTACTCTCATATTTTTGATCTCTGATGTTTTTTTACTTCTGGTGTGCTCATTTTTGGATGCTTGTTTGATACTGTTTTTGTCTCTACCATGTGTGCAGATTTCCCCAGCAACCATCTGCTCAGCCTTCCACACCGTCACCTTCTCCAGTCTACCAGTGCTACCAGCTAAGTCCCAGTAACCTGGTGAGACCACTCTACCCAGCCACTCATTTCCCAGTCAGTTCCCCTACTGTTCAGATAAACATTTTGTTTTTGCACAACTCATGTCTCTGCATTTGGGTCCAACCAAAAACCAAAATGTAAGTTAAAGGAAATAACAATTCCTGATGGATCAGAAAGGTATTTGGAAAGGCAAGTGATTAATGAACAAATCTGGCCATGTCAATGATTGCAGGTCAGATTTTTTAGTTGATGTTGAGCTAACCCACACAAGAACTCTGCAGTGATCTTCGATTTGAAGATCCAGTGATTAACCCAGTGCCAAGGATTGCTGACCTTACCTTAGGTAGTAATTTTGTTTGACTAGATTATTATTGAGTCACGCCAGGCCACACCACACCACCACCACAAGTTAATTCTCAAACTGTGGAAAACATTTATTCACACACACATTAATTTTGTTAGTGTGGCTACAAGGTACTAGACTAGGTACTGACAACCATCCTGAGTGATCTGATCACAAGTAGACAGCTCTACCTTTGTGAGTTGACACTTGGCATTAACATGCGTCTCAACATGTATGTCAAGTGACCGCCTTTGATTGGCTCTCACTTCCCTGCTCAATATTCTCCGAACTTTACTTTAGTTATTACCTGAGCAGCGGTGCTGGACTTGATGGAATAGAAAACAGGTTTCTTAAACTAGCTTCTCATATCCTTATGTATCCATCTGCTGATTTATTCAACCTTTCTGTCTACATGTGAGTTACCAGCCATCTGGAAACTTGCACGCATCACTCCACTCCTTAAAGGAGGCATTGTACTCGATGTGAACAATTATAGGCCTATATCTATCATATGCTCCATTGCTAAGGTCTTTGAAAAATTAATTTATAATCAACTTTCACATTATCTTAGTATCAACAATATCCTATCACCATTTCAATCTGGCTTCAGGTCCAACCACTCCACAGCTACTGCCCTACTTAAATTTACCAATGATGTGTTCTGTGCTGCTGATAATGGTGATGCCACAGGTGCCATCTTTATTGACTTAACTAAAGCTTTTGATTTTGTTGATCGTTATCTGCTTCTAGATAAGTTCATGCTATCGGCCTTTCTAAAAATGCAGTTCTGTGGTTCAATTCTTATTTGCATAATAGAAAACAGTGTGTCGTCCTACAAGGAAATAGATCTGATTTACTTATTCAACAAAGAGGTGTATCCCAGGGTTCAACATTGGGACCTCTTCTCTTTTCTATTTATGTAAATGATTTACCATCAATATTCAATAACTGTTGTGCTCAACTTTATGCCGATGATACTGTCATATATACATCAAAACCTGATCTACCACAAATTCAATCTTCTCTCCAGTCTGATTTCAACATCTTACAAGACTGGCTTTCACATAATAAACTAATGCTCAACACAACAAAGTCTAATATCATGATCTTTGGTACCAGACAGAAACTCAAATCAAATCCCGGACCCTGTATAATAACCTGTAATGACGGCACCCCTCTGCATAAAGTGGACAAGGTTAAATATCTTGGGGTATGGCTTGATTCTGAACTCTCATTCAAATCACACGTCGATCACGTGTTACGTAAAGTCAATTTTGGAATCGATGTTTTATATCGGTCTCGAAATTGCTTTTCACACAGTGTTCGTAAAAAACTTGCATCTCAACTCATACTTCCAATTTTTGACTATTGTGATGTTGTCTATCAAAATTTAATTCACACCTTCTTCCACTTAACACAGCATATAATAGACTATGCAGATTTGTACTTGGTTGTCCTTTTCTCACGCACCACTGTACAATGTATGAGAGTCTTAAATGGCCACCTCTAAATGTAAGAAGACACATTCACTGGCTTCAACTTATATTCAAATGTATCTATTTCAATTATCCTCCTTATCTTCAACAGTATCTCATACCTTTTTCTTCAAATTACCAAGTCCGGCACTCTGCTCAGCTCTATTTCCATATCCCTCGTGCTAAGAAAACATTTGGCAAAAGAGCGTTTAAGTTTAAAGCCCCTACAGATTGGAATAATTTACCCGTTAATATCAGATCCATGCTTGGCATGTTTAAGCATGCCCTGTCTTCTCACTTTTTAGATTGACTGCACCTGTTATCAATGAAACTATCACTGTCCACACTTACTGTCTTAGATCTAATGTTTATACTTGATTGTATTTGGTGATCCACTCATACTCTTTTTTTTATTATTGGTCATTATGGCCTTCTACTGGTTGTATTGTTTTGATGAACTTAATGTATGTGGTTTGTCTCTTGTTTTGTTTGTTTGTTTTTGTTTCTGGTTGTTGGATATACCTTGTCTATTTTTCTTATTATTATTATTTCTAGTTTTATTTATTGACTATTTCATTTTTCTGTCACGTCTTTGTAATGTAGTTATTGTGTTAAATGTTGGGACCCCCTCGAAAACGAGATGGTACATCTCAAGGGGCTTTATCCTAATAAACAAACTTGAACACACACACATATGCAAATAAACAGGTACATCACTGGGACAAATGGACATTATGAGAGCATGGAAAAATGGAACTAAATTTGTGTAATTTACCTAACTTGGAAAAAAAGGCCCCAAAAAAAGAGCATTTCATAAACTTTCTCCTAACTTAACATCTATGTCTGGGGACTTTCTCAATGGGTGTCAAAGAAGTTTCCTATATTGGTTACTGTATATTTTATTAAAATTCCACATGCTTACAGTCGATAAAATGTTGTCCTCTTTCATAAATTTAGTGTAAATGATGAAATCATTTGAAACTGTGTTCAAACAGCTGCCAAGTGTTAGCAGGTAAGATATATTTTAGACACAGGCTGGTATAATCTGATCCTTTTTTACGAGGGAACGAAATAACAATGTATTGCATTTACTGCTGAATTTACAAGAGGGCATGAATGATTTAGAATTTGACCTAGTCATTTTACAAAGTTTGTTAAGTTTATCCTCACTCAACAACTTCCAAAATGGCACAGTTTGAAATTGTAACCACATCATCCCCAAAGTTTGGATCTGTTGGAAAAGACAGTGTGTTCACAAATCTGCTGCTAACATTTGTAGTTAATTGACCCAAACATGTAATGTTTGTTTTAGTGAACCACATAGAAATCAGATGGCTTCTCCTTCTTGTTTCACAGTGGATGCCAGTTAAACAGGTGGTCCATTTTTTAAGTGGCCAACCACACATGAAAACTTTTTTGTTTTACAGAAAAAGATGCTTTGGGTAATTTATAATTCTTAAATGTTTACTGTTTTAGTGCACTGATGTCATTTTGGTCAATTCAGTTTATTGTTAAAATGTAAAATATCCTGCCACCATTGTGTACATATCTTTTACACACATTTTTGATAATCACATTTGAAGGATCATTGCAAACCTATTTTTTATTTATTTATTTTTTTTACTCTTCAATACCATCGGCACCAAAAGTCGAATATTGGTCAGGCTCTACACACATTGTTAAATGTCCACTTCTAAGTATGGTCTGAGTGACTGTATCTAAAATGCATCCTTAATGTGTCTTGGAGGCATTCTCACCTGTTCTTAAAGCTGTCCCCTCGTGATTGGATCGTTCAACTAGCGGTTGTTTCAATAATAGAAACCCAACTTCACCCCTTGGTTTTTGTAAGACACTCAATGTGATATTTAAAAGAGTTCTCTAAGAAAAACTGGTATTTGTACATTGAGGCTCGTTCAACCACCAACAATCTGATTGGCACTATCATCTGTATTCTTCAACCTTGAGAAGCGCAACAATATAGTTGAGACTGTGATGACTGCAAGTCTCAATTTACAAAGGCTGCCCTGGACAAAATTAAAAGTAGATTGCAGGTTATCTATCACACTTGCTAATGACAAGTTAGACCTATACATAATGGTGTCATCTGCATAATACATTTTATATTTGTAAAATTTCAACTCCAACTATTTATATGAATTGTAAAAAACGACTCAATATGTATTCATGGGCAAACCATTTTTGTATAGCTAGAAAATAGACCATCAACGTGGACAGTGTTTTACTGCTCAAGTAATTTTCAAACGACTGTATGGCTTTTGAAGACAACCCTATGCTAACCAGCCTCTGTAAAAGAAATGAGTGGTCAACCATTTCAGAAGCCTTGGACTGCATTCAAACTGAACTGTTTATAGGTCTAAGAATAACGTAGCACAGTATTCTTTATAGTCAATTGTATTTATGATATAATTTAAGAACTTCATAGTAGCGTTTTTTCTAAAAACAGACTTTAACTCATTTAAAATGTCATGTCTTGATTAAAAGCTCTTAGTTGATTACTTATAAACCCTTTCAACAACTTGGCTAAACCTGAAAGTTTAGATATGGGCTACAATTGGTGGAGTTGGATGGATCTCCACCCTTCGCTAAGGGAGTGGCATGTGCTACCTTCCATACACCAGGTATCGTCACATTTTCTATAGTCAAGTTTAAAAGGTTCAGCAATATACTAGGCAGCAATTTGTAGGAAATGGCTGTCTAAACTAGTAGGACCAGCTGATTTCTTGGTGTTTATCATTTTCAAGAGCATCACATACTTCATTAATTTTGATAGGAGCAAGATCAATATTAAAAGGCGTGTTTTCCTTGGACACAGAAAAATCTTGATCTTGTTTCGTGCTCCAACAAGAAACTAGAAGATACAAAATACTAATTTAAGGTATTAAGCATATTTATTCAATGTGAAAACTGTTTCTGGTGCCTTAAAGCTATGGTCTACGATTTGAAAGATTTGTTATTATTATTAACATCATTTAGATGGTGGTTATGACCCAATAGTACCACCCACACAATGTGAAGAGTAAAAGGAACCAAAAAAATCCATTCTCTCTAGTGTCTGTAAAACTGAAAAGAAATTGACCAATAGGAACCATCCGGCCCGGATGGCTCCTATTGGATCAATTTTCCGATCCAATCCTCGCTCACTCTCCTGCTCCTGCTCACGTCTGGTCCCGACCCACTTCCGCATTTGAAACTACAAGCGGACAAGAGGTTTGTTTTGCCCTGAGCTGTTCAGCTGCCTCTGCTTGCCCCACTGACAAAGAGTCAAAGAAAGAAAGTCTGTCACTGAAAAGACACAAAGCGAGATGTGAAATAAAGAGGGCTCGAAACGGAATAAACATCGGGTCATCATTTGAACGGTGGCGAAAGGTCCGTGAAGATATGGACCCGGTGCTGATACAGCAGCGTTTCTGTTGAGCAGGTAACCTTCGTCTCTATTGTGGATGTTGTGACACAGCTAAGTTTCATGGCGATGCTGCTGATGACTGTGAAAGCTGCCGTTAGTTTGTTTCTGTGTTATTAGACGGTGTCTGTCTCTGCAGTGTTGTCAACACTTGTTTACTTGTTCGACGGAGACGTTAGCCTCTATGCTAGCATTGTAAGCTAACAACAAGCTAACATTGCTAACATGTTTACACCAAATCAGCCTATTTATTTGCTCGTGGCAGCTAAATGAAGCAGCAAGTAAGATGAATGAAGGGATGGATGAATCCCAACGCGAAGCGGAGGGGTTTCGGATTTATTTCCGGATTTTATCTTATTTGTCCGGATTTATTTCTCCATAACAACCTCTCGCCCGGTCACTACTCAACTGTTTTGCTAACCCTCCTCCCGGTCTTGTCCGTTTGTTTTCAACGAAGCCTTTGCTAAATCAATATGATGGATTGTCATATAGGCGTTACGATGTGTGTATTTGTGTGTCTTATCTGTCATAAACAAGAGATTACGGTTTACGGACACGTTTGTGTCGCGGTCTGTGTGAGTGTGTGTCCTAGCTGCTGTCTGGTGCTACTCAGACAGCAGCTAGGACACACACAGCTGCTCTGAAACTCACACAGGTTTGTTTTTCAGCCACAATGTGGAAGCGATCGTTGTGATGAAAGCTGACGGCAGCATCTGTTAGTCTCTTGGCCCTCAATAACTTTTAGAAGTGGCTAACTTAGCTGTTGTAGCTGATTACGTAGCTGTAAGGTAACGTAGCTGTAGCATGCTAATGACGTTACGCTAGCTCGGCTGTGGAGCTTAGCTGTGGACATTGTAATGACTTACAAGATTTACGTGAGTTTCAACGTGCATTGTAATAACTTTATCTGTGAATCCGACATCGTTACTCCGCATTCAAAGCTGGGCTGTATTTGGTTTCTGCCGGCTTGTTGCTCTTGGTGCTTGTTGCGGGACGTATAAAGTTCGTTGAAGAGAAAAAAAAAACCTTGTTGCGGGAGGGGGTGTGTCGCGGGACTCCGAGGGGAGAGCGATACAAACTCGTAGGGGAGGGGTTAAGGAGCACAGAGGGGAGGGGTGTGTGTGTGGGGGGGATGCTTTTTTCAAACCTTTCTCAGATCGTAGACCAGAGCTTTAAGACATTGACTTAATAACCTTCCAAAATTTTAGACGGTTTATTTAAGCTGTAACAAAGCTTCTCTAACAAAAGTCTGATTTAGCTTTACGTATAAGGGAAATACATTTGTTTCTCAGATACCTTAAACTTATCCAGTCCAAGTTACTTTGATTTTCTTGCAGTTGCAGATTTCGCTCATGCATTATATCTGAAAGTTGGTCTGAGAACCACTGATTATCTCGTCTTTAAATCTTGTATTTTCCAAGAGGAGCATGCTTATTCATAACATCTAAAATAATGTAGTTGGGAACCGAACTCTGTACTTTTAAGGGTGCCGACCAAATTACGTCAATACTACAGAGTCACATTAAATCACTCAATGCCAAATCTTGGTACCTGTGTGCTCATCTTTAATGTAACATTATAGAGAGAAAGAAAGACAGAGTGAGAGGTCTTCCCAAAACTCAGCCACTGACTAGGTCTAAAATTCCTCACCATGATGCTGTTTAGTTGATTTAAAACAGTATGTTTTTCAGTATGCCTGAAACCTTGGGATGAAACCAATATTATGTGAACTGCATACTGTCTACAAGGGAATATTACAGTATGCATTCTGAGTCCCAAAACGATTTCATATAACAAGCACTCAGTCCACCAGCTTGATACTAGGACATAACGGGAATTCCATTAATGGGCTAACAGAGGTTAGCATCACTACAGCGATAAAAGTATATTTACAAACGATACATTGTGATTAACATTCTTCACAGTGTGCCTTTTAAATTAACAGGTATATACTTTAACATGCTTAAGAAATGAAATTTACTGCTAATGGTATATAATAAAGTCAATCTGCTGCTGTAGCACTGTACTGAGCTGCTACAGCAAACTCAAAGGGTCGGAAGGCAAACTCAAAATTTCCAATTGGTTTAAAATACAGCCACCATTAGTGGAGATGTTGACAGATTCCTATAGCATTAGCATTTTACTTCAAAAAGCATTTAATTTCCAGACTTATATGCAGTACAACAAAATGCTACTAAAATATAACTTAACGACTGACTGACATGTGATTTGCATCGTTACTGGAAATATGACTCATGACATAATGTCTTAAGAAGTGAATGATTTAACTGGTTAGAACAGAAATTACTTTTTTTGTTGTTACAGAGAGAGTTAAGTACCGAAAAAAGGTACCACTGGGTACCAGTGTCAACTTCCAGTTATCAGTATTGTTTCAAATGTGAACTGTACCCAACCCGAAAAAATAATGAGTAAAAATATTGTCACGCCATCTCATGGTCTGGAATCACACATACCCTGGTCTAGTTAAATAAGTAACAATCATGTAAAAAGGCTTGTTCACAAAATGACATAACATTTTTCTCTGCTTTAAATTACATTATCACCATCAGTAAACAGGACGCTGTCTGACTCTCTCACTCACGGGGAGGGATGCTGTCTTTTTCACTACAAGTTGCCAGAGACAGGTACTACAACAACACAATAGTGGAAGGAGACAAAGACATGGTGGTGAGTTTTTTGCTCTAAATTAGGATGACAGAGGCTTTTCCACGGATAACTGTGGTATTTTCTTTCCTCATATAAGTTGCCAAAGACACTACCAATAACTACATTACTGTAGTTTGGTCCTGTAACTTCGCTTTGGGGGTCATTTCTCTTTTATTTGATGAGTGAAAGATCTGTTTAGCTGTCAGACTGTGAACACCATCAGATCAACACGCCCCTGATCTGCACCTCTGGCTTTCCATTCACACAAGACTGTGTCACCTCTAACACTACCTCAGGAGACGGATCAGAGCCGCAGCAGTCTGTCCCCCCTCTTCACCTCAGTAACTTTCACACGGATGGCGAAAGGGCACTGAAATGGCAGTGTGAATTGGGCTAGTAACTAACCTGCCAGTGGTTGGTCGTGATAGGCTGAGTCGCTCCATAACAGGCAGATAGAGAGAGTCAGGCATCTTTTCACTGCGGCATGCCTCGATGCTCAAATACTTGAATATATGAACTTTGCCCTTTATACAAATCTGAAAAGGAAAAGAAAGATTTAAATTTAGACAAAGTGAAAAACTGATTTCTGTTGTCTTACCATCCTGACCTGTTGGACTGACGCACACACACACAACCAAATTCACAAGGGAAAATATTAGACACTGTTGCGGCTAGTAAAAGATTGCATTTTCTTTTAATACATTTAATAAAGATTTAATGCGCAAACTGAAACGCATGGTTAGTGACATAAATTAAACCCAAAAAGTTGTGTGACAAATAGGAGCATGCTGCCCCCTTATTCATATATATATATATATATATATATATATATATATATATATGCACACCGATCAGGCATAACATTATGACCACCTGCCTAATATTGTGAAGGTTCTCCTTGTGCAGCCAAAACAGCTCTGACCTGTCAAGACATGAACTTAAAGTTCCCCTTTAAGACCTCTGAGGGTGTCCTGTGGTGTCTGGCACCAGGGCGTTTTATAGTGGATCTTCTGGGTTCTGTATGTTGGGTGGTGGGGCCTCCATGGATCAGACCTGCTCCAGCACTTCTTACAGATGCTCGATCAGATTGGGATCTGGGGAATTTGGAGGCCCGGTCAACACCTTGGGCCCTTTATTGTGTTCCTCGAGCTGTTCCTGAGCAGTGTTTACGGTGTGTCAGGGCACATTGTCCTGCTGGGGGGCCAATGCCATCAGGTAGTGTTGTTGTGATGAGGGGGTGTACTTGGTCCACAACAGTGTTTGGATGGGTGGTGCGTATCAAGTGGCATTCACATGAATGCCAGCACCCATGGTTTCACAGCAGAACATCACATTGTGATAAGGTGATCAATGTTATTTACATCACCTGTCAGTGGTTTTAATGTTGTGGCTGATTGGTATATAATAATAATAATTATTGTTATTTTTTTAATAATTACCATTAGAAATGATTAATGCTAATAACTATACCATACCATACTAACAACAGCATGGAGAAAAAAACAAAAAACAAACAGTTTTTCACCCTTTCAACCGCCTCTGTCAAAGTCATGGGCATGGGAGCCACTGTAGAGTCGCATCATTCAGTCACTTAAGACGTTCTCAATTCATTAACATTATTAGGAACTACTATGGCAGACTACATCGATTTTTTACAAGTTTTGCTCCTGGCTTTGCATGCCTACACTGGCATCAAAACATGACTGGTCCATCCATAGTGTAAAGCTTTTGTTTATTCTCCCTTAAATAAGTCAGAACATGCTACACTAGCTCTTTATACTTAAAGGTAAGTCAAATCTGGACATAATTTACTTTTTTAAAACATTCAAAAAATGAACTAACCCTATCAACAGAGTGAGAAGAAGCAACAGTTCTGGCATTATGTCCAAGATTCCTATGTTCTGTATTGCAGAGATATCCACTGTTGTCTCTTCTTGTAATAAGTTCTCCTGGCCTGGGGCAATAGTGAGTGACTGTAGTCTCTCTAGCCTCTCAAGCTGTTGCTTCTTCTAATAATATTTCCCGGCCTGAGGGGAGATATTGAGTCACTGTAGCCTCTAATGTGCCGCAGGTGAGAATGAAGAAGTCAAGCTGGCCAGAGGGAACTACCGCAAAGATGTTTACAGCTTCAGTTAGTTATTCACTAAACACAAAGATGCAGAAGCTCTATCTCTCATCTCAGACAACAGCTACTGAAAATATACCACGTTCCATTCATCATGTTCTAGCCACTTTGCATTACTGTTATGAGATGAGGCAGGATTTGAGGTTATGTAACTTCACTATTCATTTTTGAGGGCATTACAAGGTTTATTATGTGTGTCTAACTGTAACAATGACACTGTTAGATATTGTGTACTGTTAGTAAATCATGAAATTCTTGCACCAGGAATGAAGGAGCAGCTCAGGCTTCTACCCTCATGAAGAGATGACCAGGGCCTGCAGAGCTGTATTGCTCGGAGTGACAGTGATAAGTAAGTCTAAAATGGTTGAAGATCTCACTTGTTTGTACTTCGTAAACAATGTGCCCTGCAGTCCATGTTTCTGCAATGTGGAAATATAAAATCATTAGTTTTGTATACAACTGTTCCTTACTTTCTTCCTGAAAGAGGGCAGATGGCACTGTGATGTATCTGTTATGAGTACTGTCATTATCTGAGTGAAATAATGAATACCTCCTGTCTGTGATTCTAAAATTATAGATCCTACTAATAATATATTACATGTAACACTACTGTGATTATATAGGCAATAACCCTGCCCCCAGCACCTGACTTAAGTGGTTCTTTGTTCTAGACCAGCAAAGTGTTTGTGCCACCCAGTTTTTCTGTCCAAGAGCCAGTACTTTGGCTGTCGAAATGCAAAGAGCTGGTTCCATAGTAAGCATGGGCTCTGAACCTACATCTGAACTACCTTGGTCGAAAAAGGGGTATCTGAGCCCTCCTCGGATCCCGAGTGTCCCGATCTTTTCTAGGTTCCCCACCTTCTACTACGACTTCAATGAGATTTTTAGCAGGGCCCACGCCACGTCTCTGCCTCCACAGTGGCCCTACAATTATACCATTGATCTGCTTCCCGGAACATCGCCACCTTAGGGCCCCTCACCTCATCATCCAATTCTCCCCTCACCTCATCGTCCCATTATCATCAATAACTAAACAGTTGAAATAGTTGACAGTTTCAAATACCTCAGGGTGACACTGTACAGTCAACTCAGCTCTGACCAGCACACCAGCTACATCCAAAAAAGGATCAATCATCCGAAAAACTGAAAGGACTATATTTGGCACTCCATCTCCTCCAAAGAGGGTGTACCAAAGTATCATCCAGCCCATCTGTACTGTTCCACCTGCTTCTTCAACATGCTATCTGCTAAAAATCAGGTCCAGGCATAACCAACAGTACTGCCAGGATAATTGGTCTCCCCACACCCAACCTCAGAGCTGAATAATATGGCCATTACACGCATTGCAACTTCAATAGAACAGGACATCACACATCAACACCTACTTCACCCCACTGCAAAAGGTCAAGGTACAGAGCACTGAGGTGTAGAAGAGTTCACTTTGGAAAAAAGCCTGATCCCTCAGCCATAACTGGCCTTAATAATAGGCCTGCTGTAATGGATATGCAAATCCCTGCCGTGGATCCCTGATGTGCCTAATCAAACTGAGTACAGGCAGGCCGGCAGATGTAATGGAAAAAGCGCCACGAGAGGTCAGTATGAAGAGCTTGTCATGGCATTTGGTCTGACCAATGCCACTGCTGTTTCTCAGGCCATGATTAATGAAATCTTCTGGGACATGCTCAATGATTTTTTTTTGTTTTGTTTACCTGGATGACATCTTGAACCGACACATTACCGTGGTGGAGGGGTTTGAGCACCTGAATGATCCTACGAGCTATGTTGTCCAGGGCTTAATGCCCCTGGTAGGGTCTCCCAAGGCAAACAGGTCCTAGGTGACAGGTCAGACTAAGAGTTGTTCCAAAGCCCCCTATGACAGAGACAACAACAAGGGCGTTTACGTCGCCCAGAATGGCATCACCCGGAATGGCGTCACCCGGGGCCCCACCCTGGAGCCAGGCCCGGGGTTGGGGCTCGCAGGTGAGCGCAGTGGTGGCTGGGTCTTTGCCCACGGGACCCGGCCGGGCATTCATGGGTTCAGAAGGGGCTGGTGCGGTGTGATTTGGGTGGCTGTCCTGGGCAGGTGCTCCGGCGACCCAATCCCCGGGCAGTGACTCTAGCCATGGGGACATGGAATGTCACCTCGCTGGGGGGGGAAAGAGCCTGAGCTAGTGTTGGAGGCTGAGCGCTACCGGCTAGAGATAGTTGGGCTCACCTCCATGCACAGTCTGGGCTCTGGAACCCAACTCCTTGAGAGAGTCTGGACTCTGTTCTACTCTGGAGTTGCCCACGGTGAGAGGCGGCGAGCTGGTGTGGGCTTGCTCATAGCTCCCCAGCTCAGTCGCCATGTGTTGGAGTTTTCCCCGGTGAACAAGAGGGTCGTCTCCCTGCGCCTTCGGGTCGGGGACAGGTCTCTCAATGTTGTTTCGGCCTACGGGCCAAACAGCAGTGCAGAGTACCCGGCCTTCTTGGAGTCCCTGGGAGGGGTACTGGAGAGTGCTCCAACCGGGGACTCCATCGTTCTACTGGGGGACTTCAATGCTCACGTGGGCAGTGACAGTGTTACCTGGAGGGGTGTGATTGGGAGGAACGGCCTCCCCGATCTGAACCCGAGTGGTGTTCTGTTGTTGGACTTCTGTGCTAGTCACAGTTTGTCCATAACGAACACCATGTTCAAGCATAAGGGTGTCCATCAGTGAATGTGGCACCAGCACACCCTAGGACGGAGACCAATGATCGACTTTGTGGTCGTGTCATCTGACCTCCGGCCATATGTCTTGGACAATCGGGTGAAGAGAGAGGCTGAGCTGTCAGCTGATCACCACCTGGTGGTGAGTTGGATCCGCTGGCAGGGGAGGAAGCTGGACAGACTTGGCAGACCCAAATGTATTGTGAGGGTCTGCTGGGAACGTCTGGTGGAACCCTCTGTCTGGGAGGTCTTCAACTCCCACCTCTGGGAGAGCTTTGACCAGATTCCTAGGGAGGCTGGGGACATTGAGTCCGAATGGACCTTGTTCTCCGCTTCCATTGTTGACGCGGCTGTTCGAAGCTGTGGCCGTAAGGTCTCCGGTGCCTGTCGTGGCAGCAATCACCGAACCCGGTGGTGGACACCGAAAGTAAGGGATGCTGTCAAGCTGAAGAGCCCGAGCCTGTTTGGCTTGGGGGACTCCTGAGGCAGCTGACAGGTACCGGCGGGCCAAGCGTGATGCAGCGCGGGCGGTCACGGAAGCAAAGGCTCGGGTCTGGGAAAAGTTCGGGGAGGCCATGGAGGAGGACTACCGGTCGGCCTCGAGGAAATTCTGGCAAACCATCTGGCGCCTCAGGAAGGGGAAGCAGCCCTCCACCAACACTGTTTTATGGTGGAGGTGGGGAGCTGTTGACCTCGACTCGGGATATCGTCGGGTGGTGGAAGGAATACTTCGAGGAGCTCCTCAATCCCACTGACATGCCTTCCATAGAGGAAGCAGAGGCTGGGGATTTAGAGGTTGATCCATTCATCATCCAAGCCGAAGTCACTGAGGTAGTTCGGAAGCTCCTCAGTGGCAAAGCACCGGGGGTGGATGAGATCTGCCCTGAGTACCTCAAGTCTCTGGATGTTGTGGGGCTGTCTTGGCTGACACGTCTCTGCAACATCGCGTGGCATTCGGGGACAGTGCTTCTGGACTGGCAGACCGGGGTGGTGGTCCCTCTATTCAAAAAGGGGGACCGGAGGGTGTGTTCCAACTATCAGGGGATCACACTACTCAGCCTCCCTGGTAAAGTCTATTCCAGGGTACTGGAGAGGAGAATTTGGCCGATAGTCGAACCTTGGATTCAGGAGGAACAATGCCGTTTTCGTCCTGGCCGTGGAACACTGGACCAGCTCTATACCCTCCGCAGGGTACTCGAGGGTTCATGGGAGTTTGCCCAACCAGTCCACATGTGTTTTGTGGTCTTGGAGAAGGCATTCGACCGTGTCCCTCGTGGCATTCTGTGGGAGGTGCTTCGGGAGTACGGGGTCGGGGACCCTCTGTTAAGGGCTGTACGGTCACTGTACGACCAGAGCAGGAGCCTGGTTCGCATTGCCAGCAGTAAGTCAGACCTGTTCCCGGTTTATGTTGGACTCCGGCAGGGCTGCCCTTTGTCACCGGTTCTGTTCATTATTTTTATGGACAGAATTTCTAGGCGCAGTCATGGGCCGGAGGGGATCTGGTTCGGGAGCCACTGGATTTCATCCCTGCTTTTTGCAGATGATGTTGTCTTGTTGGCTCCTTCGAGCCGCGACCTACAGCATGTCCTGGGGTGGTTTGCAGCTGAGTGTGAAGCAGCTGGGATGAGAATCAGCACCTCCAAGTCTGAGGCCATGGTTCTCGACCGGAAAAAGGTGGCTTGCTCCCTCCAGGTTGGGGGAGAGTTCCTGCCTCAAGTGGAGGAGTTCAAGTATCTTGGGGTCTTGTTCACGAGTAAGGGAAGGATGGAGCACGAGATTGACAGGCGGATCGGTGCAGCGGCCGCAGTTATGCGGTCATTGTATCGGTCTGTCGTGGTGAAGAGAGAGCTGAGCCGAAAGGCGAAGCTCTCGATTTACCGGTCAATCTACGTTCCTACCCTCACCTATGGTCATGAACTCTGGGTCGTGACCAAAAGAATAAGATCCCGGATACAAGCGGCCGAAATGAGTTTCCTTCGCAGGGTGGCGGGGCACTCCCTTAGAGATAGGGTGAGGAGCTCTGTCACACGGGAGGAGCTCGGAGTAGAGCCACTGCTCCTCCACATTGAGATGAGCCAGCTGAGGTGGCTCGGGCATCTGTATCGGATGCCCCCAGGCATGCCCCACAGGGAGGAGGAGACCCCGAGGAAGAGCCAGGACACATTGGAGTGACTATGTCACCCGGCTGGCCTGGGAACGCCTTGGGATCCTCCCGGAGGAGCTGGAGGAAGTGTCCGGGTAGAGGGAAGTCTGGATTTCCCTGCTCAGACAGCTGCCCCGCGACCCGGCCCCGGATAAGCGGAAGAAAATGGATGGATGGATGGACATCTTAATCTTCTCTCCTGATGAGCAATCTCATATCCAACATGTGCAGTGGGTCCTCCGGCGCATCCTCCAATGCCAAAGTGTACGTTTCCTCCATTCAGCTTATGTTTTGTTGCTGAACACAGCTCCATTTACATAAATAAATTGTTCGACCATAAAGTCTCTGTACATTTTACAGTTTGGTCACTGAACGCATTCAGATTTTGCTAATGCTTTACATAAATTACTATTAATTATTTCCCTTGAATAATTGCCCTGTGTGTGTGTGTGTGTGTGTGTGTGTGCTCTCGCACACTTGCCCTGTATGTGCTTTAAGGTCTCTCTGCGCCCAGCTTCTGGTAAGCACTGTCCACTCCCTGGGCCTTATTGACCCTGGTCAGACATCTCCGTGGACTTCGTGACAGGTCTCTCCCCTTCCAAAGGTAATATCATCGTCCTTATGGTGGAGGATAGATTTTCTAAAATGGTCCATTCCCTGCCCAAGTTACCCTTGCACACAATTCCTTTCCATGTTTGTCACCTGGTGTTTCCCCCTTTCAGTGTACCTGGATGGATATCAGCCCCATCTCTTCTCTGCCCTTGAGAAGGAGTTTAGTATGCCTTCTGTGTTAGTTATTGATGTATTTAGGCAGTTTACTAATTCAAGGGAGGCTACCGTTGTCAATTTTTATCTCCCTATGATTGTGGTACTTTAATCTTGAGTTGCAGTTTATTGTTAAGGATTTGTGTACCCTGTACACATCTTGTTCATTGGCTCCTCCTTATTTTTCTAGCCTTGACTAGATTTGATCCTTAGGAGGTCAATAATAAGGATGTACATTTTTATGCGGATAGTTTTTCTATTGCTGTGATTTGTTTGCTTATTGATGTTAACTTGTGATAATTTGGTCATCTGTCTTTTTTATCTGAACAAGTAAACCTGTCTCACTGTCAATTCTTTCCAGGTCTAATTGTTTGCCCCCTCCCCCTTTCTCCAGCCTGTGCTGGATTAGGTCCTAACTATGGGAGGTTATTTAAGAGGATGTAAGTCTCTGCATTGTTTGTCCCCATTCAGAGTCGAGTCCCAGTCACTCGCCCCCTGGTTTGTTGGTCCGCTCCCCATTTCCAAGGTCATTAACCCAGTGGCGCAAGCTGCTGGTGGTCTAGCGTCGGGGACATGTGTTCCAATATCTGGTGGATTAGGAAAGATATGGACTGGAAGAGTGTTCCAGTCCAACATTGATGACCCCTCACTCATCTGGGACTTCCATTGGACTTACCCAAGTGAACCTGGGCCTTCAGAAGCTGGCCATAGAAGGGACTATACTGTCATGCCCCCACTGAAAAGTTAGTTAATTTTTGTTTCTCCTAATGGTCTTTGGCTAATGGTTCCTGTTTTATGTTGATACTGACCTCTTGTCACCATTCAGGTCCTTCACTTTCTGGCTTTGTGTGCCTCCTTCTTGTGTAATTACTTGCCCTGCCCTAATGTGTTGCACCTGTGTCTCATTGTCTCCCCTCCCCTAGAGCAGTGATTCCCAACCTTCTTTCCTTGGAATTTCCTCCCGAAGCAAGTTCAAAAGCGTTGAGCGTGTTTGCACTGCATGACGTTCGATTCAGGGCCCTGCATCCGCTTGTTTGTCTCATTGTAGAGAGTGAATGTGTCTGCTAGGTATGCCTTTTTGTGATTCTATTTTTATTTGGAAAAGATACCATTTCAGCATATATATATGTAACACCCATTAGTTACACAGACAGTGTAATCCCCAATTTTTACAGCTTAACAATGTGTTGAGCTATACAGCCTAGTAGGTTTCAGATGAAGTTGCTTAGTTTCACCAACAGGGTGCGTGCGCATTCATCCCACGCAAACGCTGGCAGCTTCCCCAGTTTCCTCACTTGTTTCTGTTCTCTGTCATTTCCATGCACCGATGCAGACCAGAGCACCACAAGAGAGACGAGCGAGTTGATGAAGTTGCTAACTGCCTGTAAAGTTGTTAAAACTACAATTTTGTTCAAGTTATCAGTTTGGAGGACTTCCGTACAAGGAAGACGGGTTTTCTTGCCAAACTTGACCGTGTTGATATTGAATTTTTACCGAGTGAAAACTCCGGTAAATACTATGAACGATTGGCGTAGCATGCTAGCGATGCCGACCATGGCTAATTACTTGTTTATTTTATTGAATATATCTCCACTGTGTATAGTCATGCTTCTGTGACAGTGTTTAAAAGCCAACCGGAGACAGATAAACGTGTGTCGAGGTTGAAAATTTATTTGATTGTGTATTTCTGTGTGAAAGAATGACATCTGTGTTGATTGCGCTAGCACATGCTATACAGCTAAGAAAGCTGGTTTGAACTGGATTGAGCTGGTTGTTGAGTTAAAACACACGCAGCGGTGTGCAGGTTGAGTTAAAAAAAACATCTAAAATTCATATACATAATTGTGTGATGGCTGTTAAAAAGTTATTGCGCAGCTGTATATGATACTTGTCATTGAATAATTGATTTAAGATAAAAAGAGAGTTAATACTGTAAAGTTAAGATAAATAGATAAAGAAAGATAAATATATGAAGAAGAGAGATTAACAAGATGAATAAGATTTTATTTAAGAAATGCTACTACTACTGCTTTGTACCGATTGTACCGATTTATTATAAGATTGTAATGGTTTATTAGGGTTCTAACCCCGAAGGGGTAGAACCCCTCTAAGATTGTACCAGTTTATTATTAGGGTTCTAACCCCGAAATTTTTTCAGAAATTCACCATTCTCACACCATAAGTCTGATTGACTTGAAATTTGACACACAAGTCCAGCTCAATGTGCTCTACAAAAAATATCATTGGACCATAAAGGTCGGCCTAACTAGATTTTTTGCTAATTTGCATAATGTGAAAAACAGTAAAGTGAATAAAACTTTTGGAAGATTGACCCTATCAACACCAAATTTGGTATACAGCCTCGGGGGATGACAAGACAAGTTTCTATTATAAATGAGCCAGATTGGTCAAAAAACATGGCCACCACGGACCAATGAATGTTCGCAATGGGCAGAGCTTAGAAATGATTGGCCATAACTCCTACACCCTTTGCCCTATCATCACAAATCTTGGTGGACAAGTCTACAACGGGACTGGGAATCGGCCTACCAAAGCATTTTGAGCTCAACCCACAGGGGGCGCTATAAATGCCACACATGCGTATCTCAAAGACCATTTGACGGAATTTCACCAAATTTGGTATGAATGCTCTAGGGGTGACTATTAACTAATATCTTGACTGCCATGTTGATAGGTGAAAGTGGGCATGGCCTGTTCCTCATTAACCACCATTGTTTGCGTTTTAATCATTTACGGTGAGCCAGAAGGACCTACAGACATGAAACTTGGTAGGTCGAGTGTAAATGATATCCAAATGCTGCTCAAAACATTTGATCCCAATGGGCCTAATGGGGGCGCTATAACATAAGAGTGTAAGCTTCGAAAGGCTCTCCCCACCAAGCCATGAGTGCTATTGACTTGAAATTTTTCGTACATGGCCTCCTGATAGTCCTCAACAAAAAAAAAGCCTCTTCAGGGTGACTGGTTTGGGACGAAAGAGGTTAGAACCCGCAGATTGCCGCTTGCGGCTATATTTAGGGTTCTAACCCCGAAGGGGTAGAACCCTTCTAAGATTGTACCGGTTTATTATTATTATTAGGGTTCTAACCCCGAAGGGGTAGAACCCTTCTAAGATTGTACCGGTTTATTATTATTATTATTATTATTATTATAATTATTTGTTTTCTGCCGCTTGAGCTCAAATTCCCGTGAGCTGGAATGGCCCAGAAACTTGAAACTTGGCCCAATGATTGGAAATGATGTGCATCAACTTTTATTAAAATATGAGCCCAGTCGGCCAGATGGTGGCGCTGTAATAAAGGCTTGAAAATGCGTTTTTCAGAAGGCCACGCCCCTCGCACCGTAAGTCCGATTGACTTGAAATTTGACACACATGTCCAGCTCAATGTGCTCTACAAAAAAGCCTCTAGAACCATATAGGTCCGCCTAACTAGATTTTTTGCTAATTTGCATAATGTGAAAAACAGTAAAGTGAATAAAACTTTTGCAAAATTGACCCTATCAACACCAAATTTGGTATACAGCCTCGGGGGATAACAAGACACGTTTCTATTATAAATGAGCCAGATTGGTCAGTAAACATGGCCGCCATGGACCAATTAATGTTCGCAATGGGCGGAGCTTAGAAATGATTGGCCATAACTCTTACACCCTTTGACCTATCATCACAAAACTTGGTGGGCAGGTCCACAACGGGACTGGGAATCTGCCTACCAAAGCATTTTGAGCTCAACCTATAGGGGGCGCCATAAATGCCACACATGCATATCTCAAAGACCATTGGACGGAATTTCACCAAATTTGGTATGCATGCTCTAGGGGTGACTATTAACTAATATCTTGACCGCCATGTTGATAGGTGAAAGTGGGCGTGGCCTGTTCCTCATTAACCGTCATTGTTTGCTTTTTAATCATTTATGGCGAACTGGAAAGACTTAGAGACATGAAACTTGGTACATCAAATATAAATGACGTCCAAATGCTGCTCAAAACATTTGACGCCAATCGGCCTAATGGGGGCGCTATAACATAGAGTGTAAACTTCGAAAGGCGCTCCTCACCAAGCCATAAGTGCTATTGACTTGAAATTTTTCCTACACATCTTCCTAATAGTCCTCTACAAAAGAAAGCCTCTTTAGGGTGGCTGGTTTGGGACGAAAGAGGTTAGAACCCGCGGATTGCCGCTTGCGGCTATATTTAGGGTTCTAACCCCGAAGGGGTAGAACCCTTCTAAGATTGTACCGGTTTATTATTATTATTATTATTATTATTTGTTTTCTGCCGCTTGAGCTCAAATTCCCGTGAGCTGGAATGGCCCAGAAACTTGAAACTTGGCCCAATGATTGGAAATGATGTGCATCAACTTTTATTAAAATATGAGCCCAGTCGGCCAGATGGTGGCGCTGTAATAAAGGCTTGAAAATGCGTTTTTCAGAAGGCCACGCCCCTCACACCGTAAGTCCGATTGACTTGAAATTTGACACACATGTCCAGCTCAATGTGCTCTACAAAAAAGCCTCTAGAACCATAAATGTCCGCCTAACTAGATTTTTTGCTAATTTGCATAATGTGAAAAACAGTAAAGTGAATAAAACTTTTGCAAAATTGACCCTATCAACACCAAATTTGGTATACGGCCTCGGGGGATGACAAGACAAGTTTCTATTATAAATGAGCCAGATTGGTCAAAAAACATGGCCGCCACGGACCAATTAATGTTCGCAATGGGCGGAGCTTACAAATGATTGGCCATAACTCTTACACCCTTTGACCTATCATCACAAAACTTGGTGGGCAGGTCCACAACGGGACTGGGAATCTGCCTACCAAAGGATTTTCAGCTCAACCTATAGGGGGCGCCATAAATGCCACACATGCATATCTCAAAGACCCCCTGTATAATCATTTATGGCGAACTAGAAAGACTCAGAGACATGAAACTTGGTAGGTCGAATATAAATGACGTCCAAATGCTGCTCAAAACATTTGACGTGAATCGGCCTAATGGGGGCGCTATGACATAAGAGTGTAAGCTTCAAAAGGCTCTCCCCACGAACCTATGAGTGCTATTGACTTGAAATTTCTCGTAAATGTCCTCCTGATAGTACTCTACAAATAAAGCCTCTTCAGGGTGGCTTCAGGGTGGCTGGTTTGGGACGAAAAAGGTTAGAACCCGCGGATTGCCGCTTGCGGCTATATTTAGGGTTCTAACCCCGAAGGGGTAGAACCCTTCTAAGATTATACCGGTTTATTATTATTATTATTATTAGGGTTCTAACCCCGAAGGGGTAGAACCCTTCTAAGATTGTACCGGTTTATTAGGGTTCTAACCCCGAAGGGGTAGAACCCTTCTAAGATTGTACCGGTTTATTATTATTATTATTATTATTATTTGTTTTCTGCCGCTTGAGCTCAAATTCCCGTGAGCTGGAATGGCCCAGAAAATTGAAACTTGGCCCAATGATTGGAAATGATGTGCATCAACTTTTATTAAAATATGAGCCCAGTCGGCCAGATGGTGGCACTGTAACAAAGGCTTGAAAATGCGTTTTTCAGAAGGCCACGCCCCTCGCACCGTAAGTCCGATTGACATGAAATTTGACACACATGTCCAGCTCAATGTGCTCTACAAAAAAGCCTCTAGAACCATATAGGTCCGCCTAAATAGAGATTTTGCTAATTTGCATAATGTGAAAAACAGTAAAGTGAATAAAACTTTTGCAAAATTGACCCTATCAACACCAAATTTGGTATACAGCCTCGGGGGATGACAAGACAAGCTTCTATTATAACTGAGCAAGATTGGTCAAAAAACATGGCCGCCACGGACCAATTAATGTTCGCAATAGGCGGAGCTTAGAAATGATTTGCCATAACTCTTACACCCTTTGACCTATCATCACAAAACTTGGTGGGCAGGTCCACAACGGGACTGGGAATCTGCCTACCAAAGCATTTTGAGCTCAACCTATAGGGGGCGCCATAAATGCCACACATGCATATCTCAAAGACCATTGGACGGAATTTCACCAAATTTGGTATGCATGCTCTAGGGATGACGATTAACTAGTATCTTGACCGCCATGTTGATAGGTGAAAGTGGGCGTGGCCTGATCCTCATTAACCGCCATTGTTTGCTTTTTAATCATTTATGGTGAGCCAGAAGGACCTACAGACATGAAACTTGGTAGGTCTAGTGTAAATGATGTCCAAATGCTGCTTAAAACATTTGATGCCAATCGGCCTAATGGGGGCGCTATAACATAAGAGTGTAAGCTTCAAAAGGCTCTCCCCACGAACCTATGAGTGCTATTGACTTGAAATTTCTTGTACATGTCCTCCTGATAGTACTCTACAAATAAAGCCTCTTCAGGGTGGCTTCAGGGTGGCTGGTTTGGGACGAAAAAGGTTAGAACCCGCAGATTGCCGCTTGCGGCTATATTTATTATTATTATTATTTGTTTTCTGCCGCTTGAGCTCAAATTCCCGTGAGCTGGAATGGCCCAGAAACTTGAAACTTGGCCCAATGATTGGAAATGATGTGCATCAACTTTTATTAAAATATGAGCCCAGTCGGCCAGATGGTGGCGCTGTAACAAAGGCTTGAAAATGCGTTTTTCAGAAGGCCACGCCCCTCACACCGTAAGTCCGATTGACTTGAAATTTGACACACATGTCCAGCTCAATGTGCTCTACAAAAAAGCCTCAAGAACCATAAAGGTCCGCCTAACTAGATTTTTTGCTAATTTGCATAATGTGAAAAACAGTAAAGTGAATAAAACTTTTGCAAAATTGACCCTATCAACACCAAATTTGGTATACAGTCTCGGGGGATGACAAGACAAGTTTCTATTATAAATGAGCCAGATTGGTCAAAAAACATGGCCGCCACGGACCAATTAATGTTCGCAATGGGCGGAGCTTAGAAATGATTGGCCATAACTCTTACACCCTTTGACCTATCATCACAAAGCTTGGTGGGCAGGTCCACAACGGGACTGGGAATCTGCCTACCAAAGCATTTTGAGCTCAACCTATAGGGGGCGCCATAAATGCCACACATGCGTATCTCAAAGACCATTGGACGGAATTTCACCAAATTTGGTATGCATGCTCTAGGGGTGACTATTAACTAATATCTTGACCGCCATGTTGATAGGTGAAAGTGGGCGTGGCCTGTTCCTCATTAACCGTCATTGTTAGCATTTTAATCATTTATGGCGAACTGGAAAGACTTAGAGACATGAAACTTGGTAGGTCGAGTGTAAATGATGTCCAAATGCTGCTCAAAACATTTGATCCCAATCGGCCTAATGGGGGCGCTATAACATAAGAGTGTAAGCTTCGAAAGGCTCTCCCCACCAAGCCATATGTGCTATTGACTTGAAATTTTTCGTACATGTCCTCCTGATAGTCCTCTACCAAAAAAAGCCTCTTCAGGGTGGCTGGTTTGGGACGAAAGAGGTTAGAACCCGCGGATTGCCGCTTGCGGCTATATTTAGGGTTCTAACCCCGAAGGGGTAGAACCCTTCTAAGATTGTACCGGTTTATTATTATTATTATTATTATTATTATTAGGGTTCTAACCCCGAAGGGGTAGAACCCTTCTAAGATTGTACCGGTTTATTATTATTATTATTATTATTATTATTATTTGTTTTCTGCCGCTTGAGCTCAAATTCCCGTGAGCTGGAATGGCCCAGAAACTTGAAACTTGGCCCAATGATTGGAAATGATGTGCATCAACTTTTATTAAAATATGAGCGCAGTCGGCCAGATGGTGGCGCTGTAATTAAGGTTTTAAAAGGCGTTTTTCAGAAATTCACCACTCTCACACCGTAAGTCCGATTGACTTGAAATTTGACACACAAGTCCAGCTCGATGTGCTCTACAAAAAATATCATTGGACCATATAGGTCCGCCTAACTAGATTTTTTGCTAATTTGCATAATGTGAAAAACAGTAAAGTGAATAAAACTTTTGCAAAATTGACCCTATCAACACCAAATTTGGTATACAGCCTCGGGGGATGAAAAGACAAGTTTCTATTATAAATGAGCCAGATTGGTCAAAAAACATGGCCGCCACGGACCAATTAATGTTCGCAATGGGCGGAGCTTAGAAATGATTGGCCATAACTCTTACACCCTTTGACCTATCATCATAAAACTTGGTGGGCAGGTCCACAACGGGACTGGGAATCTGCCTACCAAAGCATTTTGAGCTCAACCTATAGGGGGCGCTATAAATGCCACACATGCGTTCCTAAAAGACCATTGGACGGAATTTAACCAAATTAGGTATGCATGCTCTGATTGCGTCTGAATACTTGCAGCTTTTCCTTGTATCCCGGTACTCCACCGGTCTGCATCGTGCACTGTGCCCTCGCTGGCTGCCATGACCCCCGCTGGATCTTTTCAAGAAGGGACACCGGCTGTGCAATAACTTTTACCGACAATCCCCGGTCCGCCAGGTCCAACGTTGCCTCCTCCACCGTATTGTAGGTTTTTGTCCCGTTCTCATAGTAGACTCTCAGCCGTGCCAGATACAGGGTCTGAAACTTTATATCTTTTTCTTTCAGAGCACTCTGTGCCTCCACGTTTTTGTTAGCCTGGCCAGGATAAATGCTGCATAATCATGGTCAAGGTTTATTTTGCAATTTCTCCACATGAACCCTTTCTTTTGCCATGCTAGTTTAAGCACTTCTTCTTTTGTTCTGAAACTGAGGAATTAAACAAGGATCGACCAGGGCTGGGCTGTTGCCAGGGGGCTGCGGTGCTAATGCTCGGAGGGCTCTCTATATCTGTAGATCCTACGTGTCCGGTATGTCAAGGTTCTCTTTATGCTCTGGGCCCGTCCTCTGCACCTTCGGGTACTCCGTATATCCTCACATTTTCCCTCCGTGCGCGCCCCTCTTGGTCTGCCAACTTTGACGGGAGCTGCTCCTGTAGCTTTAGCATTTCTGCTAGTGCCTCTTTCGCGTTTTGCAGTCTCTCTTCATTCTCCATAATCCTTGCTTCGGCTGCGTCCAACCTTGAGTTAGTCTTTATGATTTCCCCTTTGAAGTGTTCAAATGTATCCTCTGTGAGGCACTTTGTGTTATCGCGTATCTCTCTGAGGATCAGGGTCAGGTTCACCGGCTCTTCCCCTCTTCTCATATTGTCATGGCTAGCCGGGGGGGAGCTAACCTTAGCATCATCGTTTTGCTGCCCCTTGTTGTCTTTGTCGAGAGAGTCCAGAGCAGGCCTTTTACCCATAAATTAACCCTTGCCCCTCTACTTTGTATAGTTAACATGAACTAATACTTGTATTATTTCAACTTCAGGCAAATTTCTATTTCTTTTGTTGAGAGCCAGTTCCCTACGCTGCCATCTTGTTGGTGACCCAGAAGTAGTCCTCAGGTATGCCTTTTTGATCCAAAACACATCAGTCAGCTTGTTTGTGATCTTGCAAGAATTCCTTTGTTTTTTCCTGCAGTTCCATAAAACGCACAAGCACTTGTCCACGCAACAACCAGCGTACCTCTGTGTGTAACAGCAGTGTTTGATGCACTTCAGCCTCACACAGCTGGGCAAACAGTCTTTTGCTTGTAGGGCGAGCCTTAATGAAGTTTTTTACTTTAAAAACAGTTGCCAGGGTGTCACTGAGGTCTTCCGAAAGGTTTTTTACTGGCCAATGCTTTGCGATGTAGCATGCAGTGGAAAATTGCGCACCCCCGGGCTATTTCCTTAAGTCAGCTGTTAAATCCCTTCATCAGCCCATCATCGCCGCAGCACCATCAGTGCAGCATGCACGTATGGGAGATTGTTGGATGAGAGGTAAGAGTCCACAGCCATAAAGATATCTTGGCCTGTTGTTGTTGTGGCTAGATTGGTAGACCATAAGAATGTCTTGTTTCAAATCATCATCGTGAATATATTGCACATAAACAATGAGCACAGACTCGTCTGACAATGTTGTCATTTCATCCAACTGAATGGCAATGAGATCATTCCTAGGCATCTCGCGCAGTTTATTTTGACAATCTCCAGCCATTTTATCAATTCTGTCTTTGACAGTGTTGTCAGAGAGTGGAATGGTTTTCACTTTGTCCACCTGTGGGCCACACAGACTCACTACAATTTTCAGACAGGTGGGTTTGATTAGCTTCTCACCAATATTGTGTGGCTTTTTAGCCTTGGCAATTAACAGCGAACACTCAAATGACGCCTCCGTGGCTCTGTGAAAATCACTGCCTGCTCTTTCAAATGCTTTTCTGATGTCTGTGGATCTTTTTGAAAGTGTATACTGCGTTACCTCTCAAAAAAGTCCTGACCTTCACCAATAGTCTCCCGGTGTTATGTTTCTTGGTGTCGTTTCATTTTGCTTGGCTTCATGCTGTCATTAGCTAGCATCCCACCTTAAACGACACATTCTGGCGGAGACTTGTCCTGTCCTTCAATAAACCTGAAGTTAAGGTAACTGTTGAGATAAAGCCTTACTTTCTCTTACTCTTTTTTGATACTGATGAGTCATCAGCACTTTTACGTTTCTCAGACATTTTGTTTCATTCATAAAATAGTGATGAGGACAAATGAAACCCCCTTTCCTCTGCAGCGTCATGTGAAGCGACATCCATTTCTGATGCCGGCTGAAGCTGCTTACAGCTGGATCAGCTGTTAGTTGGCTTTAACAGCTGTAGAGATGTCAGATGAATTTATGCCAAAAATGCCATTATCAATAATTCTTTAAATTACAATACAGTACTAAAAATTAAATAATCAATAAAGTTAAACTGTTAAACCGCGTGTTTCATTGCGCACAGCTGTTAATGGAGAGACGCACTTCTTACTTAAATTAATGAGATTTATTATTTCACCTACCAGCAGCCCATCTGATATTAATCACAATGTTTAGTTTTATGACCTGGACCTCCCAATCCACGGTGTCCATGGATATACGTGTGATCCATCACTACAGTGAAAAAAGAAAACGCATGTCTGCAGTTTGAATGTAATCCGTTCAGACATACGTGATTAAAGTTACAGGGCATATAGTTTAGGTCTACACTTGGAAATTAGATTGTGATGGACTTGATTCAGGGATGGCTTAAAATAAAGATATTATTTATTTTGCAGTTATTCTCAGTACTCAGTACAGTGCCTTACATTATAACCAGTGTGTGAAATACCCGTCAATAATCGGGGGGGTCCCATCTCCCGATTGTTGCGCAATACCGATCTAAATTTTCTCAATATGCAGTAGGCCTATAACATTACAATATTTCGTGGATGCAAGCCAAGACAATCAGTCTATAGCCTACATTACAACACACACACACACACACTTAAAGGATAACTACCGTTTTTTACAACCTGGACCTTATTTCTAGCATAAAATACGATCATTTACTCACCCAGATAACTTTGGTGTCATTTGGCGTCGTTCGGAGGAAATTAGATCCAGTGGAGCGCTGCTATATTAGCTGCTACTGCTGCAAGTGGGCGAAGCAGGTGGGTGAATGGAAAGACCGCAAGTTATGTAGGCCTTGTGGTTGGTTGTGGTCTTTTTCAATTTGAAAAAAGGAAACGTCTGTTATACACATCGCATTTCCTAAATTTTTTGTCAAGCCCTGGTTCAAACTGCACCTATGCTTTTCTCTTTAGCCTGTTTTCTGTTAAACAAACACCAACACATGAATAACAAGCTTCATTATCTATTTATAATGTGCTCAGTGTCCCGCTTAGAAGCACAGGAACCACTGGAAAGTATTTTTTATGTTAATTGTTCCAGTGAAAATTTAAATAATGTCAACATATTAAACCCAATGCTCAGGAATAAACAGCCTCACATGTAAAGCAGGTCATGAAAAGAAAAATGTTTCTAATGAATTATGGTCATGACTATTTGGTGTGCCTTTATGAATGTGTACCATATGTCTAACTGTATGTCTAATTTGTGCGTAAACATCTTGAGTGGAGCTGCCTGAGGATGCAAAATTAATTTCCGTGTAAACTAATGATAAAGTTGTATGCTATCGTATCGTAATGTATCATATACTACCATAAAATATAAAACTTGATGGTGATACACTTGAGTGTAATCTGTTATCTGTCTTCACTCTGGTATAAAACTCTAGTGATGATGTAGTGTATCAGCGTCCAGCCAATAACTGAAGCCCACTGAGGGGGCTTTTCGGCCAGTGAAGGCTGCTCTTGTGAGGAAATGTCAAATATGGAAAATGGGATATACCCTCTGTCTGCATTTGATTCCTAGCCTGTGGTTCAGTATTTTCAAAAATGGAACTAATAGTGTGTATCTGATCCGAATGTGTTTGTATTTGTGTTTAATTATGTTTGTAACAACATGATACCACAACAGAAGTTCAAAACCATTCAAAACGTGTGTTTAAACTGCTCCAATCAGGATTTTGGGGCTGATCACAGACTGCTGGAAGCAGTATCTGCTGATACCGATCATTAAACAAAAGTCTCCGTCTCAGTTAGTGTTTGTACTGAGGTTTTAGGCCTGAAGTCTCCACCACCGGGTCACTGCTTGTATCTTGTTGCTTTCATCTTTGACACAAGTTTGGTAAAATGATGTAAAGTGTCTGTATCTCTCAACTCATAGTACTACGACCTCCAAACTTTGCTCAGCTGATTTTTTTTAAGTGTAACCTTGATGTGTTAATAGGGGTGCAACAATTAACCGGTATGAATCGGAAAGTTAAAGATACGACTATACGGATACGCGGAGCTCTGGATCGATCTAAATGTACTGTGAACCGGTCGATGGCCAGATTTTAAAGTTAGGAATCGAATGTGTTAAGCTGCTATGCTGCTATTTCATCACGGCGTCTTCAAAGTCTCGTAAAAGTTCAAAGGTCTGCGTGAGATTCTTGTGAGATGCGTCACAGTAACGCTAGCGTTGCCTGCCAGGTAAAAGAAAAGATTTGAATTTCATGAGGATGGAAAGTTTGACTAAAAGCAAGCTGTTTGTAAGCTCTGTAGAACAGGATTTAAGCAGTGGTAACAGGAATCTTAGTGTTCACCTGGTGAGAGAGCATAGTGAAACCTGTGCAGATGACAAGGATGCTGGTAAAGCTAGCACTAGCAAGAAAAGATTGTATTGTATCGTACCGAAACCGATTCGCAATTGAAGCGTATCGTTCCATAATAAAAAGAATAGTTCCTGGATTATATCGTGTAATGTAAAAAGGGGAGGGCTGCATAAAGTCAAAGGGTGCCTTTCACTTTCCTAACTTATACTTCCTCATGTACACTTTCCTCTTGTGACCCTAAAATCTTTCCCCATCCACCATCAGGAGGATCTTCCTGTCTCTTAGAAGCACCTCAAGGAGACGAGGAGCTCAGAGCAAGGAAACACAGGGGTCTCCTCACTAGCCTCACTCGTATGTCTTCCTTACATCTCTCTCTCTCAAATCGTCACTGGGAGGAGCTAAGATGTGAAGAAGAGATGCATGAGAGGAAAACGAGAAGACGTGAGCATAATAGACAGCACCCTGTGTGCCTTTGTATACCTGTGCAGGTGGACTCTGCAGCGGGTTGTTTTCTAACTGGAGGGACTGGAGTTGTTTCATCTTCTTGTAACACACAGGGATGGTCGACACCTTGTTACAGGAGAAGTCAAACTTCACCAGAGGAAGGTCAGCAAGGTCTGAAGGAAGAACACACACAGAGAGAGAGAGAGAGAGAGAGAGAGAGAGAGAGTGAGAGAGAGAGAGAAATCAGTGAGTTATACATTTTCGGTGTATCTTCTCTTGTGATTTTTATATTACATTCAACATCATACAAAATTTGAGCTGATTGACCACATCGTCCGGTTAAAATATATTATCTGACAATGTGGGGTTTGTATTATAATTGAGGATTAGACACTTTACATTATGTATACACAATCACAATTTTTAAAGGTGAGCTGTTTGTAGCCTAAATGTTGCTAGGCTAGAGAGTTTCTTCTGTCCAGTGTTTCCCTTGGGATTGAGATGTAGCAGTGGAGGTGTCACACACACATTCATTTTATTTTGTATGTATTTGTATTTGTATTTGTTATTTTGCAAAGTAAGCCGTGCGGGATGTTTTCATGTGTCTGCTGGCACCAAAGGGACTCTTGAGACCTAAGTACATATCAAGTGTGATGAGCCAGTCTTTTAAACTCATCTGGAAATTGTGCTGACATAATCAGGTAAGCGCAAAGCACCTCATTTTAGTGCTTCACTCACAGGTGTGTGAATTGACCTAGATATGAAAGACCCATAGACTGCAGCCATTTTGCATTTTGATTCTCAACAGAGTCGGAGTGCTCTCGTCAGCACCTACACACCTCACAACCAACAAGGGTCAGTCCGTAACATCTAGGCTGCTGTTTTTCCCGGACTACAGCAACAAAACTGCTCAGAGGAGGAGAGCCTTCGACACAGTGAGAAAACAGATCGCTACGGTGTTGGTTTACGGCTGTTTCTGAGTTATCCAGCAACCCAAAAAGTCAAGCATAATGGGATGCTACATGTCTTTGAAATGCTGTAAAGTTTATATCTGCACTTGACCGGTCTCTGCGCACAGCGCCCCACAGACCCGCGCCTGCCACACTTCAACATCACGTCTGTTTGACTTTACTGACATATAATAGACAAAACAACAAATAACTGGCAGATTAATAAATAATGAAAATAATTGCCATTAGTCACAGCCACAATCTGAGACGCATAAAGCTGGGGGTGGTAAGACTGTAAAAAACAGCAAAAGCAAGCTAGATTATTATAGTATCAAACCAAAAAAATCCTCTCTGTTAAAAAAACTGTGTTAAATGCAGAAATGCCACAATCATGTAAACAGAAGCAAAATAGCCATCATGAAGGTTACAAGACATTAAAAGGACAAAAACGACATTTTAACAATTTAACACCTACAAAGATGCACTTTTCTTCACAAACTCACCTTCTGGCAGGACGCAGAGAAGATTCCGTCGTACATTTAATTCACGCAAAGCTTTCAGTCTGCCGATATAGCGAGGAAGAGCCGTGATCTCATTGCAGCTGATGTCCTGCAGAAGGCAAAAAAATACAACTCATGTTAAACAGATGTTAAACCTTCAGGATGCATTTCATTCTTGTACAGCCCAAAGCCAGAACTTTATTTCAAACATGATTCAAGTGAAAATGACATTTACATTTAAACAGTATGGCAAAAATCTCTTTGTTAAAAAATGTATGTTCAAATAAATTTTTTTTCCAGTTTACCATGATCAACCCTGATGATGAACATTGGAGCATCGGAATTTCTGAACTTTTCACAGAGACCTGGTGAACTCTTACTAAACCCTTGCTCACTTGACTTAATGTATAGGGTTATACATACACACACACACACGCACATACATGCACGCACACACACACACACACACACACACACACATACATACATATTACACACACATACATACATATTACACACACACACATATATACATACATACATACACATACACACACACACACACATATATATACATACATACATTCATATACATGTATATATATGTATATCTATACATATATCTATGTATATCCAGTCCATCATTACTTTAAGACATGAAGGACAGTCAATCCAGAAAAACTTTGAATGTATCCTCAAGTGCAGTCGCGAAAACCATCAAACACATTGTTGGGACCCACAGATGAAGTCATTCATTGTGGATTTCAAAATGGACTCTGAACTGAACTCAGTGTCCCAGAATTCCCCATTCTTCACACCTAGGTGCAAAATTCAGCTTTGAGCTACTATTGGTCAGGGTGACAGACCCCCCTCTGATCAGAGAGTCAAAACTCCAGCGCCTTCCTTTGTTCTCTCTCTTCTCCACAAGCTCTCTTCTCCACAGGCTTCTCTTCTCCTCCAACTTCTTATCTTCAAGGGCTCCTCTCCATCTGCCCCCCACGGGGCTGCCTGCCCTCAAGATCTCTTCTTCTGGGTCTAACAGCTGCGGAGAGCTGCAAGCTTCATTTGCAGCAGGCCCAAAGAACTTCTCCTCACTGCAGCGACACGAGGTCCTGCCAGTATTCCTGATCAGTTAGCACTGAGCTGCTATCCCTGCAAAGGAAAGGAGCGAACCGTTTCCTCCTCTGCCGACTTTCATCAGTCCTTGCACAGCAAGAACAGCATTCAACATTGGAATCCCAACGTTCTCCTGCAACCACCAGCACCTTTTCTTCAAAGACTGGTAACGTTGAACTGGGCTTAGATAGCATAGCATAGCACGGCTAAGCACATGACTTTAAACTCTGGTTGATGTAATGCATATGTGTTCAATTTATGTGTGTCCACTGTTTGAGTATTATTGTGATCTCAGGTCAGGTTATTGGTAGTTTGCTTTCCTAGATGGCTAATTCGACGTTAGTCGAATGATGCTTCACACAGACTCAGGGTCTTTGCATGCAACTAACCATCGTCTATAACCTGGCATCACGTCACACACACACACACACACACACACACAGTCCTTGAGCCTGGAGCATATCACACCCACATGTGATATCAGTGACCACCATTGTTTCTTTGTTCTGCCAGACACACACTCACACACACACATACACATACACACACACCTGTATATAGTACATGTTAGTTAGTGTGTTTTCATCTTTGTGTTGAATAAAAGACTTTTTAACCCACATGTTGTCTATTTAAAATTGTACAAGAGTGAATGTTGCCAACCTCTACTCTGTCAAGAGCTCCAAAATCCTTCGACCATTACTAGCTGTTATGGTAATATTGGTTGTAGTTATTAAGTTAATTATTAATCAGAGTTACAAACAGTTTAGTACCTTTTCTGAGACTGATTTGGTGAATTGGCTATATTTTCCCTTCTTCAAGGGTGGTGCCCCAAGGTGATCTAATGTAAATTGGATCTTATTAGTAATCAGAATTAATAATTATCCCTGATAATCATTAATTATTATTGATAGCCAAATTTAACCCAAAACTCTTGCATGAAGCACTCCATTATGGTGCCTCGTGTGATGTGAGCACAACAACATGATGAAACTGGCTCTCATGAGTACCACCCCAGGAAAGGAAGACCAAGAGCTACCTCTGCTACAGATGATAAGTTCATTAGAGTTACCAGTCTCAGAAACCACAAATTAACAGCACCTCAAATTAGAGCCCACATAAATTCTTCACAGAGTTTAAGTAGCAGACACATCTCAACATCAACTGTTAAGGGGAGACTGCTTGAATCAGGCCTTCATGGTCGAATTGCTGCAAAGATGTCACTACTGAGGAAGAACAAGAAGAAGAAGAGAAGTGCTTGGGCCAAGAAACACAAGGAATGGACACTAGACCAGTGGAAATTTGTACTTTGCTCTGATGAGTCCAAATTAGAAATGTTTGGTTCCATCCGCTGTGTCTTTGTGAGACGCAGAAAAGGTGAGCTCTTTCTGCGTGAAAAAGTTAGTGTGATCCCGAGATCCAACATTATGAACTAGACTTATGGCTTTTTTCTGTAGTATAGAGAGTAGTCCTTTTCACACAGAGACTCTGCATTATCGGCTCAGTGGAGGAACCAACACTGAACCAAGCAGTTCTGGCGTAAAGACGCACCAGTGTGTCAATTCATACAGCACACCGGCAATGCGGATCCAAAAGAGGCGTGACGGTACACACCATGATGTGTGGTTTTTTCAATGTGTTCCCCCGGTGTCCTCCTGTTAATCTAAACATGTACCTGCTGACTGTTTATAATCATATGGATGCTGTTGTAATGTGTTGTGATTGAGATCCTGACCCACCATGCATCCTGGAAAGTGACAAAGTTATGTTTTTCTCTAAATTACATAATTACATAATCACCATCAGTAAACAGGACGCTGTCTGACTCTCTCACTTGCGGGGAGGGATGCTGCTGGGAAGTCTGACTGCGCGGTGACTTTTTTCAAGACAGTAACTACAACAACACAATAGTGGAAGGAGACAAACACTTGGTGAGTTAAAGTTTCTTGCCGAGGGCAGACGCTTTGTTTTTTTTCAGGCAGAAATGTGACGAAGAGTCGGTAGGACCTGTAACATTGCTTTGCGGGTCATTTCTCTTTTATTTGGTGAGTGAAGGATCTGTTTAGTTATCAGACTGTGAACACCATCAGACTGACACACCCCTGCTCCACGCCTCCGGCTTATCCATTCACACAGATGCGCATCAGAGCCGTAGCGAAACTGTCCCCCCTCTCCCCAACTGAAACTTTCACACAGATGGTGATGCAGAGAATTGTCGCATGATTCAATTGATTCAATTAATGCCAATGATTTTGAATTGTTTGCTTTGGATCCGTATTGACTGTCGGTAAGTATTTGTGTTTATCAATAAATTTGTCCAGTCTGTCATTAAAAATGTTTTTCAGAATTTTGGAGAATTGTGGAAGTAAAGACAAACATCTGTCATTGACTCAACAGCCCCGCAGCGCCAGATTGAGTGTGGGGGCCTGGGAGACCTGTGGGATGTCCATTGAATAAGAACAAAGAGATGCACTCTAATGCTAATGATGTGTTTGGCCTCTGTCAACTCCCAAGATAAGCAGAGGATGTTTGTGAACACACTTTTATAAACTGACTGATCTCTTCTATCATCTGCCACTGTGTGAGGAATTTCTGATAAAAATATCAGAAAAATTATACAGCACAATGACAATCACTTCTGATGAAAATGTGTCACCTGAGCGTAATAGTTCATGTGTCTTGTAACCACCCACACCCAGTGAAATATTCAAACCAAATACTTCAGATACAACCAAGCATATTTAAACATTATCTACCATCATCAATATTATGCTTCGGCGTTTTGTTTTTCCAACAGTACTGCATGGAAGGGAAAGTAATATGGCTAATGATTTAACAACAATGGGACAAACTATTATAGTAAAAGAGCTAAAAAATGTTTTTTTTCTTGTTTGTTATTGCAGTTATATAAATGTAATTTCTCATGCTGTTAGATTTCTGTTAGACCACGCAGTCAGGTGTGTGCAGAAATCTGAGAGCAAACTTTGTTCTGCTACAGTGAAAATGTAAAATAAACATACTGCTGGTTATTGTGGCCAAACAACACATTTTTTGTTTCATCTGACCACAGAACTTTCCTCCAGAAGGTTTTTTCTTTGTCCATGTGATCAGCAGCAAACTTCTATCGAGCTTTAAGATGCAGCGTCCGGATCAAGGGTTTCTGTCTTGCACAGCAGTCTCTCAGCTCATGGTAATGCAAAACATGCTTGACTGTGGAAACTGACATCTGCCTTCAAGCAGCTTCGAATTCATTGCAGACTTGCTTTTTGGTTGTTTTTGGTTGACTCTTGACCATCCTGACCAATTTTCTCTCAGCAGCAGGTGATAGTTTGCAATTGCGATACTGTTGTAATTCCATAGCCAGGGCCATAGCCACCATTGAGGACACCGAGGTCATGTCCTCGGTATTTTTTTCCTTAAGGTTCGTTTCATTAAAACCGAAAGTAAACACGGTCGCGATGTGACAGCAGGTCTAGTTTTAGAAGGAGCAAAGATGCAACGTAGTGGTAAGAGGCTGCATCAATCCAAGTTATCATTTGTTGCAGCAAGAAAGGCAGAGGATGATCAGGCAAAGAGGAGGAAAGGTGAGAATTGTAATAAGCTAAGAGAATGAGAATAATAGTGAACGAGCCTACAGATGCAACAGATAGCCAATAGAGATGCTAAACTGTAACCTACTGTAAATGTAGCCTAGGCTGAAAAATGAAAGGACATTCAATGAATCAGAATATTTTAAGGCCATGTTCAGTCACAGTATGAATTATCCATCAATAATATTATTTGGATGTTTGGATGGGTCAGTAATAATGTGACTAAACATGGCATTAAATATTAGGTCAAATTATAGTTATCATGACTCAGTAGTATACTTAGACTTTTCATTTTAAACAGAGGATGAGACAGGAGAGAGAGATGAAGAGGTTGAAGGGACAGAGACAGGAGGAGAGGAATGTTGACCTCGCTATTTCAAAAATCCTGGCTACGGCCCTGTCCATAGCATGGTTTAAAGTAGATATGAACCCTTTACAGACAGTATGCAGTACTAATTTGGCATTGTATTGTAATTACTGCTAAAGCTACATATAGCACCTTTAAGTGAAAGACCTAAAAAATTATTCCACTGCAAGTATGAAAATCTATGTAATACTATCTTCCACCTTAAAGCTACATCAAGCATTATTTATTAAAATTTGTGTTAAATATGTCTTTCTTCCAAAAGCAATCACTGTTATAGCACAAACAAAAACAAACAAAACAAAAACATTACACATGTGATATAGGGTTGGGCAGTAGTACAGTAAAACAGTATTCCTGTGTATTAAAAAATAGCAACAGTGTCCCTTTCATTTCTGTCGTGACAAATCTCTGCTGTGCAATGTGCACATGTAAATTGAATGCCCTCAAAGTATGTGTCCAAGAGCACCACTGTCTGTGTGCTACAATAATGTAATAATGTAATTTGTCAAATATCCAAGAGATGCAGCTCAAAATACTTTACAACAAATAAATTACATGAAGTAAGTGCCTCACATAAAATATGAACTTAGAATTTACCTAGAACCATGTAAAAAATGTTAATCTGACAAAAGATGGAAAATAACAGTTGAAGTGCACTGCAGCAGTTCAGCCACCTTGTAGCAGAAAACAGTATAACAGCGAGTGGCTGCTCAACAACAACAACAAGCTGAGCGATGTGACCAACCCTCTTGTGTTATACACATAAGTACCCTTCTCACGTACACATGCAGCCATACTGTAACACAGTGAAAGATAAAAGTATTACCAGCTCCATGAGTCTGTGCAGCTGTCCGATGGTCTCTGGCAGCCAGATCAGCTTGTTGTTGCTGGCGTTGAGAACTCTCAGAGGTAAACCACACAGACAGGCTGGCAGAGAGCCCAGCTGGTTACGACTGCAACAATAAACACAAAAATCATTCATGGGAAACCATATATTGATGGTTTTTAATGTGAAAGTTTTTGATGATGTGCACTGTCCTTTTAAAAATCAACAAACAATAAGAAATTTATCAGCTAGGATCCTGATTTTTTAAATCATTTTGGGATACGCAGTATATCTTGTTCTGGGCCAACTTTTTTGCTCCAGAGTTTTAAAGGCAGGTCTGATAAGTAGCCCATGGAAAGGCAGTAGATTCCTGGATTTTTTTCCCAGTGCAAGAATGACAAACATATGTATTGGGGCGGCTGTAGCTCAGGAAGCAGAGCGGGTCGTCTAGCGACCGGAAGGTCACTGGTTCGAATCCCAGCTCCCCCCAGCTACATGCCGAAGTATCCTTGAGCAAGATACTGAACCCCAAATTGCTCCTGATGAGCAGCTGGCGCCTTGCATGGCAGCCTCCGGCATCAGTGTGTGAATGGGTGAACGTGGCATGTATTGTAAAGCGCTTTGAGCTGTCCGAGAGGACTGGAAAAGCGCTATAGAAGTGCAGACCGTTATCGACCGTCATATTCTTTCAGCACCCCCCTGTCTGTTCTATTCTGTTCGTTTTTATATTGGTCTCCTGTTCCTGTCAGTATCCCTGTCAGTATTCCTGTTCCTCGTGTTTCCAGCCCTTCATTGGTTTGTACACTTTTGGTTTTTGTAATGTTTCAACTTTTTATTTTATTGCTGGATTTGCCCCTGCCTGCTTCCTGCTTTCTTTTGTATCTTGCAGGTTGGTATTTTTGGATTTTGTATTGTTTAAATATAGAGTTGGGATTTTGAATCGGCTTTTTATTAAAGCTCACTTTTTGTTTCTACCTTCCTGCCTTCTTTTTATTTAACCTTTTGTATAAACAGTATGAACTGACAAAAACATGACCATGACACAGCAGACATTACAGATGAACTTTTGGACTTACTTTAGGACTTCATATGCCTTAAAGGCATTTAGAGGAAGGCCCCCAATGAGGGGCAGAAATAGGCTGCCTTGTCAGTGGCACATAAAAAGATGTCCTCAAAGCCCTGGCTGAGAAACTCTGTACCTTCTTTTTTCACAGACTTCCTCAAGCCCCAAGCCTCGAGCCAAACCTGCTACAAACCAGACTGTGGTCCCTTCTAGGTTTGGTTTTGTCATCCTCCAGTCAGCTTCAGCGTAAGCTAGCCACCAGCCTACTAGCCTCCTGCCTAGCTGCTCGTAGTCACCACTGCCCAGCGCTTCAGCCACATAGCCCAGCACCGTGGAGGTCCCGCTGACCAGCGCACATAGGCGCCTCAAAGCCAAGCCTGCCTGGCGCCCCAGCTGACATCCTGCTAGTTCCAATGGACGGCGTGGCTAACCCCTGCTCCTGGCCCTTCTGCTGCAGCCAGGCCAACCCTGCTAATCTGCGGTGCGGCCGACCCCTGCTCATCCGCAGTGTTGGGCAAGCTACTTGGAAAGTGTAGTGAGCTAAGCTACAGCAACATGGCAAAAGTAGTTAAACTACATCAAAGCTATATATTTTTTTATTTTGGAACAACTTCATTCCAAGTCAAAGCTATCTCAGTGATCAATAAAACTGTCAATCAGACAGATAAGCAGGCAAAAATGTTACATTCAAATGTTTATTAAACAATAAGCTGTGCTCTCATTGCTCCAAAACCAGAACACAAAAATTTGGCAACAAAAAAAAAAAATGCTCCACATAGTAACAAACAGCAGGTGTTGAGTGTGTGTATGTTCATCTATGTTTGTTCGTGTGTGTGTGTGTGTGTGTGTGTGTGTGTGTGTGTGTGCGCGCGCGCAAACACCTGTGTTTGCATGGGTATGCTCAATAACTTGGGCACATTTGCAGGGCAAACTGCAAGTTAACTCTAAACTCAATAACTTAACTCAAACCACAGTAGCAAAAGAATAAAGAACTGCTCCAAACTGCTCTATAATGTTTATTTTGAACTATGCCATTAAAGATAATGTGCAACGCTGTCCAGGACACTGGGTCAACTCTTATCAACTTATTTAAACACATGACATATTTATACACTTACAATTTATGTAAGGCTTTTGGGAATCAAGTTCAAAGTTTATATCTGTTTGCTTATGGCTATTATAGCGTTTCTCATGTCATTTAACTTTGTGCTTTCATAGGCAATTACCATGAAGCTGATTCAAAAAGTAATGTTTCTATGTCCACTGTTGTAGTGAAATATCAGGAAGAGTTGTGTGTTGGATCTGTCATCAGTATACAGTAAGAATGATAACAAATGAACCAATGATCACTGACGTCATATAACAGCTGCTGCTGAAGTAAAAGGTTCAAATTCACTTCCTGAAAATCCTGCAGCATGAGAAACATTTTATTTGTGTGTTCATTCTCAGTAAAAAGCCACAGCAGTGTGTGTGTGTGTGTGTGTGTGTGTGAGTGAGAGAGAGAGAGAGAGAGAGAGAGATGTAAACAAGTTTCTACCACTGCATATCAAAGTTTCCTCCCCACTAGAAGATGAGGTGGCCAGGCTGATCTTTCTCACAAGAGGTGTTTGTTCACATGACACAAGAGAAGCTTTTCAAAATTTGCATCGGAAAGACGGTTTCTCTTTGGTCGGAATATGTCTTTTCCTACACTAAAGAGTCGTTCACAAGCTGCACTAGCAGGGACTCCTGTGTTGTACTTCAGGAAGATCTTCTTCATCATCGGCAGGTTTTGGAATGCATTGACAAGGTTGGTTTCAGTTGACTACAAGTAGCTGTCCACTTCATTCAGAACTGTTGTTTTCAGTGATGGGAAGTATCAAGTTACTTCATCACTGTCAACAGTTGGGTCCTCGCCATCTGTCTGCATGTGATCATCTGGAGATTGCGTTTGAAGCTGGTTTACTTCTGCTTTCAGGTTTGACACAACATCAGCCTTTTTTCTACTGGGGATGTAGGCCAATCTGAACATAGGATGAACTGCAGAAGCTATGAGCAACCTTGCATCATGAAAAATGTATCCAAACCTCTGCTTCACCCCATTGATGATGGCATCTACCAGTGGGAAACAGTGATGTAGGTTGGTCTCATGCTTCATCCGCTCCATCTTCTTGAGAAGAATCAAGATTGTTGGCAACAACACTCCTGTGTAAGCCATTATATCGGACTGTAGTACGTCAAGGGCCTTGGCCAGGGGCGCCATAACAGATTCACAGAAAAAAGACAAGGAAAAAAACAATAATTACTCAAATGTAATAGTAATAATAACAATCAATAAAAGTATAATTGAATTTGAATTTGCTCAGATTATTTATTAGGGCCCGAGCAGGAAACCTACGAGGTCCCTATTGTTTTTCTAATGATTATTAGGGCCCGAGCAGGGAACCTGCAAGGACCCTATTGTTTTTGTAGTGATCATTATAAGGGCCCGAGCAGGGAACCTGCAAGGACCCTATTGTTTTTGTAATGATTATTAGGGCCCGAGCAGGGAACCTGTAAGGACCCTATTGTTTTTGTAAGGATTATTTTATTTATTGTCATTTTTAGGGCCCGAGCAGAAAACCTGCGAGGTCCCTATTGTTTTTCTAATAATTATTAGGGCCCGAGCAGGGAACCTGCAAGGCCCCTATTGTTTTTGTAATGATTATTATTATTATTAGGGCCCGAGCAGGGAACCTGCAAGGACCCTATTGTTTTTGTAATGATTATTTATTAGTTATTAGGGACCGAGCAGGGAACCTGCAAGGACCCTATTGTTTTTCGAATGATTATTATTCATTTTCGGGCCCGAGCAGGGAACCTGCAAGGACCCTATTGTTTTTGTAGTGAGCATTTTTTGTCCCAAATGATCGCATTTTTCACTGCCTGAACATACCCCAAAACTCACCAAACTTGGAATATATGTCACACCTGCCGAAACATTTTATAATCTGTTGTCGTTGTGAATTTCCATCACTAGGTGGCGCTGTAATCAAGGAAAGTGCGTTTTGGCTTATAACTCCCACATACTTTGTCGCACATTCAAAAACCTTATATCCACGCCTTCAGTGAATTGTGCTGAATCTCCTGATATAGGCCACGCCCATATCCGCCTACCGTTTTTTGGCTAGCTCGCGAAAGGTCGCAAACCTACTTTTTCGAACTCCTCCCAGGCAATTTCACCGATTTGCACCAAACTTTGCACACAGCATCTGTGGACCCTCCTGACAAGTTATTAAAAGAATTTTGATATTCCAAAGAATACTCAACTTCTTAAATAACAACTTCCTACAAATTTCCTTCAAAACAGGAAGTGTGGCATATCTCCACATTGCTTTGTCCGAAAGACATGAAACTCAGGATACTACTTCCCCATGAGCCCCTCAGGCTCTGTGCAAAATCTGTGTGGATGACCACTAGGTGCCGCTCTTTAAATTTAAGTATTTTATATCTCAAAATCAATTGCTCAGATTAATACGAAACTTGGTCGAATTATTGTCAATGCACTCCTGAGGATATCTGTTAATGGTTTTACCGATCCGCCACCAGGTGGCGCTCTGGTGGCAGTCTAATTTTATATTTGCCACTGTGCCCACACCATAACACTTATGGATATGAAATTGATAGGGCTGGTATAGACTGGCACCTGTAACTCACACACCAAATATGACCGGCAGGTGGCACTATTATCAATACAAAACTATTTTTGCCCAATAACTCCCACATAATATGGCACACATTGTTAAACCTCATATCTATGTGTTCCCTGCATACAGCTGAATTGTCTGATATAGGCCACGCCCACTTTCACGCCACAATTCCATTCTCAAATTCGTTAAATGTCGCAAACCTCCTTTTTCCAACTCCTCCCAGCCAATTTCTCCCATTTTCACCAAACTTTGCACACAGCATCTGTGGACGCTCCTGACAAAAACTTACTTAAATAATTGTGATTGTCCAAACAACGGCCAAAATATGAAACAACAATTTCCTGCACATTGTGGTCACACAGACAGTCTTCCATATCTTAATGAAATACAGTCCCATTAGCACTAAAGTTTTTTTCATTGTGTTCCATGGCCCGATGACGGTTTGTGAAATATTTGGTGCAAATCGACCAATAGGGAGCGCTTTTATTGCTAAATGACGAAACAATAGCTTCACTGCCTTGATTTTTCATTCCTCAATGGAAGTTGTTGCATGAACGAGCCCCGACAGCAGCATGTAGCGACAGCAGCATGTAGCGACAGCATGCCCCGCCATGACAGCAGCATGCCCCAACGCGCTTGGACTGCGAGGGTCCGTTCATCGCTGCTTGCAGCTTTAATTTAAGTTTGTCTTTTGAGAGCAGCTTCTTCTTGGGGTTGCACAGCAAGCACCTGAACACATATTTTTCTCTGTTGTTTCATTCAAACTCATGTATTTCTCGAGGTATGGCCCGGCAACTCCCTTGGGATCAATTTGTCTCCGTCCTCCTCACCCTCTGCCATCTTATCATCAAGTAACATAACTCACTTAAGCTCACCTGTCTGTATTCCCCTGTAGCAGAGAAGTTGTAGGCATCAGCCCAAGGAATGGTCCGTGATGTCACCGTCATACAGAAGTGCTTCTGTCGGCTCCACATACACGGCTGTGTATGGCGGTGACGTCACTGACTGATCCTTTAAGTTCAGACAGCAGCAGAAAGCTCCACTGAGCTGAGCTTCAGAGATGTTTGTAAGAATGTAGCTTGTGTGGACGCTGCCGCACTACTTGGTCAATAAACGAGCTCAGCTACTAAAAAGCTATTTGATTCAGAAAACAGCGATGCTACCACCACGCTACTGAGAAATGTAGTTAAACTAGTAACGCCACTACTTGTAGTGATGCTACTGCCCAACACTGCTCATCCACTGCAGCCCAGGCGACCCCTGCTTCTGGCTCCTCCGCAGCGGCCCAGCCAACCCCTGCCCCTCCCTCAAGTCCTGCAACCCCGCTGCCAGCCCCATGCTATGGTGTCAAGATTCTAGGCTCTGGTCCTGGCTTCCACCTTCGTTGCCAACCTCCCAAGGGCTTCTTTCTTCCCCCCCCCCCCCCCGGCCTCCTGAGGGCTTCTGCTTCCCTACATGCATGTTTTTATATTTTGGGATCTATTTATGTGCATGATTTTACCTCTCCAGAATACCTCAAAATAATCAACCATGTATCCACCCAGTAAAGTATTGTTACTCGTCATCCATAATGTGCTCTCATGCCCAGTATCCATCCAGAACCTACAGATTGTAAGAGACCACCATTCCACATCTTGTCTCATACACACCGCCCTTGTTATATACTCTCAACATTGTTTATAACTGTTTTTTCTTTTGCATTGTTAGCCAAAACACAAATTGTCAGTGGCAGATATATAAATGCATCAGCATTGGAGAAGAAAGTGTAGGTTTGGATTAAGAGCAGCGATCACTGCTCACAGCATTTTTCATCCATGCAACCTGAACAGTCGGACTGGCCCAGGGAGGTAGTGGAAGAGATCAAGGATAGTAGGCCATGATAATCCAGCTTGGATTTAAGGCTGCTTCTGGTTGATATCTTGTCGCAGGAAAAGTTAATGGATGAAATGGGACTCTGGCGCACCAAACAACAGGAGTTGAGAGACTGTTGTGCCCACATCTTTCCAGAGACCTGTCTCCACCACAACATCAACATGAACTGCTCTCAGCAGGCAGACTGTGTTCTGAGCAGACAATGCGCAGGATGAGGAGAGGTGGACACATCATTGATTTTTGATGCTCACTCACATTCAAAGTTGATGGACAGTGGTCACCTGATGTCAAACGTTTGATGTCAAGATGCTGACCATTTTATCATGACCACCTTGTTGCCTATGTTTACATTCACCAAGACGTAAATTAAAAAAATGCACTACTAGAATTAATTCCTGGGTGTATTTGTGTTTATAAATAAATGTATATATGTTTATAGCCTAAATAACTGTATATATGCACAAAGATTTAGTAGCATTCAGGTAGAAACTTTCGTTATGCTACACTGTGTTGTGTAATGACAAATAAATCACCTTGAACCTTGTTTTGTCCCATTCACCGGCAGTGTGAGAGTCTCACAGAAATGACACAGTTGAGAAAGCAGGAAACACACTGAACTTTAGACACACACGTGACAGAATACAGGACAGCGTATGTAAGGGGCAAGACAAGGTGTGTCAGCTGTATGTGTCTATGTGTGTGCACTTAAGGTTTTCTGAGTTTACCAGCAGTCCAATGTCAGCTCTGCACATTGACACGTGGCATTTTTTTGCCATTCACTCTGCAGCATCTTTGGTACACCGCAAACACACAGCCATGTCCCCATCAACAGCAGAGCACTGGTAAAAGGAAGAGCCCAACCTTCCCTCGGTTAGATATGCAATAAAGGCAGGATATTTTCAATTTTTTTACAGGGGGGACAATGACTGACAATCCACAGTTTTTAGGGACAGTGGCTGCCCTGTGTTCTTTTCTCTCTTTTGCTTTGTCACTGTGATTCAGTCTGATGTGCTCCAAGTATTGGGGCACAAATCTGACAAAGACAAAAATAAACAAACATAACCATGACACATGGTACATGGCATATGGTTCATGGTTCATGGTTCATGGCGAAAACAGAATGGACAACAAAACATTTGAGCCACTGGTATAATCAAATTAAATGATAATTCTAGCTCATTTCAACTTGGGTCGTCTTGTATAGTCTTGGCCATCAAATATAACACAGAGTTAATTAAGTACAAAAATAAGGCAGCAGTTTAAATAAATCATGATTATTCTTTAACTGTAACACTTCATACTTCAGTGTTTCTGAAACTTTTTACCAGTCTCTTAGTCCGTGTTATTGTGAGAGTTGTATCCTGAATTAATTAAACTGATTTTTCAACATATTCATATGTTTTATTAATATATATAGTGTATGAGAGCAAAAGCACTACAGTTTGTATTACAGGAGCATGCAGGTAAACAGTCACAATGCAGCACTAACAAGTGGAAAACTCTACCATCTACCGACTACCATCGGCCTTAAGTAAGGATTACAGTTACACTACACATACTGTACTTTTTTTTTTTTTTGTGTTCAGACATCTGGCTAACCTCTGCTGCAAAGTACAGAGACATTTCCTGTCTGATGACCAATAAGGCCTGCAAGAGTAAACAAAACTTACTGGCAATTTTGCATACAAAATATGCATCAGTTCAGAAAATACTGTTTCAGAGATACTGGACAGATTAGCTAGTATCACAAGCAACATCCCTGCATCATACCCAGAATGCAATGCCCTCTTAAAATATAAACGTTCTCCCTGGAACAGAGACAGTGAAAAAAGGCACCCTACTCTAGTCTCTTGCACTGTAAGACACCATTGACACCAAGTGTGAATGAGTGTGAATGTGTCTACCTGAGATTTAAGGAGGTAAGTGACTGTAGGCTGATGATGCTGTCTGGAATGGTCCTGATGCAGTTGTGATACAGGTTTAGTGTCTCCAAGGCAACCAGGTGGCAGACCTCTGAGGGGATGTCAGTCAGTCTGTTCTTTGATAAGTCTGCAGAGACAAAAGTAGCAGTATAGTATAATTAGTAGTAGTATAAAATAATTCAATCAACAATGTTACAAAGAGATACTTTTTACAAATTGATCTTTATGGACACTATATTGGTTCATTGTTGTGACCAGACCTTTGCTGTGCCCAAACCAACTACGGCAATTTCAAAGTCATACGCAATTCATTCAAATGAAATTCATAATCAGCATCAGAATTAGAATCTGCTTTATTAACCAAGTACGTGTACAAATCAAAGGAATCTAACACTGGTTTTACATACAAGTCCAATAGAAATAGAGATAAACATGGATAGAGCTATTCAAGGATAACAGAGCTAAACAAATATAAAATAAACACAATACTGATGTATACATACAGCAAAAAAGTTATATATATGTAGGTGTAACTAAAAATACTGTATATATAAAAAGTAACATTAATCGACAACATACAATGCCTGTAAACATGTCAAATGTTTCTGTAAATTGTAAATTATACAAATAGTGTAAAGAAATATATATGGAATGGATAAAGTATATGAAGTGTGTGCTTATTTACAGTGTGTGCATACATGTTTACATACAGTATATACAGTGTGCAGGATTTATATCGACAGTGATGTATGATATGTACACTACCAGTCAAAAGTTTGGACACACCTTCTCATTAAATGTTTTTTCTTTTATATTTATTTTCTACATTGTAGATCAATACTGAATACATCCAAATTATGAAGGAACACATATGGAATTATGTAGTAAACAAAAAAGTGTTAAACAAACCAGAATATGATTTATATTTTATATGAAGGTGTGTCCAAACTTTTGACTGGTAGTGTACATGTTTAAAACAATTATTAGTTACTGAAGCTGTATGACACATTTCATTGTCCATCAGTGATGGCCAGTGTTCTGTAGCGCCTAGAAGAGGGAAGAAGTGAGAACAAGGTTTTGTCTAGGGTATGATGGGTCCGCAGTTACATTTCCTGGAAACTCTGGATATGTCCTGAATGGAGGGCAGGTTGGCACCAATGGTTTCCTCTGTGATGCTCACTATCTGATTTAGTCTGTTCCTGTCCTGTTTTGTGGTCGATCCAAACCAGACAGCAATGAATGAACAGAAAAGAGATTGTATGATTGTGCTGGTACAAGGTGCAATGTAAATTTAATAATCCTTTTTCAAAATCAATCAAAAGCTTTATTGTCATTTAGCTGTACCAACAAAAGCAGTGCATCAAAAATGAGATTGCGTTTCTCTGGGATCCCATAACACAAACACAATAAATACACACAATATATTGCTATAATAATTTTAAACTAAAACTATGACTAAGGCTCATGAAGTGCAGTAGTGGGCATGCTCCAGATCAGCAGTTCAACAATCTAACAGCTTGTGGAAGGAAGCTGTTGATTAGTCTGTTTGTTCTGCCTTTTCGACTCCGGAACCGTTTCGCTGATGGGAGCAGTTCAAAGAATGTGTGGAGAGGGTGGAAGGGGTCCCTGACGATGTTCAGTGCCCTGCTCCTGCAGCGGTTTAGGAAGAGTTCTTGGACAGAGGGGAGGGAAACTCTGATGACCCTCTCAGCTCCTCTAACTATTCTCTGACATATTGCAGCTGGAGTACCATGTCGAGATACAATATGTCAGAACGCTCTCCACCACACCACTATAGAAGGTCCCGAGGATGTTGATGGGGAGAGAGGCTTGTTTCAGCTTCCTCAGGAAGTACAGTCTCTGCTGGGCCCGTTTAGTGATCCCTGAGGTGTTCTTATTCCAGCTTAGGTCCTGTGAGATCTGCACTCCGAGGAACTTAATGTTCTCCACTCTCTCCACTGTGCGGCCACTGATGCTGAGAGGAGCACGCTCAGGCTGAGACCTCCAGAAGTCGATAATCATCTTCTTCATTTTGTCCGCATTGAGCACCAGATTATTTTCTCTGCACCAACTCTCTAGGTGTTTAACTTCTCTGTACATTGATTACTCATTTCTATGAAGTCCCACCACTGTGGTGTCATCCGCGAACTTGATGATCTGGTTTCCCTCGTGTCTGGATGCACAGTTGTGTGTTGGCAGTGTAAACAACAATGGACTGAGTACACAGCCTTGAGGAGATCCAGTGCTCAGCGTGATGGAGTTGGAGGTGTTATTTCTGACACGGACAGACAGACAGAGGTCTCTCCGTCAGAAAGTCCCAGATCCAGAGACGTGTGGCGGTGTTCAGGCCGAGTTGGAGGAGTTTGTCCATTAGTCTCTGGGGGATGATGGTATTAAATGCTGAGCTGAAATCAATGTACAGGATTCTGGCGTAGGTGTCTTTCTGGTACAGATGGGTGATGACTGAATGCAAAGTGGTGGATATTGCATCCTCTGTGGAGCGATTGGGACGATAAGCAAACTGGTGTGGGTCATTTGATGCAGGGAGGCTGGCTGTGATGTGTAGTTTGACAAGCCGCTCAAAACACTTCATCACAATTGGTGTCAGTGCAACGGGGCAATAGTCATTCTAATTCGTAACTAATTTCTTTGCTACTGGTATTATAGTCGGTGTTTTGAAGCATCTGGGGATGAAGGCCTGACTGAGGGAGATGTTGAAGATGTCAGTCAGGACATCCGCTAGCTCACCAGCGCAGGTTCTGAGCACACGTCACGGTATGCTATCCGGGCCTCCCGCTTTCCATTGGTTGGCTTGTTGTCGAGGGAGCGACAACAAGCTGGATGAGCTACGTCTGTTGAGAGAAACGAGACGTTGGAGAGTAGGAGCGATGGAACTGCTGGTCTGGAGGGTTAGCCTTTAGCCTAGTGTAGCCCAGGTGTAAAAACACACAATTAGATGAGACCAGAAGAGAGAGAGTATTTATTTTCTTTGTTTTTATTTGTTTACATCGGCAAAGTTCTAAATACCCTATTGCATTTGAATGCACCACTCAGTTCACATGACCCCACGTGGGGGGACCTAGCCCTCAACAGCCAATTAGAGGCTACATAAATGTAAATGTTCGCTGATACTTACCGTCATTGTCCATGCTAATGCTAGCTCCATGTGTCGCAGGCTAATTTCCATTTGGTGAGCCATTGCCAGCTCCGTCATCAACATGCTCGGCTTTAAAATACAGAGAAACGGTGAGAAACGTGTTTCTTTAGCTGCTCTGATGCTATTTTTCTTGTTGTTTCTCAGTGTGCTAAAGAAAGCAGTGGTGGTATTAAAGTCTATGAAAGTGAACTGAGGTGAATAATGGTGCAATGTTTTGTGCATGTGTATACTGAGTATATTGGGTCTATTATTTTATGCCGATGTATATACTAAAGGGAAGTCTGTTTTGTTTTCCTATTGCAAATTTAAAAAGTAATTTGATACATCATATGAGAGCACAATTGTATTTTATTTTGTAAATGCAAATTATTGAAGGAATTTATTTCATTTCAACTGTGAGTTTAAAGTAAAGAGGGTAATTTTTGTTTGTTTGTAATTATTGAATGTTGTACAACAGAAACTGAAGATTTGAGATTTGATAAGATGGAAGATTTGTGTGTGAGGTTTGATGCAATATTTTGCATTTTTGACATTTAAACCCTTAATGATGCATCTGAGAATAGAGTGTAATGAATATGACCTTGTTTATAGGTCAGGTTTTTTGAGAGGACGGGAAAATCCGAGGACCAGGACGAGATCCTGGTTGTGACAGATGGCGAGCTAAGAACTTTGAAGGAGAGACTCAGACAAGGAGATACACATGTACCCCCTCACACACACATACATTCACATCACACTTTCCTGAACGTCTGGGATAGGTAGGACACCCAAAACTTTCACGCTCGCTGATCCCTATAGGGGCCGCTGCATCAATGCGCGCCGCCGCCATATCAACAATGTAAACATGTGTAATGTAATGTAAACATTTTATGTTACATTCACAGAAAAAACAAAATCTATTTTATAAAATGGAGTGTGGGGGATGAGTGTAAAAGCCTGAGGAATGAAGCTGCTCTGTAGTCTGGTGGTTTTGCAGCGGAGACTTTTTTAAAATCTTTTTTCGGGATGGCAGCAGGGTGAACAGACTGTGGCTGGGGTGGATGTTGTCATTTAGTATCGTTTGGGATCTGTGCAGACATCTCACTTCACAGATATCATTGATGCTTGGTAGATGGGTACCAATGTTACTTTACTTTACTTTAGACTTTTATTTATCCCACATCGGGGAAATTTACTCGTTACAGCAGCAGGTAGAACAGACATACAATAAATACACCAGCAGGTAGACAGACATCCAATAGGTACAGAGGACATAAAACAAGTAGACTTAAAATACTAAAAAGGATTTAAATAAGAGACAGAAAATATAAATGTGTAGAAAAATGAAATAAAATAAAAAGGTATTAACAAGGTATTATTGCACACAGTAATTACACAATAATTACACAGAATGGCGGAGGTAGAAGTGGTAATAGTGCAAGATATGGTGGTGTTAAGGTGCTTATGGTGCTACGTTTAGGAGTTTGTGGTGTTGTACAGTCTGACTTCAGATGGAATGAACGACCTGCGGTAGCGTTCTGTTTTGCACCGTGGGTGGAGCAGTCTGTTACTGAAGGAGCTGCTTAGGGCCCCCACAGTCTCATGTAGGGGGTGAGAGGGGTTGTCCATAATAGATGTCAGCTTGGCTAACATCCTCCTCTCACCCACCTCCTCAATGGAGTCCAAAGGACAGTCCGAGACTGAGCCAGCCCTCTTGACCAGCTTATTGAGTCTCGTCCTGTCCCTCTCTGAGCTTCCACAGCCCAAGCAGACCACAGCGTAGAAGATCACTGATGCTACCACAGAGTCATAGAAAGTTTTTAGTGACCTGCACACACCAAAGGACCTCAGTCTCCTCAATAGATGGAGACAACTTTGGCCCTTCTTGAACAGGACATCTGTGTTGTGTGTCCAGTCCAGTTTATTGTTTATATGACCACCCAGGTATTTGTACTCCTCTACGATCTCAATGTCCAAACCCTGGATGTTCACCGGTGCAGTTTGAGGACCCTTCCTCCTGAAATCGATCACCACCTCCTTTGTCTTATTGGCATTGATGCGCAGGTGGTTCAGTTCACACCGGGCGACAAAGTTGGTGATGACCTTCCTGTACTCCAGATCGTTCCCCTCTGCCACACGTGCAACGATGGCTGTATCGTCGGAGAACTTCTAGAGGTGACAGCTGTCCGTGTTGTAACTGAAGTCTGACGTGTAGAGTGTAAGGAGGAAAGGAGAGAGCACTGTACCCTGTGGAGCTCCCGTGCTGCAGACTACCACATCAGACACACAGTCGCGGAGCCTCACATACTGCGGTCTGTTTGTGAGGTAATCGGTGGTCCATGCAGCCAGGTGGCAGTTGACTCCAGCTCCTTCCAGCTTCACCCTCAGCAGTGAAGGTTGGATTGTGTTGAAAGCACTGGAGAAGTCAAAAAACATGACTCTCACAGTGCTCCCGGTGCTCTCTAAGTGTGAAAGTGACCTGTGCTGCAGGTAGATGACAGCGTCATCCACACCAATGCCAGGTCGATAAGCAAACTGCAGGGGGTCCATCTCACTGTTCACAAGGTGTCGAAGGTGGGCGAGAACAATCCTCTCCATGGTCTTCATAAGGTGCGAGGTCAAAGCCACTGGCCTGAAGTGGTTGGGCTCCCTGGGGTGCGCAGTCTTGGGGACAGGAACCACGCATGATGTTTTCCACAGGAGTGGAACTCTCTCCAGACTGAGGCTCAGGTTGAAAATGTGCATGAGAACTCCACAGAGCTGATCTGCACAGTCCTTCAGCAGTCTGGGGTTGATGCCATCAGGGCCAGTAGCCTTCTTCACCTTGGTCTTCCTCAGCGCCTTCCTCACTTGGTCTGCTGTTATGAGGAGGCTGGGGGTGTTGATGGGACCATGGAGTGATTCCTGTTGAGATGGGTCGGGGGTGGGGTGTGTCGGTCGTTCAGGGAGGAAGTGGAGGGGGGTGGCGTGGTGTGGGGGTGGCGGAGGTGTGCTGGAGGGAGTACTAGAGGGAGAGGCGGGGGGATGGTGTGACAGCACAGTAGGGTCTGAGCTCTGGTGAGTGGGGGAGGGGGAAATGGCACAGTCAAATCTGTTAAAAAACAGATTTAACTCATTTGCCCAGACCTGGTCTCCAGATTCAGGGCCCCTCCCGCTGTCCTTTGTGTGGCCAGAGATGGTTTTCAGGGCCTCTCCAAACCTCTCTGGTGTTGCTCCCTGTGAGGCGCTTCTCCAGCTTCCTCCTGTAGCTGTCTTTGCCTCTCCTTATCCTCCATCTCAGCTCCCTCTGCACTCCCCTCAGCTCCTCCTTGTCTCCAGATTTAAAAACCCTCCTCTTCTCTATAAGCAGGGCTTTTACCTCTGGGGTCACCCAAGGTTTGTTGTTTGGGAAACACCATACCTTCCTGGTAGGCGCAGTGTTATCCACACAGAAATTTATGTAGTCTGTGATGCAGGTTGTCAGGCTGTCAATGTCATCCCTGTGAGGTTCACACAACACATCCCAGTCAGTGGTGTCAAAACAGTCCCTCAGTGCAATACTGGTCTCCTCAGACCAGCTCCTTACATACTTTTTGGTGGGTGGTTGTTTGTTCACCAAAGGTATGTATGCAGGGGACAGATGAACCAGGTTGTGATCAGAACGGCCCAGTGGGGGGAAGGGTGATGAGGTGTATGCGTCCTTGGTGTTCACATACATTAGATCCAAAGTTTTGTTGTCTCTGGTGTGGCATTTCACATACTGGGTGAAGGTGGGGAGGGTGGAAGACAGGAAAGCATGATTAAAGTCACCGGAGATGAGGAGGAGGGACTGGGGGTGCGATGTCTGAAGCTGTGAAACAACAGTGTGTAAGGTCTTACAGGCTGCAGCAGCGTCGGCCGATGGAGGGATGTACACAGTTATCGCGATAACGTGCAAGAATTCCCTCGGGAGGTAATATGGCCGAATGCTAACCGCAAGCAGTTCAATGTCTCTACTGCAGTACTGTTCCTTCACCCTGATGTGACCCGGGTTACACCATCTGTCGTTCACAAACATCGCAATGCCCCCTCCTTTGCTTTCCTGTCCGCTCTCACGAGTTGAATACGGCCCAGAGTGACATGTGAGTCCAGCGAGAGTTCGTTCAGCCAAGTCTCTGTGAAGCACATAATGCTGCACTCCCAATACTCCCTCTGCAGCCTGGTTAGCGCCGTTAGCTCCTCCATTTTATTAGGGAGAGATCTTACGTTCCCCATAATAACAGATGTATACACGGTTTATACCGTCTTTTCTTCTCCTGGTGCTTCGTTCCAGCTCTGCATCCCCTTCTCCTTCTCCTAAATTCCCCGGGGATCTCCGGTCTTTCCACGGGGAGTACCTTCATGCAGCACAGTGCTAACAGCTGCTCCCGTGTGTAGACGATGGAGCCATGGCTGAAACCCAACCAACACTAGACGTCATTTGGACGCTGTTTTTTGTTTTTTTCTGATTTTGCCCAAATTTAGCCCAAAATAGACGTTGAATATTGGGCTGCGTTTAGTCTGTCTTGTTTGGTCCAAATTTGGCCAAAAATAGACGTTGAATATTGGGCTGAGTTTTGTCCGTCTTATTTGGTCCAAATTTAGCCAAAAATAGACGCTGAATATTGGGCTGAGTTTTGTCCGTCTGATTTGGTCCAAATTTAGCCCAAAAATAGACATTGAATATTGGGCTGCTTTAAGCCCGTCTGATTTCGTCCAAATTTATCCCAAAATAGACGTGGATTTACCTGTAAACACATGTAAAGAACTGGATAAAAAGTGAAATTGGGTATGGAGCACTTTTTTGGTAGAATTTCCGAACCAACGTGGTTACTCACTCCAATGATTCTAATTTGTCACATGCACACACACATACACACACTCACACTGTCCCACCCAGGTGAAAAAGTATTACACTTAATTATATTAAAAATATATTTGTAGCATACAAAGTTTATTATAAATAATTATAAATATACTTACACTTTTTGTGCTTAATTTGTAGTATATTTAATATATACTTTTAGAAAGTGTACTTTAAAATATATGTGATTAAGTTCATCTTCAATATACTAAAATTAAACATACTAATTATGCAATAATTAAAGTTATACTTTATTTTACTTATAAGAAGTGTACTTTATTGTAACTGTATTGTAAATTGTTTTAAAGTGTACTTTTAAAAGGTATACTTTATTTCAAAGCACTTATAGTAGTAGATTAATATTCTTATTAAAAGTGTACTTATTTTTGAGTCATTTGTAGGATACGGTTAATATACTTTATTAAAGTGCACTTAATTTGCACTTCTTTGGAAGTGAACTTAGGTACACTTATTAAAAGTGTACTTCACTGTAGGTCTGTTTCAAATTGTTCTAAAATATACTTTTACAAAGTATACTTTATTTCAAAGTACTTACATTAGTCAAATAGTATTCACAAGATAAGTATGCTTATTTGAGTCATTTGTAATACACTGTTAGTGCACTTTAATGAAGTATACTTAGTTTCACTTAATTGGAAGTGAATTTAGGTACACTTAAAAAAGTGCAAATGAAGTTGAGTTTGTTTTAAGCCGTACTTCTTCATAAAATGTATATTAAATAGTTCTAGCAGTGGTAATTTAGTGTACTTATGAAAGGAGTAATTACTTAGCAATACACTTTCTACATATTACATATATGTGCTAGTACATTTGTTTTCATTTCATTCCCAGTTATGATACAACAATTTGTAGGAAGGAATACCCTTTTTATATACAGTCTATAGTACAGGCCCTTTTTATATACAGTCTATAGTAGCCTACAGACCCTGGAAAGAAAGGCGCCTAATTTAAATAGCAACGTTTGCATCTTTGCCGTCCAATCAGCACATTGCGCTCAGCTCCGCCTCTTTGAGCTACACCATTCACGGCGCTTCTTTCTGGTCACATTGCTGTTGAATGACATTGACCAGCTAATGTCTCCATCGCGAAGCGAAGCAAGCCCAAGCCTACTTCTGATTCACAGTAAGTACATTCAATGTTTTTATTTTCTGATTGAATGGCCATACATTCTATATTTCCATTCGTCACACTGGCTAATTTTATGATTTCGTTGGCGAGTCATGATGTGTTTCAGCAACTTCAGTCATTGTAGCTAGCCAGATAACCAACATTAATGTAACGTCTGTGTGTATGTGCTTCAGTAGCACAGTGTAATATTATTACATGATGAAGAGTGGTGTGGTTTCTTTAAGGGGTAGAGCAGTGCGTGTGTGCGCGTAGGGTCTGTGTGTGTGGAGTGAAGCGAGCGGCAGGTGAGGTTGGAGCAGACATTAGCAGAGCAGAGGAAGAGGTTAGTCGTGCATGTACAGTTCAGTATGTGGCCAAATAAACGCACAAGCTTCTCCAGACCACGTAATGTCTCTCCTATTGTTTTACCAACTACTGTCTGGCAGCGAAGTGAAGTGAATGGTGTTAGCCCTGAAGCTAACCGGCTTCAGCCCAGGAGGAAAACGTACTCCCCTGCGCTCTGCCACTACGGTCTTAGCCTACATGTTAACCGGTCGTCTAGCTGCTTAGTTTATGACTTTAATTTAAACTACTTCCAAGAAATAACGGACCTTATCAGCCAACCTGAAGCTTACGTATGAAAGCTGTTCATGTCTGCAGATACAGTATAGGCATGTCAGTACAGTATCTGAATGCAAAAACGACAAAATAACATGACCTCTATTGATCCTACACCAGTAACTTGTAATAGCAGCTCAAGAGTCAAAAGTAGAGGAAAAGATTGATTAATTAATAAATAAAATCAAAATACATAAATGTATACATGATATACACCTCTGTCAAGACAAGGACATCTGCCTTACATTTCAAAACCAATTAGTTGCCATATTTAATAATAATTACTTGATGCGGCCAGGATGACCTATCATTATCAAACAAATGCAGCACTTAGCTTGTCTTTATTTAAAAGTAGGATGTTAAAATATCGACCATACCATGTCTCCATTATCACCTGTAATTACTCAGCCTTAGTAGTGGTGGTGATTTTCACTCTTGTCTGCTCTGCTTTCAATAATAGATCTGTACAGCCTCAGAAAAGGGCACAGTAGATCCCCAAAAGGTTGTCCACCACTCTGCCTGCTGGTGCAACCCACTTCCAGTCATTATACTAAATTTTATAAATTCTGGCATGCAAGGTGCTGTAAATGTATTAATATATTGAAAACATATTTACTCCTTTTCCCTTTAGATTACCCAGTTGAGCAAAGTGGGTGGCAAAAACACCCGAGATTGCACCACGAAGATCATGGACAGGTATTGTTGGGTATACAAAAACAAACCACACATTCGAATCAAAGGCAGTCATTTTTTCAGTTCAGATTCTGACAGTGATGCCTGTTGCATGACTCCTCGTGTCCTTGTCACCTCTGCCCATTTCTGCTGTCATCTACAACTCTATATCTCCTTCCTCCCTCATCTCTCTCTGCACTTCTTTTTTCCTCCGTCTCCATCTCCCTCCCTCAACATATCTATCCCTTCTCTCTCTACCTCCTTCCATCCATTTCTCCTTCACCATCTCTCTCCTCCCTTAAGAAATAGACTAACTGTAGAAACCTTGTATGCTCATCTTTCAGATTGATGACCAACAATGTCATGGCCATGTTTAACATGAAGGGCCACAGGACCAAGAGGGCCTTCAAGACAACACAGCTGTACCACGTTGTAATTGGTATGCACAAATTATTTTTTTAGGTTGACCTTTCTGTCAGTAAAGTTGTGATTTTGACTGGCCATGAGCTCCATGAACAGTTTAGTACACAACTCAAATAAATGGCAAACACTTGCCAGCAATTGCTGGGCTGAGTGTTCAGTACAGTGGTTTGGGAAAACTAAACAGATAAGATTATATACTGTCACAGGTTTCCCACGCATCCTGGGAAACATGGTAAATCTGGGAAATGGAAACACATGGAAAATTTAAAAAACAGTTAAATGTCCTGGAAAAGCTTGATTTGCCCCGTTTTTTTTTTTTATCCTTCCTTTGCCTCTGTATGCAAACAGGTTAGAAGGTTTGCACATGCATGTCTGTTGTCATGCTGTCTTGGTGGGTAACATTGACTACATTTACAGTCAGTATTCGGGTTAAGGTCAATATTCCGGTTTCTGAAAAATCTTGAATAACCCGTTGATACTCACATAATATTTAAGAGGTAATATTTTTCTTCTCCAAAAGTGGGGTTTGGGTTTCGCCATGTTTACAACAAGTAGTTCCTGGACTCAAAAGTCTAAGATTCCTTGTGATAGAGCATGCACACAACACAAATTAATATTCCTTTCTATGGGGATACCCAATTGGTGTATACATGACTAAATATTGAGGTTAGAAAAGTAGTAACCCAGTGGTCATATTGCATATTCCGTTTTTTCAAAAGGGTTGTTTACATGGCCGTGCGCAACTGAGTTATTGCTAATATTCCGGTTAAGAAAGGGTTATCTGACTGCATGTAAACATAGCCAATGAAACACAGCAATCTAGTTGGCGCAGCTCTCCATGTGATTCTACCAGCCAATCAGTTTTACATGTCTGATGGCAGTAATCCACCCCTTCTGCCAATTCTGCATCTTTCAGGATTCGACCTGCTTTGTTTGTCTCATCCTGGGGCACTACAGATGTCCACCATGTTCACTCACAATACAGCTAGAGAAGAGACAAGTTCACTGTTAGCAATTTTATGCTTGGTAATCATTTGAAAAGCAAGTTTTCCTGCCATTATAGTGTTCTGATTGCGTGACATCAGCTATCGGAGCCCTATTTGACTTTTATGGACCTTGCTGGATTTCTTTTCCAAAATACCTAGTGAAAAAATCAGCAACCTTGAATTGATAGTGTTTCCAGTTTTGGACTGTAAGCATGAGGATTTTTCTCCTGCGACCACAGGCTCTTCTCCCTTTATACTCTGCTGAGTAGCAGATAGAGGCGCAGCAGCTGTTGTAGGCGTGGCTAAAAAAACAAAAACATGTTTGCATTGATTTATAAGCATATAACAGATTATTGCATAGATAAGTTAGAGCCACAGACCTCACATCTTTTACAACAATCATATACAAAATAAGGTACAACTGTTGAAAAGAACACTTCTCCAAAGAATGAATGGGAGGTAGCTGAAAATGTCCTGGAAAATGGTTTCAAGCAAATTTAATTAAATTTAAATAAATTAATTAATTAATTAACATATTAATTGTCTTATCAATTGTGTTGGTAAAACATGTTTTTCTTTGTCATTGCAGCTGCAGTTAAAATTTGGAATGAGAAGGCGACGGAGCATGATATTTCCAATGCCGTGGGGGACTACCTCAAACATGCTCCTGGGCGCTCGGGTGGTGGCGGCTATGCTGTTCCTGTTATGTTATGGGGTAGTGGTAACAAAGTATTTTGTTAATAAATGTTTGAATTGTACATTTGGGTTTAGTGTCTAATTTTTAAAACAAATTTAGACCGTCTGTGTCTTTTAGACGACCTGAAAATGACGACTTACCTTAAACTTTTCAACCAAATTATAAGTCCATACATGGACGTCTCTGCAGAGACGTCTTTTAGACAACCTGAAGAGACAATTTTTCACCTTTCACTTTTCAACCAAATTAAGACCATACAGGGACGTCTCTGCAGAGACGTCTTTACGACGACATGAAGAGAGGACTTTTCATCTTTCACTTTTCAACCAAATTAAGTCCATACAGGGACGTCTCTGCAGAGACGTCTTTTAGACGACCTGAAGAGACAACTTTTCACCTTTCACTTTTCAACCAAATATAGACCATACATGGACGTCTCTGCAGAGAGACATCATCCAACACAGGAGCTAGGTCTGCTGGTAAAGTCTTGGCAACGAGGACCTCACGGTGCAAAAAACAGTGCGTAACCAAAGGCGTAGGAACCGGAGGGGACGTTTCCCCTCCAATATTGGAGACAGGCTCATTTGTCCCACCCAAAAATTATAGCGTGGAGGAGAAAAATATTTGGTTTTGAAATCTTTAACTCACTTGCTTTAATTTTGAAAGCGCAACACAACGTCTTGTTTGTTTGTTTGTTTGTTTATTGTTTGCACTTTAATAAAACATTACAAACAAAGAGTATATCACATAAAAGAAAGTAAATATACAATAGATAATATATGATAAACTACAATAAGTCAGTGCTGGAGAGGTTAGAAACCCTGGGAGGACTTACCGAGAACCTCACCATTAAAATAAATAAGTAAAATTAAATGTATCTTATCAAAATAAATTAACAAATTATTAGTAGAGTATTAGGACAATCCCATAGAGTACAGATGATCTTTCAATTTCCTTTTATAGACGGGTAGGGAGGGTGAGCTATTTGTCAGGTGAATGTACTTGTTCCATAAAGTTACACCTTTATATTTGATGGAAAACTGTGCTCTAGTGGTACAACAGAGTGGAATATGCAGCAGCTTAGATTGCCGAGTTGTTCTGGAGTGAATGTTTGAGTTATTTTGAAAATATTGTTGGAAATGATATGGAAGTGTGTGACCCTGATACTGGACCTTGAAGACAAAAATACATGTTTCCACAGTGTTAATGTTGTAAATGGACATTATCTTTGATTTGGAAAATAAAGGGGCAGATGTAGCTGTGGACTCTGAACTTGTGGCTATTGTTACGACCGGCTCTCAAGCCGCAACAAAAAGAGGGAGATGCGCACGCGCTGAGCAAAGTTTAACAAAGGTAATTTATTAAATTAAATGTTAAAGCTAGTATGGGGTGTGGATATCAGTATCAGTAGTGCATGTAAGGGTGTGGGTGCTATGATCAATGTATGGTGGGTGTTGTATGTGCGACAAAATAAGCAAACAAAAGGCAAAAGGGGAACAAAGGTCTGCTGTGGTGAAGAGTCAGAGAGAGACTGGCGCCCAGGAAGGCGGGCCTATTTATCCTGCAGGTGCACTGGCCAGGTTGGCCTGGTTAGCAATCAAGCTCCAATCAGTCCTGCAACAGAAACAACAACCAGTACACAGAAAAGAGCAAGACCACAGGCCCCAGGGCCGTAACACCCCCCCCCCCCATAAAGTCAGGGTCCCAAAGGGAACCCTGGCGCCCAGTCATCAGCAACCAATACAAGAGATCCATTTACCCTTAAACATACTTCTCATTCAATACTAGAAAAATATAATGCAGGAGAAAAAAAAAAAAAACACCTCACCGCTTACATGACCACATCAGACCCCCACCTCTCCACTCCATCCTCAGCAACTGATATCTGGAAGCTAATTTTAAGAGGAGAGAGAGAGAGCAAGAGGAAGATGGGACATGCAGAGATTAAATTAGTATACATAACGCAACATTAACAGCAAGGAGCCCAAGACAACGCGTCTGCCACCACATTGTCCTGTCCCTTGATATGGCGAATGTCCAAACTATAGGACTGCAACATCAGTGCCCAACGAATCAGCCGCTGATTTGGACACTGCAAAGAGTTCAGAAAAGTAAGAGGATTGTGGTCTGTGAAGACCACCACAGGTCCAGAGCCAACATACGCACTAAAGTGCTGCACGGCCAGAATCAAAGCCAGTGTTTCCTTTTCTATTACAGAATAGTTCAGCTGATGTCTATTGAACTTTCGTGAAAAATAACAGACTGGCTTGTCCACTCCCAAATCATCACACTGCAACAATACTGCTCCGGCACCAACATAACTGGCATCAACCTCAATCTTAAAGTCCCTATCCCACCGAGGAGCAGCCAAAACAGGAGCATTACAAATGAGTGCTTTCACGTTCTCAAATGCAGTCTGACACTCTGTGGACCAAACATACCTGACCTTACCCTTCAACAAATTTGTAAGGGGAGCAACCACAGTGGAAAAATTCCTACAGAAACAGCGATAGAACCCAACTAGCCCCAAAAAACGCATCAGTTCCTTTTTAGTTGCCGGTGGAGCATAACCATCAATCGCTTGGACCTTTGCCCGCACAGGACACACCTTGCCTTGCCCCACAACACGACCCAAGTAAGAAACAGTAGCTTTCGCAAACTCGATAACCACATCGTCAAGGTACACCGAGCAACCTTCCAGATCTCCAACAACCTTGTTCATCAGGCGTTGGAAGGTCACTGGTGCATTCCTCAAACCGAAAGGCATCACCTGATAAGAAAACAACCCTGTGGGTGTAACAAATGCAGCAATCTCTCGCGCTCTCTCCGACAAAGGAACCTGCCAGTAGCCTTTCAGCAGATCGAACTTGCTGACAAATTTAGCTGACACCACCTGGTCAATGCAGTCTTCCATCCTAGGAAGAGGAAAACAGTCTGGTTTTGTGACATTATTAACTTTACGAAAGTCAGTACAAAATCTGGGTGTGTTGTCTGACTTTGGCACAAGCAAGCAAGGTGAAGCCCAACTAGAACCTGATGGCTGTGCAATATTATTCTCCAACATGTATTTAACCTCAGCATCAAGGAACCTACGTTTCTCTGGGTGGACACGATAAAACCTCTGTTTGATAGGCTTAGAATCTCCAATGTCTATGTCATGCTCAATTAAATGTGTGTGAGTAGGTGTATCACCAAACAAACAAGGAAAATCTCTAATCAAGCCGGCTAGTTGGTTGCATTTGGAAACATCCAAATGGCTGAGCAAACCATCCAAGTTCCTCAGAGACTCAGAATTCTTCAGCCGACCATAGCGTATGGCCTCGTCAGGGCCCGATACCTCATTCCCCCCTTGCTCTGCCACAACAACAGGGGATGCAGACACTGACAAACAGGCAGGATGGGCATGTAATACCTGCTTCTGAGCAGCTAAATGGACTGTAGAAGCATGATATGGTTTAACAAGTTCACATGACAGAACTGAGTGGAGGACCTACGGCTAGAAATAGCAATCACATAGTTTTGATCTGAAACCTTCTTCACCACAGTGAATGGACCAGAAAACTTAGCCTGAAATGGAGATGTTACAATAGGCAACAGAGCAAGCACCTGGTCACCAGGGAGAAAGACACGATTTTCAACCCGCCGATCATAAAGCTTTTTCATCTTGCCCTGTACAGAAGACAACTTGCCCTTAGCCGCTTCCTGGGCTTTATACAGCCTGTACCTAAAGCCATTAACATACTTCAGAAAGTTTCGAGGTGGTTCTATCTCCTTCCAATTATCCTGCAAAAGTGCCAGTGGACCCCGCACCGTATGCCCAAACACCAGGTCATTGGGGCTGAACCCTGTGCTCTCCTGGACAACCTCCCTAGCAGCCAGTAACAGCCATGGCAAGCCTTCTGCCCAGTCACCCTTCATCTGAACACAATATGCATGCAACATAGACTTAAGTGTCTGGTGAAAACGTTCCAGGACCTTCCAGGTCCTTGGCTCTGAGCATGGTATGCAGATGCCTGATTATGCTGAACGCGCAACTGCTTCAAAATCTGTGACACCAAATGGGATGAAAAATTTGACCCTTGGTCTGACTGTATGACTCTGGGAACCCCAAAGATGGACATAAACTGTGTTAAAGCACGCACCACAGACCTAGCTGTGATCGTGCGCAGAGGGTACGCAGCTGGATACCTCGTACTTTGGCACATCACAGTTAACAAGTAACTAGCACCTGGCTTAGAAGGGGGCAAAGGCCCCACACAGTCTATCACCAAATGCTCAAAAGGCTGGGCTATAGCTGGTATTGGAAACAATGGCACTGGCTTCAAGGTCTGGTTCGGCTTGCTGGTAAGCTGGCATATGTATGGCATGACTTTATGTATGCTGACACATCTCTTTTCAAACGTGGCCAAAAGAAGTACCTCAAAATACGGTCATACGTTTTCCTGACACCCAAATGACCGGACTCATCATGAGAAACCTGCAACACCAAACTGCGAAACTTAGAAGGCACAACAACTTGGTAAACAGGATCACCAACAAAGTTTTCCCACTGAGGTACCCACTTCCTCATCAATACATCATTCTCAACAAAGTAACATTGAGTGTGGTCTTTCATCTCACCAACAGGAAGAGCCATCTCCAGCAAAGCCCCCAGGGACTCATCAGCCTGCTGCTCCTTCACCAACTCACTGTGGGAAACAGACCAGGGAACATCAGGACATGTCACCTCATTGTGCTCTGGTGTAACCACTTTCACACTGGACTTTGACTGCGCACGCGTCACAGCGCATGCGGCAAACACATCAGGGAACTCTGCCTCACTTATGTCAGGGCCACTGCTAACCAGGGGCTCTGGTGCCACGATAGCAGGAGGCGGCCTATCAGCCCACACCCGACTCCCGCAAATATCATTACCCAAAATCATCGTGACCCCATCCAAGGGCAGAGCTGGACGCACATCAACTGTCACTTCCCCCTGAAACAGATCACAGGACAACATCATTTTATGCAGCGGTACGTGAAGAACCTTTAACCCCATACCAAGCACAGGAATGAAAGACCCAATGTACGTGTTATCTGAAAATGGTAAGGCTGATGCCAAAATAAACGAATCAAAAGCAGCAGTGTCACGCAACATTGTAATTCGCACTCTCTCATCGCTACCCACCAAAGAAACATAACCTTCACTCAGGAAAGGCTCAAAAGACTTTAGCTCTGCACATGACACATGTGGCTGTGCCTCACAACCTGACAACTGTCCAGTAACTGGTGCAACAAGCATAGCTGGCTTGGGGCTAGCACTGGGTCCAGTCTGCTTAGACCTGGGCTTCAAAGCAAAACAGTCACGCCTCCAGTGCCCTCGTTTATGACAATAATCGCAAATTTTGTCAGCCCCACCGAAACCACGGTCATTCTGCTGCAGTTCGCCTCGTCTCCCCAAATGAGCCGTCCAAGCACCTCCAGCCCAGGAATTGTCCCTATACCCGCTGCCACCGCGAGCAACAGAGCCATCCCCACCATGCGCAAGAACATAAACGTCAGCCAAAGAAGCGGCCTCAGCTGCCGTCTTGACCTTGCGCTCACTGACATAAGTTGCTATACGCTCCGGCACAGAGCTTTTAAACTGCTCCAGAATAATTAAATCACGGAGAGACTCACGAGAATCAACCTCTGCTGCACTACACCAGCGATCAAAATGCGCAGACAAATCACGCGCAAACTCTAAATGAGACTTGTCACCTTTCTTCCAACTCCTAAAACGCTGGCGGTATGCCTCAGGCACCAGCTCATACACCTTGAGAACAGCAGCTTTCACTGAAACATAACTTGTACTTTCCCTGTTACTCAAAGAAGAATAAGCCTCCTGAGCTCTGCCGGTCAACACACTGCAGCATCAACGTGCGCGTGGAATCAGACCACCCACGAGCATCAGCCAAGTGCTCAAACATCACAAAAAAAATGTCTGGGTCTCTTTCATTAAATTTAGGAACAAGCCTCAACTCACTGAAAACATCATTAACAGCTCTCCCCGAAGCCCCAACTGACACAGAGGGATCACCAGACAATGAATCAGCTGTCATCTTTCCCTCCTCAATCAACCGCAGCTTATGCCTCTGCAATTCAAGCCTGGCAAATTCAGTCTCTGCCTCTAGCTTCAACCTCAATTGATCCGTCTGTAGCTTCAACAATTCCTTCTGCTGCTCGAAGGACAAACTCGCACCCGGCCCTCGTATAAGCGGAGACGGGCCCCCATCAACCGCAGAAGCAGCAGCAGCAGCCTCCTCTGAACCCAACACTTTCATTTTAAACAAATGACCCTTCAAATTTGCCTTTACTGTCTCCTTAACACGTTTATCGCCAACATCTAGCTCATAGTAGTCGGCTATCTTGACCAACTGGTCCTTTGTACACCCGTCTAAAAGCTGTTCAGATGGCTCCTTTACAAACGCATTTACTACTTCGTCCATTTTAACACTTGGGTACCAGCTGGAAAACAAAAAAGGAATGCAATGTGTTAAACCCGCCTGTGCGCACTGGAGGAACAAGCAGCCTCCAGTCGGAGTTTCCCCGCTAACTAACTACCTAACCAAAAGCTTGCTACCTAACTCCCCCCTAGTCTTCATGAGGCGTAGCGGCGGGTACTTCAAATCAAATCAAATCAAATTTTATTTGTATAGCCCAAATTCACAAATCACAGTTTGCCTCAGAGGGCTTTACAATCTGTACAGAGACGACACCCTCTGTCCTTCGACCCTCGACTTATGCACTAGAGCCCGCTGGCCCAAGAGAAGCGACCAGAAAACTGGCAACAACCCCGAAGCCACGGACAGTGCTCCCGAGCAAATTCAGGGAAAAGGGAAAAGGAAGCTCTTCACCGCTGTACCCCAACACTAACAACCCCCCACCGACGAATCCCAAAGGGGAGACGCCGCTTAACCCATCAGGGAAAATTCCAACAGGTAATGCACACAAACCGATTAACACTCACCTTCCTAAGCTTCCAACAGCCCACAGATTTAAGGAGAACAGCTTAACAACCACTACGGGTTACCACAAACACCACAGCAAAACATATGCGTGCCAAACTCCGCATCTCCCAGAGCGCAACAATCTCACCATATAAAGGTAACATACGTCACAACAAACCGAGGAAAACCCCTCACACTCGCCGTCATGTACACACAAAAGCTTTACCTTACCAAAGGATTTCCCCATGTGCAGCCAAATAACCGGACTGACACACACAGCTCCTGTGCGAACACCGCGCTCGACCAGACTAAATTTAGCCCAAATAACACTAACAAAGAAACTTCAGAAAACCCCAAAAAATGCCTGGTACTTAACTTCAATTTGACGAGCCCCCACTTTTGTTACGACCGGCTCTCAAGCTGCAACAAAAAGAGGGAGATGCGCACGCGCTGAGCAAAGTTTAACAAAGGTAATTTATTAAATTAAATGTTAAAGCTAGTATGGGGTGTGGATATCAGTATCAGTAGTGCATGTAAGGGTGTGGGTGCAATGATCAATGTATGGTGGGTGTTGTATGTGCGACAGGGCCGTAACACTATTCTGATAAAACGTTTTTGAATTAAGTGGAGTTTATGTAAATATGTAGGAAAAGTACATGCCCAAACAATATTACAATAAGATAGGTATGGATATACAAGACTATAATATAACGTAAACAAACCAGACCTGTTAAGGTATTTATGAATTTTCCTGATAATTCCCACAGATTTAGATTTTTTTTTTTTACACATAATCAATATGTTCTTTTCACGAGCATTTTTCATCTACTATTACCCCCAAGAAGCGAGTGGAATAAACTCTCTGGAATTAATTTCCTTCAATATAAACTTTGGCATTATCAAATTTCTTCTTGCCAGCAAAAATGATATAATTAGATTTCTTTATGTTTAGAGACAATTTATTTAATTGAAACCATTTAGAATAAGCTAGGAGTCCAGAGTTAGCTTCAGAAATGAGGGTTTTAAAGTGCTTATGGGGAAAAAAAAAGATTTGAGTCATCTGCAAATAAAGTAGGTGATATAGAACTAGATACAACAGCAAGATCATTTACATAAATCAAAAATAATAAAGGACCAAGAACTGAACCTTGTGCCACACCACAGTTCATAACATTTTTGTTGGACATACAGTTACTGAAATAAACAAATTGACTTCTATTGACAACATAGCTCTTGAACCACTTGTACACACCAGCTTGAAACCCATATCTAAACAGTTTTGACAAAAGGACCTCATGGTTCACCGTATCAAACGCTTTAGACCGATCAAGGAAAACGCTTAGTGCAAACTCGTTGTTGTCTAATGCAGAGGAGATTTGGTCAGTGAGATGTAGTAAAGCCATGTATGTTGAGTGACTCTTTCAGAAGCCATATTGATGGTTATACAAAATATTGTCTGAATTCATGTGCTGAAGAGTTCTTCTGTATACAAGTCTTTCAAGGATCTTTGAAAAACATGGCAATATTGAGATTGGACGATAATTTGAAAAAACACTTTGATTGTCAGCTTTATAAATGGGAATAACTTTGGCTATTTTTAGGTCATTTGGGACAATGCCAGTTTCTAATGAAAGTGAAAAGATATAAGTTAATGGTTTGATAATGGAGAATTTTACCTCTTTAACAAGATTTGCTCTGATGTCATCATGACCTGCAGCTGAAGGTTTGAGTTGATCTATTATTTTAAGTACTTCATCAGCATCAGGGGGATCAAAGCTGCTAAAAGAAGAAAAACAGCCATCAATATAGTCAAGGGGGCTTCCACTTGGGGTAGGAATTTTCCCTCCAATAGTGGGGCCCACATTCACAAAAAAATCATTAAACCCACATGCAATCTCGTAAGGATTGGTGATAGTTTTGAACTTGGTGGTTTTCCCTATTCAAAAGCTGTTGATAGTTGCCCATGTTTCTTTAATGTTACTGGAGGATTATTTAAATTTCTCACTATAATATTTTTTCTTTGCTGCTCTAATAATGTGATTAAATTTGTTTTATATACCTTGTAAGTCATTTGGTTCAAGGGGGTGGGGTGTAGCACGAATTTCTTATAGAGACGATTTTTTTTTCTTGAAGACTTTTGAATCCCACTAGTAAACCAAGGCTTAGACAGATCTTGTTTTCCTGCTTTCTTTGCTGTGATTAATGGAAAACATTGATAAAAAATGGAATTAAAGGGTTCAATAAAGGCTTTGTATGCACAATTTACATCAGTTCGGGTATACACATTCTCCCACGATAGAGCATTAATTAGCTTTTTAAATTAAGTTATATTTTTTCCATTAAATTTCCTGTAAGTGACTTTATCAGGAAATTGTTTTTTTCTTTTTTCCTTCTACAAGGGGGAGTTGGAAAACAGGGAAATGGTCTGGGATGTCTACACAGAGTGTACCCGAACTGAACACTATCTCTTGAGTTGGTCAGGATGTTGTCTATCAATGTAGCAGATTTATCTGTCACTCTAGTGGGTTCGGTGATAATAGGAAAAAAATAGTTGGAGTATAAATTATTCAAGAAATCCAGAGTTAGTGAATTTGTAACACATTTAAGGAGATCTATATTATAATCACCAAGGATATATGCCATTTTACCTTCTTTATTTATTAATTCCAATGTATAGTAAGTAACGTTTATTTATATAGCACTTTCACAGATAAAGATTTTACATTTTTTTCTAAAATGGACTGGTAACCAATGCAGGGAAGCTAAAACAGGGGTGATGTGTGCTCTTTTGTGAGTGTGAGTTAGCTGCATTCAGTACAGTCTGGAGACAGTTGAGCTCTTTCTTGTTTAAGCAGGTAAAAAGGCTATTACAGTAGTCAAGATGAGAAGAGATAAAAGCGTGAATAATATATAGGTCATACTGTCATTGAAATGAGCAATGTCTGCATCTGGTGGGCGATAGACACATCCAATTATTATTTTCTTGTCACTTCTGGACAGGGTTATTTCAATAAATATGGACTCAATATCCTTGTTTCCTGTTTTGAGCTTAAGGTCGTCTCTCTTACTGAGGTGGCTTCCTCTATGCACAAACAGGGAGACACCACCACCTTTCTTGCTCTCCCTATTACAGTGGACTGTAGAAATGGCTGCGAAATCCAACAAAAAGAAGGACTCATCCGTCCCGGCCCCATCCGCCCCCTCCCAGGCCTCGGCCTCACCCGCCCCAGCTTCCACGCAAGACATCATGGCTAACATGACGAGGGTCCTTGAGCAACATAAAGAAGCCCTCTGACTTGAATTCAAATCGGCTATTACACCACTGGAACAGAAACTGGACTATGTTCAAGCAATGGTCACTGACCACGGACACCGTTTGACCTCACTCGAGGAGAATGCTAACCAACTCAGCGACCTAATGGGGATGCTACAGGCTAAGTGTGAGGCTATGGAAGAGAGCTACGCTAAGCTAAAGGCTAAAACCATCGATCTTGAGTCCCGTTGCCACCACAATAATATAAGAGTAGTCGGCTTACCAGAATCCATTGAAGGTTCGCGGCCCACAAAATTTTTCTCCAAGCTGCTGATAGACATTCTCGGCGAAGGGACCCTCCATGCACCCCCGGAGCTCGACCGTGCCCACAGAGCCCTCACAGAAAAACAAGCTGTGGGGTCCAGGCCTAGAGCGGTAATCGCCCGTGTCCACCATTACAAAACCAAGGAAGCGATCATCCAGGAGGCCAGAAGAAGAAGAGGTGAGCTGTCCTATCAGGGAAAACCGGTGGCGATATTCGAGGACAACTGCCCCGAGGTCATGGAACAACGCACGGCGTACCGGGAGGTGATGTCAAAGCTGTACCAACAAGGCCTGAAGCCATCACTGTTGTACCCGGCTAGGCTACGGATCAAAACTAAAGACGGGAGGAAAAAGATGTTCGTATCGGTGGAGGATGCCAAGGCTTTCATGACACACAGCGACGATGCACCACACTCACCAGCCGGGGAAAGGCGGTAACTCACTCAGGGTGGCCGATGCTGGAGCTAAGCTGTTATCTTCATTGAGTAACACTATATTAGCATGACAAGCTAATGTTTACAACGAATGTTGCCTTCGCTCACTCCGTTCACACCTAGTAGGCCTTTTTATAGCACTATGAATGCATAATACATTCTATACATGGGCTCCATGTTTTCTTTGGACTGTCTTAACAATGATGCTTCAGTACATTCGGCTGCCCTGTAGTTTGTCAACTACTTTTTTTTTGCAACAAGCTACAGTGATAACATATCCGCATGGCTACTACAGGAGCCGCCATATTTGTTGTTTACACAGAGACTGTTTCATACTGTTGCATAGCAACAGCAACATGTGACTGTGAGCTCAGCCACCATATACTGCACTTGGCTGAGGCCCCTCACAACTCCAGAAAGACTTAATGTGTAAAACTTCTCACATCCAAAGCACCTTGAATCTTTACTTTACTCTTTGTTACCTACTAATATTGTGACTATTATTATTGGTACTATCTGTTAATTTATTTTACTACCATTACTATTATTATAGCTCTGTATCTGTTCATCCATCTAAGTGGTATTTGACAGACAAGTGTTCCAAAAGACAGCTTTTATTTGAGCCACCTTGAATCTTTACATTACTTTTTGTTACTTACTATTATTGTGACTATTATTATTGGTACTATCTCTTAGTTTATTCTACTATTGCTACTATTATTTTAGTTCCGTATCTGTTCATCCACCTTAGTGGCATTTGATAGACGAGTATTCAAAAAGTCAGCTTTTATCTGAGGCACCTGTCATCATATGGGATTGAGGTAATTCACCAGGAAGTATATGTACAGTTCTGCAAAAGTTAGGAAGAGTTTGCAACTGGCTGTTGCAGTTGCTATCTGGGATTTATATGACATTCTCATTTTGTTTTTGTTTTGGGGTTTTGGGGTTTTTTTGGGAGTCTCTCTGGGACAGAGACTGAGGGATGTGTTACTCCTCTGATAACTCCAAACTTATGGCGTGCTGGGCGGGGCAGCATTTCCACTCCACCTTCCAGGCAAAGGCAAGAGGGGTCTCCATCCTGGTAGCCAAACACATATTATTTGAACCAAACAATGTAACAGCAGATAAAAATGGAAGATTTTACACAAAAGTTATCCTTGCTAATGTATACGCTCTGAATATAGATGATGTCAGATTTTTTGACTGTGTTTTCTCTCTCCTCCGTGACCTTGACTCACACTTCCTAATACTCTGCGGGGGGGGGGGGGACTTCAACTGTTGGTTGGACCCAACTTTAGATCGCTCTTCTAGCAGACCTGGGGCAGTAAGTAAATCGGCCTTGTGTATTCAGTCTTTTCTCTCAGAGTTTGGGGTATCGGATATATGGCGGTTCCTCCACCCACGGGACAGACAGTATTCCTTTTTCTCCAGCGCCCATCACTCGTACTCGAGAATAGACTACATCTTTATTGACAATAGATTGAACCCCCAAGTTCGCTCTTGTACATACCATGGTATTGTCATATCTGACCACGCTCCTGTAGTAATGGCACTGTTTCTCCCTAACGCACAACCCATGAGGCAATGGCGCTTTAATTCAACATTACTCTCAGATAGCGAGTTTGTCAGATTTATTGAACAAAAAATCGGCATCTTTTTTAAACTAACATCACTCCAGATGTGTCTGCTCTCGTGATCTGGGATACACTTAAGGCCTACTTAAGGGAGGAAATCATAGCGTTCACCACAAATAAGAAAATACTTTCTCAGAAAGACCAACTAGACTTGACATCCAAAATTAAAGAGACTGATCAACAATATGCACATTCTCAAACTCCCGAACTATATAATAATCGTCTGGAACTAAAAACTAGGTTTGACCTTCTCACCACCTACCAAACACAGAACATACTGTTAAAAAACAAGAGCAATTACTATGAACACGGCGAGAAATGCGGAAAGCTGTTGGCTAGCCAACTAAAAGGGCAAAGGGCTAAACAACTCATAAAAAGTATCAACACTAAAAGTGGAGGGGTAACTGTAGATCACACTAAAATAAATGACACCTTTAAAGATTTTTACTCTGAACTGTACACCTCCCAATGCGATGGAGGCGTTGCACCAATTAAGGCATTTCTGGACCCACTGGCCACTCCAACAATCTCCCCTGAGGTGGCAGGGGGATTGCAGACACCTCTAACCCAGACAGAGATAGCCCAAGCAATATCGTCAATGCAATCTGGGAAATCCCCAGGCCCGGACGGTTTCCCGGTAGAATTTTTCAAGAAGTTCTCAGCACTTCTATCTCCATTCTTGACAACGGTCCTATCTGAATCCCTTAAACCACTACTACTGTTATTACTAGTAGTCACATTTCCATTATGTGCATTTCATTATTATTGCTGTAATTCCCTGTTTATGTACTTTCATTCCTGTCAACCATCTATTATAATTGTATACATTGTGATCTCGTTGATCTGCTCTGTACATGCGACATCTATTGCACGTCTGTCCTGCCTGGGAGAGGGATCCCTCCTCTGTGGCTCTTCCTGAGGTTTCTTCCGCATTTTTTTTCCCTGTTAAAAGGGCTTTTTTTGGGGGTCGAAGGACAGAGGGTGTCATCTCTGTACAGCCTCTGAGGCAAACTGTGATTTGTGAATTTGGGGTATACAAATAAAATTTGATTTGATTTGATTTGATTAAACAGGGTTTACTTCCCCCATCAATGAACGAGGCCTGTATAGTTCTCATAGCAAAGAAAGGAAAAGACCCTGCTCACTGCGCCTCATACAGGCCAATTTCTCTCTTGAACACGGACGCAAAAATCTTCGTCAAGACGTTGGCACATAGACTGGATGATGTGGCCCCTTCAATAATAACACAAGATCAGACGGGTTTTATTAAGAACCGCCATTCATTCTTCAATGTCCGACGTTTATTTAACATTCTGTACCCCACCTCAAACAACACACCTGAGTGTGTTATATCCTTAGACGCCGAAAAGGCTTTTGATCGGGTGGAGTGGGTGTACTTATTTAAGGACTTGGAGAAGTTTGGATTTGGACCGTCATTTATAGCTTATATCAAGTTACTGTATACCTCTCCCATTGCAAAAGTTCAAACAAATAGCATAATATCTCAACCTTTTACCCTAAGCCGTGGAACCCCTAAGCCGTGGAACCCGTCAGGTCTGCCCACTGAGCCCGATCCTTTTTGACCTAGCAATCGAACCACTTGCAGTGGCCCTCCGAAGTAATTTAAACATCCCCGGCATCTCGAGAGCAGACACCGAACAAAAAATCTCGCTATATGCAGACGATCTCTTATTATATTTGTCAGATCCGATTGCATCTCTGCCCACAGTGCTCGCCTTGCTCAAACAGTTTGGATCGATATCCAGGTACAAGGTTAACATGCATAAGAGTCAGCTGTTCTCAATCAACAGTGAGGCACTTGACCTTGATTATAGCAATGTACCATTTCAAATTGAAAGGAAACAATTTACTTACCTGGGAGTAGCAGTCACACGACAATACAAAAATCTTCTGAGAGAAAATTTTCTCACCTTGCTAAATCAGGTAAAGACTTTGCTCACACAGTGGTCCCCCCTCAAGCTATCACTTGCTGGATGAGTAAACTCAATAAAAATGAATATCCTCCCAAAATTCACATATCTATTTCAGTGCATCCCAATATTTATTCCCAATTCATTTTTTTCTGTCACTCAATTCGATCATCTCTTCATATATATGGCAGGGTAAGAGGCCTAGACTTAACAAAACCTTGCTTCAAAGGCCCAAAAAAGATGGAGGTATGGGGCTCCCTGACTTCCGCCACTACTATTGGGCCGCTAACATTCGCTGCATGGCCTTCTGGACTCACCCTCATCTCCGGTCTAAGGGTCCAGACTGGACCCTCTTGGAGCTCAATTCATGCAAAAATGTCTCTCTCGAGGCACTTTTGGGTTCACCCCTTGATGGCCCTTCCCCAAAACCTTTAGACAATCCGGTGGTGCGTCACAACTTTAAGATATGGGCCCAGTTTCGGAAGTTCTTTGGCCTAAGACACCTTTCCCTTCTGAGCCCAATTGCCTCTAACCATCTCTTCATTCCCTCGTGCTTTGACACAACTTTTAAGACATGGCACAGGAATGGTATCAAACGTTTTGCAGACCCGTTTGTGGACGGATACTTTGCCTCCTTCAACCAATTGTCTATGAAATGCAACCTACCAAAAACCCACTTTTTTCGGTATTTACAGGTTAGACAGTACATTCACTCCCACCTACCTAGCTTTCCCTCAAAACCAGACATCAACCCGATAGATAGCTTTCTTTCTTTTGACCCATTATCTAAAGGTTCAATGTCTAAATTATACAGGAACATATCAGTATTGTCGCATCTGTTCCTGGATAGGATTAGGTCGGCCTGGGAAGAGGATCTGGGACCCTTGTCTGATGACCAGTGGGACTCTATATTACGGGCAATACACAAAACCTCACTCTGTGCAAGACATTGTCTGCTTCAGTTCAAAATTGTCCACCGTGCTCACATGTCTAAGACTAAGCTGTCTAGTTTTTATCCTAGCTTAAGTCCAATCTGTGACAAATGCAAAACCAACGATGGTACCCTCTTCCACATGTATTGGCTGTGCCCCAAAATACAGATATTCTGGAACAATGTTTTCAATACTTTATCTAAAATATTGGGCAGGGATTTCGACCCCTAGCCCCAATCTAGCTCTATTTGGCATTGCCGCTGGTGGTGACCCACATTTGACACTTAGTGAGCAACATGTGGTCGCTTTTGCCTTGCTTCTGGCCAGATGCGCAATTCTGCTTAGATGGAGGGACGCTGCCCCACCCATGCTGAGCCAATGGCTCCAAGACATAATGGCCTGTCTCAAGTTAACAATGCTGCGCTTCTCTATCGGCGGCTCAGAGAAAAAGTTCTATAAAACATGGGATCCTTTTTTATTACATTTTCATAATACACAAACAACATGAACTTGAAATGCGCCCAGTTTTGGCCCTTGACATAAGCATTCGCAGCCTGACTCCCGGGAGGGGGCTACACTTTAGAACTGTGCCTTAAAATGCTCTCAGTACTGCAAGGGGGGGGGGGGGAGAATTGTTAATTGTACTTGTTAAACCCTGCACTTTTTTGTTTGTTAAAAACAATCTACTGTTTACTTTGTGATCAACATGCACATATAGGTGTCTGAAAAATCCAAATAAAAATATTTGAAATTAAAAGACTCGTCACGGAGTAAGGTAGTATTAAAACGCCATTTAGGCGCCCGCAATGGGGTGGAGTGAATCAAGGCAAGAACAACCACTGCCTTATGATCAGAAAGAGTATCTGGCAAAAAAGTTACCTCCATAATTTTCTGAACATGCCTCTAGAGGCAAAAATAAAATCGATTCTTGAAAAGGACTTGTGCCTTGCTGATAGATGAGTAAAATCTCTGGAGGTAGGATTTACCATACGCCACAAATCCACCACACTAATGTTATTTGACCAAGAGCGTAAGGCTTCGGAGCTCTGTTTTTGTTCTTTGTTTTCAGATTGTCCAGCTCTATCAAGAGAGTGGTCCACTACAGCGTTGAAATCAGCACCTATGATGAACTTAAAGTCTGAGAGGTCAAACAGAATTTTAGTTATCTGTTCATAGAAATGTGAGTCAAAGGTATTAGGAGCATAGAGCGTTACAAGCGCAATGTCTGTATTTTCTATATGAATTTTGCCAATAGCTATTCTGCCTTTATTGTCAGACTACGTATCCAGCAATTTAAAGCGCAAATTACGACGGCAAATAATTGCTACTCCTTTGGTTTTATTAGTGGCAGAAGAATGAGCAAGTATCCGGAAAAATCTGTTAGATAAGCGATTCACATCACGTCTGACAATATGAGTTTCATGTAGCATAGCAATATGGGCACCTTGTTAACAAAAGAAGTCTAAAATAGCAACTCTTTTCACTGGATTATTTAAACCCCTTGCATTGAGACTCAGGACTTTCAACTGGAGACCATCAGCCATTACAATATTAAAAAAGGAGGCAAAAGGAGGGCAGAGGAACAACTAAGGAACCTCTGAACAACACAAATAGAAACACAAAACAAGGAGAAGACAAGAACACCCATGTCTGTAACTCCTATGGAGAGGAAAATAAGCTAACTTTAACTATCACTTCTAAAACACAAGGAGGTGGCAAAAAACGCTTCTTAATCTAGCTTAGAAAAAAAATAAGAAAAAGAAAAAAAAAGGGACTTACTTAATTAATCAAATAATCAACAAAAGGTGGCCATCTCCCCCCGCTCGGATGGCTAACTGAAGTGCAGTCTTAAGTCATGGAAAACAATAAACCAGAATCAATAATAAATAAATAAATAAAAAATAATAACAGTAAATGAACAAAGGTACTTGAAATTATGTGCAAATGTAAAATAAATAGATAAATAAATAAATGTGATGTGTGGGGAGCAGGACACTAAAGTTAAATGTCTGACTCACCAGCTGCCAGCAGCACAAAGATAGGCAGATAACATGACAATTCACATGTTACCATCCATAAATGTCTTTGCGTCCTCTGGGTCTTTGAATGACTTCTATACACTGTTTACCTTGAATGACAGCACCGCAGGAAAGTTCATCTGAAAACGGATGTTTCGCTTCATAAGCTCGGTGCAGACAGGGTTGAAAGCTCTACGAGCAGACCAGACCAACGGAGGGATGTCAGGAGCGAAGCGGATAGACTGGCCGTCATACTGGATGGTCCCTTTGAGTCTTGCTGCAGACATTATCATGGCGACATATCTGGAATGATGGATCCTGACAATGAGCTACCCTCCAAAGGCGGCCCGAGACTTCGATGTGCGCGATCAATTGAGATGGATTGGACCGGTAGCTCCAGCACCCTGGGAATGAATCCTTCAGAGAAACCAACCGGATCACTTCCTTCGATCGACTCCTTGATATTTAAGATTCTGATATTGTCTCGCCTGGAGCGACCCTCTAAATCTGTAACTTTCCTCTTCAGCGGAGTAACGTTGTCTTCCAAGGCAGAGACATGGGACTCGTATTCGGTCTGACGTGCAGCGAGGGAGTCGGTAGTCGCCGCTATCTCGTCAATGCGCTTCACCATACCGCCAACTTTTTCCTCCAGTCTGGATTCGAAGCTGGTGAAGACTTGCTGAAACATTGTTTGTGTCCGCCTGCCTTCTTCGGCAACGACAGTGGCAATGTGTTTAAGCAGCACTTCAGATGAAAGTTCAGGTGACATGCTTTTAGCGTTAGCAGCATGCTCAACGCTAGCGTTAGCTTCACTCGAGTCAACAGGATCTTCTGCCGTATCCCGAGGCTGGTCAAGTTTGTGCTGTTTTGCAGGCTTCGGCATTGCGAAGTGAAGTTAAGAAAACAATTTGATAGGTTTTTATGCTGGTTCAGCTGGCGAAGGATAAGTTAAATTGTTCCGAGCGGAGGAGAGACAACGCCACGCAACTTCACACTACCACGCCATACCGGAAGTCCTCTTGCATTAGAAATTTTATGGAAACGGCTAAATTTGAAAATCTTCCTCTAATTCGCAAAAAAGTTTATACACTTGCTTGAGGTGGTTTTTGTCTTTTGTGAATCAGAGTTAATGCGGTAAATTTTTGATGGAAACTGATTTGCCGAATAAAGTCTGATGTAGCGAACTTTTAACTCTGATCAACTGATCATCTGTTTCCTCTGTCTGCTGTGTGCATTAAAATCATTGCATTTCTTGGTCGTCTCCAGACAGCCTGCAACATGGCCAGTGCCAGCTGAAATGCAAGAACAATTACAACCTGCCCTATAGAAAGTAATTCCTGAAGACCTCTCTCCATTTCATCTCCTGATTTGTTTACCTATATCCTCTGTAAACTACGGTGGCCCTGAGAGCTCACAGCACTGCAACTTAAGAAAACATCCTAAAAGACAAAACACAAGCAAAGAAAACATCTTCATCAATTTGACAACACATGCGCAGCATTTAGAAAACGTGCTGCAAAGACCACAACGCAACACATTAGAAAAAAGTGATGCAAAGACCACAACACAACACATTAGAAAAAAGTGATGCAAATAGGCCGCAACACAATGGAAGTGTTTCCAGAGGTTATTTTTTTATTCTTTTTTTTGTTTCCAGAGGACACTTAAAAGTGATGCACACGTCCGGACACGCTTGTTGTTGACGCGGATTTTGAGTCACAGCACTATTAAGGTTCTCTTTCCGTCAGTGGTGTTGGAAAATGAGATAAAAAGTAAGTGTTTCTGATTTATTTTAACATTGTGATCGCATGATTCAGATATTAGCCTATTGCAGTGATCTGCTGTTAAACTATCTTTAGCCTTTTGCTTGTAATTAGCCTGCCAATTCTAATAACCTGATGAAATAAATACACACGGTTAATTTATTGTGAAACCATAGACTGTATATAGTGTGAAACACGCTCTTAGCTGGCTATAGTTATTTACTATAGTTACTCAGAACTGTCACCAAGTAACGTTCAAAGACGAAAACAAATTCCAAAGATGTAGTTTGACAGCATGAATAATATTTTAAGATGTATACCGACCCATTCTATAAAGAAAGAACAGACAGCAGAAGACAATGTAACATGGTATCTGAACGTCTTTTTCAGATCAAAATGTATTGTCCTTTCTGTGGTGTCGGATTGGATAACTCGCAAATATGTTGCCGTTCCTGTGGGCGAGATATCAACTTTATAAACGAGGCAGCTTCTACAGTATCTAGGACTGCAGGTGAAGACCATTGGTCATCTCAAATTGTGCTCAAAGCTAATATTATCTTACTGAACTGCCTGTATGGGTTATTATTTACTGTACTGCATTGTAATGTGGGATGTTTTTAGCTGGGAGCTACTTTTAATCAGTCTCTCTCTCTTAGGGACTGATGCATGTTCCATCCCAGCAAAGTCAGCTGTGCATCAGTTCATGAGATACAGAGAACTAAAAGAAATTGAGAGGAAGACATTTTAAAAACCCCAAAAGAAATCAATGAAAACAGTCAAGGTTAGTTAATATTGATGTTTGATACTGCTAAGTTGCATTGTCTGACACAATAGTCTTATCTTCTGCCTCTGATTTCTCATCTAGATTTCTGTTGGGATGATGGGCAAGACCATGCATGGCTTTAAGCCCATAAGAGGTAAAACTCTACCTCTACATGTTGAACCTCAGTGGTCATCAGAGCAACTTTTGGCAGCTGCCTAGAAAAAATTAAAAGATTTCAACCAAGACATGAAAGATGGAGAATATGTCTTGCTCTATCCTGATGGCTCGCAGATAAAACATATCCCTGGGACTGAGACACCCTTGACAATTGAAAAGTACAAAGAGGCCATTGGAAAAGCTTATCAAAGGATCACATTGTACATCTGCACCCTTGAGGACTTGTCAAAGAGTAAGTATTGAAAGACAATACATATACATGTAAAACAAATCAGATTCTTTTTGTGATTAGTGGTTTGAGCTTGTTGGATTCCAGCTACACTTTAGTTGCTTGGCATGTTATTTGGGCATATATTTTTAAATAGAGAGTGATCACAAAATCTTTTGGAAGGTGACAGAGATGACTCAGAGGATGAGGAGGAGGAGGATGATGAGGTTGTTGTTAGGGTGCCACCCAATATGTCACCTCTTTCTGACACAGGGATTGATTTGTTCAAGATGTCTGTGCTGTACAGTTCAGCTACAGTAAAATGTTCTGGACAACAGTTATGAGAATAAACATATACAGTAGTTAGATTCAGTGTTAAGGCTATGAATAAGTTAGGGTTTGATGTTTACACTTGGCAGCTATGGACAATCCTGAGTGCAGTACACCAGAGTGTAGTCAGTGGTAAGTAAAATTTCTGCAAACACGTTGTTTTGGTCCCTGTTCCAGCGATATGAATGACAGTATGTTTCAGAAAGCATTTTATGTTCTCTACAACACAATGACAATTTCTACTAAGTAGTTTTTAATTACTTGTATTTTTAGGTCAACCGCAACATCCCATCCATCTAATAGACAGGTATGTAATATTCTATATTAAACTTGTTTAACTGGTTTTCAGGTTATGTATGTGATGTTCTAACTTTTATTGTGCTGTGATGTGTAATGTGATCAATGATACAGGCCAAGAGTGTGACAAGGCCCCAACAGACAACCACCTCGGAAGATCAGCTTACTTCAAGTGACTTCTACAAGTCAGTCATAAAACATAACTTTAAGAGTTTTTATTCTGACATCTTCAGTACAGTAAGAAAGTATTGGGATATTGACATAGTTTTTCATTGTTATGGCTCTGTACTTTAGAACAGTGGATTTGAAATTAAACATTAACTATTAGGTTAAATGACTGCAATACAGAGCCAAAGCAACAAAACATCTGTATCAGAATACTTTCTAGATTACATGTATCCCATTGTTTAATTTAAAAGGCAATTATTCGTGTACCTTCCTTCCACAGCACACACACCAATATCTATCATCATTGACAGCAGTTCTTCAGATTGTGAGCAAGTAGAGAAATTGCCAAAGGAACACAGCACCTAGTTGTTTACCTTAAGCTTTTCTTGTTTTCAAACCCTCAGATAAGATATATATTGTCTCAAACCAACTTGGAGTTGCTTTCAGTATAGTCCTATGATTTATTAAATCTTGGAAAAACTGTCAAGCTGGTTCTCCTCTGCAGAAGAATATGGTCATGTGGACCTCTTAAAATCTTTTACTTAATAAAGATCGTCATGTCTGAATTATGCTTATCATTTTTTAGTGATGCCGGATAGCTTACTCAAGATAAAAAGCCCATACATTAAAAAAAAAAAAAAAGTTTCAGTCACAGTTTAAATAATCCACACAACAACAAAGAGGCAGAGCTTTTCTTGCCTTCAACAGACTGTTTGCTTCTCTTCTGGACTGACAGCTGCAGATGAACTGACAGCTGCAGACGTGGTCTCCAATTTGTCTCTGAAGCTTAACACAAGCTCCTGCAGCTGATTTAACATTAACCGGGCCAATGTCTGGGATGGTGCCTTAAGAGGGTTCAAGCGATCCACATATGACCCTACCTACGTCATGATGGTGAGATTCACAGATGATGTTGGGCAGATGGAAGAGGCTTTGGACACTGGTAGGCCCACTCGAGAATTTCTTACTCTTTTGATTGACGCCATGAAGACAAGACGAGTATTTGAAGGCAAGGATAATGCCAAATACCTCTCATTCAATAGTAAAGCTTCAGACAGCAGGCTGTTATCGCTTCATGAGGACACTGGACGACAAGAAGAAAGTCAAAGATGATTACATTCAATCTACCGGAACCATCTTTCCATCCAGAGGTATAACTTATTCTGTCTATTCGGTGGGCCTTTAACATTTTTTTTACATAGTAAAAATAATTTTAGAAAAACTTGTTTTTAATCAAGTGAATGAACTCAAAACATATTTTAGAGAGCCATCAGTCTGGTTTTAGGATGAACCACAGTACAGAGACAGCCCTTTTAAAGATTTTAAATGACATCAGTAGCAATATAGATAATCATAAACTCACAGTCTTGGTACTACTGGATCTAACCGCCGCCTTTGATACAGTAGACCATCACATTTTATTAAACAGACTGAGGAACCTGGTCGGCCTCTCTGGTACTGTTCTTAACTGGTTCACGTCCTACCTTACTGATCGAAGTTTCTTTGTAAGTATGGATACATGTTCCTCGAGAATCCACGAGACAAAGTGTGGAGTTCCCCAAGGGTCAATTTTAGGTCCAACTCTTTTTAATCTTTACATGCTTCCCCTTGGGGACGTCATCAGGAGGACCTCAGGCCTCCTGTCTGCCTGGGGTGGGGTGATCCCTGTGGCGGCGCCCCCTGCGGTCATGGACCATGATTTCTCTCGGTGTGCGCGGCGCCCAAAGGTAGCTTCTTCCTCACCTCAGATCTCGGTGCCCAGCCATGTCTCCTCAGTGACAGCAAGTGTAGGCGTGTGTGCGTGAGCATGCGGGTATGTGTGTATGTGTGTCTGTGTGTGTCTGTGTGTGTGCGTGTGTGTATTCCTGCCTATGTGCCCGAGTCTGTATTTATTTGTGTATCTCTGTGTGTTTATCTGTGGGGGTGGGCGGTTTGGGTTTTTATGGTTATTCTTTGTTGTTCACGGTTTCTCTTTGTTGTTTTTATCCTCTGTGATGCACTTTGTGATTCTCGATGTATGACAAGTGCCATACAAATAAAAGTTGATTTGATTTGATTGATTTGATTTAATTTGTCAGTCGTGGACTTACCCTTGGGGACGTCATCAGGAGGCACGGTATCAGCTTTCATAGTTACGCTGACGATACGCAACTGTACATCGCCGTGTCTCCTGATGACACAGGGCCAATTGATGCCCTTTTTAACTGCATTTTAGATATTAAGTCATGGATGGCAGCAAACTTCCGCAGCTCAACCAGGACAAAACAGAGGTTTTAGTCATTGGTCCTGAAGGCCAGAGAGAGAAACTTTTACCAAAGTTACAGGATTTTAAACCATCACAATCTGTAAAAAATCTGGGCGTGATTTTTGACTCTGAGCTCACTTTTATTCCTCACATCAAAAACATTACAAAGATAGGTTTTTACCATCTTAAGAATATAGCCAGAGTCCGCCCGTTTCTCTCCCAGGCCAGCATGGAGGTGCTGATGCATGCTTTTATCTCTTGTCGTTAAGATTATTGTAATGCCCTGCTCTCTGGTCTTCCCAAAAAGAACATGTATAATCTACAATTACTACAAAACTCAGCCACACGCGTGCTGACGAGGACCAGAGGGCAGGAGCACACTACACCAGTTTTAAAATCGCTGCATTGGCTCCCTGTGCGCTTCAGGATCGATTTTAAGGTTCTTTTCTTAGTTTTTAAATGTCTTAACGGTCTCGGGCCTTCTCATTTATCTGAACTACTTTTACTCTATCAACCCTCGCTGACCCTGAGGTCCTCCAGTGCCGGCCTTTTAACCATACCACAAGTAAGAACTAAAACACACGGGGAGGCGGCATTCAGTTATTATGGCCCCCCACTGCGGAACAGCCTGCCGGAGAACCTCAGGGCAGCAGAGACTGTTGATGTTTTTAAAAAGAGGCTCAAGACCAACCTTTTTAATCAAGCTTTTAACTGAGCTTGTTTAATTCTTTTTAATTCCTTTTATGCTCATACCCATATTCTTAAATTTTTTATTATTCTATTTTATATTATTTAATTTAACTTTTACTTTCTTAATCCATCAGCTTTAGCCTTTTAACCTTTTACCCTATCATACTGTTTTGTTTTATTTTAATGTTTTAGTCGTTTTTATTCCCTCAGTTCTTAGCTTTTACTTTTACTTTTATCTTATTATACTGTTTTACTCCCTTGGATTTCCAGTGTTCCCCTAATGGGGGCCTACCACACACGTTGTTTCTGGTCTACCGATGGGGGTGTTGTCCCGTGGACCGCTGTGGCCCGGGTGGCTAGAGGGCTCTGCACCTTGGTGTGGAGCCTCCTGTCTGCCTGGGGTGGGGTGATCCCTGTGGCGGCGCCCCCTGCGGTCATGGACCATGATTTCTCTCGGTGTGTGCGGCGCCCCAAAGGTAGCTTCTTCCTCACCTCAGATCTCAGTGCCCAGCCATGTCTCCTCAGTGACAGCAAGTGTAGGCGTGTGTGCGTGAGCATGCGGGTATGTGTGTATGTGTGTCTGTGTGTGTCTGTGTGTGTGCGTGTGTGTATTCCTGCCTATGTGCCCGAGTCTGTATTTATTTGTGTATCTCTGTGTGTTTATCTGTGGGGGTGGGCGGTTTGGGTTTTTATGGTTATTCTTTGTTGTTCACGGTTTCTCTTTGTTGTTTTTATCCTCTGTGATGCACTTTGTGATTCTCGATGTATGACAAGTGCCATACAAATAAAAGTTGATTTGATTTGATTGATTTGATTTAATTTGTCAGTCGTGGACTTACTCATTTTGGCTCTGAACCCTGTCATCTTGTCGAGTGTGGATTGGCGACACTGCCTGCTCGAACTAGGAGCGTTGTCTGTGCTAGCTGCAACATGTTTGGCATTGAGGTGGTAGCGGAGGCTGGAAGTGCTCCAGTGATAGGCAAATTCTTTCTTGCACAATTTGCACACAGCTGTGCTTTAATCCAGGTTTCCACCCGGTAGTTTTTTAAAACTAAAATTTCCACCCACTGAACCCAGCAACGACTTCTCATCGGTTTCCATTTCTCGTGTTGTGTCCTGTGCATCAGTATTATGGGTTCGCCAGGAACTTGTGCAACGAGCAACATTGCGCACTGTTTGGAGTGCAAAAATAAATTGCGATTAAATGCGTTATTTTTTTTATCGCGTTATTTTTTCTGTAATAAATTAATTGTTATTAACACAATAAAGTCCCAGCCCTAAAAATAACTATAACTTGTTATTAATTATTATAATAACTATAAGTTGTTGTTATTATGTCAATAACTTTTACATGGAAAATGTATATATCCTCCAGTAATTGTTTACATATTCACAATGATCATGCAATTTTTTTCTTTTGAATTGTTTGACTGTCAATCTGTATGTTTTCTAGGTTCAAGGAGGGACTTGCAACTCTGGATTTTCTCAATGCCCTGGAACAGCATCCTGCACTGTTCATGCCATTCATGTGCTACAGTGACAACAAACTGACAGCTGATGCTTTGGAGAGCTTGTTTCATGTGCAGCTCAGTCCACCTGGTAGCACCATGCGTCAGGAGGAGACCAGAGCACTGAACTACTGGTGAGACTATCTGCTCTACGTTGAAGGTACTAACTGTTATTATAAGAAATATGCAGAATCATCACAGCAACTATCAGTGAGATATAAAGTAACTAAGTTCTTACAGCTGATAGCCAATTTCTACACTGATTCAAAAGTAGCCATAAAAGCACCCGTGCACATGAAATAATAACAAAATATAATACAAAAAAGTCACATGCCAACAAAAAATGGCACTGAGTTTATTGCAGAGACTAAAAAGTGCCTATTTTTCCTCAAAGGTCGTACATAAATGTGTTCTTAGGTCTGTGTTCCCCTTGCCCAACAACAACATAATCAGCTTTCCCATAACAATTTTTATTGCAGATAATTGCAAAGTGCAAAACAAACAAATGCTTGATACAGTTCTTACAGCATGAATATCCCCTGCATATGGCAGATCAAGTTACCCAGTGGCAGAGGTAGCAAAGGCAAGTATGCTGCAGGACCATGCAGGAATGGATGTTTCTAAAGTAAAGACATGTTTTTAAGTGATATATAATTTTGAACAGCAGTTGTCCAGTTGACTGGTGGAACCAGCGCCCTCTGTCTCTCCAAGTCTGCAAAATGAATTTGGAGATTGTCATCACCACACAGACTATGTTGAGCTGGCAGAATGCCATCAAACTGGTGAAGGGCTTCCTGGGGCACTGGGAATCCACACTCCCTTCCACCAAACCTAAGGCCAGTCAGAAATGAAAACATTGAATGAAATCATCACAAATTAAAATCATTTAAGCCTCAAAAGGTAAGTAAAAAAAATGCTGAATAAGTATTTGAACTAAAACTACAATAAATCAGTTGTAATACATTTTAAACAAAGACCTTAACTTTCCAATAACAGAAATCAGCCACAGGTTGACAGCAGCTCTTTTAGTCAAAGGCACCTTTTAGTTTTGAAGCTGATAAATCCACCCTTTGCTTTGTACATTGACAATGTAGGTTTGGTGTGGAATGGAGCTTGTGTTGTTTAATATATGAATTCCATTCTAATCACACGTCTTTAAACTTACATGAGTGAAAATGCAATCTGATATTTATGAACATGGTCACATTGCATGGATTAAATACAAACCTGTGAGCGAGGTGGTACATGGCTTCTGGTTTGCCAGATGGACAACGAGATTGACGAACAGGTTGGATGGTGTGGTTGTTCCAAAGTTGTTTGTACTCATCAAGCTCTTTTTGCAAGATGTCCAGGAACACATACCGCACTTGTGCTCATGGGTGCCGTTGAAAAGGTGCCCCTCTGTCAGGTTACTGAAGACTTCAATCCAGAACTGAGTCCTAATGGTGGAATGACAACATACACAATGTTTTACCACAGTGCTGAACATTTTTCATATGGAAATGAGTTCTAAAACAAATGCTTTCTAAAAGTATTAATTTAAACAACAAGCCTGGTTCTAATCCAGGATTTATGCATTGGTTCCATTCTTTGATTCTTGAGTTGAGATTGTCTCCCTTCTAGTTTCTACAACAAACATTTTTCTAATATTAAATTGCTGATTTCTGCAACAATAACCTAAGGAGCAAATAAAAACACCTGGCCCCAGGTGTTAAAAAAAAGTGCTCTCTGGGGAGATGCAAAGAGGGAATTTTGTACTAAAAACACTAATTCTGGAACATACACACTTGATTTCATTAATTCAGAATGCTGAAACCTCAGATAAGCAACAGATAAACTTTGGAGTCTTTTTGTACAGAAGAGTACCCCATACATTGGACGCATGTTAGCAAGGGGTATCTTTTGTGGCCAGTATGAACAGGAGAAATGATATGAAAAAACAAACAAAAAAAAACACTTCCTATTTTAATAGTATTGTTGTATTTAACTGTCTTTCTAGTGTTGTTATTCTTACAGATTGTAGACACAGCTGAAAAAAACAAATACAGGACTGACTACATAGCAGCATTACATAAATATGTTCTTGGAAAAGACCTTAAAAGGCCTGTACCTTTGCTTTCTTAAGAAAGACCACCAAATCTCGATTCTTTGGTTTGCAGTTGAGGTACCATACATGTGACTGAGGGCTCCTGCAAAGTCATCAGTATGTTGCGATCTTAATGCACATTGAATGGCTGCCATAGTGCCATTTTCAGTTCCACAGTCTCTGCGAAGGCGGGCTGGAAGTTGTCCAAACTCTGATAGACACTGCATATAATGCTGCGCAATGATCCCTGGTTAATTAATAGTGCTGCCACTCTTGAGCCAAATAACTTTCCTCAAAAAGCCATCGACGCAGCCACTGATGGCAATACCGAAGGGTTTCAGTTTATCGTAGCCATCAACATGCCACACTTTGTTTTGGTCCCGGAAAGCGTCTTTCTTACATCATCTCTTTTAACTGTCAGGTGATGCTTTTGTTGCAATGTCTGCCGCGAAGCTCTGTAACCCAACAGTTGAACTGAGCCACTCAGTTCTAGGGCAACAGTTGCTTGCACAGTGGCAATGGGAGTATAGTCTGTCCTCCTAGCTAGGCCTGCTTCCTTTAGCCTCCTCTTTATGGTGCTCAGACTCAGAACAATGTTGCGCTTTTTTTCCAGAAAATCAAGGATAACCTCATAAGTGTGGCCCTCTGAGAAGTACTTATGGATGAGCCCTGCCTCTGTGACTTCATCAGATACTGGCTCTGAAGGGAAAAGAGAACAGGGTCATTAGAAATGAAATTAGAGACATCTAAAGAAAAAATAATAATAAATAAATAATTATGTTGATTGCATAAAAGTGAAGATATTTAATATGCTCAATGTGTGAACAACTCCAGCACGAACAACAAAAAGAAAAACTTGAACTGGCATTTAACACTAAAGAAGAAATTATCAAGTTGGACCAGGTGCATACTAGGGCTGTCATTTTTTTATAAAATCAAGTTCAAACAAATTTGAAATGACACGCAATTTATTTGAATGAATTTGAATAAATTCCAGTCTCCAAATAAGACATTAAAACTCAAGTGCTAGTGAAATACTTGACTTTTAGGGAAGAGCATACCATCTTCTTGAAAAGGTGCCAAAAACTGAATGTTGCTGCCACAGGAGCCACACAAACATCCAATATGTCCAGCCAATTCGATTTTGAACAATACATTACCTGCGGAAAGGGGAAAAGGAACAACGTGAATGCTAAGTGTGGCTTAAAACATATCAAAAGTTCAAAAGATCAAAAACGTTACACACTTTTACCCTGACTGCATTGGAATTCTAGTACAGCACTCATAAGAAACAGTCATGGGGACAGAGATATATTTCCTCTAACTGCATGCCAATATTAGGCCCAATCTTCCTTTATCTCCATAGGCAAGTTATCCAGTGTTAACCAGTGTTAGTAGCCTTCAATTTGCGATTAATACTTTAAAGATCGCCAGTTATGTTTCAAAGTCATTTTATTAGCCATGTCAGCAAAACCCACCGGTAGTATAACTTGCTTGTCCCCTATTAAGGGTTCTGATAGTAACTATAGCCAGCTAACATAGCGTGTTTCACACTATATACAGTCTATGGTTTCACAATGAATTAACCGTGTGTATTTATTTCATCAGGTTATTAGAATTGGCAGGCTAATTACAAGCAAAAGGCTGACAATCGTTTCACAGCAGATCACTGCAATAGGCTAATTTCTGAATCATGCGATCACAATGTAAAAAAAAATCAGAAACACTTACTTTTTATCTAATTTTCCAACACCACTGACGGAAAGAGAACCTTAATAGCGCTGTGACTCAAAATCCGCATCAACAACAAGCGTGTCCGGACATGTGCATCACTTTTAAGTGTCTTCTGGAAACAAAAAAAGGGAAAAAAAGTGTCCTCTGGAAACACTTCCATTGTGTTGTGGTCTATTTGCATCGCTTTTTTCTAATGTGTTGCGTTGTGGTCTTTGCATCGCTTTTTTCTAATGTGTTGCGTTGTGGTCTTTGCAGCGTGTTTTCTAAATGCTGCGCATGTGTTGTCAAATTGATGAAGATGTTTTCTTAATTTGCTAATTTGTTTTGTCTTTTTGCATTTGTTTTCTTAAGTTGCAGTGCTGTGAGCTCTCAGGGCCACCGTAATATACTTCCATTTCAAGATTTGCTTTTTTATATTTTTTATTTTTTGCCAACTTTCAAAAGTTCGCTTAAAATTCGCTTGACATTTTATGGAAACATGGCTATTGTGAACTTGTATGGGGAGGACATCTTGCAGAGTAGTTCACAGAGAGCATCTACTGCTCATTGGCAGCAAAATGAAAGGGCCGATTGTTGATTGTGTGGCAGCTGCATTGCTGCTGCAGCACAGCTCCTGCCTGCCCCATCTATTTACATGGAGTTTGCCTTTGATAATTATCAATAAATATGATTTTCTTTTACCCCGCTGAAAGAGTGAGAAAGCCGGAGGGGGGACGAGAGGGAGGGAGAGGAACTGCCCTTCACCTGATGTGTGTATTCTCTTCATGTCTGTGACAAATTCTACATATACAAATATTAAACTGTAGGAAAATGTTGGTATGAATTCCATATGACTGTCTACAGGTCGTTGTCAGTAAGAGAACCACATAGAAATAGGCAAGACTCCAAATCTCTAGATGACGTAACACAGCAGCCACGCTTGACACGCGCGTGAGAAGTGCGTCTCAGGCATCCTGTGCGAATGGTCTAACCTATTATCATGGACGGCGAAATGAAAAGCGAGAGGTAACGCCACGCAGCAGCGCTGCATGCGCATCCGGTGTGTCCAGCCTTTTCGGCTGTGAGACTTCTCAATTCATCCAGCTCACTCCATCATAAAATTGTTTGTTTGTTTTCCTATGTAAGACACTTAAACTCAATTTTGTTCTACAACCCTGTTGTTGAAAAATAATAATACAGTTGCGGCCACCTCGATTTTCCCCTCCTAACCAAAAGCCTTTCTGCTGCCAGCCAACTTCCAGCCTGTTCCTAGTCGATTCCCAGCCACTGGGAGTCACCCCCACTCACGTGCCTAGATTCCACAGTAAACATGCCCATTCATTCAATTGCACGGTGTCACCATGAAATGGCGTTTCCCTCACAAAGAAACCTATAGAGAATATAAACCCACTTAAACCTAAACCTTATTCTTTTTTTTTTTTAAACCTTATTCTTTGACTCTATTAGATCCTAGAGGCAAATATTACACTTTTACTCCACTACATTTACTTTAAAGCTTTATACAATATATACAATGTACATTATCTAGGTTTTGTACCAATAGCAGTGGGGGGAAGTATTTGTTATGGTCGGGTGTAATCAGGGGTGTAATGCTATTTGTTTCAGTACCGGAGCACACCTTAGATGTGCTCATGCATGTGTACAGGCGCACGACTAACCTTGGGAATATTTTTCATCAAGCATACTTTTCAACTCATCCATTTCCTCAACTTGTGGAAATGGGTTTCACATATTTATCACCAAGGAGGTCGTGTAAAACCTGGACACACATGGAGTTGGTGACAACAGACAGCCTGACTGATTGTTTATTCACAGCTGCTGTGGTGCACTGTAACTTTTGTCATAGTGATTGTTCATCTGTGAATATTTTTGCCACTGAAAATTTCAGAGCCGTAACTCTTGACTCTGCACAAAGCCTGGACATTTCTAGCATAAAATACAATCATTTACTCACCCAGATAACTTTGGTGTCATTTGGAGTCGTTCGGACGAAATTAGATCCAGTGGAGCACCGCGTATATCCATAAAGTTCACTCCACTGACTTCGACGTACGATTCACCGCTCAGTGAAGCGTCTATGTATATATATGTATATCTATGGCTAGAGTACCGCCTCCTCAGCGCGAGCTGAACGATAAATCTAACACAGCAAGAGAGGCAGAACTTAAGGCAGAACAGCCAATCATCAGCCGGTCACACTGAAAGCCGGTGTCATGTTTGAAGCAACAACAGGAAAAACTGCAGAAAAAGTGTGGGTGTTGAACCCTCTAACCGGGAAAAGTAACACCCACATCCCCCACGGGCGGATGCCCCTGTGAAACACACACAACACATGAAAATGGCTCTTACATAAGCAAGGCATCAAAATGACAGCACCGCCACGCCCACCAGGTATAAGGGAGACGAAAGATTGTGATAACTGTTCCTCAGCAAGGTCTGTTGCTGATACTGACTAACATGAAGTCTGTGCTGTTACATCTGTAGGAGAAGATAGTTACAGTATGCGGCTTGTAGATGGGTGAGTGTCCAATGGCTATGTTAACTGTGTGGCATTACAGATCGCTCATCAATTGTCATGTTGTAGTGTATCATGTGCCATGTGTTTGGCTTTTGATGTCATGTAAGGCATCTGGTGTTTGTCCTCACTTGCATTGCTGACCAAAGACAGTGCTTCAGTTGCCTTTGTTCAAAAATGTATACATGTGGTATGTGCAAGAGACAGTGTGTGTGTATGTGGGCTTTTGGTTTGACTTCAACTGTGTTTCTCTTGTTTTCATTCTTATTTTGAGACATGTATTTGTATAAAAAAAATATGCATGTGTTATGTGTGAGAAACAGTGTATGTGTGTGTGTGGCTTGTGATTTCACTTCAGCTGTGTTTCTCTTGTTTGCATTCTTATATAGAGACATTGTATTTGTATGAAAAGTGCTATATAAATACAGTCTGATTGATTGATATGAGGCAAACCTCTTCTGTCTAGTGGGTGAGGCTATGGAAAGGTGCCTATCTTAAGAGGAGACATGTGACCACAACACAACAGTTCCACCTACTGGACAATTGTGGCGAACACACACCATACATGGAGATGCCTGTTACAATCACTACGCTGCAAAATTGACTGCCCACCACGCCACCCAGGGATATCAAAGGAGAAAGATTTCCACAACTGCTGATCATCAAGATCTCAACTTTGAACCAAAATAGCCAACTTCCCATTGGACTGAAGGTATGGGTTAAAGACGCTTTTTTGTGCATCTAATCATGATACATATGCGTACCGACTGTCGTTCATGTATGTGCGTGTAGGAGGCGGGGCTTCAACTTTGACAAAATGCCAACTGTGAATCATAATGGCAAACTTCCTGTTGGACCGAAAGTGACGATGCCTGGAGGTATTTTGTGCGTCTTGTCATGATACATATGCACACCGAATTTCGTTGATATACGATATACATCTCTTCACTTAACACAGTATTGATGCAGAGACGTATTCAGGGCGAATCCCTATACATGTGTGACCACTTTGGTGAGGATGGGAAATTGTATGTTGAAGTTATAAGGACTTCCTCTGTGATGGCGAAGGATCGAAATTTACCACACTGCAAGTTTGCCTGTGTCCACTATGTGGCCCTAGAGCTCATCCATCAATTATATGTCATGTTGTAGTGTATGATTTGGAGAAAACAACCTGTGAATGTCATGTAAATTGGATGATGTTTGTCGTCACAGCACATAGCTGAGCAAAAGATAGTGCCTCAGTAAGCTTCTGTCAGAAATGTAAACGTGTAATGTATGAGAGAAAGTGTGTGTGTGTGTGTGTGTGTGTGTGTGTGTGTGTGTGTGTGTGTTTTTTGGTTATACTTCTGTTTGGTTTTGCTTGCTTTTATTGTGTGAATCTCTTTGTGCTACACTATATTTGTATGAAATTTGCTATATAAATAACGTCTGATTGATTGATATGAGGCTGACTTCCTGTCTTCAGTGTGTGCTGCCATGGAAAGGTTCCTACCTAAATAGGTGCATGTGACCCAAAACACAACATAGCCACCTAGTGGACAGTTTGTGTCCAACACACACCATACATTGGCATGGCTCCTACAATGGCAAAGCATTCAAAGATCAAACAATCATGCCAACCAGGAATAATGTAGGCGAAAGCTTTTGACAACTTTTCATCATCACAATATGAGGATGAGACTCAATGACTGAAGTCAGTGGTGTTAAATCTGTAGGACAAGTTAAAGACAGTACGAGGCATAGAAATGGGTGAAAATGGCAGCGAAATCTCAACTTTGAACCAAAATGGCAGACTTCCCGTTGGACTGAGGGTATGGGTCCAAGAGGGTTTTTTTGTGCGTCTGGTCATGATACCAAATTTCGTTAGTGACTAGTTATGTGCATATAGGGGGCGGGGCTTCAAGTCTGACAAAATGGCCGCTGTGAACCAAAATGGCCCACTTCCAGTTGGACCGGTGCCTCGGGGTATGTTGTGCATCTGGTCATAATACATATGTATACCGAATTGCGTTCATGTATGTGCATGTAGGAGGCGGGGCTTCAACTTTGAAATATTCCAGGGGACGCTATGGAGCCATTTTTTAACTTAACACAGTATTGATACATAGACGTATTCAGGGCCAGCCCCTCTACATGTGTGACTAATTTGGTGTAGATGGGCCATTGTATGCTGTAGTTATGAGGACTTCCTGCGTGATGGCGAAGGATCGAAATTGACTGCACTGCTACGCCCACCAGGAATCACGTAGGCAAAAGCTTTTGACAACTTTTCATCATCAAGGTATGAGGATGACACTTAGTGACTGGGAAGTCTGTGTCGTTACATCTGTAGGCCAAGTTAAATAATGTACGAGCCATAGAAATGGGTGGAAATGGCAGCGAAATCTCAACTTTGAACCAAAATGGCAGACTTCCCGTTGGACTGAGGGTAAGGGTCCTAGAGGATTTTTTGTGCGTCTGGTCATGACACATAAGCGCACCGAATTTCGTTCATGTATGTGCATGTAGGAGGTGGGGCTTGAAGTTTGAAATATTCCAGGGGGCGCTATGGAGCCATCTTTTCACTTAATACAGTATTGATGAATAGCCCTATTCAGGGACAACCCCTCTACATGTGTTACAAATTTGGTGTAGATGGGCCATTGTATGCTGAAGTTATAAGGACTTCCTGCGTGATGGCGAAGGATCGAAATTGAAGGCACTGCCACGCCTACCAAGCACAACGCAGGCTGTTGAAGGTATGAAGATGCTACTGAGTGAATGTGAAGTCTGTGGTGTTAAATCTGTAGTACGAGTTAGTTAAAGTGTAACTAAACCCCTAGGTTTTGGCTGAGGTGCATCAAGGGCTGGAAATTCAAAAAATGCCTTGATTGTGGGCGGGGCTCCAGGAGCAGTTAAGACACGTCCAGTCACTCTGTGCAGCCTCCAACAGAGCCCCCTCCCACACCACCACCACTACACTCACACACACAAAAACACACACAGAGGGGCGGGGCGAACAGTGGTGGCTCGTGATGTAAGCTGTCTCCAAAACGTCATCGGCCTCCATCTCAGCCAATAGCAAAATTCGATTGTAATAGCCGGGTTTCAACCCATAGAGGGCAGTCACCTTTTACATTTTTACAACAAAATACACCAAATTGAAATACTTTGACTAAAATGTCAAGAGTTGGACCAGAATACATCAACAACACTACTTCATACCCAAATACATTTGTTTTCAGCAGAAAAAAGTGGTTTGGGGGTTTAGTTACACTTTAAAGTACAAGGCATAGACATATTGGGTCCGTACAGAATGGGAAAAGCCATAAGGGGGTAATCAAAATTAACCGCACCGCCACACCCACCAGGTATATCGGAGGCAAAAGCTTTTGACAAGGTGTCATCATCAAGGTCTGAAGATGATATTTTATGAGTGTGAAGTCTGTAGGCCAAGATAAATAAAGTACGAGGCTTATAAATGGGTTCCTACAGAATGGGAAAAGCCATAAGGGGGTCTCGAAATTGACCGCACCACCACGCCCACCAGGTATATCAGAGGCGAAAGCTTTTGACAAGGTGACATCATCAAGGTCTCAGGATGATACGTAGTGACTGTGAAGTCTGTGGCATTAAATCTGTCGGAGTAGTTAAATAAAGTACGAGGCATAGAAATGAAAAAAAAAATGAATGGGAAAAGCCACAAGGGGGGCGTTAGGGGGCGCTACTGAGCTGTCATGCCATGCATGGTGGCAGATGTGGTATCGAATTAACGTACTCATGGGTAAGAAGGTACGGGCCAAATTTGGTGAGTCTGCGAACATCCTAAAGTCCCTAAAAATGCGTAAGAAAAACGAAATTCGCTGCACGCCGTTCAAGATGGCCAACTTCCTGTTGCGGGAAAAATTCTGAAAAAAAAAATTCCAGCCTGAAACCTTGAGACCCATGAGTCCTGCGAATTTCAAGACGATCCGAGAAAATGTTCGCGGGGACAAACGTTAGGTGGCGGTATGGAGTCCGCTGGCCACACCCACCCCCAGTCATTTTGAATTATCAAATTTTTCAACACATGTGATGTATGTTCCAAGTTTGGTGAGTTTTGGGGTATGTTAAAGCCACCAAAAATGCGATCTCGTGCAAGGAGCAGTGATGAACGGGCCCTCGCCCCGTGGGCTGTGGCACCGTCGGAGTGCTGTGTGTCCAGATGTGTGTTTGTCCGTTGTCTGTGGAAAGGTTCTGACCTAAATGGGATCCGTTTCACTGAAAACACAACAGTGACATCTTCAGTGACTTCCTGTGTCCTGTGGGTGGCGCTATAGAAAAGACACAGTATTGATGCAGAGACGTATTCAGGGTGAGCCCCTCTACATGTGTTAGCAATTTGATGCAGATGGGCAATGTATGTTGAAGTTATAAGGACTTCCTGCTTTATGGCGAGGGATCAACTTTGAAGGAAAATGGCGGACTTCCTGTTGGGCTGAGGGCATGTGTCCAATACGGTTTTTTGTGCGTCTGGTCATGATACATATGCGTACTGACTTTCGTTAATATGTGTGCATGTAGGAGGCGGGGCTTCAAGTTTGAAATATTCCAGGGGGCGCTATGGAGCCATTTGTTCACTTATCACAGTATTAATGCAAAGACCTATTCAGGGACAAGCTCTCTACAATTCTAACCAATTTGGTGTAGATGGGAAATTGTATGTTGAAGTTATAAGGACTTCCTGCGCGATGGCGAAGGATCGAAAATGACCGCACCGGCACGCCCACCAAGCACAACACAGGCTGTTGAAGGTCTGAGGATGCTACTGAGTGAATGTGAAGTCTGTGGTGTTAAATCTGTAAGACGAGTTAGTTAAAGTACAAGGCATAGACATATTGGGTCAGTACAGAATGGGAAAAGCCATAAGGGGGTCATCAAAATTGACCGCACTGCCACACCCACCAGGAATAACGTAGGCAAAAGCTTTTCACAACTTTTCATCATCAAGGCATGAGGATGATATTTAGTGACTGGGAAGTCTGTGGTGTTAAATCTGTAGGCCAAGTTAAACAATGTACCAGGCTTAGAAATGGGTTCCTACAGAATGGGAAAAGCCATAAGGGGGGTCGCGAAGTTGAACACACTGCCACGCCCACCAGGTATAACGTAGGCGAAAGCTTTTCACAGGGTGTCATCATCAAGGTCTGAAGATGATATTTAGTGAGTGTGAAGTCTGTGCCGTTAAATCTGTAGGAGGAGTTAGTTGAAGTACGAGGCACAGACATTGGGTCCGTACAGAATGGGAAAAGCCATAAGGGCGGCATTAGGGGGCGCTACTGAGCTTTCCTGCTGCGCATGAGGGCAGTTGTGGTATTGAAATAATGTACTCATGGGTAAGAAGCTACATGCCAAATTTGGTGAGTCTGCGAATATCCTAAAGTCCCGAAAACAACATTGGAAAATTGAAAATCGCTGCACGCCATTCAAGATGGCCGACTTCCTGTTGCGGCAAAAATTCCAACAAAAATAATTCCAGGCTAAGTCCTTGAGACCCATAAGTCCTGTAAATTTCATGACGATCCGAGAAAGTTTTTGGTCACATGACCCGACGTTAGGTGGCGCTATGGAGTCCCCTGGCCACACCCATCCCCAATCATGTTGAATTATCAAATTTTTCACCACATGTGACGTATGTTCCAAGTTTGGTGAGTTTTGGGGTATGTTCAGGCCGCCAAATATGCGATCTTGGGGAAGGACAAAAAATAATAAATAATCCTTACAGATACAATAGGTCCTCGCACGAGATTCGTGCTCGGGCCCTAATAATAACTAGAAACATTTGTATTTCCTACGAAAATACAGTGTGAATGCTGAAAGCTGAAGTGATTTTGGAAATCTGCTGAATGTAGTACTGGAAAACACTTGCCGGAAATGCACAAAACTATGAGAATGAATGGTCAAGAATTTGCAGAAAAAGCTGAATTTTTCAAAGCTGAAAAGGCAGAAAAGGTGAAAAGGAATAGGCCGAATGGGTTGGAAAAGCTGAAGATTTTGAAAGTTGAACAGTTTCTAAGGTGAATATTTTGATAGTTGAACAGTTTCTCTAGCTGAACATCAAGCTGAATATTTGAAAAGGTTGAAAAGCTGAAAAGGTTGAAAAGTTGAAAAAGTTGAAAAGCTGAAATGGTTGAAAAGCTGAAAAGGTTGAAAAGCTGAAAAGTAATAGGTTGAAAGAGCTTAAAAAGCTGAATATTATAAAAGCTGAACAGTTTCTCTAGCTGAACATAAAGCTGAATATTTGAAGAAGCTGAAAAGGTTGAAAGCTGACAGTCATAGGCTGAAAGAGCTTAAAAAGCTGAACAGTTTGACAGCCAAACAGTTTCTGTAGCTGCACAGATGCTGGAGTAGTAGCAGAACCAAAGCTGAAAATGTCCCCATAAGAATGAATGGGAAAACACCTCCCAAACACCTGCAGGTTTAGAAAAAAGTGTAATGGTTATGGCCAAAATATGTATGCAGTGAGTAACAGGAGACATTGCTGAACCATGTGATGTCTTTTTTATTTCTGTAGAGTGAAAAATGAGGGCACAACAGCGAGAGACAAAACCGGTACCGTCTGCTCCACTCCAGAGATTTAGGCTCCAAATTAACACTGCGGCTTATGGGGGAGTTGCTGGAGTGCTTGTCACTCGAGGGCTTCTACAGTCAAAAGTTTAAGTCGCACATCTGAAATAAGACCATCATCTGAAAGCCAACAAGATTTCCTACATTTCTATGTAAATATTGTCTATGTGAAGTAAAAGCTGTGGGACCCAAATCAAGCTGAAGAGAGTTTTTTCTAAAGTTTTTGCAGCTGCTCTAGCGATGATGTCACCCACTCTAGCTCACGCAATACACACCCATTATAAACCCAGAAGACGAGCTAAAAATCCTTCAAACTAAAACTGTGATAATTTCAAAACCGTAAAAGATTTTAAAATTTCAAGGTCTTGTGACTATTTTAAAGTTGGAATGGTGTCTCTAGCTCAAAGTATGAGAGAGCAGAAGAGGTTGAAAGTGGATGAGTTTTGAAGAGGATTTGAAGATTTTCCCATTTGCTTCCATATTACATTTTTTTTTCAAAAAGCTGAATATTTGAAAAAGTTGAAAAGCTAAAAAGCTGAAAATAAGAAGGCTGAAAGAGCTTAAAAAGCTGAACATTTTGATAGTTGAACGGTTTCTATAGCTGAACGTATGCTGAAGTAGTAGCAGAATGAAATTTGAGAAATTCCCCATAAGGAAAATTTTGCAGAAAAAGCTGAATATTTCCAAAAGTATAAAAGATAGAAATACCAATAATACAAGCAAGAATGTCCTTAATGAGCTGCACATTTTGATAGTTGAATGGTTTCTGTAGAACAAAATTTGTAGGAGTAGTAGCGAGCCAAAAAACGTACGGAAGAAGAATAATAAAAACTTTATTAAAACTGCAAGCAGTGATGAACGGGCCCTCGCCCCCCCACGTACGTCGGGCCGTGGCGCCGTCGGAGGCTGTGCGCCCAGATGTGTGCTTGCCTGTTGCCTGGCGAAATTTCCTACCTAAATGGGATACGTGTCACACAAAACACAACAGTGACATCTTCAGTGACTTCCAGTGGGTGGCGCTATAGATATGACACAGTATTAATGCAGAGACGTATTCAGGGTGAGCCCCTCTACATGTGTGAGCAATTTGATGCAGATTGGCAATTGTATGATGAAGTTATAAGGACTTCCTTCTTGATGGCAAAGGATCAAAATTGACCGCACGGCCACGCCCGCCAGGCACAACGCAGGCTGTTGAAGGTATGAGGATGCTGCTGAGTGAATGTGAAGTCTGTGGTGTTAAATCTGTAGGAAAAGATAGTGAAACTACAAGCCATAGAACTTGGGAACGTACAGAATGGGTAAAGCCATAAGGGGGTCATTGAAATAAACCATATCACCACGCCCACCAGGAATGACGTAGGCAAAAGCTGAGCACAACTTTTCATCAACAAGGTATGAGGATGCTACTGAGCGAATGTGAAGTCTGTGGTGTAAAATCTGTAGGACGAGTTAGTTAATGTACGACCCCTGGAAATGGGTTTCCTACAGAATGGGAAAAGCCACAAGGGGGTCATCAAAATTGACTGCACTGTCACGCCCACCAGGAATTTACGTAGGCAAAAGCTTTTCACAACTTGTCATCATCAAGGCATGTGGATAAGGCGTAGTCACTGGGAAGTCTGTGGTGTTAAAGCTGTAGGCCAAGTTAAACAATGTACAAGGCATAGAAATGGGAGAAAATGACGGCGAAATCTCAACTTCGAACCAAAATGGCAGACTTCCCATTGGACTGAGGCTGAGAGGGTTTTTTGTGCGTCTGGTCATGATACATAAGCGTACCAAATTTTGTTCATGTATGTGCATGTAGGAGGCGGGGCTTTGAGTTTGAAATATTCCAGGGGGCGCTATGGAGCCATTTAGCAACACCTGCTGGTAATTTTTGGTGTGAGGGTCCACAGATGCCGTGTGCAAAGTTTGGTGCAAATCGGAGAAATTGGCGATGAGGAGTTAGCAAAAGTAGGTTTGCGACATTTTGCGAATTAGCGAAAAAATTAGGTAACCGGAAGTGGGCGTGGCCTATATCAAGAGATTCAGCACAATTCACTGAACGCGTGGATATAAGGTTTTTGAATGTCTGACAAAGTATGTGGGAGTTATGAGCCAAAACGCACTTTGCTTGATTATAGCGCCACCTAGTGGTGGAAATTCACAACGACAACAGATTAAAAAAATTTTCGCCAGGTCTGATCTATATTCCAAGTTTGGTGAGTTTTGGGGTATGTTCAGGCCGCCAAATATGCGATCTGGTGGACAGGAAAAAAATAATAATTAAAACTGCAAGCAGTGATGAACGGGCCCTCGCCCCCCCACGTACGTTGGGCTGTGGCGACGTCAGAGGCCGCGCGCCCAGGTGTGTGCTCGCCCGTTATCTGTCGAAAGTTCCTACCTAAATGGGATACGTGTCACACAAAACACAAGTGACATCTTCAGTGACTTCCTGTGTCCAGTGGGTGGCGCTATAGATATGACACAGTATTGATGCAGAGACTTATTTTGGATGAGCTCCTCTACATATTCAGGGCGAATCCCTATACATGTGTGACCAATTTGATGCAGATGGGAAATTGTATATTGAAGTCACAAGGACTTCCTGCGTGATGGCTAAGGATCGAAATTGACCGCACCGCCATGCCCACCAAGCACAACTCAGGCTGTTGAAGGCATAAGGATGCTACTGAGTGCATGTGAAGTCTGTGGTGTTAAATCTGTAGGATGAGTTAGTTAAAGTACAAGGCATAGACATATTGGGTCAGTACAGAATGGGAAAAGCCATAAGGGGGTCAACGAAATTGACCGCACTGCCACACCCACCAGGAATAACTTAGGCAAAAGCTTTTCACAACTTTTCATCATCAAGGCATGAGGATGATACTTAAATGTGTTAAATCTGTAGGATAAGTTAGTTAAAGTACGAGGCGAACTGTACTGATTATGTGATATAGTTGAGAGCAAAACACCTCTCTTTGTCACTTTCCACGATACATGGTGGGTCAGGATCTCAATCACAACACTTTGTAACAGCATCCATATGATTATAAACAGTTGGCAGCGGGGTTAGACTTTATACTACTTTTACTGCTACTACTACCACTACCACTACTACTACCAGTACTACTACTGGTTACTGGTTAACTTGTGATATGTACTCTAAGTATTTGAGTAGGAACAATCCTGGCACACCTGAAGGAATTTAACATTTAATAAGAAGAGAGGTTCTAGTTGTTCCATCAGTGCTACAGGTGTAATCAGTCATCCAACCAACCATGTGTATGCATTTGTGAAGTTTGGAAAACATTGGACATTTTTCTGAAAGTGAGAAGATGAGGAATCGAACCCTTGATCATAGGATCACTACTACTAGTTGTAGTACTACTATCGCTACTACTACTACTGCTGCAACAATCACTGCAAAACTACTAATAATACTGCTGCTGCTAAACTGCAGCCTCCACTGCTATGTTGTGGCAGAGGGGGTAAAGCTCATGGTTCATGATCCCACGATCAGGGGTTCCTTATCTTCACATTTTTATTTAATTTTTCTGTCTTCCATATGTTTTTTGTCATGTTTCAACTCTGGTGTGCTTGTATTCATCTTTATTAAACCTCTTGTACTTTTACAAATATTAAGCTTTTCTCAACAAAATGTTGCCATAGAGAATGAATGGAAGGCACATGATCATGATGTCAGCAGTTAGAATCGCACCTCCAGCTACAACTACAACCTTTAGTAGTGCTATGACGATGGCAGCGCATGAGTACCTTCTTTAATCTTTGCTACATTTCTGTTATTATATTTTGCTCCTTTATCACCTTTATGCCCCCTCCACTGAAGCGCGCCTTGCTTACAATAGAGATGCACTCATCAACACCTGTTGTGTTGGGCTGGGATTAAGTATTATTAAGAATCAAGACTATCTCTGCCAGTGGCATCTCCCGAAAGGCCAGCCAGAACAGCAGGACAAAAATGTCACCATAAGCAATGGAAAGGTCCCAGGAAGAAAGGAAAGAGAGCTGGGATCAGAGATAAGCTGACCCAACTTGGACCTAAAGCCATTCCTCTACCAAGCCTTCTTCTGGCTAATGTCCGGTCACTGGAAAATAAAGGGAATGAGACTGCTGTCATCCCGACTAAAGCTATTGCACTAGATGAGCGGACCTTGTTCAGAGCTGACATGACACAGGCCTCCAGTAAGAGGAGAGGAGCAGGGCTCTGTGTCTACATAAATATAGCTTGGTTCTCAAACACAGTGTGTAGACAGTGTTCACTAGATGTCAAATTGTGCTAAAATGACGAGCAAATAAGGTAATTCGGTAACACTATTAGGGAACACATATTAACCATGAACTAGTTTCTTATTAGCATGCATATTAGTAGGATATTGGCTGTTTTTAAGCCATTATAAATCACTTACTAATGCCTTATTCTGCATGATCATATTCTGCAACTACTAGGCCATTAACTACTGTGAGAGTTTTCCCTCAATAACTTCCTCATCACTGCTTATTGATAGTGAGTTAGGGAGTTGTTGTAAACCACTTAATAAGAATAAGCTAATAAGAAACTAGTTCATGGTTAATATGTGTTCCCTAATATAAAGTGTTACCGATAATTCACCAGTTTTTTTTATTGTTGCTGTGTACCATTTGCTCAAACTTAAAAAATGCACTGCAGGAATTGTATGATGTCATCAGCAGCAATATGACAAAACAACCCGATGGAATTTTCATTGTGGCTGGTGATTTTAATCCAGCAGACCTCAGACATGTTTTACCTAAACTCTACCAGCATGCCCAGATCCCCACCAGAGGAAGAAATATCCTGAACCATGTGTATACACATGTTCCTTGCAGCTACAAAGCCCTCCTACGTCCTCCATTTGGCCTGTCGGGTCAAATTTACCTGCTTCTTCTGCCTACTTACTCCCAGTTGATGAAGAGCAAAAACTCTTTAAGTATGAACAGATAAAGCTACAGCAGCCCAACAGGAATGTACAGACAGGAAAATGTTCAGATACTGCCACTCAGGATAACAACATCAGTCTTAAGGAATTTACCTCTTCAGTGACATCATATATCAGCAAATGTGTTGATGATGTGTTGATCACAAAGACAGTAAGATCATTCCCCAACCAGAAGGTCTGGATGAATGGAGAGGCAAGGGCTGTATCAACAGCCAAAAAAGCTGCCTTTCAGTCAGGTGACAAGAGACTATACAACACCGCCAGACCTAGAAGGAAAGCTGGCATATCTACTACTAGCTACTAATGCCCTCCACTCAGTCTTCACACACCTGGAGAATAAGAACAGCTACATCAGAATGTTGTTGATTTCAGCTCAGAATTCAATATAACCTCACCCATGAAGCCATTTGGATGGCACTCACACCTCCTCTACATTAGCGCTCAACACCGGTCCCCCCTAGGGCTGTGTGCTCAGTCCACTCCTGATCACACTGTAACCCATGGCTGTGTAACCAGGTTGGAAATGTACCTTTATTTTCATTTTGAAATCTCACCAAAATCCTGATTATATACTGAAGGAGATCAGTTTTATTTATTTTCACTCTTATTTTGAAGCTTGGTCAAGAGACATTAAATCGGTACTGTTTCTTGAAGAGTTTGCCGTCTGTTTGACCCAGACACCTGGGTGCTCTCAGTATGCGCTGTGCCCACTGAGAGCAGGTATGTGGTGTTTTCTCTCGTCATGGTTACACTTTATTTCGGTGTTAAAGATGTTATAAACATGATAAAAATATTTGTAGGGATGCTAAATGAAGACTATGATAGGTCTGTGGTGTGTTTCGCTAAGAGAACTTTATTTTGGTAGGTTTATAGTAGCACATGTATTCAGTTTTCGTAGCTCTTTTCACGTTACATTCACGTGTCGCATGTGTGTGTGTGTGTGTGTATGTGTGCTTGCTAACAGGGGCCTGCTGTGTTTCATGTGAAACGCCATGTCACAGTCCTGTTTCATTTACTCATCATACAGGCATGGAGACTTTGTTGGTTATTTGCATTGTTGTATTTACTGTTTCTATTTTGTATTTAACTGGTTGTTTGATTGGATTTAAATTCATACAGGCACAATTTAACACATTTTATTTCATTTATTTTCATGATTTTATTAAAAAGCATTTTATTCTGTAAATGTTAGTTTAAACATGATAGTCTCAGTCTGCGCTGTGCCCACTGAGAGCAGGGGCCTGCTGTGTTTCATGTGAAACGCCATGTCACAGTCCTGTTTCATTTACTCATCATACAGATCTGACCATAGTCCTGTTGAATAAACAACCAGTGGATGTCAAGACCTGAGTCCCTCGTCTATCACACTTCTACACCGAGAACACAACGCAGAATACAGAGAAGTTAACGGATGTGCATCACAGACATTAACAGAAAAGACACACCCGTTACAGCTGCATTCCCAGACATCAAGAGAACTGTATAGTGAAGTATGCAGATGACACCAGCATCATGGACTGCCTTACAAACAACAATGAGAGTTCATATCAAGAGGAAATCAACATTCATGCAGAATGGTGTACAGGGAATAAAGGAGGCAAAGACACACAGCCCTGTCTACATTAGTGGAGCAGAGGAAGAGCAGGTGAAAAGTTTAATATTCCTCAGAATTACCATCAGACAGAATTCAACCTTGTCATCACACATCCCCTGCCTGGTTAAAAAAGCACAAAAAAGGGTCTACTGCCTATGGAAACTTAAACTTTTTACAAAGAAGCAATAGAGAGCATCCTGACTGCAAACATCACAAATGCATGGTTCATGGACAGCACAGAACAGACAGGCTCTGTTGCGGGTGATTCAAACTGCCCAGAACATTATTGGCACCCATCTACAGAGCATCCGTATTGGTGAAGTGAGATGTCTGCACAGAGCCAAAGGATACTAAAAGACAACACCCACCCCAGCCACAGTATTTTCTCTCTGCTGCCATCTTGAAAAAGATTTCGAGATTACTACTGCCATACCACCTGACTACATAACTGCTTCATACCTCAGGCTGTGAGACTCCTCAATTCATTCTCCACACTCCGTGTTATAAAATAGATTGTTTGGATTTTTCTCTGAAAGTAGCATAAAAGGACTTAGTTTCGTTTTTGAACATATGTGTCCTCATTATGTGGTTGTAATATACAGTCTGCAGAGCTCAAACCAAATTACAATGGTTTCATGAATTCAACAACAACTGGAAGAGAAGAATAACCAATCTAGTGCAGTTCCTCATGCATAGCAGACTATGGATGTGTTTGCTTTGACCGCTTTTTACCATATTAAGAGTGCTCTGTGTATGGTGCATTGTTTATGGTTTCATGGACTGCAAATAAACATGACTTGGTACAGGACTCAAACCAACACAGCCTCTTAAAAGCTGAGAAACCACTTAAACAAACAATAATCTGTACTTTAAGGAAAGCTTGCTGGTGTATGTTGTAAACTGTGTTCTGATTATAAATATAAAGCTCAGCCTAAAAATAGATTAGTAAACTTTCTATTCATTAAACTATTCTTGTCAATAAAATACCACCGACAGAGTCCATCTGGGTTCACCCTGCTCTCCATGTCTGTTTACAACTCTAAATAGATTAAAAGGAAGTGCTGGGGAATTCCACTGCAGGCCCACTGAACAGTTGGATCCTGCATTACTTCTGCAAGTTGGAAACTTTAGAACCTTTTCTGAGTGTGTTACTTGTATACAATCACCAAGAGAGGTCATCTGGTATGGATGTGAACACAAAACTTGTCATCAATAATATATAATGAGTTAGACTCAACTATACATCTGGTTCAAGTGAAGCAAAAGTTGTGGGATGTGACTCTTAATCAGATCAAAGTCACACGTACTGGACACAAGGCAAAGAACACCACCAGGGTTGGGGGTTCAACTCCCTATGTCGCTCAATTGATATACACACTCTTGATTTTAAACAAATAACGGAAATGCCAGCACTGTAAATAAAGTACCGTGGTCAGTGTCAAAGTAACCATGCGGCTGTAACGCGTTACTAACAGTAGTTAACGTTACCGCGCAGCACCGGTGCGCCCCGATTCCATTTTTTTTTTTTTTTTTAAGCTAACCCGGGAGAGACGCCTACCTGCTTCCACTATGTCGGTCAGGTCGTGGTTGGTGGCTGTCAAGGGAAACTCCTTCAGTTTTCGGGAGCTGAGGTTGAGGACGCCGCTGGCCGCCGCCTCCTCTAGCGCCCGCTCCAAGCCCCGGTTGGGAGGCAGGTTACCACTGCCGATGTGAGTCTGGATCGACGGAGAAGAACCGAGCTGGGAGAGAGGAGGACGAGCCGACTCCTGTCCCAACGTCGCCATAATAATGTCCACCCTCTCCGCCGTTATCCGCGTATATGTCAGTGATATCCGATGGAGCGCGCGAGATTAGCTAACGTTTAGGTAAGCAGACAGACAGCGATTTATTCGTGCCGTGCCGTGCAGTGTCGCGCGTTCAGTTTCCTCCTTGATTGTCGCCGCCGCGTCCGTCTCCCTGTGCGTCAACAACAATACAGCAGAGCCACATCCGGTCGACAACTTTCAAAATAACATATCCTCCAGTTTACTAAGTAGTTCTGTTGCATTTACATTTAGAATGATTTAGAAACGTAACTCATTTGTTTGTCAATTCGCTTATTTAGTAATAAAGATGACAGACACAAACTAAAGTAGACTAGAAATATCTACTACCTAAAAAGACTAACTACTTTAATCTGTGTTTTAATTATACAATTAAATGTGCTCCATTTTACTTGCATAAAAAAGCTGGGGTCAACTAGATTAAAGATGAAAATTCTCAGAAAAAATGAATGAAAAAAATAACAGAAAAATGGGAGGATATATAGGCCACACCTGCTCTAAAGATCTTTAGAACTGAGTCTCAATACGCCCTTACAAAAATAAAAGTTACACAGATAAAAAAGTAGTTAATTTTGATGTGTGTGAGAGCCTTTAAACTGGTTCACTTGAAAGGATGCCTGACTTTAGATTGTATTCATGCCATTCTGATGTTCCACTGCCCTCGCTAGTATTTTTATTCTGAAGATACACCCTCTACATTTCCGTTTTCTCTCTCTATTTGTTTGATTTCACTCACTAACTGCGGTTGCTCAGTTCACTGTGTAGCTGTGAAAAAAATAAATAAAATAAAAACATTTCAAAAACGAAACAGGGAGATTAAAACGCGTTTGAAACTCAGTAGACGGTGACATCTGCTGGATAGAATCAAAACATGCTGCCTGTAAGTAGAAAAGAAAGGCCAAGTTTTACAGACGCTCCTAACGAAGTGTTACCTCAGAGACACTGTGGGTTAATGTGATAACATGTGTTTCTACCACCTCGACCCTGTGTTCTAGTCCTAGGGGCCCATTTATCCACACATCTGCTGAATATTTAGGATTAGGCTATATTTAAATCTGTCAGCAGGACTCATACCAGAAAGGAACAAATTCTTAATAAAGGGTAACTCCAGCAATTTTACAACTTAACGTGTGTTAACAGGTTTTGGGGAGTACTGCTGCATATGTGAAAAGAGAAATATAAACCCTTGTGTCTCCAGAGGAAGCTGCATGTAATTTGATAAATTGCTTCCAGTGCTGTCACTGAGTGGCCAGTGGCATTGTGGGTAATGTACACCAGATTTTGCCATTTTTTTTAAAGCAGTCCACTGGTCAAGTGTTGTACTCCAATAACACTGGAGGAATCATTATGGATGGCCAAAATAAAAATGATCAGACCTATACAGCAAAAACAGAGACAACACCTTTTCTTATTCCACACATTCTTCTTTGTTGTCAAAACCTGCCGCCTACATTACCCACAGTGCAAATTATCCACTTGAGTGATATCCTTGGATTCAATCCATCAGACTACATGCAGCTTCCTCTGGAGCAACAAAAGCCTTTCTCGTTTCTTTTTTCATCCGATATATGTTGATTTAGTCATTGACTTTGCCAGATATTTTAAGTCATTCACCCATTAGTCTTTTCACTCCTTGCATTAACTGCCATCCCAGAAAACTCTGACAGCTTTACCCATTTGTTGCAGAGGAACAGTGGAAATCAAGTTGACACTACATGATCTGCATTGTGTTTTGGAACTTTTTAACCCCAGGACTGCTGGGTGTCCACACACTGCACACTGATAAACCAGTGGTTCAGTCATGCTGAGATTGAGACCATATAAGCTAAGAAAAATGTTTACTGAGGTAATAAATTGAGTGAGAAGTTGGGTCATTCTATCACAGGCAGGCCGATAGTTCACGGCTGAAGTTCTGTCAAATTCTGACAGTTTTGTACAGTTTTTACGTCACACTTTTGTCTTATATTCTCAGATCCTGGTTGTTTTGCTGAAGATGTTAAGCTTAAGCATGTTTACAGACTACCAAGTTTATTGCTTAATTGCACTTTCCCCTGATGTTTTCAGATTGTAGGCTGTACTTGGGGAGCGGGACAATCTATCAGATCTATCATCCATAGCCATGAAAAAGTCAAAACACCTCTTGCAGTCACAGTGGTGCCAGCCTGCCTGCCCTCCAGCACTACCCAAAGACAACGATGCAACTATTCTGTGGTCAGGAGGTGAAGCAACTCCCACTTCTGGCAGCTCTATCATGAGAGAGGACCTGTGGCTTAGCCTCGGAGCAAACCTAAAACCCAGGGTTAGGATTGGGGTGTGCTGACTCCATACATCCAGGAGCCCTGGGTCTAGGTTAAGAGCAGCAAGCCCCTCCAGGGTAAACACCATATCCATCTGCACTCACAGTAGGCTCTCCAACTTGGAAATACAAATCAAATCCTGGAAAACCTGTCTTCTCCATCTTCCCCAATGACCTGCCGTCAAATGGATTTGAAATCCTGGACGACAAAGATTTCCCTCCACTGACCAGTTCACTGCATCCATGAGTGGAGTGCTCCCCTCCGTCTTTGGCTACTGCTAATTAACCTGGATCCAGAAAGGAGATCTCAGCCTCACGTCGCCAGCTGCTGGAGAAGGCAGTGTCCAGACACTCTGCCAACTCTAAAACGGCAAACAGTTGCAGCCACCCCAGTATTGTGTCCTTGTCTACATCGGGCAGGAACCCCCATCCACTGGTGCAGGATAGCCAGGGAGAGAGCCGGGTTTTCAAATTCTGGCTGGGCGCTTTATCAGACTCCTCAGTCTCCATGAGTTGGTTCAGGCTGAATGTATAGCTCAAAAGTTTGGTCTGAGTGATAAATTTAATCTATTCTGGGAGCATTCTGCATTCTTCCACGGCCCTCACCTGAATCGATTGGCAGCAAACATATTTTACTTAACTCTGTCGATCCCATCTAAATGACTGTTTACAATCACTGCCACGTGTGTCCCTGCTCTAGATACTCCCTCCTCATTGGTTACCAGCTCTTGTTCAATGCGGCCATCTAAAGGTACTGAATGTAGCGCTAACCCTACTATCGGCTACGCACTTTATTACAGTCTTCCCCTTTCATTCCAAGAATAGAGGTGGTCTTGGTTTCTTATGTCTAAATATATGTAGCTTGCTAAATTGTAAGAATTATGATCACTTAATATATTTTTTTTTTACCTTTTACCATTCCTGTAAATTTCTGTAAAATTATTCTAAAACGCCTGTCCCAATCTAATCCAAAGTAAATTCAAAGTTGTTGTTGAACCATTTGGAGAACAGACATGGTTTTGGACTCTTCAAAGGTTATAAGGTGAATATTTTCCCAGGCTGTCAGAAGCTCTTTAAGTGCTTCTGGCATAAATCTATAGGAGTCCCTTTTAGCCAGAAAATACAATTTGAAAATCAAATTAGGTAACAATATAATTGAAAATTATCACTAATATTTGTTTTTCTAAGGAAATATTCAGACGGCTGGCAAAAAATGCCATTTTGTGACCTCATAACAGAACCACAAACATGACAATCTTTATGCATATAAAATAGTCAAAAACAAGTGTTTAAGTGGAAAAACTATTCAAAGAGCAAAAAATGTAAGGAAAAAAACTTGCAAAATTTGTTTTTTTTGCTTTTTTTTTTTTTTTTTTCTATTTTGTCACCATCTAATCATGGAACTATTGGAACGGACTGTTTTGGTGCATAGCTTGGCAAATGTTTAGTGAGACAGTACGACAGTTAGGGCTCTATCCAGAGCCAAAAAAATCTGCCTTTCTGTGAGGTGACAAGGAAGCATACAACACTGCCAGAGCGAGACTGAGAGCTGGTATCAAGGAGGCAAGGAGGAGACATCACCAGACACTGGAGAGGGACCTCAACACCAACAGCACTAAAGATATGTGGCAAGTGTTTCAAAATGTCACAGGCTACAAAAGCAGGAGTGCTCCCATCATGTGTGTCACATTCTTGCTTTGATCACCTCAACAAAGAGTCAGCTATAACCGACCACTGTCTGTAACCACAGTTGATGTGAGAAAAATCCTGCTGAGAGTGGATACAAATAATAATAAAAAATAAATACAGCTGCTGGCTAAAAAAAAAAAAGGAAAAAAAGCACAGAAAAAGGCTGTACTTCCTATGGGCACTTAGGTAGGCTAAATTCCAGAGAGATCCTGGTAAACTTTTACAGAGGAGCAATAGAAAGCATACTGACAGAAAACATCACAAACAGGCATGGTTCGCACATGGCCCAAGACAAGAAGGCTCTGCAGCGGGTGATTTAAACCGCCCAGAACATCATTGGCTTTGACATTGACATTGCTGCCATCTGGAAAAAGACACAAAAGTATCAGCTGCTATACCAACAGACTACAGAATGGCTTAATTCCCCAGGCAGTGAGACCGGTCAATTCATCATCACTCCATTTTATAAAATAGAATAATTTTTTTCTGAACTCAACTTTTGGACTATATTTGTGACTGGAATGAATCTACTGGACATTTGGGAATAATAAATACCACAATAAATACGGTATTTATTGTGGTATTTATTATTCCCAAATGTCCAGTAGATTCATTCCAGTCCCAAATATAGTTGTGACTGGAATGTGAATGCGCGTCTGCTGTTCACAAGCAGACGCGCAGCTTGTGAACAGGCAAGGCAGGCAACTGCTTGGGGCCCCGAGTTGCCAGGGGGCCCCCGAGACTCGGGGCCCGAGGGCTGTTTTATGAATGTTTCAAAAATATATCCGACGCATGCCCCCCCACCGCCACCCCCACGCAAAAGACGACGATGGAAGAGAGAACTGAAAAATACGGCTTGCTCTCAACCAACCTCCCTTTAAAAATAATGGCTAAATAAACAACAATGGGCGATTTGCATTGACATCTAGAAACCTCCCGAATGGGGCCCCATGTCAATCAACCCCACCTCACGTTAACCTGTGCCATGCAGTGTTGCCAACTTAGCGACTTTGTCGCTATATTCGACGAGTTTTCAGACCCCTCTAGCAACTCTTTTTCATAAAAGCGACTAGCGACAAATCTAGCGACTTTTTCTGGTGTATTTGGAGACTTGTGGAGACTCTGACGTGAAAGCACGTATCGTTCAACGAGCAGCGGGTGCTTCTGTGCTGCCGTGGGACCGTGCCAAAGCACCCACAGACGGCCCAGTCCTCTCTGGGCCGTCTGTGGGTGCTTTGGCACGGTCAAGATTAGGAAGTGCAGCCGGGAGGGACTGTTGTGTGAGGAGTCCTCATACAACAGTCCCTCCCGGCTGCAGTCAGAGCAGGAGAAGTTCACCCCTCGCGTCCAGACTGCGTGTCACGCATGCGCGAAGCCGCCGCTGGCTGATCCCTTCGAAATTAAAAACGGTAACATTGTTATGTGTATTAATTCACATTCGGTTAGTTTGCAAGCTGAGCTGGACCCACACTCCATTGGCCGTGACCGACTCGAGTGCGGCTCTGCCTGGCCACTGCCATGGACGCGTTATGGTCAGCAACAAGTTAGTGTGTTTCATCCCTCCTCTGTGGCTCTTCCTGAGGTTTCTTCCATCATCTTTTTTTCCCCCTGTTAAAAGGGTCGTTTTTTTCCCATCAAGATGGCAAGTTTTTCCTCACTCGAGTTGAGGGTCTAAGGACAGAGGATGTCGCTCACTGTAGCCCATTGAGGCAATGTGATTGTGATTTTGGGCTATATAAATAAAATTTGATTTGATTTGATTTACAAAAAAAAAAAAAAGTGTCACCTAACGTTAATTGCTGTCCTGTCCTCCTTGACAGGAAGTAGCAGCACTCTATTATTGAGCTAGTAAATTAATAGTATTAATTAATAGTATTAATTTGCTAGCTATTAGGGTAGAAGAAGGTAAATAAGCAAACTTATTATGTTATGGAAATTTTTGCTTGGGGCCCCAACAGACTCTAGAATCGCCTCTGTAAATACCACTAAAACACCCGGACACTTTATTGGTTAGTCTGCAAAACTTTGTACGTTCTAGTGTGTTAGTTTAATTCTGTCTTGATTGTACCATGCTCTGATGTGGTTTCATTGTAAATGGTTTGCATGAATAGAATCACAAGAATCTAAGCTCCAAGCTAATGATGTATGGCATGACTATATAGGCGTTTTTTAATTGATCTGGGGTGTAATCATTTAGAAATAGCAATTTGTGTGTATAGAACTCTATAGAACTCTTGCCCTTGTACAGTTTGGAGCCTTGAACATATTCAGAGACCACCAAGTAGCATTTGGGCTGTTAGTCCAGTCTCCTTTTATGGCTACCCTGACAAGACCCTATGTTTTTTTGTTTTCTTTCGGAGTGAAACAGTGGTTATATCGCATCGGCAGAAGCTTCTCAAACATCCTATCACACAGTATGTTCCTTTTCGGGAAAAGCACCAATCCACCTAAACTGAATAACCGTTCCACTGGTGCACTGGATGGAGTTGGAGTGTTGTATTTCATGTACATCTTTTTGAGGTTTGGGAACTGATTCAGAATCTCAAGCTCATACCCTGACCTTAAATAATCAGTTACTTCTTTTTCTGCTGAGAAGCTTTCTCTGGGCTGGTTCTCAAAATCAAAAAAGTCCATTTCAGCTGGGCTGGCGGCCAGTTGGGACACACTTGCATTGTCAGCTGCAGGAGCAGCTTTACAACACTCTGTTGTCAGAAGCTCCTTCACATGCTCTCTCCTACGCTCATTTCATCAAGTTTGAACTTGGCACACGTGGCCGCTGCAAGAAGTCCTTGGCTGTCCAGTACAGCATCAAAATGGATCTTGATGGCCTGTAAAATACAGTATGATATAACGAAGAATATATTTATTTTACTATATAAATTGGCTATTTTAACTATTTTGTGGGCTCTACTGACCTAAACCATCTCATGTGCTATCAATACTGTATGAGATTTACTTTTGGTTGAGGCTGTTTTGACCTCTTTATTTCAATCTTCTGTTGATGTTAAGATTAATATTCATGATTAATGATGATCAATATCCCTTATATTGAACAGGGGATGAATTTTGATCTTTCATTATATTCTATCATTTTAATAATTGTACTCACTGCTTAAAACAAACAAAGTGTAACATCTGCCTACCATGAATGATATAATAAATTCAACAAATCCACCCAAATCAAGTACCATTAGTTTCCTGCGGCTGACTTCCTCCACCTGTTCAGAGGCTAATGTTGATCGACTTGCTTTAGTCAAAAGAGCAGAGCATTTTGCAATACTAGTCCTATATACAGCCTTGGTGTCTGCACAGGAATTTAGATGTTTGTCAATATCACTTGTTGAAATCAGGTTAATTGTGTGTGAGGCTAAACTGTCCATCACCAGATGCGGTTGAAAGAGCTTCTATGACATCTGTAAAAGTCAGTTCCTCATCATCACCTTCACCTTCATACTCCAAATTACAGGGCTGATATACTCTGAATGCTTTGGCAAAATTAGATGCATTATCAGTTACAGTGGCAACAACTTTGCCATGCAGTCCATATGATGAATGGATTTCTTCAATCTCTGCTCCAATTACATCATAAGTGTGCCTGCCTCTAATTCTCTTACATGCAAGGGTGGCCTTGTTGCGCTGTAAAGTGGAATTAATCCAGTGAACTGTTACACCCATAAAACTTTTATTATTCAGCGGCTCAAAGATGAGAGGCTGTATGGTGTGTGTGTGTGTGTGCTGGGGATGTCAGTAGCTTAACGTACACAGCCGAAGCCCTGCTGTTCATCATTGTCAATGTTAACGTCCCAGGCTGTTACTGTTAGCCGCTGTTGTGATGTATTATTACTTGGCAGCAACAAGTATTTACCGCCAGGCCAGTGACACATGACCTTAATTTATTCTTCTGCCAAAACCGACTTTTAGCCGTGTTGGCCGCTTGGCGGGTGTTTATTTTTGATCCTGCATTAACCACAGGTTAAGTTAGCCAACAAGGCTAATGTTAGAAACTTACATGTTCCAGCGGACCTCTACAAAAACAGCATAATGGCCGTTAAAAGCTAACCAAACAGGCCAGGTTGCATGTGAATAAACATGTAAATAGCAGAGAAAAAAAACAGACTTAATTGCGGTTTGAAAGTTCCCGGTGAACAGGACATTTTAGTAATGCCACCATGCCAGAGGCTTCGGGCTGATGGCAGGTTGCTACTTCTTCAGGATGCCGATATGTAAATCATATGCAAACCACGCTCTACTTGCCCCTCCCCTCAGACCCCTCCCTCTTGACGCCAAAACAGTGACAGAAAGTTGAAACTGAAAATCAGTGACACTGAAAAAAAACTGACATTGTAAAAAAATCTGTCACTGAAAAAAAAGTGACATGAAGAAAAAATCTGAAGATTGTCATTGAAAAATACAAAAAAATCCCAATAAAATAAAATAATAAGATTTTCAGATTTTAATTATTTTAATTAGTTTCCTTTTTCAGTGCCAATACTTGTTTCAATGCCAATACAACTGTTTTCAATACAAAAGTTTCAATGCCAATGTTTCCTTTTTCAGTACTGGTTTTGTTTTCAATTCCAATTTTTTTTTTTGGATGCCAAATTTTAAAGTCACCGTTCTGGCTCCATACTTGCTCAGATTTGAGGTGGAATTTTTCGCTGTAGATAAAAGCGGATGCTGATGTTTTTGTCACCTTTTACCGAGTCAAAATCGAAGTAATGTCGGTACTTCCAAGCATTAAACGCTGCATGGTCCTGCTCTCTCCCGCGCTCCATGTTGTCTCTTGTTGACCACTACACGTGTCAGTGTTTACCACTGACGTCGCGCCGCTCAAACGTCATTGTCACCCACGAGACAGTCTCACAAAACAAAATCACGGTTAAGTAACGCAGTAACGCAGCCTGCTTGAGGGAAAGTAACAGTAATCTAATTACTGTTTTTGCAATTGTAATCCCTTACTTTACTCATTACTTGAAAAAAGTAATCGGATTACAGTGACGCCTTACTTCTAACACGTTACTGCCCATCAGTGCTGTTAATACAGTGACTGTAAAGAGTAGAACATGTTCAATATACAGTGTCTATTTTTTAACCTTAATTGATTTAGGGAGAGCAAAGATAACTTTTTCTTTGGCCTTGATCACATTCAAACACCTGAAAGCCCCTCAGTACAACCACAAGCTGATCTGCCGGCCACTGGAGCAGTTGGGGTTAGGGGCAAGGGCACCTCAGTAATGGTAATGAGAGGGGCAAGTGTAGCACCTGTGAAGAGAAGATTTGTTATTTGTATTTTTGATACCAATTTCAAATCATATTATTATTCCTTTTGTTACATCTCGTTCCTAAGAGACTGTTATTTTGTACCTATAGCACTGCATTGTTCACACGTGGAGAAGAAGAGGTCCGGGGGTTTCGCGGGCTAGAGCTGCTACTAAGACATATGGAGTTGCTGTGCCTGGTGGAGACTAATAAATGTTCTTGAACTTATACCACCATGTCTTATTACAAAGGGTGTAACAATTTGGTAGCAGAGGATGGTTCGAGGATGGCTTCCCGGCAGAAGACAATCCTGAAACTCCGTAAGAAACAGAGAAACTAACGTGTGTAAGAGCTGTAGGCTAGTGTTAGCAGGACGTCGGATTAAAAGCAACATGTCGGAGCAGCGTGAGGAACTACTTGTTGAAATAGAGAAGAAGCTGTTGGACCTGTCAGTGGAGGAACTTTGCCAGGTTTGTGAACAATGCGGCATTGCCGGCAAAGACTCTAAGGACATTAAAAACAAATCACGCCGCGCTTTGGTAAAGCATGTCACCAAGTTCTGTGAAAGTGATGAGCTAATGGAGCTTGAAGATGAAGGCATGTCTGTGCTTCTGGAGCTCAATGATCGCGCCAGTGCCCTGAGGGAGACCGACGGCGCAGGAGCATCGCCACTTTCCCCACCGGCAGACGACGAGGGAGGGGAGCCCGCGGCTTCCGACACCGCTGGAGCAGTGCAGCGGACAGGACACGGAGATCGACCCAGAGGCAGAGACTCCATGAGTAACTACACATCTTCCTGGGGCTTCAGAAAGGACTTCAGAATCAATGGTCAGGTAGCTGAGTCAAACTCCAAAGATACTCTGAACTACAGCAGCCTTGAACACCAAATAGAAAGTGGTTTAAGGAAGGGCTACTCTGAATTGGAAGTGGTGGAAGCTGTAATTCGAGCTGTGAGCCCCAGGCTGAAACTGAGAAGCTACCTGGAGGGGAAGACAGATCTCTCATTAGCCACTCTCAGGCAGATATTAAGAGCACATTATGCAGAGACAGATGCCACTGTACTATACCAGCAACTCACCAGAGCTGTGCAGGGATCAGGAGAGACAGCACTAGATTTCCTGATCAGGGTTTTGGACCTACGTCAAAAGGTTCTGTTCACATCTGAGTGAGCCCAGTCTGGCCTTAAGTATAGCAAAGAGCTGGTCCAAAGTTAGTGCTCTCAGTCCATTATGACAGGCTTGTCTAATGATAACAACAGAGCAGAAATGCAAATCTACCTGCAGGGTGTGAACTGTAGTGATGAGCTGTTAATATTAAATATGCAGATTGCTCAGCACAATGAAAATGAGAGGGCTCAGAAAATTAAAGTCACCCACAAAACTACTCACAGGACAAATCTGAATGTTGTGGAGAGGAGTGAGGAGGAAAATGACCCCCCAGTTGAAACTAAAGCTAACAAACCAACAAAGGAAAATCCCTTATTTGCAAAACTGGAGGAGAGCAACGCAGCAATCAGAGAGCTCACAGGACAGGTGGCATCCCTTGTGCAGGTGTCCAGCATGAAAAACACACAGGTGGTCAACACCACAACCTAAACCAATCCCCATCTAACCCAGTTAGGCCAAAGAGGCGATGTGAAGCATGTCAACAAGCAAATGTGGACTGTTCTCATTGTTTCAAATGTGGCGGTGACAGTCATTGGGTAAAAGGGTGGAAAAGGGGAACCAAAACCGACGGGAAACGGGTGGAGGTAATGACAATGGGGCGTGTCGTCACCTCAGAATCCGAGTCCAAAAATGATCCAAACCCACCTACAAAGCCTGTAAAGAGGGCAGAGAGTAAGCAAAAAGGCCAACATAACCTTAGCCCCGAAAATAGGCGAGTTGCACAGCTTGTAGGCAGAAAATGTCTTTTGTAATGCAAAATGAATAATGTGAAGAAGCAAGCTTTATGGGATACAGGGGCACAAGTGTTGGTAATGAGTGATGCATGGATGTTGCAAAACTTACCTGAAGTGAAAATCAATCCAGTCATTGACTTATTGGAGGAGATTAACTTTTGGATGTGAGAGCTGCAAATGGTTCAGAAATCCCCTTTCTAGGCTGGGTTGAAGTAAGCCTCAGTCTCTGTGATCCTAAAACTAAGACTCTGAAATCGGAGATCACAGTCCCCATGCTTGTGAGTAGAGACGTTCTGCAAAGACCCATAATAAGTTACAATGCTATTGAAGAGATGAGGGACAGTGCAGATCAGGCTCAGCCCAAGCTTGTAACCCTGCTCAGACAGTCATTAGGACTAGGATCAGAAAAGGCAGAGTCACTGTTAAACCTGATTCAGGAAACCTCAGATGAGAATGTAGTATATGTTGTCAAAACAGGACGCACAGCACTCATAGTCCCAGGAGGAGAGGTTAAGTGCATTAGCTGCCGTGTTAGAACAGATTTGAAGGTAAAAACTGAAATGCTCTTCGAACCCCATGTTAACCTGTCATTAGAGGAGGGGCTTGACATCACGCCTCAGCTGTTAAGTGTCAACTGCTCCACACATAAAGTTGACATTTACGTGAGAAATAGCACAAAACATGACATCATAATGCCAGGCAAAATGGACATAGGGAGCATTCAGAGGATAACAGACTTATCAGGCGCTCACCAAGGAGAGTCAGGTCAATTCAATAGGTGCTGAAAATTTCAGGACCCCCCAAAAGTCAGCGTCTGATCCCCAAGACAGGCTGTGGAACCCCCTGTCAAAATAGATCACCTGACCAATGCACAACAAGAGGTGGTTAAACAAATGCTCAGGGAGGAATCAAGTGCATTTGCAAGAAACAAAGATGAAGTGGGCTACATTAAACACCTCAAAATGGACATTAAGCTGGTTGATGAAGTTCCAGTATCCAAAGCCTACAGAGCAATACCACGACCACTGTATGAAGGGGTAAAAACCCACATACAGGACACACTGAATAAAGGTTTCACCCGAAAATCCACGTCCCCTTATGCAGCGGCCATGGTTTGTGTGCGAAAGCGAGATGGAAGCTTATGACTGTGTGTAGACAATAGAGGTCTAAACAAAAAGACAGTTCCGGACAGACACCCCATACCGTGCATACAGGAAATACTGGATAGTCACGGTGGCAATGCTTGGTTCAGCGTGTTGGACCAAGGAAAAGCTCACCATCAGGGTAGCATTAGTGAGGACTGTAAGCAATTCACAGCATTCACCACACCGTGGGGCTTATACAAATGGAATAGAATTTCATTCGGCCTTACAAACGCACCCTCAGCATTCCAGCGCAGTATGGAAGAGAACTTGGAAGGACTCAGAGACAAAATGTGCATTCCGTACTTGGATGATGTTTTAGCTTAGTGTACAGCAAAGCATTCACAGAGCATGTTGAAAATGTGTGATCTGTCCTCAGACGACAACGAACCTGGGGAGTAAAGCTCAGAGCAGATAAATGTGACCTGTTCAAAAATGAGGTACGCTATCTAGGTAAAGTGATCTCAGCTGAGGGTTATAAGATGGACAGGAAGGAAGTCACTGCAGTACAGGGTCTTAAACCAAATCGCACAAATATCAAAGAGCTGCAAAAACTTCTGGGCTTCCTAGGATACTACAGAAGCTATGTGCAGGATTTTTCTCGCCATACAAAATGTCTCTATGACTTAACATCAGCTGAGGGAAACACAAGTGCTGCGTCAAAATCAAAGTGGAGGCCAGTGGGACAACTTCCCCCACACCGAAAAATTGTGTGGACTGATACTCACCAGAAAGCACTGAACTATCTTGTTGATGCTCTGATTAACCCACCTGTAATGGCTTACCCCAGATTTGAGGATCCCTACATTCTACATGTGGACGCTTCAGAGGAGGGACTTGGAGCAGTCCTTTATCAGCATCAGGACAGTAAACTTAGAGTCATTGCATATGGCTCACGGACATTGACACCACCAGAAAAAACCTACAGATTGCATTCGGGCAAACTTGAGTTTTTAGCGCTTAAAGGTATAGTTGGTAATCCTGTTCAGAAACACTTTTTGTTATACTGGGTGAAATGGTCTTTCCACCCTGAGAGTAGTCCATACATAATGTGTTCAGAAAAAGGAACAAAATAAATCAGACCTCTGTGGCAGCTGCAGGCCTGTTAAAACTCTGACCAATCCCTCCCTCTCAGTCCGAGTTGAAAGAACCAATCAGATGCCTTCATGTCTCGCCCTGCCTGCACCCCCCTCTCTGTTGGACAGGTAATTATTTGTTTTGCTTCGGGGATTTGTTATTTTCATGAAATATGTAACGTTAGCCAACTTAGGTACTTTGTAGCTTGAACTGTATTAGCCCAATGCTAACGGCTCTCCTCAGCCCTGCTGACAGACTGTCTGATGCGCGTTCAAGTTTGTGGGGGCGGGGCTTTGGACAGAGCACTGACGGGAGGGGGAGAAGGGGATGGAGCTTAGACGAGGTGCCACTTTCAAATCTTGCTGGCTCTCCAACATTACCAACTATACCTTTAAGTGGGCGGTTACAGAAAGGTTCAGGGACTATTTGTTTTACGCGCCCTCTGTGACTGTATACAGTGACAATAACCCTGTTACTTACATCTTAAGCACAGCCAAATTGAATGCAACTGGACATCGCTGGGTCTCTGAGCTGGCTGACTTCAACATAACGCTGAAATATCGCACAGGGAAAGCAAACACAGATGCTGATTTTCTGTCACACACACCGGTGAGTGTGGACTCATACATTAGTGAGTGTACACAACAATGTAGCCCTGAGACATTGGTGGCCATTTTCAGTGCAGTTGAAACACAAAAGCAGCATGAAATGGACTGGATCTCAGTCATAATGTGCAACCCACATGTCAAGGAGATGACTGCAGATAGTCAACCAGGGATCAAAGTGACACAACAGGACTTACTGCAAGCGCAGTTACAAGACACTGCCATATCCTATGTCATACAACTCAAAAAATCTGGTAGAAAACCAAGCAGGAAAGAAAACAGGCCACCACTGCATGAGTGAACAAGACTGTATGTTTCCCAAGAAGGTCTGTTGAAGCGCAAAACAGCCACAAATACTCAAATTGTGCTGCCAGAGAAGTGCAGAGAGCTGGTGTACCAGTACTTACACCATGAAATGGGCCATTCAGGGGTGGAATAAGTGGGGAACAGCTTGACGTTCCGAAACACCTCCATTGCGAAACCCCTCCATCTAGCAATGGTAGAGGAATTCTCCTGGGGGTTTTCATGGAAAATGGCACCGCCCCAGGTTTAAGCTTGATGGTGTACGGTTTCTGTATTGCACCCAGGGCGCTGCAAAGTTCAGGGTAACATGTCTTGATGGTCTCCATTTCTATGCTGTCCACACGGATGAGACAGCCAAGGGCTACAATGGCTGGCTTCTCGAGCAAGGGCGCGTTCAGATTTTTGACCACATAGACCTTCTCCATGGTCTGCTTGGCTCCTCTCCTCAGCTGCAGCTTGACAAACCCTGACACGTCCAGTGGATTCCGTCCTGGACCATACAGGGGTTTCTCTGTTTTCTGGAGAACAGGCTGTTGTGTGTTAGAAAAAATGTTGTTAAGAACAGTCTGTGAAACAACAGGGACAGCTGCTCCAGAGTCTAGTTTGAATGTAATGTTTTTGTCCATTATGCCAATGTCAACAGTCCATGGATCAGCATCAGATGACATACAGTAGATCCGAGAAAGACGCCCTCTCCCTCTTCTTCCTAAATACTATGCACAGCTTTACCTGCAAGGCACACACGCTGGTAGTGACCTATTTTGCCACAGGAACGGGACTTGGCATTGTTGGTTTTTGGGTTTTGCTCTGACTGCTGTGGCATTGCACCATAGCTTTTGGTTTTGAACTTTTTTTTCTCGTTTTTTTTTTTTTATTATTATTTTTTTATTTTTTTATTTAAAGTTTTTAATAGATTTTCATAACTACAAACAGGAAACAGACAGACATACGAACAAATGGAGGTTAAAAAAAAAAAGAAAAGGGGGCATACAGGCAGGTAGATAAGCGACTTAACAAACAACATTAGGATATGAAGGGCAGTCCATTATTCAAGGTGTAAGGAGTGTAAGGCCTTGATGTAAAACATATCAATACAATACAATACCAAAAATATCTTTACATGGTCTAGCTGTTCTCTCTTGACATGTCTACCAACTGTCCCACTGTTCGTTAGTCATGTCATTTTGACTGTTCAATCTCCCCAACATTTTCTCACATGCAACAGTTTCCGTCATCTGAGTTTTCCACATATTCAAGGTGGGGGCTTGAGGTTCCTTCCAACACCTGAGTATTGTCCGAGCGCAAGTCATTAGGCCAGTTTTTAATATTCTAAAAATATATTTGTTTAAGTGAGGCACCATAGTTCTGTCTCCCAGTAGACATAATCTTGGTGATCTGGGAAGTTCACAATTCAACCGTTTGCCCATATAATCTATGACTTTTTCCCACAAGGGGAAGACCTTAGAACATTCCCATAATGCATGGACAAACGTGCCACTTTTTTCCCCACACTTCCAGCATAGATCATTGTTAAGTAAACCCATTCTGTTAAGTCTTGATGGAGTAAAATAATATCTATGAATCATTTTATATTGAATAAATTTGCCTCTGGCTTCTCTTATGTATTTTTCAGTGTTGGAATGAATCCCCTCCCATGTTTTTTCATCCAGCGTACAAGACAAATCCCTCTCCCATATCAGCCTAAGACTACTACAACCATTACTATTTGTCCAAGGACACATCTCATACCACTTTGATGCCTTATGATGCATTTTAGGTAGTTGTAAGTAACATTCCACTGGGCCTCTATCCTGAACAGCAGGAACAACCTTTTTAATACAGTGTCTAACTTGTAAATATTTCCAAAAGTGGCCTCTGCCCTCTAAATTGAATTTTTCCTTAAATCTTGTATATGGAAGAAGACTGCCATTTTCAAATAAATCATCTATTATTCTGATATCTTTTCTTAGCCATTGAGCCTAATAGATAGTCTGTCTGTCTATCGTTATTTTCGGATTATGCCATACGGATGCATACTTTTGAGTGTACTGAGAAATTTTACATCTCTTATGTACCTCTTGCCAAACCACTTTCGAATGTTCTAGAATAGGGTTGATTGCTTTGTTTTTCTCATTTTTAACTGTTTGTGCAAGAGCCTCAATGGGTTTAAAGGGCGAGGTGAGTTCCCACTCAATCAGGACCCAGTCCAGACCAACACCAGTTTCATCCCAATGTCATGCAAGCTTGGACATCTCAAAGGCAGCACAATAATATTTTATGTTCGGCAATGATAGACCCCCTCTCTTCTTTGACTCACATAATTTATCTATACGAATTCGAGGTTTTTTCCCGTCCCAAAGGAATTGTTTTATCATTTTGTCATATCTTGCTAATAGTTGTTTTGGAATGCATATAGGTATCATCCCAGTTAAATAATTTATTTGTGGTGCCACAACCATTTTTATTGTATTTACTTTACCCCATAATGTCAGACGTAGTTTACTCCAGTTATCCAAATTAACTTAGATTTTATTCAATACTTTTTGCATATTAGTTGTCATAATTTCCCTTATATCTGGATCTAGTTCTATACCCAAATACTTCATCCCTTTTGGTAACCAATTGAAATTAAAGGCGGATAGCTGACCATGTGAACATGTTTGAGACACTGGCATAGCTTCTGATTTGTGCCAATTAATACGATAACCAGAGACTTTAGAATATGTTTCAATAGTTTCTAGTAAAACTAACACAGAACTGGCTGGATCTCGACTCAGTACCAAAATATCGTCAGCATAAAGAAATAATTTATGCTCCCTGCCGCCTCCAATGACTCCCTTAATTCTTGACTCTGCTCTAATCAACGTGGCTAGTGGTTCTAAGAAAATTGTGAACAATAGTGGGCTTAGGCTGCACCCCTGTCTGGTTGACCTAGTTTTTACTGAAAAACTATTATCCCATTAATAAAGACAGCAGCTTTAGGGTTTGAATATAAGACTCTTATCCATCTGCAAAAACCATCACCAAACCCAAATTTTGAGAGAGTTGCAAATAGAAAAGCCCATCCCACCCTATCGAAAGCCTTTTGAGCATCAAGTGATAAAGCTGAGACAGGGTGGGGGCTCTTTCTGTTCATCCAAATTAAATGCAACAGTCTCCTCATGTTATCAGCTGTTATGTTATGGCACCATCATATCTCCAGGAGCTCATACTACCCTATTACCCAACTAGAGCAATACGCTCCCAGAACGCAGGATTACTTGTAGTTCCTAAAGTCTCCAAAAGCAGAATGGGAGCCAGAGCCTTCAGTTATCAAGCTCCTCTTCTGTGGAACCATCTTCCTGTTTTGGTCCGGGAGGCGGACACCCTCTCTACCTTTAAGAGTAGACTTAGACCTTCCTTTTTGATATAGCTTATAGTTAGGGCTTGCCCAGGCCTGTCTTGGACCAGCTCTTAGTTATGCTGCTATAGGCCCAGTCCGGGGGACAAATGACACACTGAGCTTCTCTCTCCTCCTCTCCTCTCCATCTGTATACATTATGCCTGTATACATGCCCCATCTCTGCATGTCACTGACTTCACTTCTTCCCCGGAGTCCTTGTTCTTTCTAGTCCTACAGGCTCTCATGGATCCTGGCCGCACCCGGGTCGTGGATCGTGGATGTGCCTACTGCTATGGCCCTGCCTGACACCCACCACTACTGTTGCTAATATTAGTCATATCTCTGTTACATACGTTTCACTACTATTATTGTAATGCATTACTACATACTATCCTTACCGTTAAACACTACTACTGTTATTACTAGTAGTCACATTTCCATGTGCATTTCATTATTATTGCTGTAATACCTCTTTATGTACTTTCATTCCTGTCAACCATCTATTATAATTGTATACATTGTGATCTCGTTGATCTGCTCTGTACATGCGACATCTATTGCACGTCTGTCCGTCCTGGGAGAGGGATCCCTCCTCTGTGGCTCTTCCTGAGGTTTCTTCCGCATTTTTTTTCCCTGTTAAAAGGGTATTCTTTGGGGCAAGTTTTTCCTCACTCGAATCGAGGGTCGAAGGATAGAGGGTGTCGTCTCTGTACAGATTGTAAAGCCCTCTGAGGCAAACTGTGATTTGTGAATTTGGGCTATACAAATAAAATTTGATTTGATTTGATTTGATCAGCTGAAGATCTACGTTTTATAAATCCTACTTGATCTTTGTGAATAATTTTAGGTAAAACCTGATCTAATCTTAGTGCTAATGTCTTGGACAATATTTTGCAATCAACATTTATTAGGTTTATGGGTCTGTAATAGGCTGGGTCCATTGAATCCTTGTCTTTTTTTGGTATCAGTGATATAATGGCCTCTCTAAAACTTTCTGGGGGTGAGCCATATTGAAACGCTTCTTGGAAAACCTCTGTGAGAAATGGACAAAGAATATCAACATATTTCTTATAATACTCCACCGGGAAGCCATCTATACCAGGTGACCTCCCGGTTTTCATACCTTTAATTGCCATTCTAACTTCAGCTTCTGTTATGGGAGCATCCAAACTGTCCTTTTCCTCTGAAGAAAGTTGTGGTAGCTCCACCTTCTGGAAGAAAGAGTTCAAGTCTTCATCACTAGCCGAACACGTGGATGTATACAAATCTTCATAAAAGTTTTTGAAAACTTCATTAATTTTGTTAGCTGATGTAAATAGTTTATCATCTTTTCTAATTGCTGTGATAGTGTTATGTGAATCCATGCGTTTTAGTTGTCTTGCCATTAATTGTCCAGTTTTTTCACCATTTTCATAAAAATTTGTTTTGAGCCTAAATAGTGAATACTCTGCCTTTTTATTATATATTTCATGTAACTCAAATTTTAGTTGACAAATTTTCTCAAAACTTTCTTCATCGTATTGTTCAGCTAACTGCTTCTGCAATTTACCTATTTCCTTTTCCAATAGTTGTACTTTTTCCTTATTGTCCTTTTTCTTCCATGAACTATGAGCTATACATTTCCCCCTGATAAACGCCTTGAGTGCATCCCAAACAGTAGCTAATCTTTCTGTTGTCCCCCTGTTAATATCTAAAAATACCTTAATATCCCCACCAAGTTTTGTAGCAAATTGTTCGTCTTGTAATAGACTTGTATTTAGTCTCCACCTCCCAACTTTGCCTTTATTAGAACGTATATCTATATGTAATTCGATTGGTGCATGGTCTGTTATTGCTATAACTCCTATATTGCAGTCTATCACCAGGTCAACAAGTGAACCAGCAACCAAAAAAAAATCTATTTGTGAATAGTGTCAGGCTTAGCAGATAAAGAGGACTCAGATGCAGAAAGGTGGCAGTATCGACAGGCTTTTATTTTCTGTTTAGCAGCTCTTCAGACAGAATGACAAAATATTAGGCTATGAAAATCTATGTGTCCAGGGGACCAAACACAGAACGACAGACAGCACAAAATAACACGAATGGAAAACTACACTGACCTCAAGAACTATCTCTATGAAAATTTAACAAACTGAAAATCACTCAACAAGGAGGGTGAAAATTTAACAAACTGAAAATCACTCAACGAGGAGGGCTCACAGGCTATAAAAATTAACCTACTCTGAATTACAAAACTTTATGAACGAAAAGCGCTCCAAACCGGAGGAAAAAACAAATGCTATGAAGCTATATGACAGAAACAAAAAACTGACCATAAAATACTATTAACAAAAATTCACTCTTCTTCAGAGGACTACTAACCACAAAATAAAGCTTGGCAATACTTAACTTAGCACGGAACGAGGCAGAGAACAAGGCTGTGAACAGGGCTGGATGTATTCGACAAGACGAACGAAATACTCTGGCAACGCAGACAGGGGAAGACAAAGACTATATACACATGAGGAGGGATGACACAGGTGGAAACAATCAGGGATCAGGGGAGACGCCAGACCGGTGACACAAGAGGAAGGGCAAGTGACCTGAAACGAGAGGAGAGTTACTTTTCAAAATAAAACATGAATTTCACAAGACAAAAACCCAAGACAGGACACTCCTCACCGCGGTGTGACAGTACCCCTCCCTCCAGGGCCGGCCCCTGACGGCCCAGCCTGTTCAGGATGGTCCATGTAGAAGTCGTCAATGAGGGTGTGGTCCATGATGTGGCGCGATGGGACCCATTGTCTTTCCTCTGGCCCGTAGCCCTCCCAATCTACCAGATACTGTCTGCCCCGGCCCCGGTTGCGTACTGCCAAAAGCTGCTTGACCTTGTACACCGGTACCCCGTCAATTACCTGCGGTGGAGGTGGAGGAGCGGCAGCTGGAACCATGGGACTCTCCTTGGCTGGTTTCACCTGGCTGACGTGGAAGGTGGGATGAACGCGGAGAGACCGGGGCAGACGAAGCCGGACCGCTGCTGGGCCGACGAGTCTGGTGACTGGGAATGGGCCAACGAACCACGGTGCCAGCTTCCTGGAGGGGACCTTGAGGTGTAAGTCCTTGGCGGACAACCACACCCTCTGGCCGGGCTGGTAGTCAGGAGCGGGACGTCGCTTGCAGTCTGCTGCCTTCTTTACTCGGTCCCCCTGTCTGGCTAGTACCTGGCGTGCGGCTGCCCAGATGCGGCGACAACGTCGGACCATGGCATGGGCGGAGGGGACCAACACCTCCATCTCGTTCTCCGGAAAAAGCGGGGGCTGATAGCCAAGAGCGCAGTGAAATGGCGAGAGACCAGTGGCTGAAGTGGGCAATGAATTGTGAGCAAACTCTACCCAGACCAGGTGTTTGCTCCATGTAGAGGGGTTCTGATAGACCACGCACCGGAGGCCGGTTTCCAGCTGTTGGTTGAGGCGTTCGGTCTGGCCGTTGGCTTCTGGGTGGTATCCTGAAGTCAGGCTGGCTTTGGCCCCGATGAGTCTGCAGAACTCCCTCCAGAACCGGGACACAAACTGGGGCCCCCGGTCCGAAACGATGTCCTTAGGGAACCCGTGGACTCGGAAAACCTGAGTCATCATGACCTCTGCCGTCTCCTTGGCGGATGGTAGCTTGGGCAATGCGATGAATCGAAACCATCTTAGAGAATCTGTCGACAACTGTGAGGACCGTGGTATTCCCTTGAGAGACCGGGAGCCCCGTGACGAAGTCAATGGATATGTCCGACCACGGTCTGGAGGGGATCGGGAGTGGCTGTAGAAGTCCCATGCGTGGTCTGGAAGGCGTCTTGTTCCGTGCGCAGACCGAACATGCCTCCACGTACTCCCGGACCTCCCGTTCCATGGACGGCCACCAGAACCGCCGGGCAATGACGAACTTAGTTCTTTTCACTCCCGGATGACATGAAAGCAGCGAAGTGTGAGCCCAATGGATCACCTGTGGACGCAGCTCAGGGGGAACAAACAACCGATTATCAGGGCATCCACTAGGTGAAGGGGCTCCACCATTAGCTTGCTTTACCCCAGATTCTATCGGCCAAGTCACCGCTCCTACCACACGGTTCAGTGGCAGGATGGTTTCTGGTTGCTTGGCCTCAGGCTCGGGGTCAAACAGCCGTGATAGGACGTCCGGTTTGATGTTACGGGACCCCGGCCTGTAAGAGAGGGAGAAGGAAAAGCGGTTAAAAAAAAGCGCCCACCTGGCCTGGCGAGAGTTAAGCCTCTTAGCCTTACGGATATATTCTAGATTTTTGTGGTCGGTCCAGACTATGAATGGATGAACGGCCCCCTCCAGCCAATGCCTCCACTCCTCCAAGGCGAGCTTTACAGCCAACAGCTCCCGGTTGCCGACATCGTAGTTTCGCTCCGCCTTGGACAGCCGCCGCGACAGGAAAGCGCATGGGTGCATTTTATCGTCTTTCTCTGAGCACTGGGACAGAACTGCTCCCACTCCCTCGTTGGAAGCGTCCACCTCCACCACGAACTGGCGTTGTGGGTCCGGCATGGTGAGGATAGGAGCCGTAGTGAATCGGTGCTTGAGGGTCTGGAATGCTCTCTCTGCTTCTGGGGACCAGTGGAACTGCACCTGGGTGGAGGTAAGAGCATGAAGGGGAGCGGCTATTGCGCTGAAGCCTCTGACAAACCGCCTGTAAAAGTTAGCAAATCCCAAGAATTGCTGAACCTTCTTGCGGCTGTCAGGTGTTGGCCACTCTGCCACAGCGCTGACTTTAGCCGGGTCCATCTGAACCTTTCCAGGGGCTACGATGAAGCCCAGGAAGGAGACGGTATCGGCATGAAACACACTCTTCTCTGCTTTGACATACAGCTGATTCTTTAACAGTCTTTCTAGAACTTGGGTCACATGATCGTGGTGTGTTTCAAGGTCAGGAGAGTAAATCAGAATGTCGTCCAAATAAACATACACGAAATGGTCAAGGAAGTCTCTCAGCACATCATTAATCATAGTTTGGAACACTGCAGGAGCATTGGTAAGACCAAACGGCATAACCCTGTATTCGTAGTGGCCACTAGGAGTGTTAAAGGCCGTCTTCCACTCGTCCCCCTCTCGTATCCGAATAAGGTGATACGCATTACGGAGATCTAACTTCGTGAACACCTCAGCTTGTTGAAGCTGGTCGAAAACAGAGGACATGAGAGGAAGGGGGTAACGGTTCTTTATTGTGATATCGTTCAAAGGGCTGTAATCAATGCAGGGTCTTAGGGACCCGTCTTTCTTCCCCACAAAGAAGAATCCCGCTCCTGCAGGGGATGAGGAGGGGCGAATCAGGCCGGCTTTAAGTGATGCGGAAATGTATTCCCTCATGGCCTCTTTCTCCGGTCCTGAAACGGAGTACAAGCGGCCCTTAGGAATCGTGGAACCGGGAATCAGGTCTATGGCGCAGTGATAGGGACGATGAGGTGGGAGTGACAGGGCCCGGGTCTTGCTGAACACCTCCCGTAGGTGGTGATAGGCGGGAGGAACCAGGTTCAGATCCGGGTATTCTGGGTCTGTGGCAGGGTTGGCAGAAAAAAGGTTAATTTCTGTGGGCTTCTCGTCCTGATCCACAGGAGAAACACAGTTATTACATTCCATCCCCTATTCTCTGATCTTTCCTGTTTTCCAGTCAATGTGCGGGTTATGTTGAAACAGCCATGGCTGTCCCAAGATCAGGGAATGGGAGGGCGAATTGATCAAATAGAAGCGAATGCTTTCAACATGGCAGTCAATGTGCATTTGAATGGGCTTACTGATGTGTGTAATCTCAACCAGTTCTTTTCCATTTAGTGACCTAGCCCTGATGGGTTTAGCTAGCGGTTCTGAGTCAAGTCCTAACCTTTTAGCTAAACCCCAGTCCATTAGGCTCTCGTCTGCCCCCGAGTCAATGAACGCCTTCAATTCGGTGGCAGTGTAGTGTTTCATGGTGACTTTCGTGAGGGTGCGTGGCACCGTGCTCAGTCTCGTGACATGACTCACCGCACGGGATCCCTTGGCTGGACAGGCGCTGACAAGATGGCCGATCTCCCCACAGTAAAAACACCTCCCCTCCAGCTGCCGTTTTCGCCGCTCCTCCGGTGTTAGTCGAGCCCTTCCCAGCTGCATGGGTTCCTCCTCCCGCTCGTTGCTGGGAAAATGAAGCCGCTCCGACGTAGATCTATGAACGGCCGGCCAGTTCGGTGTAGGTGAGTACGAAGATCCTCCCGTAGCTGCCGGTCTCTCGCTCCGCTGCCGTCTGAGCTGGACGAGTCGGTTGTCCGTTCTTATAGCGAGCGCGATGAGGGAATCCACATCAGCGGGTAATTCCAGAGGAACGAGGAGGTCTTGTATAGGCGCTGCCAGCCCCTTCAAGAAAACGTCGTATAATGCTGTGGCATTCCACCCGCTCTCCGCCGCCAGAGTGCGGAAGCGGATGGCATAGTCACAAGCGGACGCACTGCCCTGCTTCAGGCTGCTCAGCTCTTGTGCCTTCTCCCTGTCAGAGGTAACCGGGTCAAAAGTCCTGGTTAGTGCAGCCTGAAAGTCCTTGAGAGAGTCACAGATCACGGAGCCCCGCCCCCACTCTGCGGAGGCCCATGCCTTGGCTCTATCCATCAGATGTGAAATCATGAAGGCTACTTTAGCCCGATCTGTAGGAAATGCATGAGGCATGAGTTCAAAATGAATCGAACAGTCAATTAAAAACACTTTGCATAATCCCGGTGCTCCTGTATACGGAACTGGAGCAGCCAACTTACAACCGGCCCCACTGACCGGCAGAGTAGGCACTGGGGGGGCGGGCTTGTCGGAGCCTGGGCTGCTGCACTCGGTCGAGCAATTTGTCCGAGCAGGTCTTGTATCTGGGAGGAGAGATGGCCCATGTTTGCGGCGAGACGAGACGTGCTTCCTGGGTGCGCAGAACTTCTGTCAGCTGCTCCACCTCTGCTGGGTCCATTTCAGGCCAGAGTATTCTGTCAGGCTTAGCAGATAAAGAGGATTCAGATGCAGAAAGGTGGCAGTATCGACAGGCTTTTATTTTCTGTTTAGCAGCTCTTCAGACAGAATGACAAAATATTAGGCTATGAAAATCTATGTGTCCAGGGGACCAAACACAGAACGACAGACAGCACAAAATAACACGAATGGAAAACTACACTGACCTCGAGAACTATCTCTATGAAAATTTAACAAACTGAAAATCACTCAACGAGGAGGGTGAAAATTTAACAAACTGAAAATCACTCAACGAGGAGGGCTCACAGGCTATAAAAATTAACCTACTCTGAATTACAAAACTTTATGAACGAAAAGCGCTCCAAACCGGAGGAAAAAACAAATGCTATGAAGCTATATGACAGAAACAAAAAACTGACCATAAAATACTATTAACAAAAATTCACTCTCCTTCAGAGGACTACTAACCACAAAATAAAGCTTGGCAATACTTAACTTAGCACGGAACGAGGCAGAGAACAAGGCTGTGAACAGGGCTGGATGTATTCGACAAGACGAACGAAATACTCTGGCAACGCAGACAGGGGAAGACAAAGACTATATACACATGAGGAGGGATGACACAGGTGGAAACAATCAGGGATCAGGGGAGACGCCAGACCGGTGACACAAGAGGAAGGGCAAGTGACCTGAAACGAGAGGAGAGTTACTTTTCAAAATAAAACATGAATTTCACAAGACAAAAACCCAAGACAGGACACTCCTCACTGCGGTGTGACAAATAGGATCTGTGAGAGTGAGAATAAAATGTGTATTCCCGTTCTTTTGGATTAACGAGTCTCCAGATATCTATCAAACCCAGTTCTTCCTGTAAGGTATCTATTGCTGCTCTGTCTCTGGTTGATGTGCCTGTTCTGGTTTTGCTGCGATCTAGATGATCATCTAATGTACTACTTTAGCTCCATTAATAAGTGCTTCTACAACTAAAATCCGTCCATGAGAGTCTTTAAATTGATTCAGTATGACAAAATTCAATTTTTTGTTAACAAGGATAACAACCCCACAGCTCTTGCTTGATATTGAGTTATGAAAAACATGGCCGACCCAATCACGTTTAATTTTTACAGCTTTATCTTGGTCCCTGAAGTGCGTTTCCTGAATATATGCGATACCTGTGCCTTTAGATTTGAGATAAGTAATTTTTTGTTTAATTGGTGTACTACAGCCATTAATATTCCATGTCACTATATTGATATGTCCACTACTCATTTCTTCCAAAGACTATACACATTTGCCTGCCTTTACCCTCATCCACAACGCTACCCCTCACTACTTCAACACATATTAATGCCTTACTCCTGCCATCATAAAAATAAAAACACCTCCAAAAACAATATCCCAGAACAAGGACATGTACAATACCAAATAACAATAACTCAAAAAACACTGCCTTTAAAATGAACATGACAGTGTAGTGGGCCTTGGGCCTTGTGTGATTCCGGTCCGTGTAGGTCCTGTAGACGGTACCTTCCACTTCTCCCACCAACCGTTCGGTTACAGCAGCGCCCGAGAGTCTCCCCCTCCGCTGTGTCTTCAAAATAAAGCTCCACTCTCCCTCATGTTCATATCACACAGTCAGTCGCTCTCCGTGCTCCGAACATTCTCCCGAACAAAGACCTCAGCCCTCTTTGGGTTAGTAAAGCTCAGTCTCTCCCCCTCCCATGTAAACCTCAGAACTGCCGGGTGTGCCGACGTGTGTTTCACCTGATGATCCCACAGAGCCTTCATTATTGGGGAGAACCGTCTTCGCTGGTTGGAGCGCTCCTTGGTCATGTCTTCGTAGATGGAGAGAGTGCAGTCCTCCCACCGTATCCCTCTCTCTTTTTTCGCAGCCGTCAAAACCTTCTGCCGAGCAGTGTTGCGTAGAAATTTCACCAGTATCACCCGCGGTGGGTTATTGTCACCTGGCCGTGGCCCCCCACTTCTGTGGCTCCTCTCGATCTCATACTCGTCCCCATGCAGCCCCAATCCTTCGTTCAGTATCTTCTTTATGTAGTCATTCATTGTATTCCCCGCTTCTTTTCCTTCTTTCAGTCCAATCAGCCTAATGTTTTTACGTCTCCCTCGATTTTCCTGATCGTCAACCCGGCTCCAAAGTTGTTCCACTTTCTGTCTTAGCACTTTGTTTTCATTAGCAATGCTGGCGTTGCTATCTTCCACATCACCAATGCGACTTTCCGCCTCTTCGAGACGAGTTTGCAACGCACTCACATTGTTTTTGAGCTCTATTGTATCCGACTTAATTGTCGACACATCACTCGCCACTTTTGTCAGAGTCATGTTCATCTTTGCAATTTCTGCGAAGATATCCCCCATGTTGTGTCTCTGGCTAGCTTCGCTGCTAGTAGGGCTAGCAGGGTTAGCTTCCATGGTAGCTGGGGTCTTCAAGCGAGTTTGCACGCTTCGTTTTCCCTGGTTCATTGTGGGCTCAAACCTGTGTAATTCGGTGTAACTTTTGGCTGTGTGGGAGCACCGACTACTTACGGCATTAATTACACTTTCACGGAGAGTTTATGTAGTTTAGTAGTTATTAATTGTAGGCAGAGGACTAAGGACTAAGGCGCCGCCATTTCCCAGGTCTTCCTCACGTGACTCCTTTGGTTTTGAACTTAAACTTTTCCTTGTGCTGTCTGCCTTCAAACACTCTGTCCACAGAGCCTGCGTCCATCTGCTTTACACCACTGACATCGCTCCTCAGTGTGTTTTGCTGCTTTTTAATCACCTCGGATTGTCTTGCCATGTTAATGGCTTTTTCCAGGTCTAGGTCCTTTTTTATCTGCATATGTTCTGAGAGCCTGGTATCCGCCAACCCGACCACTATCCTGTCCCTGATTAGCTCATCATGCAACATTCCATATTTGCAGTGCTCTGCTAAGGCATACAGGGTAGTGACGAATGCATCTACAGTCTCATTTGCTTCTTGCTTGCGCATGTTAAATCATGCACGTTCATACACAACGTTCTTCTTCACTACGAAGAACGACTGAAAGCCATCCCACACTTTCGAGTATAGGCGCAGATCTGTACGCTTAGCTTCAAACCTCTCAACAGATCGTCAGCTTCATCTCCCATACAATATATCAAGGTATTCACCTGATTGTCTTCGGAGCTTGCTGCTAAATTGCTTGCTTGGCAGAATCTCCCAAATCTCTGTATCCACTTTTTCCACTCGTGTGGTTTGGAAAAATCAAAGGGCTCCGGTGGCTGGATGCTAAATGATGCGCCAGGTGTGTTAGCCATTGTCCTAGCTCTGTCCCTGCTCCGCTCGTCTTCACTCATATGTCCTGTTCACTGATCACTCCTTTACCTCTTTCCTTCCCGGTAGACAATTCTTTCCTTCTTGGCTTTAGTTTAACAGCACCACTTCTGACACCATGTCTTGTTTTCTACATAATCATGAGCGTGAGTCAACTGTTAACTAGAACTTTTTATTGTCTGCCCGCAGCATCACCACAACAACTGTTAAACTTAAAAGTGTTGCATCCTAAAGTGTCCCCCTATATCATAACTTCCATTCATATGGTTCCTATAACATTAGGTTCCCTATAAATCCGAATACATGTGTCATTATGGATATAATACAATATAACATGCAATAATACCACAGGTGGTCAAGAACGGGCATCCCATCCGGGAGTCCTTTACATAATAAAACAGTTACAAGGAGATGTGTCTGCAGGACCTGCCAAGACAACAATAAAGGGGAACAGTGTGACCATTGCTACAAATATGGACAAAGTGGTCATCTGTCTCGGGGGTGTAGGATTGGAAGGAGAGGTACTGACAAACCAGGTAGACATGTTAGCTAACACTGTGACAGCTACACCAACACCACCTTCTGAAAAAGACAATCAGAATGAACAGTTCAGAGACATGTATAAACTAGTCACTGACACTGACAGCCTTACAGAAAAATGTCAGTCTCATTTCCCCAAAACAAAGAGCAGAGTTACTCAGCCAAATGGGGAGGCTGCACTTTCTGTACATCATCACCTGCCTGATAGATGGGGTTGAGACTAAGGCTTTGTGGGACACTGGATCACAAGTATGTCTCATAAACGAGAAATGGAGGCAACAGCGAATTCCACATGCTACACGCAGTGAACCAGACACCAATCTCTTTTTCTGGGTGGGTTGAAATCACATTTAAGTTACCCTCAGAGAATGCCAAACAGCTAGAACTCTTAGTGCCAGTTCTGGCATCAGATGAAGATGGGGTGGCAGAGCAGCTAATCATTGTCATAACGTGATTGAGCATGTGTTAGCAAAGGGCATAGAACCCCCATGTGTTGTTAGAGAGGCAGTCAGTGCAGCATTCTCCTTTGAGTGAAAGAAAGCAGAGGTATTTCTGAAAGTAATGAGAAGTGGAGATGATGGGCTAGGTGAAGGCATGGTAAAAGTGGGTAGGGAGATAACATCTATTCCGGCAGGCCAGACAAGAACAGTGAAGTGCAGTGTTGGAGCAGGCACACTCCCAGACCAACAAGATGTTTTACTTGAGCCATGTCCACCTGCTCCATTGCCAGGGGGGTTAAAAATGGAAGACGGTGTAGTGGGCCTACAGAGAAGAAGCTGGTCACGTGTCAGTTGAAGTCAATCAGACAGAGGCAGAGACCCCAAAAGCAGAACAGACATCAGCAGTCAAAATGGGAAAGGGAGAAAAGACAAAAAAACATAAAACAAAAGAGAGACCAATTAGGACCCTCCAGTTCCCCTCAGTCACCTTCCCCTGGTGCAACAGCATCAGGTCAAACAGCTTCTAAGAGAGGAATGTGGCGCTTTTGCTCAGGATGAACACAATGTAGGGACCATTCCTTCACTGCAGCTCAAGATTCGCCTCAGTAACCCCACACTTGTAAAACGCACATACATATCAGTACCTAAGCCACTTCACAAATAGGTAAAAGAGTACTTCGAGGACTTGTTAAACAGAGGCTGGATAACAAAGTCCAAGTCTCCATACTCCAGTCCTATCGTTTGTGTGCGAAAAAAGGATGGAAGCCTCCATCTGTGCATCGATTATAGGGAGCTAAACAGGAAGTCCATCCCTGACTGCCATCCAATACCCCGCATACAAGATATGCTCAAGAGCCTAAAAGGAAGTTCCTGGTTTTCGGTCCTGGACCAAGGGAAGGCCAATCACCAGGACTTCCTGGAAAAGTCAAGCCGTCCTCTCAATGCATTTATCACCCCCTGGGGTCTGAGTGGGTGGGAAACCCTTTTGGTTTATCATCTGCCTCCGCAGAATTCCAGAAATCAATGGAGGAATGCTTGATGGGCTTCAGGGATGAAATATGCTTGCCTTACTTGGACGACAACTTAGTTCACTCTCAGACATTCAAAGACCACCTGAATGATTTGAGGAGTGTGCTGTGCCATTACCAAAGCCACAGAGTCAAGCTAACTCGCAGAAAATGTGAAATATTTAACACTTGAAGTGACATCAATGAGGGAAATCCCTAAAGCAGTGCTGAGAGGGCCTCAAAGAGAGGATCCTGTGATTGGAGTGGTGTCCAAGTATGTGACATCAAAGCAGTGGCCAAAGTGTGGAAAACAACCCCAGAATAACAAAATAGCAGCTCTGGTAAGAGAAAGACATAAACTGCACCTTGGTGATGATGGACTGCTGTACAGGAAAATAGCCAGCCGTTCACAACTGCTTCTGCCTCGAAGGTACCATCAGCTGGTTTACAAAGAAGTCAATGGAGACAGGGGCCATCTTGGAGTATAGAGGGTTGTAAACCTCATCACGCATTAATGCTTTCACTGGCCTCACATGCAAAAATATGTTGAGCATTACATCACACAAGTCTGCAGCTGTCTGAAAAACAAGCGCCCTAACAAACCGACCAGAGCCCCACTCACAAATATCATCACCACCTATCCTTTCAAGCTGGTTTCCATTGATTTTTTGCACCTGGAAAAATGTAAGGGAGGATTCGAATATATCCTGGCTGTGATGGATCACTTCACACGATTTGCCCAGGCTTATCCCTGCCGCAATAAAGCTAAAACAGCCACAGAGAAGATATTTGGAGATTTTGGGCTAAGGTTTGGTTTTCCCACAAGACTTCATCATGACCAAGGCAAGGAATTTGAAAATAAGCTGTTCGCTAAGCTAGAGGAATACAGTGGAGTGAAGGGGTCCAGGACTATGCCATACCACCCACAGGGGAATGGTCAGGTGGAAAGGTTCAACAGGACACTTTTGGCTATGCTCAGAAACCTGCCAGAGGCTGCTAAGGCAGATTGGAAATCCTCACTAGCAAAAGTGGTCCATGCTTATAACTGCACACGCAGCGAGGCCACCGGCTATGCACCCTATTTCCTCCTGTTCGGTTGCAACTCCAGACTCCCTATTGACCTCATGTTCAGGGCCGGCGATTGCTATAGGTGAACTAAGCGGTTGCCTAGGGCGACAAATGTGCTGCGGGCGCGGCCGCCCTCTAGTGTTGCCCTTACTTTTTGTCGCCCTTACCCATTAATCATAGAATTATGTTTATTAAACATGATCATCCTATGGCGCCCCCTCAGCCACACGTTTACTTGTCAATCTGATTATTAGATTGAATTGATGATTATCGTCGGTCATTACGGGGGGGAGGCCAGTTCACGCGCATGCGCTCTAGTTGCGCTACGTTGCGTCCGAAGATGAGGCGGTCTAAACCCTCCGGCGCACAGGGTCGTAAACGGAGAAAGGAAGAAGATAGAAGAAAGCTAAGTGTAGAGGTAAGTCTTCTCTTCTCAGCCATTAAAGTGTCAAACTAAATAAATGTAGTATTGTGCATCACCTAATATTGGATGTTTCATTGCTGTCACTAAGCTATAGCTAGCTAGCGACTGCTACTTTGCTAGCTTGCTACGTATTACTAGCATAGCAAACATAACTTCACTGTTAACCTACATTAGATGTAAATGTCGTAAGACCAGTATCTGGGGTAACCATTTTGGTGATAGTGGTGTTTGTTCACACTTCTGTAAAGTTCCCCTCCAGGAATATACTAATATATATGTATATATATTAATATATGTTTGTTTTTTGTTTTTTTATTGGCCAGATACACTCAGGCAATATTTGGCTGAGGCCGGCACCTGCTGGAGAAAGGACACCTGATCCTTCATGTAAGTACAACTAGTACTATTGTTGCTGTTTTTGTTATTGTTTAGTATTATTATTAGCAATTATAACTTTTATAATCACATTAACACTACTAATCATAATCAGTAGTATTATTTCGCCTTTTAACAGCCTAATAGTAATAATATTAGTGGTGGTAGTAATTGTAATTTATCTACTACAGGTTACATGGTCATATAAAATGTATATGTACAATGCAACTATGTGATAGGATGATAGAAATGACCAAATGCAATTGTGTAACAAACAGCATGGATGAACTCTGTGTTTAAATACAGCTGCAGGAGAAGGGACATCCAGTAGTAGTAATCCAGGGACCAGTTACACACAGGCCAGGAACACACAGCCCACATCAGGTGAGTCTATTTAACAGTATTTATTCGAGCCACATCCATACTTTAAAGTACAATAGATAAAGGTTAGCAAGTATTAAAATACAATAGCTTGTTTTCTTAAAGACGTTCAACCACATTCATGATCATTTCACTTATTATATTAAACACCACTTGTATGGCTATAAAATATGCTTGAATACAGGTGAAGGTGAAGGAACATCCAGGACCGCATCAAGCTCTCAATTTTGTAGTGGTACGTACAGTATCCATAAAAGCACTTTTCTTTGTAGAGGGTATAGTTAATCCAGTTGATGGGTCTTGGTCATAATTTGCTTAAGCGTCCTTACAGTGTGTTTAAGAGTGTTTTGAGTGTGTTATTCAAAATAATAAAAAAGTAAATGTTCTGAAACTATGTTTGTGTTGTTTTATTGCAATGTGGAATGGTATAATTCTAAGTGGGTTTAAAAAAACTGCTATGCAAAGTAAAGCGGTTTTGGGGGGGGGGGGCACACCTAACTCAATCTCGCCTAGGGCAGCCAAAGGGCTAGAGCCGGCCCTGCTCATGTTTGACGATGACTATGCTGAGAAATGGAGGACAAGAATGACTGAAGCCTACAAGCTGGCGTCCAAATCAGTCTGCAAAGAGGGAATGAGAGGTAAAGCACTTTATGACAGGAAAGTCCATGCTGAGTTGTCACCCGGATGCAGAGTGCTGGTCCGAAACCTAAATGAAAAAGGTGGTCCATTGTAAATTGAGATCATTCTGGGAGGTAAGGTAGAAAAATGGGTATGTTTTGAAATAAATAGAAAAAACACTTTTATAGCTTCAATTCGGCCAATCATGGACAGGGGGAGTGTTCACCAATATTCAATATTACTTTTGAGTTTTATTAATCATAACGCTGTTGTTCAATTTATAAAGCAGGTCAGATTGTTTGGGGACTGTAGTTCCCAGATACTTTATGTGATTAGTAACTCTAAGTTGAAGACTGCTAAGAAATTCAGGGTCTAGATCCATAAATTCACATTTTTGCCAGTTTGTGGTATATCCTGATAGCTTTTCAAAGCTTTTAATAAAGATAGCAATGGTGGAACAGATTTCTCAGGCTGTGACAGAAAAAAAAAATGTAATCAGCATATAGCGCTATGTTATTATCCATTTTTCCTAGATGCATAGGAATAATTATTGGGCTATTTCTGATGCTTACTGCTAGGGGTTCCTTGCACAGAGCAAACAGCAGAGGGCTCAGAGGGCAGCCTTCCCAAACGCCATGGTGTAGGTTAAAAGGCTGAGATCTGTCAGAGTTGGTCAGGACTAAGGCAGTTGGGTGGACGTAATCTGTAACCATACCCCAAATTTTTCACCCAGACCAAATACTCTGATGGTTAATACATATACTTCCACTCCACTTGATCAAATGCCGTGTGTGCATCAAGTGCAAGAACTGCAGATTTTGATATGTTTTGTTTATTGTATACAATATTGAGTAATCTACAGACGTTGAAAAAGGAAAATCTTCTGGTAATAAAGCCCACCTGGTCTGGGTGGATGATATTTAGACACAGGTGCTGTATCGTAGGCAACTGGACTTGTTTCAGTTTCTTGAAGAAGTTTCACCTCTCATCCAAGAGGCTTCTTCAGTTCTAACTAACTGGAGAGGAGTTGGCAGGCTTTTAAACTCTGCGTGGAAGTGTCCTTACAGAGTCATTAAGGACACGTGTGAGCTCGGGCTGAGACCGTGCCCACTAAGAGGGTAAGGAGAAGCAACAGAAGCACATCAGGGGAGCACTTAAAACCTGTGGCCACCCAAACTGGACCTTTGTCAAAACCACTGACAGATCCAGAGCAGACAGAGAGGAGGAGATGAGAAAACATTACAGCATCGTCATTCTCTATGTCGCAGGAACATCTTAGAAACTCAGGAGGATCTTTAATTAACATCATATCCCGGTTCACTTTAAACCCACCAACACACTGAGGCAGAAACTTGTCCATCCTAAGGACAAAACACCCAGGCATAAACAGAGTAATGTAGTTTATGCTGTTCAATTCAGCCAAGAATGCACAGATTTGTACATTGGGCAGTCAAAACAACCTCTCCATAAACGAATGGCACAACACAGGAGGGCCAACTCTTCAGGTCAAGACTCTGCTGTCCACTTACATCAGAAGGAGAAAAATCATTCCTTTGAGGACAACAATGTAAACATCTTGTCCAGAGAAGACAGATGGTTTGAAAGAGGAGTAAAATAATCCATCTATGTCAAACTGGAATGACTGTCTTTCAACAGAGGAGGTGGCCTAAGACATTACTTATCACCCACCTACAACGCAGTACTGAGTTCCCTCCCCAGACATCTTAACAACCATTCACACCTGGGCTCACCTGGACTTAGCAACCCATATGAAGCCCGGTTTGACCAATGACTCACAAGTGGCCCTCACGACTCTGTAAGGACACACTAACACAGAGTTTAAAAGGCTGTAACTCCCCTCCAGTTAGTTAGAACTGAAGAAGCCTCTTGGATGAGAGGTGAAACGTCTTCAAGAAACTGAAACAAGTCCATTTGCCTACAATACAGCACCTAGATTTGCCATGACCTCGATGACTGAGAACCTTCATCAACGATATTTGATATATGTTTGTTTATTGTATTGGCCAGAATTTTGGTAAACACCTTAGTGTCATTGCCAAGAAGGGCAATGGGCCAATATGATGATGGGTCAGTCTCGTTTTCAGCAATAGAGGGGCCACGACATCCGCATATGTGTTGTAGAATTCTATACTGAGGCCATTGGGGCCAGCTGCCTTTCCACTTGGAATTCTTTAGTCGCAATGAGGACCTCCTGTAATAAAATTTCAGTGTTAAGCTCCTTTTGCGCATTGGAATCTAGTTTAGGAAGTGGAAGAGAGCGCATAAATTTAAAAATATTACCTTCTGTTGCAGGACATTGGGAAACATAGTTTTTCATAATATTTCTTGAAGCAATAATTTATTTTAACAGGGTCTGTAGTAATAGAGCTCAGAAGTGGCTTAATTTTATGAATAGTTCTGCTGGCTTGTGCACTCACCTGACATAAGAGCAGGAAGGAAAAGAGTTTTTGAAGCAGTTTTCCTCTCTGTATTATGGGGATGTTATCTATGGGCAGGCGGCCAGTTCCACTCTCAAACCACTACATACAATATACTGTATCACTCTACCACATTGAGATTCATTACTGGTGATTCTTATGGGACATACGACTGTATACTTTACCAAAAAACTGACTTGCCTGCTTTGTGACAAGAAGCGATCCCACTTCATTTTTTATTATAAAAGCTATTTTACGAAAGTTTCCCCCCATCACTCATCCCTGCTTTATTGTAATATTGGTTACCTTTATCTAAGACATAGCTAACCCTACATGTTCCAAAAAAAATTATTCATACTGAGTTAGAAAAAATTCTGTTTAATTCTGTTTTCGTGGCGTCTATACTTTATTGATCCCCAAGGAGAAATTGATTCCATTACAGCTGCTCCCATTAAAAGTCTGGAAATATGCAGGAAAATAATAATAATAATAGTAATAGTTATAATAAAAACTATATATAAGGAAGAACAACAAAAACAGAACAGAAATACAAGAAATGTATATTCTCAGTGGACTCTCCATCATTAGAGTAAATCATGTGGTCTCTCAACAGCTGTCTACATTATGCATATTGCACTGAGGTTTCTGTAATATAGTTTTTTGTGCAGTAGTCTTTATTTGTAAATCTGCACTGATTTCTTTACATTTTTGTGCAATACCTCATTTATATTGTATTTATATTTTGTTGTATGCCATTGTTTCTTTACTATTGTTTTATTAAGAAACCGACATGAAGTAATGGTTTCTGTGTGAGTATATGAACATGATTTGTGTGCAATGGCAATTGTCTAAGATGCAAGGGTCGATGTAGAAGTGCCATATGTAGGAGCTACAAGGAATGACAAAGATGTGGCAAAAAGAGTAGGAGGAGTGAAACAAAGGCAGCTTTTATTTTTCAGTACAGCCAACAAGTAAATATGCATCAAGTTTAAGAAGGGGCTGGAGGTACAGTGTGGTAATCACTACGCTGTTACTGGGACACTGTGTGTTACATCAGGGGCTCGCAGTGGTTGCAAGATGCACCTGTGGAGAGGCAGAGACAGTGAACCATGCTTTGACTGCATGCACCAACTATCACACAGAGATAAATCCTCGTGCAAGCAGAACTGACAGAAACTGGAGTCAGGGAGTCACTGAAATTAACTCTCAGCAGGGAGCACTTTGAAACAAAAGCTGTTGTAAAATCTCTCCATCGCACTGGGCTGTAAGTATCTGAGCCATCCAAATGACTTCTGTTAATGACCTGTGGGGGGCAGCAATATGCCTTGGCTGCGTCTAGTCTGCCGGAGACATAAAAGAAGAAGAAGTACGGCAGTGGTTTCATGATGGGAGGGACGTTGGCAGTGGACTCTGTCCCTTAACAGTCCACCAAGTTGTCTGTTTGTGGAGCAGCCAGCTTGCCTTGTCGGAATCGTAACTAAATATGGCTGATCTTCAGGTGGGTATAGATTTGGTCAGCAGCTTTAAGGTATTATAGAGGTGATTTTATTCCGCTGCGTCCCTTGAAATGAGCGCTAAAGGATGCCGTTAGCTCTGCTACAGGTTTAGTCAGCTAAGTGAGCACATGGTCCTTACTATAACGATACCCTGATAGAAGTCATAATGGGGGCTGTTGTTGTCCGCTCGCTAACTAAGTCCTTGAAAAAGACGTGTTATTGGGGTGTGGTGGTGGGACCGTTATCCCCTCTTTTTTCTGTCCACGAAATACTAAGGTTTATGTGAAATGTTAACTGTTTTACATTTGGTAATCCGAAACACCGGCTGCCCTCAGTGTTGATATAATCTGGTGGATTGTGAACGGAGTAAGATTTGTAATTTACAATCGAAGTATTGGACTTTAAAAAAAATCAACATGGCTGCTGATACATAGCTCCGTATGCCTCGATTGGGTTTTATGTAAGGGAAAGTTCATGTCTTGCCTCAGTACAACTGACTTCTCCCTGACCTTCGACCTACAGCCATCAGTAGTTACATATCCCTAATCTCTACAACATTCTGGCAAATCATTGGATTTTCTTTTCTTTTTTTTTACATTTAGTTGCACACACCTGTTGCACTGTTTATGTTTTCATGCAGATTGGCCTTTTTTTGGTAGTTTTTCCCCATGCATTTATTCAAACATGAGTTGAGGGAGAGACAGGGGTCGAACCTGGTTTGAGGTATACAAATACAAACATACAAATGTGGTTTTGGTGTGTGAGGAGGAAAAAACTAATATTTTATTTTTAGAAACTTTTTGTTAAAGGTTTAGACGAGTCTAGTCTGGTCTGGTCAGGCTAGTTTTTAGGCTTAACTTTACCTCAGGTGTAACCAGTGTTGCACTCAAACTCTCCAGCAACCTCTCTGTCAGGGCTGGGCAATATAAATGATATATACTGTGATATGAGACTAAATATTGTCTTTGATTTTGAATATCTTTATATCATGATATGGCATAACTGTTGTATTTTCCTGGTTTTAAAGGCTGCATTACAGTTAATTGTTGTAATTTTCTAAACTTACCAGACTGTTGTTGACTACTTGTTCGATACTTGCGTTTACCGACTTAGTTATTATATCCACATTATGGATGATTATTTATCAAAATCTCATTGTGTTAATAGTTTGTGAAAGTACCAGTAGTCACCTCTACAATATTGTTGCAATATCAAGGTATTTGGTCAAAAATATCATGACAAATTTTGTGATATATGAATTACTGTAAGTCGCTTTGGACAAAAGCGTCCGCTAAATGCCCTAACTGTAAATGTCATTTCATCATTTCTGTAATGTTGTCAGACATTTAGAATAACAACCTCAGCCTGTTGGAGGCAAAAACAAGCACTTTTAGTGGACATACTGTAGTTTGATGTTCAAAGTTTCCCTCAAGGATTGCCTCAGTGGCTGACAGCTGAGGCAATGGGTTGATTCCAAAGCTTTTTGTACATATAAGTCAGGGACAGTACTAAAAATAGGATAAAAAAAAGATTCCCCTTTAACTCACTCAAGTATCACATTCACATTGTTCTGAACTCGTCTTCTCCTCTGAAGGCTAAATTCGATACAGCAGCCGCTGAGGTGAAGCAGCTGAAGGGGAAGCCGACAGATGAAGAGATGCTGCAGGTCTACTCCCTGTTCAAGCAAGCCACCGTGGGTGATGTCAACACAGGTGCGACAGAACACTGGCTCCACACTGGCTAAACACTCCAGCACTCTCCAGTGTCACCGCTGTCATGTCCAGTTATTGTAGATTGACATAAGTCTAAAGCAGTGGTTACCAAACTACAACACCCTTTAATTTTGTAAAATTCCGATTTTAGATCTTTTGGTCAGCTGTTAGTCGTCCCAGACTGTGTGGAGCATTGCGAAAACAAGCATTTCTTTGACATGTTTCCAGATTTCTCTGAGCATATTCTCCATCGCTTGCTCAGACAGTCACTAATGTGAGCTGTTCTCCAATTAGACTGTGAGCTGTCCTGTGCTTTAGTGAACAGCCATCCATAGGCTTTCCCTTTTACCTTTCAACTGTGGAGAGTAGCAGGCCAGCCACTTGGCTCCTGTTCCTAAACTTTAACAGGAGGCGTTTTGAACTCAAGTACATTACACCATCAGTACTTCTTTTTTTTAAGCCAACTTTTTAATTTACATAAACGTCTTCACTTTTATCTGACTTTGTCATTCTTCTGTCTGAAGGTCGTCCAGGGATGCTTGATTTCACTGGGAAAGCTAAATGGGATGCCTGGGAGAAGCAGAAAGGTACATGTTCAGTCTGTAGATAGTGCCGTTCTTCAATATGTTTGTTTTTCTGTACAAGGGAGACCTGCAACCTTTCAGGCACCAAGAGGAACATTAACAAGCATGCTGTGCTTGTGTAAAACAAAATAAATCTTAAATTCATGTATCTAAAATTAAGGCCTTAAAAAGTTAATATTAGCGGACATATGTTATATAGTATAAATACTCGCAACAACGTAGGAATGTTACGATAGTCGAGTGGTTAAGTACACTGCCAGATATTGCATTTTAAACCACACAGACACTGCATTATCGTTGCAGCGGAGGTTCGCCAATTCTCCAATTTTCTGCCGGAAGTCCGGCGTAGGAATATTTTGGTGAAGTTTTTTTTTTTTTTTAATCAAGTTGCCATAGCAGCATGATTAAAAAAAACAAAAAACAAAACTGCAACCAGTCGTTTAAAGTGATAGTTCCAACTACCAATGGTAGTTTTCAGGCACCTCGGACAACGTTAGCGAGCGGTGAGGAGCTGGTTTACTGTATACTGCTAGCATGGATGCCAGGTATATTAAACCAGGCAACCAGGGGGGGCGTCCGGCCGAGTCTTACCTCACCGGAGTGACTGCGTTTGATGTTGTTCAGGCTGGAATAAACCTAAACCTAAAACCTAAATCTTGATTTCAGCTCTGACGACTTCATTACAGTGGGTACTAGTTTCATTTGGATGATTTCACGCGAGATTCACGCGTGAGTCACGGGAGAGTCACACGGATTTTTTGTGGAGGAGTAATTGTGTTTTCACCAGAAGCTGCAATGTGCCCAAACAACCGCCAGGTGGCATCTGTGAGCAGCAGGACGCCTCCATAAGACAGCAGCACGGAGCAGTGAACACAAATGGGGAATGCAATATAATAATAATACAGCATGGGCGAGCGGTCATAATAAGCTATAAATGCAGTGCATGCCCAAGCCCTTCAATAAAAATAATTGAAAATATTAATCTGGCAGTGTGTTCAATTATACAATACCTTAGTTCTACTGTTTTGGTCTTAAATCCGTGCCTAATCTGTCCCGTTTTGCTTGCGAAAAGCTGGAAAGCTGACAGCTTGTTTCGCGCATGCGCACTGTGACACCGAGTAGTACAGTTACTGCTAGAGGCTGTGTTTACTGTATATGAGCACTTTGAATGGCAAAAAAGCTGTCAGTGAAGCAGCTTATCTGCCAACACGCATGCACAAAACTGACTTGTTTGAATTGTTCAGTGGGAAACTGTCAGTGGTTCATTTCATCGTGTAGCCTGGTCAAAATGAGTGAAACTCATACGGCCCGACCCCCCCCTCCCGTCAAACGATCCGGTCTGACAGTGACATATTGCCTGTTCATTCATGAAAACCATCTCAAAACACTCTGTCAAACAAGGTGGGGAATGAGAAATCTGCGGTGCTACTAGCCTAGTTCGCTCATTTTAAAAACACACAGGCAGCAGCGCCTACTGATCTGAGACATAAAAAAACATATAATATTTTTTTATTAATAAATAAATACCCCCCTTACGGGCGCGCATGGTATTGACACGTCAGCATGACCACAGTAAAGGGTCACCGCTCGCCACTGTAATACAGTAGGCTATAGTTTTTCATTGAGACAAATGTAACGACGGCAGCTACAGTATACGTCTCACTCTCTTTTTTCGGTCCTCAGTCTCGTCAGCTCCAAACACACCTGTCTGTGTTTTTAAAATGAGCGAACTACTGTCCGCAGATTTCTCATTCCCCACCTTGTTTGATTGAGAGTGTTGCTGGATGATTTCTCATGAATGAACGGGCTGTGTCATTTTCGGGCTGGGCGATAAAACATAGGATATCCTGAAATAACTTTTCCTCGATAGAAATAGGCAACAAGACGCGGCCGATACAAAGTTGATAGGTTTCAGTCATCCATGTTTTGACAGACAACACAAACAGCCAGTGATAATGAGACCGGTGACACCGTCAGCCAGCCGGCCTGTACTGCGAAGGAGTCCAGCTCAAAACCTCAAGCCCCGGTCCGAGTTAACACGGTACTACGAAGCTGGTTATCAACTCAGCCTCATGCTCTGTGCGAGTTCACATCAAAGGAGGCGTGTGTGTGTTTTATTGAAAGCGAGGCTGGGTGTGTGTATGAAAATCGCCATGGACCGCGGAACGCATCTGGACAAGGGGGGGGGGCATAATTTCAAGTCAAGCGGGGAGGGGGGGATCCTTGTACCTGGGTTACTGTTACCCAGGATACGGAAATAAAAGTAGCGAAGCTCCGGACAGAGTTGCGGTGATTGTATCCACTTTATGATAGGCTACATTATGAAAACACATGAGTCTATCACAACAAGGGATTTTCCAGATCAAATCCGTTGGATTATCACGCTGATTATCCATACGAGAGGTAGACTGCCGGTTCTCACGGCCCGGAGTTCTGCCAATAGTTTTTTTTTTTTTTGGAGGGTGTGTGTGCCGAGCAGACCCGTTTAGAGACACAATGTAACACATTAGCGACACATTAGCATCCTCCATTTATCTCTGACCAATGGGTGTGTTTGTGGATACTTCACTCAAGTACATTGTCAGACAAAAGTCCTGCCCCCCACAGTACTTCACACAGCTGTTTGCTTTGAACAGAAAAACCGGTTCCTACAGTAGCTCTCCTCACACTTTTCAGTTCATAAGTGAAGAAATTTCGTTGTGTTTCATGTAATAAATTTCACATGTAAGGGGAGCTGAACATACAGCCTCCATTCAGAACTCCAAGACACATGTGCCAGACGCACAGAGGCATGCGTAAAACACAGATTGAGACCACTTCATGATTTTTAGTTGTTTTTTTTTAGTTCATTTTCGTTTCTTTTGGATTTTTGTGCGTATTACTGAGCCGTTTTGGTCCATATTTGTAAGCCTTTTTTCCCCTGGATTATATTTTCTAAAGTTGCAACAATATAGTAATATAATATATATTGTTTTCGTTTCATTGCGTTAAGTAAAAATCAATCAATCCATTTTCTTTGAAACTATGAGATTGTAGAGCACCTAAAAACCAAAGCACTGTAGCGATTTTCATACACCAGAGGCGATTGCTCTAAGACTGCAAGGGAAGCTCAGCTTCCCCTAAAATGTCACCCAAAAAAAAAAAAGTGGTGAAATATGTACTGCTGTGTGTACATTTCATTGACTAAATACGCGCTAGAAAGCCTTCATCTTTTGTTCAGAATCAGCTACTTATCACAGGTAACCGGCGCAACTTCCTTCTCATTCATCCCCGCAGAGCCACAGCGCTTAACACAGTCGGACGCTCAGCTTCTACTGACTTCAATGGGGAAGCGTAGAGCGATTAAAGTAGTATCAACAAAGTCACTGTTAACAAAATCAACATCTAATCTGTCCCTTCAAATTGTGTGTTTGGAGCAGCTGCAGACGGATGTGCATTAATGCTCCGCTCGTGAGTCCAGCCGCATCGGGTCCAGGCTGCTGGCACGAACGAAGCAGCTTAGAAACTGTTTAAACGAGCGATCGTGGGCTTTAAGTGGATTGTTACATTCACGAGAACTTGCAGAAAATAGATATGAGACAATTTGCTCAAACTTGGAGCCAGACCTGGCCAGGCTACAGGAGAGATCAAAAATATGGAGGGGGCCAGGACCCCCATGAGAACCACTGATCCTGTTGAACGTAACCACTGTGAAACAATAAAAAACAACAACATTGATCTGATTCACCGGCGTAGCGGTCCCTCTCTCCATTCACTCTCTAGCTCTCTCGACCACAGCTGCAAATGAAGTAGCCTATGGCCTATGAACAGCGCCACTCTCCATTGCAGCTACGTTGTGGTCAAACGTGGAATTATCCCAAAATCTTTTGAGCTGCATTTCAGTACGATGCTTCCACCTAGTGGCTACAATGTGACCTACAATTTCACGCAACGCGTGAATCACGCTTTCCGCGAGGGAAACCTCCATTTGAAACTAGTACCCACTGTATATTACCGAGGACTATTCGCCCCGCCATAGTCTCATAACGAACGGAAAATATTTTTATGATGCTCACAATAACATAACGTTGCGTTCAGCAAAGTACAGGGCTTGAAGACCTCCGGCACGGTGCCGGAAATCCGACGTAGTTTTTTTTTTTTTTTTTAAATCATCAACATGATAAAAAAAAAAACTGTAACCAGTCGTTTAAAGTGATAGTTCCAACTACCAATGGTACTCAAGGTAACCAAGGAGTTCTAGCCAATCAGAGGCAAAGTAGGGCGGGCCTTAAGTTTTCAGGCACCTCGGACAACGTTAGAGCGGTGAGGAGCTGGTCTACTGTAGACTGCTAGCATGGATGCCATGCTAAACCAGGCAGAAACCTCGAGACGGGAAGCGGGAGTGAAAAATAAGTGGCGCTGGGGTTGGATAGAGGAGGCCGGAGTAGATGCAGACCTGCAAACTAGTCACCTTTCATTTACGTGAATCGTGCAGAACCGAGGGGTTCGTGATAGAGTCTGGCCTCACCGGAGTGACTGTTTGATGTTGTTCAGGCTGGAATAAACCTTATTGGACAATATGTAGTAATAACTCAGCGGCGACAGCCCGACACCTACAGGCGAAAAACCCACCAGCACCTGTCCCAGTGTTTCCCATTAATTACCGAGACCATGGCGGCCTGCCACAGTCTAATTCACCCCGCCATAGTCTCATAACGAACCCAAAATATGTTTATGCTGCTTAACGTTGTGTTTTGCGCTGTTGATTCAGCAAAGTATCTCTAACTCCGGTCAGCTTGTACTGTAACGTTTCCGGTGCAGGCGTGATGTTGCGGATGTGTCGGGTTCGTCTGCAGGTGAGTTAGTGAGAATTGATTCAGGTGTGTTTTCACTCCGCTGTCAACACCGGAGCCGCTGCAGCTGCATGCTCGTTAAATACGGTTAGCGTTAGCTTAGCTTTAGCTACTAGCCGCTAACGTTACTCCCTATAGGCGTCCACGTTAACCGGAGCTGCGACTTCAGTTTGTCATATTTCACCGATAAGGAGAGAAATCACTGAAAGATAGAGCAACAAGTCCTGAGTGCTGCTGTAGGCTATTTCATTCAATCTGTGGAAAACTACAACACCGTTCATATTGTCTGTTTTCAAGCATCGGTTTGCAACACAGGACAACAGCAGGACTTTAAAAAATAAAGTCTTAATGTCTGAGAGCAAAACCAGCGGAAACAAACGACTCATTTCTGTTTCTGTGCTCCGGTGCTGAGTGCAGTGAAGTCGGCTGGACTCATTTTGACCCAGACTGCGGTGCTGAAAGTCTCAGGAAATGTAAAATTAAATGAAACAGTCCTTTTTTAAATCTTAGCTCAGATGATATCTCTGAGCACAGTGGCACAAAACATTAAACCTGATGTGAAACAAGTAATAAACACAATACAATGTCAGAAAATAGTTATAATAGTTGGTTATAATTTCTTAGAGCACATGGTGATGTCTTCAAATGTCATATTTTGTCTGATCAACGGTCCAAAATCCAAATATATTCAGTTTACTATCACGTATGGTATGACACAAAAAAGCTTAAAATCATCTGATTTGAGAAGCTACAACAAAGACATGTTGGCATTTTTCCTTATTTGGTTATCAAAATAGTTGCTGATTGATTTTCTGATAGTCACGTGCATGCGAAATTCTTGTACAGGCGAAGAGACTTAAAAAAAAAAAAAGATATAAGAAAGAAAGTGAGGTGTTCTTATTCTCTCAAAGCCGTCTTTTATGAGAGATTTGCTCTCTCTTTAACTGGGAATCTGGGATATGTCTGGGATTGTAATTGGGATGGATGGATATACTATGTGCCTAGCAAGAGCCATGTATCTACTTGCACACAGAAATTCTAGTGTCAAAAAGCGTAATTTGCATATTAAAATCACTAAAATTTTCCTCCAGGGGAGGATGCCTCCCCTCCCCTCCCCATGCATAAAAAATCTTCAGGTACAGGATTTTTTCCTGCTTCAAGCCCTGTAATTCACACTGAAAGCCGGTGCCGGCATGGCGGTAGGATACACGTCATGAAGATGGCGTGTGTGTTTGTTTTTTTTTAACTGGTTCCCCGGTGTCCTCCTGTTAATCTAAACATGTACCCGCTGACTTTTTATAATCATATTGATGCTGTTATAATGTGTTGTGATTGAGATCCTGACCCACCAAACATTCTACGTTTTTCTCTGAATTACATAATTACATAATCACCATCAGTAAACAGGAGATTGTCTGACTCTTTCACTGGCAGGGAGGGAGGCTGTTTTCTGGGGGGAAAGTTCACTGAAGTCTCGGTCAGGAGGGCTGACCGTCGTGGTGATTTTTTACACCGTGACATTTCTCTATATTTTGTTGAGTGATATACCTGAGGGGTATTGCACAAAACCAAGATTAAGCCGGGATATGTTGGTTATCCTGGCTGAATTTAGCCTCAAGTCGGTTGCATGAAAGCAGGTCAACTTAACCCGGCCAAGTTACTATGGTGATTTATTCTCTGCAGCTAGCGTGCTCCAGACCAGGCTAAGAGCCAGGCTAAGATTAATCCTAGTGATTCACCTGTATTTCCACCGTCAATCCTGTGAGGAATTAATGTGTTTTACAGCATGTCCATGGTCTTTCTAAGTATGTTGCATCATTTTAATTATCCTGCATTAAAATATTACATATATATTGTCATTTCTCATTTCATTTAAATCTGTTGGCTGTTTGTAATTGCAACAGTCTTTTTATATTGATTCAAGTGGTAGTATTATTACTCAGGCCAAGTGTTATATTGCTATGCTAATGAAGACTGCTTGTCAAATGTTACTTTTTGCTGTGTGTGTGCATTTTGTTTAGCATTGGTGGTTATCTTTTAAATTCTACTTCACATTCATGAAAAAGGAAGGACACCACAATGTTTTTTTTTTTTTAAATTTGGCAGTCCTCATTTGTCTTGGTTTCTTGGATCCTGGAATAGAGAGAGCAAAAGCAACAAATATTAAAACACTCTATTGCAGTTATGGTTACTGTGTGCACTAGGCCTGTAACGATACACCAAAGTCACGATTCGATTCGTATCTCGATTTCTGACCCACGATTCGATACACGATTCGATTCAATTTTAATTTTATTAAGGTTAAAAAAAAGAAGAGATTTTGGTAGCAAAAACTGGAATATTTATTATAACAACAATAAATAACAATGACAATTATAACAATGATAAATTAAAAACAAAGAAACTTTCTCAAACAAAATACTGTTAAAAAATAAACAGAACTTAACTCCATTGTGGAGACTATTTGAGTTTAGGAAACAAACTGGCCAGCTGTGCCATACTATAAACCAGAAAATAACAGTATTTCTCAAACAAAATACTGTTAAAAAATAAACAGAACTTAACTCCATTGTGGAGACTATTTAAGTTTAGGAAACAAACTTCCTGCTGTGCCATAAACCACAAATATGTAAACATTAACCACAAACCTCAAAGTAAGTGAACAAATTAACAACTCTTTTTTTTTTTTAAGAGAGCCAAACTTGTTGCATTGCAGGCTGATTCAAGACAGTTGCAAATTCTTCTTTAGAAACACCATCATGTCCACATTGTCTGGTGAGAGGCTAGCTCTCTGTGCCGTGACTATGTCCCCTGCAGTAGAAAACACTCTCTCACTGGGAACAGACGTGGCTGGGATTCCTAGGTACCTTTGAGCCAATTTAGCTAAACAGGGAAACTGCTTCCGGTTTTCCTTCCACCAGTCAAGTGGATTTGCCTCCACTGAGAGGCTCTGCACTGCTCTGTACTGCTGTACCTCCTTGTCCACCACTTGAGACAAAGGCTTGGATGATGATGCCTGGTCCACTGGAAATAACTCTCCAAACAGTTCAGTCATTGGTGCTCTTTTGGGTGGAGGAGGACCATCACTGCTGCTGGAAGCCACCTCTGTTTGCTCCTCTGTCTCCTCCCTGGATGTCTGAGCCTAACAGACAAAACACATAACACAATTGCAACATATTGTTAAATTAAATTCATTACAATCAAGTTTAAAAATATAAAATCCAGGAAAATAACATGAGTGAAACTGGTTTACAGTTAACCCTAATATCTGAAGGGGGTGCACTTTCTCCAGTTTTACACTGGAGATTCATCAATTATTCATTAAAAAAATCCCTTGAATGCTAATGTGAACACTTGAAGTGCCAATTTTAACATTTTAGGTGGTAGGTATCAGGTATGAGGGTTAACATCATTTTCTGACTATTTTTAATGCTGAATGTAAAAACATAATATCATAACTGATTAACACAGCACTTAAACTATCAAATAGACTTACCTGAACAGTCTCTGAGTCTTCCAGAATACTCTCAGTCAGAGTCTTGAAGATTGCGTCACTGCTGGTGCTCTCATCCAGGAAAGCCATGGATTTGAAGCGGGGGTCCAGTGCAGTGCTCAGATGGAGAAACTGGATCAGTTCGTGATCTGTATCAGGGTACCTGTCCTTGAAGTCACGTGAAATGGCAGTTTTGACCTCTTTCACTGCTGCTGAGTCAGAGTCTCTGTGCTTCATGGAGGCCAGGATTCTGTGTTTCAGTGGGATGATCATTGAAACAGTTGGAATCTGATCAGTGCTCATGATGGTCGTCACAGTTTTCAGAGGTTTAAGAACCCGGATCACTGACTTAGCTAGTTTCACGTCATTATCTGAAAGGGTGACAAGATCTTTAAGGTTCTTCTTAACCCGCTTGTCAGTTAATGCAGAGAAAACAGCAGCCTGCTGCTCCAGGTAGCGTTCCAGCATGTCATGGGACGAGTTCCACCTGGTAACCACATCCTGAATCAGCTTGTGTGAGGGCAGCTGGAGCAGCTCCTGTTTCTCCTTCAACACTTCTGCAGCTGTTGTGCTGTGGTGGAAAAACGTGACTACCTTTCTCACTCTGCCAAGGAGTCGCGACACCTGCTGCACGCCCAGCCCTTTCCGTGCAGCCAGGTTAACAGTGTGCGCAAAGCATCGCACGTGCGGTTTAAATCCGGCCGCTTCCACAGCATTTGTGATGTTTTTTGCATTGTCAGTTGTCACAGGAATGGGGACGTTTGACTTGCTGATTTTCCACTCTGCCACGGCAGCTTCCAGTAATTCTGCCAAATGCTCGGCTGTGTGGCTCTCGTACACTGCGCGTGTTTGGAGGACGGGGTTCTCAATTTGCCAATTGTCTGTGATAAAGTGTGCGGTTACCATCATGTAGCTGTGCATAGCACGGGACGTCCATCCATCGGTTGTGATGGCGATGTATTCAGCAGCACTTAACTCTTTCACAACGTTGGCCTTTGCTTCCTCGAAGAGTTTAGGGAGCACATTTTGAGAGAAATGTGCCCGGCTTGGCAGTGTGTAGCTTGGCTCCAGCACATTAATCATATGCTTAAACCCTTCATTCTCGACCACTGCAAATGGGCTCATGCCCAGCGACATGAAAACTCCAATGCCTCTCGTAATTTTTTAAGACCCGGTCAGAGTTGGCTGGCAACTTCATTTGAAATAAATTAGGCAGAGTGGACTGTCCCTGTGGTGTTTTCTTCTGTGCCCCACTTAAAGTAATTTCGGGATGGTGTCTTTGCATGTGCATCAACATGTTCGACGTGTTGCCCGTCACTTGGGGAAGTTTTTTGAAACACTTACGGCAGATAGTGTGCGTCTTGTCGACAACGCGATTGCCATCTCTGTTTTCCACCGGGTAGCCGAAGTGCTCCCATACTGCCGACCTAAATGAACTCGGAGGGTCCGCAATTTCAATTTGAGGGTTACTAGTAGCCATGTTTCCTCCTCTCCTCGGCTCCACTCTCCTCGAATGTGTGTGTCGCGGTTCTGCTGTTTCACTGGCGACACAGGTTCGTGACTTGGAGTGTCGCGGTTTCGGTTTCGACACGTGTATCGTTACAGGCCTAGTGTGCACTGAAATACTCACTTCTCTTTCTAGTTTCTGGATTTCCAAGTCCAGTTTCCTGAGTGTCCGGCATTTAATCTCATTTTTAAAAAAAATTTATTTTAACGTCTGCCAGCTCTATCTGTCTCTCCAGGTGCTTTGCTTAAAGTCTTCTCACAGTTTGTGAAGTCTGTAAAAGAAATGTCAATTAGCACAGCAGGATTTGTGCGTAATTTAGACTTATTTAGCCAATACTCACAATGTTACCAGGCTGCTTATGAGACTGCAGCATCTGGGTCCTGTTACACATATATTTTCTATTAGCACCACATCACTGACTTCATATTCTTTATGGACTAAATAAGCAGGATATTTCCATAAAATTGACATACCTCAAGCCTTCTGGAGTCCAGTGACACAGTCTCCTCATCTGTAGGAGTGCATTCTGCAGCTGCAGATGTGTCTTCCCCCTGCCATTTACATACATGTATTGAGAGAACTTGAATTAAGATTTCACAGGACACACCAAGCCTGTGATTTCAATACAATATACTAACCGGATCATCTTCTGGTGGCTCCAACAATGTAAGCGTGTTCCCAGACACTGCAAGGAAATCCAAAGTCAGACAGTATAATATATTTATTTGACTGTGTTCCATGTGCAGTAGTACTGCAATATGTACCTTGTATGAAGCGGACGGTTTCTGTGGCTGGGACAGAGTCTGTTACTGTCCCTCCCTGGATCCCCTCCATCACTGGCCTCCCTTTATTTAAATGGAGTGCCAGCTCCTCCGCTGGGGTCATATCCTGCCTTGGTGGGCCGCCCCCTGTGCCAGTTCTATGGGCTTTTTTTTTTTAAACTGCTACAATCATACAGACATTCAACATGTCAGCAGAGACCTAATCTATTCACCTCATTCGTTCACTGTTATCTACTTTAAAGTCACCTACCAGCCTGCAAAATGTTCTTGTATTTAATTTTAACTTGCTGCCAGGTCATTTTATGTCCAGAGTTTGTTCTTTATGAAGGATAGAAAGATAAAATGGATCAAAACGTAATATGAGAAAAATAGATTAAATGACACACATTGTGGATAATTGTTTGCACTTAATCATACTCTACATTTTCTGAGTTACATGCACCTCTACTTGCCACATTTAAAGCAAAGTGCACAACAGTTGATTAGTGGACTTAAAGTAACTCCTTTAGTCCTTTAATTGTAGCCTAATTATGACAGTTCCAGTGGAGCACTGTTTATTAGGGCCCTATGATTTCCGCTATCACGGAATCGCAGAATTGGCCGATTAAAACGGAATCTATTTTTTAACGCATAATATCGCGGAATTTGACATAATTTCACTGAAATGCTGTTTTCGTGTGGAAGAGGAACGTGTGGGGAAAACTGCACGGAGGGAAGCAAATCTGTGTGGCACAACAAGCCCCCTCCACAGACTGAGCCCCTCCCCCTTCAAAACAATGTAAGCATGGCGAAGCGGCGCCCACGGCTCTGTCTAGCTAGCGGACACAACTAAACAGCTAGTAGCTGCTGTCAGCTTGTTGTGTGTAGCGGCAAACTACGAACGGTCGCTACTTTTAAATTAAAAGCCCCCCGCTCAGAACCCAGTTCTAAAATCCAATGGGGTGCAATGTAAAGCTCTTATTTTGAAGACAAATTCGTTGTCACTGTTCTGTTGGGAATGGATGGTAGGGCAGGTGTGGTTATCAGGAATTAATAATTATTGAAAATAATTATTAAAATTAATAAAATAAAAAATAATAAAATTAATTTTCAAATCGTTAAAAACGGGGCACCACCCTGAAATCAGGGACCAATAACCAGACCAAAATTAGTCTCATAAGAAGGGTTCACTTTAAATGTAAATATTTGTAAAATATTTACAATTAAAGGAACAGTGAAGGAAATGAATCCGAGCACTGACCATCACAACCAATAAATGTTACGAAACATATGCACAAAATAATCACAGAAAGCTGCTATGTACAATATAATAGACTTTATTATTTTTAGCAAATTGATTAAATCAATAATACTTTCAATAAACACAAATCAACTACTCAACCAAAGCAGCTAAACTAGAAAACTAAACTAAGACAAACTCAAGCACAAACAACAAACGTGTGTGTGTGTGTGTGTGTGTGTGTGTGTGTGTGTGTGTGTGTGTGACAGAGACAAAGACAAAGAGGAGCCAAGATGGTGGTTGTAGTCAAAGAAGCAAAATGGCGGAGAGCCAAAATGACGGTCACGCTCCCTTGGAGGTCGACGTCACGGAGTGTTCCGTTGAAAGGACTACACAAATGGCCGAACAGGAAATGGGAACTCACGTTCATTCGACTACAAAAATGGCCGACACGTGACTTGGAGAAGTCACGCGTGGATACGAATTCAAAGGGACAATAGATTTTGCTGAATCATATGTCTGGAATTCCAAAAATGGTGCACGTGAATACGTCACCTAAAGCTAGTCAACTGAACGAACGCGCGAGATTTGAACAACGGCAATGGTTACACCACCGTTGGACTCGTGTGCACTTTGATTGCACAGGAGATGAATTTGTAGGGAAAGTGACCTACGGTCCCACAAAAGGTGGACATGCTACCACGAGGCTTCTGTCTCTTAAGTCATAAAAGGGAGATATCACGAGACACACATATCTTATGTTATAGCGAGGTCATCAACCATAAGTCTCCAACAGGTCGCTCATAAGATTATGTGTGTGCATGTGTAACCCCTAATGTGTATACATGTACATGTGGGTTAGTTAAAGAGAGGGGGAGAGAGAGAGAGACAAAGACAAAGGGCCAACGCCCTTAGCGGTGGCTAGGCTAACACTCCCGCTCCACGGCGTGGAGGGGCTCAAATCAGCTTGTAATGAGCAAAAAGTGATAGCAAACAACATGTTTTACCACGTAAAACAAACAGCAATAAAAAGAGGGACAAGGCGGTCCACAAACTCTCAAACAATAATGTAGCTCACAAGCATACAATACACGCTAACTTATAGTATCTGCCCAGACACTAATTAAGCCTCACTTGTAGTCGTGTCTTCCTTAATCCAGCTCGTTTCCTCGGTGTGGATTAAAGGCGGGTTGCAGTTTCTGCGTTGGCTGTTAAGACAGCGTGGTCGACGGGCAATAAGAAAACGGGCAAGAGCGGCCGTTTTTCTGAGGAAAAATTAAAGTATCCTCCTTCTGCAGGCAGGTAAATCAAATCAAATCAAATCAAATTTTATTTGTATAGCCCAAATTCACAAATCACAGTTTGCCTCAGAGGGCTTTACAATCTGTACAGAGACGACACCCTCTGTCCTTCGACCCTCGATTCGAGTGAGGAAAAACTTGCCCCAAAAAAAAGGCCCTTTTAACAGGGAAAAAAAATGCGGAAGAAACCTCAGGGAGAGCCACAGAGGAGGGATCCCTCTCCCAGGGGGGACAGACGTGCAATAGATGTCGCATGTACAGAGCAGATCAACGAGATCACAATGTATTCAATTATAAGCGATGGTTGACAGGAGTGAAAGTACACAAAGATGTATTACAGCAATAATGATGAAATGCACATGAAAATGTGATTACTAGTGATAACAGTAGTAGTGATCAATGGTAAGGATGGTATGTAGCAATGCAGTACGATAATAGTAGTGGAACGTATGTAACAGAGATGTGACTAATATTAGCGACAGTAGTGGTGGGTGTCAGGCAGGGTCATGGCAGTAGGTGCATCCACGATCAGGCAGGGCCATAGCAGTAGGCGCATCCACGATCAGGCAGGGCCATAGCAGTGGGCGCATCCACGATCAGGCAGGGCCATAGCAGTGGGCGCATCCACGATCCACGACCCGGGCGCGGCCAGGATCCAAGGGAGCCTGTAGGACTAGAAAGCACAAGGACTCCGGGGAAGAAGTAAGTCAGTGACATGCAGAGATGGGGCATGTATACAGGCATAATGTATACAGATGGAGAGGAGAGGAGAGGGGAGGAGAGAGAAGCTCAGTGTGTCATTGTCCCCCGGACTAGGCCTATAGCAGCATAACTAAGAGCTCGTCCAGGACAGGCCTGGGCCTGTCCTGGACCAGCCCTAACTATAAGCTCTATCGAAGAGGAAGGTCTTAAGTCTACTCTTAAAGGTAGAGAGGGTGTCCGCCTCCCGGACCAAAACAGGAAGATGGTTCCACAGAAGAGGAGCTTGATAACTGAAGGCTCTGGCTCCCATTCTACTTTTGGAGACTTTAGGAACTACAAGTAATCCTGCGTTCTGGGAGCGTAATGCTCTAGTTGGGTGATAGGGTAATATGAGCTCCTGGAGATATGATGGTGCCTGACCATTGACAGCTTTGTAAGTGAGGAGAAGGATTTTAAACTCTATTCTTGATTTTACAGGGAGCCAGTGCAGAGAGGCCAGTACAGGAGTAATATGATCTCTTTTCTTAGTTCCTGTCAGTACACGTGCTGCAGCATTCTGGACCAGCTGGAGACTCTTTAGAGACTTGTTAGGGCAGCCTGATAATAGAGAATTACAATAGTCCAGTCTGGAAGTGACAAATGCATGGACTAGCTTTTCTGCGTCTTTTTGAGACAGGATGGGCCTGATTTTTGCAATGTTACGTAGATGAAAAAATGCAGACCTTGAAATTTGTTTTATGTGGGAGTTGAAGGACATATCTTGATCAAAGATAACCCCCAGATTCCTGACGGTGGTGCTGGAGGCCAAGTTAATGCCATCCAAACTCGCTATATCATTAGATAATTCATCTCTAAGGTGTTTAGGACCAAGTACTATAACTTCGGTTTTATCTGAGTCTAACAGCAGAAAATTGCAGGTCATCCAGGTCTTAATGTCCTTGAGACATGCATGGAGTTTAGTAAGCTGATTAGTTTCATTCGGCTTTATTGATAGGTATAACTGTGTATCATCTGCATAACAATGAAAGTTTATGGAGTGTTTCCGAATTATATTTCCTAGAGGGAGCATATATAAGGTGAATAGTATGGGTCCAAGCACGGAGCCTTGAGGAACACCATGACTAACCTTGGTATACAGGGATGACTCATCATTAACATGTACAAACTGAAGTCGATCCGATAAATAGGACTTAAACCAGTTTAATGCGGGTCCTTTAATGCCAATTAAGTGTTCCAGTCTCTGTAGTAGAATGTGATGATCAATGGTATCAAATGCAGCACTAAGATCTAGTAAGACCAGGACAGAGACAAGTCCTTTGTTAGAAGCGATTAGGAGGTCATTTGTAACTTTCACCAGTGCCGTCTCTGTGCTATGATGTGCTCTAAAACCTGATTGAAAATCCTCATATAAACTATTTTTATGAAGAAAGTCACATAGCTGGTTGGCGACTGCTTTCTCAAGGATCTTGGAGAGGAAAGGGAGGTTGGATATAGGTCTATAGTTGGCTAAAGTTTCTGGATCAAGATTAGGCTTTTTAAGGAGCGGCCTAATTACAGCTAGTTTAAAGGACTGTGGTACGTATCCTGTTTATAGAGACAGGTTGATCATTTCTAGTAAAGATGTGCTAATTAAAGGTAAAGTTTCTTTCAGCAACCTAGTTGGGATGGGGTCTAGGAGACAAGTTGTTGGTCTAGATGAAGAAACCATCGAAGTTAGTTGGTGGAGGTCAATGGGAGAGAAGCAGTCTAAATATAAGTCAGAATTTACAACTGTTTCTGAGGTTCCTATGTTTAAAGATACAATAGTGCCAGTTGAGGGCAAGCGATGATGGATTTTGTCTCTAATAGCTAAAATTTTATCATTAAAGAAGTTCATGAAGTCATTACTACTGAGCGTTGTAGGAATACATGGTTCAGTAGAGCTGTGACTTTCTGTCAGCCTGGCTACAGTGCTGAAAAGAAACCTGGTGTTGTTTTTGTTTTCCTCTATTAATGACGAGTAATAGCTTGCTCTGGCATTGCGGAGGGCCTTCCTATATATTTTAAGGCTATCTTTCCAGGCTAAGCGGGATTCTTCCAAGTTGGTGGAACGCCATTTCCTTTCAAATTTCCGTGATGTTTGCTTCAATTTGCGGGTATCCGAGTTATACCAGGGTGCTAACCTCCTGTGCTTTATAGGTTTCCTTTTCAGGGGGGCAATAGAGTCCAGTGTTGTTCGCAATGAGCCTGCAGTGCTATCAACAAGATGATCGATTTGTGAGGAACTGAGGTTAGTGGAGGAGTCCTCTATTATATTGAGACATGGCATTGAGTTTAGTGCCAGCGGTATAATTTCCTTAAATTTAGCTACAGCACTATCAGATAGACATCTAGTGAAGGAGTTTTTGCCTAATGGTGTGTAGTCCAGTAATAGAACTTCAAAAGTTATTAAGTGATGGTCTGATAAAAGAGGATTCTGTGGAGAAACTGTTAGATTTTCAATCTCGATACCATAAGCTAGAACAAGGTCAAGGGTGTGGTCAAAACAGTGAGTTGGTTTATGTACACACTGAGAGAAGCCAATAGACTCTAATAATGAGATAAATGCAGTACTAAGGCTATCATTAACGACATCCACATGAATATTAAAATCACCTACAATAATTACTTTATCTGATTTGAGGACTAGACTTGATAAAAACTCAGAGAATTCAGATAAAAATTCTGAGTAAGGACCAGGTGCTCGATACACTACAACAAATAGAACTGGCTGTAAAGTTTTCCACGTTGGATGTGAAAGACTCAGAACAAGGCTTTCAAATGAGTTATAATTTAATTTAGGTTTAGGAATGATTGACAGACTAAAGTCATAAATAGCTGCAACACCACCTCCTCGGCCGGAGCCTCGAGGAATGTGAGTATTAATGTGACTGGGTGGAGTGGATTCATTCAGGCTGACATATTCTTCAGGATGCAGCCAAGTTTCAGTAAGACAGAATAAATCAATATTACAGTCTGAAATTAAGTCATTTACTAGTACAGCTTTTGATGACAGGGATCTGATATTTAGGAGTCCGCATTTAATTCTCTTGTCTTGTTTTGAGATTGCAGAGTTGCTGTTAATTTTTATTAGATTTTCATGCACAACTCCTCTTCTGTGGACTTTTGATTTGATTAATTTAATTAATTTAGGTGGTCGGGGAGCAGACACAGTCTCAATGAAATTTTGGGTGTGCAACTGATCTAATGGAAGCTCAGAGAAGCGTGTAAGACTGCAGCTCTGCCTCCTGGTCTCAACTCTGGGTTGTCAGGCTGGTTGTTGGCTAATGAAATGGGTTAAATTTCTAGAGATGAGAGCCGCTCCGTCCAAAGTGGGATGGATGCCGTCTCTCCTAATGAGACCAGGTTTTCCCCAGAAAGTCCGCCAATTATCAACAAAGCCCACATCGTTTGCTGGACACCACCTCGACAGCCAGCGGTTGAATGATGACATGCGGCTGAACATGTCATCACTGGTTAGGTTTGGCAGGGGCCCAGAGAAAACTACGGAGTCCGACATTGTTTTGGCGTAGTTACACACCGACTCAACATTAATCTTAGTGACTTCCGACTGGCGTCGCCGGCAGTCATTACCGCCGACATGTATTATGATCTTACTGTATTTACGTTTAGCTTTAGCCAGCAGTTTCAAATTTGATTCGATGTCGCCCGCTCTGGCCCCTGGGATGCATTTCACTATGGTCGCTGGTGCCGCTAACTTCACGTTTCGTACTATGGAGCTGCCAATAACCAGAGTTTGTTTCTCAGCGGGTGTGTCGCTGAGTGGGGAAAATTTGTTTGAAACGTGAAGCGGTTGGTGGTGTAACGTGGGCTTTGGTTTGGTATTATGCTTCCTTCGTTCAGTCACCCAGCCGCCCTGCTGTCCCGGCTGCTCGGGAGTTGCCGAGGGACGGCTAGCTGAAGCTACAGTTGCTCGGTCCGCACTAGCTAAGTGGCTAGCTGCAGCAGTTACAGTCGGAGTTTCCATGCTGCGGAGCCGAGCCTCCAACTCACTGAGCCTCGCCTCCAACGCTACAAATAAACTACACTTAATACATGTACCAGTATCACTAAGGGAGGCAGAGGTGTAACTGAACATCTGGCACACTGAGCAAGAGAAAAGAGGAGAGCGAGAGGGAGAGAGAGAAGCCATCGCTAGCTGATAGTGGCTAAGCTAGGACACGATAGATTAGCCAGCAGAGCTAAGAGAGCTACAAACAGCAGCAAGCCCGGCGACCAAGCTATAAACACAGAGTATTGTTGAATGCCTTAGTGGACCAGCAAGTGCCCGATCACAAGCGGGATCTCGGTCGCTGCCGAAGGAATACAACAATAATCTGCTTGGACGAGCCGGAGCAGCACAGTTACGCTATCAGTCAGTAACACAACAACAGGAAATGACGCAATGACGCAACACGCTTACCGTAGTGCGTAGTACTAGAGAGGCTGGTTGCACAGCATCTTTTCAGGATCCCGATCGTGTTCGGTGAACACGGCGCAGTTTTGGCTCATACGACGAGATGAAAGACTGCGGCCTAGACGGGAAAAATTAGTCCAGACATCTGTAGGCCCCCTCCTGAGTAGTAGTTGCATATGGAAGCCGATGCTTCCCGCAACTCGCAACTCTGGGGCTCCTAAGTCTGTAAAAACACGTAAAAACTCCGTGAAAACTCTAAACAACTCTGAAAAACTCTAAGTTGAAAAGGGTCTGCCGCTGTATTTATCTCCTCCGGTGTCGGCGGATGTGACGCGTTCAGGTGCGCATGCAGACAATGGGAGATGGGTGTTTCCAACCTGGGGGCTGTGACAAGCAGGCGCCACCTACTGGACCTAAGAGTCGTTGCACTTTCCTTTGTTTATCAGGCTTTGATAGTGCAAGGAGGCCGCATCAAAGCATTGAGCTGCACGCGGGCCGATCCGACGTCAGAACCATGTGGCTGGTCTAGAGTTGTTCCGATTCCGATGCCAGTATCGGAAATGCCTCCGATACTGCCGAAAATGCCGGCATCGGTATCGGCGAGTACTGGAGTCCAGGCACCGATCCGATACCACGTAATTTATTAGCCTAGCTCCGTTAGCTCGGAGATTCTACGGGATACTGTCCGCTGCGTTATGGCTCTGGTATGGTTTGGCTCCGTCGTCCTCGTCCGGCAACCCCCACCAGCTGTGTTTTGAGTCCGCCACAGCGCAGCTCCGCCGATCAGCTGGAGTTATGAAACCGAGGAATTCCCGCGATGATTACATAATCACACACGACCGCAGTTATATGTATGTGTTATAAACACAACAACACGAAGTGTTCCCGACTGAAGGATTAGAAGAAGAGCGCGTATTTGTCTCTTATTTGAGGTTTTTGTGCTTGTATCAACACGGAGTGTTTTATTTTGAAAATTAACCAGATGTCATGTTATTATTTCGTGTCTGACTTCCTGTCTGCTCTGTGCTGAATTCGGCTTTATACTATTCTTTTTAAAAATAAATGGCTTTCATTTGCTGTATTCATTCATGTTTTACAAAGGGTTTAACCTGAGCCAGGCCTTACCACAATGATAATCATATCACAGTCATGCAGGCGGAGTATGATATATATATTTTTTTATAACACACTGGTATCGGTATCGGTACTCGTATCGGCCGATACCCACAGCATAAGTATCGGAATCGGTATCGGAAGGGAAAAAATGGTATCGGAACATCTCTAGGCTGGTCCCAACAGTTCACTGCCCAACTTCGTGCTTCACGTCACATGTTTACGCCTACCCCATTGGCGGCCAAGTGGCAGCTTTTGGAAAAGGAGGAATATTGCGCCTCCCTTTTAGAAAGACGAGGCGGCAGATTGCCGCCCTTACCTTGGAGCAAATGTGCCGCCTTTTCTATCTAAAAAGGGCTTCTGATAGGTGGGAAACTTGAAGAGAGAGTAGCTCACAAGGACTAACTAGTCCTACAGCTTAAATAACTTGTTTAAGTTACTTTTGAAGAAGTTTAAAATGTTTGGTGGTTGTTTTATGACAAGTCAACTAAAGTTTCATTACTTGCTGCTTGTATTGAGGAAATGTGTTGTTTGTCACCTCAATAAATTTAAGTTAATTTGTATTTAATTTGTGTACATTTTAGTCATTTACATTAAAACACACTGTTTTTGGTAGTAAAATAAGAGTAAAAGGTAAAAAAACAGGATTCCCAAAAATTAAAGCGGAAAAAACGGAATTTGGGAAAAAATAAAATGGATTTTATAGGGCCCTAGTTTATTAATTGTACAGTTTTGGACTACGCATTAAGCCGGTCCGCTATTGTCTGCCAGGCTTTCTCTCTTTCTTTAATTATGGCATTGGTAGGCTATTGCCTTTTTTTCTTATGATATCTTTCACCTCTTCATAGAACTCCATCAGGAGCTGTTGTTCAGCGGCTGTGAAATACGAAGCGCGACTGTTATCCATGTTCCCAATCGGTGATTCTGTGAGCGATCGCGAGGTCTATTTAAGTATGCCGTGAACACGCACTTATCCCAACTATCTACACCTGGCTTGACATAGCCGCGCCTTTTCATCCTGGCTCGGCAAACATGCAACACATTAAGCCAGGATGCGCCGAGCAGACAAGGTCAAGCCGCGCTTGCTCAATTATCCTGGATTTCTTTATTCTACTTTTGTGCAATACCCCTCAGTTCAGTTATCAGACAGTGAACACCATCAGATCAACACATCCTCACTCCGCGCCGCCGGCTTATCCGTTCACATTGGTTTGGTTCGCCAATACTGCGCCCCTGATACTACCTCCGTTTTCGGCGCAGCAAAATTTCACCCCTCGCCGCATCTGTAATTTTCTTACAGAGGCGAATGCGGAGAATTGGCGCAGGATCCCCGCATGTAAACGGGAGTGTGAAAAGGGCTAGTGCGGCGGCCGGGATGCGAACCGGCGTCCCATTGTTTAAAATGCAAAGTCTAACATTGAACTTAACCACTCGACTATCGTAACATTCCTATGCTGTTGTAAGTATTTATACTATGTAACATATATCCGCTAATATTAAATTGTAAAAAATCTAAACTACGATAACTCTTTTTAGGATTACTTTAGATTAATTATACATAAATATGCTGGCGTCTTAAATAGGTGACGATTCAAGTAGCTGGCTAATATGATAAATTGGTGTATTTTGAGGGAAGCCGTTTTACAAACAGACCATATGCCCGCCCCTACGGAGCAGTCAAAAAATGTGCGAAGGAACGCACCCAAGGTGGCATCCGTTATTTGATTGGTCCACACTCTAGCTGTCTCCCTATTGGCTGGTGAAACACAATATTTTAAGTGCAGGAGGGACAGCCTTTAGTCTGAGCAGACTCCTCAACCGGAGAGGAGGTGCTTGTTCTAAATGTGCATGCACATTAGATTTGAGCACGCAGATTTTAGATCTGAGCGAGCACAGGACATATTTGAATGCGAGCAAAGTTTTTGGGGTTTTTTTTGACATTTTTTTATTTTATTTTGTGAGCGCATTACAATACAGTAGTTACTATCATGGAACATCCAATGTTACTTATGCCACACACAATTAATTTTTTTTTTTGTGTACAAAACAATAAACAAAATACACAAAGTTAGATGAATTACATCTGAAAACTTTGAACAAACTGGGAAAGATAGACCTACATAAAAAAGCAAATAAAGAAATGTCTACCAGGGAGTTTTGAAGTAAAGTATGAGTGCTTAGGTCCAACAAAACATTCAAAAAAAATAAAATAAAATAAATAACAGCATTGCAAGGTCACCCATTCCGTACTTCTGTCTGTTCAAGACCGGCATATTTAACCCATTTGGCCCACCTTTTAGTAAATATGATTTTTTGAAGGCGGAGGGAGAAGGTAATCCTTTCCATAAGGTAAATGTCATTTACGATACTTATCCACTCCTGTATTGTGGGTGGGTCGGGGAGTAACCAACGTCTTGTAAGTGCTTTTTTACCAGCGGTTATCAAAATATCAAATAAATATTCATCAGCTTTCCTGACCTGTGAGTCAAAATTTCCTAAAAATAATGTGGAAAATTGCATAGGTAGATTAGTGTTAAATAGACCACTTAATACTTTATGAAGCTCTGTATGTATGTAAAAGTATCGATACTTTTGAAAATGAGTATCGTATCCGGATACAACATTTTAGTATCGATACTTTTTTGAATTTCGATACTTTTGACAACCCTAGTAGGAACCTAAAAAAATCAGTTCTGTCCAGGTCACAGTCTTCCTTCAACCTATCAAAGCTTTTAAATTGTCCCTTTTCTGTAAGAGAATAGTATGTCGTTATCCCTTTCGTAATCCATGATTTAAATCCCTTATCTATTGCGTTAGCCTTAAACTCCGGATCGTAAGCACACCATTGGATTATTTGTAACTTGTTACTTAATTTGTACTCATCTTTTATCATATTCCAGATTTTTAACTGCACTTTGATCCATGGGTTCTGTACCTTATCTACAAGTCCTCCCAGATGTTTGTGAGGTAGTGCTGCTTGTATTGGAGGATCAACTCGACTTGAGAGTTCTATATCTTTCCATCTAGCTTGAAAGGATGGGTTACACAAATTAATTAGGGGTCTAATCTGAGCTGCATAAAAATAATCTTTAAAATTAGGTAATGACATTCCCCCTCGCTCTTTTGGAAGTTGTAAAGTCTTAAATCTAACCCTGGGTTTTTTACCCTGCCAAATAAATCTGGAAATAATCTTATTCAGTTCAGAAAATTGTTTTGGGGAAATTTCTACAGGGAGTGCCTGAAATAAGTAGAGATATCGTGGGAGAATATTCATTCTTACAGAATCAATTCTGTGACTAAGACTAAGAAAAGAAATTGAGTTCCATCTGTGTATATCGTCTTTAATTTTCGTTAAGAGGGGGCCATAATTTATCTCTGCCAGTGTTTGGATTTGGATTGTTGCTTTGTGGGTTGATAGTTAATAGTCAAAATTTGTGTCTTTTGTATATTTAATTTATATCCTGAGTAATTACCAAATTTTTCTAGGACGGTCATTAGTTTAGGGAGTGAATTAGGAGGGTTACTTAAATAAACCAATACGTCATCGGCGTATAGCGCCACCTTGTGGTCTTCTCCTTTAAGCAGATGCCTTTAAATTTCTGAGTCTGTCTTATCCACAAGGCTAGGGGCTCTATATAAAGTGCAAATAACAGGGGTGAAATTGGATATCCCTGTCTCGAGCCCCGTTCCAGTATAATGGTATCAGAAAGGTATCCATTTATTTTTATCCGAGCCGATGGTTTGTTATATAATGTACGGATCCCTCTAATAAAAATGTTGTCCAAGCCAAATCTTTCTAAAACTTTGTATAGGAAAGGCCAACTTACCGAGTCAAAGGCCTTCTCGGCGTCTATACTAACTAAACAGGCTTCAATATTATTCTTTTGGATATGATGTAATACGTGTAATGATCGCCTAATGTTATCGTGAGTCTGTCTTTGTGAAATAAATCCGGTCTGATCGTTGTGTATAAGCTGAGGAAGAACTTTGTCCAGTCTTCTGGCGAGGATGGTTGCATAAAGTTTGTAGTCAACATTCAACACCGAGATGGGTCTGTATGAACTACACTCTAATTTATTTTTGCCCTCCTTAGGGATAACGGAAATCATCGCCTCATTCCAAGATGGAGGCATTTTAGCATCTGTTAATGTCATATTACAAGCTCGGAGAAGGATTGGCACTAGCTCAGCTTTAAATGTCTTGTACCACTCTGAGGAGTAGCCATCCGGGCCAGGTGATTTGTTTGATTTTAAGGTGGAGATGGCCTTATTTAGCTCTGTCTCAATTATAGGGGCTGTTAATATTTCGTTTTGTTCTTGTGATATAGATGGCAAATTGAGAGATTTTAAAAGGTCATCAATTTGCTGATCACCTTCTAATTGGGGTTGTGTATACAGGCGCTTGTAGTATTTTCTGAAAGTTCTTTGTATTTCTTCTTGTTTGTACTGTATAGTTTTAGAGTCTATATCCCTTATTTTGTATATCGCGTTGTCTGCTCGTTGCTTTTGCAGTTTTCTTGCCAGGATTTTAAGTGATTTTGCTCCAGACTCATAATAAGTTTGTCTTGTGAATATTATCTTTTTTTCAATTTCCTGTGTATATATTAGACTTATTTCGTTTCTAACTGCTTTTATTTTAGTTAGTATTTCTGTTTTTTGTTCTCTTTTATGTTGTGTCTCAAGATTTTTCAGTTCTTTATTAAGATCTATCAATCTTAATTGTTTTTGTTTCTTTTCATAGGCACAGAATGATATTATTCTCCCTCTAATAACAGCTTTTAAAGTATCCCATACTGTAGTTGAATCAACCTCGCCGTTATCATTTTCTTCGAGAAACCTTTTTATTTCCTCTCTCATTTGGGTTTTGAATCTTGGATTATTTAGAATACTTGTATTCAACCTCCACAAAGTTCTACCCGGGTTATCAATAATATCTACAGTGCAGGAGAGGGGGGCATGGTCAGATAGATCAATGCATCCAATATCACAATCGCGAATTCGATGACGATCTCTCTTTAATATAAAAAAACTATCTATCCTGGAATAAGCATCATGTGGATGTGAATAAAAAGTATAATCGCGGCCGGATGGATAGAAGTCTCTCCACAAATCCAAGATGCCAAGCTCTGTCATTAAGGCATTAATTTTCCTATGTAACAGCGTGGTGGCTGGGTTTTTGGATGAATCCTGTTTTGGATTGAGACAAATATTAAAATCACCTCCACATATGACAACCCCTGTGTCCTTTATCATCAAATCAAATATGTTTCTATAGAAAGCAAAATTACTTCCAGGGGGAGCATAAACATTACAAATTGTTATAATTACATCATGTATTTTCCCTGAGACTACTACATATCTCCCTTCCTTGTCAGATATCTCTGAGACCTGTTCAAATGGTATTTGTTGTGAAATCAAGGTTGCTACACCTCTCCTGTGGCCTGATTTATAGGATGAATAGTATACCCTTGAAAAACCCATTCTTTTAAGTTTTTCGTGCTCCAGTGGGGTGAGGTGTGTCTCTTGTAATAGCACAATCTGCGCATCCTCCCTTTTCATTTTTGTTAGTATCTGCCTCCTCTTAGCTGGATTTAAAATCCCATTCACATTAAATGTGATCACTTTAAGGGTTTGCCTGTTCATTATCTATTACTGTGGTCTTCATTTATTGTCACACACCCACAAATCTCTCCTGGGATCCCTGGAAGTACATATACTAAACCTATCTTTCCCGACGAACACAAACAAAAAACAGTAGAGAACAGTCTGAAACAGAACATCACCGGAGCAGTTCAGAACAGTTGCTTCCGATGCTGAGGCTCGCTTTAAAGAAGCCCTGCGGGACCTTGTAAAGTCAAAGCCCTCGTAAGGGAACATCCCACGTCGCAGTGGTGGGGCCCTGAGATGTGGCCGCACTTCAGCCAGAGTCCAAATAAAGGAAATAATAAAGAAAAGGAAAGAAACAAATCGAGGATGACTCGCCTAATAAGTCCCGTTCATTTTGATTAAACAATAAAAAAAAAAATAGAAGTATAGACTATGATCAGACATGGGTCTGGGCCAGGTGAAGAAAAATTGTTGTGGCAGACTTCTGCACGTGAAATGCAAGTTACATGAAGTGCAAGCTACATGTTTCAAATGAGACTTATCTGGTAAGTGCGAAGATATGATCCATCAATGATCAGTTAGTGTCTTGGGAGGGCTGTCTTCTGAACTCCTTGAGTCTGTCTTTAAAATGAGTGTGTTGAAGTCTCCACTGTGTGGCGGCAGGCTCCTGACTTTCGACCTGGTCTCTCCGTCCCCTCGCCACCTGCCAGGTGGACAGGAGCTGGATCTCCTCTTGGTCCGGTGTGGAGGGTGTCTTTACCACTGTGACTGGAAACCCTCGTGCCGACATGTCCCTCGTAGCCTCCGCAGCGTTCTCGAATAGCCGGGTGCCGTCATCATAAAAGATTCGCATCTTTGCAGGGTACGGCGTCTGAAACTTTATTCGTTTTGCTTTCAACACCTTTTTGGCCTCGGTGTATTCGCCGCGTTTCTTTTGCACTTCAGGGGGAAAGTCATGGTCGACATAGAAACGAACGTTGTCGCAGAACACCTCCTTTTTCTGCCATACTCTCTTGATCACATCCTCTTTGGTCCGCCAGCTGCCAAACCTGACCACTATGGAGCGAGGTTTTGCCTGTGAGCCGGTGGGCTTCGGAGCCAGAGCTCGGTGTGCCCGTTCAATTTTGAGGTCTCGGTCATGCGGCAGATCGAGTGAAGTTTTCAGCAACTTATCCAGAAAGCCAGCCATGTCGGTGCCTTCTTTGTCTTCGGGTATTCCGTAAATCCGCAGGTCTCTCCGCGCTTGAGCCTCCTGGTCAATCAGCCTCGCTTCCAAACTAGCCTGGCGCAATGTTAGCCGCTTGACTAACGTTGATGTTGCTTGAAGCACGGTCTCCGTTTCATCTACTCTCCCCTCTACTTCGTCCAGTCTGTCGTTTGCCCTCTTTAACTCCTGTTTTATGTCGGAGAGTTGCGCCCTGTTGTCTCTTCTAAATTCACGTATTTCATTGAGGATACTATTCAGGCAAGCTTCGGGGTCATGTTCCTCACGTGGGTTTAGCTCGTCTGGAGAGCTACTTCGGCTGTGACTCCGGTCTGTGTCTTCTTCTGCCAGAGCCATGCTTAGTCCACTTCTAGTAGTAACCCCTTTCTTCATTCTTTTTTAAATGCCCACCAGGATTGACAAAATCAAGGTTTTTGGGGGTTAAATTGTAAAACCTTTCGGGAGCTAGAAGTTTAGGCTGTCATCCCCTCAGTAGCGGAACCGGAACTCGCGAGCAAAGTTTTTGTGTGCAAGAAGATGTGTGAGCACAAGCATATGATTTCTGAGTTCAAGCAGACATTTAAAAGAAAGCAGCAAACATCTCAGTGCGAGCACAAAATGTGAGCATGAGGAGAATAAATCTGAGCATGAGAAGGAGCTGTGTCACTGAAAAGGAATGAAATCTCTCATGCTCTCAAACTGAAAATCTATGCTCTTGAATAAAGATAGGATAATTCTTCCATACAGTTAGCTTCTAAAAGTCTCCAGCGAAGTCATGCTATTACACGCTTTTGTACGCCTTTGTCACCAGTTCCCGGTCCAAGTTCGTCCAGTTCTGCTCCACCCGAACTCTGCACCGCCTCTGCCGTGTGTGTGTGTGTGTGTGTGTGTGTTTGTGTGTGCGCATGTTTTTTAAAAAGTGTGGGTTATTAGAGTTAACTAAATTAGGTTAAATTCCTAGATAAAAACTAAACTAAAACTATAAATCGCTTCTTAAATTAATTAAAACTCAACTGAAATAAAAAGCAAACTGAAAAAACAAATTAAAATAATGAAATTTAAAAACTATAATAACCTTGACACACACTCACTCCATTCTTCATTGTTTGAGTTGCTCTGTGAATGGCAATAATAATTCTGGGACTTTATTTTTCCTTACTGTTTCGTACTTCGTGTAGGTCTTAAATTTTGTTCAAAAAGGTCTTAAAAAGTCTAAAATTTGACTTGTTCAAACCTGCAGAAACCCTGAGACAGTAACTTTTCTGCCAACTGTTTTTGTTACCTGATCTTTTATTCACCACCAAAACCAAAATGTCCCCACGCTGAAGATGTGAAAGAAGGTGCTTCCTCAAGCTGTTTCCTCTCCACTGCGGTCGCCATGCTGTCTGCTGTGATTCTACCCTACTCCAGCGCCACCTCCAGTGTCATTTATTTGTTATTTGCATACTAACAGTATGCAGATTGGCCATTTAGCTGTTACAAGCCAATCCGCTCTCATTGCAGGACACCGACACACACACACAGCCAATTTGGAGAGAAGTGCATGGGAAGTAGTAATGAAAAATTGAATTTCAAAACCCTAAATCTGCGAGCCATAAGTGTGTATTGAACTGTGGATGGCGAATCGTACCCCTAAAGTATATGAGGGGTGATGAGCCAGTCTTTTTAGCTCATCTGAAAATTCAAACCTGCAGGGGTGAAAATCTAATATCAACCTTTGTGTGAACAACATGAATTCCTGAGTGGGATACCTAACGTAAAAAACTGTTACTGTGCTAATGAACACTCTGTCACCCTTCCCAACAAGGAAAACTACATTACTCCTTCAAACACCGCTTGTTGTTTACAGTGGTGCACTGGGGAGGTCAAATTATATTTCCCCATGGATGGCAGTATTGAATTCCAATGATTTCTGCAACTCTCATTTTTCTGTGATGGAATGAGTGTATGGAGAGAATTGTGTTCCTTTATTATTCAGTCAAATAGAATAGATTTGAAACCAAAAAAGAGATTTGAGAGCAAAAGAGAGTAAGTGGCAATCAATTTTTATTTTTTTTTAGATCAAAACAGAACAGGTTGCAATTGGAAAAAAAAATATGAAAGGCATATTTCTTCAACTTCAATCAAAACTAATGTTTGTAAGTAAAAACATACGACCATTTTGCTTATAAATCAGTCCTCTTTGCTTTCAAGTTAAAAACCTTTGCTTGCAAATCAGTCCTCTTTGCTTAAGTTCTAAAGTATTGCTTACAAATTCAACTGCACTTGATGGGCGGGGCCTACGCTGGTGGATGAGAGAAGAGTTTCTATTGGTTGGTTTGACTTGGCTCCAGCGCCAGCTACACCTTCCACATCACACCCACTTCTCCCTTGTGCTGTGCTGCTTGGAGGTAGAGTTTAGATTCTCTGCCCAAGCCTGACTTATTTCCCACCACTATCCTCGGGCCGGGCTGGGCCAGGCCCTTGATCAAGCATTTGTGTATGTTTTTTTTTTTTTAATCATTACTTTATTAATTTGCGATCCATTCCGTTCTGAATAACAAACAACGCAGTTTACATGCTTCGCCCTTGTTGCATTGTTCATTAAGATAATTCTAAACAGATTTCTGTAGTTCAAACTACTCGGAGTTGTAGTTGAGAACGTCAGTTATAACAATGGTCAGATACCACTAGCATTGAATATGTTATCGACAACAGGAAGAAAATAATTATCAATGTAAAAGTAATCAATTCTTGAGAATGTTTTATGGACCTGAGAATAAAAAGAAAAGTGTTTTTTATCAGGATAGAGAAAGCACCATGGGTCCACACCTCCTATTTGATCCATAAATGATGAAATTGCTTTGGTCATTTTAGAAGGAGGATCCTGCCTTGCGCAGGATTTGTCTAACAAAGGGTCTATAGTACAATTAAGGTCACCCCCTAAGATTAATTGGTGGGAACTTAGATTCTGTAAAAGTGAGATTACTTTCCTAATAAATGCCTCACCATCCCAATGTGGTGCATAGAGATTCACAAGAACAACAGGTACATTATTAAGGGAGCCTGAGACTATAATAAACCGGACTTGGTGGTCAGCTATAACATTTGTTGGGCTAAACTGTATTTTTTTATGTATTAAAATTGCTGTACCCCTTTGCTTTGCTACTAAAATTGGAGTGGAAACTTTGGCCAACCCATGAAGTGGCAATCAAATGCGTCTCCTGTAAAAAAGCAATTTCCGTTTTAAGATGCTTTAAGTGGGAAAATACTCCACCCCCTTTTTACTGGGCCTTTGATGCCTTTAACATTCCAAGAGACAAATCTCAAACAAGATACCCCTTTTTTTGTAGTATTAGCCATAATCAAACCTGTAAGTATATGGTGAGAAGAAACACTGCTTTATAGAAGGAAGTAATGTTGGAAACAGACAATAATAAAAATATAAGCAAATCTGTAGGATCTACCACCCCAGTTCCCCAAAACAAAAACCCTCAGAACAGGGAACAGATAAACACACCTAATCCTCCCTAAGCTTGTCCTAAGAACAAGAATTAGCAGCGGGACTCCATAAACTCTGTTACTTCCATATGACATAAATCTGTGAACTAATCACTCACCGAACAGACAGGGCTCCTATATCTGCAAATGTGTCTACAATGCACAGTAGGTGTAAAATAAAAGGATATAGCTGGGGGCAGCAGTTCACCCATATCAGCATCCAAGTTACAAAGAATAACATAAAAAGCCCCTGGTAACTACATCTTGTCTATCATTAGTGCCACACCAGGTTATTCGGATGTCTGCAAGCTTGGATATGCATAATGTCCAATGTCTTTCTGGTGCATCTTTTCCGTAACTGACTGTTTATAAACGTCTATAAACTTTAACGTGCACTAAGTCCAGATATAGCCGGTGTCCTCAATAAGTCGCTTCTACTTGTCGTTGGAAGCAATGCGCTCGACGAAAAAATCCTGGGCTTTTTGTGGAGAGTCAAAGTAAAAGTTGTCATTCCAGAACGAGACCTGAAGACGGGCAGGATGCAGTAGGCGGAATTTAATTCCTTTTAGATAAAGAGAGTTTTTGATGGCATTTAATGCAGCCCGTTTTTTAGCCAGAGCAGCGCTGATGTCTGGATACACTCTCAGCTCAGAGCCGCGGTAATCCATCTTGGGTTGTCTGGCCCATCTGAGGACTTTTTCTTTCTCTTGGAAACGGAGGAATTTAACGATAAAGGTCCTTGGTTTCCCCGTGCTGGCCTCACCTGGTCTGGGGCCAAAGGAGTGGTGAGCTTTCTCTATCTCTGGAGGGCTGCTGAAAACAGGGGCCCGTCACCGTCATTAGCAGGTCGGAAACAAACTTTGTCAGGTCTTGGTCCTTCTCACTCCCTTCGGGTATGTTGATAATCCTCAAGTTGGAGTGCCTAGACCGATTCTCGAGATCATCCACTTGGTCCAGGAGCACTGTGGCTTGGGACCGTAAGGACTTCCATCTCGGTGAGTTTCTCCAAGTTGTCACCCGCTAAAACTTCAGTTTTAGTGAGACGGATGTTAAATGACGACACCTGCTGTCCTAATGAATCGACCGACTGCTTCAGGGATTCAGTTGACTGTTGTATCAGGATAGCCATGTCAGCTTTGAAGCTTTCACGTTGTTTGTTGAATAGAGCCTCAAGGTCGATCTTGGTTACTGGGTCGAAGTGGTCCCCGCTGTCGGCTCCACTGCCCCCCGGGTCTGAACACTCTGAAGCGGCGGCAGCCATGCTAGCTAGCTTAGTCGAGATGCCCGCTGCTCGAGTTGTTGTTGTTGTCGGTTGATGTTTAGACTTTGAGCTGCTCATTACATCGCAGTACACTTTCCCACATGAAAGAAAAGTTCAGCCGGAGCTCCCTGCTCACACGTCTGCACTCTACCTCATCAAACCGGAAGTTCACATATGTAAACTTTTGACCGAGACTGTACTGTAACAAGCTTTTATTTTGTGTGACCTCTATCACCCACTGGGTGACTGTTAACATCAGCTGGATGTGGCTAGCTTGCTGTTTTTTTTCTTTTCTTTTTTTTTAGACTTGCATCACCACAGTGTTGTACAACCCCTGGCAAAAATTATGGAATCACCACTCTTGGAAGGATGCTATTCAATTGTTTAATTTTGTAGAAAAAAAGCAAATCACAGACATGCCACTAAATTATTTTTATTCAAAATCCCAACCTTCTGGCTTTAAGAAACATAAAAAAAAAAAGAGAAAATTGTTGTCAGTCACAATTGCTTTTTTTTAGATCAAGCAGAGACATTATGTCTTTCTTGAAGGAAAGTTTTCACAACTTTTGCCCCATGGCAAGATGCATTGTCATCTTGAATAATGATGTCGTCATTGCCAAACAGCCTTTCAATTGATGGAATAAGAAAAGTGTCCAAAATTTAAATATAAACTTGCGCATTTTATTGAAGATGTAATGACTGCCATCTCCCCTGTGCCTTTACCTGACATGCAGCCCCATATCATCAATGACTGTGGAAATTTGCATGTTTTCTTCATAAATTTCATTGAAACGGCACTTAACAAAAGTTCCAGCATCATCACCTTGCCTAATTTGCTGATTCGCGATTCATCACTGAATATCACTTTCATCAGCAGTCCATGATTGCTTTTCTTCAGCCCACTGTAACCTTGTTTTTTTCTGTTTAGGTGTTAATGATGGCTTTCATTTGACTTTTCTGTATGTAAATCCCTTTTCCTTTAGGCGATTTTTTACAGTTCGGTTACAGACATTGGCTCAAGTTTCCGCCCATTTGTTCCTCATTAGTTTTGTTTTGCATTTTCTGTTTTCAAGACATATTGCTTTTAGTTTTCTATCTTGACGCTTTGATGTCTTTCTTGGTCTACCAGTATGCTTCCCTTTTACAACCTTCCCATTTTCTTTGTACTTGGTCCAGATTTTAGACACAGCTGACTGGGAACAACCAACATCTTTTGCAACATTCCGTGATGATTTACCTTCTTGAAGAAGTTTTATAATCCTCTCCTTTGTTTCAACTGACATCTCTCGTGTTGGATCCATGATTTATGTCAATCCGCTTGGTGCAACAGCTCTCCAAGGTGTGAGCACTCTTTTTTTAACTCCAGACTAATTAGCAGATTTAATCTGATGCAGGTGTTTGTTTTAGAACTGCAAATTACAGGGTGATTCCATAATATTTTCCTCAGAATTGAGTGATTCCGGATTTTTTTTTTCTCTGCTTGACTACAACAATTTTCTTTCTTTCTTTTTTTTTAATGTTTCTTAACCCATAAGAACCCAGACCCATTTCTCCTTAAAGGAAAATTATGGGGGATGTACCACAGACCAAGTGGACCACGTAGAACACAGTTATAATGTTTTTTTTAAAAATGCTACCCCTTAATGTCAAAGATCTGTGATGTTACATATTTGTCACATTGGGCGTTCATGGTAAATGTATTCCTTATTTAAAAAATAAATCAACTTGACACATTTGCATTTTTATTTGCATTTCCTCAACGTATATAAAAATTGTGACTTTAATAGTGCAGTTTAACAACAAATTCTTGTTCAGATTTGTTTCTTACGTCACAAAAAATATAAACTGAAGGAAAATAAATAGCACTGCCTCGTTGGAAGGCTTCTCAACAAGCTACTGTAACTGAACAACAGACTTATGTACTTCAGAACACATACAAAAAAAATTTAAAATGCTGAAGGGAAGCAAAACTTCTGTATTATTAGCACTGTGTTTCAACCATTTTTCTCCATTCTTACATCTGTTACGCAGCTTCTGCAGTAGGCCAAATGGTAACATTTGAAACAATTTCTTTCCTCTTTCACATTTCTTGCAGAGGGTGGTGGTTTCATTGATTTTGCACAATTTGCAGTGGCCATGCTTGTCACATTTCACAGCCCAGTGTGCAACCTGGTCGGTGGGAACATCATCTGGAACTCCAACATGAATTCTCTTGTGAAGTGGTGGAATGAAAATAAATAACACTGCCTCGTTGGAAGGCTTCTCAACAAGCTACTGTAACTGAACAACAGACTTATGTACTTCAGAACACATACATAGTCCAAAAAAACTCAAATGCTGAAGGGAAACAAAACTTTTGTATTATCAGCACCGTGTTTCAGTTCTTACATCTGTTACGCAGCTTCTGCAGTTTAGCCTAGGCCAAATGGTAAGATTTGAAACAATTTCTTTCCTCTGTGAGGCAAAGACGCACATCACATTTCTCGCAGAGGGTGGTGGTTGCATTGATTTTGCACAATTTGCAGCGGCCACGCTTGTCACATTTCATAGCCCAGTGTACAACCTGGTCGGTGCAAACATCATCTGGAACTCCAACACGAACTCTCTTGGGAAGTGGTGGTGGAGGTGCGGCGTTAAGTGATGAGCAGTCTCTTTGTGCCTGCCAAAGAATGAGGCCAGTGGCAACCTTTGCCTGGAAGCTCCTTTTGTTTCATTGGCTTTGGGACACCAAGTAAAGTCACGGTGGTAGATCAACCATGCATTAACAAGGCCTAACATGATGGTTTGCGAGAACAGGTGAGGTACCACCTCTGTGACCTCATGTGGTACTTGTGCATTGCAACGCATGCATCAAGGAGGCCCCCCCCCCCCCGAATGTGTTGTACTCCTTCACAATGTGTGGCCTGTTGACCTCCACAAATGCCTTGTCTGATTTGCTCCAGCGTCAAGCTCTGTCCTGAGGCTCAACTGCACAGTAGGATGAGATCAGGGTAACAGATTTTTTGTCGTACCACTTGACAATGACCATACTTTCCTCTTTCTCCACCCTGGCATCAACAGATCCTCTGCCTCTCTTGGCAACACTTTTCTCATCTTCAAGCTGACAACCAGCCAAGCGATTGCCACGCAGTGTTCCTACAAAGTAGATCAGTTGCTGAAGAAGGTTGAGCACCAGTGGTGCTGAAGAAAAAAAATTGTCTGCATATACTTTGTAGTTTTTGGTTTGATGGGAGAGTTTCACACAGCTTGACCACAACATCACCTCCGATGCCAAGTAAAGTTTTTTTTTCCAGTGCCAACTTCATAGACTGCAAAATTGCAGAGGATTCCCAAGGAAGAGCAGCGGCCCCAAACTTTCAATCCCCAAGGGTGGGGCTTGCCCTTCACATACTGCCTTATTGGGCTGTGTGTCCCTCTGAAGGACACCATTTGCTCATCAATAGAGTTGTGCTCTTCTGAGGTGAAATCCAGGCATTGTTTGCAAAACATATCCAGCCATGGACGGATCTTCCGACACTTATCCTCCGCTTGCCTGTTTGACAAATCAGTGTTGTCAGTGAAATGCAGAGATGATAGCAGGTTCTGAAAACGGTTGTGTGACATGTTGTCAGCCACCATAGGACAACTTGTGTCATTTTCCCAGTATGCACGATTTCCCAGCCGTTGGCAAAGACCCATGCGTAGGTAGAGGCCAATCAATATTTCCAGTTCTTTAACAGTGGTTTCAACATTTTTGTGATATTCAGATTTCTGTACACTGTACAAATTTGTTTGTTCCTTCAGTAACTCAAGCATTTCTGGTGTTATGAACTTTCTGAAATACTCCAGGGGAGTAAGAAGATTGTCTGGAGGTGTGACACTTGGTCCTTTGAATGTGCACTCAGGGGCTTCAAAAGAAAATTGTTTTTTTCCCTTGACTCATCACTCTCCATGTCTTTGTTGTTGGGAGTGTAATTAGGGTCGTCAGGGTCTTCATCCGAGCTATCTTCACATCCCTCAAACACACTATCATCTCCCAAGATGATCTCCAGTGCATTCTGAACAGTGTATTGCCTATTGATGTTCATACTGAATGAAAAACACTAAAAAATTAAAAAATGAGAAGAATGAAACAATTACATTAAAATGGGATCAGAACATTATTTTTTGTTTACATTTGTTCAAATGTACTTTAAAATTGAACAACAGAACATATATCGATTCAAAATAATTGAAACAGCGAAATTAATTGAGCTGCTTATTACCATCTTTGTTATTGCGACAAATATGTCACAGCAGGTTTTCCATAACTATTCCAAGGCTAAAAGCCCAATGTGACATATACATCACAGCAATATTTTCGTAACTTGTTTTATATTGATTTGTTCAAGAAATATGGTCAGAACAGGTTAAATGTAATACAGAACCGCTATTAAAGCATTAGAATTGTTAAAGGTCCCATATTAGACTGTTTTTCATCAATTACACACAGCTATCAGAGGTCCAACAACACTGTATTCGAAATGCAGGGTTCCCTCTATATGTAATTTATTGTGGCGCACCGCCATGGCAAAATAAAAGCTGCCACACCCTCAAAATAATTTAGTTTTATAATTTTAGTTTTTTTGTTGTTGTTTTTTACCTTGTTTTTATGTTGTTTCATGTTTATGTTAATGTAAATTATTGTATGAAATGTGAATTTTGGCACAAAACGTGTTTTTTTTAATGAAATGTGACGCTACGCTGCAAATACCCTTATTTTGAAAAACCATCAACATGGATCTTCCAAATGTTTATTTCACAGATCTGTGTTGCCCCATGGATTACTATCAAATGCATTTGCTGTCATGTAATTGTATATGCTCACATTAAATTTGACAGGACTGCAGTGTTTTTGAGAATGATGATTATGAATCTGTTCAGCATTGCTTGGTTCAGTGTTGATATCTACTTAATGCTTGTTATAATTGATGAGCTGACATATTCAGATAAGCCCAAAGTTCCACGTATATATTGAATTGGTCTCCATATGAACCATCAGTGGTAAGAAAAAATACAACTTCAGTTTCTAAAGCTATAAGATGGAGTCTTCTCTGTTTCTAAGCTTTACTGACAACTTGGGCACAGCGCAAAATAATATGTTCGTTTCTAAAGTTATAAGAAGGTGTTCCTCCTCTGTTGATATGCTATAATCACAGGTGTGTTAATTGACATAGAAATGAAGTGTCCATAGTGCAAAATCATACAGGCCTACCATAAGCGATAAATGAGTCAGTCATTTATAACAACTTGTTGAATGTGACTAATAGAGAAACAAATTCTTTCACTTGACCACGAGCTTCATCAGACCTCGCAGGACCTCTGTAGTTCTGAAGTTGGTTTCCCTGGTCGCAGCCGTTGCTAATGGCATTGAAAAATGCCTGGGGAACACCTTTGATGCTGTTCTGAGGACAAGGTTTAGGCGATGATGGGAATTACAATACACATATATGGTGTTGGGAAATGTTTTCTTCAAAATCTTACGCACACCTCTGTTGCGGGACACAACCATTACCCCATCAAAAACAAATATCACACACAACTTAAGGTCCAGCTGCAACAACTCCATTACTTGCAGGATCTTAGCTGATATAACATTTGCGTTCATGTCCCCAGTCTCCACAAAACCCAGAGCCCTTTTGTTTGACAGGCCGTTGTGTATGGCCACAAGCTCTCGTTTTAAAGTCTTTACAATCGTCTGCCAAAATTGCATGGTATATATCGGTCTTGTAATGTAAATCTGTCTTTATTTTGCGGATGAGTAAAGATGCTGGGATTTCCAGTATTTCCTTCTTGATGTCAGGGCTCATTAGTTTCCCTTTTCTAGGCGAGTCTTCTAGCCGCCATTTTATTTCTTGGTCATAAATGGAGAGCAGTTGTTATAATTCCAAGAAGTTGCCTCTGGTCAGTGACTGTGTTTTCTTGATGGCCATGCAGCAGGATATCTTGTGATAAATAGGTGTTAGGGTGTAGGGTGGTTGGAGAGCACGAATCGCTGTGGAGAGTCCGATCAGGGCTCTGGTGGGTCTCAATAACCAGGCCGTGGAGTGCAGAAAGAGTTCTTTATTTTCTAATAAAGTTGTTGGGCCTTACAGGGACTTGTGTGTGTGTGTGTGTGTGTGTGGTTTCTAGGATGAACACAGAACAAAAGAGTGAAATCACACTATTGTTAACATCTTCATACAACAAAAGGTGAATAACCAATAGTAGCTTAAAGGTTTACCACATTAACACACTGCTTATTACTTAACTCAAAATAATTGCAATCCACAAGATAATAATTGTTAATATCAACTGGACTCTACTTACAGGACAAATGGACGCACACATCCCTCTTAAACTGAAAAAACTAGACCTGGAACACAGGAAAAAAAACAGACTGAAAACTGCCAGCAACACCTTTTATTGACCTTTTTGTCCTCTCTCCTTTTCTGCTACTGGTTAAGCAAACCAATCCAAACTGGTTCCTGTTGCTAGGCAGAACAGCAATAGCGCGCCCTCTAGTGGTCAGTAATGAGCCACTCTCTTTTCAGCTCCTGATGATAGACAGCCTTTTCAACATCTTGCTTTGCACAGAATATCTATTACAACTTTGATGTGCTCTCTATTCCTTTCCTAAAATTACCTGTTGATAGCATCCTTGCCCAGCTGGTTGATAATATTTCTCTGTCCTGGCTGGTGGCTTTGCTTGTGTCCCTTGGGGATGGGTTAAGGCAGGGGTATTCAAATAAAATTCAAATTGGTCCAGTTACAGAAAATTTCCTCAAGCAAAGGTCCGGAACATCATAATGTCTATCTGCGTTATGATTTAGTGTGATATTGAAGTAGCCTAGTAGTTGTATCAACATCTGCATGTAATCAACAACTGACTGTCAAAAAAAATAAAGAAACATCAATTCAAAAACATTTCGACAATATTTATTGTCACTAAACACTTAATTATACAGATATATAATACTGTAGATATGTATTATTTTCTTCTTAAGGAAAAGTAGGGCTGCATTTAAAAATAAAATAGTGAAAATAAATAAAATGGCTTTTTAAAAATTGTGCATCTTAAAATAAAGTACTTCATTTTTGAAAAATAAAATAAAGTGTAGAAGCAGCTTGAGTTTCCCTTTTTCTTAATCTTTTTTTCTTAATCTTAACAGTCTCAACCAATTTGACAACAGATAGATCTCAACACATCTTAACAATTTAACAGTTTTACAGTTTCTCTTTCATTCCCTCTTATATCCCACTCCCCCACTTTCTGTTGTTCAGTGAGAGAATTGAGCTCTAGCATGTCCTGCCAGGAATTTAAATCTGGGCTGGAATGGTGTCAGGGCCATTCTCATACACAAATGCAGGTGCTCATTGGTGAGCCTGGAACGATATTTAGTTTTAAAAATGTTCATTGTGGAGAATGAATGAGTCTGTCCATTCTGGGTTAAAAGCTGTTTTCGCTGTCCACTTTTCGCCATGTGTGGTTATTTTTCTCTGTTGTCTCCTGCTCACTCGTTGTCTCTCTGTCTTCTCTCCCTGTATCGCTCACTTGTCTTTCCATGACCTATGGGTTAAGGTATGGATTGGGCCTTAATGGCCACTTCAGGGAAATGGTGACATGCCTTCCAAAACGCAGCATCTCTGGAAATGCCGTATTTCAGCCATGGAAATACTGGGCAGAAAAACTCCTAGCCTTGCCTGCTATTGTGCTCACTGGGAATGAAGTGTATTGTGCTAAGTCGTGGGTCCATCGCTGGGCTAAGGCTGGAATAAATGAATGCTACATGCTAAAATATATCAGTAGCTTTTCGTTTTGCATTTCACAGGTTTGGGTTCGGGTTCACATACAGAATGAAATGTACAAATATTCAGGGCCTAATGTAGGGTTGGGCCATATTTCCTAATAATTTTTATGACAAATCGTGATATACGGTATACGATATTAGGGCCTAATATCCTAGGGCCTGAGACTAATCGGTAATCGGCCAAAACTCGCCGATTGTCGCCGATATTTTCAGAAATACAATGCAGGGAATAAGACTTGGTTTTACTTTGAAAATTTCCCCCATTTGAAATCATCCCCCGACATTAGGCTATTTATCCTGTAGAGGGCACACCGACCTCATGACAAACTCCATCCGCTATCCACTAACCACCTCACAACACAGCAGAGTGACTGATCTGGAGCAGGCAGCGGCAGGGACGCACGGAGGAGAGTGGTCCGCCTCAACGGTAAATAAACAATAAGTCAACAAGTTTCAATTCAACCCACTTCACGATGTTCCCCGCTGTGTTGGTCTCGATCACGCCGAGTTAACATTTAAGCACTATGTAATATGCAAGCTAAAGTTAGAATTAGCCATCTGCTATTAGCCTTGCTACACATATTAGCCGTGCCAGTAACGGTAGAATAAACATAACAGTACACATTACGTAATCGACTAGCTACTTCTCTCACTGAGGCAGCTGCATGTCTCCAGATAAGACCGGAGCAAAATGAGTAACATGAGTTAAGACGGGGAGGCACCGACCGGCGGAGGGAGGGGGCGAGTAGGCGAGTAGTTGAAAACGCTTTTCTGGTCCGAGTTTGATTCATGATAAATCAGTGGTGTATTACTGAGATGATCAGTCGGTCTTCCTGTCGGCGTGAAGAGCAGTAGCTAATGGTGCCTTGTTGTAGGCCTAATGTTGGATGGTTGTCATGTTAATATGCTGCTTGACTCAGCAATAAAAAGTATTTGAAATTATTTTTCTGCCTTTTATTCTTTGTAAAAGTGTCTGAAAGGCTCTAAAGCAGCCATTTGTTCAAAAAAAAAAGTAAATATGTAGATATATTACTTAAATTAATAACATTTTAAAACTTTATACAAAAAAAAAAAACGGCCGATTAATCGGTTATCGGTTTTTTCTCCCCCTTAATAGTCGGTATCGGCATCGGCCCCAAAAAATCCATATCGGTCGGGCCCTATACGATATACACCACGATATTTTTAAATCCTCTCAAAAGCACTACAGAAATGGTAGGGCTGTGTAACTAAATCAAATATCACAATAATTTAGACCAAATGGGCTTTAGTTCGATATTGATATTGCAACAATATTGTAGGGATAACTGTTGGTACTTTCAGAAAATATTAATACAATGAAATTTCTGATCAGTATCATCAGTAATGTGGATATAATGGCTAAGTGTTAAAGACAAGAAGAACAGTCTGGGAAGTTCAGAAAAATACATCACTTTAATGTAATACAGCCTTTAAAACCAGGAAAAGACAACACTTAATATCACTATATAACGATATCCAAAATCTCAGACATGTATTGTTATCTTGATACGAGACTATATACTATTGTATATATTGCCCAGCCCCACAATATAGATACCTGCATCTCACACACAATCCTGCTCTTGGTTGGGGGGAAAACAAACGCATACCAAAATCAGGCAGAATCCTCAACTTATGTATGTTTTCCAGACAGGGTCCCCATTTCTTAATTAGGGCGGCTGCAGCTCAGGAGGTAGAGCGAATCATCTAGTAATCGGAAGTGGTGGAACTCGATTAAAAAATTTTATCTAATTAATTAAAGGCTTTGTAATTAACTAATCTCAATTAATCGCATATCAATATTTGACACGAGAAGCAACATTTTTCAATTTAAATGGATTTTGGTATATGACTGAATCAATGAATAGACACATAAATGAGCTTAAACAACAAAATTGTGTCTATTTTCATCACTGAGTGTTAACAAAGTGCACTATGAATAAAGAATATTATGATTTCATTGATCACAAGGCACAAACCTAGCATTGACTTCTCATTGGTTTCCATTTCTCGTGTTGTGTCCTGTGCATCAGTATTACGGGTTTGCCGGGAACTCGTGCAACGAGCAACGTTCCGCGCTGTTTGGAGTGCAAAAATAAATTGGGTTAAATGCGTTATTTTTTTTCTGTCTCGTTATTTTTTCTGTAATTAATTAATTGTAATTAAAGCGCTAAAGTCCCAGCCCTTATGTGTGTGTGTATGTATGTATATATGTATGTGTATATACATATACACACATACACACATACACACATACACACACACACACTAGGGATGTCCCGGGGTCGATATGGGCATTTTTTCACTGATTTGGATCGGCAATTTTGAAAGTGGACCCAAGCCTGGTTATTTTTACGTCAGCTGTCGTCAACGGAGTGCAATTTACGGCAGAATGCAGACATGCGCGTAACGTTAGTCTGGAGAACCTGTGGATAAAATGTCTGCAGTGTGGAAATATTTCAAATTAGAAAGCGAAAGCAGTCCAATGGCGACACGTAACATCTGCAATACGACTGTTTCGCGAGCTGGTAACAAAAGAGCTGCATTTAATACTACAAATTTGATACGGCACATAAACAAAAACATGAGTTCACTCAAGCAAAACAGGCAAAGGCACTGAAGCAACACTCGCGGATACTTTAAAAAGGAAAGAGAAATATCCTCGAGTCAGCGACTCAAATATTAAAGAGAAGGTCATTGAATTCATCGCTCTGGATAACCAGCCCATCTCCGTGGTAGAGGATCAGGGTTTAGTTACTGACTTTGTTTACTTGGATGTTTTTGTTAGAAAAAAACAAAAAAAAAATGAAAACCAATGGTGCAATAGGATATGCGAAAAAAAAAAAAGCTATCAAGAACAGCTTGGATGCGGGTGATTTTTTTCTTAATGCAGCTGTATTATCTAGGAAAATATTAGTTAGGGCTAAGTATCGGATCAGGACTCGGTATCGGCAGATACTAAATATTAAATGACTCGGATCGGGGTAAAAAAAAACCTGATCGGGACATCCCTAACACACACACATAAACATATATGTGTGTATATATATGTATGTATACACTCACTGGCCACTTTATTAGGTACACCTGTCCAACTGCTCGTTAACGCAAATTTCTAATCAGCCAATCACATGGCAGCAACTCAATGCATTTAGGCATGTAGACATGGTCAAGACGATCTGCTGCAGTTCAAACCGAGCATCAGAATGGGGAAGAAAGGTGATTTAAGTGACTTTGAACGTGGCATGGTTGTTGGTGCCAGACGGGCTGGTCTGAGTATTTCAGAAACTGCTGATCTACTGGGATTTTCACGCACAACCATCTCTAGGGTTTACAGAGAATGGTCCGAAAAAGAGAAAATATCCAGTGAGCGGCAGTTCTGTGGGCGCAAATTCCTTGTTGATGCCAGAGGTCAGAGGAGAGTGGCCAGACTGGTTCGAGCTGATAGAAAGGCAACAGTAACTCAAATAACCACTTGTTACAACCGAGGTATGCAGAAGAGCATCTCTGAACGCACAACACGTCGAACCTTGAGGCGGATGGGCTACAGCAGCAGAAGACCACACCGGGTGCCACTCCTGTCAGCTAAGAAAAGGAAACTGAGGCCACAATTCGCACAGGCTCAGCAAAATTGGACAATAGAAGATTGGAAAAACGTTGCCTGGTCTGATGAGTCTCGATTTCTGCTGCGACATTCGGACGGTAGGGTCAGAATTTGGCATCAACAACATGAAAGCATGGATCCATCCTGCCTTGTATCAACGGTTCAGGCTGGTGGTGGTGGTGTAATGGTGTGGGGGATATTTTCTTGGCACACTTTGGGCCCATTAGTACCCATTGAGCATCGTGTCAACGCCACAGCCTACCTGAGTATTGTTGATGACCATGTCCATCCCTTTATGACCACAGTGTACCCATCTTCTGATGGCTACCTCTAGCAGGATAACGAGCCATGTCATAAAGCGCGAATCATCTCAGACTGGTTTCTTGAACATGACAATGAGTTCACTGTACTCAAATGGCCTCCACAGTCACCAGATCTCAATCCAATAGAGCACCTTTGGGATGTGGTGGAACGGGAGATTCGCATCATGGATGTGCAGCCGACAAATCTGCAGCAACTGCGTGATGCTATCATGTCAATATGGACCAAACTCTCTGAGGAATGTTTCCAGTACCTTGTTGAATCTATGCCACAAAGGATTAAAGCAGTTCTGAAGGCAAAAGGGGGTCCAACCCGGTACTAGCAAGGTGTACCTAATAAAGTGGCCGGTGAGTGTATATATGTGTGTATATGTTACGGGGTTCTATTTTAAACTCCTCCAAAACAAAAACGATGGCGTAGTCGGAAAATTATAAAGTGAAAATATATTTTATTCTCACCAACCACCACAATGCAGCAGTGCAAATATTTACAAAAGTGAAAAATAACAAAATAACAAATAAACTGTACAATAAAGTGAAGGTTGAATTCTTCAATATTCCCCCAAAACTTCACAGCAATAAAGTAAAAGTTGAGCCCAGCAGCTACATCTCTCTGTCTCAGATGCCACCTTCTCTGTGAGCATCCTGGTAAGACTGCCCTTCCCCAGCCAAATGGTGCTCTCTTAAATGAAAAAAAAACCCTCCCCTGGGCGTATTCCAGCTTCCCAGAACTAATGGTCACCTGACCCTGGAAATGCATGTCCCACTCTTTTTAAGGGCGGAAGTGGTTTCACTTCCATTTTGCCGGTTAAGCGCGGACAAGGTGAGTGTGAACTGATTGTGTGAGTATGTGTGTATGCGTGGAAATAGTAGCGCGAGCAAGTGTGCACCCTTGATCACGCTACTGTACAGTTCAGGGAATGGATAATTATGCGATGTCGTTCATGCCGACGTAAACGGGTCGAAGAGGTGTGTGTGTGTGTGTGTGTGTGTGTGTGTGTGTGTGTGTGTGTGTGTGTGTGTGTGTGTGTGTGTGTGTGTGTGTGTGTGTGTGTGTGTGTGTGTGTGTGTGTGTGTGTGTGTGTGTGTGGACTTAAGCCAGCGACACCACGAAGCAATGTGCCTTGTGTGTGTGTCTGTGTGTATGCGCTGCCCACAGTCAGTGACGGAGCTGCTCCGTCACATCATAAAAATGTGTGTATATTAGGGGTGGGGGAAAAAATCGATTCACATAAGAATCGCGATTCTAATCATCCACGATTCTGAATC